>NC_133514.1:17570833-20387500 GCF_049354715.1 Callithrix jacchus | reverse complement strand
AGGTTTTTGCAGTAGTAATTGCAACATTTTATTACATGTTTTTGTTTATAGAATCACATTCTAATTTTCTTTGCATCCTTAGAAATAATGATGGTAATAACAGTAAACATTTATCAAACGGTATGTCCCAGGAGCTGTTTAAACCACTTTACAGGTATTAACTCAATCCTCACAGCAACCCTAGGAGGTAGCCTGATTTTATAGATGAGGAAATTGAGGCACGAAGTGTTTATATCACTTGTTGATATATTATATCACTCAAGGTCACATAAACAGTGAGTGGAAGAGATAGACTTTAGACTCATTTGCCCTGGCTCCAAAGCCTGTGATGTTAGCCACTGTGTTTTACTACCAATGCCTAGCTTATAATAGGCACTTCGTGAGTGCTTCCTGGATTAATTAATGGGATTAGATGCTTGGGATAGGGAGAGCTGAATGTGAAAACCTAGAAAGGGGAAGCAAATCTATGGGCTAAGCAGGTTCAAATAATCCATCAGGAGCACTAACCCGGGTTGGGCAATTGTAAGAATCAAAGCCTGAGGGCATTTTTTTTTGTTCTGGAGAGGAAGTCTCACTCTGTCACCCAGGCTGTGCAATGGCACCATCTCAGCTCACTGCATCCTTCCCCTCCCGGGTTCAAGCAATTCTCCTGCCTCAGCCTCCAGAATAGCTGGGATTACAGGTTCCCACCACCACACCCAGCTAATTTTTGAATTTTTAGTAGAGATGGGTTTTTACCATGTTGGCCAAGCTGGTTTCAAACTCCTGACCTCAGGTGATCCACCCGCCTCAGCCTTCCAAAGTGCTAGGACTATAGGTGTGAACCACCCCACCCAGCCCCTGTGGGCATATTCTGAGACCCAAACCAGAAGTGACTGCCAGGAAAGTCTGAGAGTCCGGGAGCAAGGCCACAACAGACCACATGACCTCATGGGGTCCAGAGTCACCAGGATAGAGGCTCCTTTGGAGATCTGGGACCTGCCTCTGACAGTCTCAGGGCAAAGCCACCTGACCACATGCCTAAGCAGGGTAGCAAGCCACAAAAGAGACTGCCCCCTACTTGTGCAGATCCCATTATGAAAGCTCGAATTCTGTCCAGACTGTGAGCCCATGAGGGCAAGAGGATTTCCTATGAGACTTTGAACTTTCAAGTCTAGCAAACAACACGTGGTAGGTACCCATTAAATCTTTATCAAATGGACCAGGGGAAGTGGCTTATGCCTGTAATCCCAGCACTTTGGGAGGCCGAGGTGGGTGGATCACGAGTTCAAGAGATCGAGACCATCCTGACCAATATGGTGAAACGCCATCTCTACTAAAAATACAAAAAATAGCCAGGCATGGTGGAATGTACCTGTGGTCCCAGCTACTTGGGAGGCTAAGGTGGAAGAATCACTTGAACCCAGGAGGCAGAGGTTGCAGTCAGCCGAGATTGCGCCACTGCACTCCAGCCTGGCGATAGAGCAAAACTCCGTCTCAAAAAAAAAAAAAAAATCTTTATCAAATGAATTAAAAGAAAGCCACGAAAACAAATCCAAGACAGAGATCCAGCTGCCCTGTTCTCTTTCTTCCTCCACAAAACCTGTCACAAGGTTAATCATGTAGATGTTCAATAAATCGCAATTCCTAAATATCATCCTTTCAATGATTATCTCCCTCTTCCACCATAATCTATAGGAAGTTTCTATTCCTCTTATTTTCCCCTTTTCTCTCTTTAATTATAAACTCAGAGTCCAAAGAAGCAGCAATAATCCAGCAGCTTGATGGTTGCAAGAGGCCAACCTTGAGTAAATCTTTCTTCTACGGGGACAACTTATTCTAGCTTCCGGACCAGTTTTTCCTCCTGTGTGGATGTTGACAATAACAATAATGAGGAAACACAGCTCCAGGGTTTCCTAATAGCAATGAAATAGCATTTCTTGCATTGCCTATATATTTTTTTCTATCCCAACTCTTCTCTTATCTAAAGTTATTTTTTTCCAAAAATCTCTTACAGTGAGATATCAAAATCTGTTTTTGATCAATCTCCAAGGATTTATTAAGCATAATCTATGTTCTCAGCACTGAGAAAAATGGGATAGAAGAGACTTCAGACATGAGTCCTGCTCACAGCTTCACTTGCAGAGAATATTATTATTTCAACATTATAAAGACCAGAAAACGGGCTTTTGAAATTCAGTAACTGTTCTAAGGTCAAACAGCTAGCAGAAGCAGAATTAGAACTTGAAGGCAGATTTTACTAACTCTAAATCCTGTCTGTGTTCTTAATGAAGCTACTCCACTGTAATAAGAATAGAATTCCTAGTAGACAGATTGCAGTTGAAATTAGGGTAGTCAAGAAAGGCTTCCTGGAGGAAGTGGGGTCATCAGCTGGACTCTGGAATCTTCAGGTTTTGGATTAGTAGAAAGGCAGGAGGAGAGCGTTTCAAAGGGACGATGCATCATGAACAAATGCACATACTTCCCTTGCTTCCTTCATGAAAAGTGTCACAAGGCTAGTCACATAGATGTCCAATAAATCACAAATTCTGAATATCATCCCTTTAGTAATTATCTCCATCTTCCACCACAATCTATAAGGAAGTTTCTATTCCTCTTATTGTCCCTTTCTCTCTTTCCAATTATGAACTCAGAAACCATAGAAATAGCAAGAAGCCAGCAGCTTGGTGGTTGCAAGATGCCAACCTTGAGTTAGACTTTCTTGGCCCATCACAACTGTGCACAGTGTATAGGGGAAAATGAGACGAGAGGAGTAAACAATGAGCAAAATTGGGACAGATGCAGAAGGGTAGCCCAGGGAAGGAGGGTCATTGCCAGGGACCTTCCTTCCTTCTGTGGCTGAGCTAATGCAGCTCTCACCACTGTGTTTGCCTAGTCTGGACAGATGAAGCCTGACACTTCCCCCACTTCCCCCACCACTTTCTCCCCTTCTGAACACCGACCAATGAAAAGCCCAAACACGTTTCTCAGAGTCTAATTAGCATCAACAATAGTTCAAGCTAATCGCCGTAATTAATGGAGAGGCAAGGCTGTGACTGGAAAAGTTATAAATGGGAATAATCGAATGTGGTTGAATCTGGAGCAGCCTCTATTCAGGAAAGCTGGAGGGGGAACAAGTTGACTCATCCTCTATTCCTTTCATTTTTTTTCTAATGGGCTCCCCATCACCCGACCCCTGTCAGGACAGGCAGCATGAATACAAGAAGGGACAGTCTCATCAAATCAGATTCCATCCATAAGGCAGGCAGTGACCTCTCCCAGAGAATTACTGTTATTAGACTTAATTATATAATAATAGCTGCACAATGGCCTGGACCCCCTCCTCTTCTCCGACAACACCGGCATGCCTGCAGGGACAACATTGTTAGAATGGAACCATGTTTTCTCTCCCCCTAAATTACTTTCCTTTCTTTATTCCTCTCTTTATTGTCCTTAATTTCCCCATAGTTCTTTTCTCTTACCACCTGCCTCTTCTTCAATATCCCTTTCTTCATCTTCCTTTTCTTTTCACCTTCTCATTCTCTACTTCTTTTAGTTTCTTTCTCCTCCCTCTTCATTTTCCTCTTCATCCTTTGCATTTATTGTATAAAGATCAGTCTCTGGAAAAGCTGCAGACATCTGCACCAGTCTTCTGCACCAATCTCTTCTTCAAAGGGCTTTTCTTGTCTGTTCCCCTTTTAGCATTTGTGCTTAAAAAAAAAAAAAAAGTGACATGATGCCCTCCTCTGTAGGGCTTCCTTTCCTTTGAGCACCACTTTAGCAGATGTCTTAGTGTTCTCACTCTAACATGACATCTCCAAGTCTTCATGAAATGACGTTCCCTTCCTTCCTTCCTTCCCTCCCTTCCTCCCTCCCTTTTTTCCTTCCTCTCTCCCTCTGTCCCTTCCACCCTTCCTCCCTCCTTCCTTCTTCTTTTCTTTCTTCCTTTTTAAACTTTCAACATTTACTGAATCCGTAAGGTATACCAGGCACATGTAAATATGAAAATGGAAGACCATGAGGCCAAAGCAGGTCCAGCCAGATCATTAAGATTAGTGGTTCAGACACCCTAGTGGGTTTTACACGTTGAAGTCTTCTCATTTCCTTGGTAGAAATTGTCAAGGAGCCAGACTACAATACTTTGTTTTCCATTTGAAATCTTTCTACTATTCCCATTCTTTCTAGCTTCTCATCCACTTCAAGCCAGTCTCTTCTACTTCAGGCTTGTATTCTACCAACAGGTTCCTGGAGACCAGGGACCCAAATCCCAGCATTGACCTGACAGCCAGAATGACTGGCCGAGTTCTGTGAAACGCATAGGGTGGGACTCTGTACTCAATGCAGGTTAGGAGATTGATGGTTGTTGGTTTTCTTTCTGCTCACTCTGAAGAAAACTCCAGAAAAGTCTCATTGTAATTATACAAAGCCAAATGGCATACTTTTAAATGCAATTTTTTCCAGTTTATCACCACAGCAGTGATAACGTGGATTATAATCTCTGTAATCTGGCCCGGTCTCCAGACTCATACCAGACAGGCCCCGAGGACCTGAGAATAATTTTATTAGGCATGTGAGGAGAGTAATGAGTAGGGCAGAAAGGGATCCAATAGACAGAAAAAAACACCAGCCAGGATGACACACACTCTGTTTCAAAAAGGAAGGAAGGAAGGAAGGAGGGAGGGAGGAAGGAAGGAAGGGAGGGAGAGAGGATGGAAGGGAGGAAGGAAGAAAAGAGAGAGAGAAAGAAGAGAGAGAGAGAGACAGAAAGGAAGAAAGAAAAAAGAAAGCCAAGAGATAAAGAGCCAAGTTTCATGCTTATGTAAAGGGTATCAACTCTGTAAAACAATGGAGGAAAAGAAGGGACAGAGAGAAAGAGGCCAATAAAAAGGTTAACCTACAAGACTGTGCTGTCACTTCATTAAGATGAGTAAATGTTTGGGGTTTGGTGTTTTCGTAGCAGAAAGGATGATTTATTTCCTCTTTCATTTATGTATGCAACCCAGGGGTCAGCAAGAGTTTTGCAATTCTCGTTACATACCGTTCTAGATATTTCAGCAATAATCTTCAAACAGCACACCTCTGCTTGCATATATTTGTAAGAGGCAGAATTGAACTGTGAAAAAAGCACAGGATATAGAATCCAAAGACCTGGCTTCATGACATTACCAGTTAATGTGGCTCATGGATTCTTCTGTAAAATGAAGGTTATAGTAAGCAAGATTAAAATACTATGTAAGATTGTATTCAAATTAATATCTAGATTTTGCCTGACCTTATGGGTTTATTGTGAGGATTGCATAATAAACTATGGACTAAAATGGTTCTAAAACTGTTCATTACTGTACGTGTCAGCGATCACGTTGGATCCCGACACAGCTTAGCCCTCCAGGAGCTGGGCACATATAAAGTGCATAGTGAATAAATATGGACTGATTGATACCTACTTCTCTCACATAATACAGAAAAGAATGATTATGGATCAAGTAACTTTCTACTCTCATTAAGCTTACATCACATGGTGTTGCATCGAACTGAGCACAGAAAGTCAACACCAGAACAAAAGTATGCCAAATTGCAGGGTTTATTGCCGGCGACCACGGAGGACTCACGTCTCTCCAACCCGTGGCAGAGAAAGAAGGGTGACAAGACCTTTTTATACCCGTAAAATCACCTTGGGGGTGAGGGGAGAGGATGGGGTGAGGGGCTTCAGGCATTCCAAGGGCCAGTGGATTCAGATCACCTTCTGGGCGGAGATGAGGGTGAGGGGGTTCTGGACATTTCGAGGGTCAGGGGACTATTCTGATTGTCATTTAAGGAGTTCACAGATGCTGAGATTAGCATTCATTTACACATTGTCTGGGTAGGGGTGGGATCCATAGATTTTCAGTTGCTTGGCGCCAGAATGGAATTATCTGGGGGTGCCTACTCTGGGAAACAAAGGCCAGCAATTCTGGCAGATACAGATAAGAGAAGGTATGCAGCTTTACCTCACTTTGCATCCTGCAAATAATCTAGCAGTTTACAGAAACCAAGGTTAGCAGTCCTTGTGAGAAGAATGGAAACATTTTTGTCTTTTATAAGAGGGAAGTATACAGGTTCCAACTCTAAGTTAGCTATATCACATAGAGAATGATGAAAAAGTCTGGATCCCCCCTAACGTCTGGCTCTGAGAAAATCAGTGGGAAGTACAGCATGAGAATGAGGGCTAGGCGGACCCCTGCCTGCAGCAACCCCACACTGACATAACGCATGCAGTTGAGGTGTCCCCACTCCACATCAAGAGAGGCACCAGAACTCCTGCTTTCACCCCATGTCTTGGTTTACCTCCAGCTCTCTGAGGGCACATGCCTTCCTCTGCAGCGTCTGAGGCTCCTGCGCATTTTCTGACAGTTGCACTTTACAAAAAAAGGGCGGGGTCTTGTTCTTCTTTGCATTGACTCTGTGTCTGGCCTGGGGTGTGCTACAGCAGCTCAGGGCTATCTGTAAGTGTTGCACTGAGTGACATAAAGGTTATCTAGGCAATCAAGACTGCTAAACAAGCTATAAAAAGGGGTGGAAACTCCTCCCTCCCCCGAGTCCTGGAGTGACACGTTGTCCTCGAGATGTGTGCCAGTGGCAGTGAATTCAAATGTGACTCTAACTCACATGCACAGGCCACACATTGCCACCTCTCAGAGCCAGAGGGCCAGTGACTCCTTCCTTAGTGCCCTCACCACAGTCTGTTCTGCCTTCCCATTTAAGGCTGACCTACTGTACTGCTTATATACCTAACACGGCCATGGGGTGGGGGTGTGACTTTTCCATCCCGGAGGCCACTCAGTCTAGTCTTCTGCTTCCAGATGGGGTCAGGGGTCCACAAACCTCCAGGCTGAAGAGTACCTTAAGGCTCAGGGGCTGTTGAAAGTGGCCTAAGAGATCCTCTTGCCTCCAAGGTCTTCCCAGAGATGCATGGCAGCCCCCTTTTCATGGCCGATTCCTATGGGAAAGGCTTTGCCTCTCCATTTACTCTAGAATGGAAGAGAGTGGAAAACCGGAAGGCAATAAAGGTGGCTGAGTGCCTGTTATATGCTGTATGCACTTGGCTGGCCATTTTATGAAATCCCATCAAATTCTCACAGCAAATCCGAGGTGGCTGGTGTCGTTCCCATTCTACAGATGAGATAACAGAGGGCCACAGGGGTCCCAGGGTTAGTGAGGAGTAAGATCAGGACTGGACCAGCGTCAGAGTTCCTGCTCTTTGTGTCCTCCCTATTGACTCCTCACACGGAGGAGACCGGGGAGTGAGGGGGGACTGACAGCAAGAGCTCCTGCTCCATGGCCTGGAAATTGGAGGTCAGGACCCAGGAAGTGTACGGCTCTGGCTCTCTGAGGGTCAGAGCTCTCCCAGGGCAAAGATGTGGTGCCTAGGTCTCTGCTGACCAAGCAGTGGTGAGTTGTTCCATCTGATTGGAAATGACCCAATACTCACCCTGGGATAGTCTCCTCTGAAAAAATCCAATTTGGCTCTAATTGTCTCTAAATGTAAAATTGTTGATTATACATTTTATATATATATATATGTGCACACGCATTATATATGTGTGTATACATACATATATACATCTGTATGTTTTATGTATGTGTGTGTATACATACATATATAATGTGTGTGCGTATATATACATATATATATATGTATATATTTCCCTCCACTAGAAATAAACTGAGTTCCTGATGGGCATGAAATAGAGAATTGAGAGATGTTAAGTACTTTAAAATACACTATGATGCCGTGAATTGTATCTTTTACTGAGATTCTTCTGTGATTATGTGATGATTTTGGAGAGGGTTGGGTTCTTTTTCCATGTATTTTCCCCCCGTTTCTCCAGGGAGCTTGTAGTACCTAAAATTGTGTTGTATAATAGATAGTATAATCACTGTAAATTAAATGTGCCTCTGCCAAGTTGTGTTTTATGTTAATTCCATTGTGTGGTGGCAGCTGCTTGGGAAGGAAGCTATGGATTGGCAGGGATGTGGGTTTACAGCTTAGCCAAGAACGCACAGCCACAGGTTCTGTGCTACAAGTGGTATGTTATCTTGGGAATGAGCTAGTGCTTAAGAAGGCAGAGAGTTCAGGAATGGGATAGGTGCCATGATCCGGGCTGGGAAAGACTAACATTGATTCCCTGGACAGTGGCCACAGAGGTCTTTCCTAAGAGCCACAGAAAAAAATGGGTCAGGGAAGGCTCTCAATCTAGTCATCCCAGACCCATATCTTTAAAAGCAAAATGTCTTGGGAGGCCAAGACAGGTGGATTGCTTGAGCTCAGGAGTTCGAGACCAGACTGGGCAACATGGTGAAACCCCATCTCTACTAAAATACAAAAAAAATTAGCTGGGCATGACAGTGTGCACCTGTAGTCCCAGCTACTTAGGAGTCTGAGGCCAGAGAATCACTTGAACCCAGGAGGCGGAGGTTGCAGTGAGCTGAGATTGTGCCATTGCACTCCAGCCCGGGTGACAGAGTGAAACTCCATCTCAAAAAAAAAAAAAAAAGCAAAATGTCCTCGTTAGTGTGGACACCATTGTCACCCATTTCCAGCTACTCTACAGCAATTGGTAGTGAACCCTCAAAATCAAAAGGGCCTGTGAACTTCTTTAAGGAACTGTAAGAAGTATGTAAAAACACGGTGTCTGTCTGTTCAACAGCTTTGTAGGCTGAAGAGCTCTGGAGGACAGCGAGGACAGCAGTGGCCAGGGAGAAACAAGCACAGGGGACAGAGGAAGGGGCACTGCAAACACACTGGGGAAGGAGGAATGGGCCAGACCAGGCCTTAGCCAGCGAGGGACCCCAGGAGAGGCCGTGCATAGTGGACCACAGGATGCTATAGACACCAGTGCAGAGAGGATATTCCGGAGGCCAACAAGCCACCTTTTTTTAAAAATTCAACTTCTACTATTTCTCAGCCACTGTGCTGGTAAGTCTTGTCCTATTTAATCTGCATCTTATTCATAGAATGTCAAAATTATTAGCCTGTTTTCAAAGTGAGGAGACCGAGTCTTAGTAAGTCGAACCTGGCAAAGTCACAGAGCTAATAACTGGCCATGCCAACAGCGTGTCTGCAGATTTCATGTTACCTCCAGTGGAGAGTTGAGGTAGGTGGAGAGGGAAAGATGAAAGAAGGCCTCTAGCTAAGCTTGGAGTCAGAGATTTGTGAGTGTAGAAACAGTGTGATAAAGTGTGCATGCTAGAGAGATGTGTATGACACATGAAAATAGAACATAGAGGCAAAAGTGGCAGAATTCTATGGCCTCTCCACATGATGGAGAGAGAAAGCAAGGAAGAGAGAGGGGGCCGGGTGCAGTGACTCACATCTATAATCCCAGCACTTTGGGAGACCAAGGTGGGCAGATTATCTGAAGTGAGGAGTTTGAGACCAGCTGGCCAACATGGTAAAACCCTGTCTCTACTAAAAATACAAAAATTAGCCAGGTGTGGTGGCACACACAGGTAATCCCAGCTACTCAGGAGGCTGAGGCAAGAGAATGGCTTGAACCAGGGAGGCAGAGGTTACAGTGAGCCAAGATTGTGCCACTGCACTTTATTCTGGGCAACAAAGTGAGACTCCATCTTAAAAAAAGAGAGAGAGAGAGATTGGTGCCTCCTAACAGGACCCAATCCTATCACATCAGAGTCCCATCCTTGTACCCTCATTTAACCTTGATTACCCTCATAAAGGCCCTGTCTCCAAATTCAATCACATTGGGAGGTGGAGAATCCAACATAGGAATTTGGGCAGTACACAAATATTCAGTCCATAATAGTACAATTTTATTTTTATTAAAAATGTATATGAGGCCAGGCACAGTAGCTCATGCCTATAATTCCAGCACTTTGGGAGGCCAAGGCAGGAGGATCAGGAGGTTGAGGAGGGAGGATTGCTTTAGCCCAGGTGTTCGAGACAAGCCTGGGCAACAAAGTGATACCTCATCTCTACAAAAAATAAAAAAATTAGCCAGGCATAGTGGTGAACACCTGTGGTCATGGTTACATGGGAAACTGAGGCAGGAAGATCGCTTGATCCCAGGAAATGGAGGTGGCCGTGAGCCATATTTGTACCACTGCACTCCAGCCTGGGTGACAGAGCAAGACCCCGTCTTAAAAAATGTATATGTGTCTATACATTATATCTATTTGCCCTGGGAAGGATAGATTAAAAAATACGAGAAGTTCTTATGTTCTCTTTGCTTATCTGCAGTGACTATGTGTTAATGGTCAATTAAAGAACAAACTTGAAAATTATTTTGGCCCATTTGCCTCAGGCCCTGGTGCCTGGCAAAGGCTGTGTGCACAGTGGCTATGCTTAGCCCCATCTGCTCAGCTCTGCCAGCTGGCTCCAATGCACTCCTGCTGGGAGGGGTGCCCAGAGGAAGATCCCTGCAACATACTTACACCTGAGCTCCATCCAGTGCCTGCCTGATCCCGTTAGTGGTCGCTTACCTTTTGGTATCCCTCCTTCCCTGCACTTTTCAGACTTTGATGCCACATTGAGATCAGGGGCAACTGCCTAAAGGGCAGGACTGAGAAAAGCAACAGGCTGCCAAGCAATTGATATGCAAGAGGGAGCCACGGCAGCCTTTGTATCAGAGCCTCACAAAAGCTATTCTCTGCAGTTGATATAAAAAGGTGTCAGTTCTAGTTTAAGTACTGTATTACCAGCAAGATTTATCTGCCTCAAAGCCGAGCCTCACGCCACCAAGGGAATAAACAGCTCTTCTGATTATCTGTTTCGCAGAGCACAATATTTCTCCAGTTGTTTCTGCTTCCAAAAGGACTTTTTCTTTGCCTTTCCCAGTTGCCTCCAGAAATTTGCAAGCACAAATTACTCATGCGCAGTGTTGATGGGAGATGCTCCTATCCACACCCCTTCCTCACCTGGTCTCTGGGGAGGCTGCACAAAGATAGTAAGAGGGTCTTTTAAACTGGGAGCAAGTGAGAATATTGAATTCTGATGTTGAGAAACCAAATGATATAAAGGGGTAAGTGAAATCCCTTTACCCTAAAAGGTTGATAAGAGATTGGCTGGTTTAGGGAGAAAAATGTCCTTTAGAACTGTCTGGCCACCACAATTAGTAGCATCTTTGTGGGATACCAGACCTGGCACAGGGGAAGACCAAGTCATGTGCAGTTTTATCACTTGGAGGATCCTGGCTTCAGGATGAAGAGGCGGAGACATCTACCATCAAATGTCCATAGGACTGTCTTCTCAATCGGGTCTTCCCCACTCAAAGTTGCAAAACTATGAAATGCCAAGGCTGGAACTGTAGGAATCTTGGCTGGATTCCCTCTGTAACTCAGACAGATTACTTAGCCTTTCTGAACCTCAGTTTCTCTTCCTGTATAATGAAGATGCTAAGAATATTGCTTCTGTTGTGAGGATCAAAGACCATAAAACACCCAAGTTTAAATGTTGCAGATGTGTATACACCTGTGTGTGTGTGTATGTATGTGTGCATGCTTGCAGAGTATGTCTACTCACTGAGGCTTGAAAGCTGAACAGGGAACAAGGTCTTTCATACCACAAGTGGTAGAAGGTTGAATGGGCAAGTATTTATTCCTGGGAGATGTAATGGAGGTCTTCAATTTATGTTCAGGTGTGATGACAAAGATTAGGTCCTGTGCTGCCAGCAGTGTGCTGGCTGGGTGAGACAGCAGAGTGTCTGTCTCAGGGGGTCGAGGGGAGGAAAGATGGTATTTCAGGAGAGAGAAAGAGTATGGAAATGGCAGGTGTGGGAAGGCCATCTGAAGCCAAAATTCCCTGCCTATAGACTCATTTGGTTGCTACCTGACTGTTTCTCAGATTTTCTGACCCACATTAGCCAAACTGTGTGCTGGAAATCTGGGGGAGAGAATGTGGTGTGAACCTCCAAGTACCCACCAAGAGGGCAGCCAACTTTGAAGGCAAAGTGTTCCCAGCAGTTCTTTCCTATATAAGCTGCTGCAATTGCTTTATTAGTACTAACAGCCCTGTCACAGCAGCCATGCCTGGCTGGCCTGGGGACAGTGTGCAAACTGAAGATAGCCATACCAGGGCAGAGGGGGTCTCCCAGGTGCTTCTAGCCCGACCTGCAGGAGCTCTGATCAATCTGGCTGAATAAATAAAGGCAGGCTGCTCCCCAAGGCACCTGCTGGGCTACTAAGGGATTTCCGTCCTGCTTCACATTCCAACCTATCCCTGCTGGGAGCCCAAGGGCCCACATTCCATTTAGGGGTTCAGCCTCAGGGCAGTAATGAGCCACAGAGACATATGCATTCGGCAGGCACCTTTCCCAGACACTTGGACAGAGTCCAGCCTTACATCAAGGCAGTGCTCTTCTGAAGTACCCCAAATTGTATCATAAATGTTAATGCTGCTGGGAAAAAATCCACTTATTCTTATAGGTTCCCTTATGGGTAAGATACTCTGTGGCTTATGTCATAGAGTATAGCAGTCAGTAGGATTTTCTTAAGGATTCTGACCTCAGAGAATATGATGAGTGTGAACTTTGTGGAGGATAAATATACCCTTGCCAGGCTACCTTCTGGCCTATATTTTGCTTATAAGCTTCTTTCCAAAAATATCTTGTCCAAATACTATCCTGTTCCTAAGACGGGCTTTGGAAAAGTCAGGCATCTTCCCTGGGCCGGACTCAGTGGCCTTTGAAGCATCGGGGAAGAACTCTGTATCTGCACTGGGGATAGGGAGTGGGCTGACTGCAACGGCAGAGGCACAATTTATTCAGGTATGACTGTCTATATGAAACCGTTTACTCATTCTTTGATCTGACCTACACTTATTGAAACCTATTACATGCTGCCACTATGCCAAGCACTGGGCATATAGAAGTGAATCAGCAGGTTTTCTCCCTCAAAGGAAACACAGTCCACAGTAACAATCGCATAGAGTGCAACAGAGTGATGCTAGAAAGATGTCCAGTGTACAGTGGAGATACAGAAGAGGTTGCCCAAGCCGTGATGCCTGCCGCCCACTCCCTCCCCTGCCAGGTGAAGTCTCTGATAAAATGTTGGTAGATAACAAAAGAAAGTACCAGATTCCAGGTTTATAGGACAACATAAGAATAGAGGCACAGTACTTCATATTGAGATCAGAAAGTGGAAGTATCCTTGCATGATTGGAATAGAGAGAGAGGTGGTAGGTGTGGTAAGGATGGGAAAATGGGAGGGGCTGTTTAAGGGTGTGGTGAGGATGGGCAGCTGACTCGGCTGACTATCCAACATCATCTCACGCCTCCATTTCTTTTTCACGAATATTCTAGAGCTGCCAGGTGCTTGACTGGAGGCTCAGGCAATCGAGGTCTTTCTAGTCCCCTTCCCAGTGAGCAGTTTAGACAGGGTGCATGATGTGATTCTATCCAAGGAGACAGGAGTTATTCTAGAGATCAGCTGGAATGGATTTTCCCAGCTCTTGAAAAGAGCTGTTTGAAGAACAGTCCCTTTTCCTGCCTATTGATATTGCATCTTTACACATCATCTGGAAATGCTGCGGTTGTCTTGGGATCCAAAGGGGAACCAGTCCAAAAAAACAACTTAGTACCCTGAGGATGGAAAAGTAAACAGATGGAAAAAACCTGGTCCCTTGATGCCACTGGATCAACCAGACCTAGAACTATTATGTTCCCAAACTTACTGGGATGTGAGAGCATGCAATTTTATTATCATTAAAGCCATTTTTAGTTGAGTCTTCAATTTCCTGCAGCTGGAAGCATCCCAACTGGTAAACAAAAGGAGGAGAAAAGGGTGATACCTCCTGCCAAGCATGTTGAGTGGGAAGTTCCTTCATGGTAAATAAATGGATAGATACACAGAGTGGGCAGTGATCCATACAGAACTGGAGCTACACACACAGAGACCTGAGAGCATCTGTCCAGAGGTTCATCTGAAACCACAGGTGGTGAAAAGGAGGTGCAGCCTGCACGTCGTACCGGATGAACGCCTCTAAGGAGATGGAGCAATGGTGCCGAACACTGCAGGGAGTATGAAGGAGATCTGTTGGGTAGCCAGTGGCAGGTGGCCATTGGTTACCTTTTGGGGAGTAGCTTTAGTGCAAGGTATAGACAGCATGTTGCAATCATTAAAAAGTTGGAATGAGGGGATAGAGATAAAATGGTGCAGCAAAGAAATCATGTATTTTCCAAAGTCTGTTGAAGAAGGAAAGGAGAGAAGTCAAATGATAGCTTAATAGAAGAGTGGTTCTGAGGAAAGAGATTTTTAAAATGAAGTGATCTATGCATGTGTGTAGGCAGAAAAAGGGGCTGGCCAAACTCCTGGGTAAAGGGGATGAGGGCTTCTGCTCAGTGGTAGGAGTGTAACAGATGGAGGGACAGGTCCTCCTCGGAGCTAGAGGGAAAGAGAAGTTGGTAGCTCTGAAGAAAGATCTGAGCTCAGAGGAGGGGAGGCACAGGCACAGACACAGCCCCGTGTAGTTTAGAAAGCATATTGCCATATAGGATCACATTTGGTCCCATCCAAACCTTAGAAGTTGGGCACTATCATCACCTCCAATTCAGAGGTAAAGAGTTTGAATTTCACAAAGGTTCACACCAGAAAATCATAGCACTCCTGTGAAATCAAGCTCTGCCTGATCTCAAATCCTGTGCCCTTTCATTGTTTAGGGCTGGGGCAGCTAACTGCTTTCTGGGAAGACAGAAGTGGAGAAGGGCGGTGGTTTTTACACTGCCTGCCTATGAGGATCCCTGTGTAACTTTAAACAATATAGCGTCCTGGACTCCGTCCCTGTGCAGTTCCGATGCTGTGGGCCTGGGCAGGCACTGTAAATCTGGATTGCTAAAAGCTCCTATTTTGGCTTAGAGAACTAAAAAATCAGTGAACACTGATTCTTAGGAGACTCTAACTCTGCTGCCTTTAAACCTTAGCATGGTACTGCATGCATTTGGATTTCTCAGAATTACTTGTGAAAGGGCAAGAAAGAAAGAGTAAGGAAGAGGAGAGAGGAGAAGAAGCATAAATAATCTCATCCACCTTTGCCACACTATTCTGACTCAAGAACCCAGAGGTCCTCATCCCTCATCGCTAGGCTATTTTATTTTATTTTTATTTTTGAGAGAGTCTCCCTGTCACCCAGGCTAGAATAAAGTGGCACAACCATAGCTCACTGTAGCCTTGACCTCAGGGCTCAAGCCAGCCTCCAACCTCAACCCCCACAAGTAGCTGGGACCACAGGTATGTCCCAGCATGCCTACTAATTTTTTAATTACTTATAGAAACAGAGCCTCACTATATCACCCAAGCTAGTCTCAAACTCCTAGACTTAAGCAATCCTCCTACCTCGGCTGCCCAAAGTGCTAGGATTACAGAACTGAGCCACTGTGCCCAGTGTCCCTGGGCTTTAGAACTAAGATTATATTCCAGGTCCAAATCTAAGTGGTCTTGTTTTCAGAGAACAGATGCTGTCCCTCCTCCACCCCTCATTCCATGACCTGCTTCTCAGCTAGTTCTTAGGAAGGTTTGATATGTGTTGTCATTTAAGCTTCTTGAATTCCCTTTGACCAAAGAGTAGAGGACATGGTAGGAGATTTTCTAAGGACAGTGCACCTAGCATGGGGACCAGGCGCCTGCAGTATGCCCCAGTCCTCCCTTTTGAAAGAAGGCTGTGAAGTCAGCATACATTTTCATGAGGCCACATCCAGCAAGAGCACCCACAGTCAGTTTTAGAGGACTGGGGCTGAGACGACACTATACACATGTGTACGCCTATGTAAATCAGCATGTGTGACTTGGGCTAAATATTGTGAGCAGATATGCAGCCGGACAGACCAAACACTATAGGACTCTAAGGGAGAGCTGGATCCCAGCAAGCCAAAAGCCCAGTCTTGGATCCACAAAGTGAAAAAAGAAGCATTTTAATATGATTAGTTTCCCATTTTATTTTGTTTTATTTTTGAGATGGATTTTACTCTTGTTGCCCAGGCTGGAGTGCAATGGTACAATCTTGGCTCACTGAAGCCTCCACCTTCTGGGTTCAAGCATCTCTTCTGCCTCAGCTTCCCTAGTAGCTGGAATTACAGGCATCTGCTACCATTTTTTTTTTCTTGTATTTTTCATAGAGATGGGGTTTCATCATGTTGGCCAGGCTGGTCTAGATCTCCCGACCTCAAGTGATCCACCTGCCTCAGCCTCCCAAAGTGCTGGGATTATAGGCGTGAGGCCCTGCGCCCAGCCTATTTTTCCATATTATTATTACTCTTCACACCCATGCGTTCATCTGCCATGAAATGTCCAAGCAAGGGTGGCATGTGTGGGCGTTTCTGTTGCTGTTATCCTTGTTCTCACAAAAAGGAGAATTTTTTAAAAAGCCCTCCACTTTGCTGTCTGACAACCCAAAAAGGAGCCGGACCTGCACTTTTCTCTACTTCATATGTCTGCCCAGTCCCATATATTTTACATGCGTGCACAATACGTTTTATGAGACATATAAAAGCCAGACGGGAATTATCTCCTACCCTTGTACGGGCTGTCTCTTTCTGGGGGAGAGATAACAGAGACCTATTTCATTTTCCTGCTTGCTACTGGATGCTCGCCCATAAATTGAGAAAAGAAGCTCTTTTTGAAAAATGCTTTCTTTGACCCCATTGTCACTGGGAAACTGCAATGAGAGAAATACCATTCTCTGTAGGATCTCAGTTGAGAACAGAGCAAATGGAGGGAGAAGCAGTTCCTTTTGGCTCTTCTGTTCTCTCCTCCCGCTCTGTCCACGTTTGTTCAGGGAGGAGGGGCTGGGAGGAGTGAAGGTCTCTCACTGCCAGGAGGACGTGAAGAATGCAAGCAACAAAGTCCTGGCTTTCTTGAAGTCTCCCCACCTCCAGGCGGACAGGGGTGCAGACCTCCATAGGAATGCATTCGTTCCATCCAAGCTGTATGGCAGAGCCGCTTGGCACATTATCAGATATACACCACCAATATTTCATTATCGGGTCCTATGCAGCCCAGTCCACGCCTGGGTGAGCCTAGAAATTAAACTGTACTTTCACCTCTAAAGAATGTTGTCCCTGCCAGTGCTGAAGGGGAGAGATTGCCAGGCCACTGGGTTATCGAGTGTTGAGAATAGAGATGCAGAAGGCTCTGTGGGCCCTGGTGGGGAGGTCTGGTCATATCCACCTTCCTGGTACAGCGCAGGCCCATGTGCAGAGTCCACGGCCACCCTCACCATTCCAACTGCAGCAAGGGTAAACTTGTGTCCCCTCACCCCACTGCTGCTTGGAATTTCTTCTTATAAGATACATTTCTTTGTGTCCTCTCCGGCCTTTCCAGCCATCCTCTGTTAAGATCCGAACACTCCATTCTTTCCTGCATTTACCTAGTTGGTTGTTGATGTTGTCTCTAATGACATAGTGTAGGTGACTTTATCCAGGGCTTCCCTTTCTAAAGGACTTCATCAAACTGTACATTTGAAGGGGATCAGTGAATGCTAACAACAGCAAAAAATTCCCCAGACAGACCAAAAATGAGATAGAAAACACACTGGGTTAACACTGGTTTTACTGGGACTGACCATATCCGCTGAGTGTCAGTTTTGTGCCTGATGCACCCCTGAGTGTAGGGAGAAGAATGCAAAAGTCAGGGCTGTGGGGTGAAGGGGCTGCTTCCTGCCACGGGCAGCCAGAGCCCGAGAGGGCTGAGAAGGAGCAGGAGTAACAGAACCCAAGATTTCCAAAATCTGTTTGATCCTATCACTCCTCTGCTCAGTCTTCCAGTGGCTTTCAACCACTTAGAATCTGATCCCAAGCCCGTGGTGGCTTGGTTCCTGGTAACTGTCTGACCTCGCTTTCCACTGTCCTTCCCCCAGTCACTTTACTCCAGTCTCCCTGGCCTTTTTGATATGACTGGAACCCTCCAAGCAAGATCCTATCTCAGGGACTGCGGTAAAGACATGAATCTGTCTTAGGTGGCATGACTATTTTCAATGCCATCTTCCATGACGATTTCTGGGCACATCAGGAAGGGCCAGGGCTGTCATGAGAACAATGGGGCTTGGTTGATAAATTTTAGAGCTCTGACAGTCTGGAAAGAGTTATCAAGATCAATGCCCATCAATATGTGTATCTAGAGCCCTTATTTATTCCACTGCCATCTCTAATTTAGGATCCCCAGAAGACCCCAAGATATGCATATGTGACAAGGGCTCTACCACACACTTTTCTGGTATATTGAGACTTAAACATTTTAAGAGAAACATAAATATATATATATATATATGTACATGTATATGATATGTACACATGTATATGTGATGAACATACACACACACATATATATATGTTGTGTTCTAGAACAAATCATGAGAGATCTATGGGCTTAAGAAGAGTTTAGTTTTCCCTGAGGGATCAGGGAGAAATAAATGGAAAATTGATAAGTGAAAATAACCCATTAAATATGGGTAGGATTTAGGTAATATCTAGAATGCTATTATACAATCAAGTATGGTTGGGGGTAGTGGCTCCTGCCTGTAATCCCAGCACTTGGGAGGCCAAGGCAAGCAAATCATCTAAGGTCAGGAGTTCAAGACCAGCCTGACTAACCTAGTGAAACCCCATCTCTACTAAAAATACAAAAATTAGTCAGGCATGGTGGCACAAGCATGGATCCCAGCTACTTGGGAGGCTAAGGCAGGAGAATCGCTTGAACCTCAGAGGTGGAGGTTGCAGTGAGCCAAGATTGTGACACTCCAGCATGGGTGACAGAGTGAGACTCTGTCTCAAAAAAGAAAAAAAAAAAAAGATCAGGTATATGTTGCTTGATTTTTTTTCCCCATTTCACAGATGAGAAAGAGGATACCAAATAGCCAGGGAGAGCTGAAACTGTGTTCTGACCTAAAATTCTGAGGATTTGTTCGTCTTGTTTTATGTAGAGGATCACGTCCTCTTAGGCTTCCTTCCTGGAGAAGAACCTCTCACACTGAAGCCACACACATTTTCTGCTCCAGGGCTAATCTCCCAGCTGAGAGCAGGATAAGCTTCCTCCTTCCCCAGCTCTGGGTAATAACAGTAACAGAATTTGCAGTGATTTGCCAGCTTTCTGGGTTTAAGAAGGGGCAGTAGAATGGTTGACTCTAGGGCTGACACAAGGTCCTGGGTTTAGCTCCTCTCCATCCATACATCAGAAAGCAGTATCTCCCCTCCTTTCCAGATGGGTCATGATTCACTGACTGATGATTGAGAGCACTGAGATTAGGCACTCAGTGGCATTCAGGCCACCTCTCATTCTTGCCTACAAAAGTCTTGGCACCACACAAGTGGATAACGGAGGGAAATGTTTTTAATCCTTTACTTTGGGAATGCTAATGGAACACTTTAGCAGGCTGATATCACGGTTAGCTAAAAGGGGTGTCTCAAGGAGTTTCCATATGTATGATATTCATTCCTGCAATGAAGACTGCTATATCAGGTTATTTTAAGGAAGAAAAGACTGTAGTTACTCATAAGGTGTCCATTTGATCAGGTTTCCCAATGAGATTTTGGTCATGGACCCTGTATTGCTTTGTGCATTAATAGACAAATATAAAGTTAGATAATAGCTATTGATTGGTATTTAGGTAGGTAGGTAGGTAGGTAGATAGATAGCTGACTTCTAACCTTATTTATGCAGTCAGCACCCCGACTCTGTTAACAGAGCCAGTCTGTGCTTTCCGAACAATCACACATGCAGACACAAACCACTGCGGTAGATGCTGAAAGACATTGCATCCTCCTGAATGCGGATAAGGTCTGTAGTCCAAGGAAGACCCAGTTGTCTGTGTCCACAGAGGACAGTCACTGTTGCATCCCTGGGTGCATCCCTTGGCCAGAGATCTGAGTATGCTGAGCTTCTTAGAAGCCATACCTGCTGGAGGCCAGGATCTCATTAAACAGTTCCTACCAAGAGTCTTAAAAGGCAGCACTCTGCGGGCTCCAGCCCAGGGGGATGCTGTGATTCTGTGCTTTTATTGACAGAAGCCAGGTATCTCTGCTGACACCTACTCTGGCTTCCTCAGATCTCTTAGCCGGTGTCCACCAGCCCGCAGGGAAACAGCTCCGTGTCCAGGCTCTGCAAACCTGCATAGGGTGATGAAAACTCAAGGATTTCTCAAAGCTGGCTGGGTGTGTGGCTCCCTCCCACTCATCTCCTGTGAAGATCATAACAGGGAAGGAAAGGAGGAGAAAAGCAGGCTGAGCAAATTTCCAAGCCGGCTGAAAAATTTGGCCAGTGGCTAGCAAAGAGAAGAGAATGCTTTAGAAGAAGGGGGATTTATTCATGGACACCTGTCAGGGACTGTCATTCCTCTAGCTGATCTACAGTCTGAATTTTACTATGACATAAATCAGTCCCTCCTGAATTTAATAACTCTTCCTTATAGGTTTCTTCCCACTCATAAATAAAACTCATTCCATATGTATATGTTGCAAAAGGCCTACTTGATTTGCAGCTCAGCGGTCCGGACAGGTAGATGCCAGCCCTGTATTACAAAGGGGCTTTTCTGTCGTCATCTCTTTCAGAGGGCACCTTCCCTTCTCTGGAGCAATGTGAACCTCAAAGAAGAAGGTTTCCTTTTAAAATGCCCTCAGATGGCTCATGCCTGTAATCCTAGCACTTTGGGAGTCTGAGGTAGGTGGATCACCTGAGGTCAGGAGTTTAAGAGCAGTCTGGCCAACATGGTGAAACCCTGTCTCTACTAAAAAAAATACAAAAATTAGCCATGCATAGTGGCACATGCCTGTAATCCCAGCTACTCGGTAGGCTGAGGCAGGGAGAATCACTGGAACCTGGGAGGCGGAGGTTGTAGTGAGCCGAGATCACACCACTGCATTCCAACCTGGTCAACAGAGTGAGAATGCGTCTCAAAATTAAAATAAAAAATAAAATAAAATGTCCTCAATAGGGACATAGGGTAGGGCTGTCTGTCAAAGGTAGAGAAGATGAAGTAGAGAAATGGAAAAGTAGCATTTCCTTTCCAAAAACCAGAAGTGATTTTCACGATGGTTCCAAGGGCAGCAGAGCTGGAGGCCCAGATACAAGAGTTTATATCTCTCCTTGCTGGGGGAATGTCAGGCCTGGGTGTCATGCACCTGGCCAGTTTTGTGGCAGATTTATGAAACTGCAAATTCTGAGGAAATTGTTCAACACATTTCCGGCTAACCACAGCTGGAGCCTAGGGTTGTACTGGAGTGCGGCTGGCCATCTGGGGAGTCAAGGCAGAAGAGTCACTTACCTGTTCCTCCCTCAGGCTTTCCACCTGAGGCAGGAGAATAGGGTCTGGAGGCAGGAGAAAACTCAGGGCTAATTCACACTGACTTCCTAGAACTAAGCCAAAAGGAAAGCCCCAGCTTTCCACACTTAAGTAACAAAAGGACCAGAGGCTATTCCCTTTGCAAACCACCCCCACTTTTTCTGCATGGCAGATGGCAAATTGAAAGTACCTCTGATTGGGGCCAAGTCTTCATTTCCGTGGAAGTGTAACTTTGTAACTTCACTTTCGCCTCTGATTGGTTGCTCTCCCCAACCAATCAAACTGACTGCAGGCCACTACTTCATTTGCATGAAGCAAACACCAAGTGGTCACTGCGAAACCTCCAGAGGGTATTTAAACTGCAGAAAATTCTGTAACTAGGCTCTTGAGCCCCTGTGCTCAGGCCTGCTCCCACCTTGTGGGGTGTACTTTAATTTTCAATAAATCTCTGCATTTGTTGCTTCGTTCTTTCCTTGTTTTGTTTGTGCATTTTGTTCAATTCTTTGTTCAAGATGCCAAGAACCTGGACAGCCTCCCCTGGTAACACAAAGAGTGGTGACGCTTGGCCTTCTGACTTGTAACACCCCCTCTTGGTGGGATTTTGGGACATCAGCTCCTATTCTCCTCTAATATAACAAGATAGCAAAATCCATATGCATTACAACATTCTCAAGGCTTTGTAGTTTCTCAGAAAGGCCTCCATAAATATTCAAATTCTAATTTTAACGGCATCGTTGGAAAGGACGTTAGCAACCATCTTGTCCAATATCCTACCCAAGGAAGTAAACACCTCCACATCAACCCTCGCAGATGGGCATGTGAGCCTTCCTATTTCTCCTAGAATGAGAATTATAAAGAGATTCAGCTGTTAATTCAACTGTGATTCTTAAACTTGAAAATGGATTACAACTAACTTTGTTTAAACAATATTTTGAAATTTCATTGTTATTAAGATCTGTGAGCACTTCAGGAGAATTTATACTTTCTGGAGAAAATGTGTCAATGACAGGAGTTATGTGTCTTGAAATATGCCAGGTATTATAATTACAAAAAAAAAAAACCAACAAGTGGAAAATGTGAGACAAATCCTGTAACCTCCTAAGATAAGAACACTGGAAGTCAAAATCTGTGTTCACAAAACAAAACAAAACAAAACCTCAGAAAATGACAAGTGTTGCCAAGGATGTAGCAAAATCGGAAAACATGAACATCGAATATAAAATGGTTCAGCCTCTGGGGAAAAGTTTGGCAGTTCCTCAAGAAGTTAAACATATAATTACCATATGGTTCAACAATTCCACACCTTGGATATACCCCAAAGAATTGAAAACAGGAACTAGACAAATACATCTACATATACCTTCATAGCAGCACCATTTGAAAAAGCAAAAAGGTGGAAACAGCCCAAATGTCCGTCAACAGATGAATAAAGAAACTGTGGTATATACATACCATGAAATGTTTTCAGCCACAAAGAGAATGAAGTACTAATATATGCTACAATGTGGACGGACTTCAAAAGTATTATGCTAAGTGAATGAAGCCAGACACAAAGTAGTGTATATCCTATAAATCTGTTTGTATAAAATATGCAAAATAGTGAAATCCATAAAATCACAACACAGATTGATGATTGCCAGGGGTTGGCGTGAGGGGAATATAAAGAGTGATTGCTTTATGGGGATACAACTTCCTCTGGGGGCAATAAAAATGTTTTTGGGCTGAATAAAAGTAATGGTTAGATACTGTGAATGTACAAAACACCACTTAATTGTTCTTTTCACAATACTTGATATTATGTTTTGTGAACTTCAACTTAATTAATTTTTTTTTTTTTTTGAGACGGAGTTTCGCTCTTGTTACCCAGGCTGGAGTGCAATGGCACAATCTCGGCTCACCGCAACTTCCACCTCCTGGATTCAGGCAATTCTCCTGCCTCAGCCTCCCGAGTAGCTGGGATTACAGGCACGCACCACTGTGCCCAGCTAATTTTTTGTATTTTTAGTAAAGACAGGGTTTCACCATGTTGACCAGGATGGTCTCGATCTCTTGACCTCATGATCCACCCACCTCAGCCTCCCAAAGTGCTGGGATTACAGGCTTGAGCCAATTAATTTTTTTTTTAATTATTCTGCCCAGTGTGGTGGCTCACACCCATAATCCCAGCACTTTGGGAGGCCAAGGCTGGTGTATCATCTGAGGTCAGGAGTTCAAGACCAGCCTGACCAACATAGTGAAACACTGTCCCTACTAAAAATACAAAATTAGCCAGATGTGGTGGCACATGCCTGTAATTCCAGCTACTCAGGAGGCTGATGCAGGTGAATCACTTGAACCTGGGAGGCAGAGATTTCAGTGAGCTGAGGTCATGCCACTGCACTCCAGCCTTGGGCAACAAGAGTGAAACTCCGTCTCAAAAAAAAATTATATATGTTCAAATCTCACCTTTAAGACTGATCGTCCATATGTTTTGAGCAAGTTGCTAGACTTCTCTGGGCCTAACTTTTTCCATCCAAGTAGAGCTGTTCTGCCAGTGGCCAGTCTCAGCACAGTCTCAGCCATGACCACAATAACAATGAGACTAATGTCGCAAAAAACAACCATAAAAAAAAAAAAAAAAACCTTAAGTATATTTGGGTTAAAATAATCACTTGAAACTGCATCTAACATTTTCTCCCTCCTATTCCACAACGAACTTTTTTAAAGAGGAATATTCTTGTCTTAGTCCATTTGTGTTGCTATAAAAGAATACCTGAGGCTGAGTAATGTATAAAGAATAGAGGTTTATTTGGCTCGTGGTTCTGCAGGCTGTACAAGAGGAATAGCACCAGCATCTGCTTCTGGTAAGGGCCTCTGGTTGTTTCCACTCATGGAGGAAGGGGAAGGGGACTTGGTGTGTGCAGAGATCACATGGTGAGACAGAAGCAAGAGGGACTGATAGCAGAGGTATCAGGCTCTTTTTGACAACCAGATTTCATGGGACCCAATGGAGCAAGAATTCAGTTATTACTGTACTGTGGAAACAGCACCATGTCATTCATGAGGGATCTTCCCCAAAGATCCAAAAACTTCCCATTGAGCCCCACTGCCAAAATGAGGGATCAAATTTCAATGTGAAGTTTTAGGGGGACAAATATCCAAACTGTAGCATTCCCCTTCCCACACACATAAAGTCATTAGCAGATGCTAAACAAGGGAAACATACATAAATGGTTCAGCATCTATTTTTGTAAATAAAGCTTTATTGGAGCACACCGCACTCATTGGTTGATGTATTCTATGCCACTGCTTTAAGGCTATAATGCCAGAGTTGAGCAGCTTTGCGGCTATGGTGCACAAAGCCTAAACTATTTGAATATCTAGCCTCATCTACATAAATCATTCACCAGCCCTTGATACAAAATAATAAGAAATTGTCAGTAAAATGAGAATTCATGAATTCTCATATAGAGAACTGAAATCTTAAAAGGGGAAAAAAACACTGGGAACCGAAACATCATTTGTCACCACTAAATAAATTTAAAAGCAAGGAACACAACAGACATCTCTGGGAACCAAATTACTGCCATGGAAAAGTAGCCTCGATAATCACTGTCAATGTAGATGACCAAAAAATTAAATTAAATTTCAAAAACAGAGGTGGAGAGATTAAATGGGCAAACACCACTTAAGAAAGCCAACTCTCACCTCTTAATGTGTTTTAATCTCCCTTTTTAAACAAAAAGCGATCTTTTAAGAAAAGCTCTCCCCTGTGGTGACAATACAATTATTTGAAGTTCAGAGATTCTTACAGTTTAATATGAGATTTTCCCCCTGTTACCTTAAAATAAATTGGTTTTAAAAATAAGGCCTATTATGTAAGTCTGTTTCCCTAAAAGTGTAGCTTGCCCTACCCCTTCTATCTTTATGTTTGTACAGAAAGACATTCAGAATGATTTTGCTTAGGCAAAATCATAATCACTATTGAACGGTGTGATTTGAGGGTGATTTTTAGTCATCTCTGTGTTTTCCTATGTTGTTTAAAACCTAAATCATTCATTTATTCTTTGTTTTTTTACAAAGAAGGTAATTTTTCTTAAAAACCAAGACTAATATGTTATTTTTTGGATGATGCCATATGAATGGTGGCTACCATCTTCCTTTGTATATTTTAAATACCTCTTCAACAATACTTTGAATAATATTTTTATTGATTTGTTTTTTGAAATTGCCCGCAGTATCTAGCATAAGCAAGGCACATAATCCATGTTCATTAAAAATTTTATTGATTTTTTTTTTCTAAAATGTCCCAGGGATTGTTCACTGTTCTCAATGACAATAAGAGTTTAAAATATTCCTGACACAAAGTTACTTGCAATTTATTTTATACTGTATTAATTATAGTAGAAATACAATTGAATTTCTTTTTTATATTAATAGCAATAAAAGAAAAAAAACGTTTAAATCATTTTAAAATGCCCCCAAAGCTTTGCACGTCATGACAAACTACAATATCCAAAGTCATCGCCACCCATTTTTCATCTCTGTTCTCCTCACTGAAGGAGAGCAGCTTTCCCAAAACTTGTGCCCTAGATCCTCAAAACCTCTGATCCACTGGAGCTCCGGCAGTCCTGCCTTCCCACCCCATTCTTCAGCATTTCTTGAGCTATTATTTCTTCTCATCTTCTTGAGTAGCACTTTGCCTTTTCTTTTTTCCTTTTTTGATTATACTTCGGGTGCTGGGGTACATGGGCAGAATGTGCAGGTTTGTTACATAGGTATACACAGGCCATAGTGATATGCTGCACCCATCAACTCATAATCTACATTATGTATTTCTCCTAATTTTATCCCTCCCCTAGCCTCTCACCCCCAGATAGGCCCTGATGTGTGATGTTCACCTCCCCGTGTCCATGTGTTCTCATTGTTCAACTCCCAGTTATGAGTGAGAACATGTGATGGTTGGATTTCTGTTCTTGTGCTAGTTTGCTGAGAATGTTGATTTCCAGCTTCATCCATATCCCTGCAAAGAACATGAACTCATCCTTTTTTATGGCTGCATAGTATTCCATGTTCAACCATTGTGGAAGACAGTGTGTCGATTCCTCAAGGACCTAGAAATAGAAATTCCATTTGACCCAGCAATCCCATTACTGGGTATATACCCAAGGATTATAAATCATTCTACTATAAAGATACATGCACACATACATTTATTGGGGCACTATTCACAATAACAAAGACTTGGAACCAACCCAAATGCCCATCAATGATAGACCGGATAAAGAAAATGTGGCACTTTGCCTTTTCTAAAGAACATGTGAACTTTCTAGGATTTGTCATTCTTCTTTCTGTCAATTACCTAGACCCACACGACAGAGGAAAGAGGAGAAAATAAGGGCCAGGAGTCTCCAGGTGTTCTTCCTGCTCTGCATTTTAGTGATGGCAGTGCTCTCCCATGAAGGAGAGGGCACTTTATTAAAATCATTAGGAAACAATACAGGAGATACCGAAGTCAGTGTTCAAACCGGCACGGTCTCTGTTTAGTGCAGGAGGTGAATTTACCCAGCGGGCTTAATTAATTGGGGAAGGTGGCCTGGAGAAGCTGGGGCTTATTCTGAACCCATAAAGAAGGTAAGATTTACTTACAATGAGGAGAAAAAGGAGTAAGAGTCTTCCCTATGAGAGAAATGCCATTGGCCACATGCAGAGGTGGACATGGCTTGCCAGACTCTAGGTCCAGGCGTGGAAACCACATCACTGCCAGGGAGAACAGAAAAGGTGTGTTGAACTGGGTAAATCAAGAGCAGCTCATAAACTAATATGCATGGTCTTATGTGGTAGCATGATCTTAGTGAATATTCAGAAACATGCACTAATTATAGGGTGCCACCTCCTTTTGGCCACAGGTAGTCTTCCGTAGGGGAGCATCCCTTCCTCCTCTCCTCCAGCCTCACTTAGGGCTCTACTCATCTTGTGACTGCTGCCTCAGTCCCTGGCTTCCTGTCACTTACTCCGCAGAAATAGAAAGATGCTGATGTAAAGGCTAAGGCGGGTGGATCACCTGAGGTTCCGAGGAGTTCAAGACCAGCCTAGCCAACATGGTAAAACCCTGTCTCTACTAAAAATACAAAAATTAGCTGGGTGTGGTGGCGCATGCCTGTAATCCCAGCTGCTTGGGAGGCTGAGGCAGGAGAATTGCTTGAACCTGGGAGGCGGATGTTGTAGTGAGCAGAGATCAAGACACTGTACTCTAATCTGGGCAACAGAACGAGACTCCATAAGAAAGAGAGAGAGAAAGAGGAGAGAGGAAGGAACCAAGGAAGGGAGGGAGGAAGGGAGGAAGGAAGGAAGGAAAGGAAGGAGGGAGGGAGGGAGGAAGGGAGGAAGGAAGGAAGGAAAGGAAGGAAAGGAAGGAGGGAGGGAGGGAGAAAGGGAGGAAGGGAGGAAGGAAAGAAGGAAAGGAAGGAGGGAGGGAGGAAGGAAGGAAGGAAGGAAGGAAGGAGGGAGGGAGGGAGGGAGGGAGGAAGGAAGGAAGGAAGGAAGGAAGGAAGGAAGGAAGGAAGGAAGGAAGGAAGGAAGGAAGGAAGGGAAAGAAAAAAAATAGATGCTGGAGTGGAGAGGGCAGCATGGGCTTGTCTGTCCATGTAATAAAATACTGTGGAGTGGAAAGGAAAAGAAGCCATGTAGGAAAAGGAGAAGAAAGAAGAGGGAAGTAATCAGTTCTCCTCTTTTCTCCAACCTTTTTCCCGCATCTTGGAGCTTCTAATGGTCGGCAGAAGACTCCAGCATCACCAGACAGTGCCACATACAGAAACAGCTACCTGTCCTGAAGCCGTTGGCTTTCTAGGGCTCCAGGCTTGCCTCTCCAAATGCCTGCTTTGGAGCTTCCCTTGAATGTCTCATAGGATTTCGCGTCAAGCTCAGCGTGGCCAAAACAGAGTCCATCTTCCCACTCACCACCTGCTTCTGCTCTTGAGTATGTTTTCTTGCCATCATCCTCTGGTCTTTCCAGCTGGTCCCTCCTTCTCCCTCACATCCCACATCCCAGCAGCTGCCTGGTTATGGCAGCACCACCTCCAGAGCATCTCTTCATCCTATTCCCCTCCTTTCCATTCCCATTGTTGCTGCCCATGTCTGCCCCTTGTCACCTCCCTGGCATTCACCTTCTAACTGTTCTCTCTGCCTTCATCCTGTCCCCTGCCCCCCTCACCACTCCCCTGATGCTGTGGCTGACACTGTCTTTCTAATGCCCCAGGCTGATGATATCCTGTCTAAGCTTTCAAAGTACAGACAGAGGGGCCGGGCATGGTGGTTCATGCCTATAATCTCAGCACTTTGGGAGGCTGAGGCAGTCATGTCACTTGAGGTCAGAAGCTTGAGGCCAGCCTGGCCAACATGGTGAAGCCCCATCTCTACTAAAAATACAGAAATTAGCCAGGTATGGTGGTGCATGCCTGTGATCCAGTTGCTCAGAGGCTGAGGCAGGAGAATCATTTGAACCCAGGAGGCAGAGGTTGCAGTGAGGCAAGATTGCAACACTGCACTCCAGCCTGGGTGACAGAGCAAGACTCTGTATCAGAAAAAAAAAAAAAAACAAATGGATCCCCACTGTTTGTAGCAAAGTGTATAGACCCCTTAGTCTGCTCCATCAGGTCTAGTGAATTCTCAGTCTATCCATGTTTGGCCTCACCTCCCACTCCTTTCCCTCATTTTCCCTGTTTAATAACTAACACAGCACTTCATCTACTTCCGTAGCCTTTACTGTTGGTGTTCCTTAGCCAGTATGCACATTCTATTACTCTTCTGTATCTCTTCCTATCAAGACGTTTATTTTTCCTTCCAGGCTCAGTTCAAACATTTCATCCTCCTCGAAACCCTGCTGGAGTGTGCCTAGGACACGGTAAACCACAATGCATTTCGGTGAGGGGATGAATGATTCAACCAATCAATGAATAAACCGATTAATAAAAGATGGATTTCTTGCCTGTCTTTGAGGTATTCACTTGCATTCCAAGCCATTTCTTCTTGCCTGGGCTAAGCTTCCCTAGAGCCTGCCTGTTCTGATCGATCCACAACATCTTCTAAAGTATGAATGATGCACCAAGTTAAATATAGGATTTGACTAGTTTTTGTTGCAGGCACTTTGGCTCAGGGCATGTAAGATCAACTACAGGTTGGGCTATAGCATGGTGCTCTGAGCCCTCAGTTTGAAATTCCAGGGACGGGGAAACACTAGCAAGTTCAAAGGCAGACCAAACCTGAATGTAATATTTAGAAGGCTGCTCTGAGACTGTACTCCCAGACCAAAATGCTTAATGCACACGGCAGTGTCCTTGGCTCTCCAGGGTGGGTAGGTGCTGGGAGTCAGGTTCCAGAAAGAAGTAAGCTCTGTGGATTTTAGGGCTTTATGTTCACTTCCCCTAACCCGACCTGCAGGCATGGGGGACTTCAGGGGCTCTGACCTTAAGTCTTCCTGCCTCAAATTCCCACATTCACAGCTCCCGTTCTTCATAGGAACACATGCTATGAAGTAGCCCATACCCCAAAGTGACAATTATGTCATGACTGCCTGACTCTAAATGAGCTCTTTACCCTGGGGGAGAACCCATCACCACTAGGAAAAGGAATAGAATAAACATGTTTGAGTTGAGGCATGGAAAATATAAGCAGAATACAGAGGACTCCACCATAGACATCCTGTGAGCAACCTAGGCTGATGCAAAGCAGACCAGAGGAAGGGAAAGGAGAGAGAGGAAAAAGGAAGAAAAGGGAAAGAGATTGACACAGACACCGACAGTGTCTCATGTTTATAAAAACATTTCACAGCTTGGAAAGTCATTTCAAATGTATTGTCTTGATCCAGCCAACATCACTATGGGTTAGAGAGAGCAGCTATAATTTTTTTTTTCATTTCACAGATGGGGAAACTAAGGCTTGCTGAGGTCTGATTCACTTAGAGTGAAACAGCAAGTCAGAGGCTAATCTTGAATTTCAAACCTGTCTTCTGACCTCCAGTTGAGCGATCTTAGTACCACACCACCATGCCTCTGAATGTGGCTTTTCAGAAGCAAGCCTCTCTGTAAATCTAGCAAATATCCTATAAACCTAGCATAAAACTGGCTTTTTACAATGGGTACAAAGTATGGGGATGTAAGGAAGCCCCCCCCCAACCCCCAGGGGCCTGAGGACCTGGGGACCTACTTTCTGGTTCACTCTCTGGCCTCGCAATTGCAAAGATCTCAAACATGCTCAAGGTATAATTAATTTCACTAATCTTGTGGACTTGTGGCACCCAGGTAAAAAATAACAGTAAGACTTGTCCTCTGGTGTCTATATGCCAGCAAGCACCCCAGGCCAAAATCAGGTGATTATGAAAGTGGCTGTGGTGGGCTCCTGCCTGCACCTCCTGCAGCTGTATGGAACTATTCAAAATGATAATCTGGCGTGTGGCAGTAACTCAGACTGGATGGGTCCATCACTCACAGAGCGGTGGGCACAGCCTCCAGGGTTCTTATGTCTTTTACCAGGGCCAGCATTTCTTCTCCAAGCTCTCACTCATCATTCACACAATTTATTTCTGCAGAGCGCCCTTCATACACATCAGCACTGCTTACTTTACCCAGAGAGTCAATCACCAGATGCCAGGAGAAAGGGAAGGTTCTTTGGGGGAGATTTAAAGGGAGGCTTAGACTTCAGGTGAGGGGGGCAAGAGCAGAAGAAAAGAGGAACAGCACTGGTGCAAGAGAAGACCCTGACTGGACCCTGAGATGGGACTCTTATGGGCTGGGGAAGGAGGATGAAGTTGAGCATGGGGAAGAGAGAGCAGAGAACTGAACTATTCCAGCCCCTCCCCCACTGCACCACACAGCTGTTTGCCCTTGGTCCTGAGTTTCTAGAGGCTTTAACCCAAGTTTTGTCACCCAGGGGTGGGAACTACTTAATACCACTCCTAGGAATTCTGAATACAAAGAATTCTGGGAAGGTTCTTAATAATTACAATAAAAAATGACAGGCCAGTCATGGTGGCGCACGCGTGTAATCCAAGCACTCTGGGAGGCTGAGGGTGGATTACTTGAGGTCAGGAGTTCAATACCAGCCTGGCCAACATGGTGAAACCCCGTCTCTACTAAAAATAGAAAAATTAGCTAGGCATGGTGGGGAGTGCCTGTAATTTCAGCTACTCAGGGGGCTGAGGCAGGAAAAGGAGAGTGCTTGAACCTGGGAGGCGGAGGTTGTAGTGAGCTGAGATCATGCCACTGCACTCCAGCCTGGGTGACAGAGGGAGACTGTCTAAAAAAAAAAAAAATGTTGGACTTGAAGAGAATCAATTAATAATGTCTCTTTCTTCCACCTGAATTCAGAACTGAGAGAGGCTCAGTAATTGGACAGATGAAGACGTGTGGAAACAGTTTCGTTATTACCAGCAAAGGTGAGGCTAGAGACTGTATCATAAACAGGTTTGTCCGGGTGGTTAATTTCTCTCTACCCTTGCTGTTGCTTGTCCATCCATCCTCAGACCCCTCTGGAAATCAAGCCTGCCTCTAGAAAACGCACTAGGAGAAGGAGAGAAAGGAACTGAAGCAGCTGCGGGTAGGCTGGCTGGAGAAAGGTGAGAGGAGGGAGCAGATCCACACAAGCTCTATTTCTTCTCTCAAACTTGTCCATCAGAGAAGGCAGGAAGGCCCAAGAGCTCCCCCACCTGGAAGAGGACAAATGGAGAGTAAGTGTCCTGTGCCCCAACACCTGACATCTGTGTAGTCCTTTACAGATTACAAAACACTGCTGTGCATTTACAAGAGGAGTCTTTGAAGTAATCCTCTAAGCGATTCAAATTATGATTGTCATACCCACTCTATCAATAAGAAAAATGATATTACTCAGAATGTGGGGTCAGAGGACCCCCACCCCCCAGTCAGTCCATGGCAGAGCTGGAAATCAAACCAGATTTCTAGCAAGTGTTTGAAATCAGGTTTCAACTTGTATACCCAACAGGTCAGGTGAGACACTCTTGCAGCCATAGTGGTTAATGACTCCAGGAGAGGTGAATGGGCAGATGGATTGAATAGTGCAGCAGCCTGAAGCTCAGGGACACTCCTTCATCTAAAAAACGCTTACTGAGTACCTACTGCATACTGCATGCTGTGTTGTACACTGGGGATAGAACTATGAATAGACATGACCCCTGTCTTGTAAAGCTGGGGTGAAATGGGAAGTGTCTAAGATTCAAGAGGCTCCTTAGAGAGGGAAGCAGAGGCAGAGGTGATGTATGTGCACCCCATGAGACTCGCAGGAATGTTGATTGCTGGGCTCGCATCCCAAGAGGTGATTCAAGATCCAGAATCAGGCTAGGCACGGTGGCTCATGCCTGTAATCCCAGCACTTTGGGAAGACAAGGCGGGTGAATCATGAGGTCAGGAAATTGAGACCATCCTGGCCAACACCATAAAACCCCATCTCTACTAAAATGCAAAAAAATTAGCTGGGCATGGTGGCTTGTTGTCCCAGCTACTCAGGAGGCTGAGGCAGGGGAATCACTTGAACCTGAGAGACGGAGGTTGCAGTGAGCTGAGACTGCACCACCGCACTTCAGCCTGGGCAACAGAATGAGATTCCATTTAAAAAACAAAAAAGCAGAATCGGCCCTAAGTCAGATGGGCCGTGGGTGCACATTAAACAGTGGTAGCCACCATGGCCTGACTATAAAAAGTAAAGCTCCCTGCTTGGTTATTACATCATTTCTTTGTGTTTGCATTTTTGTTTTCTGTCTTTGACTTGTTTTGTTTTTCTCTGGGCCCTCAAATAAAATTCATTCTCAAAAAACCCAAACTTTTGTAAGATGAACTTGCATATGCTCAGTCAGGGACTGAGATGTGAAACATGGCAGTTACCAGAGCCAAACCCTACAGATTCTGGGAAGGACCAGTGGGGTCAGGAAAACAATGTGACAAAAATGCACAGAGGGGAGATCTAGACAGCTCCTGTGTTTTGAATCACCTTAGTTTGGTTTGAAAACTCATCTAAACCCCAAACACTGGAAAACATGTTCTTCTTTACCAGGTAGCCCATGTCTTCCATTTTCAGGTTTGCTGAGATGGAAACAGTATCCAAGGGCTAGGAACTGTCCTCTTATGTTCACACTGTAATGTTGTCTCCACCAGCAACTGTCACTCCCATGCCATTTTAGGGTTCTGCCCTCCCACGGTAGAGCGTCATCCCTTCCTATCCCAGTGGTGGAGTCATGTTTTTCTACGGATGTATGCAGTTTCCCGGTAGAGCGGGAAAGAACCTAAGTAGGATAATGTTCTTAATGCACACTTGTAGAGCTTGCATAGCCTTTTGTTGCATATGGCTTTCTGCATCTGTTCTATGGATAACAGGCCAGCCAGAGAAGGCAGGGCAACCTTCAACCCACACTAAATACAGAGGATTATTTGTAACAGGTATTTAATGTCTTCTCGAAGCTAAATAATCAGTCACCTTTTCAAGGTTTCTCAATTTGCTGGAATCTACCTCAGTCTTGATAATGTTCATTGGTGGCTTCTGCTTTCCTGGAATCTCACATCTGGTTGGGCTTTTTCCCCATAGGAGGTTTAATTTTTGTGTAATAAATGCATGTAACCTAAGAGTACAGATAAATGAACTTTTTAAAGCATTTAAAATTAGCATTTTAAAGCATTATTATTTGAATGTCATGGGGAGTGAATCAAGCAAGGATCTCTCTGGATAGAGTATCTCTCTAGATGCTCATTATAATAAGCCTCCTGGCCTTCGCTATCAATTAATCAAAACCTATCAGCTGCGTGTGGTGGCTCACACTTGTAATCTTAGCACTTTGGGAGGCCAGGTGGGAAGATCTCTTGAGGTCAGGAGTTCAAGACCAGCCTGGCCAGTGTGGAGAAACCCCATCTCTACTAAAAATACAAAAATTAGCTATGCTTAGTGGCAGGCACCTGTAATGCCAGTTACTCAAGAGGCTGAGGCATGAGAATTGCTTGAACCTGGGGAAGTTGCAGTGAGCTGAGGTTGTGCCACTGCACTCCAGCCTGGGCAGCAGAGCAAGACTCTGTCCCCAAAAAATTAAAAAATAAATAAAAATTAAAAATATTTAAAGCCTATCATTTTCTTTTTCATTTTCTGATAGCTTTATTGAGATCTAGCTGACATGCAGTAAACTGCACATATTTGAGTAAACAGTTTGATAAGCTCTATGTGTGGCACACCCATGAAACTGTCACCACAGTCAAGATAATGAACAGAAATATTACCCACTCCAGATGTTTTTGATGACACTTTTATTACTTCTGGCTCCTCCTCACTACTGCCATCCCACTAACCCCAAGGAATACATGCTTTCTGTTGCTATGGATTACATTGCTATTCTATAATTTTATATAGATGAAAGCATATATTATGCAGTTTTTTGGCATCTTGATTTCTTTCACCCAGTGTAATTATTTTCAGATTTATCAGTAATTCATTCCTTTTCATAGCTGAGTAATAGTCCACTATATGGATATACCACAGTTGGATTATCCCTTCACTTGTTGATGGACATTTAGAAAGTTGCCAGTTTGACGCTATTAGAAATAGAACTACTATGAACATGTGTACATGACTCTTTGTATGAATATGTGCTTTCTTTTCTAAGAACAAAATGGCTAGATTATATGGCCAGTGTATGTTTAATTTTGTTAAACTTCTCAACTGTTTTCCACAGAGATTTTGCCATTTTATATCCCCAGCAGCAATTTATGGGAGTTCCAGTTTCCCTGTATTCTCTCCAATACTTGGTAAAATTCGTCTTTTAAATTTTAGCTATTGTAATGGATGTGTGATAGTATTTCATTCTGGTTTTAACTTGTAGTTAGTATGTAGTGTTTGTAGGTAAGTAATGGATTTTCCATCATACTTTTAATTTCATTTTCCTAATGATTAATATTGTTCAGGAGCTTTTCAGTTGCTTTATTTTCCTTTTATATATATATTTCTTTGGCAAGGTGTCTCTTAAAATCTCTTGCCAACTTTTAAATATCTGTTTCTTTGTTTTCTTATTATTAAGTGTGGGGAGTACTTTATATACTCTGAATATAAGTCTTTTGTTAGGTATACACTTTGTAAATATTTTCAATTAGTCTATGGCTTGGCATTTTATTCATTTAATGGAGTCTTGTAAGCAACAAATCTTTTAATTTTGATGAAGTCCAGTTTATCAATTTGTTATTTTATGGATCAGGCTTTTGATGTCATACCTAAGAAATTTTTGATTAACACTAAGTCACAAAGACTTTCCCTATGTTTTTCTGTAGAAGTTCAACAGCTTTAGGGCTTACATTTAGGTTTATGATTCATTTTGACTTAACTTTTTAATACAGTTAGAGGTATGGGTCAATGTTTATTTTATTTCATATAGGTATCCAAATGTTCTAGCACTATTTGTTGACAAGGCTGAATAATGTATAACTATGTTATCTCATTTGCTTACAACAAAATGTTATAATTCCTATGCTACATACGAGGATGAAGTGTAACAAGGTTAAGTTACTGACCCAAACTAACACAGAAAGCTGTAGCTTTTGTTTTTTTTTTTTTCCTGAGATTGAGTCTCCCTCCGTTGCCCAGGCTGGGGTTCAGTGGCACAGTGTTAGTTCACTGCAATCTGCACCTCCTGGGTTCAAATGATTCTTCTGTCTCAGCCTCCCAAGTAGCTGGGACTACAGGTGCACGCCACCATGCTCAGCTAATTTTTTTGTATTTTTAGTAGAGACGGGATTTTACCGTGTTAGCCAGGATGGTCTGGATCTCTTGACCTGGTGATCTGCCTGCCTTGACCTCCCAAAGTGCTGGGATTACAGACATGAGCCACCGCCCCTGGCCAGCTGTAGCTTTTTATGACTATAACTCCCTCTTAAGATTTCAAGTCTGAGCTTTTTCTGTGTACCAAAATCTTGTTGATAGCAGCAGGTAATCTGGAGAGAATGAGGTAGAGGGGGAATGTCTCCAGAGGTGGAAGGCCCAAGATAAAAAGCAATGCCTTTAGCTTCCTTAATTTGCCTCTTTACTCCCTGGAGTGAGCAATGCTTTGCTCACCTTCACCCCTCTACCCTTCTTTTCTGTGCTCAGGGTACTACATCTGCTCATGCATGCTCACTAACAAAGATTCCTTAGTAAGCTGACATCCTCCCAGACCTACTTACCAAGCTATGCTTCCTGGTACAACACTTGGAGAACTGAAAGCACCCTCTTTATTTACCCCCAAATGTCATATGGGCTAGCAATGGCTTTTCCTGTTCCCCTCGCCCATTCCTTGACTGGGAATTTTTTTAAAGCAGGAGGTGCAGCACTCTTCGATGTACTCCCACAGGAGATTCTCACTCAGGGCTGGCTCATGGTCTTGATCCCTATTGATATCGCAATCTGTATCCTAGCTAGTGAGAAGTCTGGCTATTCTGTTTCCTACCTTTGTGTGTCTACATGAGCAGCTGTCAATTCCCTTCTGGCCTTTCTGCCTCTAGGACACTGACTGTTTTTATTCATTCACTGGCTTCTTTCCTTTGACTTCCTTCCCTTCTCCCCAGGGGTGAGGGGGTGCATCTGTTTTCATGATCTCCCATCTTGAATGGCAATCAGTGTTCCACCAGACGTGGCTTCCCATATCCTTGACTTTATCTTAATAAATAATCCATCATATTTAGCAGAAATCATTGCGTCTTTGTTTAGGGATTAGGACTGGAGATATATTTAAACTGCATTGAGCACTGGTAATCCTGAAAGGGCTGAAGCAATTCTGATAGCACGATGGGGCCACAGCAGTTAGCACATTCACTCAGTTGCCGAAGTTATTAAAGCAGCTGTCTGTGCTCAGCATAGAACAGATAAGCAGAGATCAGTATGCACGTGCACATATATATACAGGTTTTCTCTGGCATGCATGGCTGCATGCAAACACACACGCCCACTGTGTGTACACTCCACTGCATGAACTCATGTAATAATACTTGTAAGACTAAGCAAATCATCTGAGCCTGCACATGCACAGTCATGTGGAGGACATGTCTGTTCATGCACATGTAAACATATACACCCGTTTTCATAATTTTGCAAGTAAATATGAAGACATGTCTATGTACATATACACAAGTAACCACCTTCCTACAATTTTGGAAACAAAATATTCCTACAAATATGCAAACAAACAGCTACTCTGTAGCCCTCTGGTACAGTGTGCAATGATCAGGATGAGTCTCTGGGTTCCAGATATAGAGCTTGCAAGAAGCTCCAGGTGCCTTATGACTGCTTTTTCCTACTTTTGTGCACAGCAGTCTCTATCTCCTGGGTGTCTTAGCAGAGCCTTCCTTTGCTGCCTCATGATGCCAGGTATTACTTGAAAACCCTACTAAAGCCTGATCAATTCAGCTTTCCTTTGCCCCAGGAGCTGGGACACTGCTAATAGCATTAAAGCATCTCAGCTACCTGCCCACAGTATGCCACATGGTCACTGCCCCACCCACTAGCGGCCTTGATGTTTCATTGATGTCTTCTGTCAACAGGTATTTCATGAGTTCCTGCTGTGTCTAGACCTGTGCAATGAGTTGAATGATATACAAATGCACTTCAAACGTATTTCTGTCCTTCAGGATCTTGTGGGAATATAAGGCCTTTGTGACATGGATCAGTTACATAATAGTAAAAGTTATATAATGGTACAGTAATGCTAAGGGCTCAGATGAGCATGCACTGGGGTCCCTGAGACCACATTTGGAAATTCACTGGAGTCACTCATGAGACTCAGCATATAATTGTCCTCACAGCTAATATTCATTATAGTGATGTGGTGAGGGTGCTCAGCAAAATCATAAGGGGAAAAGGGATAGACAGAGTCTGTGGAATCCATGTGCAGGATTCCTCATGCTCTCTCCCACCCTCAGCAATAAAAATGCAGCAACGTGTGGCTGATGTGCCCTACATGGCAGCCCAGTAGGGACTCAGTGCTAAGGATTTTATTGGGGGTGACTGCATAGGCACAATCTGCCTAGCACGTACCAAAACTCCAGCTTCCCAGAATGGAAGCAGGTGTTCAGCATAAACACCATCTAGGCACTGTGAGTCACCCTTATCAATTAAGTAATGTGTTATATGAGCATAGGGAACTGGTTACATTCCCAGATCCATTAAAGGGCAACCTTGTCATCAGGCCTTTGTAAGGAGAGTGGTGTCAGGCTTGTCTTTTAACTCTTCTCTGCACAGGTGGCAAGGAGAAGCGAGCAGTTCTAGAAAGAGAAAAATGAGCATGATCTGGGAAGAGGGCTTTTGAACTGGGTCTTGAAGAATGACTGGCATTTGAGAAGGCACAGAGGGCTGGCAGTGCTGGGAGGAGAAAGAAATGCAGCAGCTTAGCTCAAAGGGAGATGAAGCCGAGTAGCAAGGAGGGAAAAGATTGGGAGAACAGAATTCTCTACCTATTCATCAAATGTAAATGCATTATTTGCTGTAAGTTGAAACTCTGCTAAGTGAGAAGTTAGATCCAGTCCCTAAAGAATTATAAACCTAGAAGGGAAAGAGACAAATAGCCCAGCAATTTCAATAGCAGGGTCAAAGAAGAAGAACCCAGTCACATCTCAGGAAGCTCTAGAACATTCACATCGTGCTGAGACCTGAGATATGAGTGAAGATTTGCTGGGTGAAGACGGACAAGAGGGAGAATAGTTTTCCAAGACTGCACATGCAGAGGCCTAGAGGAGAGCGAGAACATGGTGAGTCCAACAGTTCATACCAAATTATTGCTTGTGGACAGGCTAGGGCACTAGGAGCGTGTTTTTTGCATGTTTGTCCTGTTTTGCTGCCAAATGAGATTCGGATCAGCAGGGCAGGTTCACATTCAGTTATGTAGCTACTTATATTGGTGAATGTCCATCAAATATGCAATGACAGCAGGTCCTTGAATAATGTTTTTTTCAATGTTTCGTTATAAAGTTGAAAAAGGGTCAATTTGCAGCCAGGGCCACTGTCTGTGTGGAGCTGGCATGCTCTCCCCGTGTCTGCATAGGTTTTCTCCTGCTACTCTTGTTTTCATCCCACATCCAAAATCTGAGCATGTTAGGTAAACTGACTTGCTCAATTTTCTGAGACTGGGCGAGCATGGGTGCGCATGTGAGTGCACCTTGTAGGGGGATGACATTCTGTTCAGGGCTGGCTCCCTGAGCTGCTGGGATAGGCTCTGGCTGCCCATGACCCTGCACTGGAATAAGCAGGTTGGGAAATGAATGAATGAATTATTGGAAAATGAAAGTTTGTAAAGTATATGGTAATGATACCATACGCATGACAATAATGATCATATGCATGACAGACACATGGCAGTAAATGATTCAGCGTGGAGACTGAAGACGCTCAGTGAGCCCACCAGATTTGTGATGGGTTTGACCTGTGTGGTGGGAGGAGGCCCTGACAATTCCCACTTTGCAAACAGTTCTTCCTTGATGTAACCTGCCACCACTGTGACCGCTGTCATTCACCGATTCTGTAAAAATTGGTAATTATCTTGTTTTACTCTTTCTTTTTTTTTAATACTAAATAGACTTTATTTTCTGTATGTTTGCAGATATAATTGTGATTGAGTAAACACAAGTAACATATGGACAGTTATTATATTTGTCTTCTTAGGAATATCCTAATACTATGGACCCTATAAAGACATAGAAGTTTTAGGGAGATAAGGTACAAATACATAATACAATCAGATATTAATACTGTGTATGATTAAGCTCTTTCTTAAGTATGTATGTGTATAGCTCACAGTCATTCCAGTGTTTAATATTAGAGGTGTTCTGGTTTTCATTTAGAAGTTTGGTGATGTTTTCATCACCAGAAATATGCTGTAGGACCTTAACTCTTGTTTATACCAATGAACCTGTGGTAAAGCTGGTTTTGTTGTCTCTTGCTTCATCTAAATTTGCAGTGTCCAAGGACCTTTTGATGATGTTAAGTGAGGGCTTACCGTATTTTATGGCAAAGACACCAGAATTCATCACTGTCAAGAGATGCTCTCATTCCTGTGGTTCTCCTTGATCCTCTGATTCATATCTAATCTGTTGGCAAGTGCTGCTGTCTGTACCTCCAAACCTATCCCCTATCAGACCCCCTCTCACCATCTTCACTGCTATCCTCGGAGCCCTAGAGACCAGCATCTCCCTCCTAAGCAGCAGTAAGAGTAAACGTAAATCAGGTAATATCTCTGTCCTGTAAAGCCTTGACAAATGCTGACCGTTGCATTTACTACAAGATCACACTGCTTACCAATGCCTAATGCCCCAGTCATCTGTCCCCTGCCTACCTTTCCACCTTCGCCATAGCTCTCTTCCTTCCACTCAGTGGGCTGGTTGCCCAGGTCTTCTTTCTGTCCCTGGAAAACACCAAGCTCATTCTTGCCTCAGGGCCTCTGCACTCACCTTTCCCTTTGGCTGGAATCTCATTTCCCAGGTAACCAGCTCATTGGCTCCTTCTGATCCTTCAGGTATCTCCTGAAAGGCAGCTCTGCAGAAAGAACTCTCTTAGCTTCTGTATCTCAAGTTCTCCCTTCATCCCCAACCCCAGTACCCCCTCTATGACTCACTGTTACTTTCTTTATATAAATATTTATTCCCATCTGGTTTTTTTCTCCCTCTTTGGACTTTATTGTCTGTCTCCCCTCAATGGCAAAGTAAATTTCCTGATGCCAGAAGTCTTACCTAACTTGCCTGGCATCTTGTTCAACAAGTATATGATCAAATGAATGAAATGTCTCTTGGTTAGTGGGTGGTTGGACTGGGGCATTAACAGAGCACCCCAGACCTTCTCTTCCCTCTCTTTTAGGACACAAAGCATTCAAATCCCTCCAACAGGGGGATAAAGAAGGAATACCTGGGGACTGTGACATATCGAGGAGACTTACACAGCCAGTGGACATAAGGACAGCGGGCCCTGAGGAGACCCACCAGCATGCTAGCTGGGACAGAACAGGGGACTGCGGCCAGTCCCTCTACAGACAGTGCAGGGAGCAAGCTGAGCCAGCAGCCTTAAGACAAGAGAAAGAGGTGGTACATGAATTCCAAGTGACTATAGAAAGATCATCCAGGCACACAGGGTGTTCTTACTGACAGCAGAGGTGCAAAGCAACAAGGGAAACAGAGGCGAGTAAACCATGTCAGGTGTAGTAGCCAGGCACACAGGGTGTTCTTACTGACATCAGAGGTGCAAAGCAACAAGGGAAACGGAGGCGAGTAAACCATGTCAGGTGTAGTAGCCAGGCACACAGGGTGTTCTTACTGACAGCAGAGGTGCAAAGCAACAAGGGAAACAGGCGAGTAAACAATGTCAGGTGTAGTAGCCAGGCACTAGCTGCTAATATGGGCTTTAGGTTCACAACTCTCTTTCTTGAGAGAATTGGCGAGACTAAGGCTGGCCTAACCCTGGAAGAAGTAGGGCACCCACCAGAGTGGCAGTTCAGAATGTTCCCCCCCCCACCACCACATCTGCATAGGTTGCATGTGGTGGAATTGTTGGCATAGCCAAAGATGGGATGCCTGAGCTACGGCATCAGGGCAGGGTGTGAGGAGCAAGGATGGACTTGATAGGGAGCCACTCCTCTCATCCAGCAGGAAGCTTGTGGTTGATGTTAGAGGCCTAGGCAGCAGGAGCTGGCACGTTGCTGGCAAGTGGCCACAGCTGTAGCTGTTAGGCGGTAGAGCAGCAGGAATAGGGAGCCAGGAGGCCGTTAAACCACAGAGCCAAGCATGAACTTGTGTCATTCACACTTTTCCCAGGGACCATCCCTGAAGGGACTTCTCTGGAACCAGCAAGAAGAGAGGCTAGAATAGGACTTTGGGAGCAGATCTCTAGCAGGAGAGAGAATGGTGCCAGAAACTGTTCCCGCCAACATCCAGCCAAGCTGGACTCATTGAAACACAGAGCTCAGGAACTGCAGCAGCTTAAAATGCATTCTACTCCATCTCTGCTCCAAGAGCCTGCAGAAGCTAAGATGATGTGCTTTAAGGGCAAACCATAGACACCTCCCATCTCTGGAGGGTTAAATGTGGGGAAGGAGGAATGAAGGAGAGGTCCCTGCACCTTTGAACTCAGCCCCTTCCCCACATGCAGTAAAACTTGATGAAAAAGCCCTTCCTGTTGGCATCTCTGGGTCCTGGGTGGGCCCGCATCCATGCCACTCACTGATGGGGAATAGCACGGCTCTGTTTGCATGGATGCAACTCCCCAGCAGATGGTGAATCAGACCTCAATGTCTCTGTGTGCGCTTTGTACATTTTACTTGTTGGTAATGAATTTACAAATCCTTTAAGTATGGAAAACAGAGACTTCCCACGAGCTGAACAGATGGGAGAGAAGGCTTTCTAAAGGCTCTTCAAAGTGGCCTTTTTCTCACCCCCTCCTGGTTTAATATCTCTCTCTATGTCTACAAATGCTTTATTAGCTGGGGGTGAGAGAGAACCTTCCCTGACTCTCTTTCTCTGATTCCCTAGAAAATACCAGGCAGGCCTGCCCCACTAGGAATGCATTAGCAAGACGGCACTGGGCCCTGGCCAAGAACCTTCATTTAATGTTGTATTCCTGGAGTGCAGCATAACTCATGAAGAGAAGAAAGGAGGGAGAACCACTTGCAAAGCTGCCCCGACTTCTCTGGCAGAGCAAGAGGTTCTCTTCTTTCTGCTGAGAGCTTCTTTCTGAGCAGTCAGAGTGGGGTGAATTGAATGGGTTAGAGTTGCAAGCCCTGTAGCAGATTGCGTTAGTGGCCCCATTGTTTTACCTTTTCCTGATCAGTACCCTTTGCCATCTCACTTTTCAGTGTGCCTTCACTCTGAACTTGACCATGTGACTTGCTTTGGCCAGTGGGATGTTAGCAGACATAAAGCAGGCTTAAGGATTTGTGATGGTTAATTTCATGTGTTAATTTGACTGGGCTAAAGGATGCCCAGATAGCTGTAAAACTTTATATTTGAGTGTGGCTGTGAAGGTGTTTCTGGAAGACATTAACATTTGAATTGGTGGGCTGAGTAAAGCAAGTGGCCCTCCCCAGACAGGTGGGCATCAAATAATCCACTGAGGAACCAAATAGAACAAAAAGGTGGGAGGAGGGCATTTTACTCTCTGCTTGAGCTGGGACATCTATCTCTTCCTGCTCTCAGACTTCAGCGCTCTGGGTTTCAGGCCTTCGGACTCCGACTGGGACTTATACCATCGACTACCCCAGTTCTCAGGCCTTTGGGTTTGGTTTGGAACTACACCACCAGTTTTCCTGGGTCTGCAGCTTGCAGATGGCAGATCATGGAACTTCTGGGCCTCTATAATCACATGAGCCAATCCCTAATAAGAAATCTTTTTGTATATATCTAAGTATTTCTTATTGGTTTTGTTTCTCTGGACAATCCTGACTAACACTGGCTTTAAAGGAACTTGCTTACTGAAGCACATTTTCTTGCTCCATGAGAAGGACGTGCCTGGGTAAGCTCGCTGGTCCCAGGAAGAGAAGGAGACACATGGGACTGGGCCAGCTCCATGCCCTCTAGACATGGCCGTAGGATCCAAACAGGCAGTTGGGTGCCCATGGTCAAGTGCCTGGATCACATACTTCCTCTTCCTCTTATCATCTCCAGCACAGAGCACCCATGTAGAAGAAACAATCATTACATAAACGGCTGTGACTGACTGAATTTATGCTAAACAAAGGGTAATGATTATATTCATCTTACAGAGTTGTTTTGAAGATCAAGTGAGATAATAAAGTTTTATTTCTTTTTCTAAAGCTTTAAGTTTATTATCCCACCTAATCTTTGGCCCACAGTCTTTGGCCCATGCCAAGTACTAAATAAATGTCATGTTTTTTTTGCATTATTTACCTGCATTAATTTTAATCATTAAAACAATTCTCAAGTTAAATATCATTATCTCATTTTACAGATGGAGTGTTGAAGCACAGATGTGTTAAGTGAGGCGGCCAAAATTACACAGCCATTTACGTGGGAGAGCTAGGATTGAAACTCACATCTGTTTAACCCCGAAAATAATTAAACAGTATAAAACAAGATGCAGGACAAGTGCATATTCAGATTTAGGACACACAGTAAATGCCAAAAATGCCATAAAAAAGGTAAACCTATATTGGTAATGGGGCAGAGTTTTGTAAACTTGACATTCCTGACATTCTGGACATGCAAGGACGGTCCTGTGCACTGTAAGATGTTTAGCAGCATCCCTGGCCTGTCACCTACTAACTAGATGCCAATAGCACCTCCCCTGCAAGTGGTGACTGCTAAAAGCTGTCTCCAGACATTGCCAAATGTTTCCTGAGACCCAACTGTCTGGAAGTATCAGGGAAGGCTTCAAGCAGAAAGCAGGCTTTGAGAGGTCCCGGTAAGAGCTTACATAGCAGTTCCCAGCCCTAAATTTCAAGAACGATTTAAAAATGTTAAAAAAAAAATAAATTAATGGACACCATTTTATTTTTTTATCTTAATTTCTTCTCAAAAGGAAAAAAACCCACCAGGATACAGGTGCAGAATGTGCAGGTTTGTTACATAGGTATACGTGTGCCATGGTGGTTTGCTGCATCTACTGACCCTTCCTCTAGGTTTTCTCCCCTTAATCCACACTCCCCACCATGCCCTTGTGTCCGCTGTTCCCCCCTCTGTGTCCATATGGTCTTAATGTTCAACTCCCACTTATGAGTGTGGTGTTTTGTTTTCTGTTCCTGTGTTAGTTTGCTGAGGATAATGGCTTCCAGCTTCATCTATGTCCCTGCAAAGGACATGATCTCATTCCTTTTTATAGCTGCATAGTATTCCGTGGTGTATACGTACCACATTTGCTTTTTCCAGTCTATCGTTGATGGGCATTTCGGTTGGTTCCAAGTCTTTGCTATTGTAAACAGTGCCACAGTGAACATACGTGTGCATGTGTCCTTATAATAGATCTATTTATGATCTTTTGGGTACATATCCAGTAATGGGATTGCTCGGTCAAATGGTATTTCTGGTTCTAGATCCTTCAGGAATCACCATACTATCTTCCACAATGGTTGAACTAATTTACACTCCCACCAACCGTGTAAAAGCATTCCTATTTATCCACAGCCTCGCTAGCATCTATTGTTTCCTGACTTTTTAATAATTGCCATTCTGAATGGCATGAGATCGTATCTCATTGTGGTTTTGATTTGCATTTCTCTGTTGATCAACAATGTTGAGTCTTTTTTTCATGTTTGTTGGCCATGTAAATGTCCTTTTGAGAACTGTCTGCTCATATCCTTTCCCCAGTTTTTGATGGAGTTTTTTTTGTTGTTGTTAAAAGTATGTTTAAGTTCCTTGTAAATTCTGAATATTAGACCTTCGTTAGATTGGTAGATTGCAAAAATGTTCTCCCATTGTGTAGGTTGCCTGCTTACTCTGATGACAGGTTCTCTTGCTGTACAGAAGCTCTTTAGTCTAATTAGATCCAATTTGTCAATTTTTGCTTTTGTTGCAGTTGCTTTTGGCATTTTTGTTGTGAATTATTTGCCCGTGCCTATGTCCAGAATGGTATTGCCTAGGTTTTTTCCTAGGGTTTGTGTGGTTTGGGGTTTTACATTTAAGTCTTTAATCCATCTTGAGTTAATTTTTATATAAGACGTAAGGAAGGGGTCCAGTTTCAGTTTTCTGCATATGGCTAGCCAGTTTTCCCAGCACCATTAACTGAATAGAGGATCCTTTCTGCATCGCTTGTTTTTGTCAGGTTTGTCGAAAATCAGATAGTTGTAGATGTCTGGTATTATTCCTGAGGTCTCTGTTCCACTCCATTGGTCTATATGTCTGTTTTGGTGCCACTATCATGCTCTTTTGGTTACTGTAGCCTCGTAATACAGTTTGAAATCAGGTAGTGTGATGCCTCCAGCTTTGTTCTTTCTGCTTAGGATTGTCTGGAGTCATCTTTGATTCCATGTGAAATTTAAAATAGTTATTTTTTTTTTCTAATTCTGTGAAGAATGTCAATGGTAGTTTGATGGGAATAGCATTGAATCTACAAATTGATTTTGGCAGTATGACCATTTTCATGATATTGATTCTTCCTATCCATGAGGATGGAATATTTTTCCATTTGCTTCTGTCCTTTCTTATTTCCTTGAGCAGTGGTTTGTAGCTCTCCTTGAAGAGGTCCTTCACATCCCTTGTTAGCTGTATTCATAGGTATTCTATGCTCTTTGAAGCAATTGTGAATCAGGGATCATTCATGATTTGGCTCTTTGCTTGCCTATTGTTGGTGGAAAGGAATGCTTGTGATTTTTTTCACATTGACTTTGTATCCTCAGACTTTTCTGAAGTTGCTTATCAGTTCAAGGAGATTTTTGGGCTGAGATGATGGGGTTTTCTAAATATAAAATCATGTAATCTGCAAACAGAAACAATTTAATTTCTTCTCTTCCTCTTTGAATACCCTTCATTTTTTTCTCTTGCCTGATTGTCCTCGCCAGAACTTCCAGTACTGTGTTGAATAGGAGTGGTGAGAGAGGGCATCCTTGTCTTGTATTGGTTTTCAAAGGGAAAGCTTCAAGCTTTTGCCCATTCAGTATATTGGCTGTGGGTTTGTCATAAATAGCTTTTATTATTTTGAGATATCTTCCACCAATACCTAGTTTATTGAGCATTTTTAACATGAAGGGATAGGCATCCTTGTCTTGTATTGGTTTTCAAAGGGAAAGCTTCAAGCTTTTGCCCATTCAGTATATTGGCTGTGGGTTTGTCATAAATAGCTTTTATTATTTTGAGATATCTTCCACCAATACCTAGTTTATTGAGCATTTTTAACATGAAGGGATATTGAATTTTATCAAAGTTCTTTTCTGCATATATTGAGATAATCATGTGGTCTTTGTCTTTGGTTCTGTTTATGTGATGGATTGTGTTTACTGATTTGTGTATGTTGAACCAGGCTTGCATCCCAGGGATGAGGCCAACTTGATCATAATGGATAAGTTTTTTGATGTGCTGCTGGATTTTTTTTGCTAGTATTTTATTGAGGATTTTTTGCATTGATGTTCATCAAGGATTTTGGCCTGAAGTTTTCTTTTTTTGGTTGTGTCTCTTCCAGTTTTTAGTATCAGGATGATGCAGACTTCATAAAATGAGTTAGGGAGGAGTTTCTCCTTTTGAATTGTTTGGAATAGTTTCACAGGGAATGATACCAGCTCCTCTTTGTATTTCTGGTAGAATTCAGCCATGAATCCATCTGGTCCTGGACATTTTTGGTTGGTAGGCTATTAATCACTGCCTCAATTTCAGAACTTGTCATTGGTCTTTTCAGGGATTCAACTTCTTCTTGGTTTAGTCTTGGTATGGTGTATGTGTCCAAAAATTTATCCTTTTTTTTCTAGATTTTCAAGTTTTTTGTGTAGAGGTGTTTATTGTATTCTCTGATGGTAATTTGTATTTCTTTGGGGTCAGCGGTGATATCCCCTTTATAATTTTTTATTGTGTCTATTTGATTCTTCTCTATTTTCTTCTTTGTCTAGCTAGAGATCTATCTATTTTGCTAACTTTTTCAAAAAAACAATTCCTGGATTCATTGATTTTTTGCAGGGTTTTTCATTTCTCCATCTCCTTCAAATCTTCTCTAATCTTAGTTATTCCTTGACTTCTGCTAGCTTTTGGATTAGTTTGCACTTGCCTCTCTAGCTCTTTCAATTGTGATGTTAGAGTGTTGATTTGAGATCTTTTTAGCTTTCTGACATGGGCATTTAGTGCTATAAATTTCCCTCTTAACACTACTTTAGCTTTGCCCCAGAGATTCTGGTTTGTTGTCTCTGTTCTTATTGGTTTCAAAGAACTTCTTGATTTCTGCCTTAATTTCAGTATTTACCCAGGAGTCATTCAGGAGCAAGTTGTTCAATTTCCATATAATAGTGTGGTTTTGAGTGAGATTCTTAATCCTGGGTTCTAATTTGATTGCGCTGTCATCTGAGAGACTATTTGTTATGATTTCAATTCTTTTACATTTGTTGAAGAGTGTTTTACTTCCATTTGGTAGTATTTGCATATACCCTATGCATATTTCCCATATACTTTATTGTTTAAAGAAATTTTTATTGCCATAGGTTATTGGGGAGCACATGGTGTTTGATTACATGAGTAAGTTCTACCCATATGCTTTAAATCATCTCTAGATTACTTATAATACTCCATAAAAGATAAATGATATGTGAGTCATTGTTATTTTTTGTTTCTATTATATTTATTGTTGTGTTGTTATTTTTGTCCCTTTTTTCCAAATATTTTTGATCTGTGGCTAGTTGGATATGGTTTATGAATCCACAGATATGCAGGGCCAACTGCATTAGTTCCCCAGGGCTGCCATAGTGAAGTGGGTGGCTTAAAACGACAAACATAGTCTCTCCCAGTTCTGGAGGCCAGAAGCCCAAATGAGCAGCATCAGCAGGGGTGGTTCTCTCTAAGGGCTTTGAAGGAGAACCTGCTGGAAGAGCTATGCCACCTTCCTCCCCTCCGTTGGTGGCTGGCAATCCTCGGCAGGTGTTGGCTGACAGCTACATGACCCCAATCCCTGCCTTTGCTGTCAAATGGCATTCTTCTTGTGTCTCTTCCCTTCTTCTTATAAGGACAACCATCATATTGGATTAAAGGCTCATCCTCCTCCATTATGACCCCATCTTGACTAATTCCATCTGCAATGACTCTGTTTCCAACTAAGGTCTCTTTTTGAGGTACTGAGTATCAAGTCTTCATCATGTCTTTTTGGGAGACACAGTTTAGCTTGTAACAATAACCTCTCTGTGAGATCTCCTGGATTTCCTAGATGATCTTCTCTCCTCCTACATCTATCCTCTTCAGAAATACCACTCCTAGAAGGAATGGATCCAACAGAGATCACTCTTCTGTAACCCAAGAACTCCATATATTCCACCATCCCTTCCATAAATTTTTACCCATGGGAGAGTACTGCTGCCCCACCATGTGTACTTGAATTGTTTTTCTGCAGCAGGTGCAGTGCTTTTCACAGCTCTATCCATCCCCTCCTCCCCAGATCCCCTGGAACCACACATGGCCTGCATCTGTGAAATGAGAGCCAGAGAGCTAGGCTGCATCTGACACTATGAGAAGTTTTGTTTGGTTTGGTGTTAAAAGCCTATAAGAAAATGCAACCCTTGTTCCAGCAGTGCAGTGTGCTCAGAACTTTTTTGACCTTCTAGGACCCTCAGATTCACTTAAATTAGAAAAGAACCCTAGCTTTACCATGCATGTTAAAGTTAGGATATTATGCCAAACTTCTATCTGCCCTGAAGTGGACAATGTGTAAATGATGGGATAAAGGGAAGAGGAAACGGAATTGAAGGAGCTTCCAGGAAGGTATGCTGGGGCAGTGAGGAAAGACGACCCTGTCGAAGAAATAAACAACAACCCTTGGTAAACTCAGTGGGATAAACTCTTAAGAGGCTGATTTTGAGAGAACAGGGATGAAGGAGAGTCAGTAACAACCATCCACACTGGGGGATGCCCATGAAGAAGTGAAGAATAAAATCCACCAGCTTCTGCATCGTGAGCCTCACCAGCTGGGATATAACTTTGCTCCATGGTCTTTGGATGTAAAGACCATGGTAAGAGCAGCTAAGTGCTCAGTTCTAAAAATGTTGAAGATTGTGGTATGTCAGAATGGCCCTGTAGCCAGGCAGATCGCTACCAGGGAAATCTTAGTAATAGCAACCAAGAGACCCATCCAGGAAGGGCCACCTTTAACACAGGTTTGAGGAAATAGCATTAGCTGGAGGCTGTGTGGTTCTGGGACTATGCCACTAGCTTGAACCTCCACTGCCTCATCTGTAAAATAGGGACATGTGAAAACTTCAGAAGTCCTATCCCAAATTTAGAGATCATGCATGTGGTCCTAGGGGTGGAAATGGAGGAGAACTTTTCTTCTAGCACTTTTTCCAACCTGTTCTCTCATTTATTTCTTCTTAGCAAGCCTCCCACCTTACTGTACCAGCTGTTGGTTTCTTGTTAGAGCTCTAACCTTATAAATATCTCCATGGCCAGAAATTGTTTTTCTAAAAATGTAATATGCATGCAAACTCAACATGTGAAACCCCACAACAATTGAATTCTCCTCTACCGAAAATCAATTGTCAACATGCATATAAAATGACAATAGTGCTAAGCTCTCTGTAATGAGGTGATTGTTCTAAGTGAACATCTGATTTAAGAAGTGGCTCAGCAGTACAGGACTGCATGGCATCATCTAATCATGCTGCAGCAGGAAATATGCCAGCTTCCAAGTGAGCAGACAGCAGTGGAGGGGTGAGCAGGCACCATGCCAGTCTGGTGGTGTGGTGGGGAGGAGCTGGGCTCACGAGTGAGGAGGCACTCTCTGATTCAGGCCCCCTCAGTCTTCAACTGCTTCCCTGTCCCCCGAAAAATGGAAATTAAAGCTTAGAGGACAGAGAGGGAGCAAGAAAGAAGAAGCATAAATAAAAAGAGGGCAAGCAGGGTGGGATGGCTGCAGGATGAACACAGAGGACAAGCAGGAGTGAAGGTCTGTTCTGTGGACAGAGACAGGCTGCTCTGACACCTGAGCTTGTCAGAGGATAGACCTTGGCTAGAGGCACAGCTCGGCCCTGAAGAGTCAGAGCCTGCCCTTTGTCTTCCTCTGCAGGAAAGGAGACAGGCCCAGAGCAATGGAATGGGTGTTAGCCATGTTGGAGCTGAGGGTCACCCTAAGTCCCTTCACACCTGGACATAGTTCCCTACCTGCTTGTCATTTTCCAAAATGCTGCTATTACATTAGCTTTTACAGTGCAACTTTTAGGTCATACCTGACCCTTTCCCTCTGTTTCCTCCTTTAAAAAGCGAATATTCCCAAGAGGAGTAACTCTTAATACTTTGGTAGCACTAACACAGCAAGAGAAGAGCAATGGACAAGCTGGAGGCAAACATGCATCCTCAGGGATGGATGTATATGTACATCTCAAGGGCCAGACACTCAGCAAGGGGTGAGCGCAATGTAGAGATGGTGGCATGGTGCCTCCTGATCTCCAGTGTGGAAGAGGGTAACAACCCCACACACCAAGCACTGAGTGTGTTGGGGATGCTCAAGGAAAAGGGAAGGAGGGAGGAGCAGAGCAGGGGCCATTTATTTCTTAGGGCAAGAGGACCTCTGAGCAGTCTTGAAAGAACAACAAGATTTAGCAAAGGGAAGAAAGGAAGAGAAAGAGCATCTGTAAATGCATGGAGGCCAAGAAACAGAGACCTGTTTGAAGACGGACCAGTGTCTGAATGGCTGGAATAGAATTTAGCATCTGGAGAAGCAACAGCAATTGAGGTGGGAAGAGTTGAGACAGAGCTGACACCACCTGACTCATGACTGAATGTCCAGGTGGAGTGGAAGGGTCTTTCCTGGTCCAGATAATTTCCAAGTTCCCTCTTCCCTAGGATTCATTAAAATCTCAAAACAGCCACTGCCTGTTAGCTTTGAGCAAGCCACCATAATAATCAGAGCCTTTCTGTCTCTCCAGAGTGTCTTTCTCTTTCGAGAGTGTCTTTTGGGGATGATCAATAAGATCATCTCTATCCACCTAAAAAGGTCTAGTGACTCACCACACTAGAGAGTTTTGGAAGCCTGTGGTAAGGAAGATGTTGGAGGGAGTGGCAGTGGTTATGGGTCCTCACTCTCTTGCCTGGAATCATGATTAATGTACCAGTAGTTCAGTCTGCATGAGGATAAACATATACAGATGCTCCTTGACTTACAGTAGTATTGCATCCTGATTAGCCCATTGTAAGCTGAAAATATTTACATCAAAAATGAATTTAATACACCTAATCAACTAAGCATCATAACTTAGCCTAACCTACCCTAAATGTGCTTGTGACACTGACATTCGCCAACAGTTAGGCAAAATCATCTAACACAAAGCCTATTTTATAGTAAAGTGTTCAGTAGCTCATGTAATTGATGAATATTTTACCAAACGTGAAAAACAGAAAGGTTGTGGGGTTATAACCTTGACCTCTCCAGTTATCATGGGTGTGGCTTCAGTTTCTTTATTGTAAAATAGGTATAAAAACAATACCTCACCCCACAGGGTAACAGGATGATGAAATAAAATAATGCATGCTAAGATCTCAGCACAGAGCCTAGCACTGAAGGATGCTGAATAAATATTAGCCTAAAATAAAAAACAAAAAAATTAAAAGTTAATGTACTTACTTAAAATGATTCTCAGGTATCCTTTGAGATAAGCATAAGAATCTAGAACTTCAAGCTTTTACTGAGCTCTAAGGAGAGGATGACCCCATCCCTTGGGAAGTTTTCCTTCCTGTTCAGTAGTGGCTGCTGGTGGAAGAGACTTTCCCCAAATCAGGTCTGAATCGGGAAGGGAGATAACTCCAAGACCTGCCAGAGGCCAGAGCAGGATTTAGAAAGGAGAAAGTTACTTTGCCAAGCATCTTAGTAGAAACCCACAACATTAAGCCCTTACCCCACATAGCAATTGACTACCAAAAAAAATCTAGACATTAGAAATAACTGTCAAAAGTTGCCTGGCTGGCTGGGCATGGTGGCTGACACCTGTAATCCCAGCACTTTGGGAGGCCAAAGCGGGTGGATCACCTGAGTTCAGGAGTTTGAGATGAGCCTGGGCAACATTGTGAAATCCTGTCTCTATTAAAAACACAAAATTAGCCAGGTTTGGTGGTACATGCCTGTAATTGAAGCTACTCAGGAGGCTGAGGCAAGAGAATCTCTTGAACCCAGGAGGTGGAGTTTGCAGTGAGCCAAGATCATACTGCTGCACTCCAGCCTGGAAGACAAGAGCATAACTAAGTCTAAAAAAAAACAGTTGCCTGTCAGGCAGCGTTATCTCATGTTATTTACAGTGAGAACACTGAGGAACATAGGGAGCAAGTGACCTTTCCTTTCCTAACAATGCATGGCCAATGAGGGGCAGAATGCCAGGCATCTAACTATTGGTATAGTTGCCCTTAGATTTGCATCTGGTTTCTGAAGTGTGGATTCTAGCAGGAGTTGGAGGGGAACATGGGGGAAGGAGTGGCATTTGTCAATGTTGCTCTTTGTGGCTCGATGAAGACACCTCGGGGGCCTGCCTTAGCCCTGGGTTGGGCAGAGCCTGTAGGTGAGCACGGTCGGCATATCCTGTGCCCAGATGTCACCAAGTCAGAGCACAGCCATCTCTGAGGCAGGTGCCGTTGGCCCAGGGACAGAATGATAGGTCTGAAAACCTCTGGCAGTCGTACGGGTTCTGATGGAATCATCCTTGAATTTTTGTAGGAGTAGTTGCTGCATCTTTAGCCCAATGGGGTGTTGACCATCACTGCTGCACCCCAAGGCTGAATACTTTTCCAGGAGGGTTTGTTTCTGTCAAAGACTAATACCACTCACCTTCTATTCCTCCTCCTCTCTGTTGTAGGTAGGGGCCACATTCAACTTATCATCTAAATAGGAACACTTTTAAGAGTAAAAGGAGGCGTCACCTGGACCATCGAGACAAGAAGTCCCCAACTTCAATCCCAATTCTGCCCAACCCTTAGGTAGAGACCCGTCTGGGTAGAGGAAGCTGTCTTTGTGCTCATATGTAATCACAGAGGAGCTGATTCCAGAAGAGAAGCAGGCAGCCAGAGAAACATTTTCACAGTTACACATCCTCTTGGGAGCAAAAGAACCAAAGAAGCTGTTTCAGAGATGGTGCTAGAGAGTAGAGAGGGAAAGCTTCTGAAACAGTGATAATCTCCAAAATACAAAACACTCAAAGGAACGCCTCCCACCTGCTCTCCAAATAGACAGATTCTGCCCATCCTTCAAAGCCCAGCTCATGCTCCTCCTCTGTGTTGCCTCCAAAATCACCCAGGCACTGGAAGCCTCCTCCTCAGATCCTGGTTGTTCTCACGTTTTAGACCGTGGGACTTTATGGTTTCCCTTGTAATGTGCCTTATCCAGTTATCTAATAACTTATCCTTGAGGATACTTCTTAATCTCCCTACTAGGAGCACAGGGCAGTTTTATGGCTACATTTTTGTAATAGGGCATATGTCAGTGTATGTAAAATATATGCATATAATATTGTATGTTATATATATTTTTCCATTAAATTTATATATACTACTAAATATATATACATACAAGAATGTACAAATACATATATATACATAGAGATGCACTTATAGAGTCATATGCATAAATGAAAGTAAGAATTAATGTTCAGATAGAGAGGTGAACCTCCGGATTTATCTCGAAAGAATCAAGGAGATATTCCCACAGAACAAGAATTCATTTACCTAGCAATGAGTGATGGAATTTTCACTGTGGGAGTTTATAGATTGAGGAGGGCCTGATGTCTGTGCTTTCACACCTAGATCTTTGGTTTGGGGAGTGACATTGTGACGATCTAACCAGGTGGTTTTATGAAGTCATTCCCATCTTGGGAGGTAGATAAACATAAAGGAAAAAGTAAATCCAAAGGAAAAGGCCAGCTACCAAGTGGGCAGAATTTCTAGGAATTAGTTACTCACCCCTTTACTAGGATGAGTAATGGTCTTGGCAGTTGAGTCATTAGTGCCAGCTTTGGAAGCTTTTCCTTATTGATTTCTGCTAGGCTTCAGCCCCTTGCCAATCAATGGCTTAGAGACAGAAGACTGGACCCAGAGATGGTTAACAATTTTTCAGATTTTTAAGAGTCAGGAGACTCTTTTCTAGGGATCTCCCGTTCATTTGGGCAGAGATGAGTTTTGCTTTTTTAAGCCCTACCTCTCCCTTGCCTCTATCCACAGAAAGTAATGCCCATGCTTACAGTCTCATCTTGAAAGTTTTCTTCTGAAGCTTAGTTGCTAATTAGACATTACTTATACCCCCAAATATACACGCGTGTCCTGCTGCTCAGCATGCTGTTCTCATGAGCGCCCTGGTACCCCCGCTGCTCTTAAATGTCCCCATCACTCCAGCTCCATGCGCTGACTTCGACAGGCACCCACCCTGTGAATCCTCTGTCTGAACAACTCTCATAATTAATGTATGCCAGAACCCACTTACCTCGGCTCCATCCATCTTCCCAAGGGTCCTCTATCACTGGTCAGCGATAGAGGTAGGGAAAGTCATGATTGAGATGCTTTCCTTCTCTCCTCCACTGAGAGAAGAGCCAGGTCAGTGAGCACAGAAGAACAGAGCTCTCTCTGAGCCATATGAGGAGCCTCTGGAAGTTAGGAGACCTCAAGGTAACACCCACCCACCTGACCCTACCTCATCCACACACATAGCCTCATCAGAATAATCCAGCAGAATTTTTTAAAATCTATATTATAATCTTTGTGAGTTTAGTGTCTTGTAAAGAAGTATCCATAAATTATAAGCCTGTGAGTCTAGCCTTAATTCTTGTCTTTCTGGTATGACTTCTCATTTAAAAGAACATCTTTAATCAGCTGTAAAACAAAAGCCAAGGAAATGTGCCCAGAGCTTGGAGAAAAGGTGAAAGTCTGACAGAGAATGTTGGAACAATTAAATCCACTGCTGTGCTCCCAAATTACAAATTGGAATCACCTGCTCAGGGCGTGCCTGGCTCACTCCATCCCTCCCCACTGCAGCCTGATTAAGGATTCCAAGCAACTGACTGGTGCTCCCGGACATGCGTAAACTCCCTCATCTGCAAGCCGATTCACACAACAGATTCCCTAAGAAGGCATGAGGCAAAGCTGCCCTGGCACATCTGTTTTGTCATGCATCTCCAGCAAATCCTGGGACCATAGGAGAGGCAGAAGCAACACTGGTCCCAAATATACTCGTTGTATTTCTGTGAATGGACTCTGAATTTAAGGCTTGGCCTCAACCATTCAGATAGTGTTGAGGATACTGTCAGGTTCCGGTGCAGAATTCATTATGAAGTTGTTGGATTCATTTCTTGAGCAAAGGTTTGCTGAGTGTCTATACTGTGCCAGCCACTGGGTTACTCACTGAGGATGTGGGGGAAGAGAAAGTCATAGAAAGAGGTCATTGCCACACATTGTTGGGTGCTATTGTAGAGGTTATTTGCCAACTTCTATAGGAACATACAGACGTCATGACCATCACTATCTAAGAAGGAAGGAAAGGATGAAGAGTCAAAGAACCATAAGAAAGCAGTCTTGAAGGATAGAACCTGGGGAGTAGGCTGGGCACGGTGGCTCAAGCCTGTAATCCCAGCACTTTGGGAGGCCGAGGCGGGTGGATCACGAGGTCAAGAGATCGAGACCATCCTGGTCAACGTAGTGAAAACCCATCTCTACTAAAAATACAAAAAATTAGCTGGGCATGGTGGCGTGTGCCTGTAATCCCAGCTACTCAGGAGGCTGAGGCAGGAGAATTGCCTGAACCCAGGAGGCGGAGGTTGCGGTGAGCCGAGGTCGCGCCATTGCACTCCAGCCTGGGTAACAAGCGTGAAACTCCGTCTCAAAAAAAAAAAAAAAAAAGAACCCGGGGAGCCACTATGAAACCTGAGTGGAAAAATTGGCTTGCAATAGTATCATGCCTTCCCCTACACACTAGCAGTACATAGTGATATGTTGGGTGTGGTGGTTCCTCATGGCACCAGAGCAGTCTTGCGCCCTTCCTCCCAATATCATTTACCAGATACTCACACTCTGTCCCTGGCTCCTCAAGGGCTTTAGAAACACTGCTTTGCTCTAGTCAATGAAGATGGGCCAAGTGAATGGATGCAGAATGCAGCCTTGGGAATGACGCCTTGTCAACATCTCACACCATTTTTTGGTGTGCCTTAGTCTGGGGCCCACCTCTCAGCTTCCTGAAAACCTTCTGATGTCTCATTGGCATCTCTCTGTCTAAAAGAAGGGTCTCTTAATACTCCATATCTTTTTAGGTTGGAGACACCCAGCAATAAATAGCAAAGCACCCACCACAATGTCTAGCATGTATTAAGGGCTCCATGTTTTAGTTAAAATTATTTAAATAATGAAATTCTAGTTAAATTTTAGTTAAAATTGTTTATTATATACATGGGGTTATTTACAGTTAAAAGAGGGGTACCTTTCTCTGGAAACCATCAGCCTTTGTCACACATACACAGACACACACACCCTTACACACACAAATTATGTTTACATATAGGACTGTTCAGATATTAGAACACACACAATTATGTTCAATGCACTAAGCCACACAGATAAAAATCCTGGCCCTGTCCCTCTCTCAGAGCTTACAGGCAAAATTCTTCTTGAATTCAGGACAGCATTCTGTGCATTCTCCCTGATGGAGTGAGAAGATGGATCTGCTGGGAAAAGCAATACCTCCCCACTTAGCAAATTAAGAGCAAGAACCATCTGTGTTTTCCAGAAGGTCCCAGCAAATTCTAAGAATAAGGTAATTTTTTGACATTTCACATTTCTCTTCTCTGGGATAAAAGTGAATGGAAGTTCTTGGATACACATCTATTTAGCCATCTTAGATCCACAAGGAAGCTATGGGGGGAGAAAAACAGCCAGATGAGGGAGATCTTCATACTGGTACCTGGGATGGTTTGAAGGATCAGACAAGACCAGCCTGAGACTGTAGAGGACCAAGTGAGACTCTCGACCTGGCATGGGAGTAAGTGGCTCTCAGGAAAGAGATCATCTCAGTGGGAGAAATTCGGTGAGACTCCTTTAGCCTGTTTACCTACTATCAATAAAATGGGAATGGCGAAACCTGCAAAGGAGGTGACGATTCTTCTAAAATGGCAAAACAAACCACTCTGCATCCCTGACCTTTGATCCTTAAATGATGAGATCTCAAAAAAATCTGTCAAGATAGTAATATTGAACCATCTCTGTATCCTTCATTTCATAATGATAGAGTTTGTCATTTGCAAATATCTCACATTTCAACTTGTTTTCCTTTTGCATAAAACATCTTCTAATTAATCATATTAAAATATCTCATAAGGTTACTTTTAAGAAAAGCCTACCAAACTGATATAGAGGAAACTAAAAACATCATATAATTTTATCCAATTATATGTGTACAGATTTGAAAACCTGAAAAAAAGGCTAATTTTCCCAAAAAATGTAAATTACCAAAGTAGATCACAGAGGAGATAAACAACTTAAGCAGATCATTTACCAAAAAAAGAAATTTGATTTTTTTTTAAGAGTTGGGGTTCTTGCTGGGTGCAGTGCCTCACATCTGTAATCCCAGCACTTTGGGAGGCCAAGGCAGGTGGATCATTTGAGGTCAGGAGTTGGAGAACAGCCTGACAAACATGGTGAAAACTCATCTCTACTAAAAATACAAAGATTAGCCAGGCGTGGTGGCACACATCTGTAGTCCCAGCGACTTAGGAGGTTGGGGCAGGAGAATCCCTTGAACCTGGGAGGCAGAGGTTGCAGTGACCCAAGATTGCACCACTGCACTTCACCGTGGTCACAGAGTGAGGCTCCATCTCAAAAAAGAGAGGGGGTCAGGGGTGGATCTTACTATGTTGCCCAGGCTTGAACGCAGTGGGTATTCACAGGTCTGATCATAAGGCACTGCAGTGTTGAATCCTAGTCTCAAATGATTCTCCTGCTTCAGACTCCTGAGTAGCTAGGAAGACAGGTCTGGCAGAAATTTAATTTTTTTTTTTTAATGTCAGGAAGCTCTTGCAAGAAAAACGATACTTCCAAATTACTTTTATAAAATTAAAATAGCATTGATAATAAAACCCGACAAATCAAATACAAAATAAACCTGCAAACTACTTTCATTTGATGAATATCAGTGTGTACATTCTACATGAAATAGTAACATGGAGAATCAGGCAAAAGACCAAAAGAATAATTATTCATGATTAAATGATGTATATTCCAAAAACACAAAGATAGTTTGACTCTATTAATATAATTGGCCATATTAGATCAAATGAGAACCTTTATAAATGCTTTCTTAATGAAAAAATAGTTTCATAAGTACACAGCTCCTCATTATGATGAAACTTCATATATCTTAAGTCAAAAGCTTTGTGATTAATGAAAAAATATAAGCATTACTATTAATTCTGGGAACTAAATATGATTTACTTAAATAAATCACTATTGTTTCAGGAATTATTCAAATGCAAAATAAAAATAACTACATCCTTATGTTTACTACAGGACTAGTCACAATACCAAAGATAGGGGATCAAACTAAGTGTTCATCAACAGACAAACAGATAAAGAAAATATGATATATACACACAATGCATTACTATTCAGCCACAAAAAAGAATAAAATTATGTCATTTGCAGAAAAATGATTGGAACTGAAGGTCATCATGATAAGTGAAATAAGCCAGGCACAGAAACACAACTATCACATATTCTCACTTATATGTGGGTGCTAGTAAAGTGAATCTCATTGAGATAGAGAGTAGAATGATAGATACCAGAGGATGGGAAGAATGTATAGAAGGGGAGGGGGAGGGATGGAAAGAGATTGGTTAATGGGTACAAATATATAGCTAAGTAGAAGGAATACGTTCTAATGTTTGGTAGCAGAGTTGAATCACTACAGTTAACAACAATGTCTTGTATATTTCCAAATAGTCAGAAGAGAGGACTTGAAATTGCCCCAACACATAGAAATGATACATACATGAGGAAATGAATACACTAACACCAATTTGAATGTTACATATTCCATGCATGTAACGAAATATCACATGTACCTCATAAATATGTAAAAATATTATGTATAAATTTAAGAAACAAAAATAAGGATATAAGATTGGTAGAAATAAATAAAACTTTCTGACCTCAGATGACATGCTTTGTATGTAGAAAATCAGAAAGAATAAACAACAAAAATATTTGAAACTAGTAAGTGATTACAGCAACATTGCAAGATGCAAAGTCAATTGCTTTCCTATGTATCATCAATGAATAAGTAGAACTTAAAATTTAAAAACACAATGCCATTGACATTGGCATTCCAAAAAATTAAATACTTAGGTAAAAATCTGACAAAATATGTACTAGATCTATATGAAGAAAAGTACAAAAGTCTAATGAGAGAACTAAAAGAACTAAGTAAATGGAGAGATGTTCCGTGTTCATTGATAGGAAGACTCAATATTGTCAAGGTGTCAGTTTTTTCCAATTTACAAATAGATTCAACGCAATCCTAATCAAAATACCAGCAAGTTACTTTGTAGATATTTAAAAGTTGATTTAAAATTTTATAGAGTGAGGCAAAAGACTCAGAACAGCACCTGCACTCCTATGTTTCTTACAGTACCATTCCCAACAACAAATATGTGGAATCAATGTAAGTGTTCATCAATGATTGATAAGAGTTTTTAAAATATGGTATGTGCATATTTGATTGTGTGCATGTATGTATGTTTATATGATAGAAAATTCAGACATGAGAAGTAAAATCATAACTTGTACAACTGGCCATTATCTTAAGTGAAATGACTAAGAAACAGAAACTCAAATACTGCATGTTCTCATGTAAAAGTAGGAGCTAAATAATGTGTACACCTGGACATACAAGTGGTAGTGGACACTGGAGACTCAGAAGTATGAAAGGGTGGGAAGAGGTGAAGGATGAGAAATTACTTAATGGATACAATGCACAGTATTGGGGTGATGGCTACAGTAAGCCCAAATTTTACCACTGTGCAATATATCCATTTAACAAAGCTACACTTGTATACTCCTAAATCTATAAAATTTTTAAAAGAAAAAAAATACTGATGGAGAACAAAGTTGAAGAATTGACAATACCAGACTTTGAGACTTACTATAAAACTACAGGAATGAAGACAATGTAGTATTGGTGAAAGAACAGAGAAACTGATTAATGGAACAGAATAGAGAACCAAGAAATAGACACGCATAAATATAGTCAACAGATTTTTGACAAAGCAGCAAAGGCAATACAATGGAGAAAAATGTATTTTCAACAAATGGTGCTGGAACAACTGAACATTCACATCCAAAAAAAATGAATCTAGGCATAGACCTTATATCCTTCATGAAAATTAACTGAAAATGGATCATAAGCCTAAATGTAGAATGGAAAACTATAAAACGCCTAGAAGGTAACAGGACAAAACCTATGTGACCTTGGATATGGTCATAATTTTTTAGATACAACACCAAAGGCATGATCCATGAAAGGAATAATTGATAAGCTGGACTTTATTACAATTATAAACTTCTGCTCTGCGAAAGGCAATGTCAGGAGAATGAGAATACAAGCTACAAACTGGGAGAAAATATTTGCAAAAGATACATATGATAATGGATTATTGTTCAAAATATACAAATAACTCTCAAAACTCAAAAATAAGAAAACAAACAACACGTTTTAAAAAGAGCCAAGACCTTAACAAATACTTCACCTCACCAAAGAAGATATACAGATGGTAAATAAGCATAGGAAAAGATGTTGCATATCATATGTCATCAGGGAAATGCAAATTAAAACACAATGAGATACCACTTCACACCTATTAGAGTGGCCAAAATCCAGAACACTGACAACACCAACTGATGACGAGAATTTGGAACAACAGGAACTTTCATTCCTTGCTGGTGAGAATGCAAAATCGGACAGCCACTTTGGAAGACAGTTTGGCAATTTCTCATAAAGCTAAACATACTTTTACCATATGATCAGCAATCGCACTCCTTGGTATCCTCCCAAAGGAGTTGAAGTCTTACATCCACACAAAAACCTGCACACAGATGTTAATAGCAGCTTGTTTCATAATTGCCAAAACTTGGAAGCAAGCAAGATTTCTTTTGGTAGGTGAATGGATAAACTGTGATACATTCAGACAATAGAACTCAGTGCTGAAAAGAAATGAGCTATCAAGTCATGAAAATACATTGAGAAAACTTAAATGCATATTATGAAGTGAAAGAAGCCAATCTGAAAAGACTATATACTGTATGATTCCAACAATATGACATCCTGCAAGAGGCAAAACTTATGGAGACAGTAAAAAGATCAATGGTCGCCAAGGGTTGGGGGTTGGGAAGGAATGAATAGGAGCAGCATAGAGAATTTTTTACGGAAGTATAAATGCTCTGTGCATGATGATGTATTGTAATGTTTGATATGATAAAATGGTAGACATACATCATTACACATTTGTCTAAATCCGTGAAATGTATAATACCAAGAGTGAACCCTAATGTAATCTATTGACTTTGGGTATTAATGGTGTGTCAATGTAGATTCACTGATTGTAACAAATGTGCTGTTCTAGTGGGGGATGTTAATAGTGGAGGAGGCTGTACATGTGTGAGGACAGGGATTACATGGGAACTCTCTGTACCTTCCTCTCAATTTTGCAGTGAACCTGAAATTTCTCTTTAAAAATAGAGTCTTTAAAGTCATTATATGAAAAAGACACTTGCACAGGCATGTTTATAGCAGTACAATTTGCAATTGTGAAAATATGGAACCAGCCCAAATGCACATCAATCAATAAGTGGATAAAGAAATCTTGGTATACACATACATTAAACATATGTGTGTGTGTGTGTGTATATATATATATATACCTGGAATACTACTGGCCATTTAAAAAAATGAAAAAATGCCATTGGCAGCAAACCTGGATTTAATTGTAGGCCATTATTCTAAGTGAAGTAACTCAGGAATGGAAAACCAAACATCATGTGTTCTCACTCATAAGTGGGAGTTAAGCTTTGAGGATGCAAAGGCATAAGATTGATACAATGGACTTTGAGGACTTGCAGGGAAGGGGAGGGTGAGGAACAAAAGACTACAAATTGGGTCCAGCGTATACTGCTCAGGTGATGGGTGCACCAAAATCTCAGAAATCACCATTAAAGAACTTACTTGTGTAGGCTGAGGCAGGCAGATCACTTGAGGTAAGAAATTCGAGACCAGCCTGACCAACATGGTGAAACCCTGTCTCTACTAAAAAACACAAAAATTAGCTGGCTATGATGGTATGCATCTGTAATCCCAGCTACTAAGGAGTCTGAGGCAGGAGAATCACTTGAACTTGGAAGACAGAGATTGCAATAAGCCAAGATTGTGCCACTGCACTCCAGTCTGAGTGGCAGAGTGAGACTCTGTCTCAAAAAAAAAAAAGAGAACTCATTAATGTAACCAAATACCACCTGTTACCCAGAAACCTATGGAAATAAATAATATCTTTAACATTAAAAAGAATGATGTGCAGCAATGTGTTTAATACCCATTTATATCCACAAATAAATTAAAAAATAGTGTTCATAAGTTCTTGTATATGCAAAGAATTGCTCTGAGACATGCAAGAAGCATAAAGCAGGTTACCATAAGAGAGAACTGAGCAGCTGAGAGACAAGTGCACATGAGACTCACCAACTTCCACATACCATTTTCTACTATTTGAATGTCATACCATGTACAAAACATTAAATGCCCACTGATCTTTGACAAAGCAGCAAAGGCAATACAATGGAGAAAAAAATTCTTTTCAACAAATGGTGCTGGAACAACTGAATATCCTTATGCAAAAAATTGACTCTAGGCACAGATCTTACATCCTTCACAACAATTAACTCAAAATGGACGATAAGCCTAAATGTAGAATGAAAAACTATAAAACTCCTAAAGAGAAACAGGACAAAACCTATATGACCTTGGGTATGGTCTTTATTCAAAACACTAAATGCTCATTGATTTACAATACCCAGAGTGATATTTACTTGTGGGATGCCCAGTTGCCTGTACCAGAATCAGCCCTTTGGTTCCTGGCTCCTCTGCAAAGAATCCACTACATTGGAGCCTTTTACCATACCTTGTCTTCTTCTCAACTCTTGTCTTTCTTTATGCTTTCTGCCAACTTCCTGCCTACCCATGCACCTTCACATCCTGCCAGGCCTTCAACCCGAGGTACAGATACACTACCTCCCTGGTGCTTTCCCTGTCCATTAACCCCAGGATCCCATTGCTTCTGGATCCATAGTCCCTTCCTGTCTTGTTTTCCTGCTACCATTCTCAAGTTTTCAGCTAAAATACACATGCCCAAAGAGCATATACCAATTGCTATGGTCTTAATGTTGCTGTTGTTCGATGTGTTGAAACTTTATCATCACAGTGATAACACCAAGAGATGGGATCCTTAGGAGGTGATTAGATCATGAGGGCTTACAAATGGGATTAGTGCCCTAATAAAAGAGGCTTGTCTCCCTTAGCCTGCTGCCATGTGGGATATGTAGAAGGAGCCATCTATGAAGTCCAGGCCCTCACCAGATACTGAATCTGCTGATGCCTTAATTTTGGACTTCTCAGCCTCCAGAACTGTGAGTAATAAATTTCTGTAGTTTATAAATTACCTGGTCTAAGGAATTTTGTTATAGCAGCTGGAATGTACTAAGACAACTGGTCATACACATCTCTGTAATTCTATGGTGACTTTTATTTTGAGACAGAGTCTCACTCTGTCACCCAGGCTAGAGCGCAGTGGTACCATCTCAGCCCACTGCAACCTCCACCTCCCAGGCGTAAGCAATTCTCTTGCCTCCGCCTCCCAAGTAGTTGGGATTATAGGCTCACATCACCATGCCTGGCTAAATTTTTATATTTTTAGTAGAGATGGGGTTTCTCCACGTTGGCAAGGCTAGTCTCAAACTCCTGACCTCAGGTAATCCATCTGCCTCATCATCCCAAAGTGCTGGGATTACAGGTGTGAGCCACTGTGCCCAGCCTCCATGGTAACTTAAAAGTATCAAATGCTCAGTGAAAGAGAGGAGATTGATGATTTGCTTCTCTTGCCTTCATTGGTCAGCTCACTCACCTGATAACCTTTGGGATCTGGTGTAAATTCAGACCCCACAGGGAACTACGCCGCTCCTGCTGTGCCAAGCAGAGGACTGGTTAGGCAGGGCCAGGTGCCTTTGAGCCTGCCTGGTAGTTTGACTTCCATTACCCAGGCCCATCTCATCTGTATTCACTTGCCAGAAATCCCGGAGTCCTAGAAGCCCAGGCTCTACATCCTACAAGAGTTGGAAATCACTCTTGCTGCTGAATTTACTCTGCAACCTAGATGCACCACACTTCTTCAAGCCTGAAGGACACAGGGGATTCAGGCAGAAGACAAGAGAAAAGAATACACGCCCGGTAATATAACCAGAACTGACAGGTTAGTTTAAAAAACAAAATGCAATTCTGTCTGGATCAGAGTGTGTGAATACGGAAGGGTCTGGAGGCTGGGAGCCCAGGCCTGGCAGACACCAGTTAGGTGAGATGCCTTTTCCTTCCATAATCAACTCTCCCTCACCCACAAACAGGGCAGCCAAAAATTCCAGGCAAGAAGCAGAGGGCAGGCAGGGTTAGAGAGTGTCAGTAAAACAGCAGTGGATGGTGTTGGGATGCCGAGACCCTTACTGGCTCCTCTAGGCCACCGCACCGGGAGACCCCAGGGGGCTGGAGTGAAGTCTCTGTACCCTCTCCTTTTCTCAAGCCCTCCTTTCCCAGGTTGAGAAGGGTTAAATTATTCATTTTGGGGGTGGATTCTTCTTTCTTTTTTTCCCTGCCCCTCGTTTGATCTCTTTTGGTGCAGTGCTGCTGTTAACAAAAAATACAGCATGTTTGAGACAAAGTGTGCACAATTCCTCTTCCAGAAAGGAGGCCTTTGAAGAAAAGGCGAGTGATCAGAATAAAGAGAGGGAGTGGGCGGGGAGGGGGTGGGAGGTGAGGGGGGAGCCCAGGCTAGGAAGGCTGGCTTTGATCTCCCCACACAGGCAGGACCCTTTTGTGCTTTATTTTATTGTTGGGATAAGGAGAGCCTTCTGCAAGGGTGTGAAGTGAGTTCTTAAGGAAGGGACAGGGTGCAAGCCCTCAAAATTATAGATGCAAACACAGAAGCCAGGGAACCCTCCTGCCTGTTTCCATGAGGCATCACCCAGAGCAGGTTAGTGAAGGGTTGTCCTGAGGGGAACCTCTTCCCATGTCCACCCCTCCTTCCTCAAACATCCACGCTTCCGCACCCCTACCACATTCACTCACACTATCTCACACACTGTCATGCATACACATTCATCATTTACACACATGCACACACAGAATTCACACACACTGACACAGTCATACACTCAGAATTCACACACACATGCACACACTCAGAATTCACACACACTAGCTCACACAATCATACACACTCAGAATTCACACACTAACACAGTCATGCATACATTCAGAATTCACACACACCAACACAGTCATGCACACCTAAGAATTCACACATACACTCAGTCATACACACTCAGAATTCACACTCACACAAACACACAGTCATGCACACACAGAATTCACACACATTAGCTCACAGTCATACACTCAGAATTCACATACACTAGCTCACACTGAGTTATATACACACTCAGAATTCACCGTCTTACACAGTCTTACACATCATATGCACTCACCATTAACATACACACACTATCTCACAGTCATACATGCACACTCAGAATTTACACAGCACTGTAAATTCTCAGTCATACACACATTCAGCATTCACACTCACACCATCACGCTGTCATACACATACTCTCAGAATTCATACTCACTATCTCACACACTCATACATACTAACACACTCAACATTTACAATCTCACACTGAATTCACATACACACACACTCATCATTCACACACAATCTCACACAGTCATACACACACCCAATGTTCACATTCAAAGTCTCACACAGTCTGCCATTCACACACACTATCTTGATAGTCATACACTCGATAGTTATATACTCAGAATTCTCATTCACACATATGATGTCATAGTCATACACACACATGTTCATGCCCCTTGCACACACAGTCATATACACATACCATTCACACACACTATCTTGATAGTCATACACTCGACAGTTATACACTCACTCAGAATTCTCATTCATACATATGATATCATAGTCATACACACACGTACAGGCCCCTATTTCCCACTCAGTCATACACATACCTGTACCCACTCACACATTCCCACATACATTAACTCACAGTTATTCACACACAAGTTCACATGCCCATACTCATCTACACTATCTCACACACTCACACTATCACACACAGTCCTACACATGCACATGTTTACAGACCCCCACACTCACCTGCACTCTCTCAGACACACAATTCACGTACACACAATCTCACATCCATCTACATTCACATATTCACACCCACACACACTATCTCACACATGATTGGGCACACACTACCCCCATCCACACACTAACATACACACTCATGCACGGGGGATCAGCTCTGACAAGGTTATTTGTGCAACACAATCAACAGGGGATTCCATATGACTCCTTCGCTAGCGTCTCTGGCACGTTGCTCCTTCCAACTCCCAAGACTCTGCCCCACGGCACCCCTGCCCAGCCTGCCCATTTCCTGCAGACCCTAAGCCTCGATTCAGGTGAAGTTTCCCTGCCACTCCTACTCTGGAACTTCTCCCCATCTTCCCTCACACACCTGCTCACAGCTGGCTACACTAATCCCGTAAGCAGAGGCACTAATGGCTCATAACAGCTTCACAAGCAGCAGATCTTGGTGAGATCTTAGAGTACCAGCCTTAGCGCCCAGGATTGCAGCCACAATGGTGGAGCACCAGGCCCCCAAGAGCAGAGTGATGTAGATGTGGCTGCAGCAAGAGGGGTGTGGGTGAGTTATGCACCCTCAGAATTCAGCCACACACTAGCTCATACATGCTCACATTCACACACAATCTCACAATCATACATACTCAGAATTCACACTCATATACCCTCTGACACACAGTCATGCACATACTCAGAATTCACACTCACTCTAACAGTCATACACACACTCAGAATTCACACTTACACACACTAACATACAGTCATGCACATATTCAGAATTCACACACACACTAGCTCACAGTCATACGCATAATTCTCAGTCATACTAAGAATTCACACTCACACTGTAATACACATCTTTCAAATCATGTCAAGCATTCCGTCAATCATAACCTTGGCCATGGAGGGGCGACTCCACTGGACGCCACCTTGGGAATTTTCAGACTTCTGAAAGAAGGATCCTCCCAACCACCATACCTAGGAAGGACACATGTTTGCACACACACTTCCCATGGCAGACCATGCTCGCTCCCCCAGAAGAGGTTGCAGAGTGTCCCCAGAAGGTCTCCTAGCTCCAGACACTCCACACAACAGAAAGGCAATCCCCTGACCCCCTACCCTTCCAGGGAACAAGTGTTTCCTAAGATGGTGCATGTACCAGGGCAGAGCCAGACATACAGACCACTTTGCATCTCCTGTTGGACCTACAACTATGCTGGATAGGTAGTATATATCCTCAGCGTATGTGGCGTGCAAGACTGAAAAATAATACTCTCCTATCCTTTTGCTGTAACCTTCTCACACAGACCAAGCTTAGACCAGCAGGCCTCTGTGCCCCCATCCAGTTAGCACTACTGGAGTGCTCTTAGGACAGTGCCTTGTCCTTGGCCTGCCAGGCTCTAGGTCAGCCTCTTGCCCCTGCTGTCATCCTGCTTGGATAATCTCTGAGTCACATTTACACTTTCCTCCCCATCCTTAAAAAGACTCAGCCCTTGTCCTCAGTATACCCCGGGGTAGGAAATAAAGCAGAGTGGATACAGACTCAGTCTTCATCCACGACTGGCCCAATAACTAGCCCTTGGCTAGTTATTTACCTGCTGTCACACTCAGTTTTGTTTGCTGTAAAGCAAGTGTGTAACTTTCAAATTTAGAACTCCAGCACATGCCTTCCCCTTGGCTAATAGAATGGTATATCCAGGGCTACTTGAATATCAGATAGGAGTCTCCAACTTAGCAGGTTGAAACTCAACTTCTGATTTCCCACTCCAAACCAGTCCTTTCCCGGTCTCCCCATCTCCGTGAACATCAGCTCCATCCTCCCACTTGCTTAAGCCAGAGTTTGCAGATTTGTCCTTCCTGCCCAATAATCCAGTCTCCCAGGATTATCTTCCAAATATATCAAGGAAACCACCACTTCCCACCTAAATCTCCACCACCTTGCTCCAAGGTACCAACCCCTCTACTGCATCAGCTCCTGACTTTTCTCTGAGCTTCCCTGTTAATAGCTGCAGGAAGGTTGTAGAATAATCCTACTATAATGTAAGTCATTTGCACACCTCAAATCCTGTAAAAGGTCTCTGTCTTACTCAGAGTAAAAGCCAACACCTTCCCAGGGGCCTACAAGGCCACACAGGCTCTGCCCTCAAAACTGGGCCCCCATTCAAGCTCATCTCACTGGTCCTCTCTGCCCGAGCCACACTTGTCTAACCCTATTGCTCTTTAAAGTGACCACTCACCCTCCAGATTCAAGCCCTTTGCCCTTATAGTACCTTCTACCTGGAAAGCCTGTTCCCCAGGTATACACGTGAGGACATGTCCCGCACCTGCTCCATGACTTATCTCAAATGATACCTACTCAGAGAGAACTTCTCTGACCCCAGCCCTGACACTTCCTCTCTGACCTGCCTATTTCATCTTTCTCCGTGGTCCTTATTGCCATCTAGCCTATTACCTTCCTTTTTCTTATTTATTTTATCGTCTGTCTCCCTTGGCCTGCACTGATCTTTATGAGGGCATAGTGTTTAGTTTGCTTTAGTTACTGATCGATCCCCAGAGATGAGCACAGTGCCCAACACATAGCACATAGTAAGCATTTGTTGAATGAATTATTGAATGAATGCATGAGTGGGTGAATAAGTGAGTGATACTTATTAAATACTCCCTAGGTATCAGGCATTGTGAAAGTACTTTCCAGGTATTTACCCCTCTGTCTTCACCCTGACTCTGAGAGGCAGGTGGCTTTGTGATCCTCAAGACGTAAGAGCTGGAGACTGTCATGGCTTGCTCGGAAGAACAAATGAGGTAATGTATGCAAAGTACAAGGTTCATAGGAAACTCAATAATGCTGACAGTCGTTATTATGATCACCATCATCCGAGTCGTCCACAGCCCTGTACTGAGCCCTTTCCTCATAGCCATCCCTGGGAAGAAGGGGCTGACGCTGGGGCTGTTTGGAGAGGAAGCAAGGCCTGCTTAAAAAGGGCCCCAGATCAGCTCAGGTGGGTGCCTCTAACTTGGGATGGAGCACAGCCCCACACCACTTCAGGTGCTCAAGGCAGTAGCTCTGTGCCCAGATGGGCAAGCGTTCAGGCTGAGTCCCCAGTGGGATGGGCAAACCCATTGGCACAGGCCTAGGGGAGCAAGCCACTTTGAAGCTGTCGAGATGGGGAGAATCATGTTTGCTTGTGTGTGTGCTAGCCAGCCCTTCCACACCCCCACCCCTGCCAGCCTCCCCTCCTTGTGCGACTCTGCCCGGCCTCTGTTTCCTCACCTGAAAAGGTGAAGGGGATTGTGCTGCAGTATCCCAGCCATCTCCTTCAGCACCAAATGGCTATCTCTCTGACTCCTGTGGTCAGAGGTACCAGAACAGGCTAAATATCCCCAGCGGCTGCCCACCCAGTGGGTGGGATGAGAGCAAGGCTGAGCCCTGCTCCCTTTATCTCCTCCGCACTTCTGCTGTCTGGCAGGGGTGAGCTGGAGCTTCCCTGGAGGCTGCCACGTGCCGGACTCCCCCAAAGTGCTGAATCCTGAGCCTCTCCGCTCATTTTCTATGCATTGAACTTCAAACACCAGAGAGGCACTCAGGCAGCAAGACGGGTGGATTTGGCCATTATGTTCTCTCTCTCCTTTTTCCCTTCATCTCCCTCAAGACAGGATTATGGGTTGCACCTATTAATTCTTGTCTGGAAGCAACAAGCCAACCTTTTCTCTTTGTGGAGTTTTATAACCTCCTCGGCTGCAATGCAGGAGGCGAGAAGCTGTTCCTCTCGCCCAGGCAGCATCTGGTAGAAGGAGTGTCCTCTGAGTTAACTGGCTAAGGAGGCAGCTGTATGAGGACCCAGGCCTTCTCCCCAAGGAGAGGAGGGGAAGGTGTAGGTGTCTGGCAAGTAGGAGCCTCCTAAGGGAAGCCACCTGGAAATCTCCCTTCCCTGATCTGTTCCTCAAGGACAAACACAGAAATCAAAATAAAATTGTGCCCAGTGAACTCATTTATTCATTCATCTGCTTTTGCTTAAGTGCCTCCCAAGTGCCAGGCACTGTGCTAGGCTCCAGGGTGCAGAGATAAATGGCACAGCCTGGAAGCAGACAACTGGACAACAAGCAGTGAAATTCGTGCTTGTAATGCCCTGATAATGGAAAGCACAGAGGACATCAAGCTCTGCCCAGAGAGTGGGGCAGGAAAGGCTAGTTTCTCCTAGGCCTGGGGGAGAAGGCTAGTGACTAGGGTGCCACACCCTGCTCGGAGCCAAGGAATGCTGATCTATGGAAGTGATGCCTGGGTGGACTTTGGAAGGTTAATTAGAGGAAATAAAATATACACAAGTTAGGCCACTTAAAAGACAGAGTATATTTCTCCAATTACATGTACTTCCATATGGCTAAAAAGAACTGTTTCTATGGGGAAGAAGTGAGAGATGATGGAAGAGAGTAGTGACACCTTGGGCATCATGCTAAGGAATCTGGATGTTTTCCCAGAGAGCTCAGGATGCCACTGAAGGGTATGATGCAAGGATGTGACATGTTCAGGTTTGTGCTTTAGAAAGAGGAGGACTCCTGGCCAGGTGCAGTGCTCACGCCTGTAGTCCTAACACTTTGCGAGGCCAAGGTGGGTATATCACGAGGTCAAGAGATTGAGACCATCCTGGGCAACATGGTAAAACCCCGTCTTGACTAAAAATACAAAAACAAAAAATTAGCTGGGTGTGGTGGTGTGTGCCTGTAGTCTCAGCTATTCAGGAGTCTGAAGGAGGCGAATCCCTTGAATCCAGGAGGTAGAGGTTGAAGTGAGCCGAGATCACACCATTATACTCCAGCCTGGCGACAGAGCGAGACTCTGTCTCAAAAAAAAAAAAGAGAAAAAAAGAAAAGTAAAAGGCGGACTCCCATTGCAAGGAGGAAAGATGGAATTGTGGTTGGGAAGTCATCGAAGACTGACACTGAGAGGAGAATCCATGCAGAAGGTTGTTATTGTAATGATCCTGGTGAGGGGGGCAGGTTAGGGGAGTGTCTGGGAGTGGAGCTTGTTTAGAAGATGGAATTTTCGGGTCTTGTAAATGATTCCATGATAGAGATAAGAAGAAGAAAAGAGGAATGGAAGATGAAAGAAAAGGAGGGGGTAATCCTGAACTATTCCTTTTGGTGACTGGGTGGATGACAATGACATTTGTTGAATAAAAATATTCAGTCAGAAGCAGATTTGCAAGGGGAAATGACAGGTTCACTTTCAGAGCAGTTGAGTCTCCAGTGCTTGGGACCTGCAAAGAGGGGAAGCTGAGAAAGCAGCTCCAGGAGGTGGCTCCATGGCACAGAAGCCAGGCCTGGCAGGGGACAGCCTGACATGTGGTTGTCATTGGCCACGGAAAGCCCTGGGAGTAGATGCAATCTCCCTTGGAACTTTTGTAGAGTAGAAGGAGAAGCAGGCAAAGATTTAAGCAGGAAATGTCCCGAATGAATTAGAAAGGTCCCAACTGGACCACGACTTTCTTAAGAGCAAGGACTGAGCCAGGGATCCCCACTTAAATAGCCATGTTCCTGGACCAGAGAGTGCTCAAGTCACAACCTAACAATGACACAGGGTCTAAGAACACATTTAATAGAGAAAAAGAGAGGAGAGAATGGGGGACTCCTTTCTAATTCATTAGGAACATTTCCTGCTTAAATACATGTGAGCCTCCCACAAGAGACTTAAACACTCCTAAGTCCAAAAAAAGACTCAGTCATAGGGCTGTGCCTGTGCTGCCTGCCTGGCTCTGGAAGCTCTTAGGAGGGCAATGTTCATCAGATGGTTCTTCTGGGGCCTCTGCAGCCATCTTCCTCCTCTTAGGAGAACTAATCCAGGCTCATTGCTACCCCAGGGTTCCATGACCAACTATGATACAGGTCATCTTAGACAGAGCCTCCAGTTACCTTCAGCGTTAGAAGGAGGCAGCACTTTAGTGCTGAGAAATGAACCTTCCTTATACTTGATACCACCCCCACAACCCACACCTGCTCTGTAGTTCACCTTTGTATCCTGCCCAGATCCCTGTACCGAGTTCCTGTTCTGATGCACTACCGTTTCCTTACAGGTTTCTTAGGATTCCAGTTAGCCTTTGCACGCCGCTCAGCCCCAGCCCTGGGGAGAAGGCTGGTGACTAGAGCGCCACACCCTGCAAGCACCTCAGGAGGGTGTCTGAGGCTGACCACCTGCAGGTTTGTTGTTGTCTGGGTTTTGCCCCCCGGAAGTGTGTTCCTCAGCTTCATCTTTTTGTGAGAATGCATTGATGCAGTCTGCACACTGGACTTGCCAGTGAGATCCTGCCAAGAGAGAATCCAGGGGCCAATGCCCAGGCTTTTTTTCTGTCTGCCCCAATTGTAACTGATCTGTCCCACCTCTGCCCTGGCTCTAATACTTCATTATGATATTAGATATCCATCTGCCTCTCATGCCTACATACTTTTGTCTCTGTCCATCCAAAGCTGAACAGTTCTCACTGCACTTTTTGATACACAACAGTCACTTAATAATGGCTGCTTGGTGGCAATGAAGGATACGCTAGAGGGCCAGTGACCTTGCTGAGGGACTGACTCAGTTGGAGGCAGGACTGTGAAACTGGGCTTTCCTGCCCCCCTTTCTTTCTTCCTTGATTCTTGCCTTCTGTCAATCCTCTTAAAATAGCAAAAACCCTATTCTCTCTTCTCTTTTTTGCTATTAAATGTGTTCTTTGACCCTGTATTCTTATTAAGCTGTGACTTAAGCGCTGTCTGATCCAGGAACATGGCTATTTAAGTGCGGATCCCTGGCTCAGTCCTTGCTCTTGAGAAAGTTGTGGTTCAGTGGGGAGAAGGGTTCGCAGGTCACTCAAGCAGTGGGCAGAAGAGCCAATGCTTGTCTCTAAGCCATGTGCGTTCAGGTCCCTCACAGAAGACCTTTCAAGGAAAGGAATCCCAAACACCCATTCATCAAGCAATTATTGTGGGCACAGGGCCCTGCACAGGATTTTGAACTAGGAGTGCCTCAGTTAATCTTCACCATAGTTTACAAAGTCCAAACACCCACTTCACAGGTGAGGAAGGAGCACCAGAAGAGAGGAAGACACAAGAAATGGGGATGTGGTCATGGGAAACAGTAACAGCTCAGTGTGGCAAGGGTGTTGGTAGAATAGCTCTGGATCAGGGGAACATGCCTCCCTCTTTTGTCCTTGACTTTCTCATCTGAGGACCAGAGAGCTGGACTTAAGAACCTCTGAGTTCTATTTCAATTCTTTTTCACTCTCAGAGCAATGCGTGGTCCCTAGGAAAGCCACCCTCAGCTGGAGGAGATGTCCAAAACATTCCTCTTGGACCACGGTTCTCTCTGGGGAAGCAACCTGGACTTTACTTTCCCATAGCTGCCCAGTCTCACCCCCAACATGGCAGCACTGAGATTTTATGAAAGGGTCCTGTGGGACTTGCAGCATGATTAAGCGCCGGATGAGAGATTCGGGCTGCACACAACCTGGGAAATTTGCCTGGGCTGCATTCTCCAGGCTTGGGGCTAGGACTGTGGAGAAGGTGCAACCAAGAGCAGGCTTGGGAGGAGGAGCAGGTTTGGGAGGAGAAAAAAATCCTTGCAGAGTTTCTTCTGGGAATATTCTCCATGATCTTGGAGTACAGGCAGTTCTAGGGTCTTCCCAAGAGAAAACATACTTGTTATCCCCCTTTCAAGAAAGCACAGACACCCTTGTTCAGAAAGCCACACATTTTTTTGTCTTTTTAGCCCTGAAGTGGAATCCAGTGATCCCCTGCAATGATTTTCAAGCTCTCGTTTGAGTGGAAGGATCTTTTGAACTCTGATATGTGGAAGTGGAGCTGCTTGCCAGCCCTTTAGGGAAGGGACCAGCAAAGATTCGCCCTCCCTCAGTTCATTCCCACTTCCTCTGAGGGCAGGGCGTCCACTGCAAACAAGAAAACAAAACACAGTCATGGGCCATACACCCCAACTTGCTCAAACAATCAGAAATTTTACAATCCCACGGCATGGAAAATCCAAAGACAGGTGGCTCTGTTGGCTTCACGTCCTCACAAGGACCCGGCTGTTCTTTGTTTTGTTTCTGCCACATTCAGGATGTTCAAGATGAGGGTGTCTTCTCCGGGTGTCTCCCATCAGGGTCACAAGACAGCTGCCATTCATTGAGGCAGAGGTGGAGTCATTCACTCCTGCTATCTTTTTAAAAAACAGATCTTCTGGCCAAGTGCGGTGGCTCACGCCTATAATCCCAGCACTTCGGGAGGCCACAGCAGGTGGATCACCTGAGGTCGGGAGTTGGAGACCAGCCTAATCAGCATGGAAAAACTCAGTCTACTAAAATACAAAATTAGCTGGGTGTGGCGGCGCATACCTGTAATCCCAGCTACTAAGGAGGCTGAGGCAGAAGAATCGCTTGAACCTAGGGGGCAGAGGTTGCAGTGAGTCGAGATCGCACCATTGCACTCCAGCCTGGGCAACAGGCGTGAAACTCCATCTCAGTAAAACAAAAACAGACCTTCCCAGGGGTTCCCCACCCCCTACAGCTTCATCAGCCTGGGATGCTTGACACACACAAGTTGTGCCTTGCCAAAGCCCATCGTCTGCACTCAGAACAGGGTATGGCTGTGCAGCCCTGAATTAGATAACTGAGTGGAGAATGGTGAATCCCTAAACTCGGTCCAGACTCTGTTAGGAAAGGAGAAGGCAGGGTGGGACTTGCGTAGCCAATCAGCAGCTTGCGCTAAAGAGGGCCAAGCTTCCCAGGCCTGGCAGACTTGGCTTCTCACCTGCTGTGCAACTAACTGGTGCTCATCTGCTGGCTCTCCACCAGCCAATTGCCCTTTTCTCTTTCATCCAGCCGGCCTTGGGACAAAATCCTAATTTTGGTCGAAGTCCTTTTTCTCCCAACTAGGGAGACTGTGAGCCTGAGCTCCAGCCAGAGAGGATGTGCTGCTGTCCAGGGCCAGCAGGAAGGCCCCAGGGTTCATGCATCCTGGTGTCCCTAAGAGAATCCCTCTCATTGCCCAGGTGCCAGGGCTGCCAGGCTGGAGGAGTGTACATGAGGGTACAGGAGACCTTGGTCACTGGAGTTTTCCACATGTGGACACTATGCATATCATATCATGCATTTCCCCATTCTAGATGTGTGACTTTGGGCCAGTAATTCATTATCTCCACTGCCTCAATTTCCTTATAAATATAATGTGTGTGTGTGTGTGTGTGTGTGTGTGTGTGTGTGTGTGTGTGTTGTGTATAATTTATATAACTATGTATAGAATAGTAGCAATCTCATAGGAGCATGTAAGAATTATCTGGGTTTCTACACATAGAGCAGTTAGCACAGGGTAAGTTCTCAAGTGAGAGCACATCATCATCATCATCACCCTTGTCATTAACATCATCATGGTCATATAGGAGACAATCATCACAGTCTCATGATGCCAAAGCAGGCTGCCTTCAAGTGAAGAGTCTAGAATGGCAGACTCCCGGCAGGTTTCATCACCAAGGCCTCAGATACTGCTGACCTCCTGGGGCTGGAAGAAATGGACTCTAGCTCTAACCCTCCTCACCCCAGAAGCTCCAATGGTGGAAACAGGAACATCCCTGGAGCTGATAAACTGGGTGAGTCCCCAGAGCCCTGCATCTCATGGGCTCATGACATTAATCATGCTGCCCATCCACAGCCCTACCTCCCTCCCCACACCTGACACAGGTACAGCCACTCCTCATGACCATCTTGTCTACCCTTTGCACCCTTCCATTGCTCTGCCTTCCCGAAGGCTGACTGTAGCTGCGTTGCTGGTGCCATGCAGGAAGCAATCTCAGGGCAAGGGAGGCACCTCTAGGCTATTTGCCTGCAGCTCCCGGAGCGGCCCTGGAAAGCCAAACGGGAGGGTGAGAGTCGGGGAGAGCTGATTCTTTGTACTTCCTCACAGAGGAGCATCAGGAAACCCATATGGTGCTGCCGTCTGGCTGAGTTTAGGGGCGGGAGAGCCAGGAGGATGGTGCACTGCCCCCTGCAATGGCTCAGAAGGAGGAAGTCAGTGATGTGTGCAGGTTTGATGGGATGGCGCCACATGTGTTCAACACACAGTCTGGGGCCATGGCCGGCACATTCTTCCTTAAAAATACCCTGCTCAGCTGAATTTCCTCTGCTTTCTGAAAATGCAGCTCCTCCGGCTGGGCTTTCTCTCCGTCCCTCCCTCTCTGCACACCCCTCTACCCTGTGTTCTCTGTACTCTTCCCTGTTTCCACACACATGCATCCCCCCCAGCTGCCTCCTTCCCTTTTCCCTCACTGTCTGCATTTCCCTCCCTCTGGGTGCTCCCACCCACGTTTTCTCTCCAGACATTTCCTCTTGCTCTCCGTGGGGCCTCCTCTCCCTAGTGAAGTTCCTGCCGGCCCTGCTATCTGGGTTCACTCTGGCCCAGTCAAGCCTAGCTCAGGCCCACTGGACCCAGCCCCCACTGCCCTCTTCTGCACCCCAGCCAGGGGGTTGCCCTCTAGAAATCAAGTCCAGCAGCATCCTGTAGCCCATTGACTGTCCCCAAACGCTCAGTGGCAGGAGTGATTGATAAGAGGTATGACACAGGGAGGGGAGGGCAACAAGACTCAGCTCTGAGCCCGGAGCCCCCCCTCCCCTCTGCAGGATATCCACGGGACCAGGAAGAGAGCAAAGGCGCAGACATGCACGTGTGCATCGTGGCAAGGAGGCTGGAAAAAATTGGGGGGTACCCATAGGACCACATGGGAGCCCCAGAGGACAGGGTGGCTCCTCAGGTGCATGGGAGCAGCCTGCTCACAAGGACAAGCAGGAAGACGGAGCCAGCCTGGCAGATGAAGAGGCTATGAGTGGTGATAGTTCTGGCTGGGCAACAGTGGTGGTGGCAGTGAGAAGGTAGGGAGAGCATGGGCCAAGGGGAGAGAGCCAGCCCAGGTGTTAGACTGAGGGTGACACTAATGGGCAAAGGAGAGAGCCGGCCCAGGTGTTAGACTGCGGGTGACACCAATGGCCAAATTCTCCAGTCCAGGATTGGGTGGCAGCACCTGTGAGCTTCATGTTTTTAGCATTTAAGACTTGTATAAGTTATATCCTGAGCAAAACGGTCGAGTCAGCCACGTGTGCCCTTAGCAACCTGTGCATCTTCTGCAGCTTCAGCCTCACCCTGAGGGAAGTGTGGGTCCCCTCACCTGGGAGAGGAGAATACAAGGAGACAAAAGAGCTACCTGCCATCCACAGCAGGAACAGGGACTTAAGAGAAAATGGCATCTTTCACGGAGGTCATGAACAAGAGCAGCGTCCTGTTGTAGGAGAGGGGAGCCAGCCAGCCCTGGGGGGCGTGACAAGGAAACAGTTTTATTTTTCTGACAAATGTTCCTCCACACTTCTCTTGCAGAGCCCAGACTCGCTCACTGGGCAGAGGCTTCCTGAATGGCATCTTGGCCCGATTCCATCACCTACCAGCCACTTTCATTTATTACAACAGTATCACAGTGGTCCTTAAGACACAGTCTTGTTCATTTTAAAACTTCAATCTCAAACTCAGATCAAAGCTCCCCTCCTGTGGCTGTAACAGCTTGGGGTATGTGTGTGTGTGTGTGTGTATGTGTGTAAAATAGGCATGGAGAGCATTGTGTTGCCAGATTTAGCAAATAAAAATATAGAGTGCTTGGTGAAATTTGAATTTCCGATGAATATTGAATACTGAATGAAAATATCCAAATGCATTTTTAGGGTATTTCCCAGGCAATATTTGGGACATATTTATGCTGAAACATATTCATTGTTCTCTGAAATTCAACTTGAACTGGGTGTCCTATATTTCACCCTGGGGTGAAGTAGTGCTTTTTTGGCTCCTGGGCATCCCCGCCTTTTAGCCCCAGGGAGAAGCAGTGGCCCCAGCAGAGACACCCCCAGCTGGCAGGCCTTCTTCTGGGTCTGCCCTTCAGTCTCCAGCTATCACCCACTGCCCTCTGTGGACTGGGCATCACCACGCCAGCTCCCAGGGGTGTACACCCTGCCATGCTGTGGGTCCAGCTCCACTGCCCAATTCCCCCGGGAAGGCTCCCATTCTGCTCAAGCTCTGCCATCCCCTCTCACATCCTGCTACCAGATCCCTGCTGCTGACCCCACCTGTCTAGGGTGGGGAACTCCAGAGACTTCCTCATCCTTATCAGATGGGGAAACCACAGGTCATCTCGCTCTCATTCTGGTTCTGCCTGTTTGCGTCACACAGGAACAGATCAGCCAGCCTGCAGGATAGCCAGATGCAGGCTGGGCACACCATGCCTGTCTTGCCTCTTCACAGAGACTCTGGTCTACATGAATGATTCTCTCATAGCTCCCCTCTCTCATCATGGAGGGAAAATATCGTTCTCCTCCTCTTCCCCAGAGTCAACTTCCCCTCTCACCGTCTTCCCCTTGCATGCACTAGGGAGGCAGAGGTGGGCATCGGTTCCAGCTCCACAGTAAGCCCTGCGGGATTCTACTGGTCCAGCTGCTGGGACTCGCTGCAGTTAGAAGGTGGGGAACTTAATGCCCTTTGTACTGAGATCTGGGCCTTAGTCCCCATTCCTGGACAGCAGGAGAATCCGACTTGACATCTGGTTGCCATCAATGTCATTCATGTCTAAAGCCGGGAAGAGGGAAGAGGTGTGGCTCAGAGGGGAAGTTGCAGGCCAGGGAGTGGGAGGGTCAGGTGGTCATCAGCTGTTTGACCAGGAGCAGGATGTGCTCCCTTTTAATCTTCAGTGATACCTTTTGTTAGAAAAAGGACTGGCCTGGGTTTTCTTTTTCAGCATGTGTCCCATGTTACTGTAATTGCATGAGTGTGGCAGGAAGAAAAGAAGGCCAAGGAGATCCTTCTCAGTCAGGACATGGAAATTGATGAGTGAAAAGTAGTATCCTCACTTCCAATGACCATCCTTCCCTGTGAAGAGACCATCATTACCCTCTCCACACATCGCCCTTATCCCAACTTTTGTGCATCCAGGAAATAGGGACAGAGAGGAGTGAGCTCAAAGGAGAGAGAGCAGAGGGCTGAGCCCCAGGAAAGGGAGGCAGAACCCAAAGCACCCTAAGGGACAGCAGACTTCACCCCACCAGCAGAACTGAGACCTACTGTGTGGTAGACTTTTCACTTATAGTCTACGAAGTAGGAAAATAATTTGTGAACTCCCAGTTAATCCTCATCATTGCCATTTGAGGTGGTATTATTCATTTCTACAGCAAAGAAACTGATATGTGTTTATCTCGAAGTGTGTATCATTTTGGTTCCAAGGCACACTCTTTCCACCTTTTATAACATTTTTTCCTCCTACTCCCCATCCTTTAGGGAAGAAACCAGGCATTATTTAATCAATGATCTATGTTACAATGAGGCCCCAGACTATATGCCTGCCTTCAAAGACTGTGCTATTTCCATATCACTATGTGGCATTGCCATTGCCTCCATCAGCACAGAGTCAAGATGAAGGTGGGTGTGCCCTCTCAGCTCAGGGTCCCTCCCAGTCATGGCTCCTGCTGTCAACTGAATGTCTATCCCTACAAAATTTATACGTTGGAATCCTAGCCCCTAAGGAGATGGTATTAGGAAAGGGGACCTTTGGGAGGTCATTAGGTCATGAGGGTGGAGCCCTCATAAATGATATTAGTGGCCTTATAAAAAAGACCCCAGAAAACTCCCTTACCCTTTTGGCCATATGAGGACTCACCAAGAAGGCATTGACTATGAAGCAGAAAGTGCATCTTCATCAGACATGGAATCTGCCAGGTCTTGACCTTGGACTTCCCAGCCTTCAGAACAGTAGGAAATACATTCCTCTTATCTGTAAACTGCCCAGTCCATGCTATGTGTTGCAGCAGCACAAAAAGACTAAAACAGCTCCTGAGCAGACAGCCTCAGATGACCCAGGCCTGCCATTTAGCCAGCAGCTGCCAAAACTTCTCCATCTTTTTAAAGACTAGTGTTTATTCTGATGGGTGCGTATCCATGCTGAGCCAATTGTTAAATATTGCCAACATAATCCCTGGCCCTACCATCTGTGCCAAGGTCTCACCAGTGGGTTAATGCACAAAATGAGCCCTGTTACACACATAGAACTGTACTAGGCCCTGATTTGAAGGCCAAGAAGTCCAAGATTAAAGCACCAGCTTATCCTGGGGCTGGTGAGGGCTCATTTTTCACAGATGGCACTTTCCCACTGCTTCCACACATGATAAAAGGGGTGAACAGGATCCCTGGGTCCTCTTTTATAAGGACTCTAATCCCATTCCTGAGAGTTCCACCTTTATTACTTAACTACCTCGTAAAGCCTCCACCTCTTAATACTATCCCATTAAAAATTAGGTTTCATTGTAAGAATGTTGGAAAGACACAAACATTCAGGGCATAGCAATAGGAAGCTGATCTGAGGCCACGTGCCTCAATATGAGATGAAGCCTCCAAGCTCATTTCCATTTCTTTAGAATAAATAACCCCAAAAAGCCTTTTCCCCTCTGAGGGCTTACAATGTACTAGGTGTTTTTAATACGTTTCATCTGATTTAATCATCAATATTAACTCAGCATGGATTAAGTGTCCAATAATGGGGAAAAGAGGACTGGGAAAAGTCCAGGGCATGGTTTTTGCTGTCAAGGAACACCCAGCTATAATGATTCAAAACTAGATGTGTCTTGCAGAAGTAAGAGAAGGCTTGGTTTTACAATCATACAGACCTGAGCTAACATCTTAGACTTGCCACTCACCACCTGAGCTCAGACAAGTCACAACTTCTTTGAGTCCCAGCTACCCCATCTGCTAAAAAAAGACACAGACCCTGAACTCCATCTTGGAGAGTATTTGAGGGGTCAGTAAATTAAGATGTGTTAAAGTACCCAGCACAGCATCTCACATAGCAGATGTGCCATCATCCTTAGCTGGGTTGTAGTTTTTATGCTTTTTTTCCCATAGGTATTAATTTCATTTGCTGGGACTTTTATACCACCTATGGTAACAAATATTTTTAAATAGCATTTTATTGTATGTTTTAATTAATTTATTTGTTTACTTATTTTATAGACAGGGTGTTGCTCTGTTGCCCAGGCTGGAGTGCAGTGGTATGATCATGGCTCACTGCAGCCTCAACCTCCTGGGCTCAGGTGATCCTCCCACCTCAGCCTCCCAAGTAGCTAAGATGACAGGTGCATGTGACCATACCTGGCTAATTTGATGGGTTTTTTTTTCTAGAGACATGGTCTCACTCTTTTGCTCAGGCTGGTCTCGAACTCCTGGGCTCAAGCAATTTTCCCACCTCAGAGTCCCAAAGCACTGGGATCACAGGCGTGCACGTGGCCTGCTGTGTGTTTTTAAAATCAACTTTTCATTTTAGAACTGTTTTAGATTTACAACAATATTGGGAAAATAATACAGAACTCCCATTTACTCCACACCCAGTTTTCCCTATTATTAAAATCTTCTAGTCTATTAATCACAACTAGTGAACCGATATTGATACATTATGACTAAACAAAGTCCACCATTTATTCAGATTTCATTCCGTTTTTACCTGATATCCTGGTTTTTCTGGTTTTACCCCATCCAGGACAGCACATCACCATTAATCATCATATTTTCTTAGGCTTTTCTTGCCTGTGACAATTTCTTAGACTTGTCTTGTTTTTGATGACCTGGCCAGTTTTGGGAAATACCAGTCAGGTATTTTACAGAATGGTCCTCAATTGAAGTTTGTCTAATGTTTTCTTCATGATCAGACCAAGGGTATGGGTTTGAGGGTGGAATATCGCAGAGCTGAAGAGCGATTCTCAACACATATCAAGCGTACACACAATTGATGTGTGTGCTTTAGCCCTGTGGAAGTTGATGCAAGGCTGAGAAAGTGTTGTCTAGGTTTCTCCACTGTCAAGTTACTCTTTTTTCACCTTTGTCATTAGCTTTACTTTAAAGTTTCTTTCCTATTTGCAGAAGACAGGACTTGCCCAGATGAAACAAACAGCCAATACTATAAGATAATACATTTGGGCGGTGGCTCATGCCTGTAATCCCAGCACTTTGGGAGACCAAGGCAGGTGGATCACCTGAGGTCAGGAGTTCAACACCAGTCTGACTAACATGGTACAATCCCACCTCTACGAAAAATACAAAATAAGCCAGGTGTGGTGGTACATGCCTGTAATCCCAGCTACTCAGGAGGCTGAGACCCAGGAGAATCGCTTGAACCCAGGAAGCAGAGGTTGTGGTGAGCCGAGATCTCACCATTGCACGCCAGCCTGGGCAACATGAGCAAAACTCTGCCTCCAAAAAAAAAGAAAAGAAAATACATTCGGAAGTCTAAAGTAAGCAATAGGGGGCCACTAAATTCAAGAAAGAAAAAATGGACAGCGTTAGTGGGCTCAGATAAAGCCCCACTGGGAGAGGATGCCTTAAACTGGGGTCGTCATGGCAAGGTCAACAGTGTTTGGACTAGAGTGGAGAATGCGAAAAGCACCCTAGGTGAGGGGAGTGGCAGGTGCAAAGGCAGGAACAAGAATGAGCCTGGGCATCTTGAGCCAGTCAGTGGCAGAGCCACCTCACTGTGGGAGGAGAAGGTCATCAGGGAATCGACAAGGCTGGGTGGAGGTCCTGCATGCTTCAGAAAAATACAGATGCATCCGCTTAAACAGTGGTCCCCAGCCTTTTTGGCAATGGGGACCAATTTTGTGAAAGATGATTTTTCCACAGACAGGGTGGGGGTAGAGGGGTCTGGTTTCCAGGTTGATCCTAGGATACTGCATTTATTGTGCATTTTTTTCTGTTATTATTGCATTGTAATATATAATGAAATGATTACACAACTCACCATAATGTAGAATCAGTGGGAGCCCTGAGCTTGTTTTCCTGCAACTAGACAGTCCCATCTGGGGGTGATGGGAGACAGTGACAGATCATCAGGCATTAGATTCTCATAAGGAGCATGCAACCTAGATCCCTCACATGTGCAATTCACAATGTGCTCTCATGAGAATCTAATGCTGCTGCTGATCTGAAGGAGGTGGAGCTCAGGCAGTAATGCCAGTCATGGGAAGCAGCTATAAATACAGACAAAGCTTCCCTCACATGCCCGCTGCTCACCTCCTGCTGTGAGGCCCACTTGCTAACAGACCACAGACGGGTGCCGCTCTGTGGCCTGAGGGTTGGGGACCCCTGCTCTTTAATACTCTTTGAGCCTAGTCATTCCACAAGAAAGCAGAGCTAAAAATGGATTCAATAGGCAGGAGAACAGAGGGAGCTGCAGGACTAAGCCCCTCTGCCCACCTCCACAAGAGACTGTGGCCCAGTCCCTCTGCCTAGACCCCAGCCCTACCCAAAGCCACAGTAGGCTCCCTGTGCCACGATCTTGTAGCAGCAAAGACAGGTGAAGAGGTCAGGTCTTCACACACCCAGTCACCTGCCTCCTCCTACGCATGTACATGTTTGTAGTTACACAGGACTGTGCTCTCACCCAATATTCCCGAGGGGTTCACAGACATGTTCACACATGTGTGCAAGCTGATCTTCATTATTAGTACACAGCTGCCCAGGAACATATGCCGTGGATATATACATGTGTGTAGAACACGCTACAGGCTATTAAAGCCGATAACCCAACCCTGAAGACCCTCACAAGCTGCTGTGGCAGATTTTGGCACCCACCCCTCCTTGCCAGCAGGGTCCTCACTGCTGGAGCAGGCAAGCTTATTCATCTTCGTTTCCCACATCTTCACCTCCATCAGCTGCTTCGCTACCCCGTGCGGGCCAAGCGTGGGGATTGAACTACAGTGCAAGCTTTTTTGAGGGAAGTTGCAGAGAACGCCAGTAAATACTTAATCTCTGACTGGCTGAAAGTGCTGATAACCAGTTTACGGGAAGAAAATGTGCTGCTTGTAGTCTCTGGGAACTGAGTTTCTTGTTCATTCCCGTCTGCGTGGGAGGGGAATCTGGGGACTGCTGGAGGGTGGCGATGTTGGTTTAAAAAAGTGAAAACCTATTTCTTTTTCCTTTGTCCTATGGTCCAGCAAGGCAGAGCCTTGCAGTCTCAAGGAGGGGGTGTGAGTGGCCCCCGGGCTCTGTGGCAGGAAGGGAGAAGCAAGAGGCCAGGCCCAAAGGCTCCCCACTGTGTGCTAGGATGGGTACAGCCCGGGATGAAAGAGACAGGCTGAAGGCAGGCACAGCCAAGCTTCGGAGTCACAGAGGGCTGAATTCAACTCCCAGCTCTTTCACTGTTACCTTGTTGAGCTTGGGCATTTTAAATTCTCCCTCTCAGCCTTGGAGTCTTTGGTATGTGGTAGGTGGGACAGAACAATGGTTAAGAGCATCAATGCTGGAGTTACCCGCCTGGGTTTGATTACAAGCTCTGCTTCTTTCTCAACTAGTGGTCTGGAGGAAGTTGCACACCCTTCCTGTGCTTCATTTTTGAAAACTGGAAAATGCCTGGTACATCATAATTGCTCAATAAATGCTACCTATTTATTATCAATAAAAATTAAGTGCATACCCTGCAATGAAAACAACTTCAAGGGAAAAAAATGGTTGAAAACTATGTACTGTCAGACTGTGGGTACTCCAAGGATCACCTTTCTTTTGGAAAGGAGGGTCAACAATAAAATGGTGGGCGCAGATGACCTCACGAAGTCACTCAGTTTCTCCATGTGTTTAAATAATGGACACCACTTAGTAAAGGAATTGTCCTAGACACTTTCTTTAATTCACACCACAGTCTTGCCAGGGTAGTATGCATTGAGCTTTGAGAGATACTGACTCCTGCCTTTTAGACACTGGCTACTTGAGAAATGGAGGCACAGGGATCACAATATCAGCTTTATTAGTGGTCAGGCTGTGTTGGCCGTGGACCTGTGACCAAAATGGAGTTCCTTGTTAGTTCTTCTAATCCAATAAAAGTAGGTCTTCCCTGAAAACTCTTTTTTTTTTTTTAGATGGACTCTCGCTCTGTCACAGAGCAAGAATGGAGAACAATGGCTTGATCTCAGCCCACTGCAACCTCCGCCTCCCGGGTTGAAGTAATTGCCCTGCCTCAGCCTCCCGAGTCGCTGGGACTACAGGCATACCACCAAGCCAAACTAATTTTTGTATTTTAGTAGAGTTGGAGTTTCACCATGTTAGCCAGGATGGTCTCGATCTCTTGACCTCACGATCTGCCCTCCTCGGCCTCCCAAAGTGCTGGGATTACAGGTGTAAGCCGCTGCAGCCGGACCCCTGAAATCTCTGAACCAGTCTCTTAGGGCCCCACAGCAGCAGGAGAAGGGTCCCCAGACCTGTGAAGCAGGCAGACCCAGGGCAGGGGACGAGGTGGCTCATTGCATGGGAATAAGGGTCAAAAAAAGAGAATGGGTTTCTTTGTTGAGAAAGCTGAACTCAAAAGGGGGAGGTTGGTCATACATGGAGCATGAATCTTCATGAAAACTTCCTCTTGACTTTCCCGTGACTAAAAATTTTCGCTGCCACTGCTGTTCACCATGCTAGGGGCACCTGCTTCGTTCTTTGAAAAAGAAACCTGAGATCCAGTGTTCCTCCTCATTCCTGCTGCTTAGACCCTCCAGATTTCACAGGTGAGAAATCTTCTCTGAGCTCTCTGTAAGCAGACTTCTGATTAAACTGTAGAAGTTAGGCAATAAACACCAATACAAAGATTTTCATATTTTCATTATAAATAGCCCAAATATTTGGTCCCATTTCCAGTTTAAATGGGTAAACCATAATATTGATTGTTTGCAAAAGATGCAAGATGAATTGAGCTTCTCTACCAGCTAGCTGAACCACTTTTAATGGGGAATATATCGAAGCTATAAATTCCTGCAGACAGGATTGCCATGCAATGGCATAATATATCTTCTGTTAAATCTTTTATACACTATGTTTTGTCCTGCATTCCAGTGGATATATTTATGCATCTGAAGCTTTGCCATGAAGAGGCACCATCCACCTCCTCTTTCCCATCTCTTCACATTTTCATGGTCTCTGGAGATAGTCTTCTCTTGTCTTGTTCTACGTAAAAGATCTCGAGTATGACCCCTTTCTCCCCATGGGTAAGTTTTATCTCTGGGAATGAAGCTTTGTGGTCCCAAGCATTTCTGGGATCTTAGTACCCACTGAGAGGCATAGATATCAGGGAAAATGAATGGATGCTTATAAGCAGGAGAGCTGACCCCTACCCTCTCTCCTGGAACAGCAGTTGGGAACCTCTTTTATACCGTGGGTAGAGAAGGCTAGAATGCTGTTGCCCCAGTCCACTTTTTTGGTGGTTTCTCGTATCAGACAAATCAAGATCTAGCAGTAATTCCTATAAACTAAGTCTCAGTCAGCACCCCCACCCCTCAGAACTGGATAGGACCAAAATGTGGCAGCCGGTACCTTTCAGAAGAAAGAGCAGCTAACTCAAGCCAGAGTCTGGGAGATAGCTTGACCCAGGTCTCCCTTTGCTACTTCCCAGCTGCATGACATGGGTGTTATCCAAAACCTTCATTCACAACAAACAAGAATAACGGTACTTCCAGTGGTGTGCTGGTAAATATTTAATGCTCCTATGGTGTTTATTACCTTTGTCTTTACTGTAATCTATTTCATTCTAAGTTTATATAATTTTATTTTTAGTAACAGGTTTGTTTAACAAGTGACTCACAGGATTTCTGAAATTTAACAGCTCTCCCGAGCCAGCCCCAACACAGCTCTTCATCCTACCAAGTGTGTGGCTGTGAAGGACCAGTCACAGAGGGCTTGCACATGTGCACTGAGGCCTGGCAACCTTAGCAATAAGGAGAATGATATTGCCAACCTTAATCATGATATTGTCAACCTCAATGAGAAAAAGAGTGGGGAGAAGGGGAAGAGGGAAAGAGGGGGGACTGGGGACTGGGAAGGGATTTAGACCATCGCCAGCATGGAAGGAAGCCTGGTGGAGGAAAGCCAGTGACCTCATCTGTTTCCCATCAGAGCATCACCAGGTAGCTTCCTCATTTGGCTTCCACTTACCGCACTGGGAGTTTGCCAAACGTCATACACAGCTGTTTTCAAATGCCAGGGCAAGGCATATGTCCGAATGCTAAATCGAAATGATGTTTACATTTCTCTTCACTACCTGATCTGCTATTGCCTCCTGTCCGCATAAAACAACAGGAGTTGACGGTGAGCAGAGCTTCACAACCAGCTTCATTGTTACTGGGTAGACCCCGAGTGATTACAGACTGGAGGACAAGGACGAATGAATGGAGCTTTTCTCCTCTGGTACAGAGTGGCTGATATGAACACCTACCTCGTAGGGTTGTTGTAAGGATTAATTGAGATAATCCCTGTAAAGTGATTAGCCCAATGAATGTTTGCTGCTGCTGCTGTTCTTCTTGTTGGGCCTGAGGAAACCTAATCTAATGGTATAGGTGTGGGGCAGCTGTTCTGACATGGTGATTAGGTGTCTGGCAAGCTTTTATCTTCCCTGTACTGTGAACCCGAGAGATTCCAACTGGCCCCCTTTCTGGACTTGCTATTTTTTTCACTATATTTATTAATAGAAATAAAAATTCCCTGACCTAGGGATTTAAAGAACCATGAATTCCTTCTCCTCCTGCTCCCCCTCCCCCCCCCTCCTCCCTTTCTCCTTTTCCTCCTGCTTCTCTCCCTCTTCCCCTTTTCCTTTTTCTCCTCTCCTCCATTTCTCCCATCCTCCTCCCTTCCTCCCCTACTCCTTTTCTTCCTCCTCCCTCTCCTCCTCCCCTTCTTCCTCCCCCTCCTCCTCCCCTTTTTCCTCCCCCTCCTCTTCCCCCTTCTCCTTTTCTTCCTCTTCCTCCTTCTTTTCCTTCTCAGATACTAAGAGGAAAAGCACAGGGTCTGGAGTCACAGGCCCTAGTCTGACAACAGCTCAGCAACTCTTGACCAGGGGGGCTGGAGAAAGCACGTCAGCCCTCTGAGCCTTGGCGCCCTCAATTGGAAAATGGGAACAGTCATTCCTACCTCAGAGGGCTGATGTAAGGACTGATTTAAAAGACTTTGTAAACCGAACCCTGTTCTATCTGGGTTCATGGCTATTGTTAGAATAGCCACCTGTGGCTTACAAAGCAGTTCAAATTCATTATCTCCTTTCAAGTTTATATCCCTAAAGGAGGGACAGAAAATGGTGGTTTTGAAGGAGCTGTGTGGAGCTGCTGGGTTGGAGTGAAAGCTTCATTCTGGGCTGAAGCAGGAAGTACTTGGGAACAACAGGGTGAAGCCGGCCTGAGAGTTTGGACTCCACAGTAATGTGATTCGACCAGAGCAGGGACAGGTAATTGAATCTGCTGAATCTTGTCGAGTTGACTTGTTCTGTCTCCATTCCCTCAAGTAAAGGGAGCTAGTTCTTGGGGTTTAACATCCATCTGTCTCTCTCCCACCCAGATATAAAAGGATGCTACAAGAGACTTTTCCTGATACCCCAGAATTAACAACCAGAACCCCTATCTGGCAACAAAGAGGCATTGAGAATGCCATGTTCTAAAGAGAGCTTCCACAGAAAGACAAATAGCACTCATCCTGATTCATAAGTAGGAGCTAAATAACATGTGTACATGTTCATAGAGAGTGGGATGATGGACGATGGAGACTCACTCAGAAGGGTGAGGGGGTGAAGGGATGGGGGATGAGAAATTACTTGATGGGTACAGTGTACGTTATTCAGGTGATGGATACCCTAACAGCAGTGATTTGGCAACTACACAATCTATGCATGCAACAAAATTGCAGGTGTACCCCCATACACGGATACAAATAAATACATAAAGAGAGCTTTCAAAGTCAGAATCAGACCCCACATCTACCCAGATCTAGTGCAAGGTTGCAGAGCAGGCTCTACTGCCACCAGCCACTCCCAACCTCCCCCGGCCCTTCCCCTCCCCCAGTCTATGTAGGATAACCGTGGCTGAAGGGAGAATCTCTTTGGAACTCTGAGTTATTGAGGTGCACAGTTGTGCAGTAGCCTTTTTATCCCCTCCAGTGAGGGGTCAGGATCCAAGGGGAGCATGGGCTGAGATTGACTGTGATTAGACATAGCACCTGCTGTTGAGACAGCATAGCACAGGTGTTTCCAGCAAAGCCTAGGGACACTAGCCTATCCGTGTCCAAATCCCAGCTCTGCTGCTGCCTCAACTGTGTAACCTTGACCAAGTTACCTAAACCTTCCCATACTGCATTTTCCCATCTGCAAAACTGAGATAATAGTAGATACTTCGTGTGGTTATTGTGAGGATTACATATTGCTATGGACTGAATATTTGTATCTCTCCAAATTCATATGTTGAAGCCCTAACCCTCAATGTAATGGTAATTAGAGAAGGGGGTTTTGGAGGGTAATTAGGGTTAGCTGAGGGCCATTTCTACTTTTAAGCTACCCAGCCTGTGGTATTCCATTATGGCAGCCTGAGCAGACAAACACACATGGATGGTAATTTTGTACACAGCCTGGCACATAGTAAGGGCACTATAAATATTTGCTATGATTTTTACTACTGAGTTCCCAGGATTGATGTTGATTTCTGCAGAGAACTTGTTGAACTGATGCATCCCTTCCTGAGCAGAAGAAAAGATACTTGCATGGAAGAGGGGTGAGCCGGAGGAGAGTGGCAGTGGGGCAGGTGACACCCCAACAGCATGACAAGTAGGCAGCAGCTACTACAGACCCAGGTGTGCCCTGAGAGATACTGTCTTGCCATTGTTTAATACAGCAAAGGGCAACTACGTGAGAGGACCCAGGAAGCCTGGGCTGGACACCAGTTCAGGGAGCTGAAGTGGGGAGCAATAGAAGCCCCTTAGAATTCCCAAGATGCACACTTGTGACCCCACAAGGGAACAGTATCTGGAATATTGCAGAGGAGGGCACAATGGCCAGACAGCTGCAGCCAGCAATAGGCTCAATTAATGAAGAAAATGTTTGCCTCTTTCCCTGTGCTTCCGTGTCCTTACTGTTCAACCCTGGAGAAGCTAAAAGAGGAATAAGCGAAAAATCAGAGTGGGCATTCATCTCCCACGCAGACACACCCTGCAGCTTCCTCAATCCACAGGAAACGCCTACTTAAGGGTAAGGAAAAGAATGGAGGTTGAACTTGGATATGAAACTGGCATTTAACTGCAACCACTAGAGTTTAGTTTTGACTTCCTTTGTGTTACTTTATTTTAATTTGTCATACAGTCTCATGATATAAGAGGTACGGACCATGTGGCAGCCAGAGGAACACAGAGGACCCCATTTGGACGTGGCCAACTCCAGCCGGCTGTGGGGACAGGAAGGGTCCTGGTGGGTCCCCAGATCCCTAAGCACAGGAAACAGGCTGTGTTTTCAGGTACGGTCATTCCTATTACTGGACTGACTGCATGACCATATCCTTTCAGGCTAGGATCCCTGACATCGGGCCCATCCAGGCAGGAGCTAGCTGCTGACAGGGGCTCTGCAAGTCTTATCAGCCGACAAGGAAAGGAAAATCATCCAAGAAAGGAAGCAGGAGTCCTTCAGACAGTGAGACAGTGTCCCTCCTTTGGGGGTGGGGAATGCATTCCTTCTTGGATTGACTTTCTGTCACAGCCTTTAAAACTAGGCACCCCCTTTCCCAAACATGGCCTGCTCAGGAGACCCCTCGTCCAAGTGTGCCCCCACACCCAGTGTCTGCTTCTCAGAGATCCCAGCCCAGCAGTCAGGTGGAGGCTGGGTATGCCCAGTGGGTCTGGGTAACCCAGCTCCCTTATCTCCCTCTGCCCCTCTGCTTGCATCCCCCACTTTCCAGATGCACCCACACCTCAGCAAGAGCAAATACATGTTCTGTGCTTCTGTTTCCCTCCCTCCATGCTCCTATTCTCTTTGTCCCAACCCCTGGGCCTTTATAAGGTAGAATTGGGTGTGAAAGAGCAGAATGCACAGGCATCCTCCAAGGCCAGCTCTGACAAGCACACCTCCTGGTCTACAGAAGGAGCTCCTAAGGGAGGAAGGGCGAAACCTGTAAGCCCATGGAGCATCTTAGACATAAAGCAAGCAGGTGGTTCTTACTAGGGTGCTTTTGGAAATTGATGAGTTGTCTTCAGCTGCCATCATTGAGAATTCCCACTGGGCTACCGACATTTGGAGGGAAGAGCCAGGGGTGACAGATGCTCTGTAGTGAGGGGACAGTCCTATACAACATAGAGCATTACCCCAGACCTCGTATGGTCTTCTAATGCCATACAGACATTTATGTAGGACCTATTGCCCATCTACAAAAATAGACACTTTCTCATTTTTCCACTGGGATAATCTAAACTTTGTCTTAGACTACTATCTCTATTTTACTTAAGGTCGTGTTTTTGCTATTTCTTATCCTGTACAAAGGTCTGTTCATTCTTATCCAAATGGTGGTTTTCATTTTAGCATTTGCCCATATCTGTGATCTTTCATTTTCTTTTCCTTTTTGTGCATAATTCCCTCTGATCAGTTCTTAAATCCAAACTTATTCATTCACAGTAAAAGTAAGCATCTGACTACTTCATGAGGAGTCATAGCATGGTCATTGCCAAGATACAGAAACAAGTGCCATTTTATATCAGCTCTTTAGGTTCCAATGGTACAAAATATGAAAATAGACACTTTCTCATTTTTCCACTGGGAAAGTGATTGTCTCTCCTATTCCAGTCCCCAGTTTACCACCCCCAAAGCACTACTGTTAGATGTTTCTTTTTTTTTTTTGAGACGGAGTTTTGCTCTTGTTACCCAGGCTGGAGTGCAATGGCCCGATCTCGGCTCACCGCAACCTCCGCCTCCTGGGTTCAGGCAATTCTCCGCCTCAGCCTCCCGAGTAGCTGGGATTACAGGCATGCGCCACCATGCCCAGCTAATTTTTTGTATTTTTAGTAGAGACGGGGTTTCACCATGTTGACCAGAATGGTCTCGATCTCTTAACCTCGTGATCCACCCGTCTCGGCCTCCCAAAGTGCTGGGATTACAGGCTTGAGCCACCACGCCCGGCCCTGTTAGATGTTTCTTATGTCTTTCTAGAAATATCCTTGGCATTTATAAGCAGATAGATATGTGGATATATAGGTAGATAGCTAGATAGATAAGTAGATAGATGATGCAAAGATAGATGATAGATAGAGAGATAGATGAATAGAAAAATTCTTCATTTTTTTTTACATATATGGTAACCCACTATGTTGCAATATTTTATGGAGATACTCCCATGTCAATCCCTAAAGCCTTCTGCATCCCTCTAAATGGAAACAGATCATTCCACCATAGGGTGATCTTGATTATTTAACTAGGCCCCTATTGTGGATTTGAGTTATCCGTGATCTTTCCTTATTGTGTGCAATGATATATTAAACAACTTGATGTAAACAACTTGTGCATATGTACAAATGCAGTTGCAAGATCAATTCCTGTAAGTGGAATCAATGAGCGGAAGGGCGTGTACATTTACTTTTGATTAAGAGTGTATGAATTAAATTTCCATGAGCAATAGTTAGGGGTCCCCTTAAAACCTGCCTGATACATTGCATCCTCAAACTTTTTGATTTTTGTCAATATGATAGGTAACTTATTATAACTTTAATTTTTTCTTCTCATGCTGTGAGAATAGGCATATTTTAATATTTGGGAATCATTTGTATTTCCTTTCATGTGAGCTCTTCATCGCTTTTCCTCATATTTGACTTGGACTACTAAGGTTTGTTCTAATTGGTGTTTAGGTACACATTATATATGTGATGTGTCACAAATATTTTCTTCTCTGTCATTTTTTAATGTTATTTGTCATATTTTTTCATGAAGAAATTTATTACATTTGAATAGCCCCATTTTCTAGTCTTTTCTTTTTCTTCATAAGGCCACTGGGTTTTGTGTCAAACTCTAAAAGAGAGTTTCCTCTCTGAGATGATTAACAACAACAAGAGAAGATGCCTGTTAATTCTTTCGGTGAATTTATTTTGGAGTAAGAGGTAATTCAGAAATCAGATTCAATTGTTTTCTGGATAACTACACAGGTATTACACCACTATTAACTGAATCATTTATTTTATGCCATTTATTTCAAATGTTACCGCAAAAAATAGAGGCATCATAACACAGCAGTTAAGAACATAAACTCTGGATCCTGACTGCCAGGGTTCAAATGTCAGATCAGAACACCAAGCACATTCCCTATGCGTCCACCGTCATCACTGTTGTTATTTTCTGCAATCTCCCCCTCTGCATTTGGGGCTGGTGTTGGACCTTCTACGCAAATCCATCAATCTTTCTACTCATCTGTACCACACTCTTCTAATTACTTAGCTTTACAACGTTTACGTTTTATGTTATCATGGTGGTCATTATTATAACCTGTCTCTTTCTCCCATTATATACTTTAACTGGTTATTCCTATGTATGATGGGTACTGACATCTGAATACCATTTTCTACCAGCTTTCTATGAAATTCTCTTAGAGGTTAAAACTATTTTAAGCTTTTCCAGGTATAAATATATGCAACCAGTGATTACTAATAACTTTGCCTCCTTCTTTCCAATACTTATGCCACTTAGTTCTTTCTCCTATTTAATTATATTGGCAAGTGCCTCAAGCAATGAACATTTTTATCTTATTCCTGACTTCAATGTGAAGGTTTCTAAGTGTTGCGCTATTATGCATAATCTGGTTTGAGGATACAGATATGTTCTATCAAGTTAATCTATCAAATTAAGTAAATATCTGTCTATTCTACCATATTAGCATGTTTATTGTGAAATTTGCTTGCTTATTTATTTATTTAGATAGAGTCTTGTTCTGTCACCCAGGCTGAAGTGCAGTGGTGCAATCTCTTCTCGCTGCAACCTCCACCTCCCAGGTTCCAGCAATTCTCCTCCATCAGCCCCTCTAGAGCTGAGATTACAAGCACATGCCAACACATCTGGCTAATTTTTGAATTTTTAGTAGAGACGGGGTTTCATCATGCTAGCCAGGCTGGTCTCAAACTCCTGACCTCATGTGGTCTGCCCACCTTGGCCTTCCAAAGTGCTGGGATTACAGGCATGAGCTACCACACCCAGCAATGAAGTTTGAATTCTATCCTAAATGTTTTTCACAGTTTTTTTTTTCTATTTCTATATTTAAACATTGTGAATTATATTCATTATTCCATACTACAACTAGGTTTTGAGTGTCTGTTACATGCTAGGAACTGTTGTAAGTGCTAGGAATTCAGGAGTAAATACTTAAAAATTGGTCTATGCCCTCACAAAACTTATTTTCTACCCAGGGAGACTTTCAATGCTCAAAGAGTTGCATAATTTAATGTGAAGTATTATGTCGGTGCAATTATAGTAGCAGACCACTTAATATTGCATTCCTGGATGAACTAGGTTTTTATGTTGGAAAATGATCAAAACGTTTTTGGATCTTTCCAAAATGTGATAAAGGGATCAGAAAGGGAATTTCGCCAAACGTTCTTAAAGTCAATGAGTGAGAAAAACAAACAACAAAAAAAGTGTGCCTCAATAACGTCAGACAATTATAAACAGGTTATACAAACTGTTTTCATGGCATTCCATGGCATTTGGATACTGAACAAATCGGGATTAGGGAGTGGCTAAATGGTTGTTTCAAAAGACATAGTTTCTATGAAAACAAGGAGAACATAGAGTCATTTGCTGGGAAAGGGCTAGAAAAGGCGGAATGAGAATAGAGCACCCCAGACTGTCTGTACCTTCCTCTAAGAGACACCTCATCCATGTGCTCAGGCCCCATCTTCTACTCTGTATTTGGCAAACTCTTCGTCATCCACCAGACAGGAAGTTGCTTCTGCTGAGAATCCTGTCCTAATCTCCCCTGTGTTCGCTCCTCTTGCCTCTTTGGTCCCCTGTGGTCTCCCCATGCTTACATCTCTCTTTATTTTCATCCCATGCTTTAATTCAGGTGGCAGTGGTAGATCACAGCATTATGGCGCACAATATGTTCACGCCTCTCTCTATCCACATTCTGGTATATTCCCCTCTTCTCCTGACTCTGGGCTTGGCCATCAAACTTGCTTTCACAAGCGTGTAGAATACAAATGCTATGCAAGCAGAGACATCAAAAGTGTGTGTGTGTGTGTTGGTGCTTACACTGTCTTTTTTTTCTTTTTTTTATTTTTTGAGACGGAGTTTGGCTCTTGTTATCCAGGCTGGAGTGCAATGGCACGATCTCGGCTCACCGCAACCTCGGCCTCCTGGGTTCAGGCAATTCTCCTGCCTCAGCCTCCTGAGTAGCTGGGATTACAGGCATGCGCCACCGTGCCCAGCTAATTTTTTGTATTTTTAGTAGGGACGGGATTTCACCATGTTGACCAGGATGGTCTCGATCTCTTGACCTCGTGATCCACCCGCCTCGGCCTCCCAAAGTGCTGGGATTACAGGCATGAGCCACTGCGCCCGGCCTTTTTTTTTCTTTAGAACCCTGAGATGACCACATGAAGAAACCACCTACTGAAGGATGAGAAGACCATGTGGCACAAAGACAAGCCACCTGGCTGAGGTCCTACACCCACCAGTCTGCCACTGCCTGCCTGCCTTGTGAGGCCATGGTAGACCACCCGGTCCCAGCCAAGCTGCCAGCTGACCGTAGACATCATCCAAGCCAACCCAGACCAGAAGAACCACCTGGCTCTGACCCAAAGAATTCTGAGAAATAAGAAATGTTTGTTGTGTGAAGCTACAAAGTTTTGGAGTCATTTGTGACATAGCAGACGTTGACTGATAGAACGACAATTGTCAGCACTTTGAAGTCAAGATCTTGTCTTATTCACTGAACACAGAGTCTAGCACATTGCTGGGCACAGCGACTGCCTAATTAATACTTTTAAAATGAAAACCCTGATCTCAGAAGGAAAGATTCTGACTGTACCCTCCCCTGTGTCAAGTGACTCAATCTGCTTCCGTCAGCCTCATCTGTCCCCAGGATGACATTCGTGAGGCTGCTTCATTTAAATGTAAACAGACTGTAAACGCTGTGGAAGTGGGGACCTCCTTCGTGTTTGCTCACAGCTGTGTGGTTTGGCACCTATCACAGCAACGTGACAGGGCTTCGGTAACTATCTGCTGAATAAATGAACCAGCATAGTGTGGCATTTGCAGCAGCCAGTGAAACGGTCCCGTGGGAGAGGGTGTTGATTATCTCTTTCCAGCACGCACAACCTCGCAACCCTGTGTCCTCCTCATGGCATGACCAATGAGCATGCTTCCCCACAAAGGGCAATGTGGGTCATGGAGCAGAGCAGCAGGAGTGGTGGCCTGAGGGACCTTCTTAGAGGTAAGGCACAGCGGGTCGCCTTCTGCTGAACCTAGGCAGGTAGTTGCAGACAATGCACAGTTCCCTCCAGTGGACACTAATTTAGAAAGTCTCCTGGTTCAGGAAAGCGCAGTGGCCTAAGAGGCCAGAGACTGGAAACTTGGGTTGAGCTCTGCTGTGTGACTCATTTCCACTGACCTCACTTCTGCAGGCCACAGGGTACTGCCATCCAGCCTCATATACCAGCTCAAAGAAACACAGTAAATCATATAAAATCACTTTCAGGAAATAGAAGATAAGAGACCACCTTCACCTTATAAGTAGCCCGTGTTCTATATAGTCATATTTCAGAAGGTTGTTTTGAAGTGGGTAGCATATTTTCCCATAGAACCCAAAAAGCTTTTTAAACCATAATGTAACTGAAATAACTTATATTTGTGAAGAAAAATGACAGGAAAAATATCGTTGCAATACTAGTGATGAAAACAGGAAAAAAAGTAATCCCATGGAATAAGGAACAGTGTTTCTGATTCATCACAAGTGCCAGCGCTTGAAGTAAAGTGGATTTAACTGGGGAAGGTGGAGGCAGTAAGAAGGTCTTAAGAAGATTTAAAGAGATCTTTTGCTCACAACATCAGATGCCCAAATGTGGGCACCGTTTCCCCTCAAATATCAGGTTGTCCTCTTCTTAGTACTGCATCCTAGATATGTTCCTTTTGCTGTGATTTTGTCCATATTTTAAGTCACACAGGGAACCAGAAGAGGGAGAAAATATCCAGCTGGTGAAGAGCTGAAAGAGAAGAAGGTGAAAGAAGAGATGAACTAAGCCTGGGAGCCGCCAAGCAACAGGTCCACGCTTACAGTGCACTACAGTAGGTGATTTTGTCTCATGTCTTCCCCTTATCTGCACTTGCAAAAAGGCATTTTCCCATTTTGTAAATAAATAATAGACTGGGACTGGATGGGAAAGTGACTTTGCCAACAGGTTTAGTGAAGAGGTCCGCCTTAGGGCTGCATAACGCTAAAGACCATTTTCTTTGCTCTCTGCTTGGCTGTGGGGAAGGAGGACAGAGAAAAAGGGAAGCATTATTTCTGTGAGATGATAAGGAGGTCATCTGAAGTGTCCTACAAGGCGACAGGTGGTGCCATGCCACCAGGATGTTTGGTTGTCAACTGGAGCAGAGGGTTGAGGAGGCTGCTTGTGGAGTGCAGAAGAAAAATGTGCAGACAACCGTCTGAAACATACACCATGTTGAAAGTCGGGTCTTGCAACTCCAGGAAGTGCCAGTACAAATGGAAGGCTCTTCTCATCATCCATTTCAGGATGCCCTAACAGAATAGACTGAACTAGGTATCTTAGAGACAATAGAAACTTATTGCTGAGAGCTTTGGGGGCTGGGAAGTCCAATATCAAGCATCGTATGAGAAAACTTGCTCTTCTGGTTCACAGCCGGCACCTTCTTGCTGCATCCTCACATGGTAGAAGGGACAAATAAGATTCCCCTGGGCCCACATTTATAATGGCACTAATCCCATTCATAAGGCTTCTGCACCCATGACCTAGTCACCTCCTAAGGCCCCACCTCTTAGTATCATCACCTTGAAGGAGTTAGGATTTTGACATACAAATTTGGGAAGGACAGAAACATTTAGCCCTAGCAGCACTATTAGCCAAATGGATACAGTCCCTACCCTTAAGAAGCTGTATCCTCAGATGAATGATCCACAATGAGATTAAATTCATAAAGAGACAGGGAAGAGAATGATCTCAAAACAAAGCACAAAACACTAAAGAGAGAAGTTAATAAATAAATAAGGTAAAATTAATCATAGAAGAATATGTGCTGAGTGAAAAATGCACCTTGCAAGGAACACACTTTATCCTTGGGTAAACAACCAGGGAGAGTGCACAGGGAAGAAGAGAAACTTTGCATATTACCATTTTCTTTCATGTTGATCAACCCAGGGGTTCTCGCTCATAAAATTAAAAGAAATAAAATTAAACTGTAACCAGCTCCCTTGGGCTCCTTGGAAGCACTCACGCAGCATGGAGGGGGCTGTGAAGAGAGAAGCACGTTAGGCTCCTTCCATCATATTGCTTCACTTCCACATCCATCTTGTGATGCCAAAGCTACATGATCAGCAAGAACAGCAGTTTCTCCCAGACACAGGGGTGCCCATTTCCTCAGGACCACCCACCTTGACCCCAGGAACAGCCTCCAAGACTAGGGCAGCTCTCACTTCCTTCTGTGTCCCTGTCCCTTTCACTCAGCCCATCATGCATGCACATTGCCCATTTGCTCTGTGTCAGTGGCACAAAAGTGCCACTGGGCATGCAGATGTCCCAGGCATGGTACCTCCCCTCAAGGAATCTATGACCCAGTTGCAGAGAAAAGGCCAACGTGAGGAACAACCAGAGAACCATTTTAAGATGAATTCTGTGCTCTTTCCACAGAGCTCTACCACCTGCACCATTTCCCTCCTCTCTTTCCCCAATTTCCTTGATTTTCATTGGGAGCTCCCTATTTTCAAGGTGTTACATTAACCTCTGACATTGGGTTTCCCATCTGGAAGGTAGAGCTCTTAACTTTTTAAGTTAACTGTGTAAGTAAATCGTTTATTTGTTTTAAGAAGTGATGGATTAAACATAAATATTAGCTGTTAGCATTGACAGGTCAAAGGTGATATCACAAGTGGAGCAGAAATTAGACTATGTGCCTGTTCCTGGAATATATGCTGAACACTAAGTGAGGTATACTCTTTGAGGATGAAGCCTTTGGCTTGACAACTACAAAATGAACGTGAGCCCCCGACAAGGGAAGCCACTTCCCTCTTAAAGCAATGGTTCCTGCAGATCTGGAACAGAATGTTGGAATGCTGCTTTCCTCTGCTATTCCTCCTCCTTATTCTTTCCCTGCTCTGTTTTTCCCTCCTTCTCTCTCTCTCTTTGTTTGTGTGTTTGTGTGTGTGTGTGTGTGTGTCTGTGTGTCTGTGTCTGTGTGTTTGTGTGTCTGTGTGATCAACTTGGTTTTAGAAAAGCAAATACAGGTTGGTTATGCAGGTCCCATTAATTGCCAGGCACTGAAGCATTTTACAAGCATCATCTAATTGAGTTCTCATAACCATTCTGCTCATCTGACATTATTTCCCCTCAGGTATTGAAGAAACCCTGCCTCTGGAACTTCAGATGAGTCACCTGCATCACACAACAGGTGAGTGGCAGAAATGAGATCTGCACCAAGTCTGTTTGCCTTCAAAACTCATGCCCTCTTCAACACAAACTTCCCTCCAAGTTCTTGTTTTGCTTCACAGGTCAGAGCTCTCTGAGTAAGAATCTCTGGCTGTTTTACTCTAGTATCTCTTCTCTCATTCTTTCTGGGATCTCATGTTTTAATTATGTGTTCATCAGAGTTCTCAGGGTTCTCCAGAGAAAAAGAACTAATAGGGTATATAGATAGATATAGATAGATAGATAGATAGATAGATAGATATAGATATAGATAGATATATAGATATACATATGCATATATAATGTGTAATATATATTACATTTATATATATAAATCCTATTGGTTCTCTGAAAATGAGAAAGAGAGAGTGAGAGAGAGAAGTTTATTATAGGAGTTGGCTTATGTGATTATGGAAGCCAAAAACTCTCATTCTGCTCTCTGTAGGCTAGAGAAACAGGAGAGTCAGTGGCATAATTCAGTCCATTTCCAAAGATCTGAGAACCAAACGTGTCAAGGTCCACATCCAAGGGCAGGAGAAGACAAATGTCCCAGCTTAAACAGAATGAATTTGCTCTCCCTCTGCCTTTGTATTCTATTCAGGACCTCAGTGGATTGAATGATGCTCACCCACATTGGCAAGAGGGCATCTTCTTTACTCAGTCCACCAAATACATGCCAATCACTTCCAGAAACGCCGCCACTGACACACCCAGAATATTGTGCTGCCAGCTATCTGGGACTCCTTTAGCCCAGTCAACAGATACAATTAACCATCAAAAGCCCCAAGCTCAGCCTCTCTTATTAACATAAAGGAGGATCCTGGGGGTGACTAGCAGAGAAGGGTGGCTCTCTCTCCCACATCTGGCTCAGTGTTTCTGTACATCAAAGAGTAGGGAAAGCCCTTTGGGACGCTCACTAGAGATCTCTCATGACCTCCCCCACTCCCACTCCTCCAAGACAGCTCCCCTACAAGGATGTCCCCTCACCTCCTGCTTCTGGATTCTGAAGCACAAATGTCATTAAAGATGGTGGTATTCTGGAGACCCTATAGTGCAGAAGGTCCCACACATGGCCAGGCATAACATCACCTGGGGACCCCTTGAAATAGGCAGATCCCAGGGCTTCATTGCTCACTTACGGTTCTTAGACAGTAGATCCTAAATTCAGAAAAATGTTACTTTTAAAGCCTCCTGAGTAATTCTGATGATCAATCCAATGTGGGCACTGTTGTGGCCTGAATTGTGCTTCCCAAAAATTCATATATTGAAATTCTAACCCCTAGTACCTCAAAATACAATTACATTTTAAATCAGTGCCCTTAAGGGGCAATTAAGTTAAAATGAGGCTATTCTGGTGGGTCCTGATTTAATATGAATGGTGTCATTTTAAGAAGAGAGAATTTGGGCACAGACAGGTACAGAGGAAAGACTGTATGAAGACAAAGAGAATAAGATGGCCATCTACAAGCCCAGGAGCGAGCCCTCAGGAGAAAGTGACCTTGCTGACACCTTGGACTTGGACTTCTAGCCTCCAGAGCTGTGGAAAAATTAATCTCCATTATTTAAGCCACCAGATCTCTGGTATTTATTTTTGGCAGTCCTAATGAACTATTACAAGCACTCCAAAGCTAGTCCAACTTTCTCATGGTAAAGATGGAGAAACTGAGGTCTAAGGAGGTCAAGTGATTTACCTAAGGCCACTGAGAAGGTTGGTGGGAGGGCTAAAGCTTGAAACTATGTGTACTGGCATACAGTTCAGAGCTCATTCCATGAACTTATACAGACCCTAGGGACCAAAGAGCCAGACCATCCCCAAGCCTCCATGAAGCCTTCCCTGAGGACTCGTGGTATCACACTGTTACTTCGTTCCTCTGAGCTTTCACTGTACTAAAGCCTCACTTCTGCACTGGACAGCGTCATCTTTGTATTGGTCCTCATCTGACCTTCCCTACTGATCCATGCCCCTATAGTACTCGAAAGAATGCTGGGCACAAGGTAGGATAAAAACAAGTGTTTCAATAGGTAATTGATTGATCTGAGAATAGTAAGGAAGAGGAAGCATCTGTCTTCTCCCACAGAACCTCAAAAAGGAGTATGTGAGTCCCCGATTCACTTACATGTGGTCTGACCTGGTATTCACTATAGAATCAGGTCTAGGAAATTAAGGGGGCTACTTTCCATATCCATCCTTTGGAATAGTAATTCTCCAATCAGAGGACACAGTCCCAATTCTGTCACTAATTTTCCCTGTGATCTTGAGCCCATCATTTAGATTAGTCAGACACTCATTTCCTCATACGCACAATCGAGAAAAATAAGTGCCTGCCTTACCTATTTCATAGACATACAGTGAATATCAAATAAGATAATGGACAAGAAAGCACTTGGAAAGGTATAAAAATGTTATTGAAATATAAAATGTGACAAATCCTTCATCTTCAAAAAATAAATGTGGATTAGAATGAATCTCTGTCTAGAGAAGGCAGCAGAAATCATAATAGAAACGTGAGGTCTGATTGATAGGCAGCCTGCATGAGTGGCTTTCAAATTTGGGGAGGAAATTTTGGTGCTTAATGAAAAGAATATAAGACTGGAGATCTGAGGATGAGCTTCTGGACCCAGCCCCATCAGGAACAACCTATGTGATCTTGTACAAGGTTCTAACTCCTCCCAAGCTGTGTCTCCTCATGCCAAAAGTGAGGACAATAGAGCCCACCTCCTTTTCCAAGCAAGGTAATTGTAAAGATCAAATGAGACTATACGTGAGTACAAAGCAGAACACTATGCAAACAGATCATATGTCTGAATTAAAATATAACTATATTAAATAAACTGAGTGGGACAGGACAGAGACGTCAGAGAGAAATGGAAAGTAAAAAAGATTCTAGCGGGAGGAGCTGCAACTTCAGCCTAAAGATGTTTTGACTAGAAAGTCAGCGAGTGTCAGAAAGGGCTCAAAAGTAGGGAATTATCCAGCTAAGCAGAAGTAGACCAACCAAAAAAAGAAAATAAAAATTCAGAGAAGTGCCTGCAAGTAAAGATTGTCTGACTTGAAGAATTACATTATCACGAAGTTGAGTGGAGCAAAGCTAAGCCTTTTTACAGGTGTAATACCTGAAGAAAACATGCAGTAAGGCCCATATTTCCTTAGTAAACAGAGCAACTGTGAAAAAGAGCTATGGCTCACACTGTGGATAGAAGCTAAAAACCTTAGAGTGAGACAGAAACTCAAAGTCTGGTCAGTTCTTTCACCTGCATCAAACCAAATTGAGCAATAACAGTCTGTATTTCTTTCATGATTCTTATTATACTTTAACTTCTGGGGTACATGTGCAGAATGTGCAGGTTTGTTACATAGGTATACACGTGCCATGGTGGTTTACTGCACCCATCAACCTGTCATCTACATTAGGTATTTTTCCTAATGCTATTCCTCCCCTAGCCCCCGCACCCCGCAACAGGCCCCAGTGTGTGATGTTCCCCTCCCTGTGTCTCTGTGTTCTCATTGTTCAACTCCCACTTAGGAATGAGAACATGTGGTATTTGGTATTCTGTTCTTGTGTTAGTTTGCTGAGAATGATGGTTTCCAGCTTTATCAATGTCCCTGCAAAGGACATGAACTCATCCTTTTTTGGCTGCATAGTATTCCATAGTGTATATGTGTCAAATTTTCTTTATCCAGTCTATCATTGATGGGTATTTGGGTTGGTTCCAAGTCTCTGCTTTTGTGAACAGTGCTTTAATAAACATATGTGTGCATGTGTCTTTATAATAGAACGATTTATGATCCTTTGGGTATATACCCAGTAATGGGATTGCTGGATCAAATGGAATTTTTATTTCTAGGTCCTTGAGGAATCACCACACTGTCTTCCACAATGGTTGAACTAATTTATACTCCCACCAACAAAGTAAAAGCATTCCCATTTCTCCACATCCTCTCCAGCATCTGTAGTTTCCTCACTTTTTAATGATCGTCATTAAAACTGGCATGAGATGGTATCTCAATGTGGTTTTGATTTGCATTTCTCAAATGACCAGTGATGATGAGCATTTTTTCATATGTTTGGTGGCTGCATAAATGTCTTCTTTTGAGAAGTGTCTGTTTATATCCTTTGTCCACTTTTTGATGGGGTTGTTTGTTTCTTGTACATTTGTTTAAGTTATTTGTATATTCTGGATATTAGCCCTTTGTCAAATGAATAGATTGAAAAAAAAAAAGACAAATTTGAACCCAAGATCAGACTCAGCTGAGATTAACAAATGCTTGAAAAATAGTAGCATCTCATGATAGAGTTTTATTTCTCTTTTAAATAAAAGAAATCCAGAAGTAGCAGTCAGTGGGTATCACGGCACATCTCCAGTCATCAGAGATAGAGTTCTTTCTAGCTTTCTCCCACTATCCCTAAGATGTCATGGTTCTGGAAAGTGATATCTAGAATTCCAGATATCACCTTTATGATCCAAGCAGCCAAATGAAAAGAGAGAGAGAGAGAGAGAGAGAGTGAGTTGTGTCAAGACATCCTTTTTATGAGACTTCTTGGAAGTCTTATTTGACACTTTCCTTTACAGATCATTGGCTAGAACTTAACCATGTGGCCTTGCTTAGTCACAAAAGATTCCTGGAAATCCCTTGTATCTGGGGAACAAAGTGGTCAATTAAAAATTGTGCTCTGTTACTATACAAAAGGAAGTGTGAGTTTCAGACACGACGAGGAGTCTTTGCCACACCAGTTTACTAATTCCTAAGTCTATATTCTTTTTCAGTAGCAGAAAATCCCTAAAAATCATGTTTGAGGAGTCTTCAGACCCATTTGGACACATGTGGTGTCAGCTCAATCTAGTCCTGCTGCTAAATGGGAAAATAAAAGCAACATGTTTTCATTGCTGTTCTTATTGCTATTATTCAGGGGACAATTGGGCTCAATAGGACAAAGGTGAACATTGAAGAGAAGCCCAGGAAGTTTTCCTATGTCTGCTCAACCAAGAGATGACTTTTATGTATTGTCATGAAAATTATAGACAGAAATGGTTTTGATATAAATGTAATTTGGAAGGAGAAATTTCAAGACTGGAAAAAGAATGGCTGAAATCGGAGTTAAATTTTGTTCTCTCCATTGGCCTTTGATCTTGCTGAACTGAAAATTTCTAAAAGGAAACAGAGCAGAGACAAATTTTACAGCTTGCGAAGACAGCTCTAGATGTATTTTGCAACTGTAAATGATCATGAGGAAATACCACAATTGTAAAAAGGCAATGTACAATCACCTACAGACCTAGCATGCTGGAATCTAGGGTGAGCAAACAAAATGCCATTATGTTCACTCACTAAACACAAAGATGTAGCATCAGGTTAGGTCTGGGCTGGCTGTGTTTTTCTCCAGTCCAGAGCCCACAGCATCCCTCAGCATGGCTCCAAAAGCCCATCCTGGTTTGGTTCTGCACCATTTGAAACCAGCCTAGATGAACTCTTTCTGGACTATACAAAGGGACCCAGAAAACTGGGGAAGATTCTAACCCCAGGGCTCCCCCAAACTGAATCACCCTGTGCATGTCACTTGCCTTGCCTGGACTTCCATATTCTCATGTATAAAATGAGCATGCAGTTACTCAGAGGTCCTTTCAGCTCCAAATTTCTTGAACATTAAAGAGATGGCAATGTAAATCTGGGTGAACAGGCCAGGCACGGTGGTTCACACCTATAATACCAGCACTTTGGTAAGCTGAGGCAGGCAGATCATGAGGTCAAGAGATAGAGACCATCCTTGCCAACATGGTGAAACCCCATTTCTACTAAAAATACAAAAAGTAGCCGGCTGTGGTGTCACGTGCTTGTAGTCCCAGCTATTCAGGAGGCTGAGGCAGAAGAATCACTTGAACCTGGGAAGTGGAGGTTTCAGTGAGCTAAGAAGGCACCACTGCACTCCAGCCTGGTGACAGAGGGAGACTCCATCTCAAAAAAAAAAAACTGGGGTGAATAGAGGCAGTGGAGTGGGAAAAGCAGGAAATTGCTAAATCATTCTAGTTCTTCAAATTCCCATATTAAGTAGACAAATTTGTTTGAGAATTTCCCTCTAATCTCCCATTCAAGCCCACAAGAGCAGCCAGGAATCAACTATCATTTGAACTGACCACACTGGAGCCCAGGAAGAGAAGCCTTAGGCTGTCTTCAGAGATGCAGAATGTATCAAAACACAGCATAGTGCCCTGAGCCTGTCAAAGCCTCAACACCTGGACTCTTGACTCAGACAGACCTGAGTTCGATTTCCAGATCAACAGTTCCTGCGTGTGGTCCCTGGGCCAGTTTCCTGAGCTTTCTCTTAGTTTCCTGATTTCTAATAGGTAGATAGAAACAGTACCTATCATAATATTGTTAGAGTAGACAACTTAATACACATAAAGCTCTTAGCAGAGTGCCTGACACACACTAGGCATTCAAGAAATATTAACTATTGTTAGAAGGCTTATTTACAACATTTAAAGACAGAACACATTCTGTTTCCTGGGATTTTGGAGTTTGTGAGCCTGGTCTGAGCCTTCTATGCCTTAAACCTCAGAATGATCCAAATGCATGCAAAGGTTTTGTCCTAAATCTGGCAGAAAGTTGTCCACTGTTCCACCAAATAATTCACAACCCAAAAGCAAAGCTGTGTGTGTGTGTGTGTGTGATGAATGACATTCAATGAATGAGGTAAAGAGAAGGAATTATGTTTATGTTCTCTATAAAAGGGGCTGGGGCTGCAGAGAGGGCAGCTTTCCAATCACAGCATGACCCCTCATTCCATATCTATTGAAATTTTCAGTTTTCCTGAACTACTTCTAAGAACGAGATACTGACAGGCATTACCTGGACACATAACATAAAGCTCATCTTAATCAATGGAGGCAACACTGTTGAAAATCTGATGATTTTCATCTGGAGCTGACAACACGGTAATTTATATTCTGCACAGCGTAACCAAAGAGCTTGTTATGCAAACACAGGCCACTGATTTGACAAATCTCCTGGAAACAGAATTAATGTCTGTATTCTGTGCAAAGATGTAATTTATTTTAATATTTTAAAGAGATAATATATATCTATCTATCTATATATATTCAGGGAGCGAGATATATACACACAGAGAGATATGTATATTTAAATGGAGCCGAGCCAGGGGGTTGGGGCTGGCGTGTCGCTGCATTAGGAGGTTCAAGAACTACAATAGAAATGGCATTGCTGATTATTCCCGGCATCTTTCATTGGGTGTGTTTCTTTTTCTATTCCTGGTGATAATATAAATATTATTCTTTTGTGGAAATGCTTTATTTATGGTGCCAGAGCAAGGAATGCATTTCACAATAATTGAGGGTTTTTTTGACGGAGAGCAAATTGAGCTCTACCCGACTACAGGAAAAGTTTTAATTGGGTGGAAGTCTCTGGTGTGTATTTCCTAGTTATCATATTTTCTTTTCTTAAAGGAAAAGTTGTAGTTACAAAAGAAAAGGATCAGTGCTCACTGGTTCTATCCTGATGCCTGTGCCAAAGCATGAGACCAACAGAGCTTGGAGAGCAGTTTCAGGGGAAGCATTTTAATGGTGTTTTCTTGGCCAGGTGCAGTGGCTTCCACCTGTAATCCCAGCAATTCAGGAGGTCAAAAAGAGAGGATCATTTGAGGCCAGGAGTTCGAGACCAGCCTTAGCAACATAGCAAGACCTTGTCTCTACAAAAATTTTAAAAACTAGCTGGGCCTAGTGGCAAACACCTGTAGTCCTGGTTACTCAGGAGGGTGATGAGGAGGATCATTTGAGGCCAGGAGTTTAAGACCAGCCTGGGCAACATACTGAGAGCCTATCTCTGTATCATTTTCTACAGTAGTAAATAAATACACAAACAATGGTTTCCCTCAAAGAGAGTTATAATCTTTCTTTTGGGAACAGGCACCCTCGATCCCAGCATCCTGAACTTTGACAGATATTTGACTTTGGAAGGAGGCCTTAATACATTTTCCTTTCTCAATGGGAAAAAGACTTAAAGAAGTGCCTCCTCACCCAGTCCTCGAAGCCCTCTACCCCCTCTTTATACTTACCACCCACTTCCATTTCAACACCAGGATTTAAGGAATTAAGACCACTCTATCCTGACTCTACAATTCCTTTGAGCCTGATCACTCCTTCCTCCCCAGCTTGAAGCCCTTGTGGAAAACCCTAATCAAACCTGCCACATCTGCTGTTGATGCTTAGCGAAGGGGTCTAAACAAAAAATCAATGTGCCTGGGCCCATGGGATGCATTTTGGCATTTTCTCCGTTAATGTCATGTCAGGAATGTCAGCAGGAAACCAGGCTGCTTAGGAGAGCGTCGGTTCACATTTGGAAAAGCCCCTGACAGCACAGAGGCAGGTGAGGTGAAAGAACCGTCCCAAAGAGAGGGAGGTGCTGAGGTGAACAAGGGGGGTTCTGAGTTCTGCCATGGACCCCTCAATCTCCCAGTGCTTGTGCTCTGAGCTTCTCTTCCCCTCATCCCAAGATTCTCTCACTGCTAAGAGGCCCCCAGGAGAGCTGTGGCCTATTGCTAGCCAAAGAGCAGCCCTGACACAGAATTGAGACTCAGATTTAGCCAACATCTCTGCACCAGCTTCTGATATCCAACAATGTGCCAGGTACCCCATGCTTAATTAAAGAGTCAGAGGACCTGGGTGCTAGGCCTGGTTCTGTGGCTATTGTGACCTTAAGCAGGCCAGTTATTGGCTCCGGGCAAATTCCATCTAATCCTTCAAGTGGTTCCAGACAAGACAATATGAGATGTTCTCATAGACAAGACAATATTAGGTGGTCTCGTAGACAAGGTGATTTTAGGTCGTTATTTCATCTCTGCTCCTTCAACACTCATGACTTCCATACATTAGCAGTGCCTCCTACCACTCTGTCTGGTAACTGCCTCTTTATTCATCTTTCCATCATGTTTATGAGCTCCTTGAGAGCAGTGATTGGTCAGTTTATGAGCTCCTTGAGAGCAGTGATTGGTCAGTTTATGAGCTCCTTGAGAGAGCAGTGATTGGTCAGTTTAGAGTTTTGTATCCAACACATAGCTCAGCACTTGGCTACAGTAGAAACTCATTAAGCATTGGTTGAATACATGGATGAATTCAAGGAAGAAAGGAGAGAGAGGCAGACACTCATCTGGCTTTTCCCTGGCTTTTTAAAATGAATTCCCTAGGCCTGCTAGGGTGGGGAGGGAGGTAAAGATGCAGAAATGGCCCAACTTGAGTTTTGAGTTAAGTACTCAAGTTTCCAATGCATGCCTCATGGAAGAGACCTGAGAGCTTAGCCAAACTTACTAATCCCCTATGCTAGAGCAAACCAGGAATGACTGGTATTTTAGAAAAACTCTAGACCCTGATTCTAAAGCAACTTGAACCAAGTAACTTAAAACTACACGGAAATGTTTACACCATGGAGCACTTTCCTGCTAAGAGACTCCTGTGAAAACAGTAGCCTACAGCTTCTTACTGGTGGAGACAGTCACTCATTACACCTCACCAAGAATAAGCCTGATTTACATCATTGTGATTGTTGTTCAAATCCTCAGTCAGGATTGTTGTGGTCTCTGGCCATTGTAGGTGGGCAGAGCCATACCTGTGGGGTCTTATCCATGGCTCTTTCTGTGACTTCAGGTTCCAGATCCCAGTGGATCAAAGGGAGCTCACCCTCACAGAGAAAGCATGAGAAAAACCTGCAGAGACCAGCTCTGCACTGTCCTTCGGGGTAGGATTAATGACTAAATGGATCTCTATCTCCGAGGGTGTCACTGCTTCAATGGCACCCACACTTTCCATTGGGACAGTCTGCGAGGCTCCTCCATTTCACCTAGCCATGCAGCAACAGAAGAAGTAGAATTGTTGCTCAATGGGGTCATCTTCTTTCCTACCCTCCTGCCCTTCCCTTCACCCAGCCCCAGAGAAATCAGGAATTTCTCCCAAATCCCGCTAGACCACACTAGAGCTGTAAGTCTCACGTACAAGGGGTTTGACCCTAGAGACATCTACTCAGAAAAGAAACTGAGCTCCAAATTAAATGAGCAAGGTGCATTGCCAAGATGGAAGGAAAAGGAGGTGAGGAAGAAGCAGAATTAAATACATCTTAGCTAGAGGGAGCAGCAGAGATTTTTCTCAAGGCAACAATGAAAAAAAAATCCTTTCAGGTTGAAAAGATGAAGGTGGAATTTGCCATGCAAGAGGGCTTTCTAATAGACAGTTTTTATCTTGACAGTGGTGTCCTCTTAACATATATTTACTTTCTAATTACCCAGAACTGTGTAATTAACCTGTCACTAGACAGTGCCTGCCACGCTAATGAATGGATAAGAATTCTGAGTAGTAATAACCAGCCCTGTGGAAGGAAGGTGATCCTACCTCTTATGACTCAGTTGACATGTTTTTCTTGCCTAGTTTTATCTACTTTGCCCCTTTATTTTATCCATTGGGGTATCAGCCCATAGGAAATTTTTTTTGACATGAAAGTATCCTAGGACCTGAGCTCACACTGGCAAGAGTAAGATGTTTTGAATGGGGCAGGTCTCAAGATGAGAAGGACTATGAAATTGTTATCAGCAAGGGGTCCCGATCCAGACCCCAAGAGAGGGATCTTGGATGAGAAAGAATTTGGGGTAAGTCCATAAAGTAGAAGATATCCCAGAATCTCCACCTCATCCCATCTGCACGGTCCTGTAAACATGGGCCAGAGTGTGGCAGAGACTTAATTCCTTTTTTTTCCTTTCTCCTTCCACTTCGCTCTTCTCTCATTGATTTCCTCCCCTCTGGAGTCAGACTGCCCTGGCTTGAAAACAAGAGCCCCCCATTTACCAGCTGGGCCAGTCACTGAATCTCTCTGAGTGTCATATGCAGGACTGGAGTGATCACGACGGTGACATCTCACGCATGGGGCAAGAGAGAATGAGGTGTGTGTGAATGTCTACCACAGTCTGGGGACATAGCAGAGAGTCCGTAAACACCACTCTCCTCCTCTCTCCCAGCCTCATTCTCTACCTTCTCTTCCAAAAATAAATTAATCAATTAAATTAAAAAAAAAAAAAAGGACTCTTCTTTAAACAAGAGAACTGGCTCTCTGCAATCCCTCGGATGATCTCTGTGTAATGCCACAAAGGCGGCTGCCTCAGATTTGTGTCACTAATGCCCCCAAGGAAGGGCCAAGGCTAAAGACAGCTCAGACTCCAGCCTCTTTGTTTCTGTTTTTGAAAAATCTCTTGCCCTGAGGGAACAGCCGAGGATTGGACGACACTTAGGGAGGTGAGAGAGAAGCTGTGCTGAAGTCCCTGCAGAGACTTAAAAATAAGGGCGCACAAAGCATTTCACAGATCAGAGGAAAAACCCTGGACAAAGGGGTGCAGGAACAGAGCAGCTGCTTGCTGCCTCTGGGGAGTCACTGCCAGCAGTCACCTGCTGTACTCCTTAGGTGGTCCTGGCTTCTGGGCCCCAAGACACCAGGAAGGAGGCATCTGTGCTGCCGGAGTCTGAGGCCTTCCCTGCACAGCTGTGGGCCAGGCCAGCCCCTGAAGCCCTTGCGAGCTTTCTCCACCACTTATCCTTCCCAGGTGGGCACTTCACTTATCTCCCCTCCCAGCACTACCCCCGCCCTCTACCCCCACCCCCACAGCCAGCTTCCCCTCCAGGGCTCCTCCTGTCTGTCTCTCCCTCTTCTCCCTGCCACCATACTCCTCTCCTAAATCCATATCCCTCTCAACTAGGTGTCACATCTGAAAGAGGCCTGATAAATTAATCCCCGCCAAAATGTCCTGGCTAAACTGACAGCAGCTTAATGTGCTTTTAGCTTAATGCAGTCTAGACCCGCCCCAGGGTGCTTGCGTTTTAGCTGGGGATTCCTGAAGACACAGCTTACCGGTCTCAGACGAAAATGGCTCGGCCTCCTGGACACAAGGTAGGGCAGGAGAAAGGGCTTGGGGAAATGGAGGGGCTTCATGAATCATCCCTCCCAGCCAGAAACCCACTTCTGAGCATTCCAGGCACACCTCAAGTATGGAGAGAAGGACCAGGAAATTGGGAACAGAGGGGAAGCTGGAAAGCCTTGGTAGTGTTTTATTTAATATTCAACACTGGTTTAGGTTTATATGGTGTACCAGGGGGTGACAATAGACAGGTTTCATACAAAAGATGAAAAGTGAGTCAATTTCCACCCTCTCCACAACAGACCCACATGCCTCCCCTAAGAGAGAAGTGAGAGGCCGGGCGGGGTGGTTCATGCCTGTAATCCCAGCACTTTGTGAAGCCAAGGCAGGTAGATCACAAGGTCAAGAGATCGAGACCTCGTGGCCAACATGGTGAAATCTCATCTCTACTAAAAACACAAAATTTAGCTGGGCGTGGCGGTGCGCACCTATAGTCCCAGCTACTTGGGAAGCTGAGGCAGGAGGACCACTTGAACCCGGGAGGTGGAGGTTGCAGTGAGCCACGATCACACCACTGCACTCCAGCCTGGTGACAGAGTGAGACTTCATTTCAGAAAAAAAAAAAAGAGAGAGAGGTAAGGGATCATTTCCATCACTACTGTGCTCCACACCCAAGCCCAGTTGCCATCAGCACCAATGCTAGGCAGGCGACCCTTCCCTAGATGGAGGGTGCCCAGGATCAGACAGGCACAGGTGCATGTGGCATTGATATCAGAGTTAAGAAATTACTTAGGCAGGTAGTGAGGGTAAGGAAGTCCTCTGTAAAGTTTTCCTTTTAATAAAAAGCTGCCCCCCAAGTCATTTTCTATTTTAACAAAGAGCAGCCTGGAAAATCAAGCTGCAGACATGAACATACAAGCTATAAGTCTGCACGGGTGAATGCTGGCAACTGTGCCAACAGGAAAAGGCTACCTGGGGCTAGGAATGTCCGACACGGTGGCTCCATCTTCCCCTTTCCTTGTCAGTCATGTGCACAGAAAGGAGAAGGCAACATGGGGCCACCCAAATAGAGACTCCATTTGCATAGTAAGATTAACATGGGGCAGTCAGTTTCTTCATGCAGTATGTAAACGTCACACCTGGTCCAAACAATCTTTGGGCACTATGTGAATCAGATGTTGCCTCCTCAAGCCAGTCTATAAAATCCAGCATACTCTACCCAGGGCCAGAAGTCCCGTTCGGGGACCCCTCTCTCTCGCAAGAGAGCAAGCTATTCTCCTTGGTCTTTCATCTTTTTTTTTTTTTTTTTTAAACTCCACTCCTAAACTCACTCTTTGTGTGTGTCTGTGTCCTTAATTTTCTTGGCACAGGCAACGAATCTCAGGTATTACCCCAGATAACGATGCTACTTCAGCATGGTGGGGAAGAGGCAACTCTTGGGGTCATTCTTGGGGTGTATAGGTAAGGGGAAAGGCAGAGGCGTAGAAAGTCCAGACCCCAGGAGGAAGGGAGAGGCTAATGAGCAGATTACAGCTGGCAGGCCTGACAGGAGGGCACGTGTTCCCCACTGTCCTCATTAGCGAAGAGCTCTCTGAGCACGGGATCAACGTGATGCCCTTTTGGCTTCCATCCACAGCACTGTCTCCTTTGGCTGAGAACAACGGCACTCTATTCCCAGTCAACTGTTTATATGGGTTCCAGGTGTCGCCAATTTTCTAAGGCAGTCTTGGTCTCAAATAGGATGTCCATTAAGTCTCCCCTGCCTAATGGAGTATTGGCTAGTCAGATTTTATGATACATGTCCTAATTGTTGGTTCAGAAAAAATGCTCAGTGAGCTTCTCTGGCCATATGGTGGACTTGTCCCTCAGGCAGGATAAAGGATTTCTAAGGAAGGACCCAGAGGTCCTCTCTATGCATTTTCCATCAACCTTTTCCTCCCCAGCCATACTTCTTAGAGGACACAAACCTAAGGACTGAATATACCCATACCAGGGGAGATGAGGTTCACTAACTCAAGGTCCCCATTCTTCCTAGACCTGAGTGGATCCTCCCTCTCTTCCTGAGCATGGCTCCCTCCTGAGTTTATCCCACGAGTCATGCTAGGGAAAACTCTTCTCGCTGCAGTCCTCTCTGTTGCAGCCTCCTAGCTTCTTGCCCAAGCTCATTAGATTCAACCCAAGTCCACATTCTCTGCTGCTCCTTCCCTCCCTGTTTCCCCAGCAGGAGGATCAGAGGTGACCTTTAAATGTTGCTTGCAAATGCCAGCTGATGCTAACTGGCTCCAACCCGCTGCTGCACAGGTGTGGTGTTTCCAAAAGCCCGCCGGATGGCAGGGCAGAGGCACCAGAGTGGGAGGCTGGCTTCTGGGACAGGTCTATGCCTTAAGCCGAAAGCCCGGCTTCCACAGCCAGACTCTTGCTGAGCTGGGAGGGTGATTGTCTGTATTATTAAATGTTAAAGTGGATGAGTCCTTGGAGACCATCACTGCATGGTTCCTGCGAGAAAACCAAGGTCCCAAGGAAAAAGGCAAATGTATTAGTCTCAGAACCTAATATCTGCCAGGAACTCTGAAATTCTGATAGGCACTTTCTTCCCTAACATAGATTGATTGAGATGTATATATAGAAAGAGAGAGAGAGAGGGATTAGATATAAGATAGATGATAGATTTTAACTGAATGAATGAATGAGTGAATGATGTGTTGTCTTGGGTAATTCCCACAATAGTAGAATAGGTAGGCACCATTCCTGTAATAAAGATAAAGAAACACATGCCCAATGAAGTTGACTGAGTTGCCTAAAGGCAACAGCTAATAAAAAGTGAAGCCAGGGTTCATATCTGGGGTCGCAAGACCTTAAAACAGTTTCTAGGGGTCCATTCTGCACCCCATACTTTGCTCCTTTCCTCGGCCATCATCAGGGATAAGTCTGAAGCTTTCCTTTGCCCCATGCCTCCTGTTGGTTCTGAATCTCTGGTTTAATTCAACAACTATTTATTTGTCAATTTGCATCCTCCTGTTCTGCTGCCCGAGGGCTTCATTCCCCATTACCCAGCTTCTCTGTGTTTGTCAGAACAAATTGCCTGCAGGAAGAGGCGGAGGGAAGAGTAAGAGTGAGACCTTCTCTCATGGGACGTCCCATTACTAAGCTAGGATGATCAAAGGCTGTGGAGTGTTGCATTTGTCCCTTGCTCTTAGAAAGCGGAGGCCCAAGACCCAACACAGGGCCTTAAGGAAGGCTCTGCAAGAGTTGGGGGAAAAAGCTGGGGGGTTGGAGGATACCTCTTGGTCTGAGAAGTAGGATCCCTGGGCCAGTTTCCAGTGTTTCCCCAGCCAAAAACAAACCAGTGCCCTTTCCTAGGTTTCTTCTTAGTTCACTGAGAAAGACACGGGTTCAGGAGTGTGCCATCATGTGGATGTCTTCCATTTTCACCAAGCATCTCTGTCAGGCTTGGGAGAACTCCTGAACAGCACAAGCAGAAGCAGCACTAGACTGATGACAGGACCATGACATCTTTGCCACTGAATCAGGACAGCGTCATCATACACAAAAGAGTCCCAGCACCTGGTTTCACTTTCCTGCCTTCTTGAGAGGCTGGAAGAGTCATATAAAAAGACCCCCTTAACAGAAGGATGATTTAATAAGGAAAAGCAAATGATTTGCTTATTTCAACCTTCTCTTACCTCAGTAATTGTTGTCCCATCTGACTGCTTTTAGGAGTCATGACACTGTCAAGGTTGTTACTATCATTGGGTCCCTAATTTCCCTAATGTATCGATAAAGGAGGTGTTGAATTGGACTCAGTGACATATCACACTGAGCAGGCTTTTCCAAGTGGTTCTCTTCACGTTTATTCATTTGTTCTTGCAGGCGTTTATTAGGTTGGTGCAAAAATGATTGTGGTTTTTGCCATTGAAAGCAATGGCAAACAAGCTTGGGAGAATTCCCAAAATGTTTTATTCTCAGGATTTTGATGAATTTCTCCCCAGTTCGAGAGATCCTTTGGTAGTAGGGAGGGTGTAGGTGTGTATGGGCTTGAAGAACTTTTTTTTTTTACAAGAGCTACTTGTAAAAGCCTGCTTAGTGTGATATGTCACTGAGTCCAATTCAACACCTGTTTTATTGATAAATTAGGAAAATTTGGGACCTAATGATGCCATCAACCTTGATACTGTCATGACACCTAAAATCAGATGCGACAACAATTACTGAGTTAAGCTTTAAATAATTGAACCCCGCAATTACTTTTGCACCAACCTGGTAGTAAGTCACTCTTTCATTAATCAATACCCACTGAACTCTCAGCTATGTGAAGTCCTTTGGGAGAATGCAAAGATGAAGATGCTGTTTCCACCATCTAGAAATGTGCCATTCTAGATTGTAAGTCCAAGGAAGTAAATACAGAATATCATTCACCAAGACAATATGAAGAGCTGTGTGTGCAATTGCAACCCAGTCAACCTGCATTGAAGGAGCTCCTGTCCCCAGGGCCTCCTGGGATCTGCCAAAGACCTGTCTCCGTCACAGCTGAGGACCCACCACTGTCTTGTCTTCACTGTTGGCCTTTGCCTCTAGACTTTCACTTTGCTTTTTGCTTCCAAAAATATCAAAATGCTTTATTTAAAACAAAAAAAATTCTCCAAGCCCATGCACATCTACACCCTCCCTACTATCAGATGATCTCTTGAACTGGGGAGAAATTCATCAAAATCATGAGAAAAAAAAACATTTGGGTGAATAAATCTTAGAGGTTTGAATGGAGTGCTTGAGTAAACTACTCTTATCTCCCGGCTTATTGAGAGCCAACAGGGATGAGTGTTCAGAAGGCTGTCTTCATTAGAGTAGGTCTATTAGGGTTCCAATGCCCCTATAATCCAGACACTGGCCAAAAAAAAAAAAAAAAAAATCAAAATGGATAGACAAGGAAAGTAGCATCACCTCCCAGGAAGTCTTAAGCATGCTTATGGTTTTCTGATGTCCTGAAATGTGATGACAAGATTGCGACTCCTGCTTATTTTATTGGAAGTAGTTGGCAAAGCCCCAGTAATAATAATTGCATGTATCCATAACGGCTTGGTGGGTGACATGTGTTTATTTTCCATTTCCTTAGAGTGGGGCAGGTAGAGAAGCTGAAAAGGTTCTATTCTAATTTTTCCAGGATGTGCCTCTATTTCCAAGAGGGCATACATACATGGGGCCATGCAGAGAAAAAGGGAAAATGGACTCTGGGGGAAAAAAAATAAGACCAAAAGATGTCCACCTGATGAAAGAGTCTTCTCCAGAAAGTAGGAGCCAGTTAGGGCAGGATGGAAGAAACTAAGTTGCAGCTAGTGATCCTAGGCATAGTAAACAGTGGGACCCGAGAGTCCGAATTGAAAATAAACAAGGTTCTTAGAGAACCTTGGGTTCAAATGAAGTGAGAGGAGTGTTATCTTACCTGAAAATGTAGAAGCCTTAATCCCAGAGGTGTGAAAAGTGGAAGTTTAGGAAGATTCTGCAGAAGGAATCCAAGAAGAACATTAACATGAGGGATCTAAAACCCAGCTGTGGGCTGACGACTCAATCAGAAAAGATTTTGCTTCCTTGGTTGTTAAGGGAGATAGATATAATTATTCCAGTCACTCTCACTTCAAAGTAAAAATGAGAAAAAAAAGCAGAGCTTCTCTGGGGAGTGGAGGGGGCTCTCTACCCGCATCTATCCCTCCTCTGCAGATCATTTTGTTCTGATTTTTCCTGAGGGACACTCTTCCCATTCTTACTCCACCAGCTATTGGGTAAGATTGACTCTGTCCCCAGCGCCAGATGTGAAGCACATGGCCTTGGCTCAACCAATCAGCTCATTGTAGGTAGATTGGTGGACATAGAACTTCACTAAGCCAATCATAGTGATCTTCAATGGACACATAACTTTACCAAGCCAATCAGAGTGATCCTCAGTGTTTCTGTGGGACCACCAGGAGAAGCTCTTCTTTTTCCTCAAAAATTTGAAGTTGAAAGCAGATAGGATCTGGAACCACTGCAGTCATCTTTCAAGCATAAGAAGAGAGCTTGCTTGCCTGAGAATGGAGGCAGTACAAAAGAGAGCCAAGAGACAAAAATTTGAATCGCGCAGACATTGAGCTCCCTCATCATACCACATCTGATACCAGTCTTAGAACCAGACTTTTTGTAGCCAGTTGTGTTGGATTTTCCACTACTTTAAGGCAAAAGAGACTTAACTGATATAAAAATTGAGTAGGACTATTATAAAATGTACCTTAAGTTGGGACCCTTGCCAAGAATATGAAGCTATTCTGTTTTTGTTTCATTTTGTGTTTTGCTTTAAAGACAGAATTTTAATGACAGGATCTCACTCTGTCACCGAGGCTGGAATGCAGTGGTGTGATCAGAACTCCACTGCAACCTCAAACTCCTGGGCTCAAGGAATTCCTCCTGCGTCAGCCTCCTGAGCAATCAGGACCACAGGAACACACCACCATACCCAGCTATTCTTAAAATTTTTTGTAGGGTCTCACTCTGTTGCACAGGCCAGTCTCAAACTATTGGGCTTAACTAATCCTCCCACCTCAGCCTCCCAAAGTGCTGGGATTACAGGGGTGAGCCATTGCACCCAGCCAAGAATATGGAATTATTTACCTATGACTTACTTACTGATGTTTCTTGCACTCTTAGGGTTTCTTGCATTTTAGTCAAACGACATGTGCCCTCTTGCTGTGCAATGGAGCTGGCTGGACTGGAGAGGACAGGACTGGAGAATTGTGACACAGGTCTTATGCCTCATCACCCTAAACTTCAGTCAGCACGGCAGCAGTGAATATTTCCCAAATAGCAAAATACCCTTCTACTTGCAGGTGATCAAAAGGCACCTTTCCAACTGGCCCTCTTGGCAGCGCTTTGCCTAGTGTCTCACTGGAATTCTCATGGAAAGAAAAATGGGTTGTTGTGCAGTGAATCCTGATTTACAAACTAGTCAGCTTTGGTGTGCACCTCGCTTGCCCTAAATGAATGACTGCGCACAAATCACCAAACCGCTCTGAATCTCAGTTTCCTCCCCTCTACATGGGGGGTGGTGCCTTTCCTGCTGTCTCAAGGGGCCCCTGCCAAGAAGCTACTCTGAGAACACCATGAAAGGCCTACAGTGCTGTTTAGGATGCATTATTAGGAAAACTAGAAATCCCTTCCTGAGGACACACACATCAGCATTAGCTTCTCTTTTAGGTAATAAACAAACAAACAAACAAACGAGTTGGTGGCATAATCACAGCTAAATTGGAAACGCTAGCATTATCCAAAACAAGCTATCTATCGAGAGAAGCTGAGAGGCCTCCGATGCACAAAATCATATTTCCCCAGGCATAGGATTAATTAAAACTATCAAGTGTTCCCAGCTTTTTGAAATTAACTTTGAAAGTGTGTGGTGTGAAGGGATAAAGAGAGAGGCTATGTGGAGGGGGGAGGACAAGGGCGGGGCTGCTGGAGGGAGACACATGCCAAAGCTGTGTACTTACGTTATTCTTCTTAGGAGAAAAGGGAGAACAAAATGAAAGTTTAAAGTTTTTTTAGGAAGGGACAGAAAAATAGGAATGATACGATATACACCCCTACCCCTCACATGCATTGCAGGGTCTTTCTTCTCTGATAGATGTGGCTTCAAGACTCACAACCACAGCATAAAGTCCAGGTGGTGTAGACAGGGGATGCAGAGATGGATCATCTTCCCTTTCACTGCCCATCTCTGGGCTTTTTCTCATTTGGTCTGTCTTGTCCTCCTTTGCAAACAAACCCACTTTTAGCATTTCTGTTCATAATATGACCATCATCAGTAGCTCAGAAAAATGCCAAAGCCACTTGGTAGCTGTGTGACCTCAGCTATGTCACTTGCTTCTTCCCAAGACTCAGTTTCCTTACCTGTAAAATAAAGTAAGAGGGGAAAGAAGTTTCTTTTTAAAGAAGCACAAGTGAGACTTTGGGAGTGAAGCACATAACACACGAAGGATTGACGTACAGCACAATAAATCCTTCCTCATTTCACATTTACTCGAACTACTTTAAGTCAAGAAGAGAGCATTGTTAAGCCCTGGAGGTGACGGCACAAATGACATCCTTCCTGTTGGGATTCTGTTTCTACATGGCAGGGAAATGCATTTTCCTTTTTGCTGTCACTGCAATTCAAACTCCCAAAAGCACATCCAGTTTCCTTTTACTCTATCTTTGGTGAGCTTAAGGTTTCTTCCCAAGCCCCACTCACCAGCTGCTTGCTCCTCAGAGCCCACAGATCTTAGAAGGATGTGTTATGGGTCCCTAGAACTATATCTGTCACCATCTCCTATCTCCTCCCACTGGGTCTGTACCTCCAAACCTTCGTTAGAGGTTAGGAAGCTTGTAGATGCCACCTTTTGGGATGAAGGAACCTGCTTTGTGTACTAAATTCCTACTTTCCTTTCCAGTCATATTAGTTGTCTTCCCCTGTCCTTCCTAACAGAGATCAGATTATGGTCAGGTTTGCTATTCTTTATTCAGCCTTTATTGTTCTTCAGGGGAGAACAATCTTGCTGCCTTTCCAATACAAGAAGTTTGTCTTGACTGTTCTAACCCAATCACGTAAGTCCTATCCCCCTAGCCAATGGTTGAACAATGGACATATTAGTTCTGGCTAGTAAGAGATGAGGGAATGTTTGTTGAGGGTTCTGGGAACCCTCCTTTAGGAAAAGAAACAGCAGGAAAGAAGGCATTCTTTTCCAAAATTTTCCTCCTTTTGGAAGAGAGAGGAGAGAAGGCATTGTTTGCCCTTGGGTATCTTCAGGTTATGATTATAACACCTAATGGGAAAGACAGCTAGACGAAAACAAACACTCATGCCGAGGACAGCAGGACAGAATGGGAAAGTAACGCTGAGCCCTTGACATTACTGAGCTGCTGATGAGCCAGGCTGTGGGTCACACTACCTCTGGATTACATGTCACATGAGATACTTCTATTATTGTTTGAGCACATTTGAGTTAAGAGATCTTCTTACTTGCAGCCTAAAGCGCTCAACAAATTCACCAACTCCCATTTTTCACAGTGGATTTGGTGCCTGGTTGTGGTCTCATTGTTCTGAGGATGGAGTTGCTGGTCCCATGTCTGCAGGCTGCATGAGATACGCTTGTGCTGCTGGGAGGGGAGCCATTGAGGTACACATCTCAACAACATCTCAACAACATCCCACAGATTGCCAAAGCCAACTAAGTCTCTCAAAATCTTTCAAAGCTCTTCCCTTCAAGCTGATTCACTTCTTGTTTAAATAATTACAACTACATTTCAAAATAATTATCCTCTTACCAGTCTTGTCCCAAGTTACCTTTATTGTTTTTATGGCCATGTACTGTGAGATAGGAAAACCATAATGTTCTACTCTCTACTCAGTCACCTCTGGTCCCCAAAATCTGTGGGGATTTCTCCCCACCAGCAACCAATCAATTGCACCCAGCAGATACCAGCTGAGTGTCCTACAATTCAACTCAGTTTGAATACAGTCTACCTGGAAGAAATGTCTGATCCTACAGTTTGAGGACTCAGACCCCCAAAACTGTCCCCCCCACTTCAAATGCTATTGCTAGTCACAAGTTGTGGCCTCTACTTCTGGCCAAACTGCTGTAAATTGGGAGTTCCTGCAGTCCCCTCCTCAGGTTTGATTAATTTGCTAAAGTGGCTCACAGAACTCTGGGAAACACTTGACTTACATTTACTGGCTTAATGTGAAGGAAATAAAAAGGATACAAATGAACAGCCAGATGGAAGTGGTGCACAGGGCAAGGGATAGCGGAAGATGCAGGGAGCTTTCATGCGGTTACTGGGCATGCCCCTCTCCAGGAACCTCCATGTGTTCACCTATTCAGAAGCTCTCCAAACCCAGTCTTTTGAGTTTTTGTAGAAACTAGCTTCCTTACACAGCCATGATTGGTTATATCATTGGTTATCAGTGATGAACTCAACCTTAAGCCCCCCTCACCTTTCCCAAAGGTTAGGGGGTGGGGCTGAAAGTCTCAACATATAGTTGGTTCTCCTGACAACCAGGCCCACCCTGAGGCTATCCAGGAGCCCCCCCGGAAGTTGCCTCATTAAAACAGATGACTCTCCTATCCTCTAGGAAATTACAAAGGTCTTAGGAGTTCTGTGTCAGGAATTGGGGATCAAAGACCAAATATTAGAACAAAAGAGTCTCCTAGTGCCCTCATCTACAAGGATTTTAAGAGCCATGTGTCAGGGAATAGGATCAAGACCAAACATATTTCACAGTATCACACTATGAGAGTGAACAAAGGTCTACGTCTCACCATGGTCCATCTCCTGTCTAATAGCTGCCTCTGTATACAGGATAAAGTTCAAGATTCTTTGCATGATAAAGGAGATTGTTGGCCGGGCGCAGTGGCCCAAGCCTGTAATCCCAGCACTTTGGGAGGCCGAGGCGGGTGGATCACGAGGTCAAGAGATCGAGACCATCCTGGTCAACATGGTGAAACCCCGTCTCTACTAAAAATACAAAAAATTAGCTGGGCATGGTGGCGCGTGCCTGTAATCCCAGCTACTCAGGAGGCTGAGGCAGGAGAATCGCCTGGACCCAGGAGGCGGAGGTTGCGGTGAGCCAAGATCGCACCATTGCACTCCAGCCTGGGTAACAAGAGCGAAACTCTGTCTCAAAAAAAAAGATTGTTGTGACTAGTTCAGGTTTCATTTTCTGTCTCATCTTCCACAAGACCACATCTTCTCCTTTGTGTTCTAATCTTGCCAATGAACCCCTCAGGCCCTTTTCTCCCCTGCCTCTCTGCTTTTTCCTATATACCTCCATGTGCCGAGATTGTTGTTTCTTCTTTCTGCACCTGGCTAATCCCAATGACCCTCTAAGATTCAGCTCAGGCTTCGTTTTCTCCTAGAAGACCTACTTCAACTGCCAGGATGTTTTATATCTCATCCTCTGACCTCCCAGAGAGCCCTCTGCATCTCTAGACCTTTGCATTTACCACGTCATATTAGATATTTCTGCTTGAGTCCATCTCTGCCACCAGACTCCAAACTCCTCAGACGGGGCAGCAACTGTTATTTATTCTTTTCTGTCTCTCTAGAACCTAGCATAGTACCAGGAACATAGTGTGTCCTCAAAAAAAATATGACTGAACTGAAATTTCGAATTTCATATTTGCCAAGTGCAGACAAATATTTAACATGAAGAGACAAAATAGACCAAAGTACGTCCCCTGGGGAATGTCCAGGTAAAGGAGAACTACATCATTCACTGTCCCCATTTATGAGAAAAGAGTGAATTGGCTGGAAAAGGAGCCTGGCCTAAGAATTTCATACAGGACAAGTTAACCACATGTGTTATTTCAAAGTTTATTTCAAAACTAGTCCTTTGTGATATTAAAATTGGAAACAGAATAGATGACTCTATTGTTAAAAATATGTATATTCATGTATTTTTTAATAAAAAGCAAGGCCCAGGCCAAACTAGACAGAAAGAGGTAGAAACAAAGATAATTAACTTTCTCTGCTTAATAAAGTGGAAGAAGTTTGTGTTTTGGGCTGACAGCTCAGCCAGGAAGGCACGTGCCCTGAGAAAGAGGTAGGACAGGCCCTCAAGAAGTAGAGTAGATTATGAAAACAGGGGAAAGGAAAGGCCAAAGGACTTGTGGAAGGATGTGTAATATTCGATCTGGGGTAGCCTATGGTCTGAATGAAATTTTGTGTTCGCTCCCTGCACCCAAAAAAAACTTTTTTGTTGAAACCTAATCTCCAATGTAATAATATTAAAGGTGGGACCTTTGGGAGGTGATTAAAAACTGGCCTTTGGGGTTATGAAACATGTCCAACATAGGTTAGGAAAGCTGCATCTCATCAGTGAAAGTAGTGCCCTTACAGAAGAGGCTTGAGGAAGGATGCTTGCCCCTCTGCTGTATGATGCTTTCTATGAGGAACAGCCCCTACCCAGACACCCAATCTGCTGACACTTTGATCCTGAGCCTCCCAGCCTCCAGGACTATGAGCAGGACATTTACATTGTTTATAAATTATGCAATTTAAGGTATTTTGTTATAGCAGCCCAAATAGATCAAGACAGAAATTGGTACCAAGAAAGGGGTCCTACTGTAACACACACCTAAAAATGTATAAGCAAGTTTAGAGCTGGGTAACAGGGAGAGGCTGGAAGAATTTGGAGGTGCATGCTAGAAAAAGCCTGCATTGGCTGGGTGTGGTTGCTCACACCTATAATCCTAGCACTTTGGGAGGCTGATGTGGGTGGATTGCCTGAGCTCAGGATTTCAAGACACTGTGAAACCTGTTCTCTACTAAACAGAGAAAAAAAATTAGTAGGGCATGGTGGTGAGCACCTGTAGTCCCAGCCACTTGGAAGGCTGAGACAGGAGAATTGCGTGGACCTGGGAGACAGAGGTTGCAGTGAGCTGAGATTGTACCACTGCACTCCAGCCTGGGCAACAGAGCAAGACTCTGTCTCTTAAAAAAAATTAAAATAAAATAAAATAAATGAGAGAAAGAAAGAAAGAAAGAAGAAAGAAAGAAAGAGGAAAAGCTTGTGTTGCCATGAATTAAGCATGTCTAGTGTTCGATTATTGGAACACTAAGCATGTGGGAGTTGTTTGTATTCTGCCCAAGGTCATATCACCAAGGTCTGATTTTGAAAATTCAAACAATTGCAACTTCAGGCATAAATGGGTTAAAGATGATTCTGGTGAAGACTTAGAAGAGGAGAGCTGTAGATAAAGTTTCAGCCTTCTTAGAGATTACCTAAAAGGTCATGAGCAGAAGGCACAAATATGAATGATAAAGGCCGTTCTTTATCATCCATAATGAGGTTTCAGATGGGAATAGAAAACTGTTCCTAGAAACTGAATGAAAGGTAACTCTTATTATAAAGTGGCAAAGGATTTGGCTGAGTTGTGTTCATGTCCTAGTGTTTTGTGGCAAGAGAAACTTATGAGCAATGAAATAGGATGTTTAGTGGAAGAACTGTTTAAGCAAAGCACTGAGGACGAGGCATGGCTTCTCTTGACTGCTTATAGTACAGTGTAAGTCAGGAGAAATGCATTAAGACAGAATTTATCATCCAAATGGAGGCAGAACTTAAAGATTTGGACATTTTTCAGCCTGCAAAAAATAGGAAAACATATTCAGGAGAGAACAATAAGGTGTATTCAAATGAAAGTTTGATAAGGAGATTCATATGGGGGAGAGAAGCTAGATGCTATTCATTAAGACAAGGGAAGAATGACCCTGAAGGCATTACAGAGACCTTCAGGACTACTTCTGCGGTCACAGGCTGTGTGTAAATCACAGGCTGTATGTAAATCAGACACTGCCTCCTCAAGCCTGTCTATAAAATCTGGTGCACTTGTATTCTGGGCCAGAATTCCCATTCAGGAGTCCCTCTCTCTCGAGGAAGAGAAAGCTATTCCCCTTTCTCTTTCTTTGGCCTATTAAACCTCAACTCCTAAACCCACTTCTTGTGTGTCTGCATACTTGATTTCCTTGGCATGAGATGACAAACCTTGGGTATTTACCCCAGGCGATGATGTTGTTTCACAATCACATGAGGTAGGACCCAAGTAGGCATTGAGATTGCAGTAGAAAGTTAAACAGAGAAACTTAATCTCCATCTCCCTCATACTTACACTCACTCTAGCCTGAAATGCTGGGTTTGATGCACAAAATTCAAGAGTGTGAAAGAGAGGAGGCTAACATCAGTTTATTTACATAAGAAAGGAAAGGATAACCCAAGACTAGAAGACTTGGAAATACTTAGGTTGCATATTTAAATACACAAGCTATATATATACCATATCTGTCAATCTATGTATGTATTTATGCATATATGTACGTATGTGTATATGTTTAAAGACATATACATTATCTCTTAAATTTTAAAACAAATTTGTAGTTAATTTGTTAACTACGAATTAACTTACTACTAAGTTTTAAAAAGCGAAGTTTGTACACTTTGCAACCATAAGTGGAACGGTAAATCTTCAGTAAAGAAAAGAAAGTTAAGTAAAAACAAAAATGCACTGTTTTTTTCTTGACTTGTGAATCCTGAACCTGGCGCCTTACTTAGCAATTGTTTTTAGTGCTGTCAGCTTTTTTAAGCAGTTAAATTCTGAGTGATCATTCCTGCCAGTACTGCCTGCATTTCACTCCTGCAGAGTCACAAGCTCTCACCTCCCCCCACCTTACTGGGTGTTTTCCTTGGCCTTGGAGTGAGGTTTTTTTTGGTTTTTGTTTTCCCCAGAAAACCTTTAAGAAATATGTTGTTCAGACACTGCTCTTCCTCCTTACCTTCTTTTTTACCTTTACCTGTCCTAGCTCCCCACAGCTCAGTAGGACCCCGATGCCCTCTGCCTTCAGCCATTATTCAGCTCAGCCCTGCCTGGGACAGGAAGCCTTTGTAATTTAAATCAATAGACCCTTACTGAACTGAAAATGCATCCCTGGGGCCTCAGCCTCATCCCTGGAAATTGTCTTACTGCCTATGAGCCTATATGCCAAATGCCAGGGGAGACCCTTGGCTTCTCAAATCCACAGATTCCTCAGTGTACATAATTCTCTACTCTTCCATTGCATGTGGGTAAACTTCTGCCTCTCTTTCCCTAGTCAGGATTTTAATTCCCACCACAACCAGTTATGTCCCCAGATCCTCCATTTGGTTGCTTCCCCTTGGTGCCCTCAATTCTTGTTAGCCTTTCCAGTTGTGTGTTGCTTCCTGCATCCCATGACGATGACTGGAATTATGCTATTGCCAATTTTCCCAGATATTTGATGAGCTGGACTCTCCTTTCTGCCTGCTCAGAACTTGGACTCCACTGGGTGGAGCCAGAACTTGGCATGCTGATGAGAGCAGCACTGAGCCTCCCCTGCCCAGCCATTGTGATGGTTAATATTGAGTGTCGACCTGATTGGATGGAAGGATGCAAAGTATTGTTCCTGGGTGTGTCTGTGAGGGTATGGCCAAAGGAGATTAACAGTTGAATCAGTGGACTGGGAAAGCCAGACCCACCCTTAATCTGGGTGTGCACCATCTAATCAGCAGCCAACTTGACCAGAATTAAAAAGCAGGTGGAAGAATGGGAAAAGACTAGACTGGCTTAGCCTTCCAGCCTACATTTTTCTCAGTACTGGATGTTTCCTGCCCTCTAACATCGAACTCCAAGTTCTTCAGCTTTGGGACTCAGACTGACTTCCCTGCTCCTCAGCTTGCAGACAGACAGCCTATTATGGGACCTTGTGATTGTGTGAGTTAATACTCCTTAATAAACTCTCTCTCTCTCTTTTATATATATATAAAATTATATATATATATACACACACACACACTATTAGTTCTATCCCTCTAGAGAGCCCTGACTAATACAGCCACCCTCTGTGGCTCCAGGCCACCTGCTCCTACTCCACCTCACCCAGCCAGCCCTGCCCAGCATGGATGAGCTCTTCCTGGACTCTTCCTCTGGGGCTCCCAGTCCTCCTCCTCTGCTGATTCCATCAACAACCTCAGACTGATGGGGAGGTAATTTAGCAGACACAGTTTGGTAACTTGGCATTTTTCTGGCCTGACTTTCTTTTACAACCAGGCTGTTATTCAAAAGCAAATCTTAGCCCATATGCATAGCATACGTGTACTGTATTTATGTGTTAAATAGATTTCTTCCCCACCCATTCCTTATTGCTTCACTTATTCAAATATTATCCAGGCTTTAAGGCTCTAATCATGAGTTGCCTCCCTTTTAAAGACTTTCCTCTCCATTTTAAACTTTATTGATCTCTGTATTTCTTAGGACTGCTACTAGTAGCATAATTTAAATCATGATTTTGCTGTAAGCCCTCCTTCATTTTCCTCAGGTCTTTAAGTGTGTGTGTATGTTTGTGTGTGTTTCCAGTAAAGATTATAAGCTCTCAGAATGCAGAGGTTATGATTACTTTGTTTTCCCTCGAGTATAATTTTTTAATAAGATTATTATTGACAGAGAAGAAAGGTCTTTGCCTCAAAAGAAGCAGTGGTGAGTCCAGGTATAGTGGCTCACACTTGTAATCCCAGCACTTCGGGAGGCCAAGGCAGGGGAATCACTGGAGGCCAGGAGTTCCAAGACCAGCCTGGGCCACACAGTGAGACTGCATCTCTACAAAAAATTAGCTAGGTGTGGTGGCTCACACCTATAGTCCCAGCTACTTAAAAGGTTGAAATGAGAAGATCTTCTGAGCCCAGCAGTTGGAAGCTACACTCCAGCCTGGGTGAGAGAGTAAAACAACATCTATAAAAAAGAAAAATAGGTGTGTCCAGGCGCAGTGGCTCATTCCTGTAATCCTAGCGCTTTGGGAGGCTGAGGTGGGTGCATATCCTGAGGTCTGGAGTTTGAGACCAGCCTTGACAACATGGCAAAACCCAGTCTCTACTGAAAATAAAAATAAAAAAATTAGCAGGGCGTGGTGGCAGGTGCCTGTAGTCCCAGCTACTTGGGAGGCTGAGGCAGGAGAATTGCTTGAACCTAGGAGGTGGAGGTTGCAGTAAACCAAGATTATGCCACTGTACCCCAGCCTGGGCAACAGAGTAAGACACTGTCTCAAAAAAAAAAAAATAGGTGTAAGTTAGGTGTGACTTTTTTCCAGTGGGCAGATATTACAATGTCCTGGAAACTGAAGAATGGAGTGGAAAGAGCTGGTGAATGGCCTTAGAGAAGGCAGGTGAGCTTCCTGGCAGCAGGTCAAGGAGCATCATTAGGTGCTCCAGATTACCTGCTAATTTTTCCCGAGCCTCAGACAATAAAACCCAAAGCCCAAGAAGTCTTTCCAGCCCAAGATGGCTGCATTCTCTCAGTGAAGATTCTGTGCCAAAAACAAATCACTGCCAAGCCCCCAGACTAAGCCCCAACCCGCCATTATGACATCTCTGCTGCAGATCAGGCAAAAGGATTGGAGCCAGCGTTCCTCTTGTTGGGTAGAAAACAGATGGCTGGACCCGAGAAAGCTGACGGAAGGAGTCGCAAAACAAGTATCAATCAATCCAAGCAACTCGGCATTAGCAAACAGGCGGCTTTGCAGCTCTGGGCAGGGCTCTCTGGTGGCGTTTTTAGCGGCTTTCCTAATTAAGGATGAGCTGAGGAACTCATCAGCCACCCTACGTCCCTGTTAAATGTGGCAGGTGGCATCGAGAGCCCCTCCTACTGTGACTTCCCAGTTGTGCTCAAGAAGGGCACATCAGTGCCAGCCAAGGATCTGTGAACAGAAACAGACTGGAGGAGGAATTTAAAGGGACATCACCTGCTAGAATACAGCCCAGTTGGCTTTATAGTCTGTGTGTCCCAGTTCAGCACATCTGTTGGTGGGTCAAGGTGAATTTTGGCTCTCTGACGAGATGCAGATTCCAATGGCAGTACAGATTCTTCCAGGAGAAAGGCCCCCTGTTACAGCTTTGGTAATTCCCAAAGCACTTAGCATGGCGCTTGAAACATTGACAAATGTTTTGTTGAAATGTGGCCAGCTCGATCCATTGAGTTTTATTTAGATTTCTAAATGTTCCATTTTGTCTGTCCCACTACCTGGGTCTTTATCCTCTGTCCACTTTTAATACTTTTTACATATTTCCACTGTGTTGGCTACATCTCTAAAGTCCTTAAGGAAGACAGCCAGGACTTGTATTTTTCTCTGGATCCTTCTATCTCTCTAGTACCTGAATCAGGAATGAGAAAATCATGCGCTGGCTCATATGCTTGCTGACCTCACTTGGTGTTCAGGACTGAATGTGGATGTGCTGTCAGGAAGCTCACCTGCCTTCTCTAAGTCCATTCACCAGCTCTTTCCACTCCATTTCTCATCTTCCAGGACATTGTAATGTCTGCCTGCTGGAAAAAAGTCACATCTAACTTACATCTACTTTTGTTGTTGTTGTTTTATTTTGTTTTGTTTTTTTGAGACAATGTCTGACTCTATTGCCCAGGGCACTGGCACAATCTTGGCCCACTGCAGCCTCCTCCTCCCAGGTTCAAAGACTTCTCTAAAGTCCTTAAGGAAGATAGTCAGGACTTACGTTTTCCTCTGGATCCTTCTATCTCTCTAGTACCTGAATCAGGAATGAGCAAATCATGGGCTAGCCATTCATGCTTGCTGACCTCATCTGACGTTCAGGACTGAATGTGGATGTGGGTTGCACACATGAGTATCTGAGGCCTGGGTCCTCTCTTGCCCCTTGCTCTATTGTCCACCTATGCCAGATACTGTATGAGGAATGCCATTGCCTTACTAAACTCCATTACCACATCAGAGGGATGTGGAATCTTTGTGTTCCTTGTTTAGTGATCAGAAGGAGTCAATGACCTTACATCAGACTCAAAATACTCATTTTACCCAAAGTACAGAAGACTGACCTTTACATTTTCCAATTGTGTAAACCTCACATGTGATCAATTTTACATTGTTAAACTAGATGAAATCTGTAACATGCCCGACATAGTGTCTGACATGCAGAAGACACTCCATTTGTGATTGCAAATGTAAGATTTTTTAATTATAAGAATTAAAAGACTTTATTCATCTTATTGTAAGATTTGTACTTCCTTGAGGTTCTTAGTTTAGGTTCCCAGTGGAGAAAAGGAAAAAAACAGAAAATAAAGAACCTTTTTAAAAACAGATGAAACATGGCTAGAACCTCACAGATTTCCTTCTAAGTATTTGGATTTTAGACTTCAAGAAGGATGAGAGTGATTCTTTGATCACTGGCAGGGCCAAATTTATTGCTTTCACGGTCAGTCTGGTTTACTCACACCCGTTGTTGCTATCTCTTGCAAACCATAGTGATATGGAGGTGTGGAGAGCAAGGAAAGATTGGACAAGCAGGTGTGATCAATCCCAAGAGGCAGGTGGGGACAGGATCCCAGAGCAACAAGCTTAGGGTAAAACATGGATGGCCCTGGGAAGCGAAGCACACACAGGTGTAGAACCCTAAACTCAGTGAGAATAGATCAGGAACAAGCCAATGGGAGCAAATAGGTCAAGAAAAGTCAAGCTCCGATTCTGCCATCCAGATTCCCCTCAGAAGATGTGTAAGTACTGTGTGTACTATTTGACTTTTCAGCTTTCTAACTAGAAGCAGAAACCCAAGTGCACTCAGGAAAATTATGGGACTGTTGAGAAAGGTAGACCAACTACAGATGTGTTCTGACTCTACCTGAGTCAAAAGTAGGGACCCGATGGGGTGGTGGTACAAATGGCAGGTGGTTCTCATTGCTCTGATTATTCAGACATGCATCCCAATGGCAGTGCTGGGAGAGATGCCTAGAGATGTGCATGGCTGACCTCTCTCTGTTTCTTTCTGTTTCTCACCCAGACCCCCTCCTGCCCACCTGCATTGATTCTGGAGTTCCATGTTGTTGGTTCTCCATGGGAGTTTGTGGGTGGACAGCCTGTATTAGAAGGGGATGATATATGATATAAAAATAATACACATGAAATTAATTTCAAAAGGGCCTAGAAAAGGTCATAAATGGCAGGTCCATAGATAGTTATTTTTAAAAATCCAGGTTAAATATTCACCAGGCTTTGAGTCAGTGTTCTCAAAGCCCACTCTCCTTATGAGGCTATCTCACTATTTAACAAATATATACCTGATTGAAATTCTCAGTAGACCAGGAATCAAGGATTTAATGAGGAGAAAACCAAAGCCATCTGAAAGCATCAAAAAAGACAGAGATGTTCTTAGAGTCTGATTGGGCCAGTGTTCCCTGCCTCCACCTGACAGGCCTGCCTTGAAATTAGTTAAAAAGTCAAATTTGACTGTCATCCCAGTATCTGGTGAAGGAGCAAGCTGTCCATAAATCAACTTGCGTTTGCATAATAATTTTATGGTTTTCTAAGTGCTTTATCATCCATTGGCTCATCTGAACTTCATGGCAGCTCTGCAAAGTAGGCAGGGAAAGAATTGGTGAAAAAGCCATAGAGACTGCTGGAGCCGGACTGTCAGAGTTTAAATGCCAGCCCCGCCTCTTGCCAGCTGAAGACCTTGGACAAGTGGCTCACCTCTCAGTGCCTCTACCACCTTCTCCGTAAAATGGGCACAATCAAAGTACCTACATCATAGTTTTTTGGAAGGAAAAATAAATGAATTGATATGTGTGAAACGCCTGGTAGATTATTCTTTAAGGCTGGAAAAAATATTCACCTTCAATATTATTGGTCCTAATTTATAGTTGTATCCAGATCTTTAGACCCAGAATCACCACCAACTGGGAATTCACTTAAACTCTACTTCAGTTTCCACATATGTAAAATAAGGGCTCATGCCTACCTACCTCATAGACCTCCTAACAGATACAGAAGATAATGCATCAGAAAAAGCTTTGCAATCTGCAAAAGGTTATAGACTTCAAGGAATAGCATTCCTTCAATGTCCTCTCAATAGGGATGGATCTGATATCTCACCCTGGCTAGGTTCTACCCTCAGACCTTCGCAGAGGACAAGCGGATATTGAGAAACACCAGAAAGGGAGATGTTATCGATGCTTTACCCCAAATCCTTTGTTCCTTCCAGCTCCCACCAGGACCAGCCCAGCATCAGTAAAGCAGAGATGAGCAGAGTCTCACAAGTAACACCTGTCTGGAGGGATGTGGTATTTCCACAGCCCGCAGCAGATATGCCAAAGCCCAGCAAAGGTTCTGAGAGGCAGGCCCATCTGCCACTCCTCCCTGACAGCTGAAAATTTCTTCCAGCACTGGAGTATGTCACAACCTGTCAAAGATCAGTTTGATGTTTACAGTCCAGGGTGAGGAACAGGGCTGATGTGAGACAAGGCAGTCAGAAGATTGCCTGAACCCTGTGAGGCATGAGTCAGGGCTCCGAGAGGGTGAGAGAGGAGAGGGCAGCACACACTGGACCCTTCATGTTTTGTCCTAAGTCCTCACCATGTTATTTTTTTTTTAGGAAGAGATGCTGCTGAAAGGAAAATGAAACACAAATTGGCAACATCAGATTTCAACGAAACTGTCAAGCAAGCATGGAGAGAAAGCATTCCAGGAGCACCAAGAAGTGGATCTCCAAACATGATGAGGTGGGGAAGCATATGGCATCTCCTGAGGGAGCGTTAACCCTCTTCTGCAAGACCTTCTTGGGGAAAGGGGTCAGGGTGGACAGGCTGTGACCCCTCCTCACTCATCTCCCTAGCAACTGAGCTGGTACCCTGCTCAGTACACTAAGACTCTGCATGATATTTTATTTGAACATGCGATTCTTCAGCTAGAAGCACAGACATAAATAAATATCATGAGTGAACCCCATTTCACAATCCAGAGTCACTGTGTCCTGAGCAATATGGCCCAGCCAGAAGGAACAGGTCACCTCTCTGACACTACTATGATACCCTCCATGGGACCCCTGTCTTATGATTCCACCACCAAATATTTGTGCACCAAACACTCTGGACAGATACCAGAAATACTAAAGGTTTTAAATCCAGTTTCTTCCCTTAATAGGTTTACAGAGGGGCTGAGGGGTGGACATATTCTTCATCAGAAGACACGCCCAGGAAGTGGGCCAGGTCTGTGTGTGCCAGAGTCAGGGTGGCCAGCACAGGCTTCCTAGGGGCAGTGGGTCCAGAGCAGTGCCTGCGAGACAGGAAGTCGTGAAGGAAGCAGAAAAGAGACAAGGAAATGTGTTTACAGAGGCAAGAAGGGATGGGGTCTGCAGAGGAATGCGGGCTTAGAGAGACAACAAGGATGTGGAGGCAATGTGTAGGTGACCTGGGAGCAGAGGATTCCTGTAAGGGAGTAACGGGGATGGTGGGAGGAGAAGCAAAGAATCATTCTCAGTCTATTCAAAGACTCATATGGTCAAAGGAACCCAAAAGCAGGACATGTGTGACCTATCTGGGTACTAGAGGTTGGGTTGTGTTGTTCAAGCTTCTCACCCACTTCCACTTGGGATGGAGACAAAAGAAGGGAACTGGGAAAGGGAGACAAAAGTAAAGAAGGGGGGCCGGGCTCGATGTCTCATGCCTGTAATCCCAGCACTTTGGGAGGCCGAGGCGGGTAGATCACGAGGTCAAGAGATCGAGACCATCCTGGTCAACGTGGTGAAACCCCGTCTCTACTAAAAATACAAAAAATTAGCTGGCCATGGTGGTGCATGCCTGTAATCCCAGGTACTCAGGAGGCTGAGGCAGGAGAATTGCCTGAACCCAGGAGGCGGAGGTTGCGGTGAGCCGAAATCGCACCATTGCACTCCAGCCTGGGTAACAAGAGTGAAACTCTGTCTCAAAAAAAAAAAAAAAAAAGTAAACGGCAAGTGTAAAGTCTGCAGCAAGAGGCTCACTGATGTCCTTGCCTTTCCTGCTCCAGCACTCCATACAGGGCACATAGCCCAAGGCTGGACCCCACACCAAAACAGGAGATAGAACTGAGATGGAATCAGAAACCAGAGTAGAACAGAGTGGAACCCAGGGCTGTGACTTGCTTGGAGTGGCTGCAGGAAGACTGGAGTGGAGTAGGAACAGGAAGCAGGGTCCCACGATGTTCCTGAGCCACAGCCCCTCCCACACCTCACTATGCCCCACTGAGGCTGAAGCCTTGCAAGTCACATCCACTCCTAGGGAAGAAAGCAATGCAGTCAAACTGTCAATCAACTGACAAAAGCAAGTGAGACATTTCCTCTGTTCCTTTTTGAGGCATCAAGAGGATGGGGCCTGGGGCACAGAAACATGGGTTCACTGCCAGGAACACAGAAAGGAACCCACAAGAATGGCATGGTGGCCCCTGTCCATACTGCTAACCCACTTATATTTGTCCACATCTACACAGACCTCTGCATTCCATCTACTCACAGGCACCTTGTCACTTAAGTAGACACATACCAAGAAACACACAGAAATGTGAGAGGATCCCCAACACCTATCCCGCAGACCTCAAGCACATACCTTCTGGCCTGGCACCTGATCTTCAAGCCCAACAATGGCAAATAAGGAAGTAGGGTTGCCAGATAAGACACAAGACACCCAGTCAAATTAGAATATTAGACAAGTAACAAGTCATGTTTTAGTCTAAGTATGTCCCAAATAATGCATGGGATATACTTATCCTAAAAAAATAGATTTTTTGCCTCTCTGGAATTCTGATTTAACTTATATCCTGTATTCTTAGTGTCATCCCTAGAAGATGACAGGTGGAGGTAAGGGAGTAGGAGAGAGAAGATGAGGGGAGGGAAGGAAGAAACAGGCAGGTGATATCTCTTTCTGTAAAATAATGATAATAAAATAACATAGCCAAACACTTTAATGAGTTGCAAAAACATCAAGGCAGATGAGCCACGTGAAGATTTAAGGAAGTCATCTCCATGGTCACCTCTTCCCAAGATGACCCAGCAGGATACCCTTCTGGGTCAGGAACTGCTCAAGGGTGATAATGCAGTGGTCCCACCAGAAACTCCTTTGCATATTTGCTTTGTGTTAATATTCAACATAATGATACTCAAACCACTTAATACTCAGAATACTCTACAAAATGGTATTAAGATTTCCATTGCACAGCAGTTAAGAAGGGTTAAGGGGTTTGCCCAAAGTCACGTATCTTTAAATGACATATCCAGGATTGTAAGCCTGACCAGACCCCAAACCTGGCTTCATTCCTCTACCCCATGCCCAGAGGCCCCATGCCATCCTCAGCACCATCCAGGGGAACATTCTGCAGCAATGGAACTGCTCTGAATCTGCACTCTCCAACATGGGAGCCGCAAAACCATGTAGCTACTGGGCGCTGGAAGTGTGTGTGGCTAGGGAGATGGAGGGATGGAAGTCTTCATTTAATTTTCATTTCATTTCATTTTAAATAAGGAAAAACTTAAAAAGCCACATGTAGCTTGTGGCTCCCACAATGGAAAGCACAAATAACTCCTCTCTGGCCAGGGAGCCAAGCTCCCCCAACCCCCTTCACCTGTCCCTTTGGTTTCCCTGAAGCCTCGGTCTGGCATCTCCTATATGGGGCAAGGGTCTCAAGAAACACAAGATGCTGTTACAACATCTTTGGAAATCATCCTTTCCCATCTCCTCACCTCCCATATGGGGACTCTCAAAACCAAGGAGCCAGAGGCTCCAGGATCATTTCAAGAATAGAGCTAGTACTGGAAAGGGGGTGCCTCACTCCCACACCCCTGTTCTTTTCTGGTTTAGGATTGGAAAAGCAAAACTCACTGGTTCCCAGCACAGGCTGGGCAGGCCTAGAAGTCCCCTCTGGGATCCTGAGCCCCACTTCCAAATACCCACTGTTGTCAGAAAGGGTGTGGAGGAGATCCATCCCAGAGACCAGAAGAGTTAAGTCTATCTGATTAACGCAGGGAATTTGAGAGACAAAGGAAAAAACGACAACATTAGCACAAAACCTTGCTGAGTGTGCTCTCCCCATTACCTCAGAATCATAATTACATCAGCCTTTCATATTACACACCCTAGTAATTATAGTCAGCTAATGGCTTCCCACTGAAATCGGATATTAACTTTTTATTACACCCCCTCAGACCAGGATGGAGACAATCACAGCATCAAGGAAGCCTGGGGTAGTCCCTAGAAGGTCAGCAGCTCCAGTGACCTCCTTCAGGGGCAACCCAGCCCAGTCAACGCCCCACCCACCTAGGACTACCAGATACTCCTGTTATGGTTGTATCCTGCCCCCTAAGAGAATCCAGTGAGAAATGAGGGGTCCTGAAATCCAGTCCAAACTCACTTGCTTAACTCTGCACCATGGAACAAGTCTTTTCTGTAATCCATTCACAGGGTCCCCTCCCGCACTGCACACACTCCTCAAGGTCCAGGTCTAGCCAGACACTCAGGTCCTCAGCCCACTGGAGAAGAGACGTGTGCTCTCTTAAAAGCATCTGTGATGTAAAGGGATGACTTGTGTGCTAGTCATGTTTTTCACAACTATGCATAGAGTGACCTTGGACCAGTAATTTCCTGTCTTTGGAGCTCAGTTACTCCTATTGTGGCAAGGAGGAGGTCTGTTCTGCCATCCTCTTAGGGATGCTATAAAAATCAAATGAGGTCATGGCTTTGAAAGTACTTTCTATTCTCGACATCCCACATGAACATCAGGCTTTATTAATTATTCGGCTGGCTCTCACCCCCGGGGGTCTTTTGGGAGGTTGGGCTGCCCATCCCCTGGCATGCCAAGCTTGCCTGGCATTCACAGGTTGTCACGCTCTGGTCCTCAGCACTGTGAAGATCTGCAAATCCCATGTGGTACTCTCGAGAACTACTGCTATTGGGGGAAATACACATTTATATGTTAATTCTTTAGACTTTTGAAAGCATTTGTGCATGCATTGTCTCATTTGAACTTCGCAACCATTCAGTGATTTGTAGGGAAGGCACTCTCCTCACTTTGCAACAAAGGAGAAAACTCAGGGGAGTGAAATGACTTCTGGCATTGCATAAATTCAAATTTACACATCTGTAAGAGAGACAGGTCGGAATGGGACTTTTCTCTGGAATCACAGTGCTCATGAGGCCTCAGGTCCAGTAGACACGTGGGCATTAATACGTCATGAATAATGGGAAGATGAATGAGTGGATAAATAAACAAACATCTCATAGCCATCTGTAAACAGCACCAAATCTGGATTCACACAGCAGGAGAGACAGGCACAAGTCAGGATGCCTTTAAGAAGTCAATGTTACTAGCCTGGCCAATGTGGTAAACCCCATCTCTGCTAAAAATACAAAAATTAGCCAGGCATGGTGGTGGATGCCTGTAATCCCAACTGCTCGGGAGGCTAAGGTAGGAGAATCATTTGACCTGGGATGCCAACATTGCAGTGAGCCGAGATTGCACCATTGCACTCCAGCCTGGGCAACAAGAACAAAACTCTATCTCAAAAAAAAAAAAAAAAAGAAAAAAAGAAGGCCAGGTGCGGTGGCTCATTCCTGTAATCCCAGCACTTCGGGAGGCCAAGGTGGGTGGATCACGAGGCTAGGAGTTTGAGACCAGCCTGGCCAAGATGGTGAAATTCCCATCTCTACTAAAAATACAAAAAAATTAGCCGGGTGTAGTAGCATGCCTGTAGTCCCAGCTACTTGGGAGGCTGAGGCAGAAAAATCGCCTGAACCCAGGAGGTGGAGGTTGCAGTGAGCCGAGATCACACCACTGCGTTCCAGCCTGGGCAACAGAGTGAGACTCCGTCTAAAAAAAAAGAAGAAGAAAAGAAAAAGAAAAAAAGTCAGCGTTAGCTTGTGCTTTCAAATCTACCCTGATTGTTTTCTGACCTGAGCTGATAGGTTATATTTGTTTCATAGACTGGAAAACTCAGGTTTAAAGAGGCAAAGTGAAAGGCCCAGTTTAACCTTGAGTGAGTAGGTATATTCAGATGCAACTGCCACATCAAGTGGAAGCAGGGAGTGGGGGGCACTAACCTGTGCAGCCTCACCTTATGGTCTCCCTAAAGATTCCTGAACTCTGGGTAAAAAGTGGAGTTTATATATCCCTGAGCAGGATGAGAATTGCCCAGCAAAAAATATCTGCAGACCTCTAAGCAGATCAAATTAAAAGCTACCAACAGGGGCTCGGTTGAGAAATGAAGGTTAAAAAAAAAATCCCAAGTCAGAATGTGTGTAAAATATTTTCCCTAGAGGACTTAGTACAGAAGTAGTTTTAATTAACCGTGCATTTCATTTAAGCTTAGCAGGCAAGTTATTGTACATTAAATAAATACCAGTTGGTTATTAAGAGCATATTTACTTCTGACTTAACAACTACAATAGGTTATAGATACAGATTTCTGTTAAAAAGCACGGTCTGGTACATTTGTTTGGAATAATCAAGTGTTCTTTACTCAGGATATAACAATTGCCTTATTGAATCTGGAGAGGCTCTTCTCTTGGCAATTTATAGCAAACAAATTTCCTCATGTAGTTATTCTATTATTTTCTCCAGAAGAAGAAGGAGCAGGGAAGATAGAGATTCTAGAACCCAGGTCTTTGACTTAAAGGGGACAAGTTGGCCCAGTGCTTGCAGATTCCCCATCTGGGAGGTCCGAATATTGGACTAGGCAGAGAAGCCCAGGTAACTGAGTCTAAATTATAAATAATTGTTTAGTATAAGTATGGCCCATCCACTGTTTAGGACATACTTAAACAGTTATTCATGACCTGTCTGAAATTCAAATTTCACTGGGCATCCTAGTAATTGTTTGCTCAGTTGATGGACCATCAACCCTACTCTTTTTTTTTTTAATTCATATGTTATTTATTGACTTTCCATAATTGTAGGTAAAGATTTAAGTTTCTTTTTTCTCCCCATCCCCCGCTGTCCCTCCCCTAACCCCCAACCCCCAACAGACCCCAGTGTGTGATGTTCCCCTCCCTGTGCCTATGCGTTCTCATTGTTCAACACCCGCCTATGAATGAGAACATGTGATGTTTGGTTTTCTGTTCTTGTGTTGGTTTGCTGAGAATGATGGATTCCAGATTCACCCATATCCCTACAAAGGTCATGAACTGATCCTTTTTTTATGACTGTAGTATTCCATGGTGTATATGTGCCACATTTTCTTTATCCAGTCTATCATTGATGGGTGTTTGGGTTGGTTCCAAGTCTTTGCTATTATAAACAGTGCAGCAATGAATTTATGTGTGAATGTGTCTGTATAATAGAATGATTTATAATCCTTTGGTTATATACCCAGTAATGGGATTGCTGGGTCAAATGGAATTTCTATTTCTAGATCCTTGAGGAATCGCCACTCTGCTCCATAATGGTTGAACTAATTTACACTCCCACCAACAATGTGAAAGTGTTCCTATTTCTCCACATCCTCTCCAGCATCTGTTGTCTCCAGATTTTTTTTTTTTTTTTTTTTTGAGATGGAGTTTTGCTCTTATTACCCAGGCCGGAGTGCAATGGTGTGATCTCAGCTCACCGCAACCTGTGCCTCCTGGGTTCAGGCAATTCTCCTGCCTCAGCCTCCTGAGTAGCTGGGATTACAGGTACGCACCACCATGCCCAGCTGATTTTTGTATTTTTAGTAGAGATGGAGTTTCACCATGTTGACCAGGATGGTCTCAATCTCTTGACCTCATGATCCACCCGTATCCAGATTTTTTAATAATTGCCATTCTAACTGACATGAGATGATATCTCAGTGTGATTTCAATTTGCATTTCTCTAATGACCAGTGATGCTGAGCATTTTTTCATATGTTTGTTGGCCTCATAAATGTCTTCTTTTGAAAAGTGTCTGTTCATATCCTTTGCCCACTTTTGAATGGGTTTATTTGTTTATTTCTTGTAAATCTGCTTTAGTTCTTTGTCAATTCTGCATATGAGCCCTTTGTCAGATGCGTAGGTTGCAAAAATTGTTTCCCATTCTGTTGGTTGCCAGTTCACTCTAATGATTGTTTCTTTTGCTTTGTAAAAACTCTTAAGTTTAATTAGGTCCCATTTGTCTATTTTGGCTTTTGTTGCCATAGCTTTTGGTGTTTTAGTCATGAAGTCCTTGCCTATGCCTGTGTCCTGAATGGTTTTGCCTAGATTTTCTTCTAGGGTTTTTATGGTGTTTGGTCTTAAGTTTAAATCTTTAATCCATCTGTAGTTAATTTTAGTGTAATGTGTCAGGAAGGGGTCCAGTTTCAGCTTTCTGCAAATCAACCCTATTCTTGATGGGCCATGAAGGTATTGTTATGTAGAAAGTCACTATGGACACCACCCTCACTGCTAGCTCACTTCTCCATCCACAAGATGCCTTGAAGTGAGTGACATGAGCTAGACAAACACATACTTTTGTGCCCAGATGCAGGGGGAGTCCCCCAGACCCTCTAAACAGATACTCCACTCAGCAGTAGCCATTACCTTGTGTTCTCTCACTCTCTCTCCTGCTCAGTCTCCTCTGTGGGTCACAGATCACATGGTCATTGATATGGTTTGGATCTGTGTTCTCACCCAAATCTCATGATCAGTTACAATCCTCAATGTTGGAGGTGGGTTTAGTGTGTGGTGATTGTATCATAGGGGTGGATCCTTCATAAATGGTTTAGCACCATCCCCTTGGTGCTTGTCTCTAGAAATCTGGTTGTTTAAAAGTGTGTAGCACCTCCCCTCACTCTTCCTCCTACCCCAGCCATGCAAGATAGCCCTGCTTCCCCTCACCTTCTGCCATGACTGTAAGTTTCCTGAGGCCTCCCCAGAAGCCAAGCAGAAGCCTCTATGCTTCCTGTACAGCCTGCAGAACTATGAGCCAATTAAACCTCTTTTCTTTATAAATTACACCATGTCAATTATCTCTTTATAGCAATGCAAGAATGGACTAATGCAGTCATGGAGCCATGAGGTGGTCCTCTGGCTAACAAATGAGGAAACTGAGGGCCAGGAAACAAAGTGATGTGAGCAAGATGATAGAGCCAATTGCTGGCAGAGCTTGGTTTTATGGTCATCATTCATCATCACCACCATTTATTAGGATCCACTAGTACTAGTGGCCCTTTGCTTAAGAAACCATCACAGTAACCCTGAGAAAGATATTTTACTGTTTCTTTTTTTTTGAGATGGAGTTTTGCTCTTGTTACTCAGGCTGGAGTGCAATGGTGCAGTCTCGGCTCACCACAACCTCCACCTCCTGGGTTCAAGCAATTCTCCTGCCTCAGCCTCCCGAGTAACTGGGACTACAGGCACGCGCCACCATGCCCAGCTAATTTTTGTATTTTTAGTAGAGACAGGGTTTCACCATGTTGACCAGGATGGTCTCAATCTCTTGACCTTGTGATCCACCCGCCTCAGCCTCCCAAAGTGCTTGGGATTATAGGCATGAGCCGCCGCACCCAGCCTGTTTCTATTTTTTAATAGCTAAAATCAAAGTCTCAACTCAGAATCCACACGTTCTCCCCATGACACCACGTTACTCTTTCCTCTTCAACTGTTTTCTCTCTTCACTTCTTCTATCCTTATCTATTAAGAAGTCTATAGTATCCAACATATACTAAAAGCTCAATACTGAGCCAGGCACTCTGGCAAACTGATTTTTAAAAATGCAAAATGGTCCAGGCACAGTGGCTCATGCCTGTATTCCCAGCACTTTGAGAAGCCAAGGCGGGCAGATCACCTGAGGTCAGGAGTTCGAGACCAGCCTGACCAACATGGAGAAACCCCATCTCTACTAAAAATGCAAAATTAGCCAGGTGTAGTGGCCCATGCCTATAATCCCAGCTACTCGGGAGGCTGAGGCAGGGGAATCTCTTAAACCTGGGAGGCAGAAGTTGTGGTGAGACAAGATCGTGCCATTGCAATCCAGCCTGGGCAACAAGAACAAAACTCCATGTCAAAAAAAAAAAAAAAAAAAAAAAAAGAAAGAAAACGGAAAAAGATTGAGAGGCAGCATGCGGAGTGTCTAACAGCCCAGAGCATGGAGCCCGTTGCCTGGATTTTAATCTTAACATCTGCACTCACAAACTGGTGAGCCCAGACAAATTATGTAACCTTTTGGTGGCTTCCTTTCCTAATTAGTAAAATGATATGATATAATAATAGTGCTTAGAGTAGTCCTGGCACATGATAAGCACTGTATAAATATTTACCATGGCTGCTAGCATAACAAAGTGCCTGAAATCTGAGAACTGAATAATTAGCAGAGCTCAGCAGAGCCTGCAGAGCAAAGAGCTAGATCCTACTTTGTGGCTGGTAAGTGTCTTCCCTTCCTTTGTTATCTTGAAGCCATTGGGGAAATAGCCCAGGACAGCAAAAGATGCTCCCAAATACTGTGTATTCAACCTCAAATTCCATGTTAACCATAACATAGACCAATAACTATGACAACCTGGTTCTAGGATTTTTAGAAGAGTTTCCCTTTCAAGTATTCTTTTACATTATGGCCAGAAATCATGTAGAAGTATTCAAAATTCCAACATTTATGAATCCACAATATTTCTTTCAGCCCATCTTCCCCAACCATAAGAAGTACATCAAACTGCTGTGAGACAGGACTCCCACTATACAGCTACCAAGAAGTTAGAAACATGATGGCCACAAGTGTAGGCATACTGTTATACACGGAAATATTCAGTTGTATTAGGACACAAACTTATGTTAGGTCTGATATTCAATTGCAATTACTGAAATAAATGGTCTGATATTTATTTATTATATCAGATGTGATTTCAAAACGATTGAAAGAGAGCTTCCAAAAATACAGAAAGTACAGGATGTATATAATTGGCCATCACGAAAGTAATCTAAATTTCTAAAAAGTTAATTAAAAAGAAGTAGAAGACCTTAAGACCAATCATCAAAGGTAAAAATTAAAACTATTAAGTAGGTAATAAACTATCAAAAGGTTCTATGACCAGATGGCTTTAGCAGTGAATTCCATTAGTCTTTTTAAGGATTAGATAATTTCCAAATTATAAACATTGATCCAGAGCATCGGTAAACATGAAAAGCTAACTGAGTCATTTATAAAGTTGGCATACATCTTGTACCAAAAATGAAAAAGATGAACCAAAATAGGAAACTATAAACTAATTCCACTTATGAATATAGATGCTAAATCTCTAAGGAAAATAATAGCATATGGAATGCAATAGATTAAAAGATTGATCAACTGTTACCAAGAATGACTCATCCTAGGAAGGACAGGACATGTTATTATTAGGAAGTCTATTAATATAAAATAGCACATTAATTAGAAAAACTTAAAATCTCAATCGTGGCCCCCAAAATTATTCAGTAACTTTTTTTTTTTTTTTTTTTTTTGCAGAAAACCATTTGGAAAAATAACAATGAAAGAATTTTCTAATATAATAAAAACGATCATGTTTAAACTAACTACCTACATTACATCTGCTCACAGTGAGCCTATAAGTTATCTACTGCCACAAAAATGCCATGTAACAAGCCACCCCAAAGCTCAGTGGCTTAAATCAACCATAATTAGTTTAGCTTATGAGTCTGAAGGCCAGCTAAGTTGTTCTTCTAGTCTTAACTGACCTCATGCTCATGAAGAAGGTTGACTGGTTTGGGGATGACGTCATTGAGTTTCAGCTGGGTTAACTAGCATAACTCAACTCCACTCCAAGTATCTCTCATCTTCTAACAGGGTGCCACAGGCATGTCTTTCCCATGGACGTAGAAGAGTGCAGTGGTGAGCAAGACCATTTTAAAGCCACTGTGTGCTTTATGTTTGCTACCATCCCATTGGCCAAGCAACATGGCCAAGCTCAAAGTCAGAGCGCAAGAGCCCTCCACAGTTACACAGCGAAGGGTGTAATTGCAGGGAGAAATGGAGCCTGATGCCATTTGTCAGTCCATAACATTAGCCTCAGGGCAACTGTATCAGCTCTACTGCACAATAATAGATTTTACATTAAAATTTTATTTTTGACCTAAGAAGTAAATAGTCTGTGATCAAATAAGTTTGGTAGGTGCTAGGTGTAATAGTAAATAATATTAAACAGGTTTGTTTTCAGTAGGAATTCTCAAGTTTTTGTGTGTATTAAGGTTTCCATGTGAAGATCATAGTCTTTCCCAAATCAGTTTGAACACAGAGCCCCTTCGTTTTTTACAGAGCGTCTGGAAGGCTGGATGATTATAGGAAATACTTTGGGCAAAGTAAAAGATATAAATTCTTTTGAATGGCACTCACAATAGCGGAAAACAAAAGGAGTAAAACGCCATTATATACTCAGAATTAATCTTGATAATAAATAAGCAGGATTTATATAAGAAAAACAACAAAACTTCACTGAGAGATATAAAATAAAACTTTAATTAAATAGAGACACACTATCTTCCTGAAAGAAAAGAATCAATATTGTAAAGAAAGCAATTTTTCTAAATTGATTTATAGATTTAACATAACCCCAATGAAAATCTCAATGAAATAATAATACCCCAGTTTTGGTGGTAAAAACAGACATCTTCATACACTGCTGGTGAGAGTTTAAATTGGTGCAATCTTTTTAAAAAGCAATTTGGAGCCTTAAAATTGCTCATACCTGTTGACCCAGATTTAGAAATATACCCTAAGGGAATGATCAAATGTGAACAAAAATCTATTTACACAGATTTTCATTACAACACTGTTTAAAGGAGAAAAAAATGGTAATAACCTAAATATCCACCAATAGAGGCATCGCTAAGTGGATTTTCAGAATTTTATTTAAGTGAATATCATGCAATATTAAAACTTGTGATTCCAAAATTTAATCAGATATGAAAATGCTTACAGGGTAACTTGGGGAGGGAGGCAAAAGCAAGATATAAATTGTATTCAATATGAGCCCAACTCTGTTACCCGTGTTCCTCTAGAATAAAACCATGAGGAAATAAAATGTTAATGTTAATATTTCTGGATTCCATTCATTTTAATTTTTTATAGTCCCTGATTTTATATAATAAACATGTGTTATATTTAGTTTTAAAGAATTATCCCAGTAAATGTTTCAAGGATGAAATAAAAAGTAAATCATCCAAGAAAACAGTAAGTGGGATCAACCAAGTTAAGGAAAATTTTGGGGGAAAATGTCACACCAGCGGCAGAATTTATCCCACCAAGTAAAAAAGAAGTTATTAACCACACTCTGGTACTAGTTCACGAACTGACATATCAACTAGCAAAAGTCCCTCAAAAAGCTGTAGTATAAAATAATATTAAAAATAATAACAGAAGTATCATAACCTACTAGGAAGCACTAAATTTTCCAATAAATGGTTTCAGAAAAATTTACCATTTGGGGGGAAAATAGTTCCTCATCACATACCCTACACAGACAAAACAAATTTTAAAGGGTTTAAAGAGTTCAATCTAAAGCAATTAGACTATAAAAAAATTAAGTAACAATGTACATGAACAATTCAACTTAGAAAAGATAGAACTCCTCAAAGCATAATCCATAGAAAAGCCATCTGGAAAAGAGTGGCAGGGCCATAGTTTTACTGTTTAATAACTAAAGGATTTTAAACTTCAAGATAATCAAATCAAATTGAAAATTATATAGGAGGCATCACGGGAAAATATTTCCAACAAATAGAACTTATAAAGATTCAATGACCTTTGCTTATGAAGGACCCTCACAGATACCTCAGACATAGAAAACAATATTCTGTACAGCCAACTCTTCACGGGAACAGATGTCAGCAACTCTATTGCTTTTCTGTGCACAATCTAGCAAAGCCTCAGTTTCCTAACCTACAAAATGAGCATAACCATCTAAGGGCGTTGTTGTGAGGATTACCTGAGATAAAAAGTCTATAAACTGCTTTAGCACATATTTGGCATTAGTGAGTACTCAATACATGTTAACTAAAGGCACTTGTATGCATTTGATAAATGTCAATCTGGCATCCACCATGAGATGGGAACTGTGCTAGACACTAGGGATAAAATAAAACGGAGTGGGCACAGTGAGTCATGGGGCTGGGAAATCCACTCATTCTCGTTTCCAGGGTGCATGAAAGTCTTTAGGGGTGATGGTTTTAAATGAAGAATAAAGGTTGAAATGTCAGCTAGGCAAGGGGACAGAAGAGTAATTGTCTCCTTCTTGTCTCTGATTTTACTCATTTGATTCTTTTGGCTTTTTTTCTTAGTCTAGCAGAAGGTATGTTAATCTTAAGTTTTCAAATAAACAACTTTTTGTTTCACTGATATTTTGTATTTTTTTAAGTATCAGTTTCATTTATTTCTGATCTTTATTATTTCTTTTCTTCTACTAATTTTGTGTTTGGTTTCTTCTTGCTTTTTTAGTTTCTTAAGGTGCATTTTCAGGTTGTTTATTTAAAGCTTGTTTTTTGAACACAGGCATTTATTGCTATAAACTTCCATCATAGAATTGCTTTTGCTGTATCCCACAGAATTTGGTATGTTGTTTTCTATTTTCACTTGTCTCAAATAATTTTTTAGTTTACTTTTTAATTTCTTTATTGACCATTTGTTGTTCAGGAATACATTGTTTAATTTCCAGGAATTTGTAGAGTTTCCAACATTCCTTCTGTTACTGATTTTTAATAGAGTAATTGAGGTAGAGAAAACAGCCTATGTGAATACTGGGAGATGAAACAGCTCAGAGGTGATTCTTATACCACACAAATGCTCATCATCGCAGTAGAGAAAGCTTAAGGTGGAGAGAAGGAGGAAGCTAGAGGAGTTAGCAGGGTCTCCAGGTGCTTGGTTAGGAAGCTTGGACTTAAATCCAGGGTGACAAGAAGCCCTAAAAGGGTTTTCAGTAGGCATGTGACCTGTACTCTGAAATGAACACTCTAGGTGCAATGTGGAAAATAAATTAGAAAAAGCCAAGATGAGAGGCAGACAGACCTCTGAGGAGCTGATGCCTAGAAAGGATGATGGTGGCTGAGCCAGGACAGGGGCCAGAAGGATGAAGCACTGTAGACAGATTTGAGGGATATTTAGGAAACAGAATGAACAGACAAGGTGACTGATTGAATGCAGGAACCAAGTGGCAGGGATTAGTTAAGGTTCACACTCAGAAATCCCAGAGCTTTCAGAACATGAGTATAACAACAGACAAAAATGGCAAAGGTCAGAAAGACACAGTTCAAAAAAAGCTACAAATAGCAGAATCAAAATAGACATTTGAGAAATATTCTATATTAGTTGTAATTAAAGATATATAAATTTCTAAGGAATATGATTTATCATCAGTCAAATTGTATGTATTAAATGTATATGCAGAAATATGTAAATTACTTTCTGGTTCAGTTTTAGGAGTGTATGCTATCTGGACATCCTGGTGAATGAGTGGTCATTTATTAGTCTATGTTTATGCTACTGGATGGGTTCAACTGATAAGTCATTTGTTTCTTCTTAGCTTTTTTAACTGATACGTTAATAATTATACATATGTATGGGGCACATGTGATATTTTGACATATGCATACAATATATAATAATCAAATAAGAGGAATTAGGATATTCATCACCCAAAACATTTATCATTTCTTTGTGCTGATAACACTCTAAATCTTCTCTTCTAGCTATTTTGAAATATACAATAAGTTATTGTTAACTATCGTTACCCTGTTGTACTATCAAACACTTTAATTTATTCCTTGTGTTTTCGTACCCATTAGCCAGACACTCTTTATTCCTTTCTCCCCACTACCCTTCCCAGCCTCTAGTAGCCTTCATTCTACTCTTTGCCTTCATGAGATCAACTTTTTTAACTTCTCCTTAAGTAGAACATGCAATATTTGCCTTTCTGTGCCTGGCTTATTGCATTTAATATAATGTCTACCAATGTTGCTGCAATTACAGAAGTTTCTTTGTTTTTATGGCTGAATACTATTCCACTATGTAGCTATACCATATTTCGTTTATCCATTTACTTTTTGCTTCCTATCTCCTCTAATGTGGGTAGTGCTGTTTGTTCATTTATTTGTTTGCTTCCCTATCTTATCTAATGTGAATAGTGCTGCAATAAACATAGAAGTGCAGATAACTCTTCAGGATTCTAATTTCCTTTCTTCTGGATACATGCCCAGGGGTGGGATTGTTGGATTATATGATAGATCTGTGCTTAGGTTTTTGAGAACCCTCCAATCTCTTTTTTATAGTGGCTGTACTAATTTACATCCTCACCAATAGTGTTTTAGTGTTCTCTTTTTTCCACATCTTCACTAGCATTTGTTATTTTTTGTCTTCTTGATAATAGCCGTTTTAAGTGGGATAGATAATATCTCAATGTGGTTTTAATTTGCACAATGTGATTTTAATTTGCCCTCATACTAGTGATGTTGAGCACTTTTTTATATACTCATTAGCCATATGTATGTCTTTTTCTGAGAAATTCCTATTCAAATCATTTGCCCATTTCAATTGGATTATCTGGGTATTATTTGTTTGTGGTCATGTTGCTATTTTATTTTTTGAGTTTCTTATATATTCTGGTTATCAATCCCTTTGCAGATACATAGTTGGCAAGTATTTTCTCACATTCTATAGGTTGTCTTTTCACTCTGTTGATTGTTTCCTTTGCTGTGCAGAAGTTTAGTTTACTGTAATCTCATTTATTTATTTTTATTTTTGTTGCTCGTGCTTTTGAGGTCCTTGCCCAGGTCAGTGTACTGAAGCATTTCTCCAATGTTTTCTTATAGTAGTTTTAGAGTTTCAGATCTTACATTTAAGTCTTTAATCCATTTTGATTTGATTTGTGTATATGTTGAGAAACAGGGGCCTAGTTTCATTCTTGTTCATATGGATATCCAGTTTTCCCAGCACCATTTATGGAAGGGACTGTCCTTTCCCAAATGTATGTTTTTGGCACCTTGGTTGAAAATGAGTTGTCTGTACATGTGTAGATTAATTACTAGATTATCTATTCTGTTCCATTGATCTATATTTCTGTTTATATGCCAGTGTCATGCTGTTTTGTTTATTACTAGAGTTTTGTAGTCTGGTAGTGTGACATCTCCAGCTTTATTCTTTTTGCTCAGGATTGCTTTGGCTATTTGGGATCTTTTGTGCTTCCATACACATTTTAGGATTTTTTATTCTATTTCTGTGAAGAATGTAACTGGTATTTTCATAAGGTTTGGATTGAATCTGTAGATTATTTTGAGAAGTATGGAAATTTTAACAATATTTAATCTGTCAATCCATGAGCATGGACTCTCCATTTTTTTATACTCCTCAATTTCTTTCACCAGTGTTTTATAATTTTTATTGTAGATATCTTTCACTTATTAGGTGAAATTTATTTCTAGATTTTTTTGGCTATTGTAAATAGGGTTGCTTTCTTGATTTCTTTTTCAGATTATTCACTGTTGTCATTTATAATTGCTACTGGTTTTTATATGGTAATTTTGTATACCAAAGCTTTACTAATAAATTTATTTTTCTCAAATAGGCTTTGTAGGTCTCTTTCTCTCTTGTCTTCTTCAGGAATTTCTGTTATGTGAAGGTTAGTTTGCTTGATAATGTCCCATAATTCTCATAGTCATTCATTACTCTTTATCACTCATTTTTCTTTTTGCTTCTCTACTTGAGTGATTTTATTATAAGTTCTGTCTTTAAGCTTGGTCATTCTTTCCTGTATTTGATTGAGGCTGTTGTTAAACCTTTTTAATGAATTTTATACTTCAGTTATTTTATTTTTTATTTCTAGGATTTCTGTTTGTACTTTTAAACTTTCCATTTCTTTGAAAAAATTTTTGTTTCCTGGATTGTTCTGTAAATTGTATTTAGTTTCTATCATATTTTCTTGTGATTTCCTGAACTTCTTTAAAACAATTATTCTAAATTCTCTGTTTGACATTTCATAGATCTTCAGTTCTTCTGAGTCTGTTGTTAAAGCTTTGTTGGTTTCTTTTGGCTTGCTGTATTTCTGAGTTTTCACCATCCTTTTGTCTTACACTGATGCTTGTGCATTTGAGAAAAGAGCCACTTCTTCCAGTTTGTGCAGGTGTTTTTGGTTGGTGTTTTACCTATACTACTTTGCATTAAAACCTAACCACTGGCCTGTAGTTTCTGCCTGTTACAGAAAGGACTACAGTCAGCACCACAACTAAAACACTGCACTGGAACTAATTCATTGCCCTGCTATTGTTTCCTGGTCTGGGTAAAACTTACAGTGAGCACTGGGTGTTAAATGTTTCCCTGGACCATACTACTGCCCTGCCATTGTTGCTCATCTGGAGAAGACTTGATCAGGCATCAGATCCCAAACCTGACCTTTTAATTGTTTCTGAGCCAAGGGAAGGCTCCACATAAGTACCTGAGCTTTGTGAAAAATCCAGCCAGGGATTTGAGTTTTCCCATGGACTATTCTCCCTGTAGCAGTTTGATGCTGGCCAGTCTCTTCTACGTGGTCGTCCCACTGACTAGAATTCCAAATAGCCACCAAGATCTGCATACCAGTTTCTGTAATTAGTGCTCTGCTGTTTTTCCCCAATTTACTCCATATGGGTTAGCCCTTCTGGCACTATCAATGGTTCTTGTGGGATGGGACTGGAGTAGGCTTTCTGCAAAGATTCCCAGATTTTTAGGGAGATTAAATGTACACTTGCAGTTCCCTCCTCTCACCTCAGAAACTGTTAATTTAGGGAAATTCTCTATGAGTGACATTATGCTGGCTTTGGGGAGAGAATGCACAACAGTTTGAAATGACTCTCTCTTACCAGTTGTGGCTTCTCTTTATTCTGTGGGCCCAGTGGGTTTCTCCACTTTTCCCCCAAGTTCTGGTAAACTTATAATGAAATTCTTGTCTTCAAATATTTTCTAGATGTATTTTTTGAAGGGAGTGATACCAAGGGATCTTCTATTCTGCAATCTTTCTGATGCCACTCTTCCAGAATTTCTCTCAAATAACAAGTCTTGATTGACCACCCACTATATACAGGCACCATGGTAAGTGCCAGAGATGCAAGTCAAATGAGTCCCTCTTCTTCCCCTCACTAAAATACAGACACATGTATATTTTTAATGGTAGTTGTTACTCTAAGTTCTAAAGATATGAGCATAAAAAAATCTATTCTCTTCCTATAACTCAACAACAACAACAACAAAACAAACAACCCAATTACATATGGACATAGAGAGTAATGCTAGTCTTTTCTAGTCTTCAGTGTCTATATTTCAAGGAGGGTGGCAGAGGAGTGAGGGTTAAAAAATTACCTAATAAGTATAATTTGGGTGATGGGTGCACTAAAAGCTTGGAGTTTCTGATACAATATTGCATGTAATAAATCTGTACTTCTACCCCCTAAATATACAAATATTTTTAAAAATATAAATAAATAAAAATGGGGAAAGAACTTGAAATATATATTTCTCCAAAGATGATATACAAACCAACAAATCACTGGTTACATGGCAGTGTCATTGAGTAGTTATTTAGCACAGGCACTACAAGAAGATGAAAGAGTGACAAGTAGATCAGACATGAGGGAAGGGAAGAAGTATCAGAAGAGGTGACACCGAAGCCAGGGTTCTTTTGGGTCATGGGATAAACATGAAGAAGCAAGATGTTAACATTCTACCACAGAAACTCAGGGAGAAACTGAAAAAAAAATAAAAAGTGTTTCTGCCAAAATCTCCAGTCTTCTCCAATTGGACAAGACTGTGCTCACAGGAAGATTTCTCCTTCAGGGCATGCAGGGGTGTAGGTGTACTGCCACCCAGTGGCAGGATAGAAGGTGCAGACTAATTTGTTTTTCATATCCTTCTTCTAAGCCACTACTGAGAAGATCTGAGGGATTTGGGGGGAAGGAAATGTCACAAAATAAATCAAAGATGGTGACCATGAGAAATGGGCAGAAGCTTTGTTTAGCCTCCTAAGAAGAGATGCTGCCTTTATTACATATGTATTTTTCTAAGAAGCACTAATATTTGTAATTAAATGGCTGTCCCCCATTTTTTCCTTTCCCATCACCATTATTGATGGACACAAGGTCTAGCTTAAGTACCAGGAGAAGTCAAGTAGATTGAATTGGTCCATGGTACGTTCATCCAACTAAGTCATAGAATCCAAAATTCACCTCTTTGTCTTTAAAGCAATCTCATTTTAAATACAGTATAATATTTTACCCATCAGTATGAATATCCACCTCTAGCTATTGGTCATTACTTATATGAAATCTTAGAATAAGATCACTGGAATAAAGCAAGCCAGGACACATTCATTCAACAAATTTTTTGTGGTTGTTATTCTATGTTATAAAGATATAAACATGAAAAGACCTGTTCTTTTCCTACAACTCAACAACAACAACAACAAAAAACCCAATTTTAAAAATTGTCACAGTACTTGAAATGGACGTTTCCTTAAAGAAGATATATAAATGGCCAACAAGCACATGAAAAGATACTCACCATCACTAATCATTAAGAAAATGCCAATCAAAACCACAATGAGATACCATCTCAAACCCATTAGGATGGCTACTTTCAAAAAACAAACCTGAAAATAAGTGTGGACAAGGACATGGAGAAATTTGAACCCTCGTGCACTGCTGCTAGGACTATAAAACAATGCAGCCCTTATGAAAAGTGTGGTAATTCCTAAAAAAAAAATAAAAATAGAGTTTATGATCCAATAATTCCACTTCTGGATATACATCCAAAAGAATTGAAAGCAGGTCTTGAAGAGATATTTACACACCTATGTTCATATCGCATTATTCACAAAAGCCAAAGGTGGAAGCAACCCAAATGTCCATTGACGAGCAGATAAGTGCAGGGTGTATATATGATGGATTTTTCAGCCTTAAAAAGAAAGGAAATTATCATACATACTACAGCACAGATGAACACTGGGGACACTGTGCCAAGTGAAATAAAAAGACAAATGCTGTATGATTCCACTTACATGAGGTACCTAGAGGAGTTAAATTCATCCAGACAGAAAGTAAAACAATTGCTGCCAGGGTGTGGGTAGACAGGAGAATGGGAAATTTGTGTTTAACAGATACAGCGTTTCCATTTGGGATGGTGAAAAGAGTTCTGGGAGATTAAGTAGATTCACTTTGTCATGTGAATATTCACATAACATTGTTTATATTCACATTGCTACCTGAATATACTTTACTGAACTGTATACTTAAAAATGGTAAAGATGTTAAAATTTCTGTCACGTGAGTGCTACCACAGTTAAAAAGAGAAAGACCCGTTCTCTGTCTGAGGACTGCTCACAGTTTTGTACTGGTGAGGTGCCTCACCACTCCTCAGTCTAAGGCTTTCCATTGCTTTTCTGTTTGGGTACTTCATCCCCATATAGTTGGCATCTCTTCCGTATGGATACGGATTTTCTGCTTTCTCTATGATGTGCTGGTCTAAAACTTGTTTCATTTGCAAGCCAGAAACCAGAGGCTTAGTGAACAAGACTTGTTCATTGTGTAGAAAACTACTGCAGAGCCCAGGAAGACCCTGATGTATCCCACTGTCTCACTTGAAGTCAACTTTCTTTTTCTTATGAAAGAAACCTTTGGTTACACTGTGCCCAGAACTCTCAGAAGGTCTTCAGCTCAAACACGTTGGCAGTTACTGCCAGGCAAAATGGGATGCCCTTTCTCCAGGTTCAAGCTCATCAGGACCCTCTTTCTAGCTATTGAGACAAAGTAGGTGGACTCTAGAAGGAGTGTTTCATTTCCTAGTGCCTCCCACCCTCTCCTCTCAAATGGAGTTAAAGAACCCTCTTGGTGGTGAGCCCCTGCCCCAGCCCTTATATCAGGGGATAGCAGGCTTAGAAGACAGCAGCCTTCTTTTCACGAGTCTTCACATCTACCTTGACCATAACATTCAGAAAGGCTTGGAGCTACTGAGGCTCTAAGTTAGAAATGGAGATGGGTCTTTCCCCTGCTTTGAATCCTGACATCCAGAAGTGGTCTACCCTGACAGGGCTTGAGTACCATGGCAATACATGCAGGAAATGTGGGAAAGAGGAAATAAGAGAGGTAAGAGGATAGAAAGAGAGAGAGAAAGAGAGAGAGAGAGAGAGAGAGAGCGCATACACCAGCTTTTGAAATGAACTGGTAATTTAAAAGTCTGCCTCATCTCCATCAGCCTCTCCCTCTCTCTCTGGGAGTTTCCTAAATGACTACAACAGGAAGAGGATGGAAAGCAGTGGGTTGTTCAGCCCACAGCCTCTCTGGCCAGGCTAACTCTCACTGCCTGGTGTCACTTCTCTCTGTCTTATGCCCTGATGTTTGGAATCCAACCAGAGTCTGGCTTATTGGTACTTTGTAAGCCACTTAGATAATGCTGTTTTCATATTCAATAATAGAAATAGCTCATACAAGCTTCTCACACTGTTATCCCTGCTCTCTTTGTGGATGGCACCACAACATGGTATGGAAGAAAGAGAAAATAATCCGGGATCAGGTCAGAGTCCTGGATCTGTAATATGATGTGTTGGCTCTCAGGCTTTATGCGAGTTACTCAGCCTCTTTAAGACGTAGTATGTGTATTGTAAAATGGTACATTGCAGTATCTGCTTCAAAGAGTTGTTGTAGCAATCAAATAAAACAACCTACAAATAAATTATTCATTGGAAGACATCTGCTATATAGGACAGAAGTAAAAACATGTAGTCCTCGTGCCAAATCCAACATGGCAAAACCCCATCTCTACTGAAAACACACACACACACACACACACACACACACACACAAATTAGCCAGGCATGGTGGTATGCACCTGTAATCCCAACTACTCAGGAGACTGAGGCAGGAGAATCACTTGAACTCCATCCTTTGCTCAGCCTGAACACTTTTAAATCATTGGAATGACCAGCTTGGATTCTCCAGATACCAGAGTCTCCACTTCTCCCTATTGTCTCACATCTAGCCTACTTTTTACTCTTAACATTGTCTTGAAAGTTCACATTTGAGACCCCAATATGGTACTCTAAAGATGAGCAGCATACATTATTGCAGATGAGGCACAGGACCTGGCAGATACAGAAATGTGACTTTGCAAGCACATCAAGAAAGGATCTTTAATCAGCAGCAGCCTCAGACTCACCAGGATGATAACAGTGATGTTAAAAATGAGAGTGTCCAATTATGAGTTTGCAATGACAAAGAAAATGGTCCAGAAAATTGGAATCTCTTGTCGCTACCTTTATAATGACAATATGCTACAAGCAAAACATCACTACAGTTAGAAGGTTCCTTGGCCTGTAAACTGGCACTAAAATAAGTAAATCAATAAAGCATTGGTACATGCTAGAAAGCCCAGAAGTAGAATTTAGCATATACAGGAATTTAGTACCCAATAAAGGTGGCATTTCTAACTAGTGAGAAGGTGATGGATTTATTTCGTAAATGAAGTTAGGATAATTTGTTAACTGTTTGTGAAAATACGGTTACTTTATATTGCACTCTTCACACTATAAACCAATATAAGCTACAAATGGATAAAAACACTAAAATTTTTTATTAAAAATAACATAAAATCCTAGAAGAAAATATAAGTGAATACTTATCTGCTCTCGTGTAGGAAAGGCATTCCTAAGCATGAAAGTAAAAGAAGAAACTGTAAAAGAAAAAAATTATAAGCTTTACTACATAAACATTTAAATACTTATAAAGATCTAAAGATGCCACAAATAAAATTAAGAGCAAACAAGCTAAAAAGAAAAAAAAAAGGCCAGGAGCAGTAGCTCATGCCTGTAACCTCAGCACTTAGGGAGGCTGAGGCAGCCAGATCACTCGAGGTCAGGAGTTCAAGATCAGCCTGGCCAACATGGCAAAACCCCATCTCTACTGAAAGGAAACACACACACACACACACACAGATTAGCCAGGCATGGTGGTGTGCACCTGTATTCCCAACTACTCTGGGGGCTGAGGCAGGAGAATCACTTGAACCTGGGAGGCAGAGGTTGCAGTGAGCCGAGATCACGCCGCTGTACTCTAGCCTGGGTGAAGGAGTGAGACCTTGCCTCAAAAAAAAAAAAAAAAAAAAAAAAAAAGAGCAACCTGGGGCCAGGCATACAGTGACAAACAAAGCACATGGGACCTACACCTTCAAAGAATTTTCAACACAGTGGATGACAGACGTTAAAATAAGGACCATCTTCAAATAAATCATTATACATAGAGATAAGTCCCTCTGAAGCCAAAACATTGAAAGTCATACTGGGGAGATCTCCAGTTAATAGTCAAGGAAAGTCTCTCAGAACATGTTATTTGTTCTGGGGACCAGGAAGATGAGTAGGAGCAAGGATAGGGGTGGGGAGTAAGGATCCAAGCTAAGAGAAGACCACTATTGCATGTGACAGCAGCAGCCAGATGGACAGTGGAGCACAGGGTGTAGGCGTGAAAATTGCAGGAGGGATGATGGGGCAGGTAAGCAGGGCTATGGGCACTAACTTAAAACTTTCATACTTTTAATTGAGTCTTTGAATGGTTCTTATAAATCACTAAGACAAGCACTATACTCCAATAGGCAAGAGGGCAAAGTGGGCAATTCACACAACAGGAAATGTCAATAAATTTATAAGAGACCAAAAGCCATTAAGGTAGAAGGTTGACCAGGGCTGAGAGAACAGAAAGGACGGCCAGTGGGTCAAAGGCATGCTTTTGGGATGATGGAAATGTTTTAAAATTGGATCGTCGTGATGGTTGCATAACTGTAAATTTATTGTGAAATCATTGAATTGTACATTTAAAATCTGTACATTTTATGGTATGTAAATTATATCTCCATAAAGCTATTTTTTAAGATATTTGTTCAACCTCTCTAGAAGCAATGACATGTAAATTAAAATACAACTTAATTTTTATCTTTCAAATTTGCAAACAATTTAAGAAATAACAATACTCAGTGCTGGTAAATAGAAAATGGGCATTTATATAGAATTCTAAGAAATTTGAAAATAACTATAAAAGCCTATTACTTGATCACATACCTTGTAATTTAATATAAGAAAATAACCATGAGTGTATAAAAATTTTCATATGAGAAGGTTACCACATAAATTTTGTGAAATGAAAAAAGCAGAAAAAGTTTAATGTTGAGCAGTAGATGATTATTTAAACAGGCAATGGTATAATTCTATTTCAGAATAAGCTGTAGAAGAATGCATAGTTGCCAGGCACCGTGGCTCACACCTGTAATCCCAGCACTTTGAGAGGCTGAGGCAGGCAGATCACTTGAGGCCAGGAGTTCTAGACCAGCCTGGCCAACATGGTGAAAGCTATCTCTACCAGAAATACAAAAATTAACCAGCCGTGGTAGGATACAACTGTAATCCCAGCTACTCAGGAGGCTAAGGCAGGCGAATCACATGAACCTGGGAGTTGGAGGTTGCAGTGAGCCGAGATCCCGCCACTGCACTCTAGGCTTGGCAACAGCGTGTGACTCCATTTCCAAAAAAAAAAAAAAACAAATTAGAAGAAGGAGAATGCATAAGCACATGAAGAAGAGGTGATAAATTAAGTCAAAAATTATAAAATAGCATAGTATCATAGTATGATCCAATCTGGGGAAATCAGACATGCTTCTACAGAAGGAGGCTTAAAGGACAGAAATCTAGGTATCAGTGTTAGGTATCAATTAGCTGTGGCCATAAAATGCTGTTTAACAAAGCACCTCAAAGCCTATAAGAAGTACTTGTTTTTTGTATGTTCCCAGGATGTCTCTCCTGCGGGAAGTGAGGCAATAGGGCTGCAGGGGAGGTCCTGGTCCACACGTCTCTCCAGTGCCTGTGCTATCCAGGCATCTTCTCATGGCAGAAACACAAGAGGACACGTCCAGCTGCAGGAGCACATATCCAGCCTCTATGTACATCACTTCCACCCACATTCCACCAAGCCAAAGCAAGTCACAGAATCAAAGCCCAAGGCAAGGTGTAACGAGATGCACCTTGCCGGTAGGGGGAGACACTGCAAGTTATTGCGAGTGTAAGAATGGGGCACAGTAATGCATTCTGTACAATATCGAAAGCTTCAATGTGATTATTTCAGAGTGAAGGAGCTATGTTGCTTTGTTTTCTTTTGTTTGCTTATACATATTGCATTACTCAGCTCTTTTCTAGGTTTATTTCCCACACATGTTATACACGTCTGCGGGGCAACAGTAGCTCTATTGCAGAGGTCTTCTGCTCTTGATAAAGAAACCTCTCCCTTGTGAGGCAGGTCATTCTAAAGCAGTAGAAAAATAGCAATGACAGAAACTGGAAAGTTTCTTAAAGCTTCTGCTACAAAGCTACATGTCACTTTGAGTCACATGCCATTGGCCAAAAAGCTCACAGAGCAAGGCTGGTATCGTCAGTCAGAGAGAAGATTATACACCTGCAGTAGGTAGGGGACTGCAATTCACATAGCAGTGGATGGGGTGAAAAGGCCGTGAATAGAGAAAACAGGAGTGTCATCTATATACTTATAAGCATTACCAACTTTTCTATAATGGCCAAAAATGGCTTTATTTTTATCTATTTATTTATTTTTATTAGAAGCTAGAGATTTACTTTTTCAAATTCTACCATTTTTAAGGTTTTGTTCTTATCACACATGCTTTTACTTATTATTCCATGCATGCCTTAGAAGGCAAACATTGTAATGCCCCTGCCCTCTCCTCTCCATCTCCCTCATTGCTCAATCACCAGAACCCAACACCTTCAACATTTTTTGGAGATTCACTTAGTATTTGGTTGGTGAAAAAGTAATTGTGTTTTTTGCCATTACTTTTGTCTCTGCTTACGTAAGTTACATGCATACCTAACTACTTGTTGAGTTTTACCAATTCTGGGCTGACTCTTAACTTGCATACTGCAAGTTAAGATGTATGGTGATTTTGGGTTGGCATATTCACCTTCAGCAGGTGTACATTTCCATTATCACCATGCAGATACTGTGCATGTCTAAGCCTCCTGGTACATGGTAAATCTTTTTCCTTCTCAGCACCGTTCTGTTTTGTCTTAATTTTTGTTTTGTTTTGCTTTACCTTTCTCTTTTGTTCATCTCTGTGTATTTATCACATTTCCACCCCAACTCTCTGCCCAATGTCTAAATCTCCTGTCAATATAGTTGGACCCATCAAGTACTCCATCAGTTTCATTTTCTTAAAGAACTCTCTCTCTCAAGGCCCTGTGAGCTACTCCAATCTGGCTTCCTTGCCTTCATTGTATCCTGGTATCCCTTCACCATCATCCTGCCATTCCTTTTGTCTATCTTCTGTGTAGAAACTCCTGTTCCCTGTAACTCATGTCTTCCTCTTTGTTAGTTCACTGTCTCAGTTTGGCGGAGCAAGCTTCCCAATAGTTTCCTGAGAAGAGGCACCTTAGAGGTAAATCTCTTGAAATATTTCATATCTTTATTCTCTCCATACATGGAGTTGATAAATTTGTATCAATGCTACTGATACAGCATTCCAGGTTACAAACAATTTTGCATAAAAGATTTGAGTAGTCCTAATGTCTGGTCTTGCTGTGGAGGAGTCAGAAGTCAGTCTGTTTGCTTATCCTGTGTGGGATAATCTACCATTTTTTTCCTCCCTGGAAACTTTTTGGATCATCGTTCAGTTCCAGTGTTCTAAAATTTCTTAGAAAGATGTGCCATTATGTGGTCTGCTATCACTCATTGTTTGAGTGTTCACTGGCTCTTCTCATCTAAAAGTAAATGTCTTTCAAATATAGAAAATTTTCTTAAATTATTATTTAATGATTTCATCTCTTCTATTTCCTCTCTTCACTCACTGTGGAACTACGAATCAGATATTAGTCTCTCAGTACAGGCTTTCTAATTTTTCCTTTTTTCATCCCTGCTTTCCATCCTCTTCACTTCTGGCTCTCCTTTCTCTGAGAATACCTTAACCTTATCTGCCGGCCGTTATAGTTTTCATTTCTAAAAAATCTTGTTCTCTAAATGTTCCTTTTTAAAATATCAGGTTCTTGTTTTAAGATTGCACTATATTCTCTTATTTCCCTGAAGATATTTAGATATTTTATTTTTTGTATTCTCTCTGTAGTCTCTGCTGCCTTTTTCTATTTCTTTATTCTGGTGTTGATTTTTCTGGACAGAGGCGTCCCTCAGATCTCTGACTTTCCTCATCATCTTCTCATCTTCAAGACGGGGTGTCTAAAAGCATTGACCATGTGGCTGAGTCTTGTGGACTGACACTATCACACTAGAGTAATCTGGTTGGCCTGCTATATTGGAAAACCTCCAATTTGGTAACTTTGTATCATCGTACTTGAACTGGTGCAATCTGTAGTGAAGTCTTTTCTAATCTCTTACTTGGAAGATTAAAAATAGGCTGGGCAAGGTGACTCACACCTGTAATCCCAGCACTTTGGGAGGCTGAGGAAGGCAGATCACTTGAGGCCAGGAGTTCAAGACGAGTCTGGCCAACATGATGAAACTCCTTCTCTACTAAAAATACACACACACAAAATTGCCAGGTGTGATGGTACATGCCTGCAATCCCAACCACTTAGGAGGCTGAGGCATGAGAATCACTTGAACCTGGGAGGTGGAGGCTACAGCGAGTCGAATGCCACTAGTCAAATGCCACTGCACTCCAGCCTGGGTGACACAGTGAGACTCTGTCTCAAAACAACAACAACAACAAAAAGATAAAAATACAGCTGGAAACCAAGTAGAAAAGCAAGCTAAGGGTGGGGGTCTCGGTTGATCCCTCTATTTTCAGCAGTGCCCATACCATCAGATGTGCTTGGATAGTTCCAAATACCAAGACCTTCTGCTTTATCCCTCTAGGAATAAACCTCTGGTGTTCAGCAGGGGTGAGGAATTCACTAAGCTGGACAGAGCGGAAAAGGAGGTTTGGAATCTAAATACTTACAGACTTGAAACCAGTCCTCCTGATGGTAGGTTCTCTCCACCCCTTGTTACAGGCATGCTGTTGCATCCAATTCTTAAATCATTTGAGGCTTTAAAGACATAAATCTAGTTGCTCTCCATTTTCTCACTGCCTCTGTAATATTCTGGTTCCCTCTGCCTGGTAATATACTATTCATCTGTATCCTTTCCACCTTCAAAGTTTTGTTTCTGTTATCTCCTCACTCCATCTTGTTCTTCTTTATGCCTTTTTGAAAAATCCCTTTACTGTGAATTTAGTAGAGTTATATAAGGAAGCAAAATGAGATGCATGTGTTTAATTTCCATTGTTACCCGCTAGTTCTTGCTTTCATAATTAAAAGAAAATTGCTTATAAGGAAGTTTGCTTGGTAATTATAAAACCAGAACAAAGAGAGGTGAAATAATTGAATTTTTAATGGAATCAGATTAAGAAGTCCTCATGCATCTAACTACTACCTGGAGATAGGTGGTCCAGCCAATGGAACCCTGAGATTCAAAGTTCATGCCTCTCCTGGACGACACTCAGATGGGCACTGCCAGTGCTGTCGCATGAGTCTTCTCTTACTCTGTTTCCATTTTTCACCAGCCCTTTTTAACTAACACCTTCCTTTCAACATGTTAATATTTTCAGGCAAGCTATTCTCAAATCTGACAAACCTGGGAAGCTTTTTGTACACCATTACCAAAATCCTTCATGAGTTGATATTGTCTTTTAACACACAGAGGGAAAACTAATTTCTAAGGTTTTTCATTAAGACACTTTATTTTTAGACTAATGGAAACATCTTCTTCTTGTTGTTTATATATCCACAGACATGGTTAAATATAAGTCCAAAATTTCAATCCAGTAGATTTTAAAGATAAACCATATGTATTAGGGGAAAGGAAATTATTATAACCCCTCTGGAAGAAAAAAAAACTCCCTGAGCATGAAATATAAACATCAAACATAAATTCAAATTACTCAGTGTTCATTGATTCATGTAATGGAAAGCTAGCGCACAGCCATTGCATAAGAAGTACTATCTTGCCCCCACAATGACAGAAGATAAAGAACAAACATGAAGAAGGGCAAGATACAATTGCTGACCTCAAGGACATTACAATATAGAAATGGAAAAAAAAAAAAAGCAAGTACTGAAGTATTTAAAAAAGTAAGTGTGACATGATGTGAATAAACCAAATGACCCAAAACAAGGCAAGAAATTGGAAACAGAGAAATAAAAATAGTACAACAAATAAAGTAAAATTATAGACTTAAATCTAAAGATAGCAATAATTATATTAAGTGTAAATGGTCTAAACCTACAGATTAAAAGACAGAAATTATCAGAATTGACTTAGGTATCAACTGCATGCTGTCTAAAAGAAACTTATTTGAAATATAATTATACAGAACAATCAAAGAAAAACAATAGGAAATAATACACTGAGAAATACAAATAAAAAAGAAAACTGGAAGCTGGGCATAGTGGCTCACGCCTATAATCCCAGAACTTTTGGAGGCTGAGATGGGTAAATCATTTGAGGCAGGAGTTCGAGACCAGCCTGGTCAACATGGCGAAATCCTGCTGCTACTAAAAATACAAAATTTAGCCAGGCATGGTGGCAGGCACCTGTAATTTCAGCTATTCAGGAGGCTGAGGCAGGAGAATTACTTGAACCTGGCAGGTAGGGGTTGCAGTGAGCCAATATCATGTCACTGCACTCCAGCCTGGGCAACAGAGCAAGACTTCGTCTCAAAAAAAAGGAAAGAAAGGAAAAGGAAGCTGGAATGGCTATATTAACATCAAAGCAAACCTCAGAGCAAAGAAAATTATAAGAACTAAAGGACATTACATAATGATAAGAGAATCAATTCACCAAGATGGCATAATAACCCTATATGTGCATACACTTAACAACAGAGCTTCACAACACATAAAGCAAAGACTGACAGATCTAAGAGGAAAAATAAACAAATTCACAATTACAGATTTCAATACTCCTCTCTCAGTAATAAACAGAAAACCTACACAGAAAATCAGCAAGGAGAACAGGCCACCAACAAATGGAATCTAATTGATATTCACAGAGTGTTTAACCCAACAACAGCAGAATAGACATTCTTTTCAAATACACACGGAAAATTCATCCAGATAGGCCAGATCCTGGATTATAAAGCAAGCCTTCAGAAATTATGGAAATCATAAAAAGTTAATTTTGTAATTATAATGAAATGAAATTAAAATAAATAACAGAAAGATTGTAAGTAAATTACCAGTTATTTGAAAATTTAACAATATACTTCTAAATAATCCTTAGGTCAAAGAATTCTCAAAAGATATTAGTTTGAATTGAACTGAAATATATAAAAACATAATCTATCAGAGTGCGTGGGAATGTAGCTAAAGCAATGCTTAGAGAGGAAATTATAGCATTAAATGCTTCTGTCAGAAATGAAGAAAGGTGTCATATCAATAATCTAAACTTCTACTTTAAGAAAAAGAAAAGCAAAACATTCCTAAAGCAGGAAGGAGGAAAGAAGTGGTGAAAATAAGGTCTGAAATCAATGAAATGGAAAACAAAACACCAGAGAAAAATCAATGATGCCAAAAAGTTTCATGATAAACCTCTAGCAAGACTGAAAAAAGGAAACAGAGTCACATATTGCTAACACTAGGAATGAAAAAGAGAATATCACCACGGACTCCATAGACATTAAAATTAAAAGGATACTAAACAAATTCCATGCACAGTTCTATGCAAAACAATTCAACAACTTGAATGAAATTGTCTAATTTCTCAAAAATCACTCTCCGCCAAAGTTCAGCAGAAATGAGGCAGATAATCTGAATAGTCAAATAACTATTAAAGAAATTAAATCCATAATGTTAAAGCCTTCTTAAATAGAAAACTCCAAGCCTGGATGATTTCACAGCAAATTCCATCACACATTTAAGGATACTACATAATCATAAGGAGAAAACACTTCTCAATTCTTTGGCTCTAATGAAGTCACCATTATCTTGATATCAACAGTAGAAAAAAACACAAAAAATAAAATTACAGGTTAATATTTTTTAAGAACTTTAATCACAAAATGTCCTTTTGTGACACGAAAATCGTCAACAAAATAGTAGTAAATCAAAATCCCTCAGTATAATGTAAAAAATAATGTACCATGACCAAGTGAGGTCTATTTAAGGAATGCAAGGCTAGATTAACATTTGAGAAAGTAAACAAGTGAATTCACCATATGTACCATTAAAAAAACACATGGTCAGATTAATTGGTTTAGAAAAAACATTTTAAAATGTAACATTCATTCATGATAAAAACTCTCAACAAACTAGGAATACAAATGAAATTTCTCAACCTGATAAAGGGCATCTATTAAAAACCCTATAGCTAACATAATGTTTGATGAAAAAAATACTTCTCCTAAGATCAAGAAAAGTCAATAATGCCCATCTCATTACTCCCATTCAAAATTGTACTAGAAGTCAAGCAACAGCAATAAGGCAAGAAAAGTACATTGAAGACAAAGACTAGAAAAGAAGAAATTTTAAAATGTTCGTATTTGCCAACATGATTGTCTATGTAGAAAAACCCAAGGGGGGGGGGAAGGAGGGGGAGGAGGAGGAGGGGGAGGGGGAGGAGGAGGAGGGGGAGGGGGAGGAGGGGGAGGGGGGCGAGGAGGAGGAGGAGGAGAGAACAATAATGATATTGACTCCTAAAACTAATAATAGAGTTTAGCAAGGTTACAGAATACAAAGTTAATACACAAAAAAATCTATTGTGTATCTATATACTAACAATATATGACTTAAAAACAAAGTATCATTCAGAGTAGTTCCAAAAATGAAATACATGAGTATGAATCTAATACAAAGAATTTATACACTAAAACCCACAAAATGCTGATGAAAGGACTCAAAGGAGAGCTAAATAAATTATTTAGTCTTCATGGATTGGAAGACCCAGCATGGCAAAGGTGCTGATTCTACCCAAATTAATCTACCAGTTTAACGCGATTCTGTTAAAATCCCAGGAAGACTTTGAGCGTATATTTTGCAGAACAGAGAGGATTATTCTAAAATTTGTATGGAAAAATCAAAGGAAGTAGAATAATGAAAATAATTTTGAAAGAGAAGAATAAAGTTAAAGGAATCAAGCTATCAATTTTATTACTTGCTATATAGCTAGAATAATCAAGCCAAACTATAATGAGCCAGATACATAGATTAATGGAACTAAATAGAAAGCCCAGAAATAGACCCACAGAAATACGGACAATCGATTTTTTTAAAGGTGCAAACACTATTCGAGGGAGAAAGAACAATCTTTTAAAGAAATGCTGTTAAAAAATTAGATACCATTCTGTAAAAAATAATAAACCTCAAACTAAACGTTGCACCATAAACAAAAATTAACTCAAAGTAGATCACAAATCTACATATAAGAAATTATAAGGCTATTAAAAGAAAACAGTAGAAAATCTTTGTACCCCGGGAGTTGCCAAAGGATTCACAGACATGCACCAAGAAGCATGATCTAAGAAAAAGTGTAAATTGTACAATATTAAAACTAAAGTTCTTAAAAAGACACTGCTGAAAGAATGAAAAGACGAGCTACAGCCTGGGAGAAAATATTTGCAACTCATATATCCAATAAAATACTTGACCCAAACTAAAGAACTCTTAAGAGTAAGAAAACAGAAATGCCGATTTTAAAATGGGCAGAAGACTTAATACATACCTTACCAAACAGATTACAAATAGCACATGACAAATTGTTCAACATCATTAGCCATTGGGGAAATGCAAACTAAAGTCACAGTGATATCCCACTACACACCTACTAGAATGTTTAAAATAAAAAATATGGATGACGCCAAATGCCACCAATAATCCGGAGCTGCTGGAACTCTCATGCATTCCTGGTAGGAATGTAAAAGAGCACGGCCTCTCTAGAAGTAGTTTGGCAGTTGCTTATAAAGTTAAACATATATCTTCATATGACCCAGTCTTGGGGATTCCCCCTAGGACATTGAACATTGAGGTTTATATAAAAAACCATACATTAATGTTTGTAGAAGCTCTATTCATAATCAATGACTGGAACCAATCCAAACATCCTTTAATGAATGAATGAAAAGAAACTATGGTACATCTATGTGATGAACTACAGCAGTAAACAAGAATAAACTATTGGTTGATAAATGGAACGACTTGGATTACTCCCAGAGGCCTTATGTAACTTTAGTCTGAAAAGGTTACATACTGTATGATTCCATTCACATGACATTTTCAAAAAACCAAAACCGTAGTGATGGAGGATGAATCAGGGATAAAAGAGGGTGTGACAATAAAGGGATACCCAAGGATGTTTTGGAAGTGACGGAAGTGCCCTGTATCCTAACTGTGATGATGGCTACAGGAATATATGTATACACACACACACATATATACACACGTATACTAAAACACATGCTAAAATTCATTGAACTATACACTTCTATATATATGTGTGTATATATATTCACGTGTAAATATACATGTACATACATAAGTATATATACATACACATATATACACATCTGTGTATATACACATATATACACATCTGTGTATATACACATATATACTTACAATTATACATACACATATATACAACGTAAATAGACATATACTTGTGTATATATACATGTGTGTATATATGGATGTATATATGTTTATATATACATGTGTATGTGTCTATACATACACATGTCTATATGTATATACGTGTGATCTATACATACATGTATGTTGTATTTATACACGGATGTGTATATATGTATACACGTATATATATACACACACATATATATACGTATCTGTTGAAGGTGTATAGTTCAATGAATTTAGCATATATATATGCTCAATTTTACTGTATGAGAATTTTTTAAATTGAATTAAAACTAAAACTAAGCAATGATAAACCAATGGTGAATGGGGAGGAGGGCACCCCTAAACTGCCTTTGCCTGTCAGGGATGTGGCTAGGAGCATCTGCTAAGCTTCAGAGTCCAAGTGCAAGGCATAATCCCACTGTCTGTATCATCTTTAGACCCTGTATCTACCTTGCAAATAGGTCCATCTTACACCCATCGATCAAGAAACTAGGGCCTCTCTTCTCAATCCACAGCTCAAGAGAAGCCCTATTCCTGTCCCTCCTCTGATCTGCCCTGAAGGTTCCAGGAAGCAGACATTCTAGAACAGCCTGGGGAAAAGGAAGCAGGAGCCCACTCAAAGGTTCTCCCACCCCCACGCAGCTCTCAGCTGCACCTTCTAAGGAAACAAGAAGAGGGTGGGTGGCTCTCAGGGATGTCACAAAGGAAGAGAGCAACTGGCAGTACAGACTCATCCGTGAGCATGTCTCTGGCTATTTTTGCTTTGTGAATAGAGGCCAGCCGGGAGTGGGCCAGCTGGGCCCGTGGCCATGTGTATTTGTGTTTGTAGGAACATGTGCGTATGGGAGAGGACAGTGAGAGCCTTCCCGAGAGAAACCAAGCCGAGTGGGCGACTGCCACTGACGGGGTAGATGTAGACAAATACAAAACATCAAGCCAGCAATTGCTGTAATCAGACGCACGGGGTTGTCCGTCTGCGTCAGCAGAGCTGCCTCTGCTCCCCACACCTGCTGCGAAGGAGCCAGTAAATGCTGGGTCCCAGGGCAGGGACCTTAGACTGTGGCTGGAAGGGCCTCTGTGGGCTACCTTGGTGTGGGTGGTGAAAGCCCTCCTTGATACAGTGAGAATGTGACACCTGGAAACGGCTCACAGTTGTACTCATCCAATAAGAATATCAGGCACGTAATGAAGTTTGATTCAAGCCCCAGTTTCCTGATACAGGCCCAGCTGATGTTCTTCCCTTTGACCTTCCTAATTGCCTCCTCCCTGTTAAAGAGCCTGACTGCTGGAAAGGCCCCTGAGTTCTGCCCCTGTGTCAGCACTCAGAGCTCTGGAAAAAGGGGTTCATTTGGAGCCATCTAGAGAAGCAGCAGGTCAGGGCGCAATAGAACCACTGACCTGTACCCTTGGTTAATAAGAGAAGCCAGGCAAAGACCCTAGGAATCTGGCATTCACCAAAAGACCCTTGGACCAAGTCCAGGAGCTTTTCATCTAGGTATGTCATGACTATCTGCATATTGTTTAAAAACATACAAACTCGCAGTCACAGATTCCCTGGGGTTGAAGCCCTGGAATCCGCATTTCCACGCACCCTAGGCGATGCCGATGTGCAGCTAAGCTTAGAAGCCAGTGAGCTATTGGCAGGGAGGTAAGCCAAGGAGATGGGAAACGGGAGAACTAGGTGCACTGACATCATCCTCTGTGTGTTCAGCACTAAGCCTGCTGGCCTCAGTCTACTCATCTCTAAGATGGGAATAACAGATGGGTGTAACATAACCACAGGAGCTGCGGGCTGGTAGGCTCTGACCTGTGTAGAGCATTGCTGGGACATTGCTCTCACAGTGGTCATTTTCAGGCAGAAGGATAGCCCTCTCCAGGACAGGTAGAGAGAGCACTCCTGTTCTTGATGCCCAAGATGAGTATAGGAGACAAAGGGTCCGGAGTACAAGACCCATCAGAATAACTCCTGAGAGGGCCTATGAGAAGAAGAGCAGGGTCTGGGCCATGCAATCCCTCTCATGGGCATATGGCAACAATAGCTGCCCTGCACAGATCTGCACTCAGGCCGGTCGAAGGCCCTCTGTCCAGAGCTCAGAGCCATGGTCATTAACCATGAGTGTATTCTCTTTTCCCCAGCCAACAGACAGCGTTTTCATGCTGACTCTGAGAAGCTGAGACGTTCTCACCAAGGGGTTGTCAGAAGGGTCATACGAAGGTATTCGTGGTATTTGTTCTTTCACTGTGCCTCACCTAAAGAAATGTCATTCTCTCAGAGGCAGGAAAACCTTTCATTTAAGCAGTGAGAAACTGAGGTGGTATGATCAATGGGTTTATTGAATTTGTGGAGGGCTTTAGTATGAAATGCAGAGTTCTGGCCCCACCCCAGATCTACTGGTAGAAGGGAACTCTGAGAAATCAAATGTAAGGTATTTTTCTCCTTCCTCCCTGAAACCACACATTCCCCAGGATGCTGGGTCTTCCCACACTCAGCACTAAGAGGCGGCAGCAAAAGTGAAACCTGGGTATGGTGCAGTGATACCTATAATGGTGCAAATTACATCATCTGTAACCTTTTTTCACAACAGGCTGGTTTCAAACAGCTGTAATTTATGGATGTTCTTCTGAGAGGAATTAGTCAATATATTTGTTTTCCCTTTGATATATAGCCACAGGAGCGCATCAGGCATGAGGTTTATTAAGCCTTGCCAATTTTCTGCCGCTTCTCAGCGCTATAGATTTTGCTTGTGGAGTGGGCTGGTTCCACCCCAACATAGAAAAAAATCACTTCAAATACTGAAAAGCCTTCCAGCTCTCAGAACACAGGGCGCTCTAGGGGACCAGCTACAGCTTTGGGAATGAAAGACAACTTGTTCCTTTAGTCGTGGTTGCTGGGGCAGTTAGAGGGCCTGGCAGGAGGGGTGGGAGGCTGCAAGTCACCTCTGTGTCCTAGTTGTTCTCTAAGTGGGAAGATCCATGGGCTGAGACTCCAGACAGCCACAGGACTAAGGGAGAGATGAATTCTCCTGCCACTGCATCTTAGGCTGTTTGAAAAGTAAAGGTCAACCAGAGCCAGGGGTGTTCTGGCTCCCCCAGATGGTCCCCAAGTCAGAACATGGTACAAGTCAACCCTGCCCCTTCTTCCAGTACACCCTTGAAATAGGACACAGCTTCCAGAGTTAGCCAAGGGTACCTGTAAATCTGCAGTGAATCCCTGGGGAAAAAGGCACCCCCAACCCCTTCACAAGGTCAAAAATGTAACCCAAGGTGAAACAGTCTAACCCTTTGAAGAGGGAATGATGGTCCTCAAATGCAGATTCACAGGTACTGCTTCATCTATAATGTGATTCAGTAGATCTGGGGTGGGGCCTAGGACTCTGCATTTCATACTAAAGCCCTCCACAAATTCACTGAATCCCACCGATCACACCACCTCAGTTTCTCACTGCTTAAATGAAAGGTTTTCCTGCGTCTGAGCAGAACGGCATTTCTTTAGATGAGGCACAATGAAAGGCACAAATACCAGGAAAAAATTATAAACGACCAAGAACAGTGTGAGAGATGTGCCCCTTCACTGGTTTATACTGAATACACCCATGGTAATCCCTGCTATAGGCCAGATGCTCAGCCGACATTACCTCGGTTGACCAAGCCCATGTTCCTGGAAGGTAGGTTCTGGCAGTGGAGAGGTCAGACAACTTGCCCTGGGGCACACTGCTGGTCAGGGTCAAAGCCACAATGTGGAGGCTTGCCTGTTCAGCTGCCCACCCTCCCCAGGCCCTCTCTGGTCACGTCCTTACCCCGCCTCTACCTGAAGACATGTTTTCAGGTTGGAAGTGCTGCTTTCATTTTCCTCTCCCCTTCTTTCCTTTGGTCTGATGGCTTTCTTCTCCAGAAGCCACCTCTTCCTTTGCACAATGTCACATCTGGCCATTTTGGTGTCTGGAGCCAGACCACCTGCTGCAAAGTTGAACCCCACCACTTTCTAGCTGACTGATGTTAGTTAACTTACTGAGCCTCTCTCAGTCTCTGTTCCCTCATCTGAAAGTGATGATCATCCTCATACTCACCTACAGAATGGCCCTCTGGTTTATGCGAATTAATGTACAAAATGTGCTAAATATGAGCTTCACACACATGAACTCACACTTCAGAAGCACCAAACTGACAGGTTAGCAGGGAGTGAACATGCTGAGTGGGATAGAGTCAACTGGGAAAAAGCTCATGGCTGAGAACAGATATCAGGAGGGGACACAGCATGAAAATGAGAGACACACAGGACACACATTGTCAGGGACAGATGCAGATCAGGGATCCAGCAAGGACTGAAAATGAGCCATAACCTCATCCCAACAACTGCACAAACAGCCACATCACAGCAAACACTCTCCACACATGCAGCCACGCACAAACGTACAGACACAGACTACACACACAGACATGGAGCTAGACACCAACACACAGACATAGAGCTAGACACCAATACACAGACACAGACACAGCAACACACATATGCATATACACAGACACACAGATACACCTAGACAGACACAGACACAAACATACATGTACTCACAAAGATACATACAGAAATGTGCAAACACACATGGACATAAATATACAAACAGGCATTGACACACAACACACACTTATACAGACACACAACAGACACTTATACAGACACACACAGTACAGACATAGACACATACCGAAACGCACAGAGACATACACATATGTAGACATGCATATACATACAAAGACACAGACATGCATACACACAGACACATAGACATGACAGACACAGAAAAATACACAGATACATAGGCACACATGGATGCCTTCACAACCACACACACACACACACACACACACACTGCTCCAGCGCAATGTTTTCAGCCCATCTGGCCTGCATGGTTTCCACAGGCATGGCTGTCTAAATATAGGGAAAGAAATCTAAGTTCTGTTGATAAAATCAGAGTTCAGGAAGAATCAACTGACTTTATATTTGCACAGAAAACCACAGGTCTCTGAGGCTCCCAGGAGACTGTGAAACAAAATTCGTGTATGTTTTAATCCTGTACATATTGACTCTGCCAAGAAAACTGACTCTGAAGAGCAGCTGAATCCACCTAGGCAGCGCCTGGGCTCCCGGGAGGCAGCATAGTGTTGACTTATGTTAATAGCTCCACTGTAAAAGCCCCTCCAGGAAGGCCTGAGACCACCAGGGAAAGGGAGAGATGGAAGGCTGGGGTCTGGAGGACAGGCCTGCAACAAGCTGGGCACTTGATCTCCTCACAGATTTCCCTCCTGCCATCTTGTTCCCCTGACATGTGCCTGACTAGCCCACAGGGCTCTCGTTGGCAATCACCAAAATTATAATGAAGTAGACAAGGGTTGATGAGTGCTTGACTGTCTCTTCCTGGCTGGAATATAACAAACAAGGGAACATAGAGTGTGCATGTTTTGTTCACTGCTGTACTCCAAGGATCTAGCACATGGATGTTCAATCAAAATTAAAAATTAGAAATGAATTAACAAATTGATAGATGATGCTGAGGCCAGTGAAGGCAGCTAGATGCCAAAGGCGTTCATCAGTTTCCTACCCGTTTGGGGAGGCTCCTGTCATCCTCCCCTGACAGAGCTCAGGTGCCCCCATTCCAGTCCTGCTCCACCCTCCCTTTTGCCCAACCCCCACCTCAGTGCAAGGCTCACCTGAGTCTTTCTTCTCACCCGAAGTCTTGCATTATCTCAATGCAAATGAGAAACCACAGGATCATATGTCAAATTTGTCACAGCTGAGATGAAAACCTACCAAAGGGATATCATGGGGGAGGAGGTATTATCAAAAGTGATGGAGATGGAAATCACTAAGGTGAGCCTTTGATAAAATTAGGAAGATGTCTGTTCCCCAGTCTGATTCCTCACCGTGCTCCTCACGCAGGCCCACAGCCTCAGCCAACCGCTGTCCACCACAGGTGCCAGACTGCCAGAGCCTTCACATTCTCCCTCCATCCATTTCACTGTCCCTGGCACAAAAGAAAAAAAAAATGTGTTCTCTGATTAAAGGCTTGGTCAACAGCTGGATTTTATGCCAAAATATGTGAAGACTTCTGCTTCCAGCCAAGATAGCATAAAAGGGGTCAAATTTACCTTCCCTCCTGAAACAAACAAAAAACAGACAAAACATGTAAGACAGTGGTTCTCTGACACTGGACACCTGGTAGCACTGGACAATGATCCCTCAGAGAGGGGAAGCAAACAAGATGAGCCCTATCATTGTTCTAGCTAAGCCTCCAGGGCAAATGATAAGAGAAAAGCCAGGAAGAGGGATCCATCCAGAAGGAGTCCAGTCATCTCCCTGAGCTGAAAAGACATGCTGGGAGTTGTGTGGTGGGCAGCCTAAAAGCCTTAAGATGACTCCCAGTGATCTCCAGTCTAGTATTCACACCATGTGTCATCCCCTCCCCCACTGTCCTAAGGCTAGCCTGGGTGACCAATGTGGGTGCAAGCCATGGTATATGAGGCTGCCAGGTTCTAAAAAGACTAGAAGACTGTGGCTTTCATCTTGGAGGATCTTGATCTCTCTTACTCTTTCTCTCTGATCACTCACTTTGGCAGAAGTTAGATGCCATGACATGTGAGCAGCCCTGTGGAAGGCCCCCATGGTGAAGAACTGAGACCTTCTGACAACAATCGCAAGAGTGGGCTTGGAAGCAGATATTCTGGCACCTTCAGAGGATCACAGCCTTGGCCAACAACTTGACCAAAACCTCATGAGAACCCTGAGTCAGAACTACCCAGCTAAGCGGCTCCCACTTGAAACTAATGTATAAAATCCACAGAAGGTCTGTGTGATAATAATATTTGTTGTTTTAATGACATCATTAGAACCTACATAAATGCAAGATGGGCATCAAAAATAAGATATGTGGGTAAATATAAAATACTTTTGTCTTTATAGATATTTTTTAAGGTAACTGCTTACAGCAAACATAGAAACACTGTATTATGGGTTTTAAATATAAACACAAATATAGGACAATAATTTGTACAAAAAAACTGGAGTGTACTGCTACACAGTCCATATGCTATATGTGAATTGGAGCAATCTTACTTGAAGTCAGATTATAAAATAGTTGGGAAAAAAAGAAACTACAACACTAATTTTAACCATTAGAAAAGGGAGAGTATGACTAAGCTGCCGACAAAGTAGATAAAATGGAATAATGAAAATTAATCTAAAAGAAGGCAGAAAAAAAAAGAAATAAAAGATTGGACAGATAGAAAATAAGTATCAGGGCCAGGTGCGATGGCTCACACCTGTAATTCCAGCACTTTGGCAGGCCAAGGCGGGCAGATCACCTGAGGTCAGGAGTTTGAGATTATCCTGGCCAACATGGTGAAACCCTGTGTCTACTAAAATGACAAAAAATTAGCTGGGCTTGGTGGTGGGCACCTGTAATCTCAGCTACCTGGGAGGCTGAGGCAGGAGAATCACTTGAACCCAGGAAAAATTAGCTGGGCTTGGTGGTGGGCACCTGTAATCTCAGCTACCTGGGAGGCTGAGGCAGGAGAATCACTTGAACCCAGGAAAAATTAGCTGGGCTTGGTGGTGGGCACCTGTAATCTCAGCTACCTGGGAGGCTGAGGCAGGAGAATCACTTGAACCCAGGAGGCAGATGTTGCAGTGAACCAAGACCATGCCATTATACTCCAGCCTGGGCAACAAGAGCAAAACTCCCCCCCAAAAAAAAGAAAGAAAAAGAAAAGAAATTTCAAGATTGATTTAAACTCAACCATATCAATAATTATATTAAATGTAGATGATAAAAAATACCCCACATAAAAGGTGGACTCCCAAATTATATTCACAAGCAAGACCAACTATATCCTTCTACCTACAAAAAAGTTATTTTAAATATAAAAACATAAGAAGTTTACATTTGAAAGCTAAGAAGAGAAATCCAAGATGCTAATATTTATCAAAAGAAATCTGGAGTGGAATGGCTTTATCAATACCAGACAAAGTAGATTTCAAAGCAAATAATATTACCAGGCATACAGGGTGTCAGTTTACATCGATGAAAGAGTCAACTCATGAAGAGAACATATCATTATAATGTTTGTGCAACTAGAAACAGCTTTAAAATACAGGATGCAAAACCTGATGGAACTGCAGGAAGAAATTGATATATCTACAATAACAGAAACTTCAATGCAATGAGCTGAGTGGAGGTGGAGGCACATGTCGGGCCAATCATACCCCAGTCATGAGATCAATATTTCTGGGGTAAATGGAAAGAAGCACTAGAAATCAACAAGAGATTTCTGGTCTCAAAGGCAGAGGGTAGCCTAGGTTAGATTAGTGAAGGATAATAAACCACAGAGAGCATAAGCCATCTTGAACCTCCTCTCATAGCCACCATGGCTTCAACTTCTAGAATTCTCTCAGAGTAGGCAGTGCCCACAGGATGCTGCCATTCCAGAGGCAAGCTCTGTTTTCCTACTGCCAGGACCTCCTACTCTACGCCCTACACATGCAGTTCTTGAGCCAGGCGTGGAAAGTTATTACTTCAAAGATTTCCTGAGGTATAATTTCCATATAATAGCCCATAGTAAAGTCTAAAACTGACTGGGCATGGTGGCCCATGCCTGTAATCGTAGCACTTTGGGAGGCTGAGGTGGGAGGATTGCTTGAGGCCAGGAGTTTGAGACTAGCCTGGCCAATATGGTGAAACTTCATCTCTACTAAAAATACAAAAATCATGGTGACATGTGCCTGTAACCCCAGCTTCTTAGGAGACTGAGGCAGGAAAATCACTTGAACCTCGGAGGCAGAGGTTGCAGTGAGCCAAGGTCATACCAATGCACTCTGGCTTGGGTGACAGAGTGAGACTTCATCTCATAAATAAAATAAATAAAAAGTTTAAAATGTATATCACTTTTTTATGCCTGTAAAATTATCACCACCACCACCACACTCAAAATAATGAATATATTCATCACTTTCAAAAGACTACTCATCTCCTTTCATAATCCCTTCCTGCCACCCATCCTGACCCCACTCCCAACTACAGGCAATCTATTTTTAGTACTACAGATCAGTTGCATTTTCTAGAATTTATATAAACAGAATCTTATATTCTCTTTTTCAGTGGCTTCTTTAACTCAGTATAATTTTTGAGAGTCATAATGTTTTATATCTTAATAATTCATTTCCTTTTATTGCTCGGTAATATTACATTGTATGTGTATAACTATCAGTTCACCTGTTGATGAATATTTGGGTCTTTTCAAATCTGGGGCCATAACAAAGTTCCTATGCATCTGCCTGCAAGTCTGTGAAATGACATAAGCTTATATTTCTTTTGGGTATAAATTAAGGAGTGGAATGACTGAGCCAAATAGTAGATGTATCGTTAGCTATTTAACCCATTTTCTAATGTAGTTATATAAATTCCACTTCCACCAGCAGTGTGTGAGAGTTCTGGCTAACCCACTTCTTCACCAACCTCTGGTATAATCAGTCTTTTAAATTTAAGCCAGTCTAGTAGAAGTGTAGTGACATCTCACATGTTTTCAATTGGTATTTTCTTAACAACTTAACAGCTCTATTAGGCACTAATTCTCACGAGCTTACTTGCTCTCCATATATCGTCTTTTGTCAAATATTTTAAATTATTTTGTTCATTATAGTCATTGAACTCTTTGTGTTATTGAGTTGTACAGCATAATAAGGAGAAAAAGAGTAACAGAGAGGGTTATTTTTGACAGCCAGAGAAATGACATTTAAGCAGAAAAACTAAAAGAAGTAAAGCAGGAAGCCATAAGCATTTCTGGAAGAAGAGCCTTGTCAACAGGGTGAGATGCAAAGGCCCTGAGGCAGCAGAGTGCATGGTGTGCTTGAGGACTAGCAAAAAGCCCAGTAGGGCTGGAACAGAATAATCAAAGAGAGACAGGGAGAAGATAAGGAAGAATTTGTATAAAAATTCTATTTCACAGTGCATTAAATGGGACACCAAATCTTAAGAGACCTACCATATAGTGGATATTGTTTTAAAAATCAGTTTAATCCAATTAGTTACCCACTGGACTTACCCACTCTACATACCTTTTGTGGCTAAAGCCTGGATTCTAACTCAGAAGCAACTCTTTACTGTGCTAGAGATTCTGTTTCCTGATTTCGTGCCTCCCTGGGGTCTGCAGATGTCTCTCCCCCTGGTCAGGCCCAGCCTTGGCGGGGCAGGAACTTGGAACGTGCAGCAGGGGTGGATCATTTAATCAAGAATTACTTAAACTTCTTACTGGACTTCGTTTACCATTATGATGGGACATAAAAGTTTAAGGGCTTTCGCCAAAAAAAAAAAAAAAAATCTATGATCCAGCTCTATACAAGTTCTAATAAATCTGCAAAGAGGAAATTTATTATCTCTCAATAAACGTGTCTTTTCTGCACTATCTTCTGAAAACTTGAAAATCGCAGATATAAATCTCAGCTTTGGGCTTCATTTTTCTCTCCTCAGGGAAATGGAGTTCCAGACTCACGCATGACTGCCTCCTGGTGTCCCGTCTCTTGTTCCCAGCTGCTCTCCTCATTCATCTCCCAACTTCTCTCCTTTCCCGCAGCTTCCTTATCTCCCCATCTTGGAGAGCCCCAGAGTGTTCTGGAGGGGCACAGAAGTAGAGGAAAGCCCCTCTTGCCCTCAGTTTCTTCATCCTGGAAATGAAGAGGTTGGACCATGTGGCTTGGAAGACTCCTTCTTGTTCCAGTCCCTGGTGGGACCAGCCTGTAGCCAACGCTGCTGTCTTTGGAGGCTTGCTGGATGGGGCTAAAGAGGTGAGATGAAGACATGAGGAAGGGGCTTTCCTGTGACCACTCAAGGCCAAACATGCCCTCAGGTGGTCAGTGGAGAAAGCAAATATGCAGAGCTTGGTGTGAGCTGCTGCAAGGATGAGCCTGGGAACATCATGGTGAGTGAAAGGAGACAGGCACAAAGGCCATTGTAAGATTCCATTCATATGAAATGTCCTGGCTTGACAAATTCAAAGAGGCAGAAAGTAGATTAGTGGTTGGCAGAGAACAGGCATGGAGGATCTTAGCACTCACTGCTAAGGATGACAGGGTTGCTTTTGGGGGTGATAGAAATGCTTTGGTATGAGATAGTGGTGATGCTTGCAAAACACAGTGAACATACTAAAAACCACTTTAAATAATAAATTTTATGCTATATGAATTATATCTCAATTAAAAATGCATTTAGTACCTAAAAAACTGCAGACCTTGGCAAGCTGAGGACAAGTGAACAAAGGACCTGCCTCAGTGGGGACTAAAGAGCTCAGCCAGCTTAGACAAGGGGTGAGAGTGTCTAACCTCCCCGGCTGCAGGAGAGGGCAGCCAGACAGGCTTCCCTGATCCAGGAGACCCCTCCTGTCTGAGCAAGGCTGCTTATTGGGTTGGAGAGGCCCACAGCCCGGGAGGCTAGAGCCCAAATCCTAGATGCAGTGCATCTCAAGGTACAATCCCAGGACCATCTGCATCAGAACTAACTGGGGACCTTGTTAAAAGAGCAGAGTCCCAGCCCCCTCCCACACCTACTGAATTGGATTTTTATTTTTAACAAGCTCTCTGGGTGATTCTTTAACACACTTAAGTTTGAAAAAACATTTTGAGCTAGAGTGCCTTTCAAACTTTAAAGTGCATACAGATCACCTGGAGATCTTATTAAAATGTAGATGATGCTGATTCAGGCAGCCTGGGGTGGGGCCTGAGATTCTGCATTCCTAATAAGCTCCCACACAATGCTTCATGTTGCTGTTACACGAATTCTGCTTTGAGTGGCAAGGATTAGAACGGTCCTTAGACATGCTTGGGTCTCAACAAGATTCTGAATTGGTCTGTAGAGTGGCCTACAGACCAATTTTTTCAAGTGAGCAAACAAAAAAAAATTTTGTAAATTTTCCCAATTTTCCCCAGGTGCTTCTAACAGGTAGTATGGTATTAGATGGGGATCAATATTCCCATCTAATGATGTAAAGGGGAACCGAAGTTCTAAGCAGGTTTCCAGGTAGATTAAGAGTGGAAAACCAGAGGACACCATGTCTCTGAGGATCAACACTGCAGAGAGGGTCGAAATTGCTTTGACTCATAGGCTGTACTAGCAGGAGGTGTCTATGTCTCAGTCCTGACATCTGAGAGAGTGAGTATGGTGATAGAATTGCTGCCTCCAAGCCTCAGCAGATAGTGAAAGCAGGGAGCTCTGCCAGGTTCTTTGCCTCAGTCCAACTTGACCCACAGCCGGGCCTAAAAGTGAAGTCCATCAGTAGATTCAACTTAGGAAACCTACATAGGCTGAGGCAGGGGCCCCGTGCCTCCTGTCTTACCCAGGCATCCCAAATATTGGAATCACCCTGGATTCAGGTCTTTGATGGGGAACATTAGCAGGGCATCATTTGCTTGGTTCTTTCACCCCAGCCACTCTGCACTATCCCTAGCTGCAATGCTAATGAGTTTTGATTGGAGAAGGTTGAGAAATGGGGACCTCCAACCCCGTCCAGGCTTGCATGGGGGAATTCTCAGCATGGGGAGAAAGAGATGCATACCAAGGAGAAAGAAAGATGCAGAGATCAGAAAACCGCAAGGACTGTTTGCCGGAAAGTCAGAGACAGATGTCAAAAGCAACATACAGGCAGGTTTGGCAAGGTTGTGTCTCAGCCGTGCGGAGAAGAAACACAGGTTGTATTTCAGTGGGAAATAAAAATGTGTCTGTAATTAATGATCCTCTATGAACACACGGCCCTTATTAATGTTGCAATTTGGAGAAACATAATTCACTAGATGTCAGGCTTGACTCGCCAGGATGGGTTTTCAGCTGGAGGAGGGTTCAGGGATAGTAGGGGGTGAAGAGGAGGAAGCACAATGATGGGTTCCCAAGGGTCCCAAGGACAGGGCACTGGGAGGGGCAGGGGCTGAGCTGGAGAAGTGGCACTGATGGACTGGGACATGCAGAGGAAGCAAGTGTATTCTTGCCAGCCCTAAGCACCCACCTTGCATGAGCTTACATGCGTAGGCTATGAAGCCACGTTGCCTGGGTTCCGTTTCCTGCTCCTCCCTTTTGCTGCATGACCTTGGCCAAGTTACTAGATGTCTCGGTGCCTCCATTTGCTCACTTGAAAAAAGACCATGAGAAATGTACCTACTCATAGGATTAAATTAAGTCCTTTAGCATAATGCCTAGCACATAGTAGGTGCTAAATACATAGTAGTTTCGTATTATTGTTGTCAGGTTTCATCTGTGTATCAACAAGAATGAGGCTAGGAGCATGAGGAACAATGAGGATTTCTGTGGGAACCCTTTGTGAAGCTATCTGCCCAAGCAGCTGCTTTTGTCTCATGACACAAGAGCAAAGCAGAAATGATATGTGTTCCATGTAACATACAAATGGGATCCAATGACAGTAATGATAATAAATCATCAAGGGAACAGAGTTACTTCCATGCCTAGGCCAGTAGCCCCCAAGCAGTGGAAGGCTGAACTGGTGAAACTGAAAGAACATTGAACAGGGAGCCGAGAAGACGGAGTTCTGGTCCTACCCCTACTTTGCGAGCTATGTGGCCTTGGCCTCATCACTACTTAGACAAGCATTTTCTCATCTAAAAGATAACTCATCAACTAGTTTCTAAGGGTTGGTCCCACTAGTCTAACCTGTTTTTTAATGTTTTCTTAAACCTGTGCATGAAAAGGGAAAATGCAGTTTGGGTAAATTTTGAGAACTAGACCAAGGAACTAGGCTGTACATCAATGACTCCTAGGTCTGCCCACCTGGAACTGAGCAGTCAGACTCCTTGATGTGGGGCACACACACTTGCCTTGATGTCCAGACATGGCAGCCACACCACCTGGGTAGACTGCTCCACCCTACTCCTAACCTGACCTCCCAGAAAGCCCTAGAGAATAAGTCACATTTCCAAGTCCTGCCTTCCCCAGGCTCCATCAAGGAGCCCATGTGGTCCAAGACTTTTCCTCATTAATTTCAACTTCTTTCTTCTGTTTCTTCAGGTGACCTTATTGGCTCCTTCTCTTCAGCCTGTTGGCATGTTCAATTCTGTGTTACCCTAAAACAAACAGGCAAATGCTGCTTGGTTTTGATTCTTTACCCTTGACTTCCACCTGATATCTCTCTCTCTCTCTCTCTCTCTCTCTCTCTCTTTCTCTCACAGATAAGCATCTGGAGAAATAATTGGCACTAGCTGTCCCCATGCCTTATTTTCCAATCACTTCTAGAGTTATCACAGTGACTTGAGTCATGACTACTCCATGGAATCCATTCTGACCACATCCATCGTCAACATCCCTGTTGCCAACCCTGAGAAGCCTTTTCCATTACTCATCTCAAAACTCTGCTGACCACTTGCATCTTTTTTAGAACTCACGTCCTTCGGTTTGCAGTCAGGTCTCTCCTGGATTTTCTCCAGGTGTTTCTCTCTGACCTGCAGGCTGGATCCTCCTCTTGCACGCCACACCTTAGGTGTTTGTACTGTTTAGGATGCTGCATTCATCCACCTTCTCTTGCTTACACCCTTCACTCACAAGACATCATTCATTCCAGATGTTTATGGTTTTCATATCCTTATTTCCCCCCAAAATAACTCTCCTAAGATGTAAAATTTGCAAGGGATAAAAGTGAGGTTATAAGCCCACATACTCCATGTATTTGTATGAATTCCTCATAGATATCTAAAATTCCATATATCTCAAAAAAACAACCACTGTGGACTCATTATTATCCCCTATTTCCATATTTAATTTTCCCTCCCGCCTCCACTCCCTGTATCGACAGCTTACCACAGCATCCACACTATCTTTCAAGCCCAAGAGCTGTGAACGACTCACAACTCCTCCATCAACCTTATCCTCAACAGTCTCCAAACCCTGCCTACTTTACCTCCTAAATATTTCATTTGTCAGCCCTCTTCCCAATCCATATCCACTGTCGCTACCTTGGTTCAAGCAAATTTCTCACCTGGATATGCCAATAGTCTCCTAATTGGCCATACACTGTCGCGAATTCCTTCAATCCATCCACCACACTGCCACTAAAGTGATAGACTTTTGTATATTTAATCATGTCTGTTTCCATGCTGTATGTCCTTCATGCACTTTCCTGGCCTGTAAGATAAATGACAGTGCCCTGTCCTGGCATGTCATACTTTTATAATCCGGACCATCCCCCTCCTCATTACATTTCCTGAATGACTACATTCCCCAGAAACACTAGGCAATTTTATGTTTCTGGGACCTGTTTTTAGAATGATCTTATCCCTAATTCGCCAGATGGCTGGGTATAGGGCTAGTTACTAACAACCTTTCTTTCACTCTTACCTGGATTTGCCCACTGGCCTTTCTGATTTGTGTCACCTGTTAGCCACTGTCTCAGCCAGCCAGATGCTCCCCCTGAGCCTCCTCTCCTGCCATGATCTGTTTCTGACAACATCCTTTTGAGACATTCACTCTCAGACAACTTGAGAGATTGATTAAGGGGAAATTATTATCAAGTTGTATACAGAGGCATTGTCCCTATTTTTTCCTCTTTTAAAATTATATTCATCATGATGAATTTGTATTTATTTATCTTATATAGAGGAAACCTTACTAATTCATATATACTATGTATAACTTATTTTTAGAGGTAAAAGCAAAAAAAAAGTTGTTCATACTTTAGAAAAGACAAGCCACCAAGGCTGAGCTACATAATCCTGGGAATAGCTCCCAGAATTGCACACTGATCAGGGGTTTTGAATTCAGACACTTAGAAGAACCATATTATTGGTAGTCAGGAAATGGAGGTGCTTCAGACACATGAAAATCATACTTGTAAAGGAGGTAACTTCTGCTCAACCTCAAACAAGCGTTTCCATGCAGGAATATAGACTCTGGGTTGTCACTTTCTCCAAAAATGTAAAAGAAGTTAGAAGTTTGGTTTGCTTTTTGTTTTTTCTTTTGGTTTCTAAGGTAGGTATTTAGATGATTGAGTTGAGACCTTTCCTTTTTTCTAATATGAGCAATTAAGCCTATACATTTTCCTCTGAGCACTGCTTTAGTTGCATCCCATAAAGTTTGATATGTTACATTTTCTTTTCCATCAGTTCAAAATATTTTCTAATTTTCCTTGTGGATTCTTCTTTAGCCTGTAAGTTACTTAGAAGTCATTTTGTTTAATTTCAAAATATTTGCTGATCTATTACATTTGTTTTGGTTGTCTTTAATTCAATTCTGTTATGAACAGGGAGCATACTTTGAATAATTTCAATCTTTTAAATTTCATTGAAATGTATGTTAAGGGCTATGTTTTTTAAAACATGTTTGTTTTTTTTTTGTTTGTTTGTTTTGTTTTGTTTTTGAGACAGAGTCTTGCTCTGTTGCCCAGGCTGGAATGCCCAGGCATGATCTCAGCTTACTGCAAACTCACCTCCTGGGTTCAAGTGATTCTCCTGCCTCAGACTCCCGAGTAGCTGAGATTACAGGTGTGTACTGCCACACCCAGCTAATTTTTCTATTTTCAGTAGAGACGGGGTTCTGTCATATTGGCCAGGCTGGTCTCAAACTTCTGACCTCAGGTAATCCACCCACCTCGGCCTCCCAAAGTGTTGGGATTATAGGCATGAGACACCACCCCCAGCCTGGAAAATGTTTTATGTGCTCTTGAAAAGAATATATAATCTTCTCTTTTGGGTTGGTAGGTTCTATAAATATCAGTTAACATTGATTGGTAAAGTTATTCAAGTCTTCTATTTCGTAGCTGACTTTTTACCTGTTTTTCAAATACTGTGAATGTGGCACTGAAATCTTCATGTCTAATAGTTGAATTGTCTACTCCTTTCAATTGTGTTTTAGATTAATGTATTTGGAGTCTTTTTATTAGGTGCATGTATATTTTAGCTGTGATATCTTCTTGATACATTGGACCCTTTATTATGAAATGTCTCTTTTTCTAATAATATTTAAAATCTATTGTGTCCGATAATGCTATAGCCATTCCAGCTCTCACATAGTTGTTAGTTGCATACTATATCTTTTCTTCAATCTGTTACTTTCAATTCAGTTATATTTTTGAATCTGAAATGTGTCTTTTATGAGTAGCATATAGTTATATTTTGCCTTTTTAAATCCAATATGACAATCCTTGCCTTTTGATTGGATCATATAGGTCATTCAAATGTAATGTAATTATTATGTTTGGGTTTATATCTGCCATCTTGATGTTTGTTTTCTTCTTCTTTTAAGCACTTGTTCATGTTCAATTCTTCTTTTGCTTTTGCTTTGCTTCCTCTATTGAGGAATTAACATTTCTCATTGTTACATTGTAGATTTTTTAACAATGTATTCTTCAGTTATCTTCTGGCTCTGTGGATTGTAATATGCATCTTAATTTATTACAACATACTTCAGGTTAATTCTGACTTAATTAGAGTAAAACACAACAACTTTGCTCAGGTATAGCTCCATTTTCCCCTCCTCCTCTGTGCTGTCATTTTCATATATGTTACATCCATCTGTTATAATCCCAAAATATAGCATTATAAATGCTGCTTTATGAAATGTTCTGTCTTTTAAATAAAGTAACAGAAGAAATGAAAAAAAATTTACACAATCTTTCATATTTAACCACATATTTACTATTTCTAGTGCTCTTCATTTCATGCTGTGAATTTTAGTTATGTGTCACTTTCTTACAGTCTAAAGGACTTCTTTTAGTGTTTCTTGACTGCTACTCTCAGTCTTTGTTTCCTGGGAATGTTTTAATTTCAGTTTTGAAATATGCTTCTAGTGGATATAGAACCCTTCATTAACAATATTTTTCCCAGTGTTTTGAATACGTCCTTCCACTGCCTCCCGGCCTCTCTTGTTTCTTTTGAGAAGTCAGCAGTTCAAAATATTGTTGTTCCTCTATATATAATTAGTCACGTTTCTCCAGTAGCTTTCAAGATTTTCTCCATGTCTTTGGCTTTCAGCTTTAAATATAATGTGCTTACGTGTTTATCTCTTTGGGCTTATCCTACTTGGGCCTCACTGAACTTTTTCATTTTATATTAAATGTTTTATACAAAATTTGGGCAGTTTGGGGCCGTGTTTCTTTGAAATTTTTAGTATCTTAAAATATCTGGGAAAAATATTGTTAATGAACAGTTCTATGTCCATGAGAAGCATACTTCAAAACTGAAATTAAAACATTCTCAGGAAATAAAGACTGAGAATAGCAGACAGGAATATTAATTTTTTTAGTATCTTTAATATCTTTTATATTTTTTAATTTTTTTATTGCATTTTAGGTTTTGACTTTAATATCTTTTAATATACTTAAAGATGTTTCTCAGGTCTCAAAGGCTCTGCTCTCATTTTCCTATTTTTTTATCTTTATATTGGATAATTTCTATTGACTTATCTTGAAGACTACTGATAATTTCTTCTGCCATCTCAAATCTGCTATTAAGCCCAAGTAACAAATTTTTCATTTCAATTATTATATTTTTCAACTCCAGAATTTTCATTTGTTCTTTTAAAAAGTTTTGTGTCTATTGAGATTCCTTATTTGTTGAATGGTTGTCATCGCTCCTTTCCTTACTTTTTAAAACGTTTATAAATGTTGCTTTGAAGTTTTTTTCCTGTTAAATACCTTATCTGATCCCACTTATACTTGGTTTCTATCAAATGTATTGTTTTGTTTGCCTGAACATATGTCACACTTTCTGTTGAATATTGCACATATTTACTCAATATATTTGAGCAACTTGTCAAGCTCTGACACTCCACACTGAGCCACTGCAGCTTCCCTACCCTGGCACATATCCTTACCAGACCTGGTCCTGCCTATCTTTCCAAGACTGAGTTGTTCAAGAAGGGAAGGTGCTAAAGGGGATAGGAAAGGGGAAGAAGAGGAAGAGCCCTTTGCTTCTTTGAGCCTCAGTTTCCCATTTGTGAAACAAGAAAATAACAACTATGTCACGAGTCATTGCAAAGAGCAAACAAGATTTTATGTAGAGAGATATACACACATACAAAATTTTATATATATTGTATATGTATATACACAGATACCTGTAAATATTTTGTAAATTCAAAAACATACAAACATGAGGAAATATATTTATAATAATATATTGATTTTTTTAATCAATTAATTTATTTTTTGAGACAAAGTCTACCTCTGTCACCCAGCTGGAGTGCAGTGGCACGATCTCAACTCACTGCAACCTCTGCCTCCCAGATTCAAGAGATTCTCCTACCTCAGCCTCCCAAGTAGTTGGCATGTACCATCATGTCTGACTAATTTTTATATTTTTAGTAGAGATGGGGTTTCACCATGTTGGCCAGCCTGGTCTCAAACTCCTGACCTCATGATCCACCCATCTCGGCCTCCCAAAGTGCTGAGATTACAGGCGTGAGCCACTGCATCCGGCCTATTATTTTCTTTATTCAGCAGTCAGATAATTAACCAACCACAAGTGTGATGGCTGGGAAAAGAGTCAGTGATAGGAAAAAAGTGAGAAACAAGAACCTAGGAAATCTATGTACTTAGCAAAGAGAAAGACATAGGAAGAGACAGAAAAAGAAAAACAAAAAAATAGGGAGAAAATGAAAGTAAATTAGGAAAAGAGAGGGGGTAAGAAAGAGAAAAGCGAAAAGAACAGCCTTTAAGCTTATTCCCTTTTATCTCTCCAGAAACAGAATACAAAAGTCATTATAAGTCTTGTTAACATTGTAGTAAAGTTTTATGGAGCCCTGTAATCAACTTATTCTAGTTCTATAAATAAGACTCCCCTGAGAAGCCAGAGCTAGTACTGGGCTGAAAGAGGAAGAACCATGGTCCTGCCTGGACCGTGGTAATGGGAAAGGTGGGGTTGTATCCAGAAAACTGGTTTACTCAGTACCTGCCATTCTTCTTCCCAATCTGCTCTTTCCCCTTACAGAAAGGCAGCCCTGCTGGCTTACTTTGCTTTACCCTATCTTTGAGCCTCCTATGAGAAAGGACAGCACCAGGATCCAGTCCGGGGCTGAGAGTCAGTGAGAGAGGACAGCACCAGGATCCAGTCCGGGGCTGAGAGTCAGTGAGAGAGGACAGCACTGGGATCCAGTCCGGGGCTGAGAGTCAGTGAGAGAGGACAGCACCGGGATCCAGTCTGGGGCTGAGAATCAATGAGAAAGGACCACACTGGGATTCAGTCCAGGGCTGAGAGTCAGTGAGAGAGGACAGCACCGGGATCCAGTCCGGGGCTGAGAGTCAGTGAGAGAGGACAGCACCGGGATCCAGTCCGGGGCTGAGAGTCAGTGAGAGAGGACAGCACCGGGATCCAGTCTGGGGCTGAGAATCAATGAGAAAGGACCACACTGGGATTCAGTCCAGGGCTGAGAGTCAGTGAGAAAGGACCACATTGGAATCAGACTGGGCCGCTGGCAGTCAGCGGATTACCAAGTGTAGGGTCTTCCTGGGAGACTGCCCATGGGCCAGGCCTGGGAAGCACACAGTGCTCTTTTTTGGGGGGGGACCCAATTCAACCCATGAAGGGTCTTTGAAAATGCATTGAAAAGAGAGAGCTTAGGCCGAGCACAGTGGTTCACACCTGTAATGCCAGCACTTTGGGAGGCTGAGGCAGGCAGATCACCTGAGGTCGGGAGTTTGAGACCAGCCTGACCAACATGGAGAAACCCTGTCTCTACTAAAAATACAAAATTAGCCACCGTGGTGGCACATGCCTGTAATCCGAACTACTCTAGAGACTGAGGCAGGAGAATCACTTGAACCTGGGAGGCAGAAGTTTCAGTAAGCCCTGAGATCATGCCATTGCACTCCAGCCTGGGGCAACAAGAGCAAAAGTCCATCACAAAAAAAAAAAAAGCGGAGAGAAGTTTTTCAAGGTGTGGACAATGCCACCGCATGCCTGTCCAAGGGCCACCAGTGAGATGTGAATCCTTGGAGCAATACTGCATTAAGAGCTTATGAGAAGGCTGTGAGTTCCCCAAATCTCTCAAAGACAGGTGGCATCCTTGGGACCTACATGGGTCTTTGGTAACTTGGTTCTGGGGTACACGTGCCCTGAAATAGGAGTGGGTGCCCTTAAGAAGGAGCAAACAGCCCCATTGACCATAAAACCAACACCACATAGATTCTTTACAAGCAGCCAACATTTACTGAGACCCTCTTGGGGACAAAGTCCCCTGTGCCCCTGGTTGTCTGCTGTCTTGAGTGTCTGGTCTCATGGACTTGTCACTGGCAGCACTGGGTAGAAGAACAAAGGGAAAGGGTGGGCCAGGTGTGGGGACTAAGGAGGAGGAAGAGATTCTATACTCCTGAGACAGAGGCGCGGCTGTGGCTCTGGGAGGACCGTGTCAGAGGGGCAGGCAGGCTCTTGTTGAGCACGTTCTTGAACAGCAGCAGCTGAAGTCCCTGTTCTCCTGGAGCTGTGCCAGGGCGCGGGGAGGGGAAGCAGACAGATGATATGCCGGGTGGGAAGAGTGATAAGAAGAAAAATAAAGCAAGCTAAGGGGAGAGAGAACACTCCCTCCAGAGTAAGCGGAAAATGGACAGGCAGGAGCACTTTAAGCTTCCCTTGCAACAGGGGAGGAGGCCAGCAGGGCCGGGGCAGAGTGGGCAAGAGGAAAGAGGCAGGAAGGAAAGGAGAGGTGGGGGGTCTGGCAGTCCCACCTGGGTAAGAATGATCTATTCCACATTAAATGCCTAGGCAGGAGTTTGAGAAGAGGAGCCAGGAATCTGACTTATTTTTCCCATTGTTTTATTTTAATAAAATACACACAACATAAAATGTACTATCCTGACTTTTTTCTTTTTTTTTTTTCTGAGACGGAGTCTTGCTCTGTCGCCCAGGCTGGAATACAGTGACAAGATCTCAGCTCACTGCAACCTCTGCCTTCCTAGTTCAAGCAATTCTCCTGCCTCAGTGTCCCAAGTAGATGGGATTACAGGCACGTGCCACCATGCCCAGCTAATTTTTGTATTTTTAATAGAGATGGGGTTTCACCATGTTGGCCAGGCTGGTCTTGAACTCCTGACCTTAAGTGATCCACCTGCCTTGGCCTCCCGAAGTGCTGGGATTACAGGCTGAGCTCCTGCACCTGGCCCAGGAATGCCTTCTTAAACCCTATCTCTAACCCATGCCCTGGGACCTCCAGCTTCCCTTCACCAGAACCTCTGTGCTTTTCCCTACAAGCAGAGACTTGGCTCTCTCCTCTCCCGTCTCCAGGCCCTTCCTGCTCACTGCCCCCCACTCAAGGATGGAGCCAGGCACTAGTTCAGCTGCTGTTCACCCCTCCACAGTCTCTCCACCTCTTCTCATTCTCCTTCCTACTCCTTCCTTCTCCTCCACATCTGCCATCTTCACTCTCCTCTTCTTTGCTTCACTCCATCTCCCTCTCCTGGTCTCTCCCATCCCGTTGGTGGTATTAAATACATTCATAAGGCTCAGCAGTCACCACCCTCCATCTCCATAACTCTTTCCATTGTATCACCCTGAATCTCTGCACCTTTTAAGCGACAACTCCCATTCCCCTTCCCCGAGCCACTGGTAACCACCAGGCTACTTTTTGTCTCTGTGAATTGACTTCTGTAGGGACCTCATATAAGTGGAATCATATAGTATTTGTGCTTTTGCATCTGGCTTATTTGACTTGACATAAGGTCATCAAGGTTCATCAGTGTCGTGGCGTATGTCAGGATTTCCTTTGTAAATTTTTTTATTTTTAGAGACAGAATCTCACTCTGTCACTCAGGCTGGAGCACAGTAGCGTGACCATAGCTCACTGCAATCTTGACCTGCTGGGCTCAAACTATCCTCCCAACCTCAGCCTCCTGAGTAGCTGTGACTTACAGGTGCATGCCAGGCTAATTTAAAAAAAAAGACTTTTTAGAGATGGGGTCTCACTGTGTTGTCCAGTCTGGTTTTGGACTGCTGGGCTCAAGCAGTCCTCCAGCCTTGGCCTCCCAAAGTGCTGGAAGATGCGAGCCACAGCACACAACAGAATTTCCTTTTTTTTTTTTTTTTTTTTTGAGACAGAATCTTGCTTTGTTGCCCAGGCTGGAGTGCAGTGGCACAATCTCAGCTTACTGCAACCTTCACCTCCTGGGTTCAAGCAATTCTCCTGCCTCAGCCTCTGGAGTAGCTGGGACTATAGGCCTGCGCCACCATGCCTAGTTAATTTTTGTATTTTTAGTAAAGACTGGGTTTTACCACGTTGGCCAGGCTGGTCTCAAATTCCTAACCTCAAGTGATCCACCTGCCTCAGTCTCCCAAAGTAGAATTTCTTTTCTTTTCAAGGCTGAATAATTTTCCACTGTCAGTATGCAGCACATTTTGGTTATCCCTTCATCCGTCGTTGAACACTTGGGTTGTGTCCACTTCAGGCTATTGTGAATCCCGCTCTTATGGACGTGGGTGTACAAATATCTCTTTGAGGCCTTTCAATTCTTTTAGGTGTATATCCGGAAGTGGAATTGCTGAATCACATGATAATTCTATTTATTTTTTGGAGATCTGTGTGCCTTATTAGCAGAGCCACTACTTGAGGGGGATGAAACGGGAGGAGTGGGTGGCCCCGATGCCCGGCCAGCTGTGCTTCACGGGCTTGTAGGTGATGGAGAATTCACCCAGGTAGTGGCGAATCATCTCTGGCTTGATCTCCACCTGGTTGAAGGTCTTGCTGTTGTAGACGCCCACCATCTCGGGCAGGATGATCATGTCCCTCAGGTGCGTCTTCCAACTTCCGGCTTCTCCACGGGCGGCACCGCCTCCTTGGCCTTGCGCAGGCGCTTCTGCTACGAGTGTTGCTCCCACCGCAGGTCCCGGGTCAGCCGCCGTCGCTGGCGCGTACTGTCCAGCAACATCAGCTGCTCGTAGGACGTGCCCAGCGGCATCAGCTGCTCGTAGGACGTGCCCAGCAGCTGGTCCTGGTGCACCCCGCGGTAGGTGAACTTGCGGAAGGTCCGCTTCTCCTTCTGCTCAACCTCTGCCCTCTTGCCGGATCTTCAGAAAAGTGATAATTCTATTTTTAATTTTTGAGAAACTCTTATACTGTCTTTCTTTCTTTCTTTTCTTTCTTTCTTTCTTTCTTTCTTTCTTTCTTTCTTTCTTTCTTTCTTTCTTTCTTTTTCTTTCCTTCCTTCCTTCCTTCCTCCTTCTTTCTTTCTTTCTCTCTCTCTCTCTCTCTCTCTCTCTTTCTTTCTTTCTTTCTTTTTTTTTTTGAGACAGAATCTTGCTCTGTCACTCAGGCTGGAGTGCAGTGGAGCGATCTTAGCTCACTACAATCTCTACCTTCTGATTCAAACAATTCTCCTGCCCAGCCTCCCTAGTAGCTGGGATTACAGGAGCCGGCCAGCAGGCCCGGCTACTTTTTGTATTTTTTAATGGAGATGGGGTTTCACGTTGTTGGCCAGGCAGGTCTCGAACTCCTGACCTTGTGATCTGCACTCCTGGGCCTCCCAAAGTCCTGGGTTTACAGACGTGAGGCACCATGGCTAGCCTGCTATACTGTTTTCACAGTGGCTGGACCGTTTTACATTCTCACCAACGTGCATAAACAAGTGTTCCAACTTTTCCACATACTCACCAACACTTGCTATTTTCTGTGGGGTTTGTTTTTTTTTTTTCTTTTTAACAGTGTCTCACTCCAATGACGGGCTGGACTGCAGTGGTGTGATCACGGCTTACTGCAGCCTCAACTTCTTGGCTCAGGCGATCCTCTCACATCAGTCTCCCAAGTAGCTGGGACTATAGGTGTGCGCCACCACACCTAGCTAATTGTTTGTATTTTCTGTAGAGACAAGGTTTTGCCATGTTGCCCAGGCTGGTCTTGAACTCCTGTGTTGAAGTGATCTACCCACTTTGGCCTCCCAAAGTACTGGGATTACAGGTGTAAGCCACTGCACCTGGCCATATATATATTCGATGGTGTGATCTTAATGGATGTGAAGTGGTCTGTCATTGTAGTTTTGGTTGGCATTTCCCTAATGATTAGTGATATTAGCATCTTTTCGTGTGCTCGCTGGCTGTTTGCATAACTTGTTTGGGGGAGATGTCTATTCAAATCCTTTGCCCATTTTTGAATTGGGTTGTTTGCTCTTTTGTTGTTGAGTTTAGTAATCCGACTTAGTTTTAAACAGATTACCCTGCTGCTATGCTGACAGTAATAGACTTTGAGAGGCAAAAGTAGAAGCAGAGAGCAGCTCCCACAATATCCAGACAAGGTGATGGTGGTTGAAGTGGGGGTGGCAGTGTGAAGTTGGTGAGTGGTGACAAATGATCCGATTCCAGATCTACTCAGAAGGTAGATCCAGTGGGGTTTACTGACTGCATGAGCTGCCAGGGAGGTTTCAGGGTAACTCCCAGGTTTTTGGCCTGAGTTAGAAGAACGGAGTGTCCATTGACTGAGATGGAGAAGGCTTTAGGGGCAGAGCCTGGAGGGAAGACTGAGGTTCTGAGTGGAGTGTGTGAAAGTTAAGATGTGACTCCAAAGTGAACATGGTTGCTAGGCAGCAGCATGGATGTGTGTGGAACTCAGGAGAGGGTCTGGGCAGAGATGCACATGTATGAGTTTGTCATGAGTGTTGACATGTTATTTTAAAGCCATGAAACAGAATGAGCTCACCTTGAAAGGGAGTGTTTATAGAAAAGAGAAGAAGTCAAAAGGCCAGGTATGGTGGCACTTTGGGAGGCTGAGGTGGTCGAATCACCTGAGGTTGGGAGTTCGACACCATGCTGACCAACAATGGGAGAAACCCCATCTCTACTAAAAATACAAAATTAGCCGGGTGTGGTGGTGCACATCTGTAATCCCAGCTACTCAGGAGGCTGAGGTGGGAGAATCGCTTGCACCTGGGAGGCAGAGACAACAGGGCAACAGAGCCTGGGCAACAAGAGCGAAACTCTGTCTCAAAAAAAAAGGACGTCAAGGGATTGATCCCTGGGGCACTCCAACCATCAGGGCTGTGAGAACAAATCAACAAAGACAGTGGAAAAGGAGTAGGTATGACTTGAGAGAAGAATGTTGTCCTGGAGGCTTCAAAAAGAAAGAGTTTGGAGGAGGCATGCTTCGCCCTGTTCATTAAATGTGGCTGATTGGCAAAAGGAGGAAAGGCAGAGAAGGTAGGCTCAGAGGCAGGCTGGATGAATATAACAGTGATGGGAGCCTGGGGAGTTCATTGCTTCTCTTTTTAAGAATCATGGGCTGAGACTGAGAGGTAGGAAGAAGGTGTTGGAAGTTTGAAGAGAGATGAGAAGGAGCGAATGTTGCTTCAGGAAACGTGGTGATTTCCAGAATTTCTCTCTATGAGGGATGGAGGGGTCTGCTTGGAAGGGAGCTTGGCAACGAACTCACAAAACAGCAGCATAAGGTTGTAGAAACATAAGTCCTCCATATCAAGGAAAAGAGTAAAGGAAGGCGGAGAAGAATAATCAACCCTGAAGTCGCCCTGCAGGTCCCCCACAGAGTAGGTCTTACATCAGTAGGAGAAGGGGATGGTAGGGCCTTCCATATGGGATAAACCCTATAGCTGTGAGAAAGGTGTCCTCTGTCACTAGCTGTGTATGGTCACCAGAAACAGACAGAAGGAAGACTCAGAACCAGACAGACAGGTGCACCAGGGGCCCATGCCCTTCACCCATCAGCAAAGAAACTTGTGACACTTCCTTCCTGTCCTCTCTCTTCTCAAAGTGCCAGGGTCAGACAGTTAGGCAGATCTAAGGGTCTAGTCTATATCTCCAAGCACTTTGGTTGATTCAACACACATGCACCCGTACGTGCACTCACACGTCAAAGCAGTCATCCTGGGAGGCCACAAACTTACTGGAAAGATGTTGCCATGGAACAGAATATTCCTGGAATTCCTTTATGGGAAATCCAGCTGGGTGTGTGACATGCTCTCCTGGCTGTTCTTTGTGGAGGTCACTTCTTACATTTCAAGGATAGACGGATTCCTGGAAACAGTCTAAAGTCGTTTAGAGCCAAGTGTGATGAGTACAATTAGGGATTAGAGTTTTTGTGGCTGCTGATGACGCTGGATACAGATAGAATAAAACTAGCTTTGTCTTGGTGAAAAGGGGACAGTTGTTTTATAGGATTTAAAAAGGTACAGTGTATGAAGTTCCTGGCATAGTTTTTGATCTGTAGCAGGCGTTTCATAATTGGTAATTATTAATATTCCTAAAACAGAGACCCTGAAATGAGTGCAAGGATTACTGAAATAAGTGACGTGTTCCCCAGGGTGATGGCTTTGAAGGCACAGACTTTATCTAGAATTAGAAATTTTGCTAAGTGTGTTTAAAAAAGCAGATTCACAATCTTTTTTAAAAAATCTTTTTTGAGATGGAGTTTCGCTTTGCTGTGAGGGCCTGGAATCAGAATGGCCTGGCCTTGAGTTCACCTTCTGTCCAAGGATCATGGCTAGTCAATCTCTGAGCTTCAGTTTCCTCCCTCCCCTCCCTCCCCCGTCCTCCCTCCTCCCCCTCCGCTCCCCTCTCCTCCCCCGTCCTCCCTCCTCCCCCTCCCCTCCCCTCTCCTCCCCCGTCCTCCCTCCTCCCCCTCCCCTCCCCTCTCCTCCCCCATCCTCCCTCCTCCCCCCTCCCCTCTCCTCCCCCTCCACTCCTCTTCCATCTCCATCTCCCTCTCCCCTCTCCCGCTCCCTCTCCCCTCCCCTCCCCTCCCCTCCCCACCTCCCTTTTGATGGAGTCCAGCTCTGTCATCCACACTGGAGTGCAATGGCACAATCTCAGCTCACTGCAGCCTCTTCCTCCTGGGTTCCAGCGATTCTCCTGCCTCAGTCTCCTGATTAGCTGAGGCTACAGGCACCTGTCATCAGGCTGGGCTAATTTTTGTATTTTTTGTAGAGACAGGATTTCACCATGTTGGCCAGGCTGGTCTTGAACTCCTGACCTCAAGTGATCCACCTGCCTTGGCCTCCCAAAATGCTGGGATTATAGGTGTGAGCCACCATGCCTGGCCTCAAATTCACAATCTTATCTGTTATTATCCTGATTAACCTTGCAAGTAAGAGGACCAGAGGACTCCTTACCAAAGGAAAGGAGATTATGGGCGAAGACTAAAGCCAACCCCTACATCACCCTCTAGGATCACCCATGATTCCTGGTGATGCCTGATCACTCACCACTAGGCATGGGGCTCACCAGGTATCAAAGAGGCCAAATGTGTTCTTCCCCTCTCCCACTGCTGCCCTAAATGCCTTCTCTGCTCGTCTTCTGAAGCTAGGAACAACTCTATAATGAGAAATTCTTATCTTTGGCTGAAACTTTCCATCTTCACAACAAGACCAAATAATCATGGAAAATGTAGCATGGGAGCATGGGAGTAATTTCCAGTCTTGTGCACAGAAGGTTACTAAAGCTTTTCCTGATAGCAGGTCTTGGTAGTAGGAGAGTAGAGACAGCAGAGGGCAGTGGGTGCTTCTGCAGAAGGGGTGGGCAAGGAGGAAGCCCGACTGGGAGGTTAGAGGCCCTGAAAGCAAACCGTCTAATGCTCAGTTTCATACAGATCCAGGTTCGCTCTGTGGTTTCCCTTCTCCCTGACAAGAGGCACGGAGGGAGCATCCCGGCCTAGAGCTGTGCATGGTAAAGACTCACAGTGCCACCTTACCGCTATGAGAGAAATGGCACTCGTCTGGACTCTGCTCTAACCAGGTGAGCAACTTTGCTTGCACTCTCTCTGGGCCTCAGTTTCCCACAAAAGATATTGATGGCTTGGGGTTTTTATCAATGCTTTTTAGGCATTTGTTTTTTAAATTTTAATTAATTAATTAAAATATTTATTTTTTTGAGACAGGGTTTCTCTCTGTCACAGCCCAGGAATGCAGTGGCATAATCTCAGCTCACTGCAACCCTTGCCTCCCAGGTTCAAGTGATTCTCCTGCCTCTGCCTGCCCAGTAACTGGGATTACAAGCATGTGCCACTATACTCAGCTAATTTTTGTATTTTTAGTAGAGATAAAGTTTCACCATGTTGACCAGGCTGGTCTTGAACTCCTGACCTCAAACGATCCACTTGACTCAGCATCCCAGAGTGCTGGAATTATAGGTGTGAGCCACCACACCTGGCTGGCATCTGATTTTTTACTTTGATCTATGGTGAGATATGTGTTTTACATTGAGACCTATTACATACATTCATATTTATATGTGTATTTATGCATATATACACATATACATTTGTGTATACATTTTGAACCAAAAGTTGAGACTTGCAGTTTAGAAAACATGAAATTGGCCAGGCGTGGTGGCTCAAGCCTGTAATCCCAGCACTTTGGGAGGCCAAGGCAGGTGGATCACGAGGTCAAGAGATTGAGACCATCCTGGTCAACATGGTGAAACCCCGTCTCTACTAAAAATACAAAAAATTAGCTGGGCACGGTGGTGCATGCCTGTAATCCCAGCTACTCGGGAGGCTGAGGCAGGAGAATTTCTTGAACCCAGGAGGCGGAGGTTGCAGAGATCACGCCATTGCACTCCAGCCTGATTAACAAGAGCGAAACTCTGTCTCAAAAAAAAAAAAAAAAAAAAGCAGAAAACATGAAATTAAGTGGTAGATAATGCCCTTTCCAATTCTGATATTTTAGGCTTATTGCTAAGCCAGTCAGTGATTGACTGGCTTCATGTGCAGTTGAAAGTTACAGAGATATGTTTATGTAGAGCCTTTAGCACGGGCCAGGCTCATAGTCAGTGCCCTGTGATTGTTACTTACTACTTGTGCTCTCATTTCCTACGACTGATTTCAGCAACTTCTTTCCTTTGCTTTTTCCCTATAGCACTTCTCATTTTCTGCCTGCTTGTCCTCTAATTTTGATTGTAAGATAAAAAATTCTCTCTTTGGTCTCTCGTCTTTCTCTCCAGGTTTTGTTTTCTGACTCCCTTCCCTTCATGTAGATCCATATTAAAAGCCAAGCTCCAGGTCAACAGATATCATCCAATCACCTCTCACCCAACCACAGGCCTCAGTGGGCACTTGCCTCTTGGGATTGCGCTTTGCAATGATTTTTGGCCTTTGAAGATTTTTCTTACTTTTCTATCAGCTCAGCTACGCATTTATGAAATTCATTTATTTCGAATTTCAAAATAAATGAATCTTTACCGGGAGGATTTTCTGGACATCTAAACTGCCTAGGACCTGATAATGAAAGGGCCTATCAGTACTTCTCAACAGAGAAATCCTACTGGAGGCCACCTCTCCTTCAACAGAGAAAGAGAGATGCACTATCTCCACTGGACAACTGGATGACAAAGGTCTTCCTTTGAGGGTATGGTGGGGTGGGGAGCAAATTAAGTAACACTGAAGCAGTGCCTTGATTGAGAGTATGGTGGCCTGGGCTGGGCATGGTGGCTCATGTCTGTAATCCCAGCACTTTGGGAGGCCAAGTAGGGTGGATTAACTTGAGGCCAAAAGTTCAAGAACAGCCTGGACAACATAGTGAAACTCCATCTCTACTAAAAATACAAAAAATTCGCTGGGTGAGGTGGTGCATGCCTGTCATCCCAGCTTCTTGGGAGGCTGAGGCATGAGAATCACTTGAGTCTGGGAGGTGGAGGTTGCAGTGAGCCGAGATTGGATCACTGCACTCTAGCCTGGGCAACAGAGTCAGACCCTGTCTCACGAAGAAGAAGAAAAAAAAAGAGTATGGTGGCCTGAATTTCATCCCCAGCTCTGGCTGTGGTACTCACTGTGCTTCTTTGGTTGGACAGCTTAATCTCTGAAGCTTCATCTGTATAGTGGATGTAAGAACTATACCACCTGATGGAGCTTTTAGAAGATTAAATGAGCTAACGTGTCCAGCATAATGCCTGGCTCTTACCAAGTATTCAATAAATGTTGGCTGCCATGTTTTATTTCTTTTCTTCCTTGGCTGCCTTATGGCCATGGTGCTCCCCATCATCTGAACAGGCAGGAGTCTCTGTGCTGAGTGTCTGGGGACCTGGGTCACTGGTCTAGCTGGGAGAATTGGGGCATGTCTCTTTATCTTGCTATTTTCTCACATATAAACATCTCCCTCATCATTAAAATGAGGGGGTGGACTAAGAGATTTCTAAGCAAGCTTCTCACCCTCCTAGTCTGTGATTCTAGTAAGAGTGGTGTGAAAAGCAAAATGTGCCTCTCAAAACAGAGCATTTTCCCAGGCAGCCTTCAGCCTATCAGAGATTGTGCTTCCCAGAGCTGATCTGTTAAAGTTGGATCTTTGGAATTTGGCACCTATGTCCCCATAGGAGTAGTCTTTTAAGTGATGATTAGCTTTCCAGGGCTGGCTTATAACACCCGGCTTAATGCACAATGAAGCAGAAACACCGCACATTTGCATTGGAAACGGCGGAAAACAATACTGTGACAACACTAGTAATTAAACCAAACAGAAAAACAATCCCATTGAATGAGAACTCATTTTTTATTTATCCGAAATCCTGGTGCTTGAGGGAAGCAGGTTAATTTAGAAGAGGAGGAGGTCTAGGAAGCGTGTGGAGGAGAATCTGCAGCATCTCTTCTAGGCTCTCTTAAGGGGTTTGGACTGAGGCTGGTGGTGCAGGTTCTTGACATGTCTGACTTTGCTTAAAAATTCAAGGATTCCTGCTAAACCATTGTGTTTTTTCTTTGAGATAGGGTTGGCCTACGTCTCTCGTGTCTAAAGCCATCATAAGGATTTGAACTTATCAATAGAAAGTGGAGAGGGAGAGAGAAGAACGGAGACTGAAAGGCGAGAGGCAAGAATTCTCCTAGACATCAGCAACGGGTGAGCCTCCTGTATGTTTTGTTGGGTCTACCCATGCGGACTTACATAGCAGTTTCAAGTGGAAAAAAAAAATCATCTGCCAGGATATAAAAATTTCATTAAAATATATCCAGGCCTGGCGCAGTAGGATGGCTTACGCTTGTAATCCCAGCACTTTGGGAGGCCGAGGCAGGAAGATCTCTTGAGGTCAGGAGTTCGAGACCAGCCTGGCCAACATAGTGAAATGCTGTCTCTACTAAAAATATAAAAATTTGCCGGACATTGTGGTAAGTGTCTGTAATGCCAGCTACTTGGGAGGCTGAGGCATCGGAATCACTTGAACCCGGGAGCTGGAGGTTGCAGTGAGCAGAGATTTCACCAATGCACTCCAGCCTGGGTGGGTGACAGAGTGAGACTGTCTTTTGACTCTGTCTCAAAAGAAAAAGAAAATATTTCCTTTTTGGTCCCTCAGGCATTTGAGTTTGAAAGCCCCAGGTGATATCATCTAATAAGAGGAAGAGATTAAAAAGAGTTTGTGTGTGAGGCCAGGCATGGTGGCTCACACTTGCAATCTCAGTGCTTTGAGAGGCTGAGGTGGGAGAGTCCCTTAAGCCCAGGAGTCTGAGACCAGCCTGGGCAATATAGTGAGACCCTGTCTCTACAAAAAAAAATTAAAAATTAGCCAGGTCTGGGAGTGCGCACCTGTAGTCCCAGCTACTCGGGGGTTGAGGCAGGAGGATCGCTTGCCCAGGAATTCAGTGTTATAGTGAGCTATGATTATACTGCTGTACTCCAGCCTGGGTGACAGAGCAAGACCCTGTCTCTTAAAAAAGTGTGAGAGTGGGCCAGGCGTGGTGGCTCATGCCTGTAATCCCAGCACTTTGGGAGGCTGAGGTGGGTGAATCATGAGGTCAGGAGTTTGAGACCAGCCTGGCCAACATGGTGAAACCCCATCTCTACTAAAAATACAAAAAATTGGCTGACCATGGTGGTGTAATCCCAGCTACTTGCGAGGCTGAGGCAGGAGAATTGCTCAAGCCCCAGAGGCAGAGGTTGCAGTGAGCCAAGATCATGCCACTCCAGCCTGGGCAATAGAGCAAGACTCCATCTCAAAAAAAAAAAAAAAAAAAAAGTGTGAGAGTGATTACATGAAATAGATTATCTGAGGAATTAATAAAAGATAAAAGCAGAAAAGGGAGGCAAGCCATGCATTGTCCCTGGGTCTGGAGGAGGGTCAAGTTAGACACTTCCTTCTGTGGCGATCAGGTGGCCTTGCAGCTCTGGTACAACTTGGTTACTGTTGGGGGTGACTTCTGGAGGGCTGGGAGAGCTAATGTGCAAATGTTTGGTACACTTCCATGTACTTAAGATTTCTGAGTTAAGAGGCAGAATTTCTATGCTTGGCTGGTTCCCACTATTGTCTGAACTGAATCCTGGGACCTCTGCGAAAGAACGTGCCTACAATTCTGATATAAGGGCAATGTGGTACTTGATCACTAGGGTGAATGTGGCTGACCTTGTTGAGTGGTGGTGGCGGGGGCCTTTATCTCCGCTGTTCCAGGTGAGACTATTCATAGCTCTGTGCTGGTTACAGGTGGGGAATGCCTCTCCTTGCCCATGTTCTGGTGAGATGCTGCCTCTGGCTCTTTTTCCTTTCCCTGTCCCTGTGTCACTTGGCAGTTTCTGAGTTGTTGCAGCAGACCAGACTCCTCTGGGACATGGTTCTCAAGTTTTGAAGCATGCCAGTTCCACCTGGGAGCGGGGCAGATGCAAAATGCAGATTCCTGGGCTCCATGTCAAACAGAATGAAACAGATTTGGATGAACTCAGCTCTAGGGTCTCCTTCAGCTCTGCAAGCTGGAATTCGACAGCTCTGCCTCTGTTTAAATTACTCCCCGGTTATGGTTAGTCATGTCTTCTCTCAGGCTCAACTCTTGGCTGAGGCTGAAGCTGGTCACCCAGGGGCTCAGGGGTTAATTTCCTGATGTTCCTGGACTTGTTTCCCTAGCCCTATCTTTTGATGCTGGAAAGGGGCCAGGAGCAAAGGCTCTGAGCACTCAGGGAAAAGTCTGCACTGTAGCCTTCCTGGATTCTGACAGCCTTTCTCCTCCAGGTGCAGAAGGAACCTGTGTCTGAGTTGTGCAGCATCCAAGATCCTGTAGGGGCTGTTCATTTGGTGAGTGTGACACGTGTCTTCCTCTGTTTTCCTACATTCCTATGCCCCAGAGCTTGCCTTCAGCTCAAGCTGAAGTATGGAGGGGTTATTGACTGAACGGTGACCCTCCCTCCAAATTCGTATGCTGCAGCCTTCATCCCCAATGTGACTCTGTTTGGAGATAGGGCTTTTAAGGAGTAGATTAAGGTTAAATGAAGTCATGAGGGTGGGTCCCTAATCTGATGGGATCAGTGTCCTTGTAAGATGAGACACCAGAGATTTCTCTTTGTGCACACACACTGAAGGAGGATCATGAGAGGACACAGCAAGAAGGCAGCTGTCCACAAGTCAGAAAGAGAGGCCTCAATGGAAACTGAATCAATCAGAGCCTTGATTGTGGATTTATTGCCTTTGGAGCTGTGAGTAAATAGATGTATGGTGTTGAAGCCATCCTATGTGCAGTATTCTGTTATGACAGCCTGAGCTAACTAAGACAGGAGCAAATATTCATTCATTCATTCATTCATTCAAACAGGAGGTTCATGTGTATATAAGAATTACCTATAGGGAGTCCTTCAACTTACTTGGACTTTGGGTGATCACATATAAGTCACTGTGGGTCAGGTTTTCCCCATCTTGGTCTAGACTTCCCCAGGAGTCACCTATCTTGCTCAGAATTTCAGGGGACGGTTCTTCTATCTCTGTCTTGGCACCTTACTTGCTCCTTCCCAAATTACTACTCTTTGGCATTTAAAAAAAAAAGCTTAAGGGGTCCGATGATGCCATTCTGGAGCTTGGCTTTGGTGCATACATGGCCATGAGGCTGTATGTATGTGGGTTTGTGTATGTCGACACCAAGCATTCATGCAGGTCTGAATGGTCACATCGGAACTGAGTGTGCTCAGGAGTGTGATACTATATACATTTGTTCACCTATACAAGACTAGGTTTCAAACCTGAAACCCTGGGTTGATAATAATTTTTTACTTTTTAGCTATGTTATCTTAAGCAAGATACTTAATTTCTTTAGGCCTCGGTTTCTTCATCAGTGAAACAGAGAGGATAGACTAGTCAGAGGGGAGCTGCAGGATGACAGGATGACAGGAGAGGGACTGGGCAAAGCCCTGTAAAGGGCCCGCTGCCTCCAGATGAGAGGATTTCAGCTCTTATTTCCCCGAGGCTGTGTGGCCTGGCCCTGACCTCAGACAGTCCCCTGCTCTGCCCTTTTGGCTTGTTGACTCTGATACCCACAGGGGTGATGTGACCACCAAGTGGCTGTACTCTGCCAGGCCTGCATCCCCAAGGCTGTTGACCACCTCTGTTTTCTCCTCCTTCCCCGTGGGCCTGAGCCTGGTTTGTACTTGGCATCTGGTAATTATTATCGAATACATAAATGAATGAAGGGCACATTGTAGCCACTCCATATCCAATTATTGAGTGGAATGAGGTGTCTTGGGCAGGTGGGGGTCTGCTCCTGTCAGCTGGAGTGAAGGTGGGCAGGTAAGAAAGGAAATGAACATTTCTTGAGCAGCTTTCTCCTGAGAACAACGTGAATCTCTCCCCTACTGCTTGGGAAGCAGAGGAAGGGAAAGGAAGCCCTCTGGGGGTGTCTATAAGCATCCTCATGGCCCCAGAGCCAGCGGGGAGGAAAAGTATGATTAGAAAATCATCTCTCTGCCACATGATGCTCGATAATTTCCATTTATTGAACAACTACTATGTGCCATGTACTGGGCTAAAATCCCAACCCAAATTCAACATTATCTCCCAACAGAAGTTGTCTTATTTAATACCTAAAACACTGTATGAGGCATAGGTAAAATATGGCACAAAAAAGGATTTATAAACTGTAAAGTGCTATAAAATGTCAGGGATTGTTCCGAGAATGATTCTTTTCCCTCCCCCATCTCTGCAGTTTGCCCGTCAGCCACCCAGTGCAGGGTTGGCACCCACCTTGCCTGTCTCCTTCCCAGCTAATTGGGGAGGCTCTCCAGGCCTGATTTATGTGGACACTCACACATTCTCCCACTGAACATCATTCTAATCAGACACCTCATTATCGGAAGCCAGCCTCCTCGGGGCTGCCTGGACAGGGTTATTACAGGATATTATACAGACCATTTGCATGGCCACCTTCAGGTCATTTCCATCACTTTAAGCTACTTACAGGCCCATTTTCTTCCCCATAATATTTGCCTAATTCGATTACTCCATGGCCTTAGCTGGCTCAAAATGAAATCAAAAGTTACAACTGGGAGCAAAGTCGACTGGATCCTGATGCCTTCTCAGTACTTTGGGGCTTACCTGGTCCCAGGCGACTGCTGCTGGAACCAGGCTTCCCATCTGAAGGGGGACTGCTGAGCCTGGAGGGGAGATGCGGAGATGGGGTGGGAAAAGTGCAGCTTGTTGGATGGGCCAATATTTTTATTTTTTATATTTTTATTTTTGAGACGAAGTCTCACTCTGTTGCCCAGGCTGAAGTGCACTGGCATGATCTGGGCTCACTGTAAATTCCACCTTCCAGGTTCAAGCGATTCTCCTGCCTCAGTGTCCCAAATATCTGGGATTACGGGAGCCTGCCATCATGCCTGGCTAGTTTTTGTGTTTTTAGTAGAGACGAGGTTTTATCATGTTGGCAAGGCTAGTCTCAAATTCCTGACCTCAGGTGATCCACCTGCCTTGGCCTCCCAAGGCGCTGGGATTATAGGCATGAGCCACCGCCTGGATAGGCCAAGCTTTATAGGTTGAGATGACACAGAGGACCCCTTTCTAGCCCCTGAGTTCACCTTTAGTAAACTCATTCAGAGCTCCCTGTACTCCTCCATTACAACTCTTAACAGGCTATGTTGTAATCCATCATGTAATACCTGTTTTCCTGCCAGGGGATAAGCTATGTGAGGGTAAAGGCTGCTGGTCTTCTCAATCTTTGATCTGCAGTGTGTAGCCCAGCACCTAATAACCTAATAACTGATCAGTGAATAGGCAAATGTTTGTTGTTTGATTCATGGAATGAATGGCTCCTCATTGCTTTTAACCATTCGTTGCTAGGAATGTGTGTCTCTGCGACTGCTCAGTAATGAGTCTTGATTTGGTGTCGAAGCTCCCATTCCTTTTATGTTGTTTGCCCTCTCCCTGTATCTGGTCCTGAAGGGTTCAGTTTGATATTTCTGCTCATGTCCGTGCACTGTGGTGGATGAGAAGTCTGGAAGGACAAAACTCTAGAGCGACAGGTCTTAACTAGAGCCGGGGACTCCCAAGGGACTTTTGGCAACGTCTGGAGATATTTGTGGTTGTCACGACGGTGGGGATAACCAGTAACCAGCAGCATCCATTGGTAGGCCAGAGACGCTGCCAAACATCCTGCACTGGAAAGCCCCCAAGAGCACAAAGGCATCCATTTCAAAGTAGCGACGGTGCCGAGGTTGAGAGACCTCGTCCTAAGTTAACCCAACGCGTTTAACAGAAGGAGGGATGTCAGACTTCCTCAGGGTCACTTGAATTCTGCTGAGGTTTAAGGAGAATTTTTTTTTTTTTAGACAGAATCTTGTTCTGTTATCCAGGCTGGAGTGCAGTGGCATGGTCTTGGCTCACTGCAGCTTCTGCCTTCCAGACTCCAGTGATACTCCTGCCTCAGCCTCCCAAGTAGCTGGGATGAGAGGTGTGCACCACCATGCCTGGCCAATTAGTGTGTGTGTGTGTGTGTGTGTGTGTGTGTGTGTGTGTGGTTTTTTTTTTTTTTTTTTTTTTTTTCCAGACGGAGTCTTACTCTGTCACCCAGTCTGGAGTGCAATGGCATGGTGTCAGCTCACTGCAACCTCCACCTCCCAGGGCCTCCCGAGTAGCTGGAATTACAGGCACCTGCCACCTCGCCTGGCTAATTTTTGTATTTTTAGTAGAGATGGGGTTTCACCATGTTGGCCAGGCTGGTCTCGAACTCGTGACTCGTGATCCACCCACCTTGGCCTCCCAAAGTGCTGAAATTACAGGTGTGAGCCACCATGCCCAACCCAATTTTTGGACTTTTAGTAAAGATGGGGTTTCACCATGTTGGCCAGGCTGGTCACGAACTCCTGGCCTCAAGTGGTCCACCTGCCTTGGCCTCCTAGAGTGCTGGGATTACAGGTGTGAGCCACCACACCCAGCCAGTTCAAGGGGATTTTTAGATGACACCTGCCCAAGTTCTGATCATGAATCAGGTAGGAGATCAAAATACTTCTTTTAGTTGCTGAGAAAGCTATTGGAGAACACAGGTTTAAGTCTGCTATTTGGAGGAGATTGCTAATTTTGCACTCCTGAAATGAATTTATTAATCTCCCTTGAAAACATAGGCCTCCATCTGGGGCCTGGCCTGGCAGAGACGGGAAGAGGACATTCACTGCTTTGAGCCATGCACACCCAGCTTCTGTCCCCACTCTCATGAACTCTTCTTTACCTAGAATGGCAGACAGTGTGGCCCAGACTCAGGTGAGGTGAAATAGAAGCCCCACCTAAAAAGACAATAGTTGAGGGTTTCTGTGGTGGAAAGTGTGATCCTCCAGTGGTGATATCTGCTGGGAGGGCCTGGAGTCAGAAAGGCCTGGCCTTGAGTTCATCTTCTGTCCAAGGCTCATGGCTAGTCAATCTCTGAGCTTTCCTCCCCCCTCCCTCCCTCCTTCCCTCCCTTCCTTCCTTCCTTCCTTTGTTCCTTCCTTCCTTCCTTTCTTTCTGTCTCTCTCTCTCTTTCTCTCTCTCTCTCCCTCCCTCCCTCCTTCCCTTCCTCCCTCCCTTCCTTCCTTCCTCTGTCACCCAGGCTGCACAACCTTGGCTCACTGCAGCCTCCACCTGCCAGGTTCCATCAATTCTCCTGCCTCAGCCTCCCGAGTAGCTGGGGCTACAGACGCCTGCCACCATACCCAGCTAATTTTGGATTTTTATTAGAAACGTCATTTCGCCATGTTAGCTAGTGTGGTCTTGAACTCCTGACCTCAAGTGATCTGCCTGCCTCGGCTTCTCAAAGTGCTGGGATTATAGGCTTGAGCCACCGCGCCCAGCCAATCTCTCTCTTCTACTAGTAAATCTAATATCTCCTCCTTGGGCCCCTCCCTTTTTCTATTCTTGGGGTTTACTCAGACTAGAGGTCAGCCAGATCCCACGGTCTAGCAGCATGACAACTCCTAAGTCACAGCACAGGCAAAATGGGGTGTCCCTTGCCTGGATTTGGGGCTTGCAGCTTTGGGAGCTCACACCCAACCTTAGCACTCTTCCCCAAAGCATGACAACATGTCAGGGTAGGTGTCCACAGGGGCTGTTACCTTTGCTGCTTTGGAATTTAATGTGGGAAGTGATCCAGACCTTCTCACAGTGTGCTTTGGGCACGGGGTTACTGTGAGTCCCAGGGCCTGCGCTCCACTTATGTAGGCCTGTGGGAGGTGGCTGGACTTCTGATAGGGCGGTTTCTAGGTCCCAGGAGACAGAATGCTAAGCAATGTGAACTCCGAGTGTGATATGGAGGGTGAGAGCCGGTGCCTTTGAAAGGATCATGGCCGCTGATAGGATGGGTATCTCAGGGGTGCCCATACTGTACTGAATTTGGAATGTATCATCCTCGCAACACTTCAGTACGATCCTAGGGTGGGACAGGAACCCTCCAGAACATGACTAAGACTGAATTTTTTACAGATTCTGGAGAGTAGGGGCTTGTAGCCAAGTTCAGTTTGATTTAGACAAATGATAAAGTGACATTTCTTGTACCAGTGTGTTGCAGAAGAATTCATGCCAGTTATATTGGGCTGTATCACACATTTCAATCTTTGTCAGCCCAGTAGGCAAAAACTGCATTCTTTCCCAAGACAACCAAGGGGAGAGGAGGTTTGTCTCAGTAGATGTATATTTTGAGGTGGTGAAGACCAGTTGAGGAAAGGCTCCACAAGGGCCAGCCAAAGACAGGAGAGGGACAGGGAGACCGAGAGGAGCCACAGGCCCCACCTGTTAGCCTGTCTCTGTCCAGCTGACACCCCAGGTCTGCTGGGCTTGTTTAGGAGATGCCACCTCTGCAGAACTTAGGGAGTTGCAACCACACTTGTCCCAGCGTGTGGCCTCTTAGTTCTAAACCCTTTGCTCTTTAGGACATCTTTACTACCCACCCTCCTATGTCCACCTGTGCACTAACACCCTTGCTTTTTTTTTTTTTTTTTTTTTTGAGACGGAGTTTCGCTCTTGTTACCCAGGCTGGAGTGCAAAGGCGCAATCTCGGCTCACTGCAACCTCCGCCTCCTGGGTTCAAACGATTCTCCTGCCTCAGCCTCCTGAGTAGCTGGGATTACAGGCACACACCACCACACCTGGGTAATTTTTGTATTTTTTAGTAGAGATGGGGTTTCACCATTTTGGCCAGGCTGGTGTGGAACTCCTGACCTCAGGTGATGCCACTGCCTCAGCCTCCCAAAGTGCTGGGATTACAGGCATGAGCCATCACGCCTGGCCTTACTTTGTTGTTATAGTGAAATATTTAAAAAATACATGAAAATGGGCAGTTTAATAATATGAAGAATATTTGTTTACCTATCAGTCAGTTTTGTCAAATTCTAACATTTTGTCATATTTGCTTCAGATCTTTTTTTCTTTTTTTGAGATGGAGTCTTGTTCTGTCCCCCAAGCTGGAGTGCAGTGGTAGAATCTCGGCTCACTGCACCTCTGCTTCCCCGGTTCAAGCAGTTCTTGTGCCCAAGACTCCCAAGTAGCTGGGATTACAGGCACACACCACCATGCCCAGCTAATTTTTGTATTTTTAGTCGAGACAGGGTTTTACTATCTTGGCCAGGCTATTCTTGAACTCCTGACCTCAAGTGATCTGTCCCCCTCGGCCTTCCAAAGTGCTAAGATTGCAGGTGTGAGCCACCACACCTACTCCCCCACTTTTTTTTAAAGAAAATATTCCAGATTCCAGAGCCTCGAACAGTGGCTCATGCCTATAATTCCAGTACTTCAGGAGGCTGAGGTGGGAGGATCGTTTGAGCTCAAGAGTTCAAGACCAGCCTGGGCAATATAGCAAGACCCTGCCTCTAAAAAAAATATATTTAAAAATTTGCTTTGCATGGTGACATGTGCCTGTAGTACCGGTTGCTTGAGAGGCCGAGGTGGAAAGATTGCTTGGGCCCAAGAGCTTGAGGCTGCAATAAGCTATGATTATGCCACTGTACTCTACCCTAGATGGCAGAGCAAGACCCTGTCTCTAAAAATAAATGAATCATCATAGATTCAATAGAAGCCCCCTGGATACCCATCCCCAGTCCCATCATCCTACCTTCTCCCTGTGAGATAATTACTCTTCTGAATTTGGAGTTTATCATCCCACTCATAATTGTATATTTTTGCCGCTGATGTGGTTCCAGAAACTATATATAAACACATATATGCATATACATACAGGAATGTAAATGTGTGTATATACAAGTACATGTAGTTTTGCATATTTAAAATTATGTATGGACAGTATTATACTACATATATCTGCAACTTGCTTTCTCCCCTTGAAGATTGAGACTTAGCCATGTGGTTCTTATAATTCTGGTTCATTCATTTTCACTGCTGTATAATATTCGTTGTATGACTATACCAGAATCACTTGTCCATTTTTCTGTTAATGGTTGTTTAATTTTTTTCCCATTTTCTTCATTGTTATGCTTGAGCACCTGAGAATTACGTGTGCAAGGAGACAGGAGTCTCCTTATACCATGCGTAGAGAGCTTTTCTGGGACATATACAAAGGAGCTGAATTGCAGGGCTGTGGGGGATATACATTTTTGACACTAGTGGAGATAGCTACATTGTCCTTCCAAGTGACTGTTTATCAAAGAGGGTATGAGAGCATCTGTTAATCTATCGTTAGTTGACATTGTCAGACTTAAACACATTTTTTGTGATCTGGTGAGTGTAAAACAATGCCTTAGGCTGGGTGCAATGGCTCACACCTATAATCCCAGCACTTGAGACCAAGGAGGGTGAATCAACTTAGGTCAGGAGTTCGAGACCAGCCTGACCAACATGAAGAAACCCTGTCTCTACTGAAAATATGAAATTAGCCAGGCGTGGTGGTGAATGCCTGTAATTGCAGCTACTTGGGAGGCCGAGGCAGGAGAATTGCTTGAACCCGGAAAGTGGAGGTTGTGGTGAGCCGAGATCATGCCATTGCACTCCAGCCTGGGCAACAAAAGTGAAACTGAAACTCTGTCTCAAACCAAAAAAGAAGCCTCATTGTTTTCATTTGTATTTGAACATCATTAGTGAGGTTAAACATGTTTTCATGATTACTGGCCATCAGCTTCTTTTTTGTGTGTGAATTGTCTATCCATTTTCTTTGCCCATTTTCCTATTGGGTTGTTTGTCTTTTTCTTATTGATATGTAGGAATTTCTTAGAAGTTCTGACTATGAATCTGTTCTCAGTTGTATGCAGTCTGTGGCTTATCTTTTCATTTGTTCATGGAGTCTCTTTTTGTGCAGAAGACTTTTAAAAATTTTAAATTAACTCTCCTTCTTTTTCAAGGGAAGCCAGGACTTCTAAGAGATGATGTCTTAGTCCATTTGTGTTGCTATGAATGAATACCTGAGGCTGGATAATTTCTAAAGAAAAAATGTTTATTTGGCTCATGGTTCTGCAGGCTCTACAAGAAGCATGGCACCAGCATCTGCTTCTGGTGAGGCCTCAGGAAGCTTCCAGTCCTGGTGGAAGAAGGAAGGGAGGAGGCATCACATGGGGAAAGGAAGGAAGCAAGAGAGAGGAAAGGGAGATGCCAGGTTTTTTTCAATGACTAGCTCTGGGAGTTGGGGGAAAATCTCCAGGGAACTAAGAGAGCTGGAGCTCATTACTGGGAGAATCTTACCAAGACATTTATAAAGGATCTGCCTCCATGTCCCAAACACTTCCCACGAGGCCCTGCCTCCTTCACTGGGGCTCAAATATATTTATTTAGAGAAAGGATCTTGCTCTGTTGCCCAGACTGGAGTCCAGTGGTGTGATCATGGCTCACTGCAGCCTCCACCTCCTGGACCCAAGTGATCCTTCCACCTCAGCCTCCTGAGTAGCTGGTACTACAGGTGCATGCCACCACTATTTTTTATTTTTACTTTCTGTAGAGATGGGGGTCTCACTATGTTTCCCAGGCTGATCTTGAACTCCCGGGCTCAAGCTATCCTCCTGCCTCAACCTCCCAAAGCACTGGGACTACAGATGTAATTCATCTCTCCCAGCGGCCCCATGTTTCAGGTCAGGATGCTAAGGTTGAGCGAGGACACAGCTGTTCAAGGTCACATAGCTAGTGCTGGGCAGAGCCAGGACCAGGGCCTGGGCCAGTCATGTAGATGGTCAGGTGGGGTGTGTACCGGCGCCCCTTCAAACAGGCTTCACTAAATATTTGTTCCACGTTCTGTCCCTGGGGTTGGAATTGGTGGCTAGGGAGAGTTTGTGTGGGGTTCCTACTAACCCCTGTCAATTTCACTGGGAGTGGGGATGAAGTTACTGAAGAAGATTTGTGTAGAGTCCTGAGTTTGAGGCACCATTTGACTTATTTGTTGCATTGATGTTTTGGTCTCCCTTACAGATTCTTGCCCAGCGTGTGTGCCCTGAATAAGGTTTTCTAGATCTGGGCCAGAAAGTCTCCTACGGGAAGGGGTGGGGATCGAGGTCTGTGAGAGGCCTGTGGGTAGAGCAGGTGGTTGCTCAAAGGTCCTGCCGACTAGAGTGACCATAGGATTTTTCATCCAAACTGGGATGCTTGAGAGTGTGAGGGGAAACTATTAATAGTGACAGAGGGACAAATAGCAGTGAACTGGGACTATCTCAGGCATTCCAGGACATCTGGTCACCCTGCTTCTGGAGTGTGCATTTCTGGTCATCACATTCAGCCTTCCTCTGCCAATTTCTGGCAGTCTCCACCCCACCTTCTTCCTACTGCTCTGGAGGAATTTGGGGGCCCTTTTCCAGTCACCCCAGGCCCTTCACACCACCTCTCTCCTTTGCAAAAGTGCTTTTAGAAGTCCTGTCTCCTTCTGTCCAAATCCCATTCATCATAAGTCCCCTTGTGCCCACCCAAGCTTGTAGTCAACTCTCTCCTGAGTTCCTAGAGCATTTACTCTACATTGTTTATTTAGACATTGAACTTGGAACTTCGTGTGCCTCGTCTCCCCCAGTTAGCTTGTAAGAAACTCAAAAACAGAACCATCCATTACACTTCTCTGCCTCTGTCCTTCAAAAGGACTAACTTGCGCTGATGCTAAATGTCCCCTCTCAGTCTGTCCCGCTGTTTGAGTTGGGGGAGGTAGTCTTTTTCCTTTAGGAGAGTGGGTTCCTTTTCTTGAAATAATTTCTCTCAGTAGCACATGGTGATTGCGACACTCCTTGCTGTGTCTAATCTGCACTTCTGTTTTTGTGGCCTTCTCTCTTCTCTCTATGCTACTTTCAAGGATAGTTCTCTGGAACCTGGCACAGCAGGTGATTCGGCACATCAGCATGTCAAAGTACAAGTTCGAACTTGGGGATAAACACGTAATAATCACTACTGAGCAGGAGCCTCTAATTTCAGGGTTGCATACCTGTGGTGTCCTTAAGAGAAAAGACCTACCTTAGAAAAGACTTTTTCTTTTCCACTTTTTTTTTTTTTTTTGAGACGAAGTTTTGCTCTTTTCGCCCAGGCTGAAGTGCAATGGCGCTATCTAGGCTCACTGCAACCTCCTTCTCCCAGGTTCAAGCAATTTTCCTGCCTCATCCCCCTCAGTAGCTGGGATTACAGACACTCATCACCACACCCAGCTAATTTTTGCATTTTTAGTAGAGATGGGGTTTCATCATGTTGGCCAGTCTGGTCTCGAACTCCTGTCCTTAGATGATCCATCCACCTCGGCCTCCCAAAGTGCAGGTATTACAGGCGTGAGCCACTGTGCCTAGCCTAGAAAAGATTTTCAAAAAAGCCTTCTAATTTCAAGGACATAGAATTAGTTGTAAGACTTCTTGACTTCTGTGTTAATCTCTAAGGCTTCTTTATCAATGTATGGCCAGATGATGTTGCTCTCAGGTCATAAGCAACGAGCTTATCAGAACTCTCTGGCATCTTGTGGCTTTGCACAGCCCCAGGGGAGTGAGGTTGAGTATCACTGGTCAGAGATGGATTATGTTTATTATTACATTCTGGTGCAGACTTAGAGGTCTATAACAGCTTGACATTCCTGGATGTGACCTCAGGATGGTGAGTCCAATACCATGAGACATTTTCCTGGTAGGAGTTAAATTGGTTTTATGATTGTTGCTTTTTGAGGAAGAAACACATCATAAAAATGGAGTTGCCATATGAAGGCCGAAAGCTATTGTATATATATATATTTTTTTTTTTTTTTTGAGACAGGGTCTCACTTTGTCACCCCGGCTGGAATGCAGTGATACAGTCATGGCTCACTGGAGCCTCGACCTCCCAGGCTCAAGTGATCCTCCCACCTCAGCCTCCTGAATTGGAAGCCATTGTTTTGTTTTGAGAACAAACACATCATGGACTGTACAGATCCTGCCTCGTGGTGGGAGAGGTGACGGGCTGGCTAATTAGATGGTCTAAGGAGGTGGCAGGGAGGTCCAATTGCACACTTGCTTTCTTATCACTGAGGAAACCTGATGTGTGCAGATAGTGTGGGATTTCATGAAGGCCTCTTATGAGTTTCTCTTCTGTTGATTTCAAGATCAGGGCAATATCAGGCATGGTGTGGTGGCTCATTCCCATAATCCCAGCACTTTGGGAGGCTGCGGTGGGAGGATTGCTTGAGGCCGGCAGTTTAAGACCAGCTTGGGCAACATAGTGAGACCCTGTTTCTACAGTTGTTTTTTTTTTTAATTAGCTGGGCTTGGGGTGCACACCTATAGTCCTAGCAACTCAAGAGGCTAAGGTGGGAGGATCACATGAGCCCAGGAGGTTGAGACTGCAGTGAGCTACCATTGCTTCACTGCACTCTAGCCTGGGCAACAAAGTAAGACTCTCTCTAAAATAAAAAAAAATAGAACGATGAGGGCAGTTTCAAACTCTGGTTCCCCACCTGGAGCTCTGGATGTATGGGGAGGTCCTAGGGCAGCACAAACTGCATTGTAAGGTGCTTGACTGTGGATGTTCCTCAATGAATGACAATTATTTGAGCGTCCCTAGCAGGACTTCTATGGATTCATTCATTCTTTTTTTTTTTTTTTTTTTTTTGAGATGAATTCTCACTCTGTCACCCAGACTGGAGTGCAGTGGCTCGATCTCAGCTCACTGCCACCCCTGCCCCCTGGCTACAAGTGATTCTAGTGCCTCAGCCTCCTGAGTAGCGCCTGCTGCCACGCCCAGCTAATTTTGTATTTTTAGAAGAAATGGGGTTTTACCATGTTGGCCAGGCTGGTCTTGAACTCCTGACCTCAAGTGATCTGCCTGCCTCAGCCTCCCAAAGTGCTGGGATTACAGGCGAATTCACTTTAATAGGCGTGGGCAAAGTCCAGAAGGAGGGGGAGTGGATTCACTGCTGGGTGATACTTGCTTAAATGCCTTAATCGTAGGGCCCTGTGGTCTCCACAGAGTAAACCGTGAGGCATCGTTAGCATCAACAAGACTCAGTGGGTTTCTGAAATATTTTCAGGCCACCTAACTTAATATTTCATGCTTTATCTTTTCCAAACCACTTCAACCTTTTGTATTCTGAAGATACTTATTTATTCATTCATCAAACTTCATGGGTAAGTGCTGGGGATACAGCAAAGAATGAGTCAGACACGGTCCCTGCCCTTACGGAGCTCACAGCTGATTGGTGGAGACAGAACATAAACAAGAAGGCATGATGAGGGTTCTGATGTAATTCTAGCACTTTGGGAGCCAGAGGAGGGTGGATCATTTGTGTCTGGGAGTTCAAGACCAGCCTAACCAACATGGAGAAACCCCATCTTTACTAAAAATACAAAAAATTAGCACGGCATGGTGGCACATACCTGTGATCCCAGCTACTTGGGAGGCTGAGGCAGGAGAATCACTTGAACCCGGGAGGTGGAGGTTGTGGTGAGCTGAGATCATGCCATCCAGCCTGGGCAACAAGAGCAAAACTCCATCTCAAAAAAAAGAAAAAAGACAGTGAACAATGGGTGCCTACCACAAGGCAGCCTTTGCCCTAACTTTCCTTCCAATTGCCCATTTTTCAGAGAACATTTGAGGAAATCTGCTGGCATTGCCCCTGGTTGGGCTGTTGTAAGGCAAACCTAGGCCTCTGATTTCTTCCCAAGAAGCTTTAGCCCTGCCCACATGGCTTCTCCCAGAGGGGTCACCCTTCTGGTCTGAGGTTGCTGCCAGTAACAGGAGCACCTTGGGTGCTGCAGTCTGGAATGTGCATGCTGGCCCTCAGCTGCCATGCAAGAGGGCAATGGGGAGAGCCCGGGAGGGTGTGCTTGATGATTCCTTTTTATTTTAGTTTTTTGGTACAGAGTCTCATGCTGTAGGTCAAGCTCGGGTGTGGTGTGGTGTGGTGGCGTGATCTCAGCTCACTGCAACCCCCACCTCCTGAGTTCAAGTGATTCTCCTGGCTCCACCTCCCAAGTAGCTGGGATTACAGACACCCACAACCATGCCTGGCTAATTTTTGTATTTCTATTAGAGACGAGGTTTCACCATATTGGCCAGGCGGGTCACGAACTCCTGACCTCAGGTGATTTGCCTGCCTCAGCCTCCCAAAGTGCTGGGATTACAGGCATGAGCCACCCTGCCCGGCCATGCTCAGTGATTCTTGAGGGTCCCTGGATCTGGCTGACAGCCACCTGGGAGCCACACCACTGGGAATGCTGCGCAGGTTCTCAAGTGCACATCTCACAGCTCCCCTCACAGGTGACAGTAAAGACCGTGGAATTCCAGGTGATGTAGACTGCACCTCCCTCAAGAGATCTGCACAGTGGGTGCACTTAGAGTTGTCCTTTCTCTAAAGTAATTTTCTCTGTGAGCCTCCAAAGCTACAAAGAGTGTGGATGTGGCCTTGGCTGGGTTTCTGTCTTTGGATGCAGACATATGGAGCCTGCGCCCTCTGAGCCCTGCTGCCTGGGCCGGCCAATGCTCTCTGGGCACTGAGTCATGGGTACAGCAGAGGTCACTCCTGTATTATCTGAGAGCTGGGTTATCTTAAGAGTAAAGCACACTTGTTGAGGACCCTTCGTGTGCTGAGTGCTATGACAAAACTTTATGATTTCATCTCAGTGTCTTTTGTAGGAATTGCTTGTTAGCTCCATTTAGTTCCATTTTCTTTTCCTTTCTTTCTCTTTTTTTTTTTTTCTGAGACAGAGTTTCACCCAGACTGGAGTGCAATGGCATGATCTCAGCTCCCTGTAACCTTCACCTCCCGGGTTCGAGCAAGTCTCCTGCCTCAGCCTCCTGAGGAGCTGGGACTACAGGCATGTGCCACCATGCCCGGCTAATTTTTGTATTTTTAGTAGAGACAGGGTTTTGCCCTGTTGGCCAGGCTGGTTTTGAACTCCTGGCCTCAGGTGATCAGCACACCTTGACCTCCCAAAGTGCTGGGATTATAGGCATGAACCATCATCACACCCGACCTTCCATTTTATAGAGATGAACCTTGAGGCTCAGAGGAACCTTGTTGTAGGCCAAACAGCTTGTGCGCACCATGATGGGACCTGAATGCAGCTCCTCTGAGTCCAAAGCCCAGGTTCTTTCTGCCACTCACATCATAGCATGCTGTCTCTTGCTGTATCCAGCAGCCTCCCATACTGGAGGCTTTCCTTGGGACCCATAAATGTCAAGCTTGATTTAGGGAAGAGACAACAGTGGAGGACTTTATTGTGAATTCCACATTCGAAGGGGATGGGCAGTTTATCAACCAGGAAATCCCCAGACTGCAGTGTGGAGACGGATGGAATGGCTCTGAGATGTAAGTGCTGCGGCTCTTCAGCCAGGCGCCAGGCTCTGTCCTTCCAACTGGAGCCAGTCGCTGAATCTGGGAGCAACAAGGACATGAGCAGCTTCTCCACCACCAGCATGTGTGTCCTAGGTAGATCCTTTGTATCCCCAGGTGCCCATGAGCTCTGGCCTTCCTACAAGCTCTGCTGGGCATAAATGGTCCAGCCGTCTGGCTGCGGTTCTTGGTTTGCAGTTCATTCCTCAATGGGTGGATGCCCTCCTGAATCCTAGCCTTGCTGGTTGGAGTTCTGTGTCTCTGGCTAACTTTTTCTGGCTCTGTGAAAGCCAGGGCTGTTTTCTGCACCTGCAGGCACTGGCTAGGATTCTGCTGAAGCCCATGCAGAGCTCTCTGAAATCAGTGAGGACTTCCTCAGGGAGACCGGCTCTGCTGGACTCACGTCTGTCAGCTTGATTGGACTCAAATTGGGCTCTGTGATTTGAGCCCAGGAGTGGAGTAGTGGCAGCTCTACATCTGAGTCCCTTCTCTCAGATCCAAAATTGTCCTCCTCCTGCTGGCCCATGGGTAGGATTCCAGCATGTTTTGTGTCTGAGGCTCACAGATTCTACCAGTTGATTCCATCATGAGGTCCAACGTTTGTTGCAGTGAGTGATGGTACCCAGGAGAAGCATGATTTTAATCATCCCTCAAAAATGTGGCAGTTGTCCTGGTTTGGATAATGTGGGGCTGGGAGGGTTGGGGAAGAGAAAACCTGTAACAGCAAATGCCTGTGCCTGTCCTTTTTTTTTTTTTGAAACAAAGTCTCGCTCTGTTGCCCAGGCTGGAGTGCAGTGGCATGATCTTAGCTCACTGCAACCTCCGCCTCCTAGCTTCAAGCGATTCTCCTGCCTCAGCCTCCCAAGTAGCTGGGATTACAAGCGAGCACCACCACCCCTGGCTAATTTTTATATTTTTAGTAGAGACGGGGTTTCACCATGTTGGTCAGGCTGGTCTTGAACTTCTAACCTCGTGATCCCCCCGCCTAGGCCTCCCAAAGTGCTGGAGTTACGGGTGCCAGCCACCACATCCAGCCCTGTCTGCATCTTTTTTGGGGTTGGGGGTACAACCTACTTCTTTTCTGAACATTTAGCAATATGTGGAGACTTTTTGGGGGGGGCTTGCTATTAGCATCTAGTGGGTAGAGACAGGGACACTGCTAAACATCATACAGTACATAGGATGGCCTCTGTAACCAAGAAATATTTGCCTGAAAATGTCAGTAGTGCCAAGGTGAAGAACTGTGGCTTTAAGGGAGAGTGGAAAGTCTGGGGCTAAGGCCGGGGACCAGCGTGAATCCGAATCTCTCGTGTACGGCAGTGCTTATGAGTGTCCTGCATGTTTAGAGCACTGTCTTGAGCAACAGCTAGAAGCTTAGTGGGTGAGGTCTGTGGTCACAGCAGTGCTGATACTGCAGGCCCAGATGAGCCTCATCGTGTGGCTGGGTAGGGTTCTCTATTCCCATGCATGGTATCCCTTTAGCACCCCTAGACTGGGTCTACCAGACTTGGCATTTTCTGGGCCACAGTCTATTCTGGAGCACTATGTGGGATGGGGCCCAGGGGTCCAAACGCATACCCAGGGTCCCTTCTTCCTCTTCCTGCCTCCATTTCCCCCTCCCCTGCCTCTGTTTCTTCCCCACCTTTCTTTAGGGCCATTGCACAAGTGCCTGCAGCCTCCAGTTTTTCTCCCATGACAGGATTTCAGAGCCAGACCGAAAGGACCCTGCCCCCACGTCAATGACAAAGACCTGTTTACCCACTTTCCAGGGTGAGAAAGGCTCAGTTCTTAGAAGCACAAACGCCCATCCTCCCCTCTTTGAGGGGGAAGTGAAAATGCTTCCCATTCCTCCCTGTGATGCAGAGGAGAATTTCTTGCTAAAGCAGCAGAAACTAAAACCAAACACGAGTCGCCCACCAACCAAGGGTTCAGCAGAAGGCTCAGCTTTGCATAAAGAGCAGGCTTCTGTGCTGTGTGCCGGAGACCACGGAGACCACGCAGTGCAACGTTCTCATTTTGCACATGGGACAGCAAAGGACCAGAGAGGGGAAGTAGCTCACCCAAGGCCATGCAGGTGATTGGTACAGAGCCTGGGCAGAAGCCAAGTTTCCTGATTCTGGGGCCATTTGGGGTTGACCTCACCCCCACATCAGCAGGTATGGAAGCTCAAGAGGTAGACAACATTAGGAAGAAAGCAGCACAGCAGCACCTCCCACACACCTGATCACTGTCAGAGGCAGGAAGGCATCTCCCTTCTGGCCCCAGCTCCCAGGTGATTCTCTAGCTAGAAATAATGCATGCCTTGTTAAGGCCCTTTTACATCCATTATCTCATATGAACCTTGTTTACGGCATGAGGGGGGTAAAGCTGGGATCACTCTCCTAGTTTTTTTTTTTTTTTTTTTTTTTTTCTCTTGTTGCCCAGTCTGGAGTGCAGTGGCACGATCTCGGCTCACTACAACCTCCACCTCCCAGGTTTGAGTGATTCTCCTGCTTCAGCCTCCCAACTAGCTGGGATTATAGACGCCAGCCACCATGATCAACCAATTTTTTGTATTTTTAGTAGAGATGGGGTTTCACCATGTCGGCCAGGTGGGTCTCGAACTCCTGACCTCAGATAATCCACTTGCCTCACCCTCTCAAAATGCTGGGATTATAGGCATGAGCCAACATGCCAGGCACTCTCTTTCCTTATATATAATGAAAACCAAGGTTCGGGCGGTTAAGTGATATGCCCAAGGTCACACACCTATTGCAGAAGGGAGATTAGAACCCATGTCTTCCTATACAAGATCCCTCTAGGATGCTGTACTACAAGTGAGCTGCTTTACCGGAGACACTGCTCTAGGTGCCTCTGCTTCTTTTGCCTGTCTTCCTCTACTTCTTTGTTATCTTTTACCACTTTACTCCTTTTTTTTTTTTTTCTGACTTCTTCCTGTCTCTTCTTCCCAGTTCTCACATCCTTCAGGTCCCACACTCCTGCAGCCTAATGCAGACCTGGCCCTTTAGATAGGTGCTCAATCTGTATCCATGCATAGCAGATTCCTGATGGAGGTCGGGAGGCTTTGGGATGGAGACTGGACTCCCTCAAGCTTGGGCATTTGGTTGCTTTCCTGTAGCTCACTTGGGCTGTCTCAGTTTCTCTTTTGCAGAATGGAGAGCACTACTCCCTGCCCCTTCTACTTGAGGACGAATTCTGTCAAAAGGGGTTAAAACTGAGCTTAATCTGGATGGAGGCTGGGTCTTCTCATTTGCATATAAGCATCTCCTTTACTGCTAGCCCTGGCAGTTTGCATCCTATTATTCAGGTGCATCCTTGGTGATTTCTCCCTAGAATGGTTGACTGGCTGCATTTGGCTCTCTTTGGCCCTAAGAGCCTATCTCCTGCTCTCCTGGCCCTGATACTCTTGACCTGCCTCTGCAATCATGGCTGCAGGCTATTTCCCAGGTGCTTAATGGTCCCCTCGGCAGAGCTGTTTCCAAGACTGACCAGGGAAATTGGAGAGCCAGAACTGGGGGTGAGGTTACGAACACAAAAGGCCTAACGTGTGTATATGTGGACACTCATGAGATGTGTACTTAATCTCCTTTATCCCCTTGTCCCCATCCCAGGTCATCCTTGGGTAGATCCTCTTTTGCCTTTTTTTTTTTTTTTTTTTGAGACAGAGTCTTGCTCTGTCGTCAGGCACCAGGTTGGAGTGCAGTGACGCTGTCTCGGTTCACTGCAACCTCAGCCTCCCGGGTTCAAGCAATTCTCCTGCCTCAGCCTCCCAAGTAGCTGGGACTACAGGTGCGTGCCACCATGCCCAGCTAATTTTTGTAATTTTTTAGTAGAGAAGGCGTTTCAGCATTTTGGCCAGGATGGTCTTGATCTCTTGACCTCATGATCTGCCCTCCTCCGCGTCCCAGAGTTTGTTGTTATTGTTGTTGTTGTTTTGAGATGGAATCTCGCTCTGTTACCAGGCTGGACTGCAGAGGCACGATCTTGGCTCACTGCAACCCCCAACTCCCTGGCTCAAGCAATTCTCTTGCCTCAACCTCCCTAGTTGCTGGGATTACAGGTACGCACCACCATGCCCAGCTAATTTTTGTATTTTTAGTAGAGACTGGATTTCACCATGTCGACCAGGCTGGTCTTGAACTCCTGACCTTGTGATCTGCCTGCCTTGGCCTCCCAAAGTGCTGGGATTACAGGTGTGAGCCACCATGCCTGGCCACCTCTTTTGCTTTAAGACAGAGTTTAATATGCACTTTATGTGAAGTAACCGAGGTAAAAGGTAGGGGAGTGGTAAGAGGGACAGGGACAGGTTTGGTCCAAGTCCCCCTGGTGCAGCTCTGCTCTTCCTGGTACTGGTGTCTCCCTAGGGAAGCCAGCCCTGCACCCTCCCCTTCAGTCCTACCTCAGAGGTCCCTGGCAGTTGTAGTACGGGACCAGCCACATCCAGGGGTGAGCAGACGAGGGAGGAGAAGACCTTTTGTGGAAGGTGGTCGGGGACCTGCCTGTACTGCAGCTGTTGGGTTGGATTTCCTCTGCTCAGGCATTGCTTGATGAAGTGAGTCAGAACCGGCTCTGCTACTGCAGAGAGTTGCAGGAGGGCCAGTGAAGCCTAGCAGGTGAGAAACAGGCCACTCAAGCCAGAGCCTGTGCTGCACTCAGCTGCAGATACAGAGGTGAAGGAGATGGACAAGTGTCTACCGAATGGAATGCACAGTCTGTGACACTTTGACAAGCCAACATGGAGGAGTTAGAAATGGGTGAAGAGGGAGAAGCTCAGGGTCCTGTGGGAGACTTCCTGGAGAAGCCAGGCTGAGCCATGACAAGTCTGCAGTTAGAGAAGAGAGAAGAATGCCCGAGACAGGTGCATCGAGAGGGAAGCCAGGCTGTTTGCATGGTGACAGCAGGCCAGAGTGGCTGCAGTCTAGCCTGCGCTGTGACTAAGAGCTTGGCGGCCTCAGGCAAGGCTCTTGGCTTCTCTCAAGTCAATGTCCTCTATTATGAAATGGGAATGATACTCCCAATAATCCCTTTCAGAGAGCTTTGGAGAGAATGCAAATGAGATGATGGAAGTGACCAGCGTTGGAGATGGGAAGGAACTGAGAAGCTGAGGGCTATGTGGAGGTACAGCAGAGGTGGTGCAGGTGCTTGCTTTGGCCTGGAGCGTGGGGCCTGGCTCAGGAGGCAAGGGGAGGGAGGTTCTTCCTGACTGGCTGCAGCCCCTTCTGGACTTCAGAGTTGCTACCTGTCATATGGAGTGGACCATCCCTGGGGTTTTCATGAAAATCCAATTAGGTAATGTGTGAGATGCTAATATTGAAAATGAATAAAGTGATGGAATGAGCTGAGCTCAGTGGTTCATGCCTATAATTCCAGCACTTTGGGAGGCTGAGGAGGGTGGATCACGAGGTCAGGAGTTCAAGACCAGACTGGCCAACATGGTGAAACCCCATCTCTACTAAAAATACAAAAATTAGCCAGGCATGGTGGCACTTGCCTGTAATCCAAGCTACTTGGGAGGCTGAGGTAGGAGAATTGCTTTTTTTTTTTGAGATGGAGTCTTACTCTGTTGCCCAGGCTGGAGTGCAGTGGCACAATCTTGGCTCACTGCAACCTCCACCTCCCAGGTTCAAGCAATTCTCCTGTCTCAGCCTCCCGAGTAGCTTGGATTACAGGCACAAGCTGCCACACCCGGCTAATTTTTGTATTTTAGTAGAGACAGGGATCCACCATGTTTCCCAGGCTGGTCTCGAACTCCTGAGCTCAGGTAATCCACCCTCCTTAGCCTCCCAGAGTGCTAGGATTACAGGCGTGAGCCACCATGCCAGGCCAAATTATTTTGATTTAACACGCCATATTTAAGGCTGACTGTGTTTTAGACACTATTCTAGGCAATTTGTAAGTACCAAATCAAACAATTATTCACTTATTTGAGTGCCCATGACTTAGAAACCAATGATCCTGCTCCTAGGAATGGATCCCACAGAAAGTCTCCCCCAGTCCCTAAAGGAATATATGTAGAGTGTGTTGTTTGTGGCAGAAGGCGCTAAAGGCCCCTTGATGGCCCTCAGTAAGGGGATAGAAAAGCAGACTGTGGTGGGTGTTCTCTGGAATCCTACACAGCTTTGGGGTCGTCCAACCAGACACTGACGGCAACAAGGACAGAGCTAGCAAACCGTGTTGACTGAAAAAAGAAAAATGCAGAATAACATTCAAAATACAATACCATTTATGAAAATTCAAAACAGTGCTCCATAATGTATAAGGATAAATGCAGATTGAAGACATGCAGCAAACACGTGAGGGAGGTGCCTATAGTGCCTACAATTTCTTTTTTTGTTTTACTTACTTATTTATTTGGAGATAGAGTCTCACTTTGTCTCCCAGGCTGGAGTGCAATGGCATGATCTCAGCTCACCGCAACTTCCGCGGGGTTCAAGTGATTCTCCTGCCTCGGCCTCCCAAGTAGCTGGGATTATAGGCAAGGGCCACCATGCCCGGCTAATTTTTGTATTTTTTGTAGAGACGGGGTTTCTCCATGTTGGCCAGGCTTGTCTCAAACTCCTGACCTTGTGATCCACTCACCTTGGCCTCCCAAAGTGCTGGAATTACAGGTGTGAGCCACCATGCCCTGCCTATGTATTTATTTTTGAGACAAGGTCTTGCTCTGTCACCCAGGCTGGAGTGCAGTGTTGTGATCGTTGCCCACTGCATCCTTGACCCCCTGGGCTCAAGCAATCCTCCTGTCTCATTCTCCTGAGTAGCTGGAACTACAAACATGTGCCACCATGCCTGGCTAATTTCTAAAATTTTTTGTAGAGATGAGGATTTTTCCATGTTACCCAGGCTGGTCTCAAACTCTTGGGCTCAAATAGTCCTCCCGCCTCTGCCTCCCAAAGTGCTGAGATTATAGGCGTGAACTACCAGGCCCAGCTATCCGATGTTTTAGACACCCTTCTAAGCAATTTGCAAATACCAAAAAGGAGATAGATTCAGGGCAGGGACAGTGATGAAGGGAAAAAGACAGAAAACACAGGGGGCTTGCAGGGACCAGACACAATCTAATAATGTGCTATGCATTGAAAGGTATGATGGTCCTGACTCGCTGAAACTGTGCTCAAACACAAAAAAGGGAATGAAAGCTGGTCTTTCCTGTTAGTGGCTTCAAACTGGAGAACAGCCAGGCCCACTGAGGGCGGGCTAAGCACATGGGGCAGAATGGGGAGTTTGGCCAGAATCTGACTCTCAAATAGTCCCTTGGTCTCCGTGAAATGGGAAGAACATGCAGTAGTTCTGACAGCCTTGTCCCACAGGACACAGTGACAGGCCATTGTGGGCACCCCTGTGACTTGTTTTCCTCCTCTGCTAGGGTGTGGCCCTCTGGAAGCCATTCAATCCCCTTTGGACATGCATGTGTGTGTGCGCGCGTGTGTGTGTGCAGCCATAGATCCAGGCCTCAGTGGCTGTGCGGGTGGAAATTCAGAAACATAGCCTTGTGTCTGTGCTGACATTTGTGTGTGTGTGTGTGAGATGGAGTCACTCTGTAGCCCAGGCTGGAGTGCAGTGCTGCAATCTCAGCTCACTGCAACCTCTACCTCCCAGATTCAAGCAATTCTCCTGCCTCAGCCTCCCGAGTAGCTGGGACTGTAGGTTTGTGCCACCATGCCCAGCTAATTTTTGTATTTTTAGTAGAGATGGGGTTTCACCATGTTGGACCAGGCTGGTCTTGAACTCCTGACTTTGAGATCTACACACCTGTACTCCCAGTCTCTGAAACTGCTGGGATTATAGGCACAAGCCACCGCACCCTGCCGACATTTAAAAAAACTTTTTTTTTTTTTTAGGCAGGGTTTTACTCTATCACCCAGTCTGGAATGCAGTGGCACGATCTCAGCTCACTGCAGCCTCACCTTCCTGGGCTCAAGCGATCCTCCCATGTTAGCTCTCCAGTTAGCTGGGACCACTGCTGTGCACCACCATGCCTGGCTGATTTTTGTGTGTGTTTTTTCTAGAGATAAGGTGTGCCATGTTGCCCAGGCTGGACTCAAACTGCTGAGCTCAAGTGATCTGCCTGCCTCAGCCTCCCAAAGGGTTAGGATTACAGGCGTGAGCCACTGCGCCTGGCCGACTTTTTGTTTTGGAAGATTTCACACATAGACAAAAGTAGAAAGAATAGTATCACAAACCCCCACCCTGTCTAATTCCGTTAGGGCTGCTATAATAAAAATACCATAGGCCGGGCAGCTTCAACAGCACATTTATTTCTTACACTTCTGGAAACTGAAGTCCAAGATCAAGGTGCGGGCAGAACCAGTGTCTGGTGGGGGCCCCTTCCTGGTTCGTAGACAACTGTCTTCTCGCTGTGTCCTCAGGATAAAAAGAGGTAAGAAATATCCCTGAGGCCTAGTTAGCGTGAGCACTAATCCCATTCCTGAGGGCTCCACCCTCATGACCTCATTACCTCCCCAAAGCCCCACCTCCTAACACCGTGGCCTCAGAGGTGAGGATTTCCACGTATGAATTTTGGGGGGGCAAAAACAGTCTACAGCACAGCCCTACCCTACTTTATCATTTAGCAGCACAGGACCAATTTGGGGTATCAACAGAAAGGACTGTGGTTTGGACTAATAAGAATATTTTCCATTTGTGTAGAATATTCCGTCTTGCATACTGACGTCTTTTATGGATGGTGTTTTATTCGGTTTTCACAACAACCATGAAGGAGATATTGTTATTTCCATTTTAGAGATGAAAAGACTGAGGGCTCTGCCCATGGCTGATCCTGGAGCTGGCCTGGGTGTTGTGGCTTCCCAGCCAGCCCCCTCCTCCATGTTCACCAAGAACGCCAGAGCTGTGTGCAGTGGTCGTTAGCCCCGCTCCCACCACGGGTGAGTGCAGTGGCCCAGGGCAAGCCCTCTCCGTTTCTGGGTCTTGCCTGAGGGACTCTGCCTCTAGATGACCCCAAGAGGCCCCTTCCTAGCCTGGAGTCCTGAGGTTCCTGCCGTGGTCTCCCTGAGTCCCACCCTACCCCTGCCAGAGCTCAGCGCCCTCCTCCCTGGTGTGTCCTACTTAACAGGAATGGAGCAGTTTAGAAACAACCTAGAAAGCCGAGAGAGGCAGCCCACACAGCCCCATGCCCCTCCCCAGGGACCCAGCGCTGGCCCTGGGTGACTGGTTGGATTGTGGCAGGCATGGAGAGGGGACCTCAGGCGTCCCGTTTCTACTCAGGGCTCACTGTGGCTGTGGGGTCCAGGGCTGGAGAGCTGGTGGCTTAAGAGATTCTGGGAGAGAAAATCATGAGATTCTGGAAACTCCCTCAGGGGACCCCACTCAGCTCCCAGCCAGCACGGAGACCAGGTTCCAGAAACAGATCTTTGCTTTTTTTAACCACTTTTTCCCCCATAGTGACCCACTTTTGTAGTGGAGGCCCCCAGGCGCTGTGGCCACCTCCCTGAGTCACTTTTCTGAAGGACGGGCTCCCTCCCCAGTCCCAGCCCACTGCACTGTGTTTCGGAAAAGCCAGGCTGGGGCACAGAACACCTTCTGGGGTGAGGAGTGCCCCCACCCAGGGCCTTAGTGTTCTATGTTCCTGGAGCCACCACACAGCCCTCTGGTCTGTAGCCCTTGCTTGGTTTCTGAGATGCAAACAGAAACTCGGTCCCTGAGTTCTCCATCTCTCTGCTGGGTGCCTTTGGGAGGTGGCCAGGGGATGGGGGCAGGAGAGATGGACAAGGAGGTGATGGTGCCAGTCAATGATATAAGAGCCACCAACACAGGACCTAAGGATCATTCCACATGTGGATGTTGACCACTCGCTAAATATCCAGCCCCGGAGAATGCAGGCTCAGGGAGCTCTAGGTCTAGCAGGGAGCCCTCTGTGGGTGGCGTGGGAATTGGAGGCTGCAGCCACAGGGGGAGGCATAGAGAACTCCTGATTTGTGACTGGTGTGGACTGGGAAATATGGGATACTCAGCAGGAACAGGGGCACATTCCTGCTCTCAGGGATTTGCAGTTTGGTTGTTTTTTTTTAATATAGTTTAAGTTCTGGGGTACATGTGCAGATCATGAAGGATTTTTACATAGGTATACACATGCCATGGTAGTTTGCTGCGTCCATCCTCCTGTCATCGACATTAGGTATTTCACACACACACACACACACACACACACACACACACACACACACACAGAGAGAGAGAAATTGAAAAACAAGCACTTGAATTCTGTAGGTGTAACTGAAGCAGTCCGAGAAGAGAATAGTCCTGCTGGGAACACACGAATACTGTTTTATGACGGAGGTGGTGTTTGCATCTTCTGCTTTGCACAGAGAGCTGTGCAGGAGTGGCATTCCAGGCCAGGGAACAGCATGAACAGAGAGGGTGGAAGTGCACATGAGCCTCATTTGTTCAGAGGACTCTGAAGGAGACCCATCTTCCTGGGATGGAGTGGAGTCCAGAATACTTCACTCCATTTGTGCACAGTGTCTGGCCATGGAAGGTAAAGGGAGGCCAAACTGGCTCTTCGTGGAGTCAGGAAGCCTGGGAGACATGGGGTTGGGAGTGCACCTTGGTGAATCCACTCAGTGGAGCCGGTTCTGAATGATCTCAAGCCCAGAGGTGGAAGCAGGTATAGGAAGGAGTTCAGGGCACTGCAGAGGCCTCAGTGGAACCAGCAGGACCTCTTTCCCCTTGGCTGTGGACCAAAGACGCCTCTTCCCAGCTCCTGTTCCACTTCCCATGCTTGCCAACCTGTCCTTTCCCATGGAATAGGGATGCTGATGGTTGTGCCTTGCTTGACAAGCTGATGTTGTACCTTTGAGATGAAATGGGGAGGGATCTCATGTCTTGGAGAGGGTGCCTCAGCACTGGCCTGTAGGTGCCCCCTGGTGTAAGCAGCCTGGGTGCCATGGAGGGCAGCAGGAGGCAAACAGGCTGCTGGGTGGCAGGGGCTATGTTCTCAGTGAGGCCCCACCTTCAAGCTGCCAGTCATGTGGACTGGAGAGGGAACCCGTGTCACTTTTTCTTGGACCCACCCATGGCTGCCCATGAATGGATTGGAACATACTACCTTCCTCTGAGGCTGGCTCAGCCAGAGCAGGGGAGATGGGAGGACCAGCTGCAGACAGGAGCTACTCTCTCTGCTGATAGCTAGAGAATGTCAGGATGACCAGCAGTAGAGGAAATCTTCCCACTCGAGGGATGACCTGCCTGCAGAGGAGAGCAGCCCACTCCAAGGCCTCCTCCCTGCTAAGAGCTGCAGAGACAGCAGGATGACCTGCTAGCAGAGAGAAGCCACCCACCCCAAGGCCTCCTCCTCTCTGCTGAGGGCTGAACACTCACTGAGACACTCTGGCTGCAGAAAGGAGCTGCCCACAGCAAGTCTCTGAGCTGTTCTGCTGCTCAGTAAAGCTCCTCTTCGTCTTGCTCACCCTCCACTTGTCTCTGTGCCTCATTCTTCCTAGTTTCAGGGCAAGAGCTCAGGGCCCACCAAATGGCAAGGCTAGAAGAGGCGTAACACGAAAGGACTGAAACATGGCCCTTGCTCAGCACATTGTGGACAAAGAGAGGGAGAGAAGATCTGTGACCCTTTCGGGATCCCAAACCTGGGAGCTCCCTGAGCCAGGGCTGTGGCTCCCTGTTTGAGACCCTGTGATTCCTGGCATCTCTGACCTTCCAGGTGCCACCACATTCCAGGCTGGCACCGGGGAAGCGTTGCAGTGTGCCTGGTCCAGCTGTCGCCTCATAGAGAGCCGGCACCTGTGCTAACGCCTGGAGCTGCCCGCACCACTGCAGCAGCCGGCATGCCTGACTGTGCACAGTGGCCGGACCCCACTCACGCACACGCCCATCGCTGCTCCACACCTGGCTTGCTCTTGGAGCTGAGCACAGTCTCTCAGGCTGAGTGGGCGGACCTGAGAAAATACTGGGCTGAGCAGACCTGAGTAAATGTTGAGCAAAGGTTCCACTGGCCACAGAGGTTTCTGGCCAGAAAAGCGACACCCTGAAGATCCTGTAACATTAGCATAAGACCTGGCCCTCTGAGGAGTCTGGTGGCTGACTGCTCTTCTGCTGATGGAGCACTTTCCTTCTTCATCTGATGGATGTCTTGGCTTCCTTAAAGCCCAGCACCGCCACTGACCTGGGACGGGGCCTCTGCGTGCTCTGACTGGCCCTGGGCACACCTGTATCGTAACCCCGAGGATGAAGCACTAACACCTAACATGGGTGAAGGCCTTTCCCCCAATGCATGGGGTCCTCCTCCCAGGGCCAAGGACTGCGGCTTCTTTAGTTCCTGTCTCCCAGCACCTCATGCCTGGCTCGTAGGAGAGGCTCAGAACATTTCTGAAGTAATGAATGAATGCAAGAAAATGTGTAAATGCTCTGGAAATTGGCAAGAATTCACAATAGTTAGTTAATATGCTTCTCTAGAGACTGAGCCTTGGGCAAATACTTAATGAAGTAAACAGGGCTAGATTTCAAGGTGAAGGCCAGATTGGAGCAAGGCCTGCCGGGATGGTTTTGGAGGTGGGGGTACAAACCTGCCTACATCCCCTTCTCGGCAGCCCCTCCACCAGCCCAGGGGCCCAGGCTCTTATGGCCCAGCAGTCACACAGCCTGGGAGCAGCAGTGCTGTCATCTATTCATGGGAAATCCCCCCAACCACTGAAATGGTGTTTCTTCCTGATTATAACATCAATCACTGTAAAACACTCAAACTTCAAACCGCAAAGATTCAACACAGAAGGTAAAAACAAATCCCTTCTTCTGGCCGGGCATGGTGGCTCATGTCTGTAATCCCAGCACTGTGGAGTCTGAAGTGGGTGGATCACTTGAGGTCAGGTGTTCGAGACTAGCCTGACCAACATGGTGAAATTCCATCTCTACCAAAAAATAAAAAAATCAGCTGGGCATGGTGGTGTGCACCTGTAATCCCAGCTACTAGGGAGGCTGAAGCAGGAGAATCACTTGAACCTGTGAGGCGGAAGTTGCAGTGAGCCAAGATCATGCCACTGCACTCCCACCTGGGTGACAGAGTAAGACCCTATCTCAAAAAAAAAAAAAAAAAAAAAAATTCCCTTCTTATCCATCCCCGTGCCTCGTGAGATAGACACTGTTTACAGTATGTCCTCCCAGATGTTTCTCCTGGTGCCTTCAGTAATTTACTTACTTGCTTAATCTATCCATTCATCCATCCATCTGTTTATTTATTTGCTTTACAAAGGCAGGACTCTGCTAAGCACAGTTCTGCCGTTTCATTCTATCACCTGGCAACACAGAGTGGACATTGTTATTTTAAAAATCTATACTGCACTCTTGTTAATGGCCATATAATGTTCTGTGCTGTGTGGGAAGCATCACTTATGTGACCAGTCCTGGACTGATGGACTTCTGAGTTGTGCTAAATGGAAATTGCATTTTGCAGGAGGCCTGAGTAGTGAGGGCGATGGTTGGCTGGAAGAAGACGTCCTTAATGGTAGAGTTTCAGGCATAACACTAAGCAGTGTTTCTTTCCTTCTTTCTCACCATGTCTTTCTTTTGGTGCTGCCTTGGACAAGATGGTGGCATGATCTATGCCTAAGCTCTCCCTTGCATCCTATTCTCCTTTCCCAGAGGGGTGAGGGGGCACCACAGGTCCCAAGCACTCCCCTATCCACCTCTTTTCCTGCACGGCATTGCCAGGCTGGTCTGCTTGTCTTCCCGTGCAGGGATCTGGCAGCCCCAGCCTGGCTCAGACATCCTTATTTGCTCAGCTTGGGAATTTGGCAGTGGAAGATTTTGACATGTGCCGGGGCCTTGGGGAGGGCCTGGGTTAGGGCACATGGTGGAGGTGAGGACAAGATGAGGTGAGGGAGGTGGGTGGGTTGCAGGAGTGACAGTGACTAGGGCAGCAGGTTATTCTGTCCCAGGAGATGGGCAGCCAGAGAGGACAGTTGCTGCTGTTTGTTATGGCACTTGGGAAATGCGATGATGCAAACAAGACCTCATCCTCTGGTGACTATGAATATTCATTAGGAGCTCTTTGAGCAGCTGGGAATTCCTCCAGGCTTGCTAATGAACTTCTTCCAGTCCAGGAGGGCTGGGAGGCAAAGGGTGGGATGTGTTCCTTCTTCATCCTGCCTTTCCTCCCTCCCACTCTCCTCTTACCCCCGCTGTCCTCAGAAGTATGGCAGAAGTAGAACCAGGGAGGCAAGGCCTGGGGTCTATATTTGGTCCTTAATTTGCAGGTTTTGCATCGGACCTTTCTGGAGCTTGAATTCCTCTCTGTGTCCTTCTCCTCTGTGAAAATCCATGACCAAGGCTATCTCTAAAAGAGAGCCCGAGAGGAGCTGGATGGAATGGTGGAGATATCTTAGGATAGGCAGGGAAACTGAGGCTAGGAGCAGAATTAGCTTGCCCAAGTTATGTACCAATTAGTCAACAGAATTAGAGTTGAACCCAGGCATCTGAATCAGAGTCCTGACATCTTAGCTCCCTGTTCACCCCTGAAGCCAGATTTGACCATTGGCTGTACTCCCAGTGAGACCCCACTGTGGACTCTGTGTATCTCAGCCTAAGCCACCTTGTCCACGAGGCCTACCCTCTGCACCACAGCCACCTCTGCTTCTTGGACTCTGCAGCTCTTCCAGGCAAAAACACTTAGCACTTGGCACAGATGTCCTGGCTGGGTCATTGATAGGGGCACCTGTTTCCTGAACCTGAGGGTGGAGCCCATGTCTTATACATCCAGCCACAAGTGTGGGGTCCTACTTTCCAATCCCAAATCAGGACACGAGGCCTGGTGATGATCATCTTGTAGAAACAGCAGGAGAGAATGTGTGAATCAGGACTGTCCAGATTAGGGTAGCCAGGAAAAAGTAAGCGTGCACGGACTGATTCGCAGACAAAGACTGAAAGAAGAAAGGAATCTCAGAGTTTATCTCTAGGCCAATGCATTTCAGCTTTTTTGTTTTTTAAACAACCACCAAACCTTTTTTCCAAGTGCAATCTCACCGGAAGTCTGACAGATAAAACAGACGAAAGCCAGGCTGCTCAGGTGCCAGATGGGCCCGGAGTCCCCCCTGCTAACTCCTCAACAGCAACTTCCGAGCAGGTTAGCTTCAAAACCATGATCTCTCCAGCTCACTTAGGTTACACAGAGCTGGCAGAGCCTTCTGAGTTAAAAAAAAAAAACCTGAGGGTCAGAGAACGATAGGATTTGCTGGAAGTCACAGCTCTGTATAACAGGAACAGAATTAGAAATTGGGTCTCAACTGTCCTGCCAGGGGCTCTGACAGGCATGGACCCTGAGTCTTTGAGGTGTCCTGATCTACATTCTGGGGGTCAGCCAGACAAGTGGGTCTCCATTCCCCTCCCTTAACCCTTGACATTTGGGGCCTTTTTGATACCCTTGAGTTTGTAAAGATTGGCATGGGAGAGGGCGTGGGCTTAGAAGGAGCTAGGTGGGCAGAGAGAAAGGGAATTGTTGCAAGTGGAATTCGATCTTGACAGCAGTTCTCACTGTGGGGATCTCATTCGGTTCAGGACGAGGGCTGGGGAGAGGCAGGGAGGATACTGCTGCTGCTTTATCTCATTGAGGGAGGGGAGAGCATGAGAATGCTCAGGGAGTGTAAGCCTAGTCCTGTGCCTCTGCAGACTTTATCAGGGCCCTTGGTGCAGCTGCAGGCTGTGGGATTGGCCAGTCTTGTGGCTTCTGTCATTATGCTGTTAGCAAGTGCCCTGGACATTTCCAGCCCTGGTAGCTGCTGGCCCTCCTGGTCCCACTGAGGTGCTCTTCTCTCCTCCCTGTGCTTTCCACGGCTTCCTCCTGGTTCAGGGCCTTCGGACCCTTCCTGGTTGCTTCTCCTCTTCCAGGGCTTGTAGGGAATTCCATCCAGAGCTCCTTTATGTGTCACTCAGGGACAAAAATAAGTAAACAGGAGGATGTGGAATAAAAGAGGAGGAAGGGCAAATATTGTCCCTCAGGGGAGGATTTTCATTCATCTTTAGCTATGCCTCTGGGACAGAGATGATTTTCATTAGTCTTTGGCTATGCCAAGACTCAAGAGAGCAGACAGGGTTAGGTCGACTGGTACTGATCAGCTGGTGGCTGATTGTGTTTCCTGGAGTGGTGCCCAAACCCCACTTTGCAGATTGCAATGGCTTTCCAAGCCACCTCTGCCTTCTCAGTTGGAGATGTATTCTTCTATCATCCATCCATCCATCCACTCATCCATCCATCCATCCATCTGTCCATTCATCCATCCATCCATCTACTCATCCATCCAACCATCCATCCATCTACTCATCCATCCATCCATCCATCCATCTGCCCATCCATTCATCCATCCATCCATCCACTCATCCATCCATCTATCCATCCGTCCATTCATCCATCCATCCGTCTACTCATCCATCCAACCATCCATCCATCTGCCCATCCATTCATCCATCCATCCATCCACTCATCCATCCATCTATCCATCCGTCCATTCATCCATCCATCCATCCACTCATCCACTCATCCATCCATCCATCCACCCATCCATCCATCCATCCATCCATCCATCCATCCATCCATCCATCCATGCATCCAGTAAATGGTTATTTGGAGTGCCTATCAGAACCAAGCACTCTGCCAGGTGCTGGACATACAGAGATAAGAAGGCATAGACCTTTCATCAAGAAATTCGCTGCCTAAGAAATTGTGAATGGGTAATAGACAGCAACTATAATACAAAACACAACAGGGATTTTGAGTTACCTCTAGATTGGATTTATGCTTCCACCACTGATTTGATAGTTAATGGTGTGATTGTGTGTGAATTACTTAACCTTTCTGAGCCAGGGCCCTCAAGGAAGGCCTCCCAAAATACACCTGAGAGAGGCACTTATGCAAGAGGGTTTCCAGTGAGCCAAGATGGGACAGTGCAGGGTGTCTCCCACTGAAAGGAGTAGAACTTGGTCAGGGAGTAGAACTTGGTCAGCACTAGGGAGGGGCAAAAAGGGGAGCATGGGGCTGGAGCCAGGTGGGGAGGGCATCAACTGCCAGGTCAGGAAGGAGTTGGTTCAGGAGACCAGGAGGGTTTTTGAGCAGGAGAGTGAGACACAGCTCCTTGGCTCCCAGGGCAGAGGTAGCCTCCCAGTCCCTTGGTGCCTAAGCCACTAGCTTCCTCTTGGAGCCATAAATCAGAATCTGATGATGAGATTCCTAGGGGAGGACCTGCTCAATGCCAACTAGCTAGGTGACCTTGGTGAATCACTTTGCCTTTTTGGGTCTCAGGGTCCTTATTGAATAAAAATACAATCTTGGATGCAGTCTTCCCTCCAGCACTGGGCTCCATCACTGGCGTCTCTTCTCTAGTCTCTTTGTGCCTGCATCTTTCTGCCTGTCCTCTTTCCCTCGAGCCTCCCTGCTGCCTGCTTTGTCTGTCCATATCCTGTGAGCAAGGTGGAGAACCCGATTTGCTGTTGCTCCTTAACGCACCAGGGTGAGGTGGATCGGCACCTCCTTCCTGGGCACTGAGTTTCCCAGCTTTGCTGTTAGGCAGCTACCGCCCGTGAAGGTGAAACAGTTCTCACCTCCCTTCAAGGCTCCCGGGCACAGCTATTTATGAGCTGATGCTGCCACCTCCTCTCACCTCCCTTCTTCTCACTGCCTGCTGGGGAGGCAGTGGGCAGGGCAGCAGGCCTGGCTGGGTCACAGAGTGCACAGCAGCAAGCCAGGTGGGTGATGTCCCAGCCTGAAGCCTCTCTGAACCCTGACAGCAGGCAGCTGGGGAGGACAGGAGAGCTTTTTTTGTGAGTGGGAGCAGTTGGTTAGTGGACCCCACCTGAGGCAAGGCCCTTATTCCTGGGGAGAGCTTAGTCCGGCTGGCAGAGCCTTCTGAGTTGGTGCCTGTGGCTGGGAATTTTCGGTGGGAGTTTGGGTAGGGGGCACAAAGGAAATGGGTGGTTGGGTGCAGTGGCTTACACCTGTAATCCAAACACTTTGGGCAGCCAAGACAGGCAGATCACTTGAGGTCAGCAGTTCGAGATCAGCCCAGCCAATGTGGAGAAACTCTATGTCTACCAAAAATACAAAAAAGAAAAAAGAGAAAATTAGCCAGGCATGGTGGTGGGTGTCTGTAATCCCAGTTACTTGAGAGTCCAAGGCAGGAGAATTGCTTGAACCTGGGAGGTGGAGGTTGCAGAGAGCCAAGATCGTGTCACTACACTCTAGCCTAGACAACAGAGTGAGACTCCATCTCAAAAAAAAAAAAAAAAAAAAAAGACGGTCTTCTGACCACTTCCACTCCCACAGCCACCAGAAGGTCCTCTGTATCCACCCATCCCGGGGAGGCAGCCTCAGATTCACTGCAGCTAAACCAAGAAAGGCCTTGCTGGTACAGGGCAAGGGTGGGGCCAGGAAAATGGGGCTCACCTTCTGTCTCCTTGGTTTTCTAGCTGGGGGGCCCTGGGCAGGTAACTTATCCTCCCCAGCCTCAGTTTTTTCATCTGTAAGAAATCATACCAATTCTGTAAGGGTACTGGGAGGATTCATTGAGACAATGTGGCGTGTTCAGAATAGTGCACAGTAAGTGCAGAGAAGAAGGTGTGGCTGCCTTGGTCGGTGGGGTGAGCATTCAGGCCCATGTTCCTTGAAGCTCCTGTCTCCATGTCTGCCTATTCCTCAGGCTGCTGATCAGTCTTTCTTAATAAGCATCTCTTCATCTTCCCCTCTTCTTCCCCCATTGCTCAGCTAGTCCTGTATCTCTGGCCGCTGTCATGTTATCTCCCTGTCTATCTTGTTCGCATTTCTGCTCTGTGCCTGGCACCATCTCTTCCCCACTCCATCCCATCCTCCCTCCTCGCTCTGGGTTTCTTCTTGCCATCAGTCTGGCAAACCCTAGTCCTGTGGACCCCCGCCCTGGCCCATCACTATCAACCCCTCCCCACAGCCGCCCCCAGGACTTCCCCACCTGATCCTAGCTCCCTGCACCTGTCTTCCTGCACCCCCTCTTTCCCACAGCAGCCCTGGCCTGAGCCCTTTCCTGGCACTCCCACCCCACCCCAAGCAGGCGGTGTGGAGTGGAGCAATGCAGGCAGATGAGGGAGAGTGTGGTCTCCCAAGGCGAGGGTCGGGCCTGCTAATTCCCCCGCTCTGGGTGGAGAATGCAGAGGCCTCATTCAATTATGTCACATCCACTCAGCCATTCCGCCCAGATGATACAGACCAGCCCTCTCGCTCTCCCCTGTCAGGACCTAATGGAGAGAGATCTCCTTCTGCCTGGCTGACCACAGGGTCCTCCTGGACCTGGATGGGCCCAGCCTGTCTGGCCTCGGGGCTCTTGGCCCATTGCGATTTGCTGTTCACTCCAATTACACCCAACAATTGGCCTCTGGAGTTTGTCCCTCTCACCATAATTATTATGAAATTTGATCTCAGGGCCTCTCATTCCATTACTGCCCCCTCCCCATGTGGCCCAGGCCTGCAGGAGTCAGGGCAGCCCTGCCCCTCCCTTGAGGCCCCAGCCCATGGGTAAGTGGACCAGGGAGGTGACTGCAGGGACACAGGGCCTGCTTCTCCCATTTTAAATAAGTACCTGCGGGCATTGCCATGGTATTCATTCCAGGCATCCAAACTTTACTGACTGAAGGCTGTGCCAGGTGCTGTGGGAGATTCCAGAGAAGCCCCAGACCCTTCCTGTTCCTGGGGAGATGAAGCCAACAGAATGAAACAGTTACACACAGTGCTGGCCATAAATATAAGTGGATTCAGGGAACAGCAGATCAGATATCTGGAGGACACACATTTATTGGGAGTTTACTGGGTGGCAGATTCTTTCATGTGCAAGATGTCATTTAATCATCAGTCTGGGAGGAAGGGATTGTCTGCATGTTTGGGGGGTCTGAGGGTAGAAACAGGCCCAGAGTCACTGAGAGGCTTGTCTCAACTCAAGCTGCTGCTAAGTGATACAGCCAGTGCTCAGCACCTTGGGGTCACATCAGTTCTTTCCCAGCATCCTGTAGGAGCTGTGTTTGAGGCAGGCTCTGAGGCAAAATAGGGTGGGCAGAGGGAAGGAGGGAGGACCTCGGGTGGGGGAAGCTGGAGTGAGTTTAGAAATAAGGACATTTCAGGAAACAGATGCTGGCAAGGCTATGGAGAAATAGGAATGCTTTTACACTGTTGGTGGGAGTGTAAATTAGTTCAACCATTGTGAAAGACAATGTGGAGATTCCTCAAAGATCTAGAACCAGAAACACCATTTGACCCAGCAATCCCATTACTGGGTATATACCCAAAGGAATATAAATCATTTTACTATAAAGGCACATGCACACCTATGTTTATTGCAGCATTTTTTTTACAATAACAAAGACTTGGAACCAAGTTAAATGCCCATCAATGATAGACTGGATACAGAAAACGTGGCACATATACAACAAGGAATACTATGCAGCCATAAAAAAGGATGAGTTCATGTCCTTTGCAGGGACATGGATGAAGCTGGAAGCCATGATTCTCAGAAACAGAAAACCAAACACCACATGTTCTCACTCATAAGTGAGAGGTTAAACAATGAGAACGCAGGGACAAAGAGAGGGCAACATCACACACCAGGGCCTGGGGGGGGGGAGGGGAGGGAGAGCATTAGGACAAATATCTAATGCATGTGGGGCTTAACACCTAGATAACGGGTTGATAGGTGCAGCAAACCACCATGGCTCACGTATACCTATGTAACAAACCTGCACATGTATCCCGGAACTTAAAAAGAGGACATTGATGGGGGAAAAGTGAGAGAGCTGCTGGCGGGGTGGGGGATATGCTGTGGAGAATATGAGAAATGGGGCTGGCTAAGGAATGTGGGGGCCTTGCATGGCTCACAGAAGAGTCTGGATCTCACAGTTTGGCAGAGAGGATCACCTGTGAGCGAATGACCAGCAGATCAGTACAGTGGGATCAAGTGTGCCCCCAAGAAGACGTGTCTAAGTCCTGACCCCTGGCACCAGGGAATGTGGGCTTATCTGAAAATGGGGTCTCTGCAGATGCAATTAAACATGTCAAGGTCGGATCATCCTGGATTTAGGGCGGGCTCTACATTCAATGACTGGTGTCCTTCTAAGATCAAGGACAGGGTGAGCTGAGACACAGAGGAGGCCAAGAGAAGACAGAGGCAGAGATTAGAATGAAGCAGCCACAAGCCAGCCAATGCTGGGAGTCGCTAGGAGCTGGAAGAGGCAAGTAGGGATCCTCCCCTAGAGCGTTTTCAGGGAGTGTGGTTCTGCTAACACTGGGGAATGAGGGATGCTTCAGGATGAGCATATGGGAAGCCAGCTGCAACAACTCCCTCCCTCCCCACCGGCCCTGGGTGACACATGGGGTGCAAGTCTACCAGGAGGAAGCCTGGTCTCCCTGAGTGGCTCCTGGAATCTCTTTCCAGCTTGTACTTAAAGAGCGGAATTTACCAAGATAAGCGTGAGTTTGGTTTCAAAAGACGTTTACCACAAATTGAGAAACCTCCATGGAAGTTTGAGTGAGGGTGAGGTCAGGAGCTGGTCTGGGAGTTAAGTGGAAAGCATCTTACAGCAAGGGCTAGGGCCAGTTGCCGTGGCTCACTTTGGGAGGCCAGCACTTTGGGAGGCTGAGGCGGGCAGATCACTTGAGGTCAGGAGTTGGAGACCAGACTGGCCAACATGGTGAAACCTCGTCTCTACTAAAAATACAAAAAATAAGCTGGGTGTGGTGGTGTGTGCTTGTAGTCCTAGCTACTCAGAGTGCTGAGGCATCAGAATCATTTGAACTCACTAAGCGGAGGTTGAAGTGAGCCGGGATCATGCCACTGCACTCCAGCCTGGGTGACAAAGCAGGACTCTGCCTCAAAACAACACAAAACAAAACAAAACAAAAAACAAGCAAGGGCTAAGAATAGAGAGATGTGGGGCTTAAATGTTATCAAAGGCTCCTCCTTTTGGAGGCTGGCATGTGGGCGAGGAGAAGGAGAAATGGAAAAACGAATTGAGGAGAGAGAGGAAGTGAGGCTGGGGCCACTTATCTGACCACAGGCCTCAGCGCCCAGAGTGTTCCTCTCTTGCCTCGCTGCTGATTGTAGCTGTTTGGTTGTGGCTTTTTCCTCCATCAAGGTTGAGGTGTTTTCCAGCACCACCCTCTGCCTGAGCCGTTGGGTACCACACTCCCCTCTCTGCCTGACTCTCTCCCTCCCTCCCTCCCTCCCTCTCTCCTGGCCAGCACTTAAAGGGAGACCCAGACAATTGTCAGCAGCTGGGGCCTCTACCTTGCTTCCAGACTGTCTCTTAGTGAGGCTGCCTCAGTTTCTCTTTTTAAAATGGGGGCAGTTATTCCCGGACTCTAGCTCTGTGCAAAACTGAAGCAGAACAGGGTCTCTTGGGCTGGGTGTGGTCACTCATGCCTGTAATCCCAGCACTTTGGGAGGCCACAATGGGAGGATTATTTGAGCCCAGGAGTTTGAGGCCAGCCTGGGCAACATGGCAAGAACCTGTCTCTACAAAAAATACAAAAATTAGCTGGGCATGGTGGCATACACCTGTAGTCCCAGCTACTTGGGAGACTGAAGCGGGAGGATCACTTGAGCCCAGGAGGTTGAGGCTTCAGTGATCTGTAATTGTGCCACTGGACTCCAGCCTGGGTGACAGAGTGACACCCTGTCTCCAAAAAAAAAAAAAAGTCTCCCTATCTGTCCCTTCCCTCTCTGTGGCTCTAGTTTCTTGCTGAGATCCTTTTTTTCCTCCTTAGCTAGGAGCATGCCGAAAGCTGACTCTCTATCTCTCATTCTCGCTCGTGTGTATGTGTGTGTGTATGTGTGTGTACGTGTGTGTGTGTGTGTGTGTGTGCGCGCGCGTGCATGCGCTCCTCTGTACTCTCACATTGCTGAGCTGGGTGTGCTGAGCACAGGTCCACCAGCAGGCCCCATTTGCAAGGTCAATGTCTTTCTCCTTGCAACACACCCTTACTAAGCTTTCAAAGCAAGCAAACCACAGTGAGGGGTTCTGGGCTGTGTCCAACACTCTTGCTCCCCAGCCTCCGCCCACATCTGCTCAGGCTCCCACAAGGCCTCTATCACACCTAATGTCTTAAAGCCATCCCTCCCAGAACATTACTGCGGCAAGGGTCTGGAAAAACCTAGCCCAGTCCCTTGGGTTTAGATGAGGACGCTGAGGTTGAGAGGACACGACAGTCCAAGGTCACATAGCTAGTGCTGGGCAGAGCCAGGACCAGGGTCTGGACCAGTCATGTGGATGGTCAGGCGGGGTGTGTGCTGGCGCCCCTTCAGATAGGCTTTGCTGAGTATTTGTTCCATGCTCTGTCTCTGGGGTTGGAATTGGTGCTTAAGTGGAGTGTATGGAAGAGTTTCTACCAATCCTTGTCTTTTTCAGTGGGAATGGAGACCAAGATACTGAAGAAGCCAAGTGTAGAGACCCAAGTTTTGAGCACCATATGACTTATTTGTTGCACTTTTTTTTTGAGACCGGGTTTTGCTCTGTCACCTAGACTGGAGTGCAGTGGCACAATCTCGTCTCACTGCAACCTCTGCCTCCCAGGCTCTAGCAATTCTCCTGCCTCAGCCTTCCGAGTAGCTGGGACTACAGGAACACGCTACCATGCCTGGATGATTTTTGCATTTTTTGGTAGAGACGGGGTTTTACCATGTTGGCCAGGCTGGTCTCGAATTCCTGATCCCAGGGAATCTGCCTTCCTTAGCTTCCAAAGGATTGGGATTACAGGCGTGAGCACTGCAGGCATGTGCCTGGCCGCACTGATATTTTTGTGTCCCTTGCAGATTTGTGCCCAAGACGTGTGCCCAGGTGTCCTGCCCCTTAGTGCAGCCTTCTGGTCCTGGAGCTCTGAGCCCCACCTCCCCTCTCCAACCCGCTTTCCTTCTATCCCCAGCATCTTGCTCAGTGCACAGGGATGCTGTGTGTGACAGCAGATCCCCTCTCCAGGGGATGTCACGAGGACCCCGAGCTCCCTGTAGGACTTCCAGACTCCAGAACTGTGACACAGTGAGTTTCTCCTGTCTAAGCCACACAGTCCGTGCTACTTTGGTGTCTGGTGAAGGCAGCCCTCACAGAGTAATACAGGCAGTTATCAAAGAACTGGCCGTGTGTGGCTGTGTTCCAGTCAAACTCTACTATGGGCTGGATGTGGTGGCTCATCATGCCTGTAATCACAGAAATTTGGGAGGCTAAGGTAGGTGGATGACTGGAGCCCAGGAGCCCAGGAGTTAGAGAACAGCCTGAGCAACATGGTAAGACCTTGTCTCTACAAAAGAAAAAAAAATTATCTGGGCATGATGACTCATGCCTTTGATTCCAGCTACTTGGGAGGCTGAGGCAGGAGGAGTGCTTGAGCCCAGGAGGTTGAGGCTGCAGTGAGCTATGCTAACGCCACTGCACTCCAGCCTGGGTGACAGAATGAGACGCTGTCTCAAAATCAAAACAAAACAAAAACAACTTATAAACACTGAACTTCAAATGTTGTATTATTTTCACATGCCATAACATTACTATTCTTTTGATTTCTCTCCCACCCCACCACTCAAAAATGCAAAAAAAAAAAAAAAAAAAAAAAACCTGGCAGGGCACAGTGGCTCACGCCTGTAATCCCAGCACTTTGGGAGGCTGAGGTGGGCAGATCACGAGGTCAGGAGTTCAAGACCAGCCTGACCAACATGGTGAAACCCCGTCTCTACTAAAAATACAAAAATTAGCCAGGCACGGTGGCACATGTCTGTAATTCCAGCTACTCAGGAGACTGAGGCAGGAGAATCACTTGAACCTGGGAGGTAAAATGTTGCAATGAGCCAAGGTTGTGCCACTGCACTCCAGCCTGGGCAACAGAGCGAGACTTCATCTCAAAAAAAAAAAAAATGCAAAAAATCATTCTTGGCTTGTGGACTATGCAGAAGCCGGTAGGGTGAGCTGTATTCAGCCTGCAGGCTGCAGCCTGCTGCCCGCTGGCCTGGAGCTGTGAGAGGTGGAGGGCGGGGTGAGCTGAGGCTGGGAGGGTAAAGCAGGTCCACATGTGCAGAGCCTTGAGGGTTTCCTGAACTTTACATTTCATGGTGAATGAGAGTCACTGAACATTTTATTTTAGTCCTGGGAAGTGCTGTGACTAAAACAGAGTTTTCGAGGCAAAGCTCATTTTCCTTCGTGTAGGAGATGGTAAAAGCTTAGGATGTCTGCTTTCTTGCTGGAGCCAGAGGGGTGCTAGTACAGCTGAAATCGTTATTATCTTTTTAAGATTTCATTCTTCTTTCTCTCCCAATGGAGTATTTTGCAATTATGTAGACAGAACTTTCTTTCCAGAAATTGTTACCCATCGTTCTCAAAATGTCTTCCCCTGTAGAGACTCTGGTTATTGGATTGTAACTACCTTTTCTCTAAATGCCTGGAAATGAGACTTGCTAAAGTCTTCAACACGTGTCTCTCTGCTGTTCTCTTTCTGGGCTGCTCTGAAGTGTAAGATGACATGTTCACTGTCTTCTAAGAGCCTGTCTGTTCTGTCTATGCTTCCTGTCATTTCAGGTTCCCAGTAATTTCTTCCTGGTGGATCAGAATTAATCCTGAAAAGGCTATTGCCTTTGTTACCTCCTAAACCTTCTGGGGATGAAATTGTGATCAAGGAGAGTAGAGAGGTTTTGAAATGCTCTGTTTCTATGACAGTGAGGCGCATGTGTGTTTGAATCAGTGCTAATGTGTCTTGATTCTGTGCTGTGTTTGTGATTGGTATCAGGAAAGCATCTTTTTGTTCTGATGTCTCAAAATCTGAAGAAGAAAGCAGTATCTGGGGTCCAAGGACACTCCCCGTAATCCCAGACTTGGTACATGGAGTCCTTTAGTACTGCCCTGGTCCTGAAAGGCAGGAAGGGAAGCAGGGATGAAGGTGGTCCTGACCACCTCACAGGCGGAAGAAACTCTAGAAGAAAATCCGGCTTAGAGAGAGAGTCAGCCAGTCACCAGCAAGCCAGAGAAACAACACAGTCTCATCTGCTGCGATGCTCTGCAGTCACCAGCACCCTTAGAATCCCTGTGGGGCCTACATGATTCCTTCTTGCAGGAGGAAGTCCAGACTCCACCGCCAGCTCCCACTACCTCATCAACAGGCATCTCGACCCCCTTTCCTGATCTTCCATTCTAGGCAGAGAGGGTTCTTACTATTTCCTGTTCACCTCCTGTTTCTAGACCTTCACAGGTACTGTTCTCTGTCCCGGTGTCTTTCCTTGTCCTCTCATCTTTCTAGGTCATGTTGGTTTCAGAGGCCAAGCAGAAGTCCTGATCCTCTGCGAGGCCCTCCCTAACTACTCAGGACTCTCTTTCCTCTGACCTAGAAGCTCCTGTTGCCCGGACTCTTTGTTGGCACACATTGTCTTATTATATCTAATACAGAGACTTGGCATTTCATAAATTGCTATGTCTCTGCCAGAAGATCACACGGGCGGGAGTTGTCTTATGGATCTTTGTGTACCTGTAGCATTTAGCATGGCGCTAGAATGTGGAGGCTGCTCAGTGCATCCTGTGGGCAGCCAGGAAGGAAGAAAAGAAGGAGAGAAGGAGGGAAGGAGAGAAGGAGAGGAGAGGAGGGAAGGAGAGGAGAGAAGGAGAGGAGGGAAAAAGAGAAGAAGGGAAAGAGGGAAGGAGAAGAGAGAAGGAAGGAAGGAGGGAAGAAAAAGGGGAGGAAGAACAGAAGGTGGGAAAGAAGGAGGGAAGGAGGGTAGGAAGGAAAAGAAGGAGAGAAGAAGGAAAGGGAAGAAGGCGGGAAGAAGAGAAGGAAAGGAGGGAAGGAAGGAGGGAGGGAAGGAGGGAAGGAGAGAAGGGAAGGAAGGTGGAAAGGAGGGAAGGAGAGAAGGGAAGGAGGGAGGGAGGGAAGGAGAGAAGGGAAGGAAGGTGGGAAGGAGGGAAGGATAGAAGGAGAGAAGGAGGGAAGGACAGAAGGAGAGAAGGAGGGAAGGAAGGAAAGAGGAGGGAATGAGGGAAGGAGAAGAGGGAAGTAGAAGAGGGAAGGAGTAAAGGGAAGAAGAGAAAGAGGGAAGGAAGGAAGGGAAGAAGGGAAGGAGAGAAGGATGGAAGGAGAGAAGGAAGGGAGGAGGGAAGGAGAAGAGGGAAGGAAGGAAGGAAGGAAGGAAGGGAGGGAGGGAGGGAAGGAAGGAAGGAAGGAAGGAAGGAAGGAAGGAAGGAAGGAAGGAAAGAAGGAAGGAAGGAAGAGAGAAAGAAGACCACAGGCAAGAAGGAAGGACAGAAGAAAGGCAGCTCAATGCTGAAACCCATCATGCTCTTGGAACAGGGAAAAGTGCAGTCTCTAGGAAGGGAAGTGAGTGGGGAATTGGGGTTGGGCGACCTCCTGTGTGCATGGCCAGGAGGGAAGGTAGCTCTGGGAGTCATCGAACCTGGAAGGACCAGTTCCACTCTGGCAGTGATGGCATCTGAGTGTGTGTGTGGAGGCGACGAAGGGAGGGTGGAAGAGGGGGGCCCATTTCCCAGGTCCTGCTTCTATTGTGTTTCCACCAGTGGTGGGAGTGGAGCTGGGCTGGGGAGGTGGGTATTGATGCCTTTGGTGACAGGAGATGAATGAATCCATCCTAAAGAGCGGCTCCTTTTCCAGAACTGTAGCAGCTCAACTCTTGACTTTGCTGCCTTGGGGTTTTAATTAAATGTCAAATATAATACAGGGCTGGAGTGCTGACGGGTGTATGAACATGAAGTCTAGCAACTCATCTTTATGGGTCTCCCTGGTGCTTGCCTAATTTGGGGGCATTCATTGGTCACTCTTTCTTTGAATGCCACATGAGAAAATACTTGAGTTCCCCTCGCCCCTCATCCTTGTATTTTATTTATTTATTTTTATTTTTAAATATTTTATTGTTTTCATCCTTGGTTTTGAAATAATAGTTGGATGAGAGAAAAAAAAAAAAGGTGGCTCATGCCTCTAATCACAGCACTTTGGGAGGCTGAGGCCAGTGGATCACTTCAGGTCAGGAGTTCGAGCCCAGCCTGGCCAACAAACCCCTCTCTACTAAAAATACAAAAATTAGCCAGGTGTGGTGGTGGGCACCTCTAATCCCAGCTACTAGGGAGGTTGAATCAGGAGAATTGCTTGAACCTGGGAGGCAGAGGTTGCAGTGAACCAGATCACACCATTGCACTCCAGCCTGGGCAACAAGAACAAAACTTCATTCCAAAACAAAACAAAAAAACCCTTAAACTTGCATATATGTTTTACATAGAGAAAGAGCCAGATTGGCACCTGGGTAATTTGGGACCTACAGAAATATGAATATATGATCTGCAATTTTTCTTCCCAAATCAGGCTGGGGCTGGCATAGGTATGGGTCCATTTTATCTGCCCAGTGCTTGAGGTCTGAGGCCTTGATCAGATGTCCCACCAGCTTTCCCTGGCCAATTCTGTGAAAGTGTGAAGACGATGGAACCCAGGACAGGCGTTGGCAGGAGTCAGCCACACGCTAAGCTCTTCTCTCATTGTGCAGTGAGGACTCTGACGCCCGGGGTGGGAAGGGACCCAGCTGACATCGTAGCTGGGAACACGGCTGCAACCTTTCTGAACAGTGATTGATTGAAGCAGTGTGGGTCTCATGGAAATAATTAGGGTAACATAATTTCAGTTCAGTTCAATGAGTATTAAATGGTGACTGTATTAGAGGATGTAGACAGTACACAGTTGTACCAGGGACTTTGCGCAAAATATCATCTATGTCTGTAAGGGGTTCCGAGTCCTATCTTTAGGTGATGGATACAATTATTTCCCAAAACCCAAATACGATGATAGCCTGATGTCCTTGTTGGAAGCTTTGTGAACCTCTCCACTGAACTTTGCATGGCAAAGTGGATCTTTTCTATTCTCCTCCTAACCTCCTGGGCGGCTTCTTTCCCTCCACTGTGGAACATACACTCCATCCTCCAGCCAAACCGAAGCTTTCCTAGGTCCCAGGCATGGCTCATTGCACATGGTTTATTGCACCTGATATCTCCCACTTGGGCTGGTTAGCATTGCCTTGGACTGCGAGTAGAGGATCCTGGAGTAAGTATGCTTAAACATATAGGACTTTATATGTCTCATGTGATAACAGGGCTGGCAGTGGCCAAACGTTGGCTGTTCAGGAATGCTGTCATAATTCCAAATTCCTTCTCCCTTTCCACTCTACTGTCTTTAGCTTCTTGGCTTTTTTGTCCTCATGCTCAATACCTGATGGTCACAAGATTGCTATAGAGGCTTTAGGCATCACATTTGCATTCAAGACAGGAGTAAAGTAAGAGACAGCAGCAAATGCATCTGCTCTTTAGCTCAGGAAAGGAAATGCTGTCCCAGAATCCTCCCTGGCACACCCACCTCTTATTCCTTAAAAAAAAAAAAAAGAGAGAGAGAGAGAGAGATCTGGGGTTTTGCTATGTTGGCTAGGCTGGTCTCAAACTCCTGGCCTCAAGTGGTCTTCCTGCCTTGGCCTCCCCAAGTGCTGAGTTGAGATCACAGGTGTGAGCCATTGCACCCAACCCCCTTTTACTACATTTATTGGCCAGGGCCAGTCTTGCAAGCCAAGACTGGCAAGTGGGCTTAAGGATTTTGCAACTGGCACAGACCAGTCCTGGAGAGGCATGTGGGGCCGAGCACAGTGCACCCTACGCAGAACTGGATCAGCTGGGAAGAAAGGGACAGTGAAGGTGATGGGCAGGCAAGCAGTCCTCATTGTATCTCTTCTTCCTCTTCTCAGAGGTAACTCATAGTTGGCCTTCAAGATTCAGCCCAGATTTGATCACACCTAGGAAGTCTTTTTGGATCTTTGGGAGAACCATGGGCTAACCTCCTCTGTGCCTGGATACTTCATAGCTTCTTCAATTGCAGCATTTTTAGCAATTTTTCTTTTGCTGATGTATATTTGTGTATCTGCCCCTTTCTTCTTCTCCTGCCTGGTAAGTTCACCAGTGTGGAAGCCAGGTCTGTCAGTGTCCTGCTTATTTCCCTCAGACCTTACCCTTACTGAGACGTTTGCTCTGGGAGCTTCACCTGCCACTGTCTGCATCTTTTTGCAGAAGGGATTATTCTAGAAGGTGACTCCACCCCCATGAGTGAGTTGAGCAGCCTGGAGGGACTGGAGCACTAACGCCCCTCAGGAGCAGCCCGAATCAATGCTGATGGGGAGTTGGTTGACAGAGACTTCAACTTCCTCAACCCTAAAGTAGGGATAATTTCGAGGTGTGCTTTACACTGTTTTCCAGAGTTTCTCCAGGGGATTGGGCTTCAGACATCCACTGAGGTAATGGGCTTAATAAAATGCATCTCCTGTTTTACTTCCCTTAGTCCTGCTGGTGTTCTCTGCACTTCCCAGGTTAGCCAGGGATACCGTGATTCTCAGCTGGGGATTGCTTCCGCGGCTGTCCAAACCGGGACAGTGTCTCAGTCACTTCTGTATTCCCAGATAGTAGCACAGTGCTTGCTTTACAGCAGACCGCCAGTTCTGTGGAACGACTACCTGAGGAGCTGGGGAGGCAAGTTATATACATAGAGTTATGAGGCAAAACACCTCGAACAGGGTTACTCTAGAAACGTTTGCCTGGTCCAGAGGCTCACACCTGCTATTCCAGCACTTGGGGAGGCCCACCAAGGTAGGAGGATCACTTGAACCTAGGAGTTTAAGACCAGCCTGGGCAACAAAGTGAGACTCCATCTCTACAAAAAGATTTTTAAAAATTAGCCAGGTGTGGTGGTGCACACCTCCCAGCTACCTGGGAGGCTGAGATGAGGATTACTTGAGTCTAGGAGGTTGAGGCTGAAGTAAGCTGTGATCATGATCGTGCCATTGCACTCCAGCTTTTTTTTTTTCTTTTTTTTTTTGAGATGGCATCTCACTCTGTTGCCCAGGCTGGAGTGCAGTGTGGGGGATCCTGGCTCACTGTAACCTCTGCCTCCCAGGTTCAAGCAATTCTGCCTCAGCCTCCCGAGTAGCTGGGACTACAGGTGCCTGCCACCATGCTTGGCTAATTTTTGTATTTTTAGTAGAGATGAGGTTTCACCATGTTGGCCAGGCTGGTCTTGAACTCCTGACCTCAGGTGATCCACCCACCTCAGCCTCCCAAAGTGCTGGGATTACAGGTGTGAGCCACTGTGCCCAGTCCTTTTTTTTTTTTTTTTCTTTGAGACAGAGCAGCACCTTGTCTGGAAAGAAAGGAAGAAAGAGAGAGAGAGAGAAAGGAAGAAAGAAAGAGGAAGAAAGAAAGATGAGGAGGAGAAGGAAGAGAAGGAAGGAAGGGAGGAAGGAAGGAAAGAAGAAAGGAGAGGAAGAAAGAAGGTAGAGAAAGAAAGGAGACATAGTTACTGTTTCTTTATATTTCCCAACATCTTTGCAGTTAAGTGGGGGTTGTGAGACCAGGCCTGGCCAGTAGCTGGGGGTAAAAGGGACACATGTCACCATGAGTAGCCCCTGGCTCTCTCTTTGCCTGCCACAGTTATCCATGCATTGATCCAGCAGGCGGGGTGACATGGTACAAGCAGCCTGGATTTCTGAGCTGCTGCCTAGGGGACAGCCACTCTTGAGGGCTGCCAGACCTAGAGTGGACTTGCACAAGTAAAAATCAACCATGTTAAAAGCTGTGGAGACTTTTTTTTTTTTGAGATGGGGATCTCCCTGTGTTGCCCAGGTAGGCTTGAACTTGAGATCATCCCACCTCAGCCTCCTGAGTAGCTGGGACTACAGGAGGGTGCCACCATGCATAGCTGTTTGTTATTTCTTCTTTTTTGAGACACAGTCTCACTCTGTCGCCAGGCTGAAGTGCAGTGGCATGATCTTGGCTCACTGCAACCTCTGCCTCCCGGGTTCAAGAGATTCTCCTGCCTCAGCCTCCCGAGTTGCTGGGATTACAGGCATGTGCCACCACACCCAGCTAACTTTTGTATTTTTAGTAGGGACAGGGTTTCACCATGTTGGCCAGGATGGTCTCGATCTCTTGACCTCATGATTCACCCACCTCAGCCTCCCAAAGTGTTGGGATTACAGGTGTGAGCCACTGCGCCTGGCCTTGATTTCTTTTATCACAGAGTAATTTAGCCTAACCAGTGCTACCCGTTTATTGACACTTATTTTTGAGCTCTAGGTGCTGGGGGAGAGGTAAGTAGAGAAACGTAGTCCCCGTCCTCATATACTTTTTTCCCAAGTCAGAGTGGCTCCAGCCTGGCTGACACCCTCACCCTCCTCTCTTCTTCCTGACTCCATTCCTGGTGTCTTTGGAGAGGTTAGGCAGATTTTAGGTGCATGGTACTATTTAGGATGGAAGGCGTTAATATCCAATGTTTTTCAAAAGGTTTTGACTGCAACACGCAGTAAGGAATGTTTTTTACATCACATCAGTATGCAACACTTATATATATGTTCATATGCATGCTGTGGTCAATTTTTATCACAGATGATATCTCCTGATATTTTGTATTCTATTTTGTTAAAGAATGCTCATTGCAATGCACTGAATTGATGTCCATGACCTGCTGATGATAACACCACCTGCAGTTGGGAAAAACCTTCCGGGAGCTGGAAAATGGAGATGAACACTGGCCTGGGGCTGATCTAGGAGGGCTTCCAGGAGGAAAAGATGCTTGACCAGCCTTGTAGAGGATGGGTAGGGGCTGGATAGGTAAAAATAAGTCATTCTGGGACAGAAGATTCTAGGAGAAATGGTAGTCAGACTATCTGTAGGGAAATAGGTGTCTGGGGAGTAATGGGAAATAGGGAAGCAGGCAGAAGTGGTGTTCACAGTAGCTAGTGCCTTGAACAGCGTGGGCTCCGGTCACTCAGAACATGCACTAGCGGTGAACTCCCCACACCCAGCCCCACTCCAGCAATAGTGCTAGCGTAAGGCTGACCCTTATGCTGGAAAGGGGCTAGGCAAGGAGAGGGGTTAGATGTGAATAGCAGTGGAGGTAAAATGAGTACCAGAAGTCTTGTAAAATGGCTAAGCAGGGCTGGGTGCAGTGGCTCATGCCTGTAATCCCAGCATTTTGGGAGGCCGAGGTAAGCAAATCACAGGGTCAGGAGATTGAAACCATCCTGGCCAATGTGGTGAAACCCCATCTCCACTAAAAATACAAATAATTAGCTAGGTGTGGTGGCAGGTGCCTGTAGTCCCAGCTACTCAGGAGGCTGAGGCAGGAGAATCGCTTGAACCTGGGAGGCGGAGGTTGCAGTGATCTGAGATCGTGCCACTGCACTCCAGCCTGGATGACAGAATAAGACTCCATCTCAAAAAAAAAAAAAAAAAAAAAAGAACAATTGATCCTCTTCATGAGCTCTTCCATAATTCTCAAGGTTGTGAACCTCTCATCCTCGGGTGAGGGTCCTGTCAGGCTGAAAGCCTGGGAGAGATGTAGGATTCCACCAAGGGCAGAGCGGGTCACATGTGGGACCCACTGTGAGTGCTGGGGGACAGACATGCAGATAGCCTGTCGAGGTACCTGTGCCCCATGTTGCTGGACTGGATGTTGAGAGAGGCATCAAGACCTGGCTGTAGGTCCAGCCCCACAAACGTTCTTTACCTAGAGTTTCAGTATCTAATAAAGGAAATTCAACAATGTCTAGTCCATCAACATCAGAATTACACTGTGAACTTGTGATAAGGAGCAGTGAGAAATCACCTTGAAAGGGAAATGTGTTTTACAAGAGAAGCACTGCCTCGGGTGGCATAGGGAGTACTTTCCTCGCAACTTTCCTGAGAAGGAAAAATTTTGTTTAAATAACACAAATGTAATAATAGAACTGTCCAAGGTACATGATTTCAGCAATGAAATTTGTGGAACCCAACTCATGGTTCTCTTAGGTTTATAACAGTGTAAAAATAATACATTTTTCATCAAGATAGAAATAAAAACAACAATAAAAATCTAACATTTATTGTGTGCTGATTATATGCCAGGAACTATACTAGGTACTTTGCATCTCATTTGATTCTCACAAACATCCTGTGCGGTGCATACTATTATCGTCCTCATTTTGCAAAGAATAACGAGAAAGTTGGTATAACTCACATGACAGTGATACGCTAGTTATTTTGTGTTGTGGCGGGAGTTAACATTACGGTTTCTAAAACATTTTTTCTCCACCCTGCAAATGTTTGAGTCCTAAGTCCACAAAGGCAAGGCGTTATAGGACTGGTCAGCCCCTCTATCCTATTCCTGAGCTGTGTAGGACTGGGTCTTCCCCACAAAGCCACTTTCTTCCCCCTCGCCTCGCTGACCCCCCTGCTTCTTCTCTGATTTGTCTCTGCCAAAGCCTCTTACCTTTCCAAGACCTTGGGTCGAAGTGAGGAATATGGGAGAATTTGGGCTCTGGGAGCAGAAGAATCCCATCATTTTCTGTGAGGTCTGATCAGTGCTCCTGTTAATTCAGGAGTGGGGTTGGAGTATGTGGGGGGTGATGGATGGGGTAGACAGACATCTGGAAACTAAATCAGGAGTTTGGGTTTCTCCTTACACCTATCAAAAATCCAGGGGAGACCTATGGGTTTTACTAGGTTCTCCTTGACCTATCTGTCCTGGGTCCTCCCAGCTTTCATCTGCCTTTCCAGATCGTCCCTGTTGAAGATCAGCCTCCAGGCACTTGTACTCAAGTGCTTTTTCCCTTCTTGGTACCATGTTTGTTAACAACGGGCTAATGTGGACCTTACTGTTGGTGAGTTGAATATAATCCGTGGAAAGCTGCAGCTGGGATATTCCAGCAGGGGGCTTTCTGAACTTCTTCCTTTGGGACATCCTCATGCATTCCCAAACCCATTCAGACTTGCTTCTTTCTACCCCTGATGAATATTTATGAGAAATAATGGGATAATGGACTTGAATTCCTTGCCTACCACTTTCTGCCTGTGCAACCTTGGGCAAATCACTCCATTACCTCAATCCTGAAATGGGAATAATGATACCTTGAAAAGTTGCTGTGAAGATTAGTAATCATTTATTGAAAGTGCTTAGCACAGGGGCTGGCTTCAACAAATGGCCCTGGGGTAGTGGAATTAACCAGGCGCCAGGAGAGTTGAGTCCTCATCCTGACTCTAAGACTATTTGGCTGAACTGTAGCATGTTACTTCTCTCTTCAGAGCCTCTGTTTATTCGTTTGTGGAATTAACAGACAGGTCTGGATAGCAGTTGAGTCTCTTCCAGTTCTCATTATTGTCTCTGACCCAATCCCCAGCCCCCGCAGGGCCAGGATGAAATGTTTTTCTGCTGGGAACTGAGCCAGTAAGACTCAACTTGAAATTCCAAGCACTGGAGTTCAAAGGTGCCTGCTTTCCCCTGGATCTGGTTGGCTCCCTTTTGTGATGAGGGAAGGCTGGGTCCTTGAATGTATCAGGCCTGGCGTGGAGAGGAGCGAGGGGCAGGAAGGAAAGAGGGAGGAGGACAGAGTCACCTTGAAGTTGGAGCCCATAGTCAGCCCAGAAATGACAGGTAAAGGAGGAGTTCTGGCATGTTGCTCTCCTCAACTTCAATTACTATAATTCAGAGAAGATTCAAGTGTAAGCCTTAGAATTCCTCCATGGAAAACCATGTCTTTGCAGCGTCCGCAGACAAGGACATTAACGAACTGGCAGTCATCGCTCTATCAACTCCCCACGCGGGGAGGGCCATCGCTGACAGATGGAGGTGTGTTGGCGGCATGGGTCAGAGCTTGCCGGAGCCCCTCCCACATGCCTGGCTCTCCTTTCCCTGCGATCACACGGCTGCTTAGCCACAGTCACAATTACAGAGAGATGAAGACGTCTCTTACCTCTGGGCGAAGGGATGGGGTGGTGGAGAGAGAGGAAGGAGCAATTCTGAGAGAGGTGAAAAGAAGCCCGGATGGGAAGAATCAGGGACATTGGCTTTGGACATCTTTGTGCTTGGTGGCACATGCATGTCAGTGGAGCATAATCTCTGGTGGATGCCTTCATGTGCATGTCTGTGTGTGTGTGTGTGTGTGTGTGTGTGTGTGTGTGTGTGTGTGTGATTCTCATGGCGAGTGAAGGGGAAGGAACAGCTAGCTTCCACTTAAGGAAGTGCATCAGGCCCAGAAAGCCCAGACCTTCCCTGATTTTGGAAATGATTTTTCAGTAATTTCAACGTTGACTCTTGGCAAAATTCCAAAACTGATGACTGCAACTGATGATTTGTGAGTTCTTGGAAAGGAAAGGTGATTGCTAGAAGCCAGCGTGAGTTCACTTAGGACAAAGAAGATCACCCCAACTCTTTTTCCTCCTTGTGATTGCTGTTTGATTAGAAAGTCTGTGTGACAGGGCACATCTGCTCCGCAGGGGCAGTGGTGGGTGGTGGATCAGAGGTTGCTCCTCTCCTGATCTTATACATGTGCACATGGGATGTAACTGTCACAGAGTGGCCTTGTGGGCTGTGCTTCTCTTACGTTTCTATTTTTATTCTTAACCTATACAGTGACCTAGGGTCAGGGTAGAACTCTGGATGGGCCTTGGGAAAAAGCTGCATCTCTCTCTCTCTCTCATCTATTATCTGGCTTTCTACTATCAATTATCTATCTCTGTCTGTCATCTATCTATCTGTCTAATCTATTATCTATCTATATTATCTGTCCACTATCTGTTTATTATCTATATTGTCTATCTATATCTATTATCTATCTGTCTGTCTATATTTAGACAGGGTCTCACTCTGTCGCCCAGCCTGCAGTGCAGTGACACAGTCATGGCTCACTGCAGCCTTTACTTCCTGGGTTCTCAAGCCACCCTCTTACCTGAACCTCCTGAGTAGCTGGGACTACAGGCACAGGCCATCATGCCTGGTTAATTAAAAAAAAATTTTTTTCTGCCTGGGTGTGGTGGATCATGCCTGTAATCCCAGCACTTTGGGAGACCGAGGAGGATGGATCATGAGGTCAGGAGATCAAGACCATCCTGGCCAACATGGTGAAACCCAGTCTCTACTAAAATACAAAAACTAGCCAGGCATGGTGGCTCGCACCTGTAGTCCCAGCTACTGGGGAGGCTGAAGCAGGGGAATTTTTTGAACCCGGGAGGTGGAGGTTGCAGTGAGCCAAAACAGTGCCACTTTGGCGACAGAGTGAGATGAGACTCTGTCTCAAATTTTTTTTTTTTTAGAGATGGGGTCTTGCTCAGTTGCCCGGGCTGGTCTTGAACTCCTGGTCTCAAGCAATCCCCCTGCCTCAGCCTCTCGAAGTGCTGGGATTACGAGCATGAGCCATCACCCCTGACCTAAAGCGGCATACTTCTGATTAAAGGTGCAATACTTAGGTCCCAGACAGATGAATGTCCTTTTTCTCACCTCACAGAGCCATCATGGCCCCCCCAAATCAAGCAGACATCCATGGCTACACCAGTCAGCAGAGTGAGCCTCTCTTGAGTTTCTGCTTTCTCTGCAAGTAGCAGCCATTTAGCCTCAAAAGGTCTGAGTTTTAGACCAGTGTATACAAGCCTAGGTGTTCTTGGGAACATCTGGGAATTAGACCCTTGGTTAAGTGGGTGGGGGACTGAAAGACACTGTAACTTGGGTGGGAAAGGAAAGGTGACCTCCTTTTATACCTGTATGCTGATGGAGCTAGCTATTTGGGTTGGCCCGTCTGTGAGCAGGCAGTGTAAAATTATTCCTGGCAGCCCTGTGAATAAATGGAAAAATGAAGTCCAGTTGGCAGCTCACTTGGGTGGATTTAGAGCTGCTCAGCTATGGTTTGTGAAGGGGTTGCTTGGATCCTAAACCTCACTCAGTCTTTCCCCTTTAGAAGGGCCACCTAGTATTGTGCCAGAACACTCTGTTCTAAACCCCGCTCATTCGACAGTTTTGTCTATGACGTGGAGATACAGATAGCAGGATGATTAAATTTCTGGATGACAGAAGATATAATTGAAGTCCAGAGATATTGCTGAGGATTTGAAAGCATCCTGAGAAGCTGAAAGGCTGCCTGAAACAAACAAGATGAAATTTAACAGGGCCAAATATTAAGCCCTATATTTAGGTAATAAAAGTGAATTATGTAGGTACAGTATGGGAGAACCATGACTCGGTAGAATTTCGAATTAAAATCCTGTGGCCGGGATGCTCTGAGCTGTAGGCTGCCTGCTGGGGGCAGCAGAGAGCAGGCTGCGGGAGGGGCCCGCAGCGGGGAGTGGGGCAGGCAGCAGAGGCCTGGCCAGGGCGGTCTTGGATCTGGAGTTGGAAAGGGACAGTGAGCCATCAGGCCGGCAGAAGCTGGCAGATAAGGGCTGACTTGCGGCACACAGGTGCCAGGTACGTGAGTTGTCTGCACCTAAGTGAGACTGGGTTCCCTCTGTCCTAAGCCACTTCTGTCCCAGGACTGCCTGCTCTGGTCAGCTGGGATCTACCCCATCTCCAAGACCACAGGCTTAGTAGGGGCAGAGACTGGAAATGACAAAATGACAGAACACAGATGGGTGATAGCCAAGGGATAGCCAGTGTAGCCTGAAGGGTTGTATGTGGAGAGGGAAGAGTTGTGAATGTTGGTTTCAGTGTTGGTGATGAAATCAAAGGGCACAGAACTATGGACACATTGTAACAAGTCAATTTCCTGATGTAGCACAGTTATATAAATTGTAACTGCTCAGGGAAAATGGGCAGGGGTCTGTGAGATTGCTCTGCACTATTTTTACAACTTCCTGTGAGTCCACAAGTGTTTTTTAAGTTAAAGGAAAACAAGCGCCCAGCCTTTCTCTGCAATAAGGGGGCTGGAGGAAGTGGTTGGGGGTGGTGGTGCTTGGGGCAGATATCCATTCACTTGCAGGGAAAGCAGTCCTTTAGGACAGCCTGGGGGGAAGGCGGGGGAGGACTTGTATGCAGGAGAAGGCCAGGATCCCTTGCCTTTGAAGAGCCTGTGACAAGGGACCCACGACACTGGGAATGTGAAGCTTAGACACCAAGGCTGTTCGTTTGACCCGAGTGACCTAGGTGGATGAAGGACCGAAGAGTCTTGGGTTCCTGCCTACAAGTTTGGTTACTTGTTGCCAGGGAGAAATGCTTGGGGATTTAATTATAGGAAGGGTACTTAAAAGCCCTGGGAAAACCCACCCTGAGTTCTCTAAGAGCTAGAAAAGTCACATGTTAAGATCTCCGGCTTGGGAACTGAGGAGGGGTTAGAGCCCCAGGGGAGACACTGCCTCTCAGTCTCAGCCCAGCACTGGCTGAGGCAAGGACCTGCTGTGAGGATGCCTCACCGGGAGGCTGACTCCTGCTTCTGTACCAGGGGAGGCCTGAGGCAGAAAGTACAGAGGGATGCTGCTGGCTGGGCCTCCACAGGGACTCTAAAGGCCTCGGAGGGGGTGGCTGCCCATGCGGACTGTGTCCTGGCCCCTGTTCTCCACAGGCTGCTCCCTGTCTCACCACGGGCCTAGGAGGGGCCAGCCACAGACCTGTTTTTGAGATCAGTGTGATTTAAAAATGGTTTTTCTGGAGAGCACAGAAGCATCAAGCACTTTTGCAAGGCTATCAAGAGGCAGCCCCTTCCCCTGATGTCCTGATGCGAGGCCATGTGGCTCCCCAGGTGCTGCTTCTCCCAGAGTTGCTGGGAAGTGTGACCTCCTTTATACCTATAGGCTGGTGGCCCAGTTGCTGGGGGCTCCTCTCCAGCCCACCAAGTCTGGTTCCCAGGAAGGAGCCTGGCTTATGTCTCAGTGTCTCCCTCACTTCATCCCAGAAGCCTGCACCAACTCCTTTTTTCCCATAGAGTCCCTGAGAATTCAGGCTCTGTACCTGACATCCCTATTGGTACCATTGGCTGCACTGAGTACTGGCAGCCCACTCCTACGATGGCATATCGCAGGCCCTTGCTACCATCACAGTCCCACTGAGAAGGGGTCTCTGAGTGACAGCTCCTTTGAGCCTCCATTACCCCCATTGCCAACCAGGACCTGCCATTTCTTGTTTCCCTGGGGCCCAGTTCTTTTGTATTCTGAGCGTACCAAGGAGCTGGCACCAAGTAGTCATAGATTTTGATCTCTGTTGGCAGTAAAAATTCAGGAAGAACTCTGTTCAGGAGGGGAGGACTTGACAGGATTGTCGGGCTATGGCTCCCGATCAGTGAGGAGGGTGGGCAGAGGGAGGAGGCTGACCTCCGCCAAGCTGGAGACCTGCTAAGAAAGGAGTGGAGAAGGCTTGCATGTTGTGGGTCATTTCCATTCCCACAGGCCACGGTTATGGATGGTATCTGGGGGCAAGTTTGGGTTTGGGGCTCCTGTGTTCATTAGAGAAGAAAGCAAGGTGACGCGGTGGTGGTTCAGGTGTGGGAGGGGTTGGATCACCTGTGGTGTGTCTTTTGCATTTGGCTTTTTATGCAGCCTGTGAGGCTCACAAGTTCTCCTCCTTCAGCCTAGCTGGTGAGAGACCAAGGCTTGTTTATTCTGCAGCCTATTTCAGATCACGTGTTGGGGAATGATCAGGGAGGGTAAAATATGTGTTCCAGCTCTGCCCAGGACTGTAGGAGAAGCAGCATCTGTGGCTTAAGATAGTGGATCCCATCAGCTGCTGCAAATTTATGTTGCTGGGTGAGGGTGTGGGTGACATTGCATTTGCTGTTCCCCCATTTCCCTTCCTGGGGGTGTGGATGACGTTGCATTTGCTGTTCCCCATTTCCCTTCCTGGGCCATATTCTATAGCTAAAGACCTCTCTCACCCCTGATGCCATTGAGCTTCCCAAGGAAGTTACCACAAGCCTGTTTTTCAAAGACCAAACAGAGACTGCAAACTCAAAAGTCATTAACAGCCAGACAGGGGCCAGGTAGGGAACTGGAAAGTACAGACCTCAACTGAAATCATTCAGATACAAACGGTTCAAAAATGTTTCCAATACATCTACAGGGGGACATTCATTCCTTTCTCTCCTGCCCTTAGAAAGGTTCTTTCGTGGTTCACTTCCTCAGGGTTCCTCCCGCACCAGCCAGCAACTAACAGGAAAAAGCATGGAGTGTGGGTCTAGGCCCTGCTCATCACCTTATTCGCTGCATGATGTTGGGCTGGCACTTGGCCTCTCTCTGCCTTGCTTTACCCGTCTGCCAAATGGGCACACTACCCTCCTTATCCACTGAAACATTGCTCCAAGGAGGAAATGAGAGAGTGTATTTTTAAAATTCATACCCTGCTTCATTCCACAATGCATTTGAGGCAGCTTCTAAAAATACCCGTGATATAAAGAGATAGAAATAAATAATATGTGAAATCACTTTGCAATTGTACCATAAACTCATTTTCCTTATTGTCACTCGTAGCAGTGTGGAAGTGATAATAGATATATTTCCAGACTCATTTTCGATTCAACCTTGGCTTCAGGGCCTTCACTGAAATGCAGCTCGGGTGTGGGAAGCTCAGACTCTGGAAGCTGGCTGTCCACGTGGCCCTAGGGCCCAAGGGCTGGTTTTCCTGGAGGGGTTTGGGTGGCTGGGTGGTAATCAGTTCTGAGACTTCAGCTGTTCTGTATAGAGGCTCCTCCAGCAGCTCTGTTACCGTTAATGCCAAACCTCCCCTGAGCATACTCTTTGTGCTTGAACCTGGGCTGGAGGCTCAGCTGCAGAGGAGAAAATGACCCAGTCCCATCCTACTGGAATTCACGGGAGGGATACTGGCAGTGAAAGGCACATACTAGGCTTAGCCTGACTTGGGAAAGTTGACTAATTCCTTCTTATTTCAATTCCCTGTCCATAAGATGGACATCATAACACTCTTCCTCCATCGTAGCAAAGCTGGAAGGATAAAATGAGACCGTACTCTGATAAGAAAAATTGCTATGCAAATGCAAGAAATCATCATCTCTATTCAGTGCTGCTCTAAAGTGATTTCAAAAATAACAGAGCCATTAGGATTTGGGAGCCGACATGACAAGAGGGTTTGCCTTAAATACTCCACCACGGAGATTTTCAGGGGTCTGTGCAGGACTAGGAACTCAGGCCACAAAGATGAGCCTTTCCCCAGATGAAATGGAATGCCTACCAGTTTGGGAGGATGTGTTAAATATTTAATATGTGCCCAGGCCTGAAGTTGGCATTGTGGAATGAGAAAGTGTTATGAGCTGAACTAGTTCCCCTCAAAATTCATATGTTAAAGCCCCAACGCACACTACCTCATATGAGGGTATTTGCAGGAACAGTCTTTAAAGAGCTGATTACATTAAAATGAGGTCATTAGGGTGGGCCCTAATCCAATCTGCATCTGCATAGTAATTTTTCTTATCAGAGCACAATCTCAATTTATCCTTCTAGCATTGCCGTGATGGAGAAAAGTGTTATGATGTCCATCTTACAGACGGGGAATTGAAGTAAGAAGGAATGCCTGTAATCCCAGCACTTTGGGAGGCCAAGGCAGGCAGATCACCTGAGGTTGGGAGTTTGAGACCAGCCTGACCAACATGGAGAAACCCGTCACTACTAAAAACACAGAATTAGCTGGGCATGGTGGCACATGCCTGTAATCCAGCTACTTGGGAGGCTGAGGCAGGAGAACCTGGGACGCAGAGGTTGCAGTGAACCGAGATTGTGCCATTGCACTCCAGCCTGGGCAAGAAGAGCAAAACGCCGTCTCAACAAAAAAGAAGAAGAAGAAGAAGAAGAAGGAATTAGTCAATTTTCCCAAGTTGGTATGTAGCTTTCACTCCCAGTATCCTTTTTTGTGAGCCCCTATAGGATGGGACTTGGTCATTTTCTTCTGTGTTTTCTCTGGAGTTCTTATAAGAAGAGGAAATTTGGATGCATGAAGAGACATGAGGGGTGTGCATGGACAGAGGAAAGGCCATGTGAGGACACAGCAAGAAGGTGGCCATCTGTAAGCCATGGAAAGTGGCCTTAGAGAAGCCTTGATCTCAGAATTCCAGCCTCCAGAACTGTGAGAATATATAAATTTCTGTTGTTTAAGCCACCCAGTCTACAGTTTTTTTTTGTCTTTGTTTTCTGCTGCTATAATAGAATACCACAGACCCGGTGATTTATAAAGAATGGAAGTTCATTTGGCTTATGGTTCTGGAGGCTGCAATCCAAGAGCCTGGTGCTGGCATCTGGCAAGGGCTTTCATGCTATGTCATCCCATTGAGGAAAGTGGAAGGCAAGAGAAGGTGAGAGTGAGCAGAAGCGCAAGAGGTGGCCGAACTCATTTCTGTAACAAACCCACTCTGGCATTCACAAGCCCACTCTCTCAATAATGACATTAATCCACTTGTGAGGGCTCTCAGTGATCTCAGTGCTGAATACCACTGTAATGGCAATTATGTTTCAATATGAGTTTTGGAGGGGAATTCAAACCATAGCAGCAGCCTGAGCAAACCAATGCAGATTTGTACCGTGAAGTATGAGTAATTTGCTCCATTAATAAATACTTAAAAGGGACTGCGGAACTATGTTAGGTACAGGAAGTACAAGGATGAATGAGAAAGATGTGGTTTCTGTTTTTGGGAAGTTTGAAGTGGCCAGTGGGGACATTGTAGCTGCCTTTGAGATAGGAAGTCAGGACCAACACCCTGAGAAAATATGATGAGATGTCATTATGTGTGGACACAAAAAGTTTACATTGAGAACAGGTGCCCCTCTATTTACTGTGGAGTTATGTCCTAATATATCCACTGTGAATTGAAAATATCATAAGTAAAAAATACATTTAGGTCGGGATTGGTGGCTCGTACCTGTAATCCCAGTGCTTTGGGAGGTAGAGGTGGGAGCATCACTTGAAGCCAGAAGTTCAAGAGCAGCCTAGGCAATACAGCAAGACCCCATTTCTACAAAAGTTAAAAATAATTTAACTAGATATGGTGGCTTATGCCTGTAGTCCCAGCTACTCAGGAGAATGAGGCAGGAGAATCGCTTGAGCCCAGGATTCTGGGCTGCAGTGAGCTATGATTGTGCCACTGCACTCCAGCCTGGGTGACAGAGCAAGATACTATCCCCGAAAAGAAAAATGCACTTAATATACCTAACCTACCAAAAGTCATAGCTTAGCCTAGCCTACCTTAAATGTGCTGCGAACACTTACATTAGCCTACAATTGGGCAGAGTTATCTAACATAAAGCCTATTTTATAACAAAGTGTTGAATATTTAATGTCATTTATTGAGTACTCTTCTGGAAGTGAAAAGGAGAACGGTTGCATGCATACTGGAAGTAGTTTCTACTGAAAATGTATCTCTTTCGCACCATTGTCAAGTCAAAACATTGCAAGTTGAACCATCAGAAATTGGAGACCCTCTGTAGTTCTGACTTCAAGTGGTGGAAGCTCAGAGAAAATAAAAGAAAAGAAAGCAAAAAGGGGCAGTTTTGTGGAAAGGAGGCTTGAAGAATTAGGGTTGATGAAGATCTGGGCTGCCTCGATCTTTTGCAGGGCAATTATAGGACCAGCAAGAGGTGGTTTACCAGAGGCACCTATCCCTGGGGACGCAGCTCCAGGTGACTGACTGAGACAGGGTTCTCCCCGAGGGAACTGCCACCCTCTGGGGCCCATAGCTTCTGCCCTGCAGCCGCTGGGGCTTGGCCAGCCCTTCTGTGGTTATTTGCAGTTGTTTCTCCAGGCAGATGGGGACTGCTGGCTGTTCATCATGTTAGCAATTAACAAGTAATTCATTAGATGCCTAATGAACAAATTATTAACCTGGCAAGTCATGTCCAGTCACTGACTGGGGAGAGAAATGGCTATTAATAAGGTGTTGGAGTGGCAGCTGCAGTTTAGTGGTTAAGGCACTGGACAGGACCAGAGGAGATGTGGGCTCTGGACGCTTGGGCCAAATTGCTTACGTCTCCCGGCCCTAGTTTGACTGCTCGTGTAGTGGGAGGTAAGCAGACCCTGTTAATGGGGGCAAATGAAATGTCAGAAACTGTATGAATGCAGGGCATCAGATTGTATAAACTCGAAGTTTCTTTCCCTTTAGTTCTTAGTTTGCATTACTCTATCTCCCACGCTACTGTGACATACACTGGGGCCATCTCTTAACTCCTGTAATTGGTAAGTTACTCACTCACTACTTCTGCTATTCCTAGAACTGGGAAGAGGGCTGTGTAGCATAGGGAAATACATGTAATATGTCCCCTGCTCTTGTGGAGCTTACCATTTGGTTGGAACTACCAGATGTTCATGCCCAGCAAACTAACTAGAGTATAAAGCAATTTATGATAGGGCCGAGAGCTATAGAATTTCACAGAAGAAAGAGAATTGTAAGTTAGGATGAAGGGGAGGGGCTCACAGAAAGGTAGGAACTTAAAGCATAACTTCATCGCGCTTTTTTTTTTTATGAGAAAAATATCATGTGCTCATTCCTCCAGATCTCCAAGTAGAGGAAATTGAAAAGAAAAAGATAATCTGTAATTCATCACCTGGAGACAACTGCTATTGACATTGCCTTGTGTATCCAAGGACTTTGACAGGTAAGTTGGTGGGAGGATATTCTAGGTGGAAGGCATGCCTTGAGTGAAGGCTCTGGGTTTGGGGAGAGTAGGATGAATGGTGAATACTTCTGGGGATGGATGTGTGAACCAGGCATGCTGGAATAGTGGTCCTGATGCAGAATGGAATGGGAGGCTGGAGCACACAGGAGAAGGGGTTGGAAAGAGCAGTAGGGGCCATTCACCAATGAGGCCGGGGTGAAAGAGGGTCAGGGGCGCTATGAGCCCAGAAGCCCCAATCAGGAGGCCAGACACTCTGCTGTCAATATAACACTCATGACACAATGGAACTTATCGATGTCGCTGCCCCACTTAGCAGAAATCCTGCAAAAACCTCTGCAGGAAAAACAGACAAATCTGAGGCCGTGCTAGAACTGCCAGCCAGAGCATGGGGACAGAGGAAGAGGCCAGGTGGGCCCCCTCTGGTTATTGTCAGGAGCTGCTTCAGGGGGTGTCAGAAAGATTCCTCAGAGTAAGGGATCTGTCCTGTTTTGTTCCCCACCCAGAAGGTGTGACCTCCCTTCAGACCTTTGCCTCATCCTTAGGGCATATTGAGTGCACCGTTTTTTTATTTTTATTTATTTTTTTTTTTAAGCAGAGAAGTTTATAGTTGCCAAAACTCTTTTCTGTATGATAAATTAAATAGATAATTGGTATTTCTATTATTCCTGTTTTGCAGATGAGGAAATTGAAGTTCAGAGAGATGAAGGGACCTAATTGAGATTATGTAGCTAGTGACAGAACCAGGCTGAGAATCCAGATCTTGGAACTGCAAATTGTGCGTATGCATGTGTGTGTGTGTGTGTATGTATGTAAAGTTGTGATAACATTCCACTATGGGGAGTGGTATAGGTTCATGGTAAAGTGGATGGTTCTTGGAGACAGGGGACTGACTTCTGCATTAAATTTGCTGCTCTGATAATGTTGTGAATTGAAGAATATGAAGAACCTTTGACTTGTTCTTTGTTATCTTCATATATCAAATAGGGCTGTTAGTACTATTTATCTCCCTGGGTTATTGTGAGGCTTAAATAAGGCAATACAGGTGATGTGGACTTAGCACACAGTAGGTGCTCACTTCATGTTAGCTATGGGCTGTGCACAGTGGCTCACTCCTGTAATCCTAGTGCTTGAGGAGGCTGGGAGTTTGAGACGAGCCAGGGCAACATAGCAAGATCCTGTCTCTAAAAAATAAAATAAAATCAATAAACCGGGTGTGGTGGTCTGTGCCTGTAGTCCCAGCTACTTGGGAGGCTGAGGTGGGAGGATCACTTGCACATAGGAGTTGGAGATTACAGTGAGCTATGATTGTGCCACTGCCCTCCAGCCTGGGTGACAGAGTGAGATCCTGCCTCTTCAGAAGAAGAAGCTAGCTATGATTATTATTGTGTTAACTCTGTGCTCATCTGAGTCATAGAAATAACTTGAGTCTTGTTATTTCTTAGTTCTCTGCTATTGCGAGTCATTTTGTAGTTAGGAAAAATACATTTCCAATCATGTACCCCAGGGATTGTTTGTCTCTGAGGGAACCAGATTCAGAGTTCCCTAAGGGAGACTCTGATTAGCCAAACACCCCAATTCTGCAAAATACAGACAGTTCTTTGTTCTCTGTGACAGAGGTCTTGATGCTCACCAGACATTCCATCTGTTTCCTCATATCTTCTAGTCCCACTGTTGTTAGACAGGAGCATATAATTGCTTCTGGTCAATGGGATATGGGTGAAAGTAACATATATTACTTCTGGCAAGCTCTCTGCCCTTCAGCCCTCTCTCTTCTTGCTTCAGTGACTGAGGAGGCCTTGTGTTCTAGGTGTAGCAGCTAAAAGATGATAATGTATCAGTCAGCCTGGGTCCCTGAGTGACTGTGTGGAGCAGAGACCCCTGCTAAACTACATTGAACATGTTGCATGAAGAAGAGATAAACCTTTGTGGTGTTAACCTTCTGAGACTTTGCAGTAGTTTGTTGCTAACTTAGCTTAAGCTAGCTTAACTAACATATCCCATTTTTGTGGCCTGAAGTCTGATATTTTACATGAATGTTTTACACTGTACAACTTCCCATAGTCTATTGTAGAGTAGGTTCACACCCATAATCTTTTCTGATATCTAGAACAATTATGTATATGGAGGTGCCTCCTGGGAAGAGCTTAGCAAGTATTATTTCCTATGTAATGATTTCTCTAAAATCCCCATTTCTGTGTATATGCATTATTCAGTCAGTCCTTCTCCCCATATGCCATAATTCTACCACTGTAGCTTCCAGACATTATTGCACTTATTCGTTTGTGCATCTGCCTCCCCAGGCTGTATGCTTTTTGATCCTGTCTTATTGAAGACAGAAGGCCAGGCATGGTGGCTAATACCTGTAATCCCAGAACTTTGGGAGGCCAAGGCAGGAGGATCGCTTGACTCCAGGAGTTTGAGACCAGCCTGGGCAATATAGGGAGACCTCATCTCTACAGTAAATTTAAAAATTAGCTGGGCATGGTGGTGCACATCTGTAGTCCAAGCTTTTGGGAAGATGATGTGGCAGGATCACTTGAGCTTGGGTGGTCAAGGCTACCGTGAGCCATGATCTAGCCACTGCACTCCAGCTTGGGCAATGGAGTGAGACCCTTTCTCGAAGAAGAAGAGGAAGAGGAGGAAGATGAGGAAGAAGAGGAAGAAGAAAAAGGAAGAGAGAAGAAGAAAGAAGAAGGCGAAGAAGGAGAAGCAGAAGGAAGAAGAAACAAGAAACAAGAAGAGGAAGAAAAAAGAAAGAAGAAGGAGAAGAGGAAGAAGAGGAAGGAAGGAAGAAGAAAGAAGAGGAAGAAGAAGAAACAAGAGGAAGAAAAAGAAGAAAGAAGAAGGAGAAGAGGAAGAAGAAGAGGAAGGAAGGAAGAAGAAGAGGAGGAAGAAGAAAGAAGAAGGCGGCGACAGCGACGAGGAGCCTGGAACATAGTAGGTACTTCAGGGTTGGTGGAATGAGTCACCAATCGTGAAATAGGCAGGGCAGATTTGGTTGTCCCTGTTTTATGAAGGTACAGCCAGATTTAGGGACTTTCCTAAAGCCAGCCAGCTAGAAAGTGGCAGCACCAGGGGTGGGACCTGTCTCCTGACGAAAGGGCCTCAAGTGATAATTGCCAGCTGTTGACTGAGCACGTAGTTTTGAGCATCAGATGAGATGGGATGTGTGAGGGCACTTTGTATAGAGTGAGGAGTGAGAAGGGTAAGATGTTCTGGTTCCTTTTGCATTTCCGGTCTTCAGACTGCCAGTCAGGAGTCCCACGTGGTAGTATTATCTAACAGGAGGGCCTGGCTAGATCAAAGCAGCGTGTTGAGGATTGGACCAGGAGGAGGTTCCCCAGGGGAGGAGGCCTTGCCTGCCACACCCGCATCTGCACGACAGAAAGGACACCTTTCTCATTCTCCAGCCCCTGAGTCCCATTCATGCTTCTGGGTCCCAATGCAAGGGGTGTGCTGGATAGAGCACTGGGCGTGGGCAGATTGGAGAGAGCTGTGGGCAGCACCCTGTCAAGGGATGCAGCCTTCCTCAGGGATGATGGGATGTGGAGGCCATTCTGTAGCAGGGATTTGTTTTAATGAGTTGTCAGATTCCACCAGGGGCTGATGGTTTTTCTTGGTAGAATAAAAACCCACTTCCTTTACCCACTCTGCCTGGAGCACAGTAGGTGTCCAATGCTTTGTTCCAGTGAACCAAGAGAAAGCAGGTAAGAAGGTTCTTGCTTGAACTCAAAAGGGCCAGGCCTGTGAAGGAGGTGGGTGAAGTGAGGAACCTGCCCAGCTCCCTTCCTGCTCTCCCTCTGGCTGCATGAATTTCCTGGGCCCATAACGGTGTCTGTCTCAGGCCCCTTGCTAAAAGCAGCAGGGCTGTGTTGACTGCTGAGCAGATGACATTGTGTGTGGCTGGCTCTTGGTTGCACCTGTGCAGCCCATTTCAGTGCTCCCAGAAGGCTCATTAGCAAGCGTAACATTGCTGTGCCCTTCTGCCTCCCACACCTGCAGCCCCTGTGGTGGGGGGCCTGAGAGGAGACCCTTTCTCATTGAGAGATGAGACCATGAGTCCCATTCATACTCCTGGGTCGCATCTAAGGGGCGTGATGGATGGAGCATCAGGTGTGGACAGTTCAGCGAGGGCAGCGCCTTGGGATGTCCCCCTTCCTCAGGGCTGATGGGATGTGGAGTCCCTTCTGTAGCAGGGATTTGTTTTAATGAGTTGTCAGATTCCAGCAGGGCAGATTGTTTTTCTTGGCGCAATAGGTCTCCTCCATAAATCTCCTTCCCTGTTCTCCTTAGGGAAGTGGGATGGTCTCTGTCTTCTGAAAAGTCTTGTGGATGCCCTCATTGGACTTTCTTTTCTTGAGACAAGTCTCACTCTGTCACCAAGGCTGGAGTGTAGAGGTGCAATCATGGCTCACTGCAGCCTGGAATTTGTGGGCTCAAGCCATCTTCCTGCTTCAGCCTCCCAGGTAGCTGGGACTACAGGTGCAAGACACCAGGCCTGGCTAATTATTTTTTATTTTTGTAGAAATGGGGTCTCACTATGTTGCCCAGGCTGGTCTCAAACTCCTAGGCTCAAGCCACCCTCCTGCCTTGGCCTCCCAAAGTGCTGGGATTACAGGTATAAGCCACTGCACTGGCCCTCTGTTGAACTCTTATGGTATGGCTGGGCATAATACAAGTCGCCCATGGTGTGAAGGGTAGAGGGCTTCTCAGTCACGTCACAGAAGCCCAGATTCTACAACTGGAGGGGACTTAGAATTCATGGAACCAAGACTTGCAGATGGGTTAGATAAACTTGGGTGCCACTCCAAGTGACTGGTTGTGGCTGCCTGGAGCATTGCATCCGGAAGAAGCCTTACAATATCTGCCATGGTTAGAAGAAGGAGTAGTACATGAATGCCACAGATTCACCTTCTCGAATCTTATTCGAATCCCTTTTTCATGGTGCCTGACTTCTAAAGTTAGAGATCCATTACTTTGCATTAAGACCTTGTCTCTCTGTTAACATTTCTTTAAAATGCATATGCTTCAGAGAGGAGTAACAAAAAGGTATTGAAGAATTCAGTGATTGATTGAGATTGATTGCAAAAAAGGGCCATTATCAGTTTTGCTGGTTCTGGAAAAAGATTTTAGTGCACCAGTAACTCTTAAAATAAATAGATGATCACTTCCCTTAGGATCCGTTTACAAGGCTGTCTTCCAGAGTGGCAACTGGCTGAGAGGAAATGGGAGAGCAGATCCGTTTGGTGGAAGGTGAGGTTGGAAGCTGGAGGTGTCCCCTAGCCAGAGTACACCCTGCACTGGGAACATCAGGGGCCAGAGGTATGGAGGCGCTGACCACCTGTGGGAGGGCACAAGGCCAGCTCTACCTTTTCCTCTGGTTAGAAGCCACCACCTCTTGATCTCTCACCCTAAGAGCCTCACTTGGTTTGTCTGCACAGGACCCAGGCTTCTTGTTGGGGGAGCCCTGTGTTCCCAGGACTGTTGCCAGCTGTTTGTGGGTCATGCCTCCATCACCCAGTTCAGGGATTGGCCTGGGGACTGCAACCCCTTTGTTTCTTCAGACTAACAAGTGACCAGGTTCACTGAGCTGGGGAGTATCGGGCAGGGGATCACACTGCTAACAGGTTAACAACGAGGAGGTTCATTGTGTGGATCGGGAATTACGGCGAGTCGGCTCCCGTGAATGCACTGAGTCTTTATAGAATTAGACTTTAAAGTCAAGAGCCTAAGTCAATCTAGCTTGAATTAAAAGAACTTAAATGGTAAAAAAAAAAAAAGAAATCCTCTGGTCAGATTTGTCAATTTCTCCTAAAGAGAACAGAAGGGGAGGAAAGAGAAGCATTTATTATATGGGTCAGTTAGACCCTCGTGAGTCCCGAACAAGGAAATAAGTGGTTAGAACTAGGCCAGTGATCCTGGGCCTCAGCCCCTGTGCTAAGGTTATATTGGGTTAGAGGCATCATTTGCCCATTCATTCATTCTACACTCATTGGGTAGTTATCATGGGCCAGCCCCTAAGGCTATGGTGATGAAGAGTATGTAGGTCCTGTCCGAACAGAGCTTTGAGTCGAGGGCAAAGTACAGATAAGAATGGGAGATTTCAACAGGGTGCAAGAAGAACTAAGAGGCACATACACAGTGAGACCTGGAGGCCTCAGTATTCTCACCTGTGAAAAGGGAACGTTTCTTTCTACCAAGGATCACCAAGTCACTGGAGTAGCAAAAACTGTCCCAAGTAGTGCACTGGGCAGGAAGTACTCATCCTGAAACAGATGGCAAAGGGTAGTCTCCAGAACTCACCGTGGGATGTGGGCTTCCTGGAAGAGTCAACAGGTCCTTGGGTCTGCAGGGCATCACTTATTTCACTATTTCAAAGCACAGTCATATTCAGTGTCTCATTTGATCATCCTTGTCCCTTGTGAGATTGGCAGGGTAGAGGACTGTTATCCTAGAGGACCTAAGGTCATGTGGTCAGCTGATGGCAGAGCTGGGGGCTGAATCCAAGTGTCCCTTGCTGGCTCATTCCATGAGGAAAACTGGAGGAAGATGAATCTGAGGAGTTAGGTTGGAGCAGAGATGAGGAGAGCACCAGGATTCAACAGTAGACGTATCCCTCCCTCTCTCTCCTTCCCTCTCTCCCTCCCTCCCTTGCTTCCCTTTTCTTTCTTTCCACTAGGAAATCCTTCCTGAGGGCTGACCGTGGGCACTGTGCTACCCCAGACTGTGTTGAACTCTATTCTGGGCTGGCAGCAAGTCTGGGTCAAAACTAGAGCTAAAACCCTACTCCAAGCCTCTTTCCACAGTGCTGGGGGCGCTATTCTCCCAGGAGTCAGGTAGGAAGAATATGAAAAACTGGGCCCATCCCAGGGCAAGGGAAGACTGCAGAATCCTGATCTTCATTGCTGGGAGGAGAGCAGAGTGCCTAGCCCAGCCTGCCCCTCCCCTCCCACTGAGGAAGGACTCACCCGTTTTGTAGCAAGGAGGCAGCAGGTGCCTGTACCTCTGCCCACTATGTGGACTGGATGTGATGACTTCCCTATGGTGACTTGTGCTGGGGAGTACGACGGGGAACTGTAGCTGATCACTGTGGTAAGGAGCAGCTTGCTGCTGCTGAAGCAAACAGCACCCACAACAGCCAGCACTTGGGGGGGTGGGCAGTGCTTTCTGCCCAAAGGCCACTGCAGTTCAAGTGACTTCCAGGATCCTCTTCACATACTGGATCCCTGTGGACATGGGAGTTATGGGGAGGCAAATTCCAAATGGGCATAAGGAGAAACTACTCACCAGCCTGGGCAACATGGTGAAAACCCATTTCCACAAAAGATAGAAAAATTAGTTGGGGTTAGAGGTGCATGCCTGTGAGCTGTGATGGCACCACTGCAGTCCGGCCTGGGTGACAAAGTGAGTCAAAAAAAAAAAAGAAAGAAAGAAAAGAAAGGCCACTCAATTATCTGAGTTATCTGTGACTGTGGAATGCATCCCCTGAGTCAAACAAGACCCTGTCACTGGAGATGTTTGTATGAAACGGTCTTTGTTCTTAAAATTGAAAAGTATTTTATTTTATTTTACTAAAGCATTTAAGCAAAAGCTAATCCACAAATAGGGAATTTGGATTACCTAGGAGACCTTGGTCCAATCCTAGATCAGCAACCCCCTGACTGTGTGACTGCTGTCACTGTCACTTAGTGGGACAGGCAACTTGATGCCTGGACTGTATGTCTTCCCATTTGACTTCAGAGAGCTGCTGGGAGGCCCACGGGAGGCAAACCTGCAGAAAAAGCACTGAAGGCTGTTGAGGACTGTGAACTTGCTGGTACTTTTTGTTGTTGTCATGGAGGGCTCCTTCCAACCTATAGCAGGTGATGGCTAAAATTCTACCATTAGCAATTCGTTCTTTGGGGTTAAACATTGCTCCGCCACCCGGGTTTCCTATTCGCGCATGAGAGATAGGATAGCAGGAAAGCAGGAGTGCATGGGGACAGCAAGGGGAAGGAGAGAAAGTTCTAGATGATGGGAAAAGAAGTTTCCAGAATGAACGGTCAAGGCAAGGGGGTAGGCATACAGGTAAATATGCTCATCTAGCCAAACTCTGGGTTGGGCCCAGGGAAGGCATTGTCCTCAGAGAGAGACACTAGCCTCTGTTTTCTGTCCAAAGCCCACTGGGAGCCACCATCTCAGTCCTGCAGATGGAGCTGTGCCTTTTGAGTGACAGTCCAGCTCAGACGTAGCCTTTGGCTAAATATACTGTCTGTGGGAGCTGTTGGGATTGAGAGCTCTCTGCAGGGGGCGTCAGGCAGCAGAAGTTGGCTCCCCAAGGCTTGGCAGGAGGAGTCATTGCCTCTCTTCCTTGATTCTGCCTTGACCTTGGGTAACCTGGCAGATGGCCAGTGTCCAAGAGATGAGATGGGTGTGTGTGCCCAGGAGAGAGGCTGTGAGGTTGCTCCAGGCAGCTGGCATCTGCAAACAGAGCACCAACTTCAGGACAAGGCTGGGGCATAGCCAGAATGGTGCCAACTGCAGAGGGAGCGCAGTGTTGCTGGAGCAGCAGGGGCAGACCAGACACCCAGCTAGGATATTTTAGGCTTAGAGTAAGCTCAACAGAAGGGCAGTTTGCTAGCTCAGCTCCGGCTGCCATAGGGCAGCTGTGAAGGGGGAAGGCAAGGAAAGAGGTTTCACAGTTTTCTCAGAAAGTCTGGGATTTCTGGTGAAACAGGATTTCAGAGAAACACCCTTTCCCAGGTCTGTCTTGGATGACACAAAGACGATGCCAGATGACTTGAGTGCCTTTTCCCTGCTCTCTATGATCCTCTATTGATGGACAAAGCAGCAGAGAAGCCCGGCCCTGTAGCAGGTGGGTACCTGATTTCTGGCCTGTGAGAAAGCCAGGGTCAGAATTGGAAAGCCCACTGGATGAGTCCTTAGCTCTGCCACTTGCTGGGTATGTTGTGACCTTGGGCGTGTCATGAGTGGCCTTCAAGAGTGAGTTTGTTCCCTGAGGCCAGGCACGGTGGCACATGCCTGTAATCCCTGCACTTTGGGAGGCCGAGGTGGGTGGATCACCTAAGTTTGAGAGTTCAAGACCATCCCTGGTCAACATGGTAAAACCCTGTCTCTACTAAAAATACAAAAAATTAGCTGGGCATGGTGGCACATGCCTGTAATCCCAGCTACTTAGGAGGCCGAGGCAGGATAATTGCCTGATCCCAGGAGGCGCAGGTTGCAGTGAGCCGAGATCGCGCCATTGCACTCCAGCCTGGGTAACAAGAGCAAAACTCCATCTCAAAAAAAAAAAAAAAATTAACCAGGCAAGGTGGCACTTGCCTGTAATTCCAGCTACTTGGGAGGCTGAGGCACGAGAATCGCTTGAACCTGGGAGGCAGAGGTTGCGGTGAACTGAGATCGTGCCACTGCACTCCAGCCTGGGTGACAGAGCGAGACTCTGTCTCAAGAAAAAGAAAAAGGAAAAAAAAAGACAGTGTGTTTGAGTTTGTTCCCTGAGAAGGGAAACTGATTCTCCTATGCCTCCCTCCCAGGGATGTTGTAAGGACTTCGAGATCATGGATGTGGAAGAGGCTTTGTACAGCCAGGAAGTACAATAGTCACATAAGGTGGTCTTGATGGCTTCCTGTCAGAGTAACTTCACATCTGCTTCCCAGCTCTGCCCACTCCCTCCCACTCCCATGGGAGCCGCAGCGGCTGCAGGTTCCTCCCTCCTAATGGGCTACCCTGGGGCTTGCAGAGCCCCCTGGGATGGGTGGGGCTGCAGAGAGGTCTGTGAGGCCCTGGGGAGAGGCTGGGTAAAGCCAGAGCCAGTGCCTACCTCTAAAGAATGATGAAGCACTGAGAACATTGACCGAAATCAATTAGAGAAATCAATGGCCTTGAGTGCAGTATGGGTTTCTTCCCTCCCAACCCAGTCCCACCCAGCCTGCCCCAGCAGCCCTGTTCATTCTCTGGGGTCAGATGGTTTCGTTAAATTCCTGCTGGTCTCCATTCCTAGACCAGTGTGCTCCTTCCAGGCTGGAACTCTGGGATCTGGGGTGTGTGGAGGGAATGTTGGTGAGAGGTCAACCTGCCAGTAGGAGGGGTAGGGAAACCCATGCATGGTCCAGGTCCAGGGCACTGAGCTGGGCACCTGACAGGATCATTTCTAGCCTCTAGCCTTGAACTCCAAGGGTTAGCCAGACAAGGTCCATAGTAAAGATTTTATGGTTTTTTTAAATTAAAAAATAGAATGGTCACTCTTAGAATATGCTTAATTTTTTTAGAATAAAAAAACAAGGTCCACAGGGGAAAGATTTTATGTTTTATTTTTAATAAAAAATAAAATGGTCACTCTCAGGATGTGCTTAATTTTTTTTTTGAGAGGGAGTCTTGCTCTATTGCCCAGGCTGGAGTGCAATGGTGCGATCTCGGCTCACTGTGACCTCCGCGCCAAGTTCAAGTGATTTTCCTGTCTCAGCCTTCTGAGTAGCTGGGATTATGGGCATCTGCCACCACACCTGGCTAATTTTTGTAGTTTTAGTAGAGACAGGGTTTCACCATCTTGGCCAGGCTGGTCTTGTGCTCCTGTCCTCAAGAGATCTGCCCACCTCAGCCTCCCAAAGTGCTGGGATTACAGGCTAGAGCCACCGAGCCTGGCTTTAATTTTTTTTAGAATAAAAAATAAAACAAAGTCCACAGTAAAGATTTTGAAAGTAATTTTAGGCTGGGCACAGTGGCTCAGGCCTGTAATCCCAGCACTTTGTCATGCTCAGGCAGGAGGATCCCTTGAGGCTAGGTGTTCAAGACCAGCCTGGGTAACATAGAGAGACCTCATCACTGCTAAATAAATAAATATACCAGGTGGAGGCCTATAGTTTCAGCAACTAGTTAGGCTGAGTGGGGAGGATGCCTTGAGCCCAGGAGGTCAAGGCCACAGTGAGCTGGGATTGCACCGCTGCACTCCAACCTGGACGATAGAGGGAGACCCTGTCTCAGAAAAAAAGTCATTTTGATCCTCATGATTTTTTCACATTCTTGCTGGACGGGGAAGGAAGGGAGTATCTCAGGGTCCTGAAGAGGAATATGAACATGTGTGGGCTCGGAGCCATCACTTCTCTTGTTGACATAAGGCACAGAACTGACCGGTGTGGGATGTTGGATCCTGACTACGCGAGTTCAAATCCAGATTCTGCCACTTAAAATACGACCTTGGGAAGTTGAATCATTTTTCTTTTCTCTCCTTTTTCATTTGAAAATGAGGCTATTAATAGTACCCAATAGCCATCGAGTTATTATAGGAATTGAAGGAATATTAACATGTATCTAGCCATAAGGCTGGCTACTTTAATTATTATTTTTCCAAGGACAAAAGCTGAGCCGCTAAGCTGGTCACATTGTCTTGGCCTGGCCACTCTCCCTGTGTTCCAGCATCAGGCCGATTCATCCTTACACTGTCTCTGACAACCCTCTCCTTCTGTCTACCCCAACTGCCCCCGTACTTGGGCCCTCATTACCTTCACCTGGGACTGTTACAATCCCTGTTGATTGGCCTCTGGTCTCCATCCCTCACATAGTCGTCAGATCAATCTTCCTAAAACATTATTCTCATCATGTCACTTGCCTGCTCAAAAACCGGCCGGGCACGGTGGCTCACGCCTGTAATCCCAGCACTTTGGGAGGCTGAGGCGGGTGGATCATGAGATCAAGAGATCGAGACCATCCTGGTCAACATGGTGAAACCCTGTCTCTACTAAAAATACAAAAAATTAGCTGGGCATGGTGGCGCGTGCCTGTAATCCCAGTTACTCAGGAGGCTGAGGCAGGAGAATTGCCTGAACCCAGGAGGCGGAGGTTGCAGTGAGCCGAAATCGCGCCATTGCACTCCAGCCTGGGTAACAAGAGTGAAACTCCGTCTCAAAAACAAAACAAAACAACAAAAAACCTTCAGTAGCTCCCGGGGCATGAGTCTGAAGACTGAAAGGCTTGGTTCTCCACTGAGCACCTCAATTGGACCCTCTAGCTCTTCCCGGAACCTGTGCCCTTGACTCCTCCCACCCACTGGACTGTTCCTTCCCTGAGATCTCTCTCTGTTGCCCAAGCTGGAGTGCAGTGACAGGATCTTGACTCACTGCAACCAGGTTCAAGCGATTCTCCTGCCTCAGCCTCCTGAGTAGCTGGGACTACGGTGTGTGCCACCACCACACCTGGCTAATCTTTTTTTTTTAATTTTTAGCAGAGATGGGGTTTCACCTTGTTGGTCAGGCTAGTCTGGAACTCCTGACCTCAGGAGATCCGCCCACTTCTGCCTCCCAAAGTTCTGGAATTACAGGTGTAATCCGCTGTGCTCTTGCCTCTGCTGTTCCCTTGCTGGAGTGTCCTCCTCTGTGCTCAGCCAGAATCTACCGATTCTTCCAGCTCCAGCTTGAATCTCACCCCTATCAGGTCCCCTCTGACTTCACTCCTGAAATCCAGTGGTAACCAACTCTTCCTTTCTCCCACTGTGCCTTTGGACTACATGCCTGACTCTACAAATGCTTCCAAGGGAGGGGTGGTCTTGCTGTATTCCCCACAGCCTTTGGCACTGTGCTGGGGCTAGAGAAGGCATTCAATAAGTTTGTGCTGACGGATTGATTGTGGGGTGCCCTGGATCAGGCTCTGTCTCATGGCCCAGGACACTTCCACCTTGCCAGCTCTGTGGCTCCTGACAGTCTTAGTTGGATATGAGACACCTTTTCACTCGTGGTTGATTTTTATCTCTGGGGCCAGGGAACCTTCAGCCTTCTTCCCTTTACAGAGGAATGAGATTGTGGTCAGTGAGCAGTGTGGCCCAGGCCTGGGTGCGCATGTGCATGTGTGTTGGGCTTGGGCTGCAACACCCTACCCTGCACTGGTCCTTCTTCCCTCTCCTGCTGTCCAGAGAACCGATTCCACAAGCAGGGAGGACTAGAGAAATGAGAGAAAGGGAAGGAATGGAGGGCCTCGATGCGTGTTCCCTGTCCCTCCCCTGCAGATTCAGACTCTAGAATCTGTGATGAGGAGGGGCTGTGAGCTCAGGAGCATTGGAATGAGCCAGAAGGCTGTAAAAGGACCCAGGCACCCCTGGGTGTGTGGAAGTGTGTTGGTGAGCCTAAGGGCTTGCTTCTCACCTGCTAGACACTTTGCTTTTCCCCCCGTGACTACCTCTTATGACATCTGCTGAGTAGTCTCTGTTGCCCTGGAACGCCCATAGGTTTTTATTCCTGTTTCTCATTTGCCCCTTAGGTTTCATTGCCTTGTCATAGGTCCCTAATTATTCTTCTAGAACCCAGAGCAAAGCAGTAAACAACTTTGTATGAGCCAGGGATTGTACTAGCCGCTTCGTGCAGTATCTCATCTAATTTCCACAAGGTTGGTTTATTACCTTTTTAAATCCTCATTTTATAGATGAGGTGACTAAATTTCAGAAGTCATCTCATCTATAAGGTGTTATAGTATGTGTTCAACTGTGCAACTGTGTTTCCTCTGTGCGTCCTGGCACAAGGGGGGCCTTCCTCATGGCAGATGCTCTGGAAATAAAGGATGATGCCATTTCTTCTTTTTGTTTTGTTTCCCTCTTGTTGCTGAGGCTGGAGTGCAATGGTGTTGCTCACTCTCAGCTCACCGCAACCTCCGCCTCCTGGGTTCAAGCAATTCTTCTGCCCCAGCTTCCCGAGTAGCTGGGTTTACAGTCATGTGCCACCATGCCTGGCTAATTATGTATTTTTTTAGTAGAGATGGGGTCTCTCCATACAGGCTGGTCTCGAACTCCCGACCTCAAGTGATCCACCTGCCTCGGCCTCCCAAAGTGCTGGGATTACAGGGGTGAGCCACCACACCCAGCTGGATGATGCCATTTCTGAGAGTAGCTGGGGTTGAGCTTTGGGGTGGGCAGAGGGTGGGATGTCGTGGGATACATTTGTATAGACAGTAGATAAGAAAGGGTCCCAAGTCAGAGTGCTCTGCAGTCCCATGAGCTGAACGCTGGTGATGACTGGTGTTCTCTACTGTCCTTGTGATGGCTGGGTGGTCTTGGGTCCTTAAAGGGCCACTTACCTCCTGCTGCCAGAATCCAGTCTCATACTCCCATGGGAACTCAGTGAGCGCCATCCTCCGGGTGATCACTGCTGCTCTCTCAGCCCCCTTTTCTGGACAGGTGGGAGGGGAGAGCTCCCATACATGATTCAGAGAGTTTCCCTCATTATGCTCAAATGAGGTTGAAAGAAAGTGAAATTCTTTCTTTTGTGGGGAAGGGGAGAGGGACGTGCTGAGCAGAAATTATGGAGTTTGCAGCGGGGGTCCTTGGAAGAGGGAAGGCGTGCATGAGATTCCCAAATGGGTGGCAGTGGGGTGCATTTGGACAACCAGAAGACCCTGGAAGTCGGAAAGCTGGGAGTGGGGAGAGCGGTCATTTAGGCCAGACTCTCAGCCTCTGGCCTGCAGGCCAAGACTGCCTGGCAGTGTCATTCCTATCAAGTGTTATCTTTTAACCAACACTTATCCAAAGCTGGTTCCTTATGCTCCCCAGTTTTGGGGAAAAACAGTCAAGAAACCTTGTCAAATGTGAGGTCACTTCTTAGAACAAGAGAGGCTTGGAGGAATGACAGGGAGGGCGGGCCTGAAGGGGGCTTTCCCCAGCTCCAATCCCCAAACCCCTTGTCCCAGACCGGCCACTACCCAGCTAGGGCCTCGGCTCTAAGCAGGCAACACTGGATGGCTTAGGGAGAAGATGGAGGGAGGAAGGTCGATGCCCCATAACACACCACAAGAAAGAGGCGTTCGCAGGAGACCGGCGCTTTGAGCTTCCAAGGCCCAGAGCAGCTGCCTTCCCGCCTAAATCCGCAAGATGGAAGTTGCTCCCTCTAGCTTTCCCAATGGCTAAGGCTGCTGGTTTCGTGAGTGACCCCTCCTTTCTCATCCAACTCGATTTCTAGCATTTATTGGATTCCAGAGTCTTGTTATTTAAGAATGCATCTTAAATGGCACTACTAAATCCACCTTACGTGCAGTCCAGATTCAGTTTTGGGCAGCACGAAAAGTTTCCGAGGCGCTGTGTGTACCCCACCCCAGTACACAGTGTGTCTGCGCCGAGCTGCGTGCGAGGAACTTCGCGGTAGGGCAAGGGGAAGCCGGGCAGCTCCCACGCAGCCGACCTGTCAGAAGTAAGAAACCCGAGCGCTCGGCTGCGTGGGTGTGAGCCCTCGCGCAACCACAGGCCCGCGCCTTTCCCGTTCTCGACGGAACGTGCCCGCAGCCTCACCTCTCCTTCAGCCCTTTCCCAGCCAGACGCTTCCTTTTTGGTACTTCTAGACGTTTATTGCGAATTCCGTGACTAAAACAAGCCAGTGAGCCCGGCCCACCGACAGATGGATCTATGGCCCCCTTCCCGGCTAGGGGAGGAAACCCCACTCCCTGTGGAGCCTCGGGAAGCAGGAGCCACGAGCTGCCTTGGGACGAGCTCCTCCGAGCCCAACCCACCGCGGGGCCCCGGCCCGGCCCAGCCCGATCCCCCTGGGGTGGTTCGGGCAGGTTCTCCGGCCTTGAAGAAGGCGGTCGGGGCGCCCCTGCGCAGCAGGCTTCTCCCCGAGCCGGGGGAGGGGAGACCGACGGGGGAAGGGGCGTCTCGGAGGGCTGGAGGCTGGGGCGGGCGGGAGGTTAACGCACCTCGGGAGTGAGGGCAAAGTTCCCCAGGTCCGCGTAGAGAGCACACGTTGTCTGTGTGCGCGGGTTTAGGCCGGGGCAGGCAGGCTGCAAGGGTCGGGCCGGCGCCGGAGGGGATCCTTCCTTTCCCTGGTACCAGCGAGGCGAAGGTCTGTCGGCCTCGGCTCCCGGGCTCCGGGACGCCTCAGCCGACGGAGGGTGGAGGCCCCCTCAGACCCGGGCCTCTAGGCTGGGGTTTTTCTAGTGCCATGCCCCCCCACACCCCACGTCCCGATGGTTCAGGCGCTCCGGACTCCGCGCCCTCCAGCCTCAGCTCAATCCAGGCTTCCCAGACCTGGCGGCGCAGGGGGCGGGGGCCAGGGCAGTGGGGATAGGAGGGCGCAGCTCTTCCCCGGGATAGGGAGGGCTGCGGGGGTGGGTGGGGGGGGAGGAGGGTGCCGACTACTGGGTGGGTTCGAGCCGGAGCCGTAGCCGGGGGGAGCCAGTCAGTTTCCGGCCAAGGCAGCAGGTCAGTCCCGGGAAGGGCGGGCGGTTGAGCCGAGAGAGCCGGCGGCTGGGCTCTCCCCTCGGCCCGCGATACCCGGCGCCACCGCCACCGCCGTGTCGCCGCTGCTGCCGCCGCCGCCGCTGCAGAGCCTCCCCGCTCCGCCGCGCTCCCGCCTCCCCGCGCCGCCAGCCGCCTGGGAGCCCGAGCGCGGAGCCCCGGGCGGAGGAAAGGGGTGCAGGCTCGAGAGCCCAGCGAGGGAGCCGCGAAGGGGGAAGGGGGCGGGCGGAGGGAGGATCAGGGAGAGGGGGAGAAGGGGGAGGGAGAGAGGAGAGCGAGGGAGAGCTGGAGAGAGCGAGAGCAAAGAGCGAGCGAGGGAGAGGAGAGAGAGGGAGAGGAGAAAGACACACGCACGCAGAGACACACGGTCACTGGAATTCCATTAGAAAAAAGTGAGCCAAGCAAGGGTTAGCGGAAGATTTTTTTAAAATCTTGTCTTCGTCTTGGTGCGAAAGAAGCGACTCTGGTCTCTGGTCCTCGAAGCTCCGACTGGATTGTTCCTGGGCGCTGACACCGTTGGTGGATTTCTTTCCTATTTGCATTTTATTCCGACCCCCTCCCTCGCTGCTTCCTTCCAGCCCTTCACTCGCAAATCGCCTCTCACCACCTCCCCAGGCCCCTCCTGGGAAGCGCAAGGGAATTGGACTCTCGGGGACTCGCGCCTTCCTGGATGATTGGAGGGGAGGGCTGACCCCAGGACCGGGGTGTTGGCTTAGAAAGCCCATACACAGATACGCATATATTTGATTGTAGCGGGCAAGGGGGGCGTTGAGAAGCAGCCCACCGCCCTCCTCTCACCCCACCCCCTCCAGCCAGAGACGAGAATCGCAGGACTCGGGATCTTCTTCGGGTGGACTAGCTGGGATCTCCGCATTGGATTTGGGGCTGATTACCACTGCTTGGCTATTATTGTCGTTATTGTTACTATTACTATTTTTTTTTACCCAAGGGAGAAAGACAAAAAAACAGTGGGATTTGTTTAACATGATCTTGGCAAACGCCTTCTGCCTCTTCTTCTTTCTAGGTGAGTACCTGCGGGCAGCGAGAAGCCAGGGAGGCGGGGGGCTAGCGGAGGAAGAGCGCCGGCAGGGGGCTAGCAGGAGGCCGGCGGGGAGAGCGCGCCCGGAGCGGAGCGAGCCGGGCTGGCGCTGGCGAACCGAGCGGGGCTGGGCATCGGGGACGCGGGCAAAGGACCTGAGCCTTGGCTGGCTGGCGACGCGGGGTGATCGGGAGGGAGACTCAACATCCGACCGCCCCGCACACACGCACGCACACATACCCGCGCTCACTCACACGCCAATATAGCGCTCATCTCCTCCGGAATAATGGGTTCGAATTGCGGCAACTTAAGGAAAAAAATTGTCTAACTCTTGATCTGCAAGAGGGGAGGTAGGGAGAGGCTCCTAGGCGCGGAAAGAATAGTGCTGCTGGGTCCGCCTTTCCTGGTCTGCTCCGGAGTCGGTCGTGGTGGAGGGCGCGGGTTTCTCCGGGGCTCCGGCTTGGACATTGAGGGGAAGCGCTGGCAGTCACTTCCAACCTGACAGCTGCGCCTGGAGAATGCATTCCTCGTCTCCACGCCCCGAGCCCCTTCGTGACGGCTCCACTCCCCGGAACACTTTTCAAGTTTTTCCCCACCCAGCCCCGAGCCAAATGGGTGGGCGGGAGCAGAGGGTTGTGAGCAGCCGTTCCAGGCCTTCCCTCCTCCACCTCTGGGGGCCGTGGGCCCCCGTGGCTGTGGGAAGGGCGGGAGGGAGGCCAAAGTTTGCTTCCTTCGTTGAAGAGGGTGGGAGGCAGAGAGGAAAAACGGATCTGAACAAAGACCACTGCTCCTTCCGTAAGCCCCCTCCTTCCAGGAGGGGCTGCCTGGTGCCCCTGAGCCCCACGCATTTCTTTTCCACGCAGAATTCCGAACCCCGTGTTCCCTTTTAAGTTAGGTGAAATCTCAGCTCTCAGCTGCTTAGGAAGCGGGTCTAGAGAAGGCCATCTCCGGAGGGAGGTACGGAACGGCGGATGTTTGCAAGCCTGTACACCATCAGGAGTCCCAGGCAGGGCTGCTGCCTGGGAGTAGATGCTCCCATAGAGGGAACCGGGTAACTACGGTGTGTGCGTGCGTGTGTGTGTGTGTGTGTGTGTGTGTAAGGGGCCCATGCCTGCTTCAGTGAGGGTGCTGCTCTAGGCAGCTTGGCTTGCTGTGTAGCCAGCGTTGAGCGCGGCTGCCCAGTGGGATCCTGATCAAACCCTCTCCCTCCTGCAGTAGCAGGGGATCCAGGAAGGCCCCAAGTGGGGAGTTAGGAGCTGGTTACAGAAGGATGTTTATGGTCTAAGAAGTGCCCACCAGATTGGGATAGGGCACCAGCGTCATCGGGTGTCCACGAAGGCCCTGGACCCTCTGCCTGCCCCTCCACTTCCCACAGGCGGGAGTCCCCAAGAGGACAAGGCCCTGCCCTGGGTGTGGCCTTAGAGGTCCTGCCTCCCTTAGCCAGAGGCAGCTGCTCTCTGGGGTGGGAGGGGCTCAGCGAGGAAGCGCTGGGCCCGCTGTGATCCTGAAGCCCCTCCTGGCAACCCTGGCAAGTGGACTCGTTCTGAAGGGGCTATAAAATCTGATCTTTTCTTCCACTGCTGGCTTGAAAACCCAGCTTTCTGGGTCGAAGCATGATCAGGGTCAAGGAAAAATAAATTGTATTTCAGGCAAAGCAGCCAGATTGCCTGCTGGTGAGCTGCATACCCAAGGATGGGCAGGGCTCCCAAGTGTGGGCACTGTCTGGGCCGGGGGATGGAGAAGAGCAGTGTGGGCTCCTAGACATTGCAGGCTGAGGAGTCCACCTTTCTCCTATGGTGGGAGTGTATGTGTGTGCATGGGGGATGGTCAGAGTGGCCCAACCCAATGTCTGGAGGCTGAGTGTTGCGAGGTGGGGGTGACAGCAGAAGAGCAGCAGACTCTTCAGTTTCTTTCCCTTGAGAAGTCCCCTTCCAAAGGTGGGCTGAGTGGAGCGACCACAGATATTGAAAGGCTCTGAATTAGGCCAGTGGAAAGGAAGGGATGGGTTGGTGTTTAGGAAACTTCAGCCCTGGGCCCCTTTTCCTGGCAGAGAGCTGGGTGGAAATTCCACTGGGTGGGTGGGCAGAGGGTGAGGGGAGGTTTTTCTGGGACTTGAGACTTGGTGGGCAATTTCAGCTGGGGGCAAGGGCCCTTGGTGTGCCCCTACTGAGATTCTGAGTGAGGTCTGGGATAGATAACTTATGCTGGAGAGAGAGACCTTTCTCACCCAGTATCTTGACTTCCAGTGCTGACCCAGGAAGAGAGGGAGATGGGGAAAGTGACTCGGGCAGGGGCATTGGGCTGGCCAGGGGGCCTTTTCCGACTGGCTTTGTAGCACACATTCTAGCTCTGGTGGGCTGCTGGATGCAGGAGGGCAACTGTAGCTCTGTGTCGCTTCTCCACCTCCCTCCACCCCCATGTCTCTCGCAACTACTCCCCATCTTGCTGGATTGAAGTTTTCTCCTAATTTAGGATTTGGAAATATCACCAGAACACCCTCTACCCTTCACTCTCTTAAGATTCTTGGTTAGAGGCTGCAGATTGCAGGGATTCTTTTCTCTGGATGGCTTGATTGGTTCTGGGGGTCATGGAATGGACTAGAAGAGTCAAGGATGGTTTGGTGAATGGATGCCCACATGCCAGGTGGCAGGATGGGGAAAGCCCTTGCTTTTGGCATGGGAGCCTCCCTAAGATTGTGTAAGCATCATCCTGTGGGGTTCTAGGCCCCACCTGTAGGACAAGCAAAGTAAGCGTCCTGATGGCCTGAATCCCCTAGGCCAATCTGACCTTTAGGCATGCGGTGAATTCTGTGGTTACCGAAGTCGAAGGAAGCCAGGAAGTTCCATTCCCAGGCCCTCCAGGACAGTGCAGCCTCGGGTTCAATCAAGGAGGGAGGAGATTAGCCTGGGGGTTCGGTGGGGTGAAGTCAGCGGAGGACACAGGGCTCCAGAGGAAGGATTCTTGGCTGAGGGCTGCAGGTGCAGGTGGGGCCAGGGCCGTGTCAACTCGGCTGCTCTTGTGGAGCTCAGATGTACCCGAATGCTGCTCAGGGAGGTAGGAATCTGCTGAAGCCGAGAAAGAAAGATGCTGCCTCAGCTTGTGTCGAGGACACCTCTCCAGCCGGTGCAAGCCTCCCACTCTGCGCGGATTTCTCGTTTGGTCTGGTCTCAGCCTGGCTGCCTCCATCAGCCTTCCTGTTCTGGGGCAGAGGTCTGGTCAGTGAGAGAAGAGTCCGTCTTTGGCTCTGGGCCTGGAAGAAGCCTTCTGTACCCCAGGCCCACCCCTACTGCTCTTTCCTGTTGTCTCCTGGGGATGGGTCTCCTGTCTGCTCCCTGGGGAGCGAAGGCCCGCTGTGCAGCGCCCTGCCTCTAGGTGTCGCTGTCTCCCTGCAGTAGCACCCCCCTGAGCAGGGCCTCCCCCGGGAAGGCCTGAGAGTGGCAGTTCTGGGTAGGGATAGGGGGATTCTGCGGTATTCTGAGAAGGGGACTTCTGGCCTAGGATTTTATTATGTTCTGGGGTGAGATGGAGTGGAGGAAGCCTCCCACATCACTCTCTGGGTCCAGGAAAGGGCAGTCATGGCTCTGGGCCATGGCGAGGGCTTTTCCTCGGGGCAAGATCTGGAGTAGGGGGCTTAGCAGAGACAGAGAGGCTATGCAGATGGTCTGCAGGAGACCATTTTAGGAGCTTGGCTTTGAAAGGGATCAGGTGAGCCCCTGTCCCTGCTGTTCACCTCTCTTCCTCCCTGTCCCCTCCCTCCTGAGGCACAGTAGGTGTGGCCATGGGGGCCACTGAGGGAAAGGTGGGCGGCTGGGGATTGCACATTGCTGTGGAGGAGCAAGGCTCCATTAGCAAGGCTAGGGTCCGAGGAGGGGAGCTTTTCCCTTTTGCAATTATTTGGCTTTTGGGAGGAAAAACAAACTAAGAGAGGTAGAGAGGAAGGGTTTTCAGAGGAGGGTGGAGAGAAAGGTAAAAAGAGAGAGGAGCTGAGAGAGAAAAAACAAGGCCATTCAAAGAGGAGAGGTAAAAGGTGACAGAGAAGCAGACTTCTTGGGAGGCCGTCAGTAAGAGAAGCGTGAGATACAGCCAGGCACTAGCAGACCTAGAGGGAGGAGAGAGCAGGGGACACGGTGGGGGGAGACCGGGACATGGATGCCCCCCAGAGTTGCCAAAAGCATTTTCTGTTGGAGGGGCTGGGGCGGAACTTGTCTTGTGGAAGGTGAGGGTTTAGTTCTGTCTGGTGTGAAGTTGGGCCGGAAGGTGCGGAGGGTGGGGCAGGGTGGGGCCGGAAGATGTGGAGGGTGGGGCCGGAAGGTGCGGAGGATGGGGCAAGGTGGGGTAGCTCCTAGGCTGGCCTGGATGGTGGAGTGAGGCTCATCTCTCCCTGTCTTGTTTTAAAGTCAGACTGAGACTCAGAGTGAGCACACTGGGAATTGGAGGGGGCACTTCCACCTCTGTGTGTGACCTTGAGTTGTCATTATCCTTCTTTGGGCCTCAGTTTCCCTGGGGTAAGAGGTGGGGAGAGACTCTACGGCATGGCGTCTATAAGGTCCTAACGGGGTATGACCAGTGAATGACTTTGCAGTGCTTTCAAGTCTTAGTGCAGCGCTGTGGATGGGCCTCTGGCTGGAGTTGGGGCTTATAGGAGGCCTGGGTGGTGTGAAAGTGAGCTCCTCCCCGCGCCCTGCAAGCGTGCGGACCCCAGCTCTCTGCTGAAGCTGTGACATTCTCCTCTGGGCTCCTGACGTCTTGGACTGTGGTCTTGAGCAAGGACCATCCTGGCTTTATTCGGCTGTGCTCCTAGGCCCAGGCCGATGCTGAGGAGGAATGGAGTGGAAGCAGAGAAAGCTTGCTCGCAGAGCAGGGGAGGATGGCGCCTGAGTTTTCCCGTGGGTGTGAGGAGGGCTGCCCCACAGAGTCGCCTTGGTGTGCTTTGGTGTGAAGTGGGTGTGACGTTCCCAGCAGGGCCCAAGCCCCCAGGCCTGCATCTTGGGTGGGAGATGGTGGCGCCCGCCATTGATGCTTGTCTTCCCTCCCCACCACCCAGACGAGACCCTCCGCTCTTTGGCCAGCCCTTCCTCCCTGCAGGGCCCCGAGCTCCACGGCTGGCGCCCCCCAGTGGACTGTGTCCGGGCCAATGAGCTGTGTGCCGCTGAATCCAACTGCAGCTCCCGCTACCGCACGCTGCGGCAGTGCCTGGCTGGCCGCGACCGCAACACCATGCTGGCCAACAAGGAGTGCCAGGCGGCCCTGGAGGTCTTGCAGGAGAGCCCGCTCTATGACTGCCGCTGTAAGCGGGGCATGAAGAAGGAGCTGCAGTGCCTGCAAATCTACTGGAGCATCCACCTGGGGCTGACCGAGGGTAAGCCTGGGTGGGGCTGGCCTGGGGGGAGGGGGTGTGGCACAGGTGGAGAGGACGCCTGGTGGGCCAGGGGTTCAGGAGGGAGGTCTTGGTGATGGGGCAAACTGGCCTTCTGTGTCCACCTGCCAGGGGAACCTAGAACCCAGAAGTCTCAGCCCCACCTAGGAGGGCGGCATTGTTGGAGAAGCCCAGGAGGGACAAAGAGGAGGCAGAAGCCACAGCTGGAGGAGGAGAGAGGGAGGTGGTGGAGGAGAACACAGGCTGGAGAAAGTGGGGGGAGCGAATGGGGTGGGGGAGGTGGGCAGGGGTTGAGGAGGAGCAAGACCACGTGATTCAAGCAAGGACAGTGTGAAGTGGTCCCAGGAGAAGGTGAACCATAAGTGACCAGGCAGATGGAGAAGTGAGAACCAGGAGAGAGAAGGGGCAGGCTGGGTGCAGGCTGAGAAACCAGCCACTTCTGCTGCCACTGCTGCTGCTCTGCCCCCCTGGCTGAGCCCAGAGCTGGCTTCCTCTACTCCCTTCTGGCTCCTGCCTCCCTGCTCCCAAGAAACCAGCCCTTCATGTGACTTCTGGACCCCATGGTTGGCCTGGCACCTTCTACAGGGCTTGGGGCAGTGTGCAGGCAGCAGGTTCCACAACCCTTGGCAAACCTATAAGTCCCTCCACCAGTAACACACCCTAGCATCCCTTACCCCTCCAGACCTAGGTGTGGAGGATTTGCATCTATTTAGGACGTGGGCCACTGTGGCCAGATGTTGGTTTATTAATTGAACGCATATTGAGGGCCTACTGTCTGCTACACTCTAGGTGTTGTAGGAACAGTTGGGGGCAAGCTGGTACAGCCTCTGCCCTCCTGGAGCTGAGTCTGAGCGAGGTGCGGATAAAGAAGGGGGCTTCTGTCATTTGACAGCAGAAGTGCTGTTAGAGGGAAGACACAAGGTGTGATGGTAGCAGCTTGGAGGGGGCCTCCATGCCCTTGCTATAAAATCTAAAGTGTCTTCCTGGAAGAGGGAGGCTCCAAGCCGAGGCTGAAGAGTGAGTCAGAGTCACAAAATGGAACATAGGTAAAGGGAGGCAGGAAGAGTGTGGGAGGTGGAGGGAACAGCATGGCAAAGCTCAGTGTGAGAATGGAGCTACAAGTGGCTTAGAATGGTGGTGGGTGGTGGGTGGTGGTGTAAGTGGGGAGGAGAATTAGGGGCACAGGGAAGGATCCCTGAAGGGTTTTCAGGGTGATGAGCAGATCTGTGCTTCAGCAAAATGTTTCTGTGGTCCCGGTGTAGAGAGTAGATTAGAGGATTGTTGAGAAACTGCTGCTACGATACAGGCCAGGAACAGTCATGGCAGAACCGGGACAGTGGCGAGGATGGAGAAATGGGGCTGAGAGCTATTTATTTATGTATTTATTATTTTTATTGGAGTCTCCCTATGTTGCCCAGGCTGGTCTCAAACTTCTGGGCTCAAGCCATCTATCTGCCTCGGCCTCCCAAAGTGCTGGGATTACTGGTGTGAGCTACCACACCCAGCTAATTTTTAAATATTTTTTGTAGAAATGAGGTCTTGCTGTGTTGCCCAGGCTGATCTCAAACTACTGGGCTCAAGCGGTACTCCCACCTTGGCTTCCCAAACTTCTGGGCTTACTGGTATGAGCCACTGCCCTTGGCCCTGTAAGAGCTAGTTAGAAGGGAGAATCCACGGGTCTTGGTGACTAACTCGAGAGGAGACGGTGAGGGGAGAGAGGAGTCAAAGAGGGCACCCAGTGTCCTGACTGGGCAACTGGGCAGGTGACGGAGGCCTCAGAAGAATCAGGCCAGTCTTTTTTTTTTTGAGATGGAGTCTTGTTCTGTTGCCAGGCTGGAGTGCAGTGGTGCCATCTCAGCTCACTGTAACCTTCAACCCACGTGTTTAAGCCATTCTCCTGCCTCAGCCTCCCGAGTAGCTGGGACTACAGGCATACACCACCACCCCCAGCTAATTTTTGTATTTTTAGTAGAGACGGTTTTGCCATGTTGGCCTGGATAATCTTGATCTCCTGGATCCCCCCACTTTGGCCTCCCAAAGTGCCGGGATTACAGGTGTGAGCCACTGCGCCCGGCCAAATCAGGCCAGTCTTTGAGTGGAGAAGGGAGGGCAGGGTTATGGGGAATTTGTTTTGGGGCCCATGCCTCTCATTGACCACACCCTGCAGACGTGCACATCTGAAGTTCAGGGAGGAAGTGGGTCTGGAGGGAGACTGAGGAATGGACATCAGCCTGCAGGTGGAAACCATGAGGGGGCGGGCGAGCATGATCACAGTGAGAGGAGGGCGGCAACAGACCTGGGGACCGCAGCATTTAAGGATGTGAAGGGAGCCTGCAGGGAGCTGCAAAGGAGCTGAGGAGAGCTGGGAAGAGCAGCAGGAAAACAAGGTGCAACTCATTCCAGAAGAGAGGACCCTCAACAGGGTCAGATACCTTAGGGTAAGCAGGAGGCCTGAAGGGTTCCTGCTCTCCTTGGGCTGAGGCTCTTAGCTTCTTAGGCACCTACTCTGTGCCTCAGAAGGGAGAATCCCTAGGTCTTGGTGACTGACTGGAGAGGAGAAGGAGAAGGGAGAGAGGAGTCAAGGAGGGCACCCAGTTTCCTGTCTTGGGCAACCAGGCAGGTGATGGGAGCCTCAGAAGAATTAGCTAGTGTTAGACATTGGAGGAGCCACGCTCCCGGTGCCGGCCATTGTAGGGGCCAGGAGACCTTTCCCCTGGGCCCTTGTGCTGGAGGCAGGAGCCTGGTTAGGGAGCGGATGGGAATTGGGGGATTGGGAGTGCTGAATACAGATGACTCCAGAATTTTGGTGTGAAGAGGAGAGAACAAAGGATGCTTTAAAAAAAAAGATGGGAGAGGATCGAGCAGTTTAAAATCTGGGGTCAGACAGTAGTGATAGCGACGTTGCCATGAAGGCAGAAGGGTCATCTGTGGAATGGCGCCCGTGGGAAGGGGAGGGGTTGGGTCCAGGGTACGAAGTGGGGTAGGGGCTGAGCCTTAGAACAGAGGAGCAATGCTCCCTTCAGGTGCTGGGAGGGAGCGGGGAAATGACTGCAGGTGTGGAAGCCGGATAGAGAGGGATCTCTGACCAGTCAGAGATGCCTCGAATATGTTCTAAATATAGGAATAAGAAACGCATGTAATTACTACCATCATTAATAGCAAAGTGTTCCTCGTGAATCAGGTGGTCACTTCTCCCTAGCAACCTGGATTCCTAGAACTAGCATGAGCCAAGGGAGGAATACGGTCCTGAGGATACTGTACTCTATTCTTCAGGAGATAAGGCGCTGTCTTCACCCAGGGTTGGACTCTGGAGCGCAGAAGGATTAAAGCGCTCGATGCCTGAGCTGGGTAGTTTTGTTTCTTGTCTTCTTTCTGGCAGCCTTCAGTTTCCACCCAAGGGAGACTGGGCAGCAGGTTGGGGTGGGCTGTGGAGTGGACAGAGGAGAGGACAGGACAGAGGAACTGTCAGCCAGAACAGCCAGGTGGGCACCTGAGCCTTTTAGCACCAACAGCCCTTCCCATCTCACTGGCTCCCTTTGTATCACTGTGTCAGGGCACAGGAGGACAGTGCCGATGGGGTCCCAGGGAAATGAGCATGATGCTGTGTGCGTTTAGCTGCATGCTGCTGCGTGGTTTCCAAGGCCCCTTGACCGGGAGTGTGTGATGCAGATGGCTTCTCTGGTTCCAAGTCTTATTTTTTGAGACAAAGTCTCACTGTCATCTAGGCTAGAGTGCAGTGGCATAATCACAGCTCCCTGCAGCCTCCACCTCCCGGGCTCAGATGATTCTCCCACCTCAGCCTCCCATATAGCTGGGACCACTGGAGCCTGCTACCATGCCTGGCTTATTTTTCTTTTCCTTTCTTTTTCTTTTTCTTTTTTTTTTTCCAAAGTAGAGTTGAGGTCTTACTATGTTGCCCAGGCTGACCTTGAACTCTGGATCTCAAGCGATACTGTGTCTCGGCCTACCAAAGTGCTGGGATGATAGGTGTGAACCACTGCGCCTGACATTAAGCTTTTTAAATTTATTTGTTTATTTTAAATAAGACAAAGTTTCACTCTGTCACCCAGGCTGGAGTGCAGTGGCAAGATCATAGCTCACTGCAGCCTCAGATTTTTGGGCTCAAGTGACCCTCCTGCCCCAGCCTCCGGAGAAGCTAGGAATACAGGCACGTGCCACCACACCTGGTTAACTTATTTTTTATAGAGGCAGGGTCTTGCTATATTGCCCAGGCTGTCCTTGAACTGACTTCAAGCAGTCCTCGTGAAAGTATTGGGATTATAGGCATAAGCCACTGCATCCCTCCTGGTTCTAAGTCTTGAGAGGGTTTATTCATTCATTTATTCAACAACCAACTGTTGAGCACGTACTGTGTGTTTCAGAAGGTAATGGCACTGTAGGAGCCGTGTTCCCCGTGCTGCCCAGCAGACAGGTCAGGAGACCTTTTCCCTGGGCTCTGCATAGAAAACTTTTCCCTTCCATAGAAGACTGCATCTTTTCTCCCTAGGGCAATTTCACCTTCTCCTAGGTCTTGGGATCCCAGAGGTAGTTTCTGCCCAGGGCTGACCACAGGGAGCCAGGAGGCCTTTGGGTGGTGGTCTTGTGAGTGGCGGGGTCTACCTGAGAGATAAGCATCCGTGGCCTGTTGAGTGGTCTCCCTGAGGGAGGCTTTGAGTCCTTCCTTGCTGTTCCTTAATAACACGTAATAACCTGGCACAGGCCTGGGGCTGCAGGGAGGGCAAGAATCGCTGAGAGGAGCGATGTGTGTGGGCTTCGATTTTCCTTCTGATTCTCAGCCTCTCCTTGGCCCCTGCTGGTGGGCGTGATTCATCATGGGGCTCTGCTCCACCTTCTCCCGCTCCCTGGGACTTAGCTCTCCGTATGCAGTCCAGGCGCACAGCTTGTGTGAAGAGCCGCAGTGGAGAGGACAGAGAGTGGGCTGGCCAGGAATGTGACTGCATGGTATGGCTGCTGAGCTCCTAGAGTCTGAACTGACGAGGATCTGCTGATCATTTGGGCTCACCCCTACCTCAGGGAAGCTGAGGCATATACGGGTGAGATGGCCTCCCAGGGCACACAGCAAGCTCATGGCAGGACCCAGGCTATGTCCCAAGGCCCCGACTCCTTATCCTGGACCCTTTTCACTGCCTCGGGGGAGATCCATGGCCTGGGCCCGTTTTCCTCCACCAATATTTACACAGGGGCATGCGGGCTTTGAGACCAGGTTTCTTGCCTTCCCCAAAGGTGACACTGAAATTCAGGGGCCTTTGGTTTGAAGGTGAAGAGTAAAGGCTTCTTCTGTTCTCAGAACCTGACATTCTGGCTCTGGTTTCAGTGGCTCGGGCCTCGGGAGTTCTCACTGGTGAATTCCGCGGCAGGAATAGGCTACACGAGTTGACTTAAAGAGGCTAAGCCCCTCCAAACCAGTTCTGGAAGAGGCTGTGCCCCCCCCACCCCATTAGTCAATTATACTGGCCTAGCCTGTATGATTATATACCTAGGGCTGTAACGGCACTAGGTGAAGTCTAGGGAAGGACAGGTCCCCTCCACGCCCCCTTCCCATGGGGGACCATCTGGCAGGTAAAAGACTGATCTTGGGAAAAGGGAAGCAGCGGTGTTTATGCAGGAATGATTTTGTTCCAGTAACACTGTGCATTTTGGGAGACGGTATCCACAGCAGTGAAGCACTTGGGCTTTGGAGCCACTGCCTGGGTGTGAAGCCTGGCTCTGTTGCTTGTTAGCTGTGTGACCTTGGTCAAGTCACTTAACGTCTCTGTGCCCCTTGTTCCTCCTTACCAATCAAACTGGGAGAAAAATCGTGCTTACCTTATAGAGTAGTAAAGAGGACGACATGGGCTATATCTAAAGCACTTTCAGTGCTGGCACCAAAAAAATACAATATAACATTTTTTGATTATAAAAGTGATTTCCTAAGTTCCTATATTGTTTGGCCTCAATAAATAGCAATAGCTGGTAACCCCAACTCAAGGAGTCTCTTGAGAGAGTCACTAGTGAAGTGACAGTGGGTGCAGTAGAGGCCGCTGAGATCATCCAGGCTGGTGAGGGGCCCCAAAGGCCCCATGGAGAAGATGGGATCAGATACAGGCCATAAAGAACACATCTCAGCTGGACTCTGTGGCTCACACCTGTAATCCCAGCACTTTGGGAGGCTGAGGTGCATGGATTGCTTGAGGTCAGGAGTTTGAGACCAGCCTGGCCAACATGGTGAAACCCTGTCTCTACTAAAAATACAAAAGTTACCCAGGCATGCGCCTGTAATTCCAGCTACTTAGAAGGCTGAGGTGGGAGGATCGATTGAACCTGGGAGATGGAGGTTGTAGTGAGCCAGGATCGTGCCACTGCACTCCAGCCTGGGTGACAGAGTGCGAATTTTTTTTTTTTTTTTTGAGACAGTCTTGTTTGGATTAGGCTGTCGGCAGATTCCAGCTGGGCACCTGCTGTGTGTCCTGGGTGTTGCAGGGCATGAGGGGTGCTCTTAGGAGGCTATTGAAAGGTGGAGGTTGTTCCTCATGGAGGCAGTGCGCCCCCTTCCTGTCCTCTGGGGCTGTCCCCTTTCCGGGGGTCTGCCAGGAGTAACTGGCAGTCTCCTTGCTCAGTGAGCCTGCAGGGGGCTAGTTGAGTCTCCAGTTCCAACCTCTGGGTGACACGTGAAGGGGGTTGTAAAGCCCCTCTTCCAGATGCATGATACCTTGCTGCAGGTAGCCCTGAAGAGGCTGCCCCACTGTGCTCCCACTTAGGCAGAGGGTGCCTGCCTGGGCACCTGGCCCTGCCTGGATGGGAAATGAGGGTGTGAGGCTGTGGTTCATCACCCGTGCCCTGCTTCTCACTACACACACACACACATACATACACACATGCGCACGCAGGATGCGATGAGCCATCAATTTCCCCTCACTGATAACGTCTCAAGAGGCTATTTCCTTTCCTGCTGAAGTCTTAGCAGAGGAAGGTGGGATTCCTGACACGGTGGTGGGGTCTTCAGGGCAGCCCCAGACCATCCATCTCCTGTCACTCACTTGCTTTCCCATTCCAGAGCCCCCAAGGCACTCCAAATCCTCGAGGAAAGGTCCAAGGAGCCTGAAGGTGGTGGGTGTGGAGGACAGGGGTCCCTGCAGGAGGGGGACCATGCAGACGGAAGCTGGGGATCAGGCCACCCACTGAGCGGACCTTCAGCCCCTCGGCAAGATTTTCCTGGCAAAATGATGGGAGGCAAAGAGGAAATTCTGTCCTCCCCGGTGACCTGGGTAGAGCTGGCGTGCGGTGATAGGAAAGGATGCTAGTGGGAGGGCCAGAACACCAGTGTCTAGCTCTGGCCCTTCCAGGAGTAGCCGTGTGATCTCAGGCAGGTTTCTTCACCTCTCTGGGCCACCTCAGAGCCTTTCTTGTGAAATGGGAATGATTGTGGAGATCCCTTTGGCTTCGAATCCTGAGAATGATACATGGCCTTACATGGGTCAGTGTTGCTCCACTTCCCCCAGACACACCTGGAAGTCCTTCCAAGGGGGGTGGCCATGCAGGGTGGTCACGAAAGGGAAGCGTCAGGTAGTTCTGAGCTGCTGTCAGGGAGCTTCTCCTCTAGGTGGGGAGACAGACCTGCCCGGATGAAATGCTAAACCTTTCGTTCCTAACGTGCCCTGGTACTGTGCTCTTCACTGTGGGAAGGACGCCCTGTCTCTTATCCCCTGGGTGGCATGAGCCCTGGTAGAGAGCTTTCCTCAGGCAGAGTTGCTAAGTGCCGGCAGCGCTCTGGACTGGAGGAGCCTGTGTCTGATGCCAGTTCTCTTTTACAGGTGAGGAGTTTTACGAAGCCTCCCCCTACGAGCCGGTGACCTCCCGCCTCTCCGACATCTTCAGGCTTGCTTCAATATTCTCAGGTAAGTGAGCTCTCACTGGGACTTGACCAGTTCTCCTCTCGTCCCTGTGGCATGGCAGTTAGAGCTCTGGGCTTGGACTGACGTGTCCTGGCGTCTGATGATGGCCTTGCTTCCCATCAGCTCGTCCCTTAACAATTCTGAGCCTCAGTTAGTCCTCTGTAAGGAACTCAATCGTCACCTCCCCGGCTGCTTGTATGGAGCAAAGCTTTGATGGAAATTGGCTGGCTGGGTGGCCATCATGGAGTAGGGCTTGAATCTGGAACCTGGTGTCACCCTCCTATCTGACCCTCGTTCCCTCTTTCCAGTTCCCTGGCTCTTCTCTTTGGAGCTCTTCCACTTGGTCTTGTTGCTGAACCTTTCTGGACCTCAGTTTCCTCAGTTGTGATGGGAGAGTACCATACCTACCTCAGGGGATTGCCATGAGGTCTAAGTGGGTCGGTGGCTGGTAAAGTGCCCAGTACGCCTCATGGGTCAGCATGAGCTGCGGCGTGGTATTACTGGTCCTACGACGATCTGTTCTTCCCTGGGTTTTCCCTCTCTCTTGAGGGCTCTGCTTCTTGAACTACATGAAGGGAGGTGTCTGCGGGAGCCACTCTGGTCAGGCAACCCCCTGTGCCATCCACCCTGGAGAGTGAGACGGTCCGAATTGGGCTCTAGCTTTGTCTGCAAGGCTCCACATGTAGGGGCCAGGTGAGCTCTGGGGGTCTTTCTTCTTGGCTTTGTTATTTCTGACATCTGGGAGTCGCTGGGCCCAGGGCAGCGCACCCTGCCTGGGTGCTGGGGAGGGAATCCAGTCTTAGGAATGCTCTGTGGAGGTGGGGGTTGAGCTCGTCTAGGGGACTTGTGGAAATGGATGCTCCACGGGGTGGCCAGGGTTGGGCTTGTTCTCAGGGATCTTTGAGCACAGAAATCTGGTTGATAGTTTTGTGGTAGTCTTTGAAATCCTCTGGAGTTTCTGTGGCTCCAAAGCAGGGTTTGTAGCGGCAGCACTGCTGACATTTTGGCCTGGGTAATTCTTTCTTGTGGGAGGAGCCATCCTGTGAGTCTGAGGATGTGGTCAGCAACGTCCCTGGCCTCACTGGATGCCAGCAGCGCTCTTGCAAACTGTGACAACAAAGATGTCTCCAGACAGGGCCAGATGTCCCCTGGGGGGCACAGTCACTGCCAGTTGAGAGGCACTGCTGTAAGCTGTGAGCTGAAAGCATTTCCAGGGAGACCCGAAGCCCTTTCAAATCAAGAGCTCTCTAGGGCCATGTTTTTCCACCATTCTCTTTTTTCCTTATTGTTTTCCAAGGAGAAAAACATAATTCTTCCTAACTAGAGAAATTAAATACCAAGGAATAAAATTTTCTCTCAAAGGTTTGAGTTTTGGAGGATGTAAGCCGTTGCAGGATCTCCTTTTTCTTTTTTTTTGCCCACCCAAGAACCAGCTTCTGCTCCCTTGCGGTGACATCTTTCCCTCCCGTGGACAAAGCACACTCTAGGAGATTGAAACAGGGATGATGATGCACATGTCCCTGGTGGGAGCAATCTTGGATGCCCAGGAAGGGAGGCACTGGCCAGGGGGCAGCTGTCTGGGCATGGCCTTGGGTGTCGGCCGTGGTTAGGGCGGCGGTGAATGGAGTGGTGACTTCAAAGGCAGCTGTGTTGAGCACCTTCCTCTGGGCACTCAGCATCATAGCCCCCAGTGGGGTCATTGCAGAGGCTCTGGGCTCAGAGCAGCTCACAGGCTGGCCCTGCCTGTGGACACCATGGCAGCTCTATGGTAAGTCCTGCCCAAGGGCTGGACTGGAGTCCTTCCCACACAGGCATTCTGATTCTCACATTTCCTGATGCGTTTTGCATAGAAATTCGCTTTGGACCATTCCTTCTGAGACAGTGCTCTGGGGCTAAAGCAGGTTGAGAATGCCATTGGCCTGTGGTTGCTATGGTGAGCACGCCCTGGTGGCCCTAAGACATACCCATGTCCTCCTCTGTATGATGCTCAGGTACTGGCAGATGACTACTGTGTGGAAGGTGACACTGGGCTTCCCTCCAGTAATAAATAGCTTTGACTTGCTCCTGGATGTTGAAGTGCAGAGATCCTCACCTTAGCCCAAGCCCCTGCTGTTTCCTGGACTCACACTTAAGTATCTTCCTCGCAGAAAATCTTTACGTAATGGACTTGACACTCTGTGGGACAGGATGTTGACAAGACAAATGAGGAAATTACTAGGTCTGCAGCTCACTGAATCAGCCCCCTTTTACCTGCTGCACAGAGATAACTGGGCCCCATGCAACTCTGGGTTTCTGTGCTCCAGGGACCACTTCCCGCCATGAGGGCTGGGCTTTGGGGACTGTGCTGGTCCCTCCTCATTGCCCCTGTTGACTCTGCTGTACCCAGAGAAGCTTTAGGGTTAGGTGAGCAGGCAGCTCTGTCTGGGGAGACTGGGGCACATAGTTGAGTGGGGAGGCCCTGGCCTTGCTACCAAGAAACCAAGCTGGGGCTGGGCACAGTGGCTCATGCCTGCACATTTCAGCACTTTTGGAGGCTGAGGTGGGAGGATTGCTTGTGCCTAGGAGTTCAAGGCTACAATGAGCCATGATCACACCACTGCACTCCAGCCTGAGTGACACAGTGAGACCCTGTCTCAAAAAATCCTCCCAAAACAGCAACAACAAAAAGAAACCAATCTGTGCATGGTGAGGAGCTCAGCATAAAGAAGGCGAAAACGGTAGCCAGGAGGTTGTTCCCGTGCAGTCCCCACCACAGATCACCTGTAGGGCCTTGGGCAGGTTCATTTCATGCTCTAGATCTTGTGTCTGAACAACGAGGACATGAGCTTGGAGCAGTGCTGCCCAACCTTTGTCTCATCAAGGCACACAGAAAACGGTTATGTGGCAGGGTGGGCAGCCCAGCTTAGTGCTCAGGCCATCACGAGCCTCCTGCTTGTCAATATCCAGACACATGTATCCCCCACCTGTGTGTGGCATGCTGACCACAAAGTCTTGTGGTGAATAGCCCAAGATCCCACACTAGAACTTTGGGATTGAAAGGCTGCCACCCAGTAGGATTGCACGAATTCTGGTGGGAAGCCCCTCCCCAGCCCCTCCTGTCTGCGGCTGCGTGCTACCTGTCCACTTCTGGTGTGGAAAGGCTGTGGGTAGGGAGGGAGGCATGGAGTCTTGGTGGCCACCCCTGGGCTGTACTGCCTGCACTGGAGCACCGGGGAGGGTGTTCTAGTGTCTTCAGGACTCCTTTGCTACTGTTTCCCAGCGCCTGTCTGAGCATTCAGGGCCCTGTCATGGGGCCTCCTGGGACATGTATTCTTCCTCTCTTTCTCGGTTGGGGTTCTCGGAAAGTCTTACTGGGATTCTGTTGCAAAGAAAGCTACCAGGATTCCTGTAACACCCTTCGATGTCCAGAAACCCTGGGGAAGGGCAGTTTCTTCCTGCCACCCTGCCCAGTGCTGCCTGACAGGCCCTGGGCTCAGCAGTGGGTCAGCGAGTCCTCAGTCCAGGGCCAGGTGGGGAGCAGTGTGGCTGCGTCCTGAACCACAGCAACAGTGATGTTGGACGCGTCTGCATGTCCTGCCCTCCTCTTCTGTGTGGGAAGAGAGATTTCATGGAGAAGAAGTGAGTTTTGTCCTGTTTCTAGCAATTCAAACTGCCCTTGAAAGCATGAGACATTATTTAGGGAGGTGCCTGGAAGATCACGGGCCTTGAGCTAAACAGTCCTGCGTTTGAATCCCAGGACTGTCCCTCGGCTTTTTAACCAGTGAGTGATCTTGGGCCTCACTGTGGCCTTTTTGAGCTGTGGGGCCTACGTGTGTAAGATGGGCATGTGACGTCCTAAGAGGCTTCGGTGGGAATGGATGTTGGCAGAGTGCCCATGGCGCATCAGGACCCGAGCCAAGCTTGGCACAGTCAGTCATCCTCTGCCTCCCTAGGGTGCTCGGTGGAGGCAGGAGGTTTAGGTGGATATAGGGGTTGAGGGGCTGAAGTTGAAGGTCCTTCTCATCCCTACCCTTCATGACCCTGTGAATGCTGAATCCCAGCTGGTTTCACCTGGGAGGTAGAAGAGGGTAGAACACGGTGGAGAAGAAAGAAGAGATTTTTTTTTTTTTTTTTTGAGATGGAGTTTTGCTTTTGTTGCCCAGGTTAAAGTGCAGTGGCATGATCTTGGCTCACTGCAACCTCGACCTCCTGGGTTCAAGCAATTCTCTTGCCTCAGCCTCCCGAGTAGCTGGGATTACAGGCATGTGCCACCACGCCCCAAAATATATGTGGATGTACTTGTTAGTAGAGATCGGGTTTCTTCATATTGGTCAGGCTGGTCTCGAACTCCCAACCTCAGATGATCTGCCAGCCTTGGCCTCCCAAAGTGCTGGGATTACAGGTGTGAACCACCATGCCCAGCTGAAAGAAGAGATTTTCAGGAAGAGAGAGATTACGGAGGGAAGGAGGTCCTGGAAAGGTGGTGTGGAGCCGGCAGGGGTGTGGACCGGTGGAGCCAGAGAGAAGTGGGTGGACATCAAAGTGGTGATGAAGAGAACTGGGCGGGTCGGGCACAGGCGGTCCTCTCTGGCACTGGGGCCATGCTTAAAGATGGGGAGAAGTGGCGGGCAGATGGCCTTGGCTGTCATCAGGCACTGTGTCTGCGTTCTGAGTGAAGGGGAGGGTCTCCAGGGTCTAGTCCCGTCGTGCAAGTGTGACCAGAGGCTTTGGCAAGGGGCATATTTATGGATACACCTTTTTTCCTTTCTGAGGCTGGAAGGGAATTTAGGGATCATGGAAGCCCACGCCTTCACCTGACGGAAGGGGACACTGAGGCACAGAGGGAAGGCACACATCTTGATGGGATTCCAGTCCTGGTCCTGCCTCTGCCCAGTGTGTGCCTGAGGTCAGCGGGCCTCCTCCAAGCCCATATTGGCAGGGTGAGCAGTCAAGCTTAGTGCTCAGACGATCGCGAGCTTCCTGTTTTGTCGATATCTGGGCACATGCATCCCCCACCTGTGTGTGGCACACTGACTACAAAGTCTTGTGGTGAGTAGCCCAAGATCCCGCACTAGAGATTTGGGATTAAAAGGCTGCCAGTGTCCTCTTGCCCAGCCTGAGGCCAATGGCAATACCCACCTCTGAGAATTTTTGTAAGGACTAAATGAGATAGTGCAGGTAGGTGCTTGGCTCGAGCCTGGCATGCTGCACTAAGCTATGTTAACTTTTAAAACATTAGTATGGACTGATATCTCCAAGGTCTGATGGCAGGGCATGGCTGGGCCAGCCTAGCACCCGGCATTCTGGAAACTGTGTGTGCCTTTGCTGCTGTGAGGCTGCCTTCCACACCGTGGCAGTGCTTGATGGTGACTACAGTAGAGGTAATCAGGTGATTTCCAGAGAGCAGTGGGTCCCCAAGGCTCAGAGGGAGTCTTGAATGGGGATGGCCATCGTGTGCTGTGCTGTGACAGGGACAGATAGGGGCTGGTGAGAAGCCTGGGCTCAGTGGCCTTTGTGGACTGGAGGTAGAAGAGATGGCACTGCCACTGTGGTTGGCCAGCATGCGTCTGGGGTGGGCCACCTTGCTTGGTTGGAGCCCGGAGAGGGCCAGGGGTGTTCTTGTTGGATGCTCCAGTGGCCGTTCTTTGAGGGAGGCTCAGGAGAGGAGGAAACTGCACTCAAATGCTACCCCTTGCCAAGAAGCCTTGCATATGGCCCCTGAGAGATGACCGCTGCTCTCCCCTGGTGCCATAGCAGTTTGTGCTTTATCATGGTGCTCACTGTCACATGTTGGGGGCATGTGTGTGATTGTGCGTGCCAGTCTCTGTGTCCGGTGCAGCCATCGCCCTCCGCATCCTCTGCGTGTGTGACACTGTGTTTTGTATCTAATATGGGTAGAGGATACAGAGGATCCTGAGAATCCTGGCATCATGGCTGGAATGCGGACTTTGAGGCCAGCTAGTCCTTGTTCCGAACCCTGGCCTTACCCCTGCAGACTTGAGGGTTACTGGACATCCGGAACCTCATGTTTCTTCTCTGTAAGATGGAGCAGTCCAGCTGCCTGCAAGCACTGGCACACAGTGTGCCAGGCACAGGAGCACCCTAGGTGCTGGCGATAGGTATCGCCGTCTCCGGACTAGCGGGAGCTGGTGGCTTTGCGTGAGGTGCTACGCAATTGTGAGGTGTCACGTGTGTGTGACATCTCAGGAGTATCTGGGGCATTGAGAAGGGGTGGGTCCTGGCCAGGGTGTGCAGGAATCACTCATGGAAGGGGCAGGGCAAGGGTGGGACTGGGGCAGGGCTGGGGCCAGACCTCGGAGGAACATGTTTTGTTCAGTAAATACTGAGTGCTCCATGTGTTCCAGAGACGGTCAGCCACTGCTGTAAGAGAATCAGAACCGTGTCCTCACTGTGTGGTGCAGCAGGCAGATATTCACTTAGGCACTCCCTAAGTGGCTTGTTTTCTGTAGCAGTGTAGACCAAGTGCTGCCCTGAGAGTTCAGGGGAGACAGCAACACCCTTGCCTGTGGAAATCAGGGAAGTCTTGGAAGAGGAGAAAGTGGGATGTGGGAAGGGCGTCCTTGGTGACATCCTGGCTGGGACGCCTGGCCGAGCCTGGGGTGATGAAGGAACCCCACCCAAATTGTCTTTTGAGCCTGGGGGTCAGGGGACAGTGAACAGGGATCCTTGTGGCAGACAGGACAGGACAGTGGCCTCTCTGGGGTGCTCCAGCCCAGGACTTCTCCGTGACAGAGCTCAGGATGACTGCCGAGGAGGGGGCCCGGGTCCCTAGGGAGGGGCTAGGCTGCCTTTTGTGTAGGGAGAGACTTATCCTCAGGCTAAAAAGTCAGTCCCCAAGAAGATACCCCTGTGGCCCTCGTGGGGGTTGGGGGAGGACTGGGCCTGGCTTCGCTTGGCTGGGTTTCTAGGGAACCACCCCACCTTCCCCAGGTCTGCCCCCTCTGTGCACCCCAGGCCCAGAGGCAGGAGACCCAGGCTTTGTGCGGGCCTTGGGCTGCTGAGCAGACGAGTAGAGGGTAGGGCTTTAATGTTTCAGCAGGTCAGGCTGGTGCCTCTCAGAACCCCCGTTCTGAGGCTGTCCTGTGATGAGGTGGGGCACAGGGGGCCAAGGGCAGGGAAGAACCCGAAGAATAGCAGCAGCTCTCCCTGCCCCCTTCACGGTGGCTCCGGCGATAAACTGCTTATCCTCAAGTTGTCTCCCTGAGCCGAATGCAGAGCGTGTTATTTAAATTTCAAAATCACATTCTTCTTCTAACAGCTGTCAGAGACTCTGAGTGTCAATGAAAATTGGGCTTCAGCTGCAGCTCTGTCACCTCTGACACCTCCCCTTTCAGGAAGAATTTGTCTGATGGCCGAGGAGCGGGTGTGGGTTCGGGAGAGCGGGGGCTGTGGGGACAGGGAGAGGTGGGCTGTCAGGCGGTAGGGACAGGTGACCGAGTGGCTCTCACGGTGCTTGGGGCCACCATGAGGAAGGCAGCTTCCCTTTTGCAGGTACCAAAGCTGGAGGAATCGACATTTTCCCTCTTCTGTTTTCATCTGCTCTCTCTCTCTCCATCTACGCCAGTGACCTCAGGCTCTTGTCAGTGGGTAGAAGGATTTGCTGGCACTAAGGTGTGAGCAGGGTGTTGGTGACTTCATCTTTGGTTGCCTTTGTGTCCAAGGAAGAAATTGCTATGAAAAAGACCAGGAGGGAACAGAATTTAATGCCCCCTGCTGCCAGCATCCACAGCCTCTTTCGTGGTAGTATTTCAGGTGCTGGGGTTGAAATGAGCTTTTCTGGATGCAGGTATTTTCTGGTACCCTTCAAATAACATCTTCCAGGGAGCCTCCTGCCTGCTTCTCCCTCAGTGTGTGGGGCAGTGGGGCAGGTTCCACCAACGGCTGGGGTGCAGGGCAGCTCTTGATGGGAGGCCCCTGCTCGGTGCTGCTCCTGAGATGGCTGTGGCGGGGTCTGCGCTCCCTGAGCATGCCCTGGCTTAGCCATCAACTGCACTTTCTCCAGCTCAGAAAACAGGATGTGAGCACCTGCCCTGGGCATTCCCTCCCACCCATGTCTGCATGCTCCTGTAACCCCATGCTGTGCTCGGCGAGGAACAGCAGGGAGAGGGGTCATTGTACGAGGGTGTGTCTGGTGTGTGGAGAGTGTAAATATGCATGGCATATGATGGGGTGTGTGTGTGAGAGAGAGGTGGGGTGTGTGTGGAGATGGTAGATATGTATAGGCAGTGATGTTTGTGTATGTGATGTGAGTGTGAGTTTGGTGAATATGTGTAGGCGGTGATGTGTGTGTGGTGATGTGTGTGTATGGTGGTGTGTGTGAGGTGGTGTGTGTATGTGATGTATGTGGTGGTGTGTGCGGGGTGTGTGAGGTAGTATATGGGGTGTCTGTGACGTGTGTATGGTGGTATTGTGCATGGCAGTGTGTGTGTAATGTATGTGTTCGTGTATGTAGGTTGTGTGTGGTATGTAGTATGTGTGTCAGTGGAGTGTGTGTAGGTATTTGTGTAGGTATGCATTAACGTGCATGTGGATGTGGGGTGATGTATGTGTACTGGTGTGATATGTGTGGGATGGGGTGTGCATATGTGTAATTGCATGAAGTGTTTGTGTATAGTGGTGTGTGTATGTGGGTGGTTTGTGTGTGTAGGGGTGTGAAGTAATATGGGGTGTATGTACAGTGCTGTGTGTAGGTATGTGTAAGGTAGTGTATGGGGTGTTGTGTATGTGTGGGGTGGTGTGTTGTGTAGGTGTATATGACTTGGTATGTGGAGTGTCATGTGTGTATGTGTGGTGTGTGGGGTGGTATATGTGTGGCATCTTGTGTAGGTCTTTATGAGGTAGTGTTATGGGGTGTGTGTGTGGTGTGTGTGGTGTGTGTGGTGTGTGTGAGGTAGTGTGTGTGTACGTGTGCATGAGGTAGTGTATGGGGTATTGTGTGTGTTGTGTTGTGTATATGTCAGTGTGTGTGGTATATGTGTGGGGTATTGTGTTGTGTAGGTGTTTATGAGGTAGTGTATGGCATGTCATGTGTGGCGTGTGTGTATATAGGTGTGTGTTGTGTGGTGTATGTTTAGGATGGTGTGTGTGAAGTGTGTGGTGTGGTATGTATGGGCAGTTGTGTATGTGGTGTGTATGTATAGTATGTGTGTAGGTGTGTGTGTGGGTGTGAAGTAGTGTATAGGGCATTGTGTGTGGTGTGTATGATGTGTACATAGGTGGTATGGGGTTGGGTATATGTAGGTGTGTGGTGTGTGTGTAGGTGTGTGTTGGTGTGTATAGGGTAATGTATGGGTGTTGTGTGTGGTGTTTGATAGCTGTGTAGCTATGTGTGTAGGTGTGTATGAACTAGTGTTAGGAGTGTGTGGTATGTAGGTGTGTTTATAGGTGTGTATGGGGTAGTGTAAGGGCTGTTTGTGTGGTATGCATGTGTACTATGTGTGTGTAGGTATGGGGTGGTGTGTGTGTAGGTGTGTGTGAAGTGTATGGGTATTGTGTGTATGGTGTGTATGTAGATGTGTGTTGTGTGGTGTATGTGTGGGGTCTAGTGTTTATAGGTGTGTGTAGTGTGTAGGTGTGTATGGGGTAGTGTATGCAGTGTTGTGTGTGTGGTATGTGTAACTGTATAGGGTGCAGGTGTATATGGGGTAGTGTATGGGATGTGTATGTGGTGTGTGTAGGATGGTGTATGTGTGGGGTGGTATGTGTAGGTATGTGGCGTGGTATGTGTGGTGTGGTGTGTGCATGGTGTTTATGTAGGTGTGTGTGGAGTGGTGTATGCATAGGTGTGTGGTGTGTGCACCTAGCTGTGTGTGAGGTAGTGTATAGGGTGTCTGTGTGTGATGTGTGTAGGTGCGTATGGGGTAGCATATGGGGTGCTGTGTGTTGTGTGTATAGATATGTATGTAGTAGTGTGTGGGGTATAGTATAGTGTGTTTGGTGTGTGTGTAGGTGTATGTGTATGTATGTATGGGATAATGTATGGAGTGTTGTGTGTATGTATGTGTGTGTAGGTATGAAGGGGTAGTGTATGGGGTGTTGTGTGTGGGTAGGTGTGTATGGGGTAGTGTGTATGTTGTGTGTGGTGTGTGTAGGTGTGAGTGTAGGTGTTTATGGGGTAGTGTATGGGGTGTTGTGTGATGTATGTGTAGGTGTGTGGGGTAATGTATGTGTGGGGTGTGGTGTGTGTGTAGGTGTGTGAGGTAGTTTATGGGGTGTTGGGTGTGTGGTATATATAGGTGTGTATGGGGTAGTGTATGGAGTCGTGTGTGTGGGGTGTGTGTGAGGTAGTGTATGGGGTGTTGTGTGTGGTGTGTGTGTACGTGTTTATGGGGTAGTGTATGGTGTGTTGTGTGGTATGTGTGTGTGTGTAGGTGTGTATGGATAGAGTAGTGTGTAGGTGTGTGTGTAGGCTTGTATGGGTTAGTGTCTGGGGTGTTGTGTGTGTGTGGTGTGATGTGTGTTTGTGTGTCAGTGTGTGTGTGGTGGGAGTGGCTGTAGGTTTTGGCAGTGGCCTTCAGTCTGAAGGGATAGGGAAGGAAGGGTGAGAGGGAGAGGGAGGGAGGGGCCAGAGTGACTCAGAACAGTCTCAGCTCTGACCCTCAGGGGAATGACCCCCCCAACTCCCACTTCATCCTGTGAGGGGAGCCCTGGAAAGGGGCTTAGCAGTGAACAGGGAGGGACATTAGGAAAAGGAGCCATCTTTGCCTGACGAGCAGCAGGAGTGAGTGGACTGCACTTTGTGTGTGTGTTTGGGGCATTCTGCGTCTGGAGGCTCCTGCCTGAACTCGGGGCACCTAGGCTCAGATGGAATGTGTGTAAATTCATCCGCAGATACTCACTGAGCATCCTCTGCGAGCCATGCCTTGTTCTAGGTGCTGAGGATATATCAGCGAACAACGCAGGGGCGGGTGCTGCTCGTATGGAGTTTATGTTCTTCTATTAGCTGGAGACAGAGAAAAATAGAAAACAAGCCAACAAACAAATTAACAAGACATGTGAGACAGTGATGAAAGCCAAGCTGAGAATTAAAATAGGACGATGGGACAGAGGTGACTGGGAACACCCAAGTCTGACTCACAGAAAGGATCCAGCCTTGGGAAGATCAGGAAATGGCAGAAGGAACAGCTGGCAAAAGGCCCTGGTGAGGTCCTGCCTGTGGAGGCTGCGGCCCAGGGAAGCACATGTGGCTGGAACCTTTTATTTTAAGAGTGATGAGAAACCGTTGGAGGCATTGAGGCAGTTGAGTAGCATAGTGTGATCTATGTGTGTGAAAAGATTACTCTTGCACTGTGGAGAATGGATCACGGGGGTGGGCACAGAGCAGAGCGGGGGCAGGGAGATCGGTTAGGAGGTTGCTGCAGATGATCGTGGGAGAGATGGAGAGGATGCAGGGCTTGGATGTATTTTGGAGGTGGTGTTGAAAGAAAGCGGGGATGTATGGATAACTTGATTTTTGGACTTGAACAACAGTGATGCCGCCATCTACTAGGATGGAGATGAGGGGAGGAACAGCCTGGGGGGTTCGGTGGACAGAAAGCAAGAATTCTGCGTCGGCCAGGTTAGGCTGGAGATGCCAATTAGACCTCCCCTGGAAGAGCCAAGGATGCAGTTAGATGTAGACCTGGGGTTCTGGGGAGAGGTCAGGGTTGATACATGGGTTGAGAGTTATTAGCATATAAATGTTTAAAGCCACTGAGCGGTGAGTCATGGAGGGAGGGTGTATAGTCAGGAGAGAGCAAGGCTGGGTCTCACCGAGTAGAGGAGGAAGAGCTAGCCAAGGCAGCTGAGACTAGGGCCAGAAAGAGAGGGAGAAATCAGTCAGTTGTGTCAGGGAAGCCAGGACAAGTATAGAGGTGTCAAGAAAAGGGAAGTGGGCCAGGTGCAGTGGCTCACCCCTGTAATCCCAGAACTTTGGAAGGCAGATCTCTTGAGTCCAGGAGTTTGATGCCAGGCTGAGCGACATAGCAAAACGTTGTCTCTACAAAATATACAAAAACTGGTAAGCATGGTGGCACGTGTGGGTGGTCCTAGCTACTGGGGCGGCCGAGGTGGGAGGACTGAGCCCGTGAGGTCAAGGTGTCAGTGAGCTGTGATCATGCCATTGCAATCCAGGCTGGGTGACAGAGTAAGCCTCTTTCAAAAAAAGAGAGAGAGAGAGAGAGAGAGAGAGAGAGAAACTGATTAGCATGTCCAGATGCCACGCAGAGGTCAAGCCAGTGACGTTCAGAGAAGTGACTGTCTGATTCAACAACATGGAAGTCACCCATGATCTTGCTAGAATAGCCTTCTTGGAGGGTGAGGTTAGAAGGTTGATGTGGGAAGGATGGAGGAGAAAATGTGAGAGGAGAAGGTAGAATCAGCAACCAAAAGTCTACTCTTTCAGGCTTTGCTAGGAAGGGGAGCAGTGAAATAGGGGGTTGGGTGGTGGTCAAGGGAAGTCTTTGCTTTTGGTTTTGTTCTGTCTTGAGAAAGGCAAAGATGGTGGCACATTTGTCCCTGTTGAGAATGACCCTGAGAGAGGGTGGAATTGAAGGATATAAACAGGAAGGGGGTGATTTCAGGAGTGATGTCTTCAATAAGTGAGGAGGGGCAGGGTCTCTGTGGCATGCACCAGCATGCATGGCAGGGCAGCCTTTGATGAGGCTGGAGCTGGGTCCTTCCTACAGAGAGAAGGCAGAGCTGGCTATCCAGGTGAGACAGCTCCGTCCCTCGTGGGTGGGAAGGTGGAGGGCATTTCTGTCCAAATCTTCTATTGTCTCATCAAATATGAGTTAAGGTGCTATAGTCCCAATGTTTGGTCCTACTGCCCAACAAATTCGTAGGTTGAAATCCTAAATCCCAAGACAGGGGTTTTAGGAAATGGGGCCTTTGGGAGGTGATTAGGCCATGAGAATGGAGCCCTTATGAATACGATTAGTGTCCTTCTAATGGAGACCCCAGAGAACTCACTTGCCCCTTCCGATAAGTGAGGACACAGCCCGAAGACGGCTGTCTGTCAACAAACAAGAGCCCTCACCAGACACCAAATTCACCAGCACCCTGAGCTTGGACTTTCCAGCCTTGAGAACCACGAGAAATTCATTTCTCGTGGTTTATCTATAAGCCACTCAGTCTACGCTATTTGTTAGAGCAGCCTGAACAGACCAAGACAAGGTATTCAGCTTAGAACTAGGGGCAAGAAACAGAGTGGGAAGACTGAGACAGGGAAGGGGAGAAATGGCTGCTTTAAGGCATTCGAAGCTTGAGATCAGGACTTTAAAGTGAGACCAGTCAGCCTGTGTGTGTGTATGAGTGTGTGTGTTACCTAGTGACCTTTGTCTGCTCAGGAGCCAGCATGGAGTGGGGGTGGTTGGGTTTCACCGGGGTTAAACTTGTTCATGACTATGATAGAGGAAGAGTGGGGCGGAGGAGTTCAGGGAGTTGCGTGCAGGCTGGGAAGTCTGGATTGGGTAAGGAGGAACTGAGAATAGGGTAGGGGGATGGGTGAGGGAGAGCAAGTGGCCAGGTCAGTGGGTCAGGGTCTGGGAGAGGTTGAGGGTTTGCTGGAGTGGGAATTCCAGAGAGGGGGCTGGAAGGTGAGGAGAGGGTGGCTCGAGATTGGGATATGTGATGTCAGCCTTTCAGCAGGGATTTGGATGTTGATGAAGGTCAAGGTCAAGAATATGACTACGGCAAGGGGGAGCTAAGGGTAGCAGGAGATTACTGGAGGTGGGCAGAGTGTTGTGCAGACCGACCATCCCTGTTGAGTGGAAGCCTCTAGGAATAGTGCCCAGGAAGGGGTGAACTGGAGATGGTGAGCCAGGTGTGAGGTCATTCCTGAGAGAAGGGAATGGCAGGGCGAGTGAGTGACAGCCTCCAGAGGAGTAAGGGCTGCTGATGGTATGAACTTCCCAGGAGAACAGATGGGGCAGAAATGATGAGGAGTAGAAAGGAGGCCCCCAGCCGTCCATGGGCTGCCCAGTGGCCACTTCTTTCAAAATTAGGATGCTAAATAACAAAGTCACAGATTTTACAAAATGCATTGATTTACCCAAACTGTCTTTGAATTATTTTTCAGGGTTTTAGAAATTCACATTGAATGGTTTTAATGGTTTTTGAAGATTTTTGCAAATGGTCTTCCTAGCTGTATTTTAAGATACATTCAGTCTTTTGGAAGCTAACTCGTGACCATGAGTTGAGGTAGACTTCTTATGGTGAGAAAAGCATATTTCATAACCAGTAAACAAAAGTTTGGCTTATGGTGGGTGCTTCCAATCCTTTGTCCATTCTCTACACCATCAGATAAAAAATGCTGAGGGAAGATTTAGGTTAATCACATTAATATGAAATGCCTGGAATTTGGTTTTTAGTGGTTACAGATACAAAATTAAACCCAACTCATCATTGGGTTTAAGCCCAAATATTAAAAAAAAAAACCCAAAATACCAAAACTATATTTAAAAAAATAGGGCACTCAAAAGTGGTTAAAAAATTCCTTCAAATATGAAAGAATGGAACTTAAATTTTTAATTGTCAGAACCACAAAATTAAAACTAACCTGAAGTTTGAGGACTTGGAGAAAGAATTTTAAGCATGGTTAAAATTTGACAAAATATAAAATGCAGTTTGAAAGTGTCCAAATTGATTTTCTTTCAAATTGATGTTCAGTTTATTTGCCATTTGTCAAATAGATTTTCAGCGGGTTAGTCTGCTTCCAAAAATGCAGCTTCACCTGGAGAGTGCTGGGTGGTCCCGGTGACATAGTAGGGCTGGGAATGAGGAGAAAGTTCAGAAAGAAAGTTGAGATGATAAGGAAGCTTGGACCAAGACTTCCAGGGCTGATTTGAGGAGGGCGAGCACCCTGAGTACAGAGCGGTAGGGGACAAGGGTTCAGGTCCTATTGGATCCCTGGGCATTGATTGACAACTGAGAGGACTGGAGGCAAGGCTCTGAGATTGTTCTAGTCAGCTCCTAGGGATGGGGACACTGATGTATTGCTTCCAGCTAGATGGTGGTGCTCCTGGCTCCCACTCCTGGTAGTGAGGGGGCCCAGAGGGGAGGAAGATGCCCTGAGATTTTGCTTTCTTGGGCAACCTGGATGGAGCAGAGGAAGCCCTAAAGATCTTTTGCTTATGGAAGGGAAGATGGGACCATTTTACATTTTGCAGCATAGTGTGTAGAGGCTGGAGCACAAGGGACTGGCTTCTTTTCCTAGCAGGGCAGTGTTAATGTGAAGGTAGCCAGAGAGGTGAGATGGGAGGGAGGACCTTTCTAGCCAGGTGACACTTTTTTTTTTTTTGAGACAGAGTCTTGCTCTGTCACAGGCTGGAGTGCAGTGGCCAGAGCTCTCAGCTCACTGCAACCCCCACCTCTTAGGTTCAAGCGATTCTGGTGCCTTAGCCACCTGAGTACCTGGGATTACAGGTGCACATCATCACACCCAGCTCATTTTCTTATCTTTAGTAGAGATGGGGTTTCACCATGTTGGCCAGGCTGGGCTCGAACTCCTGGCCTCTGGGGATCCCCCCATCTCGGCCTCCCAAAGTTCTGGGATTACAGGTGTGAGCCACTGTGTCTGGCCATGTGACACCTTTTAAAGCAAGCATGTATTGCCTATGTACTATGGGTAGGGGCATTTTCATCACATTGCCCCTCTTCCTCTTAGCATCATCTTCTATGTAGGCAGGTAGGTGTTCTATCCCAGTTTTGCAGGTGAGGGAAGTGAGGCTCAAAGATGTATAACCTGTGCACACTTGCTCCGATAGTGGCCTAGCCAGGTCTTCCACCTTCCCCACAAGCCACTGCTGGACCAGGGTCTCTGCTTTTTCTGGGAGCCCATACCCAAAGGGGAAGGTTTCCATTTGTTTACTTGTGATCTTTCACCTGAGCTAGAATGCAAGCCCCAGGAGGACAGGAGACTTGGTGGTTTTATTCGTCAGTCCAGCTTTACTTTGCACACAGTGAGTTGTCAGTAAGTATTAGCTGCAAAATATAAATGGATCTTGAGGGTGGGCTGGGGTTGGATGCCCCATGAGGAGATACAGTGTAAGGTGTGAAGACGATAGCTATTCAGCCATGAGGTGTGGAGGTGACAGTCATCCAGCATGAGGCGTGGAGGTGACAGTCATCCAGCATGAGGCGTGGAGGTGACAGTCATCCAGCATGAGGCGTGGAGGTGACAGTCATCCAGCATGAGGTTGGAGGTGACAGTCATCCAGCATGAGGTTGGAGGTGACAGTCATCCAGCATGAGGTGTGGAGGTGACAGTCATCCAGCATGAGGTTGGAGGTGACAGTCATCCAGCATGAGGTGTGGAGGTGACAGTCATCCAGCATGAGGTTGGAGGTGACAGTCATCCAGCATGAGGTTGGAGTTGTCAGTCATCCAGCATGAGGCGTGGAGGTGACAGTCATCCAGCATGAGGTTGGAGGTGACAGTCATCCAGCATGAGGTGTGGAGGTGACAGTCATCCAGGCTGAGGTGTGGAGGTGACAGTCATCAGGCTGAGGCGTGGAGGTGACAGTCATCCAGCATGAGGTTGGAAGTGACAGTCATCCAGCATGAGGCATGGAGGTGACAGTCATCCAGCATGAGGTGTGGAGGTGACAGTCATCTAGGCTGAGGTGTGGACGTGACAGTCATCCAGTATGAGGTTGGAGGTGACAGTCATCCAGCATGAGGTGTGGAGATGACAGTTATCTAGGCAGAGGTGTTGAGGTGACAGTCATCCAGCATGAGGTTGGGGGTGACATTCATCCAGCAAGAGATGTGGAGGTGACAGCCATCCAGCATGAGGTTGGAGGTGACAGTCATCCATCATGAGGTTGGAGGTGACAGTCATCCATCATGAGGTTGGAGGTGACAGTCATCCAGCATGAGGTTGGAGGTGACAGTCATCCAGCATGAGGTTGGAGGTGACATTCATCCAGCAAGAGATGTGGAGGTGACAGCCATCCAGCATGAGGTTGGAGGTGACAGTCACCCATCATGAGGTTGGAGGTGACAGTCATCCAGCATGAGGTTGGAGGTGACAGCCATCCAGCATGAGGTTGGAGGTGACAGTCATCCATCATGAGGTTGGAGGTGACAGTCATCCAGCATGAGGTTGGAGGTGACAGCCATCCATCATGAGGTTGGAGGTGACAGTCATCCAGCATGAGGTTGGAGGAGGGAGTCATCCATCATGAGGTTGGAGGTGACAGTCATCCAGCATGAGGATGTGGAGGTGACAGTCATCCAGCATGAGGTTGGAGGTGACAGTCATCCAGCATGAGGTTGGAGGTGACAGTTATCCAGCATGAGGTTGGAGGAGGGAGTCATCCATCATGAGGTTGGAGGTGACAGTCATCCAGCATGAGGTTGGAGGTGACAGTCATCCAGCATGAGGTTGGAGGTGACAGTCATCCAGCATGAGGTTGGAGGTGACATTCATCCAGCAAGAGATGTGGAGGTGACAGCCATCCAGCATGAGGTTGGAGGTGACAGTCACCCATCATGAGGTTGGAGGTGACAGTCATCCAGCATGAGGTTGGAGGTGACAGCCATCCATCATGAGGTTGGAGGTGACAGTCATCCATCATGAGGTTGGAGGTGACAGTCATCCAGCATGAGGTTGGAGGTGACAGCCATCCAGCATGAGGTTGGAGGTGACAGTCATCCAGCATGAGGTTGGAGGTGACAGTCATCCATCATGAGGTTGGAGGTGACAGTTATCCAGCATGAGAGGTTGGAGGAGAGAGTCATCCAGCATGAGGATGTGGAGGTGACAGTCATCCAGCATGAGGTGTGGAGGTGACAGTTATCCAGCATGAGGTATGGAGATGACAGTCATCCAGCATGAGAGGTTGGAGGAGGGAGTCATCCAGCATGAGATATGGAGGTGACAGTCATCCAGGCTGAGGTGTGGAGGTGACAGTCATCCGTCATGAGGTTGGAGGTAACGGTCATCCAGCATGAGGTATGGAGGTGACAGTCATCCAGCATGAGATATGGAGGTGACAGTCATCCAGGCTGAGGTGTGGAGGTGACAGTCATCCATCATGAGGTTGGAGGTAACAGTCATCCAGCATGAGGTTGGAGGTGACAGTTATCCAGCATGAGGTTGGAGGTGACAGTCATCCAGCATGAGGTTGGAGGAGAGAGTCATCCAGCATGAGGTTGGAGGTGACAGTTATCCAGCATGAGAGGTTGGAGGTGACAGTCATCCAGCATGAGGATGTGGAGGTGACAGTCATCCAGCATGAGGTGTGGAGGTGACAGTTATCCAGCATGAGGTATGGAGATGACAGTCATCCAGCATGAGAGGTTGGAGGAGGGAGTCATCCAGCATGAGATATGGAGGTGACAGTCATCCAGGCTGAGGTGTGGAGGTGACAGTCATCCGTCCTGAGGTTGGAGGTAACGGTCATCCAGCATGAGGTATGGAGATGACAGTCATCCAGCATGAGGTTGGAGGTGACAGTCATCCAGCATGAGGTGTGGAGGTGACAGTTATCCAGCATGAGGTATGGAGATGACAGTCATCCAGCATGAGAGGTTGGAGGAGGGAGTCATCCAGCATGAGATATGGAGGTGACAGTCATCCAGGCTGAGGTGTGGAGGTGACAGTCATCCATCATGAGGTTGGAGGTGACAGTCATCCAGCATGAGGTTGGAGGTGACAGTCATCCAGCATGAGGTTGGAGGTGACAGTCATCCAGCATGAGGTTGGAGGTGACAGTCATCCAGCATGAGGTTGGAGGTGACAGTCATCCAGCATGAGGTTGGAGGTGACAGTCATCCAGCATGAGGTTGGAGGTGACAGTCATCCAGCAGGAGGTGTGGAGGTGACAGTCATCCGTCATGAGGTTGGAGGTGACAGTCATCCAGCAGGAGGTGTGGAGGTGACAGTCATCCAGCAGGAGGTGTGGAGGTGACAGTCATCCAGCATGAGGTTGGAGGTGACAGTCATCCGTCATGAGGTTGGAGGTGACAGTCATCCAGCATGAGGTTGGAGGTGACAGTCATCCAGCATGAGGTGTGGAGGTGACAGTCATCCAGCATGAGGTTGGAGGTGACAGTCATCCAGCATGAGGTTGGAGGTGACAGTCATCCAGCATGAGGATGTGGAGGTGACAGTCATCCATCATGAGGTTGGAGGTGACAGTCATCCAGCATGAGGTATGGAGATGACAGTCATCCAGCATGAGAGGTTGGAGGAGGGAGTTATCCAGCATGAGGTGTGGAGGTGACAGTCATCCAGCAGGAGGTGTGGAGGTGACAGTCATCCAGCATGAAGTTGGAGGTAGTGGTCAGGGTGGCTTTAACCCTACAGGGAAGGCTGGGATTAGGGGCAACTCCCTGGAGTCTCTGCTTCTGGCCCCTCCCTTTCTCTACCTGCCCTTCCTGTCTTTCTTGTAGCCCTGCTGAGAGTTTATTTATTCTACATCTCATTGTGAGTTGCCCCTCGGCTCACCCTTATGCCCCTAATTACTTGGGTGTCAGTTGACTGTCCTCCTTTTTGAAACTCTTGCCTTCCATGAAATCAGCATCTCATGATTTGCCTCCAGCTCAAGGTCCATTCCTTTCCGGCCTCCATTGAATAAATGGTGACCCAGTGCTGTCCTGACTTCGTTCCCCCTCTTTGTTCTCATCTCCAACCCAGGGATCCTCACTGGGTTATGTGGTTTTCCATAGCCTCCAGTGTCAACCATGCCAAGTTTTGTGTCTTTAGCCCAGACCTCTTTCCGGAACTTCAGGCTTGTGGACCCTTCTGCCTTTTCAACATCACCCCTTTCTTTGACATCTAATAGACATTTCGAACTTAACAAGCCAAAAGTGCAATGCTCCGTTCCATTCTGCCTCTCTTCTTTCCTTCCAAATTTTTCCTTTTTTGTGAAATGTTATCTCCATCCACTTGATACTCAGTCCAAAAATCCAAGAGGTTTTCTTGATTTCTCTGTCTCCTCTCACTCAAAATATAAGCAATCCTACTGGCTTTATCTCTAAATTATATGCAGAATGGGCTCACTTTTTGCCCTCTCTGAAGTCACCACCCCACCCAAGCCTCCACTAGCTTACTGCTACTGAGATAGCCTGTGACTGGTCTCCTTCCTGCCTCCCACCCTCAGTTACACCCTCACTTCCATGTGTCAGTGAATGAGGTCATGTGCCTACCTCCTTAATGCTCTCCAGCACTTTGCATTTTAGAATAAAATCTGAAGTTCTTACCTGTCCCCCAAGGTTTCCCCTGACTGACCCTCTGACTTCTACTTCCTCTAACTTACTGCCTCCTCCAGGAAGCTCTGGCAACCTTACCCTTCCTTTTGATTAGGAATGTGCCAAGCTCATGGGTGTCTCAGGACCTTCGTGCTTGCTCTTCCTTTTGCTTGAAATTCTCTTACCTTTTTTTGTGTGTCTATGTGTGCTCCATTCCTGTCCATTGTTTTAGTCATTCTTCTTCAACTTGATGTCACCTCCTTGGAAAGGCCCTCCCTCATTCCTTGGTAATTCTCTCTCTTTTTTTTTTTGAGACGGAGTCTTGGTCTATTGCCCAGGATGTAGTGCAGTGGCACAATCTCAGCTCACTGCAACCTCCACCTCCTGGTTCAAGTGATTCTTCTGCCTCAGCCTCCTGAGTAGCTGGGATTACAGACATGCCACCACTCTTGGCTAATTTTTATATTTTTAGTAGAGATGGGTTTCACTGTGTTGGCCAGGCTGGTCTTGAACTCCTGACCTCCAGTGATCCACCTGCCTCAGCCTCCCAAAGTGTTGGGGTTATAGGCGTGAAAAACCACACGCAGCCAGTCATTCTCTAAAATTCCCTTATTTTTCTTTATTTAAATTATTTATTTATTTATCTTGAAACAGAGTCTTGCTCTGTTGCTCAGGCTGGAGTGTAATATTATGATCTTGGCACTCTGCAACCTGTGCCTCCTGGATTTAAGCCATTCTCCTGCCTCAGTCTGCAACCTCTCCCTCCTGGGTTCAAGCCATTCTCCTGCCTCAGCCTCCCGAGTAGCTGGGATTACAGGTGTGCGCCACAACTCCCAGCTTACTTTTAGAATTTTAGTAGAGACAGAGTTTTGCCGTGTTGACAAGGCTGGTCTCTAACTCCTGGCCTCCAGTGATCTGGCCATCTTGGCCGCCCAAAGTGTTGGGATTACAGGTGTGAGCCACCGTGCCAGACCTTGCTTATGTGTGTATATACGTATGTATGTATGTATGTATGTGTTTACTATCAGTCTTACTCTCACTAGAGTGAAAGCTGCAGGAGAGGGACGGTTCTTTCTTTCCTGCACACCGCTGGATTTTAGGGCCTGGTATGTAGTTGGTATGAAAGTATTTGTTGACCAGCTGCTATTGCAGGGACTCAGGTTCTGCTCCTGGAGAGGTGGGTGTGGTTGAGTGTGTGTGTGTGTGTGCGCCTCAGTGTGTACATATGCGGTTGAGTTTGCACAGGATCTGAGTGGGCTCCTTTTAGCCTGCCATGGTGGACCTGTGGCTCGGGGTGGAAGGACCCAGGTGAGACAGCAGGGCTTTCCCTGGCCCTCCATCCCTCAGAATCTTGCACTACTGCATTGGGTGGGCAAGTGGGAGAGGCACAAAATGTAATCGATGATGCAGTTCAAAATTTGTCATCATTCAGGTGAAGAAATGAGACCCAGAAAGGGACAAAGATTTACCCAGGGTCTTCTTCAGCTTGGAGAAGCAGAGACAGAATTAGGACCCACATTCTTTAACTGCCATTTACGTAGTAGAGCTTCACATCTTGGCCCAGGGGCCCAGGGTGGGCTCAGGGTGGGCTCAGGGACAGACACTGTGGCTACAAATGGGATGAGGGGCAGTTTCCTCAGGGGCAGGAAGGGCGGTTTAAACTCTTGGGTCCTGGCCAGATGCAGTGGCTCACTGCTGTAATCCCAGCACTTTGGGAGGCCGAGGTGGATGGATCACAAGGTCAGGAGAACGAGATCATCCTGGCTACCATGGTGAAACCCTGTCTCTACTAAAATAAAATAAATTAGCTGGGCATGGTGGCATGCACCTGTAGTCCCAGTTACTCTGGGGGGCTGAGGCAGGGGAATTGCTTGAACCTGGGAGGTGGAGGTTGCAGTGAGCCAAGATTGAACCATTGCACTCCAGCTTGGCAACAGAGCAAGACTCCATCTCAAAAAACGCAAAACAAACAAACAGAAAACTGCCTGGGTCCCCATTGGCTGGGAAGCTTTACAGGGTGGAGCCTCTCCTTTCTGTCCACCGGCTCATTTGCGATTGCAAAGTCTACCTGAAAGATCCTCTCTGTTGGGAGGTGGCAGAGGGGGATGAAACAGTTGGGCAATGTGCTTAGGTGGCAATAGCAGGCCACAGACCACCCTCTGTGAAAGGGTAGGTTTCCTAAACTGTGTGCTGGGTGAGGTGTGTGTGTGTTTGGGGAGTGGGCCAAGGGCAGCCCCTCCCCTCCCCTAAGCATTGGTTCTCTGTCTTTGGAAGGTGGCCTCAGAATTGCAGGGAGCTTGTGAAATCCAGATGCCTGAGTGCCAGCCACAGAGCTCCTGACTCGGTGGGGCCTGTGAGTCACAAACGCACCAGAGGTCAAGCGCCTTTCTCTAAACCAGTGACTTCCCTCCCAGTGCATTTTGTGCCACTGCCAAAATGGGAGATGGGGCCAAAGAATACGTATTTTTAAAAAGTTTGTTGCATTCTGATGTGTTAGAAAAATTCAGAACTAATGTAGGTGTTATCATTTAGGATAAATCTCGATAGGTATTGAAAAATTTTAAAGGTGAATCAATAAGGAATTAAACACATTCATTATTTAAGAATTAAGGGATTTAGGCTGAGTTTGGTGGCTCATGCCTGTAATCCCGGCACTTTTGGAGGCCAAGGCGGGCGGATCACTTGAGGCCAGGAGTTCAAGACCAACCTGACCAACATGGCAAAATCCCATCTCTACTAAAAAAATACACACACACAAAAATAGCCAGGTGTGGTGGCAGGCACCTGTAATCCCAGCTACTTGGAAGACTGAGGCAGGAGAATAACTTGAACCCGGGAGGCGGAGGCTGCAGTGAGCTGAGATGGTGCCACTGGACTCCAGCGTGGGTGACAGAGAGGAACTCTGTCTCAAATAAAAAAAGAAGAAGAAAAATTAAGGGATTTAAAGAAAAAATTAATTAAACATTAGTAGAGGTGGTGCTGTTAATGTGGCCAAAATGAGATAGGGAACCTAAATTAGGTAAACACAGCTCGATGTAAAAATCAAATAAATATTTAAAGAATATGTGTTTAAAGAGCGCTCCTATGCCTACCTGCAGAGCGTGGGGGGTTCCACTGTCTGGAACCATAGCCCAGTGGGGCAGGTGGGTTTTTGGCTCAGGGCAGCACCCCAGAAATTAACAGGAGAGGGTGGGCTGGGTGCTGCCGCTGGGGCAGGGCAGCTGGGGAGGCTGAGCTGCCGCCTCTGGTTGTGTAGCCCCCAGCTGGCCTGCCCCTCTGCTGCTGGCTGCACTCCCCTTCTGGCTGCACTCCCCAGGCCTGGCCCTCACCCAGGGAGGAGGATAGGCAGAGATAAGAAGCAGCCAGAGAGCGTCCCCTGAGGCCAGGAGTTGGGGCAGGGCGCTGGGAAGGTGACTTAACTGAGATTTTGGAGAAGGCCAAGTGTGGTTAAATTCCGCCTCCCTCTCCCTTGGGCAGCTGTTTACCATTTACTCCTTGGCCATCAAGGCTGCTCTCGGCAGGCCTGGGAGACCCACTGGGGCGGAGCTGGAGCATGTGTTGAGTTCAGGCTCTCCAGGGCCAGCCCAGACCTGGGATAAATTTCTAGCTCCCGGATCCCTCTCAGGTCCTGTGTTGTCTCAGCTGTTAGTGCAGGGATTGGGGCAGGGAGATGGAGGGGGCTGGATTTTCTGAATCCCCATTCCCTGCCCTTTGCACATTTTAGTTCAGTCCCAGTGCCAGGCAAGAATTGTGAGGGGTCTTGGCAGGTGAAGTTTGTGTTTAGAATCCTCCACCTCCTTCTTCCCAATGGGGACTCGCCTTCCGGACAGCAGGGCTAGGAGCCCTAGGTGGATGGCAGGGCAGGGGCTGTCTCTGAAGGGGTGTGCATCTGGCTAGCCTGCTGCAGATGGCAGTGGCTGGCCCTATGCCAAGCCCTGACCCAGCCATCTCCCTCATGATGAAAATGCAGTGCACGCTGCCTCTTTGGCGAGGTGCTTGGCAAAACCCAGGCCTGCTCAGAGCCCAGGCCCGCTCCTGGGGGCCTTTCTCTCATCATCCGGCCCACTCGAACCAGTTCCTGCCTCCTGCTGGGAGGATCAGAGGGGGCATCTTCCTGGTAACCAGTAGGAGCTGCATTACTTGATGTTTTGTTTCCTAGGGAATTTACCAAGTTTTGGCCCAGGAGTTTACATGTCCTGCCTCTAGCAAAAGCTTTCACTATTCAAGCTCCGAATGGAAGTCATGGAGGCTATAATTACACCAGCACTAGCTCAGCAACCTGCTGAGAGGAGTGGGAACGCAGCACCTGGGGAACCTGGAGGCAGCCACGGGCCTAAATTAGCTGCCTTTCCCCTTGCAGTTGCTAACCTCCTCTCTGGGGTCCTTCCTGTTGTCTCTCCTCCACCTTGGCCCCAGGCCGCTCCACTCCTCCAGCCAGCAGCCAGCAGCCTCTGACAGGTGCATCCCACCGCTGGCCTGGGAGAACTTGTCCCTTAGAGGCAGTGTCCCCACAATAGTCCTTGTGTTGACAGGCATTCTGGGGTGCTTCTGGCCTGGGAAGAATTGTTTGGTAGCAGCTCAAGGAATTGCCTGAGAGGCCACTCAACACAACGTGGCCGAAGGCCCTTGTCTTGGCTGTCCTTGCCTTGACTTCCATGTCCATTCACATTGAATTGCTTGCATTTCCTCCTGGTGGTTGCCCCTGCTCCTGTTTCTGCATGGGATCCTTTGCTGCTGTCTTCACTTCCTCCGAGTTCTCCTGTAGGTTTTCGCAGAGATGTCAGTGCTTCCAGGACCCCCCAAAATCTGGGCAGGATGCTTTTCTCTCTGCACCCCGACTTCCCTGACACAGAACTCAACATCAGCATGGTTACTCCTCTGTCCCTAGCTGTATCTCAGGCAGGGTTGCAGCCTCAGTGTCTGGGGAAGTGCCTGGCACATGGTAGGTCCTCAGTAAAGATATATTAATGGATTGAATAGAAAAACAAACCTTGATTCTCTTTCAGCCTTAATTTCCCTTAGCTTCCTTTTTTTTTTTTTTTTTTAAGTAAAATGCTTATTATTTTTTAAGAGTGGCTTTAGGTTCATAGCAAAATTGAGAGGAAGGTACAGAGAGTTCTCATCTACCCCCTACTCCTCCCCAGGCACAGCCTCCCCCACTGTCAGCATCCCTCCACAGAGGGATGCATTTGTTACAGTTCTTGAGCCTACACTGACACATCATTATCAGGCAAAGCCTGATACAATGTACAACTCCTGGTGTTGTACCTTCCGTGGGTTTGGACAAACATCTAATGGCGTCCAGAGCGGTTTCAATGCCCTAAAAATCCTCTATGCTCTGCCTCTTCCTCCGAGACTCCCCACTGACTCCTGGCAGCCACTGATCTCACTGTTTTCCCTTTTTCAGAGTGTCATACTGTTAGAATCATAGGGTGTGATGTGTCTCCTTTCATGTAAGTTTTCTGTACGTCCTTTCATGACTTGATAGCTTATTTCCTTTTATCACAGAATAAGATTCCATTGTCTGGATGTACCCTCCCTCTTTTATTTTTACAACAAGAGAGGGCACTTTTCTCTTTCTGCCTTCAAAGGGTTATTGTTGGTCAGGCATGGTGGCTCATACCTGTAATCCCAGCACTTTGGGAGGCCGAGGCGGATGGATCACCTGAGATCATGAGTTTGAGACCAGTTGGCCAACATGGCGAAACCCTGTCTCTACTAAAAATACAAAAATTAGCCGTGTGTTGTGGCAGGTGCCTTTAATTCCAGCTACTTAGGAGGCCGAGGCAGGAGAATGGCTTGAAACTAGGAGGCAGAGGTTGCAGTGAGCTGAGATCGTGCCATCGCACTCCAGCCTGGGAAACAAGAGCAAAACTCCGACTCAAAAAACAAGGGGGCTGTTGTTAGCTAGACAAGGTGTTGGGGTGAGTGGCTCTGTCTTCGTTGATCATCCCCCAAGTTTCAGGTCTGGGCTGGGCCCCACATGGTCCTGTATTGATCTCTGTTGCCTTCTCTGCATCATTTTGCTTGCTTACTAATAGTCAACATTTTTTGAGCACTTACTGTAAAATAGACACTAGCCTAAATAACATTTATTCCATCACCCATTAAATACCTATTGGATAGTGTGTCAAACACTGGCTCCTAGGGCTGTAGCACTGAACACAGCACTGCCTTTCTAGAGCTTGTATTTGATAGAAATAAACAAATGAGTACGTGAAGACATACCATGGCAGGTGGTGATGAGTGGTGTGGGAAAAATAGGTCAGAGTAGGGGGTACATGGAAGGTGCATGGGGCATTGTTACTACCTGTGGGGAGGTTAGGAAGGACTCGCATATTAGGTAACATTTGAGCAGAGTCTTGAAGTAGATGAAGAGAGTGGTTGTATGGCTGTGGTGGGGAGGGAGAGACCTCCAGGCCAAGAGGACAGTAAGTGCAAAGGCCCTGAGGCCAGGTTATGATGGGTGTGTTCCAGAAAGAGCCAGGAAGCTAGAGTGGCTGGAATGGAGTGAAATGAGCCAGGAGAAAGGAATAGGAGATGAGGCCGTATACAGCTGTGCTGGCTGATGGAAATATAATATGCATCATGTATGTAATTCTACGTTTGCTTGTAATCACAAAGAAAAAAGAAACAGGTGAAATTATTTTTATTACTACATTTGTTTAACATCATAGATCCCAAATATCCCTTCGATGTGTAATCAAAGTAAAAAATTATTAATGAGATACTTTACATTATCTTTTTCTTTTTCTTTTTTTTGAGACAGAGTCTCCCTTTGTTGCTCCCGCTGGAGTGCAATGGTACCATCTTGGTTCCCTGCAACCTCTGCCTCCTGGGTTCAAGTGATTCTCCTGCCTCAGCCTCCTGTGTAGCTGGGTGTAGACTACCATGTGTCACCACGCCCAGCTAATTTTTGTATTTTTAGAAGAGATGGGGTTTTACCATGTTGGCCAGGCTGGCCTCCAACTCCTGACCTCAAGTGATTTGCATGCCTTGGCCTCCCAAAGTGCTGGGATTATAGGCATGAGCCCTATGCCCAGCCTACATTATTTTTTTCTTATTACATTTTCAAAATCTGGTGTGTGTTTCAAGGCCTTGTGAGAACATGTGAAATGCCCTAACCACATTTCAGGTTCCACGGCCATGTGTGGCAAGTGGATAGCAGTTCAGACGGCACAAATTGTCCTGCTGTAACAAATGGGACAGCACACACATAGAGCTGTGCAGGCCATGCTGAGGCCCCTGGAATGAGCTGGGGAATCCATGGGGGGCTTTGGAGCCTGGGAGCAGTGGCTCTCTGCCTTAGGTTCTAGAAGGTTCTCTTCAGCTGCTGTGATGAGAGATTGTCATGAGGTGGGGTATGCGGGCACAGGGCAGAGCAGGAGGCTGGGGAAGAAGGCTCTTAACAGGCACAGTGTCAGTAGTTCGGACCCAGGTGGCAGCAGAGGTGGTGGTGAAAAGTGGCTGGATTCTGGTTGTGTTTCAAAGGTAGAGCTGCCAGGGTTTTGTGGCTTGTGAATGTGAGAGGAGTCAAGGAAGCACCGGGAGTCTTGGCGTGGGCTGCTGGAAGGATGGGGTTGTTTCCAGCAGGATGAGGAAGACTGTCAGAGGTGGAGGGAATCCCCAGGTTTTGAGGGGAAATCTGGGTTTGGATTTGGATGTTTTGGATGTGTTAGTGTGAGATTTAGGTATTAGGCTTGCAGGAAGAGGTGTTGATTTGGCAGGTGGACAGATGAGTCTGGGGCTCAGGGCAGAGGTCTCGTCTGGGGGTATAAATCTGGGAGTTGGACGAGCAGTGATGATGTTTCAGGCCATGAGATGAGCCACGAGTTCCAGGGAGCAGGTACATGTAGAGAAAAGGAGGCTGAGCCCTGCGTATGGCAGATGAGGCCAGCAAAGCAGCCAGAGCAGGAGACTGGGGAGGCAGCAGGGAGCCCGCAGAGAGTGGGAGGCACGGGAGAGGAATCGGCTGTGTCTAGTGCTGCTGATGGGCTGAGGAAGATGAGGCCGGTAGTTCCCTGAGCATCCATCAGATGAGGCCAAACGCCAGGCTGAAGCAGGTCCAAGAGAGAACAGGAGGAGAGCAGGGGACAGATGGCGTAGACAACTCAACTGAGGGGTTTTGCTCTAAAGGGGAGCAGAAAAATGGGGTGGTAGCTTGAGAGGGGTGTGTGGTCACAGGACGCCTTTTTTAAATTGAAGATGGTGATGTAATATCTGATGGGAGTGGTCTAGAAGACAGCAAAATTATGATATAGGGGAGAGAGAAAAAAATGAGCTATCTCATTCATGCTCAGAAAGACCCTATGTGGTAGGTACTAATCTGCAGATAAGGAAACTGAGGCAAAGGTTCAGCCATTTGTTCCAGGTCATGCAGCCAGTGAGTATCAGGTCCAGGAGTTGAATGCTGATGGCTGAGCTCTCGAATGCTCAGTTTTGGCTTGTGTGCTGTTCTGCCTCTTGGTTTCCTGGCCAGAGTTGTGAGCTCTTCCAGAGTGACCCCTCCTCTTGCACTTTTATATCCAACATGGCACCCAGCAGAGGGCTGTGCAGAGGTGGGACCTGATCCGTCTTTAATGGGCAAGTGATTAGAACACTAGGAACTGTGTGCTGGAAGTGCTCAGTCACCTGGCTGACATGAGAGGGACGTGTGGCCTCAGCCCTCTCACCCCCAGTCTTTCCCACCACCTAGCTGGGCCTTGCATGGAGGGAGTGGTGCTCAGGAAATACTGGGAAGCATTTGGGGTGGATGAAGAATGGATGAGGGACGCTGATGGTTCTTGCTGGCATAACTGTGCTACTGCGTGTGACTCGGGTACCTGTGCTGGGCAACCTTGGGCAGGCCCCTTGCCCACATAGTGCTTCAGTTTCCTTATCTGTAAAATAACAAGGCTGGGTTGGGGGATCTCCCATCTGGCTCTCACCAGAATGTCTCGGAAGGACATATGTGTGCTGTCTGCACCCAGGCTGCTAAAGATCGCTTCATGAGCATCGTCTGACCCCAAGTGCCAGGGTCCTGCTGGTGGGTTCACAGGGGCCCCATTGTTGTATGGTCCTGAGCCAGTCACTGTATTTCCCATATTTGTAAACAGGGCCTTACACATCTAGTTGCTTGCCTTTTAGGCTTGCAGTGAGTTTTAAGTCCACCGTTGCCCTAGATTGCCATGGTACAGCTCACCCTGCACCAGGCGTTTCCTAGGCACTCCCCAAACCTGTCTATTAACTCCTTGAATCCTCACCACAGCTTTAGGAGATAGGTCCTGTGAAGTGATCCCCATTTCACAGATGGGAAAACTGAAGCACAGAATGGGCATATGGAAGCATGTTGAGTACTGGGAGATATCTTCCAGTGAGGGGGCAGCTGCGTCCTTCTCATGCCTGTGCGGCCTCTGACCTGCAGTCTCGTTCCTTCTCCAGGGACAGGGGCAGACCCAGTGGTCAGCGCCAAGAGCAACCATTGCCTGGATGCTGCCAAGGCCTGCAACCTGAATGACAACTGCAAGAAGCTGCGCTCCTCCTACATCTCCATCTGCAACCGTGAGATCTCGCCCACCGAGCGCTGCAACCGCCGCAAGTGCCACAAGGCCCTGCGCCAGTTCTTCGACCGGGTGCCCAGCGAGTTCACCTACCGCATGCTCTTCTGCTCTTGCCAAGACCTGGCATGTGCCGAGCGCCGCCGGCAAACCATCCTGCCCAGCTGCTCCTATGAGGATAAGGAGAAGCCCAACTGCCTGGACCTGCGTGGGGTGTGCCGGACTGACCACCTGTGCCGGTGAGCGCTGCGGCAGCCCCAGGGGTGCTGGCAGGAGGGGGCTCACGTCGCCAGGCTGTGTTTTCCTTTCTCTGCATTCCTTGAGGTACATTGAATTATGACCCTGAGTCCAGCAGAAACGGTGTCAGAAAGGGCAAAACTGACTTGGACATGTGCAAAATGAACTGTCCATTTCATTCATTCATCAATCCATCTACTTCTTTATTCATTCATTTGTTCATTCGTTCACTCAGAACAGGTTTATCTTTTGCTTACTCTGTGCTTGGCTGCGGAAACCCAGAGCACATGCGGTTGTCCATGGAGCTTGTAATTCAAAACCATAAACTCCTAGAGCCTTGGAATAAGGGACCTTTGATTGCAGTGGCTCATGCCTATAATCCAAGTGACTCAGGAGACTGAGGCAGGAGGATCACTTGAGGCCAGGAGTTGAGACCAGCCTGTACAACATAGCAAGATTCAGTCTCTACCAAAATGAGGTAGAGACTGAAAGATGAAACAACTGGCGAGTTACAGAGAAAGTAGTTTGTTGAAGGTCACATAGCCATGCCTTTCAGAGGGGATTCCAGCTAAACTGCTTTCTTTCCAGTATTATTTAATGCTCCAGACTAAGATAGTGACTGTGGGTATGGAGAAAACTGGGTTATTTCGGAGGAGATTGAGAGGTAGCTTTGATAGGAGTAGGTGGCTGGCTGAAAGTCACCTGGAGGTAGAACCCTGGTGGCAAGAACTGTTCTGTTTTGTTTGCTCTACGTCCTTTCCTGCATATAGACCCTGGCACATGGTGAACATTCCATTAGGTTACTTGAATGGATAAATGGATGGTGTCTGGATGTTTCCTGGTTGAGTAACTCTAGAGAGATGGAGCCATTCAGTGGGGATGGTATCGGACATGCAGCATTTGATGGGGTTGGGGGACTACTGCCACCTTCACGGCAACACCTAGGGGGCACTTGGACTTGTAGATCTCGATCTCAGTAATGAGGCTAGAAAGAAGAGATGGGTTTGGGAGTTATTGGGTACTTTGTTGGTGATTAAAGCCACAGAAGTAAATGAGATGGCCTAGGAGGGGTTGGTAGAGCTCAGGAGGGAGTCTAGGCTGGAGATGCCTGCATATTTGGGCATTCTCAGTGTTGAAGTGATAGGTGAAGGCTTGGCGTGGATGATGGAGGCAGAAATCTACTGGAAACACCAGTGCTTAAGGGAGGGGCAAAGGAAGTGGGATATGAGACTAGAAGAGAAGGGAGCTTCAGAGGGAGGAGGTGACTGAGCTATGGTGTCTCACAGAATGTGTATACGTGTGTGTGTGTGTGTGTGTGTGTGTGTGTGTGTGTGTGTGGTGGAAGATGGGCCACAGGGTGCCCACTCCTGGCGGGGAGGCAGAAGTAGAGGCTTTGGGTACAAACCACCTTCTTCAGAAAGAAGCAGGGCCAGGGCCAGGGGCTCAGAGAGATGGGAGATGGGGAGGGAGAGCTGGGGCCCTGTGCACGCACAAGGGGAAGCTCTTTGGTTTGCAGAACAGGCGCTCCTGGAGTTCAGAGAAGGGCCTGATCCCAGGGCTAGCTGCAGGGCTCAGGGAAAGCTCTGTGAAGAAGGTGAGTTTTTCTCTTCTGCTTACTTAAAAAAAATACATCCTGTGGCCTATACAAACTGATGGAGGCGACTGAAGATGAAACTATACACATAACAATGAGGAGGGAGCAGATGCGGCCACACTGTGAGCTCTTAGCTTCCTAGTTGCAGGGGAGGCTTGATGGGCCACTTCATTCCCCAAACAGGGTAGATGGGAGCATGATTTGAGACACGTTCGTTTCTTGTTCTGAATGCTAACATGACCTTGCGGGTCTGCGTCATACACAGCTGCGTGGAACGATGGAGCAGATGGGAACTGGGCCTTGAAGGAACTGGAAGAGACCGGCATGAACCCAAGCTCAGGACCCAAGCACAGGAGTGGGACAGGCACACTCAAAAGCTGGAGGATTGCAGGGGGCTGGCGACAGGGCCAGGAATCAAGCCACTCAGGTGTCTGAACTACGCATCTTGGGCAGAGGAGTGGCTGGAACACTAAACCCACTTTATTAGTGTCATTTTAAGGAAGGATAGATAATGCGACAATGTTGTGTGTGGCTCCTATGGGGTCTGCAGGCCTGAGATGAGTGACTTTGGAGCAGGGTGACTCGTGGCTTGGAGAATGTCTGTGTCTGTTGAAGGAACCAGAAGCATTTTTTGTTTGTTTTGTTTTTTCTGGAGGTGGGGAAAGCTAGAAAACAGGAGAATCAAGTGATACACTTCACACAGTGGAACCAGAGAGGGCATTTAAACAGGACTAAGTATTGGGAGGGTCAGGACTGAGCAATCCCGGGAGCGGAGGGCTGACAGTTTCCGAGGTGTGCTGAGCCAAGCAGATGAGCTCCGTGTGCTGGGACGTAAATGTAAACAACGGTGACTCCAGGACCCACAGACAATGCTGTGTCTGGATTATTGAATTAGGTACATCGCTCACGTTAGGAGGCCTGGGGTCCTGAGTAGGAAATTTCTATTGCTCCGGGATGTGGCTGGGTGAGCTCCTAATCTTGAAGCAGGGCGTTCTTCCAATCTGTCTCCCCCATCTCCTACTAACACACCCGTCTGCACGAAGATTTAAATGTGGTCCCGAAGAGGTAGGGAAGGAATGAGGGTGGAACCTGCATTAGGAAGAGTCTGGCAGGGGCATGGAGAAAGGTCCTTCAGGGAACTTTGCACGTGATGGAGAGTTGAGGTTTGGGGTGGGGTACATTGAGACGTGCATCCAGAGCAACAGAGACTGAGATACACGCAGACTGCAGGTGTGGAGGAGGTTGCTGCGGTGGTGCTCAGAGTCAGGAGACCTACCTTTACGCTTCACCTGTCTGGGACTTCCTGCATGGTCCTTGGTGGGCCGTTTCACTCCTCATGCTCTGAGGGTCTTTATCAAATAAGGATGCTGAACTGAGTCATCTCTAGGGACCCCCCCCCAGGTCTTCTAAGTCTATGGTTCTGATTCTGTTAAAGTAGTTTTCCTTTCTGCCTTCTCTCTGCTCCTGCCCTCTTCACTGGAGGTTATTTTACTGGAGAGATGAGCTCTTGGTATAGGATGGACAGTGTGGGAGCAGGTATTTGAAGGGCCTTTCTCACCAGGCACTTGCCTGGGCTGGGCCGGGAAGGAGAGGAGTGGCTTCTTTCCACACTCTTGCAGGCCTGACTTGCTGACCCAAGTGTCGCTCTCCCCAGCATCCTCAAAAGTGCTCAGGTGTCCTATGGATGCCCGTTGTCAGCATCAGAGGTGACACGTGGCTCAAGAGGGGCACCTGGAGAGCAGGAAACCTGGTTGTGGCTCTCAACTGTGCCTGGGAAGTGTTGCACTTCTTCCTTTCACTGGTTTGACTTCCTCCAGGTTTCTGCCCTCCAGGATGGGGATTGCAGGTGGAAATCTTCATTTTGAAAATGGGAGAGCTCAATGCCGTGGTGTCTGCAGCAGCAACTGCACAACCCCCGAAGCTGCCTTTGCTGGTACTTTAATGAATTGAGCTGGCCTTGATGGATGTCCTGGGAAAGCCTCTCTGGGCTTGCAACTCTGGAAGTGAGGCCCCAGCTCTTTGGCATCTCCTAGGAACATGCCCATGGTACATGGCTGTGGCACCCAGCCCTGATGCAGCCAGGCCTGCTTGGTCCCCATGGTCCTGCCTCCTACCAAGGGAGTTGGCCCAGAGATGCCCAGGCTTCTTGCTGGGTGAATCTTGGCCCAGGATTCTTGGTGGAAGCTCTTCCAGAGCTGCCCTCACCTGGCACTATATGAAAGCAAGTGTGTTGATTCGCCATGCGGCACACCGCCTGGCAGGCCTCGTCTATCACCTGTGTGAGATTTAGCAGGCTCTGCGTGCTGTCTTATTAAATGTCACTAACGATAAAGTGTTGGTGGTTTCCTTTGATCTAGGGTTTAAAGATGCCTTGGTTAAACAAGGCTATCTGCTTGCTGGGCCTGGGGGTTTTGGGAAGCACTTCTGAATCCTCCCATCATCCTTTGAACTCAGAGCAGTTGGGGTCAGTGGCTGAGGATGGAGCCTCTGGGAGTGGAAGCTTTGGGTTCTACTGACAGTTTCACCTGGCTCTGAAGTTGCATCTCGGGAACCTTGGCTCTGTCTTTGGCCTTTGTCTGTTTCATATCCCCTTAGCCTTAGGGCTGTGGTCTTAAGCTAAGTGAGCATCTAGGGATAGACCAGGAGAGACTTTTTCTCTAAAGACTTCTGATAAGGAGCCTGGAAAGCCTGGAGAACTTCTTAGAATGAGTCCATGGCATTTGTCTGGATCCACTGCAGCCCCCACAGTGGGCCAAGATCCACATTTTAAAAACATAGTCTTTTGGTTTTTACTAAGTCTGCTTATGGTCATTGCAAAGATGGTCTCAGATTGTGTGTGTGTGTGGCGGGGGTGGTTGGGGGGTCGTGGGAGGATTATTCTTTTGTTCTCTAAACTGTGTCCCTACCAGGCCTCATTTGGAAGAGGTCCTCTGAAATGCCCTGTTCCTCTTAGTCTGCCAAGAGAACATAAATAACTCCTTGCTGGCCCCGAGCCATCTCCTGGGCTATAATTTAACCTCTGGGTGCTGAGGATGTGTATAAATAGATTCCAGCCTGGAGCTACCCTGGCAACCTGGGCCCTTTCCTGCAATGGACACTGCCTTTGTCAGAGAGGCTTGTTGGGAAGCAGAGGAAGTTGGGCCTCACCTCTCTCAAGGCTGTCTTCAGGGGTGGGAAGGAGTTCCTTCCACACACTGTCCTTCTTGCCCAGCATGGGGATGTTCCGTATCATTAGGCAGTGTGGATGAACAGGTCTAGGCTTGATTCTTGGCTCCTTGGGACTGTCCCTCAGCTTAGTGGCTTTCCACAGGATCTGTTGGCTGATTTAGCAGATCATCTCTAAATGGCAGCAAGTGAGTGATTACTTGCACAGGGGCAGTGGGCTATGGTGCTTTCAAGTATCTCCTTCTTTTACAGGACAGGTCCTTGAATATCTTAAAATTATACAGAAAGTTTTGTGTATATTTTCTAGAAAGAAATTTGTTGCATTTATTAGATTCTCTAAGGGTTACTCAATCTCCCAAAGCATAGGAACCTCTTCCTTCTCTAGATGACCAACTTGGATTGGCTCCCTAGAGAAGGATTTTTCAGTCTGGCTCCTGGCTCAGTAGCAAAGAGGGCTGTGATTGATTAGTGATGCCTGCCACAGACATAGGAGGGGAAGCATGGATGCTCCTTGGAACCCAGCCAGTCCTCCCTGGGGCTAGCAGATTACCTATAGTAGGAGAAATGGGGGTTCTGTGACCATTTCTTTATTAATTTCCCTACTCTATTGGTCATCCACTTTGGGCCAGGAGTTGTGTTCGATTGGGAGAGTTAATGAAGAAGTAGGTAGAGGTCCTTGTCCTCGTGGTGCTTAGCCTGAGGATGGTACCTGTGTCGACTGTCTCTATGGAGGGAGAGGAGCCCCATTACCATTGTAGCTATAGTTGTGTAGATGATAGCTTTCACTCAGGTTCTCTTGAGATCCCAGTTCTACTTGTCTTCCCTGGGTTACCTTGCTGGCATTGCAGAGCAGCGATTTCTTAGAGGAGATGAGTCACAGAGAAGTAAAATCTCGCCCAGGGCCCCACCTGGCCTTGAGCAGCACTCAGAGTCCAACAGCCACATCCAGCCCCAGAGCAAAGCTGTGCAGAGGAGCGTGGGGGGGGGGAAAGGCGGACCCCTTCCTGAAGAACCTAACTGCAAGGAGCCAAGGCCCTAAGATCCAGCTTCCCCTTGGAGAGCCCATGTGGCTGCTGTTGCTGGTCTCAATAGGGGCTCTGCTCACTCTTTAACTCTGGGCCAAGGGTCCCCGAGTGACCCTTCCTATAATTTCCTGTGACATGTTGTGACAAGGCTGGAATGTTGGCTATTACTTTATTAAAGGCTCTGGGGAAATAAGCACGCAGAGAAGCTCCAAACCAGAGCTCTAGTTTACAAGATAGGGTTCATGCATCGCCCTGCTGTGGCTGCTGCCATTTGGCAGGGCTGCAGAGCCTTGACCTTGACTTCACAGGCTTCTCTAGAGGCATCTGGGCCCCATAGGCTCACATGCTAGGTGGATGAGATGCAGACTCTGTTTGGCTAAGGCTCCCAGTTGTGGAGTTGTGCTTGAGGACCCAGGCATCTCTGAGTGACTGGGGAGGAGTGACCCATGCGGGACATGTCACTTATGCAGGACATGTCACGAATGCAAGCCACCATGGTTTGTTCATACCAGAGGCCTCACCTACAGTTGGGTGTGTGTTTGTTCACACAGGGGCAGACACACTTTCAGCCACACTGGTCTTGCGTTGTTCACACTGGCTCCTTGAGTGTTTCTGCTTCCACTCACTGGCATGGACTGTATCTTAGTCAGCACAGGCTGCTGTAATGGAATAGCATAGACTGGGTGGCTTCAGCAGCAAACATTTACTCCTCACAGTTCTGGAGGCCGGAGATCTGAGATCCGGGCTGGGTTCTTGATGGCACCTTGACCTATGAAGGCCCCATGGTGAGGGCCTTTTTCCTGTTTAGGTATGGTCTTTGTTGATGTGTGCACACAGAGGCAGAGGAGAGAGAGAGAAAGAGAGATCAATCTGCTGTCTGTTCCTCTTCTTATAAGGCCACTAATCCCATCATGAGGGCCCCACCCACATGACCTCATCCAATCCTAACCACCTCCCAAAGGCCCCACCTCCAAATACCATCACACTGGAAATTAGAGGTTTAACATGAATTTTGGGGAGACACAAACACTACATTCATAATGTCTAGACTTCCCCTTCATCAAGCCTGTTTGGCTCCCATCCTGTAACTTCTCTTGGCCCCTCTTTCCCAGACGCTTTGTAGAACTTGTCTGTATGCTTCTTGTGACGTCACGTGGCTTTCCTTTAATGTTTTTCTTCCCAGTCAGGCCTCTGTTTTCTGATATTCTCATTTTACATTACTATCGCATTGGCTTATTTATTTGTGTGTGTGTTTGTTTATTTATTTATTTTGAGATGGAGTCTTGCTCTGTCTCTCAGGCTGGAGTGCAGTGGTGTGATCTCAGCTCACTGTAACTTCTGCTTCCCACCTTCCAGCGATTCTCCTGCCTCAGCCTCCTGAGTAGCTGGGACTACAGGTGTGCACCACCACACCTGGCTAATTTTTGCATTTTTACTAGAGATGGGGTTTCACCATGTTGGCCAGGCTGGTCTTGAACTCCTGACCTTGTGATCCGGCCACCTCAGCCTCCCAAAGAGCTGGGATTACAGGTATGAGCCACCACGCCCAGCCGGCTTATTTCTTTAACAAGTATTTGTTATGTGCTCACTCTGTGCCAGGCACCGTGCTAGACACCAAATGCCCCCTGGAGAACACAGCATGGGGGGTCTCTGCCCCCTTGGAGCTGACAGTCTGATGGAGGAGGCAGATGGTGAGCAAGCAAACAGACAAGCATCTAGATAATGTAGCTGAAATGAGCAGGATGCAGAAATAGAGAATAACAGGCAGAGAAGGGGAATCTGCTTGGCCAGGAAGAGTTCATCTGTGAGATGACATTTAAACTGAGCCCTGAGGAATGGGGAGGCTGGTGTCAGACCAAGGGGAGAAAGAGCATCACATGTAGAGGACATGGCACGTGCAGAAGTTTGCAGCGTGGGGGAAAGGGGGGATGAGTGTGGCTGGGGCATCAGGGCTCGGAGAGAGAGGCTCAGGTTGACGTTGTGAGGCAGGCAGGGTCCAGATCACACGGGGCCTTGCAGGCCACGGCAGGGAGTCTGGACTTCCGAGTACAGTTGGAAAGGAGCTTCTGAAGCCAAGCAGTGCATTGTGAAAATTGTGATACAGAAAGATTACTCCGGCTGCTGTGTGGAGAATGAAGGGAGAAGGCAAGAATGACTGCAGAGAGGCCAGGGAGGAGGTTATTTTAGCATCGCTGGATCAGAGATGATGGCCACTCAGCCCAGGGTGGTGGCCAAGTGGAGACAGATAAGTGGATAAATTGGAGATATTTCGGAGGTGGAAATAATATACCTGGACTGTGGGGGTGAGGGTGGTGGAGAAGCTTGAGGATGACTCACGGGCTTCTGGCTTGGGCAGCTCAGTGGTGATAGTGCCACTTTCTGAGATGGCGAAGGCCTAGGGGAGATAAATCAGGAGTTCCATTTTGGGCGTGTTAATTTCGAGATGCTTTTGAGACATTCATATCTGGCGCTTGACTGGGGTTGTAAATTCTGTGGGTCATTAGCATATTTATGGCACTTAAAGCTAGGGGAGTGGGTAGGGTTCTCCTAGGGAGAATACAGCAGGAAAGGTGCCACTGGGAACTTGCCTGGCACCCTGTCAGTGCCCAGTAGTGCTGGGTGCTATTATTATGGTGCCCTTGTAGTCAAGAGAACATATTCTGAAAAAGAGTGAATGGATGTCTGTGCTGTGTGCTGTAAAGAGGTCTGGAAGGATGAGGACACCAGGGTCACCCTTGGCTTTTGAGACATGGAGGGCCTTGGTGACTCTGACACAGAAGTTTTGATGGATTGGTGATTATAGAAACCTGATCAGGGCTAGAGAAATGGTGGCCAGTTGGTTGGTTAGAGCTTCCGGGGAAAGACATCAGTGGAAAGGGAAAATGCCTGCCCTTTGGCTGGAGACATGGCAGAGGAGAGCTCAATGGTGGTTTGGCTTTGGGAAGTGTGGGGTGAGGTCAAGGAAGGCAAAGGCAGGAGAGTGAGGGTGACCCTGCCATCGCACAGGAGCCAATCCCAGGTGCTCCACCATGGCACTGGGCAGGTCTCAGCCTCGGGACAGCCTCTAGTGTGGGCAGCACAGCCCTAAGGGTCTTTGATGCTGACTTTGTCCACTGCAGTGTGCTTACAACCCTAGAGGGTTCCACCCGCCATGTCCTCCCTGGGCTCGGAGGGGTCATGGTATGGCTGCCATCAACTCAGCTTCTCCTGCTATGGCTACAAGAGTCCTTCAGGTGTGGGTAGAGAGGCTTCTCCAAGCCTCTGTGCTCTGTGAGCAAGCTGCATGGCCCCGCCCCTTAGTGAAGCCAGCTCTTAGAGCTGCCCAGAGGAGCCTTGCTTTTCAGTTTTCAGTCTTCTTCCTCCAGGAGGCCTTGGAGCAGCACTGGAGGGTGTTTGAGAGGTGCCCCTGGCTCCTGAAGTGGGAGTCCTGCCCAGGGTGTTCGGAGGACATGGCCTTTCCCGTGGCAGCCTTGGGATATGCTTTGCCTTCCACGTGGGCATCCCCGGGGGTGGGGTGACAGCCCTGCTCCCCTTCTAGTGAAGTGGCTTGTGGCACCTGGGTGTCCGGAGGCAGCTCTCAGCTTCAGGGTCCTTTTCGGGTCTCTCTTGGAAGACTCAGAGGCCTCATGCAGGTAGCCCTGTTATCTCGGGTTCTCTAAATGTGTTGCTTAATAAGAGGATAGAGTCAAGTCAGGTGGAAGAGGTCCTGGATTAGGAGTTAGGCTGAGTCCTCACACTACCCCTGCCGATAACTAACTCTCTGCACTTGTTGGAAGTGGTGCATTGCTTTGTTAGGTAGTGGGTTCCCCATCCTCAGAGGTGCAGAGACAGAGTCTAGAGGTCTCCCTGCTAGCATCAGAGGAGTGTCGGGGAAGGGGTCTTGGAGGTGAGTGGGCACATCAGACCACCATTGGCACTCTTCTGCTTAGAGCAGAATGAGCACATTGACTTATGAGCAAAGAGCAGTGAGATATTTGCTTCTCATTTAGAGGGAGAGGGAAATTTGGGGATCGCTGTCTCCACTCTCCCTGGCTCAAGACATGTTGCTTGTGTCTAGTAGGAGCCCTCCCAAGCATGTCACTCCTCTTCCCCCAGTCCATGGGGTGCGCTCTGAGCTCTCGGATATGCCCAGGAGAAGAATCCTGATGAATGGGGGTCAGACAGTTGCTCACCTCAGTAGCTGCGTGAGCTGGCCATGTTCTTCAAGCATGGAGCTCCTGTTTTCATTGTCAAAATAAGGATAGTAGCACCTCCATGGAAGCTCTGTAGTCCATTGAGGAGGCCTTTTGTGGAGCTCTGTGTCTGGGAGCTTAGCACCTGGGATGCTGGAGTGAACAGCAGATCTTCCCTAAGGCACCCTCAGCCTTGCCCTGGCTGTGACATGGGGGGCTAGCCCCCACAGGCCTGGTGGGGCTGTTGGGAAGGCCTCTTGGAGGTGGTGTCTGAGCTGGGTTTGAAGGAGGGGTAGGCCTGTACTCTGAGGAGGCCCTTCTTTCTGTTCCTTGCAGAGGGCACATGTGTGTAAAAGTAGAGGTATCCCAGAGGAAAGAGAAACCCAGCTCACAAAGCCCTGGACCAGGCTGTTTGACTTTCTCCACAAGATAGTGGCCAGCCATGAAGTATTTTGAACAAGAGATAAACATGGTTGAATTGGTGTTTTAGAAAGATCCCTTTGGCCGCTGTGTGCAATTGTGTTGGAGCAGAGCAAGGCTGGAGACAGGGAGTCCGTTTAGGAAGCTGAAATGTGATGGAGTCTGAGACAGGGCCAAGGCAGAGGGCAGAGGGCAGAGGGCAGAGGGCAGAGGGCAGAGGGCAGGCGGTCAGAGACCTTCAGAGCTCAGCTCCCAGGGGCTGATGGATGCAGACAGTGAAAGGGAGAGTTTGGGATGGTGCCAAGGTCTGTGGCCTGATGGTCAGATGGTTGGTGATGCTGTCACCTGAGAAAAGGGGGTGGGGAGGAGGGGGAGGGGAGAAGGAGGGGGAGGTCTGGCATGGAGGGACAATGGGAAAAGGGGGTGGGGAGGAGGAAGGGGAGGAGAGAGGGGCAGGAGGGAGGGAAGGGGGCGGGGAGGACAGAGGGGAGAGGGGAGGGGGAAGGGGGGAGGAAAGGGAGGAGGAGGGGGAGGAAGGGGAGAGGAGGGGGAGGGGGCGGTGGTGGTCCTTGTCTGGTATGGAGAGACAGTGTTTGAGTTTCAGGCTTGTTTGAAAGCCTTTGGAATGTGCAAGTAGAAATGTCAAATCCAAAAAGTGTTTGTGTATCTGGGAGTTCGGGAGAGAGGCAGGGGTTTGGGATGGAGATTATGGGATTAAGGGAAATAACGCATGGAAAGCAGCGAGCATCGGGCCCGGCACACAGGCACATGTAAACATCATTTCTTCAAAGAGTGTTTAAGCTCATTTGGGGAGACAGGGCTCACCGGTATGAACCAGCGTTAACTACGAAGAGGAGGCCCTGTTTAATTGGGTGTTGTAAGGATGAAACTGCTCGCTGCAGACATTCTGAGAAGGGAAGCTGTGGGGCTGGGACAGGGAGAGCAGTATAGAGACGGAGTCCTGTGACTGGCGCCAGGGAGAGGGAGGCTGTCCTGGGCAGAGGCTTCTGGAAGAAGAGGACGGGAGGAGAATCTGTGCCTGTAGGATTGGAGCTTTGAGACGTCCTGGAGACACTGATTGGGCAGGGGCTCCCCACCCCTCCCAGGTCCTGCACCTGCCAGTCCTCAACTCCAGTGGGCTCAGGGGTCTCTAAATGTGTTGCTTGCTAAGAGCACGAAGTAGAGGCAGGTGGAAGCGGTGCTAGATTAGGAGTCACACTAAATCCTCACGCCGCCCCTGCCAATAACTCACTCTTTTTTTTTTTTTTTTTTTTTTTTTTTTTTTTGAGGTGGGAATTTCACTCTGTTGTCTAGGCTGGACTGAAGTGGTACGATCTTGGCTCACTGCAGCCTCCGCCTCCTGGGATCAAGTGGTTCTCCAGCCTCAGCCTCCCAAGTAGCTGTTTCTGGACTACAGGCACACGTTACCATGCCTGACTGATTTTTGTATTTTTAGTAGAGATGGAGTTTCACCATGTTGGCCAGTCTGGTCTCAAACTAACTCTATGATCATGTTGGAAATTAGGGTGAGTTGCTTTGTTAGGTAATGAGTTCCCCATCCTCAGAGGGGCAGAGGCTGCAGGGCCCCTTGCCAGCATCAGAGAAGTGATGGGGAAGGGGGCTCTTTTAGTTCCCTTCTGAGCATGTATAACTTGGACCACCTATCTCTTGGGACAGGTGAAAGGAATAGATGATATGCTCTAGGAGGCCTCCCCTCCCCTCCCCTCTCTTCGTTTCCTTCTTTTCTCTTACTTTTTCTAACTAATTCTCAAAATGAAATTAACTTTACTGCTTTTGTTGAAAATAAAAGCCCTATGTGCTCATTTTAAAAATAATTTAAGGACAGAGGACAGTGGCTCATGCTGTAATCCCAGCACTTTGGCAGGAAGATTGCTTGAGGCCAGGAGTTTGAGACCAGCATGGGTGGCATAGTGAGACAGGTCTCTACTAAAAATACGAAGAAAAAAATTAGCCAGGTATGGTGATGCATACCTGTAGTCCCGGCTACTCAAGAGGCTCAGATGGAAGGTTCGCTTGAGCCCAGGAGTTCGAGGCTGCTGTGAGCTATGATCTTGCCACTGCATTCCAGCCTTGGCAACAGAGTGAGACCCTTTTTCTAAAAATTTTTTTTTTTAATCAGACAAGACAGGTATATCTAAAGAAAGTAGAAATTATCCTCAACCCTGACACTCCAAAATAAGCCATGGCTAACGCTTAGGAGAACGTACACTTTCAGCTGTTTTTTTTAGGTGCGTGTACATATTTGAAGAAAAATGACGTCACACAGTGTGTGTTGCTTTGTAGGCTATTTTTTTCTCTCTAAATGCATTGTTAACATTTTCCCGCTGGCTTCTTGTGAGTCTGGTTTTTCGTTGTGGGCGTGGGTCCCTGTGGTTGTCTTGAACAGCTTGGTTTTGTGCACTTGTCCATCCACTCTCATTTAAGAAGTGCATGCCTGGACCTGAGCCTGCCAGATGGTAGGGAACAGCCACGTGCTAGGCTTTCCAGGGGAAGAGGCTGCGCAGGCAGTAAGACCCTCAGGGAGCTCTTGGATCCCCAGCGTGAGACTTCCCAAGGTGAAGGGGAGGAGAGGGAACCCGAGTGAACCCGTGGTCTTCACAACAGGGAGGGAGCGTTTCCGGGGAGTTCCCACTGGTCAAAAGCAACAGAATATGGCCAGGTGCTTTAGCTGATGCCTGGAGTCCAAGCACTTTGGAGGCTAGGGTAGGAGTTCAAGAGCAGCCTGGGCAACATAGTGAGACCCCCATCTCTTCAAAACTTTTTTTTTTTTCCATTAGCTGGATGTGGTGTGCCTGTAGTCCCAGCTACTCAGGAGGCTGAGATGGGAGGACTTCTTGAGCCCTGGAGGTCAGGCAAGGCTGCAGTGAGCTATGATCAGGCTGTGACACTCGAGCCTGGGTGACAGAGTACAGATCCTGTCTCAAAAAAGACAAAAATGCAATGATGAGCACCCAGCCATATTCTTGTTGCTTTCATTTGGGCTTATGGAACCTCACCTTTAAGGAGGTTGGGAAAATAGAGGGTCCTCAGAGAGACCAGACTCAGCACCAGCAGTGGGTGGGGATCTCCATTCAGCGGCTCTCTGTGCCCTGGACCACCCTGCCCACTGGCCTGAGCACTCTGCCTCATCCCCTGTGTGTATTTGAGGAGAACTGGCATATAGGTGGTTGCTGGTGTCATGGTTCACAGCAAGGAGTCTGGCAGAGGTCAGTGGGGGCCTTGGTTTCCACATCTTTCTACACATTCACGATGGGATAGATGTATGCTGTCTAGAAAGCCAGCAGCTGTGGAGCCTGGGAAGACAGCATTGTGGCTAAAAACATGGTTGATGGACTCCACAGGATGTGTGACTTCGCCTTTGTGACAGGTCTCAGTCAATTTAGAAAGTTGGTTTTGCCAAGGCGGAGGATACGAGCCCGTTACACAACCTCAGGAAGTCCTGGCGACATATGCCGGAGGTGGTCGGGGCACAACTTGGTTATATACTTTTTTTTTTTTTTTTGGAGACGGAGTTTCGCTCTTGTTACCCAGGCTGGAGTGCAATGGTGCGATCTTGGCTCACCGCAACCTCCGCCTCCTGGGTTCAGGCAATTCTTCTGCCTCAGCCTCCTGAGTAGCTGGGATGACAGGCACACGCCATCATGCCCAGCTAATTTTTTGTATTTTTAGTAGAGTGGGGTTTCACCATGTTGACCAGGATGGTCTCGATCTCTTGACGTCGTGATTCACCCACCTCGGCCTCCCAGAGTGCTGGGATTACAGGTGTGAGCCACCGCGCCCAGCCAGTTATATACATTTTAGGGAGACATGAGACATCAATCAATATCTGTCAGATGAACATCGGTTTGGTCCGGAAAGGCGGGGCAAATCAAAGCAGGGAGAGGGCTTCCAAGAGGTAAGAGGCAAAGGGTTGCATTCTTTTGAGCTTCTGTCCTCAGTGAGCGGAGGGATGACTTTGAATAGAATGGGAGGCAGGTTTGCTCTGTACAGTTCCCAGCTTGAATTTTTCTTTTAGCTGAGTGATTTTGGTGCCCAAGATATTTTTCTTTCACACCTTGAAACAGAGGAGATATAAAAGATCATCACTGCACAATTTCATCTGACAGACGAAAGAAGCTGAAGCCCAGAGAGGTAAAGTTATTTGCCCAATGTCACACAGCTAAGGAGTGACAGGACTCAGACAGAAGGTCAGGTTTCGCCTCCCTTGGCAGGTGCCCTGTTCTTTGAGCTAGCTTCCATGGTGCAGGGCGAACTGGACAATGGGTAAAAGCCTGTGCCCCAGGCTTGGGAGATACCATGGCTTTGACCCTTAGTTTCCTTATTAAAAAGAATGGACAGAATCAAGTCTGTCTAGAACAACTCACTAGGTTGTCGCAGAAAAAAAGAGAACCGCCGTGAAGGTAGTTGGAATGCTGCAAAGTTAAAAAATGTGAGACCAGGCAAGGCTGCAGTGAGCTGTGGACATGCAATGACACTCCAGCCTGGGTGACAGAGTACTGACCCTGTCTCAAAAAAACAAAAACAACAGAGCAATGAACATCCAGCCACATTCTCGTTGCTTTTATTTGGGCTTATGAAACTTCGCCCTTAAGGAGATTGGACCCGTGGGGGGTCCTTAGAGAGACCAGACTCAGCACCGGCGGTGGGTGGGGAAGGGTGGCGCTCTGACTCTGCTGGCCTGCAGACCCGGTCTGGTTCTAGCCAGAGAAAGATCTGGCTGTTGGGTAAACCCCCCGGAAGGCAGTAGGGGCAGAGTGGGCAAGGAAGGCTGGGAGCTTGGATATGTGCAGAGTCCTGGCAGTGGCTTTTGGTCTTTAGTGGTGGGTAGAAGTTCTAACATTAGTTGGATTCAGGCCAGCCCAGCCTTGGCAAAAGAAAAAACGGCCTCTGCTGCCTTCGCTTTTCTTCCACCTCTTTTCCACAGAGCCCAACAGATGACCCTGAACCCTTCCGCTCCTTCCAGAAGTCTGGCCAGCCCACTGCACGATGCAGGCGGGGCAGGAAGGGGTTGGGGTGTTAGGGAGCCTATCGGTGGAGCAGGCCCCCAGTTCAGAAAGCACAGGTCTCCTTTCTCTCCATGAGGACTCAGGCCTGCACCACCGTGGTCCCGCACACTCCCTCCCCTGTGGATCCACCTCCTAGAGGTCAGTGGCAGAAAGGAGTGGGGAGAAACAGAAATGATGATGACTTTGATTTTTTTTCTTTTGTCGGAGCCTGGGGAGGGTGGTTGTTTTGCTTCCTGGACCTCAGCGGAGGATTCTCTGCCAGACAATCATCTCGGCGCTCTCATTGCTTTCTGATGCTGCTCTAACTGCGCGGGGTCGGCTATTAAATGGTCATCAAACCTCAGCCTCTATCCCATCAATAGTCATAAAGTTGGGGAGATAAAAGCCATCAGTTTTCCATTATAGCTGAAAGCAATACTGTAGATAGCTATTTTCTGAATGCTGCAGAGAGGTGTATTTTAACTAGAGCAGGGAATCCAGTGAGTGGCCCCCGGCTCAGCCATGGGTCCTGCCGGGCCTGGGATAAGCTGCCAGGTGTTTAAAAGGGGGGAGGGGCTGGGGCTTTCTCTCCTTTCGCCCTCTCTTTCCTCCTAGAATTGAATGGGCAGATGATCAGGGTTGGGGTGCAGGATGAAGCCTCCGTGGTGGGACTATATGCTTCCACCTTTCATTCTAAGCAGATGCTGGGGAAGAATGCAGCAACTTGTCAATCTGCTCATTCTAATGAGAAAGGAGCCCCCCTCCCTGATCTTGGGGTTTGGGCAGTCCAGGGCCAGGGAATGGAGTAGGTGACTGCTGATCCGATGATCTTCGGGGAGCCTGGGAGAGGCAGGAGAGGTCGGTGCCTGTGGGGTGGGTCAGCGTGGACCGGGAGCGGCTGGGTGCCTGGGATGTGGAACATTTTGGGGGGTGGTGTCTCCTGATATACAGTCCCCTGTAGCTTCTCACAAATGAGCAGGCCATTTGGAAATGGATTTTGCAATCAAACAGCCCGACAGCCAGCAGCCAGCAGATAAGTCCTCAGAATGAACTTTTCATTGCACTCACACCCCAGGGCTCTTACGACTATTTCAGAAGAATCTTGGTGCTAAGACTTCCTGCCTCTGCTTCTGCATCTGCAGTGGCCTTTCCTGGCACTGCTGGCCTCCCTGAAAGGGTGACTTGCCTCTGGTTTTCCTGCCTCTGGGGTCTTGTAGGAACAGGTTCCCCTGGCTTGGAAGTGCCCATTCATCAGGCTTCGAAGCCTATCCATCTTTTCCCTATCAGAGCTATTCTTATGCACTGAAGTGGTTACGTGTGTGGATTTAGCTCCACAATCCTCCGGCATGTGTTTGCTTTTCCTGGTTTTTCGACTTCCTGCAAGTTCTTACCAGTTCCTCCTCCTCAGCATGGCTAGCAGGAAATGCAGCCCGCAGTGAACTGAGCATGCCCTCTGCCCCCGCCCCTGTCTGTTCCCTGCAGAACCCTCGGGCTGGGCTCACAGGACTCACAGACCAGCTGATCTGTGCTCCTGCTCCTCCTCCTGGTCTCATGGGGGTTCCCTGATGGATCTTTCAGTGTCTGCTGGGAGCTCTGCCTGGGTGGACACACGTGCCCCTGTGGCTATAAACTCCATTGACCCTAGACTTGCCCAGAGAGAGACCCTTCTCCCTTCTCTGAAGACTCATCGCTCGCAGCCATGGGGCTCCCTGTTCTATAGCTGCCAGTGCCCGCATGGGCCCTAGGACAGTGGCCTTTCCCACCTTGCAGCCACTCCAATCAGCAGGCATTTCCAGCTCTTGACCTTCCTTCTTAAGGCCTCTGAAAATGAAGCCTCTTCTCAGTTACAGAGACAACCAGACTTCCCAGCCTCAAAATCCTGTGCCTGGAAGGGACACAGAGGTGAAGGGAAAACACCTCTCATTTATTTTCCATCTCCCCTGCTGTGTCTGTAGGAAGGTAAGAGCCAGCTTCCTTCTCTACCACGTGCTATGCAGTGATGCCATGAGCTCCCGGCCTGGTGGCACAGTCACTCACCCCTGCACGAGACCCAGGGCCTGGCCTGACTCAGGGGCCGTAAATACTTGTGAAGTTCTTAAATGCTCTTCGTCTGCTTAAACAGAGATAGTAGAAGGCGCCTTGCCCTTTTCGTGATGACACAGTGCTATTCTTGACTCTGGGTGAAGTCGCACAGACGGTATGTGCCATGCCTTCAGGTGCTACTGACTTACATAGAACTGTTGGCCCCCCACCTTAATTAGCCCCAGATACTGTGACTTTTGAGTTGTCGTTTGCTTTTCTAGTGTTTCTGTCTCCTTCGCTGTTTGCTGTCGCTTCTTGCTGCAGGTTCTGTCTGCCTCTCGGAGCTTCCTTCCGTCACCCTTTCTCCTTTGCTAGTTTTCCATGGCACGGAAAACCAGATAACAGAGCATGTTGGAATTATGTATGCACGAGGAGCTGTTAGACTTGAAGTGGAGACATGAAAGGTTTTCTTAGGAGTGAACAATTGTTTCAGTGAACAAACTTTACACCGTCTGCTCCTGGGACTTCCTCATTCCTGGCAGGCTGCCAGATGAGTGACCTACAAATGTGCTGTTTTGCGGGAGCCCTTTTAGATGAAAAAAATATATTTTGTGATGACTTTGGAAAAGGGAGAAGAGGGCATATGAAGTCCTCTTGGAATCAGAATTGGCCATTGGATGATGAACTTTCCAAGATTCCTCTCTGTTTCTTTGCTAAATGACATGGCTACACCCTCGTCATCCTCAGCTCTCCTTGGTGACCTATCCTAACATAATTTGACCCCGTGTTTTTGTCACAGACTGTGGGTCCCAGGGTTTGATGAGGATGGTTTGGTCTTGGTGGGGTTGTGGCACCAGCATAGAACATTGACTCAGAAGATGAGGCTCTCATGCTAAAGCTGTCACTGCCTCACCACGTGACAGAGCGAGTTGGTGATGGTGACAGTAGCACTGATCTAGATGGAGGTGCTGAGAGGATCAGGCAGAAGAGGGCATCACTTGGCAGGGCCCCTTTCAAGTGAAGGGACATGCAAGCCACGTTAGTGTCCGCAGCACAAGGAAGGGAAGGAGCCCGGGGCCAGAATTCCTGGGTCCCACCCCTAAATCTACCCTGTCGCACTGTGGAAACCTCGGGGAACACATGGATCCTCTCTGGGCTTGCTCCTTTATCTTGATAATTAATACTTATCTCAAATTCTCTGCTTCATACCCTATGATTTACCTTATTTCTGGAATTTGGGGAAAGGAAGGAGGGAAGATACAAGTTGAGGAGAACCAGGGGCTCAGGGCATTAATAAGTGCGTGCTGCCCTGGGAGGTGGGACTGCAAGCGCCGTGCGTTCTGTGGCCATGCTGCCTGCGACGTACTTCTGCAAGTTTGAGTGAGCTCGTGTGGACTGTGTGTTTTTCTGAGTGCCTTGCCTGTGCGTGTTTGCATTTGTGTGAGATACAGAGGGCAATGCTGCTAGAGAGGCACTCGGAGAATTAGGAGCCACTGGGAGAATTAGGAGAGGGTCTCTCCTGCGTTGCCACAAAGGGCTCAAACCCTCGCTCCGTCTGTGGTGCAGATAAGGGCTGCAGAGGGACCTTGGGTAACCCATGTACCCCTCTGGCTGCAGCTCCTTTGTTTCTGTTGTGAGAGGATGGGTGACCTGGTTTCTTTTTTTTTCTTTTTTTTAAGACAGAGTTTCACTCTTATTGCCCAGGCTGTAGTGCAATGGCACGATCTCAGCTCACTGCAACCTCTACCCGCTGGGTTCAAATGATTCTCCTGCCTCAGCTTCCCAAGTAGCTGGACTACAGGCATGTGTCGTTATGCCTGACTAATTTTGTATTTTTAGTAGAGACGGGGTTTTACCATGTGGCCCAGGCTGGTCTCGAACTCCTGACCTCAGGTGATCCACCCACCTTGGCCTCCCAAAGTGCTGGGATTACAGGTGTGAGCCACCACACCCAGCCAAGTGACCTGGTTTCTGAGGTCCCTTTTTGTGCCAAAACACTGAGAATCCAGGAAACACCTTTACAAGGCCACCCCTCCCACCAAGAGAGGCACTCGGGTCCACACTGTGGCTCCTCCTCCTGCCTGGATTCTCCTGGGTGGGCTGCTGTGTGACAGGTTGTCTCCCCAGAATGTCGTGGGATCTCTGCCTCTCGAATCCCAGGCCTTCCGGATCTGGGAGCAGGCCCTTGGGCCCACAAGCTGTTCTGTTTAGTATTTGGGCTTCTCAGGCCCAGAAACAGGAGCTCCAGGCAGGCCAGGGCGGGATGTGGTCTCTTAATTCTCGTGGTCTGGAAGAGTAGAGAGGAGAGTTGTTCTCTGGTGACTGAGAAGCCCATCAGGGTGGCTGTGAGAGGGAGGGGAGACTCAGTGTGTGGATTCTTTGGGCTATGAACATGGGTTTGTCCCAGGGTGTGTGTAGGCTTGAGAAATGGATTTCCCTGTGAGTTTGTCTGTGTGTCTGGATTCTGACAGCATTGTGGGTGCTCCTTCTGTAAGGAGTTGACCGTCTTCTTTAATCACAGTGAAGCTCAATTTCCCCATTGATGTGAAGTAGGGAAATCTGTAAGTGCGAGGGTAGATGGGTCTCCAGGCTGAGCTCTAACTCTCTGGGACCTTCTTTCCCTTGGGGATCTTTTGAAGAAGACCCCGGCCACTCCCCGTGCGCCTGGAGGGGAGGGACAGCCTGCTCCCCTTTAATACTCAGGTGCCAGTGGAAATGTCTATCCATTTGTAAAGAACATTTATAGAGGCAGGATCTCACTCTGTTGCCCAGGCTGGAGTGCAGTGGTGTGGTCACGGCTCCCTGCAGCCTTGAACTCCTGGGCTCAAGCCATCCTCCCACCTCAGCCTCGAGAGTAGCTGGGATTACAGACGTGACCCACCACACCTGGCTCCTGTCTACTCTCTCCTGCCCAACAGCTCAGCCAGGATGGGGCTAATAAAGGTCCAGGGAGATAGGAGATGAACAGAGTCGCCTGGCTGCCTGCTTTTGCCAGGCCTGGCTTGGCCCCATCCTGCTCTGGTCTTGAACTGCCCCATGTGGTGGGCACCACTGTGGAGTCTGCCACTCGGGCACAGATTCCACTGTACAGACCCCAGAGAGCAAGGCTGCAGAGGAGACCTGCCCCCTACATCCAGTAGTACTAAGGTGACCCTGAGTGAGCTGTTGTGTGTTAGCCACTGTGTCGCCGTTGCAGGAATTTCCATGCCAGACCGGGCATATGTACTCTCTAACCCTTTGACGTTGTCCCTCTTAGAATTTCTTTGTGTTCAGATAAGGACACTGAGGATTAGAGATGTTGAGGGACTTGCCCAAGGTCACATGGCTTATTTATGATAACGTCGAGCAGAAACTTTAAGCAGGGGCTACTCTGAGGGTTGTGTTTTCCATGACATCCTGCAGTGTCTGTCCAGATGCAGTCCGTGGACCCCCATCTCAATCCGTCATGGTGCTTATTCAAATGCTACTTCCAGGCCAAGTGCGGTGGCTCATGCCTGTAATCCCAGCAGTTTGGGAGGCTGAGGCAGGCAGATCACCTGAGGTCAGGAGTTGGAGACCAGCCTGGCCAACATGGTGAAACCCTGTCTCTACTAAAAATACAAAAATTAGCCAGGTGCGGTGGCAGGTGCCTGTAATTCAGCTCGTTTGGAGGCTGAGGCAGGAGAATTGCTTGAAGCCGGGAAGTGGAGGTTGCAGTGAGCTAAAATAGTGCCACTGCACTCCAGACTGGGCAACAGAGTGAAACTCCATCTCAAAAAAAAAAAAAAAAAAGCAACTTCCTGGGTCTTTCCTAAAACCTGTGGAAACAGGTTTGGATGTAAACCCCTTGGATGTAGGGCCTGAGAATTCAGTGTGTGCTGGGTTCCCTGGGGATTCTGTTCATAGTGAGGGTTGAGAACCACAGTGGACAGTCATCCATGGGGCACTAGGGCCCATACCAGGAATCAGTGCTGTGTGGCAGCCTGTGGACTTGGAGTCCGACAAACTAAATTACTTCCTTTTTTTTTTTTTTTTTTTGAGATGGAATTTTACCCTTGTTGCTCAGGCTGGAGTGCAATGGTGCAATCTCATTTCACTGCAACCTCTGCCTCTCAGGTTCAAGCGATTCTCCTGCCTCCACCTCCTGAGTAGCTGGGATTACAGGCATGTGCCACCACACCCGGCTAATTTTGTATTTTTAGTAGAGATGAGGTTTCACCATATTGTCCAGGCTGGTCTTGAACTCCTGACCTAAGGTGATCTGCCTGCCTTGGCCTCCCAAAGTGCTGGGATTACAGGCATGGGCCACTGCACCCGGCCAGTTACTTTCTACTGTCTATTAATATGTGCCTAATATGTGTGACGAGAAGTTTATTTTCTGATGTTGTCCCTGCCTGTGCATTTTCTAGAATCTTCCAATGGTAGAAGGAGTGTGCCTGAGCTGAAGAGCGGCCCAGACTCACCTGCATGTTACATCAACAAACTTGTGTTTTAATATCCAGCTGGCGTTTTTACTATGAAAATAACCGCCATTGGTTTATCTTCTGGAAAATAATCAAAGTATTTCCTGTGAATCTGGACAGTCCCTGGACGTGGGCTGTCATTGCAGAGAGGACAGACAGTTGGCCTAGGCCTCAAAGACTGAGACAGGCCCATGTGGGGAGGCTGCTGTCTGCTGGCAGAGGAGGAGCAGCAGCACCCACCCTATTGTTCTGGCTGACTGTGGCCTCTTTAACCCTAGGCTGGAGCATGGCTGGCCTTGCTCAATTGCTCAAAGGGCAGCGGGAATCTGGGAACCCGAACCATGCCTTTGGTCATCCAGCCTGCCTCCTGCAGGAGACCATGATAGGGAGGTGTTATCCAGGTATGGTGCACTAAGGCTCAAGCCCCACAGACTTCTGCCCTGGCAGAGCACAGGGAGGAGAGGAGCACACTGGGACTTGTGCCCCAGTGGGTCACTCAGGGTTCAGAGCCTGGGGACTGCACCTGGAAGGACCCTCATCCTCTGTTTTTACATAGAGGAGCCCTTAGTGGAGGCGAGAGAGGCCCTGTCCCCCCACTTCCATGGGGTAGGGCCCAGCCCCAGGTGGGCAACAGAGCCTCTGACCCTGGAGCGTGAAAGCCTATCCTTGGAGGAGTGATCACTGACACACACAGCATTCAGCCTGCATCTGAATCAAGCTGGGGCTGGGGAAGTGAGACCAAACCCCTCCTGGAAACAGAAGCAGATTGATGAGTGTAGCGGGTTAATTAATGTCTCCAAACCCACAACTTCAGAATCTGGCCTTTTTAAAAAAAAAAAAAAAAAAAAAAAATAGGGTCTTTGCAGATGTAATTAAGATAAGATCATACTGCAGTAGGGTGGGGCCCAAATCTAGTGGCCAGTGTCCTTATAAGACAGGAGTACACATAGAAAGACACGGGGGAGAAGGTGAGATGATGGACGCAGGCACTGAAGTGGTGCAGCCACAAGCCACAGGATGCTGGGCGCCACCAGAAGCCGGAAGAGGCAAGGAAAGGCCCCTCCCTGGAACCTTCGGAGGAGGCGAGGCCCTGCCAACACGTCGATCTTGGACATCTGGCCTCCAGCACTGTGAGAGAACAAACTTGTGTTATTTAAGCCACTGTTTGTGGTGATTTGTTACAGCCGCCCTAGGAAGCTAGTGAGGCAGGATGTCCTCTGCTTCTCCAAGGGCTATCACCAGCCAGAGGAGGACCGTCTTGTTCATGTTGCTGTGACCCTTAAGGTGGGTGGTACCCAACTGCCTTCATGACAGTTAATATCACCTGAGAGCTGGGCAAGAGGAGCTTGGATGTGCAGATGCAGCCCAGGAAAGACCTGGAAATGCAAAGGGGGATTTCTGAGGACAGGGAGAGGAAGTGGGTGGGTGTCAGAGCTCTGGTTGGAGAGGGTGCGGTGGAGTCCACGTGGGGTGAGAGATGACTGTAGTGTTCTCGGCAGAGGGAGACAGTGGAGAAAGACCACTGTTTTGAGGGCAGAGGCTAAGAGTAGGGGGCTGCCTCCTTGTAAGGGCTTGGTCTTCCTCTTGGCAGCAAAGCCCAGCACCTAGCTCAGGCAGCTCTGGCTCTGCCCTTGTGACTGTCACCCCCATCCTGAGGTCTCTTGGATTCTGCTGCCATCACCACACCCCACCCCAGAGGGTGATGCTGGATGCATGTTGGAACAGGGGCCCCACCCATGCACGCCTCTGAGAGGACACGTGGGGCTTGGGCTTGCACTGCAGAGAGACCTGGGTTCAAGTTCAGGCCCCACACTTTGTGGCTGGGCCACAAATCATTTAGCAGCCCTAAGCCTCTGCTTCCTTCTCTGTGGAGTGGGGAATTTCGCACTACCTGTGTGTCTCAGGGTGTTCCTGAGGATTAAATGCACTAATGCTTTTAGAGGTGCTTAGCAAACACATGGTAAACACTCACAATTGTTAGTTGTTGTTATTTATTACGAGTCTGGTTGGTCTCTTAGTAAATGTAAAGGCAGGACTAAAAGGAAATAATTATAGAAAATATAAACAGTATAAAAATACAGGTTTCTAAAGTACAGGTTTTAGCCTGCATGTCTGGGTGGGCTCAGCATACTGGTGGCTGTCCTCCCACCCCAGGCTGGGCACTGGGCCTCTGTGAAGGGCTTCTGCCCCAGCCTCATGTCCGTTTGAAGCCACCCAGGCCCTTCAGCACCCTGTTGCTGACCACAGCTGCTGATGGAGTGCCTTGTAGTAGGATCTGGTCTTCAGGTCCCACTCTTTGTCAGGACCTCGATCGGAACAAGCCAGCCCTGAAGTCTCTTTTTCAGGAGGAAGTCAGGAATCTTCTTGGGATGAACTGGTATTAGTTTTGGCTCCTCAGCCTCTCCAGACTGGCTGGCTCTGCTTTGAAGATGGGAGCTCGGGTGGCATCCTACGCTCATGTCTGTTGATGCCCCTAGCAACTCCTTTTCACATCAGAGTCAGTCAAGAAGGATGGGTTTGGGGAAGATTTGCAGTGTGAGGGCGAGTAGGAGGAAGTCCTGGCCAGGAAGGCCAGTGTCCAAGGATTGCGCTGGTGTCCAGGGACTGTGCCAGTGTCCAGAAACTATGGGACAGGTCCCTATTGCTGCCGGCCATTGCAGCCTAGCCAAGACATCGTTTGTGTCCCACAGAGACTTCCACCATCAGGGACTCTGTATGATGCCATTCCATGTGCCACCAGTATTTGAACCTGGGGTGGGGCTTGTGGGGGTTGTCAAGGGGACTAACACATCCCCTGCTAACTCCTGAACGCTCCTGGGATGGGATTGTTCGTGTTTCCTTTATGTTATTTCTATGCAGCGGCCTAACCATTGTCTCAGGGCCCTGAGTACCTTCATTAAAATGTCAGGCTTCACTCCCTGCAGGTCCTTCGCTTGCAGATCACCAGCCATCTGGTCTCCACTTGCCATTTCCTGTTGCCTCTGGTTTACAGGGATTTGTCTAAGGCCTTCCAGCAGTGTTTTTTTATCAGTCCATTGCTTGCAGACCTACTACTGCAGAGGAGTCTATCAAATGGCCATTCAAGGAATAGTCCTCCTACTAGCTATGCGACTGGTCGACTTTCCTCCCTGCCGCAAACTTGCACGTATCAGAGCTCACGATGCTCGGTTCCAGAGCAGTGATACTGGGATCTACTTGCTCTTCTCCACTCCCCTTGGCACTGACCTCCCAGCAATATCTGGATGAAAGTCTGCCTGTAAGGACATCTGGTATACCTCCAGTAGGCCAAGGGGCAGTGAAACGGAACACCAAGGAATGCCAGGTCCCCTGTGCAAGACCATCTGCAGGGAGATACTGTCAGGCTCTGCTGCTGGGCACATCACCTGTCTGTGCAGGAAATGGAGGATTGTTCGCTAGGGCTTGGGGTCAAAGGTTGTCATCCTGGTTTGCTTTTCTCCCTGCAGATTCTGTGGCTATGAGGGTATTGTCCCCTCTGAGGACAGTTGGCCTCTCATTTCCTGATGAGCCTGGGCCGTAGGGTATTGTCCCCTCTGAGGGCATCTGGCCTCTCATTTCCTGATGAGCCTGGGCCGTGGTTTCTGGCTTTCCAAGTACCCTATTCCTTCTGCCCTGTTCAACTTCCTTCCCTGGGGCCTGTCTGTGAGTCAGCCCCTGTCTTCTGCTACCTGCTGTGGAGACTCCTCTTGGCTGACACACCAAGGTTGCCTTTGATTTAACACCCCCAATGCCTGCTGCACACACGGGATGAAGGACCTGGAGTTTGTTTTGCAGGGTGTGCTGCATGGCCACTGATCTTATGGCCAGCCCAGTTTCTAGCCTGTTGAGAAGAAGACTGAGCGAGTGGTCTTGGTGAACTTCCCTGCTGCTGCAAACTTTCCCTGGGGGCCCAAAAGCCTTCCCAGCAGACCTGGGGGCCTGTTCCTTCCCCCCACTGGAGAGAATCAGAGGTTTGAGGTGGACCCCACAGGGGCCTCCTGCCCTGCACTGGGGCCCTGGTGCCTGGAAAGGCTTCTGGTCATGCATCCAGGCTCTCTTGGGAATGTCTGGATTCCAGCTCCAGAAAGCTTTCCTGTGGCTGGATCTGTTCGCTGCTCTCTGCAGTCCCATTGGCCTTGCTGGCCTTCCTGCTCTTCCTGGGTCTGCCCTTCCTTGTGTCTGGATTTAGACTCAGATTTTTCTTCCCTTGGTACCTTGTACTTCTGTATCCTGCCCCCTGGCAGAGCCCTGCAGGGTGGTGAGGACTCCAGTGGATGAAGTGAAGATCTTTGCCAGATGCCTGAACCTGCTTGTTCTAAGATAAATGGATTCTAATTCTTGATGAGCTAAGAAGACTCTCCTTGTTCCTTCTTGCTTGGTGTTAGAACTTTGCAGAGGAGTCCCCATCCTTTTTCTGCCCCATAGGAAGAGTCTATTTGGATGCTTTATCTTCTCCTTAGATGAAGCCAGAGGCTCCAGTTCAAATTATCAGACGCATCCAGGTCCTGATGCTCAATTTCTTTATAGCAGAGGTTTTGAGAAGGTTGGTAACTAATCCAGAGGGACCCAATGACTGTCTGCTTTCCCTGGCCTGAGTGGTCTACTGTGTCCCCTCTGATTTTTATCCAATCCACTGCATGTGGGGAGGCACTGGTGGAAGCAGATCCGTTGTAAGACTGTAGCTCTGTGTAATCAGTGCTGGCGCACACACCACCTATATGGGGAGACCTTGGCTCCCAGGCCATGGGCATGCCCCCCTCCAGGTCCTCTGATGTCAAAGGGACATCTGATGTCGTCACCCGTTGTGGAGTTGGAGGGTAGAAATAGAGAGGACCCAGGATTTATGGCTTAGGGAGAGGGCCTCTGATTGGGGGGGAAAGGGGACTTTTTCACTGTGTGGCCATGCATGCGTCTGTTGGAGTGGCAAGACCTTCACATGGGTTTGCATGTGGGGACACGTGGGAGAGCTCACTGCATGCGGACAGGACCAAGGCCCATGCTCTCTCCTCCCTGGATGCAGTATTCTGTGCACCTGACCTTAAGCTGACAGGTTGGAACCCCCTAGTTCATAGATTTTAGTTTTTGTTAAGCCCTTTTTGTAAAACACTAACCTCAGCTAAGGGGAAAGAAGTGAGAAAAAGAAAAAGAGCTGAGTTCAGCAGCTGCTGTTTGCTGTATTTTTTATCTTGCATCAGCAAGTTGGGACCACAAATAATCTGGTCTTATATGCTCCAGTGATGCTGCTGTTAAGACTTTGCCCTCCTCCTAAGGCACTGTACTCCTGGGAGCCTACGTGGCTCCCTTCCCTGGCTCCTGGCTCAGGTGGCCAGGAGGTGGGCGGACAGGGCAGGGAGTCCAAGTAGGAGGACGGGCACAGAGAGGGAAAAGCGCTGGCTAGCAAGGGGGTGTGTAATTAATTTCTGAATGGTTTCTGGGATCAGCTAAACATTTCCTTTTAACTGGTTCCCCCCAGTCTCATATCCTTTGTTAGTTCAGGAAAAATGTCATTTATAATGGATGTTGCCTTGATAAATTGCTCCAGAGAAGCACAGCGTTCTCATTAGTCTATATAATGAGAAAGACTCCTAGTGGTGGCATAGCTGCCCAGATATTTGCCTGCTAGGAAAAATATTTGTCTATGCAGTTTTCTCTAGAAGGCTTGGAATGGAGGGCTCAGTGCCCCCTGAAGCCTGTGGCTCTGAGATGTATTTTCTCGGTACTTTTTTAGAACAGACCCCAGCCACACCTGGCCCTCCCTGCTTCCTGTTTGGTTTGGGATGTGGTGGGCAGGATCCAGCCCATGGTACTCACACCACTGTCTTTCTCCCTGCTTTGCTTCCTGTTTTGAAAGCTGAAGAGAATTTGAGTCCAATTGGACTGCGTTTTTCTTTTCTTTTCTTTTTTTTTTGAGACAGAGTCTTGCTCTGTTGCCAGGCACCAGGCTGGAGTGCAGCAGCACGAGCTCAGCTCACTGCAACCTCCACCTCCCAGGTTCAAGCGGTGCTCCTGCCTCAGCCTCCCAAGTAGCTGGGACTACAGGCATGTGCCACCACGCCCAGCTAATTTTTGTATTTTTTAGTAGAGACGGGGTTTCACCATGTTGGCTATGATGGTCTTGATCTCTTGACCTCGTGATCCACCTGTCTTGGCTTCCCAAAGTGCTGGGATTACAGGCGTGAGCCACCGTGCCCTGCCCATTTTCTTTTCTTATTATTCCCAAGAAGAAAGATCATAAACAGGTATACAGTGAATTCTATTTTTATTTTATTTATTTATTGTTTTGAGATGAAGTCTAGTTCTGTCACCAGGCTGGAGTGCAGTGGTGTGATCTCGGCTCACTGCAACCTCTGCCTCCTGGGTTCAAGCTATTCCCCTGCCTCAGCCTCCTGAGTAGCTGGGACTACAGGCATGTGCCACCACCCCCAGCTAATTTTTTGCAGTTTTAGTAGAGACAGGGTTTCACATAGCCAGGCTAGTCTTGATCTCCTGACCTCATGATCTGTCCACCTCGACCTCCCAAAGTGCTAGAATTACAGGTGTGAGCCACCGTGCCCGGCTGAGTGAATTCTGTTTTTCAGAGCTAGTTTTGCATAGGGTGGTTTGGTTTTGTCTCCCGAACACTCTTTTGTGTGGGTATCACAGCCACATAAGCATGAAGAGATGCAGTCATGTTTCCAGGGTTGATGGCTTGTAAGCAGCGGGCGTTTCAACCCAAATCCTCCACCTCATCTCTGACTTCCTTTGCCCTTCTGCTTGTTTGAGAATGGACACTCTACCCAGCCTTTCCCCACAGGGGCACTGTGGATTCTCCTCTGTAGGTTGCCAAGGCACTTCTTCATGTTAAGAGTGGTGCTTAAGGATGTGTGTTAATTCTCACAGGCCACTGGGGCCTCCTTTAGTGAATGGCTGTTATCAGAAAAAGCAGAGACACTTTTCCAAGTTTCTAACCACCACCAGGCAGAATAAGAGGAAGGGGGAAAGGCAGACACACTGGAGGGCATTTTTGGGAGCTGAGCTATCTTGGTGCTCAAGTTAATGAAACACTGTGCTGCTAGCTGAAGATCTGCCTATAATTTTATTATTCAAGGGGAAGTGTTAGGAGAGTTCTTGGATCTCCTGTTGCTTAGGAGAAAGTCCTCCGTGCCTCCAGACACAGTCCCAATTCCTACCTCCTCCCTCCCTCCCTCCCTTGCTCCCTCCCATTTTTTTCCTTAATCATTCTCTTCCTCCCTCTATTCAGTGGCAACTGAGTCCCTTTTGCATGTCAGGCACTTCTTTGGTCATTGAAGATTTAAACATGAAAAGGATGGTTTCTATTCTGAAGGAATTCGTAGCTTAATAGGAAAAACAGATATGAAAAATGTACGTTGTGATACAGTGATGCAAGGGCAATAATTGGAGTTTGTGAAACATGATTAGAGTTGGGGCAAGGCATTTAGGGAAGGTTTTCTGGAAGAACTCGGACCTGAGCTGGGTTTGGAAGGGTGAAATGGAGAAAGTAAGGAGCACATGTTTGGGGGAAGGTTTTCTCAGCAAGGGAAGCAACACAGGACCAAGGCGTATGAAACATCACAGTTGGGGAACATGTGTGTTTGAAGTTGTTATGGGGTTTGCGATGGGAGAGATGAGATGGTAGAGATCAGTACATCCTGATCATGGATGGGGGGATCAGGCTGGCAAAGATGGACTGTAGAAGCCCAGGGACTTCTCTTTCAGGGACTTAGACTAGAAATAGACAGGGCTCCTCATCACAGCCAAGGCTGGCATGCCAGGCATGGTCCCTGGTGCTTCTTGGGAATCTCTGTTACTTTTGCCAGAAACTCCTTGCCTCCTTTTATGGATGAGGAGCTCAGTCACAGAAAGGTGAGTTGCTCTAGGCTGTACCCTTTGTGACTGGTAGAGCTGGGGCTTGAACCCAGGATGTTTGGTGCCTGGGGTTTGCTCTCAGCCACTGTGCCTTCTGCCTTCTGCCTCTCAGAAGTTTATGCTCAGCCTAAAATGCCACTCAGTTTAGGCTGAACATTCATCTCTGACCTTTTCTTCATATATTCTGTTTCAGGAAATGTGATTTGATGCAATAACCTATCTGAATCTTTACAACAAAAATATGCCGTGAAATAATGGGGTTTGTATGGATTGTGAGGCTGAGAAACACATTCTGTGGAGGTTGAAGGGAGAGGCAATGTTGGGAGTAACAGAGCTGGGGGATGGATCTGGGTCTTTGAGTAGGAGGTCCTCAGAGTCGGGAATGGGAAGGATGAAGGCTGGAGCTGCCAGATCTGAGAACAGAATAACTTGGCTAATGAGACTTCAGGTGACAAGGTCTTAGGACAAATTCCTGATCTAGGAAGACCATTTGAGAGACTGACCACTGCAGGGGCACCTTCCACTCCCTACTCAAGGGAGTAAACCTGGTACTTTTTACTCATGAGCAGGAGGGAGGGGAGGAGTGGGAGGGAGAGAGGGAAGAAACCTATCCTTGTACCACCAGCAAGAACCATATCAGCATTCAGAGAAAGTTGAAAGAAATCTTTCAAGTGGCTGGCTACCTGGCTCAAGGCTAACCACACTCTTAACACAATAATAAGTCAGTCCTCACTGAATAATTAAATAGAGAGCCTTCATAAGTATTGACTTAATGTGACAGCAAGTCTATAGTGACTCGGGGTTTGCTTATGTAAACACAATCTCTTGTTCAGCTTACTTAGCAGTTCAATGAAATAGAACAGTCCTTCAATTAAAATCAAATGATGCATACGTTCAATTCTTTCTGCTCTTCCCTGGTAACAAGAGGTTTGGAACATAGGTGAAGGGATTGGGGAAAAGTGGAGAAAAGGGGATCTGCCCATCTGCTTGTATTTTTGGAGGACATGAAGGAGTGTATCCAATGGTGATCTCATGGAGAAGAACATGGCCTTGGCTCCCATCTCTGGGCCTTATGGGAAGATTCAGGTGGACTTGGGTTGACCTCTGTCCCATCCAGGCCCTCCTCACCCTCTTCCAGAGCAGACTTGGACCCCTTGCTGTGGTTGGCAGATGGATCTGTTGGTGGTGGCTGGGGTTTGATTGACTCCTTCTGATCAGCTGGGGTTCAGTGCTTCAGCCACAGCCATCTTAAGTCATTTCCCATGGTCACCTTCACGACTCCCCCAGAGGAGAGAGGGGACATTGGGTGAGCTCCAGGCCGAATGGGAAAGGGGGGCCAAGGAAGCAGGTGGCACTACAGTGACTCCCTTGGATGGCTACAGGAGAAAAAGAAACCTTCTTCATTCTGTGGCTTCAGAACACTGGGAGAGGGGCATGGGGAGAGAGCTGGGCAGAGTTGGAGAGCTGGGCAGAGTTGAGGACAGCACAGCAGAAGGGAAAATCCAGAAAACTCATTGGCTTTGGGGCTAGGATTTGAACCTGTCTTCTGCCCTTGCTAGTGTGTTATTTGTGAGTCAATTAACTTCTCTAGGCCTCTGTTTCCTTATCAGTAAAATGGAGCCATGACATCGATGTCAGAGAACTATTAGATTTCCATGCAGTGATGGTAATGAACCCTCATTGTGTGGCCCTGTGCTGACAGAGGAGGTGCTTGTTAATAGAACAGAGAGAACACGGCCCTTTGGCTTGAAAGGACATAGCTCCTGTCTTGTACATGGTGTCTCATGCTAAGGATTGGGTGGTGGAGCCCCCTGATGTTAATCACGACATCAGTGAGCATTGATGGAGTGCCCATTGTGTTGCACTATTCACACACATATGCATATTTGTTGACTGGGTATTTCCTTTAATCTCAAAAGGTCTATGTATTAGTGTGTTTTCATGCTACTGATAAGGACATACCCAAGACTGGACAATTTACAAAAGAAAGAGGTTTAATTGGACTTACAGTTCTGCATGGCTGGGGAAGCCTTACAATCATGGCAGAAGGCAAGGAGGAGCAAGTCACGTCTTACATGGATGGTGGCAGGCAAACAGACCTTGTGCAGGAAAACTGCCCCTGTAATAACCATCAGGTATCATGAGACTTACTCACTATCATGAGAACAGCATCGGAAAGACCTGACCCCCATGATTCAGTTACCTCCCACCAGTTCCTCTCACAACACATGGGAATCCAAGATGAGATTCGGGTGTGGATACAGCCAAACCATATCAGACAGTCTGCCATTAAGCAGCATTGTTACCTCCATTTTGCAGATGAGGAAACTGAGGCCTCCTTTAATTACCTACTCAAGATCACACAGCTAGTGAGATGCTGAGCCAAGGTTCAAACACAGTCAATGTGACTTCAGAAACTGGATCTCATTGCTGGGCATGGTTCTGTGCAGGGTCTAGGTAGAGGGGTTCTCGAGGAAGTCAGGACCTCTTGTGGGAGGAGGTAAAACATTTTTACTTCCAGCAGCCCCTCCACCCAGAGGTCTTGGTTGTATCCTGAAGGGTTTGGTGGTCATTTCCCAGGATAGTCCTAGACTCTCTAACCTGCAAGCCCCTCGGATCTGGAACAGCCCAGGAGTGAGGAGCCAGGTCTTCTCTGAGACGGTGCCTTTTCTGTCTCAACTGCTTTGTCTTAGGATAGAGAGTCAGTTGAATTTGCTGAGGCTTCCAGAACCAATAACGCTTTCTGTAACAGAAGGCTCAGAGAAATAATTGTTTATAATAACTCTGGATTCCTGAGGCCTACGTCAATTAATGATAAAGAAATGATTACAATCGTAAGGCAAGTTTATTAAAAGTGAACATAATGAACAGTATCTTCTATTAGCATCTTTTGAAATATATTTCTGAATCTTGTTGGTTCATAACTTAACATTTTCTCCATTTGTAACCGGGGGCATGAACTCTATTGTCTCTTGCTTTTTAACCACATAAAATGATTTCATGTTTAAATTTTCATATGTTGACATGATTTACATCTTTGCCATTTTTGATAGCAATGTAGCTTTCCCTGGTGTTAATGTCTGTCTGAGCCATTCCTTCTAGTTAAGCTGGAGAAAGAATCCAAGGCCGGGTGCCGTCTTCTTTCATGAATTTGATGATCATCTGTCTTCAGAGTTACTCTCCTTGAAGTGCTTCTGTTACTAGGAAGTACAGGAATTCTTGATTCGTGTCTAACTTGGGAGAAAGAATTCAGCCAAGTGATACACCATGAGGGTTAAGTAGCAGAGTTTCTTGAAGGAAGATAAAGTAAGCTCCAAGAGAGGAGCCAGCTGACCTGGCTGGAAAAATAGCAGTAGCAGTGTTTGTTTAAAGAGACAGTATGCTCTGAAGGATAAAGCCGAGCAGACTGCTCAGAAGAATAAGCCAGCAGCAGCTAGTGCTGGAGAACTCTCTTCCTGAAAATCTTACCTGATTATTCATGAAGGGACGTGACGGGTTGTTACTTGGAAGCACGTTTCGGGAGGTCCCTTTGGGCATGTGTCCTCTAGGGTTGTACATGCTAGTCCATGTGTTACATGTCTCATTGGCATTTAAAATCTCCACGTGGGGGAGCAAAACTCTTGGGTGAGTTATTATTGGAGATGTATGCCTGCTTGTCAGTGGAGAAAGTCCCACCATGTTTATCTCTGGCTATGGCATGGTAAGTCCCCTTTAGGGCTGGAGGAGCCTAACCACAAGGCCAGAAGTAGCCAGTGTAGCCATTGTCTTTTCTGCTGAGCACCAGTGAGCAGCATCTCTAGGGCCTCATTTCCCAGGGGCTCCCTTGCCTGCCTGCTTCTGGCCATCTGCCTACTTTAACACCCCTACAGTCCTGGCTCTTTTGCATGGGCTGGACAGACCCTTTGTGGGTTTTGTTTTTGGCCCATGTGGTCTTTCTAGTGTGTGCTATTTCCGATCGCTTAGAATTTGGACAGAGAAGGTCATGCAGAATTGGAGAGCAAAGCTAATAGTAGTCAAGAATGTTTCTTTTCTTTTCTTTTCTTTTTCTTTTTTTTTTTGAGACGGCGTCTTACTCTGTTGCCCAGGCTGGAGTGCAGTGACATGATCTCAGCTCACTGCAAATTCTCTCCTGGGTTGAAGCGATTCTCCTGCCTCAGCCTCCTGAGTAGCTGGGATTATGGGCACATGCTACCACGCCTGGTTAATTTTTGTATTTTCAGTAGAGATAGAGTTTTGCCATGTTGGCCAGACTGGTCTTGAATTCCTGATCTCACGTAATTTGTCTGCTTTGGCCTCCCAAATTGCTGGGATTACAGGCATGAGCCACCATGCCCAGCCGAACGTTTCTGTTTTAAGTGACAGAGACCTAACTACCTTAAGAAAAATAACAACAGAATCAATTGGCTTACATAATACAATATAGAAAGGGCGGGGGGAATCCCAGGGACTCAAATAGGTCTTGGTCTTTCTCTCTTGCTTTTCTTGTACCTTGTTTCTGCTTCTCCCTCTGGTTAGCTGAATGTGTATTCTTATTAGGATTATGAGGCTAGGATTGTGGTTCACATCTGTGGTATCTTATAACCAGAAAGAAAGAATGTTTTTCCTTGCCTGCGTCATTAGGAAGACTTCAGACAAGGACCTAGCTGATGTTATTTCCTTATCTCTAGTCCAGTGTGGCCAGGAGAAAGGGGTGCTGTGGCTTCCCAGCCCCTGGGCCCAGGAGGTGGCATACAGCCTTTGTTAGAACTACCTGGACCAAGGAGGAAGTCCTCTTCCCCAGCCCACCCCAGGAGAGCTGCTATTCTGGGCAGAAAGAGTAATAAGTATCCACGGTACAGTTAAAGAAGAAACAGGAGGGAAGGAAGCCAAGTTGGTCCTTGACTTCATGAAACAAGTGGTAGCGGGAGGATGCTGGAAGAGGATGGAGGATCAGGTTGTCCACAGTGAGCCCTGGAGGGGTCAGAAAGCAGCCGTGTGGGTGACATTCATTTTCCCTTTTCTTAGTGTCACATCACATTGAGCCCACTTAACCAAGGCCTGCACTGCCGGAGGGGACGTTAGAACGCCATTCCAGAGGCACTTGGGTCTATTAAGGCCATTTTTTCAGTATTTCTATAAATCGTCTATGAAGCCTATCATGAGTAATTTGCACTTCTTGGAAACTCTTTTTTTCCTCCATGAAATATTCAAGTGCCCCATTCCTTTGTGTCAGGCAGTGCTGGTGGCCGCCCCTGTTCCTGTCGGCCTCCGTACCTGGCCGTGGCGTGCTGGCTGCAGGGTATGTGACTGTGTGATGTAGCCTTTCTGAGCTTCTGTGTCCTCATTGTGTAACTATGCTACTTTGTGGGATTATTCAGAAAATTAAATGAGTTAATAGCACCTGACACATCATAGGTCCTCAGTGAATGTCAACTCCCTTTCTTCTCCTTCCTCTTCCACATCTGCAACCAGGACAAACCTGCTTTCCATGGCAGTAACATAGCAGGTATCACCTGATAAACAAGAACTTCACTCAGGTCTGGAATCCTAGCACTTTGAAAGGCTGAGGTAGGTGGATCATTTAAAGCCAGGAGTTTGAGACCAGCCTGGGTAACATGGCGAAACCCCATCTGTACTAAAAATACAAAAAAATTTAGCCAGCATGGTGGCATACACCTGTAATCCCAGATGCTCTGGTGGATGAGGCACAAGAATCGCTTGAACCTGGGAGGCGGAGGTTGCACTGAGCCAAGATTTCGCCACTGCCCAGCCTGGGCGACAGAGCGAGACCTTGTCTCAACAACAGCAACCACAAAGAACTTCAGACCAGAAAGCCACGTATTGATCAGCATTGTGAAGTTCTGGGGTTCCGTGAGGGTAATTCACCCCAGTACTATTCTACATGAGATGAATTTGGGAAAGTATGCTCTTGGGAAGGTGTTTACAGCCTGGATCAAGGGAGGTTTTATTAATAACAATTTCATGTATATTTCCTCTTGGTGAAAACCAAAGCATAGCACTGGGAAGTATGGATCCAAGTGTAACTGGTGTGTCTGTGGGGGTAGGAGTGTGTGTGTGTGTGTGTGTGTGTGTGTGTGTGTGTGTGTGTTTATAACGTGTACTCTTTGCCACGTAACCATGAGCCTTCTCTCCCTGTGGCCCAAAGCACTGCTTTCCTTTATGGCTAGGCCATAAAATGGGGATATGTAAAACTGAAACTAGGATGTGAGGTCTGAAAGGTACCTCAAGTCCATCTCGGAAACCTGTGCCATGTGGCCGTGTTCTCAAACTTCAGCCTGCCTTGGGATCACTGGAAGGGCTTGTTAGGGTGCAGATTGCTGGGCTCTGCCCTTAGAATTTCAGATATTGCTTGTCTGGTCCAGGCAGAGAGATGGGGTGGGGCAAGAGAATCTGTATTTTGAGCACGTTCCCAGTTGATATAGATGCTGCTGGTCTGTGGACCACACTTTGAGAACCAGTGATCTATAGAAAGTCCACCTGTACCCCCGTAAATCTAGATGACTTCTGCTTCTGTGATTTGACCTTTGCACATTCAACCCTGCTATCTCTTCTCCTTTCCTGGGGGCTTATGTGCTCATCAAATTTGTTGCCAGACTGGCTGTGGTGACTCATCCCTGTAATCCCAGCAGTTTGGGAGGCTGAGGTGGGAGGATCACTTGAGGTCAGGACTTTGAGACCAGCTTGGCCAACAAGGTGAAACCTGTCTCTACTAAAAATACAAAAATGAACCGGTCATGGTGGCATACACCTGTAATCCCGACTACGGTGGGTGGGGTGGGGAGCGCTGAGAACCACTTGAAATGGAGAGGTGGAGGCTGCAGTGAGCCAAGATCGTACCACTGCACTGCAGCATGGGCAACAGAGGAAGACTCCATCTCAAATACAAAACCAAAAACAATGTTGCCAGATCTAACAAATAAAAATATTGGATGCCCAGTTAAATAAGTATTCCGGATAAAAAAGAAAAACTGTTTAGTGTAAGTATTTCCCAGTTGTTACGTGGACATACTTATGCTAACAAAAGATACTCATTGTCTGAAATTCAAATGAACCTAGATGTTCTTCGTTGAATATGGCAACCTTTTCATCCAACTGAGGGTCACGTGTCTCTCTCTCTCTCCCTCCCTCTCCCCCTATCTCCTGCTCCTTCAACTGAACAGGCTAAAGCTGCCAAAGAAACAAGCCCAGAGAGGGTTTGTGTTTTTTGGATGGATCCACTTGCTGCCATGCGCTCACCTGGCAGACTTGGCTTGGTCTCAGCCAGGACAAACGTGGCTCCTCTTCATTTTGGTTCTCTTGCTAGCTCTCTGCTTTTTTTTCCTATCTATTCCTGTTTCTCTCATGCCTTCTTTTATGCCATCTCTCTTACGAGGGCTCTAAAAGGCAGAAATCTGCAAAGTGATGGGGCTGATCCAGGAAGAGTCTGTTCTCCACAGCAAGACGGGAGTCCAGGAGCCAAGTGACCTCCCGATGTTGGAGGGATAAGGTGACATCTGGCCTAGAGAGAGCACAGAGATCACCTGCAAGCTCACCATGTATTACGAAAAGGATAACATTTGCCTTGGAGAAGTGTGCCTAGCAGGGCTGGGGCGAGGGGTCATGGTTGGAATGGGACAGTGTCCAGGGCTTGAAGGAAATTGACACCATGTGGTCTCTGATGCTGGCAGAGGGAGCCCACTAATGTGGACTTGATCATGCATGGAGGGGCAGAGAGAAAGTTGAGCAATCCAAGGCCTCATGGAGCCTTGGGCTTGGACTCCATGTCCTCCTAAATAGCCCCATTTGTCACTTTCTCTTGCCAAGGCTGCTGTATGCTGAGGATGGAGCAATGGGGGAAACAGAAAGCTTGGCGGCGTCTCTTCACTTTGCCATCCCCTTTGCTGTCTGTGGGCCTCAGGCCTGTGTCCTCCCCCTCCCTTTGCTGTGAATAGCTCTCTAAGGCCGAAGAAGTAGGTCATAACCTCAGAGGAACGAGAGGGCGCTCTTGTCCATGGTCACCCCAGGGCCTAGCCAAGAGGGCCTGTGTGCACTGCCCTCCTTTGAGGGCAGCGTTTGTCCTCCTTTGTCCCCAGCATGGCATGCAGAAGGACAGTGGGATGCTGCAGGACGGGAGAGTGAGAGGGAGCCCCATTTCCTTGATGCACTCACTTGTTCTGTGTGGGACCCAGACCCACCTTGGATAAGAGGGTCTATTTTTCCTTCTGTATCAGACACCAGGAAAAACTGTTCTGCTGTGCATTTGTAGTGCACAGCGCTGGGCAGAGAAGGAAGATGAGGATGACGCCTCCTGTCTCCGTTGGGCATCTTCTGTTCTGAGCGCTCCCACTCACTGTCTCCTTGGCTCTCTGTCACAGCCCAAGGAGGTAGGTTGGCAGGCGTGGCTCTCCCAGTTTGTTCACTGGGGACACTGAGCCCTGAAGACATGACAGGCCAGCCCAAGGTCACACAGCCAGTGAGCAAGGGACAGCATGGCCATGCGACAGATGACCGTCCTCTCCCAGCGGCTGGATCTGCCTCTCCCCGCTTCACTGAGGTGTCCCTCTGGCCAGCTCCACTTTGGTCTGCATGCTTTCATCTTCTCTTTTCTAGCTGGTTTCCTCTTCTCCAGCCTCTTTCCCTATGGCCTTGCTCTCCTTGTGGCCTGTCAGGGAAATACTTGGGATTCCCCAAAGGGTAAGACAGCAGGAAGCCATGTACTCCCCATTCATGCTGCTGTTCCTTCTCCAGCCTGTGGGGCTGGAGACATTTGAGAGGCCACATGGATGGTGAGGCCAGTCGAGGTCCTGAGGTTCCCAATGTCAGGGATGGGAGAACTGGCCTTGCAGGAGAGAAACAAGGCTCCCTGTGTGCTGGGTGGGAACCGGCGTTATGTGGGATGCTCCCAATACATGCACAGAGTGTGTGGGCTCTCAGGCCTGCTGTGGCAGGCAGTGTGCTTCCCCAGGGAGATAAGCCAGCAGTGACTTCCCACTGCCCCAGCCCCTGGCCTGCCAGGCATGCTACCCCGGTCCCCAGTTTCCTTTCTGATGTTGCATCCATGCAACAACCAAAGGTTGGCATTCCCACCTTTAGTCTGTTAGCCACGTGGCAGGGCTTGTGTATTTGCAGAAGGGATGCACGGCTGTCTACACCTCGTCCCTGCCCAGAGGTGCAGCTGTGGAGGATGTGAATGAGGAAATCAATGGAGTCTGCCACTCTGGGAATGTGTGTTCTAACCGGAGAAACCCAGCCGGGCAAAATCAGGAGCTCCTCGTGCAATGAAGCATTTGGAAAGAGGGAGAAATCTTCCAGTGGACTGGGGAAGGGGTGGAGGGATGGCAGAGGAGACTTTGCACTGGCTTAACACAGAAGAGACCAGCGGAGGATGCCTGTGGCATATCTCACCCAGGGAGACTCTTTCGCCTCCCTGGCCACTGGCTGCTTTGACCCTCAGACGGATTCTATGAGGCATCTAGGGAAGGGACTGTTCACCGTTTTGCAGGTGGGATTTCGCAGTGCCAGGTTGATGGGCTTGGGCAAGCCCACCCAGGACCGCAGCCCCACGAAAGGTGGAGCCCAGCTTTCCTGACTGGGTCCCAGGAATTCTCCACAAACTCACAGGCTCCTTCCTGTGTTCCTTTGCCTAAAAGAGCCATTTAGAGCAGGCTGTTTCTGTGTCTCGTTGGGGTCCTTTTTGTCAGCCAATCACTGGGTTTTTCTTAAGTGACCCTAGGAGCCTGTCTCTCCGGGAAGTATCAGTCCTCAAGGAGCTCACAGCTTGAGTCCCCGCAAAGACTTGGTTCCCCCACTTTTCTCCCCTCCCACTTCCTGGCTTCTTCCACCTGGGAAGCTGCAGGGAGGAGATGCTACTGGCAGGACAGAGGAGAAGAAGGCAGCCAGACTAAACCCCTGTTTTCACCATTGCATCTTCTCCCCGACACCAGGTCCCGGCTGGCCGACTTCCATGCCAATTGTCGAGCCTCCTACCACACGGTTACCAGCTGCCCTGCGGACAACTACCAGGCATGTCTGGGCTCCTACGCTGGCATGATTGGTAAGCTCTTCCTGCACACCTGGGCTCTGTGAGTCCTTGCTGCCCGCATCTTACCAGCCCAGAGCCAGTCGGGGGAGACAGCCTGAGCCCCGATTTCTCTGCAGCAGATTGAGAGAGACCTGTGAGGGGAAACCAGCGGGAAGGCAGCTCTGTAGCAAGGAGGAGGGCCCCAGGGTTCTTCTGAGGCTCTTGAAATAAGAAGCAAAGGTGACATTCATTGCAGGGTTCTGATATTCCAGGCTCTGTCCTGAGCAGTTTATGGGGACTGTTACTGAATTCTCCCAACAGCTCTTTCTAGGGGACTGGAGATACCTCCATTTCATAGATGAGGAAACTGAGGCTCTAGAGAAGTTGAGTCACTCAGAGCCCCTCCGAGTGGGGTAAGTAGGCTTACCTTGCTCATCAATGTTGGCACTGATCCCAGGATGTTAGCGTCATTCACTCTGATTTTATTATTTTTTTATGGTTAAGAATTTTATTATCAAAATTATTACATCTCTTGTGAAAGTTCAAATGTTACAGCAAGGTGTAAACGTTCCACTTGAGAAAGAAGTGATACTTCTTTGCTTCCAAGAGTTCCCCCCACCTGCCCCCACCCCCGCAAGAGGTTTGGTCTTGACAGCACCCTGCCCACACAGAGTGGCTGGGGTCTCTGCACATGCCAGGCAGGGTGAGGGCTGCCTGCCCACTGGCCTCCCCCGCCATTAATAGCCAAGGGGAGAATGCAACGCCCCCCATTAATAGCCAAGGGGAGAATGCAAACCCCAGCCCAAATGGAGAGACATTTACATACGTTTTATGTAATACACAAAGAAACCAGCATCCCAGGCAACGTGATTTCCACTCCCAGTACTCTCCCAGACTGATGGGTTTGTGGGGGAAACAACGAAAAGAAAAGTACTCTGCTGAAATCTCAGCCTTAAAAAAAGATAAAAATAAAAATCTCCCCTCATTTGAGCAAACACCTGATTAGATTTTGAAAAGTGAAGTCACACACAAAGAGAGAAGACTGTGCATATGAGAGTTGTAGGACAGGGTAGAACAGGGGATGCAAAAGGCTGGGGGAAAAGGAAGAGAAAACAAATTAGAGGGAAGGAAGGAGGGAAACTCACAGTATTATCTTGTCGAAAAGAAAAGAAGATCCACTGCAGCACCAGGGATTACACCTGCCATATATTCACTACCCCTACTATGGTTATAACTGAATACAAAATTAGATAACTAAAAACACACCAGATATTACAGTAAACAAGTGGAAGTCATAAGCTGGCAACCATATGGAATTTAAAAAGACTGTGTACCCCACCTGGGCTGGCTCCAGGGCTCTTCCAGGGGTGTACAACAGGCACAATGCACTGATGGGGAAAAGCTGGTCTGCTCTGGGCCCCTGCATTCTCCTTTCCCATCAAGCAGCCGGTCTTCTAAAATCAGAGTGATCTTCGGACCAGCAGCAGCCCACAATCTGGGAGGGGCTCCGGGGCCTCTTCTCCCCTTCCTGGTGCTGAGGAGCCCAGTGTCCTCTGTGCTGTGGCCCCTCTGTCCCTGCTGACCCCATGGTCACTGGGATAGTCATGCTCAGAGTTAGGAGTGTGATAGGGTCAGATGTGTGTTTAGGGGCCAGGTGAGAGGATGGGTACCTCTGCCCTGCTGTGCCTGGGGTCAGTCTGTGGGCCCAAGGGGAAAACCTCACCACACCCCTCTCCTTTCCCCCACCTTCTCCCTGCCCAGGGTTTGACATGACACCGAACTACGTGGACTCCAGCCCCACTGGCATCGTGGTGTCCCCCTGGTGCAACTGTCGTGGCAGCGGGAACATGGAGGAGGAGTGTGAGAAGTTCCTCCGGGACTTCACTGAGAACCCGTGTCTCCGTAAGTTCTGGGATGTTCTCCCCAACCCAGCAGGCCCTCCCCGCACACCGCCCCGGAGTCTCTCTTAGCCATTCCGTCTCCTCCCATGGGGATGGCTGCTGATGTACACGAAGCTTCTCCGCCATGGGCCTTGCCCATGAGGACCTTGGGTTTTTAGCTCTTGGAGATTCACACCAGAACTGTCGGTAGGTCAGCCTCAGTTTACCACCAGAGGCCTTGAACCTAGGTCAAGCCTGCTATTTGGTCTGGTCTGTTATTGGGACAGCTTCAGCCAGTTTCCCTTGGAGACTGAGCCTTCTCGTGAGGACCTCTGGTGTCTGTCTGTCATATCTCCCTTTAGCGGGTTTGTGTCTCCTTGGAACTGACTTCCATTCCACATCATCACACTCCTAACCCAAAAGCTAGAGGGAGGTAGCCACAGGCCAGCTCAGTCCTCCTTTGATCTTTCCAGCCCAGCACTCATTTCTGCCCAAGCACACCTGCAGATTTCTTACCTCTTTCCTTCCCTCCATTATTTATTCTGTCCATCCATCCATCCATTCCTCCCTCTGTGTATGGCACTGGAGAGTTGTAGATCCAAGTTTTTAAGGAGGGAGTAGCTGATAGAGGCGGACAGAGAGGGGTCGCTCAGGATCCCAGCGCAAGGGGAACTGCTCTAGGGGACAGATCTGCACAGGGACCTTGAGGAGTCCAGGGTGGGGATGCCCAAGTTGGCCAGGAAGAGGGAGGCCCTGAAGGCTTCTTGGAGAATGTATCCGTGAATGGTTAGCTGGGCATCAGTCAGTTGAAGAGGTAGGGAGTGCCTGGCAGAGGTCCAGGGCTCCACAGAAGATCATGGCAGGTGGAGGGTCCTGCCAGTAGTGTAGCCTTGCTACATAGTGCTGAAGATGACCGGAGTGACAGAGTTATCCGGACAGGTAGACAGCATCCTTGTCACTCAGGGCCTCACAGGCCTGAGGCATTTAGATCTTTTTGTTCTGCCGGGGTGACAGTGATGGTGTGAGTGTTTGAAGGAATGTCGGCAGCGGGTGTTGAGATCAGACTGACGTCCCAGAAAGCAAATCTGCCTGTTGTGTGAGGCAGTGGGGGTCAGAGAGATTATTCCAACAGGTGACCTGACACTGAGAGGCTCATCAGAAGGCCACAGTAGCCGCTCACAGGGGCACACAATGGTGGCTGTGGACCAGATTGTGGGAGGGGAACAGTGATGGGAGATGGGGGGAGGGATCTTTAGGAGGTGGGCTCAGTGAACTGCCAGGGAGGCACCATGGGTGACCCTCAGGATTCTGACATGGGGGAGCTGGGTAGATAAGAGATGACACCTTCAAGGCTGCAGTATGAGGGGTTGGGGGAAAGGAGTGTCCACAAGGGCAGGAGACATCCAGCCCAGGCTTAGACATGATGAGTTTGATGCATGTGGCATGTGGAGGCAGAGATTTTCTGGGCACCTGTGTGGATGGTGCGAGAGGAGCAGAGGCCAACCAGGGAAAGTCTATGGTGTGGGGCAGGCAGAGCTGAGTGTGGGGCCCTTGTGTGCCAGGGTGGGGACCTGGGAACGTCCAAGGAGGCACAAGGTCCGGAAGAGCCTGTGACTAGGGAGCTGGGGGTGAGGAGCTTCTGGAGGCGTGGCTGGTTGCACCATGCTCCCCAAGGCTCCCCTGTGCCCCACCCGCTTCCTTTTCTCCTTTTCTCTTCTGTGTTCCCCATCATGTACACTTCTTGCTATTCTGGCTTCTCTTTTTTAACCTCCCTCTTGCTGTGTTCTGAAGGCATGAGACCTTTGTAGGTATCTGAAAAAGAGGTTCAGCAGAGGGGATCTGGCTGTGCTGTGCTCTGTCCTGGCTTCTGGGCTATTCCGGGGAAGGGGTGGTCAGGGTGAGGAGAGTGAGGAGCAGAGCCAGGAGTGACGGATGTGGGTCCTGACTCCTCTGCATCTACCCTCACCCCATCCTAGGGAACGCCATCCAGGCCTTTGGCAATGGCACGGATGTGAATGTGTCCCCTAAAGGGCCCTCATTCCAGGCCACTCAGGCTCCTCGGGTGGAGAAGACACCTTCTTTGCCAGATGACCTCAGTGATAGCACCGGCCTGGGGACCAGCGTCATCACCACCTGCACATCTGTCCAGGTGAGGGGGTGTGGCTGAGGCATGGGGGGAGCACCATGGTGCCGGAAGTGGTGTGGGAAATGACTTGGCTGGGGTCGGGGAGGGAGGGGCTTCCCTTCCCATCAGGGATCCCGAGAAGCAGCGGAGAGCTGCCGGAGGGTCATTCTTCACCAGTTCCTTCATTTAGGCATTCGTCTTGCAAGTGCAAAACCCTGTTACATCACAGTATTATACTGCCCTGCAGGCTGTGGGGTCTGAAGAGCAGGCAGTGTGGCACAGCCTTGGCACAGGTGCAGAGGGAGCAAGTCCTGGCCATGTGCGGGGCCATGAGACACCCGTCTGAGTGGGGCAGGAGGCTCGTAGCATCAGCAGTGCACGTCCATAGCCAGGATGCGGGCTTGAGCGGGCCCCGGCCTAGTGGGGTTCAGGTCCCTCCTGGGCACCCACTGAGAAGTGTATGTGCCTGTCCTGGTTAGGGAAGCCCCCCCTTCTCTTTCTGCCTCACTCCCCTTCCCTTGTGGGCTCCCCTGCTCAGTAGCAGCTGACCTCCAAGTGCCCTCTTGGCAGCTCGCTGGGGAGCTCTTCCATGTCCTGTCCCTCCACTTGGTGCCTCTCCTGATTGGAGCTGAAGTGCTGTTGTCACCCTTGGGCAGCTCCTAATGACAGTGGGCATGCTTGAGTGGCCGCGAGCAGGGGGCTTGGGGTCCTGCTCCACAGACAATTGCTCAATTTCATGCTAGAGCGGCGGGCAGCTCAGCTGGTCAGGGCTGTGCCACCTGTCAGGTCCTCCAGACCCTACCAGCCTCTGCCATGCACCCTTCATCCAGAGCCCATTGGGCCGGCCCACCCTGGGAGAGACTGACTCAGCAGGACACTGGCAACCTTCCCAGGATGCCCATGTGGTTCCTTGTGGGCATGATGTCCAAAGCTGTGGCTTCGGGACCCTCACCTCAGTCCCCTTCACCATCAGCCCTGATGATTCTGAGGCCCACTTAATTATTTTGCCAAGGCATCGGTTGCTTGGTATCTTTTAGCCCCAGCCTAATTTTCTGTAATCTTGCTGTCAGGGGGCTTGTTCAGATTTTGGTGTGATCTCAGTGGACATATCGGTGACCTGTGTGTGAGATGATGTATGCAAAAGTGCTTAGTCAGTGGAGGAATGCTGCACAAATGTTGGGCATGACGGGTCCGGGGGCTCAGGAGGTTGCCTGGCAGGTGGCTGGGGTCTACTGACTAAGTCAGTCTGGGCAGGACAGACGAGACAGCCCTCCCAGGAGGAAAGGAGGAGAAAGAGACCCTCAAAAAGTGTCAGCCACTACCACTCTCCAGGTTTCTTCTCCGAGAAGAAGAAAGGGGAAGGGCCCCTGATTCAGTTTTAATTACAGTCTTTTTGACGAGCACCTACTCTTCCATGCTGGGAGCAAGAAGTGTCGAGTGAATAAGCCCTCGACCCTGCCCTTGGCTCACCTGGGGCTGCTGTGGGTGCCTCCCCTGCTACCCAGTCCACATCTGTCTCCTGTCTCTCAGCTCCCCTAGCTTGAGTGGCTCTGTGGTGGCCCTTGTGGGCCTCTTGGGTGTTAGGGACACCTATAGCTATAGAAGGGAGTCCCTGAGTGATCGCAGGGACACAGAGCTGAGCCTGGGTGGGAGGGAGGGTGGGGGAGCCTGTACACCCCAGATACGCCTTGGAGACACAGGCAAGATTGGCCGGGCACGGTGGCTCACACCTGTAATCCCAGCACTTTGGGGGGCCGAGGTGGGTGGATCACAGGAGATCGAGACCATCCTGGCCAACACGGTGAAACCCCATCTCTACTTGAAAAAAAAAAAAAAAAATTAGCTGGACGTGGTGGCATGCGCCTGTAGTCCCAGCTACTGAAGAGGCTGAGGCAGGAGAATCACTTGAACTCAGGAGGCAGAGGTTGCAGTGAGCCGAGATTGCGTTACTGCACTCCAGCCTGGTGACAGAGTGAGAGACTCCATCTTAAAACAAAAAGCAAAATAACAAAGAGAGAGGCAAGATTATTTTACTCGTCTCTGTCCTCCTCTGTCCTTCCTCTTTCCTTGGGGCAAGGCTTAGGGACCCACAGAGATGATAGCCAGTTGGGTCCCTACATGGATATCTGTATGTCAGGACTTGAAGGACCCTCCAACATCTTCCCAAACTCAAGGGACAGAGGCCTGGTGAGAACAGCCACTTGTCCACAGCCCCACAGCCAGTTGGCAGTTGAGAAGGGCCAGGAACCCTGCCCCTTGGCCACCTTCTGCTGCCTCCTCCTCCAAACCTCTCACAAAAGACTTTCCCATGGTGGGAATGGGGCTACTGAGTTGGGCTGTGGGAGTCTTGGGCACCACCAAAGTAGAGCCAGGAGCTGGGCCCCCTCTCAGTTGGCCCTGTGGCCGAGTGTCTTAAGTCCTGCTCTTCTAAGTGTCTCCTTCAGGCTGTGGCCCCTTCTCCAGGCAGCCCTGCCTGCCTGGGGCTCTGTGGACTGAGGCCTAGTGGGGTCTGCAGAAAGGTCTCTCCTGGGGACTTCTGTCCTGGCCCATGTATATCAAATATATACTTTGTCTGAATTTACTTGCCCATCTATCCATCCCGTTGGCCTCTAGAGCAGGGAACCTGAGTGTCAGGTCAGTCTTGGACACCTGCAGGATGGGTGAACCAGCTTCTGGCCTGCCCTTGGCCATTCCTCTGAGCAAAATGCCTCTCCCTGCCCTCTCCCACCCTTCTCCGCCTGGTGAGTCCTACCCAGCTGTCACCTCTTGGGAATGCCTTCCCCGATTGCATCCACACCAGGCTTCTTCTGGACTCCCGCTTTGCTTGTTCTTGGACCATCATGATGTGTTCTCTCCCCTGCTAGGCCAGGGTCCTGAGAGGCCAGAGTGGCACTTCACCCTCCTGTGTCACCCTGAGAAGCTGGATGCACAGTGCCTGGCATGCAGTGGGTGCTCTGTTAAGGTGGAAGGAGAGACCCTGGAGTCCCCAGTTCATTTGATTCATTGGAACTTTTTACTCTCCTGGAGGATGGTGTCTATGTGTTTCAGAGACCAATTCATTCATTGACTCAACAGAAATTTATCTTATTTTGCGCCACTGCATCCCAGGCACTGAGGCTAACAAGCTTCATGGGCCAGGACCCTTGTCCTGGTGCTGGAGGCTGGACAGGATGCAGCTCAGATGGCTATGAGGGAGAAGGTGATCGGTGCACCTGCTGCGTGCAGGACTGGCAGAGGGTGATGGGGTACAGAGGACCGAGGGAGTGCATTGACTGGGAGTGGAAGCCAAAGATCCTTGGGTGTAACAATGCCTGCTGCTAAGCCTGAAAGAATCCGGAGAATGGATGTGGGCTAGGAGCGGGCGGCTGCCCCAGGTGAATGAACAGCGGAGCCAAGGCAGAGTCAGGACAGCGCGTAGTGCTGAGTGTGGGGGTCTTCTGTGCCTGGTTTTACAAATGAGGTTTTACTGGAACACAACTATACCCTGTGTGTCTGTATTGTCTCCCTGTCACAGGCAGCACTGAGTCATTGTGATGGAGACAATGTGGCTGGCAAAGCCAAAAATCATTGTTCTCCGGCCCTTTACAGAAAGCCTTTGCCGACCCACCCTGGGGAAACGCAGGCCTGGCTGTGGGTTTTCTGGGGACACAGAGACTTACATGGGTGGGGGACTTGGGTGGGGGACATGCCCTGTCAGCCACAGGTGGAGGTAGTCCCATGATCCTAACACCCAGTGGAGTTGAGAGGCCACTGAAGGCTTTGGAACAGGGGAGGGTGAGTCATGACCAGAACCATGGTTTGGGAAGATGAATCTGATGGCCGGTAGAGTGTGGTTAGCAAGGGAGAACAGAAGACTTGTTAGGAGATCTTAGCCATAGTGGGAGGGAAGAACGGGAGGTACAGAGCGGGGTGGTGGCAGGGAGTAGTGAGAAGTATAAGTTACTGGGGGTGGCCTAGGTCTTGGACGAAGGCCAGGGGCACTGGGATTCAGGGGCAGGAGCAGGCACAGAAGCGGGGAGCACAGGAGAGCCCTGGCTCCAGCCAGCAGGACACCACTGCACTAGCGCCTTGGCCAGACCAGCAAGGCTTTTGCACTCTCGGCCCGGTGTTCGGGGATAGGGAGGAGGTGGGCAAGGAGGAGGAGGAAGGCAATAATTTCCTTCTGACTTCCTGGGCAACGGAAGTGGGAGAAAGTTCTATAAGGATGAAGCATGACTTTTTTACTGTCATTCCTCTCTGTGTCTGTGTCCTTCCCCCAGTGCCACCTGCAAGGGCCACTTCTTTCCTGCTTCCAGTGGCACCCACAGCACAGCCCTCAGGGGTCACCTCTTCCCACAGAGTCCTGGTGCTGCCTCCACAGTAATAGGCCACTAATTTGCTGTTAATGGCCCTGTGTCCTGCGGTCCTTGCAGCCTAGGCCTGGGCACTTTGGGACTTGAGCCACAGACACCTCCAGGGGATGAGAGGCTCCTGGTAGGGATGGAGTAAGTCCTGGGCTGTTTCCTCAGACTCACAAGCAGCCTTCTCTCCCCTCTGTGTATTTATTGGCTGTGAAGCCAGTTGTATTAGTCTGTTCTCACACTGCTAATAAAGACGTACCTGAGACTGGGTAATTCATAAGGGAAAGAGGTTTAATGGACTCACAGTTCCACATGGCTGGGGAGGCCTCACAATCATGGTAGAAGATGAAGAGCAAAGGGATGTCTTACATAGTGACTGATAAAGAGAGAGCATGTGCAGGGAACTCCCATCTATAAAACCATCAGAGCTCATGAGACTCATTCCCTACCACAAGAACAGCACAGCACAGGAAACACCTGCCCTGTGATTCAATTATCTCCCACTGGGTCACTCCCATGACACTTGGGAATTACAGGAGCTACAGTGCAAGATGAGATTTAGGTGGATATGTGAGAGTTTATTTCTCTATTAGAGTATAAGCCCCTGGAGAGCAGGGAGGCACTGAATTTGAGCCACTGGTGGTTTTGGCATCAGAGGTGGACTCTGTCTCTCTGCCCCTCCCCCCACCCGGTGTGTGAGATATGGCAAGCTCTCACAGTCTGCTCAATCTTTTATTCTTTAATTCCAAGTACCTCCACTTCCACTTTCTTCTCCTTTTCTTGTTTTTTAATTTTATTACATACCCAGGCATGCCACAGCACCAGCTCTCTTTGCTTTCCTTATTTGGGAAAGGACTGGCTCTCTAGTTTGCCACAGATGACCCCTTCCTTCTTTCCCCTCTCTCCCATCATATATCCACCTTATCTAAGAAAGTTTAAATGATTAGCCAATCAGGCCTAATTTAGATTGTGCTGGCAGACCCCAACCAATGGGGAAAGGACACGAAAGTAGGAGTGGAGTTAGGAGTAAAAGCTCCTACTCTCCTTTGTTTGGGTGCTCTCGTGGCTACCAGCCCTATGAGAGGCACCCTTCTGCACAGCAGTAAATTTGCTTTGCTGAGAAATCTGTTGTCTGAGTGCTTGTTTTCCCTTATGACTCAAAGCTTTATTCCTAACAAGGTGCCACTTGCAGAAAAGGTCAGCTGCTGGGCAACACTCCCCCCAACCCCCCAGGCAGGGTTCTGTGTTCCCAGGACTGGCAAAGGGCCTCAGGCTGGCCATCAGAGGAGGTCACTGTGACCTTCACTGTGTTTTCTGGAAATGAGGTGGATGTGTGCATCTGGGGCAGAGACTTCTTGCACTTTGCAGAGATGGCTGGGGGAGGCTAGGAGAGAGCAGGAGGCTGACCCAGGTCACCTGCTGACCCTGGGTTTCAGCCTATAGCCCTTTCCCCATCCTTCACTGCTTCTCTCCCAGGCTCTGCTTTAGGATGGGGAACTTATCGTGGTGCAGCTTCATCCCTTGTGGGATCAGCACTGAGTCCTTGGATTTGTGTTGAATGAGGCTGTGCCATGTTCAGGGTCACACATAGCAGTCATGGTCACTTAGTGAGGTGCATTGTCTGCCCATTTTACAGATGAGGAAACTGAGCCTCCAGTGGAGTCACCCTGGGTCATTGGCAGAACCAAGACTTGAGCCCAGGGCTCTGGCCTCTCTGGCCTTTCTTCTTGTTCCATTTTTGGGCCACCACAGACCAGGGGCTGTCCTGTGATGATAGACACCAAGGATTAGGACCCTTTGGTCTAAAACATAATTGAAGACTGGGAGGGGTCCACGTGGTCAAACACCTGTAAACCAATTCCGAGCACCTGAAGGAAGAGCTCAGAGGAGCCTCTTAGGTACCTGCACCAAGCGGCTGTGGCTGTCCGCCCTGGAGGCCTGCCCAGCCTAACTGCCCACGGGCTCAAAAGTACTTAGATGTGGGTGATGGCTCTGCGGTGGGGAGGGTCACATCCCTGATCTTCACGGAGGCCAGTTCCTGTCTCCCGCCCAAGGGCCCTGTTGCCCCTGGCAGAGACCCCACCTTGGGGCAGATGTCCCTTGGGGACATCTATTTTAAAGCAACAAAGATATAGTGGTAAAAGGATCAATGCAACAAAATTAAAAGCTAACGATCCTAACACCCAGATACATAAGACCTATAAAGAGACTTAGACTCAACGAGACAGAAAATTAATAAGGATATCCAGGACTTGAACTCAGATCCAGAACAAGTAAACTTAATAAACATTTATAGAGTTCTCCACTTTAAATACATGAAATATACATTCTTGTCAATACCACATCACACCTGCTCATAGGTTTAAATGAAATATTGATCGGCCATTATTAAGCACAATTATTGGCATAAAAGAGGTTTTCAATACCCATTTTTAGAATAAAGCAACATTTCTGTTCTCTCTCCCTCTTTTTCTTCCTCTCCTTCACTCCTTTTTTTTCTTTCCTTCTCTCCTTAAAAAAAAAAAAAAAAGAAAAGAGATTCCTGTGGAAGAACATAGATCCTTATTAGTTTTCTGAAAAAAAAAAAAGGCGGGGGGGCCTGGGAGGTGTTTTGCTGTCCCCTGATAATCAGCATCAGATGAGAGGGTACGGTAGTCATTCTCAGGCTCCTCATCTCCCACTTTGTTCTTTCCCCTGTCCTCGGTTGCCTCCTTCCTCTATTTCTTCCCTCTGTCCCTTCCTCTCTTGCTATCTTCCCCCCTTGGCTTCATCCCCTTCCCATGCCTTCCCCTCCCCGTCTCTGTCCCCTCCCTCTCTCCTCTGTCCCCTCCCCTCTCCCATGTCCTCTCCTGTGTGCCCCCCTCCTCTGTCCCCTCCTCTCTCCCTCTGTCCCCTCCCCTCTCCCATGTCCTCTCCCGTGTCTCCTCCCCTCTCCACTGTTCGTTCCCCCTCTCCTATGTCCCCCATCCCCTCCCACTCTCCTGTGTCCCTTCCCTTCTCCTCTGCCCTTCCCTTCTCCCTCTGTCCCCTCCCCCTCTCTGTCCCCTCCCCCTCCTCTGTCCCCTTCCCATCTGTCCCCTCCCCTCTGTCCTTTCCCCCTTCCCTCTGCCCCCTACTCTTTCCCCTGTCCCCTCCCTTCTCTCTCCCCTCACCTTTCCTCTGTCCCCTCCCCCTCTCCCCCATTCTCTCCCTGCTCTTCTGTCCCCCCCCACTCCCTCTTTCCTGTTTCCCTTTCTCCTCTTCTCCCTTCACCTGGTCTCCTATCTTTCTTCCACCCCTTCCCTCACTCTCCTCTTCCCTGTCATTTTTACTGTGTAATACTTGCCAGCGTCCCCTTCCCTCTATCCTCATTAAGAGGAACCTGTCAAGTTCTGTTCACTCCAAGGAGCAAAATCCAGTTGCAGGCCTCCTTTGCTCCAGAGAGCTCAGCCTTCAGATCCTCTCTCTTCACACCTGGTCGAACCCCCAGACCAGGGAAGATGCTGTGCTCAGGGTGCTGGGTGCTTTGTCAGCAGCTCTGCATGGGCTGACCTTGGGTGTGATGCTGCAGAGTGTCTAGGTCCAGGGCTCCCCTGAGAGCAGTACAGCCACAGCACATTGTACCGGGCCCCCCACCTCCCCGGGCCCTTCTTGTTGGTTGTTTTCTCAAGCCTTATTTTGTTAAGTGATAGACCATTTTCCAAATAATTTTATGGGTAACCTCACTATACAAAACAAATAAAAATTTGTTTTTATTTGTTTGGTGGAGCTGCTTTGGTGGATGGGGGGTGAGGACCTTGAGTTCAGGAGGCTTCTGCTCTGTGATTGCATGTGGGCTCTGTGTTTAGTGAGCCCTGTGTTGGGGGGGACACAGGGATAAGACAGGGACTCCCAAAAATGGCGGGGCCTGGCCTGCCACACCCAAAACGATCAGAGTAGGAAGGGATGCTGGGTGTCCATAGGTGCTGGGCCACACGCATAGACCCCAACGGGCCATAGGATGTCACATGTGGGGACTGAGGTGACTGAGCAAGGATCGGCCAAGGGTTGCGGGAGGACAGATGAGATGCCATGATGGCAGCACAGCCTCCGAGGGGGTGGGCGTGCTCTGTTTCCCCCTTACCCAGCCCGGTGGCCTCAGACAGTCTTAGCTGGAGCAGCACCAAGCCCTGGAGAGTAGAGTCCAGGCCTTGGGTCTGGAAGGTGCTGTAAAGCACATCCCCTTCTGCAGAGGGCAACAGCTGGGGAGGTGGCTGGGTGCCGCCTTGTCACCTGGGGACACTCCGGGTTCCGTTCTGCTGTGCTAATCATCACCATGGTCTTATCTTCACCGTTGACAGGGACTCGACTCTTGGCTGGGGTCTCCACACCACAGCTGGGGTCTTGTTTAGCTGACCAGATGCCCTGGGTGGTAGATTGCCTGTGATGTCCAAGGGGTTATTGATACTCCTAGCCAAGAGCAGTGATTTCAGCATAATTTCTTGTGCTTCCCAGTTGCTTCTGGTGGCCAGAGCTTCCCTGAAAGTGCCTTGGGAACAAGCCATTTGAAGCTTGGGTGGAAGTGCTGCCTCCCCAGCTGGTTCCCATGCTTCTCCATTATGGTGATGATAGCACAGGGCTGTTGATCATGCACACCCTCTGGCCCTGCATCCAGGTGGCCATGTCAGGGTAGAGAATCCTGGAATCATCACCAAGCCAGCCTTTCTCGTCCCTCACCGTGTCCACAGTGCTCCCAGGTGCGCACATCCATTTAGGACAGAAATGGCCTGGTGCAATTGCCAGATATCCACCTAATGGATACCAGTGGCAGACATCACTAATCAATCACGCTTCTCTTTCTCTCAAGGCCAGATGAGCGCTCATGATCTTTTTCTGTAGAGCCCTCCATCAGCCATGTCAACTTAACAGGTGTTGGCTCTTGGAGGCTATTTCTGATCTGTAGCATTCATTCATTCATTCATTCATCATTCATTCACGCATTCATTCATTCATTCAGTCATTCATGGATACAGGCATCTAGTGAATGAAATACTTGTTGAGTTATTATGAACCTGATACTACTCAGTGCAAGGAAAAGAAGACGCAGTTCCTAAGAGTTGCTCTGAGTGTGTAGACAGACATGCAAATGGCTGATGACTATATAATGCTGCTAGTTGAGAGCTTCAGAACCTCTGTTCTCCAGGAGCCAGAGGAGTCAGGACCTAGTTGCTGAGGGTGTCAGAGAGGGACAGGAGCATTTTGTTCTATGTGGAATTGAGCCACCCCTCTTCACGGGGTACGCTGTGCTTAGCAAAGCCAACAGTGTGTGACATGCCCTCATCTAAGTCACTGGACAAAGCGCAGCCAGGAAAGGCCTGGTGACTTGCCCTGACTGGTGCCTTCTCTCTTGCAGGAGCAGGGGCTGAAGGCCAACAACTCCAAAGAGTTAAGCATGTGCTTCACAGAGGTGAGCTGGGGGCAGAGTGTGGGTGGGCGGAGGGCTGGGCCGGGGTGGGGCGGCATTTCCCTGGCAAGCCTTAGATCCAGCACCCTCAAATCTCACTGCATGGGCTGGACCAGCTGAGCTTCTGGACCTGGGTGGGCACTTACTGTGCTGGAGTGGGGGTGGGGGAGTGCAAAGGTCGTATCCTTGGGGAGAGACAAATGGCTGCTCTGAGCAGAGGCCCTCCCATAGCTTCCTTACTCTTCAAGACAATTGTGTCGACTACCTGCTCAGCACTGTTTCTGTGACATTCAGGAGGCACAGTGGTGGAAACAGACCCAGTTCTTTCCTTGAAGAAACTCCCAGCATAGGAATATATGTGACTTCCAGACCCAATATAGTAACTTAGATGGAAAAAAAAGTCATTGTGAGACCTTGCAGAAGGAAGAGAGAGAAACTCAGACAAATACGTTCAGGGAGGGCTTCATGGAGGAGGAGAGATTTAAAGAAATTTAGGAACAGGGAGAATGTGGTCTCCCTCTCCTCTCCAGAAGAAGATCCCTGTGGAGCCTATGAGCTCCTTCTCCTGGAACTCTTTATACCATCTCCTTTCTCACTGGGACTCAGGTCCACAGCCCTCATGCAGGAAGGAGCAGCCTGTTTTCCTGGGGACCGCTGCCCTCTTCTCCAAACCCCAGGGCCTGTGACAAGAAGGGACAGAGCATTCCCCTGTTACTCCTGCCTGGGCTAGCTCCAGGAGAGCCAGCACTGCCTTCAGAGTGCAAAGAAGGGTCCCTGTGGGCGTAAGAGGGCGGGGGCTTGAGGTCTCCAGTTCCTGAGTCCATTTCTCTACCTGATCCCAGGCTTCCTGACTGTTTTCTCTGTTTTCACTCTCTTTGTTCCTGACTCTCCTCCTGTGGACTCAGCTCACGACAAATATCATCCCAGGGAGTAATAAGGTAATCAAACCTAACTCAGGCCCCAGCAGAGCCAGACCATCGGCTGCCTTGACCATGCTGTCTGTCCTGTTGCTGAAACTGGCCTTGTAGGCCCTGGGAACTGAGTTGGAAGATTTTCTAAAGCTACGCAGACAAGAACACCTGCCTGATGAAACGGAAACACAGACATACACACACCTTGCAAAAAAAAATTGTTTTTCCCACCTTGTCGCTGAACCTGTCTCCTCCCAGGTTTCTTCTCTGGAGAAGTTTTTCTAAACCAAACAGACAAGCAGGCAGGCAGCCTTAGAGCTGGCACAGGGGTTCCCTGGCTGAGGACACCCTGGTGCTGAAGAGGGCACGACGCTCTAGATATGCCCTTCACTTTCTCCTGGTGTTTTTTTCTCTGGACCCTTCTGAAGCAGAGACCCGGACAAGTGCCCTACAGCGGAAGGGACTCAGCCTGAGGCTGGCTGGGGGCAGGACCACACAGCTGCTTCCCCAGGCTGTCTACTCTGGGGACCTACTGGGGGCTGGAAGAGGGCATTGGTCAATGGGGCAGCGGGGTCCACCTTCAGCCCCTTGGCTTCAAGGATGGAGGTGGTTCTGCCCTCCGTCTCTGCCCTTGGGTGCAGCTGGTGGGTCTGCAGCTGGTGTGGGAACTCCCCACAGATGCCAGTGGAGGGGGTTAGCCCCGTGCTGGGCTCCCCCTGACCGTAGCCTGGAGTGGTGGGGCTGGGGACCAGCTCCAGGAGGACTTCGGAGTTTAGCCTGCCTGGGAGAACCCCTTGTGGGGAGGCAGCAAAACTTGGACACCAGCTTCTTTCTCAGTGGCAAAAATTCTGAAGTCAGAGAGAAATGATCCTTTGGTGGCTTTTTTTGGTTTCTCGTGGGTCCTTTTGGCAGGTCTCCGTTTGGGGAGAAGGAGAGGAGAGACCACAACTGGGCATGTGTCTGCAGCACCTGGGCCTGGAGCACTCCTGCTCTCTTCTCCCTCCTCCTCTCCACGTTCTCTTTCCTGATTTCCTAGATATACGTCAGCTGTACGTACGCACCGGGGCGCCTCTCCTAACATATATGTATATACACATCCATATACATATATCGTGTGGTTTCCCCTTTCTTTCCTTTTTTTAAGCAACCAAACTATGGAAATCATACCCCAACAGATGAGCGAAAATGTATTATTGTAAAGTTTATTTTTTTTAATACTGTTGTCTATACCGGGGAAAAAGGACATTGCCCCCCAGCGCCCTGCTTCAGTCAGCCTGGCTGGGCCCTGGCGGGGCTCCTGACCCACATCCACGCTTAACCAAGGCTCCAATAAACGTTCTAGGAAGCAAGCTGCCTCTGCCTCGGTCCCGTGGAGTTTCGTCCCCATTTTCTTTAGTCCAGTGTTACCTGCTTAAATGGAGCTCCCAGTGGGCTGGGGAAAAGTGTGTCCGTGTGTGTACTTGTGTGCCTGTGTGCATGTCCACGTGTCTCATCCGTGTGTCCACATTGTGGGTAGATGGAGCTCTGTAAGGAGCTGATTTGACATGAGGGGGCTGAGGGTCCCCGCTGTGCTGAGGCTGCTGGGCTGTTCTGTTCCCTCCTGCTCACCTCTCCGGTTGGCACAAACGCCTGTGGCTCCTAGACGGGAAGAGAATGCGGTGGACATGGCGTGGTGGGGAGTGACAGCTTGGCATCACTTGTTGGAACTGTTTTATAGTGAGGCTGTCTGGGTGGCCCTGATAGTCTTACATAGAGCAAAGCGGTATGGTCCCTGGGACTCCTGGCTTATTTGAGATGTGTGATTGTGAAGGCAGTGACCTGGCTTCTTGGGTCCCACCAGAGAAGGAGGAAGTGATTGTGAATGTTCTGGGGTTAGGGTCTGAAAGAGCATACGTGGTTTTGGGGGCTCCCTCTATTCCTTCCTTTCCTGTTTCCCCATTTGCTCCCCAGGCCCCACTTGGGACACTAGGCCTGCCATGGTCTCCCAGAGAGATTCCCCACGTAGGAGTAAGAGAATGCCTGCTGGCCAAATGTGTGAGTGTGTGCAGGTCTGTGAGCCTGCTTGCGTGCGTGTGTGCGGGTGCAGGCCTGCACTTGTTCCTGGGCACATCTGAGTACATGCCCGTGGCAGGAGGGAGACTGAAGGACTGGGAGGTAAGAGGATGTCTCTACTGTCAGCCTGGCCTTTGGGGTTGTGTGCGAGCTCAGCCCATTTCAACTGGACCACAGGATGCAGCTTTCCCACCTCCCAATTCCAGGTGCCCTGGATGGCTTGTTTCTGGTTGTACATGTGTGAGCAGTGTCTGTTCACGGCATTTATCGCTGTGGTGTGTCACCTTCCAGCCTCTGTGTGGAGCGGGTAGAGTGAGCCAGCCATCTGTCTAGCCATCGCTGGCCTTACTGCGGGTAGATGTGGTCATGGCATACTTGGAAATCCATGTTCTTTGCAAACAGCAAAGACCATTGAACTTAAAAAGTACTTTACTGGAAGGCCATGGGAGAAAGTGGCTCATAGAATCTGTGTGAGGTGGGGGCACAGGGGAGGTGACAGCAAGGACTGGAGGTGACGGCAGGGACTGGAGGGGATCTGAGGGGCTGGACGTCAGGATCTACAGGGTCAGCATTCTGCCTCCTCTGTGATGAATGGCTGCCAACCATTGCCCAACTGGCTCAGCTGGGCCTGTGTCTTTCCTCTGCCATACTTAGGTAGGAGAGGGAGGATATATATGTCATGTTTAATATCCCTAATAAGAGGGAAGCCCTTGGGCTACATCATAAGGGAGAGAAAAATTCCCAAAAGGAAATTGAGGTGCCATTATGAAGGAGGAATGGATAGTGGCCAGCTTTACTCTGCCCTAAAATATTTTCCCATTTTAGTATCACGTGGCTGAAATTTTACCATTAGGTATTCATTCCTTTGGTTGAGATGATTCCTGTTCTTTGTGATTCTCTCAAAATATGCAAATAGAACTGAAATAGTAAAATGTTCTATCTTAATGTTAGTTAATTTAATGGTGTAAATGAATCCTAGTAACATTAAAACATTTGCATCTAGACATTGAGATTAGGGTTGAGGGACCAAAAACAGGAAGTGAATCAGGGCAAGATTGGTAGGGACCACCAGAGATAGATTTTTTTTTTTTTTTTTTTTTTGAGACAGTCTCACTCTGTCACCTAGGCTGGAGTACAGTGGTGCAATCTTGGCTCACAGCAGGCAGCCTCAACCGTTTAGGTTCAACTGATTTTTGTGCCTCAGCCTCCCAAGTAGCTAGGATTACAGGCATGTGCCACCATACTCGGCTAAGTTTTTTTTTGTTTTTTTTTTTTTGTATTTTTAGTAGAGATGAGGTTTCACCGTGTTGGCTAGGCTGGTCTTCAACTCCTGACCTCAAGGAATCCGCCCACCTCAGCCTCCCAAAGTGCTGAGACTACAGGCATGAGCCACTATGCCTGGCCACCAGAGATAGACTTTTAGATTATCTTGGAGTTACTGTGGCAAACTGCAACCACATGCAATACAGGGCCCTGTGCCTTTAACCCGGAATCAGCAAAGTATATAAAATTAGCTTTTGTTGCCACCAGCCCCCTTAGGATTCCTGATCTGGGGCATGCCTCTGTCTGCAAGTCCCATTCACTCTGTTTTCTAGGCTCTGATATCAAGTGTGAAGCCATACAGGAGGCCCATTCAGAAGCTCAGGACTGAGGGAGCAGTGCTGCAGGCCCATGCTGACCCACGGTAGTCCTCACAGCAGGGCGCCTGCCTGGCATCAAGACCAAACACAGGGTCGTCACCTCAGTTCCTGGCACCTCAGACCCTGTCTTTGCAATCTGCTCGGCACACAGGTTTCCCAGAACCAGGCTCAGCACTGCTCTTGCTAGTCCCGCCCTGGCGGGGATGCTCAGGCCCTGGAGATGCCCTGTTGTCTCCCCAAGTCCTTCCTGATGTTGGTCCCTCGGCTGCCAGGATGGACACCTCTGGCCGTCCTGGACTCTCGCCCATGACTCATTTGCTCACTGGAGTCCTGAGGATCTCTGGTTTAACCTCCGAGTGTCGGTTGCCTGCTGGTTCCTGCCTCCAAGGGTCTGGTAGCCCACCTGCTATGGCTTCACTTCATGCCAAAGGGACTTGTGTGTGTGTATGTGTGCACGTGTGCATGCAACCATCATGCCACTTCACTGCCAGAGGGAATTGTGTACGTGTGCATGCCCCTATGGCTTCACTTCATGGCAAAGGGACGTGTGTGTGGCCATGCATACACATGCACCTAGTCTCTAGTTCCCAGCCACAGGCCGTCAAATGCCTAAGATGTAGACTTTCCTTTACTTACAGAAGGTTAAAGCCCCAGTGTTCCCTGCCAGCTGGAGAAATTCTTTACCAGCATTTTCTAATCTGTGAAATGAGTTTAAATTGGGCTGCCCCCCCACCAAGTATGCTGGGACTGGTCACATACTCCATATTTTTAAAAATTTATATATTTATTTAAATATATATTTTAATATTATTTTTTGAGACAGAGTCTCACTTTGTCACCCAGGCTGCAGTGTAGTGGTGTGATCATAGCTTACTGTAACCTCAAGCTCCTGGGCTCAAGCCATCATCCCACCCTAGCCTCCCAAGTAGCTGGAACTCCAGGTGTGTACCACCATGCCCTATTCGTTTTATTTCTTTTGGTAGAGATGGAATCTCACTATGTTGCTCAGGCTGATCCTAATTGTCTGGCTTCAAGGGATTCATCTGCCTCAGCCTCCCAAAGTCTGAGATTACACATGTGACCCATGCTCCTGGCCCATACTCTGTATTAATACAAGTGAACAGATTCATTGCTTGTTTGATGCTCATTTCTTAAGAGTCTCAGTGGGTCAGTGGGGGTAGTATTTTTTTTTTTTTTTAAGGTTGGAGTGCAGTGTCATAATCTCAGCTCACTGCAACCTCTGCCTCCTGGATTCAAGCGATTCTCCTGCCTCAGCCACCTGAGTAGCTGGGATTACAGGTGCCCACCACCACACCTGGCTAATGTTTGTAATTTTTTTTAGTAGAGACAGGGTTTCGCCATGTTGGCCAGGCTGGTCTTGAACTGACCTCAGGTGATCTGCCTACCTCAACTCTCAAAGTGCTGGGATTACAGGCATGAGCAACCGCGCCAAGCCTGTTCATCTTAAAAATGGATTAATTTTTTAGGAAAAGCCAAAGTCATTTAGAAGCCAAACCGGTATATAAGGCTGACATTGTCTGTGGTGGGTTTACGTGGTGGAAGGGCTGGTTTCTACTCACGGGGTGACTTTCAGGACGTCTCGTTTGACCTTGGTTGCCTCCCCTACAAAGTTATATTAGATGATTAAAGTCCTTCTCACCTCCAAACAAGCTCCGGAAGAGAGGAGAGAGACCCAGACAGAGATGGACAGAGGCTGCTGAGGCTGACTAAGCAGTCAGCCAGGGTCAGCCAGGTTTTTCCGGCCCAGCGCATCCCCTCCCCTGCAAGGTGTACCTCCAGCATCATGAGCGATGGAGGTGATCCCTGCCTGCCGAGGTGACCACATTGAATCTTTAAGGTCTGATGTGTTTTCTAAAAACCCAGCTGTACAGCTTCATCGCTCTACCTCCTACGTTCAAGCAACTGAATAAATAGAAAGGGCTCTGAAAACCTCGCAAAGATGTTGTTTACACAGTCAGGGCCATGCGGAGTGTCAATTAACCAGACGTCTTTGCCACATTCCTCTTGTAGTGTGAAGTGGAGTTTCTGTGCTGTACCTTCCAGAGCAGGAAAATGGTATCAAGCATGGTAGGAGGATTTTAATAGCCCTCCTGCAAACCAAACCAAAACCAAATGTAGATATTTTAAAATATGTGTGTTTAAGAATTAACTTATGCTTACGTAGCCCTCGCCGTATGCCACACATCAGTCCAAAACTGTGACTGTTACGTCGTTTCACCCCCACTGGGATGCAGTGAGGCTGGTGCTGCAGCCCTATTCTACATACAAGCACACTGAGGTGTGGAGATGCTCCTGTCTTCCCCGAGATGTTATGGGGTGTGGCAGCGCTCAGACAAACTTAGTGGGCTAGCTCAGGGTCCTGTGCTTTAGCTGTCTTGCCAGGCTGCCACCCTGAAATGAGCACACTCGCTACCTGTGTGCTCTGCCTCTGCTGACCGTGGGGGCTCCAGTTAACAGGGCTTCATCACTGCTCCCTCTCTTCCCTCTCCAGCAGCCTTGCATGTGTGCAGGTCAGCAGTATCAGCCCGTCCACAGATGCAGGGCTGAGTATACCTTTGTGACCTTCACAAGGGAGCCCACAGGGCAATGGGGAGGGAGTTCCATAAGCGACTTCATTGAATCAAGTGCGGTGTGGACTTGAAAACGAGGGAGGAGGGAGATGGGAGGAAGATGCTGCCCAATGACACAGCCCCCTGCCCAGAGCCTTTCCGGGGGACAGTGGGATGGGGGTGGGCATTCCACTTCAGGACTCGCCATCCTGATTTTGCTGGGATCGATAATGACCTTGCTGGGAATGGATTTGCTGGAAGTTGGCTTTTCCAGAAAACAGACCAACCAGCTAGGATCCTGCTCACTTGGACTTGCCTGGACAGCTCTTACCTTGGGGGCACCATGGTTAAGGGGACAGTGTGTAAATTTGGGAATCAGGCAGACCTGGGTTTGAGTTCCAGGTTGGCAACCGACCAAGAGGGTGACCGCGTCCGGTCTGAGTTTCAGTTTGCTTATCTGTGAAATGGAGACAGTGGTCCCTGCCTCCAAGGAGTGGTATCAAGATTGAACACAGTACTGTGCCACGTGCCCGGGCACACAGGGTGCTCGACCACTCCCTCAGCCCAGTGGCCACCCTGTCCTGGCCTCCAGGACTCCTCAGCACCTGCTTGCCACCAGGCTCCTCTTGGCAATGAGAGAAGCTGCACTCAGCTCTCTGTTGGATTTTATTCCTTCCTCCTCCTCTCCATAGCCTAAGAAGCTTTCACGGATTCCCCGTGGCAAACAAGAGAACATGACTGTGATCAGGCCCCCGGGCTGTGTTCTTGCAGGCATTGCCAAGTGGAATTGAGAGGGCAGGAAGAGAGAAGAGAGAAAAAAAAGGAAACTTCCTTGTATTGGTAAATCAGAGTTGATTTGATCTGTGAGCCACTAGGGATGGTGGCTACAGAAGATCCAAATGTCACACTCTTTGGAGTCCCTGCGACTGGCTGCCCCCTCTCCAGGCATGCAGGCAGAGGATGTGCCGCTGGGGCAAGTGCGCCAGCTCAAAATGATGAATAAATATTCATCAGATGGGGAGCTGGGCTGAGAGGAACGTCAGCACGGATGGGAGGTGGACTGGCATGGGGTCGCTCTTTCAGGCCCGCTGCAAAAGCGTAGCGGGCTTTGCTACCTCAGGCACCTAGGAGATTCCTGCAGGGAGAGTCCCAGGAGGGTTTGAGTTCTGAGCCACATTGATGTTTTCTAAGTAGAGCCGCTTCTCCTTTGTGTGCTTTTCTGTATAGAAAAAAGGCTGGCAGGACTGGGCTCAATGGCTCACACCTGTAACCCCGGCACTTTGAGAGGCCTAGGCGGGCGGATCACCTGAGGTCAGGAGTTCAAGATCAGCTTGGCCAACATGGTGACACCCGTCTCTGCTAAAAATAAAAAAAAATTAGCTAGGCATGATGGCATATGCCTGTAATACCAGCTACTCAGGATGCTGAGGCAGAAGAATTGCTTGTACCTGGGAGGCAGAGGTTACAGTGAGCTGAGATCATGCCACTGCACTCCAGCCTGGGCGACAGAGTGATACACCATCTCAAAAAAAAATAAAAAAGATTGGCAATGGAGTGGGAGTCTGCTGACATATTAAAGTCATTTTCTTTCCTCAAGGAGTCTGGAATATACCAGAAAGAGTATCAGGGGATCCAGGTTCAAATGCTGCCTTTCCATCCATCAGGTGGTGACATCAGCTAAGTCTCTGAACTTCTCTGAGCCTTGGAAAGTTTGTTCTAGGTAAGGGATAGGCGGACTTCCTCTGTAAAGGACCAGATGGTAAAAATGATAGGTCTTGTGTGCCATGCCATTTCCACTGCAACTAGCAATTGCCCTGGTATACTTCCAAAGCAGTCACAGGCAATGTCAATGACTAGGCATGGCTGTGTTCCAATAACACTTTATTTACAGCAACAGGCATAGGCCAGATTTGGCTCATGGGCTGTAGTTTGCCAACCCCTGCTCTAGATGACTTCTGAAACCTAGCTGTGCATCCCAGGCAGTTGGAACTCAGAGTATTGGCAGTGGGGAGTGACTGATGGGTGACAGAGCTGAAATCATCCTTAGGCTGGAGGAAGAGAGAGGGCAAGCTGGCTCATTGTGCAAAGGGAGGTGAGCTCACAGGGGAGCTGGTGGAGGAGAAAGCTGGGAAGAACGGTTCTGCATGGGGTCCAGGGGTGCAAGGAGAGAAGCCAGGTAGCCTGTGGGCCAGGCACACATAGGTGTGGGCTGGAAGGTGGGGACTTTTCGTGCCACTGTGAGATTGTACTCTGCTCAGGGACTTCTGGTAAGCAGGGCAAATGGGGCTGAAATCTAGCCACCTTCAACTCACCCATTTGTGCACCCAACCTGGGCTTCAGCCTTGAGGAGGGGGCAGCATTCCCTAATTTGCACCAAGGTTTCTGTGAGTACCTGTGGAGAACCTGTGGCCAAGAGCAAAAGGAGCTGCCACTCCAGGGGCTGGGGAGGGGACAAGGGTCCTGAGTGCACCGAAGTTCTGAGAGCCACTGCATGGCTGTGGGCAAGTCACTTACCCTCTCTGGACTCTCCTGCCCTCATCTTCAAAGGGAGAGATCAGAGGCGCTGCTTCCCAAGGTTCCCTCGGCAATGGCATTCTGTGATTCTGTGACTGACAGCCATTCCTGAACTCATCGGCCTGGGGCAAAATGACTTGAGACAGAATTTGTCTCCCTTTCAGTCAACACTGCTACCCCCTTAAGCGGGCACTGTAGAGCTTGCTCTGTGCATGGCATCTTCTGGCCTGTTTCCACTCCTTCATGACAGCATTTCTTGGGAAGCCAACCTCTGGGGCCATGAGAGGCAATGACCCAGCCCCTGCCTGTCCGCCTGCCCTGGAAGAGGGGACACTTGAGTCACCACCTTGACCTGGACAGTGCCCTGCAGTCAGAGGTCATGAAGTCTCCTACGAGTGGACCACCCCAGCAGAAAGTGACTGATCTCATCAAACATCTCTGCGGCGAGTGCAGGGTGGGAGTTGTACAACCACTGTGATAAGCATGACTCAGTGTGTCAAAGCTCTTGCAGTCAGAAGAGAGGCTTCCAGGAAAAACTCTTCCTTGACTTTTTCCAGGCAGGCTCAGTGGACTGACCCCTCCCCTCCTCCTCCCCGGCCCACCAACACACAGGAGGCTCACACTGTGAGATGAAAGAGTCTGTTCTGACCCTACTCCATTTACAACTCAGGGTCCAGCCTGGTTGGCCAAACAAATCCTTGTGGGATGGCCCCAGCTGGCCCAGTTCATCCTTCACTTTTATCCTCAGTGGAAGATAAAAGGTCTTTTTCAGAGGCCCCAGCAACCTGAAATCACTCCTAATTCTCATTTTGCTAGAAAGCTGGCTGAGTGGGAGGCTGCAGTGACAGGAGGGATCTGTACTAAAGTATGTTCTGGGAAATGTATTTCTGGTGTTTCTACCTGGAGTGCCTGGAGGCGACGGGGGCTGCTGGAGTAACCTTCTCTTCCAGATGGAGGAGACTTGATCTTCTTCACAGCTGGAAATGGGGCAGGGGTACTGTGGTCTGAGGTGGTAACAGTGATGGCCCCAACCCAACCCCTCAAACTCACTCACCCTCCTGTATCTCGATGTGCAGTCCCAGGGAGGTCTTGGAGAGGGCAGGTCTGGAAAGAGCGCTGGGTAGTCTGAGGAGTGTTTGTGCCAGCAGCCACACTGTTGGGTCCCCGCTGCAGGTGGGAAGTTGCGCTGAGCTGGCCCTGTGAGCCTCCTTACTTTTTGGGTGTTGGTTGGCAGGACTCGGAAGTCCACACCACCCAGGATCGGCCTCGATGAGTCTGCACCTCGAAAAGGCTCCCATCAGAGAGCAAGCCTAAGGGTGCCTGCTGGGGAGGGCTCTGCTTAGAGCCAGGCCCTGGGAGCATCTGCAGAATGAAATTTGACCGTGGCGGGACAGTGGGAGGACTCAAGGCGGATGCCACTCCTTCCGCAACCAACATGACTGATGGGTTGATGGGTTTCTGGCAACAAGATGAGTGCTTTCAGGGATGCCCCTGAGCAGGAGTCTCTCGGGGGATCCCTAAGGGTTCTCTTTGTCCTCTGCAAGCCCTCTGATTTCCACCCTTGCACCAGCTGCTCCTGAGACTCCTCCCCTTTCTCCTCTGCTCGCCCTACCCGCTATCGTCAGGCAGGACTACCAGATAGTTGAGCGTGCAAAAGTGTGGGATTTAGACGACAGGTGTGGGACTCTGGCTATGGCGCGTGCATACTGATTAGGTCACCCCTAATTGCTGTGTCTTGTTAGAAATTCAGCTTGGCGAAGACTTGGAATCCAATCATTCTCTTCCAGGAATTCCCTCTTTCATCCTTCCTCCTTAGAACCTCTTCTGCCTGGCTGGCTTTCAGTCTTTCGCCTTCTGCTGTGGGCGTTGTATGCAGTGTTTGCAGGCCCTGGAGAAGGAAACGGCGTTTTTCCCCCACGTCCTGTGCTTCGGGTCAGGATTGCTCTTCCTCTTGGCTGTCCGGACCCAACTGAGCATCATCTTGGGGGATCCATCCACCCAAAGCCCCGGATGGAACCTGTTCTCCGGGTCCATGTTGTTGATTCCATCTTGTGTTTCTCACTTTCCAGGCCAGGCCCTTACAGGGTCCTCGCTCCTCCTGGGGAATGGAGTCGAGAGAAGGAAGCTGCTAGGGCCGCATCAGCAGGTTAGGCAGCCTCACTCCACCCACGTGGTTTGCCTGAGTATTGTTACCTGTTTTTTTTCCAGTTATTAGCCTCTTGGAATTCTGTGCATTTCCTGGCTTCTCTCCATCAGTCTGGGGCAAAACTCCCCTCGTTTGAATTAATTGGAAGGCTTTCAGGGAGATTCATTTGAATTTAAAAACGTGAATTACACAATTTTGATTAAACAAAGAAATGTACTATAATCTGGTTTAGAGTGAACCCCAGCCCTTACCAGGCCTCCATTTAAGGCCTTCCATGGTCCGGCTCACTACCTTTCTGACGCCTCCTCCAATTGCCCTCTCCACCCACTCTGCTCCAGACACAGGGGCCTCCTGGCTGTTCTTGGCACACCCCAGCTGATTCTCACCTCCAGGTCTTTGCAGTGGCTCTTCCATCTACCTAGGACACTCTTTTCCTAGTCAATATCGTAGCTAATTCCCTCACTTCCTCCGCGTCTCTGCTCCAACTTCAACAAATTAAAGAAGCCTTCCCTCTCCGGGGAATCCCTTCCCCCATCACTTTAGGACTTCCTATTCTCTATCCCTTTACTTTTCCAAAGCACTTTCCACCTTCCGTCAGACTGCATATGCACACATGTTCACATATGTGCATATGTATGTGTCTGTGTATATAAGTGTTTATGATCTACTTCCTTCCACTAGAACGTAAGCTTCAAGCAGGCAAGATCTTCCTCTTTTGTTTCTTCAAACCTCTATCCTTAGCCCCTACGACAGTGCGTGGCAGAGAGTAGAATGTCAGTAAATGTTTGCTCATTCACAGAAAGTAGGCATGGAGTTTGGTGGGTCCAGGGAGAGTGATCAGGTAGAATGTGAGGGGAGAGGAACATTTTTTGAATTAGCATACCAAAGCAGAAATGCAGAGAGTGCTGGTCTTAGGCACCTTTTATGTATTGTCGAATCAAGGTCACACTGCAGTGTGTTAACAGCAGAGCTGAGACTAGAACCCTAGACTGTATTTCTTAGCCCAATACTCTCCAACCTTGGAAAATGGTTTCTTCTCTTAGTGCGTCCCATGCATGCCCTACAGTCTGGCTTTGATTAATTTGCTTAGCAAACTCTTTTCTTGTCGGTAGAGCAGTGGGAACTTTCTGTCAAGCCATCGCAGCACAGTGGCTTTTGACCCAGTAGGATTTGAAGGAGGGTGTTTTGGTGAGAAGCTCCGAGTTGGGGTCTGACTGTGGCGGGAGACGTGGACATCTGCTGAAGCAAGCCAGTTGAGTGCCTCTGCAGAAAGCCTGTCTCGTAATCAAGCTCGAAGCTGTGTGATTTCTTCATTCTGTCCCTCCAAATAACTACATGTCCTGGTTTACCCAGCCTCACCCTCCTACTTAAAAAAAAAAGATATTCCAGCGCAAAAATACCCCAAGTCTATGTCTCTTTCTGAATCTGCACCAGGCGTATGTGCTTGCTGTGCGGTCGCCAGTCGCTGTCTCGCTACACAAACTGGGAAGTTACCCACGGAAAATCTACCCAGTGCCGAGCCTGGGCCTGGAAACGTTAAGAGGAGGCTCAGGAGGGGGAGGGGGTGAAGAGGGTAGCAGGTGGGTTTTATTTACTAAGCGAGGCTAATGATCACAGAAAGAGGAACATCAGGTCTTGCTTGTTTAGGTATGTGATTGAGGAAGGCCATCAGCAGAGGGAAGAGAAGCTTGTTGGAAATCACCGGGCCATTATAACCGACATCAACAGCTGCCTCTCGAATTGGGAAGGAAATAGATACAAGCTCGAGAGGATGGTCAGACTGAAAGATTCCAGTGTGTCTGCGTGAGCAAGCGTCACTTCATAAAAGACCTACTTGGGCCAAGCAGCCTCCTTATGGTAATTGTCTTTCTCTGGCCATTAGTGATGGGGAGTGCAGGACCTTGGTTGAGGCCAAAGATCAGGGGTCAGAAGCAAAGGGGAAGGATGCGACTAGCTGAGTAAAACTGTGGGCTCCTCTGCCTTTGGGGAGGGCTCACACGGTTGCTTTTTTTTTTTTGGAGACAGAGTCTCACTTTGTGGCCCAGCCTGGAATGCAATGGTGTGATCTCAGCTCCTGCACACTCCACCTCCGAGTTCCAGCAGTTTTCCTGCCTCAGCCTCCCGGGTAGCTGGGATTACAGGCACGCGCCACCACACCCAGCTAATTTTTGTGTTTTTAGTAAAGACGGGCTTTCACCATGTTGGCCAGGCTGGTCTCCAACCCTTGACCTCAAGTGATCCGCCCGCCTTGGCCTCCCAAACGGTTGCTGACTTTTAAAGACAGAAAAGAAGGGAGGAACCAGGAAAAGCAAACCTTAAATTTTCTAAATTTTCTAACAATCTTGTATTTAAACGATGCTTAGTGTATACAGGACACCAAGCTGTCGTTCCTGGGGAGGAGGAGTCTAAAAGGCCCTGCAAATGGTCCTGCCTGGTAGAGAGAGGAACTTCAGTAAATGTTTGTTGATTGACTGAAAGTAGGCAGAGAGTTTCAGCAGGTCCTGGAAGAGTGTTCAGGGCAACTCAGTTGGATTGAGGGGGCCACAGGCATTTTCTGTTTCCTATACTCCCATTCTGCAGTGAGGGGACAATGGTGGGCATGTGTATATATATATATATATATATATATATATGATAAATGCACACACACGAAGTCTCTCCTTGGCAAACATAGAGGTAAGTGGAATTGCTTATTCATTTACAATTCTCTGAGCCAAACCTTGGGTTCCTTTGGGAGAAGCTGTTTGACTAACAAAGGGAAGGGGGCTGGAAGTGACTGGGCGTCCTCTTCCTGGCCCCACATTGACCCTGTTCCAGTGGCGTGAGATGGCCACAGGACCCTGACTGAGCCTGACTGAGGGTTGGGGAGCCCACACTGCGGGTGGGTGCTGCCACCTGGGTGCCACTCTCTCTTGTCAGATGCCGGCCGACAGCCTGCCTGTCCAGGCCATCTTCAATGGCCCCATCATGCCATTCTCCCTGTGATAATTTTTAACTAGTGAAGAATTTTGCTAAGCCTCTCATTTGGGCTTTAAAAAAATGCCATTGATTATTTGCACATGAACTCAGAGAGTAATCAAGGTAAGAATAGGATGAAAGAACCAGGCATCCACAGAAGCCACTGATGGGAGGATCTCCCCCTCCCTTTCCTGAGCTTTCTTGGGCAGGGTGGAGATGGCCCCATACAACCTAGACTGGATTTCGGGTATCACAACCCTCCTGCTGGGGTTCAGGATGTGCCTGCCCTTTGGGGGCTTTTGTGCGTGGGACTCAGAGCTCTGATGAAGTGGCTGTGCCCTTGAGGTGAAAGGCAGACAGAGGGCAGAGGAGCCCTAACCAGCTGCTTGTCACTGGGAAGCAGTTGTGAGCAGGGGTGCTTGCTGGAAGCTCCAGCACTTGGCTGGCCATTGTCCAGGAAGAATGATTCCTTCTGTTGGATGCAGGGGTGGGAAGGAAGTATCTGCCTGGGAGTCAGGAAAACAAGGCTGTGGTGTCTGCCTGGTCTAGGTCACTTGCCTTCTGTCTGCCTCAGTTTCCTCTTCTGTCAAATAAGTGGTTTGGACCAAGTGGGTATCCTAGTAAACAGCCTCAGGAGAGCTAGCAGGACTAGGCAAGGTAAGGTATGGATGGGCAGCTTACAAAGCTGGGCTCTTTCAGTGTGGACCAGCTCAGTCTTTGGGTCCCTCGATAAGCTCTGGCTATATGACCTTGGGAAGCCACTTAACCTCTATAAGCCTCGATTTTTCACTTTGTGAAGGGGGTTACATGACATTTGCTTTGAAGAGTTGGGGGTATTGAATGAGCTAATTCACATGAAGTGCCTAGAGTAGGGCCTGGTATAGAATAGAGCAGGCTTTTACAAAACAGATTCCCTTTAGCCGGGCACGCAGTGGCTCATGCCTATACTCCCAGAACTTTGGGAGGCCGAGGCGGGTGGATCACCTAAGGTCAGGAGTTTGAGACCAGCCTGACCAATATGGATGGAGAAACCTTATCTCTACCAAAAATACAAAATTAGCCAGGCTTGGTGGTGTGAATCTAATCTCAGCTACTCAGGAGGCTGAGGCAGGAGAATCGCTTGAACCCAGGAGGCGGAAGTTGTGGTGAGCTGAGATTGCGCCATTGCCTGGGCGACAAGAGTGAAACTGTCTCAGAAAAAAAACAAAATAAAATAAATTCCCTTTTAATTTCCTTTTTCCTCCTGTCCTCTCTGCCTGTGCTCACATTCTTCTCATTCCATTGCTGAACCAAATTTGAGAATTGGAAAGCCGTGTAAGGAGACTGTAGTTTGATTCCCCGTGTAAGCGTGACGACTGCAGGACATTCTAACATTCTACTCCTGGCTCCAGTGGGGTTTGCTATCAGTCACAGCCACTTCATGAAGGTTTGTATTGTTCGAAAGCTCATTCTGGAAGACACTGTTCATTAAAGAAAACGTCCCTTTGATATGGATATATACAATCCTAGATCATAGTACAGGAAAAATAGTCTTGCTTGATGTTAGGCACGACGGAACAGATCTTATTTTCCCTTTGTGCTGTGGTTGCCAGAAAACACAGTTAAGTTTGTGCTCAAGAGCTGTGATGTCTGACATGCTTGTACTGCCCAGTCTCCTTTTATAAATCTCTCAAGGGAAGCTTCTCTGGCTCCTCAAGGCTGAGGAAGAGACCACCTTTAATGCCCCTGGATGACCCATGCCCACGTCCATCTGAACTCTCAGGCTGATGGCCTTATTTCCTTTTTCTCAACACACACATACACATACACACAGAATTTAAGTTCCTTAAGCCATGGAGTGTGTCATTCTGCCCAGTACACCCAGCACAAAACACATGGTATCTGAAACTTTGGATCTACTCCATGAATATTCATTGAATAAAGAGATAAATGAATGAACAAATGGTTAAAAAAAGCGCTTAGTTCAGGTTTCAGGTCTAATTATCCTTCCCATTCTACTCTATGGGTTTTGATCTTTGACGCCTGATCTTTTGCAATGATTGAACACTTTTGATTAGAAACATAACTTCAGGCCAGGCGCAGTGGCTCACACCTGTAATCCCAGCACTTTGGGAGGCCGAGGCGGGTAGATCATTTGAGGTCAGGAGTTCGAGACTAGCCTGTCCAACATGACAAAACCCTGTCTCTACTAAAAATACAAAAAAATCAGCTGGGTGTGGTGGCACATGCCTGTAGTCCCAGCTACTCAGGAGGCTGAGGCAGGAGAATCACTCGAACCCAGAGGTGGAGGTTACAGTAAGCGGAGATTGCGCCACTATACTCTAGCCTGGGCGACAGATTGAGACTCTGTCTCAAACAAAAAAAAAGAAAACAGAAACACAACTTGAAAGCTTCTTGGAATTATGTGGGCCGGAGTGTAAGTAAATGAATAAGCAACTGTATATCCACCAAGTCTCCTTTGCCAACTCCAGCAGTGAGCCACGTAGATCATGGCACATAGCTCTAGGAGGGGCCGTTGAGATTAGGTGTTCTGACTCCCCATTGTACAGGGGAAATTGGGGTCTAGGCAGGTGCTGGCCTGGAACCCGGGCCCCTGGCACCAGGCATGGATGTCTTTCCTGCCACAGTGCTGTTCCACCATGAGCAGAGATGGCCCAGTGCTCAAGAATGTAGATCTGGAGTGAAGCAAGACGTTTCTCTTCTGTGCAGTCACATAACAGCTGTGTGAACTTGGGTACATTCCTCACCTGTCTGACCTTGTGTTGCCCTGCTTATAAAATGGAGGTGGCAACATAGTAACATCTCTCACAGAGGATCGTGGAAGAGTAAACAAGAGTGCATAAGTAAACAGGGTAACAGAATGCTTGACCCATAGTAAGTGCTCAGCAAATTTTTATGATCACTGAAGAAACAATTTCTGGTTCAGTGACTTCATGTGCCCTAAGTCCTGACGTTTAGACTCAGATGTAAGCTCCTTGAGGCCAGGGACCTTGTGTGACACTCCTCTTATGTCATTTTTTTTTTTTTTTTGAGGTGAAGTTTTATTCTGTTGTCCCCCAGGCTGGAGTGTAGTGACAGGATCTCAGCTCACTGCAGCCTCTGCCTCATGGGTTCAAGTCATTCTGGTGCTCAGCCTCCCGAGTAACTGGGACTACAGGTGTGCCCCACCATGCCCAGCTAATTTTTTGTATTCTTAGTAGAGACCAGGTTTCACCATGTTGGCCAAGCTGGTCTTGAAGTCCTGGCCTTAAATGATCTGCCTGCCTCAGTCTCCCAAAGTGCTGGGTTTACAGGTGTGAGCCACTGTGCCTTGGCTCTCTCTGTCATCTTGACTACCTAGCTTGGTGCTTGACATATTGGCTCTGCAAATGTCTGAATAAATTCTCTGAACATCATTAGAGAGAAGGTCTAGGCATTCAGTCTAGTGCAGAGACTCATGGCACATAGCTCTGGGAGAAACTTTTGAGATCAGGTGGTCTGACTCCCCATTAAATGGGAGAAATTGGGGTCTAGGCAGGTGCTGGCGTGGAACCCAGGCCCCTGGCACCAGGCAAGGATGCCTTTTCCACCACGGTGCTGCTCCACCTGGCCATGAGCAGAGATGGCCCAGGAGATCAGCCTTCCTAGCACATGGCCTTGGCCAGGGTGACACCAGGCTGCAGTAATTACCCATGGCACAGGCATGGAGCTTCATGTTTTCAAAGTTCTATTTCACGGCCATGATCTCTTTTCATCCTCACAGGGAAGATATAAAGTAGGCTGAGCAGCTGTTTTCATCTGGATTCCCTATGGGAAGCTTGAGGGCTAGAGAGGTTAAGTGATGGGTTGGAACTCCCTCGGCTAGTTAGTGACAGAGCCAGGATAAGAACTGCAGTCAGTGAGCCCCAGCTCCGTGCTCTCTGCCCTGTGCCTGGTGGGGATGCTGCCAGGGACAGCATCTAGAAGTTGGCACCATCTCTGAAGTTTGCTCTGAAGAAGGTCAGAGCCTGTATCCAACCAGTGTAACCCACGGAAAGTGAGGGGGCCTGGCCTTTTGCTGAGTCCACCTTTGTCGCTGACTGACGTGGCTTGATGGCATCAGGGGGAGGCCAGAGCTAACTTTGAAGGCCTTGATTTGTCTCTGGGGCTGGGTTCAAAGTCGAAAGCTGTGACAGGCAGCATTGCCAAAGGCTGCATTAACAACATGGTCGTAGGGAAGAGGACTGCGTGTGGAGAGCAAAGTCTCCATGTTCGCCTCTGAAGCTGTATCATGCACACACACACACACGCCTCCATGTGGAGCGGGCTCTGGACACACGCACGGATTGGCATTTAACAACTTTCCAAATGTGAATCGCAGTATAAAATTAAATCCACATTTAAGGGCTTTTAAAGCATAGCCTATTTCTTTAGCAGCTCTTTACGCGGCGCTCACTGATTTATAATCTAGGCAGTAACTCAGTCCACATTGCTGAGAGCTGAGTGTTAACCCTTAGCTAGAAGAAACACAGGTCTCCCTGAGTGGACAGTGCAAGTCTAGCTCCCCAGGCCTGTAAGATAAAGGCAGTCTGGGAGATGCTACTGAGTCACCTCTCCCTCCATCCTGATGACCTACTTCCCCTCCTGGTCCTCTGGAGTTCCTTGCTGGCTGGGAGCCTGAGATGCAGGGAAACAGAGTTATTCATTCAGCAACTTTCATCCAGAGCCTGCTATGTGCTGACTATGGGAATCCAAAGGATAAACTCCCTTCAAAAACTCCCCGAGGAGGCCACGCTGGTAGCCTGGGCTTTCCTATCTGTTGTGTGAGCGACAGTTGCCCATAAACTCTTACACACCAGCCCCCTCCCTACACCATCCCAGGAAGAGAAGAGACACTTGGAAGCCCCCCTGGGAAGATCCCCAAGACTTAGCCCATCCTCTTTCCATCGTGTCTACAGGCTGTTCTCTGATGATTTTAAATGAAGTCTGGTCTAGGGAGGCAAATCCCTTCTCAATACTTGGGCTCATGCAAGCAGACTTCTCTGTGGTCTCCTCCTAGAGAATGACTCAGGCCTTAGCGGGTGTTTCTTACTCTTCTGTTAGGGGAGTATTTGTGCTAATTATTTGCTGCTTCCATTACATAACCAGGCCTTTGTCAGCTGTTTTCTGATGGGACCTTCTGCGAAGTTGGGGGTTGCTGTTCAGTAAGCGTTTCTGATGTGTGCTGTGGGAAGTCTGTGGTGCTCTGATTTTGCATCTGCCCTCTTGGGCTCCACATGCCACTGGGTGCAAACCCGGATTGCAGAACCCCCATGGTGTGCTCAGGTACTTTTTGTTGTGGAGGCAGCTCCTCTTAAGGAGGATGCATTCAGGAAACTCTCTGTATTCATCTGCAGAGGCAAGACGCAGCACACCTGGCTCTGGCCACATCTGGGATGGGGATGACTTACTGGAAAGGGGCAGAGTACAGTGGAAAGAACTCTCCTTATCAAAAATGCCTGTTATCTGTGCCCAGCCTGGGATCCGTTTGTTAAATGTAAACCCAAGCTTGAAACCCCATTAACTAAACTCTCAAGCCTGGCCCTCTCTTTCATCTACTAGTATCTGGTGCCTTAAAAGCATTCAATTGTGTTAGCTACTGTCATTGCCTACTGTCTTAATGGCAATGACAGCAGCTAACATTAATTAATGCTTTTTAGGCACCAGATACGGGCTGGGCATTGAACCTGCATTATCTTATCTAGTCCTATTACAATCCTCCAAAAAGGTGCTATTCTTCTCTTCATTCTACAAGCATGGAATCAGAGGCTGAGGGTCTTACTACCTTGTCCAGGATCACTTAGGTGGGGTAGGTAACTGTAGGTGGTAACTCACTCCACACCATCTCTGGGTCTGGGTAGAGGTAGAGGTGGGGGCAGGGATTTGCCCCCAGGGCCTCTTGCTCATTGCTTCGTTTGCCCATTCATTTTTACAAACATATATTGGATGCTTTCTGCTTGTACAGTGCTGAAATACAAATGTAGTATTTGTACATTTGTTCTTCTTATTCCTCTGGGGAAGCTCAGAGAGTAATGGGGGAGACCTTCCTTGAGGTGTACAAGGTGGTTGTAGCATATGGGGATGCATCAGCACATAGCATGGGTGCTTCAAGAAGGTGGCTCTGTATTAGGGTTCTCCAGAGAAGCAACCAATAGGACATATGTTTATTATAAGGAATTGGCTCACATGGTGATGGAGGCTGAGAAGTCCCATGATCTGTCATCTGCCATCCCCCAATGGGTGGAGTAAATTCCAGTCCAAGTCTGAAAGCATGAGAACCAGGAACACTTATGGTTTAAATCTCAGTCCCGAGAGAGAGAGACAGAGAGAGAGACAGAGAGAGAGAGAGAGAGAGAGAGAGAGAGGAGAGAGAGGAGAGAGAGGAGAGAGAGGAGAGAGAGGAGAGAGAGGAGAGAGAGGAGAGAGAGGAGAGAGAGGAGAGAGAGGAGAGAGAGGAGAGAGAGGAGAGAGAGGAGAGAGAGGAGAGAGAGGGGAGAGAGGGGAGAGAGGGGAGAGAGGGGACAGAGGGGAGAGAGAGGAGAGAGAGGAGAGGAGAGGAGAGAGAGATTCCACTGTCCTCTGCCTTTTTATTCTATTCAGGCCCTCCATGGGTTGGATGTGCCCACCCATGCTGAAGAGGACAGGTCTTCCTTATGCAGTCTTATGATCCAAATGCTAATCTCTCTTTGGAACACCCTCACAGACATACCTAGAAATCATATTTATAATGTTTAATTAGATATCTGGGTACCCCATGGCCCAGTCAAGTTGATACATGAAATTTATCACAGTGGATGAGTATCAGTGACTGTCACATACAGGGATGGGTCAGGTGGCTTCCTGAAAGTGGCAAGGTGCTTGAGCTGAATCTGGAAGAGTAAGCAAGAGATGCCAGGCAGAGAAGGGGAAGAGGGCCTCCCAGTAGCAGGAGTGGCCTGTGCAAATGCAGAGGTGAGAGGGATGACTGCCCTGGGCACCATGGTGCAACAGCAATATGGTGGATCCTAAAGTCAACAGGAGCCCGTTGGTCCAGGAGGGAAGGCTCAGATGGGTGGAGGTGGAACCTAAGTGCAAGGAGAAGGGGAAATTTATATAATGGGCTGTAAGGTTGTGCTGACATTCATCTTTGCTATCCACAAATGCCTCGCTCTCCAACCTTGACACTTAAAGCTCATTTTGTGTATCCCCTACATACTTGGATGTCAGTGTCATATGATTCCACTCCCTATGCTATGTGGTCTAAATGTATATGTCCCTTGAACTTCATATGTGGACGCCTAACCCCCAAGGTGATGGTAACGAGAGGTGGAGCGTTTGGGAGGTAATTAGGTCTTAGGCGTGGAGCCTTCCTGAATAGAACTTGTGCCCTTATAAATGAGATTTGAGGGAGCTCCCAGCCATACAAGGACATATAGAAGCCACTATCTATGGGGGATAGGCCCTCCCCAGACATTCATTTTCCTGGCACCTTGACCTTAGACCTTCCAGCCTCCGGAACTGTGAGCAATAAATTTTGTTGTTTATAAATTACCCAGTCTAAGGTATTTTGATGTAGCAGCCAAATGAACTAAGACACCCTGCATTAAGCTGTTGCAAGCTTGAGTCCAGCTATATGCTGTGGGGTGTTTGAGGATCTATATCCTTGCAACTCCCTCTCTCTGGTCTTAGCTCATAGGAAGCGCACTCTAAACTTACTTGTAACTTGACTTTCCTCTTGCTTCCTCCAACCACCTGCAGTGATGCTGAGCAAGGCCAGTCCTAAATGCATGTTCAGGAGATTCTGAACTGAGATCACGTGTTTAAGTGTGTCCTGCTAAACTTCCTCAATGCCCCTTATGTCGTACATAATCTCAAACAATAGAGGGAGCTGGAAACAACTGGGGTGGACTTTGGTCACTGATACTATCATAGTAGGGATGGCTGCGGTGAGTTCAGGTTAAACACAAACCACGCGGTTTCCTGTCACACACCTGCCCCAGCCTCAGGACCCTCCTGCAGCTAGAACAAATTCTCTCTCCCCACCTTCTTGGATGAGAAGACTCAATATTGCCAAGAAGTCAATACTCCCTATGTAATTTATACACTTAACATCATCCTAATAATATACCTACAGGTTTCCCCCCATTCTGCACTCCCTTGGAGCTAGACAAAGTAGTTGAAAGTTTATATAGAAATATAAACAAGGAAGAAATATAAAAAAAAATCTTTAAAAATTAAAAAACAAAAACAACAGGCTAATGAGTGGAGACTAGCCCTGCCAGACAATTTGGAAGCACTATTGTCTCGATAGTGAAAGCAGCGTGACATTGGCATGGGTGGCTAGACCAAAGGAGTAGAACAGCAGGACCAAGACAGCCCAGAAGCAACATAAGAATTAGAAAGTGATGCAGAGATGCAGATGGCATTTCGAATCCACGTGGTACACATGAATTTTTAATAAAGGATAGTGGGACAATAGAATAGCCAATTTCTGGAAAAAGATAAATTTGGCTCCAAACTTTATATCATGCATGGGGAAAATCTCCAGATGGAGCAACAATTAAAACATTAAAAACAAACAAACCTAATATTGCTACAGGGAAACTTGGAGTCCACTATGGTTGGGGATGGAGTTTCTAGGATTCAAAATCTAGAAGCCATGAAAGAAAAAATGGCCAGGCGCGGTGGCTCACGCCTGTATCCCAACACTTTGGGAGGCTGAGGTGGGTGGATCACCAGAGGTCAGGAGTTCCAGACCAGCCTGACCAACATAGAGAAACCCCATCTCTACTAACAATACCAAATTAGCTGGGCATGGTGGCACATGCCTGTAATCCCTGCTACTTGGGAGGCTGAGGCAGGAGAATGGCTTGAACCTGGAAGGTGGAGGTTACAATGAGCTGAGATTGTACCATTGCACTCCAGCCTGGGCAACAAGAGTGAAAGTCTGTCTCAAAAACAATAACACAAAAGAAAAAAGATGAAGAAATTTGACTCTGTAAAAATAAAAATGATCTCTGCATGCCCGAAACACCACATGCAGAATAAAAAGCAAGTGACACAAAAGAAAAAGCACCTGCACCTCATATTACACGCGGCAAATCCTTCTAATATAAAAAATAGCAACTGAGAAGATCCATAACCCAATATAAAAATGAGCAGAGAACATGAAGAGTGAGTTCACAGAAAAAATGCAAATGCTCCGTTGTTGGAATAGAATAGATGTGCAACTCATTTATAATGAGAGAAATGCAAATCAAAACTACACGGAGAGATACCATTTCTCACCCCTCTGGGCAAAAATGCACAAATTTGACAAAACACAGTGTCGGCAAAATTGTGGAAAAGGATGTGATCTCCACGACTGCAGGCAGAGTGTGACACGGAAGATCTCTATGGAAGGAACGTTGGTAAGATCCAGTGACAACATGGACGCCTTTACCCTTCCACCCAGTGACCGCACTCCAGGAGTCTATCCTACAGATACACCTGTACACATATGAAATCACACGTGTACAAAGTCATTCATTGTGGCATTGTTTATAATAGCAGAAGTCTGGAAATAACCCTGTGTCTGTCAACAGGGGACTGCATGAAGCCTCCTGGTACATCTACCTAGTGGAAAACTCTGCAGTGGATAGAAAGAGGAAAATCTCCATGTATGGATATGTAGAGAGATCCATGATAGTTTGCTAAGAGACAGAGGGGGAAGAGCATGTGTAAATAGTATATCTTTTGTGAACGAGAAGAAATGAGAATATATATATATGTATATTCATTTGTGCTTGCATTTGCACAAGGAAACATGGGGAAGATAAACAAGTGGAGAGAAGGGTATTCTGTGGTGGAGGAGGAGGCCAGGGTTAGGGAGATGCAGGAGCCTGGCTTCTCCGGGTGTATCTTCATATGGAATTTGGAATTTGATGAATACAGATGTATTACCTGGCCCAAAAATCTGTGTGCTGTTCTGGCCAGATTAGAGCAATCCCATAGATTACATGTTAAAATGCATCCAGAGTCCCAGGCTCCTGTTGGTGGTAGGACCAAGGAATGTGCATTTCCCCATGAGTATCAGGTTATTCTGTGGTTGGGAAGTTTGGGAAATGGTTGAAGCTCATGCTCTTGATGCCGCTGAAGCCACAAGGAGCCAGTCAGAAGAAACCGTCCCTGTGAAGGTCCCAACCCTTACAGTGTCGTGGTTCTCAAACCTGAAGCCCCACATCCAGCTCTGAAGGGAGTGGAAGTCCCGCTCCTTCCCCTAGAAACCCTGACCCCTCGAGGCCAATCTCCCACCCCAAGAGGAGCACTGTGCTGTTGGATGCCTGCCTCCAGCAAGGCAAAGAATTTTGTCAGATTTTATTTTCCACAATTTAGAGTATAAAAATGACAACATTTATTTTTGAATATAAAATTACAGTTGACCCTTGAACAACAGGGTTGCTGACCTCCCCACAGAGGAAGAAATCCACTTATAACTTTTGATTCCCCTAAAACTTAACTAATAGCCTGCTGTGGACCCGAAACCTTACTGATAACATAAAGTCAACGAGTACAATATTTCCTATGTTATATGTTTTATATACTGTACTCTACAATATAGTAAGCCAGAGAAAATATGTTATTAAGAAATAGAAAAGAGAAAATATATTTACTCTTCATTAAGTGTAGAAGGATCATCACAAAGGTCTTAATTCTCATCGTTTTCAGGTTGAGTGGACTGGGGAGGAGGAGGCTGGTTTTGCTATCTTACACGTGGTGGAAGTGGAAAAAAAAATCTGTAAAAGTGGATCTGTGCAGTTCAAACCCATGTTGTTCAAGGTCAACTGTATATTATAATCTTTATTTTTACTTCTTTTCTTTTATTTATTTTTGAGGCAGAGTCTTGCTCTGTTGCCCAGGCTGGAGTGCAGTGGCACGATCTCAGCTCACTGCAACCTCTGCCTCCCAGGTTCCAGCAATTCTCATGCCTCAGCCTCCCGAGTAGCTGGTATTACAGGCGTGCACTACCACACCCAGGTAATTTTTATATTTTTAGTAGAGACAGAGTTTTGCCATGTTGGCCAGGCTGATCTCAAACTCCTGGCCTCAAGTGATCCGCCTACCTCAACCTCCCAAAGTGCTGGGATTATAAGTGTGAGCCCCAGTGCCAGACTACAATCTTGAATACGCTTTTTCAAACCCCTCCTCCCTCTGCTGGGAATCCTGATAACTCCAATGGATATTTCTTTCCCACTCTCAAATCTCATTCAAGAAAAACTGATGGAAGATGCTTAAAAGAGATCCCTCCATTGCTAACTCCCCTCCTGAGAAACATTCCCTTCTTTTTTGTAAGAGCGAATGCAGCTGGAAAGCCTCGGACCAACCCCTAGGACAGATAGGGGTTGCCGTGCCAAGTTCCCTCTGGCCCTCCGAAGATTTGTTGAAAATCAACTTGCAAAAGGCAGATTCGTTGGAGAAAAGGCGTGCAAATTTATTTAATGTGTGTACATGGAAACCTTCTGAATAAAGATGCAAAGATACAGGGGAAATAGGGCATCATTATGCTTAGGTTCATCAAAGTCTGGACAGCCATGGAGAGAGGTGATTGGACTAAATGGATCTGATCCAATGCTAACAGACTGAGTAGGAAACCCAGCGAGGCCTGTCTGTTTAGATTCTTCCCGGCCTCTTTGAGCAGTGTTCCTTCCTTCTGGGGTAGGGCAGGCCCTCCCTGGAATGAGGGTCTCATGATCTACAGTCAGACAATCTAGGTCAGGTAATTTCCTTATGGCCAGTTTCTACACAGAAAGGCAGGGGGAAAGTTAGAGTCATAATTTTAGGTTTTATGGCTGGCTTTGAAGAAAAGGGGTTCTGCTTTCTCTGAGCCACCTTGGGGAAGAGGGATTCTAGTTTCTACGGGTAGTGTTGAGGGAGAATGGGACTGGAAGACAGGAGGGTAGAAGAAGAGCAGAGAAAAGCTTTTGCTTCTGAGGCTGTTTCTGAAGTCTTCATTTTGGGGTGTTTTCTGAGTCCCAGTGCAGCTAATCTCCATGGAGCGCTGCAGGGAGTAAGCCCCATCATGACCGTGGGATGGGTGCAGGGGCAATGAGGCTGGTCTTGGTCCTTTGGTGAGAGTCTGAGGCTGTCTCTGAGAGGCTATCTAGAAGTTAGGGAGATGTTTGTGGGGGGCTGGTGCCAAGCATTGGCCCTTTAACTTGGCTGAGAATGTTGCTGGCTGAGAATGTTGCCAGAAGGACCCAGGAGGGCCCTGGGCCCAGTAACTTTTCACCCAGGCTTTCTGTGGACCCACAGCCCAAGGAACAACATGGTTGCGGAGCTGTGCTCTGAGTCACGAGTGCTGGCCACATAGCTGGATGGTAGCACGGGGCCTCTAAAGCCTAGCCCTTTGCCCCGTCTCTTTCCTGGCCTTGATTTTCCAGATCGTTGCTTTTTTTGTTTTTTGTATCGAGGGACAATGTCTATCCCCTTCCTGCATCTCCCTAGAAGTCCTCAAGGACTAATGGGAGCCTGTCTTGGAAATCTTGTGGTTCTTGACATGCTGTTAACAATTAGGAATTGTGAGACAGAGACTGGATTTGCCAAACCCCAGCCTGTGGTAGATAGTGGGTGGAAGTGTTGGCAAGGGCAGACCCATGTCTCTCCACTGCCCTGCCCTGCCTGGAGTCTGCCCTTGACCCCTACGCCCTGTCGTTTGCAGGTCCTGTTGCCCATGGCAACAATCATGTTGGATGAGGAGTACAGGTAGCCATGAGACCGGGGGCAGCGCCCCTCTCCTCCGCCAACTTCAGTTTCCTCTCCAGGATGGTGAGGAGCTGCCCTAGAGGCTTCCCAAGTGGAGCTCTGGTTCCTGTCTGGCCCGCTTCCCAGCACTGGGATCTCTCTCCAGCAGCCATTCATGGTGAGGAGAAGCCCCTTGACAGAGAGGACAGAGCAGCTTTTGCCAGAACAAAGAATGCAGGACAGGGAGGCCTGAACAGGAAGCACTCACAGGCACTGGACCCATCCACAGGCTGACAGTAGCATGTGGAGCCTGGCTGCCCCTACCCACCACTGCCACCCACCACTCCTGGGTCTGTTCTGTGTGGCTTTACTCCCTCTGCACTCAGGGAGAATGAACAATGCATCCAACCTTCGGCCCCATCTGGGAACAGATGTTTTTCCTCCCTTCATTATTTTCTGTAAATTTTGCAGGCGTTCAGGCCCCATTTCCTGCCACCCCTGCAAGCTCTTGGCAGTTCTCCCAGGTTCTTGAGCCAAAGCACTAGGAGAGATCCAAGCTGAGCGCTGGGGACCCCGCAGCCCAAGGCGCTCTGCTCAACCTCCATTTGCTGTTTTCCTTTTCCTCCTTTCCCTTCCTCCTCCAGTGTGAGCTCAGGGGAGCCTGGGGTACTTCCAAAGAGACCCCACTTTGAGGAAAATTCTCATCCTTACTGGAGCCCAGAGGCTCTGGGGACAACCCTGGGCCAGTAAGTGTGATGGGTATTTGCAGGGGATTGCTGCTTTCAGGGGACTATTTCATGGGCAGCCAAAGATATCTCTGAAAACCTCCTACGTTCCTTTCTGTGTTCCTTGGGGTCTTCTCTCTCTTTGACCCCATCGCTCCCCCTGCACTTGTTGGCATAAGCCCCTGATTCTGAGGTCCCCATCACAGAGTCCTATTCCTTCCTAAGTGACAGGTGCTCAGTTATTCTTTCAACAAACACTGATTGACTGCTGTGTGCCAAGGGGCATAGCAGCAAAGGAGTAGCCAGCTCTGGCTTCTAGGACTGGCGGTTGAGTGGAGGAAAAGATCATGGGGGAAGTGATGACAGCTGTGTAATCAGGGCGCAAGGTTTCAGCACAGCCTGTGGGGTTCGGCAGAGGACTCTAGAAGGAAGAGATGTAAACATTCCCTCCCTTCCCCCTGAAGCTCCTTTTCCTACAGTATCCTGATGGTTTTGGAGGAGAGCAAATAAATGGGAAAAATTATCTTACATGGGTGAGTCTCAGGTACAGGTAAGTTCTCTCCAGATTATTTCCACATTACACAAAGGAGCTTGTTAACCCAACTTGTTAACCTAATTGCCTGTACTGGAGGGAAGGCCCATTCATGTGGCCCTTGACGTCTTAGTTTCAACCCATACCTCCCTTCTGAAAAGCTGCCAGATTCTCATGTAGATCAACCTATGGGGTGTGTGTGTGTGTGTGTGTGTGTGTGTGTGTGTGTGTAAGTACTATTTTTGGAGTGAAGCTGGTACTGGGAGTCCAGAGACCTGGATTTGGGCTGCTATTAATTAGCTTTGTGGCTTGGGGTAAATCGTAGTCTCACCTCTCTGGACCTTGATTTCTTCCTAGAAGAAGGCAATGCCATCTGCCCTGTTGGCTTCATTGAAAAGCTACTGGGAGAGGGTTAGAGCATCTGTGTAAGTGTTGGCCCAACACTTGAAAAGGTCTTCTCCAAGTACCAGGAGTCACCCTTGCTTGATATATTAGGGTTCTCTAGAGGGACAGGACTAATAGGATAGATGCATATATGAAAGGGAGTTTATTAAGGAGTATTGACTCATAGGATTGCAAGGTGAAGTCCCACAATAGGCCATCTGCAAGCTGAGGAGCAAGGAAGCCAGTCCAGGTCCCCAGACCTCAAAAGTAGAGATGCCGACAGTGCAGCCTTCAGTCTGTGGCCAAAGGCCTGAGAGCCCCAGGCAGAACACTGGCATAAATCCAAGAGTTCAAAATCCTAAGAACTTGGAGTCTGATGTTCGAAGGCAGGAAGCATCTAGCACAGGAGAAAGATGAAGGCCAGGATACTCAACCCGCTTGTTCCTTCCACCTTCTTCTACCTGCTTTGTTCTAGCCACGCTGGCTGATGATTAGATGGTGCCCGCGCAGGTTGAGAGTGGATCTGCCTCTCCCAGTCCACCGACTCAGATGTTAACCTCCTTTGACCACACCCTCACAGACACATCCAGGAAGGGTACTTTGCATCCTCCAGTCCAGTCAAGTTGACCCTCACTATTAGTCACCATACTTGTCTTCACATGCTCGGTAACATGGGGCTCAGTCACATGGGGCTCACTCCAGTCAGCAGGTTGGGACCCGTTACAAGCTGGGGTCCCCTCTGTCCACATCCCCCAGGTTCTCCTTCCCGTTTCTGTGAGTCCCTTCCTGGCTGCAGTGAGCTTTTGCTTTCAATGCCTGCCCCTGAGGAAGACAGCTCTGGGGGCACTGGAGCTGTCTCGCCAGGTGCCGGGGACTCACCCCACCCCCAGCTCTCCATCTGTCCCCTGGGATTGGAGGAGGCTGAGAGCCTAGCTCACTGGCCTAGCCCCTGGGGGGCTCTCTGTTGTGTAACTGACACTCATGAGCTTCTCTGAGGGACTGGGCTGAAGTCATCTAAAGGAGACCTTGTCTGAGATTCCACTTGGGCTTGGCTTCTTCTACATCCCTGTCACGTGTCCCCCTCTTCCTTCTAGTTTTCTCTTGGGAGCGATTCCTTAGAAAGTCACCGGCATGTGAAGCCTGGCCTCAGAATATCAGGGACTGTTAGTGGGGATCTTGACCTTGAGGAAAAACTCTTTGTAGATAATTTACTGTTAGGTTTTAGCAACAACAGAAGGGTGAAGAAGGAGGAGAAGCCGTTGAACAATTATTAAGCACCGTGTGTGTGCCAGGCACAGTGATAAATGACTATTTCACCTGATCCTTTAAAAACAAAAAAACTGTGTGATTGCTATACTTCCCATTTTATGGTCGAGGAAACTGAGGCCCAGAGAGTTTCAATAACTCACCCCAGTAATGGAGTTAGTGAGTGATGTCTGACCCTGGGTCCCACACGGTTTCTGTTTCCTTCTGTCCATTCCCTAGTATGCTGTGGATTTGGGGAGCCTGGGGCTGGCTTGAAGGGTACTTGTGAAGTGAGGGAGGTGTCTTTTTCTTTTTTTGAAATCGAATCTCACTCTGTCACCCAGGCTGGAGTGCAGTAGCTCAATCTTGGCTCACTGCAACCTCTGCCTCCTGGGTTCAAGCAATTTTCCTGCCTCGGCCTCCTGAGTAGCTGGGATTATCTGTATGTACCACTATGCCAGGCTAATTTTTGTATTTTTAGCAGAGATGGGGTTTCACCATGTTGGTCGGGCTGGTCTTGAACTCCTGATCTCAGGTGATCCACCTGCCTTGGCCTCCCAAAGTGCTGGGATTACAGGTGGGAGCCACCCTCCTGGCCAGACATCTCTTTGGGCTAGCTGGGGCCTGGGCACAGCCTTGGTAGTTGTATGCCTGAGCACAGGACAGCCTTGAGTGTCTTTTGTTTCTCTTCCCTCCGGGAGTACGTGACCCTCTCCTACTACCTGCTGGGTGTGTGTGTGTGATGGGGCTGCTGTCACCTTCTTTTCTCCTTGCTCTATCAAAAGAAAGGAGATAGGATGTCATCCTGGGACTGGGAACACATGCTAAACCAAGAGCCCTGTGGCCTGAAGCCACTCACTTTCTGCCTTCTGGGCCTCTGTCTTCTCATCTGTCGAACGGAGATGGCCATATCTGTGTGTGGCCATCTTCATGAAGTTGGTAGGGGACAGGAGAGAGCAGACACAAGCTTAGCAGGGAGAGTGGCCAGACAGTGTCATAGAAATGCCAAGGGTTCCAATTCTGGAGACATACCTGCTCCATAGCTCTGCCCTCCTGCACCTGAGCTGCTCACAGGCTGGGGGTTAGGGGTCCATGTCACTGGTGACCGATCCTCTACAGGACAGCTCCCTACCATCCACCCCTGCTCCTCAGTCCTATGCAGCCTGACCTGCAGTTAAGTGTCCCCTTCCTGGCCCTCCGCAGGCAGCCCTGTAAATAGCCTGCGCTGAATTCTGCACACACTTCAGTGGACGGGGAATTATTTGCCAGATATACAGTGTCTGCGAGAAGGGCCTCTTATGAGCCGGTGTTCAAATATGTTACTGGCTCAATAAACAGAGGTTTGTTGTAAATTAAGGGGAGGAAGTGAGGTGCTGCAACAACCCTTGTTCATCTACCGTTTTCTATTAGCAGTACTTTCCCCTAAGTAGTGCCTGATGCCCTGGGAACTGTGGGGCGGGCAGCTTGGAGGCGGGGATGTAATTACACTGCAGTTGTTAGGTAGGTAGAGCTACACAGTAAGATCCAGAGATAGACAAGGCAGCCCCTGGGGGCTTGGGTGGGCTCCCGGGAGGGACGGGAGCTGCCGGATGGATTGGCAAAGGGCAGTAGGGGGTGGTGACGGGAGGAACAGCCTGGGCAAGGGTGGCAGGCAGATCTGGAAACCGAGGCTCTGCCTTTCATGGCTGGGATGCATGGGGTTGCTGGAGTCGTGGCTGTGGGACACCTGTGGTTGACTGACAGGTATTGGCGAGGCATGGCAGAGACTACAGCTGGCATTGTGGATGAATGAGGCCGAGGTGGGCACAGAGAGGGGTCTGAGTTGAGGATGGCTGTTGGGGAGGGGAAGGGGAGCACAGAATCCAGGTTGAAATCCAACCAGGCTGCCACTGCCTCAGAAGAAGCTGGCTGGCTCCTGGGTCTCACCTTGGGTTGCATTTTCCGGTACTTTCTACTTCCCAACGAGGTCTAGGGCCCTACCCCACACAGTTCCCTATTCCCAGTGGTCTTAGATGGTCAAGGTCAAGCTACCCACTCCTTGCCCTGCTTCTCCACCCTGTGGCCTTCAGAAGCTCACCTGCCTTCACATCAGGTATCTCAGGCTTGGGAAATGTTAGGCTGAACTGTGGATTTGGGGTGGGGATCCATCTGGTCCTTGACATCAACTGTCTATGCAGGTGTCCCCTGAGCTGTCACTGTGCTCATCTGCTGTAGTCACATCTCTAAGAGGGTACTACCGGGACATCCCTCTTCCCCCAGCTGGCCCATTCGGCTGAGTCCGTCATCTCCCCACAGCCCAGGTGAATAGTATTTAGAAAGGTGGGAGGACCTCCTTGAACCCTCAGCCATGGAGGCGAGGGTTCTCCTGCCTCCCAGGTCCCCCGAGTCTTCTCAGGTCCCTAAGGAAACAAGCTTTTGACATGCTAGAGACTAGAAGAGGCTCCAGGCCTGTTTACTGTTCTGCAGTTTCCTGCCCGTTATAATGACCAAAGGAAGGTCTAGTGCTTGAATGGGAGAGGGGGAGGGGAGTAAGGAGTAGATGAAAGATGAGTGCTGATATTCCCTGAATCCTTTCTGGCCACTTGGAAATGCTGGAGTTAATGGGAACCCTGGGCAGCATGTGGCTCACTCCCTTAATTTATGGATGGGGGTCTGAGGTCCACCGCTAGACAGATTCTGAGTACAGAGGGAACCTCTCCCCTGGCAGAAAAGTTTGCAATTGACATACTGGAATGTGCTGGCACATGGTGGGTGCCCAGAATATTTTAGCTGAATAAAGGAATGAATGAATGGAGGGTGGGGCAGCCTCTAGAGAGTGAGGAGAGAGGAGATTCAATGGGAGCTCCAGAGCCTCTCCACTTTTCTTTCCTTCCTTCTCTCCCTCCTCCCCTCCCTCCCTCCTTCTCTTCCTCTCTTCCTTTCTTCCTTCTGACATCATGGCATGCATAGAAAATGGTACCATTAGCAGGGCACACTAGAATAAGTCAGGGAGAAATTAATGTATTGTAAACCTGTAACTACTCCTACCCCACCACTGTGCTGCAGCAGGCTGACTGGGAAGCTCTGGGTGCCACCTCCCCACTGGGAGCCTGGAGCTGGCTGGAAGCAAATTGCAGGCATGAAGGGTTGGAGACCTTGGCTCAGATGAGCAGAAGGAGAGGCGGATAGATTCTACCTTAGGTTTCAAAAGAGAGAAGGGGCCTCATTTAACTAGTAACACAAGGCCATGGGTTTCAGTAAGTTCCACCTCTGCCCATGATCCCAGTTCCCCATTGGAGCTCCTTGGTGATTGAAAGCCTGGCTGGCCACTTACTGGAGGCTTTCTGCTGCCTGGTCCAGAAGGGCCTTATTAGTGTTGTCCTGCCCTCCTGACCCTCTTGCCCCTCACCAGCAGCAGAGCTGGGGGTAGCTGCACAGCTCCTGCTCTACTGCTCTGAGTGCAAAAAATTCTCATCATGTTAGGCATGAAAGGCACTTCCAGGTTTGTGGGATTGGAAGACAGCTCACTTCATTCCAGTTGGAGAGGATGGGAGAGCATCATTGGAGAGCTTTTGATTCTAGAGGCTTTTATCGAATGCCCAGTCTCATCTTCCCAGGCCAGATGAGAAAGCTACATTCCTCTTGTGTCTCTTTTCTATTTCACTCTTATGTAGATAAGTCTTCTCGACATCCCTTGAGCCTCAGAATTGGTGGGACCCCCATGCTGTGTAACTCCATGGAGCACCATTACCACCCTGCCTAGAGCAGAGCAGCAGGGAGGCCCTGTCCCTAAGGCTGGTTCTCCAGGCCTGCCCTGTGTCTTAGCTGGGAGCCTATGCTAGTCCCTGACCTGATTTATCCAGAAGTTACTAACTTTCCCTCTTCTCCCAGTCTCTGATACTGGGGCTCACTTCAGCATGGTGCAATGGAAGAGTGTTGGCTCAGGAGGCAAACAATTAGCTCTGTGGTGTGATCTTGAGCAACTCAAATAACTCCTGGGTGGGGTGTGTGTGTGTGTGTGTGTGTGTGTGTATGTGTGTTTTAACCAACTTTAAGATACAGAAAAATGTACTTCCCAGCATTGGGGTAATAAGGGTCATATGATTATGTTTGTAAAGGTATTTAGAAATATTCTACACCACTATGCAGGTATTGGTTATCCCAGTTGGACTCTGGGACCTCAATTCTAGTTTTTCTTGAGCTAACTTGTCAGAACCAGCCTATAAAAGACACATCTTCACCTTCCCTATTACAGACCCTAATCAAGGGAGTGTAAGAGCAGGATCTTGGGGCAGCCCCTAAGGTGAATGCTGTTGGTTTGCCCTTAACCTTCATTAGACATTCATTCCATGGATACTTACTGCACACTCATTCCAAGTTTAGGCACTCAGTGTACATCTGTGAACAAAACCCAAATGTTAGTTCAGGTCCACTGAGAAGAAGATGCCACAACGGGATGAGATTTCCTGGGGAAAAAGTAAGGAAAGACAAAGGGAGCCTCACATTGTGATGTAGGTCGAATGCATGCAGAAGGAGACAGGGCAGGGAGGAGGCTTGGAGTAGAAGAACCCTGGGCTGAAGTGCAATTCCACCAATGCTCTGGCCCCACCAGCAGGGAATTCTTGAATCAAAGTCACCTGTAGGAAAGTCATTTATTTTGCCAAATGGATCTGTGTTAATGACCTTGCTGTGCTCAGCTGCTGGCTGGGAAAAGCCCGTAGGAACTGTGAACTCAACATGAATGTGGTGGTAGGTCCCAAGGGGTGAGCTGAGACCATGAGTCCATTGTGGTTCCCACAGCAGAGATCTGAGCCGTGCAGTTTTCGTGGACATCCCTAATGTTTTCATGGAGTGAGAGAGACAGATGGTACTCAGTAAGCATAAGAAATGAATGAATAAATAGATAAAGGTATGAGAGGAGCTATAAGTACTATGCAAAACCTGAGGTGGCACAGAGAAGGATTGGGAGTGCTAGGGTGGGGAGGGCTGCAACTGATGTAAAATGGGTGGGTAGGTCTCATTGAGAAGGAGGCATTCAAACCTAGTCCTGAAGGAGATGAGGGAGTTAGCTATGGGACTGTCTCGGGGAGGAGCGTTCTCTGAAGAGAGAGGAATGAAGATGCTGCCCTAAGGTTGCAGCATGCCTGGCTGTTTGAAGAGCAGCAGTGGAGCCGGAGTGGAGAGGGCCAAGGGGAGACTGGGAGGAGAGGGTGTCTTCCTCGTCGCATAAGCTTAACTCCTACTCTGATTGATGTGAGCAGATGATGGAGAGTTTGGGTAGGGGAACAATATGGTCTTAATGTTTTAAAAGCACCGATCTGGCTTTTAAATCAGAATAGATTCAAGGCAGCTAAGATGGAGCACTGGAGACCAGCTGGGACATGAGGACATTAGCTCAGGTAGGAGAAGATGGTGTCATGGAAGTGGTGAGAAATCAGGGGTGATATGGTTTGAATTAGTGTCCCTCCCCAAATCTCATGTCTAATTATAATCCCTGATGGTGGGAGGTGATTGGATCATGGGGGTGGATTTCCCTTTGCTGTTCTCCTGATAAAGAGTGAGCTCTCACAAGGTCTGGTGGTTTAAAAGTGTGTAGTGCCTCCTGCTTCTCTTTCTTCCTTCTGCTCTGGACATGTAAGACGAGCCTGCTTCCCCTTCACCTTCTGCCATGATTCAGAGGTTCCTGAGGCTTCCCCAGCCATGCTTCCTATGTGTCCCGCAGAACTGTGAGCCAATTAAACCTCTTTTCTACATAGATTACCCAGTCTCAGATATTTCTTTATAGCAGCATGAGAATAGACTAATACAAATGGCCAGGCTGGGTGTGGCGGCTCATGCCTGTAATCCCAGCACTTTGGGAGGCTGAGGTGAGTGAAGTGCTTGAGCGCAGGAGTTCAAGAACAGCCTGGGAAACATGGCAAAAAATCCTGTCTCTACAAGAATCATACACACTAGCCAGGCATGGTGGTGCTATACACACACACACACACACTAGCCAGGCATGGTGGTGCTACACACACACACACACTAGCCAGGCATGGTGGTGCTACACACACACATACACACACACACACACTAGCCAGGAATGGTGGTGCATACCACTACCTACTTGAGAGGCTAACTGAATCAGGAGGATCACCTGAGTCCAGAAGGTCAAGGCTGCAGTGAGTCATGACTGAACCACTATACTCCAGCCTAGGCGACAGAGTGAGACCCTGTCCCCCCACCAAAAAAAAAAATCTGATCCCCATCAGATTCTGAATGTATTTTGAAGGAAGAGCTAACAAGATGTCCTGATGGACTGGTGAGAGAAAGAGAGGAATCAAGGATGCCGCCCACAGTTTTGGCCTGAATAATGAGAGGAAATTAGTGCCAATACCATAAAAAAGAACATGGAGCTTTCAAACCAGCAGAGGGAAGTTTTATCTATCCAGTAGAAAGAAGGAAGAACAAGTATGAAAATGTGAAATAAGAAATATGAAACAAGATAGCAAACATAACTCTTAATATAACATCAATTTATAGGAATATAAATGAATTAAATTCATAATTCAAAATACAGAGACTTAAATTGGATTAAAAACACAAGATTTAAGAATATACTTTCTGCAAGAGACACAACAAGAAGTTGAAAATAAAGGGATAAAAGAAGAAATAGCAAACAAATTTTTTGTATTTTTAGTAGAGACGGGGTTTCACCATGTTGACCAGGATGGTCTCGATCTCTTGACCTCGTGATCCATTCGCCTCAGCCTCCCAAAGTGCTGGGATTACAGGCTTGAGCCAGCGCGTGCCTGTAATCCCAGCTACTCAGGAGGCTGAGGCAGGAGAATTGCCTGAACCCAGGAGGCAGAGGTTGCAGTGAGCCGAGATCACGCCATTGCACTCCAGCCTGGGTAACAAGAGCAAAACTCCGTCTCAAAAAAAAAAAAAGAAATAGCAAGCAAATATGAGCCAAAACATTTTATAAGAAAAAAATAAGAAAAGTAAAAGGAATAAAGAATCATAAAACTATAAAAATCATGAAAAATATATACACACCTAGTAATATAGACTTAAATATGTATGTGTGTATATTTAGACACATGCACACACATATAAAAAGTAGCTGTAAAAACAGAAAAATAGATAAATCAACCATTTTATTTGAATATTTTAACATATTCCTCTCATAAGTTTATAGAGCAAGCAGACAAAATTTATTAAGTATACAGAAGACTTGAACAACTTGTTTAATAATCTTAAATGTGTGTGTACAATTATATGCAAATATGTAATTTATACCTAACAGAAAATGCATTTTGATTATATGTAGAACATTTACAAAATTGACCATAAATCAGAGCACAATAACAGCCTCAATAAATTCCATAGGGCCAACATCATAAACATCATATGGACAGTGTTTATATTTAGTCCATTTTCACACTGCCGATAAAAGCATACCTGAAACTGGGAACACAAAGTGGTTTAGTCCATTTTCACACTGCTGATAAAAGCATACCTGAAACTGGGAACACAAAGTGGTTTAATTGGACTTACAGTTCCACATAACTGGGGAGGCCTCAGAATCCTGGTGGAAGGTGAAAGGCACTTCTTACACAACGACAGCAGGAGACATATGAGGATGAAGCAAAAGTGGAAATCCCTGATAAACACATAAGATCTCCTGAGACTTCTTCACTATCCCAAGAACAGCACGGGAAAGACTGGCCCTCCTGATTCAGTTACCTCCCCTTAGGTCCCTCCCACAGCAAGTAGGAATTCTGGGAGATACAATTTCAAGTTAAGATTTGGGTGGGGACACAGCCAAACCAGATCAGTGTTCTCTGTCTAAAATGAAATGAAACTCCAAATCAGTTAAAATAAAATCCAAAGACTGTGTCTAGGAACAAAAAATGACAATACTAAATAGTCTTTGAATTAAAGAAGAATTAATAAAGGCAATCACAAAATATTTAGGATTCAATGAATGAACAAGCCATATGGCAAAAGTTGTGGGACATAGATCAGTCAACACTTAGGAGAGAAGGGATAGCCTAAATACATCACTAAGAAGACACAGAATACCAAAAACAAAGGAGCCAACTGCTTATCTCAAGAGGCTGGCAAAGTAGCAACAGAATAAGCTTTAAGAAAAAGAAGGAAATCATAGACATAAAGGCAGATGTAAATGAATAGCAAATAAAAAAATCATGGAAGCTTAGTAAAGCTGAACATAGGTCTTTTGAAAAGATTAATAATATAGACAAACCACTGGTAAGAGTGATTGAGAAAAAAAATAAAACAGAATTTAAAAAGGAAAATGATAGATGCAATAGATGTTTAAAAATAGTAAAATAGTCTTACAAAAATATTACACAGCACCAATACATTTTAAAAATTAGATGAATTTTCTAAAAAAAAAAAAAAAAAACAAATGCCAACATTGGCAAAGCATAAGTAAAAAACTCACACAGACCAGTAATGAGTAAAAAATTAAAATTCTAGCCAGTCCCTCCCTTTAAAGAACTAGGCCCATATCCCTTCACAGTTAAATCCTACAAAGTATGTATAGAGAAAATAATCCCCATCTTTTAGAAACTGGTCCAGAAAATAGAACGAGGAAAAAAATGGTCTGATTCATTTAATGAAGCTAATTTAATTGTTACTCTTAAACTAGACAAGGACAGGAGCAAAAAATGATAGGACCAGTTCATCTGCAAAAATAGATGAAAATAATACTATATAAAACATTAGCTAACTGAATCCAATCATGTCAGTGGGTTTCTGGGAAGGATGCTGGGTGGTTTAACAGCAGAAAGTCTGGCAATTCACATTAATGGACCAAAGGAGAAAAAAAATATGATTATCCCAAGAGTTGCATAAAAACCATGTGATGAAGTTCAATATCTATTTACAATGATAATCAAAATGACAAAGTGCAATACCTATTTATAACAATAATTATCATCCTAATGCATTTCTCAGGAAACTAGAACTAGAGGTGGACTTCCCTGACTCTGGCAAAGTTGCTTACTCCAAATGCACAGCAAGTCCCACTGAATGGAGAAATGTGAGCTTCACTGTTTATTTCTTTATATTTATTTTTTTCTTCTGAGATGGAGTCTCGCTGTGTCGCCTAGGCTGGAGTGCAGTGGTGTGATCTCGGCTCACTGCAACCTCTGCCTCCCGGGTTCTAGCAATTCTCTTGCTTCAGCCTCCCGAGTAGCTGGGATTACAGGCGTACACCACCACGCCTGGCTAATTTCTGTATTTTTAGTAGAGATGGGGTTTCACCATGTTGGCCAGGCTTGTCTTGAACTCCTGACCTCGTGATCCTCCTGCTTTGGCCTCCCAAAGTGCTGAGATTACAAGCATGAACCACTGCACCCAGCCCACTGTTTAGCTTTTTAAGAAGAAACCACACACACACCTGGGTCTGTCTGGCCCCACATCTCATGCTCTACCTCTGTTGTTTTCCATCAAGTAGGGGCAAAGACTGAGGCATAGCAGGCTCTTGGAATTTTCTCTGGAGCAAGGTCCTTTTGGTTGATTATAATAGAAACCCACTTAAATCAATTCTGCAAAAAGTGGGAACTTGATGGTAGATATGACAAGGCCAAACTATTGAGTGATATCTACTTAAGGTATTAGGTATCTTGTGGGTACCTCATGGGTGAGCAAGAATCTACTTATCTTGCTGGTTCCAAATGGCACCACTCGGTACTCCAGGGATGAATGACTGTTTCGCTCCTCAGTTTTTGGAGGTATGGGGAGAAGAATGGCGGATTCCATGAGAGAAAGGCTGTGGCACTCCACGGTATGGGCAGTAATCCTCATGTGTGGGTAGGATTACTAGGAAGAGGAAAATTTCAGAAATGTTTGCAGGTGTGAGCTGTAGTCTGTCTTCCCTTGTTCCTCAAGAGGACCTTTAGTCAAGAGCTATTTTTTTAGATCTCTGGAGTTTTTGATGTTAGCTATGTGATGTTTGTTTCTTTCTTCCAATGTCTTCCTATAATAAAGCAAGAAACAAAATGCCACACTTTATTCAGGTCACACAAGAAGACAGGATCTCACAGCCCCAAATCAGAAGTAGGTTCATGCCCCACTTTCTGTGCCTCCTCCTCTGGGCCCTTGAGTCTTCTCATCCGTGCACTGGCCTTGCACTTGTATGCCTGTTCCCTGTTTCATTTCCTTCTCCCTCTTGCTCTCCCTCTCCCCTCAATTCAACTCCTCTGGATCTATGAAAATTTGAGATTGGTGCAATATTTATCCTGTGCAAAGTGCATGAAAATTTTACATCCTTAATTCAGAAGACCAGCAGAGACTGGCTGGTGCCTCTTACACTCAAGCTCAAAATTTTGTAAGACAGTCTCTGATTTCCCCAGCCTGTGTCAGGTGTCCATCCAAGTGTAATTGCTTTCTGGCCAGAAATAGGGCAGTAAGGAAGGGTGGGAACAGGGTCCCAGGAACAAACATGGCTATAGGGAACCATGCCTTTAGGTAGGACTGGCTCTCAGAAAAGAGAGGTGTGGGTTGGCTGGACTTCCCAAGTGCACTCTGCACCTGTCTGCACAAAAAGTACAAAGATTTCTTAAAAGCCAGAGCCTGGCCAGATAGGATAACACCCGGCTCTGCAAGTGAGGTGGTCCGGGACAGCAGCAGCTAGGACCCTGACCGTGGAGAAGCAGCGTTCAGTTGTCGGCCTGATGATTTCTGAGGACAGGGAGCTAGTTCTAACTAGGAAGAGGAAAAATTTAGGAGAAAAGAATTCATAACAGCTTGACACCCTCCAGGCTGAACCCAGCAATTTTATTTTTACTTGTTCAGGAGGGGGAAAAGTCATCACTAATTCCACAATTACTTCATTCCAGAGTACTGGTGAAAAATGACTTCAAGTGTAAAATACTGTCTACTAAAGAATTAACTTAATAGATAATTTGGATTCAATTATTGGCTCAATACTAAAATTTTCTGGGAAAAGCGTAGGCAATATTTTATGACTGTCACATGATGCAGCGATTATGAAATTAGTTATTAATGACTTATGAGAGAGACACTTAAAAAAAGTCAACTGGGGAAGGAAATACATCACTTAGGCGTTTATAGGGCAGGCTAAGATGGGGGATTCTTCCTCCTCCATTTCTCAAGTGATTCCAGTTTTGCTGACCGAGCCTCTTGCCTTGGCTCTGTCCTTCCTCTGCCCATGTGTGTGATTTGGGGTTGGAGTCATACATGAATTCTTTGGGAGCAATTAGAAACTGAAGGTTGCTGTCATCCATCATGGCCAGGGGGACACCATCTCTGTCCACCCTGAGAGTTGGATGCTGACCTCTCCCCTCTGCTCCTGGCCATTGATTATCTGCAGCCAGCATTGTGTGAGCACCAAATGAACTTTTAAAACCTGAATGAATTGCAGGCAGTTTATGACCATTAATTCCCACCTATAACCTGCTTGCTAGTCAAAGGGAAATTTTTTTGAAGTCCCCTGGGTTCACTTTGGGGGTGAGTATGATATACCTTCATTAGTACCTTTAAAGTTACTGGTGAGGCTACATTCTAAATTCAATTGAAATGACATTTGTTCATCCTTCCCACAATGCCCGGCACTGTGCTGGAGCCTGCAGGGAATGGGAGAGATGTAGAAGATGTACTCTTTGCTCACTTAGAGCCTCCAGCCTAAGGGGTAATCTGTGATGAAGCAATGCTGTGACAGTACTATTTAGGACAGGGAAACTGCCCGGTTGAATGGCAGATGCAACATGTGTCCCTTAGAGTGAGATGCTGGGGACAGAAGGTCCTCACCAAAGGAGGAGTGTGGGAGGTCCAGATTCTGACATTGAACCAAGAGCAGTATGAAGGGGCAACTCATTCATTCCACAAATACCAGTTAGGTCTACAAGGTGCCAGAAGAACTCCACAGGGCTCTAGGTCCCAGGGACACAAAATCACAAAGTAGACCAATGCTCTTTGCAATTCATTCTAGGCAACAGACATCACGTAACTAACACCAGCCTGGGAAACAAGAGTAAAACTCTGTTTCAAAAAAAAAAAGACAGTGATCCAGGTGAGAGAAGTCCAGTGTGTAGACATGGAAGTGGTCAAATTGTGGATGTATTTTGAAGGTGGTGTTCACAGGTTTTGCTGGTGGAGTGTGTGGTCTGAAAGAGAGAGAGAATTTCAGGTTGGCTTCAAGGCTCCCTTTTATCCCTGGTAAACTTTGGGTTGAAATATGCACCCACAGAAGGAACTGTGCCATCTCCAGGCAAGATCACATCCTTGCTAGGCTCCCTTCTGGTAATATGGTTTGGATGCCCCACCCAAATCTCATGTTGAGTTGTAATCCCCAATGTTGGAGGTAAAGCCTCATGGGAGTTGTTTAGCTAATGAAGGCAGATCCCTAATGATAGCTTACGTCATCCCCTCAGTGATAAGTGAGCTCTTGCTCTTGAATTCTTGTGAGATCTGGTCATTTAAAAGTGCATGACACCAGTCCTGCCCCTTGACCTTCTTTCTCTGTAGCTCCTGTTCTTGCCATGTGATGTGGCTGCCCTCTCATTGGCTTCCACCATGATTGGAAGCTTCCTGAGGCCTCCTCAGAAGCACTATGCTTCCTGTATAGCCTGCAGAGCCCTGAGCCAGTTAAATCTCCTTTCTTACAAATGACCCAGTCTCAGGTATTTCTTTATAGTAATGAAAGAATGGATTAATACAGAAAACTGGTACTGAGGAGTGGAGAATTGCTAGATACCTCAAAATGTGAAAGCGACTTTGGAGCTGAGTAACAGGCAGAGATGAGAAGAGTTTGGAAGATTCAGAAGGAGATAGGAAAATGGGAGAAAGTTTGGAACTTGTCAGAGACTGGTTAACTGGCTGTGACCAAAATACTGACAATGATATGGACAGCAAAGTCCAGGCTATCCTGGACTTTGTGAGGTCTCACATAGAAATGAAGAACTTATTGGGATCTAGAGCAAAGGTCCCGTGTATTATGCCTTAGCAACAAATTTGGCTGTATCTTGTCCACGTCCTAGGGATCTGTGGAAGTGTGAACTTCATCGTGATGATTTAGGGTATCTGGTGAAAGAAACTTGTAAGCAGCAAAGTGTTCAGGAGATGACCTGGCTGCTTCTAGCAATCTATGCTCAGATGTGGGAGCAAAGGAAAGAGTTAAACTGGGGACTTATATTTAAAATGGAAGTAGTGCCTAAAAGTTTGGAAAATTTGCAGCCTGGCGATGTGGCAGAAAAAAAACAAAAGCTTTTTCAGGAGAGGAATTCAAGTGGGCTGTGGAGCCACCACTTACTAGAGATATTTGCATAATTAAAAGAGAGCCAAGTGCTAATATCCAAGGGTGGGGGAAGGGAAGCCTTGAAGCCATTTCAGAGACCTTCCTGGCAGGCCCTCCCATCACTGGCCCAGGAAAGAATTTTTTTTGTGGTCAGGCCCAGGGCACTGCTGCCCTGAGCAGTCTCAGGACACCACTCTCTGCATCCTGGCCACTCTGGCTCCAGCCTTAGCTCACAGGGCTCCAGATACAGCTTGGGACACTGCTTCAGAGGGTACAAGCTATCAGCCTTGACAGCTTCAATGTGGCGTTAAGTCTGTAGGTGCACAAATGCAAGAAAAGAGGCTTGGGAACTTCCACCTAGATTTCAGCGGATACATGACAAAGCCTGTGTGCCCAGGCAGAACCTCCTGCAGAGGTGAAATCCTCACAGAGAACCCTTTACCAGGGCAATGCAAAGGGGAAATGTGGGATTGGAGCCTCCACACAGAGTTCTTAATAGGGCACTGCCTAGCAGAGCTGTGAGAAGGGGGCCACGTCCTCCAGACCTGAGAATGGTAGATTCGATAGCAGCTTGCACCCTGCACCTGGAAAAACTGCAGGCATTCAACTCCAGTCAGTAAGAGCAGCCCTGGTGTCTGAGCCCTGCAAAGCCGCAGGGGTGGAGCTGCCTAAGATCTTGGAAGCCCCCTTCTTGCACCAGTATGCCCAGGATGTGGGACATGGAGCTAAAGGCAATTATTTTGGAGCTTTAAGATTTAATGACTGTCCTGCTGGGTTTTGAACTTGCATAGGGCCGGTAACCCCTTTCTCTTGGCCAATTTCTTCCTTTTGGAATGGGAATGTTTGCCCAATGCCTATACCCCCATTGTATCTTGGAAGTCAGTAACTTGTTTTTGATATTGCAGGCTCACAGGTGGAAAGGACTCACCTTGTCTGGGATGAGACTTTGAACTTTTGAGTTAATACTGGAATGAGTTAGGATTTTGGGGGACTTAACTCATTTTAGAATTAGTGAGTTGGGAAGGCACAATTGTATTTTTAGGAAGGCACAATTGTATTTTTGTGATATGAGAAGGATGTTTGTATTTGGGGGGCCAGGGGTAAAATAATATAGTGTGAATGTTCCACTCAGACCTCATGGTGAATTGCAATTCCCAATGTCAGAGGTGTTTGGGTCGTGAAGGTGCATCCCTTGTGAATGACTTGGGCCATCCCCTTAGTGATAAGTGAACTCTTGCTCTGAGTTCTTGTGAGATCTGGTCATTTAAAGTGTTTGGCACCTCCCCTCCCCTACCTGTTGTTCCCATTCTCACCATGTGATGCACCTGCTCCCCCTTTGCCTTCTGCCATGATTGGAAGCTTCCCAAGGCCTCCCCAGAAGCAGATGCTGCTATGCCTCCTGTACAGCCTGTAGAGCCATGAGTCAGTTAAACCTCTTGTCTTATAAATTACTCAGTCTCGGGTATTTTTTTTATAGCAATGCAAGAATGGCCTAACACACCTGCCCTGCCTGCTTTCCTCACCCCACTTCTCTTGAGCATGTCTCCTCAATAAGCTACTTCAAGAACCTCTATCTCAGGCTTTACCTCTCAGGAGTTTGGAGATCATAAACTTTCACAGAAGTAAAACAATCATGTGACCACCATCCAGATCAAGAAATTGAAACACTGCCAGCTCCTAGGAAGTCCGCTGGTGCCTCATCCCGAAGGCTGTCATCAGTCTGAATTATAAAACCATAGATTCGTTTTGTCTGCTTTTAAACTTTGTATTTACTTACTTATTAGACAGGTTCTTGCTCTGTCACCCAGACTGGAGTGCAGTGGTGAGATCATGACTCACTGCAGCTTAAACTCCTGGGCTCAACTGACTCTCCTTCCTTAGCCTCCTGTGTAGCTGGGGCTACAAGGGTACACCACCATGCCCAGCTAATGCTCTTAAACTTGATATAAATGCAGTAATACAGTATGCATTACTTCTTTCACTTGAGATTATGGCATTCATTCATAATGTTGCTTGTCGTGGTAATTCATTCTCCTTCATTGTTGTATAGTATCGAATCCTGTGAATATACATTGCTTTCTTATCCAATTTAATGCTGATGGGCATTCTGGATTGTTTCCAGGTTTTGGCTATTACAAATAACAATCCTATTAATATTCTTGTATCTGTCTTTTGCTGCACCACATATGCATCCATTTTTGTAGAGTGTCTAAGGATGGAATTGCTAGGTCATAGCATACAAAAATATGTTTAGTTTTTTTTTTTTCTTTTTTTTTGAGATGGTGTCTTGCTCTGTCACCCCAGCTGGAGTGCGGTGGCACAATCTTGGCTCACTGCAACCTCCGCCTCCTGGGTTCAAACAATTCTCCTGCCTCAACCTCTCAAGTAGCTGGGATTACAGGTGCGTGCCACCACAACAGCTAATTTTGTATTTTTAGTAGAGATGGGGTTTCTGCTAAGCATTTTTTTCACAGTGTTTGTATAATTACTCTCCTGCCAACGTGTATGAGTATTCCAGTTGCTCCACATAATTGGAAACATTTGGTATTGTCTGTTCTTTTTATTTCAACAATTCTGCTGGTATTTCAGCAATTCTGCTGGCAGTGTTTCATTATGGTTCTAATTATTTGTTCCTTGATGATGACAAAAAAGATTGAGCATATTTTCATGTATATTGACCATTTGGATGTGTTAACTTTTATAAAAATGTCTGTTCATGTCTTTTTCCCATTAAGCAAAAGCTAGGTTCCTGTCTTTTTTATTGATTTTTTAGGATTTCATTGTGTATTCTGGATATGAGTCCTTTGATTACATGCCATGCAAATACAATTTCTCACTGGGGATTGCCTATCACTTTCTGAATGGTGTTTTTTGTTGGACGGAAGCTCTTATTTATAATATTATTATTTATTTCCTTTAGGGTTAGTAGATTTTGTATCGTGATGAAGAAATCTTTGTTAACTCATGATCCTGAGTGCAGTACAGATCCTCAGTTGCTATCCACTGAAATGGGAGGAGACAGGGAGTATCAGGTGTCTGAGGGGGGCTGTGGGGAACTCAGGTTGGGGTATGTTAAGTTCAAGGTAAATATTGAACATCCAAGTGAAATTTCACATAGATGATCAGATCTGTGAGTTAAGAGTTCAGGAGTTAGGTTGTCATGAAGGCAATGCTAAAACAGTGTTAGAGAGGATGCCAAACACTGAGCTCCCAGGCTTTGCCATGTTAAGAGTTCTGGATGAAACAACCAAGGAAGGAGACTGAGAGAGAGCAACACTAGCAAGATGGGAGAACAGTGAAAACACTGTGGTGTTCTGGAGGGCAGGTGAAGAAAGTGTAGGCGGGAGAAGGATTAGCCCTGTGTTGGATGTTGTGGACATGTCTTGTAAAATGAGCACTGGAAATTGCACCTTGGATTCAACAACAGGGAGGTCATCGGTGACATGATAAGAACAGTTTTGGAGGAGGGTAGGGAGGAAAGGCAGACTGGAGGAGGTCCAAAAGAGAAATGACTGGATTAAGAAGAAGGTCACTGCGGTAGCTACAACTCTGACTCCATGACAGCCCAGGCCAGGCATCAGGAGTCTAGAAGAAGGGAGGGACCTGCTAGTCCCAAGTGAGGCAGCAGACACAGGAGTGAACCCGATAATCCTGCTAGAACCCAGAGTTGTTTAATGAGTCAGCCCAGCTAGAGGTGGGGCTGGGTGCTTGCTAAGGAAATGCTCCTGAGCAGACCCATAGGGGCTTGGAAGGGAGAGACAGCTTTGTGGAAGTCCTGGGCTATGTCGAGTTCATAGACACAGCACGCAGTGCTCTCTATGTGTCTCCCAGCTCATTTCCCTGTGTTGTTTCCTCCCTCCCACTTCTTGTTCCTTCTGTGCAAAACTTTCAGCTTGGGGGTCCCTATTGCATCAGCTACCCACATGTCAGCGTCTTCATTTAGTCCGTTTCCTATCCCATTATCTCCCCCAGTGCTTTCTCCTGATGGATTCCTACATATCCTTAGTCTCAGTCAGGAAACACGTCCTCCAGGAAGTCCATGACCATTTAGCATCCAGCATCTACCTCCGTGGCACTCCTCTCGGTGAGTTCACTGGTCTCTTTCTCCGTGTGTCTACAGCACTAGATGATGAACTTCTTGTGGGCTGTGTCTCATGCTTATCCATTTCTGTCTCATGCACAGTGACTGGCATAGAACAGATCCTCACAGGGTGTTAGCAGGGGACGACGGAGGCACTTGCATTAAGTGCAGGATGTGGACAGGCTGCCAGGAGGGAGAGTGGTATTCCGGCAGGAGAACAGTGTAGCAGCAACTCAGCAGTGCAGCCGCATTGATCCCGGCATGTGTGGGAGCCTGAGAGCCAGGCCTGGCCGAGGGCTTGAGGTGAGACAAGAAGGAGAGAGTGATGGCTCAGTGGGTGCCGGCCATATCGGAGAGGCAGCAGGTGCATGTGTATTCACACATGTGGCAATTGAGAAGAGAAATTATGGATATCAAATCAAGCTAATTTACATGGATAAGTGCAGCCAGTGAGTCTTGGCCTGCGGGAGCTGATTTATTTAGGGCAGGAGGAGATCCGGCAGGGAGCTCCCCTCAGGTGAGCGGGCAGCGGTGTGGCCACCAGTATAAATAATCCAGCTGTCAGCCCGAGTTAAAGCCTCTGTTACTCTGTTTACTGCTGGGGGAGGAAGCACCAGGCCTGTTTCAGAAATATGTTTGCAAGAGATGCACCTCGCCCTTTTTTTCTCTTCGTGGAACGCTGGAGGACTAATCTTTTTTAAAGCAAGCTTGATTGCTTTTAATTCTAATTATGAAAGTGAAATGTGTTCGGTACAGAACATGTGAATAATACAGAATGGTATGAAGACAAGAATTAAAATAACTCTACTTCTACTGCCCAGAGATAACCACTATAAGCATGTTAAAGAATTTCTTCCAGTCTTTTTTTATGTTTAAATGCATTTTAAATAGTATTCCAGTCTATGTTCTAATTTTTTTAAATTTAAGATTGTATTTTAATTCTTTTCCTATCCCATTGATAGAGGATGGCTCGAACCGTCTACCTTGTGGAAAACTGTCGTGTATTTAGAACTATTTGAAATTTTTTGTTGTTATCAGTAGTACTGAAGGCAGACTTTTCTTACATACTGTCAAATTGCTTTCCAGAACATTTGAGTGGGTGTGGACTTCGTTTTTTTGGTCTTCTGTTTTAATCAATTTATACTCCTGTTGGAGATCATTGGGAATGATCCTCTCGTGCTACTAGATATTACTATTAAAAATGTTTAATGGCCATTTGTATTTTTATGTAGTAAATTATATTCTTTGTCCGTTTTTAATTGGTATGTTTTTCTTTTTGTTGCTGTCTGATCTCTCTATATAACATGAAAAGGATCATTTAATTATAGTCTTATTTTATTCCAATGTATAATTTGCCTTTTTGTTTATAATGGGGTTTTTGACATATGCAAACTTCAATTTTGCATGTAGAAAAATTTATTACTCTTTCCTGACCTTATGCTTAGACAGTCTTTTCTGCCATGCATAACAATCCAAGATATAGGCAAAGACTTAGAAAAAAATATTTTTTTGCCGCAGTATTATTGATAAGAACAAATAAACTACTTACATATATTTTACTTATTTTATGATCTCATATCATGTATGAATCATAAAATCCATCTGATATTTATTTTGATGAAAATTATTTGTTTTCAATTATTAACCACATACTTAACCAAATGTCCCAAATAATCTTTTTCTGGCTGCTTAGTGATGACCTCTATTTAAAAAATAAATTTGCATATGTGTGTGCATTCATTTACATACTTGAATTTGTCTGTGAACTACATATTAATTTTCTCATCAGCTTCATGCCATTTGATTGCTGTAGTTATAGTCAGTTTTAATACTTGTCACAGCAAGTTTCTTGTATTACCCTGATTTTTTATAATGCTTTTGGAAAATTATTGCATCTTGATTTTTACTGATGACCATTTGAATCACTTAGTTAAACTTTAAGAAAAAAAATTTCCCCTGGCATTTTGATTGGAGTTATACTAAATTTATAAAGTGTTATGTGAAGAACTGACTTCTTTACAAGATTCAGCTTTCCAATCCATAGACATAATCTCTTTACTGAAGTTCTCTTTCGACACGGTATTGTTATTTTATTTATACAAAGTTGGGGACCCGCCTGGTTCACTTGGAAGATGGGAACAGGGAGCAGAGATGCTGGGGAGGCAGAAAGAGGCTGGGTAGCAGCTTGTCCCCATCTGTCCTTGCCTTTGACTCTCCATCTCTCTCCAGGAGCCCTACATGGGGCCTGCTAAGTGGGCACACTGGCTTCGGCCCAGAGGCGCAAGGTGTCCATGCCTGATGTGGAAGCCTATAGCAGGCATTGCTTCTCTTTCTAGATTGTTTTTGCTGCTCATGTCTTACTTCCACTCTCTTCCTTTCTGAAGGTTTATCTGGCTTTGGATTTATGGTTTTGCATACCTCTGGGCAGACAGGTGCAGGGAGGTACTCTTCTATTGTGGAAGAATATTGCCGTAGGTGTGAGGCTATGGCATGTGGGTACACAGCATGTTAAGCTGGCAAATGCAAGGTCTGATGGCTCAATATGATGCCCAACGAGGGTCTCCGGGCTCTCAGTGCCAAGTTACACAGATCAGTAACCCAGCTGATTCCCTGGCCTCAGTCTGTCATCTAAATGTTTGGGCTACCCTTTTGGCTTCTCTGTCTTGAGATAAAGCCAGAGTTGTACCTCTTAGTATTTGTATGTGTGACATGTTTGTGTGTATGTGTGTGTGTGTGTGCATGTCTGTGTGGGTTTTGGCTTCAGAAACTCTGTCTAGATAGCCTGAAATTTTGAGCCTGGATATCCTCCGGTTCTCACCCTTCATCACCTGTACTGTTTCTTTGCCTAGCTACTTTCTCTTTGAGTCTTCCTGGAGCAAAGAGGTCAGTCTTGCTGGAGTTGAGGGCTTGTATTGGAAGGGAAGATTAATAAGTTGGACACATTGGGTGCAAAGGTTATTCTGGTCCTGGAGGTTGTCTCAAGGTAGAGAATGGTTCCAGGGGGCATCCACATCCAGGGGCTCAAATTCCCATCCTGGGATTCCAGGTGGACTAGATCTTAGTTTGTCAATTTGATTAGACCCCAATGTGTCAGAAATGTCTCCAGCTCCTCTTAAACTCCAGATGTTTTCCTTATCTTGATCTGGGCTGGGGGATTTTCCCAGGACTCACCCTGCACCAGAAAGACCAGCATTCCCTGCCAGCTCCACTCTCCAGCCCACCTCAATGTGGGTGTCAGCTCCTTACCTTCCACCCAGGCTCCTGGGGACCTGGCCACCTTTGGGATGGTGGCTGAGATATCTCTTCCTGCTGGGCAGTGGCTCTCCTGAGGGTTTCCTGGTCTTGACAAGAGGGAGGAGTTGCAAGAGGAAGACAAGAGCAGAATGAAGTGCTCTGGGTTGGTTTCTTCAAGAGTTCTTATCACTCAAGAAAGTTTCTTTTCTTTTTTTTTGAGATGGAGTCTCACTCTGTTGCCCAGGCTGGAGTGCAGTGGTGTGACCTGGGCTCACTGCAACCTCTGCCTCCCAGGTTCAAGCAATTCTTGGATTCTCCTGCCTCGGCCTCCTGAGTAGCTGGGGCTATAGTCACATGCCACCACGCCTGGCTAATTTTTTTATTTTAAGTGGAGGCAGGGTTTCGCCATCTTGGCCAGGTTAGTCTCAAACTCCTGACCTGGGGTGATCTGCCCACCTCAGCCTCCCAAAGTGCTGAGATTACAGATGTGAGCCACCATGTTCAGTACCAAGGAAGTTTCCCAAGGCGGTTTTCTCTCTTTGAGAAGCAGAAGGAAAGAACTTCTATAGGTAAAGGGGAGGGAGAGGAGAGAGAAAGGAGAAAGTTCACTGCTATTTCTTGCCTTTCTTATCTAGGATACAAACTTCTGGTTTTGCATGACTCTCTTTTTCAAGGAGAAATACTTAGTCCCCTGCCCACCTGTCTCAGCCCCACCAGGCCATGCTGTCTGTAGCCTGACAATGTTTCCTTGGGTCCTCAGACCCCGCCTTTCACCTCCTGCTTTTCTCTTGCCATGCACCCCACACTTGAAGGCCGCCTCACCTCTCTTCTCCCTCCCAAGAGTTAGGTTCCATGTCAAGTCATGCAGAGTTGTCTAATTATAACAGATTAATCCATTAGGATTTATGCCTTTCTGTTTATTGGCTGGAACTATCCATTTCACAGCTGTGGCTCCCACATCTAACCAGCTAGCAGGCAATTTAAATATAGAAAGCAATTTAACCTAGTTGGATACCGAGGCATCTCGCTTAATGTAGTGCATAAATTTCGGAGCTCTTTGCTCTTAGTCCTCAAAAGGGCAGCCAACAATTTCATGTCCCAAAAAGAGTTGGCTTTTCAGGGAATTTACACCCCAAGAAGGAAACCTGGGTCTTGGCTGAAGGAAAGGAGTCTTTTCAAATGAGGTCAGGGGTTGTTTGCAGGTCAATTCAGCTTTTCTTTTTTCTTCCTCTTTTGGGGAAAATGATGTTTTCCTTGACTGAGCTTTTTTGGAGCCTGACATCCGTTGGAGGCTGTCTGCATTTTCCTCTCTCCCTTTAATTTTCATGTACTGCCTGTTTGAGGAAAGTGGTTTTTCCACGTTGTGCCAATAGTCAGGGTCACCCTGCCATCCAGGTGACACCATGCTCAATCTTGGTTCTCCCAGCTTCCTAGCACCTGGCTTATAGTAAGGCCCCACCTAATGTGTGTCATGGCTGGGAAGAATTGTGGAGGCAAGAGGCCATGAGAGCTTGCAATCCAACTCTAAACCCCAAACTGGAAGCAACAGTGACCAGGACACACAGACTAGGTAAAATTCTTCTATTATGTATGACTGCATGGCCATCCCCCTTTCAGGGAGGACATGAGCAGAGAGAGAGGTCTCGCTGAGACAAGAGAAGACTAAGGAATGAGGTAAAATCTCCAAGTGCCTGAAGAGCTTCCACAAAGTGGGATTGGATTTTTTCCTTTCTTTTTTTTCTGCAGGGCCTCAGAGGGCAGAGCTAGCGAGCGAAGGGATAGAAGTTATAAGAAGAAAGAGTTGTAACTAACTTATTTGTGGGGTGAACTTTGCATTGATCCAAGTTGAAAAAAATTTTTTTAATGGAACTCTCAAAGAAATTAACAAACTTCCTACAAGTATTTATGGCTAAGCAGAAGTTAGCCATGGCTGGAAGTTCTAGTGGACCTGAGAACCAGGGAGGTCTAGGAGACCTTGAAGATGTTGTCTAATGGGGCTTCTGTGATCCTCTATCTGGCTTTAGGAATCCACACACCTGAAATGCAATCTATTTTATCCACTGCCTTGGGCAGATGGGAGAAGAAAACCACAGGCTTTGGAGGGTGCTGGGAGCTTGCTTAGCGCAGAGTCCCTGAGCTGAGAGCGTGAGAACAGGTCGCCTTGGTTCCCACTGCTTGGATTCAGTTCTTCCCCAGGGTAGGATGGTGATTGCAGCAGCAGGGATAGACTGTCTGTTATTTTCCTAGAGCTGCCATAACAAGGTACCATAGACCAAGCGGCTTTAATCACAGGATTTTATCGTCTCCCAGTTATGAAGGCTAGAAGGCTGAAACCAAGATGTCGCAAAGCCACGCACCCTCTGATGGTGCTAGGGAAGGATCTGTTCCAGGCCTTACTCCAGCTCCTGGTGGTTCCTTGGCTTGTGGAGGCAGCACTCCAGTCTTCACAGGGCATCTCCCTGTGTGTGTGTCTCATACAAATTTTCCCTTTTTTCATATTGGATTAAGGTTGTGCCCTATTCCAGTGTGAGCTCATTTTAACTAATTACATCTGTTACAACCTTATTTCCAAATAAGATCCAAGTCATACTGGATTAGGGGTCTACCCTATTCCAGTGTGACTTCAACTAATTATATCGGCCATGACCTTATTTCCAAATAAGATTCCATTCTGAGATACTGCAGATATTAGAACTTCAATATGTACACTTTGGTGAAATACAATTCAACTCATAACAAGGTATGAAGAGATGGACTATAGAATGGTTGGTTTGATTGTAGGACCCGGCAGAGGTTTCAGATGGTTTTGATAGGTGTGAAATAACTCCAAAATGTTCCAGTCTGAGCCACTCACTCCCTGAACCCATCAATCTGCTCTATGCAAAGCCGCAAGCAGGTATTTCCTTTTTTTTTTTTTTTTCAACTCTAACTTCTAGTATTTGAAGTGGGCATCCCAGTTTAGCCCTTAATGGCTCTTCTTATACTAGTCTTTTGTTCCTGCAAAGAAACTATTACTGAGGACTTAATATAGCAGAAGTATGTGATCTATACAATATCTCAATTAGCCATGACTATGTGAAATAAACAGTACCATTCCCATTTTGCAGGTGAATAAATAGACGTTGAGAGGTTGCTTGGTAACATGCTCGAAGACACACAGCTAGCAGCAGCAGAATGGGGATTTGAAACCCTGTCTATTTGGCTGCAAAGTTCCTTTTCTCTCTGATATTGCATGTCACTTCCAAACTCGTTCATAAGCTTTTCAAGAGAATAGACTTCTCTTACATTCTACTTACTACCAGGTTGATTACAATTCACTCTAGGTGTTCCTTCAGTTTCTTGTGGTGAAATGTCCATGTGCTGTTAGCTGATGCCTACGCTCCCTTTTAGCTCCTCCGCTTCATGGTGAATAATCTTTTTTGACTAATGGATTGGTTTACTTCGAATCAGGAATTTGGTGATTATTCAGAGTTGGCATGTAATACAGCGTAGTATGGACGTGGAAGCAGTTCGATGCTAGGTGGCCTGCCTCCCGGGAAACTGTGTCCTGGGCTGGGTCCTCTACTTTGAGGCCAGAGGCTCTGCATCTTCTTTATTTCTCCAGGGAGCCATCAGGTCTGGGTGAATTGATTTATACTCTGTCAGCTCTCAACAGTCTTATGGGCAAGCCAGACACTGAGTTATTAAAATACAGTGAGATACAGTTGCCAAGAAGACTGAATGATCAGAGTCATCAAGCAGCACGTGCTCTTTTCACCCTTGGGAAGCCATCCAGTCCTGAAAGTTAATCGACAAGGAAAGAGACCAACTGCACTGTGGTGGCTGTAAGGGCTTATCACCAAGCTATGATAACCCTGACCAATCCTTTGACCTCTTTTTTTGTTTGTTTGTTTGTTTCAGCTTTATTTACGTATGGTATACAAATAAAAATTGTCTGTATTTAAGGTATGCAACCTGGTATTTTGATATGCAGATACACAGTGAAGTGATCACGTCTGTCAATTTAATTAACACATACCACCTCACATAAATATCTTTATCTTTTTTTTTTTTGGTGGTGAAAGCACTTAAGATCTACCTTCTTAGCAAATTTCAGTTGTATAATACAGTATTGTTAAGTATAGTGTACCATATTGTCCATTAGACCTTTAAAACTTACACACCTGGCATGACTGAAAGATCACGTATATACCTTTGAGCAGCATCTCCCCATTTCTTCCTCTTCCCATCCTCTGGCAGCCCCTTTCTATTCTTTGTTTCCATGAGTTTGACTATTTTAATTTGATTTTTTGAGATGGAGTCTCACTCTGTCACCCAGTCTGGAATGCAGTGGCATGGTCTTGGCTTACTGCAGCCTCTACCTCCCTCCTGACTTCGAGCAATTCTCCTGCCTCAGCTTCCCAAGTAGCTGAGATTACAGGTGCCCACCACCATGCCCAGCTAATTTTTGTATTTTTAGTAGAGACGGGGTTTCACAATGTTGGCCAGGCTGGTCTTGAACTCCTGACCTCAAGTGATCTGCTCCCTCAGCTTCCCGAAGTGCTGGGATTACAGGTGTGGGCCACCAAGCTTGGCTGAGTATCCCACATGTAAGTGATATCATGCAGTATCCGTCTTGCTGTGTCTGGCTTACTTCACTTAGCATAATATCTTCCAGGTTCATCTGTGTTGCCACAAATGGCAGAATTTCTCTCTTTTTAAAGGTTAAATAATAGTCCATTGTCTTTTTATACCACATTTGCTTTATCCGCATACCCATCAATGAACACTTACATTATTTCTATATCTTAGCTACCATAAATAGTTCAGCAATGAACATGGGAGTGAAGATATCTCTTTGACATACTGATTTCACTTCCTTTGCACATATACCCAGTAGTGGGATTGCTGGATTATATGGCAGTTCTATTTTTAATTTTTTGAGGCAACTCCATAGTGTTTTCTGTCATGGTTATACTAATTTACATTTCTACCAATGGTGGGTAAAGGCTTCCTTTTCTCCATATCCTTGACAGCAGTTGTCTTTTGCCTTTTGATTAGCCATCCTAAGGGTATGAGGTGATATCTTATTGTGGTTTTGATTTGCATTTCCCTGATGATTAGCGATGTTGAGCATTTTTTCATATGCCTGTTGACTGTGGTCAAATAAGATTATTTTGAGAAATGTTTATTTAGCTTCCCACTTTTTAATTGGGTAATTTTTTTTTTTTTTTTTTTTTGCTACAAAGTTGTCTGAGTTCCTTGTATATTTTGGATAATATATCCATTCCTATTCTCTTAGGATCTAGTTAACAAGCAGCCAGTGTAACAGGGCAGTAGATCAGGACACCTTCCATGGGCATGCTCACACTTACACACTTGCTCTGACTGTATTAGCTACAAACCCGCCCTTCCTGTGTCACCGATTTCATAACACAGAGAACATGGGATTTGCTTTAGGTTGCCTGTCTCAGATGATCAATATTTATTGAGCACTGATCATGTGCTAGGTGCTGGGCTATATATTGGTATGGCCAGAGAGACTGATCCATGCCTAATAAGCGTACTAAGAGATATTATGATATGGGGAATAACAAGGTGGGGATAGGTCCTGGCTCTTATGTGAGCACTTGGAGAGGCTGGGGCTTCAGGAAGGCCTCCAGGTGTTGAATCTTGAAGAGTAAGAGTTAGCCAAGACCAAACCACAGAAGGTAAAACAAAGAAGCAAAAAATGCCAACCAAGTCCTGGCAGAGGGAAGAGTATATGCAAAATCATGGATCCATAAAACAAGGTGTGTGTGCGCGTGTGTGTGTACGCGCACGTGTGTGTGTTTTCGTGTGTAAGTGGATTGGAAGTAGAGGATAAAATGCTAGAGATAGATGAAGTGGTTGACAAATCATGGAGATCGATCTATACCAGGTCAAGGGGCAAAGACTTAATTAGTCATGTAGATGACAGAATCATTGAAATGTTTCAAGTGAAGGAGTAACAGGGTCAGAATCATGTCCTCTAGGGAGCTGGCTTTGTGGAGGATTTCCTGGTGGAATTCCTGGAGACTCGCTGATCTCCGTATATATTGCTGAAGGAATCACTCTGGCGGTCGGGGGAGGGTTACTTCTTGGTGGTTTGCAGGACAGCTCTGCCTGCCTCTCAGGTAACTGCAGTGCCAGAGGGAGAGAGGCATTTCCTGACCATGTAGCTGCTTTTTTTTTTTTTTTAATTTTTCGAATATTATATTGGTTTTTCTTTTTCTTGTTTTTAATTGTACTTTAGGTTCTGGGGTACATGTGCAGATCATGCAGGATTGTTGCATAGGTACACACATGGCAGTGTGGTTTGCTGCCTCCATCCCATCACCCACATCTGGCATTTCTCCCCATGTTATCCCTCCCCAGCCTCCCCACCCCCTGACCACTGTCTCTCCCTTGCCCCCCCACCCCAACAGACCGCAGTGTGTGATGCTCCGTAGCTGGGTTTTTGAACTCATTTTCTTTTGGAGGTTTAGAGTTCTCTGCTCTTGAGTACATTGTGAACTGTTGAGGGTGGCTGCGGGGTAGGAGGAATGAGGTGTGTGTGTGTGTGTGTGTGTGTGTGTGTGTGTGTGTGTGTGTATGTGTGCACTCATGCATATGATCATCATCCACAACAGTGAGCTTGATATTAACCAGTCAATACAACAATACAATATCTGGCTACTCTCTCTTCTTTCTCTATTCATTTAGTATCTATTGCAGTGCTGATTGCATTGTACCTCTCATCTTTTTCTGTCTAGTCTACTTAACAGTGGGCAGAGACTATCTTCTTTATTTCACAAGTAATTCCTGAACATAATAGATGTTCAATAAATATTTGTGAAATGAAAGAGTAAATGGAAGAATGAGGGTTGCTGTGCTCCCTTGCACAAGACCCTGGCTTGGGACCAGCAGAGAAAGCTGAAGAAGGCAGCATGTCCTGCCTATGGCTGTGCCAGGTGGGAAACCATGGGCCTTAAAAGGTCTAAAATAGAGGGTTATGTCTTTAATAAGTGCATTGACTCTCTGAGGGGAGACTATACTTTGAAAATTGTCATACCTACAGGAAGGTCACATCTCAACAGGGCTTCAGGGTAGATCCCTGCATGTCCTGGACAGCTAGGTTTTGGGCATGGTCACCAGGCTTCCCAATTGCTCCAAATTACAGAAAAATCACAGGTGGGGTGTAGCACAGGCTTTTATGGGTCCTTTCCCTTGCAGCCTATTGACTGTCCTCTAAGTACAGGCCACGCTCCCTTCTCTGACGTAGCTGGTATTGGCAACTGTCAAATCCAATTAAGAATGCTGAAGCAGGTGCTGTAATAACAAAAAAAGACATGCATGCATCTGAAGCATTTTGCTTTAGTTTAAAATATCTCCATGTGCACTTATTTGCCAATCCTCTGGGGAGGGGTCAAAGCCTATTCTTGGAGTATGGGTCTCCTAATCAGAGTTCCCCTTCACTGTTCTTGGATCAACCACGCCTATGATGCATTATCTAAGAACTTGAGTTTTCTTTTACTTTTTCTTTTCTTTTTCCTTTTTTTTTTTTTTTTTTTTTTTTTTGAGACGGAGTTTCGCTCTTGTTACCCAGGCTGGAGTGCAATGGTGTGATCTTGGCTCACCACGCAACCTCCGCCTCCTGGGTTCAGGCAATTCTCCTGCCTCAGCCTCCTGAGTAGCTGGGATTACAGGCATGCACCACCATGCCCAGCTAATTTTTTGTATTTTTAGTAGAGACGGAGTTTCACCAAGTTGACCAGGATGGTCTCGATCTCTTGACCTTGTGATCCACCCGCCTCAGCCTCCCAAAGTGCTGGGATTACAGGCTTGAGCCACCGCGTCTGGCCAGAACTCTAGTTTTCTTTAAATTCTGGGTTTTTGTAAAGTAGAATAAGAACATTAAGACTCATGCAGAGCAATGTCAATGCAGAATTCTAGAGTTTTTATAATTATGCCCACCCCTTTCCCACCTTGCTCCCCAAGCCCCAGTCTGTTTTAGTGGGCTCACTCACATGTTATTTAACACCATTTAAAATGATGCCTTTATCAAGTCTTTCCAAAGCATTCAATATGGTGTACTTAGAATCACCAGCTTTCTTTTCATTTGTTATTGCATTTACAGCTTATTACTTTGCATAATATTTAATCTAGATGCATAATCAACAATAATAAGTGTAATTGGTAACAGACTCCTGATAAGCAGACAATTTGCTGCTGGGAGAGGGGTCCAGGGTATCTTGGAACCTGCCCAGTGATTTCTGTCCTCAGTGGAGTGGGGCCCCATCAGTAAGGTAAAAAGACATCTGCTCCATACCCTGTTTTTTCAGTGACTTTAGGACTGGCTGCCTTTGCTGCTCTTTTCTTCTCCAATCTGTTAGCCTGTCATGGGTAGGCAATTGAGACCAGTGCTTTCTGAGCTCCCCTTAGTTCTAGAGTAGACTTCTGGGCCCTCACAGGAAACGCTTCTAATTTCTCCTGCCTAATTTCTCCTCCTGCTTCCACCAGGCTCCCTAAGTCCTCCCCGGGGTCCCTGCACATGTTTCCATGTACAGGAAATCCCAGATCTCTCTTGATTTCTTATAAGCCACATAGATATGGAATCAATTCCCAGCTTTATCACACAGCAAGGTGTGACCTTGGCTATCATACTTAGCCCATCACACCTATCACATCCAATTATTGTTGCATTAAATTAAAGTTCAATGTGTTATAATAATAGCTATCATGATTGAGCGCTTACTGTGAACCAGGCCAGGTTTTACATGGAGTGCTCCATTTCACTTCTGCAACAACACTGAGAGCTAGGTGTTATTGATCTCAGTTTACAGCAGAGGATACTGAGAGTCTGGTAGTCTACAAGATCCTTTAAAATCTAGGTGGAAGAAGCCATGCTACCACAACTCTTGCATTCTGTGTATCTGCGAAATTAGCACCATGTGAACACTGCCAAAATTTATGACTTGTGCCTTCTAGAGGGTGAGTTGAGCAGCATTTGGGCCCATTTGCATTATGGCTGGGGCAGCCAAGGAGCACTGCATCCGATGTGAGGAGCAGTGACTCAAGGCAGCTCTGGAGGGCAAGTCTATGGAAGGTACCCTTCACACATCCCCCCAGATCCTTCTGCCCTCCTCAAGTTTTTGGGCTGTGATGAGAAGAGCAGCTCTCAAGATCTCTCAGATGTGCCTGGGGTCATTCTCCCAGTGTCTTGATGATCTCTGATCTCCACACGAGTCTTCTTGGCAAATGGTCAGTTGCCACACCCTTGGTTTGTACTCCTGACTGCACTCTTTTATTCTTTATCTGACCAGGCTGGAAATTTTTGAGATCTTCCTATGTTGCTTTTCTTTTCCTGATAATTGTTGTGTTGAAGTCACTTTCTTCTTGCATCTTACTTATGCAGTTAAAAGTAGCCATGCAGCTCCCTCCACTTTTGTTTAGAAATTTCTTCTGCCAGATATCTTAGTTTATCACTTTTAAATTCTGCTTTCTATAAAGCCCTCAGGAATAGACATAATTCAGCCAAGTTCTTTGCAACTTTATAGCAAGGACGGTCATTGCTCCAGTTTCTGGTACCTGTTTCTCATTTTCATCTGAGACCTCATCAGAACAGTGGTCTTTATTATTCATATTTCTACCAAAATTCTGATCAGGACCATGTAGGTAATCTCTAAGAAGAGTCCAACTTTCCCTACAGAGCTCCTTATTTTCTGAGCCCTCACCAGAATCATGTTTAATGCTTGTTGACTGAAATCCATGCTTTTTCTAACAGGCTTCTCCAAAATCTTGTAGCCTCTACCTATCACCCAGTTCCAAACTGCTTCCATATTTCCAGGTATTTGTTATAGTAACAATTCCATTTCTGGTACCAGTTTTCTGTCTTAGCCCATTTCTATTGCTAAAATGGAATGTTACAGACTGGATCGTTTATGAAGAATAGAAGTCTACTTGACTCACAATTCTGGAGGCTGGAGAGCCCAAGAGCACGGTGCTGACATCTGACGAGGGCCTTCATGCTGCATCATCCCATGGCGGAAGGCAGAAGGGCAATAAAGCATGGGAGCCAGGGACAGAACAAGAGGGAGCTGAACTAATTTTATTTATTTATTGTTTTAAGAGATAATCTCCCTCTGCCACCCAGGTTGGAGCATATACAATGTATCATATTTCACTGCAGCCTGGAACTCCTGGCCTCCAGTGGTCCTCTCACGTCGGCCTCCTAAGTACATAGGACTACAAGTGTGTGCCACCACCCCCACCTATTTTATTGTTTTATAGAGATGGCGTGTCACTATGTTGCACAGGCTGGTCCTGAACTCTTGGCCTCAAGTGATCCTTCTACCTCAACCTTCCAAAGCTCTGGGATTACAGGTGTGAGCCACCATGCCCAGCCTGAACTTGTTTTTATAACAAGCCCACTCATGTGATAACTAATCTACTCCTGGGGTTACGTTAGTCTATACATGGGCAGAGCCCTTGTGACCTAACCACCTCTTAAAGGTCTCAGCTGTCCATACTGCTGCATTGGGGATTAAGTTTCCCCCAGGAAACTTAAACAAAGTTCCAACATGAACTTTGAGGGAAACACTGAAACCATAGCAGGTTTTCTGGAAAGAGACAGTCTTTATTTTATCTCTGTGGCTCACTACACTTTTTTTGCATGGAATGTATTCTAACCTCTATGTTGTTGGACACCATATCCCTAGTTTTTTTTTTTTTTTTTTTGAGATGGAGTTTCACTCTTGTTACCCAGGCTGGAGTGCAATGGCGCGATCTCGGCTCACCGCAACCTCCACCTCCTGGGTTCAGGCAATTCTCCTGCCTCAGCCTCCTGAGTAGCTGGGACTACAGGCATGCGCCACCATGCCCAGCTAATTTTTTGTATTTTTAGTAGAGACGGGGTTTCACCATGCTGACCAGGATGGTCTTGATCTCTTGACCTCGTGATCCACCCGCCTCGGCCTCCCAAAGTGCTGGGATTACAGGCTTCAGCCACCACGCCCGGCCCCATTCCTAGTTTTATAGAAAGTGAAATTGCAAGTAAAACTCTGCCACAACCAAGGTGTAGTAAAAAAAGGTGCTGTGGGATTAGGAAGATCTCAGCTCACATTCCAGCCCTGCCATTTTCCAGCTAGCACCTTAAACAGATTAATTAATTTCTCTGCTTCTCGGTGCCTTATCTGTAAAGAGAAATAATAATATCTACTTTGCAGGGTTGTTGAGAGGATTAAATGAAAGTGACACTGCTCGGCAGATGGAGGGCAATCCACTAAGGGCCTTTTATTTATAATTCATTCATTCGACGAGGGTTTAATGAAAACCTGTGTTGTGCCCAAAACTATTCGAGGAGCAGGAGATACCGTGCCTACCTGTGGGAGATGGCTCTCTAACTGGGAAACATGCTGAGTGCACATGAGGCTGTGGAGTCCCATCGCCGGGTGGCATGGACCTAGTGCTGGAGCAGTGGGCCTACGAATCAGTTCTGTGACAGCTGCCCTTGTCCAGAGGGAGACTTCCCTGAGGAGGACAAGGTGGAGGAGATATCGTTGGGATCTGACAGAGAGGCAAAGCCAAGGCGACCGTTTGGAACCAGGGATCCTCTGGACTTCTTTGCCTGTTCCTTGGTGCAACTAGAGTGTTAAAGAGATTGGAAGAAGTTGAAGGTGAAAGTTGTGGGCTTGAGTGTTTCCTGTGTGGTAGGTTGACAGCAGATCATGGTGCCAAGACAGTGCTGACAACCCAGCCAGGGAAAGCGTTTGCTCATAGGGGCTAGTCATCACCGCCAGATCAGCCAGTTTTGGCTGCTGTGATATGTTTGCAAAGACAGGCAGCGGGCTCTTTCATCACCAGAATGTGTGGCATGTCCCCATGCCTCTAGCATTTGCTGGGGCACCAAAACAATGCCAATGACACAGAGATAAACAGCACAGTCATCCTTCTTGGCTCATTTCCGGGCAGGCCTCCTGTTCTGCTACCAATATCACTGGATCTTTTAAGAGAGAGGCTCCACCTTGGGGATCTCCCAGCTCTTGGCATCTTCAGCCAGGAGGCTGAAACAGCTCCTCCAGGAACCAATGTCATCCCTGTGTGAGGACACCTGCAGCCACCATGCCAACAGGCTCCTTGTCGCTGACACAGACAGCGACAGTCTCCCTTTCCCCTGACTCTGGGTTCTGTGGCAGCTGTTTAGTGACCAGAGATCCCTTTATGTTCAGTGTTTTCCAGGTTAATTAATCTAATTATTATCATCGCTGTAGTTTATATTTAGGCACACTGTGCAATTATATCATCCATCCTGCATTATTGATATGCAATTTGCCAGCACAAGGCAATTATTAATTCTTACCCTGTTGGGTTGTGTTACACAAACACGAAGCATCCTCAGTCCTGATGCCTGAGAGGTCAGCCAGTGTTTTGGGACCCCTGCTTGGGTCTGGGCTGGCAGTATTGTTAGAGAGCCATCCAGTGGGTATGAGTGGATGCCTCTTGATGAGTGGAGGTCTCTTTGAGCAAGATCAGGTAGTAGCAACATCCTCAGCTGAACTGGGAAGAGGAGCATGTGCCTCTGGTCTCAGCCTTCCCATCTAGGCCTTTCCTCCATGGCAGGCCTGTTGGTATCCTTAGAGGTTCAAACCCTGAGGGACTTCAACTCTGGTGCTTTAATGGGCTAGGAGCATCCAGGTCACCATGACCTCTGTTGTGACATCTCCTCTGTGCCAGGAACTTCACATATGCTCTCATTGAATCATCATGACAATCCCACAGAGTAGAATTATTATTCCCATTTTATTTATTTTTGAGACAGGGTCTCTCTCTGTCACTCTGACTGGAGTACGGTGGAGCCATCCCAGCTCATTGAAGCCTCAACTTTTCAGGCTCAGGTTACCCTCCCACCTCAGTCTCTTGGGTAACTGAGACTACATGTGTGTGCCACCACTCCCAGCTAATGTTTTTGTATTTTTGGTAGAGACAGGGTTTCACCATGTTGCCAGGCTGGTCTCAAACTCCTGGGCTAAAGCAATCTGCTCGCCTTGGCCTCCCAAAGTGCTGGGGCTGCAGGCATGAGCCACCACCCCCAGCCCATTCCCATTTTACAAATGAGGACATTGAGGCTTGGAGAGACTTAGGGACTTTCAAAAGAATTGTGGAGATGAGTTGCACCCCAGTTGGCTTTGCTTCAAAACCAACACCTTCTTAGCATGAAGAAAAGAATCTCATTTTATAAAGAATAAAGGGAAGTGGGCATTTGAACCTGACTTGATGCGAGAGGAAAGAAGAATTTAAGAGGACTGTCAGCATTAGCTGGCAGGGGACGGAGAGATAAAGGCACCCAAGCAGCAGGGCCTCTGGATTCCTGGAGCCACGTGTGCTTAAGCCATGGTGGCTTTTACATGTGCAGCTGTGATCATTCCTCCTGCTGGGCTGCTGAGAAGAAAGTGTTGTGTGTAGCAAGACAGGCCTGGGGCATGTTCTCACGTGACCGCTGATGGCAGGGTGGGACTTCCGGGGAGATAATGATGTGCCAGGGCAGGGACAGGACGCCCACAGGTACTGTTGTGTCCTTAAGCACCCATGGTGTCTAGGTGTGTGAGAGACACTCTTTACTGGGGACGTCTGGCTTTTGGAAGGTCCATGGGGATTACAGGGTGAAGTCACCCTGAGAGACTGTGTCTATCTCCCTGCTTGTCACTCTGCCTGCCCCCTCCTATCTAAGCCAGGTGAGACCAAAGCAAAAGGACAGTGCAGGGAGGCCTGAGAAGGAAAACTGGTGTCAAAGAGCCGCTTTCTGCCTCGGAGTGGGGGCAGCTGGAGGCTGAGGAAGGTTGACTTCTTATGTTTGGGTGGTATGGACACGAGAGTCAGGCTGTCCTCTGTCCTCTCCTTCCCTCTCTGCTGTATTCATCATGTTTTTAAATGTTCTGTGTTTTGTGATGTTTTGACATCTTGCAGGAGACCCTCCTACTCCTGCCAGGGCCAACTGATTCCTAGAGAGGGCAAACAGCTCACCTGTAAATATACCCTTCATATGCCCAAACCAGTCATCCCCCAGCCCATCCTCCTACTCATCTCCTTTATCTAACTCTTCCCCACCCAGCAATATTTCCCTGCCTGGAATCACTCCAGGGTCAGGTACCAAGCAGCTAGGGACCACGTTTATACCCAGAGCCCACTGACTTTATTCAGAGGAGCCAGCCCTAGGCCTGCCCACGCTACCCCACCTTGCCTTCCCAAGAGCTACGTGATAGAGCCTCTGCTTTCCTGGAGCCGGCTTCTGCCTCCTGCCTGACTCAGGTGCTTGCCTGTGTGGCCGTGGCTGGCGATACCTTCCATTTGTAGGGGAGCTGGGAATAATCATAAAATCTTTTAGTGGCGGCTGGGCACAGTGGATCACGCCTGTAATCCCACCACTTTGGGAGGCCAAGGTGGGCAGATCAGGAGGTCAGGAGATCAAGACCATCCTGGCCAACATGGTGAAACCCTATCTCTACTAAAAATACAAAAAAATTAGCTGGGCATGTTGGCACACGGCTGTAGTCCCAGCTACTGGGGAGGCTCAGGCAGGAGAATTGCTTGAACCAAGGAGGCAGAGATTGCAGTAAGCCGAGATTGTACCACTTCACTACAGCCTGAGCGACAGTGCGAGATTCTGTCTAAAAAAAAAAAAAAAAATCTTTCAGTGGCATTAGCATCTACGTGCCATTACTCAGTCACCTCAATTAAAACCCTCAGGTACACTTTAATACAACTGCTGCCAGGACAGCCCAGATTCATGGTCCCCAGTGCAGCCCTGCGGGGTCCTGGCCGGGCCTTGTCATACCTGGGAGCAGCCGACTGTGGTCACTGTGAGAGGACGGCACACATTCCGTGGAGAGGATGGGATAAAGGTTCCAGCCCCTTCTGGCTTGTTTGGAAAGTCAGAGGGGCACACCCAATTCTTTTTATTATTTTTTTTCAGATGGAATCTTGCTCTGTCACCAGGCTGGAGTGCAGTGGTGCGATCTTGGCTCACTGCAACATCTGTCTTCTGGGTGCAATGATTCTCTTGCCGCAGCCTCTCAAGTAGCTGAGATTAGAGGCACACAACACCATGCTTGGCTAATGTTTGTAGTTTTAGTAGAGATTGGGTTTCGCCATGTTAGCCAGGCTGGTCTCCAACTCCTGATCTCAGGTGATCTGCCCACCTCAGCCTCTGACAGTGCTGGGATTACAGGCTTGGGCCAACACACCCAGCTGACACACCCAATTCTGTGTGTACTTTTCAAGAGATTTGGAGGCACCAGATGAGGCCATCCCAGAGTAGGCCTGGGTGCCACCCAGGAGCCTTTGGGGGTGAGGAGAAAAGGGAGGATGACTTAGCATGTGAAGGGAATGAAGGCGGAAAAGCTGTTTCCCAACCACAGCTCAGGGAAGCAGAGGCAGTGCCCAATGCTTCAGTTTCCCCATCTGCTAAATAGGGCTTGGTATATTTGCACGTTTACATCACAGGATTTAAGCCTGCAGGGTGAGGGAGGGAACTCTGAGTCTGGGTGGAAGCTCTTTAGAAAGTCCTGGCATGTCATCCTGCTCTGCTCAGGGACAGGCAGCCTGGAGACAGGAACATCAGGGTGGGGATCAGATTGGGAGGTGGCTGGAGTCTTCCATTCAGAAGGATGAATGATCCATTTCTGCACAGTTCAGTGGCGTGTTCTGGGTCTCCAGGACCTGGCCAACTGGTTAAAGGAAAACGAGTTCCCTGTGGCATCATTTTCAAAGGGAAGTTAAGTAAAACTAAAAACTGCAGTAATGATAAACACGATATAAATACACTAGAGAATAAACAGTAGTGGTCTGCAGAAATAGCAGTTGCAAAGCCCCAGGCTGGTTCCAGGGCCCAGATGGGTTATGGCAGCTGCTGACCTTGGGGATGGCGCTGCCAGTGGTGGGGGAAGTGGCAGGGGCATTTCCTGTGACTTCAGTGGGGGTTCTGGTCTCTGCTCTCCTCTCCACACTTCTGTGTCTCTGCCCAAGCCTCTGTGGACTTCCCAGCTTGGCTCAAGGGCTGGCCTGGCTGGGTGGTTGGGAGCTTAGGCCTTGGGCTAAGCTCTGGCTGGGGAAAATCCCCAGTGGGACCCTGGCCTGGCCATTCAGTTCTGTCTCACCAAGGTGCCTGTCATCCATTGGCAGAAGGGAAAGGTGCTGAGCTGTTTGTTTATAAGTTAAGGGCCTTGACATGCTCTCTCTAGGCTCAGAAAAGCCCCCACAAAATTTTTGTCTTCATTCATTCTATCCCTTCCCATCTCCCTCCCTCCCTCCTTCCCTTCCTCCTTCCTTCCTTCTCCCCATCCTATCTCCCTCCTTTCTTCTCCTCTCCCCCTCCCTCCTTTTCTTCCTTTGAATCCCTAATAATGCAGCCCAGTATTGGGTTCTTGGTACCTGGAGATGAATGAGGCCCCGTGTTTGCCCTTGAGGAGTTTTAATTGGATGTCTAAGTCTGTAGAGAATTATTAAAAGTCATTGACCTGTAGAAAAAATAGAGCTTTCCTCTATCTGATTGGAAGCATCTCACAGTCTTATGAAACCCTAAGGCTGCTCTTGAATTCCTGCTCCTCCCTCCAGCAGGCTTCTGGGGAAGACAGGGAAGCATGACATGACAGTGCCTTGAGGGTGTCCAGCTGGCTCCTGCATCCTGGCTGTGTGAGCCCAGAGAAGGGGCAGTTGCCTCGCCTGGGTGACCCTGGCTGGGTCCTCTGCAAGTCCTGTCAACCCTCCCCATGTGTACCGCTCCGTGTTCCTGCTATTCCCATGGTGAGTCGTGGTCTGTGGCCTGTGCTCCAGGGACAGACTGTGAGTGGGGTCTTGCTGCCACCAGTGCCACTGAGCCTGTTTTAGGCTGTTACTGTCCAACTGCCGGCTGCATCCATGAGCTTCTCCAATCTCCTCATGTCCAGTTCAAACCTTTTCCCAGAGCTCCATGGCAGGGTGGTACTCAAGTGCTCCTGGATAATAGTGCGTGTGACTGCTGTTTGTGTAGTGCCTGCGCTCTGTGCCGGGCACTGTACTTGGTGTTGATGAAGGTCGTTGTGCTTAATTGTTATAATTATCCTAGAAGGCAGGACTGCAAGAGTGAGGCAGTGAAGCCAGAGTAACTCACCCAAAGTGACATGGCTCCTCGATGGCTCCCTTGAGAGCCCAGACCCAGATGTGGGAAATTGCACTTATTTCCTGCCTGTCCTTTCCTCATCGGCTCCTCCTTCAGTGACTTCTTTCGCTCTGTTCAGCCCATCACCCACTTCGGTAACCCAGATTGCTTTTTTGCTTTTTTCCCCTTCATCCCACAAGTCCTTTGACAATACCAATAGCTTTGTTGCCAATAATATCAATAGTTACTATTTATTGATCACCCCTGGGTGGCAGGTTGTCAGGATTTAATTTTTAATCCTTAGAGAAACTCTGTGAGGTAGACGCTATTACCTTTAACAGATGAGAAACCTGAGACCTGGAGAGGGTTGGATGCTTGGCCTTGGCCTTCTAGTGGGTTTCCAAGATGGGGCATGCACTCAATCTGTCTGATTCCCGAATGCCCAGCCCTTATCAATAGGCAGGGATGCCACCCTCCTTGCTACACCTTGTTAAATTCAGTTACTGTACTTCCTTGCACAGGCTCTTGATCCCTTCCTTTGGTAGATGAAATAATGGCCCTTCCAAAGATGTTCGTGTCCTAATTCCTGGAGCCTTTGAATGCACTGGTTACATGGCAAAGGTGGGGATTAAGGTTGCAGATGGAATGAAGATTCCAGCTGACCTTAACACAGAGATTGTCTTGTGTTATCTGAGTGGACCCAATGTAAGCACAAGGTTTCTTTAAATGTGGAAGAGGGAGGCAGGAGGGTCAGAGAGAGATTTGAAGATCTACCCTGCTAGCTTTGAAGTTGAAACGGGGTCACAAGCCACAAGTGAAGGAATGTGGGCAACCTCTAGAAGCTGAAAAAAGCAAGGAAATGTGTTCTTTCTTAAAGCACCCAGAAGGGAACACGGCTCTGCAGGCACCTTGATGTTAGCCTTGCGAGACCCATTTTGGATGTCTGACCCCCGGAACTGTAAGATAATAAATCTGTGCTGTTTGAAGCCATCGAATGTGTGGTAATTTGTTACACCAGCAAGCAGGAACTCATACAACTCCCTGCAGCCCCCAGCTCAGGACCTCATTACCTTTCTCTTGAGCCGTGGCCTCTGCCTTTCCTCTAGCCTTCCATCTTAAGGGTCTAAACCATCTTTTCAAAGCAAATATTGTTTACCCAAAACGTCGTCAGCCCAGAAACCATGACTGGCTTCTTCCTTCACATCTCCAAGACAATCAGCCTCTGCGCCCCACACTCTGCCTTCCTTCCCATTAGCCTAGAGGAAGGTCCTTGGCCCTCTCCAAGGCCAGCACTCCCAAGAGTGCTCTGTGATCTTCAGGACTTCTCTCTGCCTGTGTGGCCTCTTCCCGATCACCAGTTTCTTGCTCTCTGGGGACAGTTCGCCTTGGCACACAGCTGTGTGCTGGTAGCTCCCATTTTAATCACCCATCTCACACCAGAGGCTTTACATTTTGCTGTTCCCTCTGCCCTGAACGCTCTTTCCCTGGGTATCCACGTAGCTCATCCTCACATGTTGTTCAAGTCTCTGCTTTAGTGCAGTTTCCTTAGAGAATTTCCCATGATCACCCTGTCCAGACTCTCTGCTCCCACGTCTCTCCTGTTCTCTCCTCTTCCTAGCCCCGGCCACTGCCTGAGACTGCAGCTTCCCTCCGTCCGTCTGGCTGCCTCCTCCTCTTTGCTCATTTCGCTCATTGCTTTAACTCCAGAGCCTGGAATAGAACCTGGCAACCAGTAGGTGCTCAGAGAACATCTGCTGGAAGAATGAATCACGTTTTATTGCTTTAAATACAGTATGGATGCTGATAGATGCCCATATCCTCAGCTCCTTTCTCTCCCCGAGTTGCAGATTTATACATCCAAATGCTTATGTGACAGACACTCTATCTGGATGTGTAACAAGCCTCTCAAGGTTAATGAGCCTCGGGTTGGATCTGTGTTTCCTGCCTACAACTCGATCCTCCCCCAGTCGCTAAGCTGAACACCAGTGGTTATCCTTGATCCCCGTCCTCCCCCTCTTCACACCAGTCTCCTGGCCAGGTCCACGCCCCGCCACTGCCCACTTTCTCATCCCCACTGTCACAGCCACTTGCTTCCACTCTTGCTCCTCCACGACTCAAGCTGCACATGACAGTCCAAGGATCTTTGAAAGAAAAAATAATTTAAAAAATTGTACATTAGTTTTAAGTTTACAGAAAAGTTTCGAAGGTAGCATGGAGAGTTCCCAGGCACCCCTCACCCAGGTTCCCCTATTGTGAACATCTTACAGCAGCCCTAAGGTATGCTCACCACAGTAAGGGACCGACATTGGTGCGTTGCTATCAGTTACACTCCACACTTCATTCGGATTTCACTAGTTTTCCTAAAGTCCTCATGCTGTGCTGGCATCCCACATTACATTCAGTCATCCCATCTCCTTGTAACAGTGTCTCGGATTTTTCTTGTTACTGATGACCTTGACTGTTTTGAGGAATACGGGTCAGTTTGTTGAATGCCCCTCAGTGTGGGTTTGTCTGATGGTTTTCTCATGTTTAGGTTGGAGTTATGGGTTTCGGAAAGGTGAAGTGCTTTTCTCTTCACATTGCATCCAGGCTACCTAGCATTGTGAGGTGTTTCACTGTTGACCTTGACCTTGATCACCTGGTTGAGGTTGTGTTTGCCAGGTTTCTCCTCTGCAGCTACCTTTCCTGCTCCTTTCCCATGCTCCACTCTTTGGAAGCAGGTCGCCAAGACCAGCTCACATTTGAGGGGCAAGGAGAGAAGAAAATTGAACTCCATGACCTGGAGTGGAGAGGATCTACTAAATTATTTGGAGTTTTATAGGGGAGATCTGTTTCTGCTCCCTTGCTTATTCATCCATTTATTTATTATTTCATCATGTGTTTATATCAGTGTGGACTCATGGGTATTTGCATCATACTTTGGGTCACAATTTAATACTATTTTATTTACTTACTGTGTAAACTCTTCCAGCTATGGCCTTGGGGAGCTGCTTCGGGTTGGCTCCTGTGTTGCTGTGCCATGCTCCCTCTATTTAGCATGCACCCGCTTTCTGGCACTGCAAGTTGCTGTGGGCTTACCTGGTGTGTTCCCTGCCCAAGTCCTAGAAGCAGTCACTATTCCAAGGAGTGCTGGAGCCATTTTCTTAGAGAAAGGAAGATCCGGGAGCTGCATGTGTCCGTGGGCACTGGGCCAATGTTCTTTTGAAAATGCTAAATGAAACACTGATTTTTCCCTTAGAATAAAAGGCACACTCCTTGCCATAGTTATCTGGTCCTGGGCGACCTTTTTAGTTTTGTTTTGAACCGCTGTGCAGCCACAATGGACTCACTCCTGTTCTTAAGCCAGAACCTTTGGACTTCCGTTGTGTTCTTTGATTTTGCCTGGCTGGTTCCTTTCCAGGCTCCAGGTCTTAGCTCAAAGCCCCTAGACTCTAACTTAATGAGTGTCACAAGGGTAAAGGCCTTGTCTGCCTCATTCGTGATTGTCTTCTAGTCCCTGCAAAAGGCTCTGGCACCTGACCAAGCTATGCAACCATTTATGGAATGACCAACTATCTCCAAGCACCAGTGCCACCATCTGCAGGCTGCTCTCTGATGGGAAGCCTGTCTCTGCTTGGAAAACTTTATTTCTTCTCTTAAGGCTTCACTCAAAGGTGAGTGGAGCTCTGTCTGATTCCCTGTGATCCAGAAAACTGTGGCTTTTGCTTCTGCTCCTGTCCGTCTTTCTGCATGTTTCCATGACAGCGTCCAGCCCTGTGGATGCTAACCATAGTGAGCCTGCAAACATGCTTCTCTTCCTCACAGAGTGAGGTCTCCTAGGATGAAAACCTTGACTTGCCCATCCAGCGCCACTGTTGGAGAAACTCAGTAAATGTTTGTCAAGTGAATATTGGGACTCTTCATTTGGATTATTTCAGCCATCTTCAGTCTAACCCTTGGTAGGAAAGGGTGAGCTGGCCACCAAGGGAGCTGTCCCCAGCCCTCAGAAAGGGCGTGGAAGACTGTGATAAAGGTTGCCTCCCATTTGCTTTCTCCTTCTTTCCTCCTTTTGGTAGAAAGAGCCAGAGGGGCCGGGTGTGGTGGCTCACACCTATAATCCCATCACTTTGGGAGGCTGAGGTGGGTGGATCACTTGAGGTCAGGAGTTGGAGAGCAGGCTGGCCAACATGGTGAAAACCCATCTCTACAAAAAGAAAAGAAAGGAAAAAGAGAGGGAGAACACTAGAGGGTGGAGGGTGGAAACTTTACTTCTAGCAAAGCTATCTGATATTTCACTGATTATAAAGAGGTCCCTTCATCCCTAGTCTTATCTTAAAATCTCCTTGATGTCTGTGTCTTTAAAAAAAATTTCCACCTCTGAAGATCAATACTATCGCAGAATTGAAAGATCAAAGTTTTTCAAGCGGTGGGAGAGCTGGGATGGGAGGTTGGGGTGGAGGAGGGAAAAGGGTTTCTATTAAACCCATCCCTGGATGATGTTTCCAGATGTGTGGAAGCTCGTTCTGTCACCTGCTTGCAGTGCCTTCTCTTTCTTTATCTCCCTTCTCCCCACCCCTTTTCCTCCATCCCTCCCTCTCTTGCCCATAAACAGAGCCACAGCATCAACAACATCTTGTAAAACACATTATAAAATGCCTCTAATAAATCCCTAACAGTCTTGCCCGTAACCAGCTGAAAGAAAGGTGATCATGACACGCAAGTGTCAGGTTAGAACAACAAATTGGGCCATGCGTGCAGGGATTTATTCATCTTTGCAAGTGTGCTATAAAGGTCCATATAATTTCACAAATAAACACGAATATTGCTTAGTAAATGGCTCCTGAATTTAGAGCTCCAGGACCCCTGGAAGTAGCCCATTAGCACCAACAGTGCAATTTCAGATGTGGGGCAAATCAGCCCAGGGTACCAACCAGGTGGCACTCAGCCCTACCTGTGTCTTTTCTCAAATGGGTAGGGTGCCCCAGGCCAGGGCAGCAGGAGGGGTCCCAGGGCTGTTGGGCTCTGGGGTTCTCAGGACAGTCCCTGGGGCTCAGGGTGATCAGGAAAGGTCAAAGAGGAATTCAGGCTCTGAGCTCTGCAGTGGTAGGAGGGGGGTTGAAGATGGTGACTGTCGGGCTCAGGTGAGCTGGCAACCCAGGAAGTGGTCCTCCCCGTTTATCTGGGGCTAGGGGCTTCCTGGGATGCTGGGCTTCTGGGTTTAAAAACAGGACGGATGGTCATCCTCTTTGTTGGAGAGCAGTGGTCCTGAGCACTGCTTTATCGTACCCTGCCTTGGGATGGGTGACCCTGGAAAGTAGGCATGGGGAAGAAGAAGGGAAAAGGAGTTGGGGGGGTGGGCTTCAGAAAAAGTAGAATTGGATTAATACTGGTGTTTTTTCAACCCTGGCTGTACTCAACGCACTTCTAAATACTATTAATTTGTGGTCCCATTTCAGACCAGTAAATTGGAATCTCCGAGGGTGGGGTCCAGGATTAGTACTACTTAGGGGTTCTGCAAGAGATCCTGGTGTGCATTGGGGTATGGTTCAGAGCCCTGGAGGCCCCCTCCCCTCCCTGCCCCAATGCTGCTCCTTCACAGTGCATCCTAGAGCCGTCTGGTCCATTGATTCCCTTTTGTCGCGTTGCCATCATCCCTCCTGCTCTCCTTTTTAAATACCAGATCACATAGGCTCAGACAAACCATATTGGCTAAATCAGTCATGAAACCACCAGGAACACTGGCTGACCCTCTCCCCATCTGGTGCTTTTCTGTTACAGACACAGCCTAAATAAGAAATGATGACCTGAATTTTCAAACCAAAGATGTTACAAATAGGAAGGTTCATCCTCAGAAGCATTCTTTTTCATAATTAAGATACAGATGCAAGGGGCCTCGACAGAACATGTGTGTCATTGCCCCTTCTCTATTCTCAATGGTGGGACAGAGTGGCCTGGAGCTTACCTATCATTTTTCTCTGTTGGCCAGCGGGGATTGGCTTGCAGCACATACAGACCCTACATTTAAACCCTATATATCTTCCTGTACACTTGCGATCGTGTTTTTCTGCATGGCACAGAAATCTGGTTGGTGAGTGCTAACTGGGTGGTGAGGGAGGCTCCCTATCATAACCTGTCAGAGTGGGGCCCCCCATTATGGTCAGAAGAGAGTGGATTAAGGCTCCAAGAAAAGAAAATTTGGTTTCCATGGAAACCCAACTTGGGCACGCCAGGTCCTCCTGTTTCTGACATGAAACTGACTCTTGTCCATTCTTCTAGGCTGCAGTCTTCTGAACTCCACCACCTGTTGTCTGCAGCCCAAATTCTGCCCCCGACCTCTGTAACAATAATGCCTCGATCACCCAGTGCTCTGTCCTCCCATAAAGTGATAGGTACCCAGGGTCTCGTTTGATGCTGGCATACCTTATTCTCTCATTAGTTTACGATTGTGGAAAAGACATACAGATTTAGATTCAGAGCATGGGTTCCAGTCCTGTTTCACCTGATGGCTCTCTGACCTAGAACAAATCACTTACTTCTTTTAATCACTAGTTTTCTTCTTTGTATAATGGGAATAGTGGGATGGTAGACCTGTGAAGTACATGATGTTACAGACAGTATTGGGGATATATTTAGTGTTCATTGCATTTGCTACCTCTTTCCCCAGCTCCATTCTTTCCCTCCATATGGCTGTTGAGATAATCAAATGAGCTAATTTATGTAAGGAGCGCGTGGAAAGTGCTATACTCGTATTCATGCCTATTCTAGTTATTACTCTCATACTTATTAAACCTCTATCCTCCCTGGCTATATCTGGAGACCAGAACTATTGACTCTTCCAGACTAGACCATGAAGCATCTAAACTGCTTTGCTATCTCTCAGACTTTACCAGGGGAGGGTCAAACATCAACTCTTCTCTTTCCTCTCTAAACATCTATAGCCTTCCTTGCCTTTTTCTGGGACCCAGTTCAAGTTCAGCCTTTCAAAGTTCACATCTATTCTTTCCAGGAAGGAAGCCTGGGATTTCATGATCTTGGACTTGGTGAGGGAAGGGGGACTTTGAGGTCCTGCAGAGATTTATCATGGCTACCCCATTTCTGAGGACTTCACACTGATCTCCAACTGTGCTCAGGCCGTCTGCCCTTGACTCTGCCATCCAAGCTGAAGGATCCTCCTTTCTTATCTCTCCAAAGCCCACTCCTCCCCTGGGATCCAGACCTAGCCCCACTTTCCCCATCAAAGTAACTCTGACCTCTTTCATACTCACCACCGGTGATGTTCTCATATCAGTCCCTGGCCTGGGTATCTTCTCTTGGTCTCCCCATTCTCACCCCTGCCCTACTGTGTGCTCTGGGAGGCTGACCCCCATAGACTCCCCTGTCTTTGGCCTCAGGTTGGATTTGCCAATGGAATGACCCAAATGGAGATCAGAAGGTGGGAGGAGAGTGGATGCAGCATGCTTATCCCCTGAGGGGTTGCCTCAGTTGCTACAGCTCTTGTTAAGTGGACCACTCCATGCCACCATCCTCTCTGGCTTCTGTTTCTCCTTTCTCTGGCCTCTTCAGGCCCAGGGGAGCTGTACATGTCATCTCTTGTGGATTTCCCTAAACCTTTCCCACATATTTCAAAATAGCATTCTCATTAAACTCTCCTCAATTATCCAGCTTGAGTGTACCATCTGTTTCCTGCTGAGACCCCCACCGATATGGCTTCTGACAGTGAGGTATCCAACAGAACACTTCAGCATATATTATTTTATGTCATCCTCCAGTTGTGTATCCCATGCACATCAGGGTTAGGGTTTTAAGGAAACACACGACCACTGTCTAGCTCTTTTGGTGCCCCCGAACTTGGCATAGAACTTGCCACATGCTTGGCATGAAACAAACACCCACAGAATTGCCCAAGGGGAGGACTGCCACATATGCAGGCTCTTAACTCTCTTTTTGCTGTCCCTGCCATGGTGTGCAGGTCTAGTGACTGACTTGGAGAGAAGTTCTGAGCAGGGTGGATGGCCAGGAAGCCTGGACTTGGAAACCAAGCTCATACTCTGAGAAAGGCACTGGGGCAGGACCCAGTTCCTGTGGCTTGGAATGTGGGTCCAGGTAAGCCAACCTTCCTATCTGGAGAGCTCAAGGTCAGCACTGGGTGATGAAAGATGGTATGGGCTGCCCAGGTGGTGGAATTGTGTCTCCTTGCGAGCAGGTGGGCATAGCCTGGTGATGGAGAATCTGCTGTCAGGCAATATGTACAGGCATCATCACAAAATTCCAAGTTACCTGAACTAGGAGGGCCCTTAGGGTTACCTGGTCCTGCACTTTCCAAAATGGTAGCCACTTAGCACTACATTGAAGCTACTGAGCATTTGTGATGGGACTGGTCTGAACTGGCATGCGCTGCCAGTATAAAATACATACCAGATTTCAAACTCAGTATGAGAAAATTTAAAATCATCTCATTTATTTTTATTGATTATGTTGCAATGATAACATGTTGTATATTTCAGTCGTCTCTAACCTTTCTGGCACCAGGGACCATTTTTGTGGAAGACAATTTTTCCACAGATGGGGTGAGGGGTGGTTTCAGGATGATTCAAGTGCATTTCATTTATTGCATTCTTTATTTCTATTATTATTATTATTACATTGTAATATATAATGAAATAATTATACAACTCACCATAATGTAGAATCAGTGGGAGCCCTGAGCTTGCTTTCCTGCAACTAGACAGTTCCATCTATGGGTGATGGGAGACAGTGACATCAGGCATTAGATTCCCATAAGGAGCATGCAACCTGGATCCCTCACATGCAAAGTTCACAATTAGAGTTCACGCTCCTGTGAGAATCTAATGCCGCTGCTGATCTAACAGCGGGTGGAGCTCAGGTGATAATGCAAGTGATGGGAGCAGCTGTAAATATAGATGAAGCCTCACTCACTCACCTGCTGCCCACCTCCTGCTGTGCAGCCTGGTTCCTAACAGGCCATGGACAGGTACTAGTCTGTGGTCTGGGGGCTGGGGACTCCTGGTATATATGATGTTCATGATATACATTATTAAGATTCATTGCACACCTCCCCCTACCTTTTTAATGTGGCTACTAGAAAGTTTAAAATTATATCCATGGCTCACATGACATTTCCACCGGGCAGCACTGGTCTAGTCCAATGCTTTCATTTTACAGATGAGGAACCTCAGGCTCATCATCTATAAGGAGCATTTCACAAGGCCTCAGACCCAGTGGGGATTAAGTGGGGAAAGCTGGGAGGTCTACAGGCTGTTTCACTGCATCAGTAATTTTTGCATAAACTGCAGTGGATGGAGAGAGAGGGCATGATCCCAGTGGTCTGTCTCAAAAGTTGACACTAGCTGTCCAATCTTGGCATGGATTTGGGATGTGGGCATAAATTTGGAATGCAGGCCTGGGACCTTTCTTTATGGCAACTGTCCAAGGTACTGTTCACAAAGCTCTTCCCTTCATGGTGGACTCTTGGTCCTTCTGGTGGGGATGGGTCTTGTCCACACATGGCCTTGGTGCAGACAGCCTGGACGAGTCATGGCAGAAGTGCTGAAAGGCAGTTTAGAGAGAGCACTCTTCTCATCATCCACTGTTACATCAGTGTTGAACAAGTCTTGGAGCGCTTTGTAAGGCTGTAGGACTCAGCAACATTCAAAGGTATTCTGCAAATACTTCTTGAGCAGATCTTCTGTACCTAGGCCAAGAAAAGGAGAAGATGCAGCTCTTGGGCTCTGTGACTTTATTGTCTGGGACAAGAGAATCCATTATACATGAAACAACTCAAGAGCAATGGCGGACAGCAAGGCAAGTCCCAGGAGGGAAGCCCAGCCGGCAGTTGAGATATGGTGGGAAGCAGGGTCATGACGATGGCCTGGTTTGGTGAAAATACATCCAGCATGGAATCCTTGCATGGTCCGAGTCTTGCTATGAACAAATTCAGTAATTTGGGCAGATCGCCTTCTCTCTGACGTTGGTATTCTCATTTGCTCACTGGAATAATGCCTGCCCTCTGGTTCCTTTTCCCCAGTGAGCCTGGGCATGGTGAAAGTGCCACACCCATCCCAGAAAGAGGTGCCACCTCAGGCTGAGGTTTCGGGACCTCGGTAAGTAGGGAACAGGTAGGAGTTTCTGAATGTAACCCATGAGGGAGGCCAGTCAAATAATTTATCTTGCAAAAGAAGATGCTGCTGCCGGTGAAAGGGAATGCTATTAATATTCAAACTGGGACAAGGGATGGAGAGAATGACTATTCTATGTATATGGGACATATGGCCACCCTACTGGGCAGAGGCCAAAAGACATAGTCTCGTCTGGCCTTTGAGGCTGGTACAAGGAATGGCTTTGTGACAGAGGTTGGAGGCAGGGGTGGATGGTGAGGGCTAGGGTAGGGGTGACTGCAGGAAGGCATTTTGTAATAACACTCAGTCAGACAGAAGCAAGGCCATGGAGTGCTAGACCTGGAGCCCAGCATGGGGCAGCGCTGCGGTGCTGGACACCTGCCTCCCAGGGCTATTGCAAATCTAAACTGAGAACTCGATAGGAGGCATGAAGCTTGGGGATCCAGTGAGGCACTTTTATTCCCATTCCTGACACAGTGAGCATTGTTTTGTGGGTGTCCCCTGGCTGCTGATGGAAGAAAGCCTGCTGCTAGGATCCCCCCCAGAGGGAGCTTGAGAATATGCTCCTCAAGTGAGGCCACAGCCACGGCTGCAGGATGTAGGGGTTTAAATGTTTGGGACCTTGAGTGCCCCCCAGGACCTCCAGCCCTGTTCCCGTCCCAAACAATGGGCTCTGTTGAGCCAGATGGTTCCCAGGCAGCAGGAAGCCCTGGGTCCAAGCCCCAAACACAGAGCTTGGAGGAGATGCCCCAGTGACCTCTAGCTGGGGAGCACAAAGGGGTCGATTTTTCCTGGCTGTGAGGCTGGAGTGGGAGGAAGCGGTGCTATGGCTTTGACTCTAGAGAAACATGACTGGCTTAGTGTTCCAGCCTCTGCCCTGCGGCTCTCTGTTCCATCTGCTGACTTCATGGGATTGTCCTTCGAGTCCAGCCGGACCACAGTGCAAGGCAGGGGAGACAGGGCCTTGTGTTCCCCTCCCTGCAGCCCCTGGGGGTCAGGCGGGGTGCTGGGCATGGAATCCTTTTGGCTGCCCGCTGCACAAACCCAGTGTCCCCACCCCCTTCCTACACCCATCTTGCCCATGGCTCTTCTCCGGGGCTTGCAGGAATTTGTGGAAACAACGAACCTGAACCTCCTGCTGGGTGAAGTGGTGAAACCCTCTCCTCCTCACAGGCTCTGGGGATTGAGTCTACTTGCTGATTTTCTGCGGCCTCCACCAGCCCTGTGTGTTGGGATTCCGCTTCACATCCTTGGTCAACAGCAAGCCTATCCCTGATGCCAGGCATTGTCACAGGCACTGACACAGGCATTGTCACAGGTCCTCACCCTGTTTGATGGCGTTTCCTCCCAGGAAGATTCCCAAGCAGACAACTTTGGCCTTTTGTGGCTGCCTTTAAATGGACCCAGTGGGATTTTTCTTTTAGAGCTCTCTGTTAGGAATCTCTGTAAGCTTGGCACAGTTCCCCTGCTAGAAGACGTCTTTGGCGAATCCTCTGGACTCTCTTCCTGCACCATGCTGAAATGTAGGCAGGGCTAGGCCTGTCTTCCTTATAGTTTCCTCTTTACTTGTGAGTTGGTCCCATGGGGAAATCTGTATCTTTCTTCCATTCATTGATTTCTGGAGATGGAGCCTAATCAGGCTTCCTTCTCTCGGAAGCAGACTCATGTTTTAAGGGTACCTGGGATTTGTTTTAATCAGAGAGGGGATGAGACCCAGACACAGACATGACTGTCATGAAGGAAGAAGGAGGGAGACCCAGCATGTGGGGCCACAGGAGGGAAGCACCAGGGGTGATCACAAGGCAGAAGGGAGGGAAAAATATGGCCAAGAGCCTTTATGGTGATTTCCCTGGGAAAGCTCATGCAGGGCCAGGGAGCAGGCCTAGGGCTGGCTATTTGAATAGTTACAGCAGCTCTGGGTTACGGGGACTGTCCCTACTTGTCTGGTTCCTGGCTCTGGGGTGAGTTGGACAGGCGGAGCGAGGTCCTGAGTGAAGTGGGAGAACAGGATAGAGGAAATGGTAAATGAATGGACTCTGGATTGGTTGGTTTTCTCTATCTAGGATTTGCTAGCCCTGGGAGAAGCAACCCTCCAGTAGTATCAGCAAGGCCCTGAGAGGCCAAAGCATCGAATGCAGAAACTAGAAAATGTGGTTAGTGCACCTTATTCCTTTAACAGCCCCATATAGGGCCAGACACGGTGGGTCACACCTATAATCCCAGCACTTTGGGAGGCTGAGATGGGTGGATCCCGACCTGAGGTCGGGAGTTTGAGACCATCCTGGCCAATGTGGTGAAACCCCATCTCTATTAAAAATAAAAAAAAAAAAAAATACAAAAACAAAAACAAAAAAAACTATTCAGGCTTGGTGGTGGGCGCCTGTAATCCCAACTACTCAGGAGGTTGAGGTGGGAGAATTGTTTGAACCTGGGAGGCAAATGTTACAGTGAACTGAAATCCCGCCACTGTACTCTAGTCTGGAAAACAGAGGGAGACTGTCTCAAAAAAAAAGAAATCCTGTGTAATTCCTGGCAATTCTGCTACAATTACTTTCAACAAAACTTTCTGCTTTTTGAAATCTGATTCAAGCATCAGGGTCTCTTCTGGGAAGTCCTTCCCTCATCCTGCCCTTGGGAACCCCTCAGTAGAATTGCTGTCTTCTCCCGTAGAATCCATCCATCCCTCTGGGACCCCTGTTGTCCTGTGCCATAGCTTGGGGTTAGTTGTGCTTATGTTTGCTTTTCCCCATGAGCTGGGAGAGCCTTGAGGGTTCACCTGATCCTGTATCCCTTGCAGTGCCTGCCAGAGGCAGGCTGGCTCCAGAGACCTTGTCAGATCATTGAGTGAACATGGACCATAGGCCATTTGAATATCCCTACACTCAAGCAGGCTGTAATATCTGCTGCCATGGTGTCATTCTTCAGAAAGTGGCTGGAGACCCGCAGTGTGGACACGTGGCAAGCCATTTGTGTTCTTGTTACTGGCATCACAGGTAAGCATTTTTGTGGGTGTCCCCTGGACGCTGGTGTGCTGTGCCTGGAGGAATTCTTATTGTACATGACCTTATGGGGGTCTTTCAAGCCTGGACTTTTATACAAAAGATAGACCTGCATTTTCTGGAGGAGAGAAGTTCCAGTGCATTAATCAGACTTTGAATTGCTCCAAAGTGGGAACAGGTTAAAAGCTTTGGAGCAGATGGTCCCTGCCAAGACTGTGGTCCAAGATGCTGGGGGACACTTACCATCTCCAGGTCACGACCTGCAAATGTCCTCTTTCCTTGGAGGGGCTCTGTCTTTGTCCCCTCCCTTCTCCCATAGTTGGGACCTCTCAGCCCCCTGGCAGGTCAATGTCTCAATGTCTCCCAGTCTTCAAGACTAATCCTGGCCACGGGGAGGGAGTGATTTAAACCATTCCAGATTATCACCCTACAAGCTAATCTGACTGTGACCTTGTTCTCTGGTGACTGGGCTCCCATATTGTTCCTTGTGTCAAAGACCCCATCCACAGGGCTTCCTCAGTGTCCTGAGGGTTGTAAACAGTGGCCTTCCTAGTCCCTCACTCCTGCTCCTTATCGCCTCCCCCAGGCTGCCCTGGTCTGGAGATGGGAGCTGCAGAGAGACTTTGCAGGTGCTGATGGTTACAACAATGACAACCGCAGCTGCCACCATTACTGCGGCCAGTGCTGTACGGGCCTCACCTTGCCTGGGAGCTCACTCTGGGCTAGGTGCTTTCATGCACTCTCTTTCCTTTTTTTTTTTTTTTTTTTGTTGTTGTTGTTGTTGTTGTTGTTGTTGTAGATATAGTAGTACTTTATTCCTTTTAAAATTTTGTTTTAAAAAAAGTAGACTTTTATTTTTTTAGGACGGTTTTAGGTTTACAGAAAAGTTGAGTGAACAGTATAGGGATTTCCCATAGCCCAACAGTTCCCCCTATTATTAACATCTTACATTAAAGTGGTTTGTTACAATCGATGAGTCAAGACTGACACGTTATTAACTCACTTTCTTATTTAATTCTCGCCACAGCCCTGGGACTTATGTACTTTTATCTTCCCATCTCCATTTACAGAAGGAAAGTGGGGCACAGAGAAGTTAAGCTACTTACCCAAGGGTTCACAGCTAGTAGGTGTGGAGCCAGAATTTAGACCCAGGCGTGTGCTCCTCCCAAGCTCATGTATGTAGCCCCACCACATTGCTGAGTATTCGACTGCCCCCTTGTTCTGTGCACCTCGATGTGCCAGGAGCCAGTGTTCCTCTGGCCTCCCCTGTGACTCCCACTGCACCCTGACCTTCCCTCCTCAACACATCTGTCACACAGGACTGCCGAGGCCTGTTACTAGACAGTGAGCTCCTCGTGGGCAGTGACTGGGCCCTGTTTAGCCTCAGAGCCTGACACAGGGCCGATGTGCAAAGTTAATGGAATGAAGAGACCACCCACCGCCTGGTTCTTGTCCAGTTCTGTCACGAGATACAACCCTGGACTTGGCCCATGCCAGATTACCAGTGTGCAAGTGACAGGCTGCCCTGCTCTGCCTGTTTCATGCACCCGCCTCTTCACCCTTGTGAGCCTGGAAGGGATGGGAGGCAACAATGACAGGGTTAGGGCTTGTCCTGGCAACCCCTTTCCCTGCTTTCGGTACTAGACTTTGACGAGAAGTGACATCTCCTCTTGTGTCTTGACCTCTCCTTTTCCCCTTCCCTGGGGACTCGGCCCAGAAGCTGATCGGGCAAGACAGGCCTAGTTTGACTGGAATGAGCAAGCTGGCAAAAGGGCGAGAGCAAGCCCTCCTCACCAGGACCCAGGCAGCTTGGCCAAGAGAGCTGAGGGTAGCAGCCTTGGGGTTACTGAAGGGGGCCTGCAGAGGAAGCTCAATTCAGGCCCGGACCCAAGGGCTTGGTGTCGCTCCCATTTCCCAACTCAAGTGAACCTGTGTCCTCATGGTCATGGCCTTCCCCAAGAGCACAGGGGCTGGGGTCTCTGGAGTCCCTGCCTGACTGCATCCTGGCTTCTATGCACAGGATGGGGGCTGAGAAGTGCTTGTCCCAAGTGACAACTTTTGGAGCTATGCAAGCAACCACTGGTGGCGTCATCCCACCAATGCCCAGATCCAAGCAAGATGAGCCACTTGAAGCTGAATTCAAACAGGGTACGTAAGAAGAGGAGCTGTGAAGCGCAGCCAGGCGGAAAAGTGGCTGGGGGAGCCGGTGCCGGAGGACATTACACATATATGCAGAAAGGAAGCCTGCAGGGATTCCTGAGCAGAAGCAGAAATGACTATGATGGTTTTAAAACCAGGCTGCAAACCTGGATATGCCAGAAGCTGTTTACAGCATCAAATTGGAGCAGACACCCATGGAAGAACCAAAATGGGTATTCCCAGGAGCTTTACTTAGGGTCTGCCTTCTGTCCTCCAGAAATCCCCTCTGCTTCACACATCAATCTGTCGACCCACCAAGCATTTGTTGATGACTTTCTATGCACGCAGCATTGTCCCAGATGTGTGCTTATACACTTGCTGGAGAGGTGAGATGGATGGACGTATGTGTACACCCACAAACATCCAACCGGTGGTCTATTGCAAGGCATCGACTTGCGTGGGAGAGAGAAGGGTGGCACCCATAAGGCATTGATTGGCAGCAGGCCACTGCAGGAGTTCTGGAAGGGAGCAGCAGCATGGACTACAGTGATCGGGAAGGGTCATGCACCAGGGGCCTTGAAGGATGTGGTTCTGTGAACAGGAGAGGAAAGAGCCCTCCAGATTGGATAGAATCCTGCTATTCACTCTGGTGCCACCAAGACCATGCTTCCGGCTCCACTCAGAATCTAAGCATAACCTTGCAGTGGCTCCAGCCCCTGACACAGTGCTATTGTGACCTGTGGTTCACACTGATGGAGGCTTCAGGTTTAGGAGAGGGAGCAGCATACAAGGAGAGAGGGTAAATGTAAATAGTAATGCATTTACTGTAGTAAATGCTTACCTGTGGTGCCAGTAACAAGAACGCAAATGGCTTGCCAGGAGTCTACACTGCATGCCTCTGCCACTTTCTGAAGAATGACACCAAGGCACAGATATTATGGCTCCCTTGCGTGTGGGGATATTCCAATGGCCCACAGTCCATGTTCTCCCTTCCTTCTTTTCTCACACGTCAAGTGCCTTTGTATAAATTATTATACTGTAAGTTCTGGGGTGCATGTGCAGAATGTGCAGGTATGTTACATAGGTATACACATGTCATGGCAGTTTGCTGGCTAGGTGCCTTTTATAATGGGAGATGGAAGACACGTCACCCTCCCCTCATGGAGCTTACATGTATCCTTGTCACCAGTTCCGACCTTTAGTTTCTCATCTGTAAAATGAGACTACTTCTAGCTCTGAAGCTTTTGAATTCAGTGGAACTTAGAGTTGTAAGCTAGGCTGGTTGCAGTTGTGGAAGGAAAGCTGAGAACCTGTCCTGTCCTGAGGGGACAAGGACGTGCGCGCGCACGCGCGCGCACACACACACACACACACACACACACACACACCCCATTGCTACCACTAACACAAAAACAAAAAAATCAGAGCAGCCTCATCTCCTTGTGGGGTGACTCATATATCGCCAGGCACTGGCTGTGTTCTTTGCACCAGGGTCCAGGGTGCCCTGGGATGCTCATGCCACCCACATCTCTGCATCCTGGTGCTCTGTACCCTGTCTTATGTTGCTCAGGGGCATAACAAGAAGGCCTGCAATGCCTGTGTGTTTAGGTGCGCTACTCCAGTGGTGATTTCCCTTTGCAGGAGACTAAACATGGAAACAATTATTGTTTAATTTCAAGTGAAAGGAGCACTGAAGGAGACATGGTGTGACCTTTTCTGTGCATGTATCTATAGATAGAGATATATAGACATTGGAATTTATTTCCCCAGGGAGACAAGTGCCACAGTGCAGCCAGTTGAGTTTGTGTGTGGAGCTGTGTTTGTGTACAGTGTTATGTGTAATTTATTTCCCCAGGGAAGAGCAGCTAAGATGGCGCATCTGATTCCTAGCAGAGGTTGCTTTTCCTTTTGTTTCTTAAAAATAAACCAATCTACCCCCTACATCTGAAGGAATCAGCCGGCTGCCTTATTTGACTGGCTTTTTTGAGCTTCCTCATGTCTCTGCAAAGATTTGGGCTTTGGTCTCTGCAACCCCCTGGGATCCAGTTGCTGCCCACCCTGCCTCTGTTGCAGCGCTGGTCTGAATGGGAGAGAGGGCACTGGAGAGCGGCCAGGGCCGAGGACACATGTGCGGTGCTGGTCCTGCCTCTGTCACCCGTCCTCTGGGAGGCTCCAAAAAAGTGTTCTGAGACTTTGCTTATTCTCTTGATGAAACTGGCTTTACCTTGCTGTGACCAAAGGGATGTCATCAAGTCTCTGCCACCCCCTCTTGCTAGCCCCTGACCCTCTCAGCCACCACCTTCCACAGTAAGAGCCACCCCATGAGGCAGCTCTCTAGACCCCAAAGTAAATGAATGAGAGCTCTGGCTCCGCGTTCCCTGCCCTCTTTTGTGACTCATGTCTGGGGGATTAGAAATATTTAGAAGGCATTATTTAATTAGTTAGCAAATGCAATGAATGCTTACTTTAATTTTGTAAATTCAGTGGGCACAAGTGCCCACCCACCTGTTCTGGTTGCCATAACAACTTTACATTTCATTTGTGGTCTCTCGGCCAATGCTTCTCCTTTGGCTGCGTGTGTGTGCAGGTTTTGTCTACTTGTGGATGACTGCGTGTAGTTTCTCTCCTGTCCTTCTCTCCCCTCAAGTCCTTACCCCAGCGCCTCCTCTTGCGTTTCTTCCTTCTTGGTGCCTCACTGCTTCTTCACTCATTTCCTCAACGGTTTCCGTCTATCCCCTCCCTCTGTGTTTGGATTTAGGGTGGAATCTTCTTCCATTGCTGGGATCCATGAGCCTTGCATTCTCAAAGGTTCCCTAAAGGTGCTTTAGGCGTAGGTGAGTTATAGGTAAGTGGTGTGATTTTAGGGATACTAGCAAGGCCCAAGAACCCAAAATATCAAACTAACCTGTTCAGTGCCTGAAATTTCCCTACTGAGAATTTGTAACTTAAAAAATCTCATTTTCTTAATTGACAAAAAAGTTATGTATATTTATGTGTACAGCATGGTGTTTTGATATATACGCATATTGTGAAATGATTACATTACGCTGCAGGGTGAGGAAACCCAGTGTGAATCCTCCCACATCTCCCTCTCATCGGCATCTCAGTATCAACACCTCTGGGTGCCTTGATTCCCTGGCACTTCACGCGAGCTCTGGGAGGAGAACTGCAGGTGCAGGGATGCTGATGGTGTGTACCGGAATGGTAAGTGTGTAGGAGATATGGACAGGGAACTGACAGTGTCTACTGTAGCCCCCACCTTGCACTCTTCAGATACCCTCATGGCCCAGTTAACCTGACTGCATCCTGACTGTTTCTTTCAAATGTGACCGGTCCTAATAATAAAAAAAAAGACAACTAAGGCGCTCACGAGACAAAGTTTTTGCTGCTGTGGTTGATTATGGGGTTGTAACTGATGATCATCATCTTGCTCCTCCATCGCCGATCGGTTCTACATTTTCCTCACACTCAGCCAGCACTTCTGCTACATTTTGCTTGCCTAGTGGGATGGTCCAAGCCATTATCCCTGAGAGGCTGAGCCCCTGGTCACTGTGACTTTGTCAGGCTATTGATTGAGACAGTTGCCCATTAATGCTTATCCCTGGGCACAGAAGCACCAAGCAGCACCCCCAGTGGAGTTCCTGAATTCCAGACCTGTTCCTTTCTGCCCCCATGATGTAGCAGAAATCCTAACTGCTCATGGAATCGGGTCAATTTCCTCTCTTAATTTAGTAATTTCTTTCTTTGCCTGCTGGTATGCCAGCATGAGGAGCCCTCAGTTTAGGATTAGAGGAATCCTTACTATGTCTTCTGCTTCAGGTATTCCCCCCGCCCTGGAGCCAGGTTCATCAGATCCTAAAGGTGCAGGGACAAAAGGCATGAATTCCTCCAGTGGGTCACTGGGAATGGTGCTGAGAAGGGCTACCTCTTCTGCCAAGCCTTGATCTTCAGAGCCATGTATATAAGTCCCTGGGGACATAACACCATAAAGTAGTCATTAGTTCAAACAGCATGCTGCATCTTGACTAGTGTTCCCATCCTGTGGAGGCTATCACCAAGCTGGTGCTTAGCTGAAGCTTCACGAGGTCATCCCAAAGCTCTATCAGATTGGCGGCTTCTGAGAGGTGGATGTATGGCAGGACTGCGCATCCTATGGTTGCGTGCTGGCTGCCACACCTCTCTCGCTGCAAGGTGCATCTCTGGGCCCACAATGATAAACTGCAAGCTCCCATATAGTAAATCAGGTACTCTCTGAGCTTGGATAGTAGTTCTATTCAAGACACCATGAGTCCAAAAGGCAAAGACTTTCCTAGCATATGTGTCAGTGCAGTAAGAACCAAACACATCTTCCAGGGTGAGGAATTCTGACATCATCCACTTGCCAGGAAGTGGCTGTGGAAGTGGCTGTGTGGTTTCCTTGAGGGCTGGTGTCAAACTGAGAGCTCAGCATTGGTAATGACGGACCATACGAGTCTCTGGAAATAGCTAGACCATCCTCAGTAAGAAGAAGCCCATGCTGTTTGGCTCATGGCCTCCTTGCCTGTTATCAAAGCTTCATTCACTGTGAGGTTAAGGGGAGCAGTGGGCTGACGTCCTCAGGATCCTGTCTGCTTGGTTATTCAGTGTCTGCTCTGTGAGGATGCTCTCCAGGGGCACTGAGAATGATCCACACAATGTTTCCTCATTTTGCAATCTTGCTCTTTCCAGTTTGTTGATAATAACCAGCTAAGCCAATCTCCACTGCTTGGAGGCATGTGACTGTCATATCCTCGGGGCCCTTCTCCCACCACATCAGGTTGGGGATCCGTTCAAGCGTTCAGGGCCCTCTGCAATGGGAAGAATTCCCTTCACTGCTGACTTTCAGGGCTGGCCTTGCATCATGTGACTGGGAGATAGTAGCGTATTTTCGGGTTCAACCAGAATATGGAGTTGACTTACCTGTGAAGTGGGCCCAAGGTTTTCCTTTTCCATCAGCTGGTAATAGAGAACTTCCTACAACCATGAGCTGAAGGAAACATGTTGGCGCGTAGGTTGTCAAGTAGGTGACATGAGATCTGCGTCACCTGTTTGTGTCCTCTAGACCTACTAGGGACTGAACTTGAATGTGCTGTTTTCTTTAAATGGTGGGATTCTCCAGTGTCCACACAACTTATTGCTTGGAAGGTCTGAACGTACCCAGACCATGGTGACAGCTCTGGTCTCATTGTTCCTTGAAATCCCATGGTCAAGCGATTAGTCCCCACTAGAGCCCAATAGCATGCCCAAATCTGCCGTTTGAATGATGAGGGGTTTTGTTTGGTTTGGTTTTTCTGCAGATAGTTCAGTCTTGCTCTAGAATCCTGGGGTTTTGTTCTGTAACTCCCCTGCTTAATCTCACCAAGGCTCCACACAACATTGTCATCTACCCCAGATACTGCTAGCATCCTGGCATCTGCCAGGTCTTAAGGTACCAAATATGAAGCCTCTACCTTAAAGATGGGATGTTCAAGGTTTAATGATTTCTTCTTTATCTTGAAAGAAATATCTCAATATGCCCTATACCACTGGACCTTTAAAACCTTTTCCGATGTGGCAGGCTTCTGAGTCTTTGTAGGGCTTATCTCCATGCCCTGGTGCACATATCTTACCAGGACTTCTGAGTACTTGCCACTTCCTGCTCATTTGAATTGTTATTATGATGCTATCAGGATAATAGACTGGTCTGATGTTCTCTGGAATGTTTAGAAAAAGATGGTTCCTTTGAACTGTATGGGGACAGAGAGCAGAAGAGTTAAATAGATCTGGGCAAAACCATTCATATGTGCAGCTATGCATGCCGAGTGAATGCACATGTGTTCTGATCTTACTTGAGAGGGACTAAAAAAAATGTATTCATCAGATTGTAAACCACATACTAAGTGTTGGAGGCTGTGCAGATCTGTGCTACTAAAGACGTTTGGCAAAAAGACTTGCAGTTGAGGCTACTGCTTGGTTAGGTTTATAGCAATCCATTGTTGTCTGCCAGGAGTCATCTAATTTTGCTGGTAGATTATATGGGGATCTGATGGGGACGATGACCCTGTATCCTTTAAGTCTTTGAAGGTGAAACCATACTACTCTTTTTCATTCCATCTAGGATGTAGTATTGTTTTACTCTCTTGGCCCAGGGAGTGTGTGTTTATGTGTATGTGTGTGCGTTTCAGTGTGTGAGTGTAGGTATGGGTGTGAATATGGGAATGTCTTAGTCTGTTTTGTGCTGCTGTAACAAAATAGCACAGACGGGGTAATTTCTAAAGAAGAAAAATTTATTCTCTCACAGTTCTGGAGTCTGAGAAGTCCAAGACCCAACACGCTGGCAGCTGATGAGGATTTTCTTGCTGCATCCATGCGTGGCAGAAGGCAGAAGGGCAAAAGAGGATACATGCTGTGTCCCCACATGGTAAAAGAGCAGAAGAGAAAATCCACTCCACCAGCAAAATTAGATGATTTCTGGCTTTTTAAAATGCACTGATGGATTCATAAGGGTGGCACTGTCATGACCTGAACACCTCCCAAAAGATCACACCTCCCAATACTGTTGGATTAAAGATTAAGTTTCAGAGTGAAATTTGGAGGGGACAAAAACATTCAAACTATAGCAGTGGTAAGAGTGTGGGTGTGTGGCCGGGCACGGTGGCTCAAGCCTGTAATCCCAGCACTTTGGGAGGCCGAGGCGGGTGGATCACGGGATCAAGAGATCAAAACCATCTTGGTTGACATGGTGAAACCCCATCTCTACTAAAAATACAAAAAAAATTAGCTGGGCATGGTGGCACATGCCTGTAATCCCAGCTACTCAGGAGGCTGAGGCAGGAGAATTGCCTGAACCCAGGAGGTAGAGGTTGCAGTGATCGCACCATTGCACTTCAGCCTGGGCAACAAGAGCGAAACTCTGTCTCAAAAAAAAAAAAAAGAGTATGTGTGTGTGTGTATGAGAGAGAGAGAGAGAGAGAGAGTGTGTGTGTGTGTTTGGGTGTGTGGGTGTGTGTGTTGGTGGCAGGAGAGGTGGGGAGGCTTCCACTTGGCCTTCTCTACTCTGATAAATACTACACGGGTCAGGAAGCCAATGTGAGAGGGCTGCCAACTTCTAGGTGCATTCATCCAGATTCTGCATACAAGGACCTGAGAAATGACCACAGAGTGAGGCTGTAAATCCCCTGGACCATCTAGGAAGTGAACATCTACTGGGAGTCCATTGATTAAATGACACTTCTATGCTTTCCACTCAAATAGGATGGTGTTTTGGGTCCCTTGGTATCAATTTCAATCTGTGCAGATTCTGTCTCCAGCAGTCTTTGAAATTTCTGGGCATTATCTTTTTCCCAGTATACAGTTACTCTGATAAATGGCCAAGTGTCCATTTAGGGTAGGAATGGAAGTATTGGTGCTGTACATATTTTCTGTGGCATTTTCAGTGTCCTTTATCAAAGGAGCCCTGGTCTCTTCTTTCCTCAATGGGCTATGAGTCTGAGAACTATCTCAGATCTGGAAACTGGATATTATAATGTTCTATTGTAGCCACTGACATCAGCCTTCTGCTCATCCCCTCTTGATCATTTTAGGTTAGATAAGCCAAGCAATACCTTTGTTGTCAAGAAACATCTATCTCACCTCTGGAAACCTGGAGGATTACGGGCCCCGCCACCTCCTGGTTGTCATTCCCCCCTTGCTGCCTATCATGTAATTGCATTCAGTTTGCTTCTGACGTGGTCCTGGCTATTCTAGAATCCTAGCCCCATTGACATTTGGGAGTCATGGCAGCATCTCCCACTGCTTTCCCTGGCCTCAGACAATAGTCACCTCTGGACTGCTGATTACAGTGCCCCATTTCTTTCTTGCTTTATTGAAGGCAATGGCCTCCAGGCTTTCCTAGAGAACATAGTTAGTTAGCGTGTTCCCTGGCCTAACACAGTAAATTCAGTTCAACAAGATGCCTCTCCGAGCCTTTTGTTCCCTTCTTCAGTACCCTGCCGAGGCAGTTCTGGCATTTCCACCTCATATACTATAGGCTGTTATTGTTTCCAAGCTTCAAGGAGCCATGCCAACACTGCATTAGGACCGCCTCTGAATGTCTTTGCCAGGGCATTCAATACTGAGTCATGGGAAAGTGTTCTCATGTCAATGAACTGTCCACAACCTAACCTTCTATTCCACCCATCAGTCCAGCACACTCAAGATTAATTCCCAGGCGCATTCTCCAAGTTCCTCCTGGATTTGCCGAAGCCTCTTCCTTTTTTTTTTTTTTTAAATAATCTATTTCCTTCCATAAGAAGTGACGCACTTCTCTAGTCAAGTCTTGTTGAGACTTGTTCCTAGATATTGGTTTAGAAACAAAAAGAGGAAGTGCAGGCAGCCCTGGAGGACGGTAAGCATCATTTTCTGAGTTATTAGCTTTTAGTGAGGCTTTTTCATAGATCCAGACCAATAAACAGTGTCTCCTCTGCATGGGGGAGGTGGTGTTTCTGCTGGTCCAAGGGGTTTGGGGAATCTGAGACTTCAAGGTTCTCAAGTGCTTCAATCTAAATGTCTTTATCACAGGTCTCAGGGTCCCATTCATTTCCTATGGAGGCTGTCCCATGAGCACTGAAGGCTGTGAATGCAGCTTCCTTTGCATCTCTGTCACCCTCTTAGCCACACATGGAGTCCGATTTCTGTTCAGTCTGCCTCTCAGCTGGAGGAGACGAGGTTCTCTTTAACATGCTCCTGGAGACCTTCTGAATTTTAAGTTGATGGCTCCATTGAACTGAGCCTATCATATTTTTCCTTCAAAACTTTTGGGGCAGTTAACAGCATTTAACTAACTTCACAATAGTCATAACGGAAATTACTCCCATTGCTTTCAAGTCCAGGCCAGTGCTTCTCAGACAATCTGTTGTAAAGGAATCGTTTAAGAAATATTTTGTGGACTGATGAATTTCTAGAGAAAATAAATAGGACATATGGCTAGGCACAATTACGCATGCCTGTAATCCCAGCATCTTTGAAGGCTGAGGCAGGAGGATCACTTGAGGCCTGAGTCCAAGACCAACCTGGGCAGCATAGGGACACCTTGTCTCTACAAAAAGTTTTAGCCAGGCTTGGCGATGTGTTCCTGTAGTCCTAGCTACTCATGAAGGTGAGATGAGAGAATCAGTTGAGCCCAGGAGTTCGAGGTTACAGTGAGGTATGATGGTACCACTGTACTCTAGCCTGGGTGACAGAGACCCTGTCTCTAAAAAAAAATTGAAGAAAGCCCATGGGCCACACTTTGAGTAACACTGTGCTAGACCTACTGTACAAGCCACTGCATCTCCTTCCACTTGGACTCCATCTCAGTGCGTTTCACCACAGGTGAGCGTTTTAGTAATTGTGATGCTGCGGCATGCCAGGGTTGTCTCCACCCATCCCACTTATCACCAGCACCGGGGTCCTCGTTAGCATCTGGGTGGCATGTGATCCTTTTCTAGCACCTGACACAGAGGATCTGATTCCCACTCTTATTCTGGCACCAAATATCTTAGATTGGGTTCCCCCAGAAGCATTTCCTGAGCCAAGTAGATGAATACATGTAGTTTATTTAGGAGGTGATCCTTGGAAACACAGTAGGTCAGTGAGGAAGTGAGATGGGGAAGGAAGAAAGCTGAAAGTGATGTGTTAATGTATAAGTTACCACAGTGAGAATCTGAGCTCAGTTCTACTGGGAAGCTGGAAATAGATTAGAACATTCCACAGACTTATTTTACCCAAGGATTATTGGCTGATGGCTGCTCCAAGCACATTGACTCTCAGCATTTCCTGTGGATTTTTAGACTAAAAGAAGTCTCTCAGGCAGGGAGGTATATGTGCTTGCAGCAGGATACCACTGGCATGTACCAACATAGGGATATGGACAGGTCATTGGCAGCATCTGCTGTGGAGAGGTACCAGAGGTCCTTTCAAAGAGGGAGAGGCAGGAGGTCCATCCTAGGCACATGCCAGGGCAGGGTGGAAGCTGGAAACGAAAGCTAGCCCATGTCAGTCACTGAGAAACTGAATGAAGGGTACCGGAAAGAGGAGAGTGTGATGTAAAAAAACTTGGTGCAGTCCAGGTTTGTTTGTGACCAAAGATTTTGGCAACTGGGGGGTAGTGTCTGACTGCTCAGGGTGGAACGGGACCGTGTGATGTGTTGCAGACTGGGAATGGGCAGGGCTGTCTGCCTCCTAAAGAGTGAGGTGGAGCTGGGCTCTACAGCCTTTTGAGAGTTAACCTAATTAAGTGGGGTTTTTTTTAAGAGATGGGGTCTTGCTATGTTGCCCAGGCAGGAAACAAACTCTTGGGCTCAAGTGATACCTTCTGCTTTGGCCTCCCAATTAGCTTCAGCAACAGATGTTAACCACTGTGCCTGGCAGCCAAGTGACTTTTGACTTGTCTGAGAACTCCATCGTCCTACAGAGGTGTGTCCAAGGCATGGGGTGGGTGGAGGGCATAGGCTGGGTAGCCCCCTTCTGGCTTCAAGCACAGCATCTTTAGTGGTTGCTCTCTTCTGATCAGATTTGGTTTGAAATTATGTTTCTCCTTCCAAAAGACTGTCTGAAAACCACTGATCTAATCTGTGGAGTTCTCATTTATCTACTTTTGGGTGAATCCATTTGGCATGTCAGAGGGTCAGGCTTTGGACAGCCGATACCCTTTGTTGGAGGCCCTGGCACATGGAGAATGTGCCCGGGTCTTCCTGAGAGTAATTTTGTCTTCAGATGCCATCTTCAGGGTTTGCAAGAAAAAAATAAATAAAAAGAAAGTAGTGGTATCACTTCAAACTTCTGTTTCTTCCATTCTTTCTCTGTAAACCCAGAGTGGGCAAGAACGTTCTCTAGTGGTCAGCATGTATCTCCTGCAACAACACCTAGTTACCTCAGAAAGTAATCATGCAGGAGGTACACAGGAAGTCCTGCGCAAAGGTGCCAATCAGCTTCCAAGTCCGAGGGATTTCAGGGGGTCCCTTATATTCCTTCTCTCTAAAACCTAGCCTTCCCTACCCTCTCTTTTCACAAGAAGGTTGCATTTGGGCCTGGCAGACACAGGCTTCTTCCTCATGGCCTTTGCACGCCTAGCACCTTGGACAGGGACAGACGAGGCCATTTCCAAGACTATATGTCTCAGGGGAACAATTTCCTCTTTGCTCTGTGCTTGTCAGCAGAGCTCTTAAATTTCGAGGACAGTTGGATGAAATTGGATGTAGGCAATTTGTATCTTCAAATCGGTCTTGTACACACGGGTGCGTTCACTCATGTCCCTGGGGACAAGAGGGGAATGGTGTTTGACAGCTCACGAGCCATGAGATGACAGTTGTTTCTTCTTTGTCTTTGAGCCTGGGCCTATGTATCCTTGTGCCTCAGTTTCCTTCTAGGAAAATGGGGGTGGTGGGCTGAGTGATCTCTGAGGTCTCTTTTAGCTTTAGCATTCGATGGTTTTATGGCTGTGAGGAAAGAGACTGGTAAGAAAACCTGTGGTCCATGTCCCACTGTGTAGCTGAACTGCCGCCCAAGCAGGGAGAGTCAAACTGTTCTTTGCACAGTCTTGGTTTCAGACACAGGCTCAGTGTTTGAACATCTACATGGTAAGTAGTCCTGGAAGTATGGAGGGTGAAGGGGAGGCTGCTGTGTGCTCAGGATGACCTCTTGCAGCATCTGCATAGCTGGGATTGGCCATGAGCAATGCAGAAGGTTATTGCATCTCTTAGAGCCTCAGTTGCCTCACCTGCAAAGAGAGGCTGAAAGGAAACCATTCTACTCTGGTTGAGAAGGATAACCAAGAAGTGCCTGACATGTCATAGGCACTCATCAGTGTTAGCTTCCTGATCTTTTCCCTTTCACTTGGGTCCAGATCTGGAGGGGTACATTTGAGTAAGAGCCCTCCATGGGTAGCTTTTTCTCACTCCTTCATCTTTATTTCCTGCAGCTCCCAAAGCTCAAGGACTTTTCCCCCTGCAGTTGTCCTCTCTCTCTCCTGCACCATTAATTTTTACCTCTCTACTCTCTGTTGCAGTGTTCTCATCAGAATACAAACATGCCATAAAATCTTCAATCTTAAAAAAAAATCTCCTTTGACCCCCACGTCCCTCTTCAATTACTGTTCAATTTCTCTGCTTGCTTTGACAGCAAAACTTGTCGATACTTCCCATATCCACTTTCTCACTTCTAATTCTCCCGTGAACCCATTCACATCAAGTTTTCATTCCTACCACCTCACTGAAATAGCTCCTAGCAAGGTTGCCTACTACTAATTTCAGTGGTCAACTCAGAGTCCTCCTGTTGACCGGCTGGCCGCACTTGTCACAGCTAATCACTGTGTTTCTTGAAAGACTTTCTTCCCTTGGCTCACTGTGGTTCTTTAACAGCCGTCTTTCCTGGTTTTCCCTTATCTTCTTCTTCTTTTTTTTTTTTTTAAGAGAGAAAGAAAGAAAGAATTTTTCCCCTTATCTTCTTTATTTTTTAATGCTGGAGTTCTCCAGAGTGCTCAGTTCTAATAGCTCTTCTCTAGGTTCCTCCCCAAATTTTCATCTCCAGCCCCACATCTGACTTCCCTCTCCTGATTACAGACTGATATATCCAGCTTGCCCAGTGTTGCTGCTTGATTTTCTATCAGGCACCTTAAACTCACCAGAGACAAATCTGAGGGCATCTTAGAAACTGACAACTCACACTTCCTCATCTTTGTCATGGGAAAATTATTTTTTTCCAGATGTCTAGACCAAAAAAATCTAAGAATCATGTTTGACTTCACTCTTCCTCGCCCTCTCTACATGCAACCTGTCAGAAAAAATGAGGCAGCTCTACCTTTGAAATAAACCTGTGTCTTTCCCCTTCTCCTGACTTCCACCATGGTCATTTGGAGCAGGTCACCATGATCTCTTGCCTAACAATTACAACAGTCCACTAACTGGTTTCCTTGCTTCCATCCTTCCTTCGTATAATGTGGAATGATAGGGTTTCGATGTTAATTTTAAAACATAAAAGGGATCTTGTCACAACTGTGCAAAGCAATTCAAGCCATTCCCATCTCTTTCAGGATAAGTTCTTTTTTTTTTTTTTTAAATGACAACTATTTAATACAACATAAAATAATACACTATTGTAATATAAGTTATGTATTCCCAGTGTTTATTAGTTGGGAACCTCTATGCCAGGGATAAAAATTGGTGGCCTTTGGGTCCAAATTCAAGCTGCAAATATGTTTTCTTTGGCTTAAACATTGTGGTTGCTATATTGTTTTGTCTCCTGTTTTGACTTTAATACATTTAGTCAGAGCATTTAGCCACAGACTCTACTGTAGTCTCTTATTTTATAACAGTATTATGTTACTGGCCATCCCATAGGCATTTGAGATTTTATTCCATATATATTTCTATTTCTTTTCTTCTGTAAGGAAATACTGCATTTTCTTTTTTTTTCAATATTATTTATTCATTTATTTACTTTAAGTTCTGGGATACATGTGCTGAACGTGCAGGTTTGTTACATAGGTATACATGTGCCGTGGTGGTTTGCTGCACCTGTCAACCCATCATCTAGGTTTTAAGCCCCACATGCATTAGGTATGTGTCCTAATGCTCTCCTTGTCCTTGCCCCCCACCCCCCAACAGGCCCCGATGTGTGATGTTCTCTTCCCTTTGTCCACGTGTTCTCATTGTTCCCACATAGCATATGAGAATATGCAGTGTTTGGTTTTCTGTTCCTGTATTACTTTGCTGAAGATTATGGTTTCCAGCTTCATCCATGTCCCTGCAAAGGACATGAACTCATTCTTTTTTATGGCTGCATAGTATTCCATGGTGTATATGTGCCACATTTGCTTTATCCAGTCTATCCCTATGATAACTTTTCTGACACCTCCTGCTTAAAACCCAAAAGGTCAGAAGGATCACGAGACCCTGCTTTCACAGTCTGTATTCATACTGAAAATCAAGATAAAGTGAGCTTTTGCCCTTCTGCTCCACAGGAGCTTTCTGTCCTTCCTGAGCTCACCTTAGGACACCTGCATTACCGTTTGACAGGTGTACCGCCCCAGTCAAACTCCTCATCTGGCACTGTGCCTGGAGTGGGCCGCGCCTGGCCAATGTGCAGCTGGGGCGCTTGGCTCCAGAAACAAGAGCCCCCTGGGGCTTGTCTCCCTGCCTCACCAGGTCGGTGAAAAAGCATTACGTTCTACATGATCTGGGCCTTCTCTAGCTCTCTGACCTCCTTTGCCCTTTGTTCACTCTCTTGCAGCCACATCGTACCCTCATGTGCCCAGCACGCTCGCAGTCCAGGGCCTTCGCATCTGCTCTTCTCTCTACTGGAAATGTTCTTCTCCAACGATAGTCACACTGTTTGCTCCTTCACTTCATTTGGGTCTACGCCAATGGTACCTTCCCAGAGAGCTTTCCATGAACCTCCTATCAAAAACACCACCTTTGTCATTCTCTGTTCCCTAATTATTCTTTTTGTATTTTAAATTTGGGAGCTTTATTGAGGTATAATTGATGCACAGTAGACTACACATATTTGATAAGTTTTGACATACGTATACATCAGCAACACCATCCCCACAATCAAGATAATGAACCCATCCATCACTCGCAAATGTTGACTTGTGCTGCTCTGTAATCCTCCCTCCTGCCTCTCTCCCATACACAAGCAGTTATGGACCTGTTTTCTGTCACTATTGATTAGTTTGTCTTTTCTAGGATTTAATACAAGTGGAATCAAACAGTGCATATTCTTTTCTGCCTGGTTTCTTTCCCTCAGCACAATTATTTAGAGATTTATCCATGTTGTAGTGGGTATTTCATTCTTTTTTATTCATTTATTTTTTATTGTTGAATAATGTTCTATTGTATATGTATCTATTCACCTATTGCTATATGGGGCATTTCTAGTTTTTGCTGTTACAAATAAAGAAGCTGTGACATTCATGTGCAAGGCATTGTATGAACATACATTTTCCTTTCTCTTGGGTACGTGCCTAGGAGAGGAAGGACTGGGTCTTACGGTAGGTGCATATTTAATTTCTAGGAAACTGTCAAACTGTTTTCCAATGTAGCTATACCTTTTTACAGATCAACCAGCAGTGAAAGTGAGTTCCAGTTCCTCCATGTCCACGCCAACACTTTCAGCAACTTTAAAAGGTATGTAGTGATATCTCATGGTGGTTTTAACTTGGATTTTTCTAACTGCTAATTGTTTTTAGCATCTTTTCATGTGCTTATTTGCCATCCCTGTACTTCATTTGGTGAAGCATCTATTCAGAACTTTTGTTCCTGCATGGTCATGTATCACTTAATGATGGGGATACATACATACTGAGAAATGTATTCTTAGGTGATTTTGTCACTGTGAATACATCATAGTGTGTACTTACATAAACTGAAGTGGTACAGATTGAGCATCCCTAATCTAAAAATTTGAAATCCGAAATGCTACAAAATCTGAAACTTTTTTGGAGGGCTGACTTTATGCCACAGATAGAAAATCCCTCACCTGACCTCATGTGACAAGGTTGCAGTCAAAACTTTGTTTTGTGCATGACATTATTATACAATATGTATAGGATTACCTTCAGGCTAGTCATGTAAGGTATACATAAAACATAAATGAATTTTGTGTTTAGACTTAGGTCCCATTCCCAAGATATCTCATTATGTACATGCAAATATTCCAAAATCTAAAGAAGTCTGAAATCTGAAACAGTTCTGGTTCCAAGCATTTCAGATAAAAGATATTCAACCTGTATAGCTTCCCATACACCTAGGCTAGATGGCATAGCTGATTGCTCCTAGGCTACAAACCTGTACAGCATGTTACTGTACTGAATACTCTAGGTAACTGTAACATAATGGCAAGTGTTTACGTATTAAAAGTAGAAGAGGTACAGTAAAAACATGGTATTATAATCTTATGAGACTACCATCATCTATGTGATTTGTCATTGACCAAAACATTGTTTCGTGGTGCATGAGTATTAGTTTTCTGGTGCTGTATAACAAACTATCAAAAACATAGTGGCTTTAAACAATACACATTTGTTATCCCACAGTTTTTGTGCATTGGGAGTCTGGGCACTGTGTAGCTGGGTCCTCTGCTCAGGGTCTTACCAAGTTGCAATCAGGGTTTCAGCCAGGCTGTTTTCTCATCTGGTGGCTAGGTTAGGGACAGATCCACTTCCAAGCATATCAGGTTGTTGGCAGGATTCATTATCTTGCAGCAGTGTAACTGAGGGCTCCAGCATCCTACTAGCTGTCTCTTAGCTACTAGAGGTTGTCTGCCATACCTTGCCATGTGGCCCCCTCCACAGGCAGTTTAAAACATGGCTTTTTGCTTCTGCAGGGCCAGGAGGCAAATCTCTTTGCAGTCTGTAAAGATGGAGCCTTATGTAACTTTAGGTAATCATGGAGTGATAGCCCATCATCTTTGCCATATTCTATTGGTTAAAAGCAAGTCACAGATTCTATGTGTACTCAGAGGCAGGTGATTAAAACAGGGCATGACTCATTGGAGGTCAAATTCATTGTTTTACTGGGTTATCTATTTTCCTCTTTTCCAGTCTTGAGAGTTCTTTGTATACTCTGGATAGACATTCATTATCAGATGTACACTTTTCCTCCCAGTCTGTGGCATGTCTTCTCTTGCTTTAAACAGCATTCTTTCAAAGATTGGAAGTTTTATTTATTTATTTATTTGTACTTTAGGTTCTGGGGTACATGTGCAGATCGTGAAGGATTGTTGCATAGGTACATACATGGCAAAGTGGTTTGCTGCCTCCATCCCGCAATCACCTATACCTAGCATTTCTCCCCATGTTATCCCTCCCCCTTCCCCCCACTGTCCCTCCCCTAGACCCCCCAATATAGCCCAGTGTGTGATCTTCTCCTCCCTGTGTCCATGTGTTTTCATCATTCAACACCTGCCTCTGAGTGAGAACATGCCGTATTTGATTTTCTGTTCTTGTGTCAGTTTGCCGAGAATGGTGGTTTCCAGATTCATCCATGTCCCTACAAAGGACATGAACTCATTGTTTTTTATGGCTGCACAGTATTCCAGGGTGTATATGTACCACATTTTCTTTGTCCAGTCTATCATTAATGGGCATTTGGGTTGGTTCCAGGTCTTAGCTATTGTAAACAGTACCATGATGAACATACGTGTGCATGTGTCTTTATAATAGGATGATTTATAGTCCTTTGGGTCTATACCCAGTAATGGGATTGCTGGGTCAAGTCGCATTTCTATTTCTAGATCCTTGAGAAATCACCACACTGTCTTCCACAATGGTTGAACTAATTTACACTCCCACCAACAATGTAAAAGTGTTCCCATTTCTCCACATCCTCTCCAGCATCTGTTGTCTCCAGATTTTTTAATGATTGCCATTCTAACTGGTGTGAGATGGTATCTCAATGTGGTTTTGATTTGCATTTCTCTAGTAACCAGTGATGATGAGCATTTTTTCATATGTTTGTTGGCCTCAGATATGTCTTCTTTTGAAAAATGTCTGTTCATATCCTTTGCCTACTTTTGAATAGGTTTGTTTTTTTATTTTAATCTGTTTTAGTTATTTGTATATTCTGGACATTAGGCCTTTGTCAGATGGGTAGATTGCAAAATTTTTTCTCATTCTGTTAGTTGCCAGTTCGCTCTAATGATTGTTTCTTTTGCTGTACAGAAGCACTGAAATTTAATTAGATCTCATTTGTCTATTTTGGCTTTTGTTACCATTGCTTTTGGTGTTTTAGTTATGAAGTCCTTGCCTATGACTATGTCCTGAATGGTTTTACCTAGGTTCTCTTCTAGGGTTTTTATGGTGTTAGGTCTTATGTTTAAATCTTTAATCCATCTGGAATTAATTTTAGTGTAAGGTGTCAGGAAGGGGTCCAGTTTCTGCTTTCTGCACATGGCTAGCCAGTTTTCCCAACACCATTTATTAAACAGGAATCCTTTTCCCATGGCTTGTTTTTGTCAGATTTGTCAAAGATCAGATGGTTGTAGATGTGTGGCATTGCTTCCAAAGCCTCTATTCTGTTCCATTGGTCTATATCTCTGTTTTGGTACCAGTACCATGCTGTTTTGATTACTGTAGCCTTGTAGTACAGTTTGAAGTTAGGCAACATGATGCCTCCAACTTTGTTCTTTTTGCTTAGGATTGTCTTGGCTATGCGGGCTCTCTTTTTCTTCCATATGAAGTTTAACATGGTTTTTTCCAGTTCTGTTAAGAAGGTCGTTGGTAACTTGATGGGGCTAGTGTTGAATCTACAAATTACTTTGGGAAGTATGGCCATTTTCATGATATTGATTATTCCTAACCATGAACATGAAATGTTTTTCCATCTGTTAGTGTCCTGTCTTATTTCCTCGAGGAGTGGTTTGTAGTTCTCCTTGAAGAGGTCCTTTATATCCTTTGTTAGTTGTATTCCTAGGTATTTTATTCTCTTTGTAGCAATTGTGAATGGGAGTTTGTTCATGATTTGGCTCTCTGTTTCTCTGTTATTGGTGTATAGGATTGTTTACAATTTCTGCATATTGATTTTGTATCCTGAGACTTTACTGAAGTTGCTTATCAGCTTAAGGAGATTTTGGGCTGAGATGATGGGGTCTTCTAAATATACAATCATGTCATCTGCAAATAGAGACAATTTGACTTTCTCCTTTCCTAATTGAATATCCTTTATTTCTTTTTCTTGCCTGATTGCTCTGGCTAGAACTTCCAATACTATATTGAATAGGAGTGGTGAGAGAGGGCATCCTTTTCTAGTGCCAGATTTCAAAGGGAATGCTTCCAGTTTTTGCCCATTCAGTGTGATATTGGCTGTAGATTTGTTGTAAATAGCTTTTGTTATTTTGTGATATGTTCCATCAATACCTAGTTTATTGAGGGTTTTTAGCATAAAGGGCTGTTGAATTTTGTCAAAGGCCTTCTCTGCATCTATTGAGATAATCATGTGTTTTTTTGTCTTTGGTTCTGTTTATGTGGTAGATTACATTTATAGACTTGCATATGTTGAACCGGCCTGGTATCCCTGGGATGAAGCTTACTTGATCGTGATGGATAAGCTTTTTGAAGTGTTGTTGCAATCAGCTTGCCAGTATTTTACTGAAGATTTTTTCATTGATGTTCTTCATGATTTTGAAGTCTAATATGTCAATTTCTTCCTTTACAGGTATTGCTTTTGGTGTTAGACCTAAGAGATCTTTGCCTAACCCAGGGACAAAGGTTTTTCCTATATAGTATTTTCCTTCTAGAAGTTTTATAATTTCAGGCTTTATATTTAGGTTTATGATCCATTTTTAATTAACTAGAATCATTTTTTACTTTCTTCTCCTCCCTCTCTGCATGCAACCTGTCAAGAAAATGAGGCAGGTTGTACATCATGCTAAGATATGGATTGGAGTTTATTTGTTAATTTTTGCCTATAGACATCCAATTGCTGGGACATTAGTCTGTAGTTTTATTGAAATATCTTTATCTGGTTTTGGTAGTGTAACACTGACCTCAGAGAATGGATTGGGAATTATTTCTCTTCTTCAGATGTCTGGGAGAGTTTGTATAGGATTGTTATTATTTCTTCCCTAACATGTTGATAGAATATACCAGCAAAATCATCTGCATCTGGAATTTTCTTTGTGGGAAGAAGCATATTTGATAGATATAAGGTTACTTATCAACTTTTTTCTTCATTAAGCTTTGATGGTTTTTGTCTTTCAAAGAACATGTCCATTTCATTTAAGTTGCCTAGTTTATTGGCACAAAGTTTTTCACAATATTCTGTGATTATCCTTTTAATATCTGCAGAATCTGTGGTAATATAACCTCTATAACCTCTCTAGTTCCTGATATTGGTATTTCATGTTTTCTCTCATTTTTCTTGATTAGTCTGGCTAGAAATTTATCAATTTTATTGATCTCAAAGAACCATCTTTTGATTTTATTAATATTTTTATTGCTTTTCTGTTTTCTAGTTCATTGGATTTTGCTGTGATCTTTATTATTTCATTTCTTCTACTTATTTTGGCTGGACTTTTCTGTAAATATCAATTAGATACAGTTGGTTGACAGTGTTGCTTAAGTATTCTATGTCCTAACTAGTTTCCTGCTGTTTGCTCTACCAATTATTGAGAAATAACCATTGAAATTCTTTTTTTTTTTTCAATTTTTCTCAATTTTTTTATTTCGAAAAATTTCAAACCTACAGAGAAATGTTTTTTTCTTTTTTTTTTAATTTTTTATTGGATTTTAGGTTTTGGGGTACATGAGCAGAGCATGCAAGACAGTTGTGTAGGTACACACATGGCAGTGTGCTTTGCTTTTCTTCTCCCCTTCACCCACATTTAGCATTTCTCCCCAGGAGAATAGTATAGTGGATGACCATATAACCTTCACCTATTTTCATCACATTTTAAATAATTGTTATTATTATTTTTTATGGAGACAGGGTCTCACTATGTTACCCAGGCTGGTCTCAAACTCCTGGGCTCAAGCAATTCTACCTCCTCAGCCTCCCAGAGTGCTGGGATTACAGGCATGAGCCACCCACTCTACCTGGCCTACCAATTGTTAACATTTTACCACATTTCTTTTCTATCTTTCATGTACAAGCACAGACACATACATACATACATTTTTTTCTGAACCATTTGAAAGTTAGTTGCAAACATGACACTTTTATCTCTAAATACTGTAAGTCAGCATATGTCTTCGGAGTACAGGGACATTCTCCTTGTACCCATTGATTATACAGCCACAATAATCAAATGTAGGAAATTTATTACCTAAGACTATTATCTAAATATAGTCCATATTCAAATTTCCTCAGGTATCTAGTAATGTTCTCTATAGCTGTTAACTTTTGGATCCAGAATCCTATTGAGGATCTTGCATTGCATTTGTCTCTTTTAGTCTAGAATTAAGTACCTTTGTTTTGTCTTTATGACATTGACATTTTGAAGAGTTGAAGTCAGGTTTCACCCTCCCATCCCTATCCCAATGTCCCTCAATTTGTATCTGTCTGATTCTTTCTATTTTTTTTAGACAGGGTCTCACTCTGTCACCCAGGCTGGAGTGCAGTGGTGCAATCTCATCTTACTGCAACTTCTGCCTCCTGGTTTCAAGCAATCCTCCCACCTCAGTCTCCTAAGTAGCTACCTGACAAAAACAAGCAATGGGGAAAGGATTCCCTGTTTAATAAATGGTGTTGGGAAAACTGGCTAGCCACATGCAGAAAGCAGAAACTGGAACCCTTCCTGACACCTTACATTAAAATTAACTCCAGATGGATTAAAGACTTAAAACATAAGACCTGGCACCATAAAAACCCTAGAAGAAAATCTAGGCAAAACCATTCAGGACATAGGAGTAGGCAAGGACTTCATGACCAAAACACAAAAAGCATTGGCAACAAAAGCCAAAATAGACAAATGGGACCTAATCAAACTCCACAGCTTCTGCACGGCAAAAGAAACAGTCATTAGAGTGAATCGGCAACCAACAGAATGGGAAAAAAGTTTGCAGTTTACCCATCTGACAAAGGGCTGATATCCAGAATTTACAAAGAACTCAAACAGATTTACAAGAAAAAAACAAACAAGCCCATTCAAAAATGGGCAAAGGATATGAACAGACACTTTACAAAAGAAGACATACATGAGGCCAACAAACATATGAAAAAATGCTCATCATCAGTGGTCATCAGAGAAATGCAAATCAAAACTGCCTTGAGATACCATCTCACGCCAGTTAGAATGGCGATCATTAAAAATCTGGAAATTCTTTACTAAAACTGTGGATTTGTCTATTACTTCTTACAGTGTTGACAGTTTGTGCTTTATCTAGTTTAAAACGTTATTATTAGGTGCATCACCTTTTTGGCACTGCTAGGTCTTTTTGCTGAATTGGCCCTTTTATGCTTATAAAATAACCTACTTTAACTTTGATTATATTCTTTGCTCTATAATCTACTTTGATATTAGTATAGCCACTGCAATGTTTTTTTATTAGTGTTAGCATAGTACTTCCTTTTCCTTGGTTTTGCTTTTAATGTAATTGTGGCTTTATATTTAACGTTTCTTGTGAGCAGTATACAGCTGAAAATCTCTGCCTTTTGTTGGAATATTCAGACCTTTGCACTTAATATGACTATTAATATAGTTGCTTAAATCTATTATTTTGCTAGTTATTTTCTGTTTGTTTCATCTGTTCTTTTATCATTTTCTTTTTTTCTACTATCTTTTGGAGTAACTGATTATTTTATTATTCCTTTTTTTAAATTTTTTATTGCATTTTAGGTTTTGGGGTACATGTGCAGAACATGCAAGACAGTTGCATAGGTACACACATGGCAGTGTGTTTTGCTTCCTTTCTCCCCTTCACCCACATTTGGCATTTCTCCCCAGGCTATCCCTCCCTAGCTCCCCCCCACTGGCCCTCCCCTTTTCCCCCCAATAGACCCCAGTGTTTAGTACTCCCCTCCATGTGTCCATGTGTTCTCATTTTTCATCACCCGCCTATGAGTGAGAATATGCAGTATTTCATTTTCTGTTCTTGTGTCAGTTTGCTGAGAATGATGTTCTCCAGATTCATCCATGTCCCTACAAACGACATGAACTCATCATTTCTGATTGCTGCATAATATTCCATGATGTATGTGTGCCACATTTTCCCAGTCCAGTCTATCATCGATGGGCATCTGGGTTGGTTCCAGGTCTTTGCTATTGTAAACAGTGCTGCAATGAACATTCGTGTGCATGTGTCCTTATAGTAGAACGATTTATAGTCCTTTGGATATATACCCAGTAATGGGATTGCTGGGTCAAATGGAATTTCTATTTCTAAGGCCTCGAGGAATTGCCACACTGTCTTCCACAATGGTTGAACTAATTTACACTCCCACCAACAGTGTAAAAGTGTTCCTTTTTCTCCACATCCTCTCCAGCATCTGTTGTCTCCAGATTTTTTAATTATTCCATTTTTAAAGTGATTTTCTATAACTCTGTTTTGTTATTTTAGTGGTTATTTTTAGGATTTGTAATATATATTTAATTTGTCATTCTACCTTTAAGTGATATTATAAGTACCTCATGTACAATAAAAGAGCCTTAGATAGTATACTTCTATTTCTCTCCTAATGTTCTTTGTACTATTGTTGCTACTTTAACATGTTATGAACCCCACACTACATTGTTATTATTTTTATATAATTAGTTATCTTTAAAAAGATATTTGAATAATAAAAACAATTTTACATATTTCCCTATGTATTTGCCATATCTGGGCACTTCATTCTTTTCCCTAGATATCTATTTCCATCTAGTATCATTTTTTTTCTGCTTGTAGGATTTTCTTAACATTCCTTGTACTCTGAATCTTCTGGTGATAAATTCTCTCAGCTTTTTCATGTCTCAAAGTTATTATTTTGCTTTTGGTCTTAAAAGATATTTTTTGCTTCTGCAGAATTCTAGGTTGACAAATTTTTCTTTCAGTAACTTAAAAATGTTGCTTCACTGTTTTCTGGCTTGCATCATTTCTTAGGAGCTATCTGCTGCCATGGTATCCTGTTCTGCTGTATACAACACGTGGGGTTTTTTTCTGGCTCTTTTCAAGGTTTTCTCTTTATTGTTGGTTTTGTACAATTTGACTATATTGAACTGGAAATTTTCTAGCCATTATTTTTTCAAATAGTTTTTCTATCTTCCCTTTTTTCCTCTCCTTCTTTGACTCCAATTACACATATATAAGACCACTTGAACTTATCCCATAACTTATCCCATGCTATGTTTATTTGTAAAGTCATTTTTTTCTCTCTGAGTTTCATTTAGAATAGATGTCATTGATACGTATTCAAAATTTTCTGTGGTTTTCTTCTGAAATGTCTAGTGGGTTATTAATCCCATACTGTGTAATTTTATCTCACACATTGTAGTTTCCATCTATAAAATTCCAATTACCTTTCTATCATTTATGTCTCTACTTAACTCTTCAAATTACAGTCATAATAGCCTTTTAACATTTTTATCCACTAGTTCTAATTTCTATGTTATTTTTTATTTGATCTCAATTGATTTTTTTTCTCATTGTGGGTTACCTTTTCCTGTTTCTTTGTGTGCCTGGTAATTTTTGATTGGATGCCAGTCATTGGAAATATTACTTTGTTAGGTGCTGGATATTTGTGTTTTCATATAAATAGTTTTGAGCTTAGTTCTGTGATGGTGTCAAGTGACTTGGAAGTAGTTTGACCTTTTTTGGGTCTTGGGCTTAAGATTTGCTAGATGGAACCAAAGCAATGCTCAGTCTAGGCATTCCTCACTACTGAGGCAAGACTCTGAATTACAAAGTTTTACAGTGTGGCTGATGGGAATAGGCACTGTTCCTGGCCCTGTATGAGCAGTGCCACTGTTCCCTCTAATTCTTTCAGATGGCTCTTTCCCTGGTCTTGGACATTTTCTGCACACACATGTGCTGATCAGTACTCAGCTGACTACTCTGTAAAAGCCCTCTCCTGATCTCCAAAGTTATCTCTCCTTGCATCTCTCTCTGTTTCTACTCCATTTTGGAAACTATCTGCCTTGGTTTCCCTGGAATCCAAGCTCTTTGTCTCTTCAACTAAAAATGTCATCTGGGCTCCATCTGTTCCTCCTCCTTGTGCTTGACCTTGAAATTCTCTTAAGCAGAGACTACTGTAGAGCTCACTTTGTTTCTTGTCTCTCAGGATCATTGTCTTTTGTCGCCTAATGTTCAGTGTCTTCAAAACCATTGCGTTTTCTATTTTGTAAATAGTCTGAAAGTCTCAGGAAGAAGGGTCATGGTCCTTACTCCATTCTGACTGGAAACCCTGGTTTCCTTTATTTTTCTTCATAATTGTTGTCACCACTGATGTTATATGTTTATTTGTTTGGGTTTTTAAAATTCATGCTAGAATGTAAGTTCCATGAGAGCAGGACTTTTTTGGTTCACTACTGAGTCCCTTTCACCTATAACAGTATCTGTTATATAATAGGTGTTCAATGAATATGTATTAATGAATGAAAAGATGAGTCAATAGATGAGTGCATCCCAATACCCAGCTACTCTGGTCTCCTCATTTCTTTTCCTTCTGCCAGATCTCTGCCTCTGTCCTCCTCTGCTCATGCTGGTTCCTGCTTGATGAAACCCTCCTCTTTCCTCTGTGAAATGTTTTTCTATCTTTCAAGCCCCAGCTCCCATATTTCTTCTCCCATAATTCCTTCCTTGATTGTTGTGGCTTACCCAGATCTCTCCTTTCTCCAAGTTCCTTTAGTACTTAGAGCCAGTAGTGCCATGTCAGTTGCAATGTCATTGTTCCCCTTTCTGGGTTATGTGAGCTCTTTGAGTGCCTTCCCCTGTTTCCTACTATGCACCTAGCATAGGGCTAGTCTCAAGAAATACATGTTGGAGATGGTTGGAGTCTCGTCTCTCTGGATAACTTGTGAGTGAATAGATTCCCCTGTTCTTCCTCTAGCTCAAGTTTTCCACAGTAGTCCCTCTTTCAGGGGCTGGTGTCCTTTCTCTTTTGAACTTCTCAGGAGCCAGAATGTCTGGAATTTGGAAGACCTTTGAGGTTTAAGGTCAGAGCACAGGGTTTGGAAACAGGCTGTGGAAGAAAAGGGGATGGCAGTTGGGATGAGGGACAAATATTTGATGAACATGCATTTTATGCAGTCACTTTGTCTATTATATCTTCTCATGCTACCATAGAACCATAAGCCTCATGATGCTAACATCATGGTTGGCATGTTGAAACAGTGCTGCTTATCAGTGAAGACCTATAACACAGAGAATAATTGGATTCACAGAAAACCATGCTGCTGTGAACTGAATTGTGTCCCTCCAGAATTCCTGCCTCAGTGTGATGGTATTTGGAGATGGAGTTTTGAGGAGAGAATTAGACTTAGATAAGGTCATGGGGTTGGGGCTCATGATGAAACTAGTGCCTTTATAAGCGACACAAGATAGCCTGTTCCCTTTTTCTCCACTATGTGAATACACAGCGAGAAGGAGACTGTCTGCAAGCCAGGAAGAGAGGTCTCACCAGAGACTGACCATGTTGGCACCCTGATCTCAGACTTCCAGCCTCCAGAAATGTGAGAAAATAAATGTTTGTTGCTTAAGCCACCAAGTCTAAGACATTTTGTTATGGCAGCTTGAGTGGACTAAGATATACACCAATCAATCATTAGGTTGTGATTCAGGAGGATTTGCTTGATGGAGTCGTATCCCGGGAGAGGAGATGCATGTTACTTCCCTTGCTCAGCCTTGCTGAGGAACCAGATAGTGCTGATACCCCTGAGAGTCACCCCAGTCTATTGTCCAGTTGCTCCATCTCCTTTCTGGGTTGAACCCTGGGTGGGGGGTCACCCGGCATCATGGCTCTTCCCAGCTCTTTTGCTGTAGCACAGGAGCTACAGTCATCCTGATCTGAGCTGTTAAAAATGGACTGGCTGCCCCCAGCTTTGTCCCTGGCAGCTCTTAGGGGGCAGTGTTCTCCTTTTACTAGATCACAGACATAGTGCTTTGTGCTCTCGCTGCATGAGGTTATCTCTGAGAGTGAATAACAGGGTTCTCTAGCTTAATTCACTAGTGGAGGACAGAGTCCCTGATAGGTAACTCAATCCACTTTTAGCTCTGAATCACCCTAATCACACTTTAAATCCCCATCAGGTCTCCATGAAGTTCTCCACTTGTGGTCTCCCCACCATTCAACCGGTATAATCACCCCCACCTTCGCTGCCATCAGACACAGCCGCATATCTTCCTTTCTGCTCGTTCCTCATAGAGGATGGTCTCACTACCACCCCTCAGCCTTCTCTGCAGAGTGCATGATTCTTCTCTTCCTGGTAAGAGCCAGTGAGCATTTTCCTCTGTTCATCTCCCCAGTTAATGCTTCCAGAGCTGTCTCAATCCCTTGAAGAACCTCCCCTTTGGCTGGGATGTTCTTGGCAAGTAGGAGGCCTGTTGCTTCACAGAAAGAAGTAGCTTGGAAGGTGCCCCGTCAAGCAGCCTAAGCGCTGGCAGCATTGCTTAGACCTGGTCTGCACCCTGGAATGAGCTCCACAATGGTTACAACGCCCTTCTGGGAATGTGGCCATTTGGGGCCTTAAAGAGAACAGCTGGGATGCTTTTCCTCTTTTGAAGTTGTCTTTGTGTTTGTTTGTTTTTTAAAATAAACCTTTTCTGTTTGAAAGAAACCTGGATTTTACAAATTCACCTGCTCATATTTCCCATTTTAGGTCTTTTATCTCTCCAGCCATCAGGGAAAAAATAACGTTGGCAGCAGTAAAGTAGACTGGCCGCTCTTATCTCTGTCAAACTTGGGGGAAATGTTGTCAGAACGCCTGGCTCACATGACAGGGATATTTTTCTTCTGGTCTTGATCCTGTTTCCTGGCAAGTTAGATGTGACTTGTCTTAACACTTAGCTTCCCCTGCCAGTGCATGCATAGCATGTTTGGACACATGGTCTTTTAAAAATGCTATTTTGAATGTTCTTTTTTTTTTTTTTTTCTTTGAGATGGAGTCTTACTGTTGTTGGGCCAGGCTGGAGCGCAGTGGTGTGTTCTCGGTTCACTGCAAGCTCCACCTCCCGGGTTCCAGCAATTCTCCTGCCTCAGCCTCCCAAGTAGCTGGGATTGCGGGCGACTGTCACCACACCCAGCTAATTTTTGTATTTTTTAGTACAGACAGGGTTTCACCATGTTGGCCAGGCTGGTCTCAAACTCCTGACCTCAGATGATCCACCCACATAGGCCTCCTAAGGTGTGAGCCACTGCCCTCAGCCTTGAACGTTATTCTTATTCATCTTGGGACTGATTGTTCTGGGGATCTGGAGCTTAGATTTGGCAACTAGTCCACTTGAGCCTCACTGGGGCCCCCTGTGGGATGGGTGACTCAGTTCTCTGTGGGACAAATCTTTAGAGACAGTTGAATCCATTGAAAGAAAAGTTTCCTTACAAACTCAGTTATGCATAGAACCCGTGGTCTTGTATATTGTGGAATACATCTGGGAAAAATTTTACCTGTGCCTCTTCTCAACTGTGCTACCTCTAGCATGACTGACTCTCTTGTTTGTCAGCCCATCTGGGGTTTACAGCACCCAAAGATGTAAGATCTGGATCAGGTAGAAAGGGAATATGCCTCTTTCTCTCTCTCTCTCTCTCTTTTTTTTTTTTTTTTTTTTTTTGAGACAGAGTTTTGCTCTTGTTGCCCAGGCTGGAGTGCAATGACGCAATCTTGGCTCACCACAACCTCTGTCTCCTGGGTTCCACTGATTCTCCTGCCTCAGTCTCTCGAGTAGCTGGGATTACAGGCATGTGCCACCACACCTGGTTAATTTTGTATGTTTAGTAGAGATAGGGTTTGTCCATGTTGGTCAGGCTGGTCTTGAACACCCAACCTCAGATGATCTTCCCACTTCAACCTCCCAAAGTGTTGGGATTACAGGTGTGAGCCATGGCATCCAGCCCGGGAATATGGCTCTCTTGTGTCAACCTTGGGCATGGCTGTCCTAGAGCCTACAGGTCCACAACTTTGTCCTGGAAAGTTTAAGAGGTTGGGAAGTATAGGACAGGCAGAAGAGCTTTCTGACTCTCTGGCCTTTGAAAATATTTTATCTCTGAGCCCTTGAGGTATATGTCTTACTCCTAGCAGAATGTAGAAAATGCCAAGTTGGGGTGAGGTACCAAGTGTTTCAGTAAAAATGAGCTTATCCTCCTGGCCTCTAGTTTGAAACGAACTTTTTAATGGGTAGAAAAATGGTGCCTGAATTGGTGAAGACCTTTGGAAACAAAAAACCAGAAGCGTCCAACTGGGCCCTTATCAAATTTAAAGTTGGTTATAAACTTTACACTGGTTGGAAAACATTTAGTTGTAGTAAAATTTAGTGAGATGACCTGAATATGGTTGATAGATCTGACAATAAAAACAGATTTTAGGACAATTACCTGTGGCACAAACCTGGCGACCAAGACTCTGAAGCACTATTTGAGTTGAGCAGTGGAGGCTTAAAAGCATCTGTCTCAATTTTTGAAGAGGCCAATTTGCTCTTAGTCCGGCCCCTCATGTTCTATAGTTTATTTAAAACGTGTTGCTGAATACACCACCAGAGAAAGATTATTTGTGCCCAGAGCTGTTAATACACTTTCTTCTTCTTTTTTTTTTTTTTTTATAGACAGAATCTCACTCTGTTGCCCAGGCTGGAGTGCAGTGGTGTGACCTCAGCTCGCTGCAACCTCCGTCTCCCAGGCTCAAGTGATTCCCATGACTCAGCCTCCCGAGTATGTAGGGTTACAGGCATGCACCATTACGCCCGACTAATTTTTGTATTTTTTAGTAAAGACTAGGTTTCACCATGTTGGCCCAGCTGGTCTTGAACTCCTGGCCTCAAGCAATCTACCCACCATGGCCTCCCAAAGTGCTGGGATTACAGACATGAGCTACTGTGCCTGGCCCAATAAACTTTCTGAAAGGTGCGTTCCAAGCCATACTATCTTGCTCACTTTTATTGAATCTATGATTCTGTTTTATCCCATCACACACACACCAAGACCTCTCTGCTTTTCCCAAAAGATTGATCCGTTTTTGGACATTTTATAGATAATGTCTGCTGGATGAATGAGCACGAAGCCTGGGGTTTCCAGACCAGTGTTTTATGTGAGAAGCAGACAGGCTCTTTGAGAGGTCTTTCAACCACAGACCATGTTTTTAGCGAATTACCACCTGGTGGTGAAGTCCACCAGGAGCAATATCCGATCATGTGCGGTTTTCGTTGACTCTTCCCAAGCCTTCATATTGATTAAGAATGAATACATGAGCTCATCAAAGACCCGCAGTTCTTGATGCTTCAACATTTGTGGTACTGTTATTTTACAATCACAGTCAGGGGCAGTAGATGGAGCAGTAAAATCAGAGAAGTGTTTTGAACCCCACCATTTCAATTTGTTTCTTAATGATTTGATATCCTACCTGGATGAGCAGGACATGAGCCCCCTGCTGTGATGAATGGAAAGACATAGGTTGTTTATATTCAGATCACACTTTCTACTGCCTTGAACTTGGAGGGGGCTGGAGAGACAAGAGGTCTGATAACTACTAGTAAACTGCTGGAAGGAGCCCTCCAGAGCAAAATCACAAAAGCAACATTACTAATTTTGATAGATTTTTCTAGTATTTCAACTGCTTAATAAGCAAAAATAGTGTGTGGTTAGGAGCATGGACTTTAGCTACAACTGCTTGAGTCTAGGTTTTGCCTCTTGTTAGCTGTGTGGTCCTGTGGTTCGTTTTCTTCTTCTGTACACTGTGAACAGTAATAGGTCCTACCTCCTTGGTGAGCTTATGTGGCGGCTTATTGTAGGCAGCGTTCCGAGAGTAAGCCTGGCATATGGAAATGTTTGCTTTGAAAGCCTAACATTTTGTCTCTGTGCACATCAACTTAAAACATTCTGGGCTAAGTCAGAATGGCGATTATTAAAAAGAACAAAAGATGCTGGTGAGGCTGTGTAGAAATAAAAACGCTTTTACACTGTTAGTGGGAATGTAAATGAGTTCAACCATTATGGAAGACAGTGTGGCAATTCCCCAAAGATCTAGAACCAGAAATACCATTTGACCCAGCAATGGGATTGTCATTCTGTTACCAAGGGACATGCATGGGTATGTAAATTGCAGCACTCTTCTCGATAGCAAAGACATGGAATCAACCCAAATGTTCACCAGTGATAGACTGGATAAAGAAAATGTGGTACATATACACCATGAAATACTATGCAGCCATAAAAGGAGTGAGATCATGTCCTTTGCAGGGACATGAATGGAGCTGGAAGCCATTATCCTCAGCAAACTAACGCAGGAACAGAAAACCAAACACTGCATGTTCTCACTATAACTGGGAGCTAAACAATGAGAACACATGGACACAGGGAGGGGAACATCACACACTGGGGCCTGGTGGAGGGTGGTGGGAGGAAGGAAACCATCAAGAATAATAGCTAATGCATGCTGGGCTTAATACTTAGGTGAGGGGTTGATAGGTGCAGCCAACCACCATGGCACATGTTTACCTATGTAACAAACCTGCAAGTCCTGCACATGCATACCAGAACTTAAAACTAAATGAAATGAAAAAAAATTCCAGGCTGAAATCCTTATGGCCATTCTTGCTCACCTGTTCCTCTACATGCTGAAATTGACCCAAGACTCCTTTACAAAGGAAAATCTTGGCTTTGCCTTTTGGATGGCACTGTCAGTTGGAGGAGGGATGGCTTCCTTCAGCCCTTTTCCTTGAGGGCTGCTTAGCTCAGCTCCAAGAAGAGGCTTCACCTTTACCCTTGGCTCTGCTGCAGGCTGATGTGCAGGGGTTTTATGTCAGCCCAGGTTTGTGGCCCCACAGGTGCTTTTGGGGAGAAAACAACACTGAGCTCATCGTTGAATATCGAGTTAGAAAAAAAAAAGAACTCAGTAAGCCAAACAATACCTTAAAGAAGTTTTCAAGTAGCAATCTGGAGTGTAAAGTCTCAATAGATTAAAATGTGTCCCAGATCAAGCTGTACCACTAGAGCTGGGCACTGAAATCTCATCACTCTGTCCTTCCCCTGAATTCAGCAGCTTTTAATGAATAAGGCTTTAGTGGGATGCTTCCGGCCCACACTGAAGTGGTTGAAATGAAAACCTGGGGAGTTTACTTCAAGGATGTTGCTCATTACATCATGAAGGGGTCTCCTGCAGAGGTGTCTAAGAAGAAGGCATTTTCCCCCCTGGTCTCAGGGTCAAGTGCACCTCTGTCCTGATTACCTGGTGTTTCTCTTAGGAACCTTGTGAGTTGTATAAAAGACCAGCCTTTCTGTTCTTTTTCCTTTCCTTTCCTTTCCTTCCCCTTTCCCCTTTTCTTTCCTTTCCTTTCCTTTCTCGACAGAGTCTTGTCGCTCTGTTGCCCAGGCTGGAGTGTAGTAGTGCAACTTGGGCTCACTGCAACTTCCACCTCCTGGGTTCAAGTGATTCTCCTGCCTCTGCCTCCTGAGTAGCTGGGATTACAGGTGTGCACCTCCACGCTTGGCTAATCTTTGTATTGTTAGTAGAGATGGGGTTTTACCATGTTGGTCAGGCTGGTCTCAAACTCCTGACCTCATGATCCACCTGCCTTGGCCTCCCAAAGTGCTGGGGTTACAGGCATGAGCCACCATGCCCAGCCCAGCCTTTCCTTTTTACACTGGGTTCTAGGTACTTGGGGTCACGTGGGTGGGCACCCCCTAGATCTTTGTCATTCTCACTTTTTCCAGCCTCATATTCCAGTTTCTGATTATCCCTACCTTAATTCCCTTTCTTCTCTTGCTATCAGTTTTAACCTTTAGCTTGTTGCTCTAATGTAATCTCATCAATGTCCTTAAAACCTATCTACAGCAAGGTGAGGACCCACATGAGTAAATAAATAACTCAAGGGAGTGGGTGTTGTCATCCTCACTTTAAAGGTGGAGAAATTGAGACCCTAAAGGGCAGATGAGTTTGCCCAGTGTCATGCAGTAGTAAGTAGATGGCCCAGGTCAAGAGAAGACCTGGCTGACTCTGTAGCCTAGTCTCTTCTCACCCCTTCCTCACACTCAGAAACATAAGCAGAAAGAGCTATATTAGGGGATTTGAGGAGCCACTGATGCAAGCGGCCAGTGGGTGAAACTGATGAGAAGTGAAAGTGACACTTCATTTTACATTGAGGAAGGACTTATTTATGGAACATTTGGTCATCAGGGTATAAGTAATCTATAGGGTGAATCTCAATTGCATTGTAACCTTGATTAACTGAGACTGGTTAACTCGGGTAATTGAATTGTCAAGTTAACTGAGAGTCAACTCAATATACTGTACTTTCCAACTCTGACTATTGAAGTTTTCTTTATGTCTCTGACCATTTTCTGCCTCCATTACTGAAAAGTAATGTACATGTTAGGACCGTAATTATAATTCCGTACTCCCCTCATGTATTGGTGCAATTCGAAGGACATAGTAGGTCTCCAGTCCTGACTCTGGATTCTGTTTAATAGTTTTCTTGGGCCTTGGGGTCAGGTTCGTATCTATCAGTTCTCTCTGAGCAAGATAAGAGCGGATGGGTACACACACTGAGTAGGACACGGACCCACTGCAAGCTTGCCCACGTTCCTCCATGTACCCATTCGACTGCCTACCTAGACCACTGACCCAAAATGACAGTCAGGCACAAGTTTATTGTGCTGCGATTTGCTTGTTTCACTTAAAATAGAAGCTCTACAATTTTATTTTAGTTACTCGAGAGTTTCAGTTGGCAGGATTCTGGTTAATCAAGATTTTGTTTGCGTGTATGGTGTTCTCATTATCCATAACCATTTATTGAGCATCTTTCATACACAGAAAAATGTGCTGGGCTTGGAGAATACAAAGATGTATGAGGATGAGGCAAGTTTCTATTTCATGGTGAGGAACAGACAAACTGGCTGTGGCTGGCTTCTGTGTTTAAGGTGACATGAGCCCTCCTCCATGGTATTTCAGAAGGAGCACAGGCTGTGGCCTTGGACTCACCAATGATTTCTGTAAGATTTAGGAGGAGTTCCTTAACCTATCTGAACCTTTTCTGTAAACTATAGATACAAATATCTATTCAGAGTTTTGTTAAAAAGATTAGATGTAACATCTAATACCCTAGTACATAATAGCTGTTCAGTAAATGATAGCTGGTAATATTGTCCTTCTGAGCAGTCTTTGCTTAGAAAAGCAAGGAAAACGTTTCTTCTCATTTCCTTTTAGAAGTGTTTCAAGAATAGGTGGCATAATTTCTGTGAGGTCCCCTTCGACTTCAGGTCAAAGGGCAAGACCACTATAAGCCACAGTGTGTGGACGCTCTTGTCTATAAATATCCTCAGCCTGTGTAAATACACAATTGAATACCACCGCCTGAATCATAGTGAAGATATGCATGCCCTGCCATCAGACACTGTACGGCAGCCAGCGTCTGTCCTGCACATTCATCAAGCCGCACGGCCGCCCAACAGAAAGAACATTGTGCACTGTGCTTGTTCCACACGCTTTATGCAGAGAGAGAGCAAATCAATAGAAGAAAATGTGGATTTGTTCTGCCAAGGAGAGGGGTGGGGGCTGTAGGGTTGGTAACGAAAAGGGGAATGAAAAGGGGGGAAGGATATTAAGGGCAACCAGTCTGCACAACACCCATGGCACACCAAGCAAGACTGTGACTCCAGGATCTCTCTGGGTGCTGCGTGTCTGGCTCCCCTGGTCACTTCTGCAAACAATAGGCACCCCTCAGCCTACCTGGCAGCGGAGCACTCTCTTTCACCACCAACCATGTTGCCTCACATCTGCTCAATTCAAAGAGGGAGCAGACTGGGAGGCCTGTGTCCACTGCATTGGGACACACTTCCAGGTCCAGCCTGGGTACCTTGGTGGGGCGACGGGAAGGAGGTCTGTGCCTTCCTTCTCTTCTCTGGTCAACTTCGACTTGCTAAGTTTTCCCTTTCTCCAACAAAGCTGTTTCCTTAATTCATGCCATGTGATGTTATAGAATTGTCCCTAACCTCAGCACATCTGGTTGTGACCCAGAAAGGACCTAACTGGCACGAAATACCCTAAAATAAACCATGCACTCAGACAAAGGTGGCCCATAGCCCATGGAGCCAGGCTGAGGCAGAGAGAGACCCAGAAGCACCCTGTCTTAGTCCACTCAGGCTGCCATAACCGGATATCACAGACTAGGTGGCTTAAACAACAGGTATTTATTTTCTCATGGTTCTGGAGGCTAGAAGTCCAAGATCAAGGTGCCAGCAGGGTTGGTTTTTGGTGAGACCTCTCTTTCTGGCTTGCAGATGGCTGCCTTCTGACTATGCCCTCACCTGATCTTTCCTATGTGTGTTCAGAGAAAAAGAGAGAAGAGAGAGAGAGATCTCTGTTGTCTTTTTCTTCTTAAAAGATCATCAGTCCTATAGGATGAGGGCTCCATCCTTATGACCACATTTAACTTTAACACATTACAAGCCCTATGTCTAAATGCAGTCACATTGAGGGTTAGGGTTTCAATGTACAAATTTTGGTGGGGATTCAGTTTGGTCCATAACAACCTCCCTGCCCGTGGAAGGCAGCCAGTTAGGAAGACACTGCCTCTCATTCTGCCTCCCCACCCAACACAGGGGAAGAGGGAGAGGGGATCTTCAGGTAGTCCTCACCTCTCCATCCAGGACTCCAGGGAGAGGAAAAGAAAGGCCAGCCACATCCTCTTGCTCCTTCAGGTCCTGTGCTGAAGGCTGTCCAGGGCTGGGGAGTGAACGACTGAAAATGGCCCCAGATTGACGTTTAAGATGAACTGAGGTTTTAATAATCAAAATCGACCAGAAAGCTATAGAATCTGTCTTAGGTGCCATTAAAGGATCTGCTATGCACCAAGGGAGATTGGATTTAGCACCATGTGGAGGTCAGATTGCTAATAAGCCCATTCCATCACTGTGAGAGTCTAAGTCCTTCACTATCGGAATAACTTTCCATCACCAGCGGACTCTGCTGGACCGTCGTCCATCCCTTTCATGATGTTGCTGACGTGAGCTCAGAGGGCTGGGCTCCTGAGGCTGGGTTCGGGGAGGCCAGAGAAGAGACTCTGAGCTGGGTACATCAGAGGGAATTAACAATCAGAGGGTACCAGCCCAGTCCAGGGTTGAGGAAGACAAGGGGAAAAGGTGCTTCTAGCCCAAAGGCCTGGAGGCGGGAAGGGCTTTGCTCTGTTCCAGAAACTGTGGTTTCACTGAGGGCAGTGATTTCCTGGCTTTGGAGTTCATAGACCACAAGAAACAGTCACAGCTGGAAATCAATACAGTGTTGCCAGCTTCGTGTTTTGCCACAAAATGACACAAAGATTAAAAACACCAAAACCCCCTTGCTATCTATTATCACCACCCTTCCTGAAAAGAACGAGTACTTTAACACCCCTCCACCCCAATCCAAGAAGAGAGAAACAATGTCATCTCGGAGTGACATATATAGTCCTTTAAATTGAGTACATGTAGCATTGTGAAAAAGTCACTGCACTGACTTTTTGGGAGGGAGGGAACTAATTTTTCTGAGGCCGATGCAAACCTCACTAATCTGAGCTGAAGCTTGGCTGATGAGGCGTGTGAGCATGCATGTGGGTGAGCCTGTGTCTCTGTGTGTGTTTTGAGCATATGAATGATTGTGTCCATAGGTGTGTGTGAGTGGTGGGGGTGGAAGAGGGGGACATTACCCATAGGACCCTCACCTGCTGGAAGCCCATCCCCTATTCCTAGCTATGTTCCTCCCTCTGTCCCCTCTCTCCCATCACCCCCGGTATGCTTTCCCTCCCTTCCTTCCCTACTCCCATTGCCATCATTGAGCTGACTTCCCAGGCCCATCCCCTGGTCAAAGGAGAGGCCAGTGAGCAACCCTGCCAGACTTCTCACTTCCTGCCAAGAAGAATTGTCCCTCCGTAAAGGAGCTTTGCATCCTTGTGACACTCAGTCACTCCGGGGGAGCAAAACTGGGCCAAGTCCTTATGCAGCAAAGGACTCAGCTCCCTCAGGGCCTGGCACTGCTTGAGCATCTCACATGGTTTGTGACCTTGAGTCAGTGAGGCTGCCCTTCAGCCCTGCCAGCTGGGACAAAGCCACAGGTGCCCCCCAGGCTTCCTGGAAAGACCCCTATAAGGTCACGTACAATAGAATTCCATTGTATAGTCCATCCTCCATCCTTGTTCCCTAGGGAACAGCTGCCTGACCTTGACCCAAACTCCTGACTGGACTTGAGGTTCTCCTCTGCTGGTTCCAAAACAACTCTTGACCCTTCCGTAGCACCCCTTCCCTAGCACCCCTTCCCTAGCGGAACACCTTGCTCCATTCACGCTGATTGGCACTTAATCCCTCTAAAATTTTACATCATCTCTTGCCTTTATGTCTTTGTTCTTTATAGTTCTCTCCTTCGGAGGAGACCTCCCTTCAAAACCAAAGTCCAACTTTAAAGGTCAGCTAAAAGGCCTTCTCCTCCAGGAAGCCTTCCTGCACTACTACTTCCATGAACGCTAACTTTGCCCATTAAGATGAAGGAAAGGTAGGAACTGGCTTACAACCTCTACAACCTCCTCCCTCTCGCAAAACACGTGCTTTCTGCACGGGGCCTCTGACTTGCCTCTCAGCTCAATTTTCTTGTTTGAGATTTAACAATTCAGATGAATTTCCTCTCCTGCCCCGCCGCCCCCGCACCCCCCCGCACGCGTGCGGATTCTGCCCAATTGTTTTTTAAAGCCATGTTCCTGTTTTTACTGTTTTTAAGTTTGCCTTTTTATGGAGCCATTTTTAACGCTTATTATTTCTCATTGATTTTACTTTCTCGTTTCAAGTTTGCTATAAAAGAGGAAACGGGAAGTGGCAGCGCGGGACCCGGCCTTGACAAGCTGGGGACACAGGAGCTGGGCTGGAGTAGGGGGATCAAGGTTCCATCCCAGCAGTGCCCTTCAGCTACCCACAACTTGGGAATCCATCCCACTTCTCTGTGCCTCAGTTTTTCTCGTGTAGAGATGAAAAAACCCTGGGTTCACTGGGTTGTCCTGGGTATTAGGTGATTAATGCCTGTACCGCGTGCCGCACAGCGCATGGCTCATGCTAGATGCTCACAAAATGCAACTTCTCCTGCTCATTTCCATTCCCCAAGCAGAGTCTTGAGCTGGTCTTTCCTGAAGATTCGATGTGAACTGGGGCAGCCACCAACCTGTGAGGTGCCTTCCTGTGAGTTAGAGAAGGACACTCCTCTGGGTGAAGCAGGGCACCACGCAAGGGCAAACGTAGCTTCGCAGAGGGAGGGAGTCCCATTCCTCACCCTCGTTTGGCAGCAGCCTCATAGGTGAGGGAGGAAGGCAGCCAACCTCATGTTAAACATCCCCAGTTCCTGCCGTGGCAATGATTGGCAGGTGAGCTACAAGGCTGGCTTCAAAGGAGCTTGTGTTCAGAATCTTCCAGAGGGAGGCAGGAACCGTTCTCTTTTCATGAATGTGCCACCATCGTTCACTGTGAATGCAGGCTCCTTGAGGAGAGGGACTTCCACTTTCTTCTCTTTATATTTTTCTTGGCTGGGTGCAGTGGTTCACACCTGTAATCATGGCACTTTGGAAGGCTGAGGTGGGAGGATCACTTGAGGCCAGAAGTTTGAGATCAGCTTGAGCAACATATGAGACCCCTTTTCTGCAGAAAATAAAAAAAAAAATTAGCCTGGCATGGTGGCGCATGTTTGTGGTCCCAGATACTTGGGACGCTGAAGAGGGAGGATCTCTTGAGCCTAGGAGGTCAAAGTTACAGTGAGCTGTGTTCACGCCACTGCATTCCAGCCTGGGCAACAGAGTGAGACTGTTCCAAAATAAATATATGTCTATCTATCTATCTATCTATCCATCCATCCATCCATCCATCCATCTCCACACACACACACACACACACACACACACAGACTTTTTTTTCACTTTGCCTTCTGCTTTCACTCACCTAGCATATGAGAAGTGGATAATACATGTATGTCTTCTGGGTGCAAGTTGGAACCCCTGGGAGTGGCTGAGAAATGGCCCATGTAGCCTCACCCTCCCGACTGCAGCCTCTGAGCCACTGGGGTGATTGGGCAACAATAAAGCTTGCTCGAGATTCTCCCCCTCCAGCCTCAAGTCCACAGCCCTCGTTAACTAGCCAAATGCACTACACCAGAGATTCTGCTGAATTTCTAGTGTGCTCTTGCATTCTGCAGTCCTGCAGGAGGAGGCCAAGGCCCCTCAGTCATATCCCAGAGTCCTGGGGAAAGTTAAGTGCTCTTGGAAAAAGCCCTGACTTCATCGCATTCTTCTTCTTTCTTTCAACAAATCCTCATTGAGCACTTACTAAGTGCTGGACGCCCTTCTATGACTGGGGACACAGTGGTCAAGGAGACAGACACAGGCCTTGTCCCAGGGAGCTGTCATCTTACCATACTAACAGCTGTGGCATTTGTCAGCTGTCTAGTCACAGTTCAGAGGGACTCATAGGGATGTTCTAAAATAGATATGTGGGAGCAGAAACTGGGCACCATGTGGGTGAGTTTGCTAGGGAGCAAACAAGTGATGAATTCTTTGTAGTAACATCCACAGGCTTGGCTGTGTTCTCACCCCTCTGGTCTACCCTCCATTCTGCCACCTGAATGAGTTTCTAAAATGTGCATCTGAGGCCAGGTGCAATGACTCATGCCTGTAGTCCCAATACTTTGGGAAGCTGAGGTGGGAAGATCATTTGAGCCCAGGAGTTCAAGTCTTCAGTGAGCTGTGGGTTGTGCCACTGTACTCCAGCTTGGGTGACAGAACAAGACTCTGGATCTATAAATAAATAAATAATAATGAAAAAAATAATATGCATCTGACCACCTCAGCCTCTTGTTTAAACAGCCACTCCCAGCAGTTCCCCATTGCCTTGTATAAATTCCAAGCTTTTAGCATGGCCTAAAAGATTGGGCCCTGTCTCTATCTTTAGCCTCACAGCGTACACACCAGCAATGCAACCTGCTTGGAGCTCCCCACTGCATCCGTTGTGAGGAATGTGACTGCCTTTCTCATGCCTGTGGCTGGGTGTTTGCCTTTGCTTGAAATGTCCTCACCTAGCTCCTTGCTATTTGGCTGATTCTGTCTCATCTTTTCAGACTTATTTCACATGTCACTTCCTCCAGGCAGGCAGGCAGGCTGGATTAGGGACATGAGAATCTCCTGGGAAGATTGTGATTCAGTGGGTCTGCAATGAAGCCCAAGATTTGCCTTTGCTCCCAGATGATGCTGATGCTTCTGGTCGCTGGACCACCCTTCAAATAGCAAAGCAGTCTGGGCCAAGAGGTCTGGTTCAATGGAAAATATTGAGTACAGAATCTCTTAACCTTTTGAGGTTCAAGAACTCCTTTGAGAAGCAGATGAATGTTTTTGCACACTTCCCACAAAATGCACACATAGTAATACTTTTATATATTGTTCCTGAGCTTTTTTTTTGCCTCCCAAAGCTCATCCATGCACGTCCAGATTGGAAATCCATCCACCACGTAATACAATAAATAAATACACAAGCCTGTGTGTTTAGAAACCCGCTTTGTCACTTAGCTGGCTGCTCTCTCCGGGGGGTTTGTTTTCTCATTTGAGAAGTTGTTTAAACTTTTAGAAAATGATGATACTTACAGTAACTTTCTTATAGGGTTATTGGGAGGATTAAAAGCTATAATGCAAGAAAAGTGCTTCGCACAGGGTCTGATAAGCTCTTGATAAATATTAGTTATTTTGTTTCTTATTATTATCATGAATACTTGATGTGCACGGAGAGGAGCTGCAGTTAGAGGGACTGAGCACAACGGGGCAGGAGCACTAGCTGAGTGCTCAACTTGCACCTGCCCCTGCCCTGATGTTTTCACATGCTCGGTATCTTCCACCCCTCAGAATGAGCTGGGCATAGAGCCAGCTCACCCTATTGTTCGATGAGGACATGGAGCTTCAGCAGATAAGGTCCTGTGCCCAGAGTCACTCAGCTTCTAAGCAGCAGAGAGAGTTTTGCAGTGAGATTGCTGTGTTCCAACACTGGGTTTTCCCCTCTATTTCCCTAGATGAAAATAAACAAACAATTGGAGGCATGGGGAGGTCTTTTTTTCCCCTTATAAAAATATTTAAATGACTTTCCCACATTTTAATAAAATGATATTAACTTTAATTGTTGTCATTTTCAGCAATGCTACAAAGCTGCCTGTGACTTTTCTCAGCACATTAGTTGTTCGGGCAGTTAATTATTAGCCCTTAATATTGGCGAGGCTTACTGTAAAGTGACAGCGCCAAAGAGCTATTTACCTGTTTATTCGTGCTTTCCACCAAAGACCTATTTTTCTTTAAAACTAAACCCAATATTAAGTATGCAGCCAGTTTTATTTATTTATTTTTATAAAGAAACCCTGACCTGTAAAGGCCCATTTTTTTTTTAATCCCAGTTTCAAAACAATTCATTCATGCATTTTAGAAGTTATGCAAATGAGCTTCCCTTGATTTTAGAGGATTTCTCTGTAATTGATTTTGGGATTCTATATTAATTACCACTACCCAGGTACGGGGCTGCCACATAATGGATATATTTGGCAAGAATGACAAGGCTGATAATTATGCACAAGGTGCCTCAGCAAAAGGATTGTGTAGTTCAATGTTTAATTTCAGCAAACTTCTTTAGTTTGTTAAACTTAATCAAAAGCAATCAAAATACACTGGTGTGAATTACAGCAAATTAATTGCAAACCAGTAGAAAACATCATGTCTTTCAAATTGGACTGTTGAACTGGAACTTGTGATTGAATCGCTCAGATCTAGGAAGCGGTAAGTTTTTGAATGTGGGAGGGTAGTCTAGAGCTTGAATTAGGATCCGGGTGGGAAATGGGCAGGATCCCATGAGAAGTTATGCTTGTAGGGAAGACTGAAGGCCTAAGAATAACCTTCATGTTTGGTTTTAAGGGAAATTCACTCTGTGGACTTGGGAAAGTCACTTACACTTAGATTCTTCGGGCCTCAGTATCCTGATCTGTTCAGCAACATAGCCCTTGCCGTGCTGCTTTGATTAGTAGAGTCAGCTTCCCTTTATTATCTTTATTGAGTGGACTCTGGGCCAGGTTCTGTGTGTACCCATTGTCTACCTTAAACCTAAGGAGGGCGCTAGGAGGTTGGTGCTCCCTTTTCACAGATGCCGATTCAGCTTCAAGACACGTTGATCCCAGGCACTCTCACTCCGGTTGACTACTCTAGGGATATTGTGTTTAATTTCAGAAGTCTTTGATTTGACAACTTAATCAGAGGCAATCAAAATATGCTTATGAAACATATAGAAAATTAATTTCAAGCCAATGCAAAAGATTATATTTCCCAACCATAGAGAATCAAGTGAGAAGATGGATATGAAAATATTATGTAAAATGTTGACTGCTATGCAAATGAACAGTAGGAAAACTAAGGCAGCAAATCTAGGAGACGATGTAGAGGCCAGTTGTGCAGAAAGGCAATTCCTCCAGCTCATGACGCCTCACTGGAGGCTAAGTTTTACTTCATGAGATTTGTAGTTCAGTGGGGCCCACTGAGTCATTCAAACATTGATTCATTGAATACACTTTTTATCTACGAAGATCAAGGTACGAGGAAAGGATCACAGAGTTTAACAAGATGTCATCTTGACCTCTGGGAGCCCATGATGTAGTGACAAAGACATATAAACTGTTCATGATAATCCAAGGAGCCATTGACTAAGAGCAAAAAATAGCACTTGCTTGACACTGTTTGAAGGGTGGGAACTGTGTTACCAAAGTATCCCAGGACTTGACACAGAGCCTGGCTGCAGAAAGCACTTGATACATTTGGTTTAATGAATGAATTCTAAAGGAGTCTTGGATATCAGAGTGGGCATCTAATTGAAAACTTTCCCTCCATTCACAACACTTCTGACACCAAGTGTGTGGGACGTATCCTACCAATAACCAATTCTCCAGACACTACTTGGGCGTCCAAAGAGTCAATTCAATTCTGACATTTACTACCTGGAATTAGTGCAGTCCCCACAGGTTAAGGGATCAGTCTAAGATGGAGCAGTCTAAGCAGGGACTCCTTTTGGGGGGCTGCCAGGTCCCTCAAACATAGAAATAAAGGAAATTCTTGAGTTTCTTCAAGAAAAATTTCAGGCACCTTACCATCTTTAAAAAGTAAGTGAGCAACTTGATAAGAAAGAAGGTAATAATGGCATAAAATAATAGCTAAAAAAGCTCGAGCATTTTGTCTCCTATAAAAACAAAAGGCAACATCCTAACATAGGTCCCAGTGTTTAAATAACCTGGACTCCACTGGGCTGGGCACGGTGGCTCACACCTGTAATCCCAGAATTCTGGGAGGCCAAGGTGGATGGATTGCTTGAGGTCAGGAGTTTGAGACCAGCCTGGCCAACATGGTGAAATCCTATCTCTACTAAAAATACAAAACTTATCTGGGCATAGTGGCGTGCACCTGTAATCCCAGGTACTCTGGAGGATGAGGTAGGAGAATTTCTTGAATTTGGGAGGTGGAGGTTGCAGTGAGCCAAGATGGTGCCACTGAACTCCAGCCTGGGTGACAGAATGAGACTCTGTCTCAAAAAAACAAAACAACCCCCCACCACCAAAACCCACCAAATAGAAAAGACCATTCACTGGCACATTAACCTTAGATTAGGGAAAACAGAGGACTGAACTCTGACTGCCATTCTAAGTTCTAAATTTCTTCCTGAAGGGCCTAGAGAGAGTCATGCCCACAGGCCAGACCTTAGAATTCCCTTCCATTAGCCCTAAGTTTTTAGACAAAACTTTGCTTTCTTGACCAATCACAGATCAGAGAATCCTTAAATCCACCTATAACCTGTAAGTTCCTGCTTCAAGATACCCTGCCTTTTAAGGCCACTGCAATGTCTAACCTCTATGTATTAATTTACAATTTTGCTTGTACCTTCTGCTTTCTTGAAATTTACCCCTGCCTTTAAAAACACTTGCTTATAAGCCATTGGGGAGATTGAATCTTAAATGTGAGCTGCCTGGCTCTGCAGGGTGGCTCGTGCCTGTAATCTGAGCACTTTGGGGGGCCAAGGCACAAGGATTTCTTGAGTCCAGGAACTGGAGTTTGCAATAAGCTATGATTGCACCACTGCACTCCAGCCTGGGTGACAGAGTCAGATCCAGTCTCAAAAAAAAATAAAAAATAAAGAAAAATTAAAAAGTGAGCTGCTCGATTCTCCTTGCTTGGCACCCTGCAAATAAATGCTCCCATTTCTCTGGCTACAAAACCTCAGTGTAAATATTTCGCTTTAGTATGCTAGGTGAGCAGACCCAGGTTTTGTCTGGCAACAAGTCCAAGAAGGCCCCCCATTTTACACCAATCACAGATCCAGGTGACCTGTGCTTTTGACCAACTGGCTGTAAATCGGGGGTTTCCACAGCCCCATCCTCAGGTTTCATAATTTTCTAGAAATTCACAAAACTCAGGTAAACAATTTATTTCTATTTACCTTATTATAAAGGATAAAACTGAATAATTAGATGAAGATGTACCCTCGTTACCTACTCATAGAGTTGTGAGGTTTTCAGGAACTGTCGTGAGTAGAGCACTTAAAAACACACCAGGCACATGATATCCCTGAGCTGGTGCTAGCTGAGATTACTGGTGGATGGTCAGTGGCCTCCATGGGAATTCGAGCTTTGTCATTTACCAGCTCTGGCACCTTGAGATGATGGGAGGAACTCTTCAGTCCTCATCTTGCTTCTTTGTGAGCAGTGCAGTGGAAGCACCTCTGCAAAGGGGGAGGGCTAGATGACTCTCATCTAACACTAACAATTGTGCAATGTTTTGCACAGCATCTACCTAAGAGTCAAATTGTCAGAGACATTTGAACCAGAGCAACTCCATCTTGAACAGGAGCTGGATAAAACAAGGCTGAGACCTGCTGGGCTGCATTCCCAGGAGGTTAGGCATTCTTAGTCACAGAATGAGATAGACAGTCATAAGATGCAGGTCACAAAGACCCCACTGATAACAAAAGGATGTGGTAAAGAAGCTACCCAAAATTCACCCAAACCAAGATGGTGACAAAAGTGATGTCTGGTTGCCCTCACTGCTCATTATCTGCTAATTATAATGAATTAGCATGCTAAAAGACTCCCACCAGTGCCATGACAGTTTACAAATGCTATGGCAACATCTGGAAGTTACTCTATATGGTCTAAAACAGGGGTCCCCAACCACCAGGCCAAGGACCAGTACCAGTCCACAGTCTGGAATGGGCCGCACAGCAGGAGGTGAGTGGCAGGTGAGCAAGCATCACTGCCTGAGCTCTGCCTGCTGTCCGATCAGCAGCAGCACTAGATTCTCATAGGAATGCAAACTCAATTGTGAATGGCACATTCGAAGGATCTAGGTTGCTCGCTCTTTATGAGAATCTAATGCCTGATGATCTAAGGTGGAATAGTTTCATTCTGAAACTATTTGCCCTCCCTGCCCCCCACCAACCCATGAAACCAGTCCCTGGTGCCCGAAATGTTGGGGACCTCTGCTCTAAAAGGTAGACAGAAACCCTCTGTATCAGGAATTCCTTGCCCTTTCCTACTCATGAACAATCCACCCCTTGTTTAGCATATAATCAAGAAATACCCATAAAAATAGCCAAACGGAAGCCCTATCGCTGCTCTGCCTATGGAATCGCCATTCTTTTATTCCTTTACTTTTCTAATCAACTTTCTTTCACTTTACTCTGTGGACTTGCCCAGAATTCTTTCTAGCATAAGATCCAAGAACTCCCTCTTGGGATCTGGATCAGAACCCCTTTTCAGTAACAAAACCAGACCTTGTCCTCAGCATAGGAAGATGACTCCATGGTGAGAGGAAGCCTCGATGAGACATAGAGGCAGGGGTCCTGCGGGGAGGCTGTTTGGACTGTTATTGTGAGAGGCAGTGAGCTAAGGTTTTGGGAAGCCAAAAAGAAAGCAATGTCTGGGGCCATGAGAGAAAAGGGGAGGGTGACTTGAGAGACTTGACTGTTGGCCTGGAGGTTTACAGGGAAGGGCCAGGTCTTGGGGGAAGCCAAGATAAGTTCAAGGTTTCTAACCGGATCTTGGGAGAATGACTATATATCAACAGAGATGAAGGACTTAGGAGAAGCAGGGTTGGGATGAAGAACTGATACAATGACAGGTTTACTGTGCAGCAGGTACATCACTCAGAGGGTTCAGAGAGCATCTCGTTAGCTAATTGTGTTTGAGGAGGTATTCTCCATATATTGTGCATTTTTAGGGAGATGGACTTACCCACATCAGTTCTTTTATTATGGTAAAATACAGTTAACATACATTTACACTAGTTTTAACCATTTCTGATTGTACAGTTCAGTGGCATCAAGTGCATTCACGTGATCGTGCAACCATCACCACCATCCACCTCTAGAGCTCTTTTGTCTCCTCAACAATCACTCCCCTTTCTTTCCTCCCCACAGCCCCTGACACCATTATTCCACTTTCTGTCTATACATTTGACTACTCTATGTGCCTCACATAAGTGGAATCAGACAATAAGTGTCCTTTTGTAACTGACTTATTTCATATAGCTTAACGTTTTCAAGAATCATCCATGTTGTCAAATTTGTCCAAATATTCTTCCTTTTAAAGCTGAATAATATTCTATTGTGTGCATAAACCATATTTTGTTTATCCATTCATCTGACACACACTTGGCTTTCTTCCACCTCTTGCTTATCGTAAATAATGCTGCTGTGAACATTTGTGTACAAATGTCTGTTCAAGTCCCTACTTTCAATCCTTTCGTGTGTATACCCAGAAGTGGAATTGCTGGGTTATATGGTAAGTCAGTGTTTACTTTTTTTGAGAAGCAGCCACTCTTTTCTACAGCAGCTGCACCATGTTGCATTCCCACCTACAATGCACAGGGGTTCTGAATTCTCCACGTCCTTGCCCATGCTTGCTATTTTCTGTTTCTTTCTGTGTTGTTGTTGATAATAGCCATTCTAGTGGATGTTAAGTGATATCTCATTGTAGTTTTTTTTTGGTTTTTGTTGTTGTTGTTGTTGTTGTTTTGAGACAGAGTCTCAGTCTGTCACCAGGCTGGTGTGCAGTGGAGCGATCTTGGCTCAATGTAACCTCCTCCTCCTGGGTTCAAGTGATTCTCCTGCCACACCCTTCCAAGTAGCTGGGACTACAGGCACACTTCACCACGCCCAGCTACTTTTTGTACTTTTCGTAGAGATAGGGTTTCACCATGCTGGCCAGGATGATCTTGATCTCTTGACCTCGTGATTCTGCCCACCTCAGCCTCTCAAAGTGCTGGGATACAGGCATGGACCACCTTGCCCTGCCTCATGGTAGTTTTGATTTACATTTCTGTAATGATTAGTGATGTTATGCATCTTTTCATGTGCTTACTGACTATTTGTACATCTTTGGATAAATGTTGAACTCAAGTTCTTTGCCTGTTTTTAAATTGGGTTGTGTGGATTTTTGTTGTGGTGGTAGTTTAGGAGTTCTTTATGTATTCTGGATTTTAATCCCTTATGCTATGTGTAAAATATTTTCTCTCATTCTCCCATTCTGTGGGTTGCCTTTTCACTCTCTTGATAGTGTCTTTTGATGCACAAAAGTTTTTAATTTTGATGATATCCTCTATATTACCTATTTTTTTTTGTTTTATTGCCTCTGTTTTTGGTGTTATACCTAATCACATCACTTCCTGTATCACGTGAGAGTCAAATTGTGATGCCAAGCTTCTGGGATAATGGGGGGACTAACGTCTTAGCAAAATCTGTTTTATAACTCTCTTGGGTTATTGGAAATAGTAGACAGGGATATACAATGCCAAGCTTGCAATTCTTATACCTTCTCCTCTGAATTTTCCTGTTTTGTATCAATGTTCCCATCAATCTTTTAGTCTCCAGGACTGGGAATAGGCATTTTTGACTTCCTGTCCCTTCCCCTCCTAATCAGCTATAGAAACTGGGAAACTTTCTTTTATCCTCCTGGGCAGCCAGGCTCTCTATCCCAGTCTTCTAGCAGTTAGACGAATAGTTCTGGCTAGCAAAATGCAGGCAGAAGAGGTGTTTGTTATCTTCTGGCCTGCAGCGGAAGCTTGTATGCAACCTTCCATGTTGTCCATCTACTCTCATCTTCTGGCCATGTGCAGAGGATCTCATGGAGGACTATGTGGACTGTGTTGGAGCCACAAGGCAGAAGGAGTCTGGGCCCTGAATGACTGCATGGATCAACCCCCTCTATTCACTCACATTGTCCTGTGATACGAGTGAGAAATAAACCTTTACTGTGTTGAGCTACTTAGATTTGTAGTTGTTTGTTATAGCAATTAGCCTGTGCAGATGAATCCACCAGCAATTCAGATGTCCTCTCAGAGAAGCCAAACAACATGTCTCCTTGCCTCCTCCTTCCCATGCATATTTATAGTATTTTAGTCTCTTTGCAGCTCCCCACATCCCTAAACCACTATAATGGTTTACCTACTGGATTACGTGGCCCAAATCTTTCCTCCTCTAGTTTATTATTCATGCATAACAGAATGAATATATAGAAAATCAATATTTCTAAGAGAATAACAGCTTTCTGTGCTTTGGTTTCAAAACTTTTTGTTATTAGAGATTTTCCCTATAGAATGCATTCTTCCCTTTCAGTGCTCCCCCACAGGAATACTCACCATCCCTTATGCACACCTGCTATTTCACCTTTGCTCTATCTCTTCTCCTCCTGTCTACTTCAAGCTCAAGTTCCCTGTTCCCCTTCCTCCAGGGAGCCCTCTGTTAACTCTTGCCTTGCTTGTTTATCTTATATCCTTGGCACCAGACATACATTGCTCTTCATACAGGTGGTTCCATGCTAAGTGTCTTCAGCTGAACCAGAGATTTCTAACATTGGGTTCATCAATGCACTACATGAGGCCCTTGAAATTGCATGCTGAATTCTTTGTCTGTGAATGCATGTGTGCATTTTTTTAAAGGGATAAACTTAGACTTCACAAGTTCTTTCCAATGTGGAAAGCACATAAGACTAGTATACCCATTGTCCTTAGGAAAACAATCACAACAGCAGCAATTGATGCAATACCCCAGAAGCAGGAAAAGGTAAGGGTGGAGGCAAAGTCTGCTCATATAGGATGCTTTTTGTACTCTTTCTGCTTTAATAGGAACCAGTGCCTGGCTTCCAGGGAGGGGGAGTCAAAAACTTCTGCAATGAAGTGACTCATCCCTGGCACAGAATTGCATCCGGTGGCATCTGCTTTGCATCATAGGAGGCAGGTGGTTTGTAGAGTTGACTGAAATGAGACAGGGCCCTGCCTGATTGCTTCACTTCTTTACCCACTGTCAGACAAGGCTAGCTCTTGCCACATGCCGAAATGGGCAGATAGTTCCCGTTTTCTTGTTCCATCAAGATAAGGTCACACTAGCCAGCAGCTCTCCACTGCATCATCTCATCTCCATACTCGTAAAATCCCTTAGAGCTTCTTAGATTCCGTGGTCCAGACCCAGGGGCCTCTGATGCTTGCATTTCCCCAGGGAGCCCTGCTGGAACCCTGTGGGATTCCTTCCCTCTGTGACTCTTTCTGTTTGCTCAGCACCTAATCCTGGCAGCAAGCAGCATGCCTTACTTGCTGCTTTTCTCTACAGCTCTCTGAATGTTTAATAAATTCTTAATTAAAAGCTGGGCATCTCATCTCTTCCTGTCAATTGCTTCTCTGTTGTGAAGAAGAGAGGCCTACAGGAGGGAAGAGTCAAGCCTGCACTCCGCCCTCTGTTCTCACCCACAACTACACATGTGCATGTGCGCACGCGCGCGCACACACACACACACACACACACACACAGAGCAATGGGACTCGGTGCTGTATTTACATAATTCTATTGACATTTTGAGGCTAAAATTATGTATGCTACTTTAATTCTCTGTTAAATTAAATTGTGAATGTTTGGAACGTAGTAATTTCTTTTGTTCTATGAACAGATTGTTTTATATATCTGCCTATATTACCAAGTTATTAATTTAATGATTTCATAATAGCAGCTCATTCCTCGGGGTAATATAAAGACTGAAGTGCATGCTCTGTACAGCACGGGCAGACACTGCTTGCCCTATGTGAATTGAAGGTTTTAGGAATAAAGTTATTAGTTTTGGCAGAATGTTTAAGTGTGCACAGGGAAACTGGAGGGATGTGTCAGGTCAGCTCGAGCTTCCCAGTCTCATTTTAAAAAGTCAGGGCATAGTCCATTGCCTGTGAGACTGGGTGAAAAATAATTTTCTTAAATAAAGTCAAGCACCTAGCTGAATGCTGGCAAGTTTGAGAGCTGCTGCCTGCCCCTCTACCCGGGCAGCTCTGGGCACAGTGTAGGGTCCGCCCAAGCTACAAACAGGACAGTCTTTGTCTTTCATGCTGTGGACCTGCTGGGCAATCTCCAGCATGATGGAGAAGTGCTGTAGGGCAACACGGCCATGACTGCATCGTCCTGCTCCTTGCTGGCTTCCCATCCTATTGTGGGGAGATGGAACAGAGCCAGACTCTGTGTGATGATAGGGGATGAGTGTGAAGTCTGGATTCAGAGGGACCTTCCTCTATCCCTGGGAGTTGTGACTTTTGTGACTTGGGCTCTTTAAGCTTCAATTCCCTGATCAGTACAATGGGGGCATTGATATCACCTTTCCAATCAATGTTGTAGAATTGTTGTGTGGCTCAAATGAGAAAATGGGTGGGAACGTGCTTTGCAATCAGTAACAGATAAGGCTCTTTGGAGGCTGGGTTGTGTAGGGTGGGGGCAGGTACCACTCATCACTAGATAACGTTACAGCAATGTTCATGGCCATTTTCCTCACAGCTCCAAGTGATCACTTCTCCCTTTGTTACTCCATTTGGTACTCAATTTGTTCACCTGACAGCTGAGATTTGAGGGATGACTTTTAAAGTCCTCTCCACCTTTGGCAGTTTGGGACTCTATCTATTTTTCAGGAAAAACCACCAAAATGCTTCATTTTAGTTGAGACGGCAATGCTGAATGTGGAGCCTTACTAAGGAATCACAGTGTATTCAGTTGTTCAATAAATATCAAGCACTGCTAACTCAACAAGTACTGATTTAGAGCAGCAGATGCAACAGTCTCCAAGACAGGAGTGGTTTCTGCCTTCTCCGAGCCTATGATCTAATGAGAATCAGATGATCAAACAGGTAATCCTGATATCCTGTGATGATAAAAGGCATGTACCCAATCTAGACTGGGGCCAGGAAAGAGGAAGGGAAGCCCAGGTTGAGACCTTGATATTGACTATGGATCAGCCATGCAAAGAGGAGGTGAGAGGGTGGGAAGGGCCAAGATGTTTCAGGAAATAGGAGCATGTAGAGAGCATGGGGACATGGAGACAGGAGAGAGCAACACAGTATGGCTTGGACATCCCATCTGGGCTTGGGGAGGGCGTGGTGAGATATGAGGCGGACGCCATCAGCAGGGGGCCATATATGGCAGACTTTGGGAGCCTTGCTAGGCAAAGGGCACTTGTGGAGCAACTGAGGAAGAGAAAGGATTATTTGTGCTTTAGAAAGGATGCTAGGGCTGCCGTGGGGAGAACCATCTGGAAGAGTCAAGTTGGAGGCCGGGAGACCAGTGGGGAGACTGCTACAGTCAGCAAGATGGGAGACGACAGGGTCTGTGTTAGGTAATGACAGCAATGTAGAGAGAAGACATAGGAGGTGCTCAGAAGGTGTAACTGACGAGGTCTCCTTTAGGCTCTTGGTTAGATGGGGGTAAAACAGAGAGTGGTGCTGAAGGTGGGACCAGCAGAGGTCTCTGACGTTGCTCTTTACCCTTTGAGTTCTTCCCTCTTTGGCTTTTCTATTGTGTAAGAGGAAACTCTCCCACCAACCACTTCGTCCATGGCTGACATACACTTGTGTAATTACCGGATGGGTTTTTCCTGCCCCCTGCACAGACAACACCAATTCACTGAAATTGTGCTATTGCAGCAGAGAAAGAGTATTACTAACATCAGGCCGGCCACCCAGGAGATGGAGTATTACTCAAATCGGTCTCCTCAAAGCTGAGAGTTTTTCAAGGATAGTTTGGTGGAAGGGAGGCTGGGGAGTGGAGAATGTTGATTGCTTGGGGATGAAATCATGAGTGTATGGAAAATGGTTCTTGTGCACAGAGTCAGCTTCTGGGTGGGATCACACAACTAGGCTCATTGAGTCATGAGTCACAGACCTGAGTGGAGTCAGCAGGTTGTCAGAAATGTGAAAGTCTGGCTGAGTGCAGTGGCTCATATCTGTAATCCCAACACTTTGGAAGGCTGAGGCAGGCAGATCACGAGGTCAGAAGTTTGAGACTAGCCTGCGCAACATGGCAAAACCCCGTCTCTACTAAAAATACAAAAAATTAGCCAGGTGCAGTGGCTCAGGCCTGTAATTCCAGCACTCTGGGAGGTTGAGGCAGTGGATCACGAGGTCAAGAGTTCAAGGCCAGCCTGCCCAACATGGCAAAACCCTGTGTCTACTAAAAATACAAAAAATTAGCCGGGCATGCTGGCGGATGCCTGTAATCCTGGCTACTCAGGAGGCTGAGGCAGGAGAATCACTTGAACCTGGGCGGTGGAGGTTGCAGATCACGCGACTGAACTCCAGCCTGGGTGACGAGTGAAATGCCATCTCAAAACAAACAAACAAAAAACCAAACCAAACAAAAACAACTAAAAGTCTGAACAAATATCTCAAAAGGCTAGTCTTGGGTTCCACAATAGGGATGTCATTTACAGGAGTAATTGGGGCATAAAGACCTTTGGAACAATGGCTGATTATTGCTTAGTAGAATTCAGGCCTCTGTCATAATCCAAACTTGTGGCCTTTCATTAGTTTTACAAAAATGGTTTAGTTTTGGGAAGGGGTATTATTATCCTTGCTTTAAGGTTAAACTGTAAACCAAATTCCCCCCAGAGTTAGCTCGGCCTATGCCCAGGAATGACCAAGGACAGCTTGGAGGTTAGAAGCAAGATGGAGTCAACTATGTCAGACACCTGCACACACACATGTGTCTCGGTTGCTCAGTGAGACCGGCAGGGTAGGTAAAGAATATTTATCTGCAGAGGTGACAGATTGCTAAGTTAAAACCAGTATCATTGCTTATACTTTCCCCATTTGTTTTTTTGTCTCTGCATGTCAATTCTATGAAACATTCCAATGTCCTCAATTCAAAAATAATAATAATCCCTTTCTTTTACCCTCACACAATATAGTGTGTCTTAATCATCTCTGGATTCTTGGTGCCTAGCACCATGTCAGGCACAGCTATAGCCAAGACTTTGGAGTGACGGATGAGCAAATAGACCCGAAAGCACTGAGTCTCATTCCTCATGATGGAAACTCCGGGGTATGCTCACCAACCTCCCCCAGAAGAAAACTGGATCTGTCTAGGTAGGAGGCTGGACAGTGCCAGAATTTGATGGCAAACCTCCTCCCCAGTTATAGAAAGATCCCTGTGGGGCCAAAGACAAGTGGTCCAGAGTAGCTGCTTTGCAAACGGACGTTAATGTTGGCCAACCCATTAGCAGAAGGTGGGCAAGAAGGAGACAGAGGGGAAAGTAGAAGTAGAGTTGGTCAGGGCTCAACCTTCCTACAGAGCGTTGCGGCTATAACAGAAGGAATGCCTGCTTAGGCACAGGATAGAGACATGGGGAGACACACAAAGGAATAAAAAAGGTGACAAAGATCATGTGGAAAACTAAGCATGAGCCAGAAGCTGGAATTTGGACAGATCAACTGTGGAAGGTGACTTTCCCCCAACATGTGGGGGAAGAATCAGTGTAGGATTTGTCAAGTAGGATCTGGGGGGTTGGGAGGTGGGAAATGACTGTTTTGAGACATCGTGGGAGGCAGAGAGCAGGGCAGAGTTTGGACTGAAGTATCCGTAGGGACAGGGGAGATCATGTTTCTTTTGTTAATGGCTGTGTGCGCATGACTGAGGCTAGCACTTCGTAAGTAGCCAATAAAAAAGGAATGAGTCCTGGGTGTCGTCCTTCAAAAATCATGTACAGGAAGGTTGAGGAAAGATAGATGCTGGGGGTGGGAGAAGTATGCTACCTTCAGGATCTGGATCTTACAACTGGCAGAGGGCAGGCAGGTCAGTGGGACTCATTTATGTTCAGCACATTCTGAAGTGATGCCCCAAGAATTCTTCCTCAGTGGGAAATTATTGCTGATACATCACTATGGTCTGAGCCTTGTTGTTCCCCAAAATTCACATGTTGAAACCTAATCCCCCATACAATCTTGGAGTCTTTGGGATGTGATTAGGTCATGGAGGCTCTGTTGGCATAATGGGATTAGTGTCCTCTTAAAAGAGGCCCGAGGCAGCTATTTGCCTCTTCCGCCCTGTGAGGATGCATGGAAGGCATCATCTGTAGAGGCCTTCCTCTGGCAGGAGAATCAGCACTTTAGTCTTGGATTTCCCAACCTCCAGAACTGTGAGTAATAAATTTCCATTATTTATAAATTACACAGTGGAAAGTATTTTTTTGTAGCAGCCCAAATGGACTGAGACATACACTAAACATCATGGACTGAGTGGATAATGGCCCAGAGGCCCCTGGGGCAGGGGCGCTGGCAGGAGCCACAGTCCAGGCAGTAAGTCCAGGGCCTCCTAAAGAATGCTCCAGGAGGTAGAAGTGGTGTGATCTTCAGGGAAGTGCAGAGAGCCTTATTTTGATTGCAAACTGTAGGATGTCTTTTTTTGGTGCCTCAAGGAAAGGCCACATTTGCAGGTGAGAATGGTGGTGGTGGTGGTGGTGGTGGTGGTGGTGGTGGTGGTGGTGGTGGTGTCGTGGCTAAAATCCAAGAGAGGGAGTGTTTGGCTTCCCAGTGTATGTCTCCAAACAATAAAAAAACTGGAGTCTCGTGAGAGGCCATTTGGAACAATTCAAAGCCTGGAGCCCTGGGCCGTTTGATGTTTCCAGCGATGAACTAGATGATGAAACAGAGAGCACGCTCATTAATTTCATAGATGACACCCAGCTGAGGCTGGAGGGGCACCTTGGAGGACCAGATTAGAATTCAAATTGACTCCAGTAGGTTTTAGAGATTGGCCAGAAACCAACCAAATGAGATTCGGTAAGGACAAGGGCAGAGTCAAGGAAAAGCAGCCACACGAAGGACAGGGAGGAATGACTTACTGAGTCCTGGTCCTGCCGGAAACCTGCAGACTGTCTTGACCTGCTTGCCTGATTCATCACTGCTGACAACTGCACACAGCTTACAATGAACTTTCACAGCTCCCTCCTTTGAGCTTAGGGTGACAACCCCTTGAGAGAGGAATCATCATGAATAAGTTCATGAGGGTTCAAAGATGTTAAAAATCTGCCCAAGGCCACACAATGACAGGTGTCACAGCCAGATGCAAACTCAGTTAGCACTTGACAGTGCTCACTTGACACTTACCTCAGTGCCTTCCTGTGTCATCTGTTCTCCCACCTCATTTAGAGGTACATTTCCCTTGATGCTTCCCTTGCCCCCAGGCCAGCCCCATCCCCTTTCCTATTCTTCTCTAGGTAGCCAATATCCTAGGGTGCATTGTGCAACCCAATTCTCACAAGCTGCTTTATCAATCTATGTTTGTTCCACTTAGACCAGACCCACCCAGATAAGTTGTGCATCTTGGTTTTGTCCAGCTATCTGTCAATTCCTCTACTGACTGGGTTTGTTGAGAACCACTGGAAATGACATAATTGGGTGGGAGGAGCCATTACAGATCCATCAGGCAGGCCCTTGGTGCTGCTGGTCAAGAATCCATTATGGGTCTCTGGTCAGCTTATTCCCCTCAAGGTCCTAACATCATTACTGACTCATTTGTCATCGTCATCATCATCCTATTGAAGAACAGATGCAGGTCATCTGGAAAGTGCTGTCTCAGTTTCCTATTTCCATTCTCTCTCAACTCATCCAAATGTACTTCAGTTCACACTCCTCCTAGCTCAGGACAAGGAATGATTTTTTTGTTCACTCTTCTCTCCTGTACTCACAGCCTATCCTCTTCTTCTTCTTTCTTCAGGCACTCCACAAGATCTTCCCACTTTACCGTCCTTCCTCCTAGTCCTTGAACATGCTTCAGCTCAGCCCATCTTCAAAAGCTCTTCCTGGAGGGCAGTTACTAAAGAGGTGATGGCGTGTGGAACTGCTGTCCTGGAGATGTTCTTGTTCTTCGGTTAAGTGAAGCATTCATGTGTACTTTACACATATTCTGTCACATGTATCCATCACTAAGTAATTTAAAAATCAACTTACATAAAAGTATTTCTCCTTCAACCATGCTAACATCGTGTTCTTCCTTTTGATGAAAGTTCCTTGAAGATCATCATCTTCAACTTTATTTCTTGTTTCCTTCTTAAGCTACTATTCTAACGACAGAAGCCCCCAGTGACCCCTAATGTGTCCATTTGCAGGCCATTCCTCGCCTTACTTTCCTAAGGCATTAACTAATCATTCTTCTTCTCATTAAAACCCTGTAGACCTGAGCCATTTCTCTGCCTTGGTTCTCCCCATGTCCTAATGTGTCCTTTTGCAGCCCACAACTCACTTGACTTTCCTGGGGCATTAACCAGTCAGCCACTCCTCTCCTCTTAAAACCTTGTAGACTTGAGCCATTTCTTTGTCTTGGTTCTCCCTTGAGCTCCCTGACTAGCATCTCCCAGGGTCTTTGCTGGTTCCTCTTCTTCTGCCAAGCACGTACACATCTGTAATCTCTCAGCTTCCTTTCCTAGGGTCCTCTTTCCCTTTCTTCTTCTTCTCTTTTTTTTTTTTTTGAGACGGAGTTTCGCTCTTGTTACCCAGGCTGGAGTGCAATGGCGCGATCTCAGCTCACCGCAGCCTCCGCCTCCTGGGTTCAGGCAATTCTCCTGCCTCAGCCTCCTGAGTAGCTGGGACTACAGGCACACACCACCATGCCCAGCTAATTTTTTGTATTTTTAGTAGAGACGGGGTTTCACCATGTTGACCAGGATGGTCTCCATCTCTTGACCTCATGATCCACCTGCCTCGGCCTCCCAACGTGCTGGGATTACAGGCGTGAGCCACCGCGTCTGGCCCCTTTCTTCTTCTTCTTCCTGCACCAGACCAAGGCTCTCCATGACTTCACATCTACCCGTTCATACACATCTTTCCTGGCCAGAGCGTTCTCCTGCACCACACACCTTATATTGAACTTCCCGCTAGATCGCTCCACCTGAATCTTCTCCTCCCCTGCAACCTGGACTCATGTTATTGCCCTCCTTCAACCTGCCCCTCCTTCTGTGGGCCAGCCCCTAGGAGTTACCTTAGACTCCTTCACATTACTTTCTTTCCCTGTATCTGATTGTGGAGTAACTGTCTTTATTCATGGCTATAAGCTTTTCATTAATTTCCCTGTTTCTAACCTTGCCTGCTGTTAATCCATAGCTGATCGTGCCAAGATGCAAAATTTTCCATATTACTTGCCTGCTTAAATTCCTTAAATTCCTATTACCTACAGGTCTGAGTCCAGATTTCCTAGTCTGCAAGGCCCCCATCACCTGATGCCACCTGCCTCTTGACTGCCCTTTCCGTGTTTGGCCTACTTGCAGGCCCCCAAGGACACGATGATATCCACCCTCTCGGCCTTTGTGCATGTCTTGCCTCTGCCTCAAGACCCTTCCCCGTGTTTCCCACCTGGCAGCTGTTCCTGCAATGCTCTTGCTTCCCATTCTGGGATGCAAAACAATGTGGCAACCAAGATTGTTGGTTCTGGAGTCACTCTGACTAGGTTCAAATCCTGGTCTACTCCTAGCAACGTGACTTGGGTTACACACCCTAAGGCTTCCTGTCCTCATCTATGAAGTAGAAATGAGGAAAGCACCCACCTCACAGGAATGATGCAAAGATTCAGTAAGACAAGGGTCACCAACACCCCCAGCCATGGATGGGTACTGGGCCATGGTCTGTTAGGAACTGGGCTGCATGGCAGGAGGTGAGCAAGGGCAAGCAAGCAAAGCTTTGTCTGTGTTTAAATGCATTCCCAGTTCTCGCATTACCACCTGAGCTCTGCCTCCTGTCAGATCAGCAGCGGCATTAGATTCTCATAGAAGCATAAACCCTATTGTGACCTGCACATGTGAGAAATCTAGGTTGTACCTTTCTTTCTTTCTCTCTCTTTCTTTCTTTCTCTTTCTTTCTTTCTTTCTTTTTCTTTCCTTTTCTTTCCTTCTTTCTTTTCTTTTCCTTTCTTTCTTTCTTTCCTTCCATCCATCCTTCCTTCCTTCCTTTCTTCTTTCTTTCTTGTTTGAGATGGAGTCTTGCTGTGTCACCCAGGCTGGAGTGCAGTGGTGTGATCTCAGTTCACTACAACCTCTGCCTTCTGGGTTCAAACAATGCTTTTGCCTCGGCCTCCTGAGTAGCTAAGATTACAGACACGTACCACCACACGTGGCTCATTTTTTGTATTTTTAGTAGAGCTGGGTTTCACCATCTTGGCCAGGCTGGTCTCGAACTCCTGACCTCAAATGATCTGCTCACCTCCACCTCCCAAAATGCTGGGATTACAGGTGTGAGCCACTGCTCCTGGCTGGTTGCACGTTTCTTATGAGAATTTAACTACTGCCTGACGATCTGAAGTGGAATAGTCTCATCCCAAAACCATCTGGCCCCTAACCGTGGACTGTGGCAAAATTGTCTGCCATGAAACCTGGTGCATGAAGGCAGTCCAATCTGCCATCATGTTTGCTGCATGGGAAGTCCTTCCTGCACTCTGGCCCTGCCACTGGACTAAGTTCCAATGGCACCTGTTCTGTGAAGGTGTTCCAGACCTTCCAGACAGATTTAATTTGACCTCTTTTGCTCGTTAGAGTGTTTGTGTCTGCATCTACAAGAACACTGAACACTATTTGTGATGTAGCTCTTGGGATCTGACACAGTATTCAATATTAGGCACCTCCTGCTCCCCGCCATGCCTCAGAGAAGAGTGGCTTGGACTATTCATATTTGCTTGGCTACATATAGGCTTTTGTGGTTTTGGACGAGTTTCCTGATCAAATTAACTCATCTATAAACTGAGGCCATTGTGAAGGGATGTTGCTTTCTGAAAGGGTGCTCTTATATTGGGGACAAAGTTCACAGGAAAACCAAAGTCCCTAAAATAATCAGGATGGACTATCTAGAAATTAGGGCTGGTCAGCAGGGTATACATTGTGCAGTGTGTGGAGAGACACTGTTGGGAGTTGTGGCTGTGGAATAGGGCAGGGACCTGTATTACACATCTGTGTGTGTGTGTGTGTGTGTGTGTGTGTGTGGTGTTGTATGTGTGTGCAAAAACACATGCCTGTGCCCCATGGTTGTGTGTGTGCCCTGGGGCAGCTCTCTGACAGTCACTTGCCTTGCTGTCCTCTGGCTGAAGCAGTTGTTAGAGGGTGGCAGCAGCTGGCCTCACCAGCCTGCCAACAATGATCTCAGGGGGCAAGAGTCATGCTGCTGTGTGAAGGCCATGGGAGATGGAGGCTTAGCTAGATAGAGCAGCCAGCCCTTAAGGAACCCCCCGAGATACACATTTTCTGCTGGCCACCTGAAGGGCTGCCAGGATATTCTTGTACTTTGCGTGGGTGGGACTGGGAAGCAGCTACCCCTAGCTCTGGGCAGATGCCAATCCAGGCTCTATGGCTGGCAGCATCTCCCCAGGAGATGGGTAAGACTGCATGGCTGATGCTCTCTGTCCAGGTTCCCCGGCGTGGGGTGGGAGAAGGGAACAGAAGGCATTGGCTCTTGTCCACAGCCAGGATCCACTCTGCCTGGCTTTGGGGTCTTCTGCCCTGTCAATTTCTGGCCCTCCCCATTTTGGGCTCTTTGGCATCTCCTCTGCATATCCTTTAAGGGTTCAGAGGATGACCTCCCCTGGGGCCACAGAAGCAGATGGGGAAGTGGTGCTGTTGCTTGCTCTTTCGCCCTGGCCACTCCTCTGGGCCTGGCTTTTGGGCAACCCACTCTGAAGGGCTTCATAAAGCAGCTCCCTGCAGTCCCTCAGGCTCCTACTGGCTCTTCCTTTATTGGTCCTGTTGGAATTTTGTAACCTGCCTGTGGATGGCTCCTGTGGGACCATGGACCTGCCTGTAGCACTTTCCCACATCCCTATTCCCCAGCTGCACATTAGAGGCATCAACCCCCACACTCTCTGAAGGCCCAGGCCACATACTCATTACCTCTTTGGAGCAGAGGCAAGGTCCTTGCCTTAAACTTGCTTGGCACTGTCTGCCATTTCTCCAGCACATAACTAGCTCCCCTACCTGCAGTTTCAAAGGCACAGCCTACCTCCTGGTGGATAAATGGCCCTGTAAGCTTGTGTAGTATGGTCAGGACAGGCTCTAAGAAGGAGATGGGACTGGATATGGGCCCTCAAGTCCAGGCAGGATGGGGCTGAGTGGCAGGAGGGCATGTGGGGCTTCCAAGTTAAGGAATATGTTTTTGGAAATGGTTCTTCCACTGCATTCTCACAGCTGCCAATTAATAGTGCCCATCAGGTGAAGGTGGCTCAGAGAGAGGCGTGCCCTGAGGCCCCCGCAGAGGCCCACTGCTGCATCTGAAGCTGTGCCATGCTCGGGCCGCAGACTTGTCATCTTCCATGTGGCCTTATGGGATGAAGACGTTGAAGTGCTCTCTCCTCCTAATGACCTTCAGCAGGGAACTCGAATTGGCTTCTGAGCAAACATGTCCCCTGCCTTGGCCATGCTGCTACCAAGGCAATTAACTGCTGCTGTAATTCTGGGTCTCTGCACCCAAGGACCCCCTTTCCAAACAACCATGTCGAACAAGAGTCCTTATAGGAGAAGTAAAAGTGGCTGTCTGGTCTGGTGGCCCGACAGGTGGCCAGCTGAGAGATGACAGGAGTGTGAACGGAGGGGCTGTGTAGTTTTAATCACTTCAGATGCTGTTCTGGGAGCAGATGTGAGACAGCTCTTGGAGAGCACTCTGGGGGTTGCAGCACCCTGAGCATAAGTGAGGGTGACATCCGGAAGACAGGATATTCTTCCAGATCACTATCCCCCCGGGGCTGGCCCCAAGCCCTGCCAATTACCTCTCCTGCTGGCTGGTCTCTGCTGTGTGGGATTGGGCTTGAACTAACCCCGTGACAGGACACCCCACCAGGGAGTAGGAGGCTTGGTGACCCCAGGACCGTGCGCCTGTGTTGGGAGTCAGGGGTGATGTGCTGGGAGGCTGGGGGAATGACCTCTGGGGACCTCAGATTGCTGGACAACTCCAGCCCTCCCATAGGTTATTTTCTCTCACAGCAGCACAGCAGAAACCTGGGTTAATCAGGAGTTTGGGCTGACCCTGGGAGGATGGTCTCAGAGGAGAGAACCTATTTTGAGCTGGTGAAATGATTAGTGGTGCTAATCACAGGCTCAGCCCAGACCCTTCTGACCTACTTACAGGCTGTTCCAACTTTCCCTGGCCTGCACACTCTCTCTCCCCATCCCTCCCTCTCCTCTGTAAGCTGGCAGCTGCCCTCACAGGCCTTTCTCTCTTCTTGCTCTCTCCTCCCATTTATATGAGAAAAGAGACCCCATAGACCCCTGAGGGCTCTAGTCAGCACTCCTAGGAACCCCAAACATTTCAAATGACCCCAGGAGCTTCTAAAGCTGAATTATCCTGAAGTTGACCCAGGGTACATTCTATATAAGCAAAGAGAGAAGGCCTTGGGGTGCTCCTGAGGTGATGGATCCAAGGGCTTTCCTTTGGACCATGGTGGGTGAGAGGGGGTGAATGAGGGAGTGAGGGGTGGAATGAGCCCAGAGGGAAGGTCCTACCCAGGTGATTCTGCCCTTGGCCTATAGCCAGCATTTCTTGGGAGTGGTGGCATTTCTTGAGTGACCCAAGGTAGAGCTGTGCTCTTGGGGCATTTAAAAGAGGCCATGAGGAGCCCAGGGGCTTGGGAACTCTGGGAAGCTGGCCCCGTGGCCGGCTCTGCTGAGCATCCATCTGGCCTGCTGGGTGAAGGCTGGTCACCGTACTCATTCACTCACTCAACACGTAGGCGTCGACACCTGCTCTGCACCAGGCCCTGCGCTAGGTGTTTGAGAAAAGTGAAGAGCAAAAATGCTATGAAGGGAAAAAAGAGAGTTGAAAATTCTTGGGAAGGGGACCTATTTTAGATAGCAGAGAACAGGCCCCTTGGAGGAAGTAACATTTAAGCTGAGACTTGAAGGATGAGTAGCGATGAGAAGAGCTAGGTGTGTGAGAAGCAGGATAGGCAGAGGCACGCATGGAGCTCCCGAGGCAGGCAGGAGCTGGGCTTTGGGGTGCCACAGAGTAGAGAGGCAGGTTGCAGGGCCCCACAGCCTGGGCTATAAAGACCCTTGCTCAGTTTTAAATGCTCACTTATTGAACATTTGCATGTTCTCTAAGAAGGATGTTGCATATTGATTCATTCAAAGCGCTATGACGTGGATTATACCTATTTTACAACTAGAAAAACAGAGTCCAGAGAGGTGAAAGTGCATAGAGAGTGAATAACAGAGTAGGGCATTGAACTAGGTAGTCCAGCCCTGGAACTTGAGTTTTTAACCTCTGGGCCAAGGCCTGCATAAAGGGCTGGGTGGCAGAACTGAGTGAAGTGTGTGGTTCTAGAGGAATACCTGAGTGTGCATTGCGGCTTCCCCATGATGGGTTCAATGATCTTGAGTAAGGCACTTAATCATTGGGAACCTCAGTTTGCCCATCTGTTAAGTGGGGATAGTATTAATCCTAGAATTTAGTTCCTAGAGGTTTTGTAGGATCAAATGAGATGGTACACATGAAATACTTAGCACAGGGCCTGGAGCACAGTGAGCACGTGATCAGCGTTTATTTTTTTCTTCCTTTTACATAACTGCCCTGATGCAGGAGTCAGCACACAGGACTGGACAGCTGGATCATGGGTCAGGTAGGGCCATGGCTGCTTCTCTGCTTCCAGGTTCTACTGAGATGTGGGGTGAGTACATTGAGCTCCGTGGTGCAGAGTCTGAAGCATCTCTAAAGATGTCCTTGGTTTCCAGGTTGTCCTGTCCTTGCCTGTGGTTTTTCTGTGTTCTGAGCAGGTGTTTCTCAGAAGTCTCATATGGAGCCTTCTCCCTCCATGGCCCTGTAGAGACCTCCTGTGCCCCCAGGAGGACTTTGCTAGACTAAATCAGGCTGAGAACCATCAGACCCAGATCTCTGGAGCAATCTCAGGCCTGCAGAACTTGTCATGGTCTCTGTTGTTCTTTCTTGTTTTGAGCCATAACAAAAGATGAAGTGCATGCATATGTACACACACACACACACACACATACACCACATACTACTAAAACCAATGACCCAGTGGCAAACCTCAGTGAATTGCTGAGCCTTGAACAATTTCAGCCGACTGATGAAGATCCCAAATAATTTTAATTCTAACCTATGTTGCTTGACTTCTAAGGAGGTAATGGCCCCTTCGGTGACAGGCTGTCCTTTCTGTACACAATTGATGGCTGTGACTTGCCTTTCTGAACTGCTACAAAATGTAGAGGAAAAACAGCCTTTGAATTACTGTGAGCCATCCTTTGCTGAGAGGCTGGGCTCCAGCTTGGGCAAACATGGTGGTGGCCAGGCCAGGAAGAGTGTGGCGAGAGATGGAAGGAGGGAGAACATGGAAGGAGGTCTGAACGTGAAACTCAAAAGATTGCAATGATATTAACGATAAGAGTAGCTAATGTTTATGCATTTTATAATTGCAAAGATCATTCAACAGCATTATTTTCATCTTGCTAACCTGTCATTTTACAGGAGATTTAGTTAGGTGACTTGTCCAGGGACACACATTTAGCCATAATTAGCAGAGGCATAGTCACAACTAACACCAGTTCTTCTGACTGTCATGTAGTTTTTCTGATGAGTGTGTGGGGTGAGGAGCTTATAGGCCTTTGCCAGATGAGTAGCAGTTGGCTCAGGAGGTTGATCTTAAGTAAGGCACTTAATCATTGATTCTTCCAGTTGGAGTCTTCCAGGCTGCATAAAATATGACTCAGGGTCATGCGTGTAGTCCTTCAGGAGAATAATCCTCTGGGCCTAAGCTGAGACCCAGTCAGGTCTGGCCTGGCACCTCGTAGGTTGTGGTTTTTTAGGGGTGGGATAGGATAAGAATAATTTGATTCCTATAAGTCTGTCATTTTCTAGAAATCAATCCAGGGTAAATGCTTTGCTGAGCTTGAGAAGTCTTCTAACCTCTCTGTAAATCTCAGCTCTTCCCTCATCTGTAAATAGGATTGTAACAATCAAGTCTTTGTGAGAATTAAATGAAATCATGAAAGAGCTTTGTAAATGGTTGAGAGCCAAAGACGTATGAAGGGGTTTTATTGTATCTTCCATCACTGCCACCATCATCATCCTCCCCATTTCCTCCATCATCATCATGATGTTGTAAGAAGGAGAGCATGAGTCAGAAATTACTGAGAGTATAGACCAACACTTAGGATATCAGAGGAGCTTATTTAAAATGGCACATTCTGGCCATAGACTCAGGGATTGTGATTCAGAAGTTCTCAGTAGCACCCAGAAGTATTCCTTTTTAACAAGAACCCAGGGTGATTTTTGTTGCAGGAAGCCTGTAGGTCACACACTGAGAAACATTGCCTTATAATTGTAGGACAAACGAAAAAAGATTACACCACACAGAGGGTTTAGTGATGCTTGTGAAACCCGTGAGCCTGCAACAACATGTGTAAGTGGTCCAAGACCTTTCCACATGAGGTCACTGGCTACCCAGCAGCATTCCAGGGCAGGAGCAGCCTCCCTGAATTTTCTGGTCTTGCTTTGTCTAGTTTAAGCCACCTGGGGTGAGCTGGGTAGAACACATCTGTCTACTGCACTCATGTGAACTTGGGGCCTGGGATTGAAACAGCAGCATAAAGACAAATGAAGAAAGTATTTATTTATTCTAACACAGTAAAAAGCAGTTAATCCTCCCTATTAGCCATAATTAAATTCCTCAAAATGAAGACTTTCAACTTGTGAGCTGGAGCAACTCTGCCTCTATGGCTTCCTGGGGAGGGCAGGCATCTTCCCCGCTCCTCTCTGCCCTGCCATCCTGGGCTCTGGCTACTCTGTTCCTATTGATGCCAAAGAGCTCCTCAAGCTGAGACTGGCGAATTGACTTTGCAAGTTGCCTTTTTAAAGGGCCAGACTAATTTTCTACAGGAAACGTGGGGCTTGTAAATGAAGAAACCCACCTAAGCTAAACGTGTAGCAGGAGTTCAGGGTTGCCAGCAGGTGAGACTTGGATTTATTTTTGTATGTGGAGTATTTGCAGGGCAACCCTGAAAATCACATTTGTATCCACTGGTACATGGTAACTAGAAACTTCTTGTAGGGGAAGATACTATAGCCATGTCTAATTTTGGGGTTCAGACGTGATCAGATATGCCAGGTAAACTGAAAGCAGGGATTGGGAAGCAGAGGACAAATTACCAGGTGGGAAAGGAAGCTGTGTAAAACTGACTCTGGCTGGCAGGATCCCAGGAAGGCACTTAGAGGCAGAATCCAGGCTCAGAGACCTGTGGAGTGTTTTGGTGAGCGTAGGGGCTATTATTTGTGAGCCCTCAACCCTATTTCTGTATTAGTCTATTCTCACACTGCTAAAAAGACATACCCAAGACTGAATAATTTATAAAGAAAAAGAGGTTTAATGGACTCACAATTCCATGTGGCTGGGAGGCCTCACAATCACGGTGGAAGGTGAAAGTCATGTCTTACATGGCGGTAGGCAAGAGACCATGTGCAGGGGAACTCCCCTTTATAAAACCATCAGATCTCATGAGATTTAATCACTATTGTGAGAACAGCACAGGAAAGATCTGCCCCCATGATTCAATTACCTCCCACCAGGTCCCTCCCATGACACATGGGAATTATGGGAGCTAGAGATTGAAATTTGGGTGGAAATACAGCCAAACCATATGGCGGGGGTGCATGTGTATATTTGGGGAGGGAGAGGCTTTGGGGTATTCCTTAAGTTCTCTCTTAGGGGACTCCTGCAAAAGACTGTCACTAAGAAGAAAGATATTGGGTTGGCGTAAAAGTCATTACCATTTTTGCAACTAAAAGTAATGGCCAAACTGTAATTACTTTTGCACCAACATAATTGCTTGATAATCTAGGATGGAATAAGAACGGGCAGCAGCTGCAGCATGGGCACCCCCAAAGGCTCCAAGAGGTACCCAGAGCAGGCATGTATGTTACAGGAGGGCAGCCGGAACAGGCTGGGATCTGACCCGAGAGGATTGTGGAACAAAGCATGAAACCCCAGCAGGTAGGAGAGGGCAGCACACGCCTGCAAGGGGATTGAGGTGTGGCGTTTCAGTGGGGTGGGAGGTGGGGAGACATTGACCAAGCTTGTCTAATGGGGGAGCAATGGGCTGGGCTGCTCTGGCCATGCTGATGAAGCTGCTGTGGGTAGGTTGGGCACCATCACCATGGGATGTGGGTTTTCCTGCCAAGTCTCCTGGGGCTTCTCCCTCCCAGTTCCTATTTCCTTTCTTTCTTTCTTTCTTTCTTTCTTTCTTTCTTTCTTTCTTTCTTCTTTCTTTCTTTCTTTCTTTTCTTTCTTTCTTTCTTTTTGAGACAGAGTCTTGCTCTGTAGCCCAGGCTGGAGTGCAGTGGTGTGATTTCAGCTCAATGCAACCTCCACCTCCTGTGTTCAAGTGATTCTCCTGCCTCAGCCTCCCGAGTAGCTGGGATTACAGGCATGCACCACCATGCCCACCTAATTTTTGTATTTTAATAGAGACAGGGTTTTACCATGTTGACCATGCTGGTCTTGAACTCCTGACCTCAAGTGATCTGCCTGCCTCAGCCACCACGAAGTGCTGGGATTATAGGTGTGAGCCACCATACCTGGCCCTGTTTCCTTTCTTTTTAAATGTTCTGTTCATACTTGGTGGCCCTGTGTGCAGGGCTCTCTACCCAATCTGGCATGTGCAGGAGATAAAAATAATGCTGAGAAGACTTGATATGGTTCCATTTTTCAGGTCTCGAGGTCCCTATGTGGCCCTCTTTCCACCTTTAGGAGTCCTTTTGTGATTGTCTGTTGAATTATTTGCAGAGCATTTAGTTTTACTTTGAGAAGGAAAACAGGAAGAGTGGGCTAATAGCATCTGCTGTTGAACTTGCACTCTTTGTCTTGCTTTCAAGCCCTGTCCTAGGATGGGCCAGATGGGGAATTAGCAGGTGCTGGTCCTTGGTCTAATGCAGGAGAACAGCAGATGCTCGTGGCTATTGCTGGCAGCACGGGCAAGGGCCACATCCTCTGGATAATGCTTCCAGTTGTCCCATGGGCTCCTCTATGTGGCACCAGCCCTTGAGGCTATTGCTGGAGATAGCAGTGGGTTATGTGCTGCAGAGTCTGAGCCAGTGTGATCATGCCCAGGGTCTTGCTGCTGCTGGAGGAAGGTGGCATTGTATGAGGCAGTTCAGTGAACCAACCCATCTGTTTCCAGAGATTACCGTCTTTAGGAATCATGCTGTCTAACAGAGCTACAACGAAAGTGTCTACCATGGTCTATGGGCATGGGGGCAACTGGGGAACTGGACTATACAGCAACTTTTCGACGAACTAGAAACCAATGCCTCTTTGACTTCCATGATGCATTTATCTGACATTGTAAAATCAAATTTTTGCCATGTGCCTGGTGATCTGGTTTGGCTGTGTCCCCACCCAAATCTCATCTTGAATTGTAGCTCTCATAATTCCCATGAGTTGTGGGAAGGACCCCCATGGAGGTAATTGAATCATGGGGTTGTTTTCCTCCATACTATTCTTGTGGTAGTGAATAAGTCTCATGAGATCTGATGGTTTTATAAGGGATTTCCCTTACATGTTTGTGAGGTCTCCCCAGCCACGTGAGACTGTGAGTCCATTAAACCTCATTTTCTTTATAAATTCCCCAGTCTTTATCAGCAGTGTGAAAAGACACTAGTACACCTGGCATGGTGTTTGATGTTGTGGGGAGAGAGGCATAAATGAGACAGAGCCCCTCCCTTTGGGGAGTGCCCCGTCTAGGAGGGGAACATCAGCAAACGTGACAAGATGGGACCTTTGCCATGCAGGGGTCTGTGCAAGGTGCTCTGGTAGCATCAAGGGGGTCTGATGGGGCCTTCACAGTGATGGTGACCATGGAGGTCTGACATTGAGGGATGCCAGCAATCCAGGAAGACAATGAGAAAGGCAGAGGGGGGCACACAGAACCACACTCTCTCTTGCCCAAGACACATGGGTGACAGTGTCTAAAAGTGGAGTCAGGGGCTAAGAGGATTTGCCTTCCAGGTATGTACAGCATGATTTGAGAGTTGGACCCACATTTAACCATCAGGTTATCATTGATTTGCTCACTGACACCACAGGGTGAGAGATGTTCAGCTGAGATGTTGACTTACCCACATGGTAGTTAAAACCTTCCTTCTTATGGTAAAATGAAAACTTCTCTCCAGGTTAATGGATCTTGAAGCATCTTTAAGGAGGTATTGGAGTGAGTGGGGGACGTGGAGCAGGGGGAGTTGTGGCTTTTGGCTGTCATTAGCAGGGGGCAGCTTGTCTATCCGGAAGGTGAGGTTGAGGCTACGGTCCTGTATGATGTAAGTGAGTGTGCATGTGAGTGTGGGTGCATGTGTGTGAATGTGTCATGTGTAAGCTGCCCTGAAATATTTTCTTTTTATCTTCTCCAGCACTTAGTTTTGTGTCTGGCACATTGCGAGTCTCCAGTAAGTGGGCATTTAGTGTCGACTATTTTCAGGACCTGGATGACAAAGCCATGTTTGCTCCACAGGGGGAGATGAAAGAAGGCATCTCAGCCCATAGTATTAATAGCAGCAGCTCCATTTTTCAGCTCCAGGCTCTTGGAGGCAGGTGCCCTGGTGTTCCCATTTGCTCTGTCTTGGTGCTGGGCTCACAGAAAGCTCTGAAAAGACTTGGCTGCTTGAGTTCGCTCATTCCATTCCCCCTAAGCTCATCTGGGGCCACTTACTCTTGGCTCCTGTACCACTCTCATTCCTTAGTGCTTCTGTCCATGCAGTTGTTTCTACCTGGAAGGGGTCTCCTCTACCAGTAGAGAGCCCCTACTCCACCTTCAAAGCTCATGCTGGATATCACCTCCTCCAGGAAGCCTTTCTTGATGCCCCTGACCTGGGCCCCATGATCTTTCTCTGTGCTGCCCAAATACTCTGTGTTTCCAGTGTAGTACTAGGCTGCGGTGGTGCTTGCTGTGGTGTTCATTGATTTACTGTGTTGTCGGTGCCTCTAGATTGAGAGTTCCTTGAGGGCGGAGACTGTTTCATTCATCTCTGAATTCCCAGAGCCCAGAATGGGGTCAAGTTTTAGTTGTTACATAATGTACATCTTCTCTGTAACAGGCACAGCTTTGCTTCTGTTAAGTGAGGAGCAGTCTAGAGCTCTGAGGTTCAAAGATTCTGGACACATCTGAAAAGTGAAAGAAGCCAGGGCACCTGGAGCACTGCAAGCGAGGAGCAAAGTGATGGCGATGAGGCTGGAGAGCAAGGCAGGAGCTGGGTTATGTGCTGCCTGGGAGCCTACGGGACCAGGAAGAGGATGTGAGTCTCCAAATCCTTTATGAATCTGCTGGGCCAAGCAGAGATTAGATTCAGCAATTGTAGATGCTGCTGCTTCTATCTCTTCTTCTAATATCTCAAGACATTCTAATTACTCCCCCTGCAGAAAGAGAGAGAGAGAGAGAAAGAGAGAGGACAAACATATACAGATGGTAGGAAAGGCAACTAAAATGATCAAGAGGGACGGGACAGCAATTAGGATTCTTAAATCTGGAAAGATAAGACTGACAGAGGACGGGATGAAAGCTTTTCACTTGGGAAAGATGGAGCGTATGTCAAAATTCTAACATCTTAGTCCTAAATTCCTTCTTCTCCTCCATCCCCGTAAAACTTGACAGGAGATAATTTTAGGAGAACTAAAGGGAACCCACTTTACTCAGGGAGTAGTATTAAATCCTGCAACTCTCTATCCCCAAGAGACACTGCACAGGCGGAACATGTAAATAACCTCAAGAAGGGTTTACAAATTTCAAAGATTAAAGTTCCCTAATGAGCCAGAGAGTGCAGTTCAGTATTTTACGGTGCTACCCTTAATCCGACACTCAGTAAGCAAGCTCCTTGCTGTTCTGAGCAGAACCAAATATTCCAGATCTGAACATTTGTAATTCTCAGACTCATTGGCCGTGCAGCCCTGATGTTCATTGCATGTTCCATTCTGCAGACAAGGTGGTGCGTTCAGGGGTTGTCTGTTTTTGACTGTCCTTAAAAGATGTTCTCAACCCATGGGGAAGAGTTTGTGCTGGGTTGTGTAAGCTACAGCTGCTGGGGAAGGAGAACTGGACTTGAGTCAGGAGCCCTGGGCTGGAGTTCTAGCACTATTATTTTTAATTGTGTGGAAATACTCATAACACAAAGTCTGCTATTGTAACCATTATTAAAGATTACAGTTTGGTGGCACTTGGTATATTCACAGTGCTGTGTGATAATTACCACTATCTAGTTTCAAAACATTTTTGGCCCTTAAAAGGAAGCCCCATTCTCTTAAGCAATCACTGCCCCTTCTCTCTGCTGCCAGCCCATGGCAACCAGTAATCTGCTTTTAATCTCTATAGGATTTCTATAGAGACTAATTTTACTTCCCAGGCCTGCCTTTGCCTCCAGCTGCATCTTGTTCTGTTTTCCCTTCTGATGTGACCTTTGTCCAGTTCTTTTTTTTTTTTCTTTTCTATGTATTTTCTATTTTCTTTTTTTATTGCACTTTAGGTTCTGGGGTACATGTGCAGATCATGCTGGATTGTTGCACAGGTACATACATGGCGAGGTAGTTTGCTGCCTCCATCCCCCGTCACCTATATCTGGCATTTCTCCCCATGTTATCCCTCCCCAACCTCCCCCCCAACTGTCCCTCCCCTAACTCCCCCAACAGACCCCAGCGTGTGATACTCCCCTCCCTGTGTCCATGTGTTCTCATTGTTCAACACCCACCTATGAGTGAGAACATGTGGTGTTTGGTTTTCTGTTTTTGTGTCAGTTTGCTGAGAATGATGGTTTCCAGATTCATCCATGTTTTACAAATGCATGAGTTTTGGGATCCCCAACCTGTGTGCCTGCCCACAGTCACTGGCCTTCACCTACGCTCTGGATACAACACCCATCCTGACTCTTTCCCGGGTTCTGAGAACCTTCCTGGAATTGGCCTTCCAGACTGAGCCTTATGCTTGTACAGCTGAGCTGGGCTGGGCTGGTTCTGGGAGTGGTGGAGCTAGGGATGTGTGTGGAAGTTCTTGGGAAACTACAGTGCAGCACAGGGCTGGGAATGGTTACCTGCTCCAGGGAGGCAGTTCCTTTGGAGTACAAACCAGGGGTCTCTCTTCAAGTAAGCAAAGACATGGGAGAGCCCAAAATGCAGTCAGCAGAGTTGAGCAGCTTCTTTCTGTCAAGGAGATCTGAGCGGGGAGTTTTAATAGCACATGGTCTTCATGGGTGTGGTTCTGGTGCGCTTCTCTTGGCCCATACCTGAGAGGGCAGCAGAGTGGGAGTAGGGCTGTCTGCCAGGGCTGGGATCCTGGGACTCCTGCAGACCCCTACCCACTTCACAGGGGTGTCGTGAGGACCAAAGAGTGTGTGTGACAGAGCTTGAGGAAGGCATAAATTGCTGCTGTACAAGTGTAAGGTGGGACATTTTTACACTGGTACTAATTGGGAAGTTTCCAGCTTTTGCCTGATGTCTCCAGCCAGTCTGTGGAATTGATGTGAGGGGCTGGCCAGGAGCCTCAGAGTCTTTTACTCACTCTCTCTTTCATGTATTCACTCACTCATGCATTCCTTCACTCATTCATTCCTTCACTCACTCACTCATGCATTCATTCATGAATTCATTCACTCACTAACATTTATTCACTCATTCATTCATTCACCCGCTAATTCATTTGTTTACTCATTCATTCACTCATTTATTTACTCATTCCTTCATTTACTCATTTATTCATTAATTCATTTATTCATTTCCTTATTCACGTATTCATTTACTCACTTGCTAACTTGTATTCACTCATTCATTCACTTGCTCACAGACTTATTCACTCACTAACTCATTTGCTCACTCATTTACTCAGTCACTAACTCATTCATTCACTCACTTATTCATTTACTCACTTGCTGACTCTTTTATTAATGCCCTCATTCATTCATTCATTCACTTGCCCACTCATTTATTAACTTACTCACTGAATATTTTATTCACTCATGCACTCACTAATTCACTTACTAGCTCATTTCCTCATTCATTCACTTAGTCACTAAGTCACTCATTTGTTCATTTACGCACTTACTGACTCTTTTATTTACCTACTCATTTACATACTCACTCGCTGAATCTTCTGTTCACTCATTCATTCACTCACTAACTCATTTATTCACTCATCTGCTGATTCTTATTTACTCATTCGTTCTTTCCTTGCTCATGGTTTAGATCTGCACTATCCAATATGGCAGCCACTAGCCATGTGTAGCTATTGAATGCTTGAAATGTGCTGGTCTCAAATGAGATGAGCCATAAATATAAAATGCATACTGGATTTTGAAGATTTGTAATCAATATTTTTAAAATATTGATTACATTCTGAAATGATAGTATTTTGTATACAGGTAACAAACATGTATTATAAAAGTTAATTTCATCTATTTCTTTTTGCTTTTTAAAAATGTGACTACTAAAATGTTAAAAATGTCCTAATGTTGCCTACATTATATTTCTATCTACAGACCTGGTTTAGCTATGTCTATTTCTCTGAAGGACAGGAGGAGAGTGTTAGACTGACTGCTCTTGGTTAAAAAGCAGGCACAGTCTGGGACTTGTCTCTTTGAATAATAGCATGGAGGGAGTGAGGCTGGCCTTCAAGTCCCACATATAGGGACTGAGCACCCCAAACCATGAATGGAGAATGTACTTACAAGCCTCTCCTGAGGGACTGAACACAATGTTTATGATTGATAAAGGCACTAAAGCTGTTGATTATTTATGTTTGCTGGTTTGTATTTCAGTGCCTCTCAACAGTGCAGGAATAGGAACCAAATAAATTACCCAGTGATCTGGGAATTCATGTAACCCATAACTCAAGTATGCTATGTGTGAGTGTGTGTGCACATTTTAATGAGATGCAATTTTGTTTCAATTTGGGAAATCCCAAAAGCTCTTCTGCTTTGTTTTCTCTGATTGCAACCTAACAACTTTGGAGGTGGTAGCATATGGGGAGATGACATGAAAACTGCCAGGCACAATCACTCCGAAAACTTTCTGGTGTTTTCTTCACTGGGGGCTTTCTACCACCTCTATACCAGGTGTCAAGGGTGTGCCCTCTTTAGATCTGTGAGCTTCGGTCTTTAGTTGTCTTTGGTCTTCATATCCCATAGCAGGCCTTCAGTACAGCACAGGGTCAAACCAGAGTGCAAGCCCTGAGCACAGAATGAGGAAGGCTCAGTGTCCAAGTAAATTACGGACACAATCTCAGTATTTGAGAGGCTGTAATGTAGAGTGGCAGTAGCTGGGCACGACACAGGATTACACACAGGTGCTTAGGCACAACACTCATTCATGCATTCTCATTCAACAGGGGCATATTGGGCACATGCTCTTTGCTAGGTGCTGAAGATATTAAAGTAAATGAAGTTTGCTCCTTGCTCTCAAAACACTTCGGTGGATGAAAAAATTGTTTAAAAGCAAAGTGCAGGCCGGGCACACTGGCTCACACCTGTAATCCAGTACTTTGGGAGGCTGAGGTGGGTGGATCACCTTAGGTTAGGAATTTGAGACCAGCATGGCTAACATGGTAAATCCCCATCTCTACTAAAAATTAAAAAAAAAAGTAGCCAGGTATGGTGGAGCATACCTATAGTTCCAGCTACTCCAGAGGCTGAGGCAGGAAAATTGCTTGAGCCTGGGAGGTGGAGGTTGCAATGAGCGAGATCACACCACTGTACCCCAACATGGGGGAGAGAGTAAGACTCCATCTGAAAAAAAAAACAAAAATAAAAAAGCAAAGTACAATTTGCTCAGTCCACTTCTGAGAAGATAGAGCAGATATACTTTGCCCCATTCCTCCTAGTAAGTACCATGAAAAATCCTGGATCCTATACATAAAAAAAAAATGAGACATTGAAAGGTTGAGGAAAGGCACACTGCTAGAGATCAAGAAAAGAAGAAAGGACAGGATTATGATGAGTTCCCTGGGTTTTCTTTTTGTCTTGTATGTCTCAGACATGGAGATGAAGAAACCCAAAATGCCAACAGGTATAAAAAAAAGGAAAAGAGCCAACAAAAGCCTGTTCCTTCTACCCAAAGGATTGGGAAACAGACCAATTAACAAGACAGAAAACTTTTGGACAGCAGCTACTTGCTATGGTTTGGATGTTTGTCCCTCTGAACCTCATGTTGAAATTTGACCCCCAGTGTTGGAGGTGGGGCCTAATGGGAGGCGTTTGGGTTATGGGGATCAATCTCTCATGAACTGATTAATGGCCTCCCTACGGCATCAGGACTGAGTGAGTGAGTGAGTTATCACTCTTACTGTTTTTTGAGAGAGCTGGTTGCTAAAAAGAACCTGTCACCTCCCTGCTCTCTCTGGCTTCTTCTCCTGCCCTGTGATCTCTGCACACACCAGCTCTCCTTCCCCTTCCACCATGACTGGAAGGAGGCTTTAATCCTCACCAGAAGCAGATGCTGGTGCTCTGCTTCTTGTACAGCCTGCAGAATTGTAAGCCAAACAAGCCTCTTTTATTTATAAATTACCAAGCCTCTGGTGTTTCTTTATAGCAACACAAAATGGACTAAGACAGAAAATTGGTACCAAGGAGTGGGATGTTGCTACAAAGATACCTAAAAATGTGGAAGGGGCTTTGGCCCAAACAATGTGCAGAGGTCGGAAGAGTTTGGAGGGCTCAGAAGAATAGATGAGGGAAAGTTTGGAACTTCTTAGAGATTGGTTTAGTGGTTGTGACCAAAATCTGGATAGAAATATGGACAGTAAATTCCATGCTGATGAAGTCTCAGATGAAAATGAGGAATTTATTGGGGACTGGAGGAAAGGTCCCCCTTGTTATGCCATGGCAAAAAAACTTGGCTGCATTGTGTCCACGCTGTAGGGATTTGTGGAAGACTGAACTTAAGAACGATGACCTAGGGTATTCTGCTGGAAAAAATTTCTCAGCAGTGTAAAGTGTTTAAGAAGTGGTGTGACTGCTTTTCACAGATTTTGATCATATATAGCAGCAAAGGAATAACCTAAAGGTGGAATTCACAATTAAAAGGGAAACAGAGCATAAAAATCTGAAAAATTTTCAGCCTGGCCATGTGGTAGAGAAAGAAAGAATCATTTTAGGAGAAGAAGCCAAGAGTGCAGAGGAATAACCACTTCCCAGAGAGATTAGCACAGATAAAAGAAAAATGTCCCAAAAGCATTTCAGAAATCTTTGAGGCTGCTCCTCTCATAGCAGGCCCAGAGGCCTAGGAAGACAGAACGGTTTTGGGGGAAGGCCAGGGCTCCACTGCCTTGCACAACCTCAGGCATCCTTTGGAGCCAGGGCTCAAATGGCCCCAGGTACTGGTTGGGCTGCCACTATGGAGAGCAAAAGCTGTAAGTTTTGGTGGTGTCCCCATGGTGCTAAGTCTGCAGCCACTCAGATGCAAGAGTGGTGAAGGCTTAGCAGCTTCTACCTAGATTTCTGGCTATATATTGGAAAGCCTGGGAGGCCCAGGGGGAAGCCTGCTGCAGGGGTGGGGGTACTGCAGAGAGTCCACTGCAGTGCCTGGTGGAGCTGTGGGAATGAAACCACCACCCTCCAGACCCCAGCCAGCAGCAGCATGCAACCTCAGCTTGGAAAAGCTGCAGGTATTCAATTCCAACCTATGAGAGCAGCCATGTGGGCTGTGCCCAGCAAAGCCACAAGGGCAAGTCTGCCTGAGGCCTTGGGAGCACACACCTCACACCAGTGTGCCCAGGATGTGAGGTATGGAGATTGTTTTGGAGCTTTAAGACTTAATGTCTACCCTGCTGTGTTTCGGACTTGCATGGCGCCTGTTATCCCTTTCCTTTGGCTGATTTCTCCCTTTTGGAATGGAAATTTTTACTCAGTGCCTGTACAACCATTGTATCTGGGAAGTAAATAACTTGATTTTGATTTCACAGGCTGATAGCTATAAGAACCTTACCTCGACTCTTGATGAGACTTTGGACTTTTGAGTAGATGCTGGAAGAAGTTAAAACTTTTGCTGTATTTGACAATATGAGAAAGACATGAGTTTTGAGAGAACAGGAGTAGAATGCTAAGCTCTGATCCCCAGTGTTGGATGTGGGGCCTAATGGGAGATGTTCAGGTCATGGGGTGAATCGCTTGTGAATAGATTAATGCTGTCTCTGGGTGGTGGTGAGTGTATTCTCACTCTTATTAATTCCCTTAACGGCTGGTTGTTAAAAAAAACCTTTTCTTCTAGCTTTTCATTTTGCCATATAAGGTCTGCAAATGCTGGGTCCCCCTTTACCTTCTGCCATTAATGGAAGCAACCTGAGGCCCTCACCAGAAGCAGCTCCTGGTGCCTTGCTTTTTGTACAAACTGCAGAACTGTGCAGTTTTTAAAAATAAATTACCCAGCCTCAGGTATTCATATATAGCAACATAAATGGGCTAAAACAATTAGCAAATAGAATTCAGCAGCATATAAAAAGCATTCTACACCATGACCAAGTGGGGTTTATTCCAGGGATAAAAGGTTGATTCAGTATTCAAAAATAAAACAGTGTAATCTACCATATCAACAGGCTAAAGATGAAAAATAATGTAATCACATAATCATACGTATCAGTGCAGAAAATTTAATGCCCATTCTTAATTTTTAAAATTCTCAGATAAACAGAAATAGAGTAAATGTTCTTTATTTGATAAAGAGCATGTACAAAAAATTAACTAGGCCAGGCGCAGTGGCTCACGCCTGTAATCCCAGCACTTTGGGAAGCCGAGGTAGGTGAATCACCTGTGGTTGGGAGTTTGAGACCAGCCTGGCCAACATGGTGAAACCCTGTCTCTGCTAAAAATACAATATTAGCCAGGTGTGGTGGCACATGCCTATAATCTCAGCTACTCAGGAGGCTAAAGCAGGAGAATTGCTTGAACCTAGGAGGCAGAGGTTACAGTGAGTTGAGATGGCACCATTGCATTCCAGCTTGGGCAACAAGATGAAACTCCATGTCAAAAATGAAAAATAAAAAATAAAAAAATCTACAACAAATACGCTTAATGGTGAAAGACAGAATGTATTTCCCCTGAAATTGGGAACAAGGCAAAAACGTCTCATCTCACCAATCTCATTCAACACAGTACTGGAAGACACAGGCAGTACAATAAGGAAAGCAAAGGAAATAAGAGGCATGCAGACTAGGAAGGAAGAAATGATAAAAACAATCCCAGTTTGCAAATTATATAATTGTCTTTCTGTAAAATCCCAAGGACTCTACCAAAAACTCCTAGAACCAATAGATGAATTTAGCAAGGTCATAGGATATAAGATAAATATAAAATGATGTTGAAATAAGAAATTAAATACAATTTCTGATCCCCCCAAAGGTAATACTTAGGTTGTAAATCTGAGAAAACATATATAGTATCAATATGCTGAAAAGTGCAAATGCTATTGAAAGAAATTAAAGATCTAAATTGAAGGAGAGACATACCATGTTCATGAATTGGAAGAGTCAACATAATAAAGATATCAATTCTCCCCAAATTGATATACAAGCTTACTGTAATTCCTATTAAAATTTTGGCAAGGGTTTTGTAAATATACACAAAATTATTTTAAAATTTATATGAAAATGCAAAGGAACTAGAATAGCTAAACAATTTTGAATAAAAAGGAATAAAATATGAGGAATTAATCTATCTGATTTCAAGATTTATGGTATAGGCACAGTAATCAAAACTGTGTTATTTCAGTTTGGGGATGGACTCATAGATAGAAATAGAATAGAGAACTCAGAAATAGACCCCCATGAATAAGCCCAATTGATTTTTGACTAAAGGGCAAAAGCAATTCAATGGAGGAAGGATAACCATTTCAACAAATTGGTGCTGGCACAATTTGATAACCATAGGAAAAAAATTAAACCAGACTAGACTGGGAAAATGTGGCACATATACACCATGGAATATTATGCAGCAATCAAAAATGATGAGTAGGGACATGGATGAATCTGGAGAACATCATTCTCAGCAAACTGACACAAGAACAGAAAATGAAATACCGCATATTCTTACTCATAGGCGGGTGAGGAAAAATGAGAACACATGGACACAGGGAGGAGTGTACTACACTCTGGGGTCTATTGGGGGGAATAGGGGAGGGACAGCGGGAGGTGGGGAGCTGGGGAGGGATAGCCTGGGGAGAAATGCCAAATGTGGGTGAAGGGGAGGAAGGCAGCAAAACACACTGCCATGTGTGTACCTATGCAACTGTCTTGCATGTTCTGCACATGTACCCCAAAACCTAAAATGCAATAAAAAAATTAAACCTAGACATAAATCTCACTGTTTATATAAAAATTAACTCAAAATGAACCATGAATCTGAATGTAAAATGTAAAGTCTAAAAACTTTTAAAAAATCGTACGAGAAAACATTTGGAAACTAGGGCCAGGCAACGAATTTTTACACTTGACATCAAAAGCACAATCTATAAAAGGGAATATTGATAAAGGGAACATCATCAAAATTAAATACTTCTGCTCTGCAACAGACCCCATGAAATGGATGAAAAAGAGAAGCTACAGGCTGAGAGAAAATATTTGCAAAGCATATATATCACAAAGGACTAGTATCTATAACACAGAAACAATTCAAAGCTCAAAAGTAAAACAAACTCATACAATCCAATTAAAAATGGGCAAAAGATGTGAGCAAGCATTTTACCAAGAGGATATACAGATTAAAATAGATGAAGAGATGTTCCACTTCATTAGCCATTAGAAAAATCTAAATGAGAACCACAATGAGATGAGACGTCACTATACACTTGTCAGAATGGCTAAAATAAAAAATAGTGACAACACCAAATGCTGGTGAGGATGCAGGAAAACTGGCTCACTCATACATTGTTGTGGAAATGTGAAATGGTACAACCACTTGGGAAAAATATCTGGCAGTTTCTTAAAAAAGCAAACATGCAACTACTATACAATGCAAGATTGGTACTTGTAGGCATTTATTCCAGAATGAACATTTATGTTCACATAAAAACCTGTACGCATTTGTTCACAGTAGCTTTATTCATAGTAGTCCCAAACTGGAAACAACCCAGAAGTCCTTCAACAGTTGATTAAACTGTGGCATATTCACAACATGGAATACTACTCAGCACTAAAAAAGAACATCTATTGATAAACACAACAACTTGGATTAATCTTCAGAGATTTATTCTGAGTGAATAAAAAACAGTGCCCAAAAATCGCACACTGTTTGAGTCCATTTTATAACACCATTGTAATGACAGCATTATAGAAATGGAGAACCAATGAGTAGTTCCAGGGTCTAAGGGAAGTGGATGTGTCTATATGAGGGCAACATGAGAGATACTTGTGAGGATAGAAATGTTCTGTATCTTGATTGTATCAATGAAAATATTCTGATTGTGATAGTGTACTGTAGTTTTATAAAAGATGTTACCATTAATAGGAACTGTTCCCTTGTAAAAGGTACTTGAGGTCTCTTTGTATTCTTACAACTGTATGTGAATCCATAATGATCTGAAAATTAAAAGTTTAATTAAATAAAATAAGTATAATTCAATTTAATAAGTGCTATCACTGAGTTATATATAAAATGCTTTGGGTGCCCTGGGAATTAATCCATTATTTCTTCATGGAGAAGTTGATAAAGGTTTCACAGAGCTATCAAGATATGAGCAATGTCTTGAAAAGATAACTTTTACCCCTCATGTTTCATGTGATTTCATCTTTCTACTGAATTCTTTTGTGTTGTCTCTACTGTTTACTTATTGATAGCTTATTAAAGCCATGGGCTGTGCTAAGTGACACAGTTTTAAATATTTCATGCAATAATCCTGGGAGGCAGGTACTATTATTTATTGATAAGAAAACTGCTTTGAGAGGTTCAGACTCTACAGAGGTCACTCAGAGGGTGAGGGGTGGAACCAGGTTTTAAACCTGGTCTGTCTCAGACCACTACTTAAGTAGCCACTGAGAGTCATCTTTTGATATTTTATTTTTGTTTTTATTTTTTACTTGGTCTCTGCTTTTCTTTTCTGCCTCCTTTTCCTGCCCCCTTTTGGGTTAAAAAGTATTTTAAAATATTTTATTCTATCTTCTCTATTAGTTTTATAGCTACATCCCTCTCTATATATAGTTTGAAAGTATATTTTCTAGCACTTTGGGAGGTCAAGGCAGGCAGATCACTTAAGGTCAGGAGTTTGAGATCAGTCTTGCCAACATGGCAAAATCCCAGCTCTACTACTAAAAAAAAAAAAAAAAAAAAAAAACAACTAGCCAGGTGTGGTGGAGCATGTGTAGTCCCAGCTACTCCGGAGGGTGAGGCATGAGAATTGCTTGAGCCTGGGAGACGGAGGCTGCACTGAGATGAGATTATGCTACCACACTCCAGCTTGGGTGACAGAGTGAGACTCTGTCTCAAAAAAAAAAAAAAAAAATTCATTGACTACAAATTATACCATGCTGCTTTAACTTAATCACAGTCTTTCTGAAATTGTTATACCGCTCTTGGTTTAATGTAAAAATTAAAGTATAATTCTATTTACCATATAATATATTTTGTTCTATTATCATATATTTCATTCTACATATTTTATAAACACCATGATATATTTCTACTCTAGTCCATTTTTTAAAAGACTCTGAGAAAAAAATAATTTAAAAATTTACCCATACACAATTATAAACTGCATATGTGATGATGGTCCCATAAGATTGTAATACTATATTTTTACTGTACCTTGACTATGTTTGGGCTTAGATACACAAATACTTACCATTATGTTACAACTGGCTACAGTATTGAATTCAGTAACATACTATATAGGTTTGTAGCCTAGGAGCAATAGGCTGTATCATACTGCTTAGGTGTGTGATAGGTTTATACTATCTAGGTTGTTTAAGTAAACTCTCTGAGGTTCTCACAATGACACAATTCCCTAACCATTTCATGTATTTCTCAGCATATATCCCCATCATTAAGTGATGCATGAATGTATTTATTATTTTCAGCATTCTTCATTCTTTCTGTAGATATGCCAAATTTCCATCTGGCATAATTTCCATTGAGCCCAAATAACTTTGGTTAGCATTTCTTGTGGTGCGGGTCTGTCAGTAATGAATTTTTTCTACTTTCAGTGATCTGAAAATGTCTTCACATTACCTTCCATTTTGAAGGATGTTTTCGCTGGATGTAGAATCAAGGTTGAAGTTTTATTTTGTTTTGTTTTCCTTTCAGCATTTTAAAGATATGCTTCTGTTGTTTTCTGTTCTCTACTGTTTCTGGTCAGAAGTCAGCCATTATTTTTGTTGCTGTTCTTCTCCATGCAATGTGCCTTCTTGGGCTTCTTTGGAGACTTTTTTTTTCCTTTGTCTTTGCACTTTCAGCATTTTGATTATGATATGTGTCAGTTAGGTTTTCTTTATATTTTTTTCTGGGGGGGTGTTGCTTAGCTTCTTGGTTCTATGTTTGTTTTATTTGTATTTGGAAAATTTTTGCCTAACATTTTGTCATTTTTTTCCCACAAAAATTTGAATGAAGACAAGGTCAGTGTTATTGATTTTTCCCCCCAGTTTCAGCAAGGATTGGTATAGCATTGTTATTAATATTGCCCTTATTTTAAATTTTGGTGTTTTGTATATCATGGATTTTTTGCATAATTTTGACTTGTTAAAATAATGCCTTATAGTATTATATTGATTTTCATGTTTTTTTGGCACCTCCTTAAATTTTACACTCAAGGCAAGTACCTCACTCATCTGATCTTAGCCCCAGCTTTTCCTTACAGTTATTGAAAAGTTCTGCCTAATCTAACATCTATGTTGTCTGTGGGTCTATTTCTATTGACTATTTTTTTTCAATGATTTGCCATATTTTTCTACTTTTTGGCATTTCCAGTAACATTTAATTATGTACAGGGCATTATGGATGATATAATCTAGACATCCTTGGTTCTGTTTTCTTACTTTGAAGAGTGTTAAGTTTTGTTTTATAAAGCAACTAAATTCCTGCAGATCACCTCAAATTGTGGAGGTTTGATTTTTATTATTAACTCCCAGGCTCTCCTAGGGTGGCTCTATTTCAGTTTTCCCCTAAGTTTAGGGCTCAAATGCTGTTTCTAGTCATAAGGTCTGGCCCTTCTTGGGTTTCAGTAGAAAGTCTTCTGGGGTTTACCAAAAATGTCTAACTTTGGTGAGGGTTGAAGCCTGAACTCTGTTCCCCCAGCATGAGGCAGCTACAAAAAATATCTTCTTAGCCATTTTAGCCTTCCACAGCTTTCTGGATTTCGTAATGCCTCACTCAATGCGTGTGTAGTCCAGAAACGAGGCAAGATTCTGAGGGCAGTGTGTTTGCATATTTTGTGCCACTCTCCCCCAAAATGGCTCACTCTTTTCTGAGATATCCCCTCTGAATTTCTATCCACTTAGACAACACTACATTCCAATCTCTGACTTTACAGTTCAGTAAGGCTGTTGGTTTCTGCTTGGTCTCTGTGTACCATATGCCATATGGACTGGGCACGCCTTCAGGGGAAAAACCAGTGACATGTGGATCTTACATAGTTTACTTACTGCTGTGAGTTGAATTATGTCCCCAAAAATTCATATGTTAAATTCTTCACCCATGCCTCAAAAAGCTCCATGTGCAGGTGAAGGCAGAAATTAGAATTGCTTCTGCAAGCCAAGGAGTGACCAAGAAATTGGAGTAGCTTCTACAAGCCAAGGAGTGACAAGGACTGCCAGAAAACCACCAGAAGCTAGGGGAGGGGCATACAGCAGAGACTTCCTTACAGCCTTGAGAGGGACCAGTACTGTCAGTACCTTGATTTTGGACTTATTACAGCTTCTGAAACTGTGAGATAATATATTTCTGCTCTTTAAGCCACCTAGTTTTGTGAACTGAATATTTGTGTCCCCCCATTCTTGCCCAAATTTATATGTTGAAATATTAACTCCCAGTGTGATGAAATTAGAAGGTGGGATCTTTGGGAGGTAATTAGGTCATAAGGGTGAAGTCCTCATGACTGGGATTAGTGCCCTTATTAAGGAGATCTTAGAGGCCTCTCATGCCTTTCCCTGCCATGTGTGGATACAGCTAGAAGTTGGCAGTCTGTAATCTGGAAGCAGGGCTTCACTAGAACCCAATCATGCTGGGACCCTGATCTTGGACTTCCAGCCCCCAGAACAGCAAGAAATAAATTTCTGTTATTTGTTGCCACCCAGTCTAGGGCACTTTGCTGTAGCAGCCTGAGCTAAGATACCCAGTTTACTAAACTGCTCTACCCACTGTAGTAAACCAGTACACTTTCCTTCATGAAGTCACATCCTCTCTTGTTTCTCCTTGTTTTTGACACCCCTAAGTTCCTTAAACAGGTTTTTAAAATATAGATATCTAGAATTAATAATTGTTATTGGTATAGAGGTTAGTCCAATATTAGCTACTGTATTATTACCACAAGCTTGAAGTTCATGGGCTAACTTTTCTGTCTCTCGTGAGTCAATACTTGGCTGCCTGTGATATAGTTTGGATGTTTCTCCCTCCAAATCTCATGTAGAAATGTAACCCCTAATGTTAAAGGTGGGGCCTGGTGGGAGGAGTGTAAGTCATGGGGACAGATTCCTCATGAAGGGCTTGGCGCTATCCTCATGATAGTGAGTAAGTTCTCATGAAATCTGGTTGTTTTTCCTTCTTTCTTTCTTCTTTTTCTTTCTCTTTCTCTTTCTCTCTTTCTTTCTCTCTCTCTTTTCTTTCTTTCTTCCCTCCCTCCCTCCTTTCCCTCCCTCCCTCCTTTCTTTCCTTCCTTCCTGCTTTCTTTTCTTTTTCTTTCTTTCTTTCTTTCTTTCATTCCTTCTTTCTTCTTTCTCTTCCTCTTTCAACAGAATCTTGCTCTGTGGCCCAGACCGGACTTCAGTGGTATCCTCTCACCTCATTGCAGCTTCCATCTCCTGGGTTCAACCTATTCTCCTGCTTTAGCCTCTTGAGTAGCTAGGATCACAGGTGCATGTCACAATGTCCAGCTAATTTATGTACTTTTAGTAGAGATGGGGTTTCACCATGTTGACCAGGCTGGTCTCGAACTCGTGACCGTGAGTGATCCACCTGCCTCAGCCTCCCAAAATGCTGGAATTACAGGAGTGAGCCATCACACCTGGTCTCCAGCCTCAGGTATTTCAGTTAAAATGTATTATTTTAGCTCTAAAACTATCAATAAAAAGCTACACAATTATAGCTAGTAAGCCAGCAAAGGAGAGAAATGAAATTATAAAAATTGCTTGATACAAAAAAAGGACAGAAAAGTAATAAGGGTAGATTGAAGACCAGATAGAAATAAAACCAAATAGCAAGATGGCAGATTAAATCTAACCACATTTATAATCACTCGAAATGTAAATAATCTCTTTTTAAAAATTTATTTATTTTACTTTAGGTGCATACTATATCTGGCATTTCCCCCCATGTTGTCCCTCCCCATCCTCCCCTCCCTCCCCACCCCACACTCTCTCTTCCTTACCCACACAACTGCCCCTAGTGTGTGATGTTCCTCTCCCTGAGTCCATGCATTCTCGTTGTTCAACACTCACCTATGAGTGAGAACATATGCTTTGGCTTTCTGTTCTTGTGTCAGTTTGCTGAGAATGATGGTTTCCGGATTCGTTAAAGTCCCTTCAAAGGACACAAACTCATCATTTTTTATGGCTGCATAGTATTCCATAGTGTATATGTACCATATTTTCTTTGTCCAGTCTATCATTGATGGGCATTTGGGTTGGTTCCAGGTCTTTGCTATTGTACACAGGGCTGCAATGAACATACATGTGCATGGGTCTTTATAGTAGAATGATTTATAGTTCTCTGGGTATATACCCAGTAATGGGACTGCTGGGTCAAATGGAATTTCTATTTCTAGATCCTTGAAAAATTGTCACATTGTCTTCCATAATGATTGAACTAATTTACACTCCCACCAACTGTGTAAGAGTGTTTCTATTTCTCCACATCCTCTCCAGCATCTGTTGTCTCCAGATTTTTTAATGATCACCATTCTAACTGGCATCAGATGGTATCTCAGTGTGGTTTTGATTTGCATTTCTCTAATGACCAGTGATGCTGAGCATTTTTTCATATGTTTGTTGGCCTCATATCTGTCTTCTTTTGAAAAGTGTCTGTTCATATCCTTTGCCCACATTTGAATGGGGTTTTTTGTTTTTTTCTTGTGTATCCGTTTTAGTTCCTTGAAGATTCTGGATATTAGCCCTTTGTCAGGTGGGTAGATTGCAAAAATTTTTTCCCATTCTGTTGGTTGCCAATTCACTCTAATCATGGTTTCTTTTGCTGTACAATTGCAAAAAAATTTTTCCCTTTATGTTGGTTGCCAATTCGCTCTAATCATGGTTTCTTTTGCTGAACAGAAGCTCTGGAGTTTAATTAGATCCCATTTGTCTATCTTGGCTTTTATTGCCATTGCTTTTGGTGTTTTAGTCATGAAGTCCCTGCCTATGCCTATGTCCTGAATGGTTTTGCCTAGGTTTTCTTCTACAGTTTTTATGGTGTTTGGTTTTATGTTTAAATCTTTGATCCATCTGGAGTTAATTTTAGTGTAAGGTGACAGGTAGGGGTCCAGTTTCTGCTTTCTGCATGTTGCTAGCCAGTTTTCCCAACTCCATTTGTTAAACATGGAGTCCTTTCCCCATTGCTCACTTTTGCCAAGTTTGTCAAAGATCAGATTGTTGTAGATGTGTAGTGTTTCTTTTGGGGTAACTGTTCTGTTCCATTGGTCTATGTCTCTGTTTTGATACCAGTACCATGCTGTTTTGATTACTGTAGCCTTGTAGTATAGTTTGAAGTCCAGCAGTGTGATGCCTCTGGCTTTGTTCTTTTTGCTTAGGATTGTCTTGGCTATGTGGGGTCTTTTGTTTTTCCATATGAAGTTTAAAGTGGTTTTTTCCAGTTCTGTGAAGGTCTTTGGTAGCTTGATGGGGATAGCATTGAATCTATAGATTACTTTGGGCAGTATGGCCATTTTCACGACGTTGATTCTTCCTAGCCATAAGCATGTAATGTTTCTCCATCTGTTTGTGTCCTCTCTTATTTTGTTGAGCAGTGGTTCGTAGTTCTGCTTGAAGAGGTCCTTTGCATCCTTTGTTAGTTGTTTCCTAGGTATTTTATTCTCTTTGTAGCAATTGTGAATGGAAGTTCGCTCTTGATTTGGCTCTCTTTAAGTCTGTTATTGGTGTATAGGAATGCTTGTGATTTCTCCACATTGATTTTGTATCCTGAGCTTTGCTGAAGTTGCTTATCAGTTTGAGAAGATTTTGGGTTGAGACGATGGGGTCTTGTAGATCTACAGTCATGTCATCTGCAAACAGAGACAGTTTGACTTCCTCCTTTCCTAATTGAATACCCTTTATTTCTTTTTCTTGCCTGATTGCTCTGGCTAGAACTTCCAATACTATGTTGAATAGGAGTGGTGAGAGAGGGCATCCTTGTCTAGTGCCAGATTTCAAAGGGAATTCTTCCAGCTTTTGCCTGTTCAGTATGATATTGGCTGTAGGTTTGTCATATATAGCTTTTATCATTTTATGATATGTTCCATCAATACCTAGTTTATTGAGAGTTTTTAGCATGAAGGGCTGTTGAATTTTATCAAGGGCCTTCTCTGCATCTATTGAGATAATCATGCAGTTTTTGTCTTTGGTTCTGTTTATGTGATGGATTACATTTATGGATTTGCATATGTTGAACCAGCCTTGCATCCCCGGGATGAAGCCTACTTGGTTGTGATGGATAAGCTTCTTGATGTGCTGTTGCAATCTGTTTGCCAGTATTTTATTGAAGATTTTTGCGTCAATGTTCTTCATGGATGTTGTCTTGAAGTTTTCTTTTTTAGTTGGGTCTCTGCCCGGTTTAGGTATCAGGATAATGTTGGTCTCATAAAATGAGTTATGGAAGATTCCCTCCATTTGTATTGTTTGATACAGTTTCAGAAGGAATGGAACCACCTCCTCTTTGTACATCTGGTAGAATTTGGCTGTGAACCCGTCTGGACCTGGACTTTTTTGGTTGGTAGGCCATGGACTGCTGCCTCTACTTCAGCCCTTGTTATTGGTCTACTCAGGGTTTTAACTTCTTCCTGGTTTAGTCTTGGTAGAGTACAGGTGTCTAGGAATTTATCCATTTCTTTCTGGTTTACCAGTTTATGTGAGTAGAGCTGTTTGTAGTAATCTCTGATGGTAGTTTGTATTTCTGTGGGATCAGTAGTGATATCCCCTTTATTGTTTTCTATTGCATCTATTTGATTCTTCTCCCTTTTGTTTTTTATTAATATGGCTAGTAGTCTGTTGATCTTTTCAAAAAACCAGCTCCTGGATTTATTGATATTTTGGAGGATTTTTTGTATCTCTGTCTCCTTCAGTTCTGCTCTGATCTTAATTTCTTGTCTTCTGCTAGCTTTTGAGTTTTTTTGATCTTGTTCCTCTAGCTCTTTCAATTTTGATGATAGGGTATTGATTTTAGATCTTTTCTCTCTTCTCTGGTGGGCATTTATTGCTATAAATTTCCCTCTCAACGCTGCTTTAAACATGTCCCAGGGATTCTGGTAAGTTGTATCTTCATTCTGGTTGGTTTTGAAGAACATCTTTATTTCTGCCTTCATTTCATTGTTTATCCAGTCGACACCCAGAAGCAAGTTGTTCAGTTTCCAAGTGGTTGTGCGGGTTTGAGTGTGTTTCTTAATCCTGAGTTCTAATCTGATTGTGCCATGGTCTGATAGACTGTTTGTCATGGTTTCTGTTCTTTTGCATTTGCTGAGGAGTGATTTGCTTCCAATGATGTGGTCAATTTTAGAGTAAGTGTGATGTGGTGCTGAGAAAAATGTATACTCTGTGGATTTGGGGTGGAGCATTCTGTATATGTCTGTTACATCCACTTGGTCCAGCTCTGCATTCAAGTCCTGGATATCCTTGTTAATTTTCTGTCTCGTTGATCTGTCTAATATTGACAGTGGAGTGTTGAAGTATCCCACTATTATTGTATGGGAGTCTAAATCTCATTTTAGATTGTTAAGAACTTGTTTTATGTATCTGGATGCTCCTGTGTTAGAGGCGTGTATATATTTAGGATGTTAACTCTTCCTGTTGGATTGATCCTTTTACCATTTTGTGTGTCTTTCTTTGTCTCTTTTGATCTTTGTTGGTTCAAAGTCCATTTTATCAGAGACTAGGATTGCAACTCCTGCTTTTTTTGTTCTCCATTTGCTTGGTGAATCTTCTTCCATCCCTTTATTTTGAGTCTATGTGTGTCTTTGTATGTGAGATGGGTTTCCTGAATACAACACACCAATGGGTTCTGACTTTTTATCCAGTTTGCCAGTATGTGTCTTTTGATTGGTGTGTTTAGTCCATTTACATTCAATGTTAATATTGTTATGTGTGACGTTGATCCCGCCATTTTGTAACTGGCTGGTTTTCTTTTTTTTTTTTTTTTTAAACTTTCCCTGTTGAAAGGAAGGTTAAGGTGTGGTTTCTGACTAGACCCTCAGGGATACAGATACAGGTTCCAGCAATGTCCCAGAAGAGCCCATACAGATAGGATTTGGGAATTGGTTTGATTGTGCCCTTGGAACAGAGCCTAGTGCTGAGTTTTTTTTTTTTTTTTTTTTTTTAGGGAAAAAGAGAAAAAGAAGGGGAAAAAAAGAAAAAGAGGGAAAAAGGAATATTACTTCATTCCTAAAATGGGTTTCAATAATGGCCGATCAATATTTTGAGTGTTTAAAGTGGTTAATGCATATTTTATGTGTTTAAAATGGAGACCTCTATTGTGTTTATTTGTTCTGGCTCTGAGTTCAAATCCTGGATATCGTTATCAATTTGTTGTCTTGTTGAATCTAAATCTCACTATGTGTCTTATGTATCTGGGTGTTAAGATCTCTTATTGTTACATTAATCCTTTTACCCTTGTATCCTTATAGCTTTGAAATCTATTTTGTCAAATGTGAAAATTGCAACTCCTGCTTTTTATTTATTTATTTTTGCTCTCCATTAGGTTGGTACGTTTTTTTTTTTTTTCCAACCCTTTATTTTGAGTCTATGTATATCTTTGGATATACCGTTGGTTTTTGTCTGTATCTTTTGATTGGGAGATTTGGTTGATTTAACTTTAGGGTTGCTGCCATTTGATATTAACTGGCTATTTTGTCCTTTTGTTGATAAAAATTCTTCTTTATGTTAATGCTCTTTACTTTTTGGTGTATTTTTAGAAAGGATCATACTGGTTGTCCCTTTCTGTGTATAATGCTTCTTTTAGAAGTTCTTGTAAAGCAGGCCTGGTGGTTATAAAATCTCTGAGTACTTGCTTGTTCCTAAAAGATTTTATTTTTCCTTCAAATGTAAAGCTTAAATTGGCAGGATATGAAATTCTGGGCTGAAAGTTTTGTTCTTTAAGTATATTGAATATTGGCCCCCACTCTCTTCTAGCTTGTAGGGTTTCCGTTGAGAGATCTGCTGTAAGCCTAATAGGCTTACCTTTATGGGTAACTTGATCTTTCTCTCTGGCTGCCCTTAATATTTTCTCCTTCATTTCGATCTTGGTGAATCTAACGATTATGTGCCTTGGGGTTGGTCTTCTTGAGGAATATCTTTGTGGTGTTCTCTGTATTGCCTGGGGTTGAATAGTGTTCTGCTTTGCTAAATTAGGAAAATTTTCCTGGATAATGTCCTGGAGAGTATTTTCCAGCTTGACTTCGTTCTCTCCGTCACATTCAGGTACACCAATCAAGCGTATATTAGGTCTTTTCACATAGTCCCATATTTCTTGGAGACTTTGCTCATTCCTTTTTATCCTTTTTTCTCTATTCTTGTCTTGTCGTTTTGTTTCATTAAGTTGGTCTTCGACCTCTAATACCCTTTCTTCTGCTTGATCCATTCGGCTGTTTAAGCTTGTACATATTTCACTGAGTTCTCGTGTTGTATTTTTCAACTCCATAAGTTCATTTGTATTCCTCTCTATATTGTCTATTCTTTTCAACATTTCATCGAACCTTTTTTCCAAGTTCTTAGTTTCTTTACATTGGGTTAGAACAAGTTCCTTTAACTCCCAGAAGTTTCTTATCATCCACCTTTTAAAGCCTACTTCAGATAATGGAACACAGTCCTTTTCCATCAGGGCTTGTTCCGTTACTGATGAGTCCTTTTCCATCAGGGCTTGTTCGGTTGCTGATGAGTCCTTTTCCATCAGGGCTTGTTCCGTTGCTGATGGGTTCTGATTTTGAGTATACTCGGCCTTCTTAGGCTGTTTTTTTCCCTTCATTATAGATGAACCGCCTTTCTAATTAGTTTTCTGAGTCAACGTCCGACTTACTGATTCCCAGTGCTGGGATCCGAGCCACCCACTGTGGCAGCCTAAATAGCAGCGATAAGACTGATGGTGCTCTTCTGCCCGGGAATCTCTGGTCTGGCTTCCCTCTCGAGTCCGCAACAAGCGGCTCTGACTTCCCCGAGCTCCAAACTCTGGTCAGTAGGGGAAGCAGTCCCGTTGGCTCTGCATGAAGAGCTGCTGCGCCGAGACGCCGGCAAAACCGCTGCGGCGGCCACAAGAGTCACGCTGGCGACCCGTGGGGCTCCTCCACCGGGAATCGGCTAATCGGTGAGTGACGAAAATTCGTCTAAAGATGTGGCGTCGTCTCGTTCTCTGAGCTTTCACTGGGAGCTACAATCCTGAGCTGTTAGTGGTCGGCCATCTTGAATCCAACTGGCTGGTTTTCTTTCCCAATAGTTGATTCATTTTCTTCATTTCATTTTTGGTATTTGCCAACTGGTTTGCTTTTACAGTGACTGGTACTTGTTCCTTTCCATGCTTAGTGTTTCTTTCAGGAGCTTTTATAGAGCAGGTCTGGTGGTGACAAAAATCTCTCAGTAATTGCTTGTCCATAAAGGATTTTATTTCTCTTTCACTTAAGAAGCTTAGTTTGGCTGGATATGAGATTCTGGGTTGAAAGTTCTTTTCTTTAAGGATGTTGAATATTGGCCCCCACTCTCTTCTGGCTTGTAGGGTTTCTGCTGAGAGATCTGCTGTGAGTCTGACTGGCTTCCCTCTGTGGGTGACCTGACCTTTCTCTCTGGCTGTCCTTAACATTTTTTCCTTCATTTCAACCCTGGTGAATCTGACGATATGTGCCTTTGGATTGCTCTTCTTGAGGAATATCTTTATGGAGTTCTCTGTATTTCTTGAATTTGAAATTTGAACTGCCTTGCTAGGCTTGGGAAGTTCTCCTGGATAATATCCTGGAGTGTGTCTTCCTGCTTGGATTCATTCTCCCCATCATATTCAGGTACACCGATCAAGCATAGCTTAGGTTTTTTCACATAATCCCATATTTCTCAGTGGCTTTGCTCATTTCTTTTCACTCTTTTTTCTCTTGTCTTGCCTTCCCTTTTTATTTCATTGAGTTGATCTTCAATCTCTGATATCCTTTCTTCTGCTTGATTGATACAGCTATGAAAACTTGTGTTTGCTTCATGTAGTTCTTGTGCTGTTTTTCAACTCCATCAAATTGTTTATGTTCTTCTCTAATCTGGTTATTCTAGTTAGCATTTCATCTAACCTTTTGTCAAGGTTTTTTATTTCTTTGCATTGAGTTAGAACATGTTCCTTTAGCTCAGAAAAGTTTGTTATTATCCATATTCTGAAGCCTGTTTCTGTCAATTCGTTGCACTCCTTGGTCAAGTTGTGATCCTGTGTTGTTGAGGAGTTGTGATCTCTTGAAGAAGAGGTGTTATGGTCTTTGATGGTTTCATCATTTTTGTGCTGGTTTTTTCCTATCTTTGTGGATTTACCTGGCTGTGATATCAGAGAGCTGCTTGATGAGGTCACTTGTCTGCCTGTGGGGGCACTACTGGGTTTCTAGGGACTCCTTCAGGTTACTAGGGAAGCTTCCTGTGTCTTTTCTGTTTATACTGGGAAATTAGGCTCACCTCTTCTGCTGACCTGTAGGCACTGCTGGGTTGTCAAGAACACCAACCTGTTGCTACGTAGGCTTTCTGTGGTTTTTGTTAAAACCTGTAGCCCAGGCCAGGCGCGGTGGCTTAAGCCTGTAATCCCAGCACTTTGGGAGGCCGAAGCGGGTGGATCACAAGGTCAAGAGATTGAGACCATCCTGGTCAACATGGTGAAACCCCGTCTCTACTAAAAATACAAAAAATTAACTGGGCATGGTGGTGCATGCCTGTAATCCCAGCTACTCAGGAGGCTGAGGCAGGAGAATTGCCTGAACCCAGGAGGCAGAGGTTGCAGTGATCCGAGGTCATGCCATTGCACTCCAGCCTGGGTAACAAGAGCGAAACTCCATCTTAAAAAAAAAAACACACACACACATGTAGCCCAGTCCCACCCCTCTAGTGGTGAGTTGTGCCCTTCCTCCACTGGGCTGGATCATTCAGGGTTCATCTCAGACTGTGGCACTGGCTTCGAAACCCACTAGAGTTAGAGCTTTAGCCCTCTGGGGTTTGTCGGGGAGGGTAGGGACCCGCCCAGCTGCACCCTGCTGTCTGCCCCTTTCAGCTTCCTCTCTCTTCCCGTCATGGGGTAGGGGCCTGCCCACCTGCTCCCTCTCTCTCCTGGTGAGGCGGAGGGGGTGATAGCTCAGTCTGCAGGCTCTTATTCAACTCCGTGCTTGTAATTCCTGGCGCTTGACTGGCAAAGATCCCCTGTTTTGTGTATTGCTGAGGCTTTGTGGGAAGCACTGTATCTGGACTGGAACACCAGAGGTGGAGCCTCTGATCACAGGTCAGATGTACTTTCTGGGTGAAGCAGCACTCCTCCCCACCTCGGTCTGCCCTGAGTGGGCTTTGCTCACCATCAGACCAGACCCATTGAAATGCACCTAGTACCTCTGTTGGAGCTAGGAGGTCTTTTGATTTCTGCATCTCTCTTACTGGATGTTGTGCGCTGGAGTTGCATCTAATCAGCCATCTTGGATCAGATCTCACTTCCTTATTCTTTTTGTGGTTTGGCATTACCCTGATACCAAAACCAGAATAAGGCATTACAAAACTACAGATCAATATCCCCCAAAAATTTTAAATAAATTTTGGAAATAAAATTCAACAAATTGTAAAAAGGACAAAACATTATGACTAAGTGGGTTTATTCCAGGGACACAGGTTAGTTTCACATTTAAAAATTAATCAATGTAATTCACACTATGAACAAACTTAAAAAGGAAAACCATATGCTTATCTCAATCCCTAATAAAAACTCTCTGCAAGCTAGGATCCAAAGGGAACTTATTTAACCTGATAAAGGGGATTTACAAAATTCCTACAACTCACATCATACTTAATGACAAAATACTAAGTATATTCCTCCTAAGATCAGGAACAAGCCAAAGAATGGTGAAATACTAAATGCTTTTCTTCTAAATTGAGGAACAAGGCAATGTTAACTCTCACCATTTCTATTTAACATTGCATAGAGACCTAACCAATGCAATAATAAAAAGAGAGAAATAAAAACATTCACATTGTAAAGAAAGATGTAACACTTTTTTTCTCGGTTAGTATAACTTTGTAGAAAATCCTGCAGGATTACACAAAAGCAACAATGCAATATAGTGTTGTCCAGATTATAAATGTTTTCTCAGATTGTTAAGTATTTATAATATCATTTTTAATGACTGTGTGCATAGTACTAAATTGAATTGTCTTTTTATTATTGGATATTGTGGTTGTTTTAGAAATTTCTATTATTGTTATTGTTACTATTGTGAACATATCTATTAGTTTAATTTTATTCACATTTCTTGTTATTTTATATTACACAAATCACCAATAATTAAAGTGGAATTGATGGATATTTTAAAAGTTGTGGTATGTATTATAAAATTGTTATTAAGGCATGTTGTCATAACTTCCATATTAAAAATAATCTTCAATGTAATAGGTAGTAGGTATCCTATTATTTTAATTTGCACTCCTTTGGAAAGACTATCTTTTCTCCATTGTCTTGCCATTGCTCCTTTGTTAAAGATCAGATGACTAAATTTGAGTGGGTCTATTTCTATTCTCCCTTCCATTCCATTGATCTATTTGCCCATTGTCTTCACTACTGTAGCTTTGTAGTAAGTCTTGAGGTCAGGTCGTTTTAGTCCTTCTCAATTTTGTTCTTCTCCAATTTTGCATTGGCCATTTTGGGTCTTCTGCCTCTCCATATAAACTTTAGAATCAGTTTGTCAATATCCATAAAGCAAATTGATGGGATTCTGATTGGGACTGCATTGATTGTAGAGATCAAGTTGGAAAGAATTGACTTTTTGACAACATTGAGTCTTCCTATCCATGAACATGGGACATCTCTTCATTTAGTTAGTTTTTGATCTCTTTTATCCCAGTTTTGTTTCATCAGTTATGTTTTAGAAAAATACTTGCTATTTCTTTCAAACACCAGAATCCCATTTAATGTAGTAAGATGCTCAGGCCAGGAGATGTGTAAGAAGTTTGACAGCCCATTCTTCCTTCACTCAAAGGGATATGATAACTGAATGTAAGGATAGGTAGAATCACTCACACTTTAAAAATGTGCTATTTTTCTCTTCCCTTTTATAAAATCTGAATGATTTCATGCCTCTCAGTTAAATTTTTTTATAATGTGACTCTATTGTATGCAGTCCTTGAACTATCCCTTAATCATTTCATGCTCTTAGAAGATAGTATGCATTAATTCTAGGACTCTTTCCCATAGAACCTGGAATTCAAACCCATCTCAACTCAGAGCTCATCTCAGGAAGCTATTAACCAGTCAATGGGATTTGTCATGGATGTAGGTATCTGATTGTCATTCCTGACCTATATCATAGCTATTTTCAAAAACATATTTGAAGCATTAAAAAAAAATCCATCACTAGAAAGATGTAAATATATGCTATTATTCTAATAATCATAAACAGTATTAGCCTAATCTCCAGACCCCTTAAATTGAAACCCTGTGTCTGTATGAAAACTGGGAACAGGGTCCAGTTGCCTGCTGGGGAGTACTGCAGGCTCAGGAAGAGAGAGATGGTGAATGAGTGTGGCCTTCATGAGCTGCGTTGATAAAGTGTGGCTTTGTTGACTGGAGAGAAGGGCTTTGGTTTCCTTTCTCAAGGATTAGGACATGTGACAGGGTTAGGCAGTAGGGGACATAGGACTTCAGTCAATATGCCAACTCTGCCACCAAACAGCGACACTGATGTTGGGCAACATTATATCTGTATGCCTCTGTTCTTTATCTGTAAAATTGGGATCATAAGAGTTCCCTCTTCCTTGTATAGTTATGAAAATGAAATGAATGCCAATGGCAGGAAAGATTAGATGAATGGCATTGTTCTGATTGGCAAGTCAAAATGATTCCTGTGAATTGTTGCCCCAAGATGGCCCTAGAGTGCAATGCCCTACGAGCTGGGTATGATTCCCGTCAGGTGACCTTAAGCCTCCAGCCCCTGGATCCTTGCAGGGTTCTTCCTGCCTGATGCTCCTCCACACCAATCTGCCTTCAAATAAATCAATAAGTGGACAGATGAGCCAACTTGGGCATTAGAATATTTGCAAAGGGTGGCTCTCAGGACAACAGACGTGTGAAGTAATCCATTTCGGCACTGGGTGAATTTGTTCCAACCAAAGGGCCATCACCAGTGTCAAAGGCAGTTAGCGTCATGCTGCCTCTGTGTCTATTTCTTGTTAGCGGTCCCACATTGAACAGTAAACACATTTCACTGTTTTGCAAATTTCTCCAAAACAAATATTCTGACAGCAGTGTTAACCATTTTCCTCCCCTCTGTCCCCAGAGCTTTCTCTTTCTTGCTCTCATTTCAAAACTTTTCAAGTTGAAGACCCCAGGAGCCTGCTGAGCTCAGGAGAAGGAGCTGAGGAAAGTTCAGACAGACCATATTCTCTCTCTTCATCTCCCTTCTCTTCACCAGGGCTAAAAATATACACTTCTCCAGCCCACCTTGTCAACTCCCACCTTGTCAACTCCCCTGTAATTAGAAGGGCCTCCAGAGTCTCATCTGCTAAATCTATACCCCAGAGCAGAACTTAGGGAACAGGTGGGGAGGGTGGGTGATGTGGTGGGGAGGTGGAACTGGGGGACTGGAGGAGCCCAGGGCTTTAGGCTCAAAACTGATGGTCAACGAAGTGGGGGAGGCTCATGCAGGAAGGGGGTTTCCTGCTGCCGGAGACATGACTCCCAGGGAGCCCTCACCCCTCAGTGTATACATCAAGCATTCTTCGGGTGCTTAGCATGTATGACCAGGCCCCTAAGGAGCTCACTGCTTCGTGCTACAGATGGACACATGAGAAATCACATGGCTATGAGAATAGAAGTAGGTCTGAAAGGATGGGTAAGTGTTAACATTGGTTTATTCTGGCAGCAGTGACGGTTTGAGGGTTGAGGGGTGTTGCATTTTTTGTTTTTTCTTGTATTACTTTTGTAAAAAAAAAAAAGAACATGTATACCTTATAAAAAGTGAGAAATTTGTTACTTTAATAGAGACAGTACAACATGGTGAGTGTTTTAGAAATCCATTGCAGGCTGGGAGCCCTGAAGTTTTAAAGCCAGAGAGGCCCTCCGGTTGAAGACTATTCCCAAACCAGAGGAAAATTACTGAAAACTTTTTCTACACAGGCGCAGGTCTAGAGTCAGAGGATGTAGAAGTGTATTGCTATAACAGAGTCCAAGGTGGGCAGACGTGAAAGGTGGTAATGGAGTGGCAGGCATGGTTCAGAATGGAAGGGGCTGTGTACTAGTCTGAGAAGCTGGCATTCCTTTGCTCCTCAGTGGGGAAAATAAATGGGTGGATATGGTGGCATGAGGTGGTATGTCAAAGAGAATGGAAGGCCCCAGGAGAAATAAATGCAGAGCAATCTTCCTGGAGCATCAATTATACTTAAACATCCTTGGGGAGGATGTTGAGGGATTCTGTAGATGGGTAATTTAAAGTATTACCATAACTCTGGAACCAGCCTGGTGGATCCTGGCAAAACTTTCAGATTGGGCTCCAGTCTGGTCCCCTCAGAGAGAGTATGGCCCCCAACTCTGCTAGTTTAGGAGAGCTCTCTTGGGAAAGCGTGTGGAGGCCTGCTGCGGTGAGAGAAAGTGAAGGGACGAGTCTTATCCTATTTGTGCTGTAGAAAGATTTCCTGGTGGCTTACATGGAGAGGGAGGATGAGGTTGAGGCAGTTAAGGGCCTTCATGATAGGTCACCTTGGAAATGCTGAGAGCCTAGCCATGGGGTGGATGTGTGAGGGATGTGGGGATTGACAGGCTTGGATATTGCTGGGTAAGGATGTGGTGGAAGGATGGGGGAGTCCAGATGACTCCTAAGTGTCTTTGGTCACTGAGAGACTATTAACCATAGCAGAGAGCACAAGAGGAGAATGGGTTTCATTTCATGCATCTAGAAAGCAGTTAAAGAGGGACTCTCAGGGAGTAGATTCTGAGCAGAGAAGAAAAGAGGGACAAGGGGGACCATTATGGGACAGTGTCTTCAGGGAGGTGGTGTAGGATGAGGACCAGGGGACGAGAAGACCTCTCACCCTTGTCCTCTAGCCACACCACACACTTCCCAGGGGCTGGGGTCCCGGGCCGTGTCGAACCACCAACCTTTGCTTCCTCAGCAATGCCTCCAGGGTTGCACGGCTCTCCTTGACTTTCTGGAGGGTGCTCAGTGATCTTTCAGCTCCCTACGAAGCTCTCCCATAAATGGGAACAGTTGTCTCCTCTGTGCTTCTCTTGATCCTCTGTGACCTTTATCGCTGCACCTGCAGCACTTTACAGAATGTGCTGGTTTCCACGGTTGTTTCCTCCATGAGCCTGCGAGCTCCTGTGCCCAACCTTGCCTAGAGTAGGTGCTCAGTGAATGTGTTCTGGATTAGTTGATGGATTGTCCAAAAGGAAGCAGAAAGAAGCAAAAAGGATGTGCTCACAGGGAAAGAAAAAGGAAAGAATTGTCAAAAGAACCACATGTGCCAAATAATAAAGTCAGATAAGAACTGAAAAGAATTTGTTTGAGTTGGGAGGTGTCCATGGCAAGAATAACATTCCTGGCTGGATGTGGGCAGAAACACATCACAGGGAGTTTACATTAAAGAGTGAGAGAATCTAGAACCAGAAATACCATTTGACCCAGCAATCCCATTACTGGGTATATACCCAAAGGATTATAAATCATTCTACACTAAAGGCACATGCATACATATGTTTATTGTGACACTGCTCACAATAGCAAAGACTTGGAACCAACCCAAATGCACATCAATGATAGACGGGATAAAGACAATGTGGCACATAAACACCATGGAATACTATGCAGCCATAAAAAAGGATGAGTTTGTGTCCTTTGCAGGGACATGGATGACACTAGAAATCATCATTCTCAGCAAAGTAACACAAGAACAGAAAACCAAACACCGCATGTTCTCACTTATAAGTGGGAGTTGAACAATAAGAACACATGGACACAGGTAGGGGAACATCACACACTGGGGCCTGTCAAGCATTAGGAGAAACACCTAATGTAGATGATGGGTTGATGGGTACAGCTCTTTGCTGTACCCATCAACCCATCATGGCATGTGTATACCTATGTAACAAACATGCATGTTCTGCACAATGTACCCCAGAACTTAAAGTATAATAAAAAAAATTTACAACAAGGAACGTAAAGGACCTCTTCAAGGAGAACTACAAACCACTGCTCAATGAAATAAGAGAGGACACAAACAGATGGAGAAACATTCCATGTTCATGGTTAGGAAGAATCAATATTGTGCAAATGGCCATACTGCCCAAAGTAATTTACAGATTCAATGCTATGCCCATCAAGCTACCAATGGCCTTCTTCACAGAACTAGAAAAAAACACCTTAAGCTTCATATGGAACCAAAAGAGAGCCCGCATAGCCAAGTCAATTCTAAGTAAAAAGAACACAATGGAAGGCATCACACTACCGGACTTCAAACTATACTACAAGGCTACAGTAATCAAAACAGCATGGTACTGGTATAGAGATATAGACCAATGGAACAGAACAGAGGCATCGGAGGCAACACAACATATCTACACCCATACAATCTTTGATAAACCTGACAGAAACAAGCAATGGAGAAAGGACTCCCTGTTTAATAAATGGTGTTGGGAAAACTGGCTAGCCATGTGCAGAAAGCAGAAATTGGACCCCTTCCTGACACCTTACACTAAAATTAACTCCAGATGGATTAAAGACTTAAACATAAGACCTCACACCATAAAAACCCTAGAAGAAAATCTAGGCAAAACCATTCAGGACATAGGAGTAGGCAAGGACTTCATGACCAAAACACAAAAAGCATTGGCAACAAAAGCCAAAATAGACAAATGGGACCTAATCAAACTCCACAGCTTCTGCATGGCAAAAGAAACAGTTATTAGAGTGAATCGGTAACCAACAGAATGGGAAAAATTTTTTGCAGTCTACCCATCTGACAAAGGGCTGATATCCAGAATTTACAAAAAACTCAAACAGATTTACAGGAAAAAAAACAAACAAGCCCATTCAAAAGTGGGCAAAGGATATGAACAGACACTTTACAAAAGAAGACATACATGAGACCAACACACATATGAAAAAATGCTCATCATCACTGGTCATTAGAGAAATGCAAATCAAAACTACATTGAGATACCATCTCACGCCAGTTAGAATGGCGATCATTAAAAAATCTGGAGACAACAGATGCTGGAGAGGATGTGGAGAAAAAGGAACACTTTTACACTGTTGGTGGGAGTGTAAATTAGTTCAACCATTGTGGAAGAAAGTGTGGCGATTCCTCAAGGACCTAGAAATAGAAATTCCATTTGACCCAGCAATCCCATTACTGGGTATATATCCAAAGGACTATAAATCATTCTACTATAAGGACACATGCACACAAATGTTCATTGCAGCACTGTCTACAGTAGCAGAGACCTGGAATCAGCCCAAATGCCCATTGATGATAGACTGGACAGGAAAAATGTAGCCCATATACACTAGGGAATATTATGCAGCAATCAAAGACAATGAGTTCGTGTCCTTTATAGGGACATGGATGAACCTGGAGAACATCATTCTCAGCAAACTGACACAAGAACAGAAAATGAAATACCGCATATTCTCACTCATAGGCAGGTGTTGAACAATGAGAACACATGGACACAGGGAGGGGAGGACTACACACTGGGGTCTGTTGGGGGGAATAGGGGAGGGACAGCGCAGGGTGGGGAGTTGGGGAGGGATAGCATGGGGAAAAATGTCAGATATAGGTGAAGGGAAGGAAGGCAGCAAATCACACTGCCACATGTGTAACTATGCAACTATCTTGCATGTTTCTCACATGTACACCCAAACCTAAAATGCAATAAAAAAATAAAGTATAATAAAAAATTTTGTTGAGTGACTAAGTGAATAAATGGGCTTCTATCAATAAGCCAAAACATTAACATGTATGAACTACAAAAGTAAAGTGCTGCAGATAATTTTTTAAAAACAGAAAGGCTAGGAGACAAGAAAGTGGGGACACCTTCCCCCTCCCCCAGAAGTTCAGAATAGAAGAGAAAGGGAAAGATAAGGTGATAATGACAAGTGACATAGATTTTCAGGCTTGAAGGAGCAAGTGGGGACAGAGATGCTTATATAATGCCAAATCAGTGGGTACAAGTGATTGAGATGGGAAGGGATGATCAAGAGCAGAGGTGAAAGGGTTGGCTTTGAACCAGACAATTTGAAGTCAGACACTCCCTCCCCTGTGAAGGGTGACAGTGAGGGGAAGCAAGAGGCAATAATTTAGAGTTGAAGGAGATCAGGGAAAGCTGTGAATGCTAGAGGAACGCAGACACATAAAGACTCATGACAAAGCTGTGCATCCATAGGAGACTGGAAAATCACTCTAGACCTTCAATTGCTATGATTCTGTAATGTTCCATAGAACAAGTTCCATCTGGAACTGCTCTCTGGGCCTGGGGTTAAGCCACCATCTAGGACTCTCCTTTTCTACCATCTGAGGACTTAGCTTTTCCTTTCTCCAGTCTGGAGCCCTGTTTCCTGGGATCCATGTTTTTCTCTTTTTGGATTTCTTCCCCATATCTCCTGCTACGTAACTAGGAGCTTCCTGAGACGCTGGACGTACACTGGAGGTTTAAAAGTGTCTTTAGTTTATCCACATACCGGATCTGTGGTTTAGTTGGAAATTTAATTCTAGGTGGAAAATAAATTTCCCTCAGAATTTTTCTAACTTCTCATGTGGTTATTGAAAAGTCAGTTGTCTTTCTTATTTCATGTCTTTTGATGTGATATTTTTTCCTTTCTGGAAGAATTTAAGAGATTATCTTTAGCTGTTTTTCTAAAATTTCATGATGAGGAGCCTTGATGTGAGACCTTTATTTATTGGGAAACTGGAGAACCATTTCAAATAGGAGACTCATGTCCACTTCATTGGAAATGTTTCTGTGGCACATACGAGATGATTTTCTTCTATTTTATCTGTTCTCTGTTTCTGCAGTGTCCACTAGATAATTGTTCAACTTCTTGGATTATCTTCTGAATTTATTTTCTACTTTTCATCTTTGTCTCTTATTTTCTTCCTCATGGGTAATCTCTCTGACTTCGTGTTTCAATGATTCTATTAATTTTTTTTTATTTTAGCTTTCATACTTTTATCTTCCAAGAGTGTTTTCTGTTCTTTGTTGTTTTTAAAAATTACATCCTTTTTTTGTTCAATGGCTGCAATTTTTTTTTTTTTTTTGAGACAGAGTCTCACTCTGTCACCAGGTGCCAGGCTGGAGGGCAGTGGCGCGACCTCGGCTCACTGCAACCTCCACCTCCTGGGTTCAAGCAATTCTCCTGCCTCAGCTTCCCAAGTGGCTGGGACTACAGGCGCGCGCCACCACGCCCAGCTAATTTTTTTGTATTTTTAGTAGAGACGGGGTTTCGCCATGTTGGCCAGGATGTTCTCCATCTCTTGACCTCGTGATCTGCCCGCCTCGGCCTGGCTGCAATATTTTCTTATCTACATTGAGTGATATTAATTAAAGCTTTTTGGAAAGTTTATTCTGCTCTCTGCATTGTTTTCTTTAGCTGTTTATTCTGTTAATTTTAGTTGTTGTTTTCCATATTTCATGATTGTCACCTATACCCCAAAAATGACTGGAAACTCTGTGTGTGTGTGCGCGCGCGCGTATAATGCGTATTAGGGGAGGAGAACTCATTATAGGTTTTCCTGTAGAGTGATCAAGCACCAAGCAGGATATACATATTTTTATTTTTTAGTGTGAGGAGACAGGATAATTCTGTTTCTTCAAAAAAGTCAGCTAATTACCGGGATATCTCTCTCTCTCTCTCTCTCTCTCTCTCTCTCTCTCTCTCTCTCTCTCTCTCTCTCTCTCTCTCTTCCCCCACCCCCCGCTTGTTTTTTTAATCTCAGCTCTATTGTTATTTTTATACCTACCTGTTTTGATCCTTGGACCTGGGTGGAAAGACAGAGTTAGAGAGTGTGTTTCTGACTGTTCAAGATTGAGAATTTCATGTCTGTTTTTAACTTGGAGGCTCGACTCTTGTCTTCTGCTTTTCCAGGTGTTCCTGCACTTGCACCTGCAGCTTTTCCAGTTCAATAGAATTAGAGGACCAACCCCTGCTCCACCATCGGGGCAGGATAAATAGGTGGCTTTTCAGCGTTGGAGGAGACCTGGGGATCTAATTGTTCTGCACACTGACTTCAACCAACATCTCCTTCTCAGCTCAGCCCCTCCACTGTCCCTGAGGTACCCGGTGCCTCCCAAAGCCAAATCTTCTGTGGTCTTTGCTGGGCATATCGGCTCCCACCTCACAGGCACCACCTGCAGGTTCTCAGAGCACAGCTTTCTCAACTCCTCGAGCACAGTTGCTGCTCCTTTCTTCCCACTCCACCTTAAAAAAGTGGATTGGAATCGCTTGTCTGCTGCTGACTCCTCTCTCATTCTCTGTGTCCCAGCTGGCTTTTATCATTTATTTCATCACATTGCACTTGTACCTGTAGAGGATTTCACATGCTCAATTTAGCATTTTAATCAGAAAACCTAGTATACATTTTGGTACAAAAAAAATACTATGCAATCTGTCACTTGCCTATTGTTGCCTAACATGGCAGGCATTCCATGAAGACCTGTTGACTTAATTAGTAACTCTAGGTCTACCACATGGAACTATCAAATCCAGTGCTGGGGCAGAAGGAGCAGAAGATCCCTCTGTGAAAGAGGAAAGGGGGCTGGAAAATAGACTTCCATAAAGTGGGTAGGTAAAAACTGCTCTTCTTTCTAGATCTTAGTTGATGAGGAGTGATTGGAACACTTGGTTGCTTTTGCATCTAATTTGTCAGTTTTGGACATTAGTGGGCTGTGCCCTTTGGACTGCACAGTGATAGCTATGACTGGCAATTACAGAAAGGGCTGCCCCTGAAATCTCTGCCCATTATCCTTGCATTAGGGCTTACATTTCCAACCACTTGGAATTAAGCCATTAAATCAACTGAGTAGATGGAAGCCCTACTGAGAAGAGCCCCCCTGCACCATGATGGAATGCACCTGTGCCTTGATGAAATGCATCTGTGGCTTGATGGAATGCAGGGGCCTTAGGCAGATGTCTAGGGATGACCTCTGCTTCCCTCTGACTGGAAACAGATCAATCAGACTCATGTTTCCTTTTTCTCTGAGATTTCACAGAGTCTCTGGGGAGGTGACAGCCATAGGAAGTTTGGGGATGAGCCTCTGGCCACAAGTCTCTCATGGTCACTGATGAGAGCCCTGCACAGTGGATGGCTCTACTGTTTCCATGCCAACATTGGGCACAGGGATCTTGGCCAAGGTTCTCAGGCCACTGACTCCGTGTCTGCTTTCCTTGGGCATCATGATACTGGAGCTTCCATGGGAACTTGGACGACCCTATGGAACTGTGGGGATTGGGGCTCAGGTCCTGCTGCTCCAAGATGCCCACCCCTGTCTATCTGCACACATCACCCAAGGGCTTGGGAAATCCTACCCTTCACTTTAGCTGGTCTCCACCTCTTGAACTAAAGCTCAGTTGGGGGTTGCCTTTCATGTGTTTGGTATCGGCTCCTGTTGTTGTTTTTCCTTGGAAACATAAAATACTCTTAACTCTACCGTGAGGCACTGGGAACCAGACTTAGAGGAAGATTACATAACTTCCAACTTCTTAGCTTTGGATTAGGGTTTCCAATTCTTCTTTTGAGTCTCCTGCTGCAACAGGAATAAAAAGCACATTTATATCTCAGTACTTTTAATATTTGACTAAACTCTGCAGTTGGAAAACCTGGTTAGGTTTAGCCATGACTTTTCCATTCCCCTCTTAACATTTATTAACACCTATATCAGTTAGGGCACCCACAAGAAACAGCTGGCATATTCACCCGGGATAATTTTAAGATGCTTAATTTGCAAAGGGACTGATTATAACAGTGTGGGCAGCATTTGCTGGATGGTGCATGGCCCTGGGGCAAGCTGCATGGAGCTGTTAGCACCCCATTCTGAAGAGCTAGGAAGGTACAGGGGAATTTGGCAGATGGAATTTGTCTGCTCTGTCAGTTAAAACTCCCCATCTGATTTCTGAGTGTCCCTCCTTCTTCACCAGCACCCTTACCTTGTCAGCAGAGGTCTGGTAGGGATGAGAATTAACTGGCTCCACAGCTCTGCAGCCCTTACTCTCAGACCCTGGACTTAGTCCTCACCATGTCTCCTCTGACTGCAGGAAGTGAGAACTTCATCACTGCCATGGGTCTATTGCTCCTCCATGCAATAGTGAATTGCATGCTCATATTCTCTAAGGCTGTAAGAAGGAGGAGTAAGTGGGATTGGCTGCCTAATGCCCATTCCCAGACACATGGGATTCCAGGACATGGGGCTCAGCCTGCAGTGCAGTGTCCATATGCCCCGCCAGGGTACTGGGGTGGGAAAGAAAGATTACTTCTCTAAAAGCTCTGGTTTCTGGAACTGAGGGTGGTGTCTAGGAGGCAGCATCCTCATCATCAGACATGTTGTCATCCTGGAGAGATGAGGCAGTGAGGGAGGCATTGGGGATAAGGCACTGGGGAGGCAGAGGAAGGTGGGAAAAGGAGCAGTGCCCTGTGTTGGAGATCCTGGCTGCAATTCTTTTTATGGGGTTCTCTGACCAGCACATGGGGCTCTGGCCCTGCAAGCTGCTGGGATGGAGGGTTGGAAATGCTTTTCCGTGGGGTTTTACCGCTTATTCTTCTAAGCATCTCTCTCTGCCTTTCTCCTTCCTATTCATTCCCCCGCTTTTCCTCACGACTGCTCCGTTTGTTTCCGCACTTCTGCCTGTGTCTTTTCCTAAATCTTTTGCTATCTCTCTTTTCTTCTTTTTTTCAGCTCCTTTTCCCTTATGTGATACAATTATTTTTATTAGGCTGTGCTATCTATATATTTAAATCCCTGAAGTGTATCTGCTAATTGTACTTTTAGGGAAATAATTATGCAAGTTAAGATGATTAGATGATAAAAGCGTTCTCTGGGGCTGGCCTCTTTACAAGGAAATGGTGATAGGAACAGGGATCCTTTCTACTGAAACTAGCAGGGCAGTGCAGCTCTTACCAGGACACTTTTGAGACATCTGAGATATAATCAGATTACTCCCAGGGCTTGGCCAGAGGGCTAACTCTGGGAGCTCATCCTTCGAGCGAGATTGGATATTTTGTGGCCTTCCAGGAAGGCAATAATCAGAGAGTTCCATGATACATGGCTTAGGGCTTAGGACCCCGTGGAATTCCTCGATCCATATGAAGATTCCAAAGACACTTGGAGTTTCTGAAACTTGAGCACACACATGCACGCACACACACAGAACAAGATTTTGGCTTCCCTTGGGCAGAGGGTTTGGTAGACGTGAAATTGCTGAAACAGATTAACTCTGGAATTCCTTTATTGCACACTAATGGTGGCTGTAAGCTTCCTGCTCACTCACTCTTGTCATATCATAAATGTTCACAAAACAAATGCTTTCCTTCTCTGGATTCTGCTCTTGATTCAGTGGCCTCGGCGGACACTGCTGGCACACCTGGGCCATCACAGGTGCCTACCACACCCTTGCTTCCAGTCATTTGCTGACCTGACCTCTCCAGGCAGGAAGAGGTGGTGCTGGTGCTCTTATTCTAAGGCCAGGGGGCATTGGGAGAGGCGATGACCAGGGAGATGGCCCAAGTTAAGAAGGGGCAGAGAGAAAGGGTACCTGTGACATTGGGTGTGTAGGGGAGCAGGGAAGTCAGTCAGGGAGAATAGGGTTCTCTTGGTGATTGATGAGCGGCAGGAGTGATTTCTTGGTAGAATAAAAGGGGATGGGAGACTAATTCTGACTTAGAGTTACTATTTTGCAAAGGAGAATTTGATGCTCAGAGGGGACACACTTTTCTGCAATAGGACCTTGACACTTCTCCATTAAGAAGTGGAATGAATTCCTCTCCCCTTGAATGTGGGTTGCCTTTAGTGACTTGCCTGATCGACAGAATGTGGTAGAAATGGTGTTCAGGGTTTTCCAAGGCCGAGTTATAGGAGCTTTGTGGTTTCCAAATCTTTTCTGCAAACACTCACCCTTGGGGACACTTCTTCTCAGAACCCACCCCTCAGTGGGTGAAGCCTAGGACACATGGAGAGGTCACATGAAGGGTCTCTGTTCAGTGCCCCAGCTGAGAGGCTGCCTGGCAGGCAGCATCAACTGTCAGCCTTTGGGAGGGGATCTTGGATGTCCAGCCCAACTGAGCCTTCAGTGACCACAGCTCTGGCTTCACCTGCCTGTGACTGCATGAGGGACCCCAAGCGAGAACCGTGCAACTAGGCTCAGTCAATCTACAGAATTGTGAAAGGTAACATACTTTGTTTTGCATCACTGCATTATGGGATAGCTTGTTATACAGCAATAGATAACTAGGACGCATATTTAAGAAAAATACTCGAGATCCTGAATTTTAAACAAGAACCAAAGGGTCTTCTCTCTGCACTTTTGCAATTACTTTCAGAGAAAAGGGGCAATTTTAAAAGGAAGCTGCCCTGACTATGCAAATATATCTCTTTCTCTTTGGACAAATTAGTAGTCAGATAGGCTTGAGCCATTGGCTTGAAGGCAACTTGGAGACCATAGAATAGTCATGAGCCTACCTTCTTGCTTTACAGAGGAGAATCACGGAGCTGAAGTGACTTGCCCAGCGTCACCCACTGCCTAATGACAGAGCCTGGGCTGGACCCCAGGCGCCCTGATTCCTAGTTTAGTGCGCTCTTTATAATATATTATGCTGCCTGTTTATAATGCTGTTTAGGGACCGGAAACCCCCTGAAATGGGAGTTTCTGAAGGCCTGATGAGAATGATGAAAGGGTGTGTGGGGGGATTCTGAAGTCACTTGGGCTCTTTCATAGTTCTGTCCAGCTGCATGGTTTTTAGGGGGGTATAGCTTGTTTCAGTCGACTCAGGCTACCATAACAAATTACCACAGACTGGCTGTCTTAAACAACATATGTCTATTTCTCACAGTTCTGGAAGCTGGGAAGTCCAAGATCAAGTTGCCTGTAGATCCAGTGTCTGGGGAAGGCTGCTTTCTAGTTTGCAGACAGATGTCTTCTCGTTGTATCAACATGGTAGAACAGAGAGAAGACTGGAAGTGAGTTCTCTCAGGTTTCTTCTTCTCTTCTTTTTAACTTTTTTTTGAGACCGAGTCTCACTGTTGTTCCCTAGGCTGGAGTACAATGGTACTCCAGTGAGGTCTTGGCTCACTGCAACCTCTGCCTCCTGGGTTCAAGCGACTCTCCTGCCTCAGCCTCCTGAGTAGCTTGGATTACAGGCACCTGCCACCATGCCCAGCTAATTTTTGTATTTTTAGTAGAGACAGGATTTCACCATGTTGGTCAGGCTGGTCTCAAACTCCTGACCTCGTGATCCACCCACCTCGGCCTCCCAAAGTGCTGGGATTACAGGCGTGAGCCACCGCGCCCGGCCGTTTTTAACTTTTATTTGAAGTTCAGGGGCACATGTGCAGGTTTGTTACCTAAGTAGACTTGTGTCATGGGGGTTTGTTGTACAGATTATTTCATCACGCAGGTATTGAGCCTGGTGCCCATTAGTTATCTTCCTGATCCTCTCCCTCCTCCTACCCTCATTTAGCTCCCACTTATAAATGAGAGCATGCAGCATTTGGTTTTCTGTTCCTGCATTAGTTTGCTAAGGACAATGGCCTCCAGCTCCATCCATCTTCCTGCAAAGGACATGATCTCGTTCTCTTTTATGGCTGCAGAGTATTCCATGGTGTATATGTACGACCCCGTCTTTATTCAGTCTTTCATTGATGAGTACTTAGGAAGAGAGAATTTCTTCTTATAAGGCACTAATCCTATCATGAGAGCTGCACCCTGATCACCTCCCAGAGGCCCCATCTCCTAATATCATCACACTGGGGGTTTAGGATTTCAACAAACGAATTTGGGTTGCTGAGGGGAGATGAAGGGAGACACAGACATTTAGACCATAGCACAGTGTCAGTTATTTAATCAAGTTTTCTGAGACAGGCTCTTGCTCTGTCACCATGTCTGGAGTGCAATGGCACAATTATGGCTCACTGCACTGCCTTGAACTCCTAGCCTTGGCCTCCCAAAGTGCTGAGATTACATGCATGAGCCACTGTGCTCAGCCCAGTTTCTTTTAAAAAATGTCTTTTCACACTATGTCTGGCAAGAAGACATTGAAATGTGGAATGATAAGGTCAAGTGTGGAGAAAGGCCTCAGTGGGGAATTACCTGTGCTGAGGCCCAGCAGGGTGGGAGGCTTCAGGGCACCCCTCTGTCCTGGGATAGAGAGGGTCTAGATAGGTTGAGGTCTGTGGTGGGTGAGGTTCCTGGCCTGGGCTCTGAAGGCCATTGCCCCTGGTGCTTCCTGCTCATTACCTATCCAACTGAGGGCTTCCCATTTGAAGAAAAGCAACGTCTGGCTGATCTGGGAGGCAGTTGTCTACATCCCAAGGCAAAGGAAACATCAGAGGGAGAGAGAAAACATCAAGTTGCTTTTCATAGTTTAAATCGTGTCTCCTGAAATTCATATGTTGATATCCCAAACTACATGGTCTTAGAATGTGACCTGATTCAGAAACAGGATTGCTGCAGTTGTAATTAGTTATGATGAGGTCATACTGGAGGCGGGTGGCTCTGAAATCGAATGTGGCTGGCATCCCTCTAAAAAGGGAGAAGGCCATTGAAGATTCATACAGAAATTGAGGTAGTGCTTCTGTTAGACAATGAACACCAAGATTGCCAGCATGGCAGCAGAAGCTAGGACAGAGGCGTGGAACAGATTCTCCTGCATAGCTCAATAAAAAACAACCCTACCCACACCTGGATCTCGATTCCAGCCTTCAGAACTGTAAGACCGTACATTTCTGTTGTTTAAGCCACATGGTACTTTGTTATGGAAACCCTAGAAAATGAATACAATGTTAAACAGGTCAATGAATAGAGTCTTGAAATTTAAAAAAAAAAAAAAATGAAAGGGGACTGGGAGTATTGGTATGGAGGAGGAAAATGTGAAAAGGTAGGTGGTGTGACCTTGGCCTTGGCAAACTCTGGCAGGAGAACCACAGTGCAGGCCCTTGAGACCCTGTATCTTCAGTAGAGAATCATGCACCCTTTGAGAAATAGCTGTTGGCATGTGACTGGGTCCTAGTGGAAACAGAACACTTGGCCGTGGACACCAAGTGACAGTGCATCCAGAGCTGCCTATTAGGAGCTGGGCTCTGTCAGAGCTACCAAGTTACAAAGTCAGACAGGCCTAGTAGCCATCTGTTGTGGTGTGGAAATATTACATGTGGACTGGAGCTTGAGTAGGACCTGAGGGCATGACTAACCTGCTAGACCTCCTGGTCACCCACCACAGTTGCTTTCCCAGCTTGTGCCTGTGGCCATAGAGAGGAATCCTGTATGATTAGTTGGAAGAGGAGGCAATATAGTTTGCTCTTGGTTTATAGGTGGATCAATTCAGTGCATGGGTACAAGCCAAAAATGATCAGTGGCTGCATTTCCCCCACATTTAGGATGACCCCAAAAGGCAGTAGAGAGAAAAAATCTTCCCAGTGGGTAAAGCTTGGAGCAGTGCACCTGATCATCTGCTTTGTATGGAAAGAAAAGTGGCCAATTATCTGGTTAGGGGGTCACAAAAGAAAAGGACTAGAGGCAAGGCGACACAGGAAGCATGTGATAGACGTAAGGGAATAGGTACCAAGTATAAAGGCTTTTGAATCATATGTTCACCACTAAGTATCTGCTATAAAGGACTTGACCTGTTGACGTTGGCCAGTGTCTTAGTCTATCGAGGCTGCTATGACAAAATACCACGAACCAGGTGGCTTATAAACAACAGAAATTTATTTCTCACAGTTCTGGAGGGTGTGAAGTCCTAGTCTGGAAACCAGCAGATTCCATGGCTGATAAAGATCAACTTCCTGGCTCATAGATGGTGCCTTCTTGCTGTGCTCTGATGTGGTGGAAGAGGAGAATGAACTGTCTGAGGCTTCTTTTATAAACGAACTAACCCATTCATAAGGGGTCTACCCTCATGACCTAATTACCCTCCCACAGACCCCACCTCCTGATATCCTCACCTTGCAGGTTAGGATTTAAACATGAATTTTGCAGGGGGTGGGGGTGCACAAACATTCAGTTCCTTGCAGCGAGCCTTCATCATCAGCCACCCCAGATTGACATGATGGACTTATGAGTGGAGTGGTGACAGCATTAGACAGGAAGATATGGGTGAACGTAACATCATGACTTCCACTTACCAAGACTAATCTAGCTGCTGCTGCTTCTGAAGGTCCACATTGTCAGCAACAGAGTGCAATTCAACCAGGCAGTATTTCTCAAGGAATCCAATTGGCTGCTTTGTGACAAATTGTCTACATGGGCTCCCTTCCATTCTGGAAGAGCCAGTGAATCCTTCTCCATGGATGGATACCTTTTCTGGGGATGGGTTTGCCCTTCCTGCCCACAAAACCCCAGCCAGCATTTTTATTTGGGGGCTTTCAGATGCTTGATTCATAGGCATGGAGTCTCACAACAGCACAGCATCTGACCAGAGGATCCATGTCACACTGAATGAGGTGTGAGAGTGGAACCATGACTGGGAAACCAATGGTTTTATCATAGACTCCTGCTCATAGGCAGCCATCCTCTTGTAACACTGGGACAGCCCTCCAGAGGCACATTTGAAGCCCCAGCTGAGAGGAAGCATTCTGAAGGAATGAGACACCATTATTCATGATGCAGTCCATTTTTTAAACCATTGGCATTTATGACCCTATGTCTTCTATAAGAAGGAAGCAAAGGCCCCAGAACCAAGCTGTAGAGGCAGGAGCAGCTCCACTTAGTATCATACCAGTGACCCACTGGGGGATGCTCTGTGTCCCTGAAACCTTAGGGTCTGCAGGTTGGAGGTTCTGATTGCCAAAGAGGCTGCACCCTTGCCAGAGGTCACAGGAAGTATCTCATTGCTCTACAAGTTACATCTTGGATTCATTGTGCCCATGGGCAGTAGGCAAGGAGAGGAATCACGATCCTTGCAGGGGCAGTGTCCTAGATTAGTAGGAAGAATCAGATCTGCTTTTATACACTGGGAACAGGAAGGAATACATATGGAACCCAGGTAAACCACCAAGATAGCTGAGGTGGAGGAAACTTTAAAAGGGACAGTGGGGAAAGGGGAGAATGGTATTAGTTGTGGCCCTAAGGTCAATTGCAAAGAGCGGGTAAGAGTTCATCCTACTAACCTCCCTCTCCTGATTCTTACTTAGGAAGAAAGGCCCGCTGGACTCATGAAATCAGCTGCCACCCAATTCTGTGTGGAGAGGGTTTGCTCAGTGCAAGGGGTGGACTGTAGCAGCCATGAGAACATGCCTTGGGGAATTCTAACTATAGGGCACACAACTGGCCAAAAATGGCAGCTGCTGTGGCTCTGAGATCCAGCATCCCATTTTCACAGAGGCTACGTTTCCCATGGGCTGCCTTCAGCTAAAGAACAAATGTGGCAGGCATACTAAGGAAGATGCACTCTTGGGAGGCATGGACTCCTCTGGTGACCAGTGTTAGCTTGAGGACTCCTGAACTTTCCTTAGATTGTGTCATTCTTTAGGTTGTATCCATCTAACCTTCTATTCCTCTGTCCTTCCTTTAAGGTCAGACTTGCATCAGGGTCTGACTGTTCTTACAGCTTTCCCTGGGCCTCTTCCCATTTTCTCTCACAGGCATCTCCCCTAAAAAAATATGCTTGCATGTTTAATGGTATCTTGGCATCTTCTTCTTAGAGCACCCAGAATAACCCAGTCCCTTTAACCCTTGCTCCGACCTCTGTGAACAGACCTTCCATAGAGCACCTCTTCAGATATCCTGCGGAGTTTCCATCTGTTTCCTGCTGGGACCCTCAGTGATAGAGATTGCTATAGACCATAAATGTTAGAGCATTTCAAACAAGAAAATGCAACGTTAGGTGGTGTGATGAGAATAAGCAGCAAGGAAGACATGGGTCTTGAGATATGGGGTTGATCTGGCATTAGAGGTTGGCATTTCAGATAGGTGTGGGGGGGTATGTGCATGTGTGTGTGTGTAGGGGTGTGTATATGTGTATGTGTGTGCATGAAGGCGTGTGTGTGTGTGTGTGTGTGTGTGTGTGTGTGTGCAGCATAAGCAAAGGTATTAGGGCAGAAATGAGCACTTATGGCAGGGTTTGTCCAAGGGTCCACACCTCTTTTCTCAGGAGCTCCATTTGTGCTACCGGAAGAAAGGACCCAGAAATACTTATTTCTCCATGTTCGTTGTTTGGAATTTACAAGGAAGTTTTCCCCTTTCCTTATTCATCACCTCATTGCCTGTGTCTTTCTATGTGGAGCCAGGAGCTCATGTTAGACAAGAGCTGGGGCAGTGGCCAAGGCCGAATGGAAATACAGAAAAGGGGGAAAAGAAGACAGAGAAAAATGAGGGCCTTGAAATTCTAGTTTCCAGGGCTCAGAATACAGGGGGCAACAGGACTAAAGAGCCCCATTTGTTAGAAGCCAAAGACAGGCAACAGTTTCCTTCAGAAGACAGAGGGTGAAGAGAGGTTAGTTTGACTAGAGGCTACAAAAACAGAATCCCGTGAGAGGCAGGGAGATAAATGCTACTGCAAGACTGTGAAAAAGCAGGTTCTGTTTATTCTTTCATTCAACACATGCATGTGGGGTACTTATCATATGCTGGGAACTGATCTAGGCACTGGAGATGCTCTATTAAACAAGACAGATGAAAAATCCTTGTCCTCATGGAGCTTACATCCTATTGGTTAACAATTAAACCAGTAAAACATGTCAGAGGGTGGTAAGTGCCATGGGGCAAAGCAAAGCAGGGGCAGAGACAGCCAGGGAAGGCCTTGCAGACAAGGTAACATAGAACAGAGACTTTAAGAAGGTAAAGGAACAAGCCTCAGAGGTACCTTGGAGAATGGTCCATGCAGAAGAAAGAGCAAGTTCAAAGGCCTGAAGGTAGGGGTGTCCTGGCTGCTCTTATTAACATCTGTCTGTTTAGCATCTCATACGAGTCCACCTACTCACAGATAAGCTTCGATTTGCAAACTCTTCAAGTTCTGGTGGCTTGCATTCCAGACTACACTAATGTTATCCAACTGTAGCATCTAAAAGACAACAGTGGCATGCCAAAAAAGTTATACCTCGTTATATAGTATCAGACTTGAGGTTCATCAGCTCACAATTTGCATCAGTTTCAGCTGCAGATAAAACTTCCCCAATATGAATCCTCAGGTGCAGCTCCACTTACTCTAGAAACTTGGAATTTAAAAGACAAGTAGTACCTTGGCTTTTGGAACTGGAAAATTTGCATCCTGGTTCACTTATAAGCTGTGTGGTCCTGAATAGTTACTTAACTTCTCTAAGCCTCTATTTCTGCATCTATAGATGGAGATAATAGCAACATCTACAACACACACCAATGAGGTAATCAGATGAGACCGTGCATTTAAAAGAGTTTATGAATTGTTTTTTGTTTTTTGGTTTTTTTTTGAGATGGAGACTCGCTTTGTTGCCCAGACTGGAGTGCAGTGGCACAATCTCGGCTCACTGCAACATCCACCTCCCGGGTTCAAGCAGTTCTCCTGTCTTGGCCTCCCAAGTAACTGGGACTACAGGTGGCAGCCACCATGCCCAGCTAATTTTTGTATTTTTAGTAGAGATGGGGTTTCACCATATTGGTCAGACTGGTCTCGAACTCCTGACCTCAGGTGATCCACCTGCCTCAGCCTCCCAAGGTGCCAGGATTACAGGCATGAGCCACCACACCTGGCCAAATTATTGGCTTTTGTAAGCACAAAATGTTAACTGGACCATTAGTCTGTTTCTTGATACATAACAAACCGTGTCAAAAAATTAATGGCTTAAAACAACAATCATTTATTTTCTCACAGTTTCTAAAGGTTGACTAGGCTTAGCTGGCTGGTTCTTCTACTGGTTTTTCTGGGGCCCACTTTTATGGTTGCAGTGACCTGGCAGCTCAGCTGGGGCTGGATGATCCGGGATGGATTCACTCACATGTCTGGCCTCACTTACACATCCTTACCTAAGGCTTTTGGCTGAGGGGTCTGGTTCTCCTCCACATGGCTACTCCTTTTGTTAGCAGAATAATCTTTTTTTCTTTTACATGTTGATGGCCACTTTCCAAGATGGGAGTGGCAGCTGTTAGGCCTTTTATGGCCCGGGCTCAGAAGTTACATATAACTTTTGTTAGATTTGACTGCCCAAAGCAAGTTACAATGTCATCTGAGATTAAAGGGGTGGAGAAAGCGAGCCTCACCTTTCTGTGGCAGGAACTTCAAAGTCACATTGCAAAGCGATGTGCAACATGGATGGAAGAAATGGGCCATCTATAGAAACGGCATACCACAGTCCATCCTCTAGCCTCAGCAAATCACTCCCTGTCATGTGCAACATACATTTACATTTCCCAGGACCCACAAAAGTTTCATCTCATTATGGCTTCAAGCTTGAAGTGTATTACCTCATAATATGCATTAGGTTCAGATGTAGATAAGGCCTCTCAGTGGGACTCCCCAGGCACGGCTTCTTTTGATTCAGAAACTTTGAATTTAAATAACAAGCATCCTTTCTCAGCACCCCTAAAACAAGTGGTGGTTTAGGAACTGGATAGACACAAGAGCCAGTCCTATTTAAAATGGAGACCAGGAACCACAAAGCAGTTGCTGGTCCACAACAATTATGAAGTCTAACTGGTTACATGTTGGCTTCCCTTATAAGGGTCAGAGAACGTTCCTTGATTAAGTCTGGTTTTGCTCCCTGAGAGGGTTACCTAGGCCCCTGTTTTCTGTGGCTCTTAGATCTTCTCCCTGGGCTCTTGGTTCTATCCTCTGAGATGCATTTTTTTTTCTCATAGGAAATTATCTGTGTCGGTAGCTAAGTAGCTTTCCCAGCTGATTCTTACTTATGGAAAGTGGAGTCTCAGAGTCTTCTTTTCTATTTGAATTACCTCTTTCACTTTTAATCCAACTTGTAGTACTTTCACTGATAAACAGCTCTTAAAATTTTTGTGTTTCCTGTGAATCTTTTTTTTCTTTTTTTTTTTTTTTTTGAGATGGAGTTTCGCTCTTGTTACCCAAGCTGGAGTGCAATGGCATGATCTCGGCTCACCACAACCTCCGCCTCCTGGGTTCAGGCAATTCTTCTGCATCAGCCTCCTGAGTAGCTGGGATTACAGGCATGCGCCACCATGTCCAGCTAATTTTTTGTATTTTTAGTAGAGACTGGGTTTCACCATGTTGACCAGGATGGTCTTGATCTCTCGACCTCGTGATCCACCCACCTCGGCCTCCCAAAGTGCTGGGATTACAGGCTTGAGCCACCGCGCCTGGCCTCCTATGAATCTTATTGCGGTTCACTCCATGCCCCCAACAGCTGTATCCATAATTATTTTTGAAACAGACCTTTCTCTTTGGGTGTGTTAATCTATTGTGAGACAATATATTTAAAATTGTCAGAAACCCCTATGTCTAGCAGAGAGGGTCTCCTCGTCACTGCCTTTCAGAGGTTTACCAAAGGGTCTTATAAGTACATCCTTGATTTGATTTTTTTTTTTTTGCTGATATTTCTTATCTGAGAGACTCTACCTGACTGAAGATCTTGGAAATCAGAACTAGTTTAATTTTTCTAAACCAGTAAATTCTGGGCCTTTTATTTTTCTTCTAGAACATTCATGAAAATTGAAGAGCTGGTTCTTTAGCACATGCCTCTCTGGCAGGACCTTATCATTACACAGCTGAAAGCATTTATCTGATGCTTTTAACATTTGCCTAGAGATCTTCTTAACTAAATCAATACATTCATTAAGTACTGTTTGTCTTTCAAGTTACTGCAGACAGCATCATTGCCAATTTTTTCTGCTGCTACTTAACATGGGTTGCTCCCTTTTCCAGCCTCTAATAAGAATTTCCTCACTTCCTTTCTAGCATACTGAAATATCGTTCACCATTTTTCCCAGCCTTCTGTAACAACCTACTCAGTGACCTCCCGGCTCCTATCTGCTGCCTTGTCCCAGAGCCAATGCCACATGTTGTGGGTTTTTGTTATGGCGGTGCCCTTTTACCAGATACAAATTGCTTTCGCAGTTATCTACTGCTGTGCAACAAATCACTCCAAATTTTTGTGGTTTCAAACAAGAACCATTGATTTGCTCACTCTTCTGTGGTTCGGTAATTTGGGCAGGCTTAGCTTGGATGGCTTATCTCTGTTCCACATGATGTTGGCTGGACTCAGTCATATGCTTGCAGTCAGCTGTCAGTTCATCTGGGAGCTGGTTGATCAAGATGGCCTCACTCACATTCATTCCAGTTGGCAGGGGCTAGCAACTGAGGTGCCTCTGTTCTTTTCCATGTGGCTTCTCTAGTAGAAAGCCTGGGCTTTCTACACTGTTTTGGCATTGTTCCAAGAAGGCAAACCTCAGTACGCAAGCATTTATAAATCCCTGGCTTGTGTCACATCAGCTGGTGTCCCACTGGCCTGAAGAAAGCCACTTGGCTGAGCTCAAAGTTGATGTGAGGGTGGATTAAATAAGGGAATGCAATCTGGCAGGGAGGATCCACTCAGGGGCCATTAATGGAACCATCTACCACTCTTGATATCCTCATTGATCTGTTCTTGCTGGCTTCCAGACATGATTTGTAATAGGGAATTCTAACACTCATCCCTATTTTGGTCTTGTTCTCTTCTTCCAGGATTAAGGGAGGGTCGTAATTACTTTCCTGCCCCCTTATAGTGGAGTTATGAGACCAGACTACCTGTGGCCTGTGGGTTGTGGTAAAGAGCTTATGTTATTTTCAGATAGAGAATTTAGTTGCTGGAGTGGATACCTCTAGACCCCATTCCTCCCATACTATGTGAGCCCAGAGATCTCTGTTGAGATTGTTTCTTCTGGCCTGGATAAGGAATGAGCGATGACTGCATGAAGCAGAGCCCCTCATCCTTACCCCAACACTTCATACCTGTACCAAGAGTTAGCAATTAACCTTTACAGTTTTAAGCTATTGAGACTTTGAGGAGTTTTTTGGTTACCACAGCATAGCCCAGCCCATCTCGGGGGACACAGACCCTCAGTCTCTCCATGTCCTGTAGGCAGTTCTAGCTTCTTGCCTTGGTATTTTCTGTTATAACATAAGCTCCAAGAAAGGGAGGAGGATGTAGATAACTGTCTAATAGGAGAGATGAAAGAAAGGGAAAGGAAGAAGGCATTGGACCATGAGGAGCCATTGTTTATTTGCCAAGGAGTTGTGACATGCCTCATGTATACCCAGGCTCTGTGCACTGCCTGGGGTATGCAGAGATGCACAAGGCAAGCTCTGGAAGGGAACACAGACTACGGGGGAGGCTGACACATGAGCAGTGAACCCCAATAGTGAGTGATGGCTACTGCCCAGGGGTGCAACTGATTCTCTGTTTTCTTCTGTAATTGGCTAATTGTCCCTGCAGGCAATTTCCATAAAGAAATTCCAGCCATGGCATCTGGCATGGCTGCCTCATTGCAGTAAGGGTGTGTCCAGCCTCCCAAGGTGACATCTTTGAAGGCCAGCACTCATCTGGATGCATAAGGGCTGTGATTTGTTGAAAAGTCAGACTCATTACTTTATAATCACATATCAGATTCAATCCTTAGAGATGACAAATTCAGGGACAAAACCGAACTCTTCTGAGGGCTGCAGTTTGCAATTTTGAGGCAGAAACAGACTGAAATGAGAAGGCGTTTTTGAACAGCCAGGGCCAGCTCAGAGCTGAGGCCTTGAGGAAGCCGGACGGCATTCCTGGCAAAGCTTCAAGACTCTGACATTGCAAAGCCACAGCACAGTAATGGGTTAACCCATGAGATGTTAACATCTAACTAATGTCGGCTTGTGCATTTTACAGGCAGATCTGCCTTGGAACGTCTGGGATCAGCCTGCGGAGGCTGTTCAGGGCTGCTGGGGAGGTCAGCACAGGGTGGGCATTTCCTGAGGTCAGACCCAATGGGGATGAGGCCAGAGGCACGTAGGGACTTAACTAAAAAGTGTAAGCCACGTGTAGGTTGTTGTGGGGCAAACTTTAGGTTTAATGGGTGTGAATTTTACTCTACAACACGAGATGTAAGGTAAGCATTTTTCCTTCTCCAATTCCTTAACTTATTCCCAGCCCACATTCTACCAGGCCAATGAAAAATTCTATCTTAGCCAAAATGGGGACCCTTTCTCCCCACTCTGTGCCTTCCTTGAGTTGTGATCATAGCCTTTTAAAAGTGCAGGATATTTGGTGGACACCTTCTGGTCTTCAGTCCTCATGGACATGTCCACTTTTGTAGCTCACAGAGTCCCTTGGTGCTTACCTGCCTCTCTGCAAGCTGGCACCGAGGGCTTTGGCCATGACCAAGGACCTTTTGCATACCATAGGTTTGAGCCACATAGATGCATCCCAGAGAGGTGTTCCCAGGGTTCCAGCACCTCCCAGGGGTCAGGCAAGGGAGCAGGATGTGGATCCTTGCTACTCCCAGGATCCCTCCGTCTCTGTCCCCTCTTAGTTTTGTAAATCTTTCCCGCCCTCTTAAATCTCTGACTGCGGCCCTCTGCTGTCCAGTCCAACCCCCGGGACCATCCTCTTTTCAGAAAACCCACTTCTTTGTGTCCAACATCACACACTTTAAGAAACAAAAGTCTTTTAAACCTGCCGTGGGTCAAAGGAGCACAGTTTCTAGGACTCGGAGCCCTACTTTCTCCCTCTCGGGAGGGAAAAGAGCAAGTGGGTGGTACTTCCTATTCTCTCCGATTTTTCTGTGGCTGTTGACACCAAAGTTATACTTTCTTTCCCACACAGGCATGGAGCTTAGTGTAGTGGTAAAAAGAGGAATCAGAGAACAAGCAAAACTTGTGGACAAGATGGTCAGAAATGAAGCAGGCAAATGAAGGACTATTTCAGAGAACACAGAGCATCCGACCATGCTTTCCATGGACAGGCACCCACGTGGTCTTTGGCCAACTGGCATAGATGTAGAAAGAACCCAGTGGAGCTGGGCCTGTAGGAGTATTAGGGCCCATGAGGAAGCTTCTACTATGAATGAGATTTGTAAAGGCATCCTGTTCTATTATGTGGCCTTCAAGGAATATTTATCCAGGGGCTCCCATGTGCCAGGCAATGGGCTATGCCAAGTGGTGTCTGCTGCCACACCTGACTAATATTTGTATTTTTAGTAGGGATGGGGTTTCACCATGTTGGCCAGGTTAGTCTCGAACTCCTTACCTCAGGTGATCTGCCTGCCTCGGCCTCCCAAATTGTTGGGATTACAGGCGTGAGCCACCATACCTGGCCCCAGGGACAGATCTTTTTGTTCTTGTTCTTCTTGTTCTTTTTTCTTCTTCTTCTTCTTCTTTCTCTTATTTGTCCTCCTCCTCCTCTTTTCCTCTTCATCTTCCTCTTCCCGTGGAAGATCTAAAGTTTCATAACATTCTTGACCACTGAGGAACACAGGTCCAGAGGCAGCCTGGAGTGAGGAAAGGATTTATCAGTATTATGGATTGCTATAAAAGGTATATTTAATCTCATCTTACATGATTATGATTAATTGACTACACAACTTTAGAAAGACCATAGAGGTATAGAAGTATACAGATAATCAGACCCACCAGCTGGGAATGTAACCCTCCAGTGCAACATGGATTTTCTGGATGTTCAGAATCAGGCTTCATTAGTTTGACTCAGAGTTCCTTTCTCTTGAGAGTTTATGAACTGTTTCGTAACCGCATTTAGGTACACCTGTTTGTTAGTTTCTCTCAAAGCTTGGCGATTCTAATGCATTTCCATTTCTGAGCCTGGATCTCCAGGATGGGACCCCCAAAATCTTGGCCAGTGACAGTGGGAATAGCAGTGAGAGCAAGAAGCTTGCTGCTTTGTGATAGAACTGATATTTCTAGTTCAGAGCCTGGATAGATGTGGAGATACCCTGTGACAGCAGTGGATGAGAGGTCCCCAAATCAACATGGTCAGGGTCCTTAAGAGGGGGACAAGCTGGGATAGTGAAATGTTTCTTTCCTTCCTGTGTCCTTTTCCTTGGGGACAGAAGATCTCGGTTTAGTTTGCAGGATAAGCCAGACTTTCAGTTTCTTACTCCCCCAGAAAACAGCTGGGTAGAGCATGGACCCACTACTGGGATTCAGTTCTAGGCACAGTTAGGACATGTGCCTTCCGTTTGCCCTCTTCCAGGGAATTTCTCTGTTATTATTTCGTAGAGGTTTGCAAGTGACATGTGTCAGGGGAAGCCTTGCAATTACCTTCTACAGTTGATTTTCTATTTACATATCTTTTTTTGGTTAATTTATTTCAGAGAAATGAAACCAAAGCTTCCTGGTGCCAGCCTCAGAGCTGGGTCCCAATCACATAGGTGGTAAGGATGAGGCAGAAGAGGCCTCCCCAGCTCCACCTAAGATCACAGAGATGGACAGAAGGTCAGAAACACCTATGCCACAGCAGATCTAAAAATAAAGAAACTGGTGCCTCATTTCTAGGACCTTAGAGACTTTCAGAGACCAGTTAGCGAGCAGCAGTTGGAAGGTGAGATTGCACTGGGGCGTGTGGGGCTGGCGAATCTGTAGATGCGCTGGACCAGGTCCTTCTCTTGGCCTTTTTGCTCCTGGTCCTCCTGTAGTCATTAATTCTGCATTCTTGTCAGTTGCCATCAGCTATGATGGGTTCAGATACGTCTTTGTCCAATTCCCTCTCAGATGCTGGAGTTGGCTGATTAAAGGGAAGCTGCCACAGAGATGTGGGGCTGTATCTCATTTGAAAGCTTTGGACAGAGTGCAGAAGCAGACAGTCCATGAGCTTCCCTGCTGGAGAACTGGAGAAGAAGGGAGCAGTGTGTGGCTTTTGTACTAGTATGACCTGTGGCTTCTTGATTATTTATCTTCAGCATCCACGGTACAGGTCAGGGGAAACAGAGGAAGATAATGAATACAGGAGTAAAGCTGGTGTTCAAGAGACATGCATCAGGAATGCACCTGGAGACATTGATTGATATGTGATGTATTACATACCCGTTAGTCCGTTAGTCCCTGTGTAAGCTCTGATGCTAAAGGCTGGAGTGTGTGTGTGTTTGCGGTAATTGATAGGTTTAACTACCTGTCACATAGTAGGCACTTAGTAAATGCTTGAGGCTCTGGAAAGAACCATTCTGTAACAAAGCAGCAAGCTTTCTGCTCTGTCTGTCATTCCCACTGTCACGGGCCAAGACCTTGGGGGGTTCCTTTTTGGAATCCAGAATCAAAAACGGAGGTTGGTTTACTAACTCCCCAAATATAACCAAAAGTAGGTGTTTGGTAGACGCTTTGGATTACTGACTCTTTTCAGAGTGTCTGACAGCTGGGGAGCTCCCTTCTCCCCTCCAACAAGGGCGATACTAATTCCAGAAAACAGGAGTGGTAGCCCAGGCTCTGCCCAGACCCACAACATTGGTTGGAGCATTTGTTTCTGGTGAAATACTGTGTCTTGCAATTCTCTTCCTTGGCTCACTCCACTCTCTTTAAGTTACTTTGGTCTCCTTTGCTCTGGATGGTGGTTTCAATGCCACATTAATGCAGATGTCTGATCAGGACAGCTCTCTGCAGCTTAAGTCTTGGAAGTTGAGCCTCTGAGGAAACTATTTTCTCCCTGTGGGCAGCTCCAGCAGGAGAAGCAATGGGAGAGGGAGGCTGAGACTCTTGACTCAAAGGAGGGATTAATTATGAATCTTATCCAACTGCTCTATCCCTGTCTCAGGCTGTCACCAATAATTAAGAGCTGACAAGACAGCTGTTTTCAATGAGCGTTTTCACCTGGGAAATTTAAGTTTCTTTAGAAACATCATCTGAAGATCCATCTTAATACCCAGGTAGCAAAGTGTAATGAACCCCCAGGATGCTTACATGTAAAATCACTTGAGAAAGCATTAGAGAAGGACAAATATGTTACAGTGGAAACAGTGTGAGGCAGAAGAGGTCTAATTTTGTGTCCTCGTTCTTCCACTCGTAGGCTGTATCATGTTGAACGAGTCACTGAAACTCCTAGATTCATTTCCTTGGCTGGAAACAGGGAGTTAACAAAATACTCACGATTTAGTGAACATCTATTATTAATTAGCTATAAAGTAGGGATAATATTATAGCCACAACTTAGGGAGATTTTCCTGTGATATGTTACATTTTGTTATCTGTATTTCACTTTAATCTGCAAAAGATTTGAGCAAATCTCTCCCTTAAACACACAGGCACATGCCCACATACACGTGTGTGTGAATACATGCATTAAATTCAAGAGAACAGAATGAAGTCAGGGTAAAAGTTGGAAGATAATAAAGGCAGGAGTAGGGTGGGCTGGCACTCAGAGGTGGGCACCAGGGATGCATTTGAAGGCATTAATTGACAAGTGTCTTATGCTTGATAACCCCTCTGTCTCCTTCCTTCCCATCTCCCTGGCTCAGACCCCCTGTGTCCCCACCCCCAACCCTCAGCCTGGTCACCATCCTTACAAGCAGAGATGGAGGCACAGTCAATGTTGAGGCCAGATTTGGCATTCCAAAATCTTTTAAACACATAACCAAGACTAACATTTCAGAGAAAGGGGGTGCTTGGGATCAAAAGTTAAAGGCCTGAAGTATGCAGGGCAGAAGGTTTCTGAAAAGAACGGATGGGGAACCCTTCTGTTCAGCCCGACTACACAGAGCTCTCTCAGGCTAAGGGCAGGAGAAGCTGACGTGGTCATGGAGGTCAGGCACTGCTCTATTCCCCAGTAAGGCCAGTGGCCATAGCAGAAGCTACGAGGAGGGTGTGGGTGATGGAGAAAAAGCAACAGAAACAAGAATGCAATAAGAGAGGCTACCTGGACAACTGGTGACCAGGGCTATTGATAGATGCAAGCCTTGTCTTCTGTCTTGGTCTGTTCTGGATGCTATAACAAAATACTTTAATCTAGATAATCCATAAGCCACAAAAATGTATTTCTCACAGTTCTGGACATTGAGAAGTCTATCACCAGTGTGCCAGCAGATTTAGTGACTGGTGAGGGCTTATTCCCTGCCCCAAAGAGGTGCCTTCTTGCTGTGGTCTCACATGGCAGAAGGCAGAGGGCAAAAAGGGGCAAACAACCTCCCTCAAGCCCTTTTATAAGGATATTGATCCCAATATGAAGGTGGAGCTCTCGTGACCTAATCACCTTCTGAACGCCCCACTTCTTAACAGTATTTTATTAGGGACTACATTTCAACATAAATTTTAGATGGATGCACACATTCAAACCACAGCTTTCTCCCTGCTCCAGCACTGTGTGGGCTCCTGAGAACACCAGGGCAACCCCAGTGAGAAAAGGGAGCAAGCGAAAATACATCCAATGGGCTGGAAAAAATCTGGATTGACTAGAAGGCAATTTGCATGTCCAGGATTAGCTAAGGCATCTTCTGTCTGAACCAGCATGCCTCCTTGGGTCTACGGAAGCCCTGTCAACTGCATTTGTGGGTGGCGAACAGGAGCATTTGAGACCTTCTCATCTATTGTTCTAGAACTGCAGAGAACCCAGGGAGCTCTCTCAGGCCCTCTTTTTCTGCAATGGGATCATTTTCCATTATAGCTGTCCTAGCATGCGGGATAGGGGACCTTGCATGGAGAGCTGCCTCCTAGGCTGCACCAAGGTCTCTGCTTCTCTGGCACCCACAATCCAATTGAGAAGGAGAACGGGTATCAGAACCCAGAGTTCTGGGTGTATACCAGCTTGCTTCTCTGCCCACATTCCCACCCTTCACACTACTCCAGAACAGGGTAGCGTGAAGCTTCACCAGCTATTCCATATTTATTATTTCTAGCATACACTTCCTGCCATAATCCCTTTAGGGTTGGCATTTGATATTGACGTGCCTGGATATGAGACTTAAAATGTATTTTCTCATCTATTTCCTCTGCCATGAGTCTATTCTGAAGCTCATAAACTGAATCTTGGCTTTTTTTTTTTTTATTATAACAATGCTTCCCAGAGGTAGGAAAAGAAGGCTTCTAGTATGGCTTGAATGGAGAATGAACAAAGCCATCCAAAATATTATATGGCTACAAATGCATGTCATATGATTGCTAGAGAGAAGACATAAAGTTGAGTTCAAGCTTCTCATGGCCAATGTGAAAAGGAAAATCATTTCAGGAATAATAATGTTCAAAGATTTTAAAAAATTGCTTAGAGGTAGCCTGACTTTTTCTTATTTGAGATGCATAAAAGTTCTGCCAAGGATCTTTATAGAAATATACTGTTAAGAAGTTGATTAACATGTGGAGATATTGACAATGGGCATAGAGTCAAATTTCACGTAGCCACTACTTATCTTCTAAGTGTGCCAACGACATAATGATGAAGTGTAAACTACCAAAATAATCAACAAGTTAAGACAACATTACTCAAGGTCTTGACTCTGATAATCTTATTGACCCAAGAGTAAATTTATTTTTTTGAGATGGAGTCTTGCTCTGTCACCCAGGCTGGAGTGCAATGGCACTATCTCAGCTCACTGCAACCTCTGCCTCCTGGGTTCAAACTATTTTCCTGCCTCAGCCTCCTGAGTAGCTTGGATTATAGACACCTGCCATCATCCCTGGCTAATTTTTGTGTTGTTAATAGAGATGGAGTTTTGCCATGTTGGCAAAGCTGGTCTTGAACTCCTGACCATGTGATCTGCCTGCCTCGGCCTCCCAAAGTACTGGGATCGCAGGCGTGAGCCACTGCCCCTGGCCAACCCCAAAAGTAAATTTAAGAATAAGTAGAGTACTTTTTCTCAAAGTGCAGTCCACAAGACATCTGCACCAATATCTTGTGGTATGCTTTAAAAATGTAGATTGCTGGGTCCCACCTATAACCAACTGAATTGGATGCTCTGAGGGTAAGAGCCAGGAGTCTGTATTTTCAAGTGTTCTAGGTGATCCTGTGTATAGGAGGCGATCTAGAACAGGGATTCTTCACCTTTTGTTTTGTGCCATGGACCCTTGACAGTCAGGTGATGCCTATAAACCAGAAAAATATTTTTAAATGCGAGAATCAAATACACATGATTGCAAAGGAAATTGATTATGTTGAAAAACAATGATCAAAATATTAGGCAAAAATAAGTTTGTGATAAATAATACATGTGCTTCCTCATTAATGCATTAAATCACAAGATCTAGCAGCAGGTCGAATAACCACAATAGTTTTCAGGAAATGACAAGCGTACGTGATATTTTGAGATGGCTGTGACCCCTGTAATGTGATAAGATATGAAAGTCTGCTATTTTCATTCGTGACAGAGTCTGAGGCACTGCTAATCCTCCTGTCATATGTCACCTACATTCATAATTAAAGGAAGTTGGTAAAAAATGAAAGATACATTTTTTTTTCTTCTTTAAGTTCATGGGCTTCTCTCAACCTACAAACCATAGGTTAAGAATATTTGTGTGGTAGGATGGGCGGAGTGCATGAGCTCTGGGACATCTTGCACAAACAAATGTGGTGCATGTACCCACACGTACATCACATACGTGATATTTTTGTAACTCTGCCTGAGAGAGATTGAACACAGGCTATTTAAAGTTCTGGTTTCAGTGGGATGAGCATAGCTTGCCACTATTAGTATTTAGAGACAGAACCATATGCCTTGGTAATCAATGAGACCAGAAATAGGTTCAAGGCATATTATGAAAAATAAAGGAGTCTGTTCAAAACGTATGACTGGCTTTTTTTTTTTTTTTTTTTTTTTGAGACAGAGTCTTGCTGTGTGGCCAGGCTGGAGTGCAGCAGCATGATCTTGGCTTACTGTCAATTCCACCTCCTGGGTTCAAGCAATTCTCTTGCCTCAGCCTCCCAAGTAGCTGGGACTACAGTAGCGCACCACCATGCCCAGCTAATTTTTTTTTTTCTTGGTATGTTCATTAGAGACTGGGTTTCCCCATATTGGCCAGGATGATCTTGATCTCTTGACCTCATGATCCACCCAGCTCAGCCTCCCAAATTGCTGGGATTACAGATGTGAGCCACAGTGCCCTGCCATGTAACTGGCTTTTTAGACCCAGTACTTTTCACGTGTCTTCCATTTGTTTTGATCTATTCCAGAACATGCACACATAGGTGCCAGAGTCCCACATTCTATAACATGGATCATCACAGCAATAATTTTGACCTGGGAAGATTTCAAGGCAGGTGTTACCAGTTACTCCATGACACTGTAAAAGGCTCAATAAAATGTAGCAGTGTTTTCCAAAGCATGTTTGGTAAAACATGGGTCTTCAAGAAGATGGTCAATAAAAAAATGTGGGTTTTTTTTGTGATCAAATAAGTTTGAGAAGTTCTGCATCCTAAATACATCCTCTTGGTAATTTACAGCATATTAGCAGTGCCAAAAATATATAGGCAAGGAGAACTGCTTCATTTTGTGTGGCTCAGTAGTTTTCTACTCTGACTGTGCATCAGAATGTCCCAGTGAGCCTTAAAGAATTCTTAAAAGAGGCCAGGTGTGGTGGTTCAAGCCTGTAATCACTTTGGGAGGCCTAGACGGGCAGATCACTTGAGGTCCAGGAATTCAAGACCAGCCTGACCAACATGGCGAAACCTTGTCTCTACTAAAAATACAAAAATTAGCTGGGCATGGTGGTGGGTGCCCGTAATCCCAATTACTCAGAAGGCTGGGGCAGGAGAATAGCTTGAACCCATGAGGTAGAGGTTGCAGTGACCTGAGATGGTGCCATTGCACTCCAGCCTGGGAAACAACAGCAAAACTCCATCTCAAAAAAAAAAAAAAGAGAGAGAAATACTTAAAAATATCCACCCCTCAGAGATTCTGATTGATCTGGTCTGGGGTGGAGCATCAGTTTTTGCTCAGGTTCTTTGGGTTCAGGGCAGTCGTGAACTCATCATTTGTAAAGATTCCCTTTGCCATAGACCTTGTGTGAGGTTCCCAGGGATGCTGTAACCAAGTACCACAACCTGGATGGCTGAAAACAACAGATATGCCTTGTCTGCCAGTTCTGGAACACAGAAGTCCAGAATCAAGGTGTTGGCAGGGCGAAGCTCTCTCAGAGTCTCTAGGGGAACGCCTGCCCCAGGCCTCTCTCCTGGCTTCAGGCCGTGGCCTGCAGTTCCTGCCGTTCTGAGGCTTGCAGCTACATCACTCTGTTCTCTGCCTTTGCTGTCACAGGTGTTCCCCTGTAACTCTCTTGCCTGTTCTCATAAGGACACCAGTCATATTGGGTTAAGCTCTCACCCCACTCCATCCACAATGACCTCCTCTTAACTATGTTACATCTTCAAAGGCCCTATTTATTTTTGGGGACAGGGTCTCACTCTGTCACCCAGACTGGAGTGCAGCGGCACGATCTCAGCTCACTGCAACCTTCACCTCCTGGGTTCAAGAGATTCTCCTGCCTCAGCCTCCCAAGTAGCTGGGATTACAGATATGTGCCACCACACCCAGCTAATTTTTCTATGTGTGTGTATTTTTTTTTTTTTTTTTTTTTTTTTTTTTTTGTGGTTTGTGTGTGTATTTTTAATAGAGACGGGTTTCACCATGTAGGCCAGGCTAGTCTTGAACTCCTGGCCTCAAGTATTCTGCCCACCTCAGCCTCCCAAAGATCTTGGATTACAGGCATGGGCCACCACACCTGGCCGAAAGGCCCTATTTTCTAATAAGTTTACATTCACCGGTACTTGGGAAAACAAGGGGAGGACTTCACGATATCTTTCAGCAGGGGACACAAGTCAACCCCTAGCAAACCTCCTTTGCAAAGAATCCTTGGAACATGCTTTGGGACATGCTGCCCACTAGAATTTTAAATTTTGAGTCAGGTAGTTTCCTGGTGAAACCACCCAGATGAATTATTTACACATTCTATTCCCTGGTAACAGAACCATTTGACCTGTGGTAAAGAATCATTGAGGCAACAGAATGCTGAAGGATGCTTCCCTGCAAAGATGATTTTGGTTTTCGAGGGGTTGATCTAAAGTCATTCTTTCTGACCCGAATGAGCTTACGAGACAGATTGTTTGTTGCAACCACGCCCACTCTGGGTAATAAACAGCTGTCCTCAGCAGAGAGGCAGATACTTACCTATCTGTTCTGCACGCCAACACAGCCAGGAGTGGTAACAAGCCATTCAGGTGCGTGTTCAAAAGAACAAGGCCCAAAATACATCTCTGTCTCACAGCCCTCAAAACCATTGCTAATCTGCAAGGAGCTGAATCCTATCTCCCGAATCTCCAAGGAGTAATTAAATGGATGTTTTTTAATAGTCTGGGAGGCAGAATGACCCTGTGGAAAGACAGAACTAGGACCGAAACCCAGGCTCTGACTCTGAGGCCTGTGCTCTTTTCATCTTTTCACTGTATTTCTTGGAAAACCATAATGAGACTTGCCTTACAAAATTGCTATGAGGATTAAATGAGATGCTATGGGTCAAAGTGCTTGTAAATTATAAATTCAGAAAAAAACCGGGATCATTACAGAAGATGATGGAACCAGCTCTAACGTTAGGGTGATTATTATTATTATGATTATTAAGGATATAAAAGTGATCATCGGCATTAGCTTTGGACAACATTACGAAGTCAAGTTCGCAGCTGACTGCCTGCCCACTTCCCTTTCTACAGCATTTCTCTCCTTAAATCTTACCTGTCCTTGCTAAATGTGGCTCTGCGGTTGACCTGCTGATGTGAGTTTGTGTGGTTCTGGCTGTATAAAATGGAGCTGCTGATTTGAAGAGCTCTGTTATTAGGGTCAGAGAAGGGCTTTGGTTAGAAAAAAGGAGGAAGCAGCTCCTTCCTGTAATCAGAAGACACAGCTTTTGGCAGGGGCTACAGAGAGGGGGAGGCCCGTGGAAGATGCCCTGCTTGCCCTTGGTGAGAATTTTCTTAAGAAGCCCTTCCCCTGAGAATCATTCTGGATTCTGGGAGGATAGGCCCCTTGCTTCAGAGAGGCTAAGATCTTGCCTCAAGAAGCAGGTCCTTCCAAACCAAGTGAGGGAACCTGGAGCCCTGGGGGTTTATTCAGAAATAAAGAAAGCAAGGACCAGCCATCACAGAAGCAGAGGAGCTCTTAGTGGTAGATAGCCACTGGAGGGTGTGACAAGAAAAGGGAGAAAAGTACTATTGTAAAAAAAAACCCCAAAACCAGCCTTGCATCCCAGGGAGGAAGCCGACTTGATCATAATAGATAAGCTTTTTGATGCACTATTGGATTCAGTTTGCCAGTATTTTACTGAAGACTTTTGCATCAATGTTCATCATAGCTATTGACCTGAAATTTTCTTTTTTAGTTGTGTCTCTGCCAGGTTTTGGTATTAGGATGATGTTGGACTTATAAAATGAGTTAGGATAGACTGGATAAAGAAAATGTGGCACATATCCACCATGGAATACTATACAGTCGTAAAGCCTGTAAAAAAGGATGAGTTCATGTCCTTTGCAGGGACATGGATGACACTGGAAACTATCATTCTCAGTAAACTGAAGCAAGAACAGAAAACCAAACACCACATATTCTCACTCATAAGTGGGTGTTGAACAATGAGAACACATGGACACAGGGAAGAGAACAGGGGGCCTGTTCGGGGGTCGGGGGTTAGGGGAGGAATAGCAGGGGATGGAGGGATTGGGGAGGGATAACATTAGGAGAAATACCTAATGTAGATGATGGGGGTGATGGATCCAGCAAACCAACATGGCATGTGTATACCTATATAACAATCCTGCACCACTGCACATGTATCCCAGAACTCAAAGCATAAGAAAAAACCCAGAACATCTAAAAGGCAGCCTTTGCCCCAATTGTCTCCTCCACCAGCCTACTTCAGAGTCTGAATTTCCATCACTGGGAGTCCTCATGGGTGCTAGAATTTCCCTGCTAAAATGAAAATATCCCTGAAAATGGGTGCGTGGGTGGGTCAGGTCTTAACTCTCTCTCAATCAATAATATTTGGGCATAGATTTATTTATTGGCTCAGGAGCCTTGGGAATCTTACAGCTAGGTTGTAAACCCCACAGTACCTATCCTAGTGCGGTCTCCATAGCAGGTCCCTGGTAAATGTTTGTGGGATCGATCACACATGGATTAAAGAAGACATAGACCTACTATGCTACGTGGAAGAGAAAAGACCTACATGCTATGAGGGATGGTATCAGTGTAGGGGGGCTACTTGGGGCCTCTAAGATTTGGGAAAAGAGAGATTCAAGAAGCTACAAAGAGATGGCAGTGTGACATAAAGGATTTGAAGACAGAAAGATTTGGGTTTGTGTTCTAATCCTGCCACTTGCTATCTGGTGCAGCGTCTCTGAGCCTGAGTTTTGTCAACTATAAAATGGGGATACTGATATCTCACAGGACTGCTCTGAGAACCTGTCGATGGGGTGGCAGTGTCATTTCTTTATCAACAGTGAAAGGAGAGAATTACTATTATTATTGTTATGTGGGGCAGATCATACTCGGTGCTATTACAAGCAATATTTGCCTTGAAGGGACACACAATACCACTGACCAGCTCCTGTGTCTGGGAGGGGTTTAAACATGCCTCATGGGAAATGGTGGTGTGCTGTAGTAGCGCACTGCACAACGGGGAATCTGTTTCACCTTAGAGTTCAAGCAGTGGGTTCCTTCCAAACCAAGTTAGAAATTTCCTCACCATGTGGATGCTGAAGAGAGAAGGGAGCTGTCAGAAACCCAGACAGAGCTACGGCGTCAAATGGCCATTCCCATCTCAGTAAAGCAGGAAGCTGCCAAATTTGCCGGGAACTCTGGGACAAGCTAAGCCTGGGGAGAAAATCAGATGCAGATTGAGTACTAAGGGAAAGTACTGGGGCCAGTACCAAGCTGTTGAGTCACAGCATCGAGGGCCCTGAGGAAAGAGGTGACCACCTGGCTCTTCTTTTACACAAGCAGAAGAGTGTCTTCAGTGGGCAGGGGTCTTCCTGCTAGTGCTGTGGCTCACGGTAATCCTAGCTGCATAGGGTGCACAAGCTGAAACGGATATCAGAATTTCTGTATGGCCATATAATTTTCTCTAGACCAGTATATGCTATCAATGAACGTGGTTGTCCCTCAGAGTTTGTGTAAATTCACTTTTGACCAATCTATTTGTCATTTTCATAAAATCCTAAGGAAAAGACCTGCATATATATGTATGTGTGTGTGTGTGTGTGTGTGTGTGTGTGTGTGTGTGTGTGAACCTTACCAGGTTGGAGGCTACTGACAATCAAACTTAAGATTCTGGTTCCTCCAAAAATGGCGAGGCCAGGAAAGGAGCTTCTCGTTAAGAATGTCATCGTAAACAAGTCAGTTCTGCATGGGAAGCCACTTATCACATGACGATGGAAACACAAGGGGTGAGACACACACAGTGAAGGACATATTGGCTCCAATTGGGAAACTAAGGCAAGCTCCAGGGAGGGTGTGGTGCTTGCAACAGGTCTTCATAACAGGCTAGGATATTGACATGGGGCTGAGCTCACGTCAAGAGCCTGGAGTGGACTCCAGGGAAGATGTAGAAGGTAGTTTCAGTTTGGAGACAGGGAATACATGACATGGAGATAGGATCGGGGTGACAACAAAAGGGTAGAAAGAAAAAGTAGGAGGGCTTGGGGACATCTGCCTTGTTGATGGTTCTACAGGGGATGAGCAGAGGCTGAAGTCTTGCCTCAGGGAGTAAGGAGACTTCTTAGCAGGGAAAGGTGGACTGATGGAGCCAGGTCTTTGTGGACAGAAATATAAAGACTTCCTGACTCGATTAGAGCTCTTGGATGGGATATAGACTTGTCCCTCTACCCCTTGACTGACTTACACATTTTCTCTGGGCTCATTCTCACAGGTCTTTCCTGCTCTGCTGTAAACAGAGTTTGGCACTTTTATGGATTTGCCAGAGGGAGCTCTTGAAACTGTCACTGCAGAGTATTTTCACTGCTGCTAAGCAGGTGGCGGAGAGTTCAGGGCATCCAGAACGGTATGTGTGAAGAACTCCAGGCTGGTGGTTTCAGAGGCTCAGGACTCTCATCCTTCAGATGTCACTCACTGCGGCATGATTAGTTTACCTCTCTGTGTCCTCACCTGGAAGGAGAGGAAATTGCACGGGGTGGTAAGAAGAGGCCTTCCAGTTCTGGAGTCTGAGTGTCTGTGTCCTCTCTACCAGGTGATGAGGGTGACGACACTGCCCAAAACTGCATGGTAAAGGCTGACTGCTCTGCCTTGTGTGTACTCAGACACGGTTTTGCTTCTAGAGCTAGTCTAGCATAAAAACAAACAAACAAGCAGCTTGTTTTCAAAAACCTAGATCGCTTGATTTAACTTGGCTCTGGGTCTGCAAGTTAACGTTTTAGGAAGGAAAAGTAAGCCCCAGGAAAATTCAGCTGCTGCAAAGATGGAGAAACAGCAGGCAGAAAGAGCCGGCAGAGGAAGACTTCGTTGGTAGCTTTCATCTTTGAAAATTAGAGGTCACCCTGCCTTGGCAGTCCGACCTGTGGGTTCCTGCATTCTGGGCGAGTTGAGTCTTAAAAGAGTATGACTCTGCCCCTCTCCTTTGCATTTTCCCAATGAACATTTCCCTCAGAGAAATTCTAGTAGCGGAAATGATTGCATAATTGCAACCTTGTTCTGTTGTTGCAATGTTTTCCAGCTGCTATTACTACTTATTTCCCCTTCAGTACCTATTTACTTTCCAGGAGGAAAGGGTGAACCATAAAAAGGGTGGCTGAAGAAAGGTCATTTCCAGGGAGCGAGAGCAAGGCAAGTTGCATTGAAGTGGCCCCTTGGTGGTCCCCACCTGCGAAGGAGGCACAGGGTACTCAGCATTTGCCTGTGCTGGGAGCGATGACTCCACTAATTAGCCCATCTCTCGGCCCCTGGTGAGGACTAGCCATGGTCTTCACTCCCTGCCCTTTTCCCCACAGCCAGGATTGTTGACTGTGACAGCCAAGTCCAATGTCCATGAAAAAACATCCCTCTTTCTGGCATCCCCGAGTGGTTGTGTAACAAGTCAAGGTTACCTTGAAAGGAAGACAGAGGAGGAAAATCTATCCATCTATTAAGATGTGAGTCACCCATGTGATGTCATCTGAATCTCAACCTGATTCCATTAATGTTGACTATGTAAGCACATACAATACCAGAAGAAAATAAAGTACATGCAGCTGTGAAAGACACACGTGCTGCCACAGACATACACACGGACACCCACACACCGACACGCTGACATACATGCATTCACTGGCCTAATCTGCCCAGGCAGCAGGCAAGAGGTCCTATTATTAGTGGAGCAAGTGGACGTGGAGAGGGATGGCTTTTTTTGGCAGCGTTAATGAGGGTGACCTTTGGGTAGGGATATGCAGGCTGCATGGAACGGAAGGGAACACGAGACCTTGGCATCCCTCTCACTCGAAGGCATGGCAGGGCTTACACAATTAGGCTTAATTATGCCCTGCTCTGCCTTCATCGAGTGTGTTCCATGCAGGTGGAGTCTGACTTTCCCTCCCTACACATTCCCCAGGCTCTTTCCCTAATTCTGAAACCTGACTGGCCTCCAGCTATGGTTTTCAGAAGCTAGGCACGGAGGCCACCATGACCGCTGAAGGCCTGCCTCCCTGGCATTACCTCAGTCCTCTCCCTTCCTAGAGAATGCGAGTCGCTGGCCAGTGCCCAATGGGTTTTTGTGGGGCATCTTTCTAACTGTGAGTACAGATCTGTCAACAGAGTCTGCTGGGGCAGTGGGCATTGTGGTTGTAACAGCACAGGGCTAAAGCCAGGAGGCATGGCGTGAGGCCCAGTGCTGTTCTGATCCTCAGTTTCTTCCTCTAATAATGGGAATAAAAAAATCTACCCAGCCTACAGAACAGCCACATATATGGCACAGGCTGGGCACTGTACAATTCAAGCATGTCTTGTGACTGATGGCAGGGGGCCGGAGCTGTGCAGAGCGGTGGCCCAGGCTGCCTGCTTCCAAGTTGATGGGGTCACACAAGATCAGTGATTATTTATTGTCTTCTTCTCTTTGCTTTTGCTGATTTTCCTAGAATGTGACCTTTGGCCTGCCTGGCTCAGGGTATATGCCCATCAGCTCCCTTTCTAGCGAAATCCTGAATCTTGCTCCTCCTCGTCAATCTTGCCTTCCTGATACCTGAGACCTGCAGTTTCCAAGCGCAACAGAGAGGTGGAAAAATTTCCAGTATCTGTGGCTTTGCTGGAGCAACAGGGCTTATCTGGAAAATGCACATCTTAAGGAAGGGCTTGAAGGGGGCAACTTACTGCATGGGGAGGAGAACTGGATTCCAGGATGGAAAGATCAAGCAGGTCACAGGACAAATGAGGACACCGCATGCATCTGCCCACTCTGAGGTCAGGTCGAAGGTTACACTCCTGATCCATGCCATTGTCTGTGGTTAATCAGGCCTGGGACACAGAACAAATGAGATTCTTAACTCTCCTTTTAAGTAGGAGTTTATACCTCCCCGTCAGTCACCCTTAGGCTTCTTCCTTTTCAACCTTCCCCAGCTGTTAACACAAATCTGGGTTTGCCTTGGCTTGTGTGGAAGGCGCCAGCCAGAGAAGGAACCCACAGGACCCAGGCCAAGAAGAGTGAAGTGAGTTATTACCCATGAGAGTGAGCCCAGAGGGGACACCTGGGTGCTTAGTGATTAGAAATAGGAGCATTATAGGAAGAGGAGAAGATTCTGGGGAACTTCAGCCTTGAAGAGCTTCCCCATAGAGGAGAAACCATGCTTCTCCATCACGCTGCACAACAGAATTACCCCAGGGCTTTAGAAAAATATGGATTTTCCAGAAAATATGATTCAATACATCTGGAGCAGAGCACTGGGAATGGATGTTTAAAAAAATAATCATGTCTTCATAACTTGAAGAGAATTTTAGATTTATAAAAACATTGCCAAGACAGTTTGTATTTTGGCCCTTTTAAAACTGAAATCTAAAGTACATGTAGGTAAGTGCTTAGAACAAAGGATGGCTTGATGATTTATCACTAAGTGAACACCTGCGTCGTCACTACACAGCCACAAAATAGGGCACTGCCAGGATCCAGGAGCTCCCCGAGACCCTTCATGTTCCTTCCCATCCAAAGTTTACCACTTCAGCAGGCATCCCCAAACACTGGACCTTAATTTTTCATCCCTAAACGTTTAATTTCATTTGATCGATTTTTGAACTTTATATAAATGTAGTCCTAACAAGTAGGCATTGTGGGAGAGTCTGGCTTCTTTCACTGAATGAGTTTCATTCACGTTGCTCTGTATGGTCAGTTTTTTTCTTTTCACTCTCCTGCTCTTACACGATGCTACCCGTACGGTAGCCACTAGCCACCCCTGACTCTTTAAGTTAAATTAATTAAAATAAACAATTCAGTTTCTCTTCTGCATGAGCCTTATTTCAAGTACTCAGTGGCCTCATGTGATGAACAGGTACCATCTTGGACAGTGCAGAACAGAACATTTCCATCATGATGTGAAGTTCTTTTGGACAGCTCTGCTCTAGAATGTGCAATTTTATGAGTATATCAAAATTTGCCCATTTTACTGTTGACATTGTGATTGCTTGCAGTTTCTGACTATTGTGAATAACACTGCTGAGAGTGTTTTGGGACTGGCCTCTTGGTGCACATGTGTAAGTATTTGTGTTGTGTGTACGCCTTGGAGCAAATTGCAGGCTCATAGGTGTGCCTATGTTCAGCTTTAGTAGATAATGCCACACTGTTTTTTTAATTTTTTTGAGACTGAGTCTTGCTCTGTCGCCAGTCTGGAGTGCAGTGGTGCAATCTCGGCTCACTGCAACCTCCGCCTCCAGGGTTCAAGCGATTCTTCTGCCTCAGCCTCCCGAATGAATAGCTGGGACTACAGGTGTGTGCCACCACACCCGGCTAATTATTATTTTTTTTTTTTTTTGTATTTTTAGTAGAGACAGGGTATCATCATGGAGAGGATAGTCTTGATCTCTTGGCCTTGTGATCCTCCCGTCTCGGCCTCCCAAACTGCTGGGATTACAGGTGTGAGCCACCGCGCCCGGCCGCCACACTGTTTTCTGAAGTGGTGTACTAACCCGTACTTCTACCAGAATCTCTTTTCAAAAGCATCCCAGGACATTTTGAAGATTCATCAAGTTTGGGATAACAGTTTGATTTTTTTAAGGGATTTGATTTTATCTTTATATAAGAAGAAGTGTCTAATAATCAGATTGTTTAACAGTAGAATGGACCTTCATAAGAAATGCCTCATCTGATGGTGAGTGTCGTTTCTTTAGAGGTATTCAAATCGACGCTGCACAACTTTCTGAGCTAGCATCTCTACAAAGAACTCCTGGGCTTATAGGAGTCTTCCCAAGTGGTGTATTAAATACATTCTAACTGTAAGAGTCTCTGATTTCCTCCCTTTTCATGGCTATGTTTGGATGGATGCATGCTGGACAGTAAAATTCCTCATAGTTAGGGAGCAGAAGAGAGAAAGGGCTGATGCCAAAGGCCAAGATTCATCACAAATTGAATCGTTAGTCCCTGAATAATTGAGTTAGTTGTCCCAGTGCTCCATGAATCACCTCATGCTCACTCTCAACCTACTGTTTCTACTTGAGCTCTTGGGATAATGGGAATCATGACTTCTTCAATGTCACCCTCTGCAGACATTTATAGGTACTCCTTATTTCTATTTTAATGGTTTTATTGGATATGTGCCTATTATTGTAATGGTCTCAAATCATTTCTGGAAACAGGTGTGGTGTAAATCATAATACTGTAAAAATGCCCTCCTCCACCATTGCCTGGCAGTGTATCTTCATCTGTCTCCATACTATCTCCGTCCACCTGTTCTTCCTGCCTCCTCTCTGCTGGAATTCCCTTCTACCTTTGTGGGGTTTGGAAATGCAGGGATTATTCTAGGTCACAAGAGAAATAATCCTCCTGCCAAGGCACTCAAGAGGCTGCCCTTGAGGATAGAATGGCTTCCTTTTAACTCACTGGAAGACTGATTGTTTCTTATAAGAATGCTGTTAGGGGATTTGGGGAAAGGTCTTAAATCTCACTGGGTATATTCAAGTGATGAGATTTCAAAGGGAAAATGAGAAGTGGGCAGATGTAATAACCCCAGCAACCGGCAATGCTCCACGACAGAGCTTTCAGCAGTGTCCTGCTCTGGGTCTCCAGGGAGTTCACAGATAAACTTGTTGGTAATTTCCAGTAAAAACCACCCATCCAGATCTCAACCAGCCTGTGGGTGTAGCTACAACTGCGCCAAAGTGGAGATGAGATTGTGGTGCTGCTGGTGGTGGCAGATCTTACTCCAGCTCAAGATTGGAACTCAGGGATGAGTTAGGCTTTGTCTCTATAATTTTGTGAATAGAAAGCATCTATGGAGGCAGGAGATAACTCCAGAGAAATAGCACTGGGGCTTCCAAGGGTGGCCTGGAGCTTGTTCTTAATGCCATTGGTTTTATTCTTAGAAGGATGCAGAGAGGTTTGGAGAAGAAATTTGAAACGATGGCAAGGTTAGGCCTGGTACCCGTGCGGTTTGCTCTCTGCGTCACCCCACTTTTTTCGTCCTTGGTTTCCTTGAAACTTCAGAAACAAAGACAGTCAAAGGGATATGTCTGAAGAACAACATTCGTCCCAGGAGACCTGCTAGGCTTAATTAGCTGGTACCCACAGGATGTTCTGAAATGAGAAATGGCCAGGATTATTATCTATCAAATGTCAAATACAAATGCGCTCATGTTCCCATTATGGATGTGTGTGTTGCAAACTTGCTCAACTGAGTGTGACCTGTTGGGTGGTTTTAATTACAAATATCAATAAAATTGGTTGATATTTATGGGCACGGACCCTTCAGATCAGGGCGAAGGAAGCTAATTGCGTAAGACAGTGCCGTGATTGAACTCCAAGGGAGGCGTGGGCTCCTGCTAGCTGGGTGCGAAGCTGAGGCAGCTCCAGTCTCCCTGTGTTAATTAAATGTGATGAAATGAATATTAACTTGTAAAAAGAGTCGGAGACTTGGACTAGGTTTACTTGGTGGGTGGGGCCAAGGCTAGGGATGGGAGTTGTCGATTAGACTCAAGGGCTATTGCCTTAGAGAAAAGCAGACATTAACACAGAGGTTCCCAACCTTGGCAGGAAATAGAATCACCCGAGGGGCTTCTATAGTTTACCAATGCCTGCACTGCACTGCCAGCGATTGGCCTGGGGTGGGACTTTCCCGTGTTATTCTAATAACCAGCCAGGACTGAGAATCATTGATGTAGTGAAAACAATTTATGCTTCTGAAGTCGGACAAATGAGACTTTGGAATAGCTGTGTGTCCTTGAGCTTCAGGGAGTTTTTTTTTTTTTTTGGTCTGTAAAAATGAGGTTAATCAAAGCTGTATGGTGCATCTGTGATGTTAAAATGAGATCATATGGGTGATGGGGATTGGTATCTAGTCAGGCTCAGAGAAAGTTAGATTCCCTTCCTTTGTTAGACGCAAGTGCATGTGGGCCAGAGAATTTGGATGACTGCAGGGACCTGACTGTTGCCCATGAGAAAAGATCATCTCTTCAGCCTTCTGTCTTCCACAGGAACAAAAGGACACATCCCAAGTGTCAGCCACGCAAGGCCACAGACACAGTGAGTGGGCTGGGAGGGGCGGGGCTGAGAGTGGATGCCCCCCGACTGCTTGATTTCCAGCCACAGCTCAGTTCGTTCCACTCAGGAGAAACTTGCTTTTTCTGTCTCACTGTGAGGAGCCTTGTCACTTGTGCTCGTTTCCTAGGGCACCTGAGCCGCAGTTTCTGGGGAGACATGTCCCCAGAAGCAGGGAGCGATGGTGTGACATGGAGCTTTTTTTTTTGGAGATGAAGTCTCACTTTGTCACCCAGGCTGGAGTACAGTGGCACCATCACTGCTCTCTGTAACCTCCACCTCACATGTTCAAGCCATTCTCCTGTCTCAGTCTCCCGAGTAGCTGGGATTATAGACACCTGCCACCATGCACCGCTAATTTTTATATTTTCAGTAGAGATGGGGTTTCACCATGTTGACCAGGCTGGTCTCAAACTCCTGATCTCAGGTGATCCACCCACCTTGACCTCCCAAAGTGCTGGGTTTACAGGCATGAGCCACCACGCCTAGGTGACTTGGAGTTTTAACTCTCTTTCTCGAATCTTACAATAATAGTGAAGGTCCTCCTGGTTTCACCCAACCTCTTTACATGCCCAATCTTCCCTTCTTGAAACCCACACAGTGCAGCCACTCTGGGGTACTACAAACCCCACAACAGGCCCCCTTCCTTCTCTGTGCATCTACTCATGCTGTTTTCCCCTCTTCCCTATAATATCTGTTACTCACTACCTCCAGAAGCCCAAAAGACAATGCTTCCCTCTGCATGAATCTTTTTTGAAATGCCTTCCTTTGGAGAAACGATGATGGTACTGTGTGTATCTTGAAGGGTGCAGGCCACACAGCTATATTTGGTTATTTGATGCTATCTCTGTCTCACCCCCATTACTGGACCAGATGCCAATGAGGCAGGTGTAGTGGAAAGAATTATGACTTTGGCATGCATGGGGCACACCTGGGTCTGAACTTCATCCCTGCCACTTACTAGCTTTTTGATCCTAGGAGAATCATTTAGATTCTCTAAGCCTCTGTTTACTCATTAATTAAAATGAAGAAATAATTCCTATTTCTCGGGGCTGATGTAAGGATTAGTTTGATACATATTTATGAAACACTCTGGCAAAGAAATGTTTTCATAGATGCCTGTAAAATGATTAAATGAATTGATATAAACTATCTGGCATGCTGTTTGAAAAAGTTCTCTCCCTTTCCTCATAGTTAAAACTTGTATTTGGGAGTGGTGATGGTGAGGAATATATGGATTTTTTTTTTGAGATGTTCAAATCACAAGATAGGTGTCTAAGAAACCAAACTGAACTTTCAGTGGCTACCACAAAGCCTGCACCATTGTCTTTTCTCATGATCTCCTTCATGCAGCCCCGTGAGGTGGGGATGATTTTCTCAGAAAGACGGGATGTAATCTCGGCTTTGCCAGTTACTGCTGGGCCTTGGCAAAATGGTTTGCTAATGTACGGATTGGGAGAGCATTCCACTCACACATGGCTTCTATCCAAAGTGCATATGACAGCATCTGGCGTGTGGTTGGCACCTTACATGGGACGGTTCTATGGCTGTCCTTATGGTAAAATATTTGTACAATGAATAGCATGTTAGCATCACCCATGGCTTTATGGCCAGCATGAGCAGTACTGTTATTTCAACCCTGGTAATTCTGTGCCACTTCCAACCCTCTTCCTGCTACATAACCCTGCCCTGGGCCGCCTGTCTTAACCCCAAGATGGCAGCATCACTGAGCAGGACCTTGCCATGGGCATCCATATTGCATCTGTTCAGAATTCTTTGCATTTGCCACCAGGAAAGCTCCGTCCACCCCTGTGTTTTGCAGAATTGAGCCTCACTCTGCTCTGGCAAATCCCCGCCTGACTCCATTTCCCTTATCAACCTGCTGATCACCTCTCATTTGTCATCTTTATTAGCTTTTAATCTCCCATCAGTTTAGTGCTGGAGTTTTAAGAGTGGGATTAGAGGGGGGAGTTTAATTGGATGATCCTCCATGGCCCCTTGAACATCAGATTCAATAAAAGTTTATGAAAAGATAAAATCACAAAGGGTTTTATAGCCCCAGACAGAGCAAGAGACTGGTGTGAGAACAAGGTAACTGTTTTTCAACCTCATATAATCCGTGTTTCGACTTGATTAAATGAGGAAGTTAGTTTTCCTTCTCTCTCTCTTCCTCCCTCTCTTGCCATGGGTGACATTATCCTTTTCCGCCTGGCATAAGCAAGAAGCCACTTTCTGCCAGGCGCCTCTTTCCTCTTGCTTTGATTTTTCCTGACAGGAAGACTAATGAAACCTGGGTGCACCAGAAAATAACATTTATTTCATGCAGAAATATGCTGAACCACCACTGAAGGTGACCGAGGTGATGCATTTGATGGGGAATAGACTGGTCTTCAGGAGGGGAAATCGTGGTCCTTGAAGGTGGAGGGAGGAAAAGCGTTCCTCCCTGTGAGCTCCCACCTATCTTCTCAAACCCATCTTTCCCTGAACTTCCACTCTCTGCTCAGACCATGTCCCTTCTGTGGTTCAGGCAACCAAAGCATAAGGGTTGGGCTGGCATGTAGAATCATTTGTGAATTCATTCATTGATTAATTCAACAAATATGTTTTGCATGCATTTTACATGCCAGCTGCCGTGCTATACAGGGAGGGTAGAAAGGTGAATGAGGCCTCCCTGTGCTCTCAGGAGGGCAGAGTCTATGGTGAAGGTGGACAGTGTGACAGGAAATTATTTTTTTTTTTTTACAGCCACCACTTTGGTCTCAGGAAGTGATGACTCTTGGTGGGTGTTTTTATATTGATGTGATTCTGCAGTGAGTTTGGCTGTCAGACCTAGGATGAGGAATTGATCTGTACAATGAGAGGAGGAGAATTTGGGGCTCCTGGTGGAAATCTTGCTGGGTGTGAGGGGGATAGGAACATGAAGAGGGAGAACGTGGCGGGGGGCGGGTAGAAATAGAAGACAATAAATGGGTGTTAATCCTTGGGTTGAAGATTCTTGGTGAAAGTGTAATAAAAAGTTCCAGGTGTGTATAACTGAAAGACATTCAGGGAATAATCTATAATACTCATCGGTATTTGTGTGAATATTTATTTATTTACATGCAGTCATTCATTGAGGCAATAAAGGTAAAAAGCCCAGAATCATTGGTGACTAGGAGAATGCAGCTTCCCAGGAATTCATAGAAATCCAAAAGTGGGCTTGAGATTTCCATTAGCCGGGAACTGGGGCCCAAGCCAACATTAAAGGGACTCAGGTGGTCCCAGGAGGCATGTCATTCACACAACTTGTACTGAATACCAGACGCAATAATGGCAGACGTACGAGAAACCAGAGCTCAAAGGAGGGAGTGATGAGTTCGCTTGGGTGGGGAAGGGAGGTGTGGGTGAGCATCAGAGAAGACTGCATAGAGGAGGCTGAGCTTGAGTTGGGTTTTGAAGGATGGGCAAGAGTTTGCTTGATGGATGGAATGGAAATAGAGGTGGGCAGGGCCTCTCATGAAGAGGGGGTATCAGGGAGACAGAAAAACGGCAAGATAGCTTGGAGGCCTGGGAACCAGAGGAGGATGGAGGGAGGATATGAGAGGCTGTAGATACCAGCACCTGGAAGGGGGTGGGGGTGTTGTCATGGTGGTGTGGGTCACGAAAGGCCTCTGATGTCAAGTAAAGGAGCTTGGATGTTGGTAGTGGATGGAGGACTGCTGAATAATTTTGCCTACAGGAGGATAGAGTAACATTTCATTTCAGGGAAAGCCCCCAAGCTTGGTGTGGAGGATGATTGAGGGGGAGGGTGACACTGGAGTCATGGGGACCCATTAAAGGACAATGGCCCAGGGGAGACACAATGCAGGCCTGAACAGAGGTGGTCACAGTATGGACTGGTGGGAATGGGCTGCAGGAGTGTTTGAACAGAAAATGGAAAAGCTTTGTCATTGGTGGAACGTGGAGCAGGGAACGGAGGAAGAAGTGTATCACTCCAGGCCTATGGACGGGGTGCCTGGTGCTGACTTGTGTGCTCTCTGGGAGAGGGGATTCAGGAGTATGTTTAGGTATTTGCAGAAACGCCTCAGTTGTGGATGTGCTGAGATTTAGGTATCTGTGGGCAGATGTGCTTGAAGCCATGTGAGTGAATGAGATGGTCCCGGGAAAATGCATGGAGTAGTAAAAAGAAAGGAGAGAGGAGGGTAAGAAAGGAAGGGAAAGGGAAAGGAAATGTGACCCATGGTTTTCCATCATCTTTGAATGTTCTAGGACCCTATCTGCTTCCACCCACCTGTGGATGGGGATGTGTAAGAGGTCTTAATTGTGGATGGAAATGGAGGATGTCTTCACATGTCAGCAGACGTGTGGGGCATGGAGTAGGGGTCTGGGTGCCCTGCTCCTGATGGCTGTGCAGGGCAGGGCACCCCTCTGTGCTGCTATGTGGTTCCAAGTGAGAATAATTTGGCTTGGGAGCCAGATGTCTGATGGGAACTTTTAGAGTAGGGGTGAATCCAGGCTTTATGGAGCTTGAAACTTACATGATCTTTGAAGGAAAAATTACTTTGTGCATATGAAATTGGATACTGGTCTTGGAAGGGGTAGTGAGGATCTCTGAAGCTTAAGCTTCACTAGTTTTATGATAAATTCCCTTTTGTTTGGGAGATTTCCAGAAAGCTTAGGAGAGGCATGTGTGTATTGAGTGTATAAGTGTGTGTGAATATACTGCATAAATGCTGCTGGCTTTTTGGACTCATTGGGAGGATGAGCTAGGATAAGTGAGGACACAGGCCTGGTACTTCCTAAATCTCATCCAACCTAGTAGAGATCTCACAAAATTAGGAGTCCTAAAAACATGCATTGGGCACATGGCTTGAGTGTCACCTGGAGCATCCAGCCTTTTTTTTTTTTTTTTTTTTTTGAGATGGAGTCTTGCTTTGTTGCCCAGGAGTGCAGTGGCATGATCTTGGCTCACTGCAGCCTCTGCTTCCCGGGTTCCAGCGATTCTCCTCCCTCAACCCCCCAGGTAGCTGGGATTACAGGTGCACACCACTATGCCTGGCTAATTTTTGTATTTTTAGTAGAGACCAGGTTTCGCCATGTTGGCCAGGCTGGTCTTGAACTCCTGACCTCAGGTGATCCACCCTCCTCAGCCTCCCAAAGTGCTGGGATTAAAGGCATGAACCACAGCTGGCCGCATCCAGCCTTTAAGGTCTAGATGAGGTTGGCATGAACTCCAAGACATAGAGTTCCATGCTTTTCAGAGAGCCTGATGCTGTTGTCTGTAACCTCCAGAAAGACTTACATCTTCATGAACCCTTTGCTTCTGAGTTTGTGCCGCCACCAAATTAGTTACAGATCCTCTCGATGTCTCTGCTGCATTCTGCGTTGACTCAGACGTGGAACTCATCCTCCTTCTGTGATTTATAAACACACTCCTTCATACCCACAAGGCCTTTATGTATGAGGCAGACTTCACTGAATAAAGGATAGATATATTAAGCAACACTAATAATCGGCATTGCATATGAGCGGTTATGAATGCTTATTCCTTCTGCCACTGCTCTTGGCTTTCCCCTCTTCTTTCCTACTTTACTCTCTCCTCTTCTATTCCTAACTCTTGTTCCTTGCAGCTTAGTGACCCCTTTGGTGTCCTCCAGGACTAACCTCCCAGGTCATGTGTGTTAACTGACTGTGGCTATGTAACAAACCATGCCAAAATTCTGTATCTTACGCAGTAGTCACTTATTATTTCAGTTGAGTGTGTGCATCAGTGGGATGGCCCTGCTGATTGTGGCTGGACTCAGCTGATCTTGGCTGGGCTCAGCTGATCTTGGCTGGGCTCAGCTGATCTTGGCTGGACTCAGCTGATCTTGGCTGGGCTCGGTTATGCTCAGACTGTCAACTGGTGGATGGTTGTGGGGGTGCCTGGTATTGTGCTGATCCCTATTAACCTGAATAGGAAAAGCACCAGGCTCCAGAGGATGAAGCAGAGACCCAGAGTCAGCAACAAGATGAGACATGGTTTGTGGTTTTATGTTTGTTTTTTTAACAGAGTCTCACTCTGTCACCCAGGCTGGAGTGCAGTGGCATGATCTCAGCTCACTGCAACTTTTGCCTCCTGGGTTCAAGTGATTCTCCTGCTTCAGTCTCCTGAGTAGCTGGGATTACAGGCGTGTACCACCACACCTGGCTAATTTTCATATTTTTTATAGAGATGCAGTTTCATGATGTTGGCTAGGCTGGTCTTGAACTCCTGACCTCAAGTGATCTGCCCGTCTTGGCCTCCCAAACTGCTGGGATTACAGGGTCGAGGAGACTTGGGGGTTTTTTAGGGACTTACATACAGGGGAGAAAGCCCAGTGTCAGTAGCTGGGCAAGGTAACTGCATGGCCCAGCAGTGGGAGGCAGGGCAGGAAAACCACGTGGTTCCCTGGTAGTAGGTGGGCTGTGTAGGAAAGCGACAAGCTCTTGCAAACACCATGCAGTTTATGTAGCATTTTCACTGGACACCTTCCCACTAATAACCTCTACCTGGCATCCTTCATTTAACCCAAAATTCAGGGCCTCAATCTCCTGTCTGGCCCATGTTCCCCAGGAAGGGCCAGGGGCTTAGAAATTCCTCATAGACAAGGAATGCCTGTCCAGGTTGACCAGGCCCAGATTTTCTAGCTCGAAACCCATATTCAGGTACATCTGGCATACAGGGTCATTCTAAGGGTATGCTGGAGTTATCGCTGTCAGGTGTGTTTACCTTACAGCTGGTCTGGGATAACCTTGAGTGGCAGGACCCCCCTCTGCCATGGGTCTCCTGTACATACCCCTCCAGAAGGGTATCAGCCCCAGCCAAGGGTCTCCCATACCCCTCCAGAAGGGCACCAGCCCCTGCCATGGGTCTCCTGTACCCCTCCAGTTATGTTCTGGGTGGGTTAGCCTTGAAGGGAGAGTGGAAACATGCAAGTGTTCTTTTTCAGGCCTCTGTTTGCATCAAGTTTTCTGTCATCCCCTTCACACAGGCAAGTTGCATGGCTCAGCCCAGAGTCAGTGTGGGAGGCATCACCCAAGGGCATGGATGCAACAGCCGTGAAACGCCGGGGCTGCTACTACAATCCATCTATCACACCGTGTCTTTCAAGAAGTATTTTTCTAAGCAAAGACTGTTCCTCTTCTGAGAGGCATCCTGGTTCCAGCTGTTAAGACAATAATTTGTTTCACTCTGCTACATCTGGCCCCTGCCTTGCATCTTATTGAGCAATAACATCGCCCAGGGTGTGACATTTTATAAGGGCTTTAGCATTTCCACACGAAAAGGACATTTTTGTAGATCATTTATTTGCTTTGACAAATCTTATGAGCAAGTCTAGCCTCTCTTTATTTTCAAAGGGTTCTGCTTAATTTCCAAGAGACCCTTGAATGGAGAAAAGAGGTGAACCTGAGTTACTGTGTCAGTGCTTAAGATCTGATGGCCAAAAAGAGAAACTGAGGCAAGGAGAAAAATCCTGATGATTTTGAATTCTAACATGCTTAAGCCACACATGTTCCTGAATTGGCATGAGGACACACTGGTCATCCATCATCGATGCAGGGTCTTGGGGTAGCTGCCTGTTTGAGGAGCTGGTGGGGTTGACAGGGCATCTTTCTCACTACTTGCCTTCTGGAGGGAAGATTCGAGATGGGATGGGGCAGTTGTGTTCTGTGTCCCTCCCTTTACCACATCCCCTCTTAACCTGTGTGAGTGTGTGTATATGTGTGGGGGTTGTGTGTGTGAATGCACATGTCTGCACACACACACATATCAACATACCTCAGGGTTTTCCGCTGAGAGAGATGCAGCTTTGACACTGCTTTGCACTGCTTTGTATTAAACCAGACAATAGGGGAAATGATTAGGGCCTTTCAGAGCAACCGCCTGACAATAGTGTGAGGTGAATGTGGGCTGATTGGAGCTCCGTTTACCGAGTCCTGAAAGCAGAGAAGGGCAGTCCAGGGGTGACCCAGCACCTGCATTTTGCAGAACTGTTCCCAGGGTGAACTCTTTTTTCTCATTCCTCCTTCCCGACTCCCCCCTCAGGGTCCTCTAGATTGGTTAAATTTAGTGTTCTGGTGTATCCAAATCCATGTGATTTCTTCCAGGACTGTGCATTTAAATGTCACCCAAACTGCACAATTACCAACACATCCGGCTGACAGGGGTTGTTTAAAAGCCGTGTGGCTGTGAAGGAAGGAAGGAGGAAGCATGTCTCCAGAAGATGAGAGGAGAAAGAAAGGAAAGGGAAGCCTGGGGAAAGGATGGCTGAGCTTCTTTTTCCCAGAGTTCCCCCAAACCAGCCCCAATGAAGTCAAACGTTTATTTCTCTTCAAATAAACCCTGAGAAAATAAAAATGAAATTGAAAGTGGGTGTGGCTGCTTGTGATAAACCCCTTCACTTCTTCCATTGCCTTTCTACTCAAAGTCTCCGTAGGGTTGCTGATAGACCCGGGGTGTTCTCCTGGGCACAGTGGGGTCTGGGGACATGGTCGCCTGGTGTAAACAGCCATGAAGTTAAGCCACCAGGGCACACACCTGTGCTTGGCCACTTAACAGCTGTGTGATCTGTGACTCCCATTTTGTTTTTCTCACCTTTGGTTCTTTACTTTGTTAAATGGGAATCTTTGTCTTTGCTCTGCCCACTTTGCAGGGGTGTGGTGAGAATCAGATGAACTGAGATACATTTAAAAAAAAAAACATTCGAAATAACTCATCTGGGTTCTGGCAGTGAAAGAGGTCCATGCCACTGCCCAGATGGAGGTGAATGGACATTTCTTGAGAGGGGGGCACACAGCACCTTGGCACTGGAGCAAGACTTCTGGAATGAAGCCCAGCCATGGGCTTCACTGAAACCATGAAGGGACATTTAAGATGCCATTTGGAGGCAGCAACCAGGCTTGAATGACCTCAGGTCGAGGGTTCTTGATTTAGTGTCAAGGTGGTTTGAAACCCCACCATGCTTTCAAGAAAGGTCCTATGTCCTGCTGCTTCCTCAGCTTTCTCATCTGTCAAGTGGGAGAATGACCATATACCAGCCTCATGGGGTCCCTGTGAGATTTAAATGAGCAGGTAAGTGTGTGACCATTGCCTAGAAATACTGAGCCCTTAGTCAATATTGTCTGCTGTTATATCTCTTTCCTGGGGTCTCCTGCTTTGGGAGTCTGGGGTGCTTTCTAGAGAGATTTTTATGTGATGATTCCGGGAGCTTGAATTAACACATGTAATGTTTCTGGCCCATGGCTGGGCATGCAGCTCAAGATATGCTGATTCCTGTGTCTTTTTCTTCACATTCTGCCTCTCATATTACTGGTCCATGAGCTTGTAGTCTGGGGGCAAGAGCCAGAAGAGAGGACACAGAAAGATCCCAATGAAAACGACAGATCAGTGAGCTATTGTTACCACTCCATGACACCCTGCTCAGAATTCTTCAAGCATTTTGAGCCTGATGAGAAAGAAATCCCAGCAAGAACATCCACCAGTCATCATCTTCCACATACAGAACTTAGGGGAATTCACCTCTCTGGGCCTCAGTTTCCCCATTTATAAAATGAGGTCACTTCAAGAGACCTTCTAGCAAGTCATGACACCTTTGACTTCAGTGCTCCCAGCCAACACCAGGCCCCAGCCCCTTTCCATGATAGTACCACTGCTATTTTATTTCTTTTTCTCTTTGTTTCTTCATCTCGGACATGCCAAGCATTTATGTCATTTCTGAGAATCCAATAAACTGCATTATTGGGAGGAGATGGGGAGTAACAAACATAGGCAAAAATCTGCTATTTTCACATGAATGCTTTAGGCAGTCAGCCATGATGGGAAATGAAATGTGTGGAAAAATACAGGGTGAATAAAGAGGGCTTTAGTGAGATGATGAGGCTTTTATGCTCGTGCCTGCATGTGACTGCTGTCGATCCATCAGCCCAGCAGCTTCGGTGCAGCCTGCGACGGCTTCTGCCGTAGAGGTCAGGCTCCCAGTCCTCCTCTGCAGGTTGGGTTTCGATGTGGAACCACCCATAGTTATTTATCAATGTCCCAGTAAGGATCAAGCGAGGTGAGCAAGGGCGAGCCTCCCTGCAGGCAGGGACCCACAGCAGGCAGCAGGAGTTACTTTCGTCTATTATAAGCTCCTGAGACACCTTCTTTGGGGAAGTGAGGGAATCTCTCCTGCTGACTGATGTGGTGGAAGGGACATTTAAGATGTCCTTTGGAGATAGCACCCAGGACTGAATGACCTCAGGTTGAGGGTTCTTGATTCAGTATCAAGATGGTTTAGTGTAAGTTCTGCAAATGTAAGAATTAAGAGGCTGGCTCCAGTTACAGTTGGGATCCTGACCAGTTGTGTGATGCTACTGCGGAGCATTATCTTTCAGAAAATGACCCCCAGGTCCACAAATTTCAAGGTCTTTGCCTTTTTCTTTTTCTTTCTTTTTTTTTTTTTTTTTGAGACAGAGTTTTGCTCTTGCTGCCCAGGCTGGAGCATGACCAATCTCCCTGCTCCTCCGTTAGGTGTCACCGATTCAGACACTAATACCCATGCATTTTACAAATAGAACAGTGCCTATGTATTTCATTTTAGGCATAGTTTTTTTAAATTTGGAGTCTTCATTTTTTAGAGCAGTTGTAGGTTTAAAGACAAATTGATCAGAAAGTACAGTGAGTTCTCCTATATTTCCTCTCCCTTTCACTCGGTTTCCCCTATTCATATCCTGCATGAATGTGGTACATTTGTTACAGTTGATGAGCCAATATTGATACATTGTTGTTATTAACTGAAGTCCATGGTTTAGATTATAGTATGAGAACAGTCTTTGTGTTGCATAATTATATGGGTTTTGGAAAATGCATATCCTGTATCCACCATTCCAGTGTTACATAGAATAGTTTCACTGCCCTAAAAATCCTCTGTGCTCCACCAATTCATCCCTTTCTTCCCTCCCCACAGACTCCTAAGAACTACTAATCTTTTTACTATCTCCATAATTTGGCTTTTTTCCAAGAAGTCATATAATCAGATCCATATAGTATGTAGCCTTTTCAAATTGACTTTTTGCACATAGTAATACACATTTAGGGTTTCTCCGTGTCTTTTCCTGGTTTGATGGTTCATTTCTTGATATTGCTGAATAGTATGGCATTGTATGCATATACCGCAGTCTTATCCACTCACCTACTGAAGGACATCTTGGTTGCTTCCAAGTTTTGGCAATTATGAATAAAGCTGTTACAAACATTCCTGTCCAGGTTTTTGCGGGGACCTAAGTTTTCAACTCAATTGAGTAAATACCAGGGAGCGTGATTGCTGGATCATATGGTAAGAGTATATTTAGTTTTGTAGGAAACTGCCAAACTGTCTTCTAAAGTGGCTGAGCCATTTCGCATCCCTCAAGCGATGAGTGAGCGTTCCCATTGCTCTACATCCTCCCCAGCATTTTGTGTTGTCAGGGTTTTGGATTTTAGCCATTCTAATAGATGTGCAGTGGTATCTTGTTTTCATTTGTAGTTCCCTAAGGACATATGATGTTGAGCAAATAGGAAGAGTGCCTATGTATTTTCATTCTAGAAATAGTTTAAACAAGCTCATTTATCTGTTTATATTTTTCCTTCCAGCCAGTAGGAAATCAGAAATGTGTATGTGATAGAACATGAGAAGGAGGCACACAGCTGATGGGAGCAGAGAGCCTAGTGCTGAGCGTCAGAAGACCTGGTCTTATTGGCTACCCTAACTGCCTGACCTTGGGAAATCAGCTCATCTCTGGAGCTCAGCTTCGTCACCCTGCAAATGTGGTGCTTGTACTGGATCAAGGATATGAAATGCTTCTCAGGCCAACGACCTCCAAGTGCAGCGACAGCCTGAGATGGGAAGAGGCTGGCAAGGCACTGGAGGAGTAGCTTGTCCTAGCTGAGAGGCGCTGACTTCCACAGCAAAGACTGCAGGCGGGGGCACCTGTGACACATGCCTGCTCTTCTTGAGAACGAGTTTTAACCTTTCTTCCCGTTTACAATTCCATGCAAGTTTAAGTGACAACTGACAGCCTAACAGAAAGAAAAGAAAGGTAGTTTTAAAAACGCTGACACCGTGGCTTAAAAACCTCCAGGCTGGGTACAATGGCTCTTGCCTGTAATTCCAGCACTTTGGGAGGCTGGGGCAGGAGGATTGCTTGAGGCCAGGAGTTCAAGACCAGCCTGGGCAACATAGTGAGACCCCATCTCTACAAAATATGAAAAAAATTAGCCAGGCCTGGTTGCATGCAACTATAGTCCCAGCTACTCAGGAGGCTGAGGAAGGAGGATGGCTTCAGCCTAGGAGGTAGAAGCTGCAGTGAGCTATGTTCACACCACCAAACTCCAGCCTGGGTGACAGAGCAAGAGCCTATCTCTAAAAAATAAAAAGAAAACAGCCTCCTTAGAGTAGGTGCAGCCTAGGTTGCAAAGTCAGCAGGACTCATACTTACCAGTGGCTGGAAGCTGACATTCCAACATTCCCTGTCTGGCCCTTGAGCTCTGCTTGGGAGGAGAGACATTTCATCTGCTCTTCCCCACATCTCCAGAGCTGCACATGCCTGGCATGGCAAAGTGCTTCCTTCAGGTTGAGTGAGCATCTTGCAGGCCCATTGTTCTAGGCACTGGGAACACAGCAGGGAGCAGAGAGACATCAGTTCCTGTCTTCATGGAGCTTTCATCGTGGTGATGTGCCTGAACAACTCCCTCAAAATTAATGTGCACTCTACATTCAGTTTTAGAAAACAGTGTCATCCTATTTAGGAAAATGCCCACCCTAAACAGTGAAAATAAAATAAATCTGGGGTCTACAAGGGTAAACTTCAGTTATCTGGGAACATCTCATAACATGAAGGTGCTGATCCAGCAGTGATGAAGGCTTTATGCTGATTTTCCTCCTGGGGTCTTTCAACAAGGCAGCCAGCGAGCAGTTTGGCCACCTGAGTTTCTCCTCTCACTAAAGCCTCAGCCATCACATCAGACCCCGCTCCAACTCTAGCCTGGTACCCTGCTTGAGAAACTTTGAAGTCCCAGTGACTCTGAACTCTGAATCCTTTGAAGTGAATTGCACTTCCACCTTTCATGCACTCCCCAACAAGGTCCCAGGGAGATGATTAAACACGCTTGAAAGCCAAGTTACTTTCCTAGATTAAGAATTGTGTGCAAGGGGTGGAAAAAGTCTGGGAAGTGGGGAGATGCTTATCAGGGTTTGTGTGCTGGTGAACTCTTCCTTCTTAGCTGAATGCTTTGGTAATGGCTTTCTTCACGGTAGAAGGAGATAATTTTTCTTTTCTCATCCTGAAAACTTCCTATGAGAAGCGACCTCACCCCCATCAGGAGAGGCAGTATAAAGGCTTCAGATAATGGATCTACTGCCTTGCAAGATCTGAGAAGACCAGGCAGCTCGTGAGTCCCTGTAGGGTCTCTAGGGGCTCCTGTGCTTGTCCTTGAGGATGGGACAAGAGGAGGCTGGGAAATGGTGCATGCAGAGCCATCAGAGAACTCAGTGCTCCTCAAGCTAAAAGGAACCTATGAGCCACCTGGGGGCCATGTGCAGCTCCTGATTGGCAGGTATGGGGTGGAGAGTATGGTTGTCATTTCTAAAGAGCACCCACCTGGATGATGATGTTGGTCCATAGACAAGTGAGGATCAAGTCATTGCTGATATTTTACAGGGGAGAGAATTGAAGCCTCAGGGAAGGGGAGGACATGGCTTGACCAAAGTCACCTAGCTGGGGAAGTGGAGGAGCTTGTCTGGATACCAAGTTTCCAGAATCCCAGACCTTGTACATATCATCTCTTCTTTGTGAAGCCAGGCAGGTGACACCCAGTTGCAGGAATGTGACACCCAATTGCAGGCATGTTTTGGAGCAAATTAATGATCACTTGTATTTCTTTCCTGCACAAGGAATGACCTATCATTCCTATAGGAATAGCAAATCATGTGTGAACTAGACAGGGAGAAGTGAAATTTATATGTAAAATACCTAGAGTAAAAGAAAAGTAGGTGACTCAGAGCTGATGACATGTCATAGACCCTACATTCTTTAGGAGTCCAAAGGAGAAAAAGAGACCTCTGTGGCCTGTTAGTCAGGGAGGGCTTCTTGGAGGAGGCCAGCTCAGAATGGGCCTTTGGAGGCTGCATGGGACTTGAAGAGAGAAAAGGGAGAAGCAGGTGGGCTCTGAAGGTCCTCTGTCTGTCATTAGGACTCCCTTTTCACTGCATTGAGCTGTTCCCATCTGTCATTTTCTCTTCTCTCTCTGTATCTTCCTTCTTCTATTCCCTGTTCTTCTTCACCTTCCGTTTTGTTCTTTCTCTGCTTGTGCTCTCATTTCCACTTCACAATAGAGTTTAAATAGAAAGTAAAGGGTTTGTAATCAAATACCTTACCTTACCCATATAGCTCAGCAACCCAGTGAGAAAATCAGCTCCGTGTGTTATGCCCATTTAACAGGTAAGAAGAATGAGTTTCTGATTAGGGACAGAGGGCTTTCTTAGGATGCCTGACTTTCATTGCTAAAACCAGGACAATCTTGGTCATCCTAATTATGTGCTCACTTGCCAATGCTTTGGGATCATGTCTCTGGCTTGTTGGGCAGGGCCAGTGAGGTCATAGGATTACTATTAGGGTGGGTTGGTCCAGCTCTCTGCCTTTCCCTTTAGGAAGGGGAGCTGGCCACACATCCCTGGAGGATGGGTGCAGAAGAATGTGACCCAGATCCTGTCTGCAAGCACGAGTGGGAGCAGTGTTGCCATTGTGCCTGGTCCCTGACTCAGCCCTGGGGTATTCTCTGCTTGGAACTCGAGCAATTCAACTTTCCCTCTTGTCCTTTTGAATCCTGCAAAGACCCTTGGCATTCTGAGGCATTGAGGTTTTCCCCTCTTTGCTGACACTACTCAATGACTTTTTCCTTCTGACTTTAACAGGACAACTACTAGTACAAAGTCCTGTTCTCTTAAAAGGACTTAAACTTGGGTATATATAGACACACACACACACACACACATATATATAGTCTAGGCAGGGACTTTTGCATGTGACCATTACGCATGGGATGGATGCAGAACTCGGATTTGAATAGTTCAAAATCTATTTTTGGTCAGGACTCCCTAAACTAGATGAGTTCATCCTCAGAGTTTAGCTCAGACTTCTTTTGGCTGCCTGAGAAGTTTCTAGCCTCACTATTCCTGGTGTTGCACTGTCATAGCCATGTGAATCTTGATTGCAAACCTGCGTGTAAATATGAAAGCGACAGAATGAACAAAGGTCTATGCCCTTTACCACACAGCCTCTCTCAGACCAAGAGAGAAGGACTGCTTGGGTTGAAAATCAAGAGATTAAAATTCTAGTTCTAGCTCTGCTGCCTGTTTAATCTTAGGTGAGTTATTTCTTCTTCTAACTCCTCATCTTAAAGAATTGAACTAGATGTTTTCCAGGACCAGTCTTAGCTCTAGGAGGGCCCAGTTTCTCTGCCTTTTCAGGAAAGGCATCATGGTTAATGTTTAATGCGTTAGGCACTCATTTCCTTAGCTGTGTAGGTGAACAGGGTGTGATAGACTAGAAGTGGTGGCAATAGATGCCAAAAGCCAACTGTGAGGGCAACAGGGTTGGGACTGGAAGACACACTACTGGAAAAGCTAACAGCAATGGAAAAGTTAGGAGAAACTCCTCTTTAGCCCAGTAGGGTGGGGTTTATTTTGTATTGGGGCACATGGCTCTTCTAGGCTTGATCATTCCTGAGGACATGTTTGAGTTGATGCCCAACATGTACGCAGCACTTCAGAGTTTCTGAAGTCCTGGAACAGGCATTACGCCCTTGAATTCAGCCACAGGTGTGAGGCTGAGGGACACGCCATTGTTGTATAAATGAAAGTGAGGTCCAGAGAGATTTAAGGATGTGCAAATGCTAAGATGCGGAGGGACTCACCACAAATCTTTTGGCTTTGTGGTGTAGTGAAAATGTCCAGTGCCATTTTCACTACACCACAGCTGCCACCAACAGGGTCCACGGTAATGACGGAGTTACCAACGATGGTCAGAGTAATAGGAGACTGTGCTTAGAATCATAGCTTCAGTGATCTGGAAGCTTTGCTCACCCAGAATACTTCTTTGATTTCAAACAAAGAGGTATAAGTCAGGCATTCTCGTGGTTCTGTGTTTGCAATCAGTTAATGGTGACATCATTAAGACAGGAGTCACAAAGCACACACCCAGCGACGCGGGATAAATCATGAGGTCAAGTACACACAATAGGAGGCAGTTTAACAAGTAATAAACTGCCTAGCTTCACCTGGAGGAAGGATCTTCCAAGAAAGGGAAGCTTGCATCTGGTGACCAGGTGTGGGCCTGTGCGGCTGGATACCTTAACTTGTACCAGGTGATACTCCAAGAGCTTTACAGGCATTCATTTACTGACGCTTTACAGCAACTCCTTCCAGTGGCTACTACTATTATCCGTGTTTTTGAAGATCAGGAAACTGGGAAACAGAGAGGCAAGCTGAAGGAGACTGATACTGTTTGATATGGTTTGGCTCTGTGCCCTCACTCAAATCTCATTTCCAATTGTTATCTCCACCTGTCGGGGAGGGGCCTGGTGGGAGGTGATTGGCTCATGGGGGCAGACTTCCTTCTTGCTGTTCTTGTGATAGTGAGTTCTCACGAGATCTGGCTGTTTGAAAGTGTGTGGCACTTCCCGCTTCGTGCTTTCCCTCTCTCCTGCTCCACACGGTAAAGACGAGCTCGCTTGCTGTCCGCTTCCGCGTACGTTTCCTCAGGCCTTCCAACCATGCTACCTGTGAAGCCTGCAGAACTGTGAGTTAATTGAATCTCTTTTTTCCGTAAATTACCGAATCACAGGTAAGTTCTTTGTGGCAGCGTGAAATTGGACTAATACACTTGTTCAGGTGGGTGACTTCTGCCCTGGGTCATGTAGAGAGAGATTTCTGCTTGGAGCTTGGCCAGCATTTGAGTCCTGGAGCCACTTCTCTCTGCTCCCCTCACCTCTCCTCCCCATTCCTCCCCCTCCTCCTTTCTTCCTTCCTTGCTTCTTTCTTCATCTCTTACTCATTCCTTCTTTTTCTCTTCCTTCCTCATTTCTCGAGTGTTTACTAATGCCAGTAACCATGTATGGTTCTTGGGTTATATAGATGAGAAAAACACAGCCTCTATCTTTAAGGGAGTCAGAGCGTGGGCAGGGTTTGGACGTCGGAAAAAAGGTGCAGATGTGGGCATTAGTGGAAATGAGTTCACCAGCTTGTTTCCCTGTAAGAGAGAATGAAGGTTATGGGAGAACAGGAGTGTGGGCCACCTGCAGCAGGTAGGTCAAGACAGAATGGATGTAAGAGGTGGTGGTGGGAAAACATCAAAGGACATCAACAGCTTTGCAACTACGCTCATGCTGGGCTTGGTGCAGCCTCTGTCAGCAATCCTTTTATGGGGCCTTCTTCCAAAGACACCAGGGGCCTGGCACCTGGAAGGAGTTTGGAGCATGGACACCCACTGGTAGAGAAGGTGCTCATCTTCATGAGGCAGGCAGTAGGTGGAAGGACTGTGCTTAGGAACTAGATTAAAATGGTAAACTTTTCATAAGAGATAAGGTTATGAAGAAAGTGGAATTCCCTCCTGAGCCCAAAGGCCATGGGTAAAAGGCAGTCTTAACAGCAATCTTCAGCACCTTTCCTCGGCCAATTAAGTTACAGATGTTTCTTAAACTCAGAGCAGAAGCAGGTAGAAAGAAGCCACTGTGCTAAGTATTGGGGAGAGGGCACAGGGAAGTAGAATATAAGCCCCACCCACAGGTAGGGGCAGTCTGACTGGGGAGGGGAAGCAGCTTTGTTACTAGGTAATAGCTTTACAGTGCACCCAGTGCCAGATGGGCAATGCAAATGGGAGGGATGAGAGTGGGGTGGGGTGGGGTGGGGTGGGGTGGGGTGGGCTGGGCTGGGCTGGGCTGGGCTGGGCTGGGCTACCAGGCGAGCAGGGAAGGCTTCTGCAAGGAGATGGACCTTAAAGGAAGAGTAGGATTTGGCTGATGGTAGAGAGGATATCTGGGGCCAAGTAGCTGAGAAAGCAGTTCCTGCACCATTCCACAGGCTGAAGGATGCAGAGAGGCCGAGGGAACAGCTATGTGCAGGGACGAGGGGAAGAGGAATGTTTTAGAGACTCTTTCTCCCTCCCGGACTAGTTAGGGAGGTCCAGGGCTGCCTCACCTCCAGTGCCCACTGAATAGGACCTGATGTTGGGAATGCAAGATTGGAAAATATTCTTGGAAAAGAAGCCTCATCTGGTGGGAAAAATATTTGCTATTTTGCAAAGACTCCGAGGAGGCATTTCTTTCCCTTTTGACACCCTCAGGGCAGAACCCTTCATGCCACCTGAGTGGCAGGACCACAAGTCTGAATGAGGTTCTGTGGATGCCTATTGGCTCTGGTGATGAGACAGGCTTTGACTTCTTTATTGCTGTCTCTGTCCCTCTATTCTTCTGTGCTCTCTCCCTACCTCCAGCCCTTGCCACCTGCCTTTGCTCAGGCTGTGCCTATTGTGACTCCTATACCCCATTCCCTGACTTCCATGCTTCCAACTACCCTGCTTCCCAGCTTGCTGCCATCCATCTCCCCTTGTGAGAGCCCCTGGCCCGGCACCTCTTCTAAGCATAGATTATTCTCAATCAGTCGTTAGTCACCTAAAGAAAGCCTCACACACCCTATCAGACTGAGGGCTGGGCAAGCCCATGGCATAGGCACCTCTACTTTTCTTACAGTATCTAGCACACCCTTCTCGCCCTGGAAGGACTCAACAGACCATTTGTTGAATGAGTCAGGAAGTTCAAAGAAAAATCAGGGGATTCACCGTGAGCATGGCATGTTTGGGAGAGTGAGATATCTCTGGTGTTTCCAGATGAAGACGATGCAGCCACTGGTTTTTGTGCATGGCCTCACTATGATTTTCCCTCAGAAAATTTCGGCCCCTCTTTTTACCTCTGGGACCTCCACCTCCGTGATTCATTCTCTGCCCCTCTTACGATGATGATTTGGTGAGATTCTGATTCCAGGTCTCTAAGCTGTGTGCTTTCCTCCCGGCTCTCACAGTTGTCTGCCATGATAAGGAGGGCAGTTGGTGGGGCTGAGAGATGCCTCAGGACTTGTACCACCCCCAGGCCAGCTAAGGAGCGTTGTTTTTCTATTCATTCAGAGCACAGAGTGTGGGTGTGTGACTTGTTGGGGATCCAGGCCTGTGGAGGAGTTCAGCTGTGGCCCTGCCCACCTGCCCTGTGACCTCGGGGCCTGTCCCTGGACCTTTCTGGTGTTCCATTCTGATGATTTTCATAATGACATTTGGTGTGAACTGAAAATGCTGCTGATGTCACCTCTTCCAGCCTGGAAGGAAAGACAGGAATCTGCTGGGCCTGCCTGGAGCAGAGGGAGGATCCTGGATGGGGATGGAACAGCTGAGAAATTTACACCTGCAGGTGGTTGCTGCGCCCATGGAGATGTCAGCCAGATGCTGGTTCCTCAGCAGGGGGTGTGCAGATTGGGGTGGGTGCAGGGATGGGCTGGAAGGGAGATAAGGAATGAGGGGGGTTCTCTCTCTTCTGTATAATAATCTGCATCTGACAAGAAGCTTCTGTTCTCTTCCACTGGAAAGCTTTTAAGAATGCTGAAAAGGATAGGCAATTATAGGAAGGTTAGGTGCGCTTGATTGGATGTTGTTACAAATCACTCATTGTCATACAAGGCATTTGGAAAGGAGGCCATCGAGGACTGATTGCCGTTTAGGGTAAGTGATTTCTGTTTAGAGTGAGCAAGTAGATGAAGGCTTGGCTGGTGCTCATTGTCCTCTCCCTGTTTGCTGTTGGGTCGATGGTTTTTCTTGGCAAGAAGGGGTAGTTGCAGATGCTCACAGGATGGGTGGATGGGACGAGGAGGCTGGAGACCAGCCTTCTAATCCCACTCCCACGCCACCCTTTCTCCCATTACACTGATAGGGAAACTGAGTGTAAGGGGAAGGGAAAAGAGACTGGTCTAGCTGCACACAGCATGTCAGTGGAGACACTGGACCAGAGGCCATGTCCAGAGCCCAGGCCAGTGTTCTTGCCTGTGGCCGGGCTCTGAGATGACACTCCAATGACTAGGTGTTTCTATTAACACATACCATGGACAGCTGTGCGGGCTGAGCACACCTCACGTGGCAGCCCTTGCCATTCCAGGTACTACTCCATAATGTGTTCCTCTGGATCTTCACACCCTGTACACACACATCCGCTTTACTTCCGTGTCTGAAACACCACCGTAATGGAGAAACTTCCTTCGATCTTGAAGTCTATTCTATCTTTATGAGTCTGAATTAACGTGCAAGTGTTCTGGGAAGGATTGCACTGTAAGCAACCAGGGAACAGTGGACTAGTAACAGAGGGATCCACAGATGGAGAAAGACGGTGGAAGAAAGAACGTCAGAAATAAACTTCAGCAAGTCCTCCATTTGGTACAGCAAAAATTCTCCCATGATTTAACCAATGAGGAAAATGAGGCAGAGGATGGCCAATGAACATACTTTTTTTTTTTTTTGAGACAGTCTCACTTTGTCACCCAGGCTGGAGTGCAATGGCACAATCTCAGCTCGCTACAACCTCTGCCTCCTGGTTTCAAGTGACTCTCTTGTCTCAGCCCCCTGAGTAGTTGGCACTGCAGTCATGTGCCACTATGCCTGGCTAATTTTTGTATTTTTAATAGAGACAGGGTTTTGCCATGTTGGCCAGGCTGGTCTTGAACTCCTGACCTCAAGTGATCCACGGCCTTGGCCTCCCAAAATGCTGGGATTACAGGCGTAAGCCACTGTGCCTGGTCTTTTTATTTTATTTTAAACATTTCATCTATGTATTTATTTTGAGACCACGTTATGAGACTGACGAATTTTCGTGTTTTTGGCAGAGATGAGGTTTCACTATGCTGCCATGGCTGGTCTCGAACTCCTGGGCTCAAGTGATTCACCTGCCTTTCCCTCCAAAAGTGCTGGGATTACAGGTGTGAGCTGCTGTGCCTCGTTCCAAGGAACATACTTATGCTTGGAGTCATCCCTGCCTTTGTTCGGCCAGTTCTGAGTATAAACTGTTAGGGGTTGAATTGTGTCACCCTGCAAAATGTTGAAGTTCTAGCCCCCATGACCTCAGAATGTGACCTTATTTAGAAATGGGGTCTTTATAGAGGTCAGGAAGTTAAAATGAAGTCAACAGGGTAGACCCTGATCCAATATGACTGGTGTCCTTGTAAAGAGGGGAAATTGGGATAGAGAGATAGAAATGCACGGGGGAAGACTCTGAAAAGACTCAGAGAGAATACCATATGAGGGCAGAGATCTGGGCAATGCATCCATAAGCCACAGAACCCCAAAGAATGCCAACAACCATCAGAACCCAGGACAAGAGCCTGGAACAGATCCTTTCCCACAGCCCTCAGAAGGAGCCAGCTCTGCTGACACCTTGATTTTAGCCGCCAGGACTGTGAGACAATACATTTCTGTTTAAGCCACCTTGTTTGTGATACTCTGTTACGGCCACCCTAGGAAATGAACACAGTAAGAATATCCTCTTCTCCCTTTGTTTTTCTTCTTATTACCTAACTTGACTCCGCAGCTTTAGTTTATTGGGATGAAACCCCCCTGGTGGTGTGGTGGTTGTGTTAATGTTATCTGGATTTAGGATAAAGCAGATCCTGGTTGTGTGATCGAAACTGTGGGACAATCCTAGCATCTCTACCCTGTACCAAGCAGGGAAATTCCTTCATTTAATCATTTAACAACTGTTTGCTGAGTGCCTACTAAGTGCCTGGCACTGTGCTGTGTGCTGGAGACACAAAGGCACACAAAACACTTTCCTCCCTCCTGAGGAGCTCACAGTCATGCAGACAAATAATTGTGGGGTGATGGTGTGCAACACAGCGATGGTGATGGTACCGAGTTTTACAGGATTACAGAGCAGAGGAGGGCACCTGGGAAGAGATAAAAGAAGCAGGGGGGTGACAGAGAAGAGGCCACAAGAGCTGAGCCTCCAGGGGGTTCTCTAGGTCACCAAGTAGAAAGGCTGCTCCATGTAGATGTGACACCATGAGTAAGGGAACAGGGACACAGAACAGTGTGTGTGCATGTGTGAGTGCCTGTGATGTTCTTAGAAGCAATGGATTCATCCATGCACAGCACACCAGTTCAGGCAGATCCCTCACAAGCTCAGTAATGCTTCTTCTTAAAATGGGTCTCAAATCCAACTGATATGGTTTGGCTGTGTCCTCATCAAAATTTCACCTTGAATTCCCACGTGTCGTGGCAGAGACCCAGTGGGAAGTAATTGAATCATGGGGACAGGTCTTTTCTGTGTTGTTCTCATGATAGTGATTAAGTCTCATGAGGTCTGATGGCTTCAGAAGGTAGAGCTTCCCTGTACAAGCTCTCTTGGCCTGCTGCCATCCCTGTAAGACATGACTTGCTCCCCCTTGCCTTCAGCCATGATTGTAAGGCCTCCCCAGCCATGTGGAACTGCAAGTCCACTAAAATCAATCATCAATCAATCTTAATATCTCTCTCTCTCTCTCTCTCTCTCTCTCTGGTAAATTACCCAGTCTCAAGTATGTTTTTATCAGCAGTGTGAAATGGACTAACATACCAACCTAAACTACTGAGTGTGGTCAAGTCTGGCTTTTGTCTCCAGCTACCTGAGCCAGCCCTTGCCTTGGTAGGGTCTTTTGCCTACACTTCTGAAGGAAAGTCTCTGAAGTTCCTTTTCAGATCACCTTCCTCTTTTATGGAACTGTCCTTTTAGCTTCCAACCCTTTGACACAGGACACTCAGGTCAATTCAGACTTCCTTTGCATGTCTAGACTGGGGTCTTCGTAGCACTTGTGTGTGTGTGTTTGCATGTGCCATTCTTTGACTATATTTTCTTAATTAAAAAGAACATTAATCAATTGAAAGGTTAGGTGTGCTTGGAAACAGTGCCTTGCTCTGTTGCCTGCTGGGTGGATATGAGGGTCTGTGTTGGGAGAATGGAGAAAAAAAAACTGAGTTTGAAGCAATAGCTTTAGAGAGACATTTGGTAATTTGTGAAAACACCTAAAGTCCAACTTAACATGTGAAATACCTTCATAAAATTGGAGTGGGCTTTCCCAGCACACACTATTCTGCGACCAAGCTCTGAAAAGACAGATGAAGAAAGCTGTCGTTGATTACTGGTGATTAGAGGATGCCCAAGACATAATTTCTTGCTGTGTTCCTGTGATTCATCTTAGGAAATGCATACTGGACCAAGAATAAGACCTGGGTTCTAGTCCTGGTTCTCCTACAAATGACCTTGGAAAAATCGTTCTCACTCAATGGGGCCTCAGTTTCCCTACCTACAAAATGTTTTTTTTCCAATTCTAACATTCTATCATATTTCCTTTATATATTCCCATCATCTTCAGGGCCCTGAAAATGCTACTTGTTTTTACATTGTCATTTGTAAGTCGGGCACTCTTGAGTATAGCATACATGGGAAAGTCAAATTCACTACCTGGTCCTTTGTAGATAATCATCTTGGAGAGTAGGGCAAAGTCAAAGCCTGTGTGTGTATGTGTATGTGTGTGTGTGTGTTCACACTTGCGCATGTATTCATATGTGCGTACATCAAACTTTCTTTTCTTTTCCTGAGACTGGGAGCTATTGTGGAGTTTAAAGGACGATTTGTAGTTCAAAGATTTACTCTAATAGCTTGCTGAAAATGGCAGAAAGTTAGATTCGAATCCTGGCTCCGCCACTTAGCAGTTTCTGGGAATTTGCAGGTCACCTAACCTCCGTGAACCTAGTTCCTCATCTGTGAAAATGACTATAACTGGAGAACTCTTGAGCAAATAAAGTTGGCTGATTCAACAAGGCTTTATGAAGTGTTGATTGTATGCTGGACATTGTTTGGATACTGGATAATCCAGAATGAATAAGATAGGCTGCATTCCTATCTTTTAAGGGATTATAATATCAGTGGGAGAGATGGATAATAAATAGGTAAATAAGGAAATACACAAAAAATGTAGTTAAATGCTATACAAAGCAAAGAGAGTGCTAAGATACATAATGTGGGTGGGGGGGGAGGGCCCTAACCTAGATAGGGTTGTCGGAGAAGATTTATCTGGGAAGGAGAAATTGGCCCAGCTGGGGTGAGGTGTGGTCAGGTATATGAAAGGATTGTTCAGGAAGAAAGAGTGTGTGCCCCTGAGCTGTGAACGGTCAAAAGATGTGCACGTGGAAATGTCTGGCCAGCAATATGGCATTGTAGGAATGGGTGTGGGGTGGGATTCGTATTAAGTCTTCTTATGCCTTGTCTGTGGTAGCCATGAAGTTTTTCCTCAGGGACCTGCAAAAAATGTTCTACTCCAGTTTACATCCATGATGATTGCACTGAGAGCATTTTGTAGTAGGTGGGTAGGTGTGTGCACACATGTGCACGTGAAGTGTAGCGTGTGTATGAGTGTGTACACTCATAAACGCAGGGACGATTGCAGGCTTGTCACCAGCTCACACTGAGAACATCACCTGCATCGCTTGTTCCAATGGTGAAATTAAGCCCATTTCGCAAATAAGATCAGTTTCTAACTCTGAGCCAGGGACTAAGGGATCGGGCTCATTTTCCCTGCTCTGCTTTCCCTAAAGATAAAAAAACGTTTGCAAATTGTGACATCCACATCAGATGCTAATAGCACGGTGGGGACTCTCCAGCAGAACTGATAAACTTCTCAGATTGGGGGCAAACTGTTGAGAGAGAACAGCTCCAGATGTAACGTTTGGAGCTTACATCCAAGAAATGTTAGCATTTTGGAATGTTCAGAAGTAAAGCTCCCGGAAATAAATGTCTGGGAGGAATTATGGGTCTGATACAATAGAAGAAAGCAAAAGCCGGTCACCTTCAGCTTTCTCCAGGGACCTGAGTAGGCCAGGAGCTTCCATGTGTCAATTCTGGAAAATAACTCAATATCTGAAGCACTGATGTAATAAAAAAACACAGACACCTAAGATTCCTGACCTATTAGGGCTTTAAGTTCAACTCTCCTCATGCTTAGATGAGGAAATTGAGTCCTAGAGGCATGAAGTACTGTGAAATATCACATACCTGTTTGGTCACGTAAGGAGCAAGGACAGCAGAATCCAGGTGTAGTGATTTGTGCTTTACTGCCCTAGGCTGATTTCCTAATGTCATATTTGGAGGAGTGGGCAGAAATTCCTGTTTCTTTGTTTCATGGTGTTGCCAATAACATCCAGTGTTATAAAGCCTGAGAATCAAGATGTTAAACCTCAAATATGTATCATGTCTTGTTTTCCTGCTGGGTTATAGATGAGCTCTTAAATATGGACAGGTGTTGGTGTTTTGCTATGCAAAGGGCCCTGGGCACTGGTGTGGAGGAGCAGAGAACTGCATCCCAAAGCCAAGAGGGCCTCTCTGTGTTTGCCTGACAGACACAAATAGCTAAATTAACATAACTATCTTAATGGAAAACAAATTAGAAGGTTAGGTTAAATAAGCCCATGGAAGCATTTTGCTGCATATTCCTTCAAGGGAGATGTGGTGGAAAGAGCAGGGGCCTGCACTTGCTATTAAGGCCATTGCTGGTGGAGCTTGGGTGGCTCAGGAACAGTGGATGCAGATTAGGAGGTGTCTCCTTGGAGGCCCTGCTTGGAGAGGTGGAGGCTGAATGTCTACGCTCCAGAAGCGCGTGCACCCCTTGCATCAGGCCAGCACTGTCCAGGCAAGGGCTGCTTTGTCTCATACGCTGCTGAATCACATTCTGTTGCAAGTTCACCTTGGTGAATGCACTGCCTGTGTCACATGTGAGAGGCTGTCTTCAGTAGGGGTCCCTGATAAGCAGACTCTGAGATGCAGATAGGTAATTAAAGAGGTGCCTGGGGTCCACACCTGGGGAAGGGCAGGGAGGAAGTGGGGTTGGGCAGAGGGGAAAGTGCAGTGTGATGTGAGCTACTGATTGCCTCAGCAGACCCCAGGGCACAGCCTGGAACTGAAACGACCTCCAGAATTGCCCTGAATTGGGCTGAAATGGCCAGGTCTTTTTCTGTCACTGTGTTGAGGGCACTCCGGGGAGGGGCGGATTTGTGAGTGATACAGATCTGCTGCTGAGCAGCCTCCGCTGGAGCTGACAGCTGGGCCTCTGCTGGTGACTCTCCCAGCAGCTATGACAGGTGTTCCAGAGAGAGGACTGCCTTTATTTTTCTAAATGTATCTTTGGGTCAACTGTGTAGGTTTTTTTTGAAACAGAGTCTCACTTTGTCATCTAGGCTGGAGTGTGCTGGTACAATTTCAGCTCACTGCAACCTCTGTTTCTCTGGTTCAAATGATTTTCATGCCTCAGCCCCCCAGGTAGCTGGGATTACAGGTGCCCAGCACCACACCCAGCTAATTTTTGTATTTTTAGTGGAGACAGGGTTTTACCAGGTTGGCCAGGCTGGTCTCAAACTCCTGATCTCAGGTGATCCACCCGCCTCGACCTCCCAAAGTGCTAGATTACAGGTGTAAGCTACCATCCCTGGCCCATGAGAGGTTTCTTTCCCCCACACTGACCAATCTGACCAATTCTCTGACACCACCTCAGTGTCCTACAGTTCAAGTCAACTCAATTGTGATGCTAAGCAGTGTTAGTGCAGACCCCACAAGTTACGGGCTCAGTCCCATAAGACTGGCCCCCATTTCAGATGCCAACATAGGTTCCCTGGTCACTCACACTTCTGTCTGACTCAGCTACAAATTGGAGGTCCCCTTGACCTCCTTTTTGGGTTCAATAATTTGCTGGAGCAGCTTTGAGGGACCCAGTAAACAGTTTACTTACTATTTTTGGCCAATGATGAGAAAGGGTATTTTAAAGGATACAAATGCACCACCAACTGAAGAGACACACATGGTGAGGGGTCCTGAGCACAGGGCTTCTGTCTCCAGGGAGTTAGGGCGCACTACCCTTCCGGCGTGCTGATGTGTTCCTGTTCACCAACCCAGAAGATCTTGGAACCCTATCCTTTTGGGTTTTTAATGGAGGTTTCCTTAGAGAACCATGATTGATTACATCATTGGTCATTGGTGATCAACTCAACCTTTAGCTTCTCTTCCTCCTGGAAGGTCAGGGGATGGGGCTCAAAGTTCTGACCCTCTAGTCACAAGGTTGGTTTCCCTGGCACAGCCCCTATCCTGAGGCTATCCTGAAGCCCTAACCATCAGCCCATTATCATAGAAAAAGACATGCTTCACTTCAGAGATTCCAAGGGCTTTAGGACCTATGTGTCAGGAAACAGGTGGAAGACCAAAATATATAGTCCTGTGTAGAGTGAGGAGATGATTAGGCCAACAGAAGACTGGATATATGACCCTGGTCCCATCTTATGCTCCCATAATACTGTATTTTTGCTGTACCTTTTCTAAACATACATGTGTTATAATTGTCTACAGTATCAGTAAAGTAATATGCTGTCCAGGTTTGTAACCTAGAGCAATAGGCTTACCATATAGCCTAGGTGTGGAATAGGCTATACCATCTAGGTTTGTGCAAGGATGCTCTACAATGTTGTACAATGACACATGTCTTAGAATGTATCCTGTTGAACACATGACTGCATTTATTAGATTGCAATGTCATGCTACCCTTATAGGCATCTATCCTCATAGGTGTGCAATGAGACTTGTCTATTACCCTGACCTAGTGCTGAGTCATTGGAATGTAGGCATCTGCTGAGATATCCTGCCCAGGACGCCTTCAGGTCTAGGGGATCCTCTGCTTTCTCTGCTGTTCTTTGGGGAATGGGAACCATCCAGCTACTTCCTTGCCATGCTGGAATGTGAAATTCGTGTGAGGATGAATATGGCTTGGGTGTACCATGCTGTCACTTCCTCTCTGGGTTTATCCACTTCTGTAGAACTTATCTGTTAGGGACTCAAATGTGTCCCCCTGCAAATCCATATGTTGAAGCCCTAAACCTCCCCCCACCCATGTGACTGTAGTTGGAAATAGGACCCTTAGAGAAGTCATGAAGGTTAAGTAAGGTTGTAAGTTTGGGACCTCATCCAATAGGACAGTGTTTTCATACGAAAAGGAAGAGACACCTGAGAGCATTCTCTTCTCCAAAGGGGCACAGAGGAAAGGCCAGGTGAGGACCCAATGAGAAGGCAGCTGTCTGCAAGCCAGGAAGAGAGGTCTTACCAGAAACTCCATCCTGCTGGTGCTTTGATCTTGGACTCCATACCATGAAGCAATAAATTCCTGTGAAGACACTCAATCTGTGGTTTCCTGTTATGGCAGCCTGAGCAGACTGAGACAGCATCCCCAGAAGGGATCTAGCTGGAGCATTGAGCTCCTCTGCTCTCCTATCCCTTCCAAATCTCATATTCTTACCCTGTCCCGTCAACCAGAAAATGTGCTGCAATTCAGTTGCAAAAATAAAGATGAAGTCTAACAATAGATTTAGAAAAAATATTTACATTCATAAAAGATTCATAGCTGTAATATACAAAGAGCTCTTAAAAATTAATAAAAACATAACCAAACAAAACAACAGGCAAAGGATATGAATAAGCAGCTCACTGAGAAGCAAATCTAAATGACCAACAAACACATTAAGAAATGCTCAAGCTCACTAGAAAATACAAATTAAAGCAGCATTGAGTTATCACTTTCCACCCATCAGACTGGCAAACATTAAGAAGACCAATAATATCTATTGTTGGAAGAGATGCAGGGCAGAGGGAATTCATAGATGCTGCTGGAGGAAATGTAAATGGTTTCAGCCTTTTTGGAAATGGCATCGGAATAGCTTGTAAAATAAAAAGAATGTATATCCCCTTCTATCCAGCAGTCCCACTTCTGGGAACCTATTTCACAGAAATAAAAGCACCAAAGAGTAAGGGTAGATATGCAACGTTGCCTCAAAGGAAATGTCCATCAGTAGGAAGAGTTGAATAAATTATAGTACATTTCATATCACAAATACTATGCAAACATTAAAATAAATTAATTTCAAAGCTGCTCATTTGGAGAAATCTACAAAATATGAAACAAGCAAAGTGCAGAGAAGTGTGTAAAAATGATCCTTTTGTAAAATAATGACAACCTTCCTTATATGAAAGGTGGAGGGAGAAAGGGAAGGAGTAAATCTTCCCCAAACTGAGCTTGTATGATATGATCCTCTTAAATAGTGTGGCAATACATAAAGACGTGTATGAGAGAATGGCCACCAAGTCATTATTTCAGGGTTGAGAAATTTCAAGTAATTTCTTTCTCTGTTATACTTCTATGTACTGTTAGAAAAAGTTATAATGAGCATTTATTTTTATAGTAGTCATGCATTGTACTTAAAGAAAGAATCTCACCACCCTCTGCAGCCCAGCACACCACACTGCAGCCCAGCACAGAGGCTGATTAATTGACCCCACATATTTCTCCCAGGAGAGGCTCTGTAGGAATGATGCACCCTTTGGGGACACCCAGCCCTAGTGTGTTAAGTTCTTTTGGGCATCGCCTGTCCCCTCCTCCTTTCAGTGCCATTTCCTTCCTTGGGCCCCTGAGCTTGGGGTCTCAGGCCTCAGTGAGGACTCACCCTGTGTCCCATCCCTGGCCCTAGATGGGGCTATTCCACCAGCTGCCTTTGGGTCTCTAGAGAAGCCAGACCTCTCTTGGCTGGGCCCCAGATCTACTCCTTGTGCCTCTGGTTCAATTTCCAGTTCTCTCCCTGAACTCATGACCAGTGGTCCTCCTTGGGTAGTGCCTGGGAATCCTACTGTTTCTCATCCAAAAATACCTTCTCAAAAGCTTGTTACTCCATTAATTCTGAATTTCCTGAATTGCTTTTTCAGATTAAGTATGGGCATCCCTCAGTGTCTGTGGGGGATTGGCTCCAGGACATCCTGTGTATGCCCAGATCGAAAGATGCTCAAGTTTTTTTTTTTGAGACGGAGTTTTGCTCTTGTTACCCAGGCTGGAGTGCAATGGCGCAATCTCAGCTCACCGCAACCTCCGCCTTCTGGGTTCAGGCAATTCTCCTGCCTCAGCCTCCTGAGTAGCTGGGATTACAGGCACGTGCCACTGTGCCCAGCTAATTTTTTGTATTTTTAATAGAGACGGGGTTTCACCATGTTGACCAGAATGGTCTCGATCTCTTGACCTCGTGATCCACCCATCATGGCCTCCCAAAGTGCTGGGATTACAGCCACCGCGCCCGGCCAAGTTTTGTTTGTTTTTTTTTATATATATAAAATGATGTGTTATTGGCATGTAACCTAAGCAAATCCTCCCATACACTTTAAGTCATTTCTAGATTACTCATAATTCCTGATGCAATGCCTACACATCACTTCATTCCTGAAAATTCAACGTAGTACTTGATGCATGGCAAAATAAAAACTTGCTTTTTGGAACTTTGTGGAATTAAAAAAAAATTTCAATCTGCAGTTGGTTGAATCTATGGACGCAGCATCCACAGATACGGAGGGATGACTATTTTTCTCTCAAACCCCATTCTGCGTCTCACATTTTACCTTGCTATAGCTACACCATTCCTGACGTCCCTCCTCTTCTGAGAGGTGCTGGTTATTTGGCCAGGGCTGGGAGTGAGCTTCCTGAAGGATTCCTAGGATATCTCACAGCAGGGAAGTGGAGAAAAATCTAAGCAGAGACCTCCAGGAGGAGAGCAGGGCAGGAGCCAGAGAGAGCAGAGGCTCACACCCACAGGAAAGTCAGGGACAGAATGAATGAGAGGGAAGCCAGAATGAACGAGGGGGCAGAAGTAGGCTGGGAGCACCCGTGGTCCCTCTGTGGGTTCTGGTATAAAGGCATCCACTCCTCGATGGGGTGCTGTACTGTTGGAATATCATGAGCAAAGGTTGATGTGGATCAGAGGAATCAGGAAAGAATTTAAGGAGTCCAAAGTCTAATTGGATGCTGGAAAATGGATAGTTTATTTTTTATTTTTAAAAAGGCTATTCATATTTTAGATAATCTTATCATGTGAAAGCTGAAAAGGACCTTAGAGATAATCTGGCTCTATGTTGTCAAGTACAGTAGCCGTTAACCACATGTGACTATTGAGCCCTTGAAATGTAGTAGCTAGCTGAACTGCAACGCGCTGGAGTGTGCAAAAGATATATCCAAATTTTAAGACTTTGAGAACAGTAATGTAAAATATCTCCTAAAAATTTTTCATATTAATTATACGTTGTACTTTTGGGACATGTTGGGTTATATGCAATATATCATTAAAATTTTTATTTTACTGCTTTTTTTTAATGGCATGATCTTGGCTCACTGCAACCTCCGCCTCCTGGGTTCAAGTGATTTTCCTGCCTCAGCCTCCCGAGTAGCTGAGATTACAAGCATGCATCACCATGCCTGGCTGATTTTTGTATTTTTAGTAGAGACAGGGTTTCACCATGTTGGTCGCCTGGTCTCTAACTCCTGACCTCAAGAGATCCGCCTCCTCGGCCTCCCAAAGTGCAAGGATTACAAGTGTAAGCAACTATGCCTGGCTTATTTTTTAAGGCAACAGAAAATTTAATGTCCCATAGTTGGCTCACATTGTATCTAATCTATTGGACAGGGGTTGGCAAACTTTTCCTGCAACAGGCCAGATAGTAAATACTTTAGGCTTTATAGGTTGAATGGTCTCTATCCCAACTATCCAAGTTTCCCATTGTAGTGCTTGAGGCCTGTACGGAAATAAGCCACAGGCCAATGGCCTGTAGGCTCTAGCTGGCTGTCCCATGTCTGGACCAATCCTCTAATTATAGAGCTGCAGTTATTAGTGCCTGGAGAGAGAGAGGGTTACACGTGTCATGTTAAGCTAATAACAGAATTTATTAGATTTTCTGCCTGGTCTATTTATTTCCTATTTCAATAAATAAACAAGATAGCAGGTATCCCTCTGTGGATAAAAATATTATTCTATATAAATTTGAAGTCTAAATATGCAGTAATTATTGTGATTCCTCAAAGAGACTTCTCCAAGACTAAATCCGACTAAAAGAGGCTCAGATATTTCTGTTGATAGCTCTGGTGTATCTCACCCATCTTCTGATCAATGGTAAGAGTCTCTATAAGTAAGGCTGGTGAGGTTTTTGTAAGCTCTGATATTTGGGGGCAGTTGAATTTGTGTGTGTGTGTGTGTGTGTGTGTATGTATGTATATATATATATATATATCTCAAATACAGAATGAGGAGAAGGGCAAGAAGAGTGAAAATGGAATCCTGATTCAGTTGGCGAGAAATATCTAATTGATTCTTCTTTGCTTATGGGTTCCATCTCTAGCCTCAAGTCCTTTTGCTCCTCAGGACAAATGAGTAGGTCACCATGCCAACCTACCTGCTCTGGCTTTGGTGACAGCCCCTTCATATTGGGTGTGGGTCAGTACTACGGCAGGAAACCACCCACTTGACATTCAGGTTCCCTCTTGGGTAGGGATTTCAGCATAAGAACATTTCATGGTTCCTAAAATCCCTCTCCTTTGCCACATCCTAGCTGTGCCTTGCATTTTGGCCACTAATGAAACCGGATCTTCTCTTTAATAACTGTTACATGCTCCATCCCTTTAGAAGCTTATAATCTTCTTGAGGCATATTTCTGTTTTAAAAATATGACTGTTAGTAATTTTTAAAAAATGTTTTATGAAATATTTAAGATATGAAAAGGCTTTACAGGTTAGTATAAGAATGCCCATGCATTGCTCTGGGCATTCTTATATTTCCCACGGCATCTTCCCAGGTCACCTCTGCCTTGAATTTGTTGTTTATCATTCTCATTCCTTTTATTTTTTACAGCTATGTATGTGCCTCTAAATATTATGTTCTCCAGATTTAAAAATTTTACATAATTTATACCATAATGTATATATTCTGATACTCATTTTTATTTTGTTTTTAATATTTGCCAAAATTATGTTTCAAAAATTTATCCACATGATACATTGATTTGGTTTTGCTGCTAAATAAATTTTCATTGTACAAACACGCAATTTATGTTTCTGTTCTCTTGGTGATGAATACCAGGTTGGTTGTAACTTTTTCTCCACAAACAATGCTACCTCAAATGTTTTTGTGCCCATTTCCAAGAATCTGGGATATATACCTTGTGATGGGTTTCCTTGAGCCTAGGGTATGTACATGATACAGTTTGGCTTTGGGTTCCCACCCAAATCTCATCTTGATTGTAGTCCCCAAGTGTTTAGGGAGATAGAGACCTGCTGGGAAGTGATTGGATTATGGGGGTAGTTCCCTCATGCTGTTCTTGTGATAGTGAGTGAGTTCTCATGAGATCTGGTGGTTTTATAAATGGTAGTTTTTCCTGTGCTCTGACACACTCTTCTCTCTGCTGTTACCTTGTGAAGAAGGTGTCTGCTTCCCCTTCCACCATGATTTTGTTTTCTGAGGCCTCCCCAACCATGAGGAACTGTGAGACAATTAAACCTCTTTCCTCTATAAATTACCCAGTGTTGGATATTTCTTCATAGCAGTGTAAAAATGAGCTAATACAGTACATCTGCAGCTTTTTTTTTTAATTAGGGAGGGAAGGAGGAAGGGAAGAAGGCAGGAAGGGAGGGAAGGAGGAAGGGAGGGAGAAAGGAAGGGATGAAGGGAGGAAGGGGGGAGGGAGGGAGGGAGGGAGGGAAGGGAAGGAAGGAATTCAAGCAATGAGAGAGACATTGCCAACCTGGATCTAGAGGTTTACAAGTTGATTTCTTTTTTTGAGAGAAGGAAAGAAAAAAAAATGAGTAAAGGAGAGAAAGAAAGAGGAAGAGAGAGAGGGAGGGTGAACGGAAATATTGCTTTATTCTGAAAAAAATGGGTATTAATAATGGCCAATCAATGTTTCCTTTAAACCTATGAGTAGGTGTGATGTGGTATTGACAAGAATGTATATTTTATGTATTTGAAGTGGAGAGCTCTATAAATATTTGTTAAGTTTACTTGTTCCAGATCTGAGTTCGAGTCCTTGATATCCTTATTAATTTTCTGTCTCATTGAATCTAAGTCTCTATGTATCTGGGTGTTAGGATCATTAGCTCTTGTTGTTGTATTGATCCTTTTACCACTATATCTTTGTTGCTTTAAAATCTATTTTATCCGATACGAGAATTGCAACTCCTGCTTTTTATTTATTTATTTTATTTATTTATTTATTTATTTTTGCTCTCCATTTGGTTGGTAAATCCTTCTCCATTCCTTTGTTTTGAGTCTTTGTGTATCCTTGCATGTGAAACAGGTCTGAATGTAACATGCCGTTGGGTTTTGGCTGTGTCTTTTGATTGGGGGATTTAGTTGATTTAAATTTAGGGTTACTGCCATTTGATGTTAACTGGCTGTTTGATCCATTCGTTGATGAAAATTTTTCTTTATGTTGGTGCTCTTTACTTTTTGGTATATTTTTAGTAAGGCTAATTACTGGTTGTTTCTTTCTGTGTGTAATGCTTCTTTCAGAAGCTCTTGTAAAGCAGGCCTGGTGGTAATAAAATCTCTGAGTACTTGCTTGTTCATAAAATATTTTATTTTTCCTTCAGTTGTGAAGCTTAGTTTGGCTGAATATGAAATTCTGGGCTGAAGGTTCTGTTCTTTGAGGATATTGAATATTGGCCCCCACTCTCTTCTGGCTTGTAGAGTTTCTGCTGAGAGATCTGCTGTAAGTCTGGTAGGCTTGCCTTTGTGGGTAACCTGACCTTTCTCTCTGGCTGCCCTTAGTATTTTCTCCTTCGTTTCAACCCTGGTGAATCTAACGATTATGTGCCTTGGGGTTGCTCTTCTTGAGGAATATCTTTGTGGTGTTCTCTGTATTACCTGGGGTTGAATGTTGACCTGCTTTGCTAGTTCAGGAAGATTTTCCTGAATAATATCCTGAAGGGTATTTTCCAGCTTGGATTCATTCTCCCCGTCACATTCAGGTACACCTATCAAACGTAAATTTGGTCTTTTCACATAGTCCCACATTTCTTGGAGACTTTGCCCATTCCTTTTTATCCTTTTTTCTCTAATCTGGTCTTCTTGTTTTATTTCATTAAGTTGGACTTTGACCTCTGATATCCTTTCTTCTGCTTGAACAATTCGAGTGTTTAAACCTGTGCATACTTCTCGGAGTTCCTGTATTGTATTCTTCAGTTCCACTAATTCACTTATATTCCTCTCTAAGTTGTCTATTCTCAATAGGATTTCATCAAACCTTTTTTCAAAGTTCTTAGTTTCTTTACATTGGACTACAACATGATCTTTTAACTCACAGAAGTTTCTTATTATCCATTCCCTGAAGAGTGATTCTGTCATTGGGATGCGCTCGTTCTCCATCAAGCCTTGTTCCATGGTTGATGTGGAACTGTGATCATCTTTAGAGGGAGAGGTGTTCTGATTTTGAGTATTCTCAGCCTTTTTACGCTGGTTTCTTCCCATCATTGTAAATTTATCCTCCTGTCGTCTTTGAAATTATCAACTTTCAGATTAGGTCTCTTGAGTGGACGTCCAAGTTGTTAGTTCCCAGGGCCAGAACTGCGGCGTTAAGACTGATGGTGCTTTTCTGCCCAGGATTCTCCTGTCTGGCTTCTTTCTTGTGTCCGTAATGGGTGACTCTGCCTTCCTGGGGCTCCAAACCTCGGTCAGAAGGGAAACCAGTCTCGTTTACTCTGCGCTGAGAGCTGCCGCGCTGATGTGCTGTCACAGCTGCTGTGCCAGTCTCAGGAGTTGTGCTGGGGGCCCGTGTGGGTCCTCCAAACCTTGGTCAGAAGGGGAGCCGGCCCTGTTTACTCTGCTCTGAGAGCTGCCGTGCCGAGGTGCCGGTGAAGCCGCTGCGCCAGCCACAAGAATTGCCCTGGCGACCCATGTGGGTCCTCCAAGCCTCAGTCAGAAGGAGCGCCGGCCCTGTTTACTCTGCTCTGAGAGCTGCCGTGCCGAGGTGCCAGCAAAACTGCTGCGCCGGCCACAAGAGTAGTGCTGGCGGCCCGTGTGGCTCCTCCACTGGGGATCTTCTGCTCCGTGAGTGACCAGAATTTGTCTGAAAGTGTGGCATCCCCTAGTTCTCTGCGCTTTGACTGAGAGCTGCAATCCCGAGCTGTTATCAATCGGCCATCCCATCTGCAGCTTTTTACTGTATAGTGACAAATTGATCTCCAATGTGATTGCACTGATTTGTATGCTACTCACCTTCTTATTCTTCCTTTTTTTTCACCAACACTTAGTGTCATAAGACATTCATCTTTTGTTGTTGTTCATTTAATGGTTATGAAATGGTAGCATTTCAGATTGTGCATTTTTTTTCTGATTTCTAGTGAGCTTGATCTTTCTTTTTTCTTTCATAGTTTTACTTGAGTTTTTTGTTCTGTGAATTGCCTGTTCATATCTTTTGCCCATTTTTCTATCGAGCCATTTGTCTCTTTTAGTAATAGACGTTTATACATTCTAAAAAGTTATACTCAGTTGGTTATGTGTCTTGCAAACATCTTTTCTCAAGTTTTGGGTAGTCTTTGCCACTTTTAACAGTCTTCAAAGAAGTAGAAGAATCTTGCTATGTTTCCCAGGCTGGACTCCAACTCTTGGGCTCAAAGGATCCTCTCATCTCAGGCTCTTGAGTAGCTGGGACTACAGGAATGTACTACTGTGTGTGGCTGAGGTTTTCTACTTTAATATGGTGATAAGCTTCAGTCCCATGTTGGGTGATGTGGGAGCTGTGGATAGGGGCCAAGAACAGTGGTCTCAGAAATACATGTTGCTATAACTCTCCCTACCCTTCAGCCCAGAGAACCCTGATACAGATAAAATAGCTAAGCAGACTAGAGGAAAAGAAGGCAACCTGAGTTCCCTGCTTCGTGATTTTTTTGGATTCTTAATGTACTACTTCGAATCCCAAGGTAATAATTGTCAAATGCCTCAATTGTAGGATAACTTAATTAAATATTACTTACAAGAGTTTGATATTCATTATTTGGCTTCAATTACTGTCTTTGTCTCCTCCCCTCTGTCTCCCACACTGAAGTGCTCTCTCCCCTCTCTTATTCCAAAGGTCTAATTAGGCTAATGGCTGCTGCTTGCAGTGACCTTGTGTCTGTTGAAAAACAAAAGAGTAAATAAAGGCTCTCTTTGGTTTGCTTTCCCCAGTGATCTTTGCATGTGGCAGCTCCAGCTCTTGAATTCCACATTTCTTTCCTTTCTCAAATGCCTGAGCTCACTTGGGCTGTATAGCGGAATTAATGATGTGTATTTGAAAAAGTCTTGGCAGCCAAATTGCAACAAACACAAGAGGGTTGTAGCACTGGAGAGAGGGAGGAGTTGAGAAAAACCCCGAACCTTCCTACAGGGACTCAGCAGCAAACACTGCCACAAGGCTGACAGCAAAAAGCTTTCAAAGGAGGGGGCATGCACAAAACAAAATGTGTTCTTTTTGATTCTTCCTTTCCCCATCTTGGAGCTTAATAGCATCCTTAGCTCCTCTCTAAGTGGGTTTCTTCAGAGGCTTTTGTGAGTCTTTCTCAGGGTGCTGCCTATAGCCTGTACCCCATTGAGGGGCCATCATGAAGGGAGGAAGCCAGGTGAGAGGTTTGTTCTCGGCTCTGGCTCAAAAGTCAATCTATACACCTATAGGTGCTGTGTATTGAGCTGGGCATTGTGGGGATTAAACATAGAAAAGCTCCAGTTTCTGAGAGCCAGAGAAGCACTGTGGGAATTGTACTACCAGTCAGCTTGGGAGAGCAGGAACAAGCATTATCAAGGCGCACTGGGGTCACTGAGCAGCGAGGAACTCGTTCTGACAAAGGTGGGGTACTAGAAGGAAGGAGCCAGGGAGACCTACTCCAAGAGGTGATGTTTGAGATATGCCTTAACAGGTGAGGAGGAGGTAGAATTAACCAAGAGGAGGGATGGCGTCTGGGCAGTGAGAAAAGGGAGGTGCTAATTGCATGTCAGAGGAAGCATTACCTCAGAAGCATTTGGGGCAGTGCTTCCTCTAATGGAGCTGGAACACAGGGAAGTGCTCTGGGGAAGCAGGAGGACTCTGCCTGGGAAGGTGAGAAGAGGAGGTCAGAAGGCAGTTTCCATCCAGGAGGTGAAGGCCATGAGTCCCAGCTAGGGATTTGGTCTATATACTGAGAATACTTTATCCTGGGAATATATCAAAGGTTTACACATAGGAGATGATATAATCCAAGGTGTGTTTTAATGTAATACCTCCTATAGCAGTAAGAAGGGTGAGTCTGTGAGGAGATGAAAAGAGAGTGCATGGAAAAGACGAGCCAGACAGAGCAGCTGGAAAGCGCTTGCTCACATGAGTGGAGTTGGGAGTCTAAAATTAAAGGCACTTGGGAAGTAGATTCAGCAGGATGTGGTGACCAAGGGGACGTGGCAGTTGTCCAAAGCTGGTTAGTCCTGATCATGAGCCATGCTGCAAACTCCCATGAGGAGAAGAGAATGACTGAGACCAGCTGCAGGGAGAGGTCAAGCAGAGCTAACCCAGACAGAGATGCTGGCCCCAGTGGCCCAAGTCACCAGATTCACAGAGACAGAGCAAACTTACGCCTGGTCCAGGCCCCTTGATATCTGAGGGGTCATTCTGAGAGAGCAGGGTAAGACACAGGGTTAGAGTTTCTAGGGGATCCCAGGGAGGGGGTGATGACATGAGAACCCCAGCCTAATTCAGGGTTCCAGGCCTGACTTCAGAACTGGTGTAGGGCCCAGGATGTAGCCCACTGTTCAGACTGTCCCCAATTTCTGTTAATCAGGAGGAAGACTTGTCTACCTATTTCTCTAAATGTACCCAAAGGCCACATTCACCCCAAAGCACTCAAACCACTTAGGTTTGGAGCCACAGAAAAGTTCCAGAGCCCATGTACAGGCAGAATAGGATCCCCCTTCCCCAAATGTCCTTGCAACGGCCTCTTCTTGTTTGGGATACTGAGTTGAGCCTATCTTTGGGGGTCACTGATTCATATTGGGGTCATTTGGGCAGAACTGAAATTGGAAGGGCTGACAGCAGACTGGTACAGGGCAATGAGGAAGTGAGGGGAAGTGACTATCCCTAGGACAGTTATTGATGGCAGCATTGTAACCACAGTCTACATCTTTTAACTTCTAGTCCCATGACTCTGTGTAATAGGACTGTGGTCCTGGAGAATTTTCTTGTTTCCTCTTAGGTCTTAGACCCCTGGGCCAGCGGTGGCTGTGCTGCCTGTACTAATGGCAGAGTCATGGCTGAAGCATATTTTCAGGTGGCTCTTTGTTTTTAAGGCTACTTCCCAGAAGGCTGTGCAAACTCAGTATGGCATAGAGTAGAGGTTATGGGAAAATATTCTGAACCCAGACTGCCTGGGGTCAAATCCTCTAACTGCCACCTACTAGCTGTGCGTCCTTGGGCAACTGATTGTACTTGCCTGTACTTCAGGTTCGTCTTCTGTAAAGTGGGTAGGATAGCCACACATCCTCAGCACTCTTGGTTAACACCTGTTTTCTTAGTATAATTATTAATGGTATTCCCCTTTTCCTCTCAAAAGTGTCTTGTTTTGGCCAATAGATCATACGGTCACTCTAAATACAGGGTGAGAAGAGTACCTACTTTATGAGGTTGTAAAAATAAAATATGTGAAAACTCGATTCGTGTCTGATAATATATATATAGGCATCTCTTGTTAATAATATACTGGATATTGCATTAATTTTCCTAGGGCTGTCATAGCAAATTAGTGTTAATTACGTTGGTGCAAAAAAAATGCCAAAAACTGTAATTACTTTTGGACCAACTAATACAGACTAGGAGGCCAGGAAGCTTAAAAACAACAGGAATTTGTTCTCTAAGAGTTCTGGAGGCTGCAAGGTGAAATCAAGGTGTCAGCAAGGTTGCACTCCCTCCAAAGACTCTACAGTAGAAGCTTCTAGCTTCTGCTGGCAGCTGGTGGCTCCTGGTAATCCTTGGCTTGTGACAGCATCTCTTCAATCTCAGCCCCTGCTTTCACTTGCCTGTTTTTTCTGTTTCTGTCTAAATGTTCCTCTCCTTATAAAGACACCAGTCACAGGATTAGGGGCTTATCCTAATCCAGCATGACATCATTTTAACTTGATTACCTTTCAAAGACCTTATTTCTTTTCTTTTCTTTTCTTTTTTCTTTTCTTTTCTTTTCTTTTCTTTTCTTTTCTTTTGAAACAGAGTCTCACTGGAGTGCAGTGGTACAATCTTGGCTCACTGCAACCTCCAACTCCCTGGTTCAAGCAGCTCTCCAACTTCAGCCTCCCAAGTAGCTGGGATTACAGGCACGTGCCACCATGCCAAGCTAATTTTTGTATTTTTAGTAGAGATGGGGTTTTGCCATGTTGGCCAGGCTGGTCTCAAATTCCTGACGTCAGGTGATCCACCAGTCTCAGTTTCCCAGAGTGCTGGGATTACAGGCATGAGCCACTGCGCACAGCTGACCTTATTTCTAAATAAGGCACATTTTTATAGGTTCCAAGTGGACATGAAGTTTTAGAGAGATGTTATTCTGCTCAGTACAGATGTATAATGTACCTCTTCTCTCAATTACATTTTGAGCTATTTGACTTTTGTATTTAGCATAAAACTTTGCTTAGCATAGTAGGAACTTGATCTTTGATAGATACAGTGTTGCAAAATGATGTCCTTTGTGGGTTTTTTGTGGAGGCTACGGGCTAAGGCAAAGGAATTAGGGAAAACAAAGTGGCAGAAAAAAGTATGTCTTCGTGTCATCTCTCCCTTGGCTCAGTGGAGAATCTAGTTTCTAGGAGGTGTCAGTCTCATCGTTTGCCTCACCCTTTGGCTAATCTTTAAAAAAGTAAAAAGAAAAAAATCTTCAAATCATTCTTTAAAAAAATTTCAACAATGCAAATCAACAACCACACACACAAAACCCAACAAAAAGACCCCTCGGCACATCAAGAAGAAGCTGATACCGAAAGCTGAAATAGCTTTTCCATAATGCAGTGAAATACATTAAATTCAATAGACATCAAAGGAACTTCGGGAGCAATTGCTGAATTTCCGAAGTAAACAGGGCTTTCAAAAGAAACAAAAACAGCACTGGGATCTTGGGGGTGGGAGCACATTTTGAGGGGGCAAAGCATGGAATCCCTGGGCTCTTGATCAAAGGGCGAATTCTTTAAAAAGTGGTAATAAATGAAGACTTGAAAACTGTTTTTGATCCAAACTGCCCCAGGTATGGGTACTGACTGCAAATGACAAATCCATTTCCAAATAAGGGAGGCCAACGATTCTGTCTTCAGCCTTACATTTTGCAGGTTATTCAAAGGAAAGAAGTAATTCCAGACAAAAGGGATCCGGATAAGCAAAATGCAGCCTCATGTGGGCTGCAAAGCAGCAGAGGGCCTTTGTGTCTGGAATAGTTTAATGACGATTCTGGCACTCTCAATCTCAGAGACAGTAACATTTTCAAATTGAAAGGTAGGGTGTGCCTGTGTGTGTGTGTGTGTGCATGGACTCGTGTGTGCATACCTAGTTGTGTGACTGGGTGTCTGGCAGAAAGGAGAGAGAGCTGCCCCCATGGGCAGAAATGCTATGGCTCATATACTGTTCTGTGGGATTCATTCCACCCTGTCAGGGACACTGAGTGGGTTTAATATGGAGTTCTCTGAGATCATCGAAGTATAGAATCCTGCAGCTGGGGATCACTGAACTTCCCTCTTACGGTTCAAGTATACAAAATAGAGGTTGAAAGAGATACAAAGTGATTTGTCCAATATTACATAGATTCATGAAATGGCATTCCTTCCTCAACAGGTTAAATTTGGAATTCAACCCCTTCCCTACTTATACAGCTATTTGAGGAATAAGAGGATTTTTCTCAAGCAATCACGTATATCTGAGTCTCCCAGCACAATGGTTCTAAAACCTGCCTCATTATTAGAATCACCTGAGGTGTTTTTCAAACCACAGATTCCTGTTAAAGTTGCTCTGAACATGAGCAGGTGTTTGTGTGCACAGGTGCTTTCATTTTTCTTGGGTAACCCCCTAAAAATGCAGTGGCTGGTTCACATGATTGGTGCATGTTGACCTTTTTTGAGAGACTGTTTAAGTGTTTTCCAAAGTGGCTGTGTCATTTTATATTCCCAGCAGCAGTGGACAAGCATTCCAGTAGCTCCACATCCTCACCAACACTTGCAATGTTTGGTCTTTTTAAAATTTTAGTCACTCTAATACTTGTGCAGGGATATCTCATTGAGGTTTTAATCTGAATTTCTCCAGTGACGAATAGTGTTAAGCATCTTTTCATGTGATTATTTGCCATTGATATATTTTTGTGGGTGAAGGATTTTTAGACTTTTGTTCCCCTTATTATTAAGCTTTAAGAGTTTGAATGTGAATGTTCCTAGAAGCCTCATTTGGAATATCCTCACACTGGAAACAACACAGATATTCACTAACAACTGAATGGCATATCCTTGGGATAGAATCTACTCAGCAATAGAAGGGCACACAAATACATGCAAGAACACACATGAATCTCAAGATAATTATGCTGACCAACAGAACCCAGATCAAAAACACACATACTGCGTGATTCCATATTCTGTATAAAAGTGCAGAAAGTGCAAACTAACTTGCAGCGACATAAAGGTCAGTGGTGGCCTGATGGTGTAGGGGATGCTGGGGGTGGGGGGGAGAAGAAGGATTATAAAAGGACTTGAGGAACCTTTTGGGGTGATGGAGATATTTATGACCTGCGTTATGGTGATGGCTTTACCAGTGTATGTAAAGACATCAAATTATTCACTTTGCATATGTGTAGTTGGGCATGGAAAAAAAGCCCTAGATTTGAATTTGTCTGAAAACCAAGTCCACATAATCTCTCTACATCTTAGTTTTCTGAGTCTGTGCAAATGGAGTCATAACCTGAAATATCTTTCCAGTACTCTTGTGAGACTTAAACTACGTAAGCAAATGGAAGTGCCTGGCTAAGAGTAGGTCTCAGTAACTCGGTATTCATTTAATTCCCATTTTCACAAGAATCTTCAAAAGAGAAGTGGTGGGCTCTGGGGAACACCCCAGGTGGGGGCCCTGGAGCATGTGTGCGTGCCTGTGTGCATGTGTGTGCACACGTGTCCAGGTGAGGCTGACTCTGACTAGCCAAGGTTTAGCATGAAAGTCCCTGAAGTCTTGGGAAGTGGGATTAGCATTATTAACATCTATGTTTACCTACTTCCTGCATTCCCCGCCGCCGAAAGGCCTTAAGAAAAAAACCCAGCTCCCATGCGGGATTGCAGTGATTAATGCTTATCTCATTCTGCATCAGGGCTCCAGGCCGGAAGCTTCGGCTCCTTTCTGCCAGCCTTTATCACATTGTTACCTGGTTAACCAGCTCAGATCTTGCAGCCAAAACCGAAGGGAGGCAGCCCAAGTGGGTGTCTTTCTTTACTTCCCTGCCTCTTCCTCTCTCTTTGTAAGCTCTATGGCTTGCTGCTCCATTGTCGGACGAGCTACAAAGGCTCTCCAGGTGCACGGCGAGCGGGAGTGTGACACACGGGCACGCACACACACGCTCGTACACACGCTCTGCTCCCAGCCAGGGCCAGGGTGATGAATTGCGGCATTTGAAAGTCTCCTTATCGCGGTGGTGCACATGGGCTGGGATGCGTGTGCCTGTGCGGGTGTCGGAAGAAGGCAGTGGGGAGCCGGGAATGAGAAAATAGAGCTCCTGGCTCCCCTTGTCCCTGCCTCTTTGTCTAGATGAAATTTCAGATGCTGCTGGGTGTCTTGTCAGCAAGTCTTTTGCAAAATAAATGGAGGTAATATTTTTTAAAAAGCTGATTTGTTCAGTATTTAGCTTATGGAGAGGATGTGCACAAACGTGAATGAAATATCCGCTCCCTCCTGTTGACATGATGCCAAGAAGGAAGCAAGCCGGCCTCCCGAGTGCCTACTGTGTGCTAAGTCCTTCATGCACAGATGCTGGCCTGAGTCTTGGCACCTCCTGAAGGAGGCAGGTACTAAATAAATGCCACCAGGCTTGAAGTGGGTTAAAAGTGGGGGAGTTGCCTCTGCCCTCCTGTCTATCACGTATGGCCTGGTGTCAAGAAATGCACCTCCACCTAGGAGGTGCTGGGCACCGTGGGCAGGAGACTGGAAGGTCACATCTTGAATTTAGAGAGCATTGGACATCCCCAGCAAATCGAAGCACTTCTTTTTATATATATATATTTTTATGTTATTTACTGGCTTCATTAAAGACACACTCTGCTTACTATTAGGCTGCTGATGATACCAGCAGAATTAAAAGAAAAAAAAACTGCAGGCAATTAATTAAGTAAGTCCTTTTGTCCTGGAAACAACTCTGAAAAAAAGGATGCATCATTTCTCCAAAGACTAGGCCAAGGAGTTCACACATCTTCCCCTCGTCCCCGCCACTTGCCACCCACTCTTCTCACTGTCTCTTTTTTGGGGAGTGGTGAATGTAGAGCGTTAGTTCTTCTGGAACTTTCCATTCATGTTCCACATACTGCCATACCATCTTCCCAACTCACCCCAGTGACGACTGTACTGAGAAGGTCCAATGCATTTACTTCTTGTCAAAAGTGTTACTACCAGGGTGAGTGATTTTATGGGAAGCTTGAGGGTACTTTTCAAATAAGGGATCTTAGGTATGAACCATCACAGGCTGAGATAATTAATATACATGCAGTACTTTACCACTTACTCCATTTCCACCCCCATTTGGTTCTTACAGCTTTTCTGTAACACATGTAGGTATATTTGCCCCATTCTATAGATAAGAGAACCTCAGCTCAGTTTGGGAAATCTAAAAATATATCCTGATGGTCAGACAGCAGTGAAACCAGAATGTTGATCTCAGGTTTCCTGACACCTATACTCTTTTCTCAGTGTCTAGGGCAGCATATTTTCTGAGTCAGAACTCTAGGTATACGATTTGAAGAGACCGAGTATTATAATATTTGCATCAAGAATCATTCTGGGAAATTAAAGGGTCCAGTCTTTATAATTGCACCATATTGCTGGCAGGGACCCACCCTATGTGAGCCCTGGAGCCTTGAGAATAAGAGGCGAGGGCAGGAAGGCTCTGAGTTGACCTGCGGAAGGGCTGCGAAGGATACAGTTTCTTGAGACTTCTGCCTCCTGAGACCCTTGCACAATCCAAGCAGATGCTCGGACTATTTTCTCTCTGTGACCACCAGAGAGTCTCCATTGTGGACAAAGCCTGTAGGCCTTAAAATAACAACAGTTTTAGATTTGGTTGCCAATTCACATGCGTGATTGCTATTAGCTACCTATTTTAATGTCACTGGTGATTACCATTTTGCCCGGGGCAGCCTTGCCCCGATGCCTGGCTGTCTTCCAGGGGACTAGCAGCCAAGGCAAAATAAGAAAAAGGATTAAAAATTGGATCTTCACTTTCTTATCTATTGACAAAGGCAATGCTATCTTCCCAGGTCATTGCAGTAATTGTCTTTAGTTCTTTAAGAAAGGCAATTTCATTAATTTTTTTTTTTTTTTTTTGAGATAGGGTCTTGCTTTGTTGCCTAGGGTACACTGCAATAGCTCGATCATAGCTCACTGCAGCCTCCCGAGAAGCTGGGACCACTGGCATGCACCACCATACCCAGGTAACTTTAATTTTTTGTAGAGACAGGGTTTTGCTATGTTGCCCAGGGTGGTCTCTAAATTCTGGGCTAAGAAATCCTCTTGCCTTGGCCTCCCAAAGTGCTGGTATTATAAGCATGAGCTACTGTGCCCAGACCATTTCATGAATGTTTAATGATAGCAATAGTATCAATAACATCAACAGAATCCTTTCCAAATTCATAGAGCTTTGGAGTTTGCAGAGCTCCTACTGAACAGCCACAAGCATCTCAACTTTAAGTTGTTCAACGTGAGCTGTTTTCTTTGCTGTTCCCTTCTGTCAGTGTTCCCTGACTCAGTATTGTCACCATCCCACATCCTGATGTTCAAGCTGGAAACCCTGGAATCACCCCAGATCCCATACCACTCTCCACATCCAGACGATCTTCCAACGAAGTCAGTTCTTTGTCCAGTTTTTTCCATTTGCCTATGTTTCCCCATTCTCAATACCGATGCTTTATTCCAGGCCACTCTAGTGAGTCTTGGTGAAAGGAAAGGTTCAGTGTTTCCCCATGGAAACTAAAAAATCTAGACATGTGCTCCTAGGATCCTGGGCAATTGGATGTTCCCATCTGGGACTTAGACATTGGAGTAAGAGCTGCAAAGAAATGGGAACAGTTTGGAATTGGCAGCAGTGGCTGCGGCAGCAGCAGCGTATCCATTCACACAGTGATGCAGGAGGCAGCCATGGGCTGGGGAATATTCTAGCCCAAAGTGGTGTTGGCAGCATCCTAAACCACTTGTCCCATTGGGTGGCTTTAGCTGGGGTCTGGCCTCCTTACCACCTTGGGTGCTACCCATTTGCCCCATCAATTCTGTGAGATGCCCAGCAGCTTTACAATGATTGCTTTTGTTTTATTTAACTGGGTTAGTTCCTGTTGCTTGCAGTCAAGGACCGCGACTAGGACGAGGTCCTGCACAGTATGCCTTTGTGGTATGCAAGACATTTCCTGGGATGCGGCATGGACAGAATCGAAGAGTGTGCGGCCTCAGGGTCCTCTGAACTCATGGGTGCTTGATGTGGTCTTTCCACTAATATGGTCTCACCTTCTCCCAGGCTACTTAGAATCTGAGGACAACTCAAAGATAAAGCATTTAAGGCATGTAGAGCAGACAGAAGTTTACTTGCAGAGAAGGTTTTTAAAGGATTGACCACCACTATTTAGAGGGAAATAACAAAGCACAAAATTTTTAAGATTATCAAGTTGACAGTCTGTTCTTGGTGGACAAACAACAATTTTCTCATATGAGTATCTTATTTCCCAAGATTATGACAAGTCTTCAGCTTTCAGGTTTGAAAATTCAGGTCACAGCTGTTCTTGTTAGGGAGTCATTAATTTACAAGAAAGCTCAAGATTTCCTTTATTTTTGAAACTAGAACTAGACAGGGAGGCTCTGGGGCTTTCGTTTTTATGTTTGCTTGTAGAGTTGATACTGGTCATTCATGATAGTTCTGCTTTTACAAAGTTCCCATGAACACTGAATTAGCCAGTACTGACCCATCGTTCCTAGGGGAAATACGGGGTTATGTTCCTGACAACCTGTTTAAAACATTTTCATCAATCAATCAATACAGGACATTGTTTTGTGTGTTTCTGTTTAAAGATACCATATTTAATTTGCATCATTGATTCATTAGCATTGAATCACAGCCAATACTATTATTCATAGTTAAACAAAGCCTATCTAATATACACATTTTCTTTATTAGGTATATTACAACCTTCTTGTGCTTGGGAACTGTAAAGAGCTATTCAACACTACACTTGGGGCGACTTTAAATAGTGAGATCACCAATGAAGAGCAGGAAAGTACAAAAGACGTGGCCCTCAGTGGACCGCAAAGAGGACACTTGTTTGCAGTATGGGAGCTGAAGCAAAAAGGCAGAGTGTTTGTTACCTTGTTGGAACTCCCCTGGGAACATGCATGTCAGCAGCTCCAAGTTTTTGCCACTCTGTGCATGTCCAAGTAGCGCTTTAAACATTGGTTTTAGGATTATGAATCAAGGCTACGATGCACAGAGTTGGTGAATAATGAAGACCAGCTGCGTGCATGCATTCCTGTATGATGTACCTATGTATTCTGGCTTATCTAAGAGTATAAAGAGCTTTTTATGTCCCTTTATTGTGAGGTGTAAAAAAGTAAAAATTAGTTCAGATTAGATGAGATGTGCGTACTGCTGTTTAATGGCTGAAGGTCAAGGTGTCAATTTTGTTTCCATACCACGCCTCATGTGACAAGACGGCCATACCTCTAGGGCAGTGGTTCTCAAAGTGGGGTCCAGGGGCTCTTGGCCTCCAAAACCACTTCAGCTGGTCCACAGGGTCAAAACTGTTTCCACAGTACTGATATATTATTTGACTTTTCCACTCTTGTTCTCTCATGAGTGCAGAGTGAGGATTTCCAGGGGATTCTGGACACAGGACGACACCATTGCTCTGGTAAATCAAAGTTTATCCCATCAACATAAATGTGCAATTGAAGACCTCAATAATTTGTCTTGAGAACAGAATGATTTGTACTCCCTGCTTGAACTCGGGGAAAGCCCTCCAGGGGTCACTTATAAGATGGGTCTGTCCCTTGCTGACTCTTGAATGTGTCCAGACCTCCCCCTATTTGCCCACTCTGACTCCCATGATTGTGCAGTCTTTGCCTCTTGACCTCTGACCCCTAATGGTCCCTTGATCCCTGTTGGGACATGTGTCCTGCTGGCTTGTTGCCTTTGGTTCTTTTCCCAAGCGTGGCTGCCATGGCTGTGGGCAGAGGCAGCCGCCACTCCTAGACATCCTCTCCAGCCTCTGACATGTGTGTCGTCATCCAGGCCCCTCCCTGATGGTGGTCACCTCGGGGTGCTGCTGCTTCCACAGACTTGTCACCACTTAGACTGTGCTCCTTCCTCCCCCAACTCCTCCTTCCCACTCCCTCTTCCTATTTCCTCTTCTGTCTCTTCTCATTCTCGCTTGGTTTTATCCAAATAGGCAGCCCAGTGGATTTGTATCAATAAGAAGCAATCAGGGACAGCCATAATACTTGCAATCAATAGATAATTGTATCAGGCCTCCATGCACTGATTACCACTGAGGCCTCGCCATTCCAGTAACTAAATCTCGGCTGTGCTGTAGGCTTTGGAGGAGGAGTAGGTAGGAGGCTGCTAGGTTGAGCCCTGGGAAACCTACCCCAGGCCTAGGCAGTTGCAGGGCCCATCGGGGTCCAGTATCAGGGTCAGACACCAGGAAATCAAATATAGGCAAGAGAGTGTGATGGGCTGACAAGTGAGTCCAGAGGCAGCCTGGAGTCAGGCAGCAGGATCAATGGGACTAGAGCCTAGAGAAGCACATTCTGGAGTGGCCTTCTTGGACGGAGGCAACTACCCTCATGGCCCCCACACCAGTTTAACTGATATTTCATTATTTCATTTGTATTGTGCTTTTCAGTGCAGATAGCATTTTCTTATACGGGACCTCACCCCAACCTTACAGGCTAAGTGTGGCCATCCCTACTATACAGGTGAGGGAGTGGGATCCCAGAGGGGAGGCTGGACTAAGGGCCCAGTGTTACTCAGCTTCCAAGCTGAGAAGCCACAACTCAAACTCGATATCGAATTTAAAGTTTGAATCCACAGTGGAGTTCAAGGTTTGGTGTGCTTTTTCTAATAGACCCGGAAAAATAGACAAACACCACTGCCTGGTTAGAGCGCTTTCACACATGTCATTTCAGCAGTCTTATGAGAAGGGCAGAGAAGTATATTATGGCTATTCAACAGATAAGGAAAGTGGGGTTCAGATTAGGTGACCAGTTTTCCCAGCCGGCCTAGGGCTAAGGGAGCGCTCCTGGAATTTTCAGTGCTAACCAGGAAAGTCCCAGGGTGAGTAGCCACACTGGTTCTGGTAGAGCTCTGTTAACTTATAATGGCTGCTGATAGATTTCTTTCTCACAGCACTAAACTACTCCAGGTAACTGCCTGTGCATTCGTTTTACCTCGTCTTTAAGAATAATATAATAACAAAAACTATGATTTAGTGAGTGCTCATGGGCACCATGGTGTGTCACATAGTTGGTAATAATAGCCAACATGTGCTTAGCACTTACTGTATGCCAACCACTGTTCTAAGCACTTTACAAACATTAGCTTGTTTAATCCTCATTTAACTTTTTCTTTTTCTTTTTTTTTTTTTTTTTTTTTGAGATGGAGTCTCACTCTGTTGCCGAGGCTGCAGTGTACTGGCATAATCTTGGCTCACTGCAAACTCTGCCTCCTGGGTTCAAGTAATTCTCTTGCCTCAGCCTCTTGTGTAGCTAGGATTACAGGTGCCTGCCACCACACCTGGCTAATTTTTATTTTTGTTTTTTTTTTTTTTTTTTTTTAGTAGAGACAGGGTTTTACCATGTTGGCCAGGTTGGTTTTGAACTCCTGAGCTCAAGTGATCTGCTCACCTCTGCCTCCCAAAGTGCTAGGATTACAGGTGCGAGCCACTGTATCCAGCCCCATTTAATCCTTTTACAGAGGAGCGAAGCATAGAGAAGTTGAGTATTTTGTCGAAGATCATGCAGCCAGTGAGCAATGAAACCAGGACTCGAATGTGGCCATGCGGCTTCCGAGTATCCCCCGTAACTTCTTGCCTCTGTAATCTTGGTCAAACACTTAGACAACAGCAGGTATTACCACAGTGATCTTATAGAAAATAAAACTGAGGCAGAGAGTAAATGCTTGTTAAATGAGTGAATGAGTGAATGAATGAATGAGGGAGTCGTATAACTTTCCCAAGATCACAAAGTTCATTGCACCTGTTCTCCTGTATACAATGGGACACTAGTCAGCAAAAGAAAAAAGAAAATAAGAGAGGAAAGTCAAAAGCAATATGTTTTGGAGAAGAAGCTTAACACAAAAGACAACATTCTTTTTCATAGTGTTCCATATTTAGGAAGTTCAAGACTGGATTAAATCTACAGTGATAACATTCATAATTGTTCTTGCTTATGGAAGGTGGGGGTTGACTAAAAGGGGTCCCAAGGGAAATTTCTGGGTTGATGCAGGTATTCTACGTCTTTATTAAGGGAAATTTCTGGGTTGATGCAGGTATTCTACGTCTTTATTATTATTATTGAAGTTCTGGGATACGTTTGCAGAACGTGCAGGTTTGTTACATATGTATACATGTGCCATGGTGTTTTGCTGCACCCCATCGACCTGTCATCTACTTTAGGTATTTCTCCTAATGCTATCCCTCCCCTTTCCCCCTACCCTCTGACAGGCACCATGTGTGATGTTCCCCTCCCTGTGTCCATATGTTCTCATTGTTGAACTTGCCCTTAGGGGTGAGAATATACAGTGTTTTGTGTCTGTTCCTGTGCTAGTTAGCTGAGAATGATGGTTTCCAGCTTCATCTATGTCCCTGCCAAGGACATGAACTCATTCTTTTTTATGACTCATAGTATTCCATGGTGTATATGTGCCTCATTTTCTTTATCCAGTCCATCACTGATGGGCATTTGGATTGGTTCCAAGTCTTTGCTATCGTGCATAGTGCTACAATAAACATACGTGTGCATGTGTCTTTATAATAGAATGATTTATAATCCTTTGGGTATATACCCAGTAATGGGATTACTGGGTCTAATGGTATTTCTAGTTCTAGGCCCTTGAGGAATCACCACACTGTCTTCCACAATGGTTGAACTAGTTTACACTCCCACCAACAGGGTAAAAGCGTTCCCATTTCTCCACATCCTCTCCAGAATCTATTGTTTCCTGGTTTGTTTTTTTTTTTTTTTTTTTTGAGTTGGAGTCTTGCTCTGTTGCCAGGTCAGAATGCAGTGGTGTAATCTCCACTCACAGCAACCTTCTCCTCCTGAGTTCAAGCAATTCTCCTGCCTCAGCCTCCCAGGTACCTGGAATTACAGGTTTGCACCACCACACTCAGCTAATTTTTGCATTTTTAGTAGAGAGGGGGTTTTACGACGTTGGGCAGGATGGTCTCAATCTTTTGACCTTGTGATCTGCTCACCTCAGCCTCCCAACGTGCTAGGATTACAGATGTGAGCTTCTGTGCCTGGCCTGTCTCCTGACTTTTTAATGATTGCCATTCTAACTGGCATGAGGTGGTATCTCACTGAGGTTTTGATTTCAATTTCTCTAATGACCAGTGATGATGAGTGTTTTGTCATATGTTTGTTGGCCACATAAATGTCTTCTTTTGAAAAGTGTTCCATTCATATCCTTTGCCCACTTTTTGGTGGGGTTGTTTGTGTTTTTCTTGTAAATTTGTTTAACTTCCTTGTAAATCCTGGATATTAGCCTTTTGTCAGACGGATGTATTGCAAAAATGTTCTCCCATTCTGTAGGTTGCCCATTCACTCTGATGATAGTTTCTTTTGCTGTGTAAATGCTCTTTAGTTTAACTAGATCCCATTTGTCAATTTTGGCTTTTGTTGCCATTGTTTTTGGTGTTTTAGTCGTGAAGTCTTTGCCCATGCCTGTGTCCTGAAAGGTATTACCTAGGTTTTCTTCTAGTGTTTTTATGGTTTTACGTCTTTAATCCATGTTGAGTTAACTTTTGTATAAGGTGTAAGGAAGGGGTCTAGTTTCAGCTTTCTGCATATGGCTAGCCAGTTTTCCCAACACCATTTATTAAATAGGGAATCTTTTTCCCCCTGCTTGTTTTTGTCAGGCTTATCAAAGATCAAATAATTGTAGATGTGTGGTGTTATTTCTCGAGGCCTCTGTTTTGTTCCATTGGACTATATGTTTTGGTACCAATACCATGCTGTTTTGGTTACTGTAACCTTGTAGTATAGTTTGAAGTCAGGTAGCATGATGCCTCCATTTTTGTTCTTTTTGCTTAGGATTATCTTGGGTATATGGGCTCTTTCTGATTCCATATGAAATTTAAAGTAGTTTTTTCTAGTTCTGTGAAGAAAGGCCATGGTAACTTGATGGAAATACGATTGAATCTATAAATTACTTTGGACAATATGGCCATTTTCATGATACTGATTCTTCCTATCCATGAGTATGGAATGTTTTTTCATTTGTTTGTGTCCTGACTTATTTTCTTGAGCAGTGGTTTTGTTGTTTTCCTTGAAGAGGTCCTGCACATCCTTTGTAAGTTGTATTTCTAGGTATTTTATTCTCTTTGTAGCAATTGTGAATGAGAGTTCATTCATGATTTGGCTCTCTGTTTATGTATAGGAATGCTTATGATTTTTGCACATTGATTTTGTATCCTGAGACTTCTGAAGTTGCTTATCAGCTTAAGGAGCTTTGGGGTTGAGATGATGGGGTTTTCTAAATATACAATCATGTCATCTGCAAACAGAGATAATCTGCCTTCTTCTCCTCCTATTTGAATATCATTTATTTCTTTCTCTTGGCTGATTGCCCGGGCCAGAACTTCCAATATTATGTTGAATAGGAGTGGTGAGAGAGGGCATCCTTGTTTTGTGCCATTATCAAAAAGAATGCTTCCAGCTTTTGCCCATTTAGTATGATATTGGCTGTGGGTTTGTCACAAATAGCTCTTATGATTTTGAGATACGTTCCATCAATACCTAGTTTATTGAGTGTTTTTAGCATGAAGGGGTATTTAATTTTATTGAAGGCATTTTCTGCATCTATTGAGATAACCATGTGGTTTTTGTCATTTGTTCTGTTTATGTGATTGATTACGTTTATTTATTTGTGTGTGTTAAATCAGCCTTGCATCCTCGGGATGAAGCCGACTTGATCGTGACGGATAAGCTTTTTAATGTGCTGTTGGATTTTGTTTGCCAGTATTTTATTGAGGATTTTTGCATCGATGTTCATCAGGGAAATTGGCCTGAAATTTTCTTTTTTTGTTATGTCTCTGCCACGTTTTGATATCAGGATGATGATGGCCTCATAAATGAGTTAGGGAAGAATTCCTCTTTTTCTATATTTTGGAATAGTTTTAGAAGGAATGGCACCAGCTCCTCTTTGTACCTCTGGTAGAATTTGGCTGTGAATCTGTCTGGTCCTGGGCTTTTTTGGTTGGTAGGTTATTAATTACTGCCTCAACTTCAGAACTTGTTGCTGATTTATTCAGGGATTCAAAGTCTTCCTAGTTTAGTCTTGTGGCGGGGGTGAATGTGTCTAGTAATTTATCGATTTCTTCTAGATTTTCTAGTTTATTTGCATAGAGATGCTTATAGCATTCACTTATGGTAGTTTGTATTTCTGTGGGTTGTGAAGACCATGGGACAAGCATAGTATCTGGCCAGGATAGCACAGTCCCTCCCAGCTTCCCTTGGCTAGGGGAGGGAGTTCCCTGACCCGTTGTGCTTCCTGGGTGCCTCACTCTGCTTCTGCTTGGCCTCCTTCTGTCTAACCAGTCCCAATGAGATGAACCAGGTACCTCAGTTAGAAATGCAGAAATCACCTGCCTTCTGCATTGGTCTCGCTGGGAGCTGCAGACCACAGCTGTTCCTATTTGGCCATCTTGCCCAGGAATATCAAGATGTTCTATGTCTTGATTGGGATGTTAGTCACGTGGCTGTATCTGTTTGGCAAAACTTGTTGAATTGTGTGCCTGTAAGAATGATGCATCTTATAAGTAAACTTTACCTCCAAAAAGTATAAAGCACAAAAGAATAGAAATAGAAGACAGACATGATTCCCAAGTAGAGGTGTCTGTCCCCAAAGCCTGTCTTCTGCCAACTGTTTGGATAGAAAGCACTTCTGTGTAGAGCTGGTCACAGGTGGCAGCCAGATGAACTGCCAGCATTAGGGAGATGCTCACAGGTAGGGGAGGCATCAAGGAGGAAGCCAGTTGAGCTAGTTCACCTCAGCCCCTGACCTGGATCATGCTAAGCTAGCCCCATAAGTGAGGATGAATTACATGGATTCCCCGCCAGAAGCAGCTTTCAGCCTGGGGAGGCTGTCAATATAAGAGAGGTGGACCACAGGGAACAGCTTTAGTTGGTACAGGACTCCAGTCCTTGAATGAGGTATGGGGTGGGGTGCATAACCAGCAAAGGACAAAGGGGATCCTCGTTTCAGAGGAACAGGGATCCCAGGCACATTAGAAATATGGAGTCCCAGCTGGAGGGAATAAGGATGGAATTCAACTACTGCATGTGGAGTATCAGGTAGGAATGTGGTTTCTGGCAGAAGCCAGAAGAACAGGAATCACACTTGGGGCCCAAAGTGAGAGCTGGGTTATCAGAAAATTCGACTCCAGCTGAGTCTCCAGAGCACAGAGCCAGCATGGTGTAGTGTGGCTCTATTGCTGCTAATTCTGACCTTGGGCTGGTTCTTCAACATATCTGCTCCTCAGTACCCTCCAGTGGAAATAATGGCAGCACATACCTTAGCACAGTGTTCTGAGGATTAATTTATTTTATACGTCAATCAGCTAGACCAGTGCCAGTGTCACAGTTGTTATGTAATCACTAGTGTCGTTAAATTAGGACCCTTAGAGTGACACTAACAGATGACACAGCAGGCTGCCAGTCCTGGGCAGGGGTCCATTTGTGGGTTAAGTAGCTCCAAAGGTGAGTTGTACGGGGTGCAGATGCAACAGGACTTGGTGGGCATTAATGAAAAATAGAACCAATATGCTTCTCCCATTTCATGGGATAATATATCAAGTCCTCGGGGGGTTAACACTGGTCTGAGATTGCACAGCTAGTTAGTGGAAGACCCGGGGCTACCTGTCAGTTCTTCTGCTCCCCATCAGAGTTTCTCCCATCAGCTCAGAAACTGCCATCCTCCCCAGCCCTCTGAACTCATTAACTGACCCTGTGCAGAGGTAACCTTGATCAGGAAGGAGGGCTGCCCGTCTGATCTTCAGTTTGTATTGTGTAGCGCATCCTGCCCGGGACTTTGCCGGTGGTTTGGCGACATCCTCATTACATTCTGGCTTGTGTTTATGTCAAAGGCAACTGTCACCATGTCACCTTAGCACTTTGATCACATGTTTAGCTGTCAGATCCACAAGCTCAGGGGCTGACAGTCTGCCATTTTTACAGAACACACCATTCTTCACGGTGAGTCTCTGATCCTGACCCAAATCTTTCCTTTGTTTTTTGTGTTTCTACACCTGCAAGTGTCGATATCTGCAGCAAGTCCCACCCCTTGTGCCCCCTGCCCTCTTTTCCCCCAGAAAGAGAGATGGGTAAGACCCAGGAGAAAGATCTCTGGCTATAACTAGGGTGGGGAGGGACAGGGAGCCTCAGCCCTGGGAAGCGGGACAGGGCAGATCTGTGTGGAGTGGTGGCGGCTGCAGATGCTGTGTGCAGTGGAGTCTTAAAATTGGGAGCAGCTGTGGCCGGCAGTGGCTAGGAAAAGGGCTGGGGTTGCAGGCAGGAGTGGCTGGCCCAGCTTCCCATATGCTCCAGCTGGGCGGGAACTCAGGATGTGTCTCTGAGTGGCCTTCCTGATATTTGCAACAGGAGCAATTTCAGATTCCTTCATTCCTTCTTCCAAGAAAGAAAAACAACAAAAACAGAAACAAACAAAGGAGCTGACTCTGATCATTACATTCAAGCAGACATGGTTTAGTTGCTGGTTTGTTTCCTCAACTCATTTACTTATTCATTCATTCATTTATTCAACAATGTCCTAATAAAACAGCTGTTTGTTTAGCATCCAGGAACGAGAAGAAAATTAATTTTTGGCTTTACCTGGAGAGTTAAAATGGAGATAGAAAGATATTAAGTGTGGGAAGTGAACTCAGATTTTGATGACGTTAAATTCTCCTTGTAAGTATTTCTTGATACGTGATCAATAAGGTGCAGGACAACCATGTGTGGTGGTTTCTGGAGCATCTGATGGTCGCCTTTGGCTCACAGAGATGTGCACTGTTAGCCAGAGGAGCTATGCTGCTCCTCTCTGCTGAACTTGCAGGAGGACACACTTGGGGAAAACTTCTTGGATCCCGAGAAACTCTTTTGGTTACCTTCTGAGACTCTGGGAACCTTTTATCTCAATGGTCTGGGGGCCCAGGAAGTTGGGTAGATATTGCGTGCATGGCTCGTAGCTATGCCTAAGAAGAGGCTCCTATAAATGCCCAAGAGTTGACTGGCTGATGCCTAGCCTTTAAGCAGCATAGCATTTGTGCTTCTGCCCAGGATACCAGTGAATGCTATGGCAAAGACTCGTGTCAGAATGTCCTTGATCTCTCTTTAAGTCTGGGCTATGTGCTGCTCTGCTGAGTACAGGTAGGACATGAAAGAGTGAGCCTTACCATTTGGTATTTGTGTCAAAACTCTCTGCAACCCTACTCAACCCCAAACGGTGCAAGGCCAAAGGCAAACCGCATGTCCTGCCTGGCAGCCACCGCTGCTGTGGGTGGAGTATGTCATGTATGGAAGTGAATTAACAGAAGGAGAAAAAGTATTATCAAGGATCCAAGAAAAAAAAAATCAAGAGAAATAGAAACAATAAGGAGGAAAATAGGTTGAGATGAAAGCAGATTGAAAAGAAGATGGCTGAAATATGAGTAAAATTGAAGGGTCCCTTAACGCAATAGAATAAACAAAATTCATGTGACAGGCAGTAAAGCAGGAGTTAACACTGCTAACACTCAAATTATTGATGAGAAGAACAAATTCTTCTTATATTCAGAGGGGAAAGAAAATAAAGAGATGAAAGTGATGGGAAGAGAATAGGAATGGAAAGGAGAGAAGGAGATACAATCTAGGAATCATAGGTATTGCTGAAGAATAATCCGGAACGATTTAGACAGAAAGAACAAAGTCAAAATTGAAGAAAACATATATTGCAAAATGACCTAAATATGCAGGCAAAATAAATTTAAAGGGAATGGCATCAACACACTTTCTGGCTAAATTTTTGAATTGCAAAAATGGAAAAAATAGAAACAAATAGTTTGAACATACAGTTGCAAAAATTAAAATGAAAATATCTTCCAACTTTTCTGCAAATATAGGACAATGGGGTAATTCGGTGGCCTAGACAAAGCTTTGTATTTATCAAACAATTTCATTTTCTGTCTGGAAACATAGGAAGACAACCTTTCCCAACCCCCTGGCATGTAAGTGGTCTTGTAACGAGTTCTGTCTGATGACATGCAAGCAGAAGCCACATGTGCCCCTTCTGGCCCGGCCCCTAAAATCTGCCATGAGATCTGCTATTCTCCCCCTTTCTTCCTTTCGTTTTCTCTGTTCCTTAGTCAGCCGGATGCCAAAGGCATAGCAGAAGACCAGGTCAAAATGGGAAGGGCCTGGGTTCAAGAACCCAGGCTGCCTCTGGTCCTCAAAATGGACTCTGACGAGTGTAAAGCCACTGCGATTCTGAGGTTGGTTGGTACAGCATTTAGCTTGCTCTCCTGTAGAGAGCTATAGACTTTAAGGGAAAATAATCATGATTCAAGGGTTTTTAAAATTTAGTCAAGCTATTAACACAAGAGAAACACAATTTTGGAAACATAAGAGTTCAGAATATAGAACAGTTCTATTTCCTCCTGAGAAAAAATACTGGAATCTATTCCAGTTAATAGAGACATGTAAAGAATAAAGAATTTAAGAACAAGGAAGTCACCAAAGAAAAAGTTTGGAACTCAGCATGGTGGCTAACGCCTGTAATCTCAACAATTTGGGAGGCTGAGGCGGGTGGATCACTTGAGGCCAGGAGTTCAAGACCTGCCTAACCCATGCAATAAAACTCCGTCTCTACTAAAAATATAAAAATTAGCTGGGCGTGGTGATGCGTGCCTGTAATCCCAGCTACTCTGGGGGCTGAGGCACGAGAATCACTTGAACCTGGCGGACGGAGGTTGCCACGAGCCCACATCGCACCGCTACACTCCAGCTTGGGTAACAGTGTGAGATTTTATCTTAAAAGCCAAACAAACGAATAAAAAAAATCCCAAAACAAATAAACAAAAAAATCTCAGTGGTAAGCACTGAGATCAGTTAAACATGGAGTAAAATCTCAACAATTCTTGCTAACATAGCTACAAAGTAAAATGGAAAGTAAAAAGTCATTCTCAAAAGTGAAAAAGAAAAAAAACCCAAACACATTTTATTCCAGGAATGGAGTAAAAGAAAAAAGAGGTGAAACATTAAGAACATACTAGTTACCCCATCTTATATTTTTGACATTGGTTATTAGAAAAATAAAGTTCAAAAATTATTTTCTAAAACTTTTAGAACCACTAAGAGTTTAAAATATGTTTTCTACCATCCACACGGTAAGAGGGGGAAAAAAATGAAGAAAATAATTTACATTCTCTCTAATAAATAGAAATTATAAAAAGAAAGAAAATTACAAGGTAAAAACAAGTCAAGAAAATAGAAAAAGTTGAGAAAGCTTCAGAGGCAGAAATAATAAAATGAAGTAACAGCATTAAGTCTAGATGTATAATTTATGACAAGAAATAAAAGAGTCAACCCTTCCATTGGAAATACAGAGACTCTTGGATTAGGCCAAATAATAAATGTCAACTTTATGCCATTTACAAGATATAAATCTAATCTACAATGATCAACAGAAGACAAGAAAAAAAGGCTGCGTGAAAGATATCAGGAAAAGACATACAAAATGTAGTAGTGATGATATTAATATAACAACAATAGAATTTGAAGCACAAAGAAAATTATATAATATTGATGAAATAAAATCCAGAATAAAAATGTAGCAGTCATAAATAAAACAGTAGATGATGTCAAATAATTGAATATTAAGATATTCAAAGAGAAAGCATTAGAAAGCATAAGGAGAAAAATTTTTTTTAATTTGTGGTGGAATGGCAATATATTTTTTCTCAGAACATGGCAGATGAAATGGGCAGAAAATGAATGAAGGTGTGCAGTATGTAGACAATGGAATTAGTAACTTTTCTTTAACAAAATGGGTAACAAAATTTTACCCCATGAAGACATCATAAACCTTCCTTTCAACTATTCTTAGAATAGTGAAAAAACTTAAAAGTTTAGTAAGTACCAAAACTCAGTGTTTACGTAGAACGTATTCACTGACCACAAATAGAGCTTAGATAACGATAACAAAGTCTTAAATAAGGCAGACCTGAGACCTTAGAAACTGAAAACTTCTCACCTTACTTGTTGGGTTAAAGAAGAAATGTAGACTATTTATAAAGTAACAACAATAAGAATAATTTATATAAAAGCTTATGGGATAAAGTAAAAGCTATACAAAAGGGCAAATTCATAGGCTAAATGCTTTTATTATTACACTGGAAATAAAATGAACTAATTAAAATATTTTAATAAGCAACAGAGAAACTGAACAGAAAAGAAAAAAACAGGATAGCTATCCTTGAATTTGAATAGCAGTAGAAAGACCTAGAAAGTCTAATGGGAAAAAGGAAAAAACAAATACATTAGGTTGCTGCAAAAGTAATTGTGTTTTTTGCCATTAAAAGTAATGGCAATTCTACAAAATTATAATAGTACAAAAATAAAATTACAACATAATATTTAACAATAATACAAATAATATTTAATACAAAATAGAATAATGCAAAACCTTAGACATTAGAAAGTGAACACAGCTCCAGATACTGAAAATATAGCATGTTTCATGATATTGACATATAATATTCTAAACTTTAAGAAAAATTTTGATCATAGGACATAATTTTGTAGCAAGATATTAATCACCAAAATTGACTTACAAATAGAAAACTCATATTATTTGAAGAAATTGTAAGAAAAAAATTGCTAAAGAATTACCTTCCAAAAAACGCTCTTGGCTTCTTGTAATTCAGTTAATTAAGTTTCAAGAAATATGTAATTTGTAGGGAGAGATTAACAATTTCTAATCATATATGAAAGTGGAAAACTTTCAAAATTATTTTATGAACACAACATAATCCTATAATAAAACAAAAGTCAATAATTTAATTTCTTTTATGAAATGATAATAAAAATTCTTAAATGTCATCCACTGCTATTAAGAAAAGAAAACTTGTAATCCCAGCACTTTGGGAGGCCAAGGTGAGCGGATCACAAGGTCAAGAGATCGAGAGCATCCTGGTCAACATGGTGAAACCCTGTTTCTACTAAAAATAAAAAAATTATCTGGGTGTGGTGGTGCACCTGTAATCCTAGCTACTCGGAAGGCTGAGGCAGGAGAATCACTTGAACCTGGGAGGCAGAGGCTGCAGTGAGCCAAGATCATGCCACTGCACTCCAGCCTGGCAACAGAGTCTCTGTCTCAAAAAAGAAAGAGAGAGAGAGAGAGAGAAGAAAAGAATAGTATACCACATGCAGTTAGACATTTCTCAAGAATGTAAGAGCCATTTAAATTTAGGAATTCTATTAAAACAATCCAGGAATAAGTGAGGCAGGTAAAATTTTAGTTGATGCCTCAGTGACATTTGATAAAATGCCATTTTTATAAAATTTCATAAAATTTCTTGGTAAAAATTTAATACAAATTGATATAATATGATCATTTATCACAAATGAATTGTTCGATATTACATGTGATGAAAAAATACAAAAAGGATTTCCATTAAAGTTGGAAGAGTATAAGGATACTGCAATACCGCTGTCATCTAACAATGTCATGTTCATTCTAGCTACACAACAATGAAGAATGGATTAAAATGGACTGTGGGATAGCTATATAATGAAACACTATGCAGCACTGGTTTTCAAATGACGTGACTGTGAGGTGATTGTGTCCTCTATGGGAGGTTTGGCAATGTCTCAGATATTTTTGGTTGTAAAGATGAGGGTACTATAGGCTTCTAGTGCATAGAGGTCAGGCGTGAAGCAGGTTATCTTACAATGCCCAGGACTGTCTGCCATAACAAGAAATATTTACCAGTGAGTACTCTTGAACAGCCATAAGCATCTGAGATTCAACCTGTGCAGAACTGATCTCATACTGTATGACAGTACCATACTAAATATGTAATTTAATCTTATTTAATCCTCACAAACTCTCTTTAAATCAAGTACTATCATTATACTTTTCTCACACACTAAGTCATTGAGACATGGTGAGATTTCTATAACTTGTTCAAGGTCACATAGATATTGATAGGGACAGATTTGAACGCAAGCATTCTGGCTTCTTTCTTTTACTTTTTCTGTTGTGCTAGCTTGCTAACATTAAGTGACCAAAGTAGGATTCAAAATCACACACACACGCACACACGCGCACACATGCGTGCACACACACGCTCACACACACACACGCACACATGCGTGCACACACATGCTCACACACACGCACACACGCGCGCACGCACACACACACACACACAGATTCATCCCAAATTTGTAAAACACTATATATAGTTAAATAAAAGTAATATATCTTGGTTTTTAGTAGTAATCTTCCCTGATGGGATTTCTAAAGTGTTTTAATGAACATGTATTATTTTGTAATCAGATAAAACAAAAATCCAATAATTCATATAAAAGGATCAATGGAGCTAAAAGCATTTTGGTATTCTCTTATAAAAATGCAAGGCCTGAATTGAGAATCATGCTGCCTTTGCATTTATATGCATTAGAAAAAAGTATATGCACTACAGTCTCTTAGGGTACAGAAATCCTGACTAAAATCGGTTGGCTTAAACAGAGAAATGAGTTGGTTCATGTGAGTGAAAAGTCTTAGAGAAAGGGCTGTGTTAGCTTCAGGCAAGGCTTGATCTTGCAGCACAAAATGTTTGACCCAGACCCAGTTTCTCCATCTCTCTCTGCAATGCTTGGCTTTGTTTCCTTAATTCTGGCTCTACTGTGAGTAGGCTCTCTCATCTCTCTCTTTCAGATCCAGCAGGAAAAGCAAGTCTCTTGTCCAGCATCCCTTGCAACCATCTAGATCTTCCCTCTGACTGAACCACTTTACATCACATGAATGTAATGATTGGCCTGGCCTTGGTTTTGGGTCTCACTTCTGCAACTAGGGGTGAACTCAGCTTTCCTGGTGTCCTCTCATTCCTCAAATAGAAGATGTGGGCTATTGGGAAATGGAGCAATTTACACGCATTGGGGAAATGAATGGTGAAGATTGAACCAACCCAGGTCCACTACTTTAAGGGGTGAGGAGAATAGGACTACATGTTATTAAGTATCTACTTTGGTACATTTATTATCTAATATCATAGACAATAGGTACACTGTGTTAAGAGTAAGAGAGGTCACTGAAGGATGTAATTATAAGGGAAGCTTCCCTGGTAGTGATGGCACTAGAGGAAACTCTTCAGGGACAGATCAGAGTTGGATTGGCAGGCAGAGGAGGGCAGTGTCTGGGTATGTAAGTGTAGCCAGCAAGACTAGGCAATGTGTAGGAGAAGTGCTTGCCTGGGACCTAGAATAGCTGCAGTGTGAGGAAAGGGCTTGGCATGAGAAGGTGGTTTTCTAAATCTGGGTGCTGTAACCCCTTATCTCTATCTGGAGAAGAATACTCATGGGTTGCTTTTGTGTGAAGAATACTCACGAGATGCCTTTGTGTGAATATTAAGGCTAGTTGTTAATATTTCATATTGCAAGGCCTTTGTTTTTCCAGCCTTATTTTCCACATCTGTCAAATGGACAAAATAGCATACCCACAGGATTGGCATGTTGATTAGATAAGATTGTCTCTTCTGGTCTGCTGTAAGCTGTCATTAGGATATATATATCCTAATGGCAGTACTACATGTGCACACACATGCGCGTGCGCACGTGCGCGCGCACACACACACAGAGAGAGAGAGAGACTATTGGAATGAGCCCAAGACTAGATGCAGAGTGTGAGAGAGAAGTGGGACACACTCAGGTTTTAAAAGTAAGAGGAATCCCTGGGTCACCTCTTACCCCCAGATGCACTGCCTTGCCTTCCTGGTACCTCGAAGACTTCCCCATTTCCCTATGGCACAGCTGACTCATGTGATCATCAGGGTGGGGCTAGCAAGAGAAGACAGAGACTCTGGATGGCAGAGGAGCCCAGAGAGCTTCAGTTGAGGAGGGGCCGGTAGTGGCTGCATTCTGTGAAGGGGTGGGAGCACCCAGGGAGGAGACAGAATGACTTCTTGGATGGAGTCTGCCAGAGACCATAAAAACCTCAATGTATGAAATTAGCTTGATTCTGTAAAATAGTTACATCAAGGCAGCTGTCAGGAAATCAATAGCACACTGTAATTATGTCCATAAAGATGCTGAAGAAGCAGGAGAGGTCAGTGGCAAAGGAAGGGGGTGGCCACTGCAAGGCCTTCGAAGACATGAGTCGTGAAGCTGCGGGCAGTGGAGCCACCCCAGAGGGAGCCAGCTCCTCTCTTCTGCCACCGATTAATCCAGGGAGAAGGAAGTTCAATTTGGCAAACACTTATTGAGCATTTACTTTAGTCCAGGCGCTCGGGGCAGCAGCAGTGGGTTAGGCATTGGGCTAGTGAGCCAACTCTCTTAATCTAAATCGTACTTTGCAAATATGCCGAGTGGGAAGTTACTGATATTGACACAGGGTTAGTAAATATAGACCTGTTGGGGAACAGGAAGAGAGGAATTTTCCCACACTTCATGTTTGGATTTACAAAACAGCTGATTGTGCTCTGAGGATGGTGCCTGCAATTCCAGTGGCTGATATATGACCCATTTGCACTCAGAAGCTCTTCCTTTAAAATTCAAATACTTTGGAGAAGGAGGATGGAAACTCACAATTTCTAAGTACACAATAGTTCTATGCTTTACTTGTGTTATTTCATCTTCTCAAATATATGAGCTGGAAATTTTAATCTCCCATTTTATAGATCAAAAAACTAAGGCTCAGTATGAAGAGGTGATATTCCAACATTGTATTGATAGTAACTGGAAATGTATGTATGATTCATACTTTAGTCTGAATTGCATTAATTGTCACAGTGGTGATTAGGACCAGCTGCTGGCTGATACTGATTTTGCTGAGAAAATTGGAATATTGGAAGCAGAGGGGTTTGTGTGTTGGCTGGGACTGGAGAGAGAAGCAACAGGGTAAATTCAAGCTGGAGAAAATAGGCAGGCACTTCTGGATGAGCCTTGGGTGAACTGGCTGGAGAGGGGGCAGGAATCTTAGCAGCGGGAGGGCAGAAGGCAAACAAGAAGGGGTACACTGGTACTATTGTCCTTCAGCCTGGAGCAGGGTGAGGGTCTCAAGACATCCGCATTCAGTGTCTGACTTGGACCAGCTGTGCCTGTTGAGATTTTACTCTTGCTGGTGTGATGTCCCCTAGAGTATTCTAGACAAGACTTCTTTTCCAGAATTTTCAGGAAGTGTATATGTTTTTCCAAGTGCTGAGAAAAATTAGTTGAGAAACTGGGTAAATGGTAAAAAGTTATAAAGGTCTTCTTCAAGAATGATTGAAGCTTAACAGTCAACATATAGATGTTACTGCTTTGAAAGAATCTACTGAGATGAAGTGGAAAACAAGAACAAGACATGCTGACCCTGGTAGTTAAAGCTCAAGGTCAAAGTTTCCAGGACCTGGACAGGAGCAGGTGGGAGAGTAGCAGTCAATCTAGCCAGGTGCTTATAGTCTTTGCAGTGTGAGAAGAGGGAGTTCATTGCCCTGTGTGCTGCTATTGGTGAGTGCTTGTTGCAGATAAAATAAATATTAGTAAGCTGATACACATGGATAACTTTATACAAATTCTGTGGGTGGTGTTTCAGGAAATAATATGTTTTGGAAGTGAAATAAGTCATTAAATTGGCAATTTCAGCATGTGATTCTGTGTGGTGCTGTTAGGAGCACTTGCTAGGAGAGCCAAACGTTATTACATTACTCCCCAAAATGTTTATGGCTTGAGTGTTTGCTGTGAGTTACATTACAGTTATTTGCCAATATTTTAACAGAAATGCAAAGAGAAGATTTGGATGTTGTGGGAATACCACACGATTAAAGCGGAAAGTGATCTAAAAATCTAAATTAGCAAAAGCAGTAATGAATTCGAAGACAAAGCCGAAGTCAGATGAGGCAGGCAAAACGCTTTAGCCATTAAAAAGGAAATGAGCTTCTGTAAAGCATCATGGACCTTAATGCTGGCTTGAAGTTCCCTTTGGATACAATCTTATCAATTTGAAAAATGTCAGAACAAAATGAAAGACATTTTCTGTCCAGAATATTTGTCACACATACAAAAAGATCAAAACTTTTGGGTAAGGCAATTAATGCATTGTGTGTTTTAATATTTCATTTTGAGAATTTAAATGAGCTTTTTAAATACTAAATGTTGTGCTATTATTCTTAAATTTTTAAGCGACTTTTATTTGGCATTCATTTTCTGCTAATATTCCCTTTCCTTGTGTTAATGTTTTTGATCAGCAGACATCTCTATCAGGAGAGATCATTTTTACATATTGAAGTTTGTACTCTTCAATTATATAATCTTGAAGTATATACTTATTGCAGTATATGATCTTGTCATAAAATATTTTTATAACAATAAGCCATTTATAAGAAAACATTTATGATGTTTTTAATAAAAACTTCCGCGATGAGCCGCAAATGATTCAGCTTATTATTGTATTCATTCATTATTATTTAAAAACACACAGATGAAGTGTTAGGAAAACTAGGGATAACTTATGAATGGGGGGTGCTCCCCAAAATTACCGTGGATTCTGATGTCTTGTTTTGAAACTGTGTCAATGATTGTCTGTTGGGAATTAGGAAACTCTACCCCCAAGGTTCGGGGCATCCCTATACCTGCTACATTCCCCACTTCTGGGGCTGGCCCTGACTCAAACCAACCATCAACATTGCAATATCAGAAAAGCACACAGGCAAAGGGTAGGACTGGGTAAAGCATGAGATGCAATATGGTACTGCTGGTGAAAGTATTTATCATTAAAAAGGGCAGTTCTGACAATGGCATTTAGAACTGGGTCAGCCCCACAAGTCTGGCTTCATCTGGCCTGAGAGTTGCTGAGTTTCCCGTCATCAATGTGTACCTGATTCTGTTTCTCCACTTCACAGCCCCACCTGGGGTACCCCAGGGTCAGTCAGTCCTAGGCTGACGTCCTGGGTGAAGTGACATTTCTGTGGCCCCTTCCTCTTGCCACTTTTGCAATGGTGTGGCATCTGAACATCCTCCCAGCCCCTCTTTGGTGTGGGTTTCTGTTCTCCGGATCCCCAGCCTAACTTAGCATCCACTTCTTGGCACTTTGTTTTGTGGTCTTTTAGAAACATAATCAGAACTTGGTGGGATTAATTACAACAAGACTTTTTTTTAACCAGATACCTAATAGGATTAATAATAGCTGATAAAGAAGCACAGGCCTTAATAGCTGATAGTGTTACAACACTTAATTATGCTCCTTAAAGCTGATAATAGCTTAACCGCATGCTAGTGGGTGGGTGGTGTCAGCTCCTCAATGGGGCCTCTAGAAGAATTGAAACCTGGGAATAAGTGGCAGACGATGTTAGTCACCTATTCAGGTACAATTCCACCTTCCTCCCACTAATGGAACCTAGATCTTATTTAAGAAATGGCTTCATGGAGCCCTGCCTTTTGCAGGGGAAGAACACTGATCGGATGAAGCCAGTCAGTGCAATCCCATTTTTTTGACCAGGACGGATCAGGCATGAGTCGGTCATCCTGCTGTAGCTAATGATAAGTAAAAGAAAGTTTACTGGGCAGGGTGTGTCTGTAACCATCTTTTTTGGGATACACTTTGTTTCCTTTCTGATTCAGCTATGTGAGGAAGAGATGCCTGGAACCACCCACTGCAGACATTGTGTGGCCAAGAGGGGAGCTGTCAACTTGCTAGGATGCAGAACAGAAAGTTAGGAAGAACGTGAGGCCTGGGTGACCTCTTTGTCTGGCTTTGACAGCCCGGAGCTACTCCATCTCTTATAAACTGTTCTGTTATAAAGACACATGCACGTGTATGTTCATTGTGGCACTGTGTACAATAGCAAAGACCTGGAACCAACCCAAATGGCCATTGATGATAGATTGGACAAAGAAAATGTGGCACATATACACCATGGAATACTACGCAGCCATAAAAAACTATGAGTTTGTGTCCTTTGTAGGGACTTGGATGAATCTGGAAACCATCATTCTCAGCAAACTGACACAAGAACAGAAAACCAAATGCCACATGTTCTCACTCATAGGCGGATGTTGAACAATGAGAACATGTGGACTCAGGGAGAGGAGCATCACACACTGGAGTCAGTTGGGGCAGCTAGGGGAGGGACAGTGCAGGGTAGGGAGGATGGGGAGGGATAACATGGGAAAAAATGCTAGATATAGATGAAGGAGGAATGGAGGCAGCAAACCACCTGGTTATGTATGCCCCTATGCAACAACCCTGCATGTTCTGCACATATACCCCAGATCCTAAAGCACAATTTTAAAAAAAGACTTCTATATTTCAGATAGCATGGAACACTTCTGCCTGTCTCTTGTACTTGGCAGTGAAAAGCATCTTGGATATAGATAGACTTTGCCCTACCATGAGGTGAATTTTGTGGTATAACATGCAGAAGGACTTCTGAAAAGTTAAAAAGTCCATAAATTGAAGTTATTTATCTTTACCCCTCCCACTAACACATAATACCAAATGAGGCAACTCTATGCCTTGAGACTGGCTAGACAGGGAAATATTGGGAGGCAGGAGATCTTACCAAGACCTCTCAATCCACACCTCATAGCTGCCTTGCTGCTTTGACGTCCTGTGAGGCTGATTCAACCCTCACTGGAAAGAGTGCAAGAAGAGGAGGTAGCTTGTGATGGTTGCTAGACCTGGCTTTAGGTTTATCTCTGCAAATAATGTGCCGTGAGACCCCAGATAAGTTAAGCAATCTCTGTGCGCCACAGATGCCTCTCCTAGAGCCTGGAGGTCGTAGTATACATCTCTCTCGGGATCCCTTCCAGGATCAAATGGGGACGTGTGTAGATTTCAGACTACATGCCAAGAAAGTGATGGTGATGTTCATGATGATAGTGATAAAGATGACTTTGCTCCATCTGGCTATCAGTATACTTCTAAAAATAATAAAAATAGGGGAGAGCAGCCGGTGGACATAAAAGGGTAACGAACAGGTGGGAAATCTGTGAACGCTGAGGTCTGAAATCTACCAGGAGGTCAATTTTTACCTAGGTGAGAGGCGCATTCAGAGAAATGTGGGTTGCCATCTCCTTAACGCAGATACCATGAGCCTCCCAGGAGTGGATCTGTGCCTTCCTTACTCTGTTCTAACACATTTAGAAGTTTCCGTTCAAATGGACTTTTTCCAGTTCTAAGCCTCCCTTTCCTGGGACTGCCTGCGTGCACCGTACAGGCAAGCACTGAGCTCCAGCAGCGTCTTCTTTTATGGCATTTTCTAAGAATGCCCAGACGTGGCAATTGTTTTCTCACAAATGTACCTCTTTCCATGAAATCAATAAGTTTCTTTACGGACATAAATCAACACTTTGTAGATAGAGTCATAGCATAAGTGTAGCAAGAGAGCTGTCTAGCTACAGGAATCCTGTGAGGACTTCTTAGGTGCCTCAGCTGAGTGGGTGAACAATAGAGGTTTGAGTCTGGCTGAATCTAATCCTTTAACAGAGTGTGCTGTTTATCCAAAACCTTCTCCTTTCACCTTTGTGATCTTTCCCTCACCAGTCCTCTGTGTTGTGTGCACTGGCACACTGGTTCCTTATTATGTGGGATGTGGCCACATTCCAGCCTGGTGAACTCTTACTTAAATGTCAAGGCCCATTCCAATTGTCCCCTTCCTTTAACTGTCCCTTGCTTTCCCTGCAGCTTTACTTGACTATGCCATTATTAATAAATTGTTTGTTTTATCTTGAGATTCAGATAATTTTAAGTATGTCTTCACTATAGTACTTACCACATTTGTAGAGGTATTTGTTTACTTGTCTATCTCCCTATGTTAGAATATGAATTTCTGAAGGGCAGGGATCCTGTCTTAAATATCTTATTACCTGCACTGCACAATACTCTGAATACAGAAAAAGTAATCAATAAACATTCGTTGAATTAAATTGAATTTGTAAATTAGACTTGCTTAAGGGAGTGCACACCTGTATTCATTTCACAAAAGAATTCTTGGCTATATGAATTATTTTCCTAAAGACCCTCTTGAAAGGGTGAGCCCTGCTGCCCCGCCCCCCATGTATGTGCAATGAGGCAATTTCAAACAGGCCACGTTCCCCATCATGTTTTGCAGGAGCACATTTCCTGCATAAAGTGGGACACCCACATTCGCATCCTCGGCCTGCAATCAACACCTTGTTCACAAGTGACATTGGCAGTTCATAGATTGATAGTTGTTTTTTCTTCACTCTCTGAGGAAAATCCCTGGGGGCATCCAGGGTACTGCCTGAGCTTCTGAAACAAAACTGCAGTCTGCTGAAGACATAGGGGAGCCAGGTGAAGGCTGGTCCTCTCAGGGAGAAGCACACGTCTGGGTTCCATCTCCCATCAGCCTTCATAATGGTCCATTTCAATTCCACCCAGGAATCACCCATCTGTCATCACCCATTAAAGGTGTTTGTAAGGAACTACAAAATATTGAAGCTGATGTTTCTTGGCACTAATATTGCTATTAATATTGATATCCTTGTAATGCCAACGTCATATTAATCGTGCTTCTTGCAGGCTCCTTCGACGTTGTCCTCTTCTCCACTTTTATGTTTCCTAGTCTTGCCCTGCAGCTTCTTTTTAAGGATTTAAAGAAGTTATTGATTGCACAATGAAAGGGAGCAAGAAATCAAACCTGGCCTTTACATGGCTGTAATACAGTGTGTGCTGGAATGGGCACTCTCTAAATGTTATGGGATAGCTTTCTTCTTTGCGCAAGGTAGGCATGGTGAATCTTTAATCACTCATTTACCCCTGGAAAGGTCTTGAATGCCTGCTGTCTCTCAGGTATGGAAGGTGCTGGAGCCCCAGAAGGGAAGAGTGAGGATCCTGCCCTCAGATGATCATAGTCTGGCAGGAGACACAGGCTCAGGAGATAGCTCAGCAGTGAGAGGTGCTGTGAGAGGATTCCGTCTTGGTCTGTTTGAGTTGCTATAAAGGAATACTTGAGGCTGGGTAAATTGATAAAGGAAAGAGGTTTATTTGGTTCACAATCTTGCAGACTGTATAAGAGGTGTGGCATGGCTCCGGCATCTGCTTCTGGTGGGGGCTTCAGACTGCTTCCACTGAAGGAGGAAAGTAAAGGGGTGCTGGTGTGTGCAGCGATCACATGGCGAGAGAGGAAGCAAGAGAGAAAAAGGGGGCAGCGTAAGGATCTTTTTAACAATCAGCCCTTTTGAGAACCTGTAGTAGAGCAGAACTCTCTTCCCCGGCCCCCTCCTGCCTCAGGGAGGGCACTCGTCTCTTCATGAGGGATCCACTCTTAACTACCTGAACACTTACCAGTAAGGCCCCACAGCTAACACTGGGGATCAAATTTCAGCATGGGATTTGGAGGGGACAAACCATGTAGATGTAAAGGCAGCATCAAGAAGGCCACCTCTCCTGGCCTGATACAGGAGGCTCAGGAAAGCCTCCCTGGAGTTGCTGACAGCAGAGATGGGTCTTGCTTGAAGCTGAATTTTGTTTTCTCCTCGTGTTTCTATGTGGAAGTCTTAACCTCCAGTACCTTGGAATGTGACTGGACAGGGTCTTTAAAGGATGACTGAGTTAAAATGTGGCCACTATGTTGGGCCCTCATGCAATAGGACTGGTGTCTTTGTAAGAAGAGGAGAGCAGGACACAGACACACGCAGAGGGATGACCATGGAAGACACATCTGCATCTCAAAGAGAGACGTCTCAGATACCACCAACCTTGCCAACACCCTGAATGGACTTCCAGCCTCTAGAATTGTGAGAACATAAATTCATGTTGTTGAAGCCCTAGTCCACAGTTCTTTGTTATGGCAGCCTCAGTAGACTGATCTAGACCTTAAGACAGACCCAAGTATGGAACGTCCACTAGGCTGTCCAGATTCTGGGATGATTTGGCAGTTAGAACACGTGGAGAGCATCTGGAACCTCTAAGGTGAATGTGATTCCACAGGGACAGCATACTGAGAAGAGAGAATGGGAACATGAATGTGTCTTGAGAACAGGACTTCCCAGGCTTCTTTCTCTTTGTAAAACCCAGCCAAAGTTACAAAAACAACGTCAAGGCTGGGCGTGGTGGCTCACACCTGTAATCCCAGCACTTAGGGAGGCCAAGGCAGATGGATCACTTGAGGTTAGGAGTCGAATATTAGCCTGGCTAACATGGTGAAACCCCATCTCTACTAAAAATACAAAGAAATTGGCTGGATGTGGTGGTGCACACCTGTAATCCCAGATACTTGGGAGGCTGAGGCAAGAGAATTGCTTGATCCCAGGAGGCAGAGTTCACAGTGAGCCGAGATCATGCCACTGCACCCCAGCCTGGGCGACAGAGCAAGACTCTGTCTCAAAACAAACAAACAAAAAACTCAACAAGTCAAAAGCTACTTTTAGAAGAAAACTGCTGTGATAGTTCCCATTATTTGTGAGTGGCTTTATGTTTATAAAGTACCTCCCTGTATCTTATCACATTCACCCTACACTTGGTGTACATAGAGCTGTATTATCACTCACATTTTATGAATGAGGAAACTTAAATTCAGAGGAGGCCCTTTGAGGCCCAGGTCCTCCTCACTGCAATTCCGTCTGTAGGAACACTTTCCGGTTGGGGGCCAGCACAGGGCTAAGCCTGTGTGCCTCACAAGAGAGTGGACGGAGCTACCCCTCCCCAACTCTGCTGCCTCCTGTTTCCCCATGCAGGGTGTGTACACTCTGGCCTCCCGTAGGAACCCGAGCCTTTATTTTACCATAGACGTGTTTAAGGGTTGACTTGCTCCCTTGTTTCATGCAAGGGTGGGATTTTGTTTTGTTTTCTTTTTATTTTTGTAGACAGAGTCTCGCTGTGTCACCCAGGCTGGAGTGCAGTGGTATGATCACAGGTCCCTGCAGCCTTGAACTCCTGGGCTCAAGTGATCCTTCCATCTCGGCCTCCTTAGTAGCTGGAACTACAAGTATGTGTCACCATACCTGGCTAATTTTTTTTAAGAGATGAGGGTCTTACTATGTTGCCCAGTTGGTCTTGAGCTCCTGGCCTCAAGTGGTCCTCCTGCCTCAGCCTCCCAAAGTGCTGGGGTTACCATTTCTTTGTTCCAGTGGGTTCTTTTTCCCAGCTGCTCCATTTTCATCTCTGACATTCCTCAAATGTGCCCTACATCCTCCCTAGCCAGGCCTTGGTCTCTTCTGCTCCGGGACACCCTGGTCTTCACTGACTGCCATCTGAGCAGGTCTGAGCCCTGCTTCACCCTGTGCTTTGCTTGAACTGCTCCCCCGGGTTCCAGCCAAAGCCAGTGGGGTCTTACTCTGCTCAGCCTTTGCCTACTTTAGAAAGGGAAGGAGGAGGCACAGAGTGAAAGAAAAGCCTCTGCAGCTTCAAGTTCAGACCCGTCTCCCCCAGCAGAGCTGCTACTGGTTTTCCTCCCGAGCGTCCTGAAGGCAAATGTAACTTGTTTCCTTGAAAATGAATTTTCTTGATAGACTACCTAGTTTAGGCTACACGAGGACTTCTCTTCCTCCAGTCTAGGGGAAAAAACCGGTGAATGTGTTCCTATTCCTTGAGACATAATAACCTTGACCTTGTTTTGCTAAAGGCACATTCTCCTTTTATCCTGGCCTGGATTTCATCATAAAATGTTCTTGCATTAACCCTGGGGATGAACAGTACCATGTGTGGAGTTTTCCTCTGACCCTCAAATTTCTCTCCTGATAGTGGAAGAGGAGATTTATATGTCCCCACCTCCAACCCTCCAAGGAGGCCTCATCCAAAAAGCCCCACTTCCCTCAGTGAGCCTTGCACTGAACACTCTGGATGGGGCAAGGCTCACACATCCCCTTCATTTCACAAACATGGGATCCAAGGCCAGGACTGGGGAGGAAAACGTGGCTGGCAATGCACTGGCTCTTCTGACTCAATGACTTGCTAGGAGAGGCAGGGGTCAAGGTCAAAACAGGAGCTAGATATGCAACCCTGACTCTCTGGCCAGTCTGTCCTAACCAGCACACTCAGCGTCCTTCCCTCAGGCTTGCATGGGAATCTGCCCTCCTTGCCCGGCCTCTAGCTGCCACCTGCACCTCCAAGACCCAGGGCACCACCTCAGGGTCCCAGTGAGCATTCTCTTTGATCCAAGATGGTCTACCCTCCTGCTTCGTCCTCCTGGTTCCTCTGGGAGTAGCCCTGTCTGGCCAGCCAGCTGGAGTCCTTTTCATGTCCTGCAGCCCCTCAGGATGAATAGCTTACTTTGGTGTCTGGCTTCTTACTTCTCAGTGTTTCATGGGGGAGGCAGGGCTGTAATTTCTCCCTCCACCAGGCAAATGAGGAAACAGAGGTGCACGGGCTCTTGTTCATAAGGTCAGAGCTTGCACCTTGCATACATTCCTGTGTTCTCTCACTTACACCTCCAGGTCTCTTGTCTAGGAACTGTGTGGTGTGCCTAACCTGAGCCCCACACCCCAGCACTTACAGCTGTACATGTCCCCAGCTCCTCCAGCTGGGCATCTTCTCCTTGTTTCTTGCTGGCCAGGGGGCAGTTTCTACTGAGCAGATGGCAGTCAGTGACCACTCATCCTCACTCTCTCTTCCCTGCTGTGGAGACGGTGCTGCGATTCTCCCTCTAACCGTTGTCCTCAACTCTCTGCTTTCCCAGTTTGATGGGCGGGTGGAACCATCAGTATGCATACTGAGCGGGCAACTGCAGGTCTGATTTGCAGCCATCTCTGCTGACTGCGTGACAGGGCCTCTCCCCTCCTCCTGCCCCTTGGGGAAGGCTTGAGCCTGTGTGTCACCGTCTCTCCAGGCCTGTGTGTGTGGCCAGACTCTTCACTTTGATCCCACTTCAGACTTCAGCTTTATTATTTTTCCAAGCACAGTGATTATCCCCCTAATCATGCCAGGAAATGAAAAGCCACAGCCGCTTTCAGCTCAGTGGCCCTTTAGATCTCTGTTGTATTATGAATGTGAAAGTTGATTGAACCAGGGAAACAATTTGAAAGCAGAATTTCCAGAGTGACCTTGATAAGAGGAAGCCTCGTCCAAGGTCTAGGGCAGCTTAGGCTGGCTTTGAGTGAGGAGCCATGATGGATGAAGGGTTACAGCATCTTGGCCCTGACCAGACTCCGCAGGTCTGAGTGGCATAGAATACCCCAGCCGGACCAGCCTCAAGACTCTGCCAGCCCAGCTCTGGGTGCACAGAAGAGGAAACAGGATGATCCTACAAAGACCAGCCCCAGAGGTCCGACCTCTGCAGCTTTAGGGGCTCCCTGCTCGGGCTCCAGCCTGAGCCCTCACCTGCCTGGTGATTGACCTTTCCTCATAGCTGCTTTCTTCCTTCGTTAGGGTAGGGACTTCCTCTTAATCACATGTGTCTCTGCACCACATAGGGACTCCACGTGTTTGCTGAACAGATGTCACCATTATAAGTCCAATAATGATGATGAGGTGGAGAATGCGTAAATAACTTTGACTATGTTCTGGGTGTTTTAAATATCACAGTGAATTTAGTCTTCATAAGCAATTTATGGGAACCCAGGTTTGTTGTTTCTCTAGCCCCTCTTTTTCCAAAGTCTGGTGATATCTCGACTCTATCTTAACCGAGGTCTAATTTCAGGGCAAACGAGGGATCCTGAATCTGCAGCAACAGCCTCTGCCTGGGAATGAGTGCTGATTTCCCTTCTTGCCTCCCCTTCCTCTCTGTTCCCACTTCCCTTCCTTCCCCTCCCCTTGCATCTCAGCCTGTCTCCCTGGTTTACCTCAGTTCCTGATCCCCTAACAGCAGGTACCTGCTCAAGAGCTCCCACAGCTCCCCCGCCTCTGCGCATCCCCAAGCCTACGCACACGATTCCATGGCTTTCTCTGTTCTTTGTCTCCCACCAGGAATACCTTTAATTTCATCATTTACCTCCTGCCTTCCCAGTTGAATGTCATGAATATCGTTTCTGTTGGTAGCCTGCTCATTTAAAAAAGTGCATTTGCGATTCTGTGGGCTGGAGATGTCACAGCCCAGATACACATAAAGAAAACAGCTTCTAAAATAAACATCACGAAGATCGGCCTTTCTCCCCAAGGCACTGGGGCTACCAGGCAGAAATGGATGTGCACACCTCCCTGAGGGGCAAGGGAGCAGGCCTTGAAGCAACTGTCGGGTTCACCAGGGATGGTCTAGAAGAGCCCAAGTAACCCCCATACCCAGGCATCCTCAAGGTGTCTTCCCAGGTATACAGCAGACACTCATTCAGTAAACATGTATTGAGCATGCATTGTAAACAAGGCTCTCTAGAGACAACAGGAAAGAGGGTCCTAACCCTCAGGGAGCTGAAGATGTGGCTGGGAGAACAGGTCGATGATGCAGCTTTGACCTGCCAGGTGCTGGTCTGACTGCTTTACAGCGAGTCATTCACTGAGTCCTTGTAACAGCCCAGCAGCTGGGTAGCATGTGTGTCATCCTTCCCATTGTACAGATGAAAAGACAGGCCTGGCAAGGGTAAGCAAATTGCCCAAGGGTGCAAAGCCGTGAAATGGCAGAGCCAAGGCCAGTGTAAAGCTAACTGCACCCTGCCTGCTGGGTTGTCCTGCCCCCGTGTGTGCTGCAGTGCGATGCTGGAAAAATACCAGCACCTGGAAGCATTGAAGGAGTGTACACATATAAGATGCAATGGGAATTCCTAAGAAACGAACTCTCTGGGGCCTGGGGAAGGCCGAGGCAGCTTCCTGGGAAAGGATCTTTGCAGCGGGGGCAAGATTCAAAATGGTGGAGGAGAGGGGTAAGAGGGAGGCAGGAAGAAGGAACATATCAGGATGTGGTTTCAGAAGAGCATGCGATGGCAAGACTGTGTGTGTGTGTGTGTGTGTGTGTGTGTGTGTGTGTGTGCGCGCCTGTGTGTGTGTGCATGCCTGTGTGTGTGTACCTGTGTGTTGCCTGCCGGGAGTACAAGGGAAGGACAAGGATGCCATCCATCCAATGTGTCTACTGGTATTTTATTGGTTGGAAGTCTAGGATGTGCAGACTCTTATTTGGGGGATCAGAGCTATGCGTGCTGGGCAGAGAGACTGGGGGCGAGGCAGCAACTTGACCCCACTGGAGGCTTGTTATGTGTTCCTGCTTGCCCAGGGCAGACTGCCCCTCTCAGCTTTCTTCAGCTGTCATGGTATTAAGTGTAAAAAAACAACAACATATATTTACTTTATGTTATTTACAAACTGGAATGTTCAGCAGGAAAACAAATTGAGATTTCTGGGCAAAGAGGCAGGTCTGATGTTGGAGTGAGATTTTGCTTGATTCTGATTCACTCGCTGTGTGGCTGCAAATGCCTTTGAAGGAGCCCAAAGCGGTCCTGCATGGGGCAGGAGGGAAGGCTGCAAGTGACAGAGGGTGGGCGACGGGGACAGAGGTGGGGGTGGTGGAGCCTTTTGTGTGGCCTTCACAGGATCCAGCCACCTGGGTCAGGGACACGCCACAGGTCTAGTAAGCAAACAGGGATGAGCAGTGGTGATGTAATGGTGGGTCTAGAATGCACCGTCCACCCTGCAGTGCGTGCATGTGTGTGCCTGCTCTGTGGTGCCTACTGTCGCCATTGTTCCTGAGGGGTTCTGACCTCCCTTCTTCAGCATGTATCAGGCAGAGTTCTCATTTTCCAGGCCTCATTTGGCAGCTGTGGCCCCTTTGCCTCAGACAGGTCATTTTCCATTTTGTTGATACAAAATTGTCTTACCAAAATCCCAGAGTCATAGTTTCCATTCCCCCTTTCAGCAGTTGCTTATTTGTCCTGGGTTCCAAGCTCCCTTTGAGGGCCCTGAGCCATGGCATTGAACTGTACTCAAGTTCCCCCCTCTAAGGCCTCTTCTCTCCCAGGGCTGGGCTCCCAACCTCTGCTCATCTACTCAGCAAATCTAGAACTTTGTGGAGCTCCTGGAAGAAAAGCCCTTTATTTCCTCTTGGAATTGAAGCAGAAAGAATAGACAGGCTTCAGCAGCCACACAGCCACCCTGAAGGAAGACTCTTTGGGAATGACTCCCAGACCATCATTCCCAAACCTGGACATGGTGAGCAGGGTCCTGGTGCTGCCGCCCAAGCCTCTGGATGCATCTGGTGTGAAGCTAGTCAATCCTCAGACCTGCCCATTGGACGAGGCAATAGGCTCTATTTTTCTCCTTTCTGTTATGGTTTGTTACTTGCAACCGTGAAAGAGCTCTGAAGGCTGCAGTGATGACCACTGCTAGGTGAATTGGATAGCAGAGTGGGGACGACAAAGGTGGCATAAAAGGAGGTCTGGAGGACAGGCCCAGCCCAAGGCTGCTAAGAGGGAGGGTAGCCCCTTGCATGGGCCCCTTACTATACTCTTTGTGATTTGGAGGAGAAGAGAGGAAAATGCTGGTGGGAACCCAACTCCTCATTTAAAATGTCTACGAAAGTCAAGGTCCTGGGAGGAGTGTGATTGATCCAGGACCACACAGTGGGTTGGTGGCATATTCTTTATTCCAACCTGATAGTTCCAGGGCACAGAGCCATTGGGTTGGGAAACCAACTGATGTGGGCATTCTTCTTGGAAAAAGCAGGCAGTAGGGAGGGAGACAGTGCTGGGGTTAGGGTTGGGGGAGGGGTGGAGCCTGGGAAGGGAGGACTTGACATCTTCCAAGGTCCCAAATCAAAAGGTGCCCCTGCAGAGATTTACTTTTAAAGCCAGCCACCACCGCCTGTCTTTTTACCCCTTCACATTACTGCGGGCTCCATCTGGAGCTGGCCCCCTCCTCCTGGCCTCTCATTCTTCCCTCTGAGCGGAGAGGAAAGAAGCTTCATTAGCGGCTGGGCATGAGGGCGGCCCTGGCTGTGGCTCTAGGAGGAAATAGGCCGTGGGTTGGTGTCCAGGGAGGGTAGTGCCAGGCATGAGAGGGTCATCAGAGAGGGACCAGCTTGTACAACCTAAATGGTAAGATGAAGCTTTGCTGAGATCAATACCAGGGCCGTGCTCTCAGCATTACTCCCTGAGGAAGGCGGTTTCCTCACCCAATGTCTAGATTGTCTCTGATCCTTTGAAGGAAATGATCAAGGATATAAATACATACACATATGCCCCCTCCACATACAGGCATGCAAGCACACACACAGACATGCATATATGTACAATGCATGCACACACATGTACACAGATACATATACACACGCACACATATGTATATACATGTACACATATGCACCTTTGCATGTATATACACACATGCACATGCATGCACATACACATATACACGTGCACATACACAAACCCACACACATGCATACAGAGGAGGGTGAGAAAACTCAACTTGAGGACTGCCTTTTCTCTCTCCTCTCCCTCTAGGGAACCATTCCACAGGAATGAGTTACTGAGAGCCCCAGGGGCCTGCTCAGCCAGGGCTCTGCCATGTGTACAGGAGGCTGGCAGTTCATTCCTCCCGATGTTTCCACACCTCTCCTGTTCAGTGTTTGGTGAAATGTTTCCTGCTTTGCAGAACACCTTTCTGCTTGCAGAGATGAGGACTGAGTCCGTTTGTCTGAAAGACATGAGGACGCTGAAGGGCACCGTGTGGCTCTGCTCCTCTTGCACCTTGGGCAAGTTACTGTCCTCCAGGCCTTGGGTTTCTTTTTTTTTTTTTAATTGCATTTTAGATTTTGGGGTACATGTGAAGAACACGTAAAATTGTTGCATAGGTACACACATGGCAGTGTGATGTGCTGCCTTCCTCCCCATCACCTATACCTGGCATTTCTCCCATGCTATCCCTCCTCAACCCCTCCCCCCGCTGTCAAACGCTGGCTCTGCTGTGCTCGGTCCATCATTACGTTTCTTGGCTTTGACTTCCTAGTCTCTTTTCTTGGTATTGAGTTGATTTTCACAGCCAGCCTCCTCCTCGTGTTTCTCCTGGTCGGCTGGCTGGCCTCAGCGCTGCTCAGGGAATGCCCTCCTCTGAGTTCCCAGGTGCATGGGGGCCGGTAGCTGAGGGCTGACAGCTGCTCAGGACACTCTACCAAGGGAAGAGTACTCCAGGCCTGAGCCGTGACCGTGCAGTCTGAGGGTCCCTTGGGGGAGTGTGTGGAGGGGCTGCCTGGAGTTGGCTGAGACGGACACAGCAAAAGCAGCTGCCTCTGGGGTAGAGGATTGTGAGTGGGTATGTGTGCGGAAGAGAGTGAGGGGCGGAGAGTGTCCAACTTCATTGCATCTGATTCTGAGTCTTGCACAAATAAAATTCAGAATATTTCAAGTTCATACTGTAAGTTGTCACATACAAGAGCTGTCAGATCTGGACTTGATTTTGCAGCAATGGTAGTATGTGAGTATGTACATAGTTTTAATCTCCTCTCTCAAAAAGTTATTCACTCCTAAAAGTAGAGGCCAAGTTGGTGATAAATTGCTGACTCCTTCGACATGAATATTGTTCAATTATTCACAGATGTGTTTGGCCTGACAAAAGCCTCTGCTTCAGCACATTTCCACGGGCAACCGAAGGCATTCATGCTAATGTAGAATCAGCTATCATTAGCACAGACTTTCCGCAGCTTTCAACCACTCCAGCGTCGTCTTTCTTCACTCTATCATTTTCTCTTATGATTTAATTAGTGTGAGGCTGGAATCCTGGGCTCTTAATTTATCCAGGAAGTTGAACAAACTGAATTCTGACACCTGCTGAATTTCCCAAGCGGGGCTGTCTGCTCTGCTATTCATCAGCTAAGCGACAGGGTGGGATGTTGGCTTTGAAGGTCTCCCACACCCAGCCTTTGGGGTGAGTAGCCTGGGTGTGGCAGGACTCAGGATTCAGAACATAGGCTGCTTGCTGTAGGTTGTGGGCTTCAACCCTTCACTTTCCGATCAGACAGATCTAAGGGATAGTTTTCTGCCACCCAGAAGGCCCATTGCCTTCATCCCCTTTGCCTGGGTTGTTCAGTGATCTCATATCTAAAGAGGGGCAGGTGCCTTAGAGACCACTAAGAGCAATGGTTTTCAAGCTTTCTATTGTTGGCCATGGAATGCTTTTCAAATGCAGTCTTGTGCAGGATGCCACCTGTCCATGAGAGACATGCAGAGCCACTCTGCTGGAAACCGGGGCAGGGCCACATGCTCCCTTTTCTCCCCAGACACCTAAGACCCTATCAGGAATCCCATCCTGAAATCCCTGATCAATCAAAGTGCAACTGACAGAGGCTTCGACTTGGCCAAGGTCAGACAGCAGCCACTGACAGAGCTGTGCCAGGATGCAAGCAGCCCAGGAGACTTCTCAGTATTCTGTTCACTCAGCCCCCTCTTCTCTGGCTTCTCCCAAATGCCACCTTCTTCATTAAGCCTTTCTCAATACCTACAACTTGTTCTGCTCATTTTTTATTCAACAAGTATTTGTTGAGTTATATGCTGGGCACTGGTTTATGTGCAGGAGAAACAGCAGGAAACATATCAGGTGAAAATCTTTGCTCTTATGAAGCGTCTATTCTAAGGTTGAGAGAGAAACAATAAACAAATGAATAATTAGATTATTCAGTGTATTAGATAAGTGTTTGCAGAAAAAACAAGTCAGGGAAAGGAATGCGAGGGAGTGGGGCTTCTAATTGAAATAGGTGTTCTCTTGCTGAGAAGATGACATTCAAGCACTTTTAAGACATTTAATGAAGAGGGCAGCGGGTACAAGGAAAGACCATGTGTGTGTCCACCTGGAGAGCGGTCCAGGCAGAGGGAGCAGCAAATGCAACAGTGCAGGCAGGAATGTGCTCAGAGTATGAGAAAGAGTGAAGAGGATGGTGTAGCCAGAATGGGGGTTAACCCATTTTCCGTTTGCCCCTAGAATACTCTTGGTCTGTAATCCTAATGTAACATCATATACATTTCTGTTACGTCAGGATTAGAGACAAGCTCTGTTTAGAAACAACTCCAAGAACAGTTTTCATATTTTATTTTCACATTGGAAATCGATCAGATTTATTTCAGCCTCAAAGACCGTGTTTATGTAAGATTAAATGAGCACTGGCAGTGAGCTTCACTTTTTTTTTTTTTAATCAAAAATGGTTTAAGGAGGAGAGGAGTAATATGTGGCCAAGGAGATAATGGGACCAAATCACTCAGGACCATGCAGGTCATTGTAAAACCCTTTGCCCTTACCCTTGGGTGAATAGGGGAGCTACTGACTTGTTCCGAACCAAGGGATCACATGATCTGACTCGGACTTTAAAGGGATTCCATCTACTGCCCTGTTGAAAGTTATAGGGATGCAAGGGTGGAGGCAGGGAGACTAGTGAGGACACAGTGGTTATGACCTAGGTGAGAGATGATCATAATGTACCCTTGTGTGGTAATGAAGGTGCTGAGGAGTGTTCGTATTCTGAATTGATTTTAAGGCTAGAGCCAACAAAATCATCTAAAGGGACTGTTGTTCGGTAAGAGAAGAAAAGAACAGTCAAGGATGATTATAATGGTTTTAGCCTGAGAAAACAGAAAGATGTCATGGCCCAAGATGGGGAAGACTAATGAAGGAGCAGGCTTAGGATCAGAGCCTCAGTTTTGGAAAAGTTAATTTTAGGTGTTTGTTAGATGTGCTATGAAGATTCTGTTCAGCAGTGAAGCTTCCAACCTTTCAACCTCCAAAACATGATCTAATTTCCCCAGAGGTACTTGACTATATTCGGTACAGGCTTACAATTATATATGCATGTGCCTGACTATTGTTAGGACAATATAAGCATCCTGGGGTCAGGGACCTTGTTCATTCCAGTGTCCTCCACTGCTTTAGCGCAGTGCTGGGCAGATGGTCTGTGCTTAACAAATGCTTGTTGTTATGAATTCCGCAAACATTTTGGAAGTTAGAGAATTAGAACAACAGTATGGTATAGCTTAATATCTCCCAAATTGTTTTCTTCTGAACATTGATCCCTTGAGATGTTCAATTATGAAACAGATCTCATAGTTAAATACATTTGGGGAAGCCTATATCCTATACCCACCTTTGAGTATCACATATCACAGTTCTTCCACGCTAAAAGGGATTAAAAGAATCTTCCCAGATGTACTTCACTCTGTTCACCTCAGTGTCTCCCAGTCATGTAAGACTACTTAACTTTTTTTCAAATGATACTGTAATACTTTCTGTAACTAGGGTTCTGTATGAACACATCATGTTGGGTGACAAAAATGTTGAGATCTGTTAGGAGACAAAAAGAATGTTGGCATTGGGAATCTGAAGACATAGGCTCAAACACCCACAATGTGATCTTGGACAAATTTTGTCAGCTGTCTGGGTTCAGTTCCCTTATCTAAGGGAATGAAACTGGTTGATTTCTATGGCTCTAATGTGAAATACGCACATTTTATACATGCCTTTCATTTATGGTTCTCCCTGTGGCAGGGATGGGCTTTAGGACATTAGTTAAGACACTGTGGTTTTTATTAAGTATCCTCTCTGTCTCTTCATACTGCTCACCCAAATGCCCTCTGAATGTTCCTAGGGAAACTCTTGTTACACCCCCAGCCAACTAACCCCCCGATACCCAACACTGATATGTGTATCTTTCTTTAATTTCTATCCCTACCACTTTCCCTCTCTAGATAATGGGTTAGTTTCCAGAGGTCTCCTGCCTTCCCCTTGTCTCCCCCAATCCTAAGTTTTTCAGCCTGGCCAAATGATAGCTATCCAGTGTCTTCTGGGTTATTAGGATACAATGGCTTATATATTGCTCCTCCCTGGTAACTCCAATTCTTTCAGTGAGTGACCTGAAAACGTTATCCACTCCATAGGGAGAGACCATGAGAAAACCTGACTGTTTGGCTGTAGGTAGAAGAGAGTAAACAAACATTTCTCCTCTGAGATCTTTTATTCACAAGCCCTCCCTCATGCTTTCATGCATATTTAGTGGTCTGAATTTTTTTTACATGTGTGACCTGAAAAATGATGTGCTGAAAATTTCATTCTCAGTTGGGTAATGACCCTGGATATTTTGAAAAAACAAATATAAACAGTCTCTGGAGAAAAACTCTAACCACAGGACTGGAAAACTCCCACAGATACAGATCCTAGGAACATAAGCTCACAATTAGAAGTGGATAAATATATGAGAAAACAAACCACCATTAGTGAGGGTCAGCAGAAACAACCAACTGTACAATCAGAACCACAACTGCAGACGTTGGAACTAGCAGAACGATAATTCAGTGCAAAGATGTTTAATTCATTTGAAGGAGTAAAAGAAGGAATTAAAACCCATCAAGAGATTATTCAAATTGATCAGGCAGGATTGAAAAGTAACCACATAGAACTTCTAAAAATAAGAAATCATTATAAATAAAGTTAAAATTTAGTGGATGGTTGAAGACAAGATTAGTGAAGTGAAAGATAGATCTGAAGGAGACTGGCAAAAGATGTTGAGAGTCATGGATGGTAGAATGAGAGAGTCCAGGATCTCTCTTATTGCAATATAAAAAGGAGAAAAAGAAGAGGAAAGAGGCTACTCTGAGATATACAATGATTGAAATTTTTTCCAATTTGATAAAAGACATCAAAGCCTACATTGAATAAATCCACACCCAGGCATACCACAGTAAAACTACAGGACATCAAAGACAGAGATCTTAAAGGCAGCCAGGAACAAAACACAAATTACCCTAAAGGAATGAAAATTCCATTGTGATAACCTCTCAACACCAATGATCAAACTCTGAACCTAGGGAAATGAGATTTTCACACTTTAGAGAGAATAGAACTGTCAACATAATGAGGCACAGGAGGCAGGACTCTTCTCCAGAAGTGGGGCTCGGACACTGGACCAAATTGAGGACTAGCTAAAATGGGCCCAGAGTAGAAGCAGCTTTCCATAAGACATGTCCACCAGTGTGCCATGCCAGTTTACCATTGCCATGGCAATACCTAGAAGTTACCATGGAACCCCAAATGTTTCCATGGCAATGACTGTAGCAACCCAAAAATTGCCACCCTTTTCCTAGAAATTTCTTCATAAACTGCCCCTTAATTTGCATATAATTAAAAGTGAGTATAAATGAGTGCAGACCTGCCTCTGAGCTGCTACTCTGGGCACACTGCTTGTGGGGAGCCCTGCTCCACAAGGAGCATTCCCTCTGCCGCTGCCAGGCACTGCTGCTTCAATAAAAGTTGCTGTCCAACACCCTGGCTCACCCTTGAATTCTTTCTTGGGTGAAGCCAAGAACTCTCCCAGGCTAAGCCCCAATTTTGGGGCTCACCTGTCCTGCATCAATAGGACCCTATATCATTTGAATATAGGGTCCTATTGATGCAGGACAGGTGAGCCCTATCATTTGATATAGGGTCCTATTCAAGAAAAAGAACAAAAAAAAGAAATTTTCAGACAACCAGGCACAGGGAACATTTTTTGGCAGGAGAGTTCTCTAAAGGAACTTTCAAGGATTTTTAATTTAGGAAGAAGGAAAACTATTTTAAAAGGTGGGCCTAAAATACTAGTTATATGGGTGAGCAAAGAAAATAATAGATGGGTAAATTGAAACAAACATTGACTATATTAAACAATATCAACATACCTAATTAGTGGAGTAAAATAGAACCACAATCCTGGACAATTACAAATAAGTCAGAATGGGAGTGGTTGAAATGGAAGCATTCCATGATCCTTTTTTTGAGAGAAGAGTAAAGATAATTTATGCAGCAGGCAGCCCTGTTCCCTTTCTCTTCAGTTGCAGCTGGGGTAGATAGTGATGTATGACCTTGAACTCATGCTGAAAGCGTCCAACCTGGACGCACCATGTTCCTGTCCTCTTTATGCTGAAAAACTTTCTTCAAAGCCACAGGAGACCAACAGGCCCTTGTGCAAGCACAGAATAGAGGTTTGGGGGATTATTGACCCTGGGGGAAACCCCCAACTAATGAAGAATGGGAGATGATAGATAACTGCCTGTACTTCTAGATGGACAATTCTAGAAGTCATTCATTCAGATGGGAAATTCTAGCAGTCATTTTTCATGTTTCTCAGAAAACCTGGCAGAATTTTGTCATGGCAGAAAACCTATCATTGCTCATGGTAGTGACTTGATAATGACCCTTGCTAGGGGTTTTTCCTCTTTCTCCCACCACTCTCTACCCCTTTGCTTTTTTGGTTTTCTGCCAAATCTATTATCTGCCTTCAAGCCCTTGTATTAGATTCTGTTAATCGGGGAGCCCAAACTATGACAATTAGCTTTTCACTTTAATAACTGTTAAACTTAACAAATTTAACAACTGTTAGAAGCATAAAAATAAAATGAATAACTTCCAAAACTAATAAAAGAAAAACTGGAATAGAAATAGAACTAAATTAAGAAGGAAGAAAATGTTTTTTAAAAGTTGAAAATAAGATGGTAGAGGTAAAGTGTATGACAAATTTGGCCCATATAAAAGGGCCAAATGCCCAGTTTAAAGATAAGGAATGCCAGACTGGATCTAAAAAGTATAACAAAACAGAAACCCGATAGATGCTATTTACAAAATACCTACCAAAATCCAAGAATAGAGAAAGGTTGAAATTAAAGGATAAGAAAAAATCATAACTAGATCAATGTTAAAGGAAAGCTAGTATAGTATATAAATCTCATATATAATAGCCTTTAAGGCCAAACATTTTTAGAGATAAAAAGCTCACTGCAAATTAATAAAGTTTCAATATATACCAATTCTAAATTTGAATGTATCTAACAATATAGCTTCAAAATATCTAAAGCAAAACTTGTTGCAGCTATAAGGACAAATTGACACATTTGCACCCTAAGTGGGATATTTTCACATCCTGTTCTCAGTGACTGAATCAGTGATTTTTTTTTTTTTGATCTGGTAAAGCAGATTTAAAAAAAAAATCAACAATGGCAGAGAAGATCTGAAAAACAGATTTAACAAGCTTGATTTAAGAAATGTATACTCCCCAACAATTGAAGAATACGTATTCTTTTCAGGTGCACATAGAGCATTTATATTAATTGATCAAGCACTAGACTCTCTGCAATTTAATGAATATATGTCTTATAAACCGCATTCTTAGGCAACAGCAAAATCATGTTATGAATGAGTAAAAATGAAGAAAAACATAGAAATTAAAGAAGATTTGTAGTGAATATGTAGCAAAAACATCATTGTGAAAATATTATAAATCAAATCTTGTGAGGGTTCAGCTTAATTGGTGCCTACAGATAAAATTATGGCTTTAAATGCTTATAGTGTAAAAAAAAGGAGGGACTGAAAAGAGGTGAGTTAAGCATCCTACCTTAAATGGTAGAAAATAATAATAGAAATGAAAGAAGTTTAGGAAGTAGTAAAGACAAGGTCAGAAATTACGAAAATGAAAAACAGACTCAATAGAAGGGAGCAATAGATAAAACTTGCTTCTTTGAAAATCCTAATAAAATTGGCACATTTCTGCAAGACTGATAAGGACATAATGAGAAAAAACAAGTAAACCGCATTTAGAATGAAGGAGGCATAACTATGCTCTGAGGCCACAGAGATTAAAAGGTAAAGGAAATAAAAATTCAAATAATAATTTAAAAATTCAGACAATATATTCTTAGGAAATTAAAAATTTCTAAAACTGAATAAGAAATGATTTTATAGCCATTAAGGTACTGAATCAATATTTTAAAACATCTCTTCAAAGAAGACACCAGGCACAAAGAGTTTTATACATTAGGTAATGTTGTAAGGAACAGATAATTGCAAACTTATATAATATTTCAGAAAGTCAAAAAGAGGCCAGCATTTCTTTAATATGAAAATTTAACAAAGTCAGTACAAGAAAGGAAAGTTATAGGGCAATTTAACAGTTTATTATTGATTAAACATTTGAAACAAAATATTAGCAGATTGAATCTAAAATCAAAGATAATATACTAGGGCCAAGTTCATATGGTTACAGGAATATGTTAGTCCAACATTTAAAAATAAATAAATATTTGTCACATTAGCTAATTAAAGAATCATTTTTATGATAAAATTTTTTTGCGAACTCAAAATAGAAGAAGAAACTCTCCTTAGCCTGATAGACTGTATCTACCAGAAAACTATAGCCAAAATTTTATTCAGTCATTAAATATAAAATTATCTTTATTTAAAGTTAGGAACAAGAAAGGATTTTTGCCGCTATAATTTGTATTCAACCATATACTGGCAGTATCAGCTAATGCAATAAGAGAAGAAAAAATCAAATTTACAAGAAATAGAGTGGATAAGCCATATGATTAGCAGATAATCTGCTAAAATGCTCAAAATAATATACAAGAATCCTTAGAATTAATAAGAGAATCTGAACAGTTTTCAGATTTTCATTAACAAAATGTCAATTGTCTGTGTATACAGACACATGTATAAATCAGTTAATGCATAAATGCAATTAAAATACTATTTATGTGAAGAAAATAAAATCTAATGTATCTAGAGATGATAAAAGCAAAGACTTATATGGCACTTACCATGGGCTATGCACTATTCAAAAGATTTTACATATAAATAAAATAGTTCATAATAGTACATGGCCCATGACAAGTACTATATAAAGTCTTTGCTTTTAATATCCTAGATATATTTTGTTTTATAACTACATTATATTTTTTATTTGTTTTCTCTTGTGTGTATATATATTATATATATACGAATTATAAATACACAAAAATCCATGCATCCTTATGACAACCGTATGAGGTAAATACCATTAATTAGTTCCACTTACAGCTGAGGAAACTGAGACCCAAAGAGATTACATAAGTTGTTTTATATTCCATAGTTAATAAATTGCAGAGTAGGGATTCAAACCCAACATCTGTTTCTAGAATATGTGCTCTTAACTGCTAGTCTATAATTTCATTTTTGGAGAAAATGGTAGCATTTTATTGAAGGAAATCAAAGAGGCCTGAAAAACAAAGACACATACCATGATTGTAAGGAAGATGATTTGGTATCATAAAAATAACGATTCTCCCAAAATTGGTATACATAGAATAAAGTTCCCGTGAAAATCCCAACAGAATTTTCATGGAACCTGATAAGCTTATTTTAAAATTTATATGGGTAAGCCAAAGGTCAAGAAGAGCCAATGTATTCCTGAAAAATAAAAACGAGGGAAGAGTGGGATAGTTGTCCTATCAGATAACGGCACAAAATGTTAATGCTACAGAAATAGAGAGGTTTTGACACAGGGATGGAAAAATAGACCAATGGAACATGATAAAGAGCTTCTAAATCAGGCGTATGTGGAAACTGATAGGTGAGAGTTTATCGGTGGGGAAAAGACAGGCTCTTCAGAACATGACACTAGTTATTCAGACTTTAAAAAGTGAAAATAGATTCCTATTTTATTCCATACACAAAAAATTAATTCCAGATGGATAAAGGTCTTAAACACGAAAGATAAAAGTCTAAGATTTTTAGAAGAAAATGTGAAAGAATATCTTGAAGAAATAGATAGGTCAAAGAAAAACTAACAGAAAGTAAGTAAGTTAGAAGAGCTCCTGAAGAAAATGGGAGCTGAAACAAAAACATTACAGAGACGAAAGCCACGTTAAAGGCCATAAAACTAGAACGAAAGTAACTGGAAACAGTGACATGGTGGCTTGAAGAAATCATGCAAAACAAATGGAAAAGTGCAATGATATAGTCATGATGACAGACAAGGTGACAGGAACTGTCACTTTTGGTCACGTTGCCTATAACAGATTCCGCAGGGGAGAGTTGTGTGCAGTGGGCTTGCTGCAGTGCTCTCAGGGCTAACCCTCTGTGGAAGCCAGGAAGGCAGAAATGGGCAGAGAGAAAGCTCACCTGTGGTGTGGCTGCCACGGAGGTCTTAGCAGATCCCACATGGAGCTCTGGAGCCGGACAGCCCCTCAGAATCGTTCTGAATTGAGGAAGGAGGGCCAAGCCTTTGTTTTTCCTTATCACTCCAGGCCCTCGTTGGTAATAGGCTGGTCTCTGAGTGAAAAAAGTGTCTTGGGGCTAAAGGTGATTCCCACTGAGGGACACAGTTTTGAGCTCTTAGCAGCTGATAATTTCTAGCAGCTGTGGGCTGAGTACCTTGGCCTAATAGAGGGAAGCTGGTGGAGCAACACAAATCCGCTCAAGCCACCCCTCAAACCGCTCACATACACTTGCTTCTTGGGGTAAGTTCGGTCCATCCAGAAATAGCTTCTTCAGGACTCTCGTGGGCCTTGCTTCCAGAGATCTTGCTTCTGTGGGGTCATATGGCCTAAGTAGCAAGAGCTGCTGGTGAGCCGTTTCCTGCTCCAGGCACCACAGAGAGCTTATAGGTTTCTGCGTCACCCGATAAATGGGATGCGCATGCAGTCTCTTGAACTCAAAGAGGCCCATAAACAGGTTGTGCTTTTTACTTAGGGGCATTATGAAATGCAGTCATGTGTCCTTTACTTTTGAGAGCATGAGGTATGTCTCAAATCCCTGGCTATTAAAACCTTACTGATATATCTGGCCCCTGAATCTTAGAAGGGTTTATCTTGCTGCGGCCTCCATTGTACTTGCCACATCTTGCTCATTCTCTATGGTCAGTAGGATGGACCTCTTGGAGGTTCTGCCAGTTATGTGATTTGATGTTTTTGGTCTGGCTGATGGGAGGGGAAGTGGGGTCGATCCTGAGAGGAACAAGTATTATAAAGCACCAGACTCACTGGTCTGTAAGCAAGGGGCATTCACTTTCTTCTAATAGAATGGGCCACTTTGCATGCTTAGCATGTTTTGGGGAACCTGAGTGTTCAAGATTCTCAAACGTAAATATTCATATCCCCCATCCAAAGTCTCAGGGTCCCAAACCTTCCTGAGGGGAGCCCTGACTTTTGCATAAAAGACCTACTGGACTGGGGATTCGACTTCCTCTGCATCTCTACTGAGCTCCTGAGCCCAGTTCTCTACTCTGTTTGCTCAGTATCTGCAGTACATTAGGGGTTTCTTAAATCCTGCTAAGGAGACCCTCTGGCTTTCACGTTTTTTCTTGAATTGGTGATGAATCTCACTAAGCGTGTCGATACTGCTCTTGTAGGGATCATAGAGAAAGTTCCCCTTCACCCTCTGAAGTTTCACTGAAAAATCAACTCACAAAAGGCAGATTAATTGGAGAAAAGGCATACAATTTATTTAATGTGTACACACGGGAACTTTCAGACTGAAGACCCAAAGATTGTAGGGGAAATTGTCCATTTTTATGCTTAGGTTCAACAAATATGGACAATAGTGTAGAAATACGGCTAGACAAACAGGGCGTGATCTAGTGCAAATAGAGTGAGTGGGGAAACCCAGCAAAGCATGTCTGTCTAGATTCTTCCTGGTGTCTCTAAGCAGCATTGCTCCCTTCTGGGTATGGGGCAGGATCCTCTCTGGGATGGGGGTCTTAGGACCTACAGTCAAACAATGTAGGTCAGATAACTTTCTTATGATCACTTTTTACACAGAAAGGCAGGGAGAAAGTTAGAGTCATGTTTTTAGGTTTTGTGGCTGGCTTTGGGGAAAAGGGGTCCTGGTTTCTATGACCTCCCTTGGGAAGGAGGAATTCCAGTTTCCATGGTTACCCTTGGGGGATAATGGAACTGAGGGACAGGAGGGCAGGAGAAGGTTGGAGAAAAACTTTTGCTTCTGAGACTGCTTTGGAGGCTTTCATTTTAGGTTGTTGTTTTTTGAGCCACAACACTCTTTAACATGTCAACGGCACTCACAATAGTCCCCTCATTCCATCATCCTTATGGTTTTGCTGCTTATCTCACACCCTTGTGCTCCATCTGGTAGAGTAGGCGAGCAGCCAGCCATGAGCAGGAGGGGGAGCCCCTGAGAAAAGGGAGGAAGATCTCACACCCCAAGACCACCCAAATGTGCATGGTGAATATGAGTAGAGAGGAGGGGAAGTACGTAGGCAGGAAGAAACGTCTGTTAAGATGCCCCCATCATCATCCACTCGGCAGTCAAACTGTTAGAATATAGCCAGCTACATGCTGATAAGGAGGGAGGAGGGTAAAGAAGAAATTCCTAAGAAATACATAGGCATAATAAGTGTGAATTTAATCGCTGCACAACTGGGATGACTGCAACAAGCAATGCAGCTATTAGGTAGATTCCTATCCAACACCGGCTGCATATGCATAGCCACTGACAGGAAGAATCCCCACAAGCCTGGGTGGGAACGAGGTGGGTACAAAGGCAGACTTAAGGCAGGAGCAGGAAAACTAGACAAAGAAAAAAGGTGGAGACTGGGTATGGTGTCTCACTCCTGTAATCCCAGCACTTTGAGAGGCCAAGGTGGGCAGATCACCTTAGGTCAGGAGTTCAAGACCAGCCTGACCACCATGGTGAAATCCCATCTCTACTAAAAATACAAAATTAGCCGGGCATGGTGGCATGCACTTGTAATCCCAGCTACTTGGGAGGCTGAGGCAGGAGAATTGCTTGAACCCGGGAGGTGGAGGTTGCAGTGACCTGAGATCTTGCCACTGCATTCCAGCCCAGGCAACAAGAGTGAACTCCATCTCAGAAAAAGGTAGACACTTAAGACAAAAGGAGGAACTTCAAGAAAAAATCCAAGATCAGAAAAACCCAATGCAGAACTCTCAGGCCTGCTGCTGGTTCATTCTGTTTCAGGAATATCCCCTGCCTTATCTTTCAGGGTACACTGTTCCTTTAAGTAAACACTGCTGCTGCTGCTCCCAGCCAGGTCCCTTCTTGGAATGTCCTCTTACCTCCTTAATAAACATTTTGCTTAGATTACTAATTAGTTTCTTGGCTAAATTCTTTCTCCCAAGTAAGACTAAGAACTGAGGATTCCCACACTTCTGAGTAATACTTCTCCCCATGTCATTTTTTCGTGTAATTCATTAAACCAGTAGAAGGAGCCACTATGATTTAAATCATGTTATAATGTGTCACTCTTGTATAATTTATCTTCTGAAGCTAAAGAATGACTTAATTTTATCATGTTGGGGCCAACCCATCATTCTACTCTGACATGGTCTTGAATCTTGATTTCTCTTTGTCTGTTTATTTTTTATTGAAACAGGGTCTTGCTCTGTCACCCAGGCTGGAGTGCACTGATATGTTTTCAGTCATTGCAACCTCCACCTCCCATGCTCAAATGATCCTCTTGCCTCGCCTTTGGCGTAGCTGGGACTATAGGCATGTACTGCCACATTTGGCTAGTTTTTAAAATTTTTGTAGAGACAGGGTTTTGCCATGTTGCCTGGGCTGGTTTTAAACTACTGGACTCAAGAGATCTATCCATCTCGGCCTCCAGAGTGCTAGGATTACAGGTATGAGCCATGGCACCTGGCTGAATCTTGATTTCTTATTCACTGTATTATCTTCCCAGTGCTGTATTGCCTGTAAATTTGACAGACTTGCCATACAGGTCTTTATTCAATTTATTGATAAAAATATTGAACAGAGTTGCATCAATGTTGATAAAAATGTTGTCCAGGGCTGGGGTAGAAACAGATTCTTGAGGCATGCCTCATTAGTCTCGCTAATTCGACAAATATTTATTGAATACCTAATATCTGCTGGACAACCTGCCTTACACATTGGGAATATGATGGTGAGCAAGAAATGTTTCATGACCATAAGCTCTTCATGTCCTTCACGTAAGTTTACACCTATCAATTTATTTACTTTTTTCTGTGCTGGGCTATTTGCCTAGACTGTAAGTACACCAGAATGTACTACTGTCTAGCCTTGCTGATTCCGGAAATTTTAATTGAGTGGATCGGTCAAGATCTTAATAAAAATTCCAGAAATTTTAATTTAGTGAATTAGTAAAAATCCATACAAATAATAAGGAATGACGGGGGTTACACAAACAGGAGTTCTTTTTTCAACTGGTAGTTTTACAAAAAAAAAAGTTTTAAAAAAATTCTCTGCCATCGTATCATCATTTCAGAAAGCAAAGGGTATGATCCTTACCCTCATGGGGTTTGCAGTCTCATGAGAGTCAGACCTTAAGCAAAGAAACAAAGGAATGAATAGAAAGAACACGTAGTGATACTTGTTATGAAGGAAATTGAGTGGTGCAGAGTAGAGTGTAATGGAGGTGGTTAGGAAAGGCCTTTTGAAGAGGTGACGTTTTTGCTGATTTAGGTGAGCAGCCAGCCATGAGCAGGAGGGGGAGCCCCTGAGAAAAGGGAGGAAGATCTCACACCCCAAGACCACCCAAAAGTACATACGGAATATGAGTAGAGAGGAGGGGAAATATTTAGGCAGGAAGAATGTGAAGGAGCCAGTCATGAGGAAGGTCTGGAATAGAACACCCCCAGGCAGAGAGAACAGCAGGTTTGGTGGTTCTGGTAGGGTGGGGCTGGTGGCTTGGTGTTGGAGGGCTGAAAGGAGACTAGTTGCCAGTGGAGCTGGAGCACTGCGACCGAGGAGGTAGGTCCTGAGCTGGGGCTAGAGGCTGTGCAGACACAAGCAGGATACACTGTGAACACCCAGCAGGACCCTCCCCGTGCCGCCTGGGGAGAGCCAAGCTGCTTAATTTTCTAAATGATTTCAGGAAAAGCTACATCCTGGAAATCCGTTGACACAAACCACCAACTCCAATGTTTCAGTAATTCCCTCCTTCACTGTCAAGTTCTCCTCTCTTTCATCTTTCTGAATGGTTTACAAAAATGCCCTGATAGCTTTCATTCTTTAAAGACCCGCATTTAGTTCCTTGTCTTTCTCCAGTTAACATTTCATTTCTATGCTTCCCTTTAAGGCCAGACTTCTCTCAAAAATCTTCTACAAATTTTGGGGCTCAAAACATACCCCAACTAGGTGCGATGACTCACGCCTGTAATCCCAACACTTAGGGAGGCTGAGGTGGGTGGATCACTTGAGGTCAGGAGTTCAAAACAAGCCTGGCAAACATGGTGAAAACCCATCTCTACTGAAAATACAAAACTTTAGCTAGGTGTGGTGGTGTGCACTGTAATCCCAGCTACTTGGGAAGCTGAGATGGGAGAATCACTTGAACCCGGGAGGCGGAGGTTGCAATGAGCTGAGATGGTGCCACTGCACTCCAGCTGGGTGACAGAGCTAGACTCCGTCTCAAAACAAAACAAAACAAACAAACAACAACAAAATGATACCCAAAAATAAGGCACCTTGGCATTTGAGAAAACCACAGAAACAAAAAGGTACTCTGAGTTTCTCCTGCCTTTCTCCCCTGAAGCATGGTCATAAAGGAATTCTCTAACCTACCTCATCTGAAAGTAGTTCATGAGACTCTCATTCTAATGGGGTCACGCTCTCTACCCAAAGGCCAAAAAGAATCTAAATTAACAGGCCTTGCTAAGTTCTCCCCAGGTTATTACCATTAGGTTATGCCCCCTTCTTTTCCCCCACAACTATATGCTTCATTCATCAGACTTAGCATAAAAATAGAGTTTTCTCTGGGTCTTTGAGTCTTCATTTCTGAAGACTCCTGTGTCATGTAAAACTTTGGTTAAATACATTTATTACGCTTTTCTCTTGTTAATCTGTCTTTTATTATAGGGATGTCAGCCATGAACCTTGTGATGGGTAAGGAAAATATATTACTTTTTCTACCCTGAAATATACCACTCCTGTTTTTCCTCCTCTATTTGCTTCACACCCACCCACCTCAAGTTGGTTCTGGCTCCCAGTGCTGAAATTGTTGCTGTCAAGGTGTCTGACATCTGAATTCTAAAATGTGCTGCTCACTTCTCTGTCCCACTTTCTCTGAATCTTACTGATATTACATGTGGTTACCAGGACTTCCTTCCTAATTATGCTTCTCTCTGTACTTTCACAAATCCTAAGACTCTGGAATTTTCTCTTACTTCCTGAGTCAGTCTTCTATTCTCTCTCTCTCTCTCTCTCTCTCTCTCTCTCTCTCTCTCTCTCTCCCCCCTCATCCCTCTCTCTCTCCTTCTTTTCATCTTGCTTTCTCAGTCTTCTCTTCGGACCTCTGTTGACATTCCCAGGGTCTCAATACTGGTCTTGACGCTCATCTCTCCATATTCATCATCTAAACAATGCATGTTCCAAAGTTTGTATCCCTAATCCCAACCCTTCTTTTAGACTCCATGTTGATACCTCCTACAGCCAACTTAACATCTCCGTTTGAATGTCTTACAGATAATCTCAAACTTCACATTTATAAAGGGGAACCCATTCTTATCTCTCCTAAAATGACTTCTTCATTCTCTCTGTCTATTTAAATGGGACCCCCCATAGAGCCCCCCATGATGCCCAGATATCTGGCTTGGACAGTGGCTTAAGCCAGATATCTGGGCATTGATGTTTGAGTTATTTCTCCACATACTGCCCCACATACAATCTATTAGTAACTCATATTATTTCTACTTCCTAAATATGTAGAATTTGTTTATTGCTCCCCATTCCAAGCATGAACTCTCTTGCCCAGCCACTTTCTCTCATCTGGGCGAATTCAACAGCCTTCCAACTGGATCTTCTGCTTTGACTCATCCTCATGCAACCCATTCCATACAGCAAGCAAAGTGGGAGTTTCAAAATATAAATCGGATTGTGTTACTTCCTGGCTCAAAGCCTTTCAGTGGTTTCCCTTTGCACCATGAATAAAATCCAGACTCCTTAATGCAACTTAGCAAACCCCACACAAAGGACTTTAGCCAACCTCTGGGACAAGCAAAGAGTTCAGGCAAGTCAGAATTCATGGGCAGAGATTCTGCAGCTGTGCCATGCAGTACTCCAGTCTATCGGGATCCTAGGTTTTCACACAAAGGACTTTAGCCAACCTCTGGGACAAGCAAAGAGTTCAGGCAAGTCAGAATTCATGGACAGAGATTCTGCAGCTGTGCCATGCAGTACTCCAGTCTATCGGGATCCTAGGTTTTGCCAAGGAGAAGGATGCCTCCCGCTACCTCTCTTCTTCTTTATCAGCTTTTGTACAATGTAGTCCTGTTGGAGCTTGGGTGCCAGGTGCTCAGGGAAGTCACATGCTCCTGCTGGAAAAGCCAACAGGGCAAGGTTGATTGCACCTGGAGGCCCCAGAGGCAGCCAGGGTCATTCATAGCCTTCCTTCTGGGTGGCACAGAGTTATCAGTCCCCACCAGAAATTTGGCCCTCAAGAGAAGCACAGAAATGAAGTGTTAACTGGAGCGGGACAAGGAACAAAATGAGGGTTTTTAAAGAATGGGAGATATCAGGACATTTTTGCAAATCATTTGGAAAGAATAAGGGCAGAAGGAGAGTTTGACAGTGAGGGAGAGAATTACTGAAAAATTGAAGTTGGTGGTTCATGGTAATGGATTTCTAGAATGTATCTTTTCTGGAAATGATTTAGAAAATTAAGCAACTTGGGCCTTTATTTTTGATTCTTTAAATATATAATTAGAGGTCCTGTACAACCTATGGCAAGTTCCTTCATTGCTCTGTGATGGAATTGGCCCGAGTGTAAACCCAAAACTCATTGAGAATATCTGGGGATGCCTTTCTTATGCCATCCCCTGACCAGTGTCTTCTGACTAATGTTTGCTCTGTATTTCCAACAGGGACAGAGGCAAAGCAGTAACTGAGTGGCAATGCTGGTCTGCAGCCTTTGGTTGACATTGCGCCATCTGCCCCAAGCAGGGCATCCCTCCCACATTAGTACAAATGTGTCTGGGAGACCATTCGCATCGCCCTTTCTAGTGTCACCATAGCTCATTATTAGCTGTAACCTCTAGAGCCTGCTCCTTTTGGTATACACTGCTCTGGCATTTCTCCCTGGATATGTGCCCATTTGTAGTAATTATTGCAGCTGATTTTACAATTTCCATTAAATCCTAGATTATTCTACTGTGATTTTATGAAACAGCTTTTGCCATTGATGGGTGTAGGGATGACCACGTGTTATGGACTGCATGTTTAAATTCACCTGTTGAAATATCCACTTCCAATAGAATGTATGGGAGGAGCTGGGGATTTGAGAAATAATTAATCATGAGGGTGGAGCCCTCATGATGGGATTAGTGCCCTTAGAAGAAGAGACAGGAGACAGCTTGCTTTCTGTCTCTTTGCTCTCCCCCTCCATGTTAGGACACAGCGAGAAGGTAGCTATTTGCAAACAAGAAAGCAGGCTCTCACCAGACACTGGATCTGCCGGCACCTTGATCTTGGACTTCCCAGCCTCCAGAACCATAAGAAATAAATTGTTGTATAAGCCACCTAGGCTCTGATAGGTTATCATAGCAGCTCAGACTGACAGAGACCCCATGGTCCAATTTTGTGCAGCCTGAGGATGAAGCCAACTCACAGGAAAGGGTAAGAGAGAGAGCAAGGGGGTCACAGAAAAACGGATCTTGTGCTTTCTCCACCCACACCTGGAGCCCACCTGCCTGATGAATTTCTAGAGTGTCACACCTTTCATTCCTTTTAAGTTAATTTGAGTGTACCTTCTATGCTTTTCAGCCAAAGTCATCCTTCCTCTGCTCCCTCTCCCCATCCTTTTGAAATTAATGTTCATCAAAGAGCTCCCTGTACAGACACTTTGGGTTTTCTTTAGATGTCTGTGTCTTTTCAATTGGCATCCACTAAACTTGCATTCTGAGAATTTCTGGTTTTAGGGCTTCCCAGTGTTTCTTTCCGTATTCCAATATTACAGAAAGTGAGACACCAATACTGAGATAGTCTGACTGCTGTTCCCATAGGCCACTGCCATGTGTCTAGAAGCACTATTTGGACATCTAGGCTTCTTTTTCTTGGAGTGCTCATTGCCCTGGTTGCAATATGAAATCTGTTGTCCTGTGACACATCCTGATTTTGGCTTTGGAGATATGGTCACTGTTTTGTTTTGTTTTTATATAGTCCATCTGTGGCACCAGGCGTGTGTGACTGTTTTGAAGCCTGCTTTTTCAAAAGCAACGTGTTTGACTCTATCTAATGCTCCTTTCGTTTGCAATAGCAACCTCCAACATGACACAGCCCCTTTCTCCCAAGGTTCCCGTCATTTCTACTTCACCAATTTGTTCTTCCTTGTTGGTCAGAATTAAGTCCAGAGTAGCAGCTCCTTTCTTACATCCTTTTCTTTCCAAGAGACGAAATTGTCAGCACTGTGAGTCAGGTAGCTCAATTGGGACAGACCCAAGGGATCTATTTGTGGTAATTCACATGCCTGGAAGTAAGGAGTTTGATGTGAGCTTCAGATCAGCAAAGAAATTGGATTTATTTTGGACACTGTATCAAGAGGAAAAGGATCTGAGCTGTGGGAGAAATTGAGGTGATTGAATAGATCAGACCAAGGCTAAAGGCTGCGCTCTTTCCCTTCAAGAAATGAAACACTGGCTCTAGGAGGCATTGTGTCTGCTTTGGAAAGACACTGTAAACTGTTGACAGACCCAGGCAAAGATGCAGACCACTTGGCGCTGGAATGGCCAGTGTCAGCCCGAGATGGAGCTGTGGTGGCAGAGGGCAGTGCTGGCCACTCCCCTGGTGCTTATCACAGGGAGCCAGGTGGGTCTGTCAGTGGGGGGCTAGTGGCACAAGCAACAGCACCAGTCAGTGGCAGACAGCAGGAGGGCTGGAACACAGCAGCTTTCACTCCAGCTGTGATCAAGGATGTTTCATGCAACCCTTTTGCATGTCAGCATCCTCCTCTGTAAGGTGTGGGTAATAACACCCGCTCCCTAGGGTGGAGAGAATTTAATTTTAAGATATGGAACACACTTAATACAGAACTGGGACAGAGTAAGACAAGTAAGGGAAGAGGCACGGGGCAAAGAGGAGGAGACCCTCTCCGAGGTGAGAAAATTCCTTGGGAGCTCTATTAAAAGCAGGGAAATGAGGCCGAGCACGATGGTTCACACTTGTAATCCCAGCACTTTGGGAGGCTGAGGCAGGCAGATCACGAGGTCAGGAGATTGAGACCATCCTGGCCAGCATGGTGAAACTCTGTCTCTACTAAAAATGCAAAAATTTGCTGATGTGGTGGCACACGCCTGTAATTCTGGCTACTTGGGAGGCTGAGGCAGAAGAATCTCTTGAACCCGGGAGGGGGAGATTGCAGTGAGCCGAGATCACACCACTGCACTCCCGCCTGGTGGCAGAGCGAGACTGTCTCAAAAAAAAAAAGGATGCAGGGGAAATGTCCAGGGAGGAAAAAGCAGGTGGGGATGGGAGGAAGACATCTAAAGGGAACTGAGGGCAAACGGTGACATCTAGAAATAAGGCAGAAAAGGTGCTGAGTGTAGAGACAGGCAGTGAAGAGCCCTACAGTGCAGAGCAAATGCCTCCGCCACGTAGGCACCGTACCATGCCTGTCATAAAGCATGAAAGAGACGGTAGAACAAGGGACATTTTAGTGGCTAGCTATAGGTATCTTACTATAAAAAGGATACACAGAAACAGGAGAAAGGGTAGAAATGAAAATCGGACTTTATTACACAAAGAGGTATAACTGGCCTAAACTGACGTTTCTAGGGTCTCAATCCTGGTCTTGACTTTCATCTCTCTATACTCTGCTGTACCTGCCCTTGGAAGGAAAAGGTCCTGAGAGGTCTTGAGTCTGTGCATAGCTAGCAGCTCGTCGACCTTGTGCAGTGTAGCAAGTAGAAGACTAAGCAGCTTTGAGGACCAGGATTCCTATCACTGTGAGGTTTTCTCACATGCATATTGAAAGTACAGGAATGTTGCTAAAAGCTCTCAGGGGAAGGCAGTGTAAATAATGCAGCTCATTCCAGCAGCCATTTCACAGAAGGAGCATATGTCCAGAGTCAGCCTGAGATGGGAGACATGAACCGCGGTTTTCCTGATTGTTCTCAGGTTCCTCCTCTAGTCCTCTCATTGTGTGAGCCTTTCTTTGGTTGCATGTGATTCTAGGGCATAAAGACACAGCCCTGCAAAGTTGTAGTTTACATGGAAGCACTTGGTCACACACTGCATGCTATGGATTGAATGTTTATATCCCTCCCACATTCATATGTTGAAACCTTAATTTCTAATGCAAGGGTATTTGGAGGTGGGGCCTTTGCAAGGTAATTAGGGTTAGATGAGGTTATAAATGTTGGGCCACCATAATGGGACTGCTGCCCTTATAAGGAGCTGAAGGGATGAGAGTCCTTTTTCTGGCACATGAGAGTAAGAAAATGTGTCTCTGGGCAAGCCAGGAAGAGGGCCTTCACCAGCACTGGAATCAGTCAGCACTTCTGTCTTAGACTGCTCAGCCTCAAACTATGAAGCATAAATTCCCGTTGTTTAAGCCACTGGGTCTACAGTATTTTTGTAATAGCAGCCTATTAGACATAGTATGTCTTGATGAATTGCTGTGTATTGTAAAATCAGAATATAGGACTCCCCATACAATTTAAAAAATAAGGAAAAGGAGAAGGAGAAAGAATACAACGTTTCCATCCAGGTTAAGAAACGGGCTGGTGCTCACCGTGTCCTCTTCCCCCCAGTCTCATTCCCTCTCTTCCTTTTGAGGCAACTACTAGGTGACTTTTCTGATCTCATCCCCTTGCTTTTCTTTACAGTTTTCCCACCTATTCACATAGCACTAAATAGTATATTCTTGAGTGTTGCATGGTTTTGGCTGGTTTATAAAGAGAATCATGCTGCCTGCATTCTTTTTTGTGACCACCTTCTTGGCTCTACGCTGGGTTTGTGGCTCTAGCCAGCTCATTTGGTGGCAGTATGCTGAGCCATTGCATGACCCCACCATTATTCACACATCGGCTCTACTGCTGACAGACATTTGTGTGCTTTGCAATATTTTACCATAGAAAAAAATGCTAGTGTGAGCATTTCTTTTCTTTTCTTTTCTTTCTTTCTTTCTTTCTTTCTTTTTTTTTTTTTGAGACACAGTCTGACTCTGCTCCCCAGGCTGGAGTGCAGTGGTGCAATCTCAGCTCACTACAATCTCTGCCTCCTGGGTTCAAGCAATTCTCCTCCCTCAGCCTCCCGAGTAGCTGGAACTACAGACATGTGCCACCACGCCCCACTAATTTTTGTGTTTTTAGCAAAGATGAGGTTTCATCATGTGGGCCAGGATGGTCTGGATCTCTTGACCTCATGACTTGCCCACCTCGGCCCCCCAGAGTGCTGGGATGACGGGCGTGAGCCACTGTGCCCAGCTATGTCAGCATTCTTTACATGGCTCCTGCTGTACCTGTCTGTGAGAGTTCACTTAGGGTTCCACTTAGGAGTGGTATTTCTGGGATAAAGGGTATGTGCCTGTTCAAGTTGCTAGGTAATGCCAGCTGTTAAAGTTGCTGACCTAACTCTTATTGGCAAAGAATGAGCATTGTCACTGCTCCACATCCTCACCTCTTCACCATCACTGCCATTTTATCTACGTGTAATATTTTACATGTAATACTGTATGTAAGATACATTATATATATATATTCTATTTGTGCTTATATAATGCTATACACAGGTACATTTTACAAACACTGCATAATGTATTTTTTAGAACATATAAGGAATTTACAAAGGTAATATTGTTCATATTCAATTTCCTTTTTCACTTTGACTTTAGAATATATCTCCCACATAAAAATGTGGCTTTTCTCTTTTGAGAAATTAAATTGTTGGTAGGTCAAGGACAATTTCTGAGACAGAAGACCCCAAGAGTTTGGTTGAAGTATGTTTCTGCCTTCTTTTGGTCCATGATCAATACATCCCAAACACACTGAATTTACAAGGTTGAATGGGTTTTCCCAGTCAGGAAGACACAACTTGTCTTCATGAGAAGTTCTAGAACCTCGGAATCCAGAAGGTGTCCTTGTTGAGGCCTGAAAGGACTGCTGGTGTTGGTGATGACTAGCAGTGAGTGACTTAATAAAGGACCAAGGGCCACAAGAACCAGACAAACTGATTGAGAGTCTAGAAACTGCATAAAGTGTTTGCTACTTTGTGTTCTGTAATTGAAATTTGTGGTGATGCAGAGTGTGTGTGTTTGTATAGACGTGTTTTTATTTAGTTGGTGGTGAATCCAAGAAGAATTATGAGTATGAAGAGAATAAACACATTTCCTGTAGTCAGCCAGAGTGGACGCTGTAGCCTATGTATACCTATGTTTTTTTGAATTTCTTAAAAATTGTTTTTTCATAAACAATTAAAAACAAAAGCCATGTGATCATCTCAATAGACATAAAAAAGCATTTAATAAAATCCAACATTTCTACATGACAAAACCTTTCAACCCACTAGGCATAGAAGGGACTTATTTCAAAATAATAAAATCCATGTATGACAAACCCACAACTAACACTATACTGAATAGCCAAAAACTAGAATCATTATCCGTAAAAAGTGGAACAAGACAAGGATGTCTACTCTCACCCTTCTTATTCAACACAGTACTGGCTAGCCAGAGAGATTAGGCAAGTGAAAGAAATAAAAGCCATCACATTCAAACAGGAAAAGAGAAAGTCCAATTGTTCCTCCTCGCTGCTAATGTGATTCTATACCTAGAAAACCCTGAAGATTCTGCCAGAAACTCCTAAATGAATACGTGACTTCTGCACAAAAGAATAAATGACTTCAGCAATTTCTCAGGATACAAGATCGATGTGCAACAGTCAGTAACATATCCACACACCAATAATATTCCAGCTGAGCGTCAAATCAAAATGCAGTCCTGCACACATCCCCGAATACCTAGGAATGTACCTAAGCAAGGAATATGTCCGACGTAACCTAACACCCTAACAATAGCTCACCCATCCAGAAAATACCTAGGAATGTACCTAAGCAAGGAATATGTCCAACGTAACCTAACACCCCAACAATAGCTGCACCCATCCAGAAAATACCTAGGAATGTACCCAACCAAGGAATATGTCTGATGTAACCTAACACCCCAACAATAGCTGCACCCATCCAGAAAATACCTAGGAATGTACCTAAGCAAGGAGGTGAAAGATCTCTATGAGAAGAACTACAGAACACTGATGAAAAAAGTCAGAAACAAATGGAAAAGCATTCTGTGCTCATGGATTGGAAGAATCAATATTGTTAAAATGTCTATGCTGCCCAAAGCAATCTACAGATTCAACACAATTCCCATCACATTACCAATGTCATTTTTCACAGAATTAGAACTATTCTAAAATTCTCATGGAGTTAAAAAGAACCGGAATAGCCAAGACAATACTAAGCAAAAAGAGCAAAGTCAGAGGTATCACATTCCCGGTCTTCAAACAGTACTATGAGGCTATGTAATCAAAACAGCATGGTACTGCTACAAAAATAGACACAGACTGAAAGATCAGAATAGAGACTCCTGAAATAAGGCCACACACCTACAACCAACTAATCTTCAACACAGTAGGCACAAATAAACAGTAGGGAAAGGATACCTCATTCAGTTAATGGTGCTGGGAAAACTGGCTAACCATATGCAGAAGAATTAAACTAGGATCCCCACCATTCACCACATATAAAAATTAACTCAAGATGGATTAAAGACTTAAATGTAAGATGTCAAACTATAAGAATTCGAGGAGAAAACCTAGGAAATCCTCTTCTAGACACTGGCACAGCCAAGGATGTATGATGAAGACCCCAAAAGTAAATGCAACAAAATTAAAAATAGACAAATGGGACTTAAACTGACAAGCATCTGCACAGCAAAACAAACTGTCAACAGATTAAACAGCCAACCTACACAATGGGAGAAAATATTTGAAAACTAGACATTCGGACAAAGGAACAATATCCAGATTCTATGAAAAACTTGAAAAAACAACTCCATAAAAAGGGGGCAAAGGGCATGAGCAGACACTTCTCAAAAGAAGACATACAAGCAGGCAAGAAACATGCAAAAATGCTCAGCATCACTAATCATCAGTGAGGTGAAAATCAAAACCACGACAAGATACCATCTCGTACTGGTCATGATGGCTATCCCTAAAAAGCCAAAAAATAACATACTGGCAAGGTAGACAGAAAAGGGAACATTTATACAATGTTGGTGAAATGTGAATTAGTTCAACCCCTGTGGAAAGCAGTTTGGAGATTTCTCTAAGAACTAAAAATAGAATTACCATTCAACTCAGCAATCCCATTACTGGGTATATACCCAAAGGAAAATAATTATTCTACCAAAAACATACCTGCATTCATATGTTTATCACAGCACTATTTATAATAGCAAAAACATGGAATCAACCCAGGTACCCATTAACAGTGGAATAGGTAAAGAAAGTGTGGTACATATACATATGGAATACTATGTAATCATAAAAAGAGCAAAATTATGCCTTTTGCATCAACATGGATGCACCTGGAGATCATTATCTTAAGGGAATTAATGCAGAAAAGAAAAACCAAATATTACATGCTCTCCCTTGTAAGTGGGAACTAAATATTTGGTACACATGGACACAAATATGGGGACAGTAAGCTCTAGTGATTCCAAAAGAAAGAGGAAGGAAGGTGGGCAAGGGCTGAAAAACTACCCCTGGGAAACTATGTTTACTACTTGGGCAACAGGACCACCAGCAGCCCAAACCTCAGCATCATGCAACACGTCCACGCAGCAAACCCGCACACATACCCCTTGAATCTAACACTAAAAAGAATGTTTTGTGTGTTTTAATAGCAGAAGGTTTGATATAAAGTATAATAGGAAATTGGGATATATAAATTGTTAGAGTTATTACTTTATTAGATAAAATGGCAAGAGCTTATTTACTTATTATAAAGCCAGATAATGAGAGCAGTTACAAAAATCTGCATGAATACACAGTTGCAAATGGTAACAACTTCCTTTATTTTATTTTAAAATATTTTTACATAGATTTTATTTTCTAGAGCAGTTTTAGGTTAGCAGACAAATCGAATGGAAATTACAGTCTCTATGTAACCCCTCCACATTCCCCCAACAACCTCCCCTACTGGTGACTTCCCCCCAAGAGTGCTGCATTTGTTACAACTGAAGATCCTACCTCGACAGGTCATTATCACCCAAAGTCCCAAGTTTACATTCGGGTTCGTTCTTGGTGTTGTGCATTTTATGGGTTTTGACAAATGTGTAATGACACGTACTTACCATTGTAGTGTCATCCAGAGTAGCTTCACTTGTTCACTACCCTAAAAGTCCTCTGTGCTCTGCCTATCCATCCCTCCTTCCCCACTAACTCCTACCTTTATTTTTTAAGAATACCTCCAGAGACGTAGAAAGCGGAGAGTAAAAATTTGTTATATCAAAGTTAAATGTTAACAATACATAAAACCATCTGCATTTTGAGAAATAAAAAATAAAAATTCCATTAAGAAGTTAAAAAGGCAAGCCATGGACTGGAAGAAAATAGTCATGACACACATATCTGACAAAAGCCTGTCATTTAAAAAACGACTCTCATTCACCAAGAGTTAAAAGGCAAGCCTCTGATAAATGAGCAAAGGACATGACGGCTACTTCACAAAAGGAGGTATGGAAATGCTCAATAAGCATAGAAAAAATGTGCTTGCTAAAACAAAACCCACAAACCCCACGTGATCTGCCTCTTGGTACCTAGGAAAACAGAAAAATGAGACTGACAACACCAAGTGCTAGCAAGGGTTCGGAATGACTTGAACATTCATACTTTTTCGGTGGGTATATTCCAACATCTATGGAAAACTGCTTGAGAGTTTCATACAAGGTTAGGCATTTACCTCTTCTATGACATAGCAATCCAGTTTCTAGGTGTTTTCCCAAGGGAAATGAAAATCTAAGTTTGGAAAAAGACTTGTAAGAGAATATAATAGTTTTAGTCGCAAGAACCCAACTGGAGACAATTCATCCCCATGTGAGTGGATAACAAAAATATGACATATTAATATTATGGGATATTACTGAACAATAAAGTGAATGCACCTGGGAAAATTCAGGGGCTCATGAGGGTGAATGGGAGGCAGGACGAGATTGCAGCTCTGACTGGGATGGACAGAACAGAGGCTCACATCATGACTTTTAGCTCCAAAACAACTGTAAGAACAAACCGGGAATCCCAAAAGGACCACAGACCCCCTGAAGGAAGTGGACTGCTCCTGCAGGACCTGGGAGATGCCCCAGATACTCAGCCGCAGCAAGACCTGCCAAGGAGACATGCCTAACCCTGGTAGTTGGTAGTTGGAGATAAAGGTATACATTCTTGGGAGTTCTAGGGCCCCTCTCTCTGCTGGTTCCTCTCCATAATCCCACAGCTGATGCTCTCTGGAAAGCACCACTTCCCGGCAAGCAGCCAACCAGCAGAAAAATAGAACATTAAACCACTAAAGCTAAGAGCCCTTACAGAGTCCATCTCACCCCCTGCCACCTCCAGTGGAACAGGTGCTGCTATCTATGGCTGAGAGACCCATAGAGAGTTCACATCACAGGATTCTGTGCAGACAACCCCCAGTGCAAGCCTGGAGCCAGGTGGACTTGCTGGGTGGCAAGAGAAGCGAGATAACAGTCACTACAACTTCGCTCACAGGAAGCCACATCCGTAGGAAAGTGGGGAGAGTATTTCATCAAAGCAACACCCCATGGGACAAAAGAATCTGAACGTCAACCTTCAACCCTAAACCTTTCTCTCTGATAGAGCCTACCCAAATGAGAAAGAACCAGAAAACAAACTCTGGTAATATGACAAAACGAGGCTCTTTAACACTCCCCAAAATCATACTAGCTCACCAGCAATGAATCCAAACCAAGAAGAAACCCCTGATTTACTTGAAAAAGAACTCAGGTGGTTAGTTATTAAGCTGATCAGGGAGGCATCAGAGAAAAGTGAAGCCCAATGAGAAGAGATTCCTTAAAGAACTCAAAACAGAACTAACATATGCTCCAGCAATTTCACTATGGGGTATCTACCCAGAGGAAAAGAAGTCATTGCACAAAAAGGATACTTGTACACGCATATTTACAGTAGCACAATTCACAGTTGCAAAATCATGGAACCAACCCAAATGCCATCAATCAATGAGTAGATGAACTGTGAGATATATATATGTATCTATATATCTATATCTATCTGTAGATATATATGTAGATACATGATGGAATACTACTCAGCCATAAAAAGGAATGAATTAATGGCATTTGCAGCAACCTGGATGAGATTGAAGTGAGGTAACTCAGGAATGGAAAACCAAACATCACATGTGCTCACTGATACATGGAAGCTAAGCTATGAGAACACAAAGGCATAGGAATGATACAATGGACTTTGGGGGCTTGAGAGGAAGGGTAGGGGGTGGTGAGGGATAAAATACTACAAATAAAGTATAGTGTACACTACTCAGGTGCACCAAAATTTTACAAATCACCACTAAGGAACGTATGTAACCAAATACCACCTGTACCCCAGTAACCTGTGGGAAAAGAAGTGAATGCATCTGGGACCTGGGCTCCCTGAGTGAAAGCAGACAGACACAAAAGAGTACATATTGTGTGATTCCATCTACACGATGTTCAAGAACAGAATGCAGCTAATCTGTAGTAGTAGAAATCAAGCATAGGGCGTTAGGATTGGTTGGAAGAGGACGTAAGGCAACCTTCCTCGGTGACAGAGATGTTCTATATTTAATTTGGTTGTTATTTACCCAGGTGTCTACACATTTGTCAAAACTTATCAGTTATGCAGTGGATGTCTATGCATTTCATTGTATGAAAATTTCTCAATAGAAAGGACTCAATATCAGCTAAGAATCATCCCTAAATTATCACAAGCATTTCAGCCATCGTTGCGTGATGTCACCTTAATGCTGCGAATCACTCTTCACTAGTTATTGCATGAAGCTTATGCTAAGAAACAAGATGCCCCCAGCATAGAGCCTGAGCCTTGCCTGGTATTGAACAGCTTGGGGAACACACGCAGAGCAGTAATATGTTTTCTGAAACAGCCTCATGCAAAGAAACATGTGAAGATCTAAGTTAAAAACCAAAAAACTATATGAAAATTGCTTCAGCGCAAAACAGTGTTCCTAATCCATGACGCATGTAACGGAAGTCTGGATATTTGTCAGATGCAGAAATTATTCTGAGTTCTGAAAAAAAGATGATTTAACCTGGCATCATAAATGTACACAGTGGTCTTGATGGTCTTGTGCTAAGATGTATTATGCTACACATTTTCATTCTTGTGCTGTTTTGCACTGTGCTTTTAAAAATGTTAATATCTATTTATAATACGAATCAAATGTTTGCAAAGCCCCTGAAGTACCTTCCAGGTTGAAAACCACTAGTCGAGCTACGCTGACTCCCGTGTTGGAGACCAGGAAACCGCCTTCTGTTTATGCTAAATAACTTTGTTAATGGCTGGGCTTAAGTGTTAACAGTTTAGTGGTAATGGGTAAGCTGGCAGTCTGGGAGACTAAATGAATCCTGTTAAAAAATTGATAATGGCTCCTCCTGGGCAGAAGCAAAGGACAGATAAATAAGGAGAGGCTATAAACTGTCCATTGAACTGAAATCAGATGATGTGGGTTAGAAACATTATTTCAACCCATTTTTGGCTGTATGAGTCTTGGTGAGCTGCTCACATTGTCTGGGCCTCAGTTTCTTCATGTGTCCTGCCCACCTCAGTGGGCTAGAAGGGTGCTTCTCCAGTGTTCATATGGCTACAAGTCACTGAGGCATCTTGTTAAAATACAGGTGATGACCCAGGAGGACTGGGGGAGGCTGGAGATTGTGCATTTCCCATAAGACCCCGGGTGATGCTGATGCTACCGGTCTGAGGACCACACTCTCCAGGACTGGAAGACTCATACTACTGCCTTCTGAGTGGGCCTCTCAGTGATGCAATTTAGATTAAGGCTGGAGAGAAGGTGGAGTTGGAGAGGAAACACAGATCTGTAAATGCTGTGCTGGCCAACGTGGTAGCTGCTAGCCCCATGTGGCTAATCAAGTTTATGTAAAATGAATTTAAAAATTCAGTTCCTCAGTGGAAATAGCCACACTTTTAAGTGCTCCATAGCCACATAAGGTGAATATTGGCTAATGGATTGTATTAGACAGCACCGAATAGAAACAATTCCTTCATCGCAGACAGTTCCATTGTGCAGCACTGCTTTGGGGTGTTCAAGAGAGCAGAACTTGATCTAGGGGCAGGCAAGAACCTGGGAGCTGGACAGTGTTCCAGAATGAGGAATCTCTTGAGCAGATGGTCAGCTGAGCTGGATGAAGCAGGACCCTGCATCTATAGGTAATGCTGGTAAAGGTCTATCCGGGATTAATGAGTTTCCTTCCAAATCTTTGGACCTGGAGTCTGTGCTTACTGCTGCTCTGCTCAGGTGGCCTGTGGTTTGGGTTTCTGATCTCTCACGCACCATTAGCCTCTTCCAATCGCTGCACATTTAGCATGTATGGTTGCAGTAGACTGAAGTTGGTGGATCTCCAGATCATTCAGAGCTGGGAGGAACCCTATTTCAGCACTTTCCAAACCATCTTCTGGAGAGGCTGCACCATTCTGACTGTGGGCTCCTGCTTCAACACATCAGTTTTACTTTCGTCTATTTCATATATTAGTTTCCTCGAAAAATTCCCTCTCGAAAAAATTGGTCCCACTCTTAGCAGTTTCATGTCCACTGATGCTAGTTTAGCCCGCTCACTTTATAAACAATGAAACTGAAGTCCAGAGATGGGGAGGACCTGACCTTTCCAAGGTCATATGGCCAATTAGTGAGTGAGCCGAGATGAGAAGTTGAGTCTCCTGACCTGGGCCATGTTCCTTCTGCCAGCTCACTGTTAATTATCTTCTGGGGCTGTGTGTCTGGCCACCCCAGCTGGGCTGTTGGCTCCTGGAGGGGAGGACAAGGCCTCAGGCATTTTTGGGACTACTACTTGTTTGTGCCTGGCTCTGGCTAGCTGTGGGGAAGTAGTGCCATCTAGCTAATTGTGGGTTATGGTAGCTTCCTGGGAGCTGAGGTGCTTGCTGGGAGGAGTTCAGAGGCAGAACACATGGATGACTCAAAACCATGTTTCTCATTTGGAGGTGATGCTGCCAGGACCACTGGTTTTTCAGGAGCCTGTGACTTGCCAACACCAAGGACCATTGAAAGGTCATCAGGAGGTATTCACTGTTCCCTCTTCCCCAGGGTCTGGTGCTCCATCCCAGAACTGGTCCCCAGGTCAGGCCTGCGCTCCCTGGGCTGGAATGTGGCTAATTTCTAGCTTCCATCCAGAGCTAAATGCTTTTCCATTGTTGGCCTCATTAACTATACAATGATGATTGCTGGCTCCCCAGCTGGCTGTCTTCCTCTTTTTTTGTTTTTATAGTAGATCTTTCTTGAGCTTCTATCTGTCCCTCCGGTAACACTTCATCTTGATATTCACACACGTTAGCCATATGCCAAGGAACAGAAGTTTCTGCGCCTCTCCTAAATGGTGCTGATGAAGGATGGGATCCAGTCAGGCCACTGGATGCTGAATGGGGATTGTTAGAGGATAATGTGGGAAACTAAGCTCTGACAATCCAGTGTTCCTCTTAAGTTATATTCTGCCCCAGAGACCAGGAGCTGAATGTTTCACAGACAGGGCTTCTTGCTTCATGAAATGGTCCCATTTATCAGGCATGTATAATTTAGGTGACTTTGAAATTTATTCTAAATTTAGTGGTCTCTTTGCTTACTCCCGACACAATGATGATTTATTGACATATACATAATGCAGGGGCTTCCATGAACCTGTAGGGGCGTTAGTACTGTGCATCTGAGGCCTTTCTCAGTAGATTTCTGTGCCCATTCCCAAACCCCTGTGACTTTGTACACATGACACATACAGTCCCTTTTGGAGGCAGGCCAAGTGGTTCATCCAAATCACGTGGCCATCCCCTGGTAAGTTCAAGAATTAGAGATAATGACGCAGAAGACTGGGGGATAGTGCCTACCTTCTCTTCTTACTGGTTGGTTTGCTTTTCCTCTTTTGGAAGGTTTATGATGGATACTACTGATTGATTCACTTAAGGCCCATTTTACTTCCTTCTCCCTTGTCTTTCTGTCCTGTAGATCCTAGAAAGCAAAATAAAGTACCTACATTTCTAGCTTCACTTATTATCAGCATGACCATGAGGTGTCATTCTGGACAATTGTCTGTTGGCAGATTCCAGAGAAAGCTTCCATTCCTGGATAAAAACACCAAGCCTTGTAAGAAGGAAGATTTCATTGTATACTTTTGACTTATCTCCCTTTTCCTGTTTGCAATATAGAAACAATGTTTGGAGGCGCAGCAGCCTTTCTGTGACCCTGAGGGTGAGAATGAAAGCTCTATATTAAAGATAAGAGAGCAGAAAGATAGATGGAGCCTGGATTGCAGGTGACAGTTTTGTATAGCCATGCTAGGCAGCTGCTCTGCTACCCTGAATCCGTTTTTTAATTTTTAAATTTTTTAGTTTTTTTGAGATGGAGTTTCACTCTGCCACCCAGACTTGAGTGCAATGACGCAATCTCAGCTCACTGCAACCTGTCTCCTGGGTTCAAGTGATTCTTCTGCCTCAGCCTCCCGAGTAGCTGGAATTACAAGTGTGTGCCACCATGTCCAGCTATTTTTTGTACTTTTAGTAGAGACAGGGTTTCACCATGTTGATCAGGCTGGTCTCGAACTCCTTACCTCAGGTGATCCACCCTCCTCGGCCTCCCAAAGTGCTGGGATTACAGGCGTAAGCCACTGCACCTGGCATGAATTCTTCTTATGACAGGAAAAAAAAACCATACCTCATTAGACCACTGTTGTGTTTTGGATTACTCTCAGTCACCTACATTTCTAAATGATTTAGGAAACACGGAAGTTTAAAATTTTTTTTTAAACTTTATTTTTTTTTTTAACACTCCACTTTTCCTACAATGACATTTCTTGGTAAAGAAGCCATGTGAGCTGGGCAAGGTGGCCCACGCCTGTAATCCCAGCACTTTCGGAGGCTGAGGTGGGCAGATCACGGTCAGGAGTTCGAGACCAGCCTTGCCAACATGGTGAATCCCTGTCTCTACTATAAAATACAAAAATTAGCCAGGTGTGGTGGTGGGCGCCGGTAATCCCAGCTACTCAGGAAGCTGAGGTAGGAGTATTGCTTGAAACCAGAAGGCGGAGGTTGCAGTGAGTCGAGATCGTGCCAGTGCACTCCAGCCTGGGTGAAAGAGCAAAATTTTATCTCAAAAAAAAAAAAAAAAAAAAAAGCTATGTGGTCACTGAGAATAGCCCTAGATTAAAAGTCAGAATCTTAGATTTCACCTCTGGATTTGTTATAAACCTGGATCCACAAAGCTAGAACTACCTGCCCTTCAGGCTTTTTGGACAAATCCTCTTCTGTATCTGTGCCTTCATCTGTAAAATGATGGTGTTGAATCATTTCTGGCTTCTCTAGGATTACATGAAGTTTTCCCAGTCTTGTGGAAATGGATAAACTGTGAAATGTTTTTGCTTCATGCCTTTCCATCAGTGGTAGCCAGTATCTACTATTTAACCCTTTAATCCAGCAGAGAACTAGAATATAAAATGAAGAGGAGGATTATGTCGATAATAGAATCTTGTGTAACAAACCACCCCCGAAGCACGGCTTAAATGGAAACAACTGCTTATTACTTCTGTGGGTTGGCTGGCCGGTCTGCTTATTCTTTCTCTTGGCTCTGTGGATTGGTTGGCTCATCTGCTGACCTTGCCTGGACTCAAGTGGCTGCATTCAGCCTCCAAGAACCTTACTGTGACAGTGAGGCATTTCTTCATCAAGTGTGTTGTTGTGGTCATTGGCTGGGGCTTCCCCTTTCTCCTGCAGATCCTCTCTCTACCTTGTCTGTCCATCCCAATAGCTTGCATTTCCTTACATGAGGACTCAAGGTTCTAAGAGGCTGAAATAGAAGCTGCGCAACTTTTTAAGTCCTGGGCCTAGCTGTTCAGAATGTCACTTCCACCACGTTTCCTCCCCATGACCCTAAAGCATCCCCCAATCATAGTAATGGGGTGGATGTCCTCGATGTTGTGTTCTGCCTCAACTTCAGAGGTTGATGAGGCGCTTCGCATGTTGCTGTTCCCATGGGTCTACTGCTGATTAAGAGATCTGAAAATTTAAAAGACAAGTTATCTGCCACCACACCCTCAATATGCAATGTACTCAAGATGATGGAGACGGAAGAAAGGGTCTTCACAACAGACAGACATTCCCAAACAAAAGGAGAGGGACTAGGAGACATACACTGGCCCACAGAAATGCTGAAATTGGCCAGGCGTGGTGGCTCTTGCCTGTAATCCCAGCACTTAGTGAGGCTGAGGTGGGCGTATCATGAGATCAAGAGATCCAGACCATCCTGGCCAACATGTTGAAACCCTATCTCTACTAAAAATACAAAAATTAGCTGGGCGTGGTGGCACACGCCTGCAGTCCCAGCTACTTGGGAGGCTGAGGCAGGAGAATTGCTTGAACCTAGGAGGCAGAGGTTGCAGTAAGCTGAGATCATGCCACTGCACTCCAGCCTGGCGACAGAGTGAGACTTCGTCTTAAAAAAAAATAAAAGAAAGAAAGAAAAAGAAACACTGAAATCTAGCTAAGCACATGTTACCAATCCCCGCCCCTCAACTCCAGAGGCATGGGTTTTCCTTATTAGAGTCTAATTGTGCTCCCTTGGAGTGATTTCTACATCCATTGATCTTGGCTCCTGTTTTTAATCTTCCACATTTGTGGCTCTGTCCTTTGAACTCTTGACTCTAGACTCAAGATGTCTTTCCTTTTCTATAAAAGGTGTCTGTGTTTTTAGCCGAGATTTTTCTAACTGCTGCCTGCCTCTGTTAAGTTGGGATAGGGGTAGAGGACTCTTTTCATTCTAATCTGTCACTGTCCCCACGTGGACATAGAGTGTGGAATGATAGACATTGGATACTTGGAAGGGTGGAGGTGGATGGGAGGAGTTGAGGGATGAGAAATTATTTAGTAGGTACAATGTACATTATTTGGGTGATGGTTACACTAAAACCCAGACTTCACACTGGGCAATATATCCATGTGACAAAACTGCATTTGTACCCCTTAAATTTATACAAATAATAAATAAGGAAGTCTGGCTACTATCCTAGAGAAATAACGTGGAGAGGCCCTGCCTCGCAGCCATGTTCAGCCACCATGCATGAGCGGTGGTTGAGCCCTGGTTGAACTTTCCCATGACTGCAGCTGGATGAATAACTCCAACCAATTACACAGGGAGGAGAATGCCCAGCCGAGAGTCCAGCCAGTCTACGGAATCATAAGAAAGAGCAAATTCTTGTTGCTTTAACCTATTAGGTTTTGGAGTGGTTTGTTCTGTAGCAATAGACAACCAATATAAGGACAGTGGCCTTGTTTTCTGCTTCTCAGACACTCAGTCTCTTGAGTGCTTGCGAAGGCAGCAGTTCTGTGTTTGCAAGGCCCAAGTTACCTGAAAGCCCAGAAATTATCTTCCTGAACCTTTGGAGTGTAGCCCAGCAGGTGTTTAATGGCCCTCCCTGGAGTCCTCCATTGCCTTCCTGCTCTGCAGCCTGTTCCCCATGGACTCCAGAGTGTGTAGTGAGAATAGTCACAACAGCTGGTGTGAACAGCTGCAGGACAGAAAGGCATTGGGAGGGTAATTACGTAGAAGTTGGAGGGATGCTGAGGACCGAGGCTGCACCCTGCATCTGTACGTCGTGTCGAGGAGGGACTAGATGGGCACTGGAAAGGCCTCTGCCCTCAGACAGTTCTCTCCTACTCAGTGTTGCAGTGGCACGCAGGTGCTTCCCTTTCCTCGAATGAGCCCTGTGGTTTTCAGTCTCCATGTTCCCCCGCCTCTGGGACTCCCCACCTGCTTTGTCTACCAGAGGAAATCCTGCTTCATTTTTAAAGACACATTCACACATCTCTGTGATGCTTTTCTTAAACCTGCCTGAGCAGAGTCAATCGATCCTGGTTCTGCTCGCACAAAACACTCCTAAAACACAATCAGCTCTTACCACAGTCTGACTTGTCTGCTGGGTGCTTTACTAGTTGGGGTTATACTGAAGTGAGTGTAACAGAAAGTTCTAAAACAATAGCATTTTAAACAAGGTAAAAGTCTTCCTGTGTATAGGAAGTCTGGAGGCAGTAACTCTGCGGCTGGTCAGTGACCCACAGTGTCTGGGTCCAGACACTCTCTGTTCTGTGCTCTACCATGGACAGGTCCCATTTCAAAGGTAACCTCCAGGTCTAAAGTAGCTGCTAGAGGTCCAGCCTTCATGTCCACATTCCCGCTAGAAGGAGGAAAGTTTACAAAGGGTATATCCCTTTTCTGTAAACACATTCATTAAAAATTGCAGACATCTCTTCTGCTGATGCCTTTGGCTGAAGCTGCAGGTGAAGCTGGAAAATATGGCCTTTAATCCCAGCCCAAGTTGAGAGTTGTATTTCTAAGAAAGACAGAGATGATTAATACAAGGGAGCAATTATTGGGTTTTGTAAAAGAATCATCTTCCTCATTAAAATGACCTTCTTGAGGCCAGAAAACACACCTCCTTCACCCATGTGTTCCCCAGATGACCAGCCCCATGCCTGACACAGGGTAGGCGTTCACTGAACAATGACCTAACAAATCTGCTTGCTGATGTGAGCCAGTTCCTCTGGGAGAGGAAACACAATTCATCATTAGAAACTCAGTAGGAATTTGTCTCTAGGCTCCTAGTTCTGCCTTCCTACTTCTCTAAAATGTCACTCTGACTTTTCCATGCCTATTTGCTCCCTTGCTCCTGGATCCTCAGGTCCTCATGCCATGGTTATCAAACCATCTCAAATTCTTCATTGTGTTACTCAGAAGCTGGAGCCAAAAAGAGCTATAGGCTGGGAGGTGCTGTGTTGCTCTAAATGATTGAGGAGGTGTGGGGGGTGAGATGTGTGTGTTTGAACTGGAGATCAGGGAATTGGGCTGTAGTTTCAGTTCAGCCACTAGGTAAAACTGTGACTCTGGTAAAACACATTGGTTATCTTCACCTCGATTTCTTCATCTGTAAAATAATAGAGATATACATGATCTCCCCACTAGGGTTTAGAACACACGAGAGCATATTACAGACCACATCTATTTTAAATTTGTGTGTGTGTGTGTGTGTGTGAGAGAGAGAGAGAGAGAGAGAGAGAGAGAGAGAGAGAGAGAGAGAGAAATAAAGTTGCAAGATATTACTATATGTGCATTTAGAACAAGCAAGCAAGCAAACAAACACACAAAAGATTCCTTGCATCCTTCTCTGCAACTGGTTTTCCAAACAGGTACTACAGGGTTGGAAGGGGTAGGAAGAACCTTATCTCTGCCTTTTCCCCTCTGTTTTCTTTCCTGGGCAGCCTGAACCTAAAAGCCCTTCTCAGACCTGAGGCATTACTCCCGGTCATTTCCACTGATGGGCTGGACTGGCAGGGTGACCGACGTTGCTGTTGTTGCCTGGGCTGAGATGGAGAAATGTTTTTCTAGCTGGCTCTGGAAGCCTCCATGCCATTGATTTTCTTGAAGCTCAGAAGCTTGACAGATGTGAACCAAAGGAGGCCTGCAGGGCCCTAGGGATAGACTGCCCCAGTTATCCACCCTTTGAATGTTCTTAGACACTGCTTGGCCTTTGAAGTATTTACTGTGTCATAAAATTTGGAGAATGGAAGAAGAAAATAAATGGACCAGTGAGGTTTTAGGAGAGTGTCTCAAGACCATGTAGGCAGACAGGATGGGCTGGCTCTCCATAACCCCTTTGCTCTTCACTCCTACTTCCTGGGGGAGGTGGCAGTGTGGGAGAGAAAGGATTCCTTCTAGAGAACCAGGGAGTGTCAGCCATGGAGCACCACTCCAGGCTCTCCAGCAGGCATGGCAGTGGAAGCCTTCACCCAACCTTGACTCTGCCACTGGGAGACATAGGCAGGTAAGCTCACCTCTTTACACCCGTGATCCTGAGCAGTATGTTCCTAGAGAAGGAACAGGAAGGGAAGAGAAAACAGGGATCGGAGGATAAGATGAAGTTAGGGGTGAAGTTAACAGACCTCCCCAGAGGCAAACTGCAGACATCGCTAAGAGGGTCTCAGCCACCATAGCAGAGAGAACACAACAAATGATTACGTGTCCACGTGCAGGCTCGAAAGCCTCCTCCCATCCTGTTTGCTGAAGCGAGCAGTGTTTTCTGCTATGAAACGGGTTCTTCTAAAGGGCTGTGACATGCTTGGACTCATTGCTCTCATGCACAGGACAGGCGAGACCTCCTGGTTTGTTCCTCTAAGGGCACGATGCGCACATACAATTCCAATAAAGAATAATGGAGAGAGAAAAGCGAGACAATTTTAACCTGGAACAATGATAGACCCTTTTGCTGGGGTATTTATCCCTTGTTTGTCCTGGAAAGTCCACACTGGGTCCTTAAAGCTGAGCAGAACCAAGAAATAGTCCTGATCTAAAAGGTAAGACCGTGAGGCTGGGCTCAGTGGCTCCTGCCTGTAATCCCAGCTCTTACCAAGTCAGAGGTGGAAGGATAGCTTGAGCCCAGAGTTTGAGACCTGCCTAGGCAATATAGCAAGACCCTGTTCTCCACAAAAAAAAAGTGCGGGGGGGGGGAGACAAAAAAATAAAAATAAAAAGTGAGACCAAAATGAGAGATTTGGTCCTCTTGGGAGCTGGCAAGAGAGAAAACATAGGACTCCAAAGATTTCCATTTCTGTGTTGCCTAAGTGTTGGGCTAGGTAGGGAGGAGGATGCTGTGTGAGTTGTAGTCCTTTATCCCCTCTCTGGCCCCTCCATTTGTTCCACCTGTGGCAGCCTCCTCGGTCCTGATCAGGATGAGAACTGGGCAGAAGGCAGTGGGTAGAGGCTGGGGAGAAGCTGCTCTGCTCAGACTGGCTCATCCCTGGGGCAGAACTCTGGGCTGCAATGAGCTCAAATCCTGGTCCCACTGAGAGGTGGCAGAATTGAAGCCAGAACATGCTGCTGGAGCAGATGTGGGCTCTGGAATGTCCTTGAAATGTGAAATTGTGAGTGTAAAGGGAGCTCAGGGACCAGCAGGCTCCACGGAGAGGAGTTAATTACGAGGCCAGTTCCACTAGATGAAACAAAGAGACCATGCTGCATAAACTGCTCCAGCTCCACTTCTTATTAGCCTGCCTACTCCCTGTCCCTGGGCCTGCTCAGTTCTGGGTTGGCAGGGGTGGGCTGCAGGAGTAGGGGAGAGGGGAGGTCAGAGCCAGGGTTCTTGAGAAGAAATATCCAGTAGACGGCCCCTTGAAGGTCAGGCAGATGCCAAGGCAGAACTGGGAGGGCTTAAAGAATGGGATTAGGAGGATGGGTTATCTGCACTAGAGGGGAACCAGGAGAGGAAGGGTGACTGGAAACGGGAGGAGAAAGATGAACAGAATGACTAGGGGAATAGGCAGGGATGGCTATCAGAGAAGAGAAAATGGACCTGGGAAGGAGGAGGAAAACTGGTGGGGGTAAATTCTGCACAAATCTATCTAAGTTTTGGGAGGGAACCCTGAATACGTGACTGAGGAAAATGCTGAAGAGCATTAATGTTTTGGGAATATTCTTGGACCTGCCATCTAACCTCTTAAGAGAAGGTGCTGGATGGCCCAGAGGCCTTCTCAGTCCTAAAGTAGTTTGGTGGCAGTGGATACCGCAGCCTCAGTGACAGAAGTCGGCTGCCAGGATCTGCTTGTGGCTGGCAGGCAGGTCCCAGGCCAGGAGCTATGGCCACTGTGTGCCTCCCCACTCTCTCCTGCAGAGCGGCAGCATGACTTCAGAGGAGGAGCCCTGGGCAGGGAGTCAGGCAGCAATCACAGCAGGAGACTGGGCAGATCAGTGAACTTTTTGTGCCTCAGTTTCCCAATCAGGACTTTCTTTCTTGTCCCAGTGACTATTGCCCTGTGCCTGCCTCATGGGTGAATCTGAGATCTTGGAGAATCTGGGGGCTCCACGTCATTCCTATCCTCTCTGGGGTGGCGTGACCTGTTTTAGAGATTGGCTCCAGCTGGACCCTGGTGATCCCTTAATGTGTTGGAATCTGTAAGCCAGGATATAAACTCTCTCTGACAGGAGGAGAAGCCCTTGCCTCATACCCTGATGTTTTTGCAGTTCCTGTGCTCTCCTTGGCTGTTTTCTTGTAATATTTGGTAAAGTCTTCTTGGATATTCCATCCACCTCGGCTGTTCTAAGAGGAGCTAAGGGAAGATTTGCATGAATGTTTGGATGAGTGCTTTGAAAGTGAGTCGCAGTCCTGGGGGTGCAAGGTGTGAACAGCACACCCTGAGGGGTGAGCTGCAGATTCTGAATACGAGGACCTCAAAGGAAGGAGAAGCTGTGGAGAAAGAACCTAGAGCTCATGCCAGAGCCACTTGCTCCAGGCTGCTTTCCATGATCAGAGGCTGTCCTGTCTGACACAAAATCTTGCAAAGTGCTGTTTTATCTCAATAAGGGGGTCCTTTTAGTCTTTCTTCTGGCAAAGCCATATTTTGGGAAAGACAAACATAATTTCCCTTAGACTTTGGAGTTAGTCCTAGGTTTGAATTTTGGCACTTCCACAGCATAGCTGTGTGCCCAGAGAATCTCCTGGGGTCTTGGCCTCTTCTTCCTTACCTGTGAAATGGAGACCATCATGCTCACCTCCTAGGCTGGTTGTGAGGCTCCTGGAATGAGGTACAGCTGCTGAAGCAAGCAGCATGAGGATGTGCTCCCTACCTTAAGTACCGTTTTCCCAAGTCCACAGAAAAGCTCTCTAGATAAAGTGTGCCATCCTTCCCTAGGTCCCCCTGAAGAATTCATTTATTTCTTTACTTCATTTATTCTGAAAATGTGTGTTTCCTTCCCCGTAATGGAATCTGCACTAATGACTGTGGCATTCCAGGCCTGGGGGCTCTCTGTGACGCCCGCAGCCAGTTAAGGCCAGTGGGAACAGACTGAGAGCATTCAGACTCATTTTTAGGAAATGATTGAGTGCCTGTGTGTCCAAGATAGCCTACTGCCAAGGCAGAAGCATGACTCTTTAAATTCTTTGACTTCCTGTCCACAAATGAAAGGGCTCTAGAAAGAGCCCAGAAAATGGTGCTGGAAAAGAGGAAGATACTCAGTTCCAGACCTTGTTGGTGGTCAGTTTTCCCTTTTCTTCTAGGACATGTGATTATGGTACCTCTGACTATTCAACCCAATGGACGTTGGTGTTTATCATTTGATATGGCTATTTCCCCACCCATATCTCATCTTGAATTGTAGCTCCCATAATTCCCACCCATTGTGGAAGGCACCCAGTGAGAAGTAATCGAATCATGGGTGTGGTTTCCATATACTGCTCTCATGGTAGTGATTGAGTCTCACGAGATGTAATGGTTTTATAAGGGGAGACCCCTTTCACTTGGCTCTCATTCTCTCTCTGGCCTGCTGCCATGATTGTGAGGCCTCCCCAGCCATATGGAACTGTGAGTCCATTAAACCTCTTTTTCTTCATAAATTAACCAGTAATTTATAAAGTATATTTTTATCAGCAGCATGATATGAACTAACACATCATTCATTCCATTCGTTCATTCATTCATTCAATCACTCTGGGGTATATCTTTATCAGCAGTGTGAAATGATCTAACACATCATTCATTCCATTCATTCATTCATTCACTCTGGGGTATATCTTTATCAGCGGTGTGAAAATGAACTAACACATCATTCATTCCATTCATTCATTCATTCATTCACTCTGGGGTATATCTTTATCAGCGGTGTGAAATGATCTAACACATCATTCCATTCATTCATTCATTCATTCACTCTGGGGTATATCTTTATCAGCGGTGTGAAAATGAACTAACACATCATTCATTCCATTCATTCATTCAATCACTCTCTATTCAGAGGTCACTACTGTGGCTCCAGCTCTTAAGGCCCTCAATCTAGTATGGGGAAGGGAAATAGACAAGGGCTTCAGAACTTGTTAAGCTGTGTAATAATGTGATGAAGACATGTGCCAACCAGGGTTTTTGAAACACAAAGAAGAATGCCCAGACAAATGACCTGTGACCTGGGTCTTTAAGAACAAGCAGGAATTTTCCAATGCAATAAGAATTGCACATGGGTGCGGAGGGTGTTCCTAAAATAGAGATAATCTTATGCAAAAGCTCAGAGGCATGAAGGCATGAGAAATTGCAGCATGTTCAAAGGATTGGAAGTAGTTCATACTGGCTGGAGGGCAGGGGAAGAGAAGAAGTGTGTGCATGTGGGGTGTGTGTTTGGGTGGGGGCAGGTGGAACCTGGGGTGGCAGCTGGGAGCAGAATGCCCATGAGTCTGGGATTTGAGGGTAGAGAGGTAGAGTTCATATGACTCCAGGGGAGTTTAACCTTATTCTGCAGGAAATTAGAGCTTCAGAGGAATTTGAGCAGGGAAGTAATGAGGCTACATTTCTTTATTGATTATTTTTTTGGGTCCAGTAATATAGGTATTCAAAGAGCCATAATAGGAATGTTCCTTGCTTTTGTGGAGTTTGAGGTTTGATTGAAACAGCATGCACACTCCATGGCCTTCTCCCTCCCCTCTCTGTGTCTGTTTACTCCTTTGCAGTATGAATATACAGCTAGGGTTTCTCTATACCTTTAACCCCGGTCCATGTGCTGAGGCCATGATGCCTGTTGGATCTTCCCTGTGCCTCTCCAGGGCATTGGACCTGGTGCCTCCTCATCACTGGTTGGAGATTGGCTATGGGTGGCCATGCCTCTCCCTAAACAGTGGCCAAGAAGACCCCCAATTTTTTTGGTAGAGAGGGGTCTCAATCTGTTGCTCAGGCTGGTGTGCAGTGGTGCGATCACAGGTCACTGCAGCCTCAAACTCCTAGGCTCAAGCAATTCTCTTGCCTTAGCCTCCTGAGTAGTTGGGACTACTGGCATGTGCTACCATGCTTGGTTAATTAAATTTTTTTTTTTTTTAGAAACGAGGTCTCATTATGTTGCCCAGGCTGGTCTTGAACTCCTGGCCTAAAGGGGTCCTCCTACCTCAGTGTTCCAAAGTGCTAGATTGCAGGCATGAGCTTCTGTGTTGACAACCCCTGGCCCTTGAGTATAGGCACCTGCTGGGCCCACCTGTGGCCACTTAACCAGAAATGATGATTGCCTAAATGATCTCCAGCCAGGTGTGCAGGGCCATCTAGGGGGTCCCATTTATTCTCCTACGTCTCAGGATCAATCTGGGACTCCTCTCTCTTCGGGGAGCTGTCTTGAGCCTGACAGACTTACTGCTGTAATCATCCCTTCTTCTCCAGCACATAATTAGTGACAGTGGAGACTCGGTGACCTTCGGCAGTCCGTTAAGCTTGTGGGAAAAGTTAAGCGAGGGAAAATAAAGGCAAAAGAATTGTCACAAACCATTAGGTAAAGAAGACCCAAAAGGACGAAGGAGTTTAGAGGCAGGGAAGAGTGTTGGTTGGCTGAGGGGACCAGCCAATTTCTTTAAAACATTCAGCCAAATGTCTCCCCAGAAGTCCTCCTCTGCCTGTATATCAAAGGGCAACACTTTGATTTCTTGCAGGGAGTTGTAGTGCAGCGGGTCTGTTCAGTCCTCCTCTGCATTTTCAAACCAGCTGTTGAAGGCAGAAGCCTGTTTGGTCAGAAAGTTGTTCTCGGCCTCATGGAAATGACTCTGAGCTTCCAGCAGCTGCTGCTTCCAGTGCTTTCTTCTTCTGGGTTTAGAGAATAAACTTCTATCTATGTGAATATGGACAGTTAGCATTTACCAACAAGTGTCTGTCTACTTTCTCTTGCTTAAAAAGAGAAAAAAGGGCCGGGCGCGGTGGCTCACGCCTGTAATCCCAGCACTTTGGGAGGCCGAGGCGGGTGGATCACAAGGTCAACAGATCAAGACCATCCTGGTCAACATGGTGAAACCCCGTCTCTACTAAAAAATTACTAAAAATTAGCTGGGCATGGTGGCGCATGCCTGTAATCCCAGCTACTCAGGAGGCTGAGGCAGGAGAATTGCCTGAACCCAGGGGGCAGAGGTTGCGGTGAGCCGAGATCACGCCATTGCACTCCAGCCTGGGTAACAAGAGCAAAACTCCATCTCAAAAAAAAAAAAAAAAAAAGAGGAAAAGAAAACCTGTAATGAATAAGATTATAGGAGCTCATTAAGGGATGGGTTTGTGGGTTTGAGGTGTTTGGGTAGGTTAAGTGGGCATTTTGGCAATATGCCTTCTTTGGCATGTTTAATTGTGATGTTTAATGGACATCCTTGCACTTTAAGATGACACTTTAAAAATAAATTCTCCCCCAATGATGACTTGATCCCTGCCACTCAATGGGAGAATCAGCAGAACCTGGAGGGTCTTATTTGGAATTGACATTCTCTATGGTAATTTTGTTCTTTTTATTTTTAAATTTTCTTTTTACTTCACTGGAAAGGAAAGATGATGTTCCGTTACATTAAAAGGATACAAGTTGCTCTTTTACAATGAAGCTAAATGTGTACCCACACGTGCATGGGTGCACACTTGTGCACATGTACACACACACACACACACAGCTCCCCTGCTGTGTGCATTCTTCCTGCCGGATCCCAGAACACACTCTGCTCCCTGCCCACATCTGTCTGTGTTACAGGGCATTCCCTGGCTTGTTGCTGCCCTGGCTTCAACCGTCCCCCACCCACTCAGGCACTGTCTGGGTGGGGTGCAAGGTGGAGGTAAGAGTTTCCTTCCAGACTCCCCAGCAGTGCCAGTTCTCCCATGCTAGAATTGCCTGTGACATGTCTGAGCCTGCCACCACTGTAGGCTCCTTCACAGTGTGCACTATCTTTGGGTCACTGTTGTGTCTCCAGTACCTGACACAACACGAGCACTTTGCGCTTGTTGAATGAAGCCATGGGAAAGTTGTTGGAGACAGTGGTTCATCCTCTGAGGGTTGAGGATGGAGCTTTGTCTTGAGTCGTTTCTTCTATGGAAGGGGTAGAGAGAACTGGATCCATCTGAAGCAAAATCATAAGGCAAATATTTTGTCGTCAGTGATGTTCCTCAGCCCTCTGTTTGGGTGGGTTTTACCTTTCATCTACCTCTGCTTCCAGATATGGCTTTAGGTGTATCCCTACCTGTTGAGTTATCCTACCAGACATACAGTTTATAAAAACACTCACACGAGAAAGGGCCTTGCTTAAGCTGAGGGGTGAATAAGGTTTTTGTTTTGTTTTTGTTTTTGTTTAAGTCAGGGTTTCGCTCTCTTGCCCTGGCTGCACTGCAGTGACACAATCATGGCTCACTGTAGCCTTGACCTGGGTTCAAGTGATCCTCCCACCTCAGCCTCCTAAGTAGCTGGGACTATAAGTGTATACCACCATGCCTGGCTAATTTTTAAACATTTTTTACGGAGTCTGGGTCTCATTACGTTGCCCAGACTGGTCTTGAACTCCTGGGCAATCCTCCCGCCTTGGCCTCCCAATAAATTTATAGTAATCACCTTGTAACCCCTCCCCCTGTCTGGGAGGAGGTTGGTCAAGGCAGAACTGTGGACACTGGCCTGTGAGATCTTTGAGAGCAGGTACCCCAGCCCCTACCTCAGGGCCATGCACAGGCTGCACAGGTAGAAGGTGTTCCAAGGTTTCCGAATGAATGAATGGAGAGTCTCCTACTCCCTCCTATATTTTAACTTCTGCCAAAATGGAGTTCTTATTTTTTCCTGTCAAAATATAAATTCTTGAGATTCTTAGCAATTTTGAATGACATTTTCCTTTTCCTAGTATTGAAAAAAGGTGATCCACCCAATACCAGCAGGGATACTCACAGTTCTCCTCCAAAGCCTCACATGGGATAAATGATGCTAATTTATGCATATTTACAGGCAACTAACTCCATACCCTAGTGAGCTACATAGCCTTGTAAGTTCAAAGTTAACCTTCCAACAATAGGAACAGAATTTTAATTGAAAAAGGTAATGTAGGCATCTGGCAGATGTGGTTTGTTTAGGGGAGCATTCGATTAAGGAGTCACTGAAATGACTGTGTAGCTGTTCTAACAGATTCTTATTTAAATGAGATTTCACTTTTCTTTTTTTTTTTAATAAAGGGAAAATTGCCTGTGTTTGCAATGTTTTTCAATGAACTGGGATTTCTTTTTCCTTTTTAAAAAACTATAATTGATTTATTTTGTAAGGCAATATTGCCTAACATTCACAGGCTGATTCGACTAAATTATTCACCAGCATTTTAATTTTTTTTTGTTTTAGTGACACATCAGCCTGTGCCTGCCTGGAGCTCCATCCGCTCCCTTCTCACCACCAAAGGGCAGGGACACGGTGCAATCCCTGCGAACAACATGGTTAGAAAGCCAGGGCATGTTACTCTTAACTAAAGCCACAGAACACTAGGTTATTAGTAAGGACACTTGATGGATCCCATATCTAATCGTGGGTGGGAACAGGGGAGTCGGAAGGTGGCCCTCAGGGGAGTCGGAAGGTGGCTCTGCTAGTGCACGGGTCGCTTGTTATTCTCCTGGGGTTATCCTTCTTGCAATCAGATGCACAACGCAGTCAGGCCTGTCAAATGCATACGCAAAGGAGACAATATTGATTTATTTAGGTGGATAAAATCATTTCTCCAGGTCCTGCTTTTCTGATTCAGAACATAGATTCAAGCTGATTGTGGAAGTTGGAAGACTCTGAAAAGTGCAAAAATCTTACGTATATTAGCTATGTTAGCCCAAGAGTGAAGGTTGCCGTAAATACCAGCTCATCAATGCCAAGAGCAGATTGGGCTCTTCGAGGCCTTGTGGTCTCTCTCCTGCCTCTGGTCCTCTTGGCAATGTCAGAGGGGCCAGGCAAGACTGAAAAAACCCACCATCTGGGGCATGAGTGGCCTGCCTACCCCTGGCCTAAGGATCTCCAGGAAGGGTCCTCTCTGGCCTCTTGCAGTGAATATAGAGCTTCTCGGAGGAGCAATGGGCTCTCAAGAGCATAGCCTGGGGGAATGCTCTGTGCTACCCAGTAGAGAGAACTGGCAGCCCATTTGGAGTTTGCCCTCATACCGACTGACATTTCAAGGTGGCTGTGACTTCTGGTTTATTCCCGGGTGAACAGGAAAGGACGCTTTTCTCCTCACCGAAGAAAATGTTGAGTCCTTTAGGGACTCTGGCAGAATGCCTGCTCCAGAACAGCTGTCAATCGCTAGAACAACCCCAAGATCAGCATGTTCCCCACGGGGCCCTTTTATTATTATTTTTAAATATTAATAGAACTAATTAAATATAGAGGTGTGCTCCAGCCCTAATCTGTGGTTTCTCATCTTTCCTCCCCTCCCTCCTCCTTCCCACTGTGCCTGAGTGTGCATTGTCAAAGTGTCAAGTGAGGAGGGAAAGAGAAAACCAGGCTAGATAACACGGAATTGGTATGCTGGGTGAAGGCTGCGGACACAAGGGACTTCTTTTAATCCAGTCCATTAATCAATTTCTCCGTAGAAATTGAATTAACTGTCTTTCATCAACATCACATCCCAGGACTTGAAAACACAGTGCGCATACAGGAATGTAAATGGAGCAGGTGTGCCTCTCTTGCCATGTAGGTGAAACTGCGAGGCTCTTGTTCTTTTGGTCCAGAGCATGGAGGGGGGAAGGATCTGAAAATTAAATGGGTCTGGCCTTGGCCGGGTCTGCCTTGAACCTGGGATCCAGGGGAGCCACTGAAGCAACCTGCTGTTTTGTTTTTCTTGCTCACAACCACTTAGAAAGGCTTCCTGCTCCTGTCTCTCCTTTAACCAAAACACATTTGCCATTGAAAATCAGTCTCACTGTTGTAATTTTTCTTTGGCCTTGAGTTGCACAAGAAACCGTCAGCCTGTGCCCTGCTGTACCCACAGCTGAGTCCTTCATTCCCTCCGAGACAGGGCTCTTTCACCAGGTCAGCAGACTCGAGCCTGCACAGAGAATATATCAATGCAGGAATGAAAGGATCTCTCTCAGCCTTTGAGAGAAGAATTTGGACATTTCCATTGATCTATTTATTTGACACATAAAAATTGTGTACATTTATGGTGTATAACCTGATGGTTTGAAATATGCATACATTGTGGAATGGCTAAATCAAGCTAATTGACATATGCATTGCCTCATGTATTTATTTGTAATGACATTTAAATCCACTCTTTTAGCAGTTTTCAAATACACAATGCCCTGTTGTTAACTACAGTCACCGTGTGGTATGAGAGAGCTCTTGAACTTCCTTCTCCTAACTGAAGTCGTGTGTCCTTTGATCATCACCTTCCCAGGCTCCTGGGAATCACCATTCTCTTTGGTTTATGAATTAGACTTTTTAAAGATTTCACATGTAAGTGACATCATAGGGTAATTGTCCGGCTTATCTTACAGACATTTCTATATGTATATGGAGATGTAGTTCCAGAGAGAGGTTACCTGCAGGAGGTGCTCCGTGGAGATTTGTGCAAAGCAGGTGCACCCTGCACTGCTTACCAACATGTCTGAGTCCAGTGAGACGGAACACTCACACATGATACATTATATGAAGTGAGTTTATTACATATAGACAGGCAGCAAGGGACAGTGGAAGCTTGGGATTCATTGTGAGCTGGTCCCCCAAGGCTTAGGAAAGCTGCCTGGGGCAGGTGGAGTCTCAGCAGTGTGTGCTGCTCCTAAAGAGCAGCCTGCCCTGAGTTTTACACCTGGGGCTGTATGAGCCGCTGGACTAGAGAATTGAGGGACGTCTTGTTCTACAGGGAGGCAGGAACTGGAACAGAGTTGGCGCTGTTCTGGCCAGTTCCCTCTTCTTTCAGGATCCTGTTCTGTTCAGCAATCCCAGCACATTCTACACTTACTCTTGAAAAATACAGGCAAGAAAGGGTAGAGAACTGGGTCAGTCCAAGGCCATCTGGAAAACTGTCCTGCGATGAGTATTTCATTCATTGAATCAGTGAACTAATTGATATTTATTGGCTTCCTGCATGGTGGTTGCAGAATTTTTGCTATGTCCCAAGGGCACAAAGAGTAAATAAAAATAAAAATAACAAACGGATGCAGTCATTGCCCTTGAAAAGCTGATCATCTGCCAGGGGAAAACTGGTAGAACAAGGATTCATAACGCACCAAATGCATATTAAAAGTTTTCAATTAGGCTGGGTGCGGTGGCTCACGCCTGTAATCCCAGCACTTTGGGAGGCCAAGGCAGGAGGATCTCCTGAGGTCGGGAGTTCAAGACCAGCCTCACCAACATGGAGAAACCCCGTCTCTACTCAAATTACAAAATTAGCCGGGGGTGGTGGTACATGCCTGTAATCCCAGCTACTTGGGAGGCTGAGGCAGGAGAATTACTTGAACCTGGGAGGCAGAGGTTGCAGTTAGCTGAGATCACGCCATTGCACCGCAGCTTGGTCAACAAAAGCAAAACTCTGTCTCAAAAAAAAAAAGTTTTCAAGTAATATGGTCGGGGGGAGGGAGAACAAAGAGGAAGAAGTGAATATTTGGCTTGATGGGGAAAGGGGAATAAACCATTTGTTACAAGGAGAGAGGGAATGAAAATAGATTCCAAGAGAATGAATTTGACCCACTCTCTCATTCCATTCTCTACACAACAACTAGATTAAAATATGATGCCATTTCCATGTTTGCAGTCCTGGTGGTGTTTCCTTTCCCCCAGAGTAACACAGAACATTTTTTTAAACTAGGGAGACCTCTCTGGCTATCCCTACCACCTGCTGTGTGATGGTCACGCCCGTGAAGGTTGGTGTGGCTACACCAAGCCTAGTCCAGCCTCGAAGGCTAGACACCTGCTGTTCCTTCTGCCTGGAATATTTTCCCCTCAATCCCCCACCCCTGTCCCTGCTATTGCCTAACCAAATCCCAAATCATATTCATCCTTTGAACATCTACAAGGAAAATTTCCGTGGCCTCCTGGATGGGTTAGGCCCCTCAGCACACCTCTGCACAACAGCCTGGGCTTCTTTTCTCCGAAATCATTGCACTGGTAATTAGTGTTTAACAGTCACATTCCTTCCCAGACTTTGGTTGCCAAGAAAGAGAAGGCTTGTATCTGTTTTGATCACTTGGTTGGCATCAGGGCCTAGCCCATTACTGATGCTTAATAAATGCACTATGAATATTTGCTGGATGAGTGAGGGAAAGGCTCATACTTAAAGAGGCTTATTTGGGGGAAATGGTGAGTGTGGCTAGCACGTAGTTGGCTTCGGGCAGGACAAGCAGCCCTGCAATGTGAGATTGGGCGAGATTGCATGTGAGGCTATGGGGTTTGGACTTTATCCTGTAGGCAGAAGGAGCCATGGAAGGCTTATAAGCAAGAGAGTGACTTAATCTGATTTGTGTTTTAGAAATGTAACTCTAGGGCAATTGAATCCAGAGTTAACTATCCTTAGTCGGCTCTGATTTGATTTCCCAGGTTCTCACTTTCCCAGTTAAGCTAAGTGAGGGGAAACAAGACTTGGTTTTGTGGGTGGGCAGGCTCATCTCTTGGCAGGTGCATGTCGTCTTCTGCCTGTGACCCCACCCCACCCCAACTGCTGAAACCCCTTAGAGGCTCCACATTACCCACAGTTTGATTTTAAGACACACTCTGAATACGGCCCCTGTGGTTCTGTTTATGAGCTGTGTTCCCTCAGCCTTCATTTCTTTGCTTGAGACACCCCGCCCCTTGCCTGGACAGCCCTCCCTACCATCTTTGTCTTTCCCAATACTACCTGTCCTTTTTGGTCTAGTTCAAGAATTTTTGAATGAATTGTCTTTAATGAAATAAACGCAAAACAGAAAAAAAAAAAAGAACAAGAACAAAACAGATAACCCCAATAGGGCCAGCTAAGGATGGGAGGATGAGGAGGATGGGGAGGATGAGGAGGATGGGGAGGATGGGAAGGGTGGGAGGATGAGGAGGATGGGGAGGATGGGGAGGATGGGGAGGATTGGGATATGTTCTTCTGCCTCACACCCTCCCCCATGTCCCTCCCGGGGCAGGCTCAAGGACACTGTGTGTGCTCCAGTGTCCCCGGCATCTTGCATAACTTCCCAAAATACTTGGTCCTATACTATCTCCCTCCCTGTTGGTCTGAGTAAGATGCTGTTATTTCATCTATGGAGCTCATAGTCTGGTAAGAAAGGGAGACACATGAAAACAATCTCTACCAGGGGGTGGGGAGGCAAAGAGGACAAGGTGGGGGTATCAGATGTGGCTGGATGGGGAAGTCACCAGCAAAAGGCTGCCAAACTGGAATAGATCCCAAGGTGGAAGAGCCTCTAGCTTTGGAGGAGGAAGATGAACTTAATCCCTGCGTTTTGTTTTGTTTTTGAGTCAGGGTCTCACACTGTCATCCAGGCTGGATTAGAGTGGTGCAGTCTTGGCTCACTGCAACCTCTGCCTCCTGGGTTCAAGTGATTCTCCAGCCTTAGCCCCCCCGCCTCCCCCCGCCTCCCCCCGCCCCCCGAGTAGCTGGGACTTCAGGTGCATGCCACCACTTCCAGTTAATTTTTTTTTTTTTTTTTTTTTTTTGTAAAGACAGTTTTTCTCCATGTTGCCCAGGCTGGTCTCAAACTCCTGAGCTCAAAGCAATCCACCAGCCTTGGCCTCCCAAAGTGCTAGGATTACAGGTGTGAGCCACTGCACCTGGCCTCCCTGGGTTCTTTATTCTCCTCTGAGCTTTGTGGGTGAACTGGGAAAAACAATGTCTGCTTGCAGGCTTATCAAGAGAGCTGAGTGAGACACAGTTCCTGGGTGAGTGACTCCCCAGCAAGGGGTGCCATCCAACAGCAGATGTGTGCCTTCCTTTAAGTCCCAGAGGGTCAGGGTGGAGGACCAGGCACAACGAAGCTGATGTGTAAATGTTTGATGAATGAATGAATGAGAGGATGAAGGGAGGGAAGAGAGTGCCAGTTACTTTCACTGTGGGACCCCTCATGGGACCTGCTGCATCAGAGTGGACACTGTGGGTGAGGGAACAGGCTAGCTCTGTACTCTGAAGGGAGAGAATGCTCCCACAACCAGGAACAAGCGAAAGACAGGACTGGGCCCAAACTGATGTGTCTTAAATTAACTGATGTTTCTTGGGCATTCAGGCTCATGCGTTTGAAATAAATTCAAAACTTACTAGTTTATTTATTTCATTTGGTTAGGAACCAAGACAATGGAGGGTGGAAGATACCAATTTCCCTAGAAATATGACTTTTTCTCCCCCTTTCCTTTTTTCTTCTTTAAAAACCCTGGGCAACTGACCTAGTTTTTTATTCCCTTTGAACTCCACTGAGGCAGATCCTCTTCAAAGCAGGGTTGTAACATTCAAGTTCTTTGCTTTATGTGGGTCAGGATGACTTTTCGAGTTACTAAAAAGGAAGACGAGCTGTGAACGCCATTTTTTAAAGCTGCCTGAGTGCCCAGAGCTCTTTCGGAGTTTTCTCTCCTGGCTTCCTCCCTAGCCCTAAGCACCTAAGTCACGGCAGTTAGCATGAAAAGTGTGGCAAAGGGAACGTTTCCTGTTTGATTTTCTACTAAATGACTTATAGAAGGGAGCTGGGGGAAACAAAGCCTTGCACGATGTCTTTACGTTACTGGAGTCACGTGTTGGGGTGCAGTGGGGGAGTTACCTCCCTCCCACACATCATGGGAACATCTGACCAAGAATCAGGGGACCTGTTCTTGAATGGTCTGATCTTGGTTAAGTCACAAACTTCTTTGTATTTCTTATCTGAAAAGATCCCCTTCAGCTCTTTGCTCCTCTGATAGCTCTGCAATTTTGATGTGAGTTGAGGGTGGAAGAGAATCTTACAAGGAACTCTAAAAATAGACACATCCTCCATCCTCCCAAATAACACTAATGTTTCCTTGCCATTCATTCCTTTGAGTGGGACATCACTGAATTCAAGAGTTTTAGGTTAAAAGGAATTTGGGGATTGTGTTTATTTGAGGAGGAGTTTAGTTTATCAGACCCCCTTTCCAAAGAGACAGCGGGCTAAGGACACAGCAAATCAGGTAGATACATTCTGAAGCTTGCTAGTGGGGTGGGCAGGTTTAGGTGATATTCTAGGCAAGTTCCTTCTTCCTGCAAATAAGCAACATGGGCCAGCATTACAATTGTGCTGAGGCCTGGAGGCCTGTTTGCATTTCTCCAGTAGGAAGATACCTCAGTGTTCAACTTCAGGATCTTCTTTCCTCTGGTCCCCACTTTCACCCTCATTTCCAGGATTCAACACTCACCCAGAACCTTGGGGAGGCCCAGAGCCCAGCCTCCTCAGGGTGTCTGGCTGACTCCAGCCCCCTGTATGCAAACTCATTCCCAGCTCCCTCGCGCAAGTGCAGAGGTGCTTCAGTCACCCGGGCAGCAAGGGCGCAGGTATGCTCCCTGTCTCTTAATGCAAGGTTCTCAGAGATGGCTATTACACATTTTAACAAATAACAGAAACACCGAGGCAAAGACTTTTATCGCAATATGAACACTGTAATTGTAACCTTTTAGGGCAACCAATCTGTGGAATCAAGTCCAATAGCGAGGGTGCATAGCTGAGTTTTAGCCGTGAGCTTCTGTTGCCCGGGAAGAGGAATGTTTTGCAAAACCATGGACTGAACGTGAGGATAACACCACCCTCCACCCCAGGCTCAGTGCTGTTAGAAACACAAATGGCAATTCCTGGAGCTGAGCCACAGAACAGAGCCCTGAAAAGTGAGCTCCGTTTCACGCATTCAGTCACACACGGATATGTCTGATTGCTTTCTACGGACCCAGCCTTGTGAAGTGGTGGAGAAATCTCCGCTTCCACCAGCATGAATACCATCTCTACAGTGACTAATACTGGCTAAGATTATTGCTAGGTACCATGCTAAGTACTTTGCATAGATTTGTATAACTCATATTGAGCCCAACTCTATGCGGTCAGCACTATCATTGGTCCATTTTTACATATTAAAAAAATGAAGACTTAGAAAGTCTCTCTTGCCTGAGGGTGGCGGCTTAAAAGTGGGAGAACAAAGGTCTTATATTCAGAGAACTTGATTCCAGAGCCAGTGTTGACTACTATTTCCACAATCTCTCTGCAAAGATGAATAGCACTGTCCTATGGTGTTTAGTTTTCTGGGGGGATGGGGGAGAAAGAATGCAAATAGTTATAACACATGGTAAATACCGTCACAGAGGTTGTACTGACTTCTCTGAGAGCGTTCATCATTCATTCATTCATTCATTAAGTACTTCTTGAAAGTAAGACTGCACACTGGAGACATGGTGGTTACGGGAGTGAGCCCAAAGAATTTAAAGATTCAGTCCTGATTTCATAGAGATTATAGTGCAAGCATGGAAGACAGAATCATGAAAGGATCATGCAAATAAATGTAAATTTATGAAAGAAATTATGCAAATGAAAGAATCATGCAAATAAAATAATGAAAGAATCATGCAAATAAAGGTAAATTTAGTGCGGAGTGAGTAACTCACTTCCCAGTAGGCTCAAATAAAACTTCAAAGAGGAGGATGCATTTGCTCTGGTCTCAAGCACGGGTTGAGTTTGCCAGGTGGGGCGGGTGTTACAGGTGGCAGGGAGAGCACAGGCCAGACTTCAGGATGTGGGAGAGAGGAAGGTGTTTAAGGAATGAAAGCAATTCCAACAGGCGTGGCTGGAGCATAAGCACATGGAGGGGAGAGACGAGACAATTAGATTGGGATCAGCTTGTAAAGGGCCTTGTTTTCCAGGTAAGAAGCCATGAGAATTTCATCATGTAGAGCTGGAGGCAGGCCCACACAGAGAGCGTGGGGTAAAGGATGAGCATGAGCCAAGGAAGGGGTGTTTGATGTAATTGCCCACCCAACTGGGATGTAGGATGGGGAGGAGGAAGTTCCAAAGTTACCTCTTCAAATTGCACTTGGGCTCAATTGAGAAGGATCCTTTTGTGCTCATCTCCAAGATGAGTAGTACAAGGATAAGAATGGGATTACATCTGGTGGGAGCTTTAGACATCCAGCTCAACTCCCTTGTTTAACAGAAGAAGAAATGGAAGCCTAGAAAGGGAGATGAAAGTAATGTTTTTATTTTATTTTTTTGAGCCGGCGTTTCACTCTTGTTACCCAGGCTGGAGTGTAGTGGCTTGATCTCGACTCACTGCAACCTCCGCCTCCTGGGTTCAAGCAATTATCCTGCCTCAGCCTTCCCTTTCTCACCATGCCCAGCTAATTTTTGTATTTTTAGTAGAGACGGGGTTTCACCATTTTGACCAGGATGGTCTCAATCTCTTGACCTCGTGATCCATCCTCCTCGGCCTCCCAAAGTGCTGGGATTATAGGCGTGAGCCACCGTGCCCGGCCGAGGGAAGTAATTTTATGAGAATAAGGACAGTGATTAGGCTTCAACCCATATTTCTTAGTGGTCAGCCCACTGCTTCTTGTAATTGATTAGTTAATGCAACACTTCCTGAACACCCCCCACTTTTTTGCACATTTGAGTATGGGCTTGTCTAGAGTTAGAAATTTCCGAATGATTGGAGTAGGTCCTAGGACAGAGGGGAACTTTAAAAATAAAAATGTTCCAGGCTTGTATTTCTCATTTTCAGAGCATCTACACTTGCACGCCCTGCCTACCACCTCAAAACTCAACCTCCCCAAATCAGACTCATGATCCTGACCCTCAAACTTTGCCTGCTTCCTCAGTTTCTATTTCTGTCAAAGGAACCAATACATTTCCAGGTATCCAGTCTAAAGCTCTCCAGAGGTGGCACGTAGAACATGACACTGGACACTCATTGAGTAATGAGTGAAAACAGATGGTGGTTCTAAGGATGTTGATGTTGGTTATGGTTGGGGAGAGTCAGTGTGGCCACAGGAGGAAAGGAGACTAAGGTCTGGAAGGAAGATGTTTCTCCTCACAGGTCTTGCAGAGGAAGGTCGCCATGTGTCATGCAGGGCCACAGGGGTAGCACCAGGTTTGGGCCAGGTGACAGAAGCTGGAGTAAGGGGAAAACCTGACCCATAGTCCTGGAGGTTTCCATTTAGAAGGCAAGGCAGGGAAACGTGAACAAAATTGGTGAGTATGAATAATTCTGGTGGGCTTTGGGTTATAAGGGCAGTCTCTGGTTGCCTAGTACCTGACCCTGGGATGATTTAGGACAGAATAAATATTCACTTGGTGTGTGAGCCTTAGACAGAACGGTATTTGGGGTTACATACTCAGGATTGGTCTATTTGCCTACGAAAGCCTCCTGGGGGTTGAGGGTTTTGTTATCTGTAAGAATTGGCTAGTTCTGGGAGGGACAGTCTTCCAGCCAGTAAACATTTTACGGTCTTAAAACATCATAGAAGGCAAGAAAAAAAGCCTCACAACTAATACGATGCTTCCCTCCCCTTTTCCCTTATTCCCCACACCCAGAAATTAGGTACTCTTATCTGTTCTGCTGTAACACTCTCTGGTGCTGACAGCCCCTTGGAGAACTCCCATCCATCCCTCCATCCCTCCAGTGTTAATGATTGTATCCAAAAGAGGTAGATCTAGCCGGATGGAGATGGCTTGGGTTGCATTAGTTCTAACTCGGCTCTTTAAGGTGTTATATCTCGTATTCCCTGTGATGGCCTCTCTGCTCTCAGGTAATTTTCTCCCTTCAGTGTTTCTTGGGCATCTTCAAGAATCCAGCGACAAGCCCCCCCTGGAAGTTCTGGGTATTTAGCATCCTCCACGCCCTGAGACCGCTGATCAACCTTCCAGATTTCTCTCTTGCACTTCCCTTTCTCAAGCAGCACTTATTGCTGGGGCCACCACCTCAAGGGGCTTCTGCTGTGGCACCCAGCTATTCAATCATGATCTCTACTCAGAAGCCTAGTTTATACTCACACTGCTTATCCCAATCCCTTAAGCAGAAATAAATGACCTCATCCCCTGCACCCCCATGGTGCTGTTGGTTTGTGAGGATTCAATGTGTCTTATATTTTGTGATAATTTTATTGGGATGTGGCAAAGGCAATGTGATATGGGCTGGGCAGATGGCCCCATTCATCTCTGATCCTAGTGCCCCTTCTATCCTGGGAGACAGTTGTCTACTCTGGTGCTATAAGCCTGAATCTGGATCTGAATGGGCCGTGGTCCTTTCTCCTTCTTTTTAGGAGGTCATCTGACCCTTTATCCCATGCACAGGGTCAAAGTGATGCTTCGAGCAGCTCTAGGACTCACACACCTGCGGGGCTATACTGGGGCCCTGTGGCTGCACTCCAGAAGAGCATTCTAGTGAGTGTATCTCTTCCACTGGGAGGCATGGCATCTCTTTCTTATGTCTGCATGACATTGAGCTGCAGGATTGGTGCTGATATGCTGACCGCAGATGGCTCTTTCCTATGTCCCACTGAGGATGAGTTTGGGGCTCTAGTCTGCCACAGGTCCACCAGCAAGCCTTGGGGCTGAGCCTCATACACAGACTCTTGTCCAGGTATGTTCTGCCTGCAGTGCCATCTCCAGGCTACAGCACCCTAAGGTGATGGCAGTAGTGTCAGGGGTCTTTTACATTGCACACCCCTGCTCTGGCATCTGAGGTGGTCCCTCATCCCCTCTGTGCCATGTAACAAGCAGTCCTCTAGAACGATGCTGAGACCTGAGCTTCTTAATGCTACTGACTCTTTTGATGATCTCTCTTGGCCCATTGCTATGCTGATTCCATGCTGTGTCTGTTCCATTCAAGCCATGCCTAATGAGTGACGGATGCTCCTTGAGTGACGGGGACCTCTTTTATCACCCTGCCCATGACCCCTTGTCCATCTTCTCCCCAGATGGCAAGTTAGTAAGGCAAGTTACAGTAAACACACTCAAAGACATCAAGAGATCGGATACTAGAAACTTAGAAATAATGGTTCCGAAGTTCAAGAGAAGATATAGAGAAGTTGTGTTGTTTTGCATTTATGCTCAAAATTCCAAGTGGTAAATCTAAGGAGACCAGAAGATAAACTAACGTTTACTCTTTCCCGCACACTCAAGGTAGACGTTCATTTGCGACCATCATCAAGGAAGCACTGTAGCAGCTTTGAGAGGTACTGCAAGCTGGTGTTAAGGGCAGCATGTGAACAATGAAGAGTCACATGCAATGATGTGATTGGTGTGAAATACACGACTCCAGGGAACAGCAGAAGCAAGAAAGCTCTTATAGTTTCCAGGCAAACAGGTTTCAAGGAGCTAAGGCATTATAAGTAAATGATGGCATTGCTATTTTCTTCTTCTTCTTCTTCTTTTTTTTTTTTTTTTTTTGGTTTTTTTTTGAGACAGTCTCGCTCTGTCATCCAGGTTGGAGTACAATGGGGCAATCGTGGCTCACGACAATCTCCGCTTCCCAGGCTCAAGTGATCCCCATGCCTCAGCCTCCTGAGTAGCTGGGATCACAGGCATGTGCCACCACACTCAACTAATTTTTGTATTTTCTAGTAGGTGGGGTTTCTCATGTTGGCCAGGCTGGTCTCAAACTCCTGGCCTCAAGTGATCCACCTGCCTTAGCCTCCCAAAGTGCTGGGATTACAGGCATGAGCCACTGTGCTGGCTTTCTATCTTTCTCCTAAGGTGGGAGAGAGAAAGTTAGCCAAGAATGGCACATTTGTTAAAGAACACAAGGAGATGGTTTCTGGGCCTGAGGAGGAAGAGATGCTGCCTGCACTCTTCAAAGAATCTTCATGCACACCAATCGGTCAGTAAAGACACATCTCTTATTCAAAGCCAGGAATTGACAAACTTCAGCCTGTGCTTGCCGTAGGCCAAAAATGGCCATCCCATTTGTTTACATATTTTCTGTGGCTGATTCTGTGCTATAACAACAGAATTGAGTGATGATGGCAAAGACTGTATGGTTTGCAGGGCTGAAAAAAAAAACCAATGTTTATTATCCGGTCCTTACAGAAAAATTGTGCTGACCTCTATTCCAAATCTTCATCCATAAATCACTACACTTCACGTGCATCCATAGATTATTTTTTTTACTTCTTGTTTTGGAACAACTTCAAACACAATTTTTTTGTGCATGTATAGTACTAACAATTCTCATATATTCTGCACCCAGAAATCCCTTCCATGTTTTTCCAGTTGGCCCAATAACGTCCTTTATAGCAAAAGGATCTGGTCTCAGGTCACGAGGTATACCCAGCTCTCATGTCTCTCTAGAATCCTTCAATCTGGAACAATTTCTCAGGCCCTCCTTGACTTTCATGACCCTGACTTTTATTTTTAGCTTTTTATTTTCTAATTGTTATAGATTGATAGAGAGTTGCAGGAAGAGTCCAGAGAGGTCCCATGCACCCTTTGCCCAGTTGCCCTAATAATCCTGCATTAGTCAGGGTTTGCCAGAGAAACTGAACCAATAGTGGGTATGTGTGTGTGTGTGGTGTATGTATGGGTATGTAAAGAGAGATTTGTGATAAGGAATTGGTTCACATGATTATGGAGATTGGTGAATTCAAAATCTACCATGTGAGATGGTCAAGCTGGAGACCTAGGAGAGCCAGTGTTGCAGATGAAGTCTGAAGGCAGTGTGCTAGAGAATTCCATTTTACTTGGAGAGGCTGGTCCTTTGGTTCTAGTCAGCCCATCGACTGATTGGATGATGGCCACCACATTATGGAGGGCAATCTGTTTCCTCGAAGTTTATCTATTTAAATGTTAATCTCATCCCCAAACACCCTCCAAGCTGACACGTAAAATCGAAGATCACACCCTGCGTGGTAACCACTTATATAGGTACAGTATAGTATTAACCAGGAAATTGACATTGGCTGCATGGATATTATAGCTCATTTTAAAATTAAGATTTCTTTATATAGACAGGACTCTACCAAAAAAACATTTGCCCAAGGTGGCCCTGCTTGTGGTTTCCAACCTTAGCTCCAGGGAACTGTAGAGGTTTGATAAAGGCAAGTCCCAGCTGACCCTGAAGTATGGAAGAAGTCAGAGGGGCGGTTTTCAGGTCCCCACCCTGCTCTGGACAGAGCTGTTGTTCTTTCTTTTTTTTTTTTGAGATGGAGTTTCGCTCTTGTTACCCAGGCTGGAGTGCAATGGCGCGATCTCGGCTCACCGCAACCTCCACCCCCTGGGTTCAGGCAATTCTCCTGCCTCAGCCTCCTGAGTAGCTGGGATTACAGGCACGCACCACCATGCCCAGCTAATTTTTTGTAATTTTTAGTAGAGACGGGGTTTCACCATGTTGACCAGGATGGTCTCGATCTGTTGACCTCGTGATCCACCCGCCTCGGCCCCCCAAAGTGCTGGGATTACAGGCGTGAGCCACCGCACCCAGCCTGTTCTTTCATCTTTGCAGCTAATTGAGTTTCACTTGCAGGAAAAGCCCATTGCTATAGCAGTTTGGATTTCTGTGGCTCTTGGACATTTTTAGGGCACACCTGCTTATAGGCTTCTTGCCAAAATTTTCTCCAGATCTGCTTCTTGTCCTCCCCACCTGGCTCCAAGCATGTCCTTCAGCCTCTTGACTTTGACGCCTGCCCCTGATTTCCCACCAGGTTTGATCTTTCTCACACATGCTTTTGGCATCTCAGGCCTTGGCTACCTTCACTTTCTCCCATTTTCTTCCTCTTCTGACCTCCAGGTTCCCTAATATCTCAGGTAAGATCTTGTTTTCCTTCCCTTGCAACAGAGAGCCCCATTTCCTACTTTTGCTACTGGTCACCCTTCTTGGGAAATGGGCAGTAGGTTAAACGCCCTTTCTTCTTCTTCTTTTCTTAGACAAAGTCTCTCCCTTTGACCCAGGCTGTAGCGCAGTGGAACAATCTTGGCTCACTGCAGCCTCCAACTCCTGGGTTCAAATGATTCTCCTGCCTCAGCCTCGCAAGTAGGTGGGATCACAGGCATGCGTTACCACACTCAGCTAGTGTGTTTTTAATAGAGACAGGGTTTTGCCATGTTGCCCAGGCTGGTCTCAAACTCCTGACCTCAGGTTATCTGCCCACCTTGGCCTCCCAAAGTGCTGGATTATAGGCATGAGCCACTGCAACTGGCTTGCCCTTTCTTCCTCAAAATTTGCTTCTTCATAAAAATTATCTCCAAAACACATCAGATATGATTATATGTCACAAGACCGCAATCATAATGGGATATTTTAATAAACTATTTTGTCTTCGATTGAGTAGATAAATGACAAGATTACAGAAGATTTCAATGATTTATAAATAATTTTGATTTTTTGATAGATATTAAACTTTTAAAATCATACTCTTGCTAAATATATCATTTTATTTGCTTTTATCATCTACAGTGCCAAAATTTGCTAACTTCTAGTTTTTCAGCTACTGTTGTTTTTTATTAGAACACTGGGTACCTTAAATCTTGAAAATTACATTTCTAATTATTTAAGGTTTGCATCAAAATAAAAAATGTTGACCTCCCTAAACAACCTGAGGCTTTTCATTTCCTTTTTCTTTCTCTCTTTCTGCTTTTTGTTTCTTTACTTGTTTTATTTCATCAAGTTTATAGCCACACCTAAGGCAATTATTTGGAGCATTCTACATGGTTTCAGTGTTCATCCCCAGGCTTTTTGAGGTCCCCCGTATTCTGACAACTCTTCTCTTTTGATTCCAGTGTTCTGGAGAATGTTTTAAGAAGTTTTTCAAGGCCGGGCGCGGTGGCTCACGCCTATAATCCCAGCACTTTGGGAGGCCGAGGTGGGTGGATCACAAGGTCAAGAGATCGAGACCATCCTGGTCAACATGGTGCAACCCTGTCTCTACTAAAAAAAAAATACAAAAATTAGCTGGGCATGGTGGCGCGCACCTGTAGTCCCAGCTACTCGGGAGGCTGAGGCAGGAGAATTGCTTGAACCCAGAAGGCGGAAGTTGAGGTGAGCCAAGATCGTGCCATTGCACTCCAGTCTAGGTAACAACAGCGAAACTCCGTCTCAAAAAAAAAAGAAGTTTTTCAGAACGAGAATTCAAGTATACTTTCTAAACTTAGAACATTTAAAAACTGATTTTCTGTTGTCATTATGTATAAAATAATTGGGTCACATCCTTTTCCCATAATGCCAGACTATTTTTTCCTTTCTATTTAGAGATTGTTATCAAGTCTATCCTTTAAAACACTGATTGATTTTCTACAGTGTTGAATCCAATGTGGAACATAATTTAGCTGTTATGTTTCTTCATAAAATTTCTACTTATTTTGCCTAAAATTGCAAAGTCCTCTCATATTTTTATTGCACACATGAAACATATTTTCTATATCTTCTTGTGTTCCCTACAATGATTAAGACAGATTCTTCTCTGAGAACTGAGTACTTTGCTTTCATATGCTATGGAATATTTTTGAAGGTTTTATATTTACTCCATGTTCACTTAACAAATATGTATTGAACAGTACATGCCAGGCACTGTCCTAGGCACCTAGGGGCATAGTGGTTAATTAAAAAAGACAAAAGTGTTTGCCTTTCATAGAATGTACAACCCAATCATCCAGTGAAGATCGACATTAAACCAAATTAAATAAAGTACACAGAATGTTAAATAGTGGTGAATGCTAAGGAGGAAAAAATGGCAGAAAGAGCAGTAGGCTAAGTGTTGGAGGGGTTGACATTTTAGGTAGAGTGGTCAGAGAAGCAGATGAGGTTGAATAAAGATATGAAGGAAGTGAGGAAAGAATTGGTCGGCTATCTGGGGAAAGAGATCTGAAAGATAGGCAGCAATTGATAGCACACAGGCCCTGAGGCAGGAAACTGCCTGGCACGTTCTAAGAACAGCAAGGATACAACGGGGCTAGAACAGAGTGAGCCAAGGAGACAGTGGTAGAAAATGAGGTGAGTAACACACCAGGGGCAGATTCTATAGGATCTTGAATTCCATGTGAGGACGGCAGGTTTTACTTTGAGTGTGGTGGGAAAGTTGGAGCAGAGATATGACATCATATTTTAATAATTGACTTTGGCTAGCGTGTTGATTTCAGTGGGGAAGGGCAGAAACTGAGACACCAGTTAGAAAGCTGTTGTCATCTAGGAGACATATGGTGGCTTGGACAGAGGAGTAGCAGCAGGGGCTGTGAGAAATGGTCAAATTTTCAGTATATTTTGAAGACAGAACAGGATTTTGTAAGATGGAATTGGTATGTGAGATAAAGAGTGAGTTAAGACTGAATCTGGGGTTTTGGACTGAGCATCTGAAAGGCTGGAGGACCATTAATTGAGATGGAGGAGAAGTGCAGCAGGCTTGGTGGGCAGGAAGCTGGAGCTCCATTTTGGACATGTTGAGTTTGAGATGCCCATTGGACTCCCAAGTGGAAGGATGAGTAGACATTTCAATATATGAACCCAGAATTTGAGTGAAAGGCTTAGGCTGAGATGTATTATATTTGGGAGTTATGAACTTATGGACGGTAGCTAAAGCCGTGAGTGCAAATGAGATCAGCAAGTTAGAGACTGAGAGTGGGGCATCCCCACGTTGGAGGACCGTGGAGAAGATAGTGACAAGCGAAGGAGACTGAGAAGGAGCAGCAGAGAGATGGGAAGAAAACCAGGCAATTATGGTGTCGCAGAAGCCAAGGAAGAAAGAATTTACATGAGGAGGGTGTTCAGCTGTACTAGTGCTGCAGACTGGGTCAGATAATGGAGAACTAAGAATTCACCACCGGATTTAGCAACATGGAGGGAGGTCACTGAGGTCTTAGAGAAGAGCAGCTCTGAGGAGTGATGGGAGCAGAAGTCTGATTGATGTGAGTTTGGGAGAGAACTGGAGGGAATTGGAGACACAGATGGGCCTACACTTTGAAGGTCTTTTGCTATAAAAGGAAAAAGATAAATGGGTGGCACTAAGAGTAGAAGTTAGGGCAAGACAGGAAGAAAAAACTGTGTGTTTGTATCCTGTATTAGTTTTCTGTGGCTGGGTAACAAATTACTCAAACTTACTGGCTTAGAACAATGAGTGTATTATTTTATCGTTTCTTTGGGGCAGCGGTTCAGGGATGGCAAAGCCAAATGTCTCTAGCTGAAGATTTCTCATGAGGCTGCGGTCAAGGTGTTGGCTGGGCTGAGTCCCTTTCTGGAGCAGGGGGTCTTCTTCCAGACTCACATGGTTGTTGGCTAAGCTTGATTTCTTGCAGCTGTAGGACTGAGGTCCCTGTTTCCTTGCTGGCTGTCAGCCTAGGGCCACTCTCAGCCCTGAGCTGCCACTCGTGATTTTCAGGCCCTAGTAGCATCTGGCAGCTCATGCCAAGGCCAGCTGGGGACTTCTTGGCTCAGCCAAGCAAGGCCTTAGTCCTCTCCTAAAGGGCTTTCTTCTGATTAGCCCAGACCCACCCAGGCTAATCTCCCTTTTGAGGAACTTGAAGACAACTGAAGAGGGAACTGAATCACATTTGTAAGTTGCTATAACCTTTGCCATGTAAGAAATCATAGTCCAGGGAGTTATGCCACAGCCCTTTTGTCATATTTAGTGGGCTAGAATCAAGTCATAGATTCTGCCTGCCTTAAAGGGGTGGGAATTGCACAAGTAGGTGACTCATTGGGGGTCACCCTTGGGGTGTCCAATACGTGTGCCTTCAGGAAGAGATCTGTAGAGAGGGAAAAATGTGATGATACAGGGCAGAAGAGGGGAGAATGATGAGGCAATGTCCTTCAGTGGATGACGGGGGACACGAGTGAGCACACACAGGCGGAGGCCTCCAGCTGAGCTCAGAGGACAGCCAGGCAGTGCACAACAGTGGGAAGCAAGGTGGAGAGGTTGTGTGTGTGACAGTGGGGCTTTGGGAACACCTCTCTTCTTGCTACTTCAGTGTTTTCTGAGATAAGGTGGGAGGATGATAAAGTGCTGAGAATGAGGATGGAAAGAAGGGCTACAGGTTTACTTTAACATATGCTCATATTTCTTTTTCTTTTTTCTTTTTCTTTTTTTTTTTTTTTTTTGAGATAGAGTCTCACTCTGTCACCCAGGCTGGAGTGCAATGGCATTATCTTGGCTCACTGCAACCTCTGCCTCCTGGGTTCAAGCGATTCTCCCCCTCAGCCTCTGGAGTAGCTGGGATTACAGGCACCCACCATCATTCCCAACTAATATGTGTATTTCTGTAGAGACAGGATTTCACGATGTTGGCCAGCCTGGTCTTGAACTCCTGACCTCAAGTGATCCGCCTGCCTTGGCCTCCAAAGTGCTGGGATTCAGGCATGAGCAACCATGCTCGGCCTAATATATGCTCATATTATCATATAGCTGATCTGTCTGTATTTATTATAATGCATTTGGGCATCATTTTTGTTTGCTTTCCACTCTAATCTTTACGGAGAGAGAAAAGGGAAACCAAAGACTTGGTGTCAGGGATACGTTTGAGATGAATGGGCAGGCTGGAGCTGTTACAGGGCGCTGAGATGCCAGGCTGAATCATTTCACATGAGGACTAGATGAGCCGCTCAGTTCTTGACTCAAAGTAAAAACCTCAGCCCAAATGCACACAGAGAAGAGGCCGCTGGCTCAGGATTGAGTAGGGGTGGGGCTGGTGGCACTCATGCGTTGAGCACACACTTAACAAGTGATTCAGAATCTGGAGCTGCAAGGCTAATAGATATTGCATATTCGATATTTTCATTTATGGCTCATAAATGCAGGGCTTGTCCTCACTTAAAAACTACACAGAACACCTGTACCACAAGGCATTTTCCCCACAAAATTTCCCAGGTAATTAGTTTTATGGAGTATTGCCATTTGGCAATACCCCCTTTCCAAGCACTCCTGGGGATATCCAAACTACTGGAAGAGACATCTTACCACAGAGCTATATTTAGAATTTAAATGAACATAAAACAGTCTGTAGTAGGAATATCAAACATTCCATGTCTAGTCAGTGTAGAGAAACAGAATGTCCAGACAGCTCCAAGTTTAGAAATCCATTCATCTCACCCACAGTCATTGATGATTTCTGTACGGCATCCCCAGGGTGGCATGTGAAATCTTGGGAGAGGCTTGTTTCTCTGGCTATGCTGCTCATGTTCCTGGTTTTTCTAGCATTCCATGATTCCGTTGACTGTCATCCCCTCTGTCTGTCTCTAGATTTATTCTAGGCACATCCTCACCACAACTTCCCCAGCCCCAGTCATGGAGGTAGCAGGAGCAGCATCTCTGAACTACAGCTCTTGCCTTGGGAGGGCCCTAGCCCGGCCTATCTTCTGCTGAGCAGTCTTCACTTTCTGCCATTAGTAAGTCAATGGCTTATGCAGCTCCAGGGTTCAAGGGAAGGGAAAAAACTGGTGTTTTCTAATTTCTTCTCCTTGGGATTTGGATGAATAGAGCACTTTAGGGTATGTTAACGGGTGCAGGAAGGGCCACGAGTGCCTTGAAAATGAAACAAAATTAAGGCAGAGGGGTCCCGAGTCTGATGACCTAGGACCATCATGGGAAGGAAGGTTGTTTTGACGCAGCAGGTGGCTGATGGCAGGAGCCTCTCTGGACACAAATTACCCACATAATGATTATTTATTGACTATACTGTACACTGGTCTGGGCTTTGGGTATACACTGACGGTTAAAATCTGTATGGTCTCCACCCTTAAAGCATTGACAACATGGTTGTGTACAGAGAATAGTTGCTGAACATAAGTGCTGAGGCTGGGAAGCCAGCGGTGAAAGGAGAATAAATCTTAGGACCCCCAAATCACTAAGCCAAAGGGAGGAGTCAAGTTGGGAACAGCATCAGGCAAACCTGCCTCCCATGTTATTCCTAAACAAGATAGCTACAAAGATTTTAAAAGGCTGCAGACCCCCTCACAATTTGCCCACGAGGAAATTCCTTGTGAGCCTCCAAATCTTTACCCTAAAAACGTTCTGTTGCATTTTACCCTGACAATGTAAATTGAGAGCTCATCTTCACAGGTTCAGGAAAAAGGACAGAATCCTAAGTCATCCCTCTGCTCACCTGAGACAAATGCATATCTGATTGCTTCCTTTGATGCCAAAATGCAGATTCACTGAGTCAGACTAAGTCATAAGTGACTATTCCTCTACCCACTTCTCACACATAAATTGTGTATCCAGTGAAAGGCTGTTCAATGACTCAAAAGAATGCAACTACTTGTCTCTTATCTACCCATACTTCAAAAAATTTCATCCTCTTTTCCCAATACCACCCTTTCCCCTTTAAATATTGAAGTTCTCAAAATCACCTTTGGAGAAATGCAGAGAGCTGCCTCCTGGGCATGCATAGTTAACCCTGGCTAAATAAACTTTCTAAATTGACTGAGACCTGTCTCAGATACTTTTGATTTATACTGCCGAGGGCTCCCCTGCCACCCTCGAGGAACCAAGCTCCTCACATCAGTGGTCACACATTTTGTATGCTGTGCTATACTAGCCTTGAAGGAACTAGAAGTGGGTAACCATAAGCCATCAGGGAGGATAAGGCATGAGATGTAGATTGTTGTTCTGAGGGCAGTAAGATGAGCTGAGTTTGAACAGGTTGCTGGGCTGTGGGATGGAGACTGGCTTGAAGAGGTGCCAGGATGGGTGTGGGGAGCCCCTAGGAGGCTATGCGGCAGCCCAGGCCAGTGGTCTTTATAGTGTGTGGTTATGAACTCCAACAATTGAAAGACATTGAGCTGGTACCTCCAATGTGTTTACTTTATAATTATTTCCAAAAAGTACACTAATATATTATAAGCCTTATTTTACATCTTGGTAAAAAGTATATAATAGAAATGTATATTTTGGCTGGGTGCAGTGTTTCATGCCTAGAGTCCCAGTGCTTTGGGAGGCTGAAGTAAGAGGATTACTTGAGGCCAGAAAATACTCTATTTTCAACTTCTTAAATTGCATCTACAGGAGAAATTTTAGAAAGAAATGACTTGAACAGTCTGGGAAAGATAGTAACAGCCCTTCTCTACAAGAAATGAAAAAATGAGCTGGGAGTAGTGGCACATGCCTGTAGCCCTAGCTACTCGGGAGGCTGAATTGTAAGGATGGCTCAAGCCCAGGAGTTTGAGGCTGCAGTGTGCTATGAGCACACCACTGCATTCCAGCCTGGGCAAAACAAAAAATGCTGCATATATATCTATTACACACATAAAATATACACAAAGAATATAAAATCAATAATACTGATTTAAAGATGAAATATTACTTAAAATAGTTCTGTTTCATCTTATTTGTTAATGCTTCAAAAATATCATTGAGTATGCTTCATAATGTTTATTGTATCTTGGTATATGCCTTTGAGACAAAACAATTCAAGCATCAATTTTTAAGTACAGCTTATTTCAATATTTAGTTTTTTATCTATCAATTGCCAGAAAAGACCTTTTGCAAACCTATGTAGATACAAAGGCAAGATATACTTCATTGGTCGCACTTACTAAACCACGTTGAAAACAAAACCATGTGTGCCGTTTATCTAGTACTTTTCTGTCTTTATGTCGGTTAGTTGTTGTTTAAAGATCAGAAGATGCGGCCGGGCGCAGTGGCTCAAGCCTGTAATCCCAGCACTTTGGGAGGCCGAGGCGGGTGGATCACGAGGTCAACAGATCGAGACCATCCTGGTCAATTTGGTGAAACCCGTCTCTACTAAAAATACAAAAAATTAGCTGGGCATGGTGGCGCGTGCCTGTAATCCCAGCTACTCAGGAGGCTGAGGCAGGAGAATTGCCTGAACCCAGGAGGCGGAGACTGTGGTGAGCCGAGGTCGTGCCATTGTACTCCAGCCTGGGTAACAAGAGCGAAACTCCGTCTCAAAAAAAAAAAAATATATCAGAAGATGCTGCACTTTTTTGTAATTTTAACAACATGGTTAAAAAATTAAACACTTGATTTGAGCTATTTTAGACAGGGTAGAATACTCTATTTTCAACTTCTTAAATTGCATCTACAGGAGAAATTTTAGAAAGAAATGACTTGTATCATTTTGGGCAACAAAATGTAACAATTTTAACGTTTTCAAATACTCATTTGAAGATGCTCTGTCCTTAGCACCAGTTTCCTTGAAAGGGATTCTTCACATTCATTCCTAAAACACTAAACTGTTTTTTCTTTTTATGTTTTAGAGACCAGGTTTCACTATCTCCCAGGCTAGAGTATGGTGGTGCCATCATAGCTCACTGCAGCCTTAAGCTCTAGGGCTCAAGTAACCCTCCTGCCTCAGTCTCCCAGTAGCTGGGACTACAGGTAGGTGCTACCATGCCTGACTAATTTTTAAAACTTTTTGTAAAGATTGGATCCTGTTACATTGCCCAGGCTGGTCTCAAACTCGTAGCCTCAAGTGATCCTCTTTCCTTGGCCTCCCAAAGTGCTAGGATTACAGGTGTGAACCACCACACTCAGCCCTAAAACGTTAAAATTTGAAGGAGGTTGAGTCAATGTATTTATGTTTTGACACCATCTGTTAGGAAGCATGCTATTGATAGCCACATGCTAGATCAGAAGATGAGCAAATTTGGAGCACTTGGCTTTTTTTGTAAAGGAAGTGAACAATATTAAGTTAGAGTGCTCTATGCACTTGAGCAGGTGATTCATCTCTGGGGGGTAAAAAGTGGTTCAAAAGGTTTATATAGTCACTTCCTATCTTGTTAAGAAGGGTTGGGAAGATTCTAGTACCATCTGAAAAATGGCATTGTAAGCCGAGCATAGAAAATCAACAGCTTGGTAGAATGTAAATTGCTCACTGTGGAAAACAGCATGGAGGTTTCTCAAAAGATCATATGATCCAGCGATCCCTCTGCTGAGTATATATATCCAAAGGAAAATCCAAAATCCATATCTTGAAGAGATGTCCTCACTCTCTTATTCATTGCAGCGTTATTTATAAGCCAAGCATTATTCATATAGCCAAGATATAAAAATAGTTCAAATGTCCCTTGATAGATGAGTGGATAAGGAAATTATGGTATATATGTGCAATGGAGTATTATTCAGCCTTAATAAAGGAGGCCCTGACCTTTTCAACAACACAGAGGGACCCGTGGGCTATCACGAATGTCGGAAATATTCTTTCGCTAGGAAGGTGTGGGAAACCTGACAGCTGAGTGGGAAATCAAAAGGTGATTGGAACTATGGGGTTATTCTTTGGGAACAAGAGAGGGGGCAGAGAAGGGCAGGTAGCACAGATACATCCTCTGTCCTGCCTTCCCCTGATAGGAGAATCTCTCTATGCTAGATATGCACAGAGTGCCTGCTTGCTTCTTTTCCGGTGGTTGAAATTGAATTTTTGTTGACCGGACACTGCTCACCTCTCCAGCCTGAGTTTTTGTCAGCTCCAACACCCCTTGTGTCCTACCAGTGGGGATTTGCCCATAATTCTCAAATGTCTTGAGTCTCACTTATTTGCTTACATCATTCTCTCTCCTACACTGCTGAGCAGCCTCTCCCTCAAAGAGGCAACTCCCATCTGTATTACCTGCCTGCATGTCCCTCTGGCCAGGTGCTCCTCTGGTCTCCTGTGGCACTAAGAACAGTTCTGTATCACAACATTTATCAGCCTGTGTTGAAAAGTTGATTTTTCTGTCTGTCTGCTTGAAGAGTTGCTGAGCTTCCTGAGGAAAGAGAATCTGTCTTATTCTGAATGGACATTCTGAATGAATGTTAAAATGAATGAAGGAATGAACTGCACTGGGTGCCAGGCAGGCACCGAGGTACACAGTTGGTGCTGAGCAGAGCAATGTGGCTATCAAGGAGGAGCAGGGTGGCACCTCTGTGGGGCATCCCCAGAGCTTACTGGCCAGCTCCCTTTAAAGCAGGACTTGTGCTGGGGCCTTTCTCTGGGAGAGGGGCACTTCTCTTACCCCTCAAGCCCCTCTTGTCTTCTAACAGCCAACACAGGTACTGTTTGCTCCCAGACATACAGCCTCCTTTTCACCTTTCCCAAATGCCCACACTTGACTCTCTATCATAGCTGACTTAAGTGGCCTCACTGCATTCAGTGCGACTCAATTGACTGAAGCTTTCACAAGCAATTGCATTTCTCTAAAATTTGAAGAACCCACTTTGGTAACCATTTTTATTCTAGCTGTGCATTTTCAAAGCTATTAACTGTACTTTGTCCTCGAAATGGGGCCGAGCCCTTGCTTGGGGGTCAGATGCTTCTTGTGGGTAAGTCCAGCTCTGGAATGGCAGTGGGTACCGCCCATTGCTGAGCTCAGGTGCATGCTTCCACCCCTAAGCTGGCATGCCCACGCCTTGGCCTCCCTGGGATGGGTGGTGGCACTAGCTCACAGTGGGGCTGGACTTCCACTGGATTATCCCAGAATGCTCTCTGTAGGAGGCAGGGCTCCTCGGGAGCTGGACTTCAGTCAAGTGCACAGTATGCTCTGGTCCTTGAGGGTTCACACATTTCATAGAAAAGATCTAGTTTCCATCCCAGATGGTTCAAAAATCAGCTGTGTGGATAGTAGCCAATGTGTGTGGGGAGGATTAAGAAAAACCAAATCTTGGGAGGAGGATAGACGGAATGAGACAGGTGGACCCATCTGTAAAAGGCTGAATTATTGGTCCTGATTCTGTTTCTGCACTCTTGGCCCTGTGACTTTGATGCTTCCCCACTCCCACTAAATGTGCAGTGAATTTCCCCCTTGGCTTGGGGTAGTCTTGTGATTTGCTTCACCCAGAGGTATAGGGCAGAAGTGAGAGGGTGCCCTGTCCTAGGCAAGCCCTTAAAACTGTATATTTCTGCTTGCCATCACCAAGAGGAGCACTTCTCCCAGGTCGTGGCACTGCATCAGCCTAGGTTCCATGAGGGGAACAGACCCAAGTCTAACCCACTGCAAAGAGCCACATGCAGCCAGATCTGCAGCCTAAAGCAAAGATGTCCCCTTCCCATCAGCCAGTCTACGGATTTCTGAGAAAAAAAATGCTTGTTGCACTGGGTTCGGGGGTGGTTTGTTATGCAGCTGTAACTGACAGACATGATGCCTCAGTGTCAAATGTTAAAAGGATAAATTGTGTGCTTTCTGCTCTTTCAGGATCTTTCTCCAAATTTTCTTTTACCCATAGGTAAGGACATACCTCTTCCATACCAGCAATAAAAATTGAATTAACAACAGCACCATTTACGGAACACTGGCAGTGTGCCAAGTTCTATTATTGGTACTTACATGTCTTAATTTAATCTTCACAACAGGCCCTATGAGCCAGGTATGATTATCATCTCCATCTTACAGATGAGAAGGAAGAGACCCAGAGAGGTTAAGTAATTTGCCCCAATTCACAATTCACTAGGGCATGTGCAGCAACTATATGAACCCAGGCAGATCAGCTCCAGAGCAACATTCTTGGCTGCTACTGACTGCATCCTTCCTGCTGCTTCTCACTTTTTATCAGAAATCCAGAAAGAAGAGCTCAGTGCTAAGGAAGCATCTGTGACAAATTTGGGAGAGCTTATCTTTTAGCCTGAGCTTTAGGAGTAGTTTAGGAGGTTTCCATTTGTTAAGGATTACCGAGTAAGTTGGAGAATGTGGGTTGCAAATGATGCTGCTGAGGCCAAGGCCAACATAGCACTCCGGCGTACTGCAGTCCCGACCACGGGGCTCCGCGTACTGCAGTCCCGACCACGGCGCTCCGGCGTACTGCAGTCCCGACCACGGCGCTCCGGCGTACTGCAGTCCCGACCACGGCGCTCCGGCGTACTGCAGTCCCGACCACGGCGCTCCGGCGTACTGCAGTCCCGACCACGGCGCTCCGGTGTACTGCAGTCCTTACCAAAACTGTTTTTTTGGCTGGTAAGCTCTTCGGGCCACTCTGAAAGCACAGGGCAGAACGTGACCGTACCCTTCTCTGTCTGTGGCTTTGCAGTGCAGGGGAACAGGTTTCTGAGTCCAAAGAGCTGCTTTCTAGCTCCAGACCACAGCAGCTATTTATTTAGTCTTAGGGGAGCCAGATTTGTGTTAACAAGTGCTAGTACAGTGGTTGTAAACTGTGAAAATATACAGATGCTAATGATTAGAATTATGGTTGCTAACATTCATAACTTGAAGACAGAGTTGCCACTCTAACCCCAGCTAGACATGTTTGGCTGATGTCCTGGGTAGCTAATGAAGTGCTAGAAGCTTGTTCTAAGCATCCTAGAAAGGTTCTATCCCTTCTATCTTCCTTCCTTTGTTTCTTTCTCCTTTCATCATTTTTTTCTGCCATCTCCCTTCCCCTCCCCTTCTTTTCCTTTCCCATCCATCGTTTATTCAACAGCATCTCCTAGTCTGGAGCTGCCAATCTCTAGGACAGGAATTGTAGAGTAGATGCAAAGGCCAGTGCATTGCACCTAAAACTATCTCAGGGTTGCTCCCCTACCCCAACTCACTACTGGGTATCTGATGGCCATAGCTTCCATTTATTTTCCTTTGTGGAGGCCAATTCAATAATGTACCCAGTACCCAGTTTCCAAGTCAGAAACACAAGAAGTCCCTTTCCTCCCATCCCACCAAACTTGAGTAATAGGGAATGATGGTGGCAATATCCATCTCGAACTCAAATCCCAGCCTGGGCAAAGAAGGAATGCGGGAGAAGGACAGAAAGCATGTGACATGTGGAAGAAGAGGAAGAGTAAATTGCCCTGGACATGAAAGGAAGGAAATTGCATATATCCTAACTGAATCTCATACAAATAAGGCAGACGTGGCTGTTTTAATAGGCTCTGAAAAACTGAAAGGACCCACAGGGAGAAAGTACTGGTAGCAAATGAGATGCAGATTTTGGAAGAGAAGCAGACAGTAGCTATTCCTAGTGGAAGCGGGAAGATGGGGTGGTTTTTAATTAGGTTTATCCTGTAGAAGCCTGTCCCAGGCTGAGCACAGGGCATGAGAGAGGCCATTCAGGCTTGGGGCACCTGAGTGAGAGTAAGACTCCAAGTGCAAATGGACTGGAGTTAGACCGTAGCAGGGTCCGGCTAAGTCCCTTAAGCCTCATGTGTAAGGACTGAACCCAAGCTCAGATACTGATTTTATCTACCTACCTTTGGCTACCTACTTTTGGCTGCCTTTGGGTAGGGAGCTGCTAGAAGCAGGGAAGAGTGAAAAGACTTGGGTGGAGATTTGAAGTGTTGGCTATGGGACATTATGCAAACACAAGCTGAGTGAATTAAGAAGTGTGTGTCTCATATACACCATGGAATATTATGCAGCCATCAAAAACGATGAGTTCGTGTCCTTTGTAGGGACATGGATGAACCTGGAAACCATCATTCTCAGCAAACTGACACAAGAACAGAAAATCAAACACCGCATGTTCTCACTCATAGGTAGGTGTTGAACAATGAGAACACATGGACACAGGGAGGGGAGCATCACACACTGGGGTCTGTTGGGGGAAATAGGGGAGGGACAGTGGGGGGTGGGGAGTTGGGGAGAGATAGCATGGGGAGAAATGCCAGATACAGGTGATGGGGAGGAAGGCAGCACATCACACTGCCATGTGTGTACCTACGCAACAATCTTGCATGTTCTTCACATGTACCCCCAAACCTAAAATGCAATTTAAACAAAAAAGAGGAAGAAGTGTGTGCCTGTTAGGTTTCACAGATTCATAGGAATGGACTCTGCTGGCAAGGGGTTTTGGGGGTGGGCATTTCAAAAGGCCTTGAGCTTTGAGCCTAGGGGTGGCCAGCAATGCCCCTGCAGATTTAAAGCCCTCTGCTTTTGAGCACATCTGGGCATTGTTGTAGTTCATCACAAGGGGAATATGGGCAGTGAAGAGACAAGGCTGAAATGTGTGCAAGCTGATGGCTTATGCTGTTCATTTTGGAGCCAGGAATTCTAGGGAAGATGGTCAGGACAATGGAGGGGAAACAGCTCTTGACACAGAACATTCCTGAAGCAAATATGGCATAAGTAGGGGTTGAACAGCAGGAGGCAAGGAAGATGGTCAGAAGGCACCTGCTTCCTGGGATGGGGCAGGCTCTGGACGAAGCAGCAGGAGAGAAGCATTATAGTGCCATGGATGAGAGCACGGACTGAGAGGCAGTTACCCTGGATGAGAATCCTGGCTCTGCTGCTGTGGCTGTGTGACCACGGGCAAGTCACCAAAATGTTCCCTGCCTTGGTTTCCTTACTTGTAAAATGAGGACTGGCGTGAGAATTAAATGAGTCAATATTTGCAAAATGCCTTGGAAACTGTGGCACATGGTTAAACCTTGCATAAGGGTCTGTTAAGTAAAACATAATAATATAATTTAAAAAGAAAACACAAAGAGCTCATCCCTTGTAAGATGGCACGGGGGAAATGGGAAGACAGGCAGAGTCCTAGATATCACGTGCAGAAAAGGCTGAACGGGGGAGTTGCTGATTCACTGAATATGACTTGCAGGGAAGACTGGTGAATATTCATAGCCTGGGAGCCCCTGGTGCTGGGATCACTGGGAGGTTGGGAAAGCGCTGCGGAAGCTGGTGGGAGCATCCTCTTCTGGGTCAGAGTGATGTAGGTGGTGTGGGACCTGAGGAATTGGAGGAGGCAGAGGGATACCCCAAAAAAGCTGTTACACAAGCTGCTGTATTCCAGGCAGGACAGTGGAAAAGTACCAGATGTCACAATAAAGTCCCTGATGCAGTCAGCTGCAACGTTTTGAAGTTGTTTCTTTCATTTATGCCAAATTTTGAGCCGAAAGGAGAGAATAGATGTGCTGAGGTCAGGAAGGCAAGAGGTGTGGTGGTCCCTCAGTGATCTTATAGGTTCACAGATAAATATTGACCTAAAACCAACCAATCAACCAACCAGGTATCTCTTTTAACAGCAACCAACCAACCCACCTACCAAGTATTTTAATAGCAGGCAACCGGAGATATAAGCTTGGGTTAAATTAGACATGAAGGTTTCCTCCGTGGCCACAGCTGTTTTCTCTGGAAATGAAAATCCAGACCTTGAAGCTTCTGCTTCCCCCAGCACACACCATTCCCCTGGAACAAACCTCTCCTTCCCTTTCTCTCTGGCTTCTCCACCTCTGCCTCTCCCTGCTTGTGAGGGCTCTTGCAGCACCAGCAAAGAACACAAGCACCCTGAAGCCATGAGGGAGCATGGAGGAGAGCTGTCCTTCCCTCCTAATGACTTTCTCTGGACTTGTTGCTGTTAGAAGCAGTTGGAAGGCAGCAGGGAATCGGCCTTTGAAAGCAAAAGCTCTCAACAGTGGTTTTTGTTTTCTATAAGTCAATTAATTGGACAGACCTGTGTAAAGGGTGAGACGAAGAGAAAGATAATGAGCAGGAGAGAACTAGAGAGGCAGGTAGTCAAGGGAAGGCGGGCAGGGCTGGCTGAAAGCATGGTGAACCATTCCAAGAATTATAATACACTGATAGAAATAATCAAGCCAGCAATCATCCAAAGACCTTATCTGTAGTATCTGCTCATCACCTTCTGGGCATTAGCCATCTATTATGAAGCTGTTGGAATCTCCTGCTCAGCCAGGGAACATGGGAATGAAGATGGAGAGTTTCCCCTTGGAGAACTCATCCCCACTGGGCCCTGCTAGGCTGTGAATTCATCTCCTGATGATACCACCTGGCATTCCCTACTTCTGCCCCCGGGAGTGCTGATACAGCAATTCACACACAATCGGGACCCTTTCTGCCTTAGCCTCAAGAAGTACGGGTGTGAGGCTGTTAGACATCTTCTGGGTAAAGGGCAAGCCACCCTCTTTCTTCCTGATGGGCTTGAGGAATATGGAAAACATCTGTTCTGGGAGCCAGAACAAAGATGAGGTGTTTTTGCTGTCTGGAAAGTGGGTTTAGAATCGTGACCGGTGTCATTTTGGAATTTGTTTTGGCCATATGTCCCTATCTATTCTGTTTGGGAATGGCTTGGGGAATCTCTTTATAAGCTTCAGGGAAGGCAGCTCAGCTGTCCCTGAGTTCCGATGCATCTTCATGGTGAGGTATCACACCAGAAACACACCCAGGTTGGTGGGCACATCGTGGACCTTCCCGTTCTTGCTTCAGACAGCAAGACTGAAGATGGTTTTAGGATGTTTGCGGGGGTCCAACAGACTTTGACTCTGGCCTTCAAATAGGAGTTTCTTTCAGCTTTCTTCCATGGGAATGCATAGTTCTGGTCTAGAGACAGGAAACGTGTGAGTCTCCTTTGAGTGTAGAATCCACCAACTTGCAGACCTTAAGGAAGTCACCATGTGTTTATGGGTCTTAAGTTTCTTTCTCATGGAAATGGGGGTTTGGTGATGATTCAAGGTCCTGGGATTGGGCTTTGGGTCTGTGAACCCCCTGAAGCCAGATGTCACATTCTCTGTGTGTGATTGTACGTTCGTACATTTTCCTGGGGTAAAGGTCTGTGGCTTTCATTAAGGCCTCAAGAGGAGGTCCAGGGAATAGGAATTTCTGTTCCATTTGACATCTAAAAATCCTCTTAGAGTCTACAGCTCAGGGAAAGGCCCATCCAAGATAATATTTGGTCTCCTTTGCTGGGTTTTTTACTTACCTCTTCCAGTCCTGCTATTACCTTGTATTTGTGGTTGTTGTTTTGTTTCATTTGTTACCTGGTCCTGTGCTTGTCTGGCCTTTCGGTGACTGAAGAGTCCAATCTCTGTGTTCAGAGAAGGTCTGATGTGGATTTTCATAACATTCGAGATGTGAAAACAGCTTGGGAAACACAGTTTAAATGTCCAAATATTTACATTTCCAGTACATTCCTGTGCTTATGGAAGCAGAACTTGGAAATTGATTTTTGGGTCCCTCAGCTCTCGCTTTCTCTTTAATTCTTTTATAAATATTTTTCTCTTTCTGAATGAACTTCGTATCTCTTTAGACACACGGAAGAAGTTTGGACGGCTTCGTGGAGAGGAAGCATCTGCTAAGACCTCCACACCCTAGTTACCCATGCTGCACGATACGCCTTTCCTTTCTCCAAGCACTGTTAATAACAATCCCTTTGATTAAAAATGTAAAACAATTACTCAAGGCTCTTACTTGATTTCCTGACCACCTTGTCAGGTAGTTATTGGATGAGATGATGCCTGTGAAGGCACTTTGTCATGGGACAGGTGTAAGGCAGGTGCGTGAGAGCCTTGTTTTACAACTGATGTCAGGAAAGCACAGGGTAACTGCCTTGCGGTTACCTGCAGTTACCGTCAGGTTGGTTTAACACAGCAACTGAACCCAGGGCTTTGGAAACAGGCAGGTCCGAGGCTGAATACTCGTCCTTTGTATAACTGTGTTGTGCTGGGCACAGTGCTCAAATTCTCTGAGCCTCTGTTTCCTCATACATAGACTAAATGGTGACCCTGAGGTCGTGAAGATGAAAGGATATTTTGATGTTAGAACCCCGAGTTCAGTGCCTGGCACATGGCGGTGGCCTGCAGCACTGGAGCCATCTTACTTGGGCAAAGTTACCACAGCCACCTCCATCATGGAATTTTTGCATCTGCCTCTTGACTGTAAGTTATTGGAATATCCTGGAACAGCAACAATGATAAAGAGAATCAGACATAAAAGGAAAAGTAGAGTTCCTCTATCCTACTCCCAAATCAACTTATAGATGAAGGTTTTGTAGCCCAGAGAAAGAGAGTAGTTTTTCTCAAACACACAGATGTTTAGGAGGCAGCAACAGGGTGATCAATTGCCCTGGCACTGAAGGGTTGCACAGGGTTCAGGACTTTAAAAGCTAAAACCAGGACAATCCTGGGCAAACCAAAATAGGCTACTCACTCAATGCAGTGACAAGATAAGATTTTGATACCCTGATTTCCAGCCAGACCAGCAGCCTTTTCAACCTATGAAACAAATGTTGAATACCAAATCCATCTTCTTTCAGTATCCATTTTCTCCAAAACCTCTCCTACTGATATGTCTGGCCCCCACACTCTTCTAGAGCCCAGAGAAGATGAAAGCATTTCCCCCGACTCTCCACAGGTCTCACCTCCGCCCACCCCCTGGCCCTTCTTAGGCTCATAGTCCTGGGTGAGACTTCTTTAGGGCTGCTGTGTGGACCAGGAGCTGGGTGAGCTTGCATCTGTCTGCTGTTAGCCACTTGCCTCTGGGTGTGATGCTTAGGCCACATGGAGAAGAGGAAGAATAAGAGATATTTGTGGGAGCCTGGGGTGATCATAGAGAAAATGGGACAAGTGACATCAGATCAAAAGCAAAGTTGGGAGATGGGTTGAGAAAAAGAGTAAAGGGTTGAGATTGGTGGCGTGAAGTTCTATAAGCAGCATACCACAACTTCTTCCAGGACACAGGAAAGCAACAAAGAACTCATCTCCAGAACATATAAAGAACTATGAATCAGTGAGAAAAAGACAAATAATACATTAGAAAAATAGACACCTTAGAAAAATAGACAGAAGGCTTGCAAAAGGTATCCAAGTGGTCAGCAATACATGGAAAGGTACAAAACTTTAGTCAACAGCGAAATGCAAATTAAAACCACACACACTTACCAAAACTATAAAACTGAAACATCAAGTGCTGGTAAGAACATAGAGCAACTGGACCTTTCATGCTCTGCTAGGAAGAGAATGAACTGGTACAACTACTTTGGAAAATTGAGCTGACTGCACACATATACCTCATGAACTAGTAATTCTTCTCTTTGTGTGCACCCAAACAGCAGTGAATGCTTATGTGCACCAAGCAGGGATAATGTTCACAGTGGTATTATTCACAAGAGCTTCAAACTAAAAAGAACTCAAAGATCTATAAATAGGATGATGAATAAATAATTGTGATATAATTACATCGTAGGGCATAATGAAAATGAATGACATTGCCATATCTGCAAACGTGGATTAGGTACAGACATAGCACCCTCTTACTTCCTCTCTGGAGAAATAACACCTTTTCTGTTTGTTCTGGGTCCCATGCAGCACCGAGCCACCTGTTCCAGAACTTTAACAAATTGACTCCTGCCAATCTCCTCTCTTTCTGCAGCCTTTCACTTCATTTTCAGGCCACTTAGTCCATTTTTTTCCCCCTTTTGTCCTTGGTTCTCAAGACAGCCCATTTGGGTGGAGCCCTATTTGGTGACAAGTTGTCAGAACAGCTCAGGCCTTAGTTCTGTTGTGTGATTTAGGCAACAAAAAAAAGAAAAGGAAAAAAAAGAAATTTGACTGGGGAAATTAGATGGAGGTGATTGCAGCTAAAGTGCCTTTTATTGAAGCTTTTGGAAAACGTAAATGTCATCAGTCTTGTCAGAGCCAGACACAGGAGAAAATAACAGGACTCAAGGCGGCCAGCGTACATGCTGGGACTGCACAAACTTAGAATTAGCCTTCCTATTTGTTATTACTTTTTCCTTGTAGGTAGTGGGAGGGAAGGAGGAGGAGAGGATAAGATGAATAGAGGGGGAGAGCAGGGCTCGGTGGGAACCTGGGTGTGAAATGCCGAACCCGAACGGTGGTGGTGATTTTTTCACTCCTCTAGACCATGAAAAACATCCCTGTGATTTCTGAGCAACTGAGATGAGAGTGGCCAATAGTTGACAGCATCAGCCTTGGCCTGGAATTGGAGTTGAGGACAGTGGACTAGGCCGGGCTGGGAAGGCAGATGTGATGCTGGGATGTGTGCTTTCATCACAGCAGCTGCAGAATGACCAAGTGTCCTGGCAACACTGGAGATAACCCTCCAGGAAGGGCCTGCCCATCATTCAAAGACCACTGCAAATCTGTGACACCTGAGACCTGGGTGAACTATAAAGAAGACCAGAACGAGGCCTTGAACTAGAGCATGTTGCCAAGAATCTAGAACTAGGGCTCTGAGGAAGGGTGGGTGTCAGCTGTGGATCTGTAACAGGAGAGAAATCAATACATGGAAATCAGTTGAAAGTTGAGTCTGAAACCAATAGATTAGTGGGTGAGAAGAAAGGACAGGTGACATGTGAGTTAACCAGGAATCTATGCACCGATTGAGGTTGGGGCATATCAGGTATGACTCAGGGAGCAGATCCTTGTTGCAAAGGTCCGGACTGGTGATGGTCAGCTCTGGCAAGGGCAGGCAGGAGGCAGCAGGTGCTTTACATTAGGAGGTGGAAGTTTGGGGAAGTGAAATCGAGCCCCTTGGTTCTGGGCCAAGGCAGAGTCAGGGAACTCAGGTAGAACCCGGTTCGGGTTATAGGGAACAAAGCATGACCTTAAAAAGCAAAATCTGGAATCCAGTCTTGGAAGAGTAGAATGTTCGAGGTTAGAGTGGAAGTCTAGTGGCAATATTACGTTAAAGAAGATCTCTGAGACTATAATCAAAGCATCCTCGCCTCTCTGAGGATAATATGAACTCCGTGTTCCATAGAGGGTTAGACTGTCTGGGAGTTGAGTAACTCTAGCTCCTAAGCTTGGTAGGATGTGGGGAGCCAAACAGTTTATTATGTAAGAGCTTCGTCCAAACAGTTGATGATGTGAGTTGACTGTGTCTGGGCAGTGAACTCTATCCAGAACATACTGTGTTAAATCTGAGCAAGCCAGACAACAGAGAGCTCTTTTTTTTTTTTTTTTTTTTTGAGACACAGTCTCCCCCTGTGCCTGTCCCCAGGCTGGAGTGCAGTGGCAGAATCTCAGCTCACTGCAACCTCCACCTACCGGGTTCAAGCAGTTCTCCTGCCTCAGACTCCCAAGTAGCTGGAACTACAGGTTTGTGCCACCATACTGGCTAATTTTTATTTTAGTAGAGATGGGGTTTCACCAAGTTGGCCAGGATGGTCTTGATCTCCTGATCTGGTGATCTGCCCACCTTGGCCTCGTAAAATGCTGGGTTTACAGTCATGAGCCACCATGCCCGGCCGACAGTGAGCTTTGAATTCGGCAACGGCAGGGATTGTTTAAGGCTGAAGTCATCTGTGAAGGTTTTCTGGAAGAGCTGGAACTCAGACCCCAAGGTTTCCATCTCTTTACTAGTTCCTCAGATTTAACACCAGCCAGATGAGAATACCTGGAAGCACCTTTAACACTTCCCATCAGCATTAAATTATTCTAAGTAAAATTACCTCTCAGGCAGCACTGTGGCTCACACCTATAACCCCAACATTTTTGGAGCCTGGGGTAGGAGGCTAGAGTGAAGCCCGGAGCTTAAGGCCTGGGCAACATTGTAGAGACCCATCTCTACAAAATTCTTTTAAAAAAAATATTAAATTCCCCTTTCAAGGATTTGCTTCCTTTACTAGTGAAAAGAGAGTTTAAACTACAGAATGTGTAGGATGACTTCCTCCGCCGACCTCTTGCGATCAGTGGTTGGCATTAGTAGCCCGAGCATGTGAGTCACCATCTTTTGTTTTATTTTGTTTAATTTCTGCTTCCCCAGACCTCTGAAGGCAGGAAATCTGTCTGTCATTTTCATAGCATATACATAGCAAAGAAACTGTCATGAAGGAGGCACTCAATAACTATTTATTGAATGAATGAATGAAGTGCAGCCCATATTCTTTGATACCTCCCCACAGGTTTGAGACCTGAGGCCCTCAAGAGCGTCAAAATGCCCTCCCCACCCCCAGCCTCCTGCCATTTCTTCCTCCTCGATGCTCAGTGGTATCTGAACTATCTTTCTTGGGGCAGATGATTTTTTAAGAAATTGATTCCTCATTTCAAGCATGGTAAATCCAGAGGCAGATAACTGGCAGCCTGAGTTAGGTGTCCACAGAGGGCCATTGGCTTCAGAAAGATAGCATGGGTGACTTATATCCCCTCCAGCAGCAGGGAGGAGCTGGAATGTGCAGTCCCTGGACAGCACCCTCATTACAGGATCAGGGATAATGTCTCTGGCAGCAGAGGCAACATCACCTGTGGCAGGTTGAAGTCCTAACCCCTCATAATCAGAATATGACCTTATTTGGAAATATTAATAGGATCGTTGAGGATGTCATTAATTCAGATGAAATCAGGCTGGAATAGGTGAGCCCCTAAGCCAATATGCCCATTGTCCTTATCGTGAGAAGAGAGCCACATGAAGACAAAAGCCCTCAGGGAGAGATCATGACCAGGAAGGCAGAGATTCCAGCGATGGGGCTGCGAGGCAAGGAATACACAGAATAGTCAACCCAACACCAGAAGCTGTGACAGCCAAGGAGGTGTTCTCTCCTACAGTTCTCAGAAAGAGATGGCCCTGCTGACCCTTTGATTCTAGACTTCTCATCTCTGAAACTGTGAGACAACACACTTCTGTAGTTTCAAGTCACCCTATCCATGGCTGCCCTGGGAAGTTAATATAGACCCTGATGCCCTCAGGGAAGAAGTCTCACTTGGGGGCTAGCAGGTTTTTCATGCCTTTCTGACACTTGCTAATTTTCCTTTTCTGCAAAGAGAAAATAGTCCACAGGCTAAGAGCTTTCAGCAAGAGAGGCACCAAACTACATTTTAATAACCTTGTTTGGATTCCATTATATGCATTCGTACGATTACCATTGATTTCCAACAAGTGATAACACGCTTTCCTTGCACAACAGTTAGATATAACTTCCTTTGCAAAGAAATAAACCAAGTTAAAAAATGAGTTAATTTAATGAAAAATATTATGTCACATTAATAGAACTGGTGAGAAAATATGGCAAAAATGGTGAAAGTGGGGAAGGTAACTAAAGCTTGTCATATACAATCTTAAGGAAAGCCAAGACCAGATAGTCACTGTGTCTCTTCCTTTGATGTCCCAAATCATAAATGCAAAAGATTGAAATGAAAATGACAACATATACAATGACTAGAAAAAGCATGAAGTGGGCAAAATTATTTTGACTTTGTCTTACCTTTTCCCACCTTCTCCCCTTGTCATTTGCCTTCCCTCGCCTGGAGTCCCAGGATCTGCATCCAGCCAGGCTCCTGCTTTTCTCCAAAAAAAAAAAACCAATCCAGCCGGGTGCAGTGACTCACACCTGTAATCCCAGAGCTTTAGGAGGCCAAGGCTAGAGGATCACTTTAGTCCAAGAGTTCAAGACAAGCCTGGGAAGCACAAGAAGACCTCTCTCTACTAAAAATTTCAAAATTAGCCAGGCATGGTGGCATGTACCTGTAAGTCTCAGCTACTTGGGGTTATGAGGGAGAAGGAGGATTGTGAAGCCAGGGAATTCTGAGGCTACAGTGAGCTATGATCGCACCACTGCACTCCAGTATTTTAGTATTCTACTAAAAATATAAAAATTAGCCAGCCATGGTGGCGGGTGCCTATAATCCTAACTACTCTGGAGGCTGAGGCAAGAGAATTGCTTGAACCCAGGAGGCAGAGGTTGCAGTGAGTCAAGATTGTCCCATTGCACTCCAGCCTGCGTGACAAGAACAGGACTCCGTCTTAAAAAAAAAAAAAAAAAAAAAAGAAAATCTGATAAACTAGCCTCCACTGAGCTTGGAGTTAGAGAACTCAGTGACAGCCCCATCACTGTCACTAACGTGGTGAGTGACTTTGGGCAAATCCCTTAGTCTCTCTAGACTTCAGTTTCCTCTCTACAAGAGCAGATAAGACAATCTTCAGGGTCTCTTTTTGCTCAGAATTCTGTGCTTCTGGGATGTTAGCAAGTTAATGTGTTCCCCTCATAGGGACTCACGTTCCACTTTGAAAAAGACTTTAGGAAAAAGATTAATAAATCAGAGGAATGAGTCCCCAGAAGTGAACTTCCAGGTTCAGTGGCATGTGGGGGAGAGATTTTTTTTAGGGTGGTAGGTGAGGCACTTGTAAAATCACACAGTCAGCAACCAGCAACTGCTGCCTCTGTATGAGACCGGGTTCGCTTCCAGATGGTACCGCTGTCTCAGACCCCTGTGCCCCACGAGGCCTGCCCTGGCCCTTTGGGTAGCCTTCCATTCCATCAGAAATCAGGAAGTCAGATCTCTGATAGGGATAAATACTGTATTTTTAATTTTTCAAAAGCAAAATATAGATATTTATTTATATTCATGTCCGTGTACACACATGCACACACACACACACACACACACACACAGAGTTAGGGGCAGGAAAGGGCCAAGAAGAAAAATCAGCTTTGACAACCTAATAAATGTCAATTTCTGAGTGGGGCTGAGTTAGAAGATGAATCCTCAGAACTTTAATTGGAGACATGATGCTCTCACTTTGCCGACAGACCCGCCTCTCCCGATCCCTCCACAGATAGCAAAGCCCTTCCCTTGCTCTAATTGACAAGAGGCCTCTGTCTGCTAGAATTTGCCTCTGGCATGTCAAGAGGCCCAGGGATAGGGTGAAGGTGGTGCTCTAATGCCCTTCAGAGAGAAGAGGAGAAGCAGCAGATTTGTGTCCCAAAGGACACAAAAGAGAGCCCAGTGGGCTGACCAGTCACACAGATGTGTCCTACAGTGTGCCTCCCCTACATGAGACCCTGCAGAGACAAAGGGGTCCCTCCTGGCGAGTGATGGGAGCGAGGTTGTGTTGAATGGTGGTTTTGGGGATCCCTCCCCAGCCAGGCTCCCTAGAGTCACCAGCACTGCTGAACTTTGTGTCAAGTGTTTGACTCCTCTGTGCCTCAGTTTTATCATCTGTGACATGGAGATCATATAGCACCTACCTAAACACACTATGAGAGGGTCGGATGGGTTAATTGGGGTGGAGTTAACCCACACACACTCATGCCCAACAGAAGACTCAGCGGTAACAGCCCTTCTTCCACTCAGCACAGCTGCCAGAGCTTTGGAGCCAGCACTCCTGGGCAAACTGTGGAGTCTCGGCACCATCACCCAGACAAGCTGCATGTCATGCATGAGACAGTTCGGCTGTGACAGACAGCCACCACAGTGATCTAGCTGGGCAGGAGAAGCAGTCATGGCCACCAACCCCTGGCCCGCCACTGCATTCTAACCACCACTATCTAGTAAAACACCGAGGACCACTCTTCCTTCGAGACCCCCACTCTAACTTCTGCCACCTCCAGAACCCCCAAGCGTTCTTTCTTTTGGCCTCCTACAGACTCTAATCTTAGCCATGAAATTTAGCTCGTTTGTGTCTTAGTAATAGTTCAGGTAACTAGCATCTGCACAGTGCTTTGCAGTTTACAAAGGAATGTTTAGTTTACATTTTTGAATTGTTAATAAACTAACATGGTTCAAAATTTAAAAATCTGTATTGAAAGGCAAACAGTGGGCCAGGTGTGGTGGCTCACACCTGTAATCCCAGCACTGTGGGAGGCCAAGGTGGGAGGATCACAAGGTCAGGAGTTCCAGAGCAGCCTGGCCAGTATGATGAAACCCTGTCTCTACTAAAAATACAAAAATTAGCCTGGCATGGTGGCACATGCCTGTAATCTCAGCTACTGAGGAGGCTGAGGCAGGAGAATCACTTGAACCCGGGAGGCGGAGGTTGCAGTGAGCTAAGATCATGCCACTGCCCTCCAGTCTGGGTGACAGAGCAAGACTCCATCTTAACAACAACAACAAAAAGGGCAAACAGTGAAGAGTCTCCATGTGACTCCTGTCTCCTACCCTTCCAGCCCCCAGCCTGAGCCGCAACAGGTAACCACTGTTTTTACTTCCTCAGAGATCCTTCTAGAGTTGCATTCTGTATGCATAAGTAAATATTTCTATTTCCCCTCTTTTTATTTTATTATTTTTTTAGAGATGGAAACCACTATGCTGCTCAGGCTGGTCTCCAATTTCTGGGCTCAAACCATCCTCCCACTTCAGCCTCCCAAAGTTCTGGGATTATAGGTGTGAACCTCTGCACCTGGACTCCCTGCTTTTTAAACACAAATGTAGCATGCTATGTATGCACACTGTTCTGTGCCTTGCTTTTCTTCACTTGATGAGATGTCTTATACATAAGTGCAAAGCTTTCTGTCTCCTTCCTTTTTATAGCTGCATAATACTCCATTGTGTGGGGAAAACAAAATATCTTTTTTTTATTATACATTAAGTTCTGGGGTACATGTGCAGAATGTGCATATTTGTTACATAGGTATACACGTGCCATGGTGGTTTGCTGCATCCATCACCCTGTCATCTAAATTAGGTATTTCTCCTAATGCTATCCCTCCTCTATCCCCTATCCCCCTGCTATCCCTTCCCTAGTCCCCCACCCCCCAACAGGCCCTGGTGTGTGATGTTCCCCTCCCTGTGTCCATGTGTTCTCATTGTTCAACACCCACTTATGAGTGAGAATAAGCAATGTTTGGTTTTCTGTTCTTGTGTCAGTTTGGTGAGAATGATGGTTTCTAGCTTCATCCATATCTCTGCAAAGGACATGAACTCATCCTTTTTTATGGCTGCATAGTATTCCATGGTCTATATGTGCCACATTTTCTTTATCCAGTCTATCATTGATGGGCATTTGGGCTGGTTCTAAGTCTTTGCTATTGTGAATGATGCCACATACAAACAAAATATCTTAAAGAGGCCCCTGTTACCCAGCATTTACATTGTTTTCAATCTTTTCCCATCACAAACATTCTGTAACAAACAGCCATAAACAAATCCTTTGCACTTATGCAAATGTATTTATAGGACAATTTCCCAGAAATGGAATTGCGAGGTCAGAAAATACGTGCATTTAAACCGTGGATAGATACTGCCAAACTGCCCTCCCTAGAGGCTATACGCATTTATCTTCCCTCATCTACTTCCTTACAACTTTACTCTAACTGTGTAACCGACTTTCTGGACTTTTGCCAATATGATAGGTGAAAAAATTGTTACTGGTGTAATTTTAATTTACATTTCTCTTATTTTGAATGAGGTTCAGCATACTCGTATATATTCAAGAGCTATTTGCATTTCCTTACCCTAAATGTACTTTGCTAGCCATTTATCTCCTTTGTCTTCACAATCCCCCTGTGAGAAATGTGAGATAATTTTAATAATATCTGCATTTTTAAATGGTAGGGCTAAGACTCGAAGAATTTAAGATACTGGCTCAAAGCCTAGGCTGGTGTGGAAGGGCCAAAATACCATCTTGCATTTTTTTTTATTGTTTTATGCTTGGGATAGTCTCAATTGAGTGGTACACTTTTTTCTTTTTTTGAGACAGTGTCTTGTTCTATCACCCAGGCTGGAGTGCAGTGGCATGATCTCAGCTCACCTCAACCTCCACTCCAGGTTCAAGCGATTCTCCTGCTCAGCCTCCTGACTAGCTGGGATTACAGGCACATGCCACCATGCCTGGCTAATTTTTGTATTTTTAATAGAGACAGGGTTTCACTATGTTGGTCAAGCTGATCTGACCTCGTGATCCACCCGCCTCGGCTTCCGAAAGTGCTGGGATTAAGGCGTGAGCCACTGCACCTGGCCAAGTGATACACTTCTTAGCTGCCTTCAGATTGTCCCCATGAACCTAGAATGGTGCTGAGATATGGCGGAAGAGTGAACCAGGAGACCATGGGTACCAAGCCCTGGTTTCTTGCTGTGGCTGAGTTGCTGGCTTCATGCCTTTGGGCAATTCCCTTGTCTGTAAAGCCAAGATTTGAATGAAATAACCAAAGTCCCTTCCAGGAAATGATTATAGTGGGAAGCACTCCATGAATCTTTTATTATTATTTGTTTTTGAGCAGAGGAAATAAAACCGTTTTCAGACCTCCCAAGATGAGAATGTTCAAATCATACCCGTTTATGCGAACACAGTCTAATCAGGGGCAGTGAGCGAGGCAGCAGGGGAAGGGATTAGGGGGTCTTCAGGCAGTATTGCAGAGTGGAGAGGCTGTCGAAGTGGTATGTTGGAGTCTGCCTGTACTGAGAGCCGACTGCAAGATCTTTTAGGAGTTTTGCAAGCCAATTGACATCCCATTGATAGCTTAAAACAGGCCATGGTGGGAATATTTCCACCATAGAAATCAGCAAATGCTACATGTGATAGCATCCCCATCTCCCACACCCAGAGCCTGTATTCAGCCAGTTGTTCACCAGTATTCAGCTGCCAGCACATCACTCCTGAGGATCTACAACATGTCATTAGCAACAGGGGCACTGGAGAATTGACAGGACTGTCAGGGAGCATGGAGGGTTCTGGGAGTGAGAAGAGCTTACACAGCTCAGGACCCTGCTCAGACAGGGGCCACTGGGCCACACCCTACCTTAGCCAGGAAGTCAGTTGACCCCAGTGGTCCACGTCATCTTCAAGGGTAAGAGCAATAACCCTAGAGCAAACTGCAAGGTTTGCAAGTCCCCGCTCCCCACATACAAGGTGCGTGACCTTGAATAAGTTGCTGAAGTGCCATGTTCAGGCTCCCCATCTGAAAAATGGGGAAGTAAGCCAGGTGTGGTGGCTCAGGCCCGTAATCCCAACACTTTGGGAGGCTGAGGTGGGTGGATCACCTGAGGTCAGGAGTTTGAGACCAACCTGAGAAACATGGAGAAACCCCGTCTCTACTAAAAACACAAAATTAGCTGGGCGTGGTGGCATGCGCCTGTAATCCCAGCTACTCGGGAGGCTGAGGCTGGAGAATGGCCTGAAACCAGGAGGCGGAGGATGCAGAGAGCCAAGATGGCATCATTGCACTCCAGACTGGGCAACAAGAGTGAAACTCTGTCTCAAAAAAAAAAAAAAAAAAAGAAACAAAGAAAAATGGGGAAGTAATAGCTATTATCCCTACCTCAAGGGGTTTTTGTTAAATTAACCAGTTAACACATAGGATGGATTTAGGACAGTAAGTGTCTGGCACCATCAAATGCTCAGTAAGCAATTGCTATTGTTATTCTTTTACTAGAGCCATAGGGTGAGACTTGGGTTGGAGAGACCAGAAACCTGGCCCCCAGTCTGTGAGATCTGGAAAAATTATCTTTCCTGCTCCAGGCCTGTTTTGCTATCAGTAAAGAAAGGGATTGGGGTAGTTGTCACTGGGATCCTTTTAGCCCTTCCCTTCCCTCGTCTAGTGCTATAGTCCCTTGACCCTGTGGGTTCTCATTAAGGACACTCCTGCGTCACCACCCCTGGGAAGCCTTCCTGGGTGCCCTGATAGAGTCAAGCCTCCTTCCTCTGGGCCCCGCATCCCAGCACTGTGTCTGTGAGCCCCTGATCATCTAACACACCTCCTTTAATACCTGCCCACCTCCCCTCTAGATTTCTCCAGGCAGGGATATGCCTCTATTTTGCCCAGGCTGGAAGTGCAATGACGAGATCTTGGGTCACCGCAACCTCCGCCTCCCGGGTTAGAGCTATTCTCCTGCCTCAGCCTCCCTAGTAGCTGGGACTACAGGCATCTGCCATCATGCCCAGCTAATTTTTTGTATTTTTAGTAGAGACGAGGTTTCACCATTTTAGCCAGGATAGTCTTGATCTCCTAACCTGGTGATCTGCCTGCCTCGGCCTCCTCGGCTGGGATTACAGGCGTGAGCCACCTTGCCCAGCCACCGCCTCTATTTTCTTCTCTATCCCCTTCCCTGGAGAAGACCCTCAATAGTGGAATGAGGAAGGGAGAGAGGCCAGGCACCTTCTGAAACATACCCTTACCTACCAAGCCTGTACCCATCCCACTCTAAGTGCCTTCCAAAACTCCCACAGTCTATCATTTCCAGTCTGTCATTTCTTTATTCAGTCAGTGATAGACTGGGTAAAGAAAATGTGGCACATATACACCATGGAATAGTATGCCGCCATAAAAACGGATGAGCTCATGTCCTTTGCAGGGACATAGATGAAGCTGGAAACCATCCTTCTCGCAAACTAACACAGGAACGGAAAACCAAACGCTGCATGTTCTCACTCATAAGTGGTTGCTGAACAATGAGAACACATGGACACAGGGAGGGGAACATTACACACTGGGGCCACGTGTTGCTGGGGGGCCTAGGGGAGGGGTAACATAGGAGAAATACCTAATGTAGATGATGGGTTGATGGCTTCAGTGAAACACCATGGCACATGTATACCTATGTAACAAACCTGCACATTCTGCACATGTATCCCAAAACTTAAAGTATTAAAAAAAAAAATCCCAAGCCTCAACTTTCTGCTGGAGAGTGACCCAAGCCCTGCCACAAAGCTGTGCTTCTCTGCTCCCTCCTCATCTTGGTGTGAAACAAGAGAGCAATTGCCCAGAAATGGGCTGGGTAATAATCCATGTGTGGGAGCCAGCACTACGTTCCCCCATAGTCTGGGCTGGTCCAGAACTTGCCAGCTGCACTTGCTCCCTCCTTCTGCTGGCCCAGGAAACATCTCCAGCTGGTGGTCTGCCAGGAGGCTGGCTCCCCACAGCCCACTCCACTGGGCTCCGAGGGTTCTCTGGCTGTTGGGGCGTTTGGTGGAAGAAGGGAATGGGCAAACTCAGAGGGCAGGCCCCAGGGAACTTAAAGCTTCTGAGGGCCAGCAAGGACCCTCCTCAGTTCTGTGTCCTGAACACCTCACCTATTTCACCCTAGTCCTGGCACTTGCAGAGAAGAAAAGTCTCGTCCTCCCCTGGTAGCCAAGCCCAAAACCAGAAAGTCTGCCTCCCTCCCCCAACCATAACCTGTCCCTCCTCGTTGCTGTATTTTTCTCCATCGCACTTACTGCCATCTGACATATCATAAATTTTATTTGTTTTTTGTGTATTGCCTTCCTCCCTCAAAAGAAAGTAAATTCCACAAGGGCAAAGGTTTTTATTCTTTCTTTCACTCTCTATCCCCAGGACCAAGAACACTGTTTAACATTTCATTAGTACTTGATCAATATCAGTTGAATGAATGAAAAACTACATCTGTTGCCCTCAACCCAAACACACTACACACACACACACACACACACACACACACACACACACACACACTGATTCTTCTATCCAGATCAAATTTCTGGCAGTTACCTGTTTTCTGCTCAAACGATAAAACTTGAGTTGTTGGCTGATAATGAACTTAAGCCATGACCACTTTTTAGAGGTATTTGCATTTTACAAGGGAAGCCTTTAGAAATGATAAAATTGGCCGGGTGCGGTGGCTCACGCCTGTAATTCCAGAACTTTGGGAGGCCGAGGCAGGTGGATCCCGAGGTCAAGAGATCGAGACCATCCTAGTCAACATGGTGAAACCTGTCTCTACTAAAAATACAAAAATTAGCTGGGCCTGGTGGTGCGTGTCTGTAGTCCCAGCTACTCGGGAGGCTGAGGCAGGAGAATTGCTTGAACCCAGGAGGCGGAGGTTGCAGTGAGCCGAGATCACACCATTGCACTCCAGTCTGGGTAACAAGAGCGAAACTCCGTCTCAAAAAAAAAAAAGAAATGATAAAATCTTTCTTGAGTCAGTGAAGTAAAGCTATAATGAGTGAATTATATGGGGAGGCTTTTAGGGAACTCTCTCCCCCACTGCTCAGAGTGCTTCAAAGCAGATCAGCACATAGGAGTCAGGCCCCCACATCGCACAGCCACCAGCCAGACCCCTCAGCCCAGTTCTGCTCTCCCTGATTCTAGGGGAAGTTGTATCAGCTGTCCAGACCACTGAAATCTCCATCTCGCTCTCTTTCCCCAGCCTAGCTCCTCCACAGAAGGACTTATTTTATCTTTGTCCCAGCAGTCAAGTGGGGCTGCTGGGCATGGACTTGGAGCACTAGGAAGCGTGGCTTTCTAGAGAGGGGATTCCCAGCTAGCGCCAGGGGTGGCCCAGTCCTCTGCTACCAGAGGCCTCTGGCATTTCATGGAGGTGTTACTAGGCCTAGAATCTCAGGTGCCTGCTTGGAAGAGCCAGCCAGCATACTGACACTCTGGGTATCAGACCCGGTAGCTTAGGACAGGATGATTAAGGATGAAGCATGGGACTCTGCAGAGTGAAGACCATCTGGGGATTATCAACGAAGTCATCCTTACCGAGCATCTAGTTCGTGCAAAGCATGTGGTTGGGGTCCAGGCAGAGGAACATCCCACGGCGCAGGTCACCATCTCCTACCCACATAGCCCTCATCAGCTCTGATCTGGTCAGGGTGTGGGCTGCTTTGGGGGAGCCAATCAAGAGGCTAGCCTTGAAGGCAGAGGGTGCTCTTCAGATTGTCCCTTTACTTTGGAAGCTCCCATGTGCAAGTGGCGGTGAGGCTTTTCCATCAGGGCCCCAGCCTGCTCAGCCAATTCTGTCCCTGCTTGGGAATGTTCTGAGCAGGAGGAAGGGTTTCTCTGGAATGGGAAGCAGGGAGAGGACATTCTGAACAGATGCTGCTCCTAGGTCCAGACCTCCTGGAGCTGATGGCATGATGGGGCTGCCCCTCTGAGCACCCCCTCCTGGGGGCTGGAGGAAACCCTGAAGGCTCAAGGCAGCAGTGACCTCAGGGTACCCACAGACACCAGCAGTGACAAGCCAGGGGACATTCAGATATGAATGCATCCAGACACTGAAATGAAAACACACCCTCCCAACACCACCTGCTCAGTGCTGCTGGGGCATACCTTCAGCGGCCAGCACATTTCGCTCCAATCACACAACTGCTCAACAAAGCCTCCCCTGCAGTAGAGTCTCGGTAAGGAGGGTTTCTGGACTGTCCCAGAGTTAGGGTGAGGCTCCAGCCAGAACTGCTCTCTTCTGTGGGGGGCACAGAAGCATACAACAGGCTCCAGGGAGCCCCTGTGCTCCCTTCCTGGCCCGTAAATGCAGCCCCTCCATCTAGATATCTCCATTGATCTGCTGGAGATTTTGCAGACTGGTCAGTTCTCCATCCCATTGTTCTTGCAGCTCCAGTCCCCTCCTCCTCGGACTATCCATCATCTGTCCACCTGCCTGAATCACATCAGGGGTTGGAAGGGGCAGCCTCTTAAAGGAGCTGGGCCCGACCCTCGGGTACCATATTAGCTGCCCACAGGTACCAAAGCCTCCCTCTGCCCTGGGACATTTGCACTTGGTTCTGACTGTGCAGTCTCGAGAGCCCCAGAGGGAGCTGGCTGAGCTCACAGCAGGTGGATCTAAGGGTCTCTAGACTTTGTCCTCTCAGTGGGCCTGTCCTGTGTCCTATCCTGATTGTTCTCAATCTGATGCCTCATGGAAACTCCAATGACCCTGGAGATGTGAGCTGAGAAAAATGTAGACATTTGCTTGCCATGCAGGACTCTGAAGGATGATCAGGACTTACGATTCAACAGAGGTACATGACTTCCACTCTCATTTCAAGATCTTATTTAAGCCATGTGACAACCCCATGAGGTCTACCTCATGTTTCTAACCCTATGTGACAGATGAAAGATCCCAGCTCAGAGCAGTGAGTTGACTTGCCTAAGTCAGCACAGCTGTCAGGGAAGAGTCCCTGGAGTTAGCTCTCTTGCCACTGCCCCTTGGAAGTCTTCAAATCACAAAGGAAGGAATCTCCCCAAGGGACAGTAACCAGCAGCATGGCCGGCAGGCAGCCTGGCACACTGGGAAGGGCTTGGCCAAATCCCAGCTCAGCCACTTAGGAGCCCTGGCAGCCTGGGGCCAGTTATCCAGTTTCTGCGAACTCACTTTCCTCATCTGCAGAACACAGAGAGCATCCATGCCTTTCCAGAAAGAAACAGAGGAAAACGTGGGGTGTTCCAGATCTAAGAAGTCCTGTGCCCCAAGAGGGGCCAAGGCTACTGCACCCCCAGGAGGCCCCCCATGCCCAGTATTTGGGACAATGTGACATGCTGCAACAAAGCAGCCTCTGCAGCTTACTGTGGTTTCCATAAACAGAAGCTGCTGTCTCACTTCCTCCGGAAGAGACCTCTGTGTCCATAACTCCATTTGTAAAAGGAACAAAGGATGAGCACCGTGGCTCACGCCTGTAATCCCAGCACTTTGGGAGGCAGAGGCGGGCAGATCACCTGAGGTCAGGAGTTCGTGACCAGCCTGGCCAACATGGTGAAACTCCATCTCTATTAAAAATACAAAAATTACCTGGGCATGGTGGCACACACCTGTAATCAAAGCTATTCGGGAGGCTAAGGAAAGAAAATCACTTGAACCCAGGAGGCAGAACTTGCAGTGAGCCAAGATCATGCCACTGCACTCTAGCCTGAATGACAGAGCAACACTCCATCTAAAAAAAAAAGGAATTAAGAGGACCAGGCCAATGGCTGAGAGGAGAGAAAAGAAAGAAAGCTACATGAAGCAGGCAGGGCTCAGGTCAGGGATGATTCACACTTAGAGACAGCTGTTCCTGGTAGCTGAAGCAGGTGAACCCAGCTGGGACCCAGACCAGCGGGGACAGGAGGGAGAAGAGACAGCTGGACTGGGAGATGGCTCTAAGACCAGCTTCCCAGGAAGAATGAAGCTGGATTTTACAGCCACTTGCAGGCACCTGCTAATGCAGGACCCTAGTCCATGAAAAGTGCCTCCCAGGTATTTGTGGCTGTCCCCAGGGCCTGGCTCTGTGTCTTCTGGCACTGGTGCCATCTCCACCAAGACCTCTGCTTCTACACTTTTGTGTTCACTGGGTACCATCAACACCCAAATTCTTGAGGCTGACAGTGCTTGGCATCCTGTAGCAAAGTGAGGAAACTGTCCCATTCTCTGCTCTGTTTCAACCTCAACTAGATGAATGCCCAAATGTGCAGTGAGTGTCCAAAGGCCTTAAGAGCTCTAAGTGAAAGAGGCATGTTGAGAGAGAAGTCCTAGAGGTAGATGCCCAGAGGTGACTCCACTGTGGTCTAATGGTGCCACCTGGACTAGTGCAGTGCACATCCTGTGCAGCTGTCCATGGTATCCCGGTAGACACTACACTATCCTCACAGTACCTCATCTACCTGACAGCTTGCTCTTTTGCCTTGGTCAAATTTGTCGTGCTTGCCTAAGCCCTCATTGTAAATGCATCTCCTAAATTTGCTCATTGCTCAAGCTGCGTGAGCTTGCACAGAGAACCTGCAGTGCAGTCTCCTTCCGTCAGAGACAGTTCTGTCCCAGGGAGCCCCTCTGTCCCTCACGCTACTGGACCCATCCTACTGGGCTGACTTACTTCCTCCTGTAAGAGAGACCATCCTACCATTTCTGTAGACACAGCTGACTCCCAGAAGTGAGCCCCACAAGGTTCAAGTTAAGACTTTGAACCTATATTTACCACATTCCCTCTTGGCAAAGTCATTTCTGCCATCTCGCTATCCTGACAATTTCCCCCAAACAAAAGAGAATAAAATCAATGGGAATTTTGAAGATCTTCTGATCCGGGCCTACCATTCTGCAGATGCAAGAATAAGGCCAAGAGAGGGAAGAGACTTGCTGGACAGACCATGGCCAGTTAGTGGCAGAGCTGGAATTAGAGCTCCTGGTTTTGTTCCCTGTCTAGTATCCATTGTCACAGACCTACCGAGGTTATGGGTTGATGAAGAAAGCAAGCACAGTGTCCTCTGCCCTGCTGCTGGGCTCACCTGCCTTCCCCATCAAAGAAGTCAAAGACCGGCCTAGCCAACATGGTAAAACCCTGTCTCTACTAAAAATCCAAAAATTAGCTGGGTGTGGTGGCAGGCGCCTGTAATCCCAGCAACTCGGGAGGCTGAGGCAGGAGAATCTGGGATTGAACCTGGGACGTGGAGGTTGCAGTGAGCTGAGATTGTACCACTGCACTCCAGCCTTGGGTGACTGAGCAAGACTCCACCTCAAAAAAAAAAAAAAAAGTCAAAGGTGACTATTTTTTTAGGAGGCAGCTCTATTTTGTCTACTGGGGAACAGGGCCCTGTGCTGAGCCAGCCACGCCAGAAGTCAGGACTAAGAGAACAGAGATTGGCTGTCTGGAGGGTCTGACAATGACTGACGATCCTTATGTCCTGCAGGGAGGTGGCCCAGTCTCTCCCATAGGTTCAGGCTGGGTTTGCTGGGCGTGGCTTGTCAATTCGGCCCAAGTGGCCCTGAGGGCCCCAGACACTGAATGTGTGGTTCTGGGCACCAGTTCTTACTTCTAGCAAGGCTCATCTCCAGCCTGCCAGGCCTGCCCAGGAAAGCCTACTGAGTGCTCTGTGTCCAGTCCACCCTGGCTGGCCATGCTTCTGTGAGCCCCCAACCTCTCCTCCATCCCCCCTCCCACCCCAGAGCCAGCCAGGTTTCCATTCTCTTTCCACCAACAGTCTTTGAGAAAACCAAATTGTTTTCATTGCCTCTTAGCCATAATCCCCAGATTCAGACAAACCAATCTTTTTTTTCTTTTTTCCTTTTCTTTTTCTTTCTTTTTTTTTTTTTTTTTTGGAAAAGGAGTTTCACTCTTGTCGCCCAGGCTGGAGTGGAATGGCCCAGTCTCGGTTCACTGCAACCTCCACCTCCTGGGCCCAAGCCTCAGCTTCCCAAGTAGCTGGTATCATAGGCATGCACCACCACACCAGCTAATTTGCATTTTTAGTAGAGACTGGGTTTCATCGTCTTGGCCAGGCTCATCTCAAACTCCTGACCTCAGGTGATCCGGCCGCCTCAGCATCCCAAAGTGCTCTGATTACAGGCATGAGCCACTGTGCCCAGCCAGACAAATGAATCTTGCAGGCAGCTTAGCGGGGCTACACCCAGGCTTCAGTAACTGCTCCAGCAACCTCTTGAGACTTCTCCTTGCCCTGTGGCCCAGCAGGTCATCTTGTCCCAGCTGCCCTCCCTTGAGCCATTCCTAGATGAACCCTCATCACCACGGAACCTCTGGTTCCTTTCCTAGACCCTGCCTCTGGTTGTTTCTTCATATGTCCCAATCCCTCCCCTTCAACCAGACCCATCCCAGTTCGTTTCTGCACCCCATCAGCCTAAGCCTGTATGGCCTCATGCATACTCATGGGCCAAGTGGTTCTTGTCTGTAGGTGGAATCCAGAATTGGAGCCCAGAGTTGGCTGCTGCACCTTACTCTGAAGTTGCCTGCTGGGGAAGCTACGCCTCAGGGATCAAGGTCAATGGTAACATAGAAGGAGTTGTCATCAGAGGAGGATGGAAAGGGAATAGGTCTTTCCAGCATGGGAAGCAAGGTAACCAGCAGGAAAAGAGCAGGTCAGTCTCAGCTGCCTGTAATTAACCGGGGCCCAGGCTCACTCCCCAATGCATTTGCTCAGAGCCATGCAGTGGTGGCATTAGTGAGGGGAAGAAACCCTTGCTTAGTGATAGTGGCCCTTGCAGGAAGGTAGAACAGGGAACCAGAAATCTCCTTCCCTTTTGCTCTCCCCCATCTACATTAAAGGTCAAAAACCGTTTCCCATTGGCCAGGCGTGGCAGCTCGTGCCTGTAATCCCAGCACTTTGGGAGGCCGAGGTGGGCGGATCACCTGAGGTCACGGGTTTAAGACCAGCCTGGCCAACATGGTGAAACCCCGTCTCTACTAAAAATACAAAAATTAGCCGTGTGTAGTGGTTCATGCCTGTAGTCCAAGCTACAAGGGGTTACTGAGGCAGCAGAAGTGCTTGAAAGGGTGGAGGTTGCAGTGAGCTGAGATTGCGCCACCTTACTCCAGGCTGGGCAACAGAGCAAAAGACTCTGTCTAAAAAAAAATAGCCGGGCGCGGTGGCTCAAGCCTGTAATCCCAGCACTTTGGGAGGCCGAGGCGGGTGGATCATGAGGTCAAGATATCGAGACCATCCTGGTCAACATGGTGAAACCCCGTCTCTACTAAAGATACAAAATATTAGCTGCGCACAGTGGCGCGTGCCTGTAATCCCAGCTACTTGGGAGGCTGAAGCAGGAGAATTGCCTGAACCCAGGAGGCGGAGGTTGCGGTGAGCCGAGATCGCGCCATTGCACTCCAGCCTGGGTCACAAGAGCGAAACTCCATCTCAAAAAAAAAAAAAAAAAAAAATCCGGGCGCGGTGGCTCACACCTGTAATCCCAGCACTTTGGGAGGCTGAGGCGGGTGGATCACGAGGTCAAGAGATTGAGACCATCCTGGTCAACATGGTGAAACCCCATCTGTACTAAAAATACAAAAAATTAGCTGGGCATGGTGGCGGGTGCCTGTTATCCCAGCTACTCAGGAGACTGAGGCAGGAGAATTGCCTGAACCCAGGAGGCGGAGGTTGCAGTGAGCCGAGATCGCGCCATTGCGCTCCAGCCTGGGTAACAAGAGCGAAACTCCGTCTCAAATAAATAAGTAAGAAAAAAAAATCCCTGTGGAGGAAGGAAACCCTGACATTGGTGACTGAGTCCTTTCCCTGAAGCACAACCATAAACAAATTCTCATAAAATGTAAAACACCTGAGAAGGATTCAAAAATTAACTTGGCCTTGCCGGGCGCAGTGGCTCACGCCTATAATCCCAGCACTTTGGGAGGCAGACACGGGTGGATCACTAGGTCAAGAGATCAAGACCATCCTGGTCAACATGGTGAAACCTCCGTCTCTACTAAAAATATAAAACTTAGCTGGGCATGGTAGCGCAGCCTGTAGTCCCAGCTACTCAGGAGGCTGAGGTAGGAGAATTGCTTGAACCGAGGAGGCAGAGGTTGCTGTGAGCTGAGATCGTGCCATTGCATTCCAGCCTGGGTAATAAGAGTGAAACTCCATCTCAAAAAAAAAAAAAAATTAACTTGGCCTCAGTTTCCAAAAGTACGAAAGTTCTGTAAGGCTGGAGTGTTGTTAGGACCCTTTCCGGATCAGACATCATGCTCCTTGAAATCTCTGTGGTTAGGAGTTTCTCAGCCCCTGGGGCTCCCAGAAGTCCCCAGCCCACACAGGATGGCAAATGAGGTGAGGACATAGGCACAGGGAGAGAGGTGGGCATCAACAGAGGGAAGACAGGGCCCATCCCCAGGGCTCTGTCTGGACCTCCATCTGCAGGCCTGGCTGCCAGGTTTTGAGAGCGCACCCCCAACTGCAGCTCCAGCTGAGGGCCATTCTCACCCTCTGGGGGTCCTGGAGACCTCATTCATCCCAGTGATGCCTCACCCCATGGCATCTGCATTTAAAAAGAAGCCTGCTAGGAGAAGGAAGTGGGATTCTTGGCATGGGCAGGGGTTGTATTTCTGGAGAGGGAGTCCTCCGAGGGCCACAACTCTACACACTGGAGATCACCTGTGTAAAAGGCAAAGTGGACTTCTTTTATTCTTCCAATCAAGAAACAGTTATGTGTGCCTGCCTCACGCCAGGCATTGTGTTAAGTGTCGGGAATGGAACAACGGACCCGGTAAAGTACGAACCCTGCCCTTTGAACATTTGCAGTCTAGGGGGAGAGATGGCAAACTCCTGAATGTTCTCTTGGCTCCTTTCTGCCCACCTCCTCCCCAGCTTCCCCCTGAGTAGTTACTGTTCCCAGAGCTCCTCTGTGGCTGCAGGGCAGAGGCCCTGGGAGTGTGTATTGATCACACCAGTTGGTGAGCCCTGCCAAATGAACCAGGGGCTCCTCCCAGCAAGGAGCCTGCCTCTGCACCCCGATGAGCCGCCCGCTGGGCCATGCGGGGGTGGGGGGGGATGTGGCAGCTCAGATGAAAGGAGGAAAGCCCCCCCCGTGGCTGCCTGTTCTCCAGCCTTGCCTGAAGCCAAAGGTCTTCTAGTCAATGAAGCAGCTTCCTTTCACCGCTCTCCCATGTCTGGGCATAATAGGCCGCTCGAGCATTGCTCTGCCCAGGTGTGCAAATTCGGCCCCCGCTCAAGCCCCCCTGTCCAGCATCTGAAAGGCCATTCATGCTGCTCTCTTCACCTCTCCTGAAACACCCTTCTGCTATTGTGCCTTCCTATCAAAAGCTTAGCTCCTTCCCAACCAGGTACTTCCATCCGCAAAGCCTCAGTTCACCCTCCGAAGGCAAGGACGTCTCTGCTCCCCTATGCCTCCATTGTCTTGTTGGTAAGACAGGGATGTCTTGCCTTGCCCGCCTGGCAGAGCTGTTGGAGATGAAATGAGATCATGAATAATCTCGGAGCTCTGTGTGTGTCAGGCACTGTTCTCGAGCTGGGCATTTATTCACTCATTTTATCCTCACCACCAGCCTCTGAGACACATATTATCATCATCTTCATTTTTCACATGTGCAAACAGATGCAGCTGCCCAGAGACACAGCTAGCAAGTTGCAGAAGCAGAATTTGGACCCAGATAGTCAGGCTACGGTCTGCATGCTTAACAGTCCACACTCAACGGCCCCCAAAGCAGTTTGGAAGCAGAAAGTGCTGTGTGAACTCAAGAACATTCTTACCATCCTAAATTCGGGTGCCCCCTAGCCAAGCACTAGGACCCCATCTCCCTCACAAGTCTATCGGAACCCAGTACTCCCCCATCTGTTCCCCTACCCCGCTCCCGACCAGCCATCTCTGGCCCAGGGATCCAGTAGCTAGGCTTAAGAAGAGAATTCCGACCAGCCCCAGTAGCTCACACCTGTAATCCCAACACTTTGGGAAGCCGAGGCGGGCGGATTGTGTGAACTCAGGAGTTCGAGACCAGCCTGGGCAACATGGTGAAACCTCATCTCTACTAGAAAATACAAAAAATTATCCAGGTGTGGGAGGCTGACGCTAGTGAATGACTTGAGTCCAGGAGTTTGAGACCAGCCTGGGCAACACGGCAAAACCCCATCTCTACAAAAAAATACAAAAAATTATATGGGTGTGGTGCAATGCTGAGTATGGTTGACAGGTCTGTCCTGTGGTCCCAGCTACATGGGAGGCTAACATGGGACGATCACGTGAGCCCAGGAGGTCAAGTTTGCAGTGAGCCGAGATCACGCCACTGCACTCCAGCCTGGGTGGCAAAGCGAGACCCCGTCTCAAAATAAAAAGCAGAGGGTTCCAGAGGCTGCAGGGAGGCAAAGAGGAGAGAAGCAGACTTGGCCAGGGCCTGGAGATTGATGGGTTCTGCTCCGTGCTGGCCAGCATGGGATCCACCCGGGAGCTGAAGATGGGAACAGGACAATGATGAACAGCCTCCTGCCATGGGGAAGCCAGCTTGAGGCCTAATCAGATCAGATCCCCCCTCCCAGCTCCTCTGGCTCCTTTCCTTCCTCTTCCCAGCTCACTGACCTCCCACTCTTAACTTCCCAGCCCTACCCTGCCTGAGGTCTCCAGCCACCCCAGTTGCTTTTATAAATGGCCCTGGCAGGCAGTGGGCACCTTGGCTAATTGAGTCAGCGCCCAGGAGACAGGAAGCAGGAGGCTGGTTAGCATCATGGCTGTTAGGCAGTGGCAGCAACAACTTGAGTGGAGTCGTCAGGGAGGAGCCTGCGGGAGCGGAGAGTGCCAAGGAGCTGGGCCTTTGTAGATTCTGAAGCTCCAGGTTGATAACTCATGGGGTGGGGATGGCGGGGCGGCCTGATTCCCACTGTCACAGGCTGACACCACGGACCACTGGCCAACATACATACACACACACACACACACACACATATCACTCCTATGCTTTAGAAAAAGAAAATTCAAGGGGAGGCAAGAGAGGCAGAGAAGAAAAGGAGCGGGAAGAATGATGATGTATGCTGTATGTGCACACCTCTGTGCTAGATGTCAGTCATGAAGCCATCCTTACCTGCCCAGTGTCACCTCTGCATAATAATTAGCAAATCAAACCAGTTTCTAGGTGTCCTGGTCACAGCAAACCTTCTCATGGTATCAACAGCTATCTGACTTCAGACCTTGGAGCCTTCAAGAGACCCTTCTGGATGGATCAGTTACTTGCTGTGATATTGCCCTGTCCCCTTTGAGGGCAGCTATTTCCTTACCTATGAATTTGCCCCTGGGCAGCCTGGTGGCATACAGGCCCTCCAAGGAGGCCAGCACAGTGGCCCATGCCTATAATCCCAGCACTTTGGGAGGCCGAGGCAGGTAGTTCACGTAAGGTCAAGAGTTAGAGACCAGCCTGGACAACATGGTGAAACGCTGTCTCTACTAAAAATACAAAAAATAAGCCCAGTGTGGCGGCAGGTGCCTTTAATCCCAGCTATTCCAGAGGCTGAGGCAGGAGAATCATTAGAACCCAGGAGGCAGAGGTTGCAGTGAGCCGAGATCATGCCCTTGCACTCCAGCCTAGGCTACAAGAGAGAAACTCCATCTCAAAAAAAAGAAAAAAGAAAGAAAGAAACTCTCCCAGGAGGATCTGACCTCTGAGTGTCTGTTTGAGGAGGGTGATCCCTCAAGCAAACTCCTTCATTCCTGCATTCAGTGAGCATCTGGCTGCCCACTCCACCTGGCAGGCCCCCCCGCAGACCCCTCGAGGGTGGGGATGGGTCTGTGTGGCTCCCCAGCCCCTAGGTGGGGCTGGTCCATGAGCTATGCGATGCTCCATGGCATTTGGTTTTCTGTTGTTTTTGCTTTTGACCAGGTCCTCACTCTGTCACCCAGGCTGCTGTGCAGTGGCTCAGTCACAGCTTACTGTAGCCTCAACCTCCTGGACTCATGCAATCCTCCCACCTCAGCCTCCCTAGTAGCTGGGACGACAGACAAGCACCACCATACTCAGCTAATTTTTAAATTTTCTGGGGAGATGGAGTTTCCTCATTTTGTCTAGACTGGTCTCAAACTCCTGGGTTCAAGTAATCCTCCAGCCTCAGCCTCCTAAAATGATGAAATTACAGACGTGAGCAGCCGTGCCTGGCCCATGGCGTTTGTTGAATGAAGGAAGGTACACATTGCAGATGGCCGTGGTGCACTTGAGGCCGGAGTGGCACTGACACCATTCTCCGGAGGGTGGCCCACCCCTCAATCACATCTTCTGAGAGGGACCCTGATGGCCTGATCAGCATTTTCTCAACAACTGTCTTAAGGACTTTCATTACCCCTCCCAACTTCCCCAAATGCCACTTCCCCTGCCCCTCCAGCCCTCACGCCACCTTTCCCGAGGGCCCCAATCAACCACTTCCCCTTTTGAGGCACAGAGAGCATCAGAATGGAAGAATCCAAGTCCCTAGATTTGGAAAGGGACAGAGAGGGGACGAGGGAGCAATGTTCAACTTAGGACCCTGCACCTCTTGGAGGCAGGGTTCATACATCTGGGAGTGGGATTCTGAGGCTCTGAAGGGACGCTCTGACACACACACAGTCCTCAAATTATCCCCAAGCCCTTCGGGTAGTAAATGGCTTCCTTCAGGGCCAAGCCCCCAAGCCTGGCAGTGGCGAAGCTGCCAGTGGCCTTTTCCACAGGCTAACACTGCCCCCTGCCGGGCTGAGGCAGGAAGGCCACTTCAAATGCCGCCTTAGGAAATCCAAAATGTGGCTGCCTTGCCAAAGAGAACACCCAACTCCCACCGCTGGACTGAAGAAGGGGAAGAGTAAAAGCGTTAAGGGCAGTAGAGCCTTCCCGCCTTCAGTGATCCTGAGGCTGGGAAGGGATGGTGCCGGGCGACGCTCTTCTGCACAGACAGGAAGGCCCCCACTGGCTCTCCCCAGGCAACTCATCCATTGCTCAAGTTCCTTCAACAAGGGAAAAGGCCACAGTGAGAGGAGAAACAGAGGTCACAGCACACCTGGGAGGCAGACGTCCATGCCTAAGTCTATGCCCCTCTCCCTCCTAAGCGCTACTTCGGTCCAGCTCCAGGACTCGTCTTGCTGGATCAGTGCCAGCCATCTCCCTCTCAACGCATCAGAAACTAAGTTCATCCTGTTCTCAAGACCCAAGTCTCAGGACCAGCATGGGGGCTCATGCCTATAATCTCAGCACTTTGGTAGCTGAGGAGGGCAGATCACTTGAGGTCAGGAGTTCGAGACCAGCCTGGCCAACATGGTGAAACCCTGTTTCTACTAAAAAAAAAAAAAAAAGAATACAAAAATTAGCCTTGCATGGTGGCTCACACCTGTAATCCCAGCACTTTGGGAGGCTGAGGCAGGCAGATCACCTGAGGTCAGAAGTTCAAGACCAGCCTTGCCAGCATGGTGAAACCCCAGCTTACCTAAAAATACAAAAAATTAGTCAGATGTGGTTGGTGCATGCCTGTAGTCCCAGCTACTCCAGAGGCTGAGATGGGAGAATCACTTGAACCCGGGAGGCAGAGATGGCAGTGAGTCAAGATCGTACCACTGCACTCCAGCCTGAGTGACAGAGCGAGATTCTGTCTCAAGAGAAAAAAAAAAAAAAAAAAAAAACCAAGTCTCTCTAGAAAACCTCTTTCTCTGTGTTCCACATTGAGTATGAGTCCAAGATCCGCAGGGGCCAGCTGTATACCTTCTTTTGAATCCAGTCCTTTCTGAATTCTCCCTTCCCTCTTTTTTTTGAGCCAGGGACTTGCTCTCTTGCCAAAGCTAAATGATTCTCCAGCCTCAGTCTCCCAAGTAGCTGAGACTACAAGTATGCACCACCACACCTGGCTAAATTTGTTTCTTTGTTTTTATAGAGACAGGGTCTCACTATATTGCCCAGGTTGGTCTCAAATTCCTGGGCTCAAGTGATTCTCCCACTTTGGCCTCCCAAGTCGCTGGGATCACAGGTGTGAGCCACCATGCCCAGATGAATTTCCCCTTTTCAGTTTAGTCCCAACCTACCCCTTCCTACCCAAAATCCATCCTCCACAGGGCTATCAGGTTATTGCCCTAAAGCTCAGCTTTTATGGGACTCACTGTTCAAAAGCCTTGAGTCATTCCACCTTTCCCTCTAATTAGGTACCAATTACCCTTAAGACAGTCAGAACCTGCCTTCCCAACTAGATTGTGTCACCTTCCCCGAGCTCTGGGTGTAGAACTCCATCCTGAATGCGACACATCCATACGCCCCGTGGTTTCACCCACACTCCCATCCCCATCCAAGATGCTCCTTCCCACCCCAGAATCTCCATGGAACTCCTTCCCATCTGTAAACACCCACCTGAAATGGTATCTTTGATACGAAGCCTTTCTTGCGCTCCCAGGAAATAGTTATCTCTCGGGCACTCACACCCACTGTGAGACAGACACCTGTGCCCTGTCTCATCTCGTCCTGTTCTGGGCTGTGCACCTCTCACAGGCCAGGCAGTCTACAGCCTCCCACAAACAGACTATGCCGATAGTGGAAGTCCATGGACACACCCTGCCAGGAAAGCAGGTTTGATCAGAGGACCAAGCACAAGGACACAGGCTGACCTGCAGGAAAATGGGTGTGTGGGGGCCTGGGAGCCCAGGGCCAAAGGGAATCACAGAGCTGGAAGGCTGCTCAGTGCCCACATGGTGCAACCCCCTCATTTTACAAAGATGTACACAAATCTCAGAGAAGGGAGAGAGCCTAGGACCACGGAGCAGGTGACTCCCACCCCTGGTGTGTAAGAGGCTCCAGCAATCCAATGCTTTCCTTCCTTGCAATTCGGCTTTCCCTTGCTCCCCAGTGTTTCCCCCACCATTTCTCTGAGGTTGACCTTATCCTGGCAAAGGGGGGACATGCTTGAACACTGTTCTCAGGGCGCCCTGACTTCTTTTTTTTTGAGATGAAATCTCGCACTGTCTCCCAAGCTGGTGTGTGATGGCGCAGTCTCGGCTCACTGTAACCTCCGCCCCGCAGGTTCAAGTGATTCTCCTGCCTCTGCCTCCTAAGTAGCTAGGATTACAGGCACCTGCCACCATGCCTGGCTAATTTTTTAGAGATGGGGTTTCACTATGTTGGCCAGGCTGGTCTTGAATGCGTGACCTCGTGATCCACCCAACTCAGCCTCCCAAAGTGCTGGAATTACGGGCATGAACCACTGCGCTGCCTGGGTACTCCGACTCCTGCGGGCCTCTGGGAGGTTACCAGAGCGCAGCCTAGGCCCTGGGGGCACCTTGCAGCTGGGAGAGGAGGTGATCAAGGGTGGTCAGTTAGAGTCTTCACTCCCACAGCATTCATGCCACACAAAATGTTTCCAAAATGCTTTAATGCCACTGAGAAATCTGAAAGCTGAGGAAGCTACCGCCACCCACCTTGGTGCCTGGGCCCAGGCTGTCCCTGAAGTGGCCATCAGCAGTCAGGAGGCCTGCACAGCCAAGCAGCCCAGGCAATTGCTGACATCCTTTTGTCCTCTGCCCCAAATGCCCCAGGTTCCCCCTCAGCTGGGGAAAGAAAGAGGAGGAAGTGGAAAAAGAGTGGGAGGAGGGTGGGTCCTCCAGGGCACCCTTCCTGCTTTGGGATGGTGACTCACCCAGCAGGCCCTGGGAGGGGCAGTGTTTCAGCCCCAAGGAAGGCAGGCCAGGCCTCGGGCTCCAGAGGGGCAGAGGAGGGTCGTCTGATGCTGTGGCCATGAGGAGTCACCAGCAGAAGCCAGGGACAGGGCTGCGGCCTCTGTCACTACGGGCCTTTCTTAAGTATGACGTTGTCATACTCGGTTCCTGGCTGCCAGCCAGAGGCAGAGAAATCCTGCCCGGCTGGGTGGACATGCTGGAGGCCACTGGGGTCCCTGTCAGCTGTTGCCTGCCTCCTCCAGGCCTCACCCTGGGGCTCCTGTGGGCTGTCATAAAGGCACAGGGCAGCCACTCCCTCGGGCTCATCATATATGTGGTCGGGTCGAGGGGGCGGGGGCTCCTCAATGCTGTCGTACAGAGGGTCAGCCAAGAGCTGAGGAGGGACTGCCAATATGCTCCTGAAGTTATTTCCCAAGGAACGGGCCACTGCATCAAAGGGCACGGCATACTCCCCCTCTGGGCCCAGAGGCCGTGGAGCAGGTACTAGTGCGGTGGGTGAAGGCAGCGGCAGTGAGTCATGGGGCCGGGAGTAGGGGCTCTCAGGCCGGGGCAGTGAGGCGGGGATTGTGGCTGGCTGGGGTTGGGGTGCAGCGGGGGTGGCATTCTTCTGGGCAGAGATGGCCTCTTCCAGGGCCAAGAAGATATCATTGCCTTGCCGGGTTTCAAACTCAAAGTTGCCCTCTCCAGAGGCGCAGCGCCGGCCTGCCTCAAAGGAAAAGGTTACCTAGGCCAGGGAGAAAGGAGGTTATCGGCCAGCCACAGGGCAGGGATGCTTTCTTTCTTTCTTTTTTCTTTGAAATGGAGGGTCATTCTGTCGCCAGGCTGAAGTACAGTGGTGTGATCTCAGCTCACTGCAACTTCTACCTCCCGGGTTCAAGCGATTCTCCTGCCTCAGCTTCCCGAGTAGCTGAGACTATAGGCATGCACTGCCACACCCGGCTAATTTTTGTATTTTTAGTAGAAACAGGGTTTCAGCATATTGGTCAGGATGGTCTTGATCTCTTGACCTCATGGTTTGCCCACCTCAGCCTCCCAAAGTGCTGGGATTACAGGCTAAGCCCCTGCGCCTGGCCCAGGAATGCCTTCTAAACCCTATCTCTAACCCATGCCCTGGGACCTCCAGCTTCCCTTCACCAGAACCTCTGTGCTTTTCCCTACAAGCAGACTTGGCTCTCTCCTCTCCCATCTCCAGGCCCTTCCTGCTCACTGCTCCATTCAAGGATGGAGCCAGGCACTAGTTCAGCCACTGTTCACTCCTCCATGGTCTCTCCACCTCTTCTCATTCTCCTTTCTCCTTCCTTCTCCTCCACTTCCACCATCTTGTCACTCTCCTCTTTGCTTCACTCCGTCTCCCTCTCCTAGTCTCTCCCATCCCCTCGATGCTTCTTTTCTCTTCCACTGGCCTTTATTCTCTGCCTTTGCTTCCTCCCACCTCCTCCTCCCCACCATCCTCTCTGCCTCTAATGGCTCCCTCGGCCTCATCTGGCCTCCTCTGCCTCTCCCTGATCACCCACTTTGTTCATAGCTTATCCTTTCTCCCAACCCAGCCCGATGCAGCTTCCCACTCACCTTGTCCCGCCCAAAGCGCCGCAGAAACCTGTAGGGCCAGTTGTACAGCTGGGTCCCTGGTTCAGGCCCACCCCACAGCTCCAGAGCACTCTCCCCCGCCCGGAGGGTATAGGACCCCCGCAGGTGGCACCTCTCGCTGGCTTCTGTAGATCTCATGGTCACAGCAAATTCCTTGCGGGGGCCAACTGGGGAGAAGAGAGAGAAGGTGAAGGCAGTTAATGGGAAAGAGCTGGCCTGCCTCACCGCTGCCCAGTTCTAAATGACTGTGCCAGAAGTGTTCTAGAAAGAATATTATCCACGTACTCATGACCGCCCATCTGGGTCTTGGAGGCTGAGCTGCTCTATGCCAGGTCATACTCCCCAAAAGGCCAGGTACATCCACCCCCTACCCTAGTAGGCCTCATGTCCCTACCCACATCCACCCCAACCTCGTGCCCACATCCTTCCTGCCCCTGTTGCCAGAGCCACAGTCTTGTCTTCCCCACCCCTTCTCTCACCCCAAACCAGTCACCTCCCCAATCCCTACTGTCACAGCTGCAGGTGAAGCCTGGCCCTGCCCTCCCACTGCCAGGGCCCTGGGGGGTAGAGCTTAGATGGAAGGCAGATGAAAGCTGCTTCTCCCTCCACCAGCTCCTCAAAAGCAGCACCTGGGCCGGTGTGGTGGCTCACACCTATAATCCCAGCTCTTGGGGAGGCTGAGGTAGGTGGATCACTTGAGGTCAAGAGTTCGAGACCAGCCTGACCAACATGGTGAAACCCCTGTCTCTACTAAAATTGCAAAAAAATTAGCTGGACATGGTGGCGGGCACCTGTAATCCCAGCTACTCAGGAGGCTGAGGCAGGAAAATGGATAGAACCTGGGAGGCGGAGGTTGCAGTGAGCTGAGATTAGGCCATTGCACTCCAGCCTGGGGGACAAGAGCAAAACTCTGCCTCAAAAATAAAAATAAAAAGGCAACACCTGGGCCCCTAGGGTTCCCCTCTCGCACCAGCAGGCCCTAGGTAAAATGGGGTGAGCCAAGGGAGACACTCAAGGCAGGCCAGGCTCCCCTCCGCTGGGCTGTACCCGGAAGTGAAAAAGAGAGGCTGATAAGGTGGCTGGCCCCAGCTGCGGGTAACCACAAGGCAGGAAGACTTTGGGCCAGCAGCTAGCTGGCCCACACCTCCTCTTCACCTCAGCCTGGGGAGAACCCCCAGGGATAGCAGGGCAGCCCCCGCCCCTCACCTGTGGCCGCGCAGCTGTACAATTCATTTTCCTCCATGCACGGCCGGCTCTGCTTTCCCTCTGGCCCCGAGAGCTCCTTCCTCTGCCCCTGGGAAGGAGGCCCCAGGTCTCACCACCTTCCTCCCCAGGTCCCCCTCTGACCCAGGCCTCCTTGCAGGGCACCCCAGCCTGCTGGCTCTGTCTGTGCGCTGGGTTCGGGTCCCCTTCTCAAGGAAGCACCCTGACCTTGACTTCTCTAACACCTGCCCACAGGAAGCATGTAACACCCTGGCCTGCATGCCCCCTTGCCCTTTCTGCACCCCAGGGTGACTCACCGGGAAGGCCAGGAGGCAGATGGCCTGCACCCAGTCGCCTCGCTCTGCAGTGGGGGCCGCCAGTAGGTACAGGCGTTCCTTGGTCTCCAGGAAGAAGGCACTGGTGTCCCGGGGGCTGCTGGCCTCTCCGCCGGCCTCAGCCACCCGCAGGCAGTCACTAAGGCGAATAACCTTCCGGGCAGCCTCACCCCGACGGGGCTTCTCCGGACCCTCCTGCAGCTCCAGCCGGGCCAAGGCGCAGTCCGACTCTCCATACAGCGCAGCCCCGAAGCGGCGCCATTTCTGAGCCAGAGGCGTGGGAGGCGGGGGCCCAGAGGGGGCCACCCAGAGACAGGGGAGATCGTGACTCAAGGGGAGAAGAGGAACCGTGGGAGGGGGACCGGGACAGCCACGGGAGATGGGGAGAGAGAGGTGAAGATCACAGGAGACCCAGGGAGGCAGAGAAGAGGACAGGGACTGCAGGAATCAGAAAATCGGATCAGCCGCCAGCCGCCAGCCCCCAGAACGAGGCCCACGAGCAGGAGCACAGACTGCCCAGGCAGAAAGCAACACCGGGATGAGCCCTAAGCAGGCTGCAAGAAGCCAAAGGGGGCCACCCCAGCGGACTCCAGTCCCCAGGAGGAAAGCCGGGCAGTGGCCAAAGCTTTCCTCCAGAGGAGGGAGTGAGGAGGGCAGCATGTGGCCCAGCCTAGAGACCTCATTCTCCTTCTGTACCAAGTCCTGAAGAAGGCCCCATACTCCAGGAACGTCTCTCCACCCTCCTGAACCTTGCTGCCTCACTGCTTGATAGGTTGGGCCATGAGAGAGAGACAGGTGTGCCCCCAGTGTTGGTCAGCTGGGGGATGAGGACTTCCTGGTTCAAGGAGGCCAGGGAAGGAGAGAGAGGATGGACAGCTGGCTGGGTCCCAGACCCCAGAAGCCCCATGCATGAACACCAGCCACATGCACCTCACTGGGGTGAGGAAGGAACCTCTCCCATCATCCTAAACCGTCCCTCCAGCTGCCCTTCCCATTCCTTTCCAAGATGTCCTGTGAAAAGAAGCCAACACAAAGTAAAAGAGCAAAAGAGGCAAGAGATGAAGCCAGCACATCCCCCTACCCCCACCCAGGGCAAACAGCCCTCAGCAAAGAGCACAGTTTGGGACCTGGTTGGGGCCTGGTTCAGGAGACAGCGTCTGGTAGGGAAAGAGCCCTCCCAAGATTGAGCTTTGAGTCTGACTTGGTGAGTGTACAGTCAGACCTATAAGGGTTTTGAATATGAAACTCTGCACCTCAGGAATTTCTAGCAGTCCTCCAGGCCCAGTCCAGCCTCACTCCTACCTTTCCAAACGTCTGCTGCTGCTGAAGATACAGGAAGCCCTGCTTCACTGCCCCGTCTCCCATCCTCTGACCATCTCGGAGCCCCTGGCTTCAGCTCTCTCCTTCACTCCTGCCCTCTCCTCTGTCTTCTCAGCTGTGTGTTCCCCTTCTCTGAAGTTCATTTCCTCTCTGCCTAGAGTTTTCTACACTATTCTAGTCTGCTTGATGACGACAGGCTGATAGGCCCTGTGGTTTCTTCTGTGTGTGTGTGTGTGTGTGTGTGTGTGTGTGTGTGTGTTTTCTGAGTGAGTTTTATACACAAGCTTCCTGCATTTCCAGTGAGTTACAGACAATTTACAAAAAGGCAAGTGCCAGCTCTTCAGTGAGCAACAATTCAGGTACAGAAGTTGGCACATGGAGGCACCAGCAAACAGGGGCTGGCCTGCTGGAACAGAGACCAAGAAACCAAATTAGACAGTGAAACCAGCAGCAGAAGGGCCCCACCTCAAGCTGTATGCAAGTTGGAAGGGACAAACCACTAAGTTACATATAAGGAAACTGAGGCTGGGAAAGCCTGAGGAACTTATCTGAGGCCACCAAACCAGGCTTCTCAACTCTAACAGGTGAACCACACACACGACATGGCACAGAGAGACACATAAGACAGCTCATGTGGGCCTAACCAGACACCACTTTCCCATACACACACACACACACACAGAGAGAGAGAGGTGCCACCATTTAACTACATGGGAGCACTCCCTGCCTGCCAAGAACACACACTGACACCAACCCTGCAAAGATTCAAGAAACATGATCATCTCCTCTGGAGAAGGAACTGACTCCCCAAGTACACCTCAACTGCTGGATTTTTGCCTTCTTTCCAGCATTCTTGAGCATTAGAAAGATGCTTAGGTTTCATCTGCAAATTATCTTAAGTTTCAATAGCAATCACTTTCATATATATTTTGAAAATGCCTCATGGTTGCCGAAAATGCTTCATAGCTCCCAGTTTCCAGGCCCACACTTTCATCAGCCACTCTACCCCTCGACAAAGGCAGGGCAGGTGTGAACACATTTATTTGCATCTTGCCTGAGGTCAGAGCTAGGCAGCAGAGGAAGAAGTAGAGACCAGGGCTCCTGATTCAGCATTTCGCAGGCCCCTAAATGGAAGGCAGATCCATGCAAGAAGACCCATTGCTTTAGGGAAATCCAGGCTGCTCAGAGAAGTTTAGCTTAAAGCCAGAGGGTTTAGAAAGCAATCTGCATAGAGGCACGGTGCAGAAATGCTGGAAAAAACTGAGGCTCAGACCAGCAGTTCATTCTCTTGGGGTTCATTCCATAACAGGTGCTTATATACACAGGCCCACTTCCTCTCCCACAGGGGTTCAGTTACCCTGGCAAGGAGTGAGAGGACCGTGCACAGCTCAGGCCTGCTGTACATGCCGCAGACCAAATCAGCTTGAAAAGGTGAATGTCAAGAGCTCTGCGAGGACAGGGCTGAGTCACTTCAAGCTCACCACCCCCCACCCTGCTGCCTGGGTTGGAAGAGTTTGATCCAAAGCTCAAGGGAGAACCAAGGATGCTGTTTTGGGAAAAGCACACCTTGGAAAGTGGGTAGTTGTATGAAAATGGGATGTGGCCTAATCTTCCCCTTTAGTCCCTAAGGAGAATCAACTCTGCCTGGGAGCTGCATGGTCTCTGGCTCAGGGAGTGAGAAGAGGAGGGCTTTAGGGCCACCCTGGGGGCTGCCAGAGCAGTGCCTTCCAAACTGTAACACGTAGATCTTGTTAAAAGTCCAGGGCCGGGCGCAGTGGCTCACGCCTATAGTCCCAGCACTTTGGGAGGCCGAGGTGGGTGGATCACGAGGTCAACAGATCGAGACCATCCTGGTCAACAAGGTGAAACGCTGTCTCTGCTAAAAAATACAAAAATTAGCTGGGCATGGTGGCGCGCGCCTGTAGTCCCAGCTACTCGGGAGGCTGAGGCAGGAGAATTGCTTGAACCCAGGAGGTAGAGGTTGTGGTGAGCCAAGATCGTGCCATTGCACTCCAGCCTGGGTAACAAGAGCGAAACTTCGTCTCAAAAATAAATAAATAAATAAAGTCCAGATTCTGGCCTGGATGTGGTGACTCACACCTGTAATCCCAGCACTTTGGGAGACCGAGGCAGGCAGATCATGAGGTCAAGAGATTGAGAACATCCTGGCCAACATGGTGAAGCCTCACATCTACTAAAAATACAAAAATTAGCTGGGTGTGGTGGTGCATGCTAGTTGTCCCAGCTACTCAGGAGGCTGAGGCAAAAGACTGCTTGGACCCGGGAGGCAGAGGTTGCAATGAGCTGGGATGGTGCTACTCCAGCCTGGCGACAGTAAAACTCCGTCTGAAAAAAAAAAGTGCAGATTCCAATAAAGCCGGTCTGGAATGAGCCCTGAGATCCTACTGGTAGTGAGTGGGCCAAACCACACTGAATAGCAGGGTAACAGAGAATGTCCCCTGCTACCCTGATCGCCTTCCCTGAAGGTAAAACAGACACATTCCACTAGGAACCACAGGGGGGCACCCCAGCTTACCAGATTACTTGAAAGCTATTTCAATCCAGAGGCTGGAACCTCAGGCAATCCAGACACCCCAAGTCATCCCTTGCCTATGGAAGCTGGAGAAGTTCTCCGGTTGCTGTTGTCTGCAGAAGATAGGGCAGCAGAGCATATATGAAGAGTAACACCCTTGCAGTCCTTCTAGGCCCCTTCAACCGTCCCTAGCAGGATTTGTGGGGACCCTGAAGTAGAAGCAATAACCCCAGTACCTTCTGTCTAACCACAGGGAAACCCAGAGCAGGAGCCCAGAGACATTGCTCCAAGACACAGCAGAAACACAGAATTATATGCCCTGAGGATCCGCAGGCACAAATGATGTGTAGAAGAAGCACTGTATGCCAGGCGCAGTGGTTCACGCCTGTAATCCCAACACTTTGGGAGGCTGAGGTGGGTGGATTACCTAAGGTCAGGAGTTCAAGACCAGCCTGACCAACATGGTGAAACCCTGTCTCTACTAAAAATACAAAAATTAGCCAGGTGTGGTGGCAGGCACCTGTAAATCCCAGATACTCAGGAAGCTTAGGCAGGAGAATCGCTTGAACCCAGGAGGCGGAGGTCGAATTGAGCCAAGATCGGGCCACTGCACTCCAGCGTGGGGGTGGGGGGGGGCAAGAGAGAGACTTTGCCTCAAAAGAAAAAGCATTGTAAAGGAATTTAGGGTGCCTCTTGGCTTCGCTTTGGTTTTTTTTCTTTTTTTTTTTTTGAGACGGAGTTTCATTCTTGTTACCCAGGCTGGAGTGCAATGGTGCCATCTCGGCTCACCGCAACCTCCGCCTCCTGGGTTCAGGCAATTCTCCTGCCTCAGCCTCCTGAGTAGCTGGGATTACAGGCACGCACCACCATGCCCAGCTAATTTTTTGTATTTTTAGTAGAGACAGGGTTTCACCATGTTGGTCAGGCTGGTCTCGAACTCCTGACCTCATGATCCACCCACCTTGGCTTCCCAAAGTGCTAGGATTACAGGCGTGAGCCACCACGCCTGGACTTCTCTTTGTTTTTAAGGAAAGGAAGAGGCACTCCAAACCCCACCTGTGGCTCATTCTAAACCACTGGGACCCCAGTCCTATTCAATGGTTTCTCTCAGCAGGAGTCAGGAAGGACAACTTTGCAACTTTTTGTTACTATTATGCTGCAGTGATTAGCCACCCAATCCTAAGGGGTAGCTCTGGACACAAACAGAAAAGTAGGTACAGGATGGGCAGAGAACTGATGTGGCCCTGAGAAGGGTAAAGGACGGAGTGAAGAAATCAGTGAGCAAGTATTCTGAAGGATCCCCTCCCTGCCCCTTCCACCTTCAGTGGGGGGGGAGGGGGGGAAGGACAATGCCAGTCTCTTGAGTTTCATTTGTAGCCCCTACCCTTTCTCCACTAAGTCTATCAATTTTCCGGTAGGCGTGGTGGCTCACACCTGTAATCCCAGCACTTTGGGAAGCCAAGGTGGGTGGATCATGAGGTCAGGAGTTCGAGACTAGCCTGACCAACATGGTGAAACCCCGTCTCTACTAAAAATACAAAAAAAAAATTAGCTGGGCATGGTGGTGCGTGCCTGTAATCCCAGCTACTCGGGAGGCTGAGGCAGGAGAATTGCCTGAACCCAGGAGGCGGAGGTTTGGGCCGAGATCGTGCCACTGCACTTCAGTCTGGGCGACAGAGTGAGACTCCATCTCAAAAAAAAAAAAAAGTCTACCACTTTTCTCAGTACTAAGGAAAGGGAGAACCTAGTTCTAGAAACCCTGAGAGGAAGGGCCTGTAACATAATATAACATAATGTAACGTAACATAAACATAATAATTATGTTACCTAACAGTAACATAATATTTAGAACACTTTATGTCTTCATATGAAACCCACATGCACCCTGGAATGAGACATAAAGAAGCTAATACATTCCACAATTTTTAAAATTTATTTTTTGTTTTGAGATGGAGTCTCACTCTGTCGTCCAGGCTGGAATGCAGTGGAACTCCCTGCAACCCCCATCTCCTGGGTTCCAACCATTCTTCTGCCTCAACCTTCTGAGTAGCTGGGATTACAGGTGCGTACCACCATGCCCGGCTAATTTTTCCTCTTGTTGCCCAGGCTGGAGGGCAATAGCATGATCTTGGCTCAACACAACCTCCACCTCCCAGGTTCAAGCAATTCTCCTGCCTCAGCCTCCTGAGTAGCTGGGATTACAGGCATGCACCACTATGCCTGGCTAATATTGTATTTTTAGTAGGGACAGGGTTTCTCCATGTTGGTCAGGTTGGTCTAGAACTCCCACCCTCAGGTGATCTGCCCGCCTCAGCTTCCCAAAGTGCTGGGATTATAGGTGTGAGTTCTCGCCCAGCTAATTTTTTAAATTTTTAGTAGAGATGGGGTTTTACCCTGTTGGCCAGGCTGTTCTTGAACTCCTGACCTCAAGTGATCCACCCACCTTGGCCTCCCAAAGTGCTGGGATTACAGGCATGAGCCACCATGCCTGGCCTCAATGATTATTTATTGAGCATCTACTCTGTGCAGAGGTGCTAGGGATACAACATAAACAGAATCCTTGTTTACACTGTATCTGCTTCTAGTTGAAGAGACTGACAAAGAGGAAATACGTAGTTTTGGACAGTGATCAATGCTGTGATAGTGACAGGCACAGGGGACAACTTTCAAGAGGGTGGTGAGAAAAGCCCCTCTGAGGAGGTGGCAAGTGAGCTGAAAAGTCCTTGAGGAGAGTGAACCAGCCATTGCAAGATCGCAAGGAAAACCAAACCAGGCAGAAAGTACTGCAAGTGCAAAGCCCCTGAGGCAGGAAGACGCTGGCTTTGCAAAACTGCAAGGCCGGAATGACCACAGAGCATTTTGCCAGAGGGAGCTTGGTACAGATAAGGTCGGCTCATATATACCTCTCGGGCCACAGCAAACGTTCAGATTCTAAATGCAACGTGCATGCGGCCACTTAAGGATTTTAAGTAGGAGTGTAAATTATCTGAATTATGATTTTAAAGCCACTGGCTAGGCCCAGTGGCTCATGCCTGTAATCCCAGCACTTAGGGAACCTGAGGTCAGGAGTTCCAGGCAAGCCTGGCCAACATGGTTAAACCCCGTCTCTACTAAAAATACCAAAATTAGCCGTGTGGTGCTGGGCGCACGTAATCTCGGCTACTGGGGAGGCTGAGGCAGGAGAATTGCTTTAATCGGGAAGGCAGAGGTTGCAGTGAGCTGAGATTACACCACACACTCCAGCCTGGGTGACAGAGTTGAGACTCTGTCTCAAAATAATAAACAAACAAATAAATAAATAAATGTTCTGCAGCCACCTATGTGGAAAATGGATTATCAAGAGGCAAGACAGGAATCAGAGAAACTAATTAGGAATCTGTTACCAGAGCACAGGGGAAATGTAATGGTGGCTTGGATCAAGGTGTTAACAGTGGAGATGGATGGAGAAGTGGTCCTATTTGGGTATACATTAGATATAGATTCAACAGGACTTGCAGGTGACTTGCACGTTGGGGACTGATAAGACCTGAAGAATCAACTCGAGTGTGTATTTGGAGCAACTGGATGAATGGTGGTATCACTTACTGAGAAAGGGAAGGCACAGGGAGAAACATGGAGAGGTTGGGATGCAGGGGTCGGGGGGAAGTGGGGGTGGACAGAAATTTGGGCCTGGCCCACCATGAAACTGTTACCTCTACCCAGTCCAGTAGGAAATCCAAAGAATTTCCATTGCAATTGTGACTCCGAGAATACACCATTTCACGATGCCAGGTTCAGCAAGCCACTGACCCCACCATGCTGCCTCTTTATACTCTTGGAATGATTGGATACTAAAAGGTTTTTGAGAAAAACAAAAACCCAACATCTCAAAAGGTAGAAGCAACTGTCAAAAGCTCTGCCACTTAAATCTTCTGCCTCTTAAATCTTCTCTCAGTCAGCCTAATTGGAAGAGCTTAACTTGCATACAGAACCCTAACTGCAAGGAAGTCTGGGCAATGTAGTTTCCAAGTGCCCTACCTTCTGCAAACCCGGAAGACCCACCAGGAGGACGGAAGTTGAAATGAATGCTGAGTACCGGTCCACTATATCCACAAAGGGTGTGTAATTCACTACCACCATCATTTGCATATGATGGTAGCTCCCAGTAAATACAAACTTCAAACAATCAATGCTCTTTGAATCCAGCTATGATCTAACCTGGGGGCCTTGAATGGAAGCCACAGTGGAATCCAAAGGAAAACGGGAACCGGCATTATCTAACAGATAATTCCTAGTGAGAAAGACTGGAATTGGCCTCAGCATGCAGGGCTGACCTCATCTGACTCAGAGAGATGGCTTCCCCACTCATACCTCCACATGGCCGAGCCTAGGGGTCCTAACCACCAACCCCGCCGCCTCTCCCAGCATCTGACCCCTCTCGGGAGACAGCCTAGAGTATTGGTGACGATAACAATGTCTTTGGGAGATAGGACTGTGTCTTCGTTTGTTTTTATCATCACCAATATTCGGTGGTTATTTCCATGAATGTTTATCAAGGACGAAAGGACAGAAATGAAAAACACGAGATCAACCACTGGGGTTGCTGGTGAAATCCAGACCAGAGAGCAATGGCTCTGGTCCAGAAAGCGAGACAGAAGCACAGATTCGGGCCCCGTTGAGAAGAAGGCACTGGAAAGTAAGGAATCCCGCAGACAGCCTAGGTGGGGTATGGACGCGGACGCCCTCCTGGGTGTGGGGTCACCGTAGCCGCACGGTGGGGTGGGGGTGGGAGGCGTCCAGGAGCGAGTCAACCGGGAAGACCGTTAGGAAGAGATGAAGCCACTGGGTGCAGCGGTCCCGGGGCGGGGACAGAACCCGGCCCCCATCAAGGAGTCCTCATCATGTAGACGAGCAGAAGGCAGCGCCAACTCCCACTCCGGCGGCCGCCCGCCGGAGCGAGCGCGGCCCCTTTAAAAACCATGTAAACAAAGCTTTGTTCCCCCAACCACCCCTCCTTCGCGCTTCCCAGGCCCGCTCCTTCCTCCCACCCGGCGTCTCCGGGCCGCTGACGTTGCCCGTGCCTTTACGCCGTCCCAGCGGTGCTGCGCATTCTCCAACCACGGCCCGGGCTGCCTGGGCCTGCGCAACCGAGAGGCGCTACGCCACGAGCGTAGCGCGACGAGCCCCCAGCGCGCAGGCGCAGCGGCGACGGCGTCGGCGGCGGCGGCGGCAGCGGCCCCGGCCGAGGTGCGCGCTGGGGGGGAGGGGGGGCCGGAGAGGAGCATGAATGGAGCAAAATGGCGGATCATGTGCAGGTGAGAGGAGCCGCGGGGGGGTGGGGGCGGCCACGGAGAGCGGGGAGTGGAGTGGGGGGCTCATGCGGCCCACAGGGCGCCAACTGGCTCGGGGATCGCCAGGCCCGCGCCGCCGCCACTCGGGGCTCTGGAGCCGCCGCCCGTCCCGGAGCCACCGGGCCTTTCCCGCCTCCCGGGCCGGGGGCCTCCTCCGTCCCCTCCCACCCGGTCCCACGCCTCGGGCCCGGGGCTGCAGGGGCAGGAACTGGCATCCCGGCGCGCGCAGCCCTTAACGCTCGTCAGTCACTGTCTTGGCGCCCGAGGGAGGCCTCCGTCAAGTCCTCGGGACCCCCGCGCCCCACGGTGAAGCCTTTGCTGACTCTGTCCTGCGGGGGACGCCCCCATGACGCCCGCCATCCCTCAACAGATAACAAAAAGGAAACCTAACCCTGATAAACCTCTCTCTCCGGAGTCTTTCCCGCCGCCTTCCTCTCACGCCCCCGAATACGAGAGACGCCCCCCTCCCCCCCGCAACCCCGGCCTCCTCCTCCCTCCCACGGATGCGCCTCCGCTCCGACACTCCAAATCGCACAGCCAGGAGGGCCGAGCTCCCCGGTCCTCCAAAATGGGTGCTGAGGCCTCGGCCCGCCTCCCCTCGCGTCCCCCTAGCCACAGTGAAGGAGTTGAGCGCCCACACCTCCTATGAAACACGGGTTGGAGGGGGGTGTGTCTGAAATGAGAGATCCAGGGTAGGGTGCAGACGCTGCTTGGGAGGGTCTTGATTAGGCTCCAGAGCTGCCCCGAGCGTGCTCTGGGGCCAGGCCACTTGCCTCAAAGACAGGCACAGGCCCTAGAAAGGGGCAGCTCATACCGAACCCAGTTGCAGTTGGAGGACTGCAGGGTTAATTTCTTGCAAATTAGATAAAGTTTTTCCTGTCTGTGCCAGAGATCTGATATTTTTATTGCAATTATTAATGCACATCCATTCTGGGGAACCTTCCAGTTTTCCAGGTAGCCAGCTGCACAGGTTTTGTGTTGTTAAGTAAAAATTATAGGGCAAGAAGTGCCGCCTTTATACTCTGTGGCATCATTCCTCAAGTAAAAAGAATGATCTCATTCCTAATATGTCTACAAGAATCTGGAGTGGTGTGACTTCTGTCCCTTTCTTTGATTGGAGAGAAAGGACTAAATAAAAGACTTAATTTTCTGGCGAGAGATCAGTAGAGTAGATCTTCTTAGTGTGTGGGACAAGTTGTCAGGAAGAAACGTAACCACAGATGAAAAAAACCACGGGATTTGTGTTTTAAAGCCAGCATCCTGGCTTAATTCAGAAGTGGCAATAAAAGTTGATACAAGGTGACAGTAATAGTAGTGTAACACCTTAAGTTTTATAGCAGCCATTTCTAAGAAAGGTGAGAGATTTTATGTGATTTTTAAAATTTCTTGCATCTTAAAAGAATCAGTAGGCAGGAGTTACTTCTGTCATTTAAAGTAATAAAAACCAAAGCGCAAGAATGATAATGAGATTTGCTTAAGGTAAGGCTAAGTGGCCAAAAAGTCTTTGGAGTTGGGGTCCAGTGCACTTCCTTGCTGGGGGTGGGAGGGTGTCTATGAGCATTCTGGAACAAGCTTTGAATGGATAGCCCTTCCGAACAATGGTCTGGAATGCAGAGGGAGTGTGTACTTTTATGTACAAATATACATCGTGCTATTTGCTATTTCCTGTAAAGAAATATCTCTTCATGTGGTCGCGTCCACATTTCTGAAGCAAAAAGGTTGTTATTCCTGTTAAAGCAGTCTTCACAGCATTTGTTGCTCCAAGGAAGATCTGTTTTATTTTTAGTAAGATGTTCTCCCATCACCCAAAAATCTACGAAAGTAAGAATTTATTAGCTTTCCAAAACAAAGGGAAGCACGTTGATCGGTGTTTTATTTGTGCTCTTATTTACTTTTAAGAGCTGTAATCTGTTGGTCTAAATTAGTGCTTGGTGGTCTTCATATCAACAGGGTTAGTTTGTGAGTGAATTTTTTTCTCTTTAGGGAGAATGGGACATACTGCTTTTCTTTGTTAGACCACTAAGTGTTAATAATATGGGCACTCACAGACTTTAAGGTGGTACTTTATTGTGGCAGAAAACCTTCCTATGAAAAAGATACACCCTTCCCTAGGTAGAATGAGTAAATAAATAAAGGCTTCATTAAAGACCGTCAGCTGTGCATTGGGGGAAGAGTTAGGGGGGAGGGGTATTTTTCTCATAATACTGATCAAACCTGAAGTTTATAAAGGTGTCTTACAGATTCATGACAATGATTATTTGAGAGTTGCATATGTAGAACTAAATAGTTGAGTCATTATGTATCTAGTGCTTTTCTGAACCACCAGGGTGAGCAGTTTTTTCACAATTGAGGCTGTCATGTGATTCTCAGGCTCTCTCCGGCTGATGTCTTGGGTATCTCTCTTCTAAGGATATGTGTTTTATGAAGATTTCAGTGCTATAAAGCTTTAGTAATGGGAAAATTATAATATTTGGTTTCAATTTTAGCTCTGTTGATGTCATAGGCAAGTCTGTAGAAGAGTGGCCTTAAGCTGCTCCTCGCTGTGATGGGTTTCTTATTCTTGGTCTTAGATGACCTTATCTAACTTTCACCCTGAAGACAGGGTGGTTACAAAGCTTTGCCTGGGAGAAAAAAAATCAAACTTATTTGTGTTTAATTATCTTCAGTGCCCTTCCTTCCATGTTTTTTTTTTTTCTTTTTAACATATCTAAAGTTAAATGACGAGAAGGAGAATTCAGTATCTGAATAGGCAAGTTAGTGCAAAGAGATGAAGACAACGCTCAGTGAACAGTGGTAATGCAAAAGATTAAGAAGGATCAGATGTTAACTTTAATAGTGCTAGCTGGTGTTCAGGAGCTCGAGAGGAAACGGAAAGAATATAATTTATACATCGAATATGCTATTTATGTGAATTATATTAACTGTACTATAAATAATGGAATCGAAGGCTGATTTCAGGATTTTGTTGGAATTACTGTGTTGTGCTGAGTCTTATCCCAGATCCTAAAGTGTTATTCACTGGGCTCTGCATTATGACTATGCTAGCAGAATGTACTATTTACAAAGTAGTCATGATTTGTTTTAAATTTTAGGCACAGTAATTAAATATTGACTGCCAATGTAACGCTGGGGAGTTGTGAAGAATCATTACAGCTGTCAGGTTAAATTTTAGCAGGGTGCAAAAATTCGGCCTGATGATAGCAAAAGTGATGGTGGTTTTTTCAGCTTTTAAAAATACGCAACGAAATAAGTGCTATGGATAGTCCATTTTGAGAAGGGAGTTCCATACAAGTTTTGAAAATTTTAAATGAAAAAATAACTTTCCTAACTTTTTTCCAGTTCAACTAATACCAGAATGCTTAGTGTGTGCAAGGCCCTCGCTGTGCTGGGCACTGTAGAGGTCTCAGAATGAGAAAGACACTGGAGCCAGTTGCTCTCTCTTGGCAGGCTTCAGGAGCACTCATATGGATACAAGAACGAATACACTGATTTCAAAACATGCTACATCTGTGTTGGGTGATAAGCAATAACTATATCCCCTTACCCACTCCCACCTTGATATACTTTTGTGGGTTTATGTAAATCATACGTGTGTATTTTGTTTCATTTTTTTTACTCCTATTTAATACAACACTGAAAAATGTCTATATATATATTTACTTGATTACTCTGACTTCAGTATATTTTCTCTGAGAAGCCTTGAGAAAAATGAAGGGATGTATATGTATAAAGCAAAATACAGTACAGTGATGGAAGAATCTCTAATTTAGAGAGAGGTATAGAAAGAAATATCAGGAACATCTCTGTTCTATATCTTACAGAGAAATTAGCTTCCATTTGACTCAGAAATTGATGTTCATAACCCCCCGCTGTATTTTCTTTTTTCTTGGTTGGGTTTTGAAAGCAATATTGTACCACAGCCTTTCAAGGTGGGAACGTTGCCAATTTAAACCAATAAGCTAAATGTCTCTCTGTAGGTACAACTACTGAGGCTACTTTGCCCACTTCAGTATGTGCAAGGAAGATAGTATTTTGAAACTGCATCTTTGTTTTAAACACCTGACACTTACTATCTCACAGATTTTTCTCAGGGTTAGGAATCTGGGTGTGGCTTAACTAGATGGCTCTGGTTCAGGGTCTGTAGTTTGCAGTCAAACTCTCAGCTGGGGTGGTGGACTGCAGTCAATCTCAGGGCTTGACTTGAGGATAAAGAATCTATTTTCATGCCAAATGTGGGTGAAGGGGAGGAAGGCAGCAAAACACACTGCCATGTGTGTACCTGTGCAACTATCTTGCATGTTCTGCACATGTACCCCAAAACCTAAAATGCAATTAAAAAAAAAAAGAATCTATTTTCAGGTTTACTCATGTGGGCCTCGTCAGGCCTCAATTCTTCACTGGCTTCAGTTCTTTACCACATGGGCCTCCCCTAGTGCATCATTTTAAAGGACTTCATTAAGTTCTGTAATGATATATGTTTGTATAAGTGACCCATCTTCATTTTTTTTCCCCAAAAACTTTTTATTGAAATATGTACCTGCAGACAGGTACAGAAATCATTAAGTGTTCACCTTGATGAATTTTCACAAAGTGAATACTCCTTCATAAGCAGCACCCAAATCAAGCCAATATTATCAGTGCCCCAGAAGCCCCCTGATACCTTCTCAACTGCTACCGGTAGCGCACCACCCTACCCCACTAACCACTATCCTGTCATTTGATTTTTAAATCTGCTTTTAGAACTCAAGCTGAGTAACTTGAGAGTTTTAGCTTCAAAGCCAGGGGGAGAAGCAGTACAGAGCAGTGATTATACAGCTTTGGGGGGATTTATTTCAGAATGCGATGGAAGCTGTGTTGCTGTTCTCTCTGGTAGGGGTGGGGAGAATGTGTTTACACAAAATTGTACCTACAAGTTTAGGCCATCCATAAACCTTGTAACTACAGTTTAAAGATAGGCTCCTTTTTAGATGAAATGCTCACAGCATTTTATTGAGAAACTGATTTACAACTATTTCTTTTTTGACTTATTTGAAAGGCTAGTTCAGGAACACGATAGGTGTTCCTGGAGAGTTACATGCAAACTGAATTTTTAAGTAATTAAATTCTTGAGGATGATTAATAGTAAATGCTTAAGCATCTGCTAATATCCAATTTTTGTTACTGTGCAGACACATAGAAAGAAATACAAGATATATTTATACAAGGACTTTACATTGAATTGAACATCATAAGAAGCCTGGTCATTGAGTTGTAAATTTGTAATGAGACTGGTTTTGTCAACGTGTCCCTGAATGAGGGGGTGGTCACTATTCCATTATCTTTTTTTCCCATTCCAATACATCTGAAGAATACATTCATTCCTCACATTTATAGTGATTCATTAACAGGAAATGCTCAATGGAATGGGATTGGTACCCAGGAGACATATCATATCTTGGGGAGGAAGGAGAAGTATAAAAAAAAAAACCTAGATCCTAATATTTCTGATATTTGCTTCAATGGCTGTTCACCCCTTCAGACGTGTGTGTATGCACACAGGGATACACACACTCCTGCCATGAAATGGGAAGGATTTAAGAGAAGGCAGAATTGGAAAGTTCATCCTAGCATTAATTGATCTTCTTTAATGCTCACCAAAGCAATGTAACATAGGTATAGAGATAACAGTAATGGAATTTTCCTTGAAATAAGCTGACAGACCTGGTATCCCTGGAAGACTGGAGAACTCGCTGTTAGAAGATTAAGATGATATTCATGGTAGTGGTGATTATTGTAAGACCTACTGGAATGTGAGTTGGTTGGGCATAGGGAAGGGGGATGCCAGTATTAACTGAGTGTCTGTTATATGCCAGGCACCATGCCAAGCCTTTTATAGTGTTGTGCCATTTAGTTGGGAAACTCATTTGGTCTGTCAGCCTGGATTAAATGATCGGTGAAGTCCCTTGTACTTCAAGCATTCTGAATGGGATTTCCAGTTATTATTCTTAGATTCTCTCCCCAGTATACCACCATGTTCTCAATTCCTATGTACATATTTGTAAAGTTTCTTAAAATATTTATGCTCAAACTAGTATTTCCATTTTACCTATCTTAAATATATCTTCCTCTTCTTTGTCCCCAGTTTCTTAAACTGCCAGAGTTTTTTTCTGTAAGATCTAGTCATCTGTAGCACTTCTTGCAAATTGAACTCTTTTAATGGCCCACACAGTAACGAAAGAGGTCTCTTAGTTGGACAATAAACAGTGAAAGACATTTCTTATGGGACAAGAAATTAACATTATTAGTCAAATGTTGATGCTAGTAGGCTGAGAAATGATTCTCACTTAAAAGCCCCTGGGTTTTAAACCTCTCTTAGAAAAACATTTGTTAGATGAAAAGAAAATCAAAATATTGTACTCTGGAACACAAGGTTCCTCTGAAGACAAGCAAATTATTAAAATATCCCTTGTACTTGGCCGGGCACGGTGGCTCACACCTATAATCCCAGCACTTTGAGAGGCCGAGGCAGGTGGATCACGAGGTCAAGAGATCGATACCATCCTGGTCCACAAGGTGAAACCCCGTCTCTACTAAAAAAAAAAAAAAAAAATACAAAAATTAGCTGGGCATGGTGGTGTGCACTTGTAGTCCCAGCTACTTGGGAGGCTGAGGCAGAAGAACTGCTTGAACCAAGAAGGTGGAGGTTGCGGTGAGCCAAGATCGTGCCATTGCACTCCAGTCTGGGTAACAACAGCGAAACTCTGTCTCAAAAAAATAAAATATCCCTTGTACTACTTCAGGAAATTGTAATCTATGGCTGTGGTGGCCTTTTAGCTTTTGAGTATATGAACTTGTGTTGGACACATGCTGATCTCATTGGTACTTTGCATAAGAAATTGTGATATTTAAAGTGTGCAGTCTCAGAAAGAATTGAGAGTTCTGCTAGACATTTGCCCTAAAGTTTGAGTCAATTTATGGTTTAAAGGGGTGTATTTAAGGCAAGAAAAGGGAAATGAAGGGTTTTCTTAGGATTTTTTCCAATTCTATTTAGAATTGTTTGCAAAATTTTGAAAGCATGTGTCATGTCATGAGTTTGGCAAAAATTATTTCAAAGCTTGTTTTTTTTTTTTAACCTCATTCACCTGCACTAACTCCTGAACTTGGTGCTTTATTTCTGTCTTCCAAAAAGACATTGCCTAAAATTAGTCATGAAATTTAACTTAACTCTAAGAACCTGTAACATAGTTTGCTCTGAAAAAGATCTGGTAAACTCGATGTGTATTTCACATATCTATACATGTATACTCAGTTGAAAAAAAATCATCTAAATTTTGTCCAGTATATAGCAACAAATTATTTAGGATATAATGTTTTGTGTTGGTAGTTGATACTTTTATCTTCAGCTTGTCATTGACCCATCTGAGGATCCCTGTGAGGTCTTGTCAGAAACTAGTCTGGGGTATTCCCAAGAATTTTAAGGATTAAATAAAACTTACTGGAAAATGTGACCTTGTTTTCCTTAGTCTTAATATTTTGAACTGATAATGTTCCAGAACTGAGCAGCTTTCTTTAAGCCTTCATAAAACCAATATTAAATTGTTTTTATGCCAATTGAACCTGAGCAGCAGGGAGTATTTAAGGACAAGCCAGGCATGGGCACACATGCTTATAGTCCCAACTACTGGGGAAGCTGAGCTGGGAGGATCACTTGGGTCCTGCAGTTCAAGTCCATCCTGGGTAACAGCAAGACCCCAATTCAAATAAAATAAGGACTATCCCAAAGGTGTTACAAATGAAAATTTGTTGTAATGTAAAGGATTATTTACGAATTCTTGGAATTGTGCAGTTAGCCACACTCCAAACAGGGAGAGCAGAATGTTGTGAGCAGGAAGTTTTAATTTCACAGAATTTCTAAAACCTGTCCATTCAGAGTAGTTTGGTTTAGGTTACTATTAATGTAGCCTGGACGTTGCCAGAGGCACATTTCACGTCAACATTGATAGCATTTATCGGGTGAGACTTAAAAACTAACTTCTTTTTTTTTTTTTGAGACGAAGTTTTGCTCGTTGCCCAGGCTGGAGTGCAGTGGTGCAGTTTCGGCTCTCCACAGTCTCCACCTCCCAGGTTCAAGCAAGTCTCCTCCCTCAGCCTCTTGAGTAGCTGGGATTACAGGCATGTGCTATCACGCCCTGCTAATTTTTAGTAGAGATGGGGTTTCTCCATGTTGGTCAGGCTGGTCTCAAACTCCTGACCTCAGGTGATCCACCTGCCTCAGCCTCCCAAAGTGCTGGGATTACAGGCATGAATCACCATACCCAGCCAGCCCAACTTATCTATTCCCCCCATACCCATCACCTCAAATGTAAACAGCACTCACGGAAGTGGATATTTGGTTCATAAAGATTGTTGTTGGGTAAATCTCATGCCAGTGGAATCAGATCTTTTCTTAATTACTCAAATTTTATATGTACAGTAAACTGCATCCATTTTAAGAATGCAAATTGGGGAGAAGGATCCAAGATGGCCGATCACTAACATCTCGGGATTGCAACTCTCAGGGAAAGCGCAGAAAACTAGAGGACGCCACACTTTCAGACAAATTCTGGTCGCTCACGGAGCAGAAGATTCCCAGTGGAGGAATCACACGGGTCGCCAGTGCGACTCTTGTGTCCAGCGCAGTGGTTTTGCCAGCACCTCGGTGCGGCAGCTCTCGGAGCAGAGTAAACAGGGCTGGCTCCCCTTCTGACCAAGGTTTGGAGGACCCACATGGGTCCCCAGCATGACTCCTGAGGCCGGCGCAGTGGCTGTGACGGCACCTCGGCGCGGCAGCTCTCGGGGCAGAGTAAACGGGACTGGTTCCCCTTCTGACCGAGGTTTGGAGCCCTGGGAAGGCAGAGTTGCCTATTACGGACACAAGAAGGAAGCCAGAAAGGAGAATCCTGGGCAGAAAAAAGCACCATCAGTCTTAATGCCGCTGTTCTGGCCCTGGGAACTAACAACTTGGACGTCCACTCAAGAGACTTAATCTGAAAGTTGGTAATTTCAAAGACGACAGGAGGATAAATTTACAATGATGGGAAGAAACCAGCGTAAAGAGGCTGAAAATACTCAAAATCAGAACGCCTCTCCCTCTAAGAGATGATCACAGTTCCACATCAACAATGGAACAAGGCTTGATGGAGAACGAGTGCATCCCAATAACAGAACACTCTTCAGGGAATGGATAATAAAAAACTTCTGTGAGTTAAAAGATCATGTTGTAGCCCAACGTAAAGAAACTAAGAACTTTGAAAAAAAGGTTTGATGAAATCCTATTGAGAATAGACAACTTTGAGAGGAATATAAGTGAATTAATGGAACTGAAGAATACAATACAGGTTTAAACACTCGAATTGTTCAAGCAGAAGAAAGGATATCAGAGGTCAAAGTCCAACTTAATGAAATAAAACAAGAAGACAAGATTAGAGAAAAAAGTATAAAAAGGAATGAGCAAAATCTCCAAGAAATGTGGGACTATGTGAAAAGACCAAATTTACGTTTGATAGGTGTACCTGAATGTGACAGAGAGAATGAATCCAAGCTGGAAAATACCCTTCAGGACATTATTCAGGAACATTTTCCTGAACTAGCAAAGCAGGTCAATATTCAACCCCAGGTAATACAGAGAACACCACAAAGATATTCCTCAAGAAGAGCAACCCCAAGGCACATAATCGTTAGATTCACCAGGGTTGAAACGAAGGAGAAAATACTAAGGGCAGCCAGAGAGAAAGGTCAGGTTACCCACAAAGGCAAGCCTACCAGACTTACAGCAGATCTCTCAGCAGAAACTCTACAAGCCAGAAGAGAGTGGGGGCCAATATTCAACATCCTCAAAGAACAGAACCTTCAGCCCAGAATTTCATATCCAGCCAAACTAAGCTTCACAACTGAAGGAAAAATAAAATCTTTTATGAACAAGCAAGTACTCAGAGATTTTATTACCACCAGGCCTGCTTTACAAGAGCTTCTGAAAGAAGCATTACACACAGAAAGAAACAACCAGTATTAGCCTTTCGAAAAATATACCAAAAAGTAAAGAGCACCAACATAAAGAAGAATTTACATCAACGAATGGATAAAACAGCCAGTTAACATCAAATGGCAGTAACCCTAAATTTAAATCAACAAAATCCCCCAATCAAAAGACACAGCCAAAACCCAACGGCATGTTACATCCAGACCTGTTTCACATGCAGGGATACACAGAGACTCAAAACAAAGGGATGGAGAAAGATTTACCAACCAAATGGAGAGCATAAATAAATAAATAAATAAAAAGCAGGAGTTGCAATTCTCGTATGGGATAAAATAGATTTTAAAGCAACAAAGATATAGTGGTAAAAGGATCAATGCAACAAGAGCTAACGATCTTAACACCCAGATACATAGAGACTTAGACTCAATGAGACAGAAAATTAATAAGGATATCAAGGACTCGAACTCAGATCCGGAACAAGTAAACTTAATAAATATTTATAGAGCTCTCCACTTCAAATACACAAAATATACATTCTTGTCAATACCACATTACACCTACTCATACGTTTAAATGAAACATTGGTCATTATTAATACCCTTTTTTTTTTTTTTCAGAATAAAGCAATATTTCCATTCACTTTCCCTCTTTCTCTCTCTCCATTACTCGTTTTTTTTTTCTTTCCTTCTCTTAAAAAAAAAAAAAAAAAAAAAAAGAATGCAAATTGACAGACATACACACGTGACTCCTTCACCGGGATCAAAATATGGAACATTTCCTTGTCTTTGCAGTCTGTCCCTCCCTCAGTTCTCAGCCCCACACAACCCTGTTTTGCTTTCTGTTGCTATAAATTAGTTTGTGTTTTTTGGAATTTTATAGAATGGACTTACTTCTTGTTTTGTGACTTCCTTCACTCAGCCTGGTGACTCTGAGGTTCATTCTCATTGTTGCATAAAAGTATTCTATTGTATGAATATATTACATTGGATGTATCCATTCACTCTTCTGGAGACATTCAGGTTGTTCCCAGTTTTTAGTCCTTGTGAATAAAGGCACTGTGAATATTCATATACTAGTCTTTGGATGTGTGGGTTTTTTGTTTGTTTGTTTTGAGACAGAATTTTGTTCTGTCTCCTAGGCTGGAGTGCAGTGGCGCCATCTCGACTCATTGCAACCTCTGCCTCACAGGTTCAAGTGATTCTCCTGCCTCAGCCTCCCGAGTAGCTGGGACTACACGTGTATACCACCACACCTGGCTAATTTTTTGTATTTTTAGCAGAGATGGGGTTTCATTATGTTAGCCAGGATGGTGTCAATTTCCTGACCTCCTTATCTGCCCACCACTGCCTCCCAAAGTGCTGGGATTACAGGCGTGAGCCATCTCGCCTGGCTGTGTATTTTTATTTCTCTTGAGTACCTGGGAATAGAATGGCTGAGCCCTATTGTGTATACTGACATTTTTAAAGAAACTGGCAGTTTTCTAACATGACCAGCTCGAGTTATTTCATAACTTCACCAACATTTAGTATTGTCATTCTTTTGCCATTCTAGTAGGATCTTATGTTTTCAATTTGCACTTCTTTGATGATTAATGTTGAGCGTCTCTTCACATGCTTAATAGCATTTGTATCTCTCAGGCTTGCAAACCAGGCTGGTGTTTTTGGTTTGACAGCTTATTTTTGTATGGCTTGCACTCTGAGAATAGCTTTTCATGTTAAATTGTTGAAAACATCTAAAATAATACTCCATGTTGTGTGATAATTATATGAAATTCTGATTTCACTGTTCATAAATAAATTTTAATGGAACATGGATTCATCTGTATATCCTCTGTGGCTATTTTTGTACCACAGTGGCAGAGTTGAAAAGCTTTGTCAGATATTTTGGCCTAAAATACTTACTTTCTGGCCCTTTACAGAAAACATTTGCAGACTCCTGATGGATCATCTTTGTGATGTGTCCCTTCAAATCTGTTTCCTGACTTTGGGATATGTTTCTAACCCAAGCCCAGTTTTATAGGAACTGCATCAGACTCTGAAATTACTTGATACATTTTGTTGGCTGTGGCATTCTGGGATCTCTAGTCCATTGTCCAAACCGGTAACCACTAGCTACATGTCACTCTCTAATTTAATTTAAAATTAAATTCTTCGGCCATACTAACCACATTTCTTTTTTTTTTTTGAGATGGAGTTTCGCTTGTTACCCAGGCTGGAGTGCAGTGGCGCGATCTCGGCTCACTGCAACCTCTGCCTCCTGGGTTCAGGCAATTCTCCTGTCTCAGCCTCCTGAGTAGCTGGGATTACAGGCGCACACCACCATGCCCAGCTAATTTTTTAAATATTTTTTTAGTAGAGACGGGGTTTCACCATGTTGACTAGGATGGTCTCGATCTCTTGACCTCGTGATCCACCCGCCTCGGCCTCCCAAAGTGCTGGGATTACAGACTTTAGCCACCACGCCCGGCCACTAACCACATTTCAAGTGCTCGGTAGCCACATGAGGCTAGTGCTACCATGTTGCATAGTGCCGATACAAAATATTTCCAGTGCTACTCTAGAATAAACTTGCTGCTGAACAAAAGGGATTAGAAGCAAAGTGGAGTATAGGTTATAGGATTGCTTTCCTGGATGTCAGTAAAAATAAGCTAGATTCTCTTCCTCTCAGATGTGTGTGAATGCAGACGGATATATTCTGTTATCCATGTGTGTTCTGTTCTCTTGGCCAAGTGATGAGAGGAAGCATTTAACTCATAAATTCAGAATTTTACTGATAGGAAATGTGTTTTAAGGGGAAAAAAACAAGTATTAATGTATTATCTCCCAAAGCCTTTTGCAAAGAACAACCCCTTCTAAAATTCACACATATTTGTAACTACTTTACAGATAAGATGGAGAATATGGAGGGAGATACTAAACCATGAAATCGCTTTTTCCTGGTGCTAAGTCCTGATACACTAGCAATCCTGGTCTCTTCAACTTCTGATTTTAAAATATTATTTACCATAAAGTTTTTAATAATAGCATGAGCTTTGAAAATAATTCAGAAATGTTCTAAGTTGAAATGGCTAAGATAGCCTATTTTGAGATTGAATTTAAAGGGTATTTTTCACTGATAACCGTTTTGTGAGACTGTGCTGAGGGGCAGCAAAACTGATTCTAAAGAGTGAATTAGAAGTCAGTAAATCTGTGATTACATAGTCATTCTCTTTGGCAAAAATGTTATATAATTATGAATTATTTTGTTCTTAACATAGAGATGTTTGTAAGTTTTTGGCGATTCATCACTTATGTCAGTATCTCCCTAATCCATCCTAGAAGTAAGTGTTTTGCTGAAGTTGGAATCTAAATATTTGCACCAGCTAACACTGAGAAAGTGGAGGAAATATGTAGTGAGTGGATGTTTTAGAGGCATCCAGAAAGATATGTTTTAAAACAACTTCTGCCATTTCTGGTTTTAAACATTGTTTTTGTCACATTCTCTAACTGACCACATGTATTTTATATGCACCCTAAATGTTCACCTAGTGGATTGTTTACAGTAGTATCATCCTCCTGGTTATTTGGTGAGATCCACACATCAGTAAACATTCCCTCATTTGGCTGGTATTGTTTGGTCATGTACTGTGTGCCAAATTGTTAGGCAATGGGAATATAAATGAATAAAATACAATGTTCATTTTCAAGGACCTGAATAGCTAGAAATGTATGCCAATAAGGGTTGTAGAGTGAGATCAGTGATAGGACACATCTCTGCGTAGAATATAAGACACACGTGTCAGTCCTCCCTTGGAGATCCAGGAAAGCCTTCTTACAGTGGTGAATGATTAAGACAGATCTGAGCCGGGCGCGGTGGCTCAAGCCTGTAATCCCAGCACTTTGGGAGGCCGAGGTGGGTGGATCACGAGGTCAAGAGATCGAGACCATCCTGGTCAACATGGTGAAACCCCGTCTCTACTAAAAATACAAAAAATTAGCTGGGCTTGGTGGCATGTGCCTGTAATCCCAGCTACTCAGGAGGCTGAAACGGGAGAATTGCCTGAACCCAGGAGGCGGAGGTTGCAGTGAGCCGAGATCGTGCCATTGCACTCCAGCCTGGGTAACAAGAGCGAAACTCTGTCTCAAAAAAAAAAAAAAAGATCTGAAGAGGCCTAGTGTTTTCCAGGTTGATAAGAGCACATCAAGCAGAGTACCGTAGCTATATATATGTTCACATAACATTCCAAGAAAGCAAATATGTCTTCTGTATAGGAAATCAAAGTAGTAGTAGAAAGATACCAGAGCGTGAAGTGCTTCTTGTATCAAAATAAGGAATTTGCACTGTGGGTGTATAGTTGAAGGTTTTTAAGTAGAGTGACAGAATAATTACTGCAACAGGGATATAGGAAATTGATTGTTCATTATCAAGTTGAATTAGAACCCACATTTTTTTCATAGTGAAATTCCATTTCAGTAGCCTTTAGATGTTTTCAGTGTATCAGATGTTAGCTGCTGTGTTGCCCAGGCTGGAATGCAGTTGTGCGGTCTCTGCTCACTGCAGTCTCTGCCTCCTGGATTCAAACAGCTCTTCCACCTCAGCCTCCCAAGTAGCTGGGACTACAGGCATGCACCACCATGCCCAGCTCATTTTTGTATTTTTTGGGAGAGACAGGGTTTCACTGTGTTGGCCAGGCTGAACTTGAACCCCTGACCTCACGATCTCCTCACCTCAGCCTCCCAAAGTGCTGAGATTACAGATAGGAGCCACTATGCCCGCTCCATGCCTACCTTATTTCTTATTAACTTATAGCAACTGCAAGACTTGAGTGAAACACTAATACATTAGTCTGTTTTGTTTGTTGGAACAGACAGATTCTGTTACCACTGACGAGAGTGAAATGTTTTTTGCAACTGGCAATGAAGTAGTCATGCGTTTAATTTATTGGCATGCATTTAATGCAAAAAAGAAGAGGTCGTAGTCTCAGGATTTTGAATAAATCATGAAATGTTGACGACTCTGGCCACCGATACCCCTTAAAGGTTTCTACCAATTCTACTTTATCTACCCTTAGTCTGTTTTGTCTCTCCATCCATGTTTTAACTGTTGGAAAACCAGATTAGTTTTTCTTATCCTCTATCAACTGTTGTTTCAAGGGTATACAGAAAAGACTTCTTTTTTTTTCTTTTTGGCTACAGTCTTGCTCTGTCGCCCAGGCTGGAGTACATTGGCGCAATCTTGGCTCACTGCAACCTGCAGCTCCAGAGTTCAAGCGATTCTCCTGCCTCAGCCTCCTGAGTAGCTGAGATTATAAATGCCCATCACCATGCCTGGCTTATTCTTGTATTTTTGGTAGAGATAGAGTTTCACCATGTTGGCCAGGCTGGTCTTGAACTCGTGATCTCAGGTGATCTGCCCCCCTTGGCCTCCCAAAGTGCTGGGATTACAGGCATGAGCCACTGCGTCCAGCCAGAAGATTCTTTTAAATATGCTATTTGCCTAATCTTCCTTATTTGCTGACTTGATTAATAAAAAGCATTTTCCATAGTTGATATGGCAGTGTGAATTTGAAAAGCAAATTGATATTTTACTAAACGGTTAGGGGAAAAATGATTTAGAATTCCAGAGAATGAGAAAACCAGCAATGTGTGGGGCATGTATGTCAAAACTTCTTAAGAAACATTTACTTTAATATTCCTTTTTACTTTTTTTTTTTTGGTCAGAGGGTAAATATGAAATCCTGAATTCTTTGCTTCTGTGAATCAAAGTTCTGGGTTCTAAGATTAAGTATTGTGATTGCTTTTATCTTTCTTCCCTTTAATGTTCTGTTTTGAATTTCTTATTCTTCTTTCTTGCTGAGTCTTCTAAAGGAGTACACACAGTGTTTAGGGTTTTCTCATGGGAAAAGAGATAAAGGGAGTCGAATAGCTTTCTTTTGAATTTTTATGCCAGTTAAAACTCTCTGTCCTCTTCCTTTGTGCCTTTATTTCGTATCTCTTCTTTTATTATATCTAACTTTTAAATGTTTATATAATAAATGGATTGTGAGTCAGTAGGCCAGAGGGGATGGATGCTAAATGTTAATGTACTCTAGCCGCTAGTCATACACTGTAGGCTGTCCATTGTTTGTTTATAGCTGTGATACAGAGGTGTATGCATGAGTAAAGAAATAATACAAAATGGGGGCATTCAAGGGAACTTGGCTGTAATGTATGTTTAATATTCACATTGACCTCTGTTAGAGAATCAAGGGTATGTTTCTACAGGCAGGAAAGTATTCATTGGCATGTGGTATACTGTAATAATTTACTGCTAGGATTATAGGAATATATTACATTCTAAGATTTTAGAACATGATGGAAATTTCCTTCTTCCTTTGCTGGATTTTACAATGTTACTGTTGTTACTGTTGTTTAATAGGTAATATACTACAGTTTGAAAATTTCTCTGATTTTACACTTCAAGGCTATATATATCATTAGTTTGCCGAGCATGTGTACATGTCTGTTTAACATTGAAATATTACCCTAACTCTTGTTTTTAAACAGAGACAGGTTATTCTATTAACAGCGTAACATGTTTTATATTACATTTTATTTATGTGGTGGGTATATTAAGAAAGCATTATTTTTATTTTTCGTTTTTTTTTTTTTTGGAGATGGAGTCTCACTATGTCACCCAGACTGGAGTGCAGTGGTGCCATCCTGACTCACTGCAAGTTCCACCTCCCCAGCTTCAAGAGATTCTCCTCCTCAGCCTACCCGGTAGCTGGGGTTACAGGCATGCGCCACCATGCCCAGATAATTTGTGTGTGTGTGTGTGTGTGTGTGTGTGTGTGTGTGTGTGTGTATTTTTAGTAGAGACAGGGTTTCACCATGTTAGGCTGATCTCGAACTCCTAAGTTCAGGTGATCCGCACACCTCAGCCTCCCAAAGTGCTGGGATTACAGGCTTAAGCCACAGCGCCTAGCCAGCATTGTTAAACTGGTTAACGTTTCTCTACCAAGTCTACCCCTTTTGTTTACCCATAGCTGAGTATTTGTAATGTTTCACTTGTGAACGCGGTAATTTTACTGTATGTCCATGGTATTCAGAATAGTACTGTTACCAGGTTAAGTGGTACTAGAATCACATCATATTTAAGCTAGAAAAAAGAATTTTAGAGTGTGATTATGCAGTAAAAATAATTCATACACCATTTTTGTAGAAGGTAGCTAACTGTACATTGTTAGAGATAATATATGAATTTTAACTTTTCCAACCATTAAAATCTTAATTTTGTTATGTTAGCATAATTAAAGAAAAAGTACAAGTAAATGTGCTTCAAGTTTAAACTAGAAAATGGTTTTTTCAATTGTATATTGCTGTGGGGCAAATACTGTGCTATATACAAGAGATAAAGCGGAGAACAAAATAGGCATTTCCTTGCTTTCATAGTGTTTATAGATTCTTAGTAAATTATAGCAATAATTGTATATATTTATAAATTGCAATGAGTGCTGCCAAGAAAAGCGTAATGAAATATTTTAAGACAGAGAACTGATTTCTTATTTTGGGGTGACAGTATTAACAGACAGAAGGGGACAGTGTACCAGACCAAAAGAAATGACATGTTCAAAGTTCCTACGGAGGCAATAAGGCTCAAGAGATTAGCGAGAACTAGAATATGATGGATTGCTGTGCAGGCGTTCAAGCCAGATTTCCAGAGATTTGAGTCATTTATTGAAATACTCATTCCCTGAATTAAGTGGAAAAAGCACGAGTGAAATCTTGTGTAACATCTTGACCATGATTTTCAGTTGCAGGGTCTCCAGCAGGGTGGATTGTAACACCAACACAGTGAAAGTACACCACAGAGCAGGTGGCGACATCTGTGTGATTAATGAAGAAAGCACTTCATATGTTTTCAGTTTGGCTGTTTGTTGGAATTAGGTCATGAGAAATGATAAAGTAAAGACATTGGTATCGTATGTAGGCATGACCAAGACCAGAACCAACACTCCCTATTTGCATCAGGACATTCACAGAGGAGCTTTCGTGCTTACTACTCTGGGTTTTAGTTCTCTTAGGTTTTGGCCCTATGATTTTGCCTACTCTTTAGCCAGGCATCTAAAAGGACTTTTGTATTTAAATAGCAGCTGTAGATATTTGTGGCAGGAAGGTTCGATGCTAACTAGTTTGCCATATTGCTGGAACTAAAAGTCTCAACCTAGCTTACACAGTGTTTTCAAATGCATTATTTCTTTTGATTTTTATATCAACGTGCAGGCTTCTTTCAGACAAACAAATTGGAAATTAAAGTAATTTGGACATTTTGCCTAAAGTCCTATGAACAGTGACAGAATTAAAACTCTAGTTTTAAGCTTTATGTTCAGTTATCTTTCCAGTACTTCCTCCTTTCCATTAAATACAGGTAGTATTAACTCATGTATTTGGTGTGTCCATTAGTTTTCACTTACTAGCTTGACCTTTTGCTTCTTTCTCATAGATAGGACTTTAAGAGGAATTTATTAGACCGAATTTGGAGGGAGCATTGCATTTTGAAGTAAGATCTGAATTTTAATTCATTTAATAGTGGTGCGACCTTGGGCAAATATCTTTAACCTTCAGAGCTTTCGTTTTCTTATATGTAAAATGGTGTTGGGCTTCTTACTAAAATTAAATTCATGGCCCTTCTCCTGCCCATGAAGAGTCCACATGAGGGGTAGTATGGGGCAAAATCAGTCGCGCGCTCTCTCTCTCTCTCTCTCTCTCCCCCTCCCCCCCACTTCCCCCTCTCTCCCCCCCCTCCCCCCTCCCTCCCTCTCCCCCACTCCCTCCTGCAAATCCCACAGACTCAATCAGCTTTTCTTGTTTTTTGGTGGTTGCCACTGTCTATTTTTCTGTCCCTTGGGGTTTTTTTTTAATCAAAACCTTTTTGTGGAGTATTTCTCTCCAAAACAACCTCATTTTCCCCCCTAATAGTTTTACTCCTAATCACTACCTGAAAGATCAGCTGGGCATAACAATTACAACAGTATTTATTGAGCTCTTGTCACATGTCAGACATTTTGCTAAGTTCAAATTTCTGTAGTTTCCAGTCTTTCAATGTCTGCTAACCCTACCTCTGTTAAAATTGCCTCAATCAACTGAATCGGGCTTTGATTGCGGGATGTTAATTTTTTTTAAGAACAGCACCCCCAAATGATTACGATTAGCAGCCATTATAGATCACTGATAATTATTCTTTCTACCATGGCCTCTGTGTGTCCAGAAGATAAAATCAATCAACAGAACAATTTTTTCCCTTTTGTTTAATAGATGTAATTTGAATCTCATAGTCTTCAGTCTTGCCCAGTATCCAGGTCACTAGATTTCTGCCCTGTGCTTGTTCTCACTAATGTTACTATATGTATAAAATGATACATATTCTAAATATAGTCTCAAAAGATTTATCTCCCAACTTTGATGAATCTTCAAATTTTGTGAAACCACAAAAGCAGTATTTTCTAAGTATTTTGTGGCTCGTTGGTCTATCACCTATTGCACACAACAAGGATTATTTGATCTTAAAAGTTGGAAACAGGGCCAGGCGCGGTGGCTCACGCCTGTAATCCCAGCACTTAAGAAGGCCGAGGCAGGTGGATCATGAGGTCAAGAGATCGAGACCATCCTGGTCAACGTGGTGAAACCCCGTCTCTATTAAAAATACAAAAAATTAGCTGGGCATGGTGGCACGTGCCTGTAATCCCAGCTACTCAGGAGACTGAAGGGGGAGAATTGCCTGAAACCGGGAGGCAGAGGTTGCGGTGAGCCGAGATTGCGCCATTGCACTCCAGCCTTGGTAACAAGAGCAAAACTCCGTCTCAAAAAAAAAAAAAAAAAGTTGGAAACTACATATTGTATTCATAGTGTAGCCAGGCGCGGTGGCTCACGCCTATAATCCCAGCACTTTGGGAGGCCGAGGCGGGTGGATCACGAGGTCAAGAGATCAAGAGATCGAGACCATCCTGGTCAACGAGGTGAAACCCCGTCTCTACTAAAAATACAAAAATTAGTTGGGCGTGGTGCTGCCCGCCTGTAGTTCCGGCTACTCAGGAGGCTGAGGCAGGAGAATTGCTTGAACCCAGAAGGCGGAGGTTGCAATGAGCCGAGATCGTGTCATTGCACTGCAGTCTGGGTAACAACAGCGAAACTCTGTCTTAGAAAAAAAAAAAGAAAGAAAGAAATTCATAGTATATATTAGTATACCAAAGACGCTTAAGAGTTCCTCTGTTTAAAAATGATTTTGCTTTCGTTAACTGGGCAGTTCCCAAACTGGAATTTTTTTAATCGTATAATCCTATTAGTGGCCAGTGTGAAGCACTCACTACTCTATAGGTAAAATTTTCTGGGGGGTTTTCTCTTCTTTTTTCATTTGAAAAAGAGGAATAATATAGAGGGTGGTTTTGAGGGTGAAATGAGAGTTGAGGGGGAAGCATTGTTGAGAGGTTAACTCAGCAACCTACTACTGATCCAAGTGCCTTGCTGTTACGTTACTGGCCTTGCAAGATTAAAAACTCACTCTGCTATCAACCTTTAGATCACTCTTGGCAGGCTCAGACTTTGACAGATCGAACTGTGAGTTCCAAAATTAGAACTTTTTTTTTTTTTTGAGACTGAGTCGCCCAGGCTGGAGTTTAGTGGTGTGATCTTGGCTCACTGCAACGTCTGCCTCCCAAGTTCAAGCAGTTCTGCCTCAGCCTCCTGAGTATCTGGGATTACAGGCATGCACAACTCAGCTAATTTTTTTATTTTTAGTAGAGATAGGGTTTCACTGTGTCAGGCTGGTCTCAAACTCCTTACCTCGTGATCTGCCCGCCTTGGCCTCCCAAAGTGGTGGGATTACAGATGTGAGCCACCACGCCTGGCTTATACCTTGTTTTTAATGCATAGCACAGTAAGAGGTCAAAAATGTCAAAACTGCCTATCTTCTGGAATTTTCGGCATGGCTAGAAAATGTTTAGAGTAACATATAATTTATATAATCATTGGTAGATAATAAATGACCACCATAGAGCATACACAAATACATATTAATCGAATAAATGAATCAAGTCTTATATGGATGTGTTAAATGTATTTCCAAAACACACTTCAGTTCAATTATTAGACTGTTTGCTTTTTAAAACATCTTGGGGCTGGGTGAGGTGGCTCATGCCTATAATCCCAGCACTTTGGGAGGCTGAGGCAGGCAGATCATGAGGTCAAGAGATCGAGACCATCCTCGCCAATGCAGTGAAATCCCGTCTCTACTAAAATACAAAAATTAGCTGGGCATGGTGGCACGTACCTGAAGTCCCAGCTTCTCAGGAGGCTGAGGCAGGAGAGTTGCTTGAACCTGGGAGGCAGAGGTTGCAGTGAGCTGAGATCATGCCACTGCACTCCAGCCTGGCGATGAAGCGAGATTCTCTCAAAAAAAAAAAAAAACCAAAACAAACAAAAAAATCTTAATCTGTTATGTTTAAGCTGAAGCACTTTTAATGTCTTATGGTAAGAGTTACCAAGAATATTGAACCTCTTAGTATTCATATAATAAGGAAGACTTTTAATTGATGTTGTGCTTGCAGACTCCACAGGAGCTGAGTTTAGTATACTTTTCAAACTGTGTCTAGTTTCCTAGGATTCTGCAGTAACTCATGACTGTTTCCCTCTGTTTCCACACTGCTCCTGTCACTGCAGTGTCCCCATTTACAACAGCTGCCATTTGTCAACACAGGGAAGGCATATTTTTTTTTGGAGTTAGTTCATTAATTATTAAAAGGTTCACTAGAATCACCATAAGCAGAAATTGAAGTACCCTGTACCAACAAGGAAATCAGTACCTGATTCTTTGTATCTTTGTTCCTCTTTTATAAAAGCAATATATATTTGTTAAGCAGATATTATGTTCAAATTGATCATCAGTTTTTGCAAGTAGAAATGTTACATGAGTAAATGTGAATCTTCAAAGGTTTTGGAGTAATTTATAAAGTAGATAAAAGTTTTGTATTAAACTCCCACTTTCATTACAAAAGCTTCAGAGAAATAACATATGGATAATATTGATGAGTCAGTTTTTTTCAGACTTTCTTAATATATAGCCCCTTTTTAAATGGCTAATGGTGTCTCACAAGCCCTCCAGTATTGATTTAAATTATTTTGGTTTTAATGTAACATATTAACAAACATAAAAATAGATGTAAATTCCTCCGGCTTGTCTTCTTGTGCAACTATAAACTGATTTACAGATTGAAAACAAACCACAAAACCAATTACATTCAAATTAGCAACATATATTTAATATGTTAGATGGTATATCATACTTTCTTTTCTTTTATATTTTTAACATTTACATAACGTGAAACTTAAAATTGGAAAGTTATGCAATTCATTGACTTCCAATACATTCACAATATTGTATAACCATTATCACTATCTGCCTAATTCAGAACATATTCATCACCCCAAAAAGAAACCCTATACCCATTAAGCAGTCACTGTAAGTTCTTTTTTGAGTTCACTATATCAGGACTGCTGGTGTGCCATTCGATGACCCAAAGTTTTCACCATTTTTCTGTATTCAAGGCACTGCGAAACTCATTCATAATGTAGTTTGGCCTTCACTTGATAGGATGCATCATTTACATATTAGGCTCACCTCTGCTTTTTTTTATTAGTCCTCAATGATTAAATTATAACCACTTGACAGTAGCACACCCCTAAACAGGAATGTGAATACCAAAATCATGCAGTACCAGATATTAAGGTGATCAGCCAGATGATTCCAAATATCCCTTTTATTTATTTATTTGAGAGAGTCTCACTCTGTCACCCAGGCTGGAGTGCAGTGGCGCCATCTCGGCTCACTGCAACCTCCGCCTCCTGGGTTCCTGCAATTCTTTTGCCTCAGCCTCCCGAGTAGCTCAGACTACAGGCTCACGCTGCCATGCCCAGCTAATTTTTATATTTTAGTAGAGATGGGGTTTCATGGTGTTGCTCAGACTGATCTCGAACTCCTGAGCTCAGACAATCCACCTGCCTCGACCTCACAAAGTGCTGGGATTACAGGCGTGAGCCACCGTACCTGGCCAAATATCCTTATATTAACTTTTTAACAGTCATAAGAATGAAAATACATCATTTAAAAAAAAATCTTACAGAGAACTCATGGAGCACTGAGACTGTCTCAAGATCCCAGATTGAGAAATGTTGTTATGAGTGATTCTTGAGGTTTTATGTGTGCTGCTTAATGAAAATGAGGAGCCTGGGCATTTTAAAATCTCATTATACTTCTAAATGTTTAGGATAATTGCCCTTGTGTCTGAAAATTATCTTTTGGGAAAATCTTATTCATCTCTCATTTGGTAACAACAAGATTTTATTTACGTAATTTTTTTTTCACTGGGAATATGAAAAATACTCCCCTTTGGAAATTTCAAGTTGATAATAAAATGAAATAATTTCATTTTTAGCTCTTTTATTCTATTCTTATTTTGTTCTTTATATATTGTTTGTATCTTAAAAATAGGTATAGGCTTTGCCTATGGAATATACCCATTGTTTTCAAGCATTAACTTGGTTTTGGATTTTTTTTTTTTTTTTTGAGACGGAATTTTGCTCTTGTTGCCTAGTCTGGAGTGCAATGGTGCGTGCAATCTCGGCTCACCACAATCTCCACTTCCTGTGTTTAAGCAATTCTCATGCCTCAGGTTACCGAGTAGCTGGGATTACAAGCATGCACCACCACACCCAGCTAATTTTGTATTTTTAGTAGAGACAGGGTTTCTCCATGTTGGCCAGGCTGGTCTCAAGCTCCTGACCTCAGGTGATCTGCCTGCCCCAGCCGCCCAAAGCGCTGGGACTACAGGGATGAGCCACTGTGCCTAGCCAGTAGTCAGGCATTTTGATCATCCTATATAGTCTTGCCAAAAATACTACTTGTGTGCCTGAGGTGGGGTAGAACCTCAGTCTGATCCAATCTCTGAATCCATCTGTTTTCAGGAAATACCCAAATGAGAGGTACATACTGAAGTATACCAAGCACATGTAATCAGCATAACCTAAACCTAGGGAACTCTATTTAGGTCAAACAGCCTGTGTTCTTCAATAGGTAAACTACAGTCATGCCTTGGTGTCTGTGGGGAATTGGTTCCAGGCCTCTCCATATATCTACTTCTGAGAATGCTCAAGTCCCTGATAGAAAATATGTTAGTGTTTACGTATAATGAGCATATCTTCCTGTATGTAGTTTTTTTTTTTGAGTCAAGGTCTTGTTTTGTCTTGCAGGCTGAAGTGCAGTGGCACAATCATGGCTCACTGCTGCATTGACCACGCCACAACCTCACTCCCTGGACTCGAGCTATCCTCCCACCTCAGTCTCTCTAGAAGGTGGGACTACAGGTCCACCCCTGGCTAGTTAAAACATTTTTTTTTTTTTTTAATAGTGATGGGGCTGGCCCTGTTGCCCAGGCTGGTCTCAAACTCCTGGGCTCAAGCAACCCTCTCACCTTGGCCTTCCAAAGTGTTGGCATGAGCCACTGCACTCAGCCTCATATACTTTAAATCATCTCTGGATTACTTATACTATCTAGTGCAGTGTAAATGCTATATAAATAGTTGTTATATTGTTTGGGGAATACTGACAGAAAAACAATCTATACATGTTCAGTACTGATAGAGACAAAATTTTGTTTTTCAAATACTTTCAATCCACAGTTGGTTGAGTCCATGGGTACTGAACCCATAGATACAGAAGGCCAACTCTATAAGAAAGTGAAAGGGATCCTGGAGAAACCTATGGGTTAAACCGAGACCTAAAAGGTGTTTTGAGTTTTTTGTTTTGTTTTGTTTGTTTTTGCAGACTATCTTCTAGGCTTAAGTGATCCTCCCCAAGTACTAGCTGGGACTACTGGCGTGTGTCACCACACTCAGTGAATTTTTAAAATTTTTTATGTTGTTGTTGAGTCGAGGTCTCAGGATGTTGCCTAGGCTGCCTTTTTTTAATGGACAAAATAAATAAACTGATGTCTAGGGAAGGAAGCACACATAGATGGTAAAACCATAAAAAGAAAATGGTGGCTGGGCACAGTGGCTCATGCCTGTAATCCCAGCACTTTGGGAGGCTGAGTTAGGTGGACCGTGATATCAGGAGTTCGAGGCCAGCGTGACCAACATGGTGAAATCCCGTCCCTACTAAATTGGAAATTGGAGGGCATGGTGGCACGTGCCTGTAGTCCCAGCTCCTTGGGAGGTTGAGGCAGGAGAATTGCTTAAACCTGGGAGGCAGAGGTTATGGTGAGCTGTGATTGCGCCACTGCACCCAGCCTGGGCAACAGAGCGAGACTACATCTCAAAAAAAAAAGGAAAGAAAATGGTAAGGAAGTGATTACTATAAAAGTCAGTAAGGGTTACTTACAAGGGAGGGTGTTAATGTTTGGTAGAAGGCACATGTAAAGGGCTTCTAGGGTAGGTTGGCAGAGTTCTGATCCTGGACTTGAATAATGTTCTTATGTCCTTATAATAATTCCATTGGTCATACATTGCAATATTGGAGAAGATACACAGATAGCAAATAGTATTGCTAAGTAAATAAGGTGAATCAGATCATTTGTAAGTCCTACTGTGTGTAAAGTGGAGTGGCAGTCCCAGGGGGAAGATTTTCATCATCTGTAGCAGCAGTTCTCAAACTTTTTGGTCTCAGGGTCTTTTTACACTTTTTAATATTTTCAAGGACCTCGAAGAACTTTTATGTAGCTTACAGCTAAAATATTTACTGTAGAAATTAAAGCAATTTTTAGAATATGTGATTCATTTAAAATAACCATCTTAAACCTGTTATAAACATTATTATGAAAATTTTCAGGACAAAGCACAAAATTTTAGTAAGATAGCGTTTTAAAAATAATTTTTTATAAAATTCTTTTATATCTGCCTTATTGGAGTACAGCTGGATTCTCATAGCTACTTCTGCATTCAGACCATTTGTGATACATTGTTTTGGTTGAAGTGTGAAAAAAATGCTGTCTCAACATAGATATATAGTTGGAAAGGAGAGGAGTGTTTTAATAGCCTTTTAGGTAATTGTGGATATTCTTCAACAAGGAGAGTTTTGTAAAGGTTAATTGCAATTAGGAATCTGAGACCATATCTGAACTTTCCTTACTCTTACACGAAAACCCGTTGGTATGCAGCAGAAATGTTTACTTGTACTTCCTATTTTGACACATAGAATAATACGAGGATGTGTCCTCAAGTTAAGATTTAGTAAAAATAATAAGTTTTCTGCTTCTTTAGAGAGGGCAGTCTTACATGAAACTGACTGGGGTTTTTTGTTGTTTTTTTTTTAAATGAGTGTGTGGCAGTGAAGAATATAATGGCCCCCGGTACACTTTGATATCACTGCTCTAGTTTGTGCTAAAGTACCAGCTGTTTTATCCGCCATCACCTTTGTAGCCTGGGTGCACTGTCTGTGCAAATGTCAGTACAGCAGAGTGTATAGATAATGTCTTGGTATTCCTATGAAAATAGCTTAGCTCTTACACTCCTTCTTAGTTTCAGTAGCCCCCAGGAGTCCATGGATCACATTTGGGAACCTATGAACTAGAGAACTTCATATATTCTCACTGGCTGTTATATTCAGCACTCTTGGGTTAATTTTTTAGAAAGATGAAAATAACTTCTTGGATTTTTAAAGAATTGGCACACAATTTGCCTTTCCCTGGCTTGTCAGGAATTAAGAACTTGCTATTTTATGGCAGTTCCTTTTGGATGTCATGAATTGAATAAAATATTTAGGACTATAGTGTTAGGATGCTATGGTGATTGACTGTGTTTCAAAATATTCTAATTCACATAATCTGAGAAATGTATTGCCCCCTTTTATTCTTTGGATTACTATAACTGAATACATTTCTCTCACAAGTGTTTCTTGCCATAATTCATTTGAAGAAATTTAGATTTAAGGATATAAAAGCAGATTTTGATAGTATTAAAGAGTGAGTGAGTCATTTTGTTAAACCCATAAAACATTCCTTATTTCCTTCCCTTGAGAGTAACTAAATACAGAATCCTATTTCTTCCTTTCTATTTTCCTACTAGTGAGGGTAGGGCTAAGATGAGAATTCTCATTTTCTTGCCCACCTATCTCACATGTTTGAAAGATATCCTACTATTAAAAGAATAGTTATTTATTGACTGCTTGCTCTGTTCCCATGATATTCAACACTGTTGAATATCATGGGAAGATAAGTTATAATCTTACTAAACAGTCAAAGAGAAAAAGGCAGCATATGGTTAAAGTATTTAGAAAGTATATTGGTGAATTCAAAGTTGTGCTAGAGAGAGTAGTATGGTCTAAATATTCAGAAAAGCTTTGTGAAGGATTTAAGACAAGCTAATAATGTCTGAAGAAAAGGGAAATGCTATAGACAAAATGTGTCTGGATTTCAACAAAGCATTTGATAAAATCTCTGAATACCCTCATAGACACTAGGTAATTGACTATAAAGTAAAATGTAATACAGTCTCAAATACTCGTTGAATCATTGAGTAACTAGTTGAATGGCCATACCCAAGAGTGGTAATCAGTGAATCATTGACAGCTAGGAACAAGGACTAGGGCCCAGGACTCTGACCATGAGCTTGTCCTAATTTTTCCTGATAAAAATTTTTTTTTATCAATAACTTAGATAAGGACATTCATTCAGTATACCTTTATTGAGTACCTCCTATGAGTTATACATTCCACATGCCATCAAAACTAAGAAACAAGGGCCAAGCGCAGTGGCTCAGTCCTGTAATCTCAGCACTTTGGGAGGCCTAGGCCAGCAGATCACCTGAGGTCAGGAGTTTGAGACCAGCCTGGCCAACATGGTAAAACCCCATCACTACTAAAAATACAAAAATTAGCCGGGCATGGTGGCGCACACCTGTAATCCCAGCTACTGGGGAGGCTGAGACTGGATAATCACTTGAAGCCGAGAGGCGGAGGTTGCAGTGAGCTGAGATCACACCACTGCACTCCAGCCTAGATGACAGAGCAAGACTCTGTCTCAAAAAAAAAAATAATAATAATAAATAAGGAATATATTATCCTTTAATCTCAAAGGAATTGTCCTTTAATCTCTAATCTCAAAACCCATAGAAAACTGTTGGAATAGAAATCTAACATGCTGGGCATAGACAGAGGGGTAGATTATTTATAAGAGTTAGAAAGATATCTAAATTAGACTAGAACAGTTCTCCAAATCTGACAAGATAAAATTTTGTACAGATAAACATAAATGTAAGATCCTACAGGTAGGTACGGAAAATCCACATAGGTATAAAATGGGAAAGATATAGTTTAACAACATGTTTGGGGGAAAATAGGTCTTCTGAAATTGTTAGCATGTGGCACAAATGCTATCCGAAAATGCTCCTATACAACACCTAGAAATGCTTAGTAAATAAAATATTGAAACAAATCCTTTTAAATACATAGTCAACCTTACTCCAAGTAAGGAAAATCCCTTGGGAGCAAAAATTAGAATAAGAATTCTATTTCCTATTGTATGGCAAACCAATTACCCTAAAGTGCCTTATCACTAATATAAGTAGAACCTCTTTAAATTTGAATAAGTCTCCTTTTTTTAATCCATTGACAAGCTTGCAAGAAAGAGGAAATCTCAATATCCCCCACTCCGATTAATTAGCTTAAATGAACCTATTCAAACTGGAGTGTTGTGAGTAATGAAGTCCAAATTGCTGTAGAGTCAAATGCCAAAATGTAAGGCTGACGCCCTCTGCAGGATGAGGAGGCTGAAGCTCAGACCTGAGGACTCCAGAAAGCAACGTGGAGTTGTTAGCTCTCCATGGCCACCAGCGGAAACAGGAAAATGGAGGTACTCAGGATTTCCATAGATTTATGTCAACTTATAAGCTTATAAACAAAAACTACCATGCACACATGAATCTGCATGGAAAAAGCCACCATAGATGAGATTCAGCACAAACTGTAAGTAGCAGGTTTAGGTTACTCCACCATCTCACCCTCACACATCAGAAACTGACTTCAGATACTAGAATATCATCAGATACAGAATTTAAAATAAGTTACATTTTAAATGCTTAACAAAATAATATTTAAAATTTAAAAGGAAAAATAAGCAACTAAAAAGTGACCATCAAAAGTAAAAAGGCATACTTGAATAAGAATCAAATCAAAGTTTAAAATATAATAGTTGAAATTTAAAACTCCATGAATAGCTTATTAAAGTAGAAGAAAGAGAACTAGAAGATCTGAAGATACTGTTCAGATTACAGCACAAGGCAACAAAGGACATGAAAAGTACAAATGGTTAAAAGACATGGAGGGTAGGCTATCACTGAATAACTAGAAAGAGAATGGAGGAGAGGCTTTTCTAGAACTGAAAACAAAACAAAACATATCTAAGCTAAAGGAGTTCCAAATGTATAAAACAAGATTTTTTTTTTAAAGATAGAATCTTGCTCTGTTACCCAGGTTGGAGTGCAGTAGTGTGATCTTGGCTCACTGCAACCTCTGCCTTCTGGGTTCAAGCAATTCTCAAAACAGGATAAATGTTTAAACTCATACCTTAACACTTTATAGTAAAGCCACAAATATTAAAGAGAAAACATCTGATCAGAAAGAAGGCATCACCTGCAGAGTACAGGCAGATAAAGACATCTCAACAGCAACCTGGAAGCCAAAAGCGAAAAATGAATGTCATCCTAGTATCGTGTACTAACACAGTTATCTTTCAAGAATGAGGGCACTAAAAGTCATTTTTAGATAAACACAAACTGAGTTTACCACCAGCACATCTTTACTTATGGAACTTCCATAAGGGATATACTTAAAGAAGGAAAATGCCATATAGAAGTGTTTGGTTATAGAAGAAGTAAAGGTGACCAAAGAAATTGGTAAGCATAGGTAAATCTAAACATTGTATGACATAATAGTACTAATTTTTAGGGCTACAGAGAGAAGCCAAAATAAGGGACAGTAACAGTATAACACAGGAGAGAACTGGTTGGCGTTTATCTTCTAAGGTCACTGTTACTCAAGAGGGGAGGGATAAGATGCTGCCTAATTTTGGATTTTTTTTTTTTTTTTTTTTTTTTTTTTTTTCTTAAGACAGAGTCTTGCTTGGTCTCCAGGCTGGAGGGCAGTGGCATGATCTCAGCCCACTGCAACCCCACCTGCTGGATTCAAGCGATTCTCGTGCCTCGGCCTCCTGAGTAGTTGGAATTACAAGCGAACACCACCATGCCTAGCTAATTTTTGTATTTTTAGTAGAGATGGGGTTTCACCAAGTTGGCCAAGGGTGGTCTTGATCTCTTGATTTCTTGATCTGCCTGCCTCAGCCTCCCAAAGTGCTGGGATTACAGGTCTGTGCCCAGCCTGGACTTTTTCTTTTAGAATGTGTGGTAACTAGTACTGGGGAGAAAAAATGGAATTCAAAAACATGCAAACAACATTTTTAAAAAGAAAAATTAGACAAGATTGCACAAAGGAAGAAGGGACAGAGGAGTCTGAGGTATATTAGTAATCACAAATATTAAGTAACCTCAAAATGAAAAGCCAGTTTGCGTGAATTAAAAATAATACTATAAAGTAAATTAAACCTTACCAGTACCATCACCACTACCCCTGCAACATAGATACACATCATATACAATGCTCAACAGGCTTTTAGATCTTAAGGTGAAAGCAAAAGAAACAAAGTTCTTAAAGATAATTTCAAGCAAGATGTTTATGACTTTAGGATAGGAAAAGATTTCTCCAACAGGGCAAGCAAAGTACTAATCATAAAGCAAAATAATAATAAATTAGGCTGTGTTAAAATTAAGAATGTATGTACGTCAAAAGATGACTATACAAGGGAAAAAGCAGTCCACAAAGTGGGGGGAAAGATTTATAACACATTCTGACAGAGGCCTTTAGGGATCACAAGAGTCACTAACTAACAAAAGATTCAGCTCCTCAAGTTGTATGTGCTTTGCAAAATAGCTTCAGAATATATACAGTAAAAACTCATAAAACTACAAAAAAAAACCAAAAAAACCTTAGCAGGCGTGAAAGCCCAGAGGAAGAAGGAGCACAGTAGATTTGAAAACCAGAGAGACCAGAGGATTCTTTTTTTTTTTTTTTTTTTTTTTTGAGACGGAGTTTCACTCTTGTTACCCAGGCTGGAGTGCAATGGCGCGATCTCAGCTTACCGCAACCTCCGCCTCCTGGGTTCAGGCAATTCTCCTGCCTCAGCCTCCTGAGTAGCTGGGATTACAGGCACGCACCACCATGCCCAGCTAATTTTTTGTATCTTTAGTAGAGACGGGATTTCACCATGTTGACCAGGATGGTCTCAATATCTTGACCTCGTGATCCACCTGCCTCGGCCTTCTTAAGTGCTGGGATTACAGGCTTGAGCCACCGCGCCCGGCCGAGGATCCTTATTTAAGAGTAACGGGAGAGTAAGTTTAGAATAGATGAATTCCAAGTCAGATTACTTACCAAATTTGTAATAGGTCTTACTCATATATTTACCTAAAACTGAAACCCATTCCTTAATTAGAAGCCGAATGTAGATTTCAACGTGCAGTCATACACTGAATAGCAACATTTTTATCAACAATGGGCCACATATATGACAATGGTCATGTGTATTTGAAAAATTCCTGTCGCCTAGTGACATAGCCATTGTAGTACCACATTACTTGAAATATACCTGCTTAGATATGTTTGGATACACAAAGACCATTGTGTTAGAGTTGCCTAAGATGTTCAGTACACTAACACTCAGTAGAGGTTTTTTGCCCAGGAGCAGTAAGCTATTCCATATAGCTTAGGTGTATTGCAGGTATGCCATCTAGGTTTGTGTAAGTACACTCTGATGTTCACACAGCAGTGAAATTGCCTAAGGCTGCATATCTCAGAATGAATCCCCATCATTAAGCAAGGCATGACTATACTCTAAAGGATTTGTAAAATGTTTTATGTACTGGATTGACCCACATAAAATTATCAGTTTTACAGATCAAAAATATTTGGATATTTGGTATTTTCATATGGTTCAACCTAATATAAGATGAGTAATTGAGCTTTTCTAGTTTTGTTATTTTTAAATTCACCTTTCTGCAGAGAAATAAATATTGGGAGGCCAGAATTCAGCATCCTATCAAAAGCATCTATGCCAGAATCTTCCTGAATTCATTTAACATTTTACACACCAGAAGGCATCACAGGTTTTAAGAACGACACATTTCTAGACTAGAGAGATGTGATATTAATTCAAAGAAACCATTTGGTTCCTTCAAGGATCCTTTAAAAAGTCACCCTAAAGAGCATGGCTACTGAATGTGTAGACTCATCCATAGTTGTTGGAGTCATTACCAGGAAATGTGCCTCTCAGTCTGTGGGCTTCTGGCAGCAATCGCAAGTTATAAGCCCTGAGATGAGAGCAGATGAAAGTTTCCACAAATCAACTTAGTTTTCTAAAGGTTTGGTAATCCCTGTTCAAATGATAACCCTGCTTCTAGTTTCTGTTTTACTGTTGAATCACATTTTTTCAGAAAAATCTCATGAACTGACGCATTAGTTCCAGAAATTAACATTGTAGGTAAAATTGTTTATTCTTACTCTGTGAACTTTCATTTCTGCATTTTTTTGAGATGGAGTTTTCACTCTTGTTACCTAGGCTGGAGTGCAATGGCACGATCTCGGCTCACTACAACCTCCGCCTCCTGAGTTCAGGCAATTCTCCCGCCTCAGCCTCCTGAGTAGCCAGGATTACAGGCACGCGCCACCATGCCCAGCTAATTTTTTGTATTTTTAGTAGAGACGGGGTTTCACTATGTTGACCAGGATGGTCTCGATCTGTTGACCTTGTGATCCACCTGCTTCGGCCTCCCAAAGTGCTGTGATTACAGGCAGGAGCCATCACACCTGGCCCATTTCTGCATTTTTAATTAAGTGATTTTACTTCCTAGCGTAGCACAAGTTTTGGGGATTCTGTTGTTGCTCTGCTAGCCGTCAAAATACTGCCCCAGATATCCTTAGCCCATTGCCTGCCTAGAGGCAGTTGCCCACATAGCTGCCCGTCTCTGAAGCCTACATGCTGATAGCATGGCTCTGGTAACTCTTAAATTGTTACTATGTGTGATACTTCTCCCATTATTGCCATTCAGATGGAACTTCTTTTTATGCAATTATAGTGTCCCAGAGTAGTTACAGAAAGCATTCGCATTTAAGAATAAAGTTAAAAGCAGTGTGGTGGGGGAAGAAATTTCAAAAGAGTGATATGGTGAACACTATAGGAGCATTACCTACAGTGTTAAAGGCCACATGCTTCATGACTTTCTTTCCCCCATGTAACGACAAAGGCATGGCAGCCACTGCTCTCTGCCAGGAGTCAAGTGAAGCTCAGTCATGCCCAGGCTGTTTTTTTATGTTGTTGTTGTTGTTGTTTGTTTTTGAGGTAGAGTCTTGCTCTGTCGCCCAGGCTGGAGTGCAGTGGCACAGTCTTGGCTCACTGCACCCTCCACTTCCCAGGTTCAAGTGATTCTCCTGCCTTAGCCGCCTGTGTAGCTGGAATTACAGGGGCACACCACCCAGCTACTTTTTGTATTTTTAGTAGAGACAGGGTTTACCATATTGGCCAGGCTGGTCTTAAACTCCTGACCTCAGGTGATCTGCCTGCCTCAGCTTGCCAAAGTGTAAGGGTTATTTATTGTCTTGTGAGGTTTATTGCCGAGTTTAAAATGAGGAAACTGAGGCCTGTGTGAGAACAATTAGAAGCCAATTTATTCGGCTCCTGGGTGAGGTTCTGTGGTCCTGGGGAAAGAGGCCAGAGAAGTCACACCCGACTGCTCTCAGGCATGGCGTTTATAGGGAGGGAAGGCGTTCTGATTGGCTGTGGAGAAACAGGATGTGGATGGGGCAAGCTGCTATTGGTAGGTAGGTGGGATTTCCGGTGAGCGGGCTAGGTGCCGAGTGCAGAGCTTAGTGTTGAGTGCAGAGGGGATTTCCAAGGTGGGCTAGGTGCTGGGTGCAGAGCTTAGTGCTGAGTGCAGAGGGGATTTCCAAGGCGGGGCTAGATGATGGGTGTCTGGTGATGTAATTTTCAGGGGGGGAGAGGGATGGGTGTGTCCGAGCTCCAGGCAGGGCAACCGGCCTTACATTCCGACCCTTTTGATGATATATAGGACGCCTCTTCTTTCTGGCTACTTCCTGCTGAATAGGGGCAGAGTGAGGGGGAGGGGTCAGTTGGCTGGTGCCTCAATTGGGAGTTGGACATAGGGGTGAAGTATCATCTGGTTTATGGCCACCCTGGAAATTTCTCTCATGCAGGCCTGTAAAAACTTGAGAAAAAAACGGGTTAGTATTAGTAGAAGACACACAACAATAACAGGGGTGATAATGGGAGCTAGCCAGGTAAGCATGGGGGATTGCCACCAGTTGAGAGACGAGGCTGGTGTGCTCTGCTTCCTGCAGAGGTTCTCTTGGAGGTGATAGAGTGTTGACATTTTCTTCCACAGGGCCTGTTTCATTGATGTAATAACAGCACTGCTCCTGGAGAAACAGACAGGTACATCCTTTTTCTGCCGTTGACAAGGCTAGGACCCGTCGGTTCTGGAGAGTCACCTGAGCCAGTGACGTGATTTGTCGCTGGAGGGAGGCTAAAGAGGTGGCCGACGCTTCAATAGCCACAAGGAGCTTGTCTTCCAGTTGAGCAGCTGAGGTGACACTGTAGCCCATGGCACCACTTCCTATTCCAGCTGCTACTAGAGAGGATGCTAAAGAGAGGCCAACTACTATCGGGAGGAAGACAGCTCATTTGCTCCGGTGATTAGGGGACGGTGCGATGAGGGATAGGAACTCGGCTTGTCCATACACTTCTAACTGCGGGACTGGTGTGACAGGCACACAGGGGAAAGGGAGGGATGCGTCAGTGACTTTGGTTAGGGTTCCATTACACCAGAAGTATCCTCCTGGAGGCGCGTAAAGGGAGGATTTTACTTCTACCATGGTGTTGCATGGGGCTGCTGGCTATCCCATAGCAGAGAGAGAGATTTTGAGAATGTACATTGAACAAGGGGATCCCCATTAAGGTAGTGTCAGGCCCCGTGGAAGATTGTGACAGGTTGAACTAAGGGGGGTTTGTTAAGGAAGGCACATAAAAATCAGTTGGTGAAATCCATGGCCCTGGTTAAATTTAACATGTTAGCCCTCTGCTGTACTAAAGCTAGCCAGGAGAAAGGCTGGGGGGCATTGTTTGAGGGCCTGGGTTGGATTGAGGGCTTAAGTTGGTTAGTTAAAGAAGCCTCATTTTGTAAGATCGAATTCCTTAACGAATCCACTTGTTCTACTTCCACGGTACGATCCACGTATAGGACCAGAATATTAGCCAGGTACCGCTGGGGCGGCTGTCTGTAAACCTGGTGTATATTTTACCTGCCGTACCCTTTATCCAGTGGGCATCCCAGGGATCATGGATGATAAGGGACACTTTACCTTGGTTGTTGAGTAAAAGCATTTTACTTGCTGGGGAGGTTTTGTTCTGAAGTTTCTGTGTATAACACAAGAAGCGTACGGGCACCCACCATAGGTATCGTTCCTGGAATGACAGGAGTCTTTGGTTTGGTCATATAGAAAGCAGAGACCAAAGTTATTCCAGGAGTTTTTGATAGTAATGGACTTGGATTTGGGGAATTCAGATTTTATGGCTGATTGGCAGCCTGCACGCTGGCAATCTGCTTGGGCAAGGTATTGGGTTTTAGTGGTGGGGCCTTGTGTCCAGGACTCCTGAAGGTAGAACCGCCAGACATAGTAGGAGTTGGCTTTAAGAGGGGACACCAGAAGGATTGTTAGGAGGAGAATTTGAAGGGTTAGGAGTTGACGGGTAGGGTTACGAGTGAGGCGGAGGCGAGTGGGGCCCAAGGGTTCGGACTTCCACTGGTCATTTTCGGGGGCCAGCTTGAGGCAGGACACATGATGCCAAGGGGTGTGGCCTAAAAGTTTGGCGGCAGTCGGGGTGGTTAGGATAATGATGTGGGGTCCCGACCACCTGGGCTGCAGAGACCTTGGCTTGAGTTCCTGGAGGAGGACACTGTCACCTAGTTGAAGAGGTACAGTCGGGTGGGAGTCCTCTGGTCCCGGAACCTCAGGGAGAGTACAGTCTGCGTGTTCCCTGAGTAATTGGCAGAGGAGAGAGAGGTAGGGAAGGTAGGAAGCCAGAGGAGGCGGTTGTACTGGGAGATTGTGAGAAACCAGAAAAGGCCTGCCATACAGCAGCTCAAAAGGGCTGAGACCTGTTGGCTCCCATGGGGTGGCTCGAACCCGGCCTAGGGCAAGATGTAAGAGTGTGGGCCAAGAGAGTTTTACCTCTACGGTGAGTTTGGCCAAATGATCCTTGAGGATGCCATGAGCCTGTTCAAACTTACCCGATGACTGAGGGTGGTAGGGGATGTGTAGTTTCCAGAAGATGTTGAGAGACTTGGCGACCAGCTGAACCACCTGAGCTTTAAACACTGGACCGCTGTCTGACTGGATGTTTCCAGGTAAGCCGAAATGAGGGATAATTTCCTGAATTAAGAGGGAAGCCACCATGTCTGCGGTTGCCCTGGCAGTGGGAAAGGCTTCAATCCAACCTGAAAATGTATCTACAAAGGTTAGAAGGTAGCGGAGTTTTTTGTGAGTGGGCATATGAGTAAAATCAATCTGCCAGTTTGTGCTGGCAGGTGGCCACGCATTTGGTGGGTGGGAAACTGTGGCCTTAAGCCTCCCTTAGATGAGACCTTAGAGTAGGTAACGCATGCCTTGTGTACTTGCTCAATTGTCTGTTGCAGGCCTGGTGAGAAAAAGAGGGACTGCATGAAACGGTGCAGCGCTTTGGGCCCTATATGTAAGGATTGGTGGATTTCAGCAATGATTTTGGGGGCCTGTTCCCAGGGAAGGGCGATTCTGTTGTTTAGGAAGATCCAACCCTGATCAGACTCGGTTCCCCCTTTTAATATGAGGGCCTGCTTCTCTGATGGTGAGTAAATCGGCAGCATGGCCGTGGTGAGAAACAGGACTGGAATGGGGGCTAGCCTGGTATTAGTTAAGGATTTTGCTGCCGCGTCTGCCCTTGCATTGCCCCGGGAAACAGCATCCTGCTGGGCTTGGTGTCCTCGGCAGTGGATGACAGCAATTTCTTTGGGCAGTGATAGGGCCTGTAGGAGATTAGAGATTTGGGTAGCATTGATTATAGGGGACCCTTTCGTAGTAAGGAATCCCCGCTCTTTCCAGAGGGCAGAATAACAGTGGATAATAAGGAAAGCATACTTTGAATCAGTATAGATATTTACCCGCTTTTCCCGTGCTAGGGTGAGAGCTCGGGTTAAGGCAATGAGCTCTGCTTTTTGTGAGGTGGTTCCATCAGGGAGGTGACATGCCTCAAGGGTGGCTGAATCAGTGACTACTGCATAGGCAGCTTTTCGCCGGCCCTCAGCTGTCACTACTGAACTCCCATCTACATAAAAGGTAAGGTCTGGGTTAGATAGGGGAAGGTCAGACAGGCCCTCCCAAGGTTTAGCAAATGTATCCATTAGTTCAGGGCAGGAATGGACTGGGGAGGGAGAATGGGATGGAAGGGGAAACAAAGTAGCTGGGTTGAGTGAAGAAGTGGGATGAAGGCTAACTGAAGGATTTTCAATAAAGAGTAGATGAAACTCCTGTAGGTGAGAGGGTCCTAGGTGAGCGAGAGATTTGTGAGAGAGAAGGTCGGGCAGTCGATGAGGAGAGAACACCGAGATAGACTGGCCCAAGGTAAGTTTTAGGGATTCCTTGGTAAGTTCTCTTGCTGCTCCCAGGGCCCGCAAGCAAGGCTGCCATCCCCTGACTGTGGGATCAAGTTGTTTTGATAAGTACGCTACAGGATGACACACAGGGCCTAGGGGTTGGGTTAGGACTCCAACTGCAATACCTTGTTTTTCGTCAGTAAATAAGTGGAAAGGATGGTTAAGGTCTGGCAGTTGAAGCAGAGGTGCCGTGGACAGAGCAGTTTGTAGGGTTCTGAAAGCTTGTTTTACAACTCTGGGATGAGAGAGGGGTCCCGTGGGTATGTCCTTAGCCACCACCTACAGAGGTTTAGCTAGAGCGGCAAAGTTAGGTACCCAGTGACGGAAGCATCCTACAAATCCTAAGGAGGAGGGAATCTGGTCTGCAGTCTCTGGAGGCTGCAGCGCAAGAAGTGCCTGCGGGAGTTGGTTGTTAGGCTTTTAGTTTTGGGGGTGAGACGAATGCCTAAGTAGATTGCTGAGGTGACTGACAACGGTGCTTTAGCGGAGGATACCTGGTATCCCCCAGATCCAAGAAAGTTAAGGAGAGTGGCAGTGTGCTGTTGAGACAGAGAGAGGGAGGGGCTACAAAGTAACAGGTCATCCACATACTGGAGAAGGAGACTGGGTTGGAGGGAGCAGGAGCTGAGGTCAACTGCTAAGGCCTGTCCAAAAATATGGGGGCTGTTTCTAAATCCCTGGGGCAGGACCGTCCAGGTAAGCTGTTGTGACAGGTTGGTGTCAGGATCAGTCCAGGTGAAAGCAAAGAGAAAGTAAGACTCCGGGTGAAGGGGCATAGTAAAGAAGGTATTCTTGAGATCAGGAACCATAAAATGAGAGGTAGTGGAGGGAATGTTGGATAATAGGGTGTATGCATTGGGGACCACTGGGTGGAGGGGTACCACTGCTTCATTGATGAGGTGCAGGTCCTGAACTAGGTGGTAGTCGCTGGTTGGCTTTTGGGCTGGTAAGTAAGATAGGAGTATTAACAAGGGGAACTGGTGGGGATAAGGAGTCCCTGGGCCAGAAGTCGGGTGATGATCGGCTTTAGGCCCTGGCGATGGGTTTTGGAGATAGGAAACTGAGGACGTGTGTAGGGTTTTTGAGAAGTATTTTAACTGGCATGTGATGTCTGGCCACCACAGGCTTCACAGGAGGTATCCCATACCGAGGGATTAACTTGATTAGAAAGGATGGGGGTTGAGGCAAGGGGTCAAGACAGGGTGTGGTACTGGTTAGGAGTAGCAATAGGAGGTGAGTGGAGGATGGGCTTGAATGTTGGGGGTCAGTGAGTTGGAGGGTGCCCCCTACAGTCTGGAGAATATCTCATCCTAAAAGGGGGACTGGGCATGAGGGTATGATTAAAAAGGAGTGGGAGAAGGGGTGTCCATTAAAAAGGAAATGGACTTACCCGCTATCTGCAGCTTTACCCTGGGCTCGGCAAGGGTGATTGGGGTCCTTGAGTCGGGCTGCGTCAGTCATCCAGAAGGCCGAAAAGTTCAAGCGAAGGGACTGCGTCCTGCAGACTGGCCTGCCCTTCACATAGAGGTGTTGGGGGTGAGCCTGCAGCCCAGAACCGGCAGTCAACCTTCCAGTGTCCATCTGTTTGCAGCTTGGGCAGGGTCCAGGAGGTGGACGAGGACAGAGGCACTGCCATGCCCAGTGTCCCTCCTGGCTGCATTTGAAACAGGGCCCAGGCGGGGCCTTTGAAGAATTTTGGGAGGGTTTTGATGGACCCCCTCCATAGAATGTTCGGTGGGCTGCCGGTCTCAGGGCTGCTACAAGAGCTCAGGTTTGGAGGCCTACCTTTTGCTGTAAATGGGCCTGGCAGGTGGCCTCAGCCTTTTCCTCTCGGCCGTTGAAAACTTTAAATGCTGTGTTCACCAAGTCCTGTATGGGAGTTTGGGGGCCCTCCTCAGCTTTTTTAAGTTTCCTCCTTAAGTCAGCTGCCGACTGGGAGATGAAGTGGGTGGCTAGGACTGTAGCCCCTGCTAAGGAGGCCGGATCCAGCCGGGTATGAAGGATCATAGCATTAGTTAATCCGTCTAGGAAGGCAGCTGGGTTTTCATCAGGACCCTGAGTTATTTCCCTTAACTTGTCATAATTAACTACCTTTTGAGCTGCACTTTGCATGCCCTCTAGGAGGCACTGTAGCATTTGGTCTCGGCAGCGGCGGCCATCTTGACCAGTTTGATAATCCCAATTAGGGTCGGCCTCGGGAACTGCCGCTGCACCTACTGGTATTTGATTGTTTGTGAGATGTACCTGATCAGCGTGTGCTCGGGCCACTGTAAGAATGCGGTCACGCTCATTGGGACTAAGAGTGGAGGACAGGATCACATAGGTGTCATGCCAGGTTATGTCGTACAACTGGGTGAGGTAACGAAATTCTTTGGTATAAGCAGTAGGATTGGTAGAGAATGACCCTAGACGTTTTTCAATGGCCAATAGATGAGAAAGAGAGAAGGGATCGTGCACTCAGACAACGCCTTCTGCTCCGGCTACCTCATGCAAAGGGCAGAGGAGTGGGGGGGTCATAAGAGCGGGTGCAAGCACTGACAGGGGAAGTCATATTAGGGCTTTGGGAGGGGAAGGAGAAGAGGGAGGAGGGAGTTGAGGCCTCGCATAAGAAGGGGGGTTGGTAAAGCGGCGGAGCACGACAGGTCTTCCGGGCCTTCGGAGAGTGCGGAGCCGGGCAGGGCTGAGGGTAAAAGCGGGGTTTTGGCTAACAGAACTTGGGCGGTGGTGCAGGAGGAGCAAAGGGCAGGGTGGGAGCGAAGGTACCAGAAAGCCTGTACGTAGGGGACCTCTGACCATTTGCCGTTCTTTTGGCAAAAGTTGTCTAAATCTGTCAGGACATTAAAGTTGAGTGTGCCCTCTGGAGGCCGCTTAGACTGGTTGTCCAGAGAGTACTGTGGCCAGGCCATGGTAGAGAGGAAAAGCAGCCTTTTATTATTTATTTATTTATTTATTTGTTTGTTTATTTTTGAGATGGAGTTTCGCTCTTGTTACCTGGGCTGGAGTGCAATGGCGTGATCTCGGCTCACCGCAACCTCTGCCTCCTAGGTTCAGGCAATTCTCCTGCCTCAGCTTCCTGAGTAGCTGGGATTACAGGCACGCACCACCATGCCCAGCTAATTTTTTATATTTTTAATAGAGACGGGCTTTCACCATGTTGACCAGGATGGTCTTGATCTTTTAACCTCGTGATCCACCCGCCTTGGCCTCCCAAAGTGCTGGGATTATAGGCTTGAGCCACCGCACCTGACCAGCCTTTTCTTTTAATGGAAAGACCCAGTTTGGGTAGATTTTGGACTAGGCATCCTAATAGCGATTTAGGGTCTGGGCAGGACTTCTGATTGTCCATGGTTCACCTTCTTGTCGGGGTAGTTAGGGGTAAGAAAGGAATATGGAAAGGTATTATACCCAACACGGGCAGAAGTACTCCTTTCCCCGGGGAGCGGGAGTCGGGGGGGGGGCGAGAGAACTTAGAAGCTGCAACGATTATAAGGAGCAAGAAAATAAAAAGAGACAGGGCTAGGGCTATCTGAGACCACATATAGGACTGCCTCCCAGATGGGAGACTAGTCTGATGCCTTTCCAGCCACGTCCCCAAAGGGATGTTTCAGGGTGTCTTGGCTAAGGTGTACTTGTATAACCCTCGGGCCTGGTCACCTCAGAGCTTTCAGTCCTTAGGTGAATCACTGTTATGCCTTATGACGTCCCTGTGGAACCGCAGGTTGAGGCCCACACAAGCCCCGTAGCCATGAGGCCATGGGACTACACATAAACTCGCTCACTCACTCACTCGCTCGGGATTAGGAAGAGAAACCGAAAGTACAGTTACTTAATTAACAGGAGCTTATATGCCAAAAGGCTGATTTGAGATAGACGTTTTAGTACCGTAAGCCAGGGGATTTGGTCCTGATGTTAGGCAGGGCCTGGGTCTGCAAACGGGGCTTCTGAATACCTAAACCTCGGCCACTGCTGAGGAGATGTTCGGAAGGCATCCCAGACTGCACTTCTGAACACCAGAGAGGGTTCAGGAAGATGGGGACATCTCCCTCAAATTCCTGACCCCCAGAAACCCCTCACAGGGAGAAGACAAGAGTGTAAGAACGTCTCCTCTACGCTCAGGTTCTTGAGACAAGGCCGGGGCCCCAGGCCCACGGCGAGAAACGAGAAGGAGTCCCTGATGCAGCTGCGATTACAAGCAGGGAGTCCACGAGAATATGAGAGGGTTCAGAAAGGTGGGGATGTCTCCCTCAGAATCCTGACCCTGAGAAACCCCTCACATGGAGAAGACAAGAGTGTAGGTACGTCTCCTCTACTCTCAGGTCCTCGAGACAAGGCCGAGGCCCCAGGCCCACGGCAAGAAACGGGAAAGAGCCCCTGACGCGGCCACAGTTACGAGCAGGGAGTCCACGAGGCAGGCAGCGAGAGAGGTTGTGGGTAACAGAAGTCTTACCTTGTGATGGATCAGTTCCCTGGTCTGGCTTCGCATGAAGGAGTCAATTTCCCCCAGGAGGGGTCTTACAAATCCTTCCCGGGTTTTGGCACCACTTGTAAGGGTTACTGTCTTGTGAGGTTACTGCCAAGTTTAAAATGAGGAAACTGAGGCCTGCATAAGAACAATTAGATGCCAATTTATTCGGCTCCCGGGCGAGGTTCTATGGTCCTGGGGAGAGAGGCCAGAGCAGTCACACCCTACTCCTCTTAGGCATGGGGTTTTATAGGGAGGGAAGGCGTTCTGATTGGCTGTGGAGAAACAGGATGTGGACGGGGCAAGCTGCTGTTGGTAGGTAGGCGGGATTTCCAGTGAGCGGGCTAGGTACCGAGTACAGAGCTTAGTGTTGAGTATAGAGGGGATTTCCAAGGCGGGCTAGGTGCTGGGTGCAGAGCTTAGTGCTGAGTGCAGAGGGGATTTCTAAGGTGGAGCTAGATGGTGGGCATATTCTGGTGACGTAATTTTCAGGCGGGGAGAGGGATGGGCGTGTCCAAGCTCCTAGCGAGGCAACCGGCCTTACACCAAAGTGCTAGGATTACGGGCATGAGCCACTGCACTCAGCCCCAGGCTGAGTTTTTATTTATTTTATTTTATTTTATTTTTGAGACAGAGTCTTGCTCTGTCATCCAGGCTGGAGTGCAGTGGTGCATACTCAGCTCACTGCAACCTCCAGCTCCCTGGTTCAGGTGATTCTCGTGCCTCAGCTTCCTGAGTAGCCAGGATTACAGGCACACGCCACCGCGCTTAGCAAATTTTTTTGTATTTTTAGTAAAGGCGGGGTTTCACCATGTTGGCCAGGATGGTCTCGATCTTCTGACCTCATGATCTGCCCGCCTCTACCTCCCAAAGTGCTATAATTACAGGCGTGAGCCACCGCACCTGGCCCAGGCTGTGTTTTTAAAAAGCACTTGGCCTCAGTGTCTTCAGTCTCTTGCCCTCAGGTATTATTCAGTTCTGAACTTGAGTGAACACTATTGGTCATTTTTGGTAGAGATTTGCAGGTAAGCATTTAATGTATTGCAGTTTGGGATATGTTTTACGTTTCTGAAGAAATCTGTGTGGGTAGTTGTAAGGACTTAGCTTTAAACCTAATCACCAAAGCATTATTCAGTTCTGAACTTGAGTGAACACTATTGGTCATTTTTGGTAGAGATTTGCAGGTAGGCATTTAATGTATTGCAGTTTGGGATATGTTTTACGTTTCTGAAGAAATTTGTGTGGGTAGTTGTAAGGACTTAGCTTTAAACCTAATCACCAAAGCAGGAACAGAGATTTAAGTCCCAAGATAAATTTTTAAGGTCGTTCTTAATCTTACTTGTTTCATAGACATTGAAGGACGTCTTCAAAGAAACACTTACCTGAGGATTTAATTAGCTTTAGTGCCATTCATTGATGGAATATTTTATATTCCTAAACTTACAGGAGCTAAGTTTTGTTCTTCTAAAGAGAACAAAAGTGAGAATTATTCTCTCCATCAAATGAGTAAGATTTGTTGGTGAGGTTATGTTGACATGTTTAGGTTGCATCCTGTCTGTTTCGGGGAACATGAATGGTATTTTCACTTAAGCAGCTAGACTGTCAAATTAGTTTCAAGTTATCTTTATTATTAGTCTACAAATAATATTACATGGACTTTCCTTAGATGAATTCAAATTGAGGTATCTTATAACAGATGATTGTTAATTTAACTTTAAAAGAGTTCTGTGAATTAAAAACATATAGTATATACACATAGATTCCTATTAGTTTTTCAGAAGCCTTTCCTTGAATCAATTTATGTAAAATTTGTATTTGCCTTTTACGTCTTAGAAAATGAAACTACCAATGGGATTTCGATATTCTACCATAAATTTATATAGAAAATGAGGCATATATAAAGTACCTAGGGCCTGCCACGGTGGCTCATGCTCATAATCCAGCACTTTGGGAGGTTGAGATGGGTGGATCACTTGAGGCCAGGAATTTAAGACCAGCCTGGTCAACGTAACAAAACCTTGACTACTAAAAATAAAAAAATTAGCTGGACTTGATAGTGCATGCCTATAATCCCAGCTACACCTGGGAGGCTGAGGCACAAGAATCGCTTGAGCCAAGATCACACCACTGTACTCGAAACTGGGCGACAGAGCAAGACTCTGTCTCAGAGTTAGTAAATAAATAATGTACTTAGCACAGGGATCAGCATGTGGTTGGTACTCAGCAAACTGGCAGTCTCTCCCTTTTGAGGACGTGGTGGGCATTATCCAGAGAGAATCCTTGTTAGGTGACATAGGTAGATATGCTCACCTATTTGATTAAGTACCTCACCTTCTAAAACTTTGAGCTCTTATTTTTTTTTCTTTTTAACCTATGAGGCCTGCCTTAATTACCCCACTGAATACTGCAACCTGCACCTCTGTATACCCACGTATATTCTTAGTCTTTCTTACTCTTCTGGTTTTTTTCATAGTATTTATCACCTGCTAACATACTCTATAATTTATTATAATATGTTTAATCAATCATTTAGAATTGTGCTTGGCACAAAGAGACTCAGATATTTGTTGTATGGATTCTGTTTCCCATGTAATAGAATAGAAACATTCAAGAAGTAGGGGACTTCTGAGTCACATAAATAGTCTAGAGCAGAACTGCACATAAAACTACCACTTAAAACCCTTTTATGATTTGCATATTCAGTAGCCTGCTTTTCTGCCCATTTTGTTTGAATATTATTACATCTTGTCAGCATCTGGTCATACTTAGAAGACCCAATAGCCATGTAGGTGTGTTGTCAACTGTTTCGTTATTGTCTCCAACTATTACTAAGGTTTTTCAGAGCCTCGTGTTCTCAGCTCAGTATTTTGGAAAATTCTTGCTGAAGAATATTTATGGTACTGCAATTGACACTAAAGTCTTATATTAATTATGAATTGTAAGGCTGTCGATCCTGACGCTGTCTCTACAGTGTGAATCCCTAGAAGTGGTGGAGACACGGCAGTTCAAGATAGAAGAGATTGGTCATAACCAGCCCAGACTCAGGAAATTTCAGGGAAAATCCCCAGACTCAGGAAATTTCCCACATTGTGGAAAAATGTCTCTTTGGCGTTAATGACCTGTTCAGCAGTCGTCAACTTCTCTCCTTTCCTAGGATGGCGTGCCTTCTTCCTTTGCGAAACTTTGGCTTAAAAAACATGCCACTTTAGGATGTGAGGGATGGTAAAATACCTGTAGTCATTTCCTGCAACAAGCTTGTAAGTGAAAACTATTAGGAATGTTCAAAAATAAATGTGTTGATATGTTGCACACTAACGTTTTTGTTACATAGTTTGCTAGGTAGATGTGTAGCAACAAAACTGCTACAGTTTACTATCACCCCTGTTCTTCAGGTGAATGAGTGTTGTACTCTTTTTTTTTTTTTTTTTTTTTTTTTAATGGAAGCAAATGCTTGATTGAGCTGCAGGAAAATGTTTTTAACTGTTTTCAACTGTTGAAGTATGTCAGAATTGTATTCAGAATTTTGAAAGGAGGGTAGAACTCCAGAGTTGCTATATAAAATAGAAGACTGAAACAGCAAACTAAAGTATTCTTTGCTGACCTATCTATAGAGACGTATGTTTGGGTGGGTGGTGGGCAATAATTTAGAAAAGTAACAGTAGCTTATTTATTATGAGTATTACTTTGAAGTGACTTTTTTTTTTTTTTGGAGACGGAGTTTCGCTCTCGTTACCCAGACTGGAGTGCAATGGCATGACCTCGGCTCACCGCAACCTCTGCCTCCTGGGTTCAGGCAATTCTCCTGCCTCAGCCTCCCGAGTAGCTGGGATTACAGGCACGCACCACCACGCCCAGCAAATTTTTATATTTTTAGTAGAGACGGGGTTTCACCATGTTGACCAGGATGGTCTCCATCTCTTGACCTCGTGATCCACCCGCCTCGGCCTCCCAAAGTGCTGGGATTATGGGCTTGAGCCACTGTGCCCAGCCTGAAGTGGCTTTATAAATCTACCTAATTGAAGTTCTTTATTTTATATAGATCCGCTAGCAGAAAAATATTTTATACCACATAGGTACAGTATGAATTCTAATTTAGAATGGCAGAGAGCCACGCTCAGTACATTGGCTTTGACAATGAATGTCAGAGCTGTAACACTTGTGTTTTCAGCTAGAGAATTAAAACCATTCTATTGCCCCGTCAGGTATTAGGGAGTTGGGTATGAAAGCGAAGCTGTAATATGTCATGTTTTAGTATTAAGCAATTGTTAGTAAACCAGCCAGTGTTAAGATAATACTCTGAAAGAATAGAACTTTTTAAACTGTCAAATTCAATATTTTCACTAGACTTTATTTTTAGAACAGTTTTAGATTTATAGAAAAATTGAGCAGAAAGTACAGAGTTCTCACATAACCTGTTATGACCCCATTAACAGCTTGCCATTGGCATGGTATATTAATAGTTGGTGAGCCAATATTGATACATTATTAACAACTTAAGGCCACTCAGTGTTGTATTCTGTGTGTTTTGACAAAGATACAGTGACATGTATCTACAATTGTAGTATAATACAGAACAGTTTCACTGCCTTAGACACCCCTTGTGCTCTGCCTCTTCATCCTTCTCTCCCTCCCTCTGTGACCACCATTCCTCCCCCTGCAGACTCCCTGCTCTTTCTGCTGTCTCTGTAGTTGTGCCTTTTCCAGAATGTCAAATAGTAGTTGGAATCATCCAATGATGTAGCCTTTCCGATTGGCTTTTTAAACTTAGCAATAAGCATTTAAGTTCCTCTATGTCTTTTTGTAGCCAAGTTTGGTAATTATGAATAAAGCTGCTATAAACATTTGTGTACAGGTTTTTGTGTAGACATAAGTTTTCAAGTCATTTGGGTAAATACCAAGGACCGCAATTGCTGGATCATATGGTAAGAGTATGTTTAGTTTTGTGAGAAACTGCCAAACTGTCTTGTAAAGTGACTGTACCATTTTGCATTCTCACCAACAGTTCCTGTTGTTCCACATCTTTGCCAGCATCTGGTGTTGTAAATGTTTTGGGTTTTAGCCATTCTAATAGGTGTGTAGTAGTATCTCACCGTTATTTTAACTTGCAGTTTCTTGAAGATAGATGATGTTAACCATCTTTTCATATACGTATTTGCCATCTGTATATCTTTGGTGAGGTGTCTGGTCAGATCTTTTGACTATATTTTTAGTTGGGTTTTCTTATTGTTGAGTTTTAACAGTTCTTTGTATATTTTGGGGATCAGTCCTTTATCAGATTTTTGTGAATGAATGTTTTCTCTCATTCGGTAACTAGCCTTTTCATTTTCTTAAGCAAATTAGATTCTGTTTGTAAATGCAATTTCTATCCTGGAGATTGTAAGAACTAGTAATGTAATACAGAAAGAAGAGTAGGACTGAGGAATCCAAAGATTGCTGAAGTTCCTTGATATTCCCTGGGCCAGTTTATGTATTCGGCCAGCCTAATAATATACCTAGGTATAATTGCTTGAATTTGAAATCCTTTTTATCTGGTCATTGCTAAACATAATGATGGAGCTTAGTGCTTGGTGGCCTCAGAGAATTGGTGATTATGTATTTTTGATCGCTTCCTTTGCTCTATTATATGTAATGCAGTGCATAAATGGAGGTTTTAATAGGATTCTTCACAAAATACACCCAATAATCCAGTTTGAATATTGTATCAAATAGATACTAAAAACACGAAATAATAAATGTGGGCCAGGCACAGCGGCTCATGCCTATAATCCCAGCACTTTGGGAGGCTGAAGCAGGTGGATTATGAGGCCAGGTCACAAGACCAGCCTAACCAACATGGTGAAACCCGTCTCTACTAAAAATACAAAAATTAGCCAGTGTGGTGACACATGCCTATAATCCCAGCTACTCAGGAGGCTGAGGCACAAGAATCACTTGAACCTGGGAGGTGGAGGTTACAGTGAGCTGAGATCATGCGTTGCATTCCAGCCTGGGTGACAGAGCAAGACTGTCTAAAAATAAATAAATAAATAATGTGCACTGGCCCAACAGTGTCCCTCTACAGTAAAGCTTACGTAAGAACTCCAACAAATAGCCCTTGGAAATCAGAAATTAATTGAGTTGATACGACCCTTTCTCATATTTTGACTCCTTTAATATCAGCCAATAGGCTCTCATTTTCAGACCTTTAGAAGTCAATTGTTTGACCTTGCTTACTGTATGTAAACATCACTATTTATAAGGAAAAAAACTGACAATCTCAAGACAGTTATCACATCAATTTAAGTTGTTTGAGATGTTGGTTAACTTTCTTAGGAGTACTGAGCTATTATAGGATTGTTCTCCCAGCATGGGAGATAAATAAACTGCTTATAAAAATGTAGTTTCTAGGGAAATGGTAATATAGCAGAAAAGTTTATTTACATATGTGGTTGTTTCACACTGCAAATTTGGGTTCTCAAATAGCTGGGTATTGGCATCCTTTCTTCAAGTGATCTGCCTGGCCTGTATAATCTTTTATACTCAGGCATTTTCATAGCGGAGTATGTTGTTTTGGCTTTTAATATTGTCCATGCAGAATCTAGTTCCATGAAAGGCATTAAACAATGTTCCTTTTTATAAAGAAGGAAGTGAAGGTGGCAAAAGCCAGGCATATGGGTTTTTTTTTCCTCCTTATCAGAGCTCAAACTGCCTTTTGTCTTTGGAACATCCGTTAAAAATGATTGTGCGTCTTTGTAGAAAAACTTTCCAAATTTAAAATACAGTGGTTATTTTGTCAATTGAGGGCTTTTCTGTACACTAAACTTCAACCTGGATTAAGATTAAATCTTAAATGAGAATTCTCATCCAGGTATTCTGTTCTCAGATCAAAGTGGGCAGTGGTGGCACAGATCTGGGTGATAATTCTGTGAATATGATTTGTCCCTTAAGCCACACTGCTTGAATAAAGCCTGGTTGCTCTTTTTTTGTTTGTTTTTGAGACAGAGTCTCGCTCTGTTGCTCAGGCTGGAGTGCAGTGGCATGATCTCAGATCACTGAAAACTCTGCCTTCCAGATTTAAGCAATTCCATGCTTTAGCCTCCCAAATAGCTGGGATTACAGGCACCCGCCACCACGCCTGGCTAATTTTTGTATTTTCAGTAGAGACAGGGTTTCACCACTTTGGCCAGGCTGGTCTTAAACTCCTGACCTTGTGATCCACCCGCCTCGGCCTCCCAAAGTCCTGGGATAACAAGCGCGAGCCACTGCGCCTGCCCAGGCCTGGGTGCTCTTAATGGCCAACTCACAGTTGTTGCCCTGAGATTTCCCTTTACCATCCTTTTAGGGGTTTCCTTGAAATCCCTCTTCTCTGTTGGGTTTCATAGGATCAGCATGACCATATAACTCGTGTCTTGTATTCTGTGCTTACCTTATTTTCTTTTTTGACGCATAGTCTTGCTGTCTCCCATACTGGAGTGGAATGGTGTGATCTTGGGTCACTGCAACCTCTGCCTCCCAGGTTCAAGCGATTCACCCAGCCTTCAGAGTAGCTGGGATTACAGGTGCCCACCACCACGCCCAACTGTTGTTTGTATTTTTAGTAGAGACAAGTTTCACCATGTTGGCCAGGCTGATCTCGAACTCCTGTCCTAGGTGATTCACCTGCCTTAGCCTCCCAAAGTGCTGGGATTATAGGTGTGAGCCACCATGCCCAGCCCATGCTTACCTTTTTATGGAATTACACTTACTTTGGTGTGAAGTATATTTCTTAGTAGCTCTTAGAAAAGGGGAGCATGGAAGATAGATTTTCGTGGCCTTTTTTTTTTTTTTTAAGATGGGGTTTCACCATGATGGCCAGGTTGGTCTTGAACTCCCGACCTCAGGTGATCCACCCACCTCAGCCTCCCAAAGTGCTAGGATTACAGGCGTGAGCCACCACACCTGGCCAGTTTTTGTGGCCCTAAACCCCCAAGGATAGTTTTGTTCTATTCATATGTCATTCCGCCCTTGGCTGAGTATAGCCTTCTTTGCTGGAGCTTTTTCTTTAGAGGATTTCTAAAGAAAATTGTTCTCTTGCCTTCTTGTTTCCAGTGTCGCTTTTGTGATGTCCAGAGCCATCTGATTCCTGATCCTGTTCTTTTGTTTTGTGTGGGTTTCTCTGTCTGCTAAAAGCAGCTTGTAAAATCTTCTCTTTGTCATCAGGTTTCTGAGGTTTCACAGTAGTGTAGGTTGACTTTTCATATATTCTGCTAGCATTAGGAGGACACTTTCAGTCTGGCAGCTTATGTTCTTCAGTTCTAGGAAGTTATTTGAAATCATTTTGTTGATAACTTCCTTTCCTTCACCATACTCTGTTCTCTGTGTAACTCTTGTTAATTGGATGTTAGACCCATTGAACTGGGACTCTGATTTTTTTAAACTTTGCTCATTCCATCTTGGTCCTTTTGCCCTGTTTGCGAGATTTTAACTTTATTTTCCCACCTTTTTTTTTTTTTTTTTTTTGATATGGAGTCTCGCTTTGTTGCTCAGACTGGAGTGCAGTGGCGCAATCTCAGCTCACTGCAACCTCCGCCTCCCAGGTTCAAGCTATTCTCCTACCTCAGCCTCCTGAGTAGCTGGGGCTATAGGTGCCCACTACCGTGCCCGGCTAAGTTTTGTATTTTTAGTAGAGACAGGGTTTCACTATGTTGGCCAGGCCGGCCTTGAACTCCTGACCACGTGAGCCACCACGCCTGGACTTTTCCCACCTCTCAGAATATTTTGTGTCTGTCATCATGTGTTTATTTTCTAACATCTCTATATGTTCTTTGAATGTCTTTTTTTTTTTTTTAGAACATCCTATTCCACATCTTTCATCTTTCATTTTTGTGGTCAAGTTTTCTTTTCCCTATATAGTTTTACTTGTTCCAGATTGCTTTCTGCTTGTTTAGCTGTCTTCCATGTTAAAGGCTTTCTTCAGATTATAATACTTGATTATTTGCTCATGATCAAGATTAAGAGAATACAAAGCTGAGTGGAAGCTCTGAAAGCATGGTGAGGCTTGTCTGCTGAGGCATCACAAGAGGGTGATCGGGTGTGCAGTTTGTGGGGTAACCCGCATATTAGTCTATCTGCAGCTTTTTGCTTTGTAACTCGTGAGCTTCTCAGGGGAAAATCTTCTAAATTCCTGCCTAAAGAGTATGTCTACACACTGAAATTTCTGTGCAGAACCCAGTGAGGGAAGAGACTGAGTGGCACTCCTGCTTCGTCAACCTGTTTGCTACAGGGTGCCCATAGCTTCAGATGTGCTTTTGACTGGCTTGGTTTCTCCCAGTCCAAAGACAGGGACAGTTACTGAGAGGCGTACAGTGAAGAGGGCTATCTGGGAATCTAACTTCTCAAATACTTTTACCCTTTTTCTCCTTGTTTGGGCTACCCCACTTCACCTTAACATCTGAGCAGGTAGCATAAATGAGGTCTGTTTTCAGCTTTTCTCACTGCTGGCTAGGGATTTGGTTTTCTTAGGTCATTTAAGTCAGTTACCATTGATTTTTTTTCTTTGGATTCTAAAACTATGTTGTTCCTTTTCCTGTCTTCCCTATCTATCCTGTGGGATCTTGAGGGTTTAGGGGTTTTCTTTTGTTTTTAATACCTTTAGTATTTTAGTTGACCTTTGGAAGGGAACAAAATTAGATATGTGATCAATCTGCCGTTTTAATAAGAAGTTCCTTTGGAAGCTTTAAGAGACTTATCCAAATGGTAAGACATTCTTGTGAAGTGCCTACTGTGTGCCAGACACTCTTGTACTTTCCATTTCCATCCCGTGCATGTAGTGTGCTCACTAAAGTCATAGTATATGCATAATTAATACAAATGGCGATTTAAGCAAACATTTGAGACAGTTGTACAGACATTAATATGGAAATTATGTCGGCTAATAAATACTTCTATTTGAACAAATCCCCTTAAAGAGTGGCATTAAATATAGTTATATGGGGAAGTATGTACTGAATGCCACCCAGTGATGCCAGAAATGGAACTGATCCTCATTATTCCTGTTGTCATGTTCTAGAAAGTCACCAAGAACACTGAATTAGCAAATACCGACCCATTGCTCCTTGGGGAAATACAGAGTTAGATTCAGGCCAGCCTCTGGTCTGAATTTGCATCAAACAAGCAATATACAACCTTGTTTTATTTGTGTTTTTGTTAAAGATACTTTATTTAATACATGTTGTTGATTTATTAACATTAAACTAATCACCAAAAGCACAATAACTCATGACTGAATTATTTAACACATGCAATTTTGCTGTAAGGTACATCATAGCCTTCTTGAAGTTAGGAGCTAGACATAGCACTTCAGCACTCTGTGGACCATTTTAAGCAGTGGAATTACCAAAAAAAAGCAAAAAACTGCAAGAAACATGGCAGTAAAAAAAAAACCATAAAGGACCTTACACTTATTTACAGTGTGAAAGCTGAAACAAGAAGGCAAAGCAAGGCCTGCATGGTTGCTCACACCTGTAATCCCAGCACTTTGGGAGGCTGAGGTGGCAGATCACCTGAGGTCAGGAGTTCGAGGCCAGCCTGGCCAACAGGGGGAAGCCCCATCTCTACTAAAAATATAAAAATGAGCTGGGCCCGGGAGGCTGAGGCAGCAGAATCACTTGAATCCGGGAGGCAGAGGTTGTAGTGAGCCGAGCTCACACCACTGTACTCCAGCCTAGATGACAGAGCAAGACTCTGTCTCAAAAAAAAAAAAAAAAAAAGATGGCAAAGCATGGCAGTGTTCAGCCTCAGCTGGGAATGTAAGTCAGGTGACTCAAATTGTTGACCCATCTGTCCATGTGCCTGAATGACTGCGGAAGCGCCCTGAGCAAATATTGATTTGATGGTTACATTTTAGTGAGTAGTTGAATTCACAAAAACAGAAGCTTGGAATAATGAGGAATGAATTATGTATTTTATCCCCAGTACCCCTGGCCCTATAGGGAAAGGGCATTCATAATCCCCTTAGAAGAAACAGTACAGATTTTGTGTGCATTTATGCAAGCAATATAAAAGCTGCTATTCTCCAGAGTTTTAGGTGGCCGGTAGAATCGATAATAGCCAGTAATGGTTAGCAATTTACACACATTACTTCATTGACTTTTACAACCTTGTGAAGTGGGTGTTATTTGTATGTAAAAGAAGGGAACATGTTTGAATGATTTGAGTAACTTAATCATGCTCCTACAGTAGATGGAGGAGTAGGGATTTGTCTGCCACCTAAAATCTTAACCATTACTCTGTATTGAATCAACTCCAATAAGAAACCTTATTCCTGCTACTAGGTAACTGAAGTTGTTTTGTGGGTAATGATCCTATGCTACAATCACAGGGATGTGAGTGTTACCCAATTTATTTTTTAAAATGTCATTCTCACTTTAAAAACAAATTGTCCTAATCATCGTTTTCATGATCATTTTAATATTTGTTTACTTGGAATTCTGATTCACTAATATGGTTAAAATATGAAAGATAGTATATTACAATCAATGAATTTTAGAACTGGAAGTGTCTTTTAAAAATTATGTAATAAAAGTTGGGTACAGTGGCTCACGCCTGTAATCCCAGCGCTTTGGGAGGCAGAGGCGGGTGGATCTTGAGGTGAGGGGTTCGAGACCAGCCTGACCAACATGCTGAAGCCCCATCTCTACTTAAAAATATAAAAATTAGCCAGATGTGGTGGCATGCACCTGTAATCCCAGCTACTTGGGAGGCTGAGGCAGGAGAATCACTTGAACCCAGGAGGCGGAGGTTGCGGTAAGCTGAGAGCGCATCATTGCACTTCAGCTTGGGCAATAGAGTGAGGCTCTCTCTCTCTCTCTCTCTCTCTCTCTCTCTCTCTCTCTCTCTCTCTCTCTCACACACACACACACACACACACATATGTATTTACTTTACATATGAGACAGTGAAGTTTATGGAAGTTAACTCACCCAGGTCACACATTTAGATAGTAAGACCAGTATCTAACGATCCAGTATCAATTGAACTCATTTTCTCTAAGTTTTATGTAGCTTCTTGTGTTTTACCCAAATTTTGTGAAGTAGTGGTACCCAAAGTTAAACCCAAATCTGTTGTCCTATCATGCACACCGCTTTTTAACTTTGACCTTCTGTAATGAACCACTGATAAGAGACAAAATTGCAGGAGAACAAGGGGAGACAACAGCTGTTTACAGAGGATACATGGGGAACTAGAGAGAGCCTGCCCATGAAAGCAGTCCCTCTGTGACCCTTCAAAATGCAGGCCCAGTGTTTTCAGAGCTCTAATTTTTCATAGGAAGCTGGAAAACTAGACAGTATGAAATATTGTCAACTGTGTCACTTTAAAACCACAGTGCAAGACAAAAACCAAAAATCAGTATGGGCCAGTTTTAAGCTCCCAGATTGAAACCTCTCCTTTTGAGGATTTCCCTTGTACTGCAGCTTTCTTTCTTCCACACCATTAGTGACTGTGAGAAGGTATCCCCGCCAGTTTCTAGTGACAACTTAAGTGAATTCTTTTGGGTTAAACTTATAAGTCAATAAACCATTAAGTGACTAGGTTCCGTATGGCTATTTACTTCATGAAATAATTTGTTTACATGTGTTTTGGCCACATATTACCTACAACGCTAAGATCATCTGTGTTTATTTCAAGTGAGAACTGATTAGTATTTTGAAGTTAAATGTAGAATTTTGCAGTCTCATATGGTAGCAGACTTGCCATCCTTATCTCATGCACACCGGGTTCTGGCATAGCTTTATCACTGCGGAAAACATGTATTTTATCTTGTTTCACCGCAGTTGACGTACACAGCATCTGCAGCCAAAAAGTGTTACTCACTCTCTTAGCCTTACCTTAGTTCTTCCCAAGAAACTAATGGGAGTCATGGTTATAAAAGCATTAAGTGTTGTAAAACTAGAACATTCTGAATCTAAAGTGCAGTTGTAGGTTGTTGATGAAAACTTCTTTCCATTAGTATTAAAGAGTAATTGATGACAATAAGTAACTAGAGAATTTGGTGGCATTCATCGATACATACAGAAAAATGAATTATAAATATACAAATAATTAAAATATGTAAATTAGAAATTCACAAACTCTGTGAATTTTCACAAACTGCACATGCCTGGGTAACCAGCACACAAAGTAAGAAATGAAATACCCATACTGCTATTAATTGGTATTTGGCTTTCTGTTTGGAAACTATTACATTTAGTGCTGCCGTGAGTAAGCGTGGTACGCATCTCCACTGGGTGTCTATCTAGGAATGGAGTAGCTGGGTCATAGGGGGTGTTCTCTTCTTCCTCTTCCTCCTCCTCCTCTTCTTCCTCTTCCCCTTCTTCTTATTCTTCGACAGGGTCTCACACTGTCACCCTGGCTGGAGTACAGTGGCATGATCACAGCTCACTGCAGTCTTGACTTTCCAGAATTGGGCAATCCTCCTGCCTCAGCCTCTTGAATACTTAGGATGACAGGGTCACCACTACCATGCCCAACTAATTTTTTGTCGTTGTTGTTACTTGTAGAGATGGGGTCTCCCTATATTGCCCAGGCTGATCTTGAACTCCTGGGCTCAAGCAATCCTCCCACCTCAGCCTCCCAAAGTGCTGGGATTATAGGTGTGAGCCACTGTGTACAGCCTCCATATGTGTACCGCCTCCATATGTGTACCTTTATGCTGCCAGTTTTCTAATGTATTTGAATCAATTCAAACTATACTAGCGATACATGAATTCTAGTTGTTCCACATGCTTGATCTTGGCTCTTTCATTTTAGTCATTTGTTTTGTTTCGTTTTTGTTTTGTTTTAAGACAAAGTCTCACTTGGTTGCCAGATGGGAGTGCAGTGGCAAGATCTTGGCTCACTGCAACCTCCACTTCCTGGGTTCAAGCAATTCTCCTGCCTCAGCCTCCTGAGTAGCTGGGACTACAGACATGTGCCACCACATTCAGCTAATTTTTATACTTTTAGTAGAGACGGGGTTGCGTCATGTTGGCCAAGCGGTCTGGAACTCCTGAAGTCATGTGATCTGCCCATCTAAGCCTCCCAAAGTGCTGGAATTACAGGCATGAGTCACCACACCTGGCCTCATTTTAGTCATTCTAATGGCTATCTCATCCTGGTTTGAATTTACATTTCCTGTTGAGTATTGAGGTTGCACACCTTTTCATTGCTTATTGGCTGCCTGGCTTATTCTCTTGTAAAGTACATAAACAAGTATTTGGCACTGACGTGGTAAACTTTTTCCTTAAACTGAGTTCTAAAAATAAATAGTGTGCATTTATAAACATTCTTATTCAAAGAGCAAGCAAGTTTGCCCTGTGAACTCTATTGCAGTAAATAACTGAGAAGTTGCTGATAAATCTATAAACCAAGATGACTTTGGCCACCATGATTGCCTTTCATATACATTTATAAACAAGAAGAAACCTTGAATGTTCTTTTCAGGCCACTAAAGCTACCAGCATTGGTAAGAAAAAAGAAAATAGAATTAGTAATAAATGCAAGTGTTGTTTTTTAGCCTTGGGAATGGCTTTTTGTCTCTTTGGTTTTATGAATTCTGATTGGTAACAGAATAAACTGTTAATTAGTAAAATATTACTAATGTGAAGAGTTAATTAGGGAAAAAAATGTAGCGTAAATTGCCCTTTTAAAAAAATGCTTATCTTTACAGTTAGGATTTGTTTTTTCTGCTTACAGAGGAATGCATGTATATATCTAGGAGTGGAATAGCTGGGTCATAGGGTGTTCTTTTCTTCTTTTTTGGTCAGAATTTCCAGAGTTACAGAAATTCAAAGTTTATCATATGCTCACCTCCCAGAGACAATTAAGTTTGATTTGTATTAATCCAGGTTTTCTTTTATAAATTTACTAACGTGTCACAAATGATAATATACTCTACATACTGTTTTGCCATTTGCCTTCTAACAATAATTGTTGTTACTAAATTTTTAAGTTTATTATCTGTGATAATTGGATACTCAATTATTGACTGTAAGAATGCCTTATTAAATAGATAAAAATGTAATTTGTATGCCAATTTTATTAACCTTCTAGATCCTTAAAATGGTTCATTTTCTGGCAAGGTTCAGTATAAATATTTCAGTTTACTCAAGATAGTGTTTCCCAGTACACAGAAAAATTGCAACTGGGGGGGGCGTGTAAGTGAAACGGGTGAAAGTGGCTCGAGTTTCCGCAATTCTTTTTATATTTGTGGCATTTGAATTATGATAATTCAGCTACAAAATTGGTAAATCTACTCTAAGTTCATTAGAACGTCTCTGGATTGAGCCTACACTTTGTAATATGATGGCAGCTTCTCCTCATCTCAGGTGGCCGGGTGGCATTCAGCCTCAGAACACCTGCATATCTGACTGGTCACCCAAAGATTATGCTTGTGTCCAGTTCAGCACTCAGTTTTATTGGGAATGTCGTTGAGTTTTTACTAAAAGCATGAATCCTAGTCTCTGATTGGAAATCTCCATGTGGATTTTTTTAAGCAGTGAGACTAATTTAAAAGTACAACCATTGGGCTATTTAAAGAGCAATATTATAAAAATAAAGTAAAATCTGAGGTATTCTGCTTTGTGGAGTAGTATAACATCTAATGTGCAAACAAAATCTTTATTTTCCCCTAATCTAGTGGCGACTTGTCAGGCAAATCATTATATTGTAAGGTCTGTAATCTCAACAAATCTCATCTTATATTTAAATAAGAATAACTGAGCTGCTTTTTCTTTACCCAAGTTGAATAAACTATATAATACTGGTGTTGCTAGATGTTGAAGAAGATGTATTCTTTTAATACCTTCACTGTAATTATGTTGGTGAACTCGGTCTGTTTCTAGGTTTGGGAATTCTCTTGAGTTTCTTATACTAAAAAGCAGTACTTTTCTTAAGACCACCTTCCACTTGTATCAAGCATTTCACCAAATATACTTTTCTATTCCAGCGAGACCAGGCAGAAGTCTCTCCATGGAGTATAGGCAGTTTTTCAGGAACGGAAAATAGACATTCTTCTCTGGAGGATTTTCTCTGACCAAAGTGTCACAGAATAGATATCCTTAATGAGAACTGGCGAATAGGAAAACATTGGACGTAGATGTCATCATGCAAAGGAGTGTGCTGTGGTGTGCTGTTTGCCACCCTTAATGTGAAGTACTAGTTTTAATAGCTAATCAAATAATGGTAGGATAAATTATCTTACGCTAGGGCAAAAAAAAAGGCGATTCAAAAGAACCTAACTATTAGATTTGTTTTGGAAACACTGGTAACCAAAGGAGCATAAATGTTAATGTCTCAGTCTTCTCTCCTTCAACAGTTGTGTGGGCAATCCAAATAAAATGACCCTGTTTTTCAGATGTTTCCACTAATTGTTTGGGAAAACAAAATTGTTTCTCATTTGTTCTTCTGGGAACAAAAAAAATGGAGCTTGCTTTCTTCAAACTGTGTAAATGGTCAAATTGCGTTTTTGTTTTTTAAACAGTCTTGTTTCCTGAGCTGAGAACTCATTACCAGACTTACCCTGCAGTTATGTTTTGTCTGCTAAATTAAAGCAAATCAAAACAAAACAAAAACAAAAAGCCCGCTATAATCTGTGTTTAGGTTTTTAGCAGTAAGGAACTACCTGTGACAGATGCTTAGCCATTGTCATGTGAACAACTTTGTTGTAATAAACATAAACAAGAGTTGCAGTGGGGGAACCATGGGAACTGATTGATCAGACTTTAAGGAGAGTCATTTACCATAAGCACCAGGACTGTTTAGGGAGTATCTGTTCAGGATGTTGAAAAGCTTAAAGTGTGTGATGGCTGTGGAGGTTCAGAGACTGCTGCAACTCCCCAGTGCCTGATGCCAGGTTTTATAGCAGCTTACGTTTTAGTTACAGTGGCTTTCTTTGGATGTCTCTCTTGTTACCTATTTTCCTAAATAATCTTTTTCTTTTAAGGGAATCATCATATAGGAGTGGGGAAAAACAGACTTCAGTGTTGAAACAAAATTTTGTGAAGGAGATTTAATGCCTTGCTTAGGAATATGCGTGGTTATGATTAAACTGATTCGGTGTTCAGTAGGGTCTTGAGCAGTGCTGCCAAGGATAAAAACGGCTTTTGCATGTATTTTATGGAATGTATGTAATAAGGCTTACCTTCTACTTGTGTTCATCAGCCATGTGAATAAACTCAGATACTACCTGTAGAACTTTATTGCTTGACATCTGACCTTGCAATTGCAGTTTTCTCTGTGCTTTTGAATTGAAGAATATTTTAAGCGGAATCCCTGGACGTCAGAGAGAAACAAGTTAAACATAAGCCTAATCAAAATCCCAAGATGTTTTGGAAGGTGGTTTGTTTTGTTTTCAGGGCAAGGTTTTTTTGTTCTTTCAGGGGCTCTCTGAAGTGAGACTAATGATCTTAGGGTGTCAATATTCATCGTTCTTGTTTCCTTGAGTGTGGGAAATTTATTAATCAGGTTGAGTAAAATATGAATCCTGCCCTAAGGGCTTTCCTACATAGTGGAAAAGCTGTGATTTATAAAGACACAGTGTAATGAACTAAAGTGATAATGAAAAGCCTTCGGCAGACTGGCTGTGTAATATATTTTAGGCAATTTACACAGGTTAGTTTGTTTAATTATTTTTGTTCTTGTCAGAATTGTCCTTTCTAATAGTAGGATCCCTCAAACTGCGCTCGCTGCTGGTGAAAGTAGGCTCCAATTTTTTCTTAAAGTTCAAACCATTCCTTTAAAGGTTAACAGATGTTTACTCTCCACTTAAGTCCGTGAAAGGTGATATTTAAGTATAGTCTTAACTAATTACTTTCCTTTTTGCCTGTAAACACCGCATTAAGTGCAAGTATATATGCATTTCTGTGGGTTTTTGACCAAAGCACACACCCATACCCCTTCCTGCCTCCCTGGAACTGGTTCAAGATTTGGAAAGAAGAGTTTGCTTGCGGGTGTTTCCCGTGTCTTATCTCTGAGTGAGCATATGCCACGGTTGAATTTATTTTGACCCTTTCATTTTAAATTTGGAACCGAAGTAAGAGTTTAAAGTGCAACAGGAGAAGAGAGTCTGCTGAACTTTAGACATGAGGGATCCAGGGAGGAAGGTGCGTAAATACATCCCGAAGCTTTCTTTAGAGGTTTTCTCATACAGGTGACTGTTTTTACACATGTACATTATTGTAAACTAATAACTACTACTCAAAGGAATATTTAAAGCTATATGAAAATGTATGGGGCACTTATATCATGTTCATGTGCTGAATTTTAGTAGCTGTGTCTCTAGTATTTCACACTTTTTACATTAATAGCAGAATAAGAAAATTCTGAATTTTTATTTGAAAGCCTTTTAGGAAAGCTTAGGCTGGGTATTTGCAAGGGGAAAAATGTATCATGTGTGATTGATCTTCAAGGGAATGATGAAAAAGTATATAGGTATTTTCTATAGCATCAAATAAAGAGACCTATAAATGGTTATTAGGTAACGGTTACCCAGGTCCTCCTCAGAGTTCAGAATCAATTGTTTCTTTACTGATTATTATTTATGTTTGTTCATTAGTTTTAAGTACATTTGCTTGCATTTATAGTAGGCTGAACTGATTTCTTTCGTGACTGATCTTTTCCAGAGCCTGGCCCAACTAGAGAATCTGTGCAAACAGCTGTATGAAACCACAGATACAACCACTCGACTCCAGGCAGAGAAAGCCTTGGTTGAATTTACCAACAGCCCTGATTGCCTGAGCAAGTGCCAGCTACTCCTCGAAAGAGGAAGTGTGCGTAAGATCTGAAAATCCTAAAGGATAACAGGCGCTTAGGAAACTTTATTCTGGTTCTCTGTGTAGGGATGGCTTGGGATAGCTTCTGTTCCCTTATTTTTCTCAGTGTCCCTGACTTATTTTCACTTTTAAAAAGCACCGTAGCTGCCAGATTGGCAAAATGGCCATACATACAGCCTCATCAAGAAAATCTCTTTGAACATGTTTTTCTGTTCTGTCATTTTTCTTTTCTTTTTTTTTTTGAGACGAAGTTTCGCTCTTTTTACCCAGGCTGGAGTGCAATGGCGCAATCTCAGCTCACTGCAACCTCCGCCTCCTGGGTTCAAGCAATTCGCCTGCCTCAGCCTCCCGAGTAGCTGGGACTACAGGTGCACACCACCATGCCCAGCTAATTTTTGTATTTTTAGTAGAGACGGGGCTTCACCTTGTTGACCAGGATGGTCTTGATTTCTTGACCTCGTGATCCACCCGCCTCAGCCTCCCAAAGTGCTGGGATTATAGGTGTGAGCCACTGCACCCGGCCTGTTCTGTAGTTTTTCATCCTAAATTTCCAGTACTTATTTTCCGCTTTTACATTTTTTTTTTTTTTTTGAGACAGAGTTTCGCTCTTGTTACCCAGGCTGGAGTGCAATGGCGCGATCTCGGCTCACCGCAACTTCCGCCTCCCAGGGTCAGGCAATTCTCCTGCCTCAGCCTCCTGAGTAGCTGGGATTACAGGCACGTGCCACCATGCCCAGCTAATTTTTTGTATCTTTAGTAAAGACGGGGCTTCACCAGGTTGACCAGGATGGTCTCGATATTTTGACCTCGTGATGCACCTGCCTTGGCCTCCCAAAGTGCTGGGATTATAGGCTTGAGCCACTGCACCCAGCCTCTGCTTTTACATTTAAGTGCCACATCCTATCCTTTCCAGAATAAGATAGGGTTGTAGATAAATGACCTTTTTAATCCTAAGTCCTAGTACAAGATCTTCAGTCTTCTCTGTGTTTTGCACCCTCTCTGCCATGGCTACTGTTTATTGCCTTACAAGTCCAGGAAAAGTGACCTTGACAGTGAAATTACAGGAGACCATAGGATTTTATATGGGATTAGAACCTCCTCCAGCTTAAAAATGGCATTGCAGTCATCAAAATAATGTTTCTAATGAGGTTTAATTTGATAAAAATCACTATCTTTGGCAAGATGGCCACAGTCCTACGAAAAGGCATCATGAGAGGCAGATCCCAGCCTGACCTCAGCAGCAAGCACTAGGCTTCTTTCAACAAAGTGGCAACATGAAATGCAGTCCTCATATTTTTCCTAATGCTCAAACAGCTTCCCAGTTGTGCTTACCTATGTTACCCTCTTTCACGTATGAAAGGGAAAACACCAAGAAAAGGCACATATATTAGTCTTCATTCTTCTATGTATGGAAAACATGAAAATAGAAAAGATCATGCCATGTGGTATTCTGAACAACAGTAATCCCTAAAGAACTGGTTAATCAAAATTTGCTTTTCAAAAAGTAGCCTTAAGACTGCAACAAAATGTAAAAAAATGAAAGTTAATTAGTAGAGAGGATACAATTCTAGGTGAGTTTATTTTTTATTAAATTAAATTGTTTATACAATAAATAGAACAAATTATAATTGGTTGAAATTACCGCTTAGAGGTGGAGGAATGTGACTTTCCCCCCAAATATCTGAATGATACCAAGTCATGGTCAGAGATTGTGTGGTGGTCTAAGTTTTATGCATATAGTGTTTCATATATTTCTCTTAAATCACTTGGTGTTTGGATTGATTCACTTGTATTTGTCCTGTGGGAGATACCCAGCTTCCTCTGCCAGCTGACTCCTGCCGGAGCGACAGTATAGTCTCTCTCACCACTAATCTTATACCTGGTGGTATTATGTAATACTAACATAAATGGATAGCCTGAAGGACTACCATCTTTTAATTTTTTTATTTTTGTTTTTTTAAGACAAGGTTTCACCGTGTTGGTCAGGCTGGTCTTGAACTCCCGACCTCAGGTGATCCGCCCGCCTTGGCCTCCAAAGTGTTTGGATTACAGGCGTGATCCATCACGCCTGGCCAGGACTACCATCTTCAGGACTTTCTGTTTCATAGAAAATTGTCCTTGACCCTTGATTAAAATATTTTAATGGTCTGAGCCTGTTGCTGTTTTATGGCATTATATTATAATACAGCCACATGGAGGAATTCTTCCATGCCTCCTTATGCATTGTGATCGAGTGGAATGCTTTGATTCTCCATAAGTTTCAGACTTGTTAAAGCGACATTTGAGAATGTGATAAACCTATTCCATTGCTTAATACTTCTTTTTTCCCTAATATCATGCCATGAAATATTTTGAGGTGATACTGAAATATCATTATACAGATACTGAGGGGAGATTTCTTGGTAAAATGAGGGGAGAGACTTTTTTTTCCAATCTCTTTCTGAAAAGATGCCCTCTAGTGTCTGTCTCTCAGAGTGAAGCAGATGTTTGTATTACATTCACATTGATCGTGCTGTTCACTTTATCTTGCCTGTTGTTCATTGTTGAAGTCAGCTAAATAAACTTATGCTGTGTGGTTCATTTTTCCTCAGAGCAATAGACTCTAAAATCCAGAGGATCAAGTATGCCAAAACTGATTGCCTTTTCTTGAATCTGAGCACAGATCTCCAAGTAAAAAACCTTGTGACTGGCTTGCCGAATACAATTTTAAGTCCTTTTTCCCTCTCTTTTCACAGTCCTCTTATTCCCAGTTACTGGCAGCTACATGCCTTACCAAGCTTGTATCACGCACAAACAACCCCCTACCATTGGAACAGCGAATAGATATTCGTAAGTGAAGAATTTTCTGTTCTGTCTTGAAGAAAATAGTTTGTTTAGTGATGGACTAGTAATAGTCAAATATATTTGTTTGTTCAGTGACATGCTGAGATTGCTAACCATACAGAATGTCTAGAATCCAATTTGTTTCCAGAATTTTGAACTTATGAAAGTGAAGGGCCCAACACAATTAATTCTAGATAAAGCTCTTTACTGCCACTAATAACTAAGAAAAACATTGTTAACAATTTTGAATTCTGTGTAGACCACATTATTTAGTTACCTGGGAGTAGAGTCAAGGCCGCTATACTGCAAATTCTTCATGTGACAAAATAAAATTAGAACACCTACTAATCTTAAATTTGAGGTCTCAGTAGCAGAAATGATTAAGACACTTTGTGTTGAATAGTCTACATTTATAATTTCCTGGCCATTTAGCATGTCTGAAGATACACGCCCTTCTCTGGCAGAGGTTTCTGTTACATGGATTGGTTTTTGTTTGTGTGTTTTTTTAATAGGGAACTATGTGCTCAATTACCTTGCCACTCGGCCGAAGTTGGCTACTTTCGTGACACAAGCACTTATTCAGTTATATGCCAGAATCACAAAACTGGGCTGGTTTGACTGTCAGAAGGATGACTATGTCTTCAGAAATGCAATCACAGACGTCACAAGGTTTTTACAGGTACAGTGTATATATTTGATGTAATGGGAATGGGAGAACCAGCATGTGTGTGTGTATACACACACACACATATGCACACACACACACAGATAAGCACATGCTTATCTGCTTTTTAAACATGTTATAAAATGGAATTATTTGATATATTCTCTTCTGCATGTTTTTACCCTTAATATGTCTTGGCAGTGTTTGCATGTTAACAAAAACAACCCGTGTCTCATCCTTTCAAATTCCTATATATTTACTTTCTTTTTTTTTTTTTTTAAACTGTTAAATTAATACTTCAGTGAATAGCCCAGTACATATATTTTGAATAAGTATGTTTTAGGGTTAATTCCTAGCCTTGGAAAGATATTTCCAAGTTATCCTCAAAAAAGCTATACAGCATGCCCTTCATAATGATGGTTTGATCACCAGTAGACCACATACACAACAGTGCTCCCATAAAATTATCATGGAGCTGACAAAGGAGCCTAGTGACGTTGAGCTGTCTTAGTGTCGTAGCACAATTTATTTATTAAGCAAATTTAGTGTAGCTTAAATGTACATATGTATAAAGTCTATAGTGGTGTACAGCAATGTCCTAGGCCTTCACATTCACCCACCACTCTCTCACTGACTCACCTGGAACAACTTCAATCCTGCAAGCTCTGTTGACAGTGAGTGCCCTGTACAGGTGTACCTATTAACAAAAAATATTTTATACTGTATTTTTACTTTATCTTAGCTATGTTTGGATACTAGGACAGTCACTTGCTGTACAAGTTGGTGCCTAGGAACAATAGCCTATATCATATAGCGTAGGTGGTAGTAGACTGTACCATTAGGTTTATGTAAGTACATTCTATGATGTTAACACAACAATAAAATTCCCTAATAACACATTTCTTAGGATGTGTCACCATTATTAAGTGACTCATGACTGTATCTACTTTATACTTACACCAAGAGTTTATAAGAGGACCTGCTTTCCTATACCTCAGCCCTGGAAGCTAAACTTCAGTTTTTCCAATTTAATAGGTTAAAAAATTGGTATCACATTATTTGGGTTATGAGTGAGACTGGACAAATTTTCATATATGTATTTGTTGCTTCCATTTGTTTTTCTGTGAACTTCTGTTTATATTTTAAGCACATTTCCTTAGGTGTTTTGCCTTTTGCTTATTGTCGTATACCGTCTCTTTGTAAAGTGTGTTGCTTACTTGTCATTTAGCTTAGTAAATGTGTTCTGCAGTTCACGTTTTTTAAATGTATATGCTATAATGCTAATGGGAATTTTTTAAATGTAAAAGTTTTAAATTTTGATGAAGTCAGATTTGCGAGTCTTCCTTTGTGGTAACCGGTTTTATGTCTGGCAAAACAACAGTTTTAAACTATGATTCCTTGCTGCCTTGTCTAGGCAGTTTCATTAGGGACACAGTAACCCATCATTCAAAAGTATGAGTGCGTTCCAGATGCCAAAACCAAGCACACATGACAACTCTTTCTACCCTATGCTTTTTTTTACCCAGGATAGTGTTGAATACTGCATCATTGGCGTCACAATTTTATCTCAGCTAACCAATGAAATTAATCAAGTAAGTGCTACAGCCTTCCTCATTGAAGTAAGTGCCATGTTTTTTCTTAGTATTGGTGTTTTCTGCTGTGTGTGGGATGATCTTTTTTGGCAGTTGTGTGCTTTGCGGTAAGTGATTAATGCCCTTTTGAAACAAAATAGTTCCATTGGGTTTTCCTCTGTAAGTGCAACTCACCTCACTTTTTGTCCTGTTCCCCTTCTGACTCCAGGATATTTCCCCCTTGTACCTTAGCTTTTTTGGTTGGTATTAATTTTCATTATTGAGATAAAAGCAGTCAAAATCATAACGAAATACTGCCTTGAGCATGAAAGAGAATGACTTCAAAGAAGGGGCTGGGCGCTGTGGCTCAGCACTTTGGGAGGCGGAGGTGGGTGGGTCACGAGGTCAGGAGTTAGAAAGCAGCCTGACCAACATAGTGAAACCCTGTCTCTACTAAAAATACACAAAATTAGCTGGACATGGTGGCGGCCGCCTGTAATCGCAGCTACTCAGGAGGCTGAGGCAGGAGAATTGCTTGAACCCGGGAGGTAGAGGTTGCGGTGAGCCGAGATGTTGCCATACTCCAACCTGGGTGACAGAGTGAGACTCTGTCTCCAAAAAAGAAAAAAAGAACCATAAAGGTGGACTTTGCCCCTTCTGCTCCTCTATACCTTGAATTTTTTAAATAGTCATTGATGTGACAGAGGATTACAGAGGAAACACCAGTGGCTTTTTGCTCTGGCTATATTTTAGTCATTTACTTTTATGCAGCTAAAATTTTGTGATTATGAAATAGACCCGTATCAATATTAGTTATAACATCTTACCCTTAAGTTGGCAGCATATTAATTATATTGGCATTACTGTTGCTATTGCTCATAATTATGCAGGCATTTTTATTAATCTTCAGAAATCTTAACTGTGAGTTTATCCTATTTCAAATGTGTTAGCTTATAGCCTGTGAAAATCGGGAGTCCATGTTGTGTTCTCTAGCCATGTGCAATCCCCATTGTGATCTGTAATTGCCAAAATAATAACAGCTTACACTTTTGAGTGATTACTGTTAACCACCGTTCTAAGCACTTACAGTCAATAACTTTATTCTCAGAACAGTCATATGAGGTAGATACTGTGGTTGTCCCATTTTATGGATCAGGAAACTGAGGCACATAAATGTGAAATTATTTGCCTAAGGTTTCAAAAGCAACAGTGTGAATCGAACCCACATAGTTCTTATTCTAGGGCTTGTGTTCTTAACAATTAATGTACTATTTAACTACCCTTACCTTCACAGTAGAAGAGCAGATGCATTAACTGAGGATAGAGATTGTGGGCAGAATCTTTTCCCCTTTGAAGCTTGGCCCTACATAGTACATCAATTTTGATATATACATATATATAAAATATATATAAAACTTTTTAAATATTTTACTTTTCTTGAGAAAATGATGAAATTGTGTAGAGCATTGAGTGTGTAGTCATTCTCTGCATTTTGATCAGTATAACAGATTATATGATATATAATCAGCAATACCTTTATTATCAAGACACATGATAACACAATGACAGAAGCAAGAATTGGAGAATATTTTCAGCTTTTAAATCATTTGAATTTGTCATTGTTTTGTGGTTGTCAGATTCAAAAAAGAAAGCATATTTCTGTCACTATTCTTACCTAGAACCTAGAAATAATTTAAGGAAGACTTGATTGTCAGTAATCTTGCTGCTTTACACTTTAATGTGGCAAAAACAAAACGAGTCTCCTCTTGGATGAATTCATCAGCAAATAGGAGAGATTTAAGCTTTCAGTAAGTGGTTAGACTGAAAATACTCCTGACAACCTTGAAATTATTTTATCCCACATGTTGAGTACCTACTCTGTGTTAGAACTAGTTGCATACTAAAGAAGTAAAAGATTTAGCTCTTGCTGGGTGCAGTGGCTCACGCCTGTAATCCCAGCACTTTGTGAGGCTGAAGCAGGCGGATCACGAGGTCGGGAGTTCGAGACCAGCCTGACCAACATGGTAAAACCCTATCTCTACTAAAAATACAAAAATTAACCGGGCATGGTGGTGCATGCCTGTAATTCCAGCTACTCAGGAGGCTGAGGCAGGAGAATCACTTGAACCCAGGAGGCAAAGGTTACAGTGAGCCAAGATCATGCCATTGCACTCCAGCCTGGGCGACAGAGTGAGACGCCATCCCAAAGAAAAAAGATTTTGTTCTTAGCCACAAAAACATTTATAAGTTAGCTAAAAAGACAAGAACTGCAAAATAAGAGACCACCATTTAAATTGTTTTCACTTCTGGTGTATAGGCAATATGTTGAAATAGGTTAGAAAAGGAGGCAAATATTACAGTCTGTTGTCATTTGGAAATTCTGCAGTAACTTCAGCTTTGAGGGTTTTTTGAGTTTTGCTTACCAAAATCAAAGCCTGTTACTCTGTCTGTAGGTGTTTAAGAGACAGGATCTCACTCTGCTGCCCAGGCTGGAGTGCAGTGGTGCAATCGTATGTAGCTCACTGCAGTTGTGAATGCCTGGGCTCAAGGCCCTCCTGAGTAGCTGGGACTTACAGGCATGCACCACCACACCAATTTTTTTTTTAAGTTTTCAGAGGTAGGTGGGGAGTCTCACTGTGTCTGCTCCTGGGTTCAAATGATTCTCCTGTCTCAACCTCCCAAAGTTCTAGGATTATAGGGGTGAGTCACCATGCCTGGCCCATTAAGCCAGAGTACAACATGACAGTAATTAATAGTAATGTCTGCCAACAGTTTAGGTTTATCTCCCTGAATACAGAGGAAAATAAGAATTTGCCGCAGAGATACCCATCCTTTTGCTTTCCCTCTGTAAGCTAGAAAGAAAGGATATCCTGGCTCTCAGCGGCTTATATCCTCCATCCTTTCACTAGATACGGTTTCACAATCATGTAAATGTCAAAAATGTACTTTATGTTCATGTTGCTCTTATTGGAAATCCTAGCTTATTTGAAGGCTGCATGAAAAATTCTTTTTTTTGCAATTAATTCTTTGCATTGGTTTTTCTTTTTCTGCACAGGCAGACACCACTCATCCTTTAACCAAGCACAGAAAAATAGCCTCCTCTTTTCGTGATTCATCATTATTTGATATCTTCACACTTTCCTGCAACTTACTAAAACAGGTGAGCATGTATTTTGGGTCATGTTTCCCAGTTTCTTTTGAAAGAATGAGAATGGATGGGAACTTGTTAAATGTCAGCTTTTAACTGACACTATGAGAATTTACACATCATCTCTTACATAAGACTTAGAGAGGTGTTGAAAGAACTGGTCAGAGTGACCACTGAGGTTGGAGAAATGATGGCCACTTTTCTGTTTCAGATCAATTCCCCTAGGTAAAGAGCAGTGAGTGAGTACTTATCCCATACTCCTTATCTTAAAGGAATCTAGTTTGCCTAACTCAGAGTTTGAAGTTCTGTTGTTGTTATTTTTATAACCACATAAAATCTTTCTACATGGTGTGAAAGCATGTTAGTTTTACAGTGTTTGGATTCTTAGTGCTCTGAAAGCAGATTTAGACTACATTGTTAGCATACAGAAACCAGGCTGGTTCCCCTGCCCCCTGCTGAGTTAAAAGCAGCACATAAACAAGCAACATCTGTAAAGAAAAGTAGATTTTGAATTTTTAACATCCATTTAGATTTAATAACCTGGAGGGTAGACAGTATCACATAAGGAAATTACCTGTGTTAAAGTCGAAAGTTGGTGTTTCAGTTCATTTATTGATAGAGCTGAACTGAGAAAGAAGTGTTAAGCTGAGAGTTCCACACAGTTGCAACCCAGCTTGGATACTTTGTCCTACAGAAAACTAAATAGGGTTTGCCTCTGGCTTTTTGTTCATTTTTGTGGTTTTGTTCTCATTTTCTAACATTTCCCAGTTTTAGTTTTACAAGCCAGTTTGTATTCTTTCTGTTTTCCCTTTTATTCCAGTTAATGATATTCATCTTTTTCCTCAATTACGTAGTTTTACCTTAGAATTCCCCACTTAGGGAGGCCGAGACGGGTGGATCATGAGGTCAAGAGATCAAGACCATCCTGGTCAACATGGTGAAACCCCGTCTCTACTAAAGATACAAAAATTAGCTGGGCATGGTGGCGCGTGCCTGCAGTCCCAGCTACTCGGGAGGCTGAGGCAGGAGAATTGCTTGAACCCAGGAGGCGGAGGTTGCGGTGAGCCGAGATCACGCCATTGCACTCCAGCCTGGGTAATAATAGCGAAACTCCGTCTCAAAAAAAAGAGAATTCCCAAATAATCCTCGGGTTAAGCAAAGCTGCCTGGCAAAAGCTGTTGCGGGGAAAAGGTTTTGAGAAAACTAAGCATTGAATTCTTACCTATACTATCGGGAACAAATAATTAGCCAGCCAGTCTTGGAGGCCCAGCTGGTATAACCTTGCAATGGGACAGGCACAGTAGCTATGGACAGTACTCACCTGTAGTCTGTAGGTATATTGCAGATGAGTAAATAAAATTCAGTGATGATTTTAATTCTGGTTTGAAAGATTTTTGGTGATGGTGGTGGTGAAAAAGAGGAAAGAAAGTATGGCAGGGTATTAAGCATCCTCAGAGCTCCCTCCACAGTTTAATCCCATTCCTGTCTAGAAATAACTAGGATCTCACATGCCAGTAAAATGACCACAGGACCCATATTGCCTCAGAATTCTCTGTGGCCATTATGTCTACGTTATGTGAGGAATAAGTATTAAAAAGGGGCTTTCTTTAAATACCAACTTCATGTTTTTATAGTAAACATATTTTCATAGTATATAAGGAACCAGGTATTTTCATAGTGATATTAAGGTGATAGAAGTCTTTGAAGAGAAGGGGACATTTTACTGTGCTGAACTACAGCCCTCCTTTTCTGGCTTAATAGGCTTGTCGAGTCTGGGAGCAAGCTGGGAAGAGAGGAGTGATTTTTGGGGGCTCATTATGTGGTCATTTTTACAGGCTTCAGGAAAGAATCTAAACTTGAATGATGAAAGTCAGCACGGCTTGCTCATGCAACTGCTCAAGCTCACTCACAACTGCCTCAACTTTGACTTCATCGGCACTTCAACTGATGAATCCTCAGATGACCTGTGTACAGTGCAGATTCCCACCAGCTGGAGATCAGGTAACAGAACTTCCTCCATCTCAAAGGCTGTCACTCCCCTACAGAGTGTCTGTAGGATGATCTGTAGAACTCCTGTGTATTCTGAGGGAGAACTGAGAAAAAATTCTGACTTTTCTTTTTAAAGACAGAGTCTCACTCTGTCACTCAGGCTGGGGTGCAGTGGCACGATCACAGCTCACTGCAACCTCAACCTCCTTGGCTCAAGCAGTCTTCCCATCTCAGCCTCCTAAGTAGCTAGAACTGTAGGCATATGCCACCACACCCAGCTAATTTTATTTATTTATGTTTTGTAGAAGTAGGGGTGTCACTATGTTGCCCAAGCTCATCTTGAACTCCTGGGCTCAAGTGATCCTCCCACCTTGGCCTCCCAGTGCTAGGACTACAGGTGTGAGCCACCGTGACCGGCCAGTCACATCTGTTTTATAATATGGGGAAGGTTGTTGGAGTAATAGACCTCCCAGTGTCAAAGAACTTTTAAAATTGCTGATTAATAATAGATCCGTGTTTCACCTTCTTGGACTAACTGCCTAGAGACTTCTTTAATCTATTCGGGGTAATATCTATCTTTAAAAACAAAATCAAACAGAACAACTTGTTTTTATGTTTGTCTTTGTGTTCCAGAAGGATAAAATTTTAAATTATTTTTATGGACAGAGGTGTTTGGATTGCCTTAAATTCTCTGAGAATCGAAAGGAAGAATCTGTTTCTTAGAGAAGCTAATAGTACTTTCCAAAAACAGAAAAGAAAAAGGAAAACCAGAAAGCCCCTATTTGCTTATCACTTCCACATGAAATAAATATTCTGTAAGCTAAGTAGGCAGAAGGATGTGCTCCCTGATCTACAGTGCCGGAAGTATGCATACCTAATAAAGTGATGTCTTTTGTCTTTTTCTTCCCCAGCATTCTTAGATTCTTCAACTCTGCAGCTGTTTTTTGACCTGTATCATTCCATCCCTCCTTCATTTTCACCTCTGGTGAGTCAGGACCACTTTTCTTAATGCAAACCTATTTCTAGAAGATAGCAATGGTGAATGAGCCTTATGTTTATTTGTTTTATACAATTATAGAAGTAAAGCATAGAAATAGTAGGCTAGTTATCTAGTCTTTTGAGATTAAGCTTGTAGCCTAAAGGTTCTAGCCTTAAAGTCTTAATTATTTTTAAATTATTCCTGTCTAAAGGCCAGTTCCTGCAGATGGTCAAGCTCTTTTGGGTCTCATCTTTTATCTGACTTTATGCTATTTCTCAAATATCCACAGGCTAGCACATGGGGATTCACCTAGTTGAACTATTAAGACTGTCTAGTTGAACTATTAAGATTGTCCTGGCTCAGAAAACCCCTCAGGCGTACATTAGATTATGATAAATGGAATTTGTGATGGGAAGGCTAATTTGCATACTTACCCTGAATAACATTTGAAAGCTATTGGGAATGATATATTTCTCCTTTAAAGCCATAATTAACCTAAAACTTCAAAATTCATTCAGGTTCTAAAATACTATTAGTCTGGTATTTCAGATTGTTGGTGTAAAATACCGGTTGGTGTTATACACAAAATATATAAAGAAAACACAGTGGGGTAACGAGTGGTGGGCATAGTATTTGTGCAGTAGAGGACTTTTCTGGTCATTGTAGCACTTCTCCAAATTAATATAGACCTTCATTTTAGCCGAAACGTGATTCAGTGTTGTTGAGTATATTGTTAAGGTTACTTCAAGAAAAGGTAACACAGTCAAGAGGGATAATTAAGAAAGGACTACTTACAAAGGTGTGAGTACAATTAAGTGACACCAACATGGAGTGGCAGTGCATGCCCCTGGGGCTGGCAATAGAGGAGAGCCTCAAAGGGCAAGTGAAGGAAACCTGGAGAGAGCTGAAGCTGTGTTGTAGAGGAGGGCTGGACAAGAACTACAGCCATCAGTAGAGAAACTGCTGCATGGTCATAGCCAGCTGGATGGTTGGAAGAGGAGTACCTCGTTCTTTCTACCCTCTGAGCTTCTGCTGGTACTTTCCATTGGTTGAAGCAAACTAGAAGCCAGAGGGCAAGGGAGCTTGGCTGCTGTCCTCAACAGAGGTCAGCCTCCTAGGGAACAAGGCGGGGTGGAGAAGGGTCAAAAGTAGATCTAGAGGGGCAGACAGAGAGTATAAATATCTAACACAGCAAGAACGAGGAAATGTCTTCAAGGGTAAAGCTGCCTTTTTTTTTTTTTTTTTTAGGGCCCAGATATGATATGCTTATTTCTTTATATCATGTAATGAAATAAGCACAATATATTGCATGTCAAACTCAGATTAGCCAAGAAAAATAAATCTAAAACTTTAAAGTACAAATTGCTTGGTATTTTCATGGGCAAAATATATATCTTAGCAAGAACAAAGATGCCATTGGAGTGGTTAAAGGGAATTTGTACCTAAGAAAATTTCCAAATTCGGAATTTAATGAGCTGCTATGGTCTGCTTGGATCTGTGCCCTTTTCTTTTTCTAAAATAATGTTGTTTCAGATATTTTAAAGAAGAATATTGTAGCGGAGGAATGTTTCTGGTAAAAATATCTGTACAATCTTTAATCATTGTGTTTGGGTTTTCCCCTGCATTTAGGTATTATCCTGCTTGGTACAGATCGCCTCAGTCAGAAGATCCCTGTTTAACAACGCAGAGAGGGCCAAGTTTCTCTCTCATCTTGTAGATGGTGTTAAACGAATACTGGAAAATCCACAGGTAAGTTTTTCTGAGAATGTACATCCATATAGAATTAGTGTATGCCCAGCTGTTATGAGTCAGAAGGAAATCCATCCCGAGGCCCAGTAAACAATTCAGTCTGTTGTTCTTCAGGGAAGGTCGGTGTGAATCTCTATTCATAGGCCAGTTCTGAGAGTATTTGCCCAAAAGAGGAGCTCATATCCTCCAGCTTCAGAAATGTAGGCGTTACGGGAAAGAATCACTTTGTTATAAGGGAATAAGGAGGAAGCTACTCATTTTTCCCCCCAAGAAATTCATAATATTTGCTTTTTGATTTTGTTTACCTTTTTAAAAAAATGTTTATTGGTAACCTAAGTGTATAGGGCTGCTTTTAGGTGGGAAGGAAGATAATATCTTTCAAATGTTCATGTCATAACTCGATTCCCCTTTTTGTCTTGAAGTCCCAGTGATTCAGCATTTTATCACTTCTCTACACTAGAAGAAAATTAAAAAGCAGTTTATTTTTAAATATACTCAGTTTTGTCCCTCTTTTTAAAATTTATTCATTCATTCAACAAATTATATCGAGTACATACTCTGTGCCAGGGATACACTGGTGAACAAAATAAGGTCTATGCCTGCATATGCTAACAGAGGAAGACACATACCAGGAAACATACAATTAAATATACTGGTAGAATAAATTTCAAAAATCTATAGTATTTGTTATAACTCTATCATATAAACAACATGAATAAATTACAGTAAGTGATATAACTATAGGAAACATTTGTATAACTTTGCTAACTATAGGTTATTTGTGCTTAATGATCAGTTTGACAGATGTAGGATTAAAATTTCATTAGATTTCCTTTGATTGGTAGCAATCAATAAGCAAACAAGCTAGTCACGTCTTAGATTGTGCCCACTTCTGCCATAATGAGCTTTACAGCCTCCGTGTGATCCTTCTAGGCTTCTGTTTCAAACCTTGTCCATTGAGGCTAATAATCTCATCTCATCTCATGGGATAATTACTGAGAACATATCAGATGATAAATGTTACTGTCCCTTTTTAAAGTGTCTTTTAAAAATATTGTTTCTGAAGATTATACAGATGTCTCATTCTGAATCATGACCTGTAGCCCAGAAGTTAAAAAGTAGATTTTACCCCTTCCCCCATGCCATCCCAAGTATACATCATTCTTGAAGTATTGGTGAGTCATATTTTACATTTTCTTTTTCTCCTGTGCTATTGCCAGAGTTTGTCAGACCCAAACAATTACCATGAGTTTTGTAGACTACTGGCCCGATTGAAGAGTAACTATCAATTGGGAGAATTGGTAAAGGTGGAAAACTACCCTGAAGTCATCCGATTGATAGCCAACTTCACAGTGACCAGCCTACAGGTTTGTCTTTGATTGCTTGTGTCTTCCTTCCTAAATACTGGAATCTCTTCTCTTGCTCATTGGTTTTAACCATGTAAGAATATATGTATTTTTTTATTGGCAAAGGTAAAAAGTTTAGCCCTACAGAGTAGTTACTATTATGACCTGTGAATTTACATTTATACAAGTGTAAGGATTGTGGGGAGAGGAACATGTGGGAATTACTAGGATAATATTTATACTCACACCAGAGAGAATTCCCTCATAGTCACCCCAGAAAAGCCAAGGCAGGAACAGGGAGCCAGACAGAAGAGTAAAAAGAAAGTTAATTCTTTCTCTTTTTTAGTCGTATAATAAAGAACAATGGGTCTCAAATTTTATGGCTTGTATCACAGTCATCTGGGAGACTCATGAAAAAGTACAGGTTCTTGAGTCTTACCCCCGTAATTTCTTGTTATAAGGGAATAAGGAAGATGCTACTCATTTTTCCCCCAGGAAGCTGTGTTCATTAGGTCCATGGTAGAGCCCGGGTGTTTCTACTAACTTCTTCAGGTGCTTCTCATGCATACTAATGGTTGACAGCCATGTACATATGGCTTTCCTTGTGGTATAAGGCTTACATAGCCAGCATAGAGTACCTCTTCTCATTAGATGCTTAATCTCCGAAATGCTAATAAGCACATTAAACTAGTTGCCATACACAGAACAACCCCCACAAAAGTCTATCCTCTTTTTTAAAAAAAAGAAAAAAGTCTTTATCTTCTGTGTTGATGGTGTAAGACTACTGTATAGAGAAATGAAAAATATGCCTTCTGCTTTTCTACTTTTCTTTAGCACTGGGAATTTGCCCCAAATAGTGTGCACTATCTTCTGAGCCTGTGGCAGCGGCTGGCAGCCTCTGTGCCATATGTCAAAGCCACAGAGCCCCACATGCTGGAAACTTACACTCCTGAGGTCACCAAAGCCTACATCACATCCCGGTTGGAATCTGTGCACATCATACTGAGGTAAGGAAACTTCGCCTCATTCATTCCCCCACCAGTGGCCTGGTGTCACACTCCCTAGAGATCAAACAACCCACTGGCATAAAGGTATTCGATGGGTGTCTCATTGGAGCTCTTACTGTTAAGGGTTCTTTTTCCTTGTCAGCAGAGTAGCACGAGAGCATAAAGCCTGATAGGATAGTCTTGTCTCTTGAACATTCATATCCTATTCATATTCCCCCTTTCACTGTCCATAGCAATAGCTTCGAATACAGAGTATATTCATATAATATTTGTCCTTGCCACTGTTTTTCTTTAAAAGTGAGAAACATTTATAAGATATAGATAATAAGAATTATAATGTGTAACTTATAGGTGCTTAATGTGAACTGCTAAAGAAATAAGTGGATAAAGATTATACAATCTAGTTATCAACTCTAATTTCAGAGCTAGAGGACATAAGAATTCTAAGTCATTGATCACTGATTGCATTACATTTTCATGTGGTTTCTATCTACATTGACTTCACTGAACCAGAAACCCATAGCTAAAGAAACGTCAAGCTCCTTCAGAAATGACCTATATTACATGAGGTTATCCCTGTTTAGGTAGCTTTCTTGTGTATTTTTTTCATTGGCTGTTTTTCAAGAGAATTTACTTGGAGTCTGAGGGTCTGGGGCCTTTTCAAGTTGGGTTCTTAATTTGCTTAGCTCCAAGTGCATTGAATAGTCATGAGTTATAGTCTTAACTGTTTATGACTTGAATCAGTTCAAAATCTGAGTATTCATGAGTTCACCAGCAAGCCTTGTTCTTTCACCTCCATAGCTTCACCTCTTGAGGGTTCAGCTGGCTTCAGTGAGGCATCATTGGGGAGTGGTTATGTGTTTGTAGGCTCTGGGGCTGGGTAGCCAGTTAGTAGCTGTGTACTCTTGGGCAAATTTCTCCATTTCTGTGTTTGTAAAATTAAAATAATAGCCTACCTCATAAGGTTCTTACGAGGATTAAATTAATATGACCTGGTACAGTGTGTAGCACATGGTAAGCACTCAGCTAGTTGTGGTGCTGCTGTTGACATTATACTACAGTGTAACAGCAGAAAAGCTTCTCATTGGACAAGATGTTACCTAGGAGCCGGCAGATAAGGCAAGACCTAGTACAGGTCCACAGTGCCTTGTCTGCAATTCCAAAGTCCAAGACGTGACAAAAGAAATGTCCTCGTCAGTTTGGCATCAGAATTAACTTGTTTACAGAACTGGACAGGAGTCGGTATGAGACTATATATATAGATTTTTAAAAATCCTACATAGTAAGACCATTTATAATATTCATACATTTTGCTACAGGCGCATTGAATTTGATGTGCCACAAAGCCTGCCAAGGGTTTTACGTGATACAGTAGAAGCATCATACTGCCTTCCACCAATCTGAACATTTCTGAATTCCAAGACACATCTAGCCACAATGGCCTCCCACACAGGACTGTGTACTTGTCCCACAGTTTACTGTAGTCAAGAGCAAGTGAAAAACTCTAAGAGTCGAGATCAGAGAGGTGAGAAGGGCAAGACTTTGAGGTTGAAGGCAGAAAAACATTAAGAGATGAGAATTCAGATTGTAAGATTTGACACCAACAAGCAGCATATACCTAAGGGAGACTGACGCTAGGGCGAAGACATCTGCCTTCTGACTTATTAAATACTCTTCCTTGGGAAAAAGTAATGTTGGGATGTAGGCCTCTACAGTTGGAAATGGTGGCTAAAATGAAGAAGTCAGAGAGCTGATATATTGGGGAAATCAGTAAGCATATTTTAAGAGTGCTGCCTTCCTTCTTCCTTGGGAGTAGAGATGGCCTGGAAGATCCCCTGGAGGATACGGGACTGGTCCAGCAGCAGTTGGACCAACTGTCCACCATTGGGCGTTGTGAGTACGAAAAGACGTGTGCACTCCTCGTGCAGTTGTTTGACCAGTCGGCCCAGTCCTACCAGGAGCTGCTACAGAGCGCCAGCGCAAGCCCAATGGACATTGCAGTGCAGGAGGGTGAGTGTGCAGCCTATTGGGAACTCTAGACCTGTGAGGAGTTCGCCCATTGCCACCTCTTGCCTACCTCCCCACAAAAGGATTCTTTCATCATCAGTTACCTCCATATCCACAAGAATCTTTATGAATGAATGAATAAACCCCTCAAGGGACTAGGGAAGAAGAACTGAAATCACATCTGCAATGAGACTTTGTTTTAAGAGATGTGGTCTTGCTATGTTGCCCACGCAGGCCTTGCACTTCTAGGCTCAAGTGTGATCCTCCTGCCTCAGCCTCCCGAAGTAGCTGGGACTACAGGCATGTGCCACTACACCTGGCTTCTGTCTACTTTTTAATCCCCCACGGCACAGCTGGGACCCAGCCTAGAGTTTTATGACTGCTAAATAAAGGCCCAGGGGAAACAGGGAGATAAGTTCAGATAGTAACCTGGACTTCCTGTTTTCACAGGGCCTGGCTGGTGTTTTTAACATGGCACTGTGCCCAGCATGGGGTGTTTTTAACTCTAAGGAAGTACTACACTCTAAAAAATAATGGCCTTGTCTGATGAAGGAACGTTGATTAACTAACGAATTTCCCCCTTAGTATTGCCCTTACCAAAGCAGAAAAGTAACCATTCTGTATAAGAAAAGTAAAGTTTTATGGTTTCACCATAGTGTTCTTAAGATTAGAGTTCTTAAGTTTAGAGTGAGGAGTGTCTTCACAAAACTGTCACTGGAGGTGACACTAATGGGTCTGTCTCCTGCTGCAGGAAGGCTGACATGGCTGGTTTACATTATTGGAGCAGTGATCGGTGGCCGGGTTTCTTTTGCCAGCACTGATGAGCAAGATGCCATGGATGGTGAGCTTGTCTGTCGGTAAGTGCTCCCCACAGAAGCTCTCCACGCCGCCTCACTGGCACTTCTCTACTCCCCAATAGGGTCCTCTCCACCTACAGAACGTAATCTTAAGATGCTAACTGCCTGAGACACAGCTTTTCGAGCCTTTTATAAGTGCTGCAAGAACTCTGCCTATGATCTTTACTTTAAAAAAAAAAGCAGCAATAATTCAGCAAGGAAATAATTGGATATAGAATTAGGAAAACTAAAGGAGAGATTCTCTGTTAGATCTGTTTAAGGACAGTATATCAGAGTTAGTAAAACATGCACTGCTTTTGCAATCCCAAAATAAGTCTAAAAGGAAACTGTGGTTTTTTAAAGTTCACCAAAGATGGAGTTAATAGAGTTCCTACAGCCTTCCAAATCTCTTGGCCATACACTTGTCCACCTACAGGATTTCAACTTATTTTGCATCTGTACAATTCTCATTTTATCAAAACCTTTCTTTTTTATTTTGGAGATGGAGTCTTGCTCTGTCGCCTAGGCCAGAGTGCAGTGGCACTATCCTGTCTCACCGCAACCTCTGCCTCCCGGGTTCAAGCGATTCTCCTGCCTCAGCCTCACAAGTAACTAGAATTATAGGTACACGCCTCCACACCTGGCAAAATTTTGTGTTTTTAGTAGAGACGGTGTTTCGCCATGTTGGCTAGGCTGGTCTCGACCTCCTGACTTCAGGTGATCCACCTGCCTCAGCCTTCCAAAGTGCTGGGATTACAAGCATGAGCCACCATGCCCAGCCTTCAATATATGTATCTTCTGAAAATCCTCATTTGTCTCTTTGTACCCTCATTTTGTTTATCAGATGCCCATTTACCCAGAGGCGCCTTAATCCTGACAAGTCTCTATAGCATTTTCCCACTGGTGTTTTTTGAAGAGTTGAGCAAAGCTTTAATAAGAACGAAATCTAATGGTTTTCTGATTCTGCAGCCTAGTTCAGTGCTCTGTGTCATACTATAAATTTAGTTTAAACAATGTCTTGCAGAGTGGTTCTCAGCTTGAGTGTAGCAACACAGTGATTGAGTCTCATTCACTCATGGTATGTCACAAATAGTTAGCCATTCCCACATTCAGATGTTAAATGACTCACTTATTATGACATCCGTATTCTCATTCACTCGCCTGCATTCCAGTATCCTTTCTTTTGGGGAGAGGGTACAGAGAAAAGGGATGAAGCCACAGGCAGCATTTCTGCTATTAATCCCTGGAAGTGTTACCTACCTGTGAATATCATCCTTCATGTGTCTCCATTCCTTTCGTGGCTCTGTGATGAAGAAGAGATCGAAAACTCCCGGTCTAGTCCTGCCTCCCTCATTTATATGGATGAACTTGGCTGCAGGAAATTGCTCTACCCAAGTACAGGCATACACAACCATGTCACGATAGCTTGTGTTGTCTAGAGTAACCAGGATGTCCTGCTGTTGAGAGAATCGTTGCTCCTCTTCCTCCAGGGTGCTCCAGCTGATGAACCTAACAGATTCTCGTCTGGCCCAGGCGGGTAATGAGAAGCTAGAGTTGGCCATGCTGAGCTTTTTTGAACAGTTTCGTAAGATCTACATTGGGGACCAAGTGCAGAAATCTTCTAAGGTAATGGCCTCTCAGTTGGCTCCCCTTAGTTCTCACTTCTTACTTGTGGGATTGCTGATGGAGGGAAACAGTTGCTAATAATTCACATAACCTCCAGATTTCAGGTAATAGGACAGTTCAAATGTTTTCTCTTAGTCTTTAAATTCTGGGATATTCGTCAAAGAATTGGGCACATTTCTCAAGTACTCCATATGCTTAACAAATGGCCAGTCCAAGCATCTGTTGTTCTCCCACAAATGGGCAATTCTTAGTCTCCATACATGAATTAATATTCAGAACAGCAGAAGATTTTGGCTTTTTGTAATTTCAGGATTTGAAAGGGACCAGTAAGATTGCTCAGAATCTGTCCAATAATATTTAAAACTAGCTATCCCTTCAGTAAATTCCTCTCTGGGATTCTTGTCCATTTTCTTCCACATCTTACCCCCAAGTACGGACAAAAATAGTACCGGGGTGTGATTCTTCTAATTCATGTGTTCTGGTTACTTTCTCTTCTTAACACCAGCTCTACCGCCGACTCTCAGAAGTTCTGGGCTTGAATGATGAGACCATGGTCCTAAGTGTCTTCATAGGAAAAATGTAAGTGTTTCAGCTTGCCACCAGCAAGAGTCCTTTGCAATCCTGTTGGAACTGTAAAATGTGATCTTGGCATTGTGCTGCCAGTGCCTGGTATTCCAGCATTGATCGTTTGCGTCAGAAAATTGTGCATTTGAGTGTGTGACAAGCTGTGCTTAGAGATATGGCCCGGCCCCAGAGCATTCCAGGCTTGTACAGGCAAGGATTTAATTTTGTTCTTGCAGAATCTCCTCTTTAGCCTCTGGAATCACAGGTGAAACTCTGTCATGTCATTAGCAAAACAGACCTCCGCCCCAGTAATTCCTGCTCAGCCTCTCACCCAATTGCTGTGCTCCAGGGATGCCCAGAATAGGCATTCACTTTCTGTTACTGATTTCCTCTAGTTATCCCCTCAAAGGGGAAAGCTCCACTTTAAAATGGGCTTATTCCTCCCAGGAAACATCACACCCTTTAAGAGTCTTGAGTTTCCAAAATCTATTGCTGCTGTTTGAACTGTCTTCAGAGTTGGAGCTCCTGATTGGCCCTTTTTTGGTTTTTTGCGTTATACCCCTTTGGTTACCTTTTCCCCTTTTTAGGAGCTCAGTTTATTAAAGCACACGCTAGGAGCCAAATATATTACCCAGGGCTGTGTGCAAAGTGACATTTTGCCTCCTATAAACTGTTCCAACCCTAAACACTCATATCCATGAGCTGGTTAATAATTTAAGATGGAAAAAGCAAAGGAGGTCTAAAGGACTCTGCCAGCCAAGAACCCAGAAAAGCAAGGGCTACTAGAATTCTGCAGCTGACAGTGGATGGTGCAGGTGCAGAATTATATACGTCTGCCTGTTATCACTGCCGCAGAAATCTCTTACCCTTGCTGCAGAAATCAGCCCTGGAGTGCCCCAGAATTCCAAGGGCCTGGGTATGGGCCAGTGTAGCTTTGGAACCAAGTAGTGAAGATTATCTGAAGGATAATTTTTCTAGTCAACCAAATGTAAGTACGGAGATTTCCTACCCATCTTTTTTTGTGGTCGTGATGTCTGTGAATTGGTGGTGCAGATGTGTGGTGACATTTGATGAATGACTTTCTTCTGCTCCCAGCTCTCAAGGAAACCAGCAAATCAAAAGGGTCTCCTGCTTTTTTTTTTCTTTTTGTCCTCCAGCATTACCAACTTGAAGTACTGGGGCCGTTGTGAACCAATCACCTCCAAGACACTACAGCTTCTCAATGACCTCTCCATTGGATATCCTTTTCTAAGCTAGCTTCTGTGCACAAGAGAAATTGACGTGCCAGTGTTAGAATCACGCCTTCTGCCCCTTCCACTTCAGTTGAGCTTTAGTGTGTACTCACGTATCTTCCATTTTCCCAGGAGTCACATACGCCAGTGCCCACACAGAATATAGGAATAATAATTCAGGCCCCAAAATTAAGCTGACACCCAACCTGAAAGTTTAGTACAGATTTATCCCTGTCTATTCCTTAATTCCACAAGTACATAGAAGCCCATCTCACAGCTACACACTCTGTGTGATCAAGGTTTTAGTATCCTTAGTAGAGACAAAGTCTCTCTTAGGTTGTCCCATCAGCTGGTTGGTAGAAACATCCTGATTCCAAGCTTTGTGATAGAAGTAAGGACTGTACTTCCTCTTGACTTGAACTAGGTTTTCTATAAAGTTTGAATTGCTCTAGGGCAGCTTTTCAGAACCAGGGGTCTGCAAGAAGGGTATAAACTCTGTAAAATTATTTGAGTGACTGTTTTTCTCACTTCTCCAAATACTATATTTACCTAATGCCATTCTAAATAGGAGAGAAGTTCATTCATTATACACAATATATGCCTCTTATGCAGGGCTTTAGGGCCAAATTCTCTCTGGGAACCCCTGCTGAGAGAAGTCCTCTTAGGATATTCATGATAATTGGGTAACCTGCTGGTTTTATCTATTTTCTTACAGCTAGGAGTTTGATATAGGTGTTTTCTTATTAATTAAATAGTGCTTAGAAGAGAATGGATTTTTCCATATTTGGCAGTGATATCTTCAAGTGGTTTTTAAAAAAATAAGATATTTGGGTAAACTGTCCTTTATTCTGAAAACCTTCCATCTGTCCTAGAGTCTGAGTCTGCTTCATACTTTCCTTGACCTTCTTCCTTTGTCTTTACGTACAGTAGCGTAAGGAAGCTAGTGAAGCTTAGTGCGGTACAGTTCATGCTGAACAATCACACGGTGAGTGATTTTATCTTTTCTCCTGGCCCTCCTACCACGTACACATACACTTTCTCAACACATAAAGGAGATATTTAAATGGAGGTCCCTGGTGTTACTACTTTGCTGATTCCCACCACACTGCCAGATTACACTCACTGTCATCAGAGTGGCTCTTTGAGATCCAGATGATCTGAGTTATGGTGAAGTCACCTACTGCTGCACATACTGCAGATAAATTAGTAGTAGTAACAACAATACGCCCCCTTCAAAAAACAAAAAACAAAATCTTCAGATCCTCAAGGAATGACTACATGGCCATTGCCTTGAAAGGGCTCAGTAATTCTCTGATTACTGGCTTGCATTCTGCCTCTAACTCATGTTTTTACCATTTAACTTGTTTTCTTTTTTTCAATAGAGCGAGCACTTTTCATTTTTGGGTATTAACAATCAGTCCAACCTGACAGACATGCGGTGTCGGACTACCTTCTACACAGCACTTGGGCGTCTCCTCATGGTGGATTTAGGTACCGTAAGAAATCCTAGTGGCTCATGAAGTCATCTGGCACTATTCTAAATTTTTATGTGAGGACAGAAAACTAGATGGGGGAAGGCTTTTCTGTTATTTCAACAGTAACAAAACTATCTGAAATAACAGTCTGATTTCACCAAGAACAGATCATGCTATCAAGGTCCTTATAACTGGAAGAGAATAACAATCTGCTTCTGAAGTTTTTATCTGATATGCAGTGGCTTTAACATTCTCTTCATATTTCTTGGGTATTAAATAAGGGAATTGAGATTCCTAAATGTATCTTGTTGGCCATATAACTTCTCCACCCCACAGTGAGGTGGAAACCCACTTGAAACGGTCAGCAAAACTTTTTATTATCCAGTTTTCTAGCACAGATGAGCCAGAAGGGCTTAATCACTTTTGTAGCACTAGTGGTGATATTAGCAGTTTTAGGTCAATTAATAACTAAAGCTCAATGGTATTACTCTAATTTTGAGCTGTTTAAATTTAACCCTACTAAAATGACATGAAACTTTCTAAGATTATGAAAGGTGACTTTAAATTAAGTGTGAATGAAGCCTCCATACCCATTTGAAGTTTGAGTCTCATCTAGTTCTCACGCACCAGCTTCAGTCCTTTCTCCACTGACTCTAATTCTCACCAAATCAAAATAAATAATGTAATGCCTTATACACAGATGAATCTCTGATACTGTGACTCAGTGTCAACAAACGTAGCCTAGACTAGGTGATTTCTGTCATTTTCTAGTTTAATAATTCTGTTTCTATATAAACATGTTATTCTTAAATTGCTTCTAATATTTGTTGGGATAATAAAGGGACCCCCTTGAGTTCTCCTAGGTCTGCTCATCTTTTATCCCATCTTCCCATGTATGCACAGCTTCGAATTCTTGGTATTGGGGTCACACCCTGGGATGTTTCTTTTGCAGGAGAGGATGAAGATCAGTATGAGCAGTTCATGCTGCCACTCACAGCAGCCTTTGAGGCTGTGGCCCAGATGTTTAGCACCAATAGTTTCAACGAGCAGGAGGCAAAGGTGAGTGAGTCTTTCACCCAGTAATTAATCATCTTCTCGTTTAGGGCAGTCCCCAGTAGAAAATCGTGCTTAACTATAAACTATCCACTGCCTTAGCTTTTTTATTTAATATCTTGGACTTCTGGAGTTTGGGAATTGCAGAACCAGTATAGATTTGTAAACTTTTGTTTTTATATGGCATTGTATTTACTTTAGTAGCTCTTAGGTATTTTTAGCTAAGCTTTCACATTTATTAGCATAAAATTGTTTACAGTTTTCTTACTGCCTTTTTAATTCCAGTTTTATCTTTACATCCCCTTTTCATTTTTAATACTGCTCATTAGTGACAAGTTGGGTTTTCCTTTGTTTTTTTGTTTTTGTTTTTGTTTTTTTTTTTGAGGTGGAGTTTTGCTCTTGTTGCCCAGGTTGGAGTGTGATGACACGATCTCTGCTCACCATACCTCTGCCTCATGGGTTCAAGTGATTCTCCTGCCTCAGCCTCCCGAGTAGCTGGGATTACAGGCATGTGCCACCATGCCTGGCTAATTTTGTATTTTTAGTAGAGACAGGGTTTCTTCATGTTGGTCAGGCTGGTCTCAAACTCCTGACCTAAGTGATTCACCCACTTTGGCTTCTCAAAGTGCTGAGATTACAGGCATGAGCCATTGCACCTGGCCAGGTTTTCTTAAAATTGTGGTAAAAACCAAAATTTACCATCATTACCATTTTTACATGTACAGTTTACTGATGTTACGTCTTTGTTTCTTTTTTTGAGACAGAGTCTTGCACTGTTGCCCAGGCTGGAGTGCAGTGGTGCCATCTCAGCCCACTGCAACCTCTGCCTCCCGGGTTCAAGCGGTTCTCCTGCCTCAGCTGCCCGAGTAGCTAGGATTATAGGCATGTGCCACCACGCCTAGCTATTTTTTGTGTTTTTAGTAGAGAGGAAGTTTCACCATGTTGGCCAAGCTGGTCTCAAACTCCTGACCTCTGGTGAGCTGCCTGCCTTGGCCTCCCAAAATGCTGGGATTACAGGCATGAGCCACCACACCTGGCCAATGTTAAGTATTTTTATATTGTTGTGAAATAAATCTTCAGACTCCACAATTTTAATATGGAACATTTTCATTATTCAGTTCTTTGTGGTTTCTGATTTCCATTGAGATTTCTTCTTTAACATGTGAGTCATTTAGAAAGGTTTAAGAATTTCCATATATATCAGTTTTTGTTTTTGTTAGAGACAGAGTCTCACTCTGTTGCCCAGGCTCTGGAGTACAGTGGCATGATCATAGCTCACTACAAGCCTTGAACTCCTGGGCTCAAGCAATCCTCCTGCCTCAGTTTCCCATGTAGCTGGGATTAATGTCCAGTGAGTTTCCATATATATGGAATTTTAAGTTAGTTCTTGTTTTCTAGCTGTTAGAATTGTCATTTCTTGATTGTTGCTTTCCTCATCTTTTTACTTTATACCTACTGTTCTCTTGACTTGTATAGATCTCTGTGTCAAAATTAGAAGACACTGGGATGTTACTATTGGTAGGACTTTTTACAGTATTCCTCAGGACACCAGTGCTGAATGGTAGACCTAGTGCTGAATGGTAGACCTACCAAATAGCCAGGGTATTGCCAGAAAAAAATGTCAGGCTTTACCTAACATTCTAAAGTTCTCCTTCATCTTTAGCCTTTTCTTTTTCCATCTACAAGTCAGCAGTGTAGACAGAGAGCAACACCACTTAATACAACTCTCTCTCCCCTTTATATTTGTGTTTTAGGGTCTGAGATAGGTACCATTCAAAGCTTCGGTTATCGTGGAACATATTGGCAACTTTAGGCTAGAGTGTCAACCAATATCAAAGATTTAAGCATATCAGTGAATATCAGCCCTTTTCCCATCATATGGTATTAGTTTCATATAAAACAAGTAAAATTAACCAAAAGAACCACCTTGATAATGGACTACAACTGTCACCCACTTCTTAGTCATGTCCCATGTCGTCTTTTAAGAGATTGACCAAGTCTTGGACTGGAGTACTGAGCTTGTGGTATCAGCTTGAGAAGTGTTTGCTTACAAGCAGGCTGTTAACAGAAGTGCTGACGTTTTTGCCAAATGTGTCGAGATCTCCAAATGCGCAACCTTCTTGAGCATATTGATGACTACTAGATTTTGTTGTTGTTCTTGTTGTTCTGTCTTCACATTTGGAGACAAACCACAAACTACAATTTTTAAAGCAGTTTCATTGCTGTTCATGTCACAAGTAAAAGTTCTATTGAGAGAGTGAGTATTGGATTTGGGGTCTTGGTGCAATGTATGAGTCCTGATCTGGGCCCTCCTGCTACCTAGCAACATGACTGTGGGCAAGGTTTTTGTCCTCTTTAGTCCTCAGTCTCTTTTTCTGTAAATGGAGAGTACAGATTCAACATAGGCTCATCGAGATGGCCCACCCAAAGGGAAGAGGCACTGTGTGGACTCCCCTTTGTCTTCCTCCTGGCAGGGCTTGCATCTGACTTCCTTTAGGGTATAAACCATTAGGGTACATATGGCTCTTCTACCTCTTCTTCTTTGGGACTTCTGGTTTTCTTTTTTGCCTTTTTCTGGCTTTTTGAGTGGGTTTCTTTGCCGTGCGCATGTGTGTGTGTGTGTGTGTGTGTGTGTGTGTGTGTGTGTGTGTGTCTGTATCTCTCTCCCTGGGTGGGCTCAAAGCTTTTTCACTTTTTACATATGACGTATTACTTCAATGTCTTAAAACCTTGTCAGCCTCTATTTTTGCTCTGAACCAGGAACCTATTTTCTTGGCGTAACAAACTTCAAAGCTAATTTTTCAAGTGAAAATATCCCATTCTAGCATGGAAGAGACTGAATCAGAATATTTGAGAAGGAGTATTTGTTGAACTGTGAGAGGAAGAGCTTGATGACATGTGGAATCCTCATCAGACTGTTTTTTCTATTCTATTTTAACATGTTTTTGCCTTCTACTACAGCGAACTCTAGTTGGCCTAGTAAGAGACCTGAGAGGGATCGCTTTTGCTTTCAATGCCAAGACCAGCTTCATGATGCTCTTTGAATGGATGTATCCTAACTCTGACTAGCAACGCCCCTACAGCAAGCCTTAACTGAAGTGTGATTGGGTGATGGGGTCAAGAGAGGGTGTGCGGGGAAGGGAAGAGGTAGTGAGGCAGAGAAGATGAAGAGCTACCCAGAAGGGGCCTGCATATGTTCTGGAAACCACCATTTCACAGTGGTTTAATGACAGACATAAGGTTGTCTGAGGTTAGAACATGAATGAGATGGTCTCCCAGTTTCTGTTTTGGATCTCAAATATAAATGCCTGTGGAACTATATACCACTGTAGAACTGTTGATTTTGCTCTATTTAGAGAGATGTTTCAGTCTAAGGAAAAAAAAAAAACGAATAACAGTTTTTACAAATTAGGAAGTCTAAGTTTACTGACTCCCTAACCTTGTGCAGATTATTTCAAATCCAGGTGCCTCTTTTGTAATAGTTAATGTAAAGGAAATGAGCTGATCTCCTGTCATACCATATAAGTGGTAAGAGGATAAGTAACAGTCTGAATACAACATGCTCTTTGGGAGAAAGGTACTATGTAAATTAAAATGTATTATTAGATGCCTTTTACAGGTTAAAGAACACAAAATCACTTTAGTGTCTTCTGGTTAGAAAGACTCCAACATTAGCAAGCAAGAGACTGGAACTCAAAGAACTGTAATTTGACAGTTTGTGCTTGGCTAGTGCTAAAAACCTGTTTTAAATACTGTACCTTTCTTGAATCAGAAATCCCTCCTTAGCTTCTCATTTACAGATATCCATCCTACATGCCAATTCTCCAACGGGCAATTGAGCTCTGGTACCATGATCCAGCCTGTACCACACCTGTACTCAAGCTGATGGCTGAATTAGTTCATAATAGGTAAGCAAGAGGCAGAGCTTCCAAGGTTACAGCCGCCCTGTTATCTGAGAGAATTTGTTGTATGTAGTGCTTTGGGCAGATTGTAGGAGATGAGAAGATTTGCTGCTGCATTTTAAAATTTGAAAAGTTTCTGTGTATGTTTTTGTTTGAAAGAACAGTATTCCTCTCTACACAAAATCATAGCCAACTGCAGGAAATAAGTCACTTTTAAAGAGTCTCCATTGGGGCACAGTGGTTCACACGTGTAATTCCAGCCCTTTGGGAGGCTGAGATGGGCAGATTGCTTGAGTGCAGTAGTTCAAGATCAGCCTGGGCAAGATGGTAAAGCCCACCTCTGCAAAAAATTAGCCAGGCATGGTGGCATACACCTGTAGTCCAGCTACCCAGGAGGCGGAGGAGGGAAGATCACTTTAGCCTGGGAGGCAGAGGATACATTGAAGCCAAGATTAAGCCATTGCACTCCAGCCTGGGTGACAGAGTACCCTGTCTCAAAAAAAAGTAAAATAAAATAAAAAGAATCTCCAGATGTCCATTCTTAGGAGAAATAAATTTGGCAGCCAAAATTCTGATTTCCTGCTCACGGATATAAAGGTTAACATTTGGTAGTGGTGCCTTGTCCATCACATTTCATGGTTAGAGGTGTTGAGAAGGATATGATAGGTATCAGAATAGCTTTATCTTCACTGTCTCCATGAAACCTTTTATAACCACGATGATTACAAATAGTTCTTTCTTTGTTGAATTATTAGGTCCAGAATAGAAGATGTCATTGTACACCTCATTTCACTCACACTGTTAGGCTCTGATGTGCTGTGCTTAGCTCTCTGCCAGAGATGGGTAACTTATTATAAAACTCATGTGTACTACTTAAGTTTATATCTTATGCTAGTTTATAAGAACAATTAAAAGGACTTAGATTTTAAAAAAAAGGAATACTCTTTCTTAAGAAAGGTATTTATTACGCAGGTTGTGACAGGAGCAATAAAAATTTACTTTTAAAAAGTCAGAATTATTTTCAAAACACCAAATTAAGGATAGTAAAAAAGAAAAATCTAGCACCTTAGCTTTCCCAGGATTTCAGATACGTGCATTGGTCTCTCATGGCAGTTCTGAGACAGTGAGTTTTAAAACTACCTTAGGGAGTGGGTAATACTCAGAGAAGCTGTAACCTCCCAGGAGGCTTATATTCAGGAGTTATTCATTTATAAAGTGGATACTTGAGAGCACTTGCTCTTTGCCCAGCCTTCGTACCCACTATGCTGGACAAAATCTCTACCCTCTTTGATGTTACAAATGGTGAGGAAGACCCAATAAAAACAAGTATGGAAGATCTTTCCAGACAGTGATTAAGTGCCATCGGGAAAAAAAAAAAATAAAGCAGTAAAATAGAGGAGAATTAAAGGACAGGAGGGTCAGGGAAGACCTCTCTGAGAAGGTAGTATTAGTTAGGATCTAAATGACAAGAAGGATTCTGATAGCCCTGCAAAGATAAGGGATGTTCTAAACAGAAAACAAGTGCAAGAGTCCTGAGACAGGATAAGCTTGCTGGGACTCGTGGCACGAGTCTGGTGGATGCGGGAGGCTGCGGGAGCAGGGTCAGACCAGTGAGCAGAGCCAGATCGTCTAGTGTCTTAGCACAGCAGTAGTGAGGAGTGGGCATTTACTCTTATTGCAGTGCAAAGCTGCTAGAGTGTTTTCAGCAAGTGATTAAAATGATCTCATTTATTTAAAGGCTACCATGTGAAGAATGGGACTGAAGGCAGGTAAGAGTAGGAGCAGAGGGACTGTAAGGGAGAGGTGTATTCGGGTGTATTTTAGTTAGATGTTGATGGATTCGGTGTTGGCGGTAGGAAAGAGGACGTAGGAAGGACTCCTAGGCTTTTCAGGTCTTACCAACTTGAGTCTAATGAAGCTTATCAAAATGTGGAGCAGACAAAAGAGAAGATTGTTAGAAACGTTTACCTTTTCTGTCCAGCTTCTTTTAGACCATTCCAATTCCCTTTGCTTCCTTTCTTCGTATAAAATAGTAACAGCCTTTGCCCCTCCCTCAGATGCCACTGAAGCCATAAAGGTCCATGCAGACTAATGGCTGAAGGGCTCTGAGTTAGTACCAAGAGGTGACTGGTAGAAAGTATACTTTAATCAAATAAAATTGAGATTTTTAAGACAGTAATTTTATCTGCTGCCTTTTTTTCTTTTAAATGTTTTTAATTTGAGCAGCAGAATCTGAATCTAGCATGTTGGTCTTCAAGATAGAAGCGACATTATTGGTTAAATATCTATAACTTGGTTATTCTCATATTAGAATAGGCAAGCTACTTATTTTAATGTAAATGCAGGATCACCCAAGGTATGAGAGCCTCAAGTACCCTAGTCTTCCAAAAAAACAGTTTGACTTTTTCTCTTTCTGTGCTCTCTGCTCAGATCCCAGCGACTCCAGTTTGATGTCTCTTCCCCCAATGGCATCTTACTCTTCCGAGAAACCAGCAAGATGATAACAATGTATGGTAAGTGCTTCAGAGAATCATGCCTCTCGAAGTTAATTCCAGCTCAGTCACCACACTGTAAGCAGAATGTGTCTCTCCGGCCAGCCCTGGCAAGAGCCAGGACGGCATTCCTGTCATATGCTAATACAGGTGCATTAGAGTGCCACCTGTCACCAGGGGCCTGCTGGAATGTAGTATGCCTTTGGAGTAGGAAGGCTGATATAAATGAGCACTTCTAATGTAGTTGAATAAACATATATGACATGTCTACTCAGGCAATCGAATCCTGACACTAGGAGAGGTCCCAAAGGATCAGGTCTATGCTCTGAAGCTCAAGGGCATCTCCATCTGCTTCTCCATGCTGAAGGCTGCTCTCAGTGGGAGTTACGTCAATTTCGGAGTCTTTCGTCTCTATGGAGACGATGCCCTGGACAATGCTTTGCAGACCTTCATCAAGCTGCTCCTCTCTATTCCCCACAGTGATCTCTTGGTAAGCCTTACGCTGCATTGCCAGAATCTTGTTCCTCATCACATTTAGCCTTTTTCACCTGAGACCATGATGGAACATTGCTCTTGAAAAACTATATAAGCTAGCTCTTTTCTGCTATAACTAAGTCTTTTGTTTTCCCAACTGAAAAGAGGATCTATTTAAGATCGTCTCCCTGCATGCTGGAGTGCATAGTGCCTAAGCTGATTTTTTTCCTCCTCTCTCCCACAGGATTACCCCAAGCTCAGCCAGTCTTACTATTCACTACTGGAAGTCCTGACCCAGGACCATATGAACTTTATTGCAAGCCTGGAACCTCATGTCATCATGTATATTCTCTCTTCCATTTCTGAAGGACTTACTGCTCTTGGTAAGCACGTGGGTGGGGTGGGTAAGTTGGTGGGTTTTTTTTGTTTTGTTTTGTTTTTTTTAACCACTTAACAGAAAGGGAGAAGCTTTAGAGATGAGCAGGAGCAAATCTGGAGATCATGAAGGGGGCCCATAAGCCGTATTAGGCTATTTGAACTCTGTCCTGAGGGCCGTGGAAGCTGGGGAAAGGTTTCACACAGCTAGCGCCATAAGTTTTTTCTTCCTAGTCCATCTGGTTCCTGTCAACCAATTTGTTTATAGGTAATAGGTGTATGTAATAGGTAAATGTGTTTTGTAATAGGTATATGTGTTCGGAGAATAAAACAGATTTTTATATTAGGCTGAGCAAAACCTAAGTAGGAGGATTAAGTCAGCTGCCAAATAGTGATGATATATTGCAAATACACATAGACTGACTTGTGGATTATCAACTGTGGTGAATTATCCATGCCTCTGTGCCACTTTGATACACACTCACTTCCATTTCCACTATTCCATCAGGGTGCACAGCCATATGTAGTACAGTCCAGTCAAGGTATCAGTCCTTGCTTTGGAAGACTGTTGCCTTATTGAAAATAGAGGGACCTTTGCATAAACCATCAGTCCCGTAGGAATCAGAATTGCTTACTCGTTTAAGCGTTCATCCCTTAGTTCTTTGGGCTCACCTCATCAGAGTTCTGTTCACAGGTTGTGCTGTACTGTTCCCTTTGTAAAGATGCATAGATGAGTCTGCAGCTCCCTCCAGAGATGTGCGGGAGATAAACACATAATACAGCACAGCCCACTCTAACAAACCATAAACATTCATAGGCTACATCAATCTTGGTTTCATGACATCCTGCAGGTAACTCAGAGCATAGGCTCCTACCCCAGGCTTCTTGGATTCCAGTCACAGCTTTTGCAGTTACTAGCAGTTGATCCTTAGGCCAATGCATAACCTTTCCAAATTCTGGTTTCCTCGTGTGTAAAACAAAACCTACTTCGTGGAGTTCTTGAGAGGCTAAATTAGATAACAACACCTATAAAGTACTTAGAACAATATCTGGCACCACAGAAGCACTTGCTGAACTAAACTGTTTGTCATTTTGTGTGCAGCAGAAGATGTACATCAGCAACACATTGAGACAGTAATTTCGGTATTCTTTATTTATATATATTACCAATACTCACTTTCAAACTTGGAAATTGAGCCCAGCTATACAATGAGGGTAAGAGGTTAACAAGGAGTCTTGACCAATGGCCTTGGCTGAATTGGCCACTGGACCCTAGTGGATCTCAGCCAAAGATAGTCCATATTTGCCCAGGTCATCTGCAGCAGCTGTCCTACTCCTACCTTTCTTTCTTGCAGACACCATGGTATGCACAGGCTGCTGCTCCTGCCTGGACCACATAGTGACATACCTCTTCAAGCAGCTGTCACGTAGCACCAAGAAGAGGACCACACCCCTGAACCAGGAGAGCGACCGCTTTCTGCACATCATGCAGCAGCATCCAGAGATGATCCAGCAGGTAAGAAAGTGGAGGCTTAGGAGGCAGTGATGGAGTGTCCGACAGAGGAAGGACCTCTGCAAGACAGGGGAGGCCACACATGATTAACCTAACATCTCATCAGGTTCCTGCTGCTGAGATGAAGTTTGTTTCTTCAAGTTGCAGTGGAGTTTGAGTTTGCCAAGTAATCAATCCCTGGATATAGAAAATCTGAAAAAAAAAAAAATCAGGTTCTGGATTATTATTCTGTCACAGCAACCCCTGTGCCTATCTCATGAGCACTATCCTCTTTTCTGTGAAAATTACTTTGCTCACCCACTGCAATAAATAGAGCAAGAGTTAGCAGCAGCCGGCTTTCTAAAGGCCTGTGCTCTTGTTTACAAAACAGGAACGTAAATGTAAGACAGAAGGAAATAACTGGCCACAGAGAGATCAACTATATGCTTGCCCTTATTTTATTTGTATGCAATGAAAATAAAACTTGAAATAACTTACAGAAATACATACTAGATAAAAATAGGTAAGGAAATGGGATCACTAACTATTGAGATTTTAGCCAATCTTACCTTTGTCCACACTGTTCTCTAAAGAAGCAGTGACATAGCCAGGTGTGTAATCCCAGTATTTTGGGAGGCCAAGATGGGTGGATCACGAGGTCAGCAGATCAAGACTATCCTAACACAGTGAAGCCTCATCTCTACTAAAAATATAAAAAATTAGCTGAGCATGGTGGCACGGGCCTGTAACGTCAGCTATTCAGGAGGCTGAGGCGAGAGAATTGCTGGAACCCAGGAGACAGAAGTTGCAGTGAGCCAAAATTGCACCACTGCACTCCAGCCTGGGCGACAGAGTGAGGCTCCATCTTAAAAAAAAAAAAAAAAAAAAAAGTGAGGGGCAGTGAAATATCATTATTTATCCACAAACTATCATTAAACTATCAACTCCAGGTACCTGGAAGGGATCATGCAGGTTGGTTTTGCCTAGTGTAATTTTGTTTATGTGACCCCATCCTATTCCCCACAAGTCAGGGTGAACTGGAAAGATCCATTTGTAAGTGAAATTATCAAACCAATTTTAAGAACAGGAAAGGAAATGAATATCTTAGAAGAAAAGGTTATCTTGAAATAGAAGACTCAGATGAAGCTTCACAAACTATTTGTCAGACTTACCCTACACCGAAAAGGCCTTCAGTCTAATATAATCCTGTATTTTGGAATCTGTCGTTTTATCTTGGGTAGCTGTACATAGGTCACTGCCTCAAATCCTCCGTTTTCAGATGCTGTCCACGGTGCTGAACATCATCATCTTTGAAGACTGTAGGAACCAGTGGTCTATGTCCCGACCCCTACTTGGCTTGATATTACTTAATGAAAAGGTGAGAGCGCGAACTCCTTGGTGCCAACCCAGAAGACCACACACTTGCTATCACCAGGCACGGAGAGAAATGGGTATAGAAACACTCCAGGATGGTGAAACAGGGAAAATGGGTCATTTACTGAGCATGTCCCATTCGTGTTTTCAGTATCACACAGTCCCTTAATTGTTAGAAGTCAGCATGTGTGGTAGCTCACAGACACAGGGTAAAGGAGTGTTTCCCCCCAAGGCAGTAAGAGAAACCTTTTAAGGAAGTAAGGTACTTGCGTATCAGAGGGCCTAAGACCTGTTCCATTTCTAGCTCTGCCACAAACAAGTCTCAAGATTCCTATAAAAGAAAGGGCTGGTTACATGACCCTTTTAAAGTGCTTTACAAATTAAAAATTCTTGATTTTTTAGTAAGATGAAGACATATTATCCTGGAAGGACTTGCCTGAAGTTTTTTAAGTGTCCAGTTTTAGTAGATATTCCATTACTCCTTAAAGAAGAACATTTCTCATCCCTGACAGTGATGGAGGGTTAATCTGCCTTTCCCTGCGTCTCTTACCTTCTGTTCCACTCCTTGCCCCACAGTATTTTTCTGACCTAAGGAACAGTATTGTGAACAGCCAGCCACCAGAGAAACAGCAGGCCATGCATCTGTGTTTTGAGAACTTGATGGAAGGCATCGAACGAAATCTTCTTACGAAAAACAGAGACAGGTGAGTATAGAGTGTCCTGCCTAGAAATCTCAGACAGTTGTTATTTATAACCACATCAACAAAACAGGAAGTTCCCTTAAAGTCTTTATCTGTGTTTGGAGGCCATCTAAAGCAGTGCTATCCAATAGAAAAGCGAGCCATGTTAAACAGGCAAAATTCATTTTAATAATATACTTTGTTTAACCCAGTGTATCCAAAATATTGTATCAATGTGTAATTAGTATTTTTAAATTGTGGGTTTTCACATTCTTTTTATTGTACTACGTTTTTCATACATTTTTTTTTTTTTTTTTTGGAGAAAGAGTCTTGCTCAATCACCAGGCTGGAGTGCAGTGGCCCAATCTCAGCTCACTGCAACCTTTGCCTGCTGGGTTCAAGCAATTCTTCCACCTCAGCTTCCTGAATAGCTGGGACCACAGGCGCGTGCCACCACGCTCAGCTAATTTTTTTGTATTTTTAGTAGAGGCGAGTTCCACCATGGCCAGGGTGGTCTCATCACTTGACCTCGTGATCCACCCGGCTTGGCCTCCCAAAGTGCTGGGATTACAGGCGTGAGCCACCACGCCCAGCCTAATTCATACATTTTCATCAGAAATACTTGATTTGTATTTAGATTTCATAAATTTACAATTGACAAAGTAGATTCCAATACCCAGATTGTTTTAAACAGCTAGGGATTTTTCAGTAACTGCATTATCTAGGCTTGACAATTTTTAAATTTTATTTTAATTTAAGGCATTTTAATTTAAAATTAAGATGCAGTTGAGGAGCTGAATGTTAACTGTATTCAATTTGGAATCATTTCCTCAGTCACACTGGCCCTAATTTAGGTACTCAATAGCCATGTGTGGTTGGCAGCCACCCTATTGGACAGCATGGCACTACACCAACGGGTTTTGCTGCATTAAGAAATGAAACGGTGTCGTTCACTTACTGCCTCACTTTGTGAGGGTAACTTCTTACCTCTGTCAGTGAAATTTCTTTTCTGTTGCCATGAGCCCAAGGTAGCCCTCAGGGCTCCAGACTTCACCAGATCTCTAGGTCAACTTTCCCTTAGAGTCCTAAGACTGAGATTAACTGATCTTTGAAACAGAACCCATCAATTCATGCATTCTACTTCCTGTGTTAAAAAAAAAAATTCTAGGCAGATACGTTTCCCTCACACCCTCCTCCCCCAACCCACATGCATCCTCTCTGCAGGTTCACCCAGAACCTGTCAGCATTCCGTCGAGAAGTCAATGACTCGATGAAGAATTCCACTTACGGCGTGAATAGCAATGACATGATGAGCTGACACCTCCTTGGACTCTACCTGTACAGAGCAGCGTCCCTTTGGTTTGGCCCAGAGGGGCGAACAATTGCAAGGGAGAGGGCCTGGCTGATCCTGGCTCCTTCCTCCAGGGGTGTGGGGAAAATGGCAAAAGTCAACTAGCTACTTCCCCAGGGAATAGGGGTGTGAGTGCACTCATTGGGGGGGCAGGGCGATGCTGGTTCCTGGGGGACTGGGTGGGAAGGGTGGTGGGAGGAGATAAGAAACACAAACTGAGACTCCAGCCCCTCCTCCTGGGGCCACCCAAGTGGGGAGAACCCCTAGTGTCCTGCCACAACCTGCCTTGTATAAACATGTACATTTTTTCATAACATTTTGAACAAGGTTTATATTGACTCAAGTTTAAAAACAAAAAGTGTGACTGAAAAATTTTTACAGAGTCTAGTGCACCAATGCTGATGTGAGGGGTTGTGTATGCGAGTGAAGAAAATGTGTATTCTGGTGGCCTGAAGCTTTACTGGACAAGGATGTGTGAGAGTGCAGAGATATATTTAGTGACACAGTAGAGAGGCAAAAGAAAAGAAAAAAAAGCTAAAATTCCAAATGTATATTTTTTCGTATTGCCCTGTCCTCACCCAGAAGTAATCACTTCCTGTTACTGTATTAACCCTTGTTATTAGGAACTCTAAGCCATGCCAGAACACTGTCCCTCGCCTTGGACCGTATAGGTTCTGCCCTGAGTCCCTGGCCCCTTGCAGTGACAAATAACTCCAGCTAAAAGTGTTTGGTGTTCTTAACTCCATCCTCTTTCCCACTTTGCTTACCCTCATCCTCAGACAGATGCCTCTTGCTTTTAAAAGTTGGATTTAACGACATGTTGTAGGGTTCTTGGTCTCTGTGAAGGTAGAGAACAGAGAGAAGGAAGTGAGCCCACTGCTCTCCTATGGAGCAATGTGGGTGAGTCCACCGGAGGCCCTGCTGTGTGTGGCCAATAAATTTCAGTCTTCCCCAGCCCTCGAGGCAGTGTGTGTGGATGTGTGCGTGTGGATATTTATATATGTACCCTGCACTCATGAATGTATGAACTGGAGGAAGTTACTACAGTGGAGGGGTTCTTAATAACAAGGTCTACCTAGCATGAAGTATTTAACATTCTCCCACCCCTTAAAAATATACATTTTTATAAAATGAAAACCATAATAAATGTTTTGAATATTAAAAAAAATTAACCTACAGAGGAAAATTAATGGAGAAAGCTATTTGCCTTGTACTTTTTCCACAATTGTTGCTGCTAGTTGTACACATCTCTAGTTCAGCTCTTGCCCACGGGACACTCATCAATTAGGTTTTATTTTTATTTCTCTCCTCTACCCCCAGAAACAAGCCTGTTAATTTTTTTCCCTTCTCCTCTGGCGACTGTGTGATGAATCCTTTCTTGCGTGATCAGGTTGCGGATAGACTTGTAAGGGTGTTTGCTGCATACAGTGTAAGCATTGTGACCGCCAATAAACTTCAATGGTTTCTACTGACCTGGTTTCAGCAATCATGTCCAGTGTGTGTGTCCAAGGACATGTCTCACTCAAAACACGTGAAGATGTGTGAGGCATTCTTAAAAGGCTGGTAAATGACGGGCCCCTCCACCTGATCGAATTAACTTGTTTCTCATTGCACTCAGTTTCTTCTAATAGCATGATATGGTTGATTTATCCTCTCAGCAAAACCAATCATAAGCTGTTGTCCATTGCTATAAAGTGGAAGCCACTCTACCTCTCTTATTAGCTCTCAGATAATAACATGGCTACGAGCAGACAAGTAGTCATTGAAGAAAGCCTGGTCGTGTTAATGTTCTGACATCAGCTTCTCTGATGTGGGCTGGGTTTCCTTCATTAGACCGTGACAGGTTCAAGGGTAAATGTTATCCCCATGGAATATTTTGCAGACTCACAGGTCAGACTTACCAAATGAGGAACACTTGTTAAGAGGGACTACTTCTAACCCCTGCACTGTGTATTCAGAGTACCTGAGTATGAGGAAGCTTCATTGCCAGAAACACAGGAAAGCATTAAGTAGACAGGTACGGGTATCTTAGTGTAGATGTCCATCCCATGACTCAGGGTGGCATTCTTGTCTATTTATGTGTATGTTCTACTACCTGTCTCAGCCTTCTGGGAACTGCTATAGCTGCCTCAGTTATTTCAAAGGCAAAAAGTTGTGCTCTGGTGGCTACAAGGCAAATGAAGTTGATTTGTCTTAGCGAAATTCCATCTCTAAGCCTAGCAAATATTAAATGGTGAGTTTTCATTAATATGCATACACTTCTGACATGTCCCCAGGCCCTTTAATTCTGATTCTGTAGTTAAGGGACACAAAAATAACTTCGTCATGTATACTTGAAGGAGCATCCCCCTCCCCACCTATTTTGAAGTGCTAATTAATCAGCAAAACTCCAGACCTCTCCCTTCCCTTCCACAAAAATAATTTCAGAGGCAAGAAACTCACCGAAGATGGGGCTAGTGCAGTCCAGTCACAGGTGCCATAATTAAAATCCTCCACAGCTTCACCAGACTTCAAACGTCAGGCTGTTCACTCCTTTGCCGACAAGAGGGGGCACAAATCACCTTTTGGTCAAAAATGGTCAGTTAGCATTTTCATATGATTCAACCTAGTAAATGTGAAAATTGGTTATCTTCAGATTTTGTTTTCCCCAGAAATCAAGCCTTTTCAGTCAAAAAGTGAATGTCTAGGCTTATTTCCTAGGCACTGTGTCCATCTAGTCACGGGTCTAGTGTTCCCTGACACAAACTGTACCTTAAATTAAAAATGCCTAAATTCTTTACTATAGATTATTAAATTGCGTTTGTATATGTTTTGTTGGCTCAGCCCAAATAAGGGTTATCTGTTCCCACTAACATGTAAATCAGACAAAGGAAGAAAGGATTTGGTCCAGGATTGCCATTTTAAGTTTTTAAATTTTAAGAAATAATTACTTTGGGCAGAAGTGTCCATTTTCTGATGACACTTGACAACCTAAGAAATAAGTTTTTCATTCTCTAAAACATTGGCTTTATTAAGGGACTTTCTCCCCTCCCCCCCCAACTTCTCCCCCCACTGGAAAAACGTTTTAGTCCCTTTTGAAATTTCAACTAAGTACATCAACAGATCACCCTCCAAAATATCCATGCTTGTAGGGTAACATGAATTAAATCTAGAAAGCCAGAAAAACCTGTCTTCTTTGCCACAAGCCAACCCTAGCCCAGGATTTTTGGGTAGATATACAAACTTAGATTGACGTATAATGCTGCCAAAACTGTCAAATGCTAAAGTCAAAAGGGAGAGGAAAGGCAGTTACAGGGAACCTGTAAAAGCCACAAGCTTGATGATTAGGCCTTGAAAAAGTGTTTGAAAGTATAAAAAGTGAAAGTATAAAAATGTGTTCATCGGCCATAATTAGATACGAGGACATGTCTAAGCAGATTCTTGCCTCTAGCTTGTCCTCTGGGTCCATTACATTTATGTTGGGTGTCTTTACCCTGAAGTCACTGGTCAGCTACCACTTTGGTGCTTTTCAAGAAGGGTGGATCAACTAAAGGAATCAGCTGCCAGACAATGGGACATGGGACTGTCAAGGTAGAGGATGAAATTAAGTTTGGAAAATCATTCCCCTTCCTCAGAAAAGCCTCTTGTTCTCAGGACAGCCTGACTGCTACCCTTTGCCATCTGTCCATCAAATACTTATTCAGTATCTGTTATGGCCCAAATATCTTTTTGATGGTCAGCAATGGAAAAGGAAACTCAAAAACAGAAAGTCACTCACAAGCAAATTTATTTCCATTCTTCTGTTTTGTGATCACCTAGTAACAAACTGACTCTAAAACATAGTAAACAGTATACAAAAGCACCATGCCCAACAATTGCTTTAATTCTGTGTGATAGCCATGAAGACATATGGCCTAAAAGAATGGCAAGTGGAGAATCTCTTAACCTTTACTATTGAATCACAAAGTAATCAAGTCAGAACCTCTGAATTCAAAGTGTGGAGGACAGACTCACAGGATACAGACCATCTAATGAACAGTTGATCTAGCCTTATGTAAAGCTCAGCATGTCCAATGTAGAGTCTGACAGGTACTCCCTACAGCTAGTGAAAGGGTGGGAGGATGTAAAAGCGGTGGTCTCAAAGTGCGGAAACCCAAACCTCTTCCCAGCTGACCATACTGTGTAATGAAGGTAAAGCATCCTCTCGGCCCAATTCAACTGGAAAGTGGTGAGAACACCAACTAAGATGATGGAAACAAAACCACTTTTAAGTTTAGGAGATCAGGAGACCATTATTTCATTAGAAAGCTAGGTACCTATCCTTTAACACCTTGCAGTCCAGGGCATGTGTCACGAGTTAAAAACTTTAGCAGCCAAGCTGCGGACGCTGCAGCAGAAGTCATAACATTCAACTATGAGGATGCAACCGCCATCTCTGCCTCCACATCCTACCTCCAGCCTTTGCGGGTCTGCAGAACACTCTTCTCAGTCTAAATTTACATGCCCTTTGCTCACCTACCCTTTTCTAGGCCCCAAATCGGACCCAGTATCTCTCAAGTCTCTCCTTACTGTGCGGGTTCCTAAGAGCCTTAGGGGCCACCTACTCTTCTGTTTGGAGTGCTCCTGACCCCAATCCCTGCCTGTCCCAGTAGCCAATGTATGCTCATTATGAGCAGCGGCCAAACCATGGTGTCATGACCAGAGACAAGGATGTGCAGTTTCTGGAGCATGGACAGTAAGGAGAGTAGTGGAACCAATTTGGGTGAAGCCCCTGCAAAGAGACACCAGGCTGGTTTATGCGGGTTAAACTGCAATGAAAAGAGCAAAAGCTATTGACACCAACCCGCCTGCACCCTATGAAGGAAAGGGAGAGTTCACACCCAACCCGGCCCCACCTCTCAGACTAGCATCGTGGCCCCGGAAGTAATTTAGCGCGTTTCTTATGCCGGGAGGCGCCGCCGCACCCCCTCAGCGTCTGCGCACTCAGGTCCGTGCCCTCTGTTCCGGCTCTCGCCCCGCCTTCGCCGCCGCCACCACCGCGCGCAGGCGCAGCCCGGATTTGGTCCTGCCCTGGGCCGTGTTGTGGCTGGAGGAGCGAGGTCTTTATTGCTTTGCGGGAGCGTTTTGGGGATGGCCCGAGCTAGGATCCTAGGGCCCTTGGACCCCCACTGCTGTGTGTGTGATGGAGGTTTGAGTTCATACGCGCTGCAGTGCTAATCAGCGGCACTGTTCCCGGGCTGGGTGCAGCGGCTAGGGACAAGGTCCCTGCTTGGAGGAACGCAGTGGCGTGGGCAGACCCCGAAAGGACCGCCATGGCGCACACACCCTCCTTAGGGTACAAGGGAGGGCACGCAGGCACAGCCCACGTAGGGCCTGAATGCCGGGAAGAGCAATCAGGGCTGCAGAAATAGCGTGGCTGGGAAGGTACAGCCGTGTGTGTGTGTGTGTGTGTGTGTGTGTGTGTGTGTGTGGGCTGGGGGAAGGTGCAGCCGTGTGTGTGTGTGTGTGTGTGTGTGTGTGTGTGTGTGTGTGTGTGTACGCGCGCGCGCACTAGGCACAGGAGCTCGGGATTTGATCCTAAAAGCTCTGTTTCCAAACCCCACTTGGCAAAGCAGCCTGGTGACCAGTCTTTGTTTAGCCCACCAACTAGTGGGGAATTCAGACCTGGACCAAGACAAGGGCTACAGGAGAGTTAAGAGATGTTAGGAGATGAGGGCATGTGATCAGTAGGTTTTGGAGTAAGGAGGATTCTAGGATGATTCCCAGGTTCCAGGATAGACCGGCAACTGAGTCAGAAAGAGGGAGTTGGGCCGGGCGCAGTGGCTCAAGCCTGTAATCCCAGCACTTTGGGAGCCCGAAGCGGGTGGATCACGAGGTCAAGAGATCGAGACCATCCTGGTTAACATGGTGAAACCCCGTCTCTACTAAAAATACAAAATTTAGCTGGGCATGGTGGCGCGTGCCTGTAATCCCAGCTACTCAAGAGGCTGAGGCAGGAGAATTGCCTGAACCCAGGAGGCAGAGGTTGCGGTGAGCCAAGATCTTGCCATTGCACTCCAGCCTGGGTAAGAAGAGCGAAACTCAGTCTCAAAAAAAAAAGGAAGAAAGAGGGAGTGTGGAGCAGTTTGGGGATGAGGGCGCCACGCTGAGTGAGCCTGAATAAGACCCTCATTCAGAGAATTCCCTGCTCTTGCAGGCAGAGTGCTGGGGAGATTGCTACAGAAGAAAATACCAGTCCCACAAAAACTCAGAAAATAGTAGAAAGGGGACCAGGAATGGTGGTTCATGTCTGTAATCCCAGCACTTTGGGAAGCCGAGGCAGGAGGATCTCTGGAGCCCAGGAGTTCAAGACCAGTCTGGGCAACATGGGGAGACCCTGTCTCTATTTTTCAAAAATAAATAGAAGAGGGAACATTTCCCATCTCACTTTGAAATAAGCAGTTTCAGCCAGAGACATTCACTCAACACCTGTAATCCCAGCACTTTGAGAGACTGAGGTGGGCAGATCATCTGAGGTGTCAAGAATTTGAGACGAGCCTGACCAACATGGCAAAACCCCGTCTCTACTAAAAATACAACAATTAGCCAGACCTGGTGGCATACACCTATAATCCCAGCTACCCAAGAGGCTGAGGCAGGAGACCCCCTGGAACCCCAGGGGCAGAGGCTGCAGTGAGCCAAGATTGTGCCATTGCAATCCAGCATGGGCAACAGAATGGGACTCCCATCTTAAAAAAGAAAAAAATAAAGCAGTTTCCAAATACCAAAACCACAGACATCAAAGAGAAAAACAACACCTTTTTAGACCACTATCCTTTATGAACATAGATGCAAAACTGACAAAATACAAGCAAGTCAAATCCAACAGTATATGAAAAAAGTGGCTAGGCACAGTGGCTCACACCTGTAACCCCAGCACTTTGGGAGGCTGACATGGGAGGATGTCTTGAGTCCGGGAGATGGAGACCAGCCCAGGCAACATAGTAAGACCCCATTCCTACAAAAAAAATGAACAAGACTCATGGGCATGTTGGCACTTGCCTATGGTTCCAGCTACTCCAGAGGCTGAGGTGGGAGGATCATTTGAGCCCAGGAGGCCAAGGCTGCAGTGAGCTGTGATCCTGACACTGTACTTCAGCCTGGGTGACAGAGCAAGATCCTATCTCAAAACCAAAAACACAGTGTTGGGGGGGAATGGGGAGGCAGATAAAATGACCAATGGAATTGATCCTAGGAATGCAAGTTTGGTTTGATTTTTTTTAATCAGTAAATGTAATCAACCACATAAAAATAATGGATCACCTCAGTGACAAAACTTAATATCCATTCATAATTTAAAAAAAAAAACTCAGCAAACTAGGAATAGAAAGAAAACATTCTTAATCCAGTAAAAGACATTTATCAAAAACCAGCCATTTACAGCATAAAGGTGAACGATTAGCTGATTCTCCTAAGATTATGAATAAGCCAAGGTTGCCCATTCTTACCACTTCTATTCAGCATTGTGCCAGAGGCTCTAACCAGAGCAATAAGGCATAAAAAAGAAAAGGAACACAGGTCAGAAAGGAAGAAGTAAAACTGTCTTTATTCACAGATGTCATGATTTGAGGTGTGAAAAGGCTATTGTAACAAAGGAATTTAGCAAAATCACGGAAGGTCAACATGCAAAAAATGTTATTTCTGTATACCAATGGTAAACAATTACAAGGTGAAATTTTTAAATATGTACCTGAATCTTAGCTGAGAATTTTTTTGTTTTGTTTTTTTGAGACAGAGTTTTGCCCTTGTTGCCCAGGCTGGATTGCAATGACACAATCTTGGCTCACCACAACCTTTGCCTCCTGGGTTCAAGTGATTCTCTTGCCTCAGCCTCCCAAGCAGCTGGGATTACAGGCATGTATCACCACACCCGGCTAACTTTGTATTTTTTAGTAGAGATGGGGTTTTGCCATGTTGGTAAGGCTGGTCTCAAACTCCCAACCTCAGGTGATCCCCCTGCCTCAACCTCCAGAATTGCTGGGATTACAGGTGTGAGCCACTGGGCCTGGCCTAGCTGAGAATATTTTTAAAAATAAATGAGTAAAACAGATACCATTTGCTGTGGGATCCAAAAACATGAAATATATAAGAATAAATGTAAGAAGATATGTGCCATATCTGTACACTAAAATCTATAATTCATTGCTGAGGAAAATTAAAGACTGTAATTGGTTTTAACATGTTTGTGGATTGGATGACTCAAATTTATATCAAATCCCAATAAAAATCCCAAGAGGTTTTTTTGGTAGCAACAAGCTGAATCTTGCATTTATATGAAAATACAAAGAATCTGAAATAACCAAACGTTTTTGAAATAGAAAAAGAATCCTCACTCGTGCTATCTAATTTCAAAGTTTACTATAAAGAATTAAGACAGTGTGGCATTAGCACTAGGATACACAGAGATCAGTGGAGCAGAGTAAAGTCCAAAAATAGAACAACATATGTGGTTAATTGACTTTCAACAAAGATGCCAAAGTAATTCAGTGGGAAAAGATTATCTCTTCCAAAAATGGTACTGGAGGAACTAGATATGTAGTTGAGGGGGAAAATGAACTCTGATCCTTATCTCACACCATAGACAGAAGTTAATTCAAAATGTATGATCGATATAAAAGCTAAAATATTTCTACGAGGGAAGTTAAAAATAAAACAAAAACAAGAAACTTTTATTACCTTGGGTTAAGCCAAGATATCTTAAGATACCAAAAGCATGAGCCATGAAGGAAAAAGAAAAAAAAAAAAAGGACATCAAAATTCAAACTTTCTGCTCTTCAAAAGACGCTATTTTAAAAATGAAACAGCAAGCCACAGTTTGGAATAAAAAAAAATCTTTGAAATATATATATTGGACACAAACCAGGTACCCAGTTAAATATTAAAAAAAGAAGGACCAGGTGCAATAGCTCATGCCTGTAATTCTAGCACTTTGGGAGGCCAAGGTAGAAGGATCCCTTGAGCTCAGGAGTTCAAGACCGCCTGGGCAATATAGTGAGACCTCATCTCTACAAAATAATAATAATAATTAGTTAATAGCCAAGCATGGTGGTGCATTCCTGTAATCCCAGCAACTTGGGAGGCTGAAGTGGGAGGATCACTTGAGCCAGGGAGGCAGAGCCTCCAGTAAGCCATGACGGTACCAGAGCTCTGCAGCCTGGGTAACAGACGAAGATGAAGAAGAAGAAGAAGAAGAAAGAAGAAGACAGTACCAGAGCTCTGCAGCCTGGGTAACAGACGAAGAAGAAGAAGACGGAGACAGAGACAGAGAAGGAGAAGAAGAAAGAAGAAGGAAGAAGAAGAAAGAAGGAAGAAGAAGACCTCAATAAGAATAACCCGACTTTTAAAATGGAAAAAATAATTGAACATACATTTTGTAAAATAAGATCTACAAATGACCAGTGATCACCTTGAAAAGCAGCTCAAAATCACTTGTCACCAAGAAAATGCAAATAAAAACCACAATGAAATGCCACTATACATCCACTAAAATGGCTAGAATTAAGAACACTGAATGCCAACCGTTGGCAAAGATGTAGAACAATTAGAATTCTTAGACACTGTATGTAGAAATGTAAAATGGTACAGCATAGCCAGCTGTGGGGGTGCATGCCTGTAGTCCCAGCTACAAGGGAGGCTGAGGTGAGAAGATCACCTGAGCCCAGGGAGGTCGAGGCTACAGTGAACCATGATCATGCCACTGCACTCCAGCCTGGGCAGCAGAGTGAGAATCTGTGTCAAATATTAAAAATAAAAGGGTAGAGTATGTCAAAGTAGTTTTGCAGTTTCATATAAAAGCTTAACATATGTTTACCATATATCCAGCAATTCCACTCCTAGGTGTTTACCCAAGAAAAGTTAAAACATACACGCAAAGGCTTGCTCTCGAATATTCATAGCCATTTTATTCACAAGTGTTTAATACTGGAAAGTTCCACCAACAAGTCTATCTGTCAGGGACTTATTGCAAAGAATTATCTCATGTGATTATTAGGACTGACCAGGAGAGTCTATAATATGTAGGGCAGGCTATAAAGAAGAGCAGCTTGGAAGCTGGAGAGGAGCTGAAGCTGCAGTCCCCAGGCAGGACTTCAAGAAAACCTCCCTTCTGTTCCTGAGGTCGATTACCTTGATAGCAACACATAGATTAATATCTGCTTGAATAACTGGGTTGATAGCCTGGTCATGTTGACACACCACACTAATGGGTAGATGGCTGGATAGAACAATTGTGGGATACTCCTCAGCAAAAAACAAATACTGATACAAGCACCAATATAGATAAATAAATCTCAAACACATTTTGCTCATCAAAAAAAAGGCAGACAGAAAGTCCTTGTAGGATTCTACTTATGTGAAGTTCTAGAACAGGCCATACTAATCTATAATGTCAGAAAGCAGATTACCATTTGCCTAATGCCAATTAGGTATAGCAAGGGGCAGGGCAGGGGGGCACTGACTGCAAAGGGAAACAAGGAAAGTGGGAATGGAGGATGGAAATTACATCTTGACTGTGGTGATGCTACATGGGTGTATACATTTATCACAACTTATCAAACTATACGCTTAAAATGAATAGTTTTGTGGGTTTTTTAGACAGAGTCTCACTGTCACACAGGTTGGAGTGCAGTGGTGTGATCACAGCTCACTGCAGCCTCAAACTCCCAAGCTCAAGTGATCCTCCCACCTCAGCTCCCAAGTAGCTAGGAATACAGGTGCATGTCACAACACCTGGCTAACCTTTTTCTAATTTTTTAAATGTTTTTTTGAGAGGAGCTGAAGCTGCTGTATGTATTGCCCAGGCTGGTCTTGAAACTCCTGACCTCAAGCCATCATCCTGTCTACTGGGAATACAGGTGTGAGCCATTGTGCCGTCCAAGTGCAGTATTTTTAATATAAATTATTTTTCAACAAAGTTAATTTCTGCACAGCAGAAGCCCTGCTCTTGTCAAAGAGATAGATCCAGTCCCTCTGGCACCATTTTAGAAAAGACCACCCAGGCCAGGTTCAAGTGATCCATGCCTGCAGGCCCAGCACTTTGGGAGGCTGAGGCAGGCAAATTACTTGAGGCCAAGAATTTGAGACCAGCCTGGCCAACATGGCTGTTCTAAAAATATAAACAATTAACGGCGTGGTGGTGCATGCCTGTAACCTCAGTTACTCAGGGGGCTGAGGCATGATAATCACTTGAACCTGGGAGGCCAAAGTTGCAGTGAGCCAAGATCACACCATTGCACTGCAACCTGGGGGAGAGAGTGAGACTCGGTCTCAAAAAACAAAAAAGAAAAAATGGACAAGACCTAGACATTTTTCCAAAAAGACAAATGGCCAACAGGTGTATGAAAAGATGCTTCAACATCACTAACCATCAGTTAGTGTAAATCAAATCACAATGAGATTATCTCACACCTGTTAGGACAGCTATTTAAAAAAAAACAATGGGCCAAGTACCATAGCTCACACCTGTAATCCCAGCAGTTTGGGGGGCTGAGGCATGTGGACCACCTGAGATAAGGAGTTCCAGACCAACCTGACCAATATGGTGAAATCCCATCTCTAAACACAAAAATTAGCTGCGTATGGTGGCTGGTGCCTGTAATCCCAGCTGTTTAGGAGGCTGAGGCAGGAAAACTGCTTGAACCCAGGAGGCAGAGGTTGCAGTGAGCAAAGATCATGCCACTGCACACCAGCCTGGGTGACAGAGAAAGGCTCTGTTAAAAAAAAAAGTCACTCATACTTGTAATCCCAGCATCCCAGCATGTTGAGAGGCCAAGGCAAGAGGATCACTTGAGCTCAGGAGTTAAAAAACCAACCTAGGCAACATAGTGAGACCCCCCCAACTATACCAAAAATAATAATAAGAAGAAATTAGCTGGGCATAGTGGTGCATACCTATAGTCCTAGCTACTCAGAAAGTTGAGGCAGGAAGATCACTTGAGCCCAGGAGGTCAAGGCTTCACTGAGCCATGATCATGCCATGACACTCCAGCCTGAGCTCCAGAGGGAGACCCTGTCTCAAAAAAAAAAAAAAGAAAACAATTGTTGAGGATGTGGAGAAACAGGAACATTTGTACATGCTTGGTGGGAATGTACAATGGTACAACTACTAAGAAAGAGTATGGAGGTTCCTCAAAAAATTAAAAATAGAAGCCAGGCATGGTGGCTCATGCCTGTAATCCTAGTGCTTTGAGAGGCCAGGATGGGAGGATTACTTGAGGCCAGGAAGTCAAGAACAGCCTGGACAACATAGCACAACCCTGTCTCTTAAAAAAAAAAAAAATTACAGAGGATCCAAGATGGCTGATTAGGAGCAGCTCAGGATTGCAGCTTCCAGCAAAAGCACAGAGGGTGAGTGGATGCCACATTTCCAAATAGATTTTTATTGCCCACAGACCAGGAGATTCCCAGGTGGAGGAGCCCCACGGGTCACCAGTGTGGCTGTTTTGGCTGGCGCAGCAGGTCTCCGCACAAAATACACAGGTGTGGGAGTCATTTTAGCTGGCGATTGGAGCTCCTGGGAGACAGAGTTACTGATTCAACTGATAAAAAGGGTACTGAAACAGGGAGCCAGGCCAGGAGACTCCTGGGCAAAAAAGTGCCACAAATATCCATACGGCTGTTTCAGCCAGCATAGTGGGTCACCACATGGGAAATCACACAGATCTGGGCGTATTTTCAGCAGGCAACTGAAACACCTGGGAGATAGAGTCACCCGTTCAACTGAAAAAAAGGGGGCTGAAACATGGAGCCAGGCCAGGAGATTCCCGGGCAAAAAAGTGCAATGAGCCCCCAAGATGGCTCTTTCAGCCAGCTCAGTGGGTCTCTGCACAAAATTTCACACAAATCCGGGTGCTTTTTCAACTGGCAACTGGAATGCCTGGGAGAAAGAGTTGCCCATTCAACTGAAAAAAAGGGGACTGAAACAGGGAGATAGGCCAGGACATTCCCTGGGGAAAAAGCACCACGAGTCTCCAGTGGCTGTTTCAGCCGGCACAGCAGGTCCACACACAAGAAATCACACAAATCCAGGAGATGTTTCAACTGGTGACTGGGACACCTGGGAGACAGAGTTGCCTGCTCAACTGAAAAAAAAAAGGGGGGGGGTTCTGAGGCAGGGAGCCAGGTGATCAGACTCAGCTGGCCCCACGCCCACAAAAAATAGCCATCTGAAATGCTCTGGATTGAGAGTTTCACAGCAAGAACAGCTGAACCCAGGACAGTTCAGCTCTGTGGGGGAGGGGCATCCACCATAACTGAAGCAGTCCACCACTACGAAGGTAGTCCACCATTACCAAGGCAGCCCATCATTACAGAGAGAGTCTGCCATTTACAGAGGTGGGCTGCCATTGCTGAGGCACTTCTAACTATACTCCTATAAAGAGGACTGCAGGGAAGTTCACACAGCAGCTGGGCAGAGCCCACAGCAGCTCAGCAAAGCCTCTGCAGGCAGACTGTGATTGGCTACCTCCTCGTTGGAAAGAGCAGCCCTGAAAAAAAGGCAGCAGCATGAAAAAAACTTCTTAAAGGAGCTCTAACTCCCTGGGGAGTTAGAAAGAGAAAGAGAAGCTGGGGGGAAAAAAAACAGAAGGCATTTATGAGTTTTGCTGCAGCAGACTTAAACGTACCTGGCCAGCAGCTCTGAATGGAAAGACACAGCTCACAGCTCAGCACTTGAGCTCCTACAAACAACAGACTGTCTCCTCAAGCAGCTCCCTGACCCCCATATATCCAAAGAGTCACCTCATAAAGGAGAGCTGAGACTGACATCTGGCAGGTATCTTTCTGGGACAAAGATAGAAGAAGAAACTGGCAGCAAACCTTTCTGTTATGCAGCCGCTGCAGGTGATCCCCATGCAAGCAGGACCTGGAGTAGACCTCAGCAGTCCTACAGCAAAGAGGCCAGACTGTTAATAACTTCATCCTCAACAAACTGGATGTCCACTCAGAGACCCCATCTGAAAGTCAACAGCTACAAAGATGACAGGTAGATGAATCTACAAAGATGGGAAGAAACCAGCACAAAAACGATGAAAACACCCAAAACCAGAATGCTTCTGCTCCTCCAAGGGATCACAATTCCTCACCAGCAAGGGAACAAGGTTAGATGGAGAATGAGTCTCACGAATTGATGGAAACAGGATTCAGAAGGTAGGTAATAAGAAACTTCTCTGAGCTAAAAACATGTTCTAACCCAATGCAAAGAGACTAAGAACCTTAAAAAAAGGTTTCACAAAATGCTAACAAGAATAAACAGCTTAGAGAGGAATATAAGTGAATTGATGGGGCTGAAAAACACAACACGAGAACTTTGTGAAGCATACACAAGTTTCAATAGCTGAATTGACCAAGCAGAAGAAAGGATATCAGAGGTTGAAGACCACCTCAATGAAATAAAATGAGAAGGCAAGATTAGAGAAAAAAGGGTAAAAAGAAATGAACAAAGTCTCCAAGAAATATAGGACTATGCGAAAAGACCTAATCTACATTTGATCGGTGTACCTGAATGTGATGGAGAGAATGAATCCAAGCTGGAAAATACCCTTCAGGATATTATCCAGGAAAACTTCCCCAACCTAGCAAGGCAGGCCAATATCCAAGTCAAGGAAATACAGAGAACACCACAAAGATATTCCTCAAGACGAACAACCCTAAGGCACATAATTTTCAAATTTGCCAGGGTTGAAATGAAGGAGAAGATGCTAAGGGCAGCCAGAGAGAAAGGTCAGGCTACCCACAAAGGGAACCCCATCAGACTCGAAGCAGATCTCTCAGCAGAAACCCTACAAGACAGAAGAGAGTGGGGGCCAATATTCAATATCCTTAAAGAAAAGAACTTTCAATCCAGAATTTCATATCCAGCCAAACTAAGCTTCATAAGCAAAGAAGAAATAAAATCCTTTACCAACAAGCAATTACTCAGAGATTTCATCACCACCAGGCCTGCTTTACAAGAGTTCCTGAAAGAAGCACTAAACATAGAAAGGAGCAACCAGTACCAGCCACTCCAAATGGCAAAGAGCATCAACACAATGAAGAAACTGTCAACCAATGGGCAAAACACCCAGCTAGCATCAAAATGGCAGGATCAAATCCACACATAACAGTATTAACCCTAAATGTAGATGGGCTACATATCTCAATCAAAAGACAGACTGGCAAATTGGATAAAAAGTCAAAACCCATCGGTGTGCTGTATCCAGGAAACCCATCTCACATGCTGAAAATAAAGGGATGAAGGAAGATTTACCAAGCAAATGGAAAGCAAAAAAAAAAAAAAAAAAAAAAAGCAGGAGTTGCAATCCTAGTCTCTGATAAAATAGACTTTAAACCAACAAAGATCAAAAGAGACAAAGAAGGATATTACATAATGGTAAAAGGATCAATGCAACAAGAAGAGCTAACAATCCTAAATATATACCCACCCAATACAGGAGCACCCACATACATAAAGCAAGTTCTTAATGACTTACAAAGAGACTTACACTCCCACACAATAATAGTGGGAGACTTTAACACCCCATTGTCAATATGAGACAGAAAATTAACAAGGATATCCAGGACTTGAACTCAGACCTGGACCGAGCAAACCTAATAGACATTTACAGAACACTCCACCCCAAATCCACAGAATATACATTCTTCTAAGCACCACATTGTACCTACTCTAAAATTGACCACATAATTGGAACTAAATGCAAAAGAATGGAAACTGTAACAAACAATCTCTCAGACCATAGCACAATCAAGTTAGAACTCAGAATTCAGAAACTAACTCAGAACCGCACAGCTTCATGAAAACTGAACAACTGACTCTTGATTGTTGACTGGATAAACAATGAAATTAAGGCAGAAATAAAGATGTTCTTTGACACCAATAAGAAGACAAATGAGAAGACACAACATGCCAGAATCTCTGGGACACATTTAAAACAGTGTCTAGAGGAAAATTTATAGCAGTAAATGCCCACATGAGAAGCATGGAAAGATCTAAAATCGACAGCCTGTAGTCAAAATTGAAAGAGCTAAAAGAGCAAGATAAAAAAAAAAACTCAAAACCTAGCAGAAGACAAGAAATAACTGAGAACAGAGCAGAACTGAAGGAGATAGAGATACAGAAAACCCTTCAGAAAAATCAATAAATCCAGGAGCTGGTTTTTCAAAAAGATCAACAAAATAGACAGACCACTAGTCAGATTAATAAGAGAGAGAGAAAAATCAAATAGATGCAAGAAAAAATGATAAAGGGGATATCACCACAGATTCCACAGAAATACAAACCATCATCAGAGATTATTACAAACAACTCCATCCACGTAAACTAGTAAACCTGGAAGAAATGGATAAATTCCTGGACACTTGCACACTCCCAAGCCTAAACCAGGAAGAAGTCAAAGCCCTGAATAGGGGGGAGGACTCAAGATGGCGCTGTGAGAACAACCCAGGATTGGAGCTCGCGTTGAGTCTGCGGAGAGGTGAGTCAGAGCTGCATTTCCAGACTGATCTTTGTTGCCCACGGAACGGGGAAATTCCCAAGTGAAGAGGAGACACGGGACGCCAGGCAGAACTTCCGCCTGGCGAAGCTGGCAGCCGGGGTGGCGGCGGCCAGCCCTGCCCAGCGCTCCCCACAGGGCGTGCTTGTCTGGGTGCCCTGTTGAACCAGCAACCGGAGACGTGAGAGGGCTGGACTTGAGACTGAGCTAGACTTGGACAGTGGGCCAGCCCAGGGGATTGCAGGGACAGAGCGTTAGGGGTGGCCTAGTGGGACGAACAAAACCGCGATTTCAAACAAGCCCCATGCAGACGGCCTGAGACATTCTGTGGGGGAGGGGCGTCCACCATTACCGAGGCAACCCGCCCCAACCAAGATACACGCCCATTGCTGACGCAGCCAGCCATTGCCGAGGCAACCCGTCCCTACTGAGATACACGCCCACTGCTGACGCAGCCTGCCGTTGCCAAGGCAACCCGCTACAACAGAGAGACTCCGCCTCAGGGCGTGGCAGAGAACACAGCAGAACAGCAGAGCCAGGGCGAGCCTCACAACAGCAGGGCGGAGCCTCGGCAGGCAAACAGTGGCTAGTCTGCGTCCTAGCTGGGCAGGACCTCAACGGACATCCAAAAATAAAGCCCAAACCCCTCAACACAGAGCATTTGAGAAGAAAAAAGGGTTTTTTTAATGAGCTCTGTTGCAGCAGAATCAAACATAGCAGCCTAACAGCCCTGAATGAACAACAGAGCTCACAGCTCAGCAATTGAGCTCCTATAAAGTACAAACTGTCTCCTCAAGCAGCTCCCTGACCCCTCTATATCCAAAAGACTGACATTAGGCAGGCATCATCCTGGGACAAAGATAGCAGAAAAAGAAACTGGTAGCATCCCTCGCTGTGCCACAGCTGCTAGAGGTGCACCCCAGACAAGCAGGGTCTGGAGCAGACCTCAGCAGTTGTACAGCGAAGGGGCTAGACTGGTAGAAGAAAAAACAAGCAACAGAAATACTTCATCATCAACATTCTGGGTGTCCACTCAGAGACCCAATCGAAAAGTCAGCAACTACGCAGACGAAAAGCGGACAAATCCACAAAGATGGGAAGAAACCAGCGAAAAAAGGAGGAAAACACCCGAAACCAGAACACCTCGCCTCCTAGAAAGGACCAAAACTCCTCACCAGCAAGTGAACAAAGCTGGACAGAGAATGACTGTGACAAAATGACGGAATTAGACTTCAGAAGGTGGATAATGAGAAACTTTTGTGAGCTAAAAGAACATGTATTAAATCAATGCAAAGAAACTAAGGAACTTAAAAAAAGATATGAGGAAATGATAACAAGAATGGATAACTTAGAAAGGAATATGAATGAATTAAAGGAGCTGAAAAACACAATACGAGAACTTCACGAAGCATGCCCAAGTTTCAATAGCCGAATTGACCAAGCAGAAGAAAGAATATCTGAAGTCGAAGACCAACTCAATGAAATTAAACGAGAAACCACGATTAGAGAAAAAAACGCAAAAAGGAATGAACAAAGTCTCCAAGAAATGTGGGACTATGTGAAAAGACCTAACCTACGTTTGATAGGTGTACCAGAAGGGGACGAAGAGAATGAATCCAAGCTGGAAAATACTCTTCAGGACATCATCCAGGAAAATTTCCCCCACCTAGCAAGACAGGCCAACACTCAATTGCAGGAAATAAAGAGAACACCACAAAGATATTCCGCAAGAAGAGCAACCCCAAGGCACATGTTCGTCAGATTCAACAGGGTTGAAATAAAGGAGAGAATACTAAGGGCAGCCAGAGAGAAAGGTCGGGTCACCCACAAAGGGAAGCCCATCAGACTCACAGCAGATCTCTTGGCAGAAACACTACAAGCCAGAAGAGAGTGGGGGGCCAATATTCAACATTCTTAAAGAAAAGAACTTTCAACCCAGAATTTCATATCCAGCCAAACTGAGCTTCAGAAGTGAAGGAAAAATAAAATCCTTTGCGAACAAGCAAGTACTCAGAGATTTTGTCACCACCAGGCCTGCTTTACAAGAGCTCCTAAAAGAGGCACTACACATAGAAAGGATCAACCAGTACCAGCCATTCCAAAATCACACTGAATGCTAAAGAGCATCAACATAATGAAGAATCTACAACAACTAACAGGCAAAACAGCCACTTAGCATCAAAATGGCAGTATCAAATTCACACATAACAATATTAACCCTAAATGTAAATGGACTAAATGCACCAATCAAAAGACACAGACTGGCAAATTGGATAAAAAGCCAAAACCCATCAGTGTGCTGTATCCAGGAAACCCATCTCACATGCAAAGATACACAAAGGCTCAAAATAAAGGGATGGAGGAAGATTTACCAAGCAAATGGAGAGCAAAAAAAAAGCAGGAGTTGCAATTCTCATCTCTGATAAAATAGACTTTAAAGCAACAAAGATCAAAAGAGACAAAGAAGGCCATTACATAATGGTAAAAGGATCGATACAACAAGAAGAGCTAACGATCCTAAACATATATGGACCCAATGCAGGAGCACCCAGATACATAAGGCAAGTTCTTAATGACTTACAAAAGGACTTAGACTCCCACACAATAATAGTGGGAGACTTTAACACTCCACTGTCAATATTAGACAGATCAACCAGACAGAAAATCAACAAGGATATCCAGGGCTTGAACTCAGACCTGGAGCAAGCAAACCTGATAGACATTTACAGAACTCTCCATCCCAAATCCACAGAATACACATTCTTCTCGGCACCACATCGCACCTACTCTAAAATTGACCACATAATTGGAAGTAAAGCACTGCTCAACAAATGCAAAACAACTGAAATCATAACAAACAGCCTCTCAGACCATAGTGCAATCAAGTTAGAACTCAGAATACAGAAACCGACCTAGAACCGCACAGCTTCATGGAAACTGAACAACTGGCTCTTGAATGTTGACTGGGTAAACAATGAAATGAAGGCAGAAATAAAGAAGTTCTTCGAAACCAATGAGAACGAAGACACAACATGCCAGAACCTCTGGGACACATTTAAAGCAGTCTCTAGAGGAAAGTATATAGCAATAAGTGCCCATATGAGGAGAATGGAGAAATCCAAAATTGACACCCTATCGTCAAAATTGAAAGAGCTAGAGGAGCAAGATCAACAAAACTCAAAACCCAGCAGAAGACAAGAAATAACTAAGATCAGAGCTGAGCTGAAGGAGATTGAGACACGAAAAACCCTTCAAAAAAATCAATAAATCCAAGAGCTGGTTTTTTGAAAAGATCAACAAAATAGACAGACCGCTAGCCAGATTGATTAAAAATAAAAGAGAGAACAACCAAATAGATGCAATAAAAAATGATAAAGGGGAAATCACCACAGATTCCACAGAAATTCAAACCATCATCAGAGAATATTACAAACAACTCTATGCACATAAACTAGTAAACCTGGAAGAAATGGATAAATTCCTGGACTCCTGTGTCCTCCCAAGCCTAAACCAGGAGGAAGCTGAAACTATGAATAGACCAATAACAAGGTCTGAAGTCAAGGCAGCAATTAAGAGCCTACCACACAAAAAAAGCCCAGGTCCAGACGGGTTCACAGCCGAATTCTACCAGACACACAAGGAGGAGCTGGTACCATTCCTTCTAAAACTATTTCAAACAATCCAAAAAGAGGGAATCCTTCCCAAATCATTTTATGAGACCAACATCATTCTGATACCAAAACCCGGCAGAGACCCAACGAGAAAAGAAAACTTCAGGCCAATATCCATGATGAACATAGATGCAAAAATCTTCAATAAAATATTGGCAAGCCGATTGCAACAGCAAATCAAAAAACTTATTCATCATGATCAAGTAGGATTCATCCCAGGGATGCAAGGCTGGTTCAACATACGCAAGTCTATCAACGTAATTCACCACATAAACAGAACCAAAAAAAAAAAACCACATGATCATCTCAATTGACGCAGAGAAGGCATTTGACAAAATTCAACAGCCCTTTATGCTAAAAACCCTCAATAAACTCGGTATCGATGGAACGTATCTCAAAGTAATAAAAGCTATTTATGACAAACCAACAGCCAATATCATACTGAATGGGCAAAAACTGGAAGCATTCCCTTTGAAATCTGGCACCAGACAAGGATGCCCTCTCTCACCACTCCTATTCAATATAGTACTGGAAGTTCTAGCCAGGGCAATCAGGCAAGAAAAAGAAATAAAGGGTATTCAAATAGGAAAGGTGGAAGCCAAATTGTCTCTATTTGCAGACGACATGATAGTATACCTAGAAGACCCCATTGCCTCAGCCCAAAAACTCCTGAAACTGATAAGCAACTTCAGCAAAGTCTCAGGATATAAAATCAATGTGCAAAAATCACAAGCATTCGTCTACACCAATAACAGACTTAAAGAAAGCCAAATCAAGAACGAACTGCCATTCGCAATTGCTACAAAAAGAATAAAATACCTTGGAATACAACTCACAAGGAACGTAAGGGACCTCTTCAAGGAGAACTACAAAGCACTGCTCAACGAAATCAGAGAGGACACAAACAGATGGAGAAACATTCCATGTTCATGGTTAGGAAGAATTAATATCGTGAAAATGGCTATACTGCCCAAAGTAATTTACAGAATCAACGCTATCCCCATCAAGCTACCATTGACTTTCTTCACAGAACTGGAAAAAAGCACCATGAACTTCATATGGAACCAAAAGAGAGCCCGCATAGCCAAGTCAATTCTAAGCAAAAAGAACACAGCGGGGGGCATCACACTACTGGATTTCAAACTATACTACAAGGCTACAGTAATCAAAACAGCATGGTACTGGTACCAAAACAGAGATATAGACCAATGGAACAAAACAGAGGCACTGGAGGCAACACAACATACATACAACTATACAATCTTTGATAAACCCGACAAAAACAAGCAATGGGGAAAGGATTCCATGTTTAACAAATGGTGTTGGGAAAACTGGCTAGCCATGTGCAGAAAGCAGAAACTGGACCCCTTCCTGACACCTTACACTAAAATTAACTCCAGATGAATTAAAGACTTAAACATAAGACCTGGCACCATAAAAACCCTAGAAGGAAATCTAGGCAAAACTATCCAGGACATAGGAGTAGGCAAGGACTTCATGAACAAAACACCAAAAGCATTGGCAACAAAAGCCAAAATAGACAAATGGGACCTAATGAAACTCCACAGCTTCTGCACGGCAAAAGAAACAGTCACTAGAATGGATCGGCAACCAACAGAATGGGAAAAAATTTTCGCAGTCTACCCATCTGACAAAGGGCTGATATCCAGAATTTACAAAGAACTCAAACGAATTTACAGGAAAAAAACAAACAAGCCCATTCAAAAGTGGGCAAAGGATATGAACAGACACTTTACGAAAGAAGACATATATGAGGCCAACAATCATATGAAAAAATGCTCATCGTCACTGGTCATCAGAGAGATGCAAATCAAAACTACACTGAGATACCATCTCACGCCAGTTAGAATGGCGATCATTTAAAAATCTGGAGACAACAGATGTTGGAGAGGATGTGGAGAAAAAGAAACACTTTTACACTGTTGGTGGGAGTGTAAATTAGTTCAACCATTGTGGAAGAGAGTGTGGCGATTCCTCAAGGCCTTAGAAATAGAAATTCCATTTGACCCAGCAATCCCATTACTGGGTATATATCCAAAAGACTATAAATCGTTCTACTATAAGGACACATGTACACGAATGTTCATTGCAGCACTGTTTACAATAGCAAAGACCTGGAATCAACCAAAATGCCCATTGATAATAGACTGGATTGGAAAAATGTGGCACATATACACCATGGAATATTATGCAGCAATCAGAAATGATGAGTTTGTGTCGTTTGTAGGGACATGGATGAATCTGGAGAACATCATCCTCAGCAAACTGACACAAGAACAGAAAATGAAACACCGCATATTCTCACTCAGAGGCGGGTGATGAAAAATGAGAACACATGGACACAGAAAGGGGAGTACTAAACACAGGGGTCTATTGGGGGAATAGGGGAGGGCCAGTGGGAGGGGGAGGTGGGGAGGGATAGCCCGGGGAGAAATGCCAAATGTGGGTGAAGGGGAGAAGAAAAGCAAAGCACACTACCATGTGTGTATCTACGCAACTGTCTTGCATGCTCTGATCATGTACCCCAAAACCTAAAATCCAATAAAAAATTTAAAAAAAAAAAACCCTGAATAGACCAATAACAAGGTCTGAAGTTGAGGCAGCAATTAAGAGCCTACCACCCAAAAAAAGCCCAGGTCCAGATGGCTTCACAGCCGAATTCTACCAGACATACAAAGAGGAACTGGTACCATTCCTTCTGAAACTATTCCAAACAATCCAAAAAGAGGGAATCCTTCACAAATCATTTTATGAGACCAACATCATCCTGATACCAAAACCCAGCAGAGACTCAACAAGAAAAGAACACTTCAGGCCAATAGCCATGATGAACATAGATGCAAAATCTTCAATAAAATACTGGCGAACCGACTGCAACAGCACATCAAAAAGCTTATCCACCATGATCAAGTAGGCTTCATCCCTGGGATGTAAGGCTGGTCCAACATATGCAAGTTTATAAATGTAATTCACCACAAAAACAGAGCCACAGACAAAAATCACATGATTATCTCAATAGATGCAGAGAAGGCCTTTGACAAAATTCAACAGCCCTTTATGCTAAAAACCCTCAATAAACTCAGTATTGATGGAACGTATCTCAAAATAATAAAAGCTATTTACAACCAACCAACAGCCAATAATATCATACTGAATGGGCAACAAACAGGAAGCATTCCCTTTGAAATCTGGCACTAGACAAGGATGCCCTCTCTCACCACTCCTATTCAATATAGTACTGGAAGTTCTAGCCAGAGCAATCAGGCAAGAAAAAGAAATAAAGGGTATTCAATTAGGAAAGGAGGAAGTCAAATCATCTCTATTTGCAGACGACATGATTATATATCTATAAGACCCCATCGTCTCAGCTGAAAATCTCCTGAAAGTGACAAGCAACTTTGGCAAAGTCTTAGGATACAAAATCAATGTGCAAAAATCACAAGTATTCCTATACACCAATAACAGGCTGAAAGAGAGCCAAATCAAGAACGAACTGCCATTCACAATTGCTACAAAGAGAATAAAATACCTAGGAATACAAACCAACAAAGAATGTAAAGGACCTCTTCAAGGAAAACTACAAACCACTGCTCAACAAACTAAGAGAGGACACAAACAGATGGAGAAACACTTCATGTTCATGGTTACGAAGAATCAACATCGTGAAAATGGCCATACTGCCCAAAGTAATTTACAGACTCAATGCTATCCCCATCAAGCTACCAATGACCTTCTTCATGGAACTCGAAAAAACCACCTTAAACTTCATATGGAACCAAAAGAGAGCCCGCATAGCCAAGTTGATTCTAAACAAAAAGAACACAGCTGGAGATATCACACTACCGGACTTCAGACTGTACTACAAGGCTACAGTAATTGAAACAGCATGGTACTGGTACCAAAACAGAGATACAGACCAATGGAACAGAACAGAGGCCTTAGAGGCACCACCACATATCTACAAACATCTGATCTTTGAGAAACCTGACAAAAACAAGCCATGGGGAAAGGATTCCTGTTTAATAAATGGTATTGGAAAAACTGGCTAGCCATGTGCAGAAAGCAGAAACTGGACCCCTTCCTGACACCTTACACTAAAATTAACTCCAGATGGATTAAAGACTTAAACATAAGACCTAACACCATCAAAACCCTAGAAGAAAACCTAGGCAAAACCATTCAGGACACAGGAGTAGGCAAGGACTTCATGAACAAAACACCAAAAGCATTGGCAACAAAAGCCAAAATAGACAAATAGGTCCTAATCAAACTCCACAGCTTCTGCACAGGAAAAGAAACAGTCATTAGAGTGAATTGGCAACCAACAGAATGGGAAAAATTTTTTGCCATCTACCCATCTGACAAAGGGCTAGTATCCAGAATCTACAAAGAAGTAAAACAGATTTACAAGAAAAAATACAAGCCCATTCAAAAGTGGGCCAAGGATATGAACAGACACTTTACAAAAGACAACATATATGAGGCCAACAAATGTGAAAAAATGCTCATCATCACTGATCATTAGAGAAATGCAAATCAAAACTACACTGAGATACCATCTCACGCCAGTTAGAATGGCGATCATTTAAAAATCTGGAGACAACAGATGCTGGAGAGGATGTGGAGAAATAGGAACACTTTTATACTGTTGATGGGAGTGTAAATTGGTTCAATCATTGTGGAAGACAGTGTGGCAATTCCTCAAGCACCTAGAAATAAAAATTCCATTTGATCCAGAGATCCCATTACTGGGTATATAGCCAAAGGATTATAAATTGTTCTACTATATGGACACCTGCACACGAATGTTCACTGCAGCACTGTTTACAATAGCAAAGACCTGGAACCAACCCAAATGCCCATTGATGATAGACTGGACAGGGAAAATGTGGCACATATATACTGTGAAAAACTATGCAGCCATAAAAAATGGTGAGTTCATGTCCTTTGTAGGGACATGGGTAAACCTGGAAACCATTATTCTCAGCAAACTGACACAAGAACAGAAAATGAAATACCGCATATTCTCACTCACAGGTAGGTGTTGAACAATGAGAACACATGGACACAGGGAGGGGAGCACTACACACCGGGGTCTGTTGGAGGGAATAGGGGAGGGACATCGGGGGTGGGGAGTTGGGGAGAGATAACATGGGGAGAAATGCCAGATATAGGTGAAGGGGAGGAAGGCAGTAAATCACACTGCCACGTGTGTACCTACGCAACTATCTTGCATGTTCTTCACATGTACCCCAAAACTTAAAATGCAATAAAAAAAGGTAGTCATCCCTGTTTAAAAAAAAAAAAAAGAAAACAAGAACAAAAACAAAAGGGGCCAAGGATATGAACAGACACTTTACAAAAGAAGACATACATGAGGCCAACAAACATATGAAAAAATGCTCATCATCACTGGTCATTAGAGACATGCAAATCAAAACTACATTAAGATACCATCTCATGCCAGTTAGAATGGCAATCATTAAAAAATCTGGAGACAACAGATGCTGGAGAGGATGTGAAGAAATAGGAACACTGTTACACTGTTGGTGGGAGTGTAAATTAGTTCAACCATTGTGGAAGACAGTGTGGCGATTCCTCAAGGACCTAGAAATAGAAATTCCATTTGACCCAGCAATCCCATTACTGGGTATATATCCAAAGGATTATAGATCAGACTAGAATAAGTGCACATGCACATGTATGTTCATTGCAGCACTGTTTACAATAGCAAAGACCTGGAACCAACCCAAATGCCCATCAATGATAGACTGGACAGGGAAAATGTGGCACATATACACCATGGAATTCTATGCAGCCATCAGAAACAAGGAGTTTGTGTCCTTTGTAGGGACATGGATGGTCCTGGAAGCCATCATTCTCAGCAAACTGACACAAGAACAGCAAATCAAACACCGCATGTTCTCACTCATAGGCGGGCGTTGAACAATAAGAACACATGGACACAGGGAGGGGAGCATCACACACTGGGGGTTTGTCAGGGGAAAACGGGAGGGACAGCGGGGGGTGGGGAGTTGGGGAGAGATAGCATGGGGAGAAATGCCAGATATAGGTGATGGGGAGGAAAGCAGCAAATCACAATGCCATGTGCGTACCTATGCAACAATTTTGCATGTTCTTCACATGTACCCCAAAACCTAAAATGTAATAAAAAAACAAAATTAAAATTAAAAAGAAACTAGCCGGGCACTGTATGTAGCACACACCTATAATCCCAGCTACTTCTTAGGCTGAAGCGAGAGGATCACTTAAGCCCAGGAGGTGGAGGCTGCAGTGAGCTGAAGTAGTACCATTGCACTCCAGCCAGGGAAGTAAAGCAAGACCCTGTCTCAAATACAAATATAAATATTAACTATATGCTACAAAGCTATAGTAACCAAAACAGCATGGTATTGGTATAGAAACAGAGACAGACCAGTGGAACAAAAGAGAGAACCCAAAAACAAATCTACATACTCAAACTGATTTTTTGACAAAGGCACCATGAATGTACATTGGTGAAAGGACATCTTCAATAAATGGTGCTGGGAAAACTGGATATTGATAAGGAGAAGAACAGTAGACCCCATCTGTCATCACACAGAAAAATCAATTCAAAATGGATAAAAGACTTGGATGGATTAAGGCCTGAAACTATCAAACTACTAGAAGAAAACTTAATGGGAAATGCTTCAGGATATGGGTCTAGGCAAAGATATTATGGCTAAGACTTCAAAAGCACAGGCAACAGAAACAACAACAGACAAATGAGACTATATTAAACCAAAAACTGCACCAGTCAACAGAGTGAAGAGACAGCCTGCAGAATGGGAGAAAATATTTGCAAATCATTCATCTAACAAGGGAATAATGTCCAGAATATACAAGGAATACAAATGACTCAACAGCAAAAAACAAATAATAATATAAAGTGGGCAAAGGACACAAATATACATTTCTCAAAAGAAAACAAACAAATAGCCAACAGGCATATGAAAAAAAGCTCAACATCACTAATCATCAGAGAAATGCAAATCAAGACCACAAGAGATACCATCTCACCTCAGTTAAAATGACTATTATCAAAAAGACAAATGCTGGTGAAGATGTGGAGAAAAGGGAACTCATACACTGTTGTTGGGAACGTAAGTTAGTACAGCCATTATGGAAAATGTATGGAGATGTCTCAAAAACTAAAAATAGAACTACCACATGATCCAACAATCCCACTCCTGGGATAAATAATCCCAGAAATACTGATTCCTAGGAAATTGGTATCCAACTTCCTTTCCTTTGGATAAGTAACGCAGTAATGACATTGCTGGATCATATGGTAGTCCTATTTTTCGTTTTTTGAGAAATCTCCATATTGCTTTCCATAATGGAAATCAGTATCCAGAGAAAAGGAGGGGTATCTGCACACCCTTGTTTATTGCAGTACTATTCCAATAGCCAAGATATGGAATCACTAAGTGTCCATCAACAGATGAATGGATAAAGAAAATGTGGAGGCTGGGTGAGGTGGCTCACACCTGTAATTCCAGCACTTTGGGAGGCAGAGGTGGGCAGATCACGAGGTCAGGAGTTCAAGACCAGCCTGGTTAACATAGTGAAACCTCATTTCTACTAAAAATACAAAAAATTATCTGGGCATGGTAGGAGCCTGTAATCTCAGCTACTCTGGAGGCTGAGGCAGGAGAACTGCTTGAACCCAGGAGGCGGAGGTTGTAGTGAGCTGATATTGTGCCATTGTATTCCAGCCTGGGTGACAGTGCAAGACTCTTTCTCAAAAAAAAAAAAAAAGAAAAAGAAAATGTGGTATGTATACACAATGGAATATATCCAGCCATAAAAAAAGATGGAAGCCCTGTCATTTGCAGCAATATGGGTGGATACACAGTAAGCAAGTATCACATGTTCTCACTCATGTGGGAGCCAAAAACAAAAAAAGAGAATTAATGGGAATAGAGAGTAGAATGATGATTACTAGAGACTGGGAAGTGATTGGGGGATAGAGAGGTTGATTAGTGGGTACGAGGGCACTATAGCAATAAGAAGGGCTTGTGTTAGCACAGTTTACAAGAATTTATTGTATATTTCAAAATAGCCAGAAGAGAAGATTTGAAATGTTTCCAACACAAAGAAATAATAAATGTTCGGCTGGGCACAGTGGCTCACACCTGTAATCCCAGCACTTTGGGAGGCCTAGGCAGGTGGATTGCGAGGTCAGGAGTTCAAGACCAGCCTGGCCAACTTGGTAAAACCCCATCTCTATAAAAATAGTAAAATTAGCCAGGCATGGTGGTGGGCACCTGTAATCCCAGCTACTTGAGAGACAGGAGAATTGCTTAAACCTGGGAGGCGGAGGTTACAGTGAGCTGAGATTGCACCACTGCACTTCAGCCTGGGTGATGAGAGCGAGCCTCTCAAAAAAAAAAAGTAGTAATAATAATAATGTTCAAAGTGACGGATACCTCAGTTACCCGGATTTGCTGATTACACATTGTGTGCAAGTATCAAAATATCATATGTACCCTCTAAATATGTACAATTAATATGTATCAGTTAAAAAAAAAGGGTAATGAGGATGGTTCCAGTATAGCAGCCCCATATAGTAGATGAGGAAACTGAGGCACCGAGACATGAATTAGCACACCTGAAATCACAAAGCATAGTGCAGACTTGAATCCTGGCTGTCCAGTTCCAGCGTCCCAGCTCTGAATCATGACCCCAGGGGCATCTCCCTCCCTGCCTCCATTTACCCTTCACTGTGACCCCCAGCTGCAGCCTCACATCAGTGTGATTATTCATGGGGAGGGTGGTCTGGGGCCACGGAGAGCCAGTTTGCTTTGAGCACTGCTCTCCAAGGAGGCTGGAAGCCCTTTGAGGGGGCTCTGTCGTATTCACTGTGGGATGGCCAGGCCCTGGCCAGAATCACAATTTGTTGAGGGAATACCTGAACGTCTGTACGTGGCATGCACGTGCCTGCCATTTGCTCATCTTTACCGTACACTTGGCTGCAATGGCTGTCACCTCCAGTAAGTCCCCTGCCAGGGACAGAGCGCTCAGGGACAGCCAAGGAGACCGGAACTGCTCAGCTGGAGACAGGGGGCCTCAGGGGGCTCTGGCAGGCCCCCAAGCCTCTTGTGGGTTGTCCTGGGCCAATTCACAGGGAAGCTGGCTCCAGCTTCCAGGAATAAAAGATTCTGGCCTCATTGTGGTAATGAGCCCCTGTCCCAGGTGTGTGCGGGAGATTCCTGGTTATCTGAGGTGTCTCCAGGGCATATCCGCTGAAACCCCACGTCCTCTTCACTGCCCACTGAGTTTGGGATTCGCTGCTGGTCGCCTGCTTGGCCCTGTAGCGTCGCTGGCCGCGCTCCCCACCCCCTGCTGAGGCGCCTCGCCGCTCACCTCCCCACCCCACCTGCCCGCTGTGGCTCTCCGCCGGAGATCTCACCGTTTAGGAGACAGGGTTCTCTCTCTCACTGGAGACTGGAAGGACGGGCTGTCTGACCCTTAGGAAAGGCCCATGCTGCGTAAGGCATGGGGAAAGGAAAGAAAGAAAGGCAATGCACAAGAGGGAGCGCTTCCATCTGCCGCTTCCTGCCGGCTGCCGGCCTCCCTTCCTAAGCTGGGCTAAGGCTTCCTCTCCACGGGCTGGGTGGGGGCGCCAGGAGGCCTCAGCGGGTCCTCATTGGCCCGGACAGCGGCTCTCACGAAGGGTCGTGAGCCGGCATCATCAGCTTCACCTGGGAACTGATTACAAATGCAAATTTCCTCCGCCCCACCCAGACCCACGCCACTGGCAGCTGTGGAGTGCAGGGCAGCGACGCGCGCGTTAACAGCCTTCCAGGTGATTCTGCCGCGCGGAGGAGGAAAGAATGGGAGAAGGGAAGGGGAGAGGCAGGCGGCTTTTTTGCGGCTGATTGGACACCTGTCCTGCCCCTTCGCGGGCTTCTTAGCCTGGGCGTGAGCAGCCGCTCTCCGACCAGCGGGCATGAGGGTGAGCTGCGCTCCGGGAGCGCCGATGGCGTGACTGGCCCCGTGCGGAGCAGCGACGGTAAGGCTGGGTGGGGGAGCTGGGACCAAGCTGAGCGCACACCCGCTTCTCTGCGCCTGGTAGAGGGTCCACAGAGACTTTGAGTCAGGCCCAAGCGCAGCCAGGTGACCTCCCCGCGGGCTTTCAAGCTTGGGCTCCTTGGGCAGCTCCCTCTCCCGAGAGTCCCGCAGTCCTGTGCGGGCCCGGCTGGGCCCCGGGCTGCGTGCTCCCCTGGGAGGGGTGGGTACTCGTCCTTCAGGAGTGGCTGGTGAGCCCTTGACCGTGGCAGGCGCTCTCCGGCCGCGAGCGACGCCTCAGTACCTGTTGATGTCTCTTAGCCTCTGGCATTCTCCAGCCGAGGGTGGGGCGCAAGGCCTCATGCGGGCGTCCTCCTTGCAGCTGCGCAGCCATCCCGCTCCTCCACCCCGAGCCATGAATCTCAGCAGCACCAGCAGCACGGAGGAAAAGGCAGTGACGACCGTGCTCTGGGGTGAGTGGAGACCCAGGCTCCCTCCCAGAGCCACGCCCACCTCCGGTGCGCAGGTGAGCCGCTCCCTTGGGGAGGAAGGAGGGCCCCACTTTCCTCCTTTTCCCCTCCTCAGGCTGCGAGCTCAGCCAGGAGAGGCGGACTTGGACCTTCAGACCCCAGCCGAAGGGGAAGCAGGACTGCAAGCTGTTGCTTCATACGGTAGGTGTGCCCAAAAGAGGGAGCAGGATGGTCTCAACAGGGGACTGTGAGTTTCTTCCATCTGCCCTCAGGATGATGAGGGGCCTCTGTTTTCAACCTGCTCAGATTTGCTTAGGGGAGAAAGCCAAAGAGGAGATGCATCGCGTGGAGATCCTGCCTCCAGGAAACCGGGAGGACAAGAAGACGCAGCCGGTCACCATCGCCTCACTCCAGGCCTCAGTCCTCCCCATGGTGCGCCTTTCCATGCTGGTTGGAAAACTGCCACCAGCCCCAGCCTCACCCTCACCCTTTGGGGGGAATGGACACACACGAGGGTACATTCACCCTATAGAAGTAAGCCATGTCAGGGAGGCAGCACAGCCCATGCAAAGAGCTGGGGTCTAGCCCAGCTCAGCCCTTCCTAGAGCTGTGTTACCTTGGGGGGGTTAAGTTGTCTGCAAAAATTACACTAAACCATGGGTCCCCCACCACCTGGCCAAGTACCAGAACCCTTCCGTGGCCTGTTAGGAACTTGAAGGCACAGCAGGAGGTGAGCATCTAGCCGGCATTATGCCTGAGCCCAGCATCTGATCAGATCAGAGTGGCATTAGATTCTTTTGGGAGCATGAACCCTATTGTAAGCTGTGCATGCAACGGGTCTGGGTGGCATGCTTCTCATGAGAATCTAATGCCTGAACGGAAGTGGAGCAATTTCATCCAGTCCTGTGGTTTTCAAGACCATCTAAACAAACGAAGACTCAGAAACCTATTTCTGTAAACCCACCCTCTCTTGAGCTCCAAGTCCTATATCCAACTCTGTATCTTTAATAGATATATAATAAATATCCCAAACTTAACATGTCTAAATCCACATACTCGATTTTTATCTCTAATCTACCTGCCTCCTCTTCAGCCTGATTTTCTCTCAGAAAATAGCTGTTCCTCCAGTTAGCCAGAACAAAACTCTTTTTTTTTTTTTTTTTGAGATGGTGTTTCTGCTCTTATCACCCAGGCTGGAGAGCAACGGCGTGATCTCGGCTCACTGCAACCTTTGCCTCCTAGATTCAAGTGATTCTCTTGTCTCAGCCTCCCAAGCAGCTGGGACTACAGGCATGTGCCACCACACCTGGCTAATTTTTGTGTATTTTGTAGAGACAGGATTTTGCCATGTTGATCAGGCCGGTCTCAAACTCCTGAACTCAGATGATCTACCCGCCTTGGCCTCCCGAAGATTGGGGATTACAGTCATGCCACCGCACCTGGCCCAAACCCTCTTTTTTTCCACGCCCATATCTGATATATCAGCAGTCCTGTTGTCTGCTCTGCCTCGGTCTTATGCCCTGATGGACCACAGCTCCACAGGGAAGATGGACCGTCTTCCCTGCTACCCCTGGTCCAGGTGACAGTTGTCTGTGCCTCTGTTTAATTGCAGGGCCTTCCACCTGGTCTACCTACGGTCCCATGGTCCCCCTGTAGTCTATTCCAGGGTAGGCAAACTAGAGGGCTTGAATCTAGCCCACTGCCTGTTTTCATAAGTAGTTTTACTGGAACATAGCCACACTCATTTATACCCTTTCCATGGCTGACTTTCCTCATAACAGCAGGTTTGAGTAGTCTCCATGGAGACCATATGGTTTGCAAGCCTAAAATATTACCTTCTGGCTCTTTTCAGAAAGTTTCCTGGTCTGTGCTGTACACAGCTGCCAAAAAAAAATTTTTTTTTTTTTTCTTTTTTGGAGACGGAGTTTCACTCTTGTTCCCCAGGCTGGAGTGTGATGGTGCGATCTCGGCTCACTGCAACCTCTGCCTCCTGGGTTCAAGTGATTCTCCTGCCTCAGCCTCCTGAGTAGCTGGGATTACAGGTACGCACCACCATGCCCAGCTAATTTTTTGTATTTTTAGTAGATACGGGGTTTCACCATGTTGACCAGGATGGTCTCGATCTCTTGACCTCGTGATCTACCCGCCTTGGCCTCCCAAAGTGCTAGGATTACAGGCTTGAGCCACCACGCCCGGCCAAAAATCTTGTTTTCTTTATCTTTTTTTTTTTTTTTTTTTCCCCAGACAGTCTCGCTCTGTCACCCAGGCTGGAGTGCAGTGGCACCATCTCGGCTCACTACAACCTCTGCCTCCTGGGTTCAAGTGATTCTCATGCCTCAGCCTCCCAAGTAGCTGGGACTGCCTGGCTGATTTATTTTTAATAGAGGTGGAGCTTCACTATGTTGGCCAGGCTGGTCTCGAACTCTTGACCTCAAGTGATCCACCCACATTGGCCTCCCAGAGTGCTGGGATTACAGGAATTAGCCATCGTGCCTGGCTGAAAAGATCCTTTTAAACACAGGTCAGATCATGTGGCTTCTCTGCTAGGACACTTAGGTCATGGCTGTCTCTCACTTGGAATCAGAGCTGAGAGTGTATCATGGCCTGCCTTGGCTTTGTGCTCTGGCCTCAGCAACTTCTCCATTTCAGGTGCATTTTATGTCTTATGTTCCAGGTATGTATCTTGTACACAGTATGTAGCTAGATTTTGTTCTATTTGACAGTAGAGTATTCATTGTGATTGCTGATGTAATTGGATTTGTGGCATGTAGTTTGTACATCTGCTTTCCTTGCTTTATTTTCTTTTCTTACATTTTGTTAGATTGATGAAAGTTTCTTTTCCCCTTCTCTAGGTTTGGAAGTTATAGAATCTCATTCTAAGTTTTTACTGGTTATCTTTAATTGTTTTAACAATCATGCATGACTCAAAGTTTAAAATTAATGTTTTCTTTCCTCTCAGACAATCCAAGGAGCTTTTCTGATTCTTCTCTTTTCATCTTTTTATTTTCAAAATGGAGTCTCGCTCTGTTGCCCAGGGTGGAGTGCAGTGGTACAATCTCAGCTCACTGCAACCTCCGCTTTCCAGGTTCAAGTGGTTCTCCTGCCTCAGCCTCCTGAGTAGCTGGGATTACAGGTGTGCACCACCATGCCCAGCTAATTTTTGTATTTTTAGTAGAGATGGGGTTTCACTATGTTGGCCAGGCTGGTCTTGAACTCCTGACCTGAGGTGATCCACCTCCCTTGGCCTCCCAAAGTGTTGGAATTACAGGTGTGAGCCACTGTGCCCGGCCTGATTCTCCTCTTTTTAACTTAAATATTATCTAGTGTTGTAGCTCCAACTTGTCAGCCTACTCAACACAACTCATTACTAGTACTATTGTATTTTCCAATTAATGCTTATATAGGTTTACTTTGTTTACCAATTAGTTTGGTTGTGGCTGCTTCTTGCACTCACTGCTTCCTTCTTGATTTAATTTCTTATCTCTTTTAGAAACATACTTTAGTGGGCCTGAGAATAGTAAACTTACTCATGCTTTGTCTAGAAATACCATGATTTTGCCCTCATTCCTTCGTGATGGTTTGGCTGTGTATATCATTCTAGGTAGAGAGTTTCCTTCAGCTTCAAAGCTGTTGTTCTATTCTGGTTTCCAGTGTTGCTGCTGAAATCCTCAATCTGTCTGATTATTCCTTTTTTTTGGAGATGTCTTTCCTCTCTGATTTATTTTAAGATAATATCTTTTGTTTTTATTTTCTGTAGTTTTACCATGATATGTTCATGTGTAGATTTATTTTTATTTATCTGTTTAGGACTTAGGTTTTCAGATATGAAGAGCTATGTTTTTGATCACTTCTGGAAAACTCTTGGTTGTTTTCCCTTTGAATATTGACTGTCTTCCAGTCTCACTAGTCCCTCCTCCAATTAGATATATGTTGGACCTTCTCACTCTGTCCTCCGTGTTAGCCTGTCTTTCGTGTTTCTTTAAATCTCTCCCTGTGCCTTATAATGGGTAATTCCTCATAGCACTATTGATCATACTAATTCTGCTTCTTCTGGTTTATTCTGCTTTTTAATCCTTTGTTCAGGTTTTCTTTTATTTTTGTTTTAAAGACAAGGTCTTGCTCTGTTGCCCAGGCTGGAGTGCAGTGGCATGATCATGGCTCACTGCAGCCTCAAACTCCTGGGCTCAGGTGATCCTCCCACTCAACCTCTGGAGTAGCTGGGACTACAGGCATGAGTCACCATGCCCAGCTAATTTTTATTATTAGTTTTTTTGTAGAGCTGAAGTCTTACTATGTTACCCAGGCTGGTTTATAAGTTCTGGCCTCAAGCAGTCCTCCCACCTTGGCCTCTCACAGGGCTGGGATTATAGGCATGAGCCACCATGCCCAGCCTCAGCTGCTGCTTTTTATGTCTGGAAAGCTGCATTTGGGTCTTTTTCATAATGTCTTGTTCTTATGGTTCTAATTCCTACTTTTGCATCTATTTGGTTTTAAACTTATTACATACATATATGTGTATATACATACTTTAGAGACAAGATCTTGTTCTGTTGCCTGGTCTGGAGTGCAGCAGTGCAATCATAGCTCACTGCAGCCTTGAACTCCTGAGTTCCAGCAATCTTCCTGCCTCAGCTTCCTGAGAAGCCTGTGCTACAGGCGTGCATCACCATACCCAGCTTAATTTGATATTGTTTTAGATGAGTGTTCTCTTAAGTTCTTAGTTGGGCGAGTCTGCAGTCACTTGGTTTCTTTCTGTTGACTCCAGCAGGATTGTTGATTGTTTCGTGTGTGTTTTGTAATTTTATACGGTGAGCTCATCTTTAGTTTATTTTGTTTTTTTCCAAAAGAATTTGATGTGGCCTGAGTTTGGGGAGTGTCCCAATAGAGTGGTTTCGTGTTTGCTTCTGCCATTTACCTCAGGAATATATAAGCTTGGTATTTTATGCACATTTCTTGGCTTGGTGGTGCTCAATGAGTAATTCAAACCACACAAGTGAGAGGCACAGCCATGGGTCTGTGGGCTTTCACAGGAGGCAGCTTTATTTCCATTTATGCTTCCTTGTTAGTTTCCTTTCATGGTGGCTAGGGTTTTAATTTTTTGTTTTTCCTTTTTTGAGGAGAAGAGGGCTAGTTTGGGCTTTTTTCTTTTCTTTTTTTTTTTTTGAGATGGAGCTTCACTTTTGTTGCCCAGGCTGGAGTGCAATGGCACGATCTTGGTGCTCACTGCAGCCTCCACCTCTTGGATTCAAGCAATTCTCCTGTCACAGCCTCCCAAGTAGCTGGGATTACAGGCATGCGCCACCACGCCCAGCTAATTTTGTATTTTTAATAGAGATGGGGTTTCTCCATGTTGGCCAGGCTGGTCTCAAACTCCTGACCTCAAGTGATCTGCCTGCCTTGGCCTCCCAAAGTGCTGGGATTACAGGCATGAGCCACCGAGCCTAGCCTGTGTGTGAGTTTTGAAGCCCAAAGTCCTGGCTATTTTCAGGTCCATTTCCCCTCAGTTGCTGCATACCAGTTCCTGCACCTGCCTCTCTTCATTTTTGTTTTTCATTCATCACTAATCAGAAGGCATCCTCTCTTCATTTTTTATGCTCTAGGACTCTTCTGTCTTACTGTCCAGCCATGCAGTCGAAACACTGAATTACGTTCTCTCTGGCACTTCTAAATGGCTCTGGCTGCAGAGTTTGTTTTTGCTTATTACCTCCTGTCTGAACTTAGAGCTTAGAAGCTCTAAGTTATTCACTCTAAGTCTCAGTTTCCTCTTCTGTAAAGTATCAGTATTTCCATCATGGGTTTCTTATGAGGATTTAAATGAGATAAAGCAGATAAAACACTTAACAGGGTGCCTGGCTCGTGGCAGAAGCTAAAATAAAATAATCTATCATCATTCTAGAAAATTCGGAAAGTTTGGGAAGGTATAAGTACAATAAATACCGTAATGTCTACTGACAATTATGGTTAGCATTTTAATGTATTTCAAGGCTTTTTCACATGTATATCCATACATTATGCATAAGACAAGAGTAGTACTGTAGAGGTTCTTTTCATTTATAAGTGTGATAATTGGGGTTTCACGCTCATGTGTAAGATGTGCCTCCACAAACCTGGTTACGAGTCGGCACGACCTGTCTGATGTGAAGAAAGAAAGTAGTACTGTACATAAAATCATGCATCTGCCTTCTCGTTTGATCAGTGAGTGTCTCAGTCTGCCCTGGTTGCTATTATAAAATACCAGACTGGAGGGCTTTAGCAACAGATGTTTTCTCACAGTTCTGGAGGCTGAAAGTCTGAGATCAGAGGCCGGCATGGTTGGGTTCTGGTGAGGGCTCTCTCCCTGACTTGCAGACGGCAGCCTTCTTTCTGCGTGTTCACATGGTGGGGCAGGAAAGTGGAGAGTGGAGAGAAAGAGAGTGAGTGAGTTCTATAGTGTCTCATCTTGTAAAGGCACTAATTCTACCTTGAGTGTCCCGCCCTCATGACCCCAAACCTAATCACTCCCCAAGACCCTCCCCACCCAATCACTTTCCAAGTACTATCACACTGGAGGATAGGGCTTCAAAATAGGAATTTGGAGGATGAGAGAGTGGCCATAATTCAGCTCATAGCAATCAGACTCCTATCTGACAGCTGCCCCTCAGCTTGGAAGGCTATCTGTGAGTTTAGCAAGAATGGGATTACCAGGTTCGAATTCTTCTTGGACAGAGCCCACCTCGGCAGGCGAGTACGGGGCTGAGAATGCAGTAAGGTCCATGCAACCCATGAGTAGTGTGTAGGGTTCAGGGAGGGAAATCAACTCAGGATTTCTGCCTGAGGCCAGGCCCCGAGAGGTGCCAGGCCTAAGTGGCCCTGTCTTCTCTGCTTCTTCCCACTGCAGGTCACCATGGTTGGAGTACAGCTTTCTCCCCCAATTACTTTCCAACTCCGGGCTGGCTCAGGACCTGTGTTCCTCAGTGGCCATGAGCGTTATGGTAAGTCAGAGCTCAGGCTCGGGAAAATCTGAGGGTACCATGCCCAGCGGGGGCTCCGGACATACTGGCTACTCAAACATTGGAGGGATTCTTGAATTTTGGGAGAAAAATCCCTAAAGGCAACATGACAGCCAGCATGTTGGAAGCCACAGCATGCCTGGAAGGCCACAGGCAAGGGCACTGGTCTCTGTTCTTTACCTGCCATGACCTCTGTGGGCCACAGCCCCTTACTTGCAAAGTTCAAAGAGCAGTTGTGAAGAATAAATGGGATACTCAGGAAAAGCACTCAGTGTAATATCCAGTACTAGGGAGCCACTGTTGAGGATATTGCTGCTGCAGTGATGCAGACCATAGCAATGTGGCATGATGCTGGCCCCTTCCAGACCCTCCAACTGGCCCTCTTTTCTGTATGATCAGGCCTCGTTCACATCAGGGTACTCTCCTGCTAAAAAGCCTTGGCAGGTCCCACTTCTCTTACGATAAGGTTTTAGTTCCTTAGCTGTTTTTTAGATTCTTTCTCCCCCTCCTCCTTTTCCTCCCCAACCCTGCCCACCTTTAGCCTTGGCCAATATGAATCCCTCTCCTACTCGGCCAGAGCCATTCCCCCTGCCCTCTTTCTACCACCCCCAGCCCTCTGCAGGGCTCTCCTAGATCCCCTAAGCTAGCCTGGCTTCTACTGTCAGGAGGACCAGAAAGGGTACCACCCTGTACAGGTGGCAGGTAGGTAACCACTGTCAACTCCAGGCTGGGATTCCTCCAGGGCAGTGCTTGGAGCAACCTGGATCACACAGTGGGAGGTGGGCATCGATTCTGAAGCTCTGAACCTATGCCCCTGCCCTCTTTCCCGTGCTATCACAGAAATGTCAGACCTAACCTGGGAGGAGGAGGAGGAGGAGGAAGGGGAAGAGGATGAAGAGGAAGAGGAGGAGGAAGATGATGAGGATGAGGATGTAGATATATCTCTGGAGGAGGAATCCCCTGTCAAACAGGGCAAAAGGCTGGTGCCCCAGAAGCCGACGAGCGTAGCTAAGGTAGGGGAAGGAGCATGGCTGTTTGGAAGGTATTGCCCCTGCAGAAGCCCTTCAGAGGGACGGGGCACCAGGAGCCTGGGCCATCCTTCTGAGTGTGCAGAATGGGACGAGGCCGCTGTGGCCATTTCTGTCCAGGTGCTCAGCAGGGACCCTGTGGATGTTGGGAGTCTCTTCTGGCTCCAACTCTCCTAATACACTCATTTTTGGTTTCCAGAAAAAAAAGCTGGAAAAAGAACAAGAGGAAGTAAGGTAATTCTTTCTACCTATTAAATGAGCCAGTCTCTTAAATGAGATATACAGTATTAGAAAGAATACTGTGTTGTTGGTGTGTACGTGTACGAATGCACACACGGTGTATATTCCTGCACACGCAGGCACATGGGCATGGAAGCACTGGAGGGTGGCATCACCTTTCTGGAAAAGCATTACAACATTCTTATCTTGGGACCTAATTCCACTGAAGGAAATTCCTTCCAAGGAATTCCATCCAAAATTCAGGGGAAATTATCTGTACTAAGATGTTTCTCATGGCTGGTTGTGGTGGTTCATGCCTGTAATCCCCACAGTTTGGGAGGCCAAGGTGGGCGGATCACTTGAGGTCAGGAGTTTGAGATTAGCCTGGCCAACATGATGAAACCCTGTGTCTACTAAAAGTACAAAAATTAGCTAGGTCTGGTGGCCCCTGCCTGTAATCCCAGCTGCCCAGGAGGCTAAGGCAGGAGAATTGCTTGAATCTGAGTGGAAGTTGCAGTGAGCTGAGATCGTGCCACTGCACTCCAGCCTGGATGACAGAGTGAAACTGGGTCTCAAAAAACAGTTTTAAAAAAGATGCTCATCATGGTATTATTCAAATAACAGTAAAAAAAAAAATGGAGGCATTGTAAATGTCTACCAGTGTAACGATTGACTAAGCTACATGTGTCTTCTCAATGGAATATTTCATAATGCTTCTGAAGAATACAGCAACCTGGAATGCATGTGTATAGTTTTGGTTGGTTTGTTTAATGAGAGCATTTTGCTCTGCCACCCAGGCTGAAGTGTAGTGGCACAAATCATGGCTCACTGCAGCCTTCACTTCCTGGCCTCCAGCGATCCTCCTGTCTCAGCCTTCCTAGTAGCTAGGACAATAGGTGTGTGCCACCATGCGTGGCTAATTTTTAAGTTTTGTTTAGAGACAGGATCTTTCTATGTTGCCCAGGCTGATCTTGAACTCCTGGCCTCAAGCAATCCTGCCTCACCCTCCCAAAGCACTGGAATTACAAGTGTGAGCCTCTGCATCTGGCAAGAATATTGACAGTTTATATAGTGGGCTATAAAGTCATTTTTATTTTATTTCACATATTTTTAAAAAGAGTTTGACCAGGCCGGGCGTGTGTGGTGGCCCACACTCGTCCCAGCACTTTGGGAAGCCAAGGTAGGAGAATCACTTGAGGTCAGGAGTTTGAAACCAGCCTGGCCAACATGGCAAAACCTTGTCTCTACCAAAAATACAAAAATGAGGTAGGTATGGTGGTGCTTTCCTGTAGTCCCAGCTACTCAGGAGGCTGAGGCAGTAGAATCACTTGAACCCAGAATGTGAAGGTTGCAGTGAACCAAGATCTCATGACTGCGCTCCAGCCTGGGCTACAGAGCAAGACTCTATCTAAAGAAAAAAAAAATTTTTTGACCAAAAAAAAAAAAAAAAACCCTGAAAGAAAATACACCAAAATGTTTAGTGTGGGCAGTAAAGCAAACTGTAAGTAATGTATTTCTTGTCCATGTGCTATATTTTGTAGAAAATGGTTAACTTTACTTTTGTAATGAAAAGGACATTTTTGGGCCAGGTGTGGTGGTACACACCTGCAGTCCCAGCTATTCGGGAGGCTGAGGCAGGAGGATCACGTGAGCCCGGGAGGTCAAGGCTGCAGTGAGCTGTGATGGTGTAACTGCACTCCAGCCTGGGCAACAGAGCCAGACCCCATCTGAAAAACAAAGACATTTGTGACAAGTAACCAAAGATGGAAGCCTAAGGAAAACATACATGTGCATGCATGTGTTCACACACACACACACCCCTTTGTTTAAAAAGAGTCAGAATGGGCCAGTCGCAATGGCTTACACCTGTAATCCCAGCACTTTGGGAGGCCGAGGCCGGTAGATCATGAGGTGAAGAGATCGAGACCATCCTGGGCAACATGGTGAAACCCCATCTCTATTAAAAATACAAAAATTAGCTGAGCGTGGTGGCATGAGCCTGTAATTCCAGCTACTCAGGAGGCTGAGCAGGGAGAATTGCTTCAACCCAGGGGGCGGAGGTTGCAGTGAGCCGAGATCCCGACACTGCACTCCAGCCTGGGCAACAGAGCAAGACTGTTTCCAACAGCAATGAAGAGAGTCTGAGTGGTCCCCAGGGTGGGCACTGGGAGGGCTGCGCCACTGGTCTGGAGCTGAGCTCTCTCCCTGACCCCCATCCCACTCCTGGTCCACTCCACCCTGTTGCAGACCCAGAGTTAGAGACAAGAGCCCTGAGAAGAAGGTGAGTAGGACCAGAGGGTGAGCCCCTGGGACAGGCAGGTGCTCTTTGGGGAGGCTGCCTGGGCTGGAGGAGGGAATGGGACCCTGGAGCCCTGCCTTCCCTCCACAGGCCAAAGCCATACCCAGATCCAAAAAGCCAGGATTCAAGAAATGAGGAGCTACGCCTTGGGGGCCACGATGCAGAGTGGGCCTTCCCCGGCCTCTGCTGCAGGGAGGGGGCACCCCTGCCCCACCCCTGCATTTGTCTGAATGTGACAGCGGTATTGTGGGGGCAACACAAGAGCCCCTCACCCCCAACTCTCCACTTTCAGGAGGCCCCGAGTAAAGACCCCCGCCTCTGGTCACAATAAAGTTGTCTGGTCAGGACTTCCCTTCTCTTCCCTGTTGCCGGCCTCCTTACCCACTGCGCCAGCCCAAGTGCCCGGCAGAGGGCGTCCTTGAACCAGCGCATCCAGGCCCTGAGGTCATGCCCTCCTCCCTGGACCCAGCCCCCTCAGCCTGAGCCTGCCGGGTCCCTCCTGCTCCGCACCAGTGGCGAGGGAAGAGCCTAGAGTCTGCCCTCTGCTGGAACACTCCCTCTGGGCAGGGCTAGGTTTCCAGGCACCCAGGCGCTATGGCTACTCCCGGTACCAGAAAGGGCCTCGCCCTAGGGGGCCAGACCCCAGGGTCTTCTCCCAGCCCTACTCTTGTCAGGTAGAGCATCTATAGGTACCTCAGGGACACCTGCTCTCCTTACTTGCTTCCGTTAGGGGCCAGCTCTTGTCACAGGGACCTCCCACGTGTGAAGGTCTGTGTCAGGCAGGAGCCAGAGGCCCACACCCTCAGGAAACCTTCGAAGTTGGGTAGACGGGGTGAGCTTTACAGAGGCACCAAGCCCCACATGCTCTGGAGCAGGGCTCAGTCAAGTATAGGGTTGAGGCCAAGAGAGAAGTAGCAAATGGGGTGGGGGGGCCTGCCCTCTCCCCAGAGTGCAGAGGGGACTCCGAGGGCTGTCCACCCAGGGGTGGCCCTGGTGCAGTTTCTGGAGCAGACGGACACACAGATGGGCCCCTACTCCGGGTGATCCATTCAGCGCTGCTGCTGGCTTCTCCCTGCCCCTCCCCAGCACCCTCTGGGGCCAGGCCTGAAGTAAGCCAGTGGGGAGCTGACCCTGGCATCCTGCCAAGGACCCCCAGGTGTGGGGCCCAGCAGGTGGGAGCTCTTTGAACACCTGCCCAGGAAAGTCAACAGCCAGGCTTGGCCTCCTGTCCAGCTATAGCTTCTCTTGAGACCAGAGACAGAGGTAGAAGAGGCCAGGTTGGGATTCTTTATTATTTTCAATTATTTTTTTTTGGAGGCAGGGTCTTACTCTGTCACCCAGGCTGGAAGGCAGTAGCACAATCCTAGCTCACTGCAGCCTTGGCCTCCTGGGCTCAAACAATCCTCCCACCTCAGCCTCCCAAAGTGTTGAAACTACAGGTGCCAGCCACCACACCAAACTAATTTTAACATTTTTTGTAGAGACAGGGGGTCTTGCTATGTTGCCCAGGCTGGTCTCCAACTCCTGGGTTCAAGAGATCCTCCCACCTCGGCCTCTCAAAGTGCTGGGATTACAGATATAAGCCACCGCGCCTGCTCAGGGTGGCATTTTCTCTGCATGTTTCCAATACCCATGAGACAGCGTGCAGTCCTGCCCTCCAAGAAACAGACAAGCCTCTAACTTCAGGTCACCAGAGTCCCACCTTCCAATAGACAGACAAGCCACTACAGGTCACCAGAGTCCCACCCTCCAGCAAGGGGACAAACCAGTAATTTCAGGTCACCCAGAGAGTGACAGGGAGACTGCTCCACATGGGCAGCTGGGGCCTTTCGAACCTGGTTCATCCACAGCAACCCGGTGTAGACCCAATTCCTCACCTTCAAGTCACTTACAGTCTAGTGGAAACAAAAACCAACACAATGGTTTCACTCACTGTCTGGTGCTTTGAAGGGAGTAGACAGGTGAATTTGGAGGGCAGGGGAAGCAGTCTGGTGAGGATGTCTCCTGGAGGAGGTGATGGACAAGAAGCGGCGGGTGGGTTCATGAGCTGACAGACGACGTTGCTGGGAATAGGAGCAGAGCGTGCAAAGGGTCTGAGGCAGACACCGCTTGAAGATGGATCGGCTGTAGTGACAGCCGCTAATACCCACGACTCACTCACTCGTAACCATGCCTTAAGGGCATTGTGATTGGCTCCATTTCTTTTAAAATTTTCTTTAGAGACTAGGTCTTACTGTCACCCAGGTTGTAGTGTAGTGGCATGATCATAGCTCACTGCAGCTTCAAACTCTGTGCTCAACCTGTCCTCCCGCCTCAGCCCACTCCAAGCATGCACCACCACACCCAGCTCATCTTTTCACATTTTTGTAGTGACAGGGAGGGGGGGGGTCTCACTGTGTGGTCCAGGCTGGTCTCAAACTCCTGATCTCAAGCTATCCTACCACCTTGGCCTCCCAAAGTGCTGGGATTACAGCTGTGAGCCACCACACCTGGCCCAGCCCCATTTCTCAGGTGAGGAAAGTGTGGCACAGAGAGGTTAGACAACTTGCCCAAGGTCACACAGCTGGCAGAGGAGCCAGGGAGTCTGGCCCCAGAGCCTGGGATTTTGACCACTCTGCTGATAGGAGGAAGGCATGGGCCCAGTTTACAAAGTCTCATAAACTTAGAGTGGGAATTAGGAGTCACTCCACCGTGTGATGGGAGTCCTCGAGGGCCGGCCAGGCCTCTCTACAGCTGAGCTCGTATTGGATAGGTACTTCCTCCCCTCCCCTGGCCCCAAGCACATGAGGGTATGCAACAGATAAACTGGTGATCACTTGATTTTGGTTTGCAAGCAGGCAGTAGGAAATACATTGCAAAGGTGGAGGCCAGGCACAGTGGCTCACAGTGGCCTGTAATCTCAGCACTTTGGGAGGCCTAGGGAGGCAGTAGATCACCTGAGGTCAGGAGTTTGAGACCAGCCTCACCAACATGGAGAAACCTCACCCCCTACCCCATTCTCTACTAAAAATACAAAATTAGGCCGGGCTCCGTGGCGCATGCCTGTAATCCCACCACAAGGCTTAGGCAGGCAGATCTCAAGGTCATGAGATCGAGACCAGCCTGGTCAACATGGTGAAACCCCATCTATACTAAAAAAAAATACAAAAGTTAGCTGGGCATGGTGGTGCACACATGTAGTCCCAGCTACTTGGGAGGCTGAGGCAGGAGAATCACTTGAACCCGGGAGGTGGAGGTTGCAGTGAGCCGAGATTGCACCACTACACTCCAATCTGGTGACAGAGTGAAATTCTGTCTCAAAAAACAAAAAATTAGCTGGGCGTGGTCATGCATGCCTATAATCCCAGCTACTCGGGAGGCTGAGGCAGGAGAATCGCTTGAACCCAGGAGGCGCAGGTTGTCATGAGCCAAGATCAAGCCATTGCACTCCAGCCTGGGCAACAAAGCAAAACGATGTCTCAAACAAAACAAAACAAATTGCAAAGGTGGGGGTCCATCCTCATCGATAGGGTGCCCTTTGCCCTCTGCCCTTCGCCTTTCCCCTGCCCCAGCGCTTCTGTTTTTCAGCAGGAGGAGGGTGGGCTAGGCTGAAGCAGGTGGTGGCAAGTGGCAGATTTGCAGGTGGGCTCTGTTTGCACCAGCTGGGCTGTTAGGAGAGGCAGGCGTAAGACGACCCCGGCTGGGGGGCGTTGAACTTGGCACTAGGGGGTAGGGATTAACCACAGCAGCCCTGGCCACTTCTCACTTCCCTTATCACCTCCTGAACTCCTCCCCAGCAATGAATGTTAATAAGCCCCACCCTCCTTCTCTCCCCCGACCCCCAGCTCACTCCAGTCAAGGGAGCAAGTGTGACAGTTTAGGTCAACTCAGGCTAAGTCCGAAAAAGGGCCCCTGCCCCGCTTCTTGTGGCACTTGATGCGTTTTGGCCAGTCCTTTATCTCAGCTGATGTGGATGGCAGCGATTTTGACAGCATCCCTGGTGGTAGCCATTTCCTTTTTATAAACTGGGACCCTGAAACCAGAGAAGAGAAGGGACTTGCCACAGGTCACACAGTCTGTAAGGAGCAGGGCAAGGGGGCAGGGATCAAATCCAGGGCTCCATGTCCCTCCCACTGAGGCCCACCACTGGCTTCCTCATGTACATAAAGGAGCAAACCAAGTTAGAAGGCCAGGCCTGGCTGGTCGTGGTGGCTCACACCTGAAATCCCAGCACTTTAAGCGGCTGAGGCGAGTGGATCACGAGGTCAGGAGTTTGAGACCAGCCTGGCCAACATGGTGAAACCCCGTCTCTACTAAAAATGAAAAAAAATTAGCTGGGCATGGTGGTGTGCGCCTGTAATCCCAGCTACTTGGGAGACTGAGGCAAGTAGCTGCTTGAGGTGGAGATTGCAGTGAGCTGCAATCACGCCACTACACTCCAACCTAGGCGACAGAGGGAGACTCTGTTCCCTGCCCCCACCCAAAAGAAGAAAAGAAAACCAGGTCTGCAGGTGCCCATCGGGAAGGGATAAGCAGCCACGGCTGTGTTGGCTGTGATGCAGGCCATTCAGCCATGCTCAGAGTCCCCTGGCTGAGCCCTGAGGTCTGCTTGACTGGCATTTGTTACCATAGAGACCCAGGCTGGCCTGAGGGCTGGCCAGTGACAGCAGGCCCTGGCTCCATGGATAGAAACCAGGTACTTGGGCTCAGAGGCTTTGAGCAGCTCCCCCAGTCCCCATGGCCAATGAGTCCCGACATCATGAAGTGGAGCCCTCACCTGCCTTCCGCCCCCAGCTGACACCCCTATCCTGGAACCCAAGCCCTGAGCTGTGCCCTCCATGTGTCTGTGCTCTCTTTAACGCCCTGCCTGGGGACTGGGTGCTGGTGAGGATGTGGAGATGAGGTTGAAGGTTTCCCAGGGACGGAGCCAGAGCTGTCAGAAGAGACCGAGCGTAACCCAGGCTGTAGATGACGGGAAGAACGTGGAACGGAAGTGGCCGGAAGGATCCACAGGGGGAAAGCAGAGAGGTGGGCACATGGTCAGCTGGTGCCTTGTCCCAGCCATGCCACCAGCTAGCTGTGAGGCTCTAGGAGAGTCCGTTGCCCTCTCTGGCTCTCATCCGAGGAATGAGGAGGTTGGAACAAATGATGAATCCCTAAGACCCCTTCTAGCTTTGACATTCTTTGAGTTTCATTCCAGAACCCTGGACTCACCCAAGTAAGCAAGGCCAGGGCTCACACCATCCTCCCCACACCACCTCAGGCTCACCCACTCCTGGGCTGGGTCCCTGAGGAACAGCCTGTGGAGAGGAGAGCCCGGAGCTGCCTGCACAGGTCCGTGCATGGGGGCAGAGGTGGCAGACCACTTTGTGGATTGATGGAGCTCAGGGAGGTGAGAAGGAACCCACAGGTGAGAGTTTTACCCTCCCGGTCATCTCTTTAGGTAAATAAATTCACATCCGCCACTTCCCCTTCCCTTGCCACCCTAGGGGCGCTGAGAACTCCAGGGAGCCCAGAGCTGAGGCCTGAGCTCTGCTTGCTCACACTGGCTCTTCCCTTGGACCCCCAAGCCCTCCCATCTTCTGCAGCCGCGGCCATCCACTTTTCCGTAGGGAGGGAACACCATGAAGCTCTGTGGTCACCAGTCCCAGGACCTCAGATCCCACCTTCAATCCTGAACACGAAGGAAGGTTTCTGTGTCCCCACAGTGAAGCAGGTTTGGGGCTGCACCTGGAGGGCGGCAACCCAATCCACTCAGAACAGAAAAAGCATGGACTTTTCTGTTCTGGCTCTTCTGTTCACTGGCTGGGTCATTCTGAGCAAATTACCCACCAGTGTGCCTCAGTTTCCTCATCTGCAAAATGGGCTAGTCGCTGGCATGGTACTGAGCTGTGTGGGACTGGAGGTCATGGGAAGAGGCTGGTAGGCACTTCATTTCAGGGACACAGGACACAGGGAGGGGACGCCGAGTGGCTCCTAGCTCAGAGAGGCTCCAGGGACAGGCATGAGAAGGAACAGGGTGCAGAATGGTGAGTGGACCTGGGTCTCAGAACACAGACATCTTCAAATCTGCTGTGTGATGATTTCACACTTGACCCCCCAACATCCTGAGGCATTGCTGTCCTCATCTCTCAGATGGCACTGCAGAGGCCCAGGGAAAGGGGGCTTAGGCCAGGACACCCAGCTCTTCTCCCAGTATCTGTCTCAGGCCAGCTTTTCCAACTCTCCATTGGGATTCTTCCTAGACCTCCATCTGTACCTGCCAATCCACCTCTGACCCCCAACCTACTGCGCCCACTATTTGGGCAGCCTTAACCCCTCCTTCCCCGGCAATCAGCTGCTCTGAGCCAAGCCCACCCCTGCCCCCTGGAGGGAGGCTCCTCCTCTTAAGGCTGCGTCTGGGAATTTCCACTCCAGACCCAGAGCCAGAGCCCCCAGCCCCGCTTGACACCTGCGGCTCACCCTTAGGGAGGTGGGGCACCAGACCTGGGGGCAGGAGACCACAGCCCGGAGAGGGGAGGAGGGGCTTCCCCTCCCTTGCCTGCCACACATTGAGCTTGCCTGCATCGAGTTTGGCCAGTCTGTGAGGGTCAGGAATAGAGCAGACCTCCTTCAGGAGGTGCCCACTGCTCCATCCCTGCACTGGGTGGCCCAGGAGAGACGGGCAGCCCAGAGGGCACAGAGCACACACCCCCACCCGCATCTGCTTTGCAGCCTCACTGGCCAGGAAGGTGGACACCTCATACCTCAGTCTCCCAATTACGCCCTCCTCCTCCCCCTCCTCCTCCCTCTTCTCTCTCCTCCTCCTCCCCTTTCTCTTCTTCTCGCCCCCCTGAAAACCTGTGGCTTGGAGAGACCTTGGCTTCTCTGGGACTCTACTCCTGGGGACTGCCCATATCTGCTCCTGAGCTTGGGGGCAGGGGGGCAACCGCCTGAGGAACCTCTCCAGCAATGGGAGCCGCCCGCCTGCTGCCCAGCCTCACTCTGTAAGTGTGCTGCCTCTCCCGCTGGAGTTTTGTTGCCATTTCCAGCCTCAGGGCAGCCCTCCTCTGCCCGGGACTCCCACGAGTGCGCGCACAGGGCTGGCAGGGTTGGGCGGGGGCCCGGGTGCACCCTGGGCTTGTGGCTGGCACCCACACCTGGGCTTACCTCCTCTACCCGCACAGGTGCTTCCAGCTGCTGATTCTCTGCTGTCAAACTCAGGTAGGCGGGCGCTCCCACCGGCTTTCCCCCAATTTTCTCACCCCACCTAACCTGGGCGGGTGCGGGGAACATGCTCCTTTCAGGTGGACAGAGGCAGAGTCTGGGCTCTCCCCAGGTCCAGGAAGCGCTGAGGTTTGGAGGGGAGTGAGCCTTTGACAGGGAGGGGACTGACTGAGGTGTTATCTCTGTCCTCCCTATGAGGACCCTCCCGGCTTCCCCTGGGTCTCTGCTCCTCTCCATCCCTCTCCACCGGGTTCCCCCATAAAGCTAAGTGTTGGCACTCTGGACCTGAGGTACCTCAGGTACGGAGCCCTGGATCGGTTGGAAGTGGGTGGTGGTGATGGCTCAGGTGAGGCTTGCGTTTGCTAGTACCTGAAAGGATAAGTTTCAATACAAAATCACTTGTATGTCCCTCTGGCCACCCGACTCCATCAATATGGGTGCCTGGGGTCGGGGGGTCTCATGAGCATGTCCAGAATGCCCAGCCAGGGTGAGGTGACTCCTCACCTAGAGGGCACAGAGGTCAAGCCTGAAGAGGATTGTTTGGGATGGGATGCAGGGTTTGCTTCTCCACGCTCCCCCAGCCCACGTTGGCCCCCCACCTCCTTCCATGCACACCTCCCACCCCCAGGTCTCAGCCCCCAGTGCGAGGCATGCTCCCTTTTTTGTGATCCTCCATAAAAGTGCAGCTATTAAAATGCACTGGTCCAGAACCGCTCTGGGGAGAGACCGCTTGGCTTTCCCAGGCCAGAGGCCGCTTCTCTTCATATCCAGTGGGGACTTTTTTTGAAGGTAAATGCCTTTTCTCTGGGAGAGGGAAAGGGGCAGCCTTTGAAGCAGTGGGGGGGTGGGAGAGGGAGAGACAACTCCCCCCCCTTTCCTTCCCCCTTTTGCTCCAGCCCCGTTCCAGGCCTTTTGCTTCACACATCCAGGGGGAGCCAGAAGAAAGCCCCCAGCCAGGCTGGGAGGGGGCTGGGGGTGGGCCCAACCTGTTCTGGAAGGGAACTAGCACAATGGTGCCGCTGGCCGGGCGTTTATGGCCTGGCTGAGGCCCCATTCAGGACTCAGGGAAGGTGGCAAAGCGGTCCTTTCCCCCTTGAAGTGCCCCCTCACCCCCCTGGGAGGGGGGGCCAGCAGACCGGACCACAGCCATGCTTGAGGGGCCGTCTGACAAGCAGCTGTCTGCAGTGGTGGAAGGGGAGGTCCCCCCGCAGCGGGAACATGAAAGGGACAGGCTAGGTCCCGCGGGGAGAGGGACTTGTGGGCTGTGGACTGTGGGGGGGCGTGGGGCTGCCTTTGTGAAAGGCTTGAAGGGGGACAAGGAGAGGAGGGGGCTTGCGGGGGCGCTCTCTGCTCCTGACCTGGAACAGACTGCCAGAGGAGGCTGTCGGCCAAGAGGGGCGGAGGGCCTGAACCTGGGCCAGGAGGCGGGGCTGGGACAGGCAGGACCCCACCCCCTGGCAGGAAGGCCAGCGAGGGGCAGGCTGGGCAGGTCCCCCACCCCAAATGCTCCAGGGTGGGGCGAGGGGCAGGTCCTGCAGAGGCTGCTCTATGGGGAACTGAAGTTGGAAATGAGCAACAGTGCACAGGAAGGGTTAACTGTGCGCAGGTGAAAATGGCCAGCCCCAGAGTTGCTCCCTCACGCCCCTCCTCAAAGGTGATATTTACCACCCCTCCCTAGGACAGAGTAGCCCTTAACAGATGCTGACCTAGGTCTAGCTCTGTCCAGATGGCTGGGGTTGGGCCTGGGATAAAGGTGGAATTAGGGATTTGGGGCAGGGGCTGGGAAAGCCGTCCCGGCACAGGCAGCAGCATCCAGGTGGAGAGAGATACAACACAGAAGGTGCATTCTCAAAAGCTAGAGCTCAGGCTGTTGCCAGCATTGGGAAGCCTAGCCTGGGTGGCACCTTGCAGGATGGAGGGCAAGCAGTACACGGGGGCTCCCCCACTCAACCTTACAGATGGGAAAGGAGAGACCTAGCTGGGAGGTGGCATCCCTCCTGGCTTTGCACAGTGCGTGGGTGGGGGGGAATGGCTCCTTTTCCTGCCCTCCAAAGGGGAAGCAGGTGGGTGGGCGCATCCCCCCAACTGGCTGGGAGCCTCTGTTACATTGTGGCAAAGGAGCCGCCTGGCAGGGGCAGCCATTGGCCCACTGCTGATAGTGCCTCTCCTTTCGGTGCTGCCTCTGCCTCCCTCCGCTAAGGAGGCACCTTGCCTGCCTGCTCTCCCTTACTACCCAGACCTAGCCCCAGCTCCGGCCCATAGAGGAGGGAGGAACGCTGGAAGGGCCCTGAGTACCAGGGGTCGAGGCCGGGCAGAAGAAGGGTATGAGCCCAGGATTCCCTGGTTAGTGCTGAGAAGACATGTTCACGGGGCCTTGCAGGAGCCTCCAGAGACCCCCACGAACTCTCTGGTGACCCTAACTTGAAGCGCCATCTGCTCTGTGCCCCTGTGTGCTGGGCCAAGGGGTCTTTCAAGGACAGTGGGGAGGACCAGGAAGGAATCTAATGGTTCTGGCTAATGGAGCCCTGTCCCTGGAGTTCTGCGGCGAGGTGACGGGCTCTGGTCTAAGAGGCAGGGACAGGGGTTCTGTCCCTAATGAGCTGTATGCCCTGTGCCCCTCCTCCATAGAACATAAGGATGGGACAGAACCCTGAAGGCTCCTTCCACCTTCCAGGGTCCTGATTCTAGGGCTGTGCTCTGTCACTAGGTGTTCCCCAGCCTGGGCAGACCACCCCTGCTCTAGGGTAGATGCAGAGCCAAGAGGTTTTGGCCAGCTGGCTCACCCAGGGGCCTGGGAAGGTTATGGCCACATGCCCTCTTCGCTCTGCAGGACCAGTGGCCTGTCCCCACTACATTCACCTCCTCACCCCTTTCCCTTGGATGGACCAGCGGTGGTGTCACCCAAAGCAAATTGACACTATTTTTCCCTTGGTAACCGCAAAGGGGGAGAATCACCCGTCTCCTAATTTTAACCAGTACGTGAGGGACCAGGGTGCCATGACCGACCAGCTGAGCAGGCGGCAGATCCGTGAGTACCAGCTCTACAGCCGGACCAGTGGCAAGCATGTGCAGGTCACCGGGCGTCGCATCTCCGCCACTGCTGAGGACGGCAACAAGTTTGGTGAGAGCTGGCCCTCCCCCCAGGCCACCCACACCTCCACCCTGCCTCACCTCCTGGTCCATCCCCAGATCCTGTGTCAGGACTGAGGGCCCCAAGGCCCTGAGCATCCCCAACCCCCTCGCCTGAGTCTGGAGGTCAGTGTGGCTGGGCGGACCTCGCCGTAGCCATAGGCCGGCAGCCCCGATGGACGGAGGTTTTTCTCCCCTCCCCCACCACAGCCAAGCTCATAGTGGAGACCGACACATTTGGCAGCCGGGTTCGCATCAAAGGGGCTGAGAGCGAGAAGTACATCTGTATGAACAAGAGGGGCAAGCTCATCGGGAAGGTGAGGCGGGAGACTGGGAAGGAACAAAGAATCAGGACTTCTGGGGTGGGGACACACGCGGCAGCTCACTCCCCTCTCCCTCCTCTGAGCCACACCCTCCTGCACAAAGACTTCCCATCCCACTCCCAGCCCACCCACTGGGCCACTCTCTGGTTTCTCTATTTTCCAGTCCCAGTCTTGCTCTGCTACCTAGGCTGGAGGCCGTAGCACAATCAAATCCCACTGCAGCCTTGAACTCCTGGGCTCAAGCGATCCTCTCGCCTCAGCCTCCCAAGTAGTAGCTGGCAATATAGGTGCATGCCACCATGCCCAGCTAATTTTTTATTTGAGACCAGCCAGGGCAACATAGTGAGGCCCTATCTCCACAAACTCATGGGCTGAAGTGATCCTCTTACCTCAGCCTCCCAAAGTGCTAGGGTTACAGGCTGAGCCAATGATCTGGGCCTGGTTTCTCTATTTAAATAAGTCCCTGGGACTATGTTAGCCCTCTGAGGGGACTGGCGAGCCATCGGGATGGGTGGGCTGATGTCAGGAGTATTTCTCCAGCGCGCATCAGGAAGAGTTTAGCATCCACCTGACACTGCAGCCTCTGGGTGGAGGACTAAGGGCAGCTGAGGGTGGAAAGTGGGACACAGAGGTAAGGCAGGAACTCCCCCAAGTTCAGTGGGACTGGGGGGGCTCCAGCTAGCAAGATACATGCTAAGCAGCTGCTGTGACCAAACTGCACGGTGGGCCCAGCCCTGTTGGGTGGGCGAATTCCACTTCGTCTGGAATCAGGCAGTCCCAGCTTCCCATTCTGGCTCCTGTGACCACAGAACCTCTGGTTTGCTTCTCTTTCTCAAGCCTCAGGCTTCTTGTCTGTAGAAATGGGCACAACCCCTGACTGCTGGCACTTTCTTCTCATTGGAGGCTGCTGCCTCCTCTCCCATGCCCCGCCACACTACTCACCCAGGCTGCAAGAGCATTCTCAATGCCAAGGGCACGGGTACACTCAGAACTGTAGCAGGACCTTGATCTCCACCTGCATCTCAGGAAGCTGAGGCCCAGCCTCCTACAGGGCTGCTAAATGAGAAGCCTGCAATTCAGATCCGCAGTGTGTTTTGACCACTGTTGCCTCTCTAACTAGGATGCCATTTCACCAGGCAGAGTTCCCTGGGCTCAGGGCCCTACTGTTCCCGTGGTCCCTCCTCCTTCCTCCAAGAAAGGCCCTAAGGGCAGACACCCCAGACCAGGGTAGGTGGACAATGCCCTTCCTCTCCTGCTTCTCCCGCAGCCCAGCGGGAAGAGCAAAGACTGCGTGTTCACGGAGATCGTGCTAGAGAACAACTACACGGCCTTCCAGAACGCCAGGCACGAGGGCTGGTTCATGGCCTTCACGCGGCAGGGGCGGCCCCGCCAGGCCTCCCGCAGCCGCCAGAACCAGCGCGAGGCCCACTTCATCAAGCGCCTCTACCAGGGCCAGCTGCCCTTCCCCAACCACGCAGACAAGCAGAAGCAGTTCGAGTTTGTGGGCTCCGCCCCCACGCGCCGGACCAAGCGCACGCGGCGGCCCCAGCCCCTCACGTAGTCAGGGAGGCAGGGGGCAACACCCCTGGGCCGCCTCCCCATCCCCTTCCCTTCTTAATCCAAGGACTGGGCTGAGTGGTGGGAGGGCCGCGAAGCAGCCAGCCCCCGCACCACGCTGGGAAGGGGCAGGCCGGTGCCCCAGGGGCGGCTGGCACAGTGGCCCAGGTGGCAGGCCCTGGAGAGGAACTGAGTGTCACCCTGATCTCAGCCGCCAGCCTCCGCCCGCCTCCCAGCCGGGCTCCTGAAAGGCCGGGGCCTCGAGACCTTGCAGACACGATTTGGAGGTGGCTGTCCTCAAAATGTGCTCCCGATCTCCCTCAGTCTGCCCCCAGCCCCCAAACTCCTCCTGGCCAGTCTAGGAAGGGACTTTTTTTGTTCGTTTCAGGAAAAAAAGAAAGAGGGGGAGAGAAAGAGAGAATAGAGGGTTGGCCACTCCTCACATTCCGCGACCCAGGCCTGCACCCCACCCCCAACTCCCATCCCCGGAATAAAACCATTTTCCTGCAAACGGGTTATCTGAAGCGGGGTGGGGGATCCGACCACGGGGCACCCCTGGAAACGAGCCTGTCCGTCCCGGCCAGGCGTGGCCCCGGCAGGTGCAGGCGCGGCCCGCAGCGCCGGGGCCCTGCGGCGGGCTCGGCCCCGCGGGAGGCGGGCGGTCCAGGGCGCGTCCAGGCCGGGCGGCCCCTCCCTGGCGCGGGCTCGGGTTTCCTGGGCTCGCGCGGCGCGGCCCGTGCTACCTGTTGGGGAAGAAAACCCGAGCCCCCGGAGGTGCCGGGGCCGGGACGGGCATCCAGCCGGGCCCAGGCCCGAGGCACGGGCGAGGGCTCTGCGGAGCCCGGCGGGGCCCGAGCGACCCGCGGACGCCAGGAGCCTCCTCGGGCATCCAGATTGCTTTTTTCCGGTGAGGAGGGCGGGGGCGGGGAGCAGGGCTGGGCGGGCGGAAGGGGGAGGGGGCGAGAAGGCGTACCCCGTCCTCCCGGGTCCCCGCGGGGCCTGGGCGGGGGCCACACCTGAAGGCAAATCTCAATTAAAGGCGGCGGCCCAGCCGGGATGGCGCGGGGGAGGGGGCGAACGGGACGGGGAGGAAGGGGTGGCCCTGCCCCCCACCCCAGCTTCTCCGGTGGGCTTTCCCAGGGGCCTCCAGGTGTGCGTGTGGGGAGTGGAACTCGCGGGCCATAAAACCCGCCTCTTCTGTCCGCTGGCTTTTAATCATGTCCAGGGGGAGGTCCTTCCTCGATGGGACACCCCCCCCCCCCGCCGCAACCAGGTCAGCTCTTCAGGGGAAACGCCCTCAGTGAGCCTTCTGGGGATGGCCTCCCAGCCTCAGTTTCCCCTTCCCTCACTGAGCCTTCTCTTCTGGGGATAGTCCCCCAGCCTCAGTTTCCCCTACCCTCAGTGAGTCCCCTCTTTTGGGGATGGACCCCCCCAGCCTCAGTTTCCTCTTTCCTCACTGAGCCCTCTCTTCTGGAGAGGGACCCCCAGCCTCAGTTTCCCTTTCCCTCACTGAGCCTTCTCTTCTGCGGATATACTCCCTCCAGCCTGCTTCCTCTCCCCTCCCTCTTCCTTCTGAGACTACCTTGAGGAGGGGGATTATGGAGAGAAGATGGAATGCGTCCCTTCTCCTCTCTACTCCCTACCATGGCCTAAAAATAAGGAAAGAAGAGGAAGTGGGGAAGGGCCCTGGTCCAGTGACAGTAGGAGGTGGGTGCAGCTGCAGCCCCGGTTGATGTCGAGGGCCAGCGCAGAGTCTGACACCCCCACTACTGGGCAATTTAGAAGGTGGGAACAGCCGCAGCCAAGAGGGAGGTCCCCGGCCCTGGGACAGACATTCTCCCTACTGCTCGTCATAATTGCTTTTCACCAGGTTACTTTTTTCTCTCCCCCATCACAAAGAGCCTTAATCCCAGTGAAGACCTCGCGGTGTTGGGGGTAGTTTTCTAGGATGTGTGGTGGGAGGGTGGTCTGGAGCCTCAGCTGATAGCTGGCGAGTTCAATGGGACTTTAAAACAGGGGCAACACCCAGCAATTACTTGAGAACAAAGGGTTGGGGGCCCCCCAGGTGTAGAGAACTGGACTTTGGGGGGTGGCTGGGAAGGAGGTGTGTTGGGGAGGGGGGCTGTTACAATCCCTCTGATTTCCGCAGGAATTTGAGACATTCTTTAAAACTCTAGACTGCCTCCCTGCTAGCCGGCTCTCCGGCCCACTCCCACCCCTCCCTCGCTCGGGTTAGAGACGGCTTCAAAGGTGGACCGGGCCCTTTGTGTTGCCTCTGCTTTCTTCACGGCCTTTCTCTGGCCCCTCCCTCCCTCTCTGACCTCCCCAGCACCGACAGGCCTCTGGGGGCCGGCTCCAGAAAGCCCTCACTGTTTTCTTTCTTGCTTTTTGAGGTGAGACCTGGCAGGGAGGGACAGAGAAGGGAGAGGGAGAGGAAGGGCCGCTCCGGAGGCCTGTGCTGTCTCAGGGAAAGCCCTCACCCCAGCCCAGCCCTCAGGTGCCCAGTGCCTGCTCCTGCCTTGGGTCCCTGGGTCTCTGGCTGGGCTCTGAGCCTTCTCCTCGCCAAACCTCTCAGTGCCTCTGCCCAGGGCACCATGCCCCAGGTGGCTTTTCAGGCTCTGGAAATCTGTTCAGCTCAATTCCCCTGAACTAGTGGTGACTTTGAAGATGCTAAAAGGAAGAAGCCACAGTGTGGATCCCTAATGCTGGCACTTTGGAGGGGACTGAACAGGCACAGCTAGGTGGTGGGCAGGAAGGAGGCTTCCTCAGGTCCTCAGACCACACCTGGCTCCAGCAGCCTTGCTCGCCTCTGAGAGCCTGGGTCTCTGCAGGTGTGAGCAGGAGTGGCCACAGGGGGCTAATTGCTAGTCGCCCCTTGCTGTTGGGGAAATATGAACCCTTTTAGGGGGGAATGTGACCAGGTGGAGGGAGGTGGCGGCAGCAGCCACTAGTGCCTCAAATCTGACGCCAGTTTGGGATTGCCAAGAATGCTCGCTAAGAACAGCTCACATATTATATTGACCTCCCTTCTCTGTCCTGTCCCGAAAACAGCCAGACAATGCAGGGGAGAGCCAAGCAGGATATCCAAGGGGGAACAATCACTCACTCTCTAGGCCACACAAGCTGGTTCCACTTACATCAATCTATTCAACCCTGTCCCTCTGACACTGACACAGTGACTTTCCAGGGACCAAGCTGAAAGTCTTGCCTCCGTCGTCACAGTCTTCAGTCCCTAGCACTTGCCGTGGCAAAGAGACACCCCCATCTGGGCTTCTCTTTCCCCTCCTCACAGAGGACCCTTCCCTGAGAGTCCCTCCCACTCTGCTCTTAGTCTGCCTGCCACCTCTCTGAGCAACCTCAGCATCTCAGCCACCAACTCCTTGCCCTTCTTGAGGGTCACTGGTTTTCTTTCCTGGACTCTGGGGCTCTCCACCATGGCCAGGCCTCACTGGGATCTGTCCCAATCTGCACTCACTCCCGGCATTGTCTCTGTGCCTCCCAACACTGCCCTCCACTCCAGGACACCCGAGCTGGCCCCACTCACCTTCCCTACCGTCAACCACAGCTCCGCCCAGGCCACACTGTCCTGGCCACGCTCCTTAGTGTCATCTTTAAGACTCCGGTCCAGCCCTGTTCCGTCTCCCTCTTCAGCCCTAGCCCCACAATTCCCCTTTAAGAACACTGAAAAACTGGAACTCTATCAAGCAAGCATGCCCCCATCCTCATTCGAAGGGTTCCTGCCACCTGGCGCGTCCTGCTCTAGCGCCCTTGCACAACCAGACCACGGGCTCCTCCTCTGCTCCACAGGTTCTTGGCACTTCACTGGGATGAGCGACTGTCCCCACTGCCCCTGGTCTCACCAGTCGTTCACTTGTCCTTGCCTTATGGTACTTGTCACAGCTTGTCCAGAACTGTCATAATGCATGTGCTTGTCATGATCCCGCTAAGTAGCAAGCGCTCCAGTTGTAGAAATAGTCCCTCTTTTCCTCCCCCACCATGCCCAGTGCAGTACATTGCACAGGATAAGTGTTTATTGAGGAAATAAATCACCTGAAGCCCCGGAAAGAAGTCATTGGCCCAGCACCCCAGCATCCCTCCAGGCGGAGGCAGGAGAGAGGCCGGAATCCTGTGCTCCCCCTCCTTCCTTAGGCAGATGTGGGCGGGGCGAGGGCTTGAGCAGTCAGTCCCACTATTTCTTTTTCCCCCACAGCATTCAAGCCCTGTGCTAATCCTTCCGTGAATAAAGAAGATGGACAAGATAGAGCTCCCAAGGCACTCGAGATTTAATTGGAGGGATAAACCCATAAAAAGGCAGTTCTTGGGTGGGACTTTTGGAAATCCCTTTCTTACACATGGTATAACAAAGCTTGCTTGCTTTTTTTTTTTTTTTTTTGGTACATCCCCAAAGAAGGACAGGGGAGATAAGAATTATTGGAAATAAGAAAACTAATATGTACCGAGCTCAGCAGATGTGCGGGGACACACTCGGCACACTGGCTTGCACCCCTTCTTTAGGGCGGTGAGATGTTTCCACGTAGCATACGTGGCTGAGTTCACACTCAGAGGCGCCAGGCCATTTACAGTCTCACAGCTAGTGAGCACTGCACCCGAGATTCTGCCTGGCTTCCACACCTTGAGTTCGAGGTTCTCCAGTCCCCTGCCCAGGCACCCTGGGTTCTGGAGCAGGAGAGAGCATAGGCCACGGTGTTTGCGGGGGGGAGCTTTGTGGGAGGCCTGGCGTTTGCATGATTTCAGTGGAGAAAAGATGCACAAAGCAGAAAATGACGAGCAGAAAAACGGGCATGAAAATCAAGGTTTAGAGGCAGGAAAATGGGAGGTGTGCTCCAGGGAAGGGGAGCAGTCCGTCTACTTGGCTGGAGCTGAAATTTGTATAGAGAAGTGGCAGGAAGTGATTGGGTCAAATGAGGAAGAGTTTGATCCTTATGCTGTGGCAGGGAGGAGATCAGGAAGGGCTTTGGGGGCACCCGATGACCGTGGTCTGATGGCAGCGTGTTGGAGGAGCAGAGGCTCTGGGGTCCAGGTAGCAGAGTCCAGTGCCCAGAAGAAGGGAAACATGGCTCCCAATCTCTGATGAGAATGGAGACTTTGGGGCCCTCATCCTTCCTTTTCTTCAGGTCCCTGTCGCCCTTTCCCTCCTGCCTCAGTGTCCAGGTGCCCAGGCTCCACCTCTCCAGGAGTTAATATTTAGATAGCATGGGGAGGCACTCCTGGTGCTCCCCCGCCCTGCAGGTTGGTGCGTGGGGTGGGGCCGGGGGCACTGGAGTGAGACAGCCCAGTCACGGACAGAGAGGCCTATGGAGAGGGCCCAGGGGAGGGAGGAGGCGGTGGGGCCTGAGTTCGCCCAGGACATCTGGCACCAGTGACCTTGTGGGGAAAGGAGCCAAAAACAGGGCATCGTCAGGGGTCCTGGGACCCCCCCTGCCTGAGAGACACAGGAGCCGTGGCCTTGCATTGTGGACACAAGCGCCCATCCTCAAGGTCTTGAGAACTCCTGAACTTTCAAAGGTACGCGAGCCCTGGCAGCCGCCGCCTGCCTGCTGGGTACGGAGCAGAGCTGAGGAAGCCCCCGCCTGGGGTCTGAGCTAACAGGCACCCGTTGTTCAGTGTTGCCAGCTTCAGGTTAGGGGGAACCTCCCCTCTCAGATAAGCCGTCCTTGAGGGGTCAGAGGCCTTCCCAGGTGGAGGAGGCTGAAAGCAGAGTGAGTCCATGGGACAAGGAGAGAGACGAGGTGGGAGCAGGGGATGGCATGGGTGAGAAGGGTCCCCTTGCCTCCCCTCTGGACACCCACCACCAACACACACATACACACACATGGACATGCACGCATGTGTGCACGCGCGCGCGCACACACGCACAGCCCAGATCCCTGGCAGCAAAATGACCTTGGCAGCCACCACTACTCAAGTCCACAGAGGGAGCCCTCACTCTGCAGTCCCCTCGGGTCCGGGCCTGGCTGGGCTGAGCACTCTTCCTGCCCGAGGTGGCCGCCCTCACCCCACCCGCCTGTGGAGGGACATTCTGATGGAATGTGGGACTCGGGCATGGTGGGGGCAGTGGGAATGGGACCTTGAGGGACTGGAAGAGAGCTGTCCCGTGCTCTGAGTTTTCTCAGGTGGAGTGAGAGAGGGTTTGGGACTAGGGGAAGGTGCTCACATGGAGATGGCAGAGGTATGGGGCCTGCAGCCACATGCCCAGTGCTGCCAGCACCCAGGGGACTCTACACCCTGCCAGAGCCACCCCTCTGGCCCTTCAGCACAGGGACCGTCTCTGCCTTGCTGTCTGTCACTGCCCTGAGCTCCATGCTGGCTTTCTGGAGTGGGGACTCTCCCCAGTGCTGCATGCTCTTCAAGACTGGCCTCCTCTCTGGCCCTGAATTAGGGTTCTCCCGAGGTTACCCCAGAGGCAATTCTAGAGCCTTATGAAGGGAAGTGGGGGGATGGGACACTTGGTGGGGTTCACTGGGCACCCTAGCTCTTGAAGCTGTCCTCTAACCCCCAGCCCTAGCACTGAGGGTCCACCCTCAGACTCCCTCCTTCCATCTCCGAGGAAGAGGCAGCAGGAGCCACAGCTTCCTCCTCCCCCTCCCTGCCTCCTCGCCTGAGCCGGGCCAGAGCTGCCGGCAGGTTGTCTTGGCAACGGGAGGCGGAGAGGAGATGCGCCGAGGGATGGAGGTGTATGTCACCGAGGAGGCTGCTGCGCTCCTGCCCCACGCCCTGGGCCCTTGAAGGTACTGAGCACCTTCCCCTCCTTCTCCCCTCCGCCCTTTCCTCTTGGCTCCCCCCACTCTGCCCGGCACATGCCGGTTTCCAAAGGAGGAAGCACCCCTCCTCCCAGGCCCAGCGATCCTACCCATTCCTCATCACCCACCTCGTTCCAGGCCCCTGACCACAGCTGTCCTTCCTGGCATCAGCTCATTCCAACTCTGCCTCTTGGGACACTTGCATCAGAAGACAGCTCTCCTGGGGTGGGGCCTGGTAGGGGATGGCCAACAGCAGGGGAGGAACCCTGGTGGGGGGGGGGCGCTCAGGAATCCTAAAGGGCTGAGGTGTCAAAGCCCCAGGTGCAGGAGGAACGGAGAGAGATAGTATAGGGCTGGAGTGGGCTGGGGCTTCCTCTCTGTCTCTCAGACCCTGATCAGAGGGCAGTAAGTGTGGGGTTGAAGGGACAGAAAACCGAGAGGCTGGGCCAAGGCCGGGCTGGTTGTAGAGCAATGGCCGGGGTGGCTCCTCCTCCAGGGCTGTGCCCCCTCCTGCCACATTAAAGGTACACCCCCTCCCATATCACTCCTGGCATTTTTCTCTGCAGTTCCATGGATCCGACACTTCATTCCCCCACCCCCAGGTTTTCTCTGTAGCTCACGGCCTCCCTACCGGCTGCAGCAGCTCCGCCTGTGTTAGGTCTCCTCTCTCAGTCACCTGCCTCCTTCCTCCCTCCCTTCTCTCTGGCTCCCATCCCTCAGGTTACCTTCCTTTCTGTCCCCACCAGCCAGATATTTTCTGTCCCCTCCTGATCTCTTCCCTCAAGTCCCTCCCCGATGCTCCTCCATTCAGACACCCAGAGCCCCCTCCCCAGATTCTAGATTTCCCCAACAACAGCTGATATCATCAGCTGACTGGCTGTGGGCAGCGGTTGCCAGGGCAACGGTGAGGGCTGCCTAGGTAGGCAAGTCTGCGGTGTGGAGGTGGAGAGGACGCTGGGGCCAGGGTGAGAGTCGAGGGCAAGGCTCTTTGCCCTTCCCCATCTTGCCCAGGGGGCCTGAAAGGCCAATGACAGGCTCCTGGGGTGGTCGAGGCTTTGCTCAAGACAGGGAAGGCACGTGCCTATAAATTCTGTGTTGGGACCCAGGGGTCACCTGGCAGGAAGCTCCCTTTTCGTGAAGCTGTCCTAGGGAGAGATGGGGTCCTTCTCTCTGTTTCTCTGCTGCATTCCATTGGCATTTTGGGGGGATTCAGGTTACTGAGGGGCCAGCCCAAGTCTCTGTACTGGGGACCTGGTGGCACCCCTCCATTCTGCCCTCCCAGGAGAGAGTGCATCCTTGGGTGACCAATTCTGGCCTTTGCCTACGCCTGCACCTCGAGTTGCTGGGCCCCCAGAGAACTCAGTTGCTGCTGTCAGATGATGGGGTGGTCATGAACAGGGTAGGAGGTGCAGGAGAAACCAGGCGTCGTCCCCCTGGGTCATCAGTAGCCCCCCTTCCACCCCCCCACAGCAACTTGAACTCTGGCTGTTGAAGAGGAGGCTGAGGGGCCCTGAATACATGTAGGTGTGTGAGTTTGAGTGCTGCAGGCTGGGGTGTGGGAAAGGGAAAGGACAGTGCTGGCTGATTCTGCTTCGTCATGACGCTGGGTTAATGCTCCTCTTGTTTGAAATGGATTGAGCTGCAGCACTGGTAGAAGAGCACACACATCCACACACACACCCTCACCGGGCACACGCTATCAGCTAGAGGTGGGGAGGGCGCAGGGAGGGCGTGGGGGAGCCACCAGCCCTCCCACCCCCAGACGAGGGCTCCCCATACGGTTGGTGGGGGGGGATCCAGGACGCCGAGGCTTGCAGAGAAGCAGGGTGGGGGGCCAGGCGGGTGGGGCCTCAGAGGGGAGATCAGACTGCTCAGCTGAGACCAGCTCCCCTCCTTCACCAGCTCCCACCCCGCCCACCTACCCCAAGCCGGCTTTTTTCCTGTTATTTGTGCTCCGGGGAAGCACGGCTGGGGTTCCTGGAAGAGCCGCTGATTACCTTCCTGGGGGAAGTGCCAGCCTGTGGATCTGGCCTGCGCCTCTCAGGCCTCTGTGGCCTCAGAGCGTCTGGGCCACACTGTCCGGGAAGAGGTAGGTGGCAGGGTCTCCGCCTCTCCTCCCTTCTGTGGGCATTCTGGGCCACAGCGCTTGCTGGTGAGCCAGGCTTTGGGTGGTGACAGGGTACAGGGTGAGGGGGGAGCCCACCGTGGGCCCTGTTCAGTGGGAGGATGGTTCGGCCCCTGGGACCAGCTGGGCCTGATCTAATGGAATCTCCTTCTGATTTGAGGAAGAAGGTCTGGGGTGTTCTCAGCCCAAGGATGAGAACTGCTACCAGTCCCCTCTTCTCCAGCCTCTCCACCCTGCCCACCTAGCTAAGCAGGCCAGCAATGGGAGGGACAGGACTGTGGGTATGGGACTGTGGGCAGGGGAGTGTTCCCTCTCTGCTGAATACTGGGAGAGGAAGTCCTGCTGGCCTTCCCACCAGCGCTCCACCCTGGGGGTTGGAGCATTTCATTTCGGGGCCTGATGCTCTTGGTTTGGTGCCTGCTTTTTAGGGGGAGTGGGAGGAGAGCCTGCTCCCAGACAGTGGCCAGCCAGGCTGGGGTGGGGCTGAGTGAAGAGTGAGGCAGTGACAGGGTGAGGCTGCAGGCTGAAGCCCAGTGCTCAGTGCTCCCCCTGTCCCCACCACCAGGGTGCTTGAAGGGGCCAGGGCTGAGCAGACATGCAGCCCCCACAGGGTTCTGGGGCTCCCCCTCCCTAGCTCTGTCCCTCGGGGCCTAGCAGGCCTGGCACCCTTTCGTGGGCAGGCATACCTTGTGTGTCCTTTCCCGGGGACCAGTTGCCTGGTTGTGAGAGTCAGGGGAGCAGGGACAGGTCCAGTGCAAGGAACGCAATTGGGCTCTGGGAACGGAGCGCCCAGGGAAGGCCCCGGGGCTGGGGAAATGGAGGACTCACCGTGTGTTGCTGTACACGTGCGCAGCTCTGGGAGGGATGCCAGGGAGAGGACTGGTGGGTGGGTACAAGTGGGTGTTGGCAGCACCGCATGTCACTGTGAGGGGCCTCGATGGGAGAGTGGGGGCGTAAGCTGGCACACAGGACTTCGGAGTCTCCCCGTTTGCACCGCGTGCGTAAATCCTGCCATGGTTTCAGGGTGGGCGCTTCTGCCTGTGCGCACCCATCCATCTTGTCTCTGTGGCCAGGTGTCAGACTCCTGGGTCAGGTTGTCCGCTGGTGGGCCAATGTCTGCAGAATCCATCTGCTAGAGCTCCCAGGTGTTGTGGAGACCAGAATAGGGAGGCCCCAGAATCTAGAGAGTTGAATTGAGGCTGTGTCTCCCCCCGCTCTGCCAGGCCCATTTGTACAACAGGACCAGCCATAAATGGAGGGGAGCAGGACCTGCCAAGTTGGCCTGAGGGGCTGCGGGGCCTCTTCAGAGGGAGGGTGCAGAGGACACGCAGAAACTCAGCCAGAGAAAGACCTGGGAGAAGATGGCTGCACATGCATCTCTGGGTGGGCTGGGGGCCAGGAGGGGGGCAGGAGGGGGTACCCAGGCCTGGTTTTGTTGTTATCAAGAGAACAGGGGTGGGCAGGCCTAGAGCAGGGGCACTCTGAGCTCCCCCACGCACCCAGGCTTGGTCCTGTATCTGAGTGTGAGAGGATGCGCTGCAGTGCTGGGTCAGGGGAACCCTCATCCTTGCAGACACAAGGGTAAAAAACATTGGAGTGGGGAAGAAGGAGAAACTGGGAGAAGAGGAGGGAGTCCCCAGGCTCTGTCAGCCTTAGAATAGACCTGGGCTTCAGGCTTGCCCTAAGTAAGGGACACTTCTGATGAGCCACTGGCCTACAGCAGGCCTCAGCCTCCTGGTGTCCTTTTCCAGGGGGGGAGGGGGAGCAAGGTGCCTTGCCCCACCCACATCACACACACAGCACCCATGGGAGCGCCTGGCCCCTGCCCTGCCACGCTGCACTGCTGCGCCTGCCCTGCTCTTCCCCACCCGGGATGCTGTTTTGGGAACTGGTGACCTAGCTGGATCCTGCCTTTATTTCTGCCATTGAATTGTTGCCACAGTAACTGCGGGGGTAGGGCTGGGAGGGAAGAGGGTGAAAGGGAAAGAGGGAGGGAGGGAGGGAGAAAAGATGAAGAAAGCAGAGAAAAGGGACCAGAAGAGAGAAAGCAGAAAGACAGGAGGAAGAAAGGGAGAGGGCCAGGCCGTTGCGTGGTGAACAGAACAGGAGAAGGCGACGTGGGGCAAAGTCCCCTGCCCACCCCACGCCGGCCCGCTTGGATGGCTTGCCTCATTTCATAACTCATTTGCTGTCTGCAGCGGATGGCCTCCAGCCTGGCTGGACCCTGCTGCCTGTGTGACCCGGAGCCAGAGGCCCCCAGACTCCCAGCTGCTGTTCTACAGATGCCATCAGTGAGCAGGACTCTGGGTGGCCCCACTAAGGTTAGAGCATGGGACCCCCAGGTCCCACATTTCTGATTGAAGTGGGATCTTTGGTACTCATTGAAAAGAGCGCTCATTGGTGTGGGCCTCAGGCTGGCCTGGTGGGAGCTCCAGCTTGGCTGCTGTCTGGGGGGGCATTTGGCAGGCTCACCTCTCAGCCTCATTTTTATTCATTTCTCAATGAGGAGAATGTCATTTTGGGTGAGGTTGAGAGAGGATGTATGAAAATCCCAAGTACAGGGGCTGGCGCCGAGCAGGTGTGGTTGGCCAGAGACAGGAGCATAGCTAGACCAGGACCCCCGACCCCCACCCAGAAGCTGCTTCTGCCCACGGAGGCTTCGTTGCTAAAAGTCCAGGGAGCCATGGTCTGGATCAGTTTCTGCCTGGAAGAAGAACCCGCCAGGAGGGGTGGGCACAAACTCAGAAGGCCCTATGGGCAGGTCTTATCACCCACATCCCGGGGAGCTGTGGAGAGGAAAGGGTGGTGGGTGAGGTGAGGCTGGGCTGGCGGTTCAGATAAGGCAGGGAGGCACAGCTGGGGGAGGGTGGGGCTGAGATGGAGGGTGAGCAGCCGGCTGGTGTCCAACCAGGGCCAGGGGCAGCTGAGCTGTCCCTTCCGCCACCTGGAACTGCCTTCCTCTGTGGCGCTCTCCCTTCCTCCATTCCTGCCCCTCTTCCTGCTGCAGCTCGCCCTTTCTGTCTCTTTGTGTGCAGAGGTCGCTGGGCCCTGGGGGGTGTGCGCACAGGCAGGTGTGGTGCATGCTTTGGAAAGGGGTCTGGACTGGAGGAGGTGGAGTGAGCCAGCATTGACCTGGGAGAAATGAGCTTTGGTGGAAGGGGCTGTGTGTGGGTGGAGGAGGCAGGGTGTGATTTGAGAGAAGCCAAGGAAACACACTCACACACACATGCACGTGCACACACATATACACACACTCTTCTCCCTCCCAAACATCTTCCCTACTGGTCTTCTGACAGCTTACAATTTAACCAGTAAAAACTTGGTGCCTTAAGGCTAGGCCCAAGTTTACATGCAAATGTTCCCCGAGGGGTAAGACCAAATTTCTGCCTCTGGAAATAATTTATCAACCAACATGCTGTCTAACAAATGGCAGGGGAGGGGGTGGCACCAGGGTACAGGACCCTGGCAGAGCCCTGGAAGCAGACCCAGATACTAAAGGACAAGACCCAGCAGTGGGGTTTTGGACAAGAAGGGACTGGGGACAGAGCAGAAGCGAGAGGCCAGGGGCTCAGTGACTCATGCCAGCTTTGCCTGGGTGGTATCATGGTGAATGGTTTTAGAAGTCAGACAGACCTGAGCTTAGATTCTGCACAGTATAGTGTGTCCTTGACCAATGACTTAACTTGTTCAGGTCTCAACTGTGCAAACTTGAGATACTCGCCAATCCAAGCCCACCCACAGGATTGGAACATAAGGGTTAAATTGAAACAAAGAGGGGCTGGGCAATGGCTCCTGCCTATAACCCCAACACTCTGGGAGGCAGAGGTGGGAGGATCACTGGAGACCAGGAATTTGATACCAGCCTGGGCAACACTGGGAGACCCCATCTCTACACAATAAATTTTTTTTGTTTAATTAGACAGGTGTCATTCAGTACTCCTGTAGTCCCAGCTACTAGGGAGGCTGAGGCAGGAGGATGGGTTAAGCCTGGGAGGTTGAGGCTGCAGTGAGCTATGATCATGTCACTGTACTCCAGCCTTGGTAACAGTGTGAGACCCTGTCTCAGAAAAAAAAAGACAGAAAGAAATGTGAAGTACACACACAGTGCCAGCCATAACATAGACATTCCATAAACGGCAGCTGTGCCTGTGACCATCAGGATTTCCAACCGTGTTTCTGAGTATCTGTGCTTCTGGATGGTGTCTGTGCACGTGTGAGTATGGGGATAGATGGCCACATACTCCTGAGACATGGCTCACCCTGGGCCCCTCACCTCCCGCCACTCTGAGTAGCCACCACTCTGACAGATAGCCACTGTCCCACTCTGTACCCCTCCCCCATCTGGTGTTCCAGGAGGATTCCAGGGCCTCCCTGAGGCTCAGCTGAAGCTCCAGAACATGCTGAAGTTATCCAGTCTCCCTCCCAGCCCTTCTGTGCCCAGCTGCACTCGCTCCTCAGAGTGACCACTCCAAACCTCAGAGCCACCTGTAAGATCTGCACAGAACCTTCTTTCTCACTTTTTTTTTTTTTTTTTTTTGAGACAGAATCTCACTCTGTTGTTCAGGCTGGAGTGCGGTGGTGTATTCGTAGCGCACTAAAGCCTCAAACTCCTGGCCTTAAGCGATCCTGCTGCCTTGGCCTCCAAAGTGTTGGGGTTATAGGCATAAGCCTCTGCACCTGGCCGCTATCTCTCACTTCTGCTGGGAAAATGGAAGCCCTGTATGGTTGTCACCCAACTTCCTTCCCTGTCCTCTCCTTTCCAGGGAGGGAAGTGACATGATCATAGCTCACTGCAGCCTCGACCGCCTGGGCTCAACCCATCCTCCTGCCTCAGCCTCCAAGTAGCTGGGACTATAGGTGTATTTCACGACACCCAGCTAATTAAAAAAAAAAAATCTTTTGTAGAGATAGGGTCTCTCTCTGTTGCCCAGGTTGGTGTTGAATTCCTGGGCTCAAGTGATCCTCCAACATCTGCATCCCAAAGTGTTGGGGTTACAGGTGTGAGCCACCGCCCAGCTCATCTTTGTTTCCAGGGAGCCTTTCTCCCCAAAGCCAGTCTTGCACGTGGCCATGAACCTGATCCCTTCCCTCCTGCTACCCTCTTGCTCCACCCACCCAGTGCCCACTCGCCGCTGCAGCCTCAATCTTTCCTGCCCACTGTTCCCTCTCTGCTGTCTGCAAATACATTCAAGGTCCCCCTTTCCTTAAGGGTCTTAGGCCAATCTTGCCTCCTCCAAAATGACTCTGCTCTTCTATCATACTTCTTGAAAGGGCCACTCCCCCTGGCTGTACCACCTGGCCAGCACCCCCTCACCCCCACATCCCTAACCAGGAGGCCACTATGGCCTTGACATTCGAGCTGGAGGAAAAGCACTTCTCCCCACCTTCGCCACGGCAACACTTAGATTCCATGATGTTCTACTGTCTCAGCCCCTCCCGCTATCCCTCCCTCCCTCCCATTCTCTCTCTCAGTATGTTTTGCACATTTACTGTGTATCAGACCCTTTGCTGAAAACACAAAGACTCACTAGAGACTCTGACCCCTGGGAGTTGCCACCTAGTTTTCCCCTCTCTTTCTGACTGTGTCATCTCTGGCTGTTTCTTTTCAGTCCCCCCGGTATTTCCCAGGATGCTGTTTTTGACCTTCTTTGTCCCTTGGTAATCTCGTGTTCAAACTTCCACCTCTAGGCAAATGGCTCTGACATCTCTGCTTCCAGCCTGGCCTCTCCTGCAGATTCCTCTCCTCCTGGACATCCTTCCTGTTCCCCTGCTGCACCCACCACAATCTCCACATGTCAAAGTGACTTCTTCCTCTCCCCTTCTCCCAGTCCCTTAGACTTGCAGCCTCCTCCATGGGCACCCCAGATCCAGTCCTGCTTTGCACATGCTGCCTCTAGGGTTTCTCCAGTTTGCCCCCTTTCCTTCCCACCCAAGTCTAGATCTTCACAATGCCCTGCTGAACTGCTGCTGCAGCTTCTGGACCGGTCTCCCTGCGGACCTGGATTGCCTTTGCCAGTCTAATCTGGCTCTCCGGCTGCAACCAGGTTCATTTTCCCAAAGCACTGCTTGAATCACATCGCTTCTTCACTTAAAAAATTTTTTGAGCCTTCTTTGGCCCCCTGTTGACAACAGATTATGACCTAACCCTAGGCTGGGTTCAGGGCCTCCATGATCTGGTCTTGACCTCCTGTCCCAAATGCCTCTCAACGTCACGAGCTCTCTGATCCAGCAATATTTGCTAACCCCACATAGGCACACTGCATCCCCATGTCCCCACCTAACGCTGCTTTCTCTTTCAGGAGCCCCTTTTTCCATTTTTGCATGGGCACCTTTCCTTTCCCTTTCCTTTTACTTTTACTTTCCTTTCCTTTCCTTTCCTTTCCTTTTTTTTTTTTTTTTTTTGACAGAGTCTCACTCCATCACCAGGAGCCAGGCTGGAATGCAGTGGCAGGCCTCGGCTCACTGCAACCTCCACCTCCTGGGTTCAAGCAATTCTCTTGCCTCAGCCTTCCAAGTAGCTGGGACTACAGGCGCGTGCTACCATGCCCAGCTAATTTTTGTATTTTTAGTAGAAACGGGGTTTCACCTTGTTGACCAGGATGGTCTCGATCTCTTGACCTCATGATCCACCTGCCTCCCAAAGTGCTGAGATTACAGGCATGAGTCACTCCGCCCAGCCAAAACTGGGTATCTTTCAAGGCCTATTTCAAATACTTCTTCATCCAATAAACCCTTTTTCCCCTCCTGACACCCCAGCAGCAGGAATCTCTCCTGTGACTTCTCATACGCTTTATACTATCTTCTCTGGTACATATAGTTTTGTACATTGCATGGGAGTTATCTAGATGCATGCCTTATTTTTGGAGGGGCAGCTTAGCTCTGCTGACTCATCTTTCTATTCTCCATAAGACTTACCACAGAGTCCTGCTCTGTGTTCATTGCAGAATAGGTGCTCAGAAAGTATTTGTTGAATGGATGGATGGATGCAGGGGTGGATGGATGGATAGATACAGGGATGGATGAATAGATGCTTGCATGGACAGATGGATAGATGCAGGGATGGATGCAGGAATGGATGGATGGATGGATGAATGGACGGATGCAGGGTGGATGGGTGGATGTGTGCATGGATAGATGGATGGATGCAGGGATGGATGAATGGATAGATGCAGGGATGGATGAATGGATAGATGCAGGGTGGATGGGTGGATAGATGCAGGAATGGATAGATGCAGAGATGGGTGGATGGATACAGAGATGAATGGATGGGTGCATAGATGGATGCAGGATGGATGGATGCAGGGATGGATGGGTGGATGGATGGATAGATGGATGAATAGATGCATGCATGTATGGCTAAGCATTTACACCTAGGGCTACTTTGATACTAGCTATAAACAAAGTAAAGATCAGAGAGGAGAGAACTAATAGCTCTTCAAGTATGTTCCAGAATTTATTCTTCTCCTTGCTTAATTAAAAGCATTACCAAGGAGTATGAAGCTCTGGAACAGAGTCTTACCATGGGCACCAACACCTCGTGTGACTCCGATGGCCAGAGTCTTATTTTGGAGATGCCATGGTTCTCGAATTCCAACAGACTTGAGAAATCTGGTAGATTCTAGCTCTCGTCATTCTCACCTGACATGGTCCTGGGTAAGAGAATTGTGCTGAAGACACAGTCATTTTCAGCTCCACGGCTCTGGACTAATTTTTAACCTCTCTGAGCCCCAGTTTCCTCATCTGTAAATGGGTGTAACTTATGGGGTTGTCATGGCAATGAAACAAAATAATCCTTGTAAAGGGCTTCTCAAAGTACCTAGTGCATAATGAGCATTCAAAAAATGATAACTCTTTGCTTTGCCACCCAAGCCGGAATGCAGTGAGTGGTTTGATCACAGCTCACTGCAGCCTTGACATCCTGGGCTCAAGCAATCCTCCCGCCTCAGCCTCTGGAGTAGCTGAGCTGACTACAGGTGCATATCACCACACCTGGCTAATTTTAAATTTTTTGCTACAGACAAGGTCTCCCTATGTTGCCCAGGCTGGCCTCGAACTTGTGGCCTCAAGCCATCCTCTCTCCTTGGCCTCCCACATAGCTCTTATTGTTGTTTTCACCCTCTTGCCATTAGCAGTCTGTCTAGTTAGAGAGAAAACATATTCCCTGTGATCAAGTGCTTAGCTACATTGGTCTGATTTTAAGTCCCACTGGAATTCAGAGAAGGGTTGATCCATGAGGACAAGACTAGTAATGAGAGGCCTCCCAGAGGAGGGGCTTTGGGATGGCTCTAGAAGGCTGGAGGTATCTGGGAGGCAGAGAGGTGGGCAGAGCATTGGAAGACGTCAAAAGCAGAAAAGTGGAGCTGGGCACCGTGGCTCATGCCTGTAATGCTAGCACTCTGGGGGGCCAAGGCAGGTGGATCACTTGAGGTCAGGAGTTTGAGACCAATCTGGCCAACATGGTGAAAACCCATCTCTACTAAGAGTACAAAAATTAGCCGGGCATGGTGGCATGCGCCTGTAATCTCAGCTACTTGGGAGGCTAAGGCAGGAGAATCGCTTGAACCTGGGAGGTGGAGATTGCAGTGAACCAAGATCTCACCACCGCACTCCACCATGGGAAACAGAGCAAGACTGACTCTCTCTCTCTCTCTCTCTCTCTCTCTCTCTCTCTCTCCCTCCCTCCCTCCCTCCCTCCCTCCCTCTCTCTCTCTCTCTCTCTCTCTCTCTCTCTCTCTCTCTTTCTTTAAATGAGGCAGGGTTTTACTCTGTCACTCAGGCTGGAGGGCAGTGGTGCAATCTCAGCTCACTGCAGACTCAGTCTCCCGGGCTCAACTGATCCACCTCAGCCTCCCTAGTAGCTAGGACTACAGGCATACAGCACCACGCCTGGCTAAATTTTAAATTTGTTTGTAGAGACAGGGTTTCACTCTGTTGTCCATGCTGGTCTCGAACTCCTGGGTTCAAGCAGTCCTCCTGCCTCAGCATCACAAAATGCTGGGACTGCCTGAGTGAGCCACTTATGTCCGACGTATAGTGTTTTAAAAACCATTTTGTGCATGAAACAAAGTTTGCGTGAAGTTCGACGTGCGGAATTTCCACTTGTAGCGTCACGGAAGGCACTCACGAAGTTACAGAGTGCGGATGTCAGGTTTTGGATGAGGGATGCTGAAGCCGGGCTGCTCACGGAACCCTCTGTGTTAACCCTTCCTGGGCGAGCGCCGGGAAGTGGCGGCGGGGACGGTGCCCCGAGCCGGAGTGGGACCAGCGGCCGGCCGGGAAGGGAGGGTGCGAGCCGGAGCCGCAGGCCAGGTCGGGCCAGGGCGGGAGGGCAGGTGCGGCGGAGCAGCCCGCTGACCCCTGCCGTCATTTCCTTTGGAGCCCGAGAACAATGGCTCAAAAACAAGCGCCACCCGTCCCTCGGCCGCCTCCAGTCCACGCGCGCGTTCTCCGGGTCTGAGCGGATGGGACGCCTGCGCCGCGCGGGGCCCGGCTGCCTGGAGAGCGGCCGCCCGCGGAGGCCCAGCAGCCTAACGCCGCCCCGGCACCGCCCCCCTCCTTCTCCCGGCAGCCTGGAGAGTCGCCGCCGAGGGATGAGGACGCGCCAGCCCGGGGGGACGCGCCGGCTGCTTTCGTGGCCCCGAGCGCACAGCGCCCAGCAGCCGCGCCGAGCCTGACTCGCTGTCCTCTCCCCTCGCGCACAGGGCTCTGCGAGTGACCCGGCCGGCGAGCTCCGGGCTGCATGGAACGGCTGCAGAAGGTGCGCGGCGCCGCCCCGGGTCGGGGGCGCCGAGGGCGGGTGGGGGCCGCTCGGGAGTCCAGGGCGCCACCTGGTGGCCACCCGCCTCGCAGCGCCGCACAGCGCCCCGGGTCCCCCAGGCCTAGGGCCACCCCTGCCCCGCCCCCGCACCCACGCACGTGCCCACTCGCCCGCCTTCTCGCTCTCCCCAGCAACCACTTACCTCCCCCGGGAGCGTGAGCTCCTCCCGAGACTCCAATGTGCCTGGCCCTCCCTCCAGCATCGTGGTGAGTACACCTCTCGGCCACCAGCACCCCCCTGACCAGGCTGGGAGCGGGGCGGGTGGGGGTACCCTGGCTGCTGGGGAGCTGCCCGCAGAGCCTCCCCAGTGGTGGTCCCGCCAGTGCTGGCGGGCTGAGAGAACCCTGAAACCCAGAGAAGCTCCCACTTTCTACTTCCACTGCTCTGGTTTCCTTAAACCCAAAGTGCCAGGCAAAGGACTATCATGTTTTAAGGTGACTAAATTCTTAAATTAGCAGAATTGTTAACGTCTGCAATGGCAGTCCTTTTTCTTGGCAATTAACATGAGTCTAGCTAGCAGGGCCTGTGTCCTAGGCGGGGCTTTCGGCACAGCCGCTCCACGCACACGTTTCCCTTCAGGCCAAGATGGACAATCAGGTGCTAGGCTACAAGGACCTGGCTGCCATTCCCAAGGACAAGGCCATCCTGGACATCGAGCGGCCCGACCTCATGATCTACGAGCCCCACTTCACATATTCCCTCCTGGAACACGTGGAGCTGCCCCGCAGCCGGGAGGTGAGGGGGCTCCTCTTGGGCAGGACTTGAGGGGAGGTCCCACCAAGCCACACTGGGTGGGGACCGATCCCTCCCGTGCTTCCTTTCCCGGTCTGCCTCAGCAAAAACAAGAGAGGGAACTGTGCACAGGAACTAACCAGTCAGTCCGTCCAGCGTTCAAGAGAGCAGGCGAACGGGTTCTGGGCTGGCGCGTCGCTCAGCTATAGAGAGGTGGACACATTTCGATGGCAGCAGCACACAGGGGGCAGGAAGAGCAAGATTTGTGGAAACAGCTCAGAGGCACCAAGCGTGGGGCTGAAAGTCCAGCAGAGGGACCTGTGTGATGTTGTGGCCTCAGTTTACCTTCCTATAAAACAGAGGTGACCTTTCTGCCCGTCCACATGCAAGGTAGTCAAGGTGCAGGAGAGAGTGCAAGGCAGGTACTCATGAACTGAGTAGTGTCCAAGGCAGGGTAGTGTCGTGGCTGACCGGTGACACGGGGCTAAACCGTCGGGTAACTTCACTTCCTTTGTGATGACCCTGGACCTCATCCTTGGATGCTTGTTGGTCTTGTCCCTTCTATTTGTGTTGAGGCTCTGAGGACAGGACCAGCTATTCCTTTATTGGTTCTCAGAAGGCCAGGCACGGTGGCTCACACCTATAATCCCAGCACTTGTGGAGGCCAAGGTAGGAGGGTCACTTGAGGCCAGGAGTTTGAGACCGGCCTGGGCAACATAGGGTGACCCCCATCTCTACAAAAATTAGCAAGGTGTGGTGGTGTGTACCTGTAGTTTCAGCTGCTCAGGAGGCTGAGATAGGAGGATCCCTTGAGCCCAGGAGGGGGAGGCTGCGGTGAGCTGTGATCAAGCCACTGCTCTCTAGGCTGGGTGACAGAGTGAGACTGCAAAAAAGAAAGATGAGAGAGAGAGAGAGAGGAGAGAGAAGAAAGTAGAAGAGAGAAGAGAGAAGAAAGGGGAGCGAGAGAGGAAGAAAGAAAGGAAGGAGGGAAGGGAGGAAAGGGAGTGAAAGAAAAAGGAAAAAGGAAAGAAAAAATAAAAGATGAGAGGGAGAGAGAGAGGAAGGGAGGGAAGTTAGGAAGGAAGAAGGAAGGAAGGAGGCAAGGAAGGAGGAAGGAAAGGAAGAAGGGAAGGAAGGAGGCAAGGAAGGAAGGAGAGGGAAGTAAGGAGGGAAGGAAGGAAGGAGGGAAGGAAGGAGGAAGGAAAGGAAGAAGGGAAGGAAGGAGGCAAGGAAGGAAGGAGAGGGAAGTAAGGAGGGAAGGAAGGAAGGAGGGAAGGAAGGAGGGAGGGAAGGAAGGAGGGAGGGAAGGAAGGAGGGAGGGAAGGAGGGAGGGAAGGAAGGGAAGGAGGAAGGAGGGAGGGAAGGAAGGAAGGAGGGAGGGAGGGAAGGTAGGGAGAGAAGGAAGGAAGGAGGGAAGGTAGGGAGGGAAGGAAGGAAGGAGGGAAGGAGGGAAGGTAGGGAGGGAAGGAAGGAAGGAGGGAAGGAAGGAGGGAGGGAAGGAGGGAGGGAAGGAGGGAAGGAAGGAGAGAGGGAAGGAAGGAAAGAAAGGAAGGAGGAAGGGAAGGAAGGAAGAAGGGAGGGAAGGAGGGAAAGAAGGAAGGAGGGAAGGAAGGAGAGAGGGAAGGAAGGAGGGAAGGAGGGAGGGAAGAAAGGAGGGAAAGAAGGAGGGAGGGAAGGAAGGAGAGAGGGAAGGAGGGAAGGAAGGAAAGAAGGAAGGAAGGAGGGAAGGAAGAAGGGAAGGAAGGAGGGAGGGAGGGAAGGTAGGAAGGAAGGAAGGAAGGAAAGAAGAAAGGAAGGAGGAAGGGAAGGAAGGAAGAAGGGAGGGAAGGAAGGAGGGAAGGAAGAAGGGAAGGAAGGAGGGAAGGAAGGAAAGAGGGAAGGAAGGGGGAAGGAAGGAGGGAAGGAAGGAGGGCAGGAAGGAAGGAGGGAAGGAAGGAAAGAGGGAAGGAAAGAGGGAAGGAAGGGGGAAGGAAGGAGGGAAGGAAGGAAGGAGGGAAGGAGGGAAGGAAGGAGGGCAGGAAGGAAGGAAAGAGGGAAGGAAGGAAAGAGGGAAGGAAGGGAAGGAGGGAAGGAAGGAGGGAAGGAAGGAGGGAGGGAAGGAAGGAGGGAAGGAAGGAGGGAGGGAGGGAAGGAGGGAGGGAAGGAAGGAGGGAAGAGGGAAGGAGGGAAGGAGAGAGGAAAGAAAGGGACAAGTTGGCCCTGGGAGCCTCAGGAGTGCTGCTGCAAGGTTTGTGGGCTTCTCTGTGCCTCCATGGGAAGGCTGAGGACTGTGCAGGGAACCGTGGGAAGGAGAAAGATGAAGGCTGCTGGGGGTTGGCAAGGATGCAAGGAAGCAGAGGTGGCCCAGAGCTGGCCAGGAAAGTGTGTGGCATTGGGTGGGGGATGAAGTGGCCACTCTGGGGTTCTAGGGAAGAGGTTGAATCTGCCCCTGTAGCTCTGACCAGTCCCCTCTCCCTTCACAGCGCTCTCTGTCACCCAAATCCACATCCCCCCCACCATCCCCAGAGGTGAGTCTGCCCCACACCTGCAACTTGCCCTGCCCTGCCCTGCAGGGGTCCCCAACTTCCTCCCCACACATCAGACCAAGCTCTGCAGAGCCCAGGGAGTGCCCGAATCAGCACTACCCACTCCCCCACTGCCCGTCCCTGGCCAGCTCTGTGTCCATCATTCTGTCAGACCCAGGACCTCTGTTGGCCCGGGGACCTTTCTCCCCCCGCTATGCACCAGCAGTAGGTCCTGGGAACTGTGCCACAACGTTGCCCTGGGTTTGGGAGGATGCAGCCGGCCAGGATGGGAGGACAGAGAGGGTGGTGTGAGCTGACGGGGTGCATGTGTGGGTTGGAGGGGGATGGGGACCCTGGAGCCACAGGCTTCTGCTCTGCAGGTGTGGGCAGACAGCCGGTCACCTGGAATCATCTCTCAGGCTGCGGCCCCCAGAACCACTGGAACCCCCCGGACCAGCCTGCCCCATTTCCACCACCCTGGTAGGTCTTGGCATGACCGCATTGTTTCCTAGGACTTCTTCCTTCAGGAACCCCAAGCCCCTGATGCTCAGTCCCCCACTCTCTGGTGTATATGCTCACCTCAGACCTAAGGGGACCCCAGGAGGCCAGGACCCCATCAGAGATGGAGGACCTATTGCTTTTTCTCTCTCCCCTGGCCAGAAAAGTGTAAAATGTCCCAAACCCCTGAGGGACAGTGCCAGGTATGCCAGCTCTGTCTCGGCTCCTGATGGGGGCCAGCGAGTTCCCCACCTTGTCTCGTTCCATAGTCTCTATTCTCTCAGACCCAGCCTCCCTGCTATCAGCATATCCTCCTCCTCATCTGTTCCTGTCCCTCCCACAGAGACCACCCGCCCGGATTCCAACATCTACAAGAAGCCACCCATCTATAAGCAGAGAGGTGAGTGTTCCCCTGGCTTACCAGAGCCTGCTTCCAGCTGCTCACTGGGAGGCTATGCCCTGGGGCTGGGGGCTGGCTGGAGGGGGACGGAGGATATGGAGGGACAGCAGCATGAAACATGTGCCCCATGCTCAGGGTATACACTGCTTTTACCTGCAGGACCTCACAGGTGTGAAGGGGGAGGGGTGAGGGTAGCCAGGTTGGCCTCAGGCAGGGCATACCTGACTGACCCTGGCCTTTGTCTGCAGAGTCTGTGGGAGGCAGCCCTCAGACCAAGCACCTCATCGAGGATCTCATCATTGAGTCATCCAAGTTCCCTGCAGCCCAGCCCCCGGACCCCAACCAGCCAGCCAAGATCGAAACTGACTACTGGCCCTGCCCCCCGTCTCTGGCTGTCGTGGGTAGGAGAAATGGGGAGATGGGAATGGGGGCCCTGGGACCCCTTCACTCCCTCCCCCCCTTCACTCCCTCCCCCTTCACTCCCTCCCCCTTGGCACCTGCTGCAGCCATGTGAACCCACTTCCACCCCTGCCCTATGGTGTCCTTGTGGGCTTTTTCCCACCTTCATGAGGCCACAGGCTCCTTGCTCACCCACTCTGCCTTCCCACAGCGCCTGGTGTAAGTGGCCCTGTTTATTGGTCATTCATTTACTTTCCATTCATTTATTTCATGACTCAACAGACATGTATCAAACTTCTCCTGCCTCCCAGGCTCTGTGATGGGAGCTCTGGGAAAGAGAAAGATAAATGATAAATGGTTTGGTCCCCAGTGAGTTTAATTTAATTTTTTTTTTTTAGACGGAGTCTCACTCTGTTGCCCAAGCTGGAGTGCAGTGTGCAGTGGCACGATCTTGGCTCACTGCAACCTCCTCTTCCCGGGTTCAAGCGATTCTCCTGCCTCAGCTTCCTGAGTAGGGATTACAGGCATCTGCCACTAATCCCAGCGAATTTTTTGTATTATTATCATTATTATTATTTTTTGAGACAGAGTCTTGCTCTGTCACCCAGGCTGGAGTGCAGTGGCATGATCTCGGCTCACCAAAACCTCCACCTCCCGGGTTCAAGCGAGATTCTCCTGCCTCAGTCTCCTGAGTAGTTGGGATTACAGGCATGAGTCATCACGGCCAGCTAATTTTTATATTTTTAGTAGAAACGGGGTTTTACCATGTTGGTCAGGCTGATCTTGAACTCCTGACCTTGTGATCCTTCTGCCTCAGCCTCCCAAAGTGCTGGAATTACAGGCATGAGCCACTCCACCTGGCCAATTTTTTGTATTTTTAGTAGAGACAGAGTTTCACCATGTTGGCCAGGCTGGTCTTGAACTCCTGAACTCATGATTCACCCACTTCAGCCTCCCAAAGTGCTGGGATTACAGCCATGAACCACCACTCCCGGCCTTAATTTTTATTTGTACACATTTATGGGGTACAAGTTGCCTGCATAGATTGCACAGTGGTGGAGTCAGGCCTTTTATGGTATTGTTATCTGAGGAATCACGTTGTATCCATTAAGCGGTTTCCCATCACCACCCCCCACACCCTTCCACATCGCCACGGTCCATCGTCCCACTCTCTGCATCCATGCACACACGCTATTTAGCTCCCACTCATGAGTGACAACATGCAGTCTTTGTCTTTCTTTGTTTCACTTAAGTCAATGGCCTCTAGTTCCATTCATGTTGCTGCACCCACTGAATTTCAGTTGTGAGTGTGTGTGTCTGTGTTGCCTCCCCAGCTTCATGGCCAGATGAGAAAATGTTACTCTTGTTTTCATTTCATTTCATTTCAGTTTTTTGAGATGGAGTCTCGCACTGTCACCCAGCCTGGAGTACAGTGGTGTGATATTGGCTCACCACAACCTCCGCCTCCTGAGTTCACACAATTCTCCTGCCTCAGCCTTCTGAATAGCTGGGATTACAGATGTATACTACCACACCTGGCTAATTTTTTGTATTTTTAGTAGAGACGGGGTTTTGCCACGTTGGCCAGGCTGGTCTCGGACTCCTGACCTCAAGTGAGCCACCCGCCTCAGTCTCCCAAAGTTCTGGGATTACAGGCATGAGCCACCATGCCTGACTCTATTTTTTAATTGTGAGACAGAGTCTCGCTCTGTTGCCCAAGTTGGAGTACAGTGAGGTGATCTCGGCTCACTGCAAGCTTCACCTCCCGGGTTCATGTGATTTTCCTGTCTCGGCCTCCCAAGTAGATGGGATTACAGGTGCCTGGCTAATTTTTATATTTTTAATAGAGACAGGGTTTCACCATGTTGGCCAGGCTGGTCTTGAACTCCTGATCTCGAGTGATCCACCTACCTCGGCCTTCCAAAGTGCTGGAATTATAAGCATGAGCCACTGTGCCAGGTCTTATTTTATTTTTATGTTGAAATATTTATTTCTTTATTAAGACAGAGTCTCACTCTGTTGCCCAGGATGGAGTGGTGTCGCCATCTCAGTTCACTGCAGCCTTGAATTACTGGGCTCAAGCAATCCTCCCATTTCAGTGTCCCCAGTAGCTGGGACTACAGGCATGCCCCACCACAGCAGGCTAATTTTCAAAAATAATTTTTTATAGGGACTATGTTATCCAGGCTGTTCTCAAACTCCTGGACTCAAACGATCCTCCACCTCAGCCTCCCAGTGTGTTGGGATTACAGGCGTGAGTCACCTCACCCACCCTACTTTGTTTGTTTGTTTGTTTGTTTATTTTTGAGATGAAGTTTCACTCTTATCTCCCAGGCTGGAGTGCAGTGGTGCAACTTCCATCTCCCAGGTCAAGCGATTCTCTTGCCTCAGCCTCCTGAGTAGCTGGGATTACAGATGTGAACCACCATGCCCGGCTATTTTTTGGGTTTTTAGTAGAGATGGTGTTTTGTCATATTGGCCAGGCTGGTCTTGAACTCCTGACCTCAGGTGATTCACCTGCCTCTGCCTCCCAAAGTGCTGGGATTACAGGCATGAGCCACCACAACCAGCTATTTTTAAAAAATAATTTGTAATGGCCTTATCAAGGTCCAGCCCTGGGCAGTGCACAGAGCCTGCACCACGTAGATGTGCAATGAGCCCGTAGCGGGTGACTCCCCGCCTGCCTTTGCTTGTCTCCTAGAGACAGAATGGAGGAAGCGGAAGGCGTCTCGGAGGGGAGCAGAGGAAGAGGAGGAGGAGGAAGATGACGACTCTGGAGAGGAGATGAAGGCTCTCAGGGAGCGTCAGAAAGAGGAACTCAGTAAGGTAGCATCTCACCACCCTGCACCCTCCACCCTGTGTCTTTTTTTTTTTTTTGAAACGAGAGTCTTGCTCTGTTGAGGTCTCAAACTCCTGACCTCAAGCGATCCTCCCACCTCAGCCTCCAGAGTCATCAAAGTGCTGGGATTACAGGTATGAGCCACCACGCCCAGCCCGCTCTGTGTCTTTTTGAGGACAAAAAGTCTGGCTCCGTAGCTGGTCTAAGGGGCTCCTACCCAAAAAGCATGCTTGTTGGAATATGTGGGACAGCCTCTTCTTTTTAAGACCCCAGGTTTCTGCTTGTGAAGGGACACCTCGATTTTATGCTGTTTTCCGGAGGACACTACTTGATATTAGGGTCAAAAGCACAGAAAAGGGTGGTCCCACCACAGCCGGGAGCTAGCAGGCCAAGTGGCCCATGGAAAGAGAAAAATGGAGAGCATGGGCCACTGGCCTCCAGGGGAGGAGGGAGAACCGTGGAAAGGCCATCGACAGTGACACAGGCTTGGGCTCTGGGCAGGGCGACCTGGGACAGGGACAGGGATGCTGGCAAGGTAGAGTTCTACTGAGCAGCTCTGACTCCTGGCTCTCAAGGGTGGCCAAACACAACGTGGCCATGTGTCAGCCACGAATGAGAGGCTCTGTGAGCTCCAGGGCATGGACCAGCCACTGGGGAAATATCCCAGTCCTGCCTGCAGCGTGCTCAACTCTGGACCTTTCGGAGATAAAAAAACAAGTATAGGCCTGGCACAGTGGCTCATGCCTGAAATCCCAACACTTTGGGAGGCTGAGGCAGGAGGATAGCTTGAGCCTAGCATTTTGGGACTAGGTTGGGCAACATGGCGAAACCCCATCTCTACAAAAAAAAAAAAAAAATTAGCTAGCCAGATGTGTTGGTACATGCCTGTGTCCCAACTCCTCAGGAGGCTGAGAAGGTGGGATCACTTGAGCCCAGGGTGTCAAGGCTACAGTGACCCATGTTTGTGCTACTGAACTCCAGCCTGGGTGACAGAGTGAGCCCCTGTCTCAAAAAAAAAAAAAAGGTAAAGAAAAGAAAAGTGTCTAAGTCTTGGCTCCATTTTCCTTTCTCCTTCCTCAGGTTACTTCCAACCTGGGAAAGATGATCTTGAAAGAAGAGATGGAAAAGTCATTGCCTATCCGAAGGAAAACCCGCTCCCTGCCTGACCGGACACCCTTCCATACCTGTGAGTTCTGTGGAGGGGCTCAGAGTCACCTGGCCAGAGATGGAGGCCTGACTCTGTGCATCTGTTGACTTGTGAGACAGAATATGCCATCCCTAACCCAAAGCTGCTCTCCCAAACTGCTGGGATTATAGGTGGGAGTCACCACGCACAGCCTAAGCTGAGTCTGGAAGGCTGAGACCAGACAAGCCAGACAAAGTGTGTGGGAGAGGTCACCATAGCCATTAGGAACAGTGTAGCAGTAAAGCTGTGAGCATGAGACATCCCGGCTGACTGAGCCTCCAGGAGCCTGGAATTACAGAGCACAGGGTACACTGCAGGGTGGTGGGCAGCAAGGCCAAGAGATGGGGAGCGGGGCAGGCTTCGAATGCCATGCCTCACTATCGAGGGCCTACCCTGGACTTCCTCAGAGCTTGGCAGCTGGAGAGGAGAGACCAGAGAACCAAGGAATGGAAGCTGCAAAGCCCCTGAAGCCTAAGAGGAAACTGCATATCGCCGCTTCTGCATTATAGCTGTCCGAGCCAGTCACTGGGCGCCTAGACTCAAGGGGAGGAGAGCTAGACTCTACTTTTTTTTTTTTTTTTTTTTGAGACAAGGTCTGTTGTCCAGGCTGGAGTGCAGTGGCACCATCTTGGCTCACTGCAACCTCCATCTTCTGGGCTGAAATGATCCTCCTGCCTCAGCCTCCTGAGTAGCTGAGATTACAGGTGCATGCCACCTTGCCCAGCTAAATTTTTTTTTTGAGACACAGTTTCACTGTCACCCAGGCTGGAGTGCAATGACACAGTCTTTGCTCACTGCAACCCCTGCCTCCCAGGTTCAAGCAATTCTCCTGCCTCAGCCTCTCAAGGGTACCTGGGACTACAGGTGCACGCCATCATGCTCAACTAATTTTTTTTTTTTTTGAGATGGAGTCTCGCTCTGACTGCAGTGGCGCGATCTTGGCTCACTGCAACCTCCGCCTCCCAGGTTCAAGTGATTCTCCTGCCTCAGCCTCCCAAATAGCTTGGATTACAGGCATCCGCCATCATGCCCAGCTAATTTAGTATTTTTAGTAGCGATAGGGTTTCTCCATATTGGTCAGGCTGGTCTCGAACTCATGACCTCAGGTGATCCACCCACCTCGGCATCCCAAAGTGCAGGGATTACAGGCGTGAACCACCTTGCCAGCCTAAATTTTGTATTTTTCGTAGAGGTGAGGTTTCGCCATGTTGGCCAGGCTCCTCTCAAACTCCTGACCTCAGGTTATTGACCCATCTTGGTCTCCCAAAGTGCTGGGATTATAGGCGTGAGCCACCATATCTGGCCTAATTTTTTTTTTTTTTTTTGAGATGGAATTTTGTTCTTGTTGCCCAGGGCAATAGCCGGATCTTGGCTCACTGCAACCTCCACCTCCCAGGTTCAAGCAATTCTCCTGCCTCAGCCTCTTGAGTAGCTGGGATTACAGGCATGCGCCACCACACCCAGCTAATTTTGTAATTTTAGTAGAGACAGGGTTTCTCCATGTTGGTCAGGCTGGTCTTGAACTCCCGATCTCAGGTGATCCACCCACCTCAGCCTCCCAAAGTGCTGGGATTACAGGCATGAGCCACTATATCCAGCCTAATTTTAGTATTTTTAGTAAAGATGGGGTTTCATCATGTTGCCCAAGCTGGTAGTGAACTCCTGAGCTCAAGCAGTCCTCCTGCCTGGGTCTCCCAAAGTGCTGGGATTACAGGTGTGAGCCACTGCGCCCGGCCAAGACTCTACTTCTTGATGACAGGCACCACATGGTCTCACTGCAGAAAGCATGAAAGATGGGAGGCGATGGTGCAGGCCATCTTCAGAAACAGTCTACTACACGCTCCAATAGTCTGGATAAGCGCTAAAAATAGATGTGGGTCCAGAGAAGAGGGAATGGATTTCAGAAATATATAGACGATTGAATCCAGTAGCCGATTGAACGTGGGAGGTGTGAGAGAGCAGAGTTGAGGTTTTTGTCTTGGGTGCTGGGTGATGACCAACTTGGAACTGAGATAATAAGAGAGGCAGATTTTCAGGGAAAGATGAAGTGGCCCGTGTAGAGCACTGTGGGTGGGAAGCGCATCAGGGTGGGAAGCGCATCAGGCAGAGTCAGGAGCTTGAGGGTCTTTGGCTTGCTAATATGTGGCAGGAAATGGTGAGAAGGAAGTGAGATTGTACGGAGAAAGAAGGGAAGGGTGCCCAGGGCTTCCATTAAAGGTCTCATAGGGGCTCGCACCTGTAATCCCAACACTTTGGAAGGCTGAGGTGAGAGGATTGCTTGAAGTCAGGGGTTTGAGATCAGCCTGGGCAACATAGTGAGACCCTGTCTCTACAAAAAAATAAAAAAATTAGCTGGGAGTGGTGGTGTGTGCCTGTAGTCTCAGCTAGGTGGGCGGCTGAGATGGGGCTGATTGCGCCACTGCACTCCAGCAGCCTGGGTGACAGAGTGAGACCCTGTCTCTAAAGTATATATAGATTCAATTTGAGGGCTGGTTGAGATCCAGCCTCAGAATGTGTGGGGGGCTGGCCTCCAAAGGCCTCCCGTGGGGATTGGGAACTTGGATCCAGGAGCAGGCCAGATGAAAAGCTGAGTCATCTGCTGAGCATTAGGGGGTGAGACTTGATAGGAATGGTAGGAGGCTTTGGTGAGAGAGTTTGGACACTTGAGAGGATCTGGAACTGCTGTGGAGGGAGGCTTGGCCTTGGTTGTGCTGCTCATCACTACAAAGTGGGCTGTATGTCCACAGCCGGGGCAGGAGGGCAGCTGTTGGGTTGGCCCTGGGTTAGCGTTTTGTGAGGAAGGTGCTGAAGGTCCAGGCTACACCGAGGAGGAGCTGATGAAAGTAGTCACTGTGCCCAGCCACAGGGCTGAAGCTGAGAAGGCAGCGACCGAAGGCAGGTGGTGGGGGAGGCAGAAGGGGAATGAAGAAACTGGAGGTCACCATGAGGTTGGTGAGCTGTGCGTGGTAGGGATGGAGCTGAGCCAAAGCCACAAAGTGAACGGTCCAAGCTGATGATTTCTAGGCAGCGTGGTCTGGCTGATGACAAGATCCTGGGTGTGACCCTTTGAAAGGGTTGTCTTATGTGGAGCAGAGGTGAAAACCACTGCAACTGAGGAATACAAGGTTAATAGGTTAACCTCAGGGTTAATAGGCAGTTAGGGAGAGCTCTCAGAATGCTGTCTCTGGGGGTGGAAGAGCTTCAGAGGTTTTTCAGAGAATGTGGAATCAAGATTTAAGGCCGGAAGACTGATGTGGACAGAGGCTGCCTGAAGGTTGGATTATTCAGTGTCAGTGTTCTGCCAGAATCTTCTATTCAGCCCAGATTGGCTCTTTAACTTCCATTTTGGCCTCCTGAAGTCGAATACCAGATGCCTACCTCCGTCCGCGTCATCTTTGGTGTCCCTGAACTTGTGGGTGATTAATGATCACATGACTGCGTAGGTTACTGATATATTAAAACAACCTGAATTCTAGAATCATAAACAGGTATGTCATGCTGATTTAATGGTGACACGGGAATAGTCGCTCTGGAACACACGTAAGCATTCTGTAAGCAATCTGCAGGGGGAAATTTTTGTGCAGGATTTGAAGGTTGAAATTCTATCAGTCAGTTGAATAAATGTATACTTATTGCAAGAGTAAAATGCTTCAATAGTGAATGGTTGTTGTGAAAGCTATTTTCAAAATAAAAACAAGTGTCAGGGGAGAAATGAGTTTGTGTCTCAATAATCAAACTCTTCCAAGCAACAAATTTCATATGAATATTTTAAGAAGAGGCCGGATGCAGTGGTTTATGCCTATAATCCCAGCACTTTGGGAGGTGGATCACCTGAGGTCAAGAGTTCGAGACCAGCCTGGCCAACATGGTGAAACTCTGTTTCTAACAAAAATATAAAAATTAGCAGGTGTGGTGGCAGGTGCCTGTAATGTCAGCTGTTGCCTGTAATCTCGGGAGGCTGAGGCAGAAGAATTGCTTGAGCCCAGGAGGTAGAGGTAGCAGTGAGCTAAGATCCTGCCATTGTACTCCAGCCTGGGCAACAGAGTAAGACTCTGTATCAAGAAAAGAATATTTTAAGAAGACAGTTCTCATAGTTTTGAATCTATGGAAGTTAACTACTTATACAAAAATGCTTATGGAATCAGTTGCTATAGATGCCAGCCATTTCTTGTAATTGGAGGTGGAGGCACTTTGAGATAACCTCAAGCTAAGAATCTTAGGTACAGAGTTATTTCTAGGAAAACATATTACCAGAAACAAACTTCCTTGGATTCTAATCTGCAGTGTTTGAAAATGTAGAGATGCTATTAAATGTGCAAGTTGAGGCTGAGGTCCAGTAATGCTGATGTGAAGTTGTTGACTGCTGGTACAATCCCCAGCGACAGTGCTGACAACAAGACTCTTTCTGTAGTATAATGTCAGATTTTTAAAATTCGATTTCTAGGCCAGGCATAGTGGCTGACGCCTGTAATCCAACACTTTGGGAAGCCAAGGTGGGAGGATTGCTTGAGCCCAGGAGCTCAAGGCCAGCTTGGGTACCATAGTGAGGCCTGGTTTCTAAAAAAAAAAAAAAAAAAAAAAATTAGCTGGGTGTGATGGTGCATGCCTCTAGTCCCAGCTACTGAGGAGGCTGGGATGGGAGAATCATTTGAGCCTGGGAGGTCGAGGCTACAGTGAGGTATGATCACACCACTGCACTTCAGCCTGGGTGACAAAATGAGACCCTATCTCAAAAATAATAAATAAACAAACAAATATGATTACTAACTGGGCAGGTGGCCCCTGCCTGTAGCCCCAGTACTTGGGAGGCAGAGGCAGGAGGATTACTTGAGTCCAGGAGTTCAGGTTCAGCCTGGGCAACACAGTGAGACCCTATCTCTATAAAAAAATTTTTTTAGATTTGATTACTAACATTGTTAACAAAATTATAATAATGTAATTATTGTGATTCAATTTTAGATTTCTTTTTTTTTTTCTTTTGAGATGGAGCCCCTCCCTCTGTGGCCCAGGGTGAAGTGCAGTGTCGCAATCTCGGTTCACTGCAACCTCTGCCTCCCAGATTCAAATGATTCTCCAGCCTTAGCCTCCCAAGTAGCAGGAACTACAAATGTGCACCACCACGCCTGCCTTATTTTGTATTTTTAGTAGAGACAGGGTTTTGCCATGTTAGCCAGGCTGATCTCAAACTCCTGACCTCATGTGGCCTGCCTGCCTTGGCCTCCCAAAGTGCTGGGATTATAGGTGTGAGCCACCATGCCTGGCGATTTAGATTTCTTTGTGTATTCCAGAGGTTCATTTTTGGATGTGAGGTTTGGCTCCAGCTGACTCTCAATCTTCACACTCAGGCATTGGGCCCTGTTGTATATTTGGGTCTAGTTAGCTAGAAGGAAGATGGTGGTAGAGAAAGCTGAGGCTTGCCAGCACTGTACTGCTTGCTGAAGGTTGCCAGTAGGAGCTGGGAGCTGGGAGAAGCCCACCAGGTTCCCCTCAGCATGACCCCTTCCTGCCCTGCCCCAGCCGTGGAAGGCCAGTGAGGGAGCTCTCTCAGGAAGGGCCGTAGGGGCCAAAGGGACTGAACCCAGGGCCTTTGCTCTCTTTCAGCCTTGCACCAGGGAACGTCTAAATCTTCCTCTCTCCCTGCCTATGGCAGGACCACCCTGAGCCGGGTAAGATCTCAGGACCAGAGATATAGACTACATGGGAGGGGCGTGCATGTGGGTGCTGAGGCACGGTGCCACTTGGGCCCCCTCAGGGAGCAGGGAGATCCCCAAAGTGAAGGGGACCAAAGGCGAATGAATGTCCCCAACTATCTCTGATTCCTTGGCCTCCTTTCTAGCTACAGTCCACAGAATTCAGCCCATCGGGGAGTGAGACTGGAAGCCCAGGTGAGAAGTGGAGCCTGGTGCCGGGATCTGGGGAAGGGGCTTACACGGGACCCTGGGCAGCCGGTGTCTGGACTGTGGGCAGGGGTCTGGGAGGTCAGATGTGCTGGCCTGCTTACCTGGGAGCTGCCTCTGAACCCTGTGCTTTCTTTTTCACAGGCCTGCAGGTGAGCGCCTCCTGAAGGGGAACAGGTGGAGCAGCAGAAGCTGGGTCCTGGTGCCTGGAAGTGTCAGGGGAGGGGGGTTGTGGGGCCACAGAGTTGCCTGGTGAAGAAGCTGGGGTAAGGCTGGGAAGGTCTCCCTGCCCCACTCTGGCTCACTACGGCTTTGGTCTCCCCAGAATGGAGAGGGCCAGAGGGGGAGGATGGACCGGGGGAACTCCCTGCCCTGTGTGCTGGAGCAGAAGGTGAGGGGCAGGGGACCCAGCGCCTGCAGCGGGGCGGGAGGCTGGGGAGAGGCCAGGCAAGTGGAATGCGCTATGGGGTTCTCCTGATGTTGAAAATGGGAGGGATGGCAGGGATATTGGGGGAGACAGAGGACAAGATGGCATGAACCCCAGTGGCCTCTGCAGGTTGATGGGGGGGGCTAGGGAGTCAAAGGGGGTCCGTTGATGACATTCTGTGAGCCTAAGTTCCCCTCCGCTTGCCCCCAGATCTATCCCTATGAAATGTTAGTGGTGACCAACAAGGGGCGAACCAAGCTGCCACCGGGTGTGGATCGGATGCGGCTGGAGGTAGGCAAGAAAGATGCCCTGGATGGGGGGGCACGCCACGGGCACTCTCCGGCCCCGGGGAAGACCTGGGGCCTCTTTGAATGAGTGTCCCCTCGGTCACTCAGTGCAGCTCCCACCCCATGCTGAGCTGCCCCATTCCCTCCGCTCTCCCGTGCAGAGGCATCTGTCTGCAGAGGACTTCTCAAGGGTGTTTGCTATGTCCCCTGAAGAGTTTGGAAAGCTGGCTCTGTGGAAGCGGAATGAGCTCAAGAAGAAGGCCTCTCTCTTCTGATAGCCCCCATCTGCTCTGGGACGGCCCCTCCCCCCGCTGCTTCAGGGTTCTTCCCTGAGGGCTGGGAGGGGCAGGAGGTGGGATGGAAGTAGGCTGGCCTCCTGTCCTCAGGTAGAGCGGGGCCGAGGCCTCTGCGGTCCTGGGCAGTGAACACGGACTTTCTTCCCCTCACGCCTGGGAGCCTCTTGCTCTCCTCCTTGGCCTTCTCTGCACAGGGCAAAGCAAGCCCGGGCTCCAGGACACAGAGGTTCTGTTTGCGCCCTCTCCCTGCCGCTCACCCCATATGAAGGACCCCCAGCAGAGGGTGAGGAGGGATGAGGGGCATTGATGGTCAGGCCTGTCTTGAACAGTTGGAGGGAAGACGTAGGGGTGGGAAGCAGTCAGGCAGAAAGAGTTCCACGCTCTGGTGTTGCCCACCCAGCCCTCCCATGCTCACTCCTGACAGCTTTCCTGCACTGCAGCCTCCTGCTCCTCTGACTCCAGTGAGAAAAGGCCCCAGCTCAGCCTCCAGCAGGGAGGTTACCCCCACTCCTTCAGCTTGCCCTGACCTCCTCTTGCAATCCCTGAGCTTCGATGCCTCTTGCCCCAGCCCTGCGGCTTCCCTAGAAGCCTCAGCTTAGGGAGGAGAAGCTGCCTACACACAACCGTGGCTCTCCACCCACCTCTGGGCCATGTAGTGGAAACCAGGCACCGGGCTGAAGCTGGGTCTTCTGCCTCTCTTGGATGGGGTCCAGAGGCCAGGCCTGGCACATTTTGGAGTGTTCTGACTATCAGCTGTCACCCACACCCATGCACCCCCACACTATGCTCTCTCAAGAATGTAATTTATTGGGGCCCCCCAGCTGCTTTCCTCACCTGCCCCTGCCCTACCTTACTCACACCCCCAGCTTGACTTCTCTCCAGTCCACATGTGTATATAATGATATCTATATTTTTGCCCAGGTCTGGGTGTTGCTCTTGCCCAGACTCTGGCATCCCTTTCCACTGTGTGTGTGACCATGCTGGGGGAGGGGGACTCTGCTTGGAATTAAAAGGTTGCATTGGGTCCCTACATCCGTCTGTTTCTTATGAGCCACCAGATCTGGGTGAATGGGGCAATCAATATCAGGCTTAGGGAAGCCCTGGGAGCCAGGGTTCAAATGCAGAGGCCACACAGGGTTGGAGGGAAGGAGAGGCAGTTGCACAATATTCTTCCCCCAAGCCCAGGCTGCAGAAGGAGCAGCTGTCTAGGTAGGGGCATGTCTGCCTCTCCTTCACGGACTCTGTGATGGGGGCAGGAACCCTTGTGTTTGGGGCCAGAGGGAACTCACATCTCAGAGAGGAGCCAGTAGAGAACAGGATGAGAGGAAAGACAGCCCTAGCCCTCCACCAAGGTCTGACGTGCTTGCCTTGGTGCCCAGGCTCAACATTGGACATGATCGCTCCTCCCAAGAGGCAGGGGACTCACAGTCCAATGGGGAGGCCAGACACACAGAAAAGGTCAGCGGGGTGTGAATGTACGGTGAGTGGATTGCCAAGAATTAGGCAGGAGAAACTAAGGAATGGAGAAATGGCAGCTGGAGGATGAGTCAAGGGGAGGCCAGAAGGGGAAGATAGGAATCTGGTCTTGGTTGATTTGGCAAGGCCTCCCAGGGGGAATAGACAGGGAATTTTGGGTTGTGGGTTGGGGGTGGGAGAGAGGCTGCAGACCTGAGTGAAAGACAAGGCGGACGACTGCCTGCAGGTGTGTGCTTACGTGGGGAGGGGCCGGCCTCACCTGGCTGGAGGACAGGAAGAGGCCTGTGCTCAGAGGGACCAGGTGAGTTGGAGGGTGCCCAACTTATGAACCTGAGACTGGAGCTGGGGCCTGGCCTGAGTCCTCGAGTTGAGTTCCTAGCAAAGTGGGTGAGAATCCCTCATGTGTGAGGGATTGTTTTACATCGTAGGAGTCTGCTGCATCCACATCATTACATCCGTCAGCAAACCTATGAGGGCAACAGGGCAGACCCCTGTCATCTTCTTAGCAAAGGAGAAATGCTGGGACAGAGACATTTCTTCTGAAGCCCAGAGGCACAGTAACAAAATGAGTGGAGAATGGAGATGGCATTCAGCTTTCCAGGGTCTTCCCAATAGGTCCCGTGGTCAGTGAAGGGGAAGCAGAGGAGGGCAGACTAGAAGCTGCAGAGAGAGAGAGAAGGTCTCTGCACGCATACCCGATACTAAGCATTCAGAAAATGCTGGGGGCTTACCCTGCTCTGGGCATGGGGAACACAGCTGATGAGGTTGGCATTGCCCCTTGTCCACAAAGAGCTCCCAGGCTGTTTGGGAAAATGTCAAGGTCATTGAACCCTAAGGGGTGCTGGGGACAGGGTTTGGGAAATGTATGTGGTAGGGGCAGGTTTGACCCTAGGTCCTAAAGGATTTTCAGTTCATGAGAATTTAGAGCATGTCTATGATGGAATACTACTCAGCCGTAAAAAGGAACGAATGTATGGTATTTGCAGCAACCTTGATGAAACTGGAGACTATTATTCTAAGTGAAGTAACTCAGGAATGGAAAACCAAACTTCGCATGTTCTCACTTGTAAGTGGGAGCTAAACTATGAGGATACAAAGGCATAAGATTGTCATAATGGACCAGGCACAGTGGCTCACACCTGTAATCCTAGCACTCTGGGAGGCCGAGGCAGGAGGTTTGACCAAGCTCAGGAGTTCAAGACCAGCCTGGCCAACATGGCAAAACCTCGTGTCTACTAAAAATACAAAAAATTAGCTGGGCATGGTGGCACACACCTGTAATCTCAGCTACTCAGGAGGCTGAGGCACAAGAATCACTTGAACCTGGGAGGTGAATGTTGCAGTGGGCTGAGATCGTACCACTTCACTCCAGCCTGGGTGACAGAGCCAGACTCTGTCACAAAAAAACAAAAAACCACGATGGACTCTGGGGACTCAGGGGGACTGAGGGGGAAAGGGTGGGAAAAGGGCAAGGGATAAAAGACTACAAATTGGATTCAGTGTATATATACATGGGTACACCAAAATCTCACAAATCAGTAAAGAACTTATGGAACCAAATACCACCTGTTCCCCAATAACCTATAGAAATAAAAAATTAAAAAAAAAAAACAAAAACACTAAGGCTGGGCGCAGTGGCTCACACCTGTAATCCTAAGCACTTTGGGAGGCCAAGGCAGGTAGATCACCTGAGGTCAGGAGTTTGAGACCAGCCTGGCCAACATGGTGAAAACCCATCTCTACTAATATTTAAAAAAATAATAAGTTTTTTTTTTAAAGAAAGGAGAGAAGGAAAGAAAGAAAAAAAAAGGAGTGAAGGAAAGGAAGAAAGAGGAAGAAAAAGAGGGAGAGAGAACGGGAATGTTGCTTTATGCTAAAAATGTGTATTGAAAACTTCTTTTATGCCAATAATTGTGCTTAATAATAATGGCCGAACAATATTTCATTTAAACCTATGAGTAGGTGTGATGTGGTACTGACAAGAATGTATATTTTGTGTATTTATTTCCATTGTATTTTATCTCCATTAAAGTGGAGAGCTCTATAAATGTTTATTAAGTTTACTTGTTCCGGATCTGAGTTCAAGTCCTGGATATCCTTATTAATTTTCTGTCTCGTTGATCTATCTAATATTGATGTTGAAGTCTCCCACTATTATTGTGTGGGTGTCTAGGGAGTCTAAGTCTCTTTATAGGTCTTATGTATCTGGGTGTTAGAATCATTAGCGCTTATTATTGCATTGATCCTTTTACCACTATATCTTTGTTGCTTTAAAATCTATTTTATCAGATGCGAGAATTGCAACTCCTGCTTTTTATTTATTTATTTATTTATTTTTGCTCTCCATTTGGTTGGTAAATCTTTCTCCATCCCTTTGTTTGGAGTCTTTGTGTATCCTTGCATGTGAAATGGGTCTGGATGTAGCATACTGATGGGTTTTGGCTGTATCTTTTGATTGGGGGATTTAGTCGATTTAAATTTAGGATTACTGCCACTTGATGTTAACTGGCTGTTTTGTCCATTTGTTGATGTAAATTCTTATTATGTTGATGCTCTTTACTTTTTGATATATTTTTAGAAAGGCTAATACTGGTTGTTCCTTTCTATGTGTAATGCTTCTTTCAGAAGCTTTTGTAAAGCAGACCTGGTGGTAATAAAATCTCTGAGTACTTGCTTGTTCATAAAAGATTTTCTTTTTCCTTCAGTTGTGAAGCGTAGTTTGGCTGGATATGAAATTCTGGGCTGAAAGTTCTGTTCTTTAAGGATGTTGAATATTTGCCCCCACTTTCTTCTGGCTTGTAGGGTTTCTGCTGAGAGATCTGCTGTGAGTCTGATAGGCTTCCCTTTGTGGGTAACCTGACCTTTCTCTCTGGCTGCCCTTAGTATTTTCTCCTTCATTTCAACCCTGGTGAATCTAACGATTATGTGCCTTGGGGTTGCTCTTCTTGAGGAATATCTTTGTAATGTTCTCTATATTACCTGGGGTTGAATATTGTCCGGCTTTGCTAGGTTGGGAAAGTTTTCCTGAATAATATCCTAAAGAGTTATTTTCCAGCTTGTGACGTTCTCTCCATCACATTCAGGTACACCTATCAAACGTAAATTAGGTCTTTTCACATAGTCCCATATTTCTTGGAGATTTTGCTCATTCCTTTTTATCCTTTTTTCTCTATTCTTGTCTTCTCGTTTTATTTCATTAAGTTGGTCTTCGACCTCTGATATCCTTTCTTCTGCTTGATCAATTCGGCTATTAAAACTTGTGCATATTTTGCTAAGTTCTCATGTTGTGTTTTTCAACTCCATTAATTCATTTATATTCCTCTCTATATTGTCTGTTCTTGCCTCCCACACAATAATAGTGGGAGACTTCAACATCAATATTAATCAATTTTGACTGCCATTTCAAAACCGTAAAAAGCAACACGTGAAATTAATTTGAACAACATACTTCAACCCAACACACCTAATAGTCATTTTAATATGTAATCAATATAAGCCATGGTTAGTGCAGTTTCACGTTGTTTCCTTTCTTACCTTATCTTCCAAATCGGGGTGTGCCTGACACTGCACATTTTGGTTGGGACCAGCACATATCAGCTCATCAGCCCATGTGGCTGGGGCTGCCTTAGACTTCAATTCAGGAGGAATTATAATTCCTCATGGAAAACACCTCCCTTAGCTCCCGCCTGTAATCCCAGCTACTCAGGAGACCCTGGCGGGAGGGTCGCTTGAGGCCAGGAGTTCGAGTTCAGCCTAGGCAAGGTAGTGAGACCTCCCCAGGGTGGTGGCCTGCGCCTGGAGTCCCACCTACTTGGGAGGCCGGGGTTGGAGGATCGCTTGAGCCCAAGAGTTGGAGGCTGCAATGAGCCGAGATCGCGCTACCGCACTCCTGCCTGGGCCACCGAGAGAGACCCTGTCTCGAAAGGGAAAAAAGAGAAAACCTCGGCCGATTCTCAGGGCCCTCTGCAGGCGGACCCCGCCCCCGCGGGGCGCCTTGAGCCCGGCTCAGCCAGCGCCACGCAGCTGGAACGAGAAGGGGCGGAGCGGCCTGGTCCCGCCTCCCTCGCCACGCCGGGGCCGCCGAGGCCACCGGGCCGCCGCCTCCGCCGAGAGCGTCGCCGCCGCCTCCCTCCGCCGAGGGAGCCGGGGGGCCTGACGCCATCATGCTGAGCCGGCTCGGGGCGCTGCTGCAGGAGGCCGTGGGGGCGGTGAGGCCGGGAGGGTCGGGGCGGGCTGCCCGGGGCCGCGGGTCTAGGCCAGGGAGAGGGCGGGCGCGGAGCTGGGCGGGGGCGGGCCCCCTTGGGTAGGGACCCCCGGGCCGCGGCGCCCCTTCCCCGGCCTCCCCTCGCCGGCCGCGCCCCGCTTCCCCTCGCTCTTCCCAGGCCCGCTCCCAGACTCCTCCCGACCGCCCCACCTCCCCGGCCTGCTCCCGCGTCGCTTCCTGTCTCTGCGTTCCGGCCCCGGAGTCTCTCCCAGTTCCCGAACTCGCCTTCGCGGGGACGCTCCTGTCACCCCCAGGGGTGTTTCCGGCCCCCGGAGCCCCAGGCCGCCTCCGCAGCCCCTGGGGGCCTTCCTCCTTTCCCTTCTCCACTCCGCCGCCTCGCCCGGTCTCGAAAAATCGCCGTCCCTTCCCCTGGGTCTGACCTCCCAGACAACCGGGGGACCTTGCTGGGATGCGGGACGCCCTGCCCGTCACCCCGAGACGTGGGAAGTGCGGGCCCTGCTGGTCCAAGTCCCCACGAAGGGGAAGGACCCTGGCAGGCGGGTGGCCGCCCAGCCGGGAAACCGCCTCCTGCTGGGCGAAAGCGAGTTTCCAGCGTGGCTCTCACCCATCGCAAGCCAAACTGACTTTGAGCTAGGGAGAGGCCGCCTGTGGTGGGGCCTCTGTGGCCCTGCGAGGGGAGGCGGAGAGAATCCACTGATATTTCACATGCCATCACAGTTTGTATTTTTGCCGTTTTTTGTTGGGCCTGCGGGCTGGCCCCTGGCTGCCCACTTACTAGGGTTCCTTCAGCAGGTTGTATGTAGTGCATTGTAGGTAGGGTGGGGGGATGCCGTTGAAAGTAACTCTGTCAAGAAGCTGTAAAGTCAGCGGTACTGCTGCCTCCTAGTGTAAATCTTCCCCCAATTAATGAGGATCAGATTTTCTCAGGAGAAGCAGCCTTGGGTTTCACCCTCTTTCCTCCCCACCACCTCCTCCCCCACCCTCATGGGAGCTCCTGTGGAAGGGAGGGCTCAGCCATAGGCACACTTGGGAAGAAAGTCAGAAACTGTGGCTCCCTCCCGCTTCTTAGCCCTGCTGTTGTCCCACGTCCAGGGCCTTGGGACATTCAGGTAGAGAAGGTTCCAAAATGATTTTTTCACCCCTTCTCCCCATCCCCAGTCAAAACAGCTGTCATCCTCAAAAGTGGTATGGTAAACTAATTAATATCTCTGGGGAACACTCCATTTGCCAGACAGTTCTTCAGTCCTAAGGAGTGAATTTCTTTTTCTTTTTTTTATTATTTATTTTATTCATGAGCCCAGGCTGGAGTACAGTGGTGCGATCTTGGCTCACTGTAGCCTCCATCTCTGTGCTCAGGCAATCCTCCCACCTCAGCCTCCTGAGTAGCTGGGACTACAGGCATGTGGCACCACGACTGGCTAATTTTTGCATTTCTTGTAGAGACTGGGCTTGTCTTGAACTTGTAGCCTCAAGCCATCCTCCTGCCTCAGCTTCCCAAAGTGCTGGGATTACAGGGGTGAGCCACCACACCTGGCTGGGAGTCAGTTTCTAAGGCTCCCAATGACAAAGTACAGGCATCAGCGGCAGGAGGAGATTTGGGCAGTGGAGGGAGATCGTTTTAGGCAGGCGACCCTCTAGGCCCTTTAGCATTTACCACATAGGCTATGTCCAGGAAGTGTGGCTGGCCCCAGGTGATTACAGGGAGATGGGAATTTCTTTTCTGCTCTACCACCAGGCTTCCAGTCTAGGTCTTTCGTGGGCCTGGGTCACCAAATAATGTGTGATGCCAGTAAGCCAGCTGACTCCTCATTAAGGAGGAAGAATGCTCCTCCCTGCCCTCTTCTGAGCCAGCAGACTAGGAATTATTACACCTTTTTTTTTTTTTTTTTTGAGATGGAGTTTCTCTGTGTCGCTCAGGCTGGAATGCAGTAGCACAATCTTAGCTCACTGCAGCCTCCGCCTCCTGGGTTCAAGCAGTTCTGCCTCAGCCTCCCGAGTAACTGATATTACAGGTGCATGTACCATGCCCAGCTAATTTTTTGTATTTTTAGTAGAGATGGGGTTTCACCATGCTGGCCAGGATGGTCTCGAACATCTGGCCTCATGATCTGCCTGCCTTGGCCTCCCAAAGTACTACGATTACAGGCGTGAGCCACTGTACCCAGCCTAGCTTTTTGGAGTCTTGCTCTGTCGCCCAGGCTGCAGTGCAGTGGGGCGATCTCAGCTGACTGCAGCCTCCGCTTAAGTGGTTCTCCTGCCTCAGCTTCCCAAGTAACTGGGGTACAGGCCTGCGCCACCACACCTGGCTAATTTTTGTATTTTTAGTAGAGACAAGGTTTCGCTGTGTTGGCCAGGCTGGTCTCGAACTCCTGACTTTAAGTGATCCACCTGCCTCAGCCTCCCAAAGTACTGGGATTACAGGTGTAAGCCACCATGCCCGGCCACTAATAATATCTTTTAAAAGAAATTGTTGGGTCCAGTGCCTTTGGCTTGGAGTTACCATAGCTGGTCCTGGAGTCAGGAAAAGATTACACTCCTGTGTTACCAGCCGTGCAATGACCTGTGCTGGTTAACCTGCCCGTCCTGTGTCTTCTGTTCGTACTGCAGTGTTCTTTTTGCTTAAAGCCCAGCTCAAGGTTTTTGAAGACTATAAGCCAATTTTGAGGCTAAAGGAAACCCCATTGCAGAAACTGAGATAACCGTAGGGCTGGTAAAGGGCCAGAGGACTTTTCTAAAACAAGGAACTAGGGAAAGAATGTCTCCAGAAGCTTCCTGCGATACTTGGTAAATATTCATGGGTATTCACTATGTGCTGAGTCCACGGAGGGCAGGCTAGCTGTTAAACACAGAACCCTGGTCCTCGGAGGGCTTACCTAGCAGGAGAGACGGGTGCTCATCCCAGCAGGCACTGTCACATGCAGTGTGGTGAGATGGGGTCACTCCATAGGTGTGGAATATTTGGAATAACTGGGTGGTGCCACCTGGAGGAGGGTTGTGGCCCCTGCTAACAAGCTTTGAAAGAAAAGATGGCCTGCAGACCAGGGGAGTGTTTCCAGTCATCTGAGTGTCATCCCCCCACATTGCAGTGGCCTAAGCATTCTTCCTGCCTTTATCTCCTCTCCCAAGCTCAACTGCCAGATGAATCTTCCTAAAACACTGCTCAGAAGGTGTCAGTGGCCGGGCGTGCTGGCTCACACCTGTAATCCCAGCACTTTGGGAGGTCAACGTGGGCAGATCATTTGAGGTCAGGAGTTCAAGACCAGACTGGTCGACGTGGTGGAATTCCATCTCTACTAAAAACACAAAAATTAGCCAGGCATGATGGCAGGTAATCCCAGCTACTCAGGAGGCTGAGGCAGGAGAATTGCTTGAACCTGAGAAGCCAAGGTTGCAGTGAGCTAAGATCACAGCACTGTATTCCAGCCTGGGCAACAGAGTGAGACTCTGTTTCACACATAAAAAAAAAAAAAGAAAAAGCCAGGTGTGGTGGTACATGTCTGTAATCCCAGCAACTTGGGAGACTGAGGCAGGAGACTCTGTTTCACATTTAAAAAAAAAAAAAAAGCCAGGTGTGGTGGTACATGTCTGTAATCCCAGCAATTTGGAAGACTGAGGAGGCAGAGGTTGTAGTAAGCTGAGATCGTACCACTGCACTCTAGCCTGGGTGACAGTGAGACTCCATCTAAAAAAAAAAAAAAAGCTGTCATTGACCTGCTGCTTGCAAAAAATGATCAAGACTTCTTGGCTGGGCATTAGAGGCTCCAAAGACTCACCAGCCCATCCCTTCCCCAGACACACTTTGCAGAGTTCTTTCTGCAGGGACTGTCTTTCCTGCTCTTTTTGATACTGACCAGGTTCTTCAAATTTTGGTTCAGATGTGGCCTTGGTAAAGCCTCGCCTGTTAGAAGTGACCCCTTTTTCCAGAGAGGTCACTACTTTCCACCTCTCCTGCGGCCTCACACTACTTCCTTCTAGTTTCATTATTCAGTGCAGTCTGATGTCTTCTCCATGGCGTGTTTCTTGACCTCACGTTGCTTGTGGCATCTAACATAGTGTCTTGTACATGGTGGGCACAGAACTCAGCTCTGTGGTGCAGCAAAGTGTGGGGTCAAAGAGAGGTGCAAACAGGCAGGGACACTGGAGAGGGCTTGGTGGAGCTGCTGGGGACTGAACTTCACTGGGCACTCTCAGGGTCCAGACAAGTTAGCAGGAATCAGAGCACCTTGGACAGAGGAGTGGACCCGGCAAAGACCTAGAGGCAGAAACGCACACCTGTGGGGAGGGATGATGGAATCGTTTCTTTTTTTCCTGCAGGCATTTACTCTGCAAGAAAAGGGAAGGAATGGCTTTCTTTTTTTTTTTTTTTTTTTTTTGTAGAAGTTTTCAGGGAAAGTGGTGGTTCTGAGTGCAAGGCCGGTATCAGCTATACCACTGTAGTGGAGAGATGGAGAGAGTGCTTATGGAAAAGGGGGAGGTTAGAGGCTTGCCCAGAGCAGAACCAGAATTCAAGGCTGATAGAAGGAGCCAGTAGAGGAGGAAATGAGAACAGCACTGGCTAAGAAGTTGCGGTTGTGCAGGCTCAGGCTTTGGACACAAGACGAAAGCATGTTATAAGAAAGGCACTTTGTTAATATCATGCTGATGTTACCTACCCATCAGGCTGGACAGAGCCCATGGTGGTCTTGAAGAGATTTTCATAGACTCTCACATTAACAGGAATGAGAAAGCTTTTTCTCTTTTTTTTTTTTTTTTTTTTGAGACAGGGTCTTACCTTGTCACCTAGGCTGGAGTGCACCAGTGCGATCACACTGAAGCCTCAACCTCCCTGGGCTTAGGTAATCCTCCTGCCCCAGCCTCCCAAGTAGCTGGGACTATAGGCACACACCATGTCCTACTAGTGTTTTCTTTTTTAAATTTTTTTAGACTGAGTTTTGCTCTGTTGCCCAGGCTGGAGTGCGGTGGCACAATCTCGGCTTACGGCAACCTCTACCTCATGGGTTCAAGCAGTTCTCCTGCCTCAGCCTCCTGAGTAGCTGGGATTACAGGCACGTGCCAGCACACCCGGCTACTTTTTTATTTTTAATAGAGACAGGTTGTCACCATGCTGGTCTCTGATCTGCCCACCTCAGCCTCCCAAAGTACTGGGATTACAGGTGTGAGCCACTGTACCTGGCCACGTCCTGCTAGTTTTTAAATTGTAGAGACAGACATGTTGCCGAGGCTGGTCTCAAACTCCGGGACTCAAGCCGTCTGCCCACCTTGGCCTCACAAAGTGTTGAAATTATGGGCGTGAGCGACTGCACCTGGCCTTTGCCTCATTTTCCATCTGTATCATTTGTTTTTCTTTGGGGGACTGCATTCCTGTCCTCTAGGTGCCTCTACTGTAGCATAACCATGCTGTGTTGAAATAATCTGTGTCTGTGTCTGTTTCCCCAGCAACATTCTTAGCAGGATTGCTAAGGACAGGACAGGATTGTAACATATATCAAGAAAACAGCATTTCCAGGAGGGAGGGGTATCTAGGGAGAAGTGCCCACCAGGAGATCCTTGGCAAGATATGGAGACGGTGCCAGTGTGTCCTGGAGGAAATGTGTTACCATTCCCTTTGAAAGCCAGGGAGTAGGGGGCCTCCTCCAAGGCCTAGCATGAACCTGACACCCACGAGGTCAGGGGCTCCCTGGCCTTTGTGGCCCCCGCCGAGGTTGTGTCTCTGCTCTCTCCGCAGCGGGAGCCCAGCATTGACCTGCTGCAGGCCTTCGTGGAGCACTGGAAGGGCATCACACATTACTACATTGAGACCACAGGTGGGGCCTGGCCCTCCCCAGCTCGGGAACCCTGGAGGAAGCGGGGAGGAAGATGTGGGCAGAATGTCACAATCCAGGTATCCTGGGGAAGGTCATGTGCCCAGTCCTTCAGAATTCGAGCCAAGTGAATGGAGACAGAACCAGACAGACAGAAGACCTAGAGTCCTGGGCTGCTTCCGCTCCTAATTATTTAGCTGCCTGTCCCACCTCACTCCTGATAATTTAGCTGCCGGTCCCACCCTGACCTTTTGGAAAGGGGCTGTGTGAGGGAGGAGTAGCCAGGTGGGCATCTCAGTGGCCTGATCCATGGAAGAGGTTGCTGCACTTCCCCCAGCTTCCAGTTCCAGGCCTTCAGGCCCCAGGAGCTAGTGCCTGGGGTTTACCGATTAAAAGAAGAGTTTAACACATTCCCCTTTTCCCAGAGCCAGCTGGCCTGATTCCAGCCCACACCTTTTCTACCAGCTTTCTTTCCAGCCTAGGCCAGCCTAAGAAATTCAGAAATCTGTGGGACCCCGAGAGTTCTGCTAGACCAGGTTTGCATTGGACCTGGAGCCCTCCCTGTGCCAGCTCTCCTGGGTGATGCGGGATGCGCAGCAGTCATTCTGGCCTCTGACCACTAGGTGCCAGTAGCACACCCCACCCCCGAATTGGGACAACCGGAAGTGTCTCCAGACATTGCTTCATGTTCCCTGGGGGGCAAGAGCGCACCCCCGGTTCTGAACCACCTCTTCAGGTTAAAGATCTCTTGAAGGGGAGCCTCAGTCCACCAACAGAGTAAGATAAGATCAGAACTGGCTTAAATCCAGCCCGATTCAGCTCTTTCATTTCCAGAGTGGTCCCTAGACCAGAAGGGTCAGAAGTCTGAGGGGCAGGCTCCCCTACTTAAGCTCCTGTACCTTAAAGAAAAGCTAGGGGATGCTCCAAGGCCAGTCCTAAAGCACCAGAACTTTCTTTAGAACACATACTGAGACTCTGACTGCAAAAGCCCACTAAGTAGCTTCCCTGTCAGGGCCTTCGAAGAGGGAGCAGGATGGGGTCAGAGCTGAAGGTGGTGGCACAGGTGTTTTTTTCTGCTTTGTGAAAAACAGAGGCTTGCCTTCTCTGTCCGTAGGGGAGGTTCTCTCTCAGCTGTAATTCCAGCAGCCACCTTCTAAGTTATGTGACAAGAGCCCTGAGCCCACATCGTCTCACTCAGGCCCACAGCTGACAGGCAGTGGTCTGTGGGCCCAGGACCACGTGTCCCTGTCTCTGTACCTATCCCAGGGTTTGGAGGAACCCAGTGCTGCCGCCCCGGGATAAAGCACTGGGCATGCATGAGTTCTCAGAGGGCTGTGTCCTAAGCCTGGAAGGACTTTTGTCTTAAATATGGAATCATCCGCTGTAAACTTCTTCCCGGTTGGCCGCCGCTCTCTTCCCCCACCTCTCCTGGACAGGCCCTCCCCTTTCTGTGCTTTGGCAGGAAAGGGTGAAGTTTTCAAGCCAGGGTGCCCCTCTTTACGCCACTCACCCTTGTTTCCCAAACATCCGTTAGATGAAAACACCCCTGCCAAGAAGACAGACATTCCCTGGCGGCTGAAGCAGATGCTGGACATCCTGGTGTATGAAGAGCAGCAGCAGGCAGCCATGGGGGAGGCAGGGCCCTGCCTGGAGTACCTACTGCAGCACAAGATCCTGGAGACCCTCTGCACGCTGGGCAAGGCTGAGGTGGGGGGCCCTCTGCATGCTGGGCAAGGCTGAGGTCGGGGGCCCTCTGCGCTCCAGGCCAGGCCGAGGCGGAGGATCCTCTGTGCACAGGACAAGGCCGAGGTGGGGGGCCCAGGGCCCCCTGGATTACAGGCTGAGGTGGGAAGTCCGGAGCTCCCTGGATTCCAGGCCTTTCTGCCTATGCTCTTCCCAATCCTGTCACTGAAAGTGGCAGTTTCGGGGAGGTGAGCAAATGGGACAGGCACTGTGGCTGTCTCACTTAGAACATCCTACCATCCAGGGGCTCCTGTTCCCTGTTGACACCACAAAGATGGGCCTGCCACGTGCCAGGCTCAGCTCTAGATGCTGGGGAAACAGCAGTGATTCAGACTGACAAGACCCAGGCATGGTGGCGCATGCCTGTAGCCCCAGCTACGTGGGAGGCCAAGGTGGGAGGATTGCTTGAGCCCAGGAGATGGAGGCTGCAGCGAGCTGTGATCGTGCCACTGCATTCCTGCCTGGGAGGCAGAGCAAGACCCTGTCTCTTAAATAAAGAGAATCCGACAAGAATCCTCTTTATTCTTGGGAGAGGCAGGACAGTCCTGTGGTGTGTCAATAATGACCCAGTTATGGAGCAAAGGGATGCAGGAAAAGGGGTTTCGAGCCCCAGGAAGGCCAGTTTCCAACAACGGGGCGAGGGGAGCAGGCCTGTGAGAAGGTGCCTTCTGAGCAGGGACGGAGGGAGGAGTTGAGCCTGGGGCTCTCTAGGGGCGGATGTTCCAGGCAGGGAGGCTTCTGACAGGTGCTGTGTCTGTTCCAGGCCTCAGTACCCCCCAGGCATGCAGGGAGGAGTTGACCCTGGGACTCCCCGAGGGTGGAGTGTTCCGGGCCAGGGATGGCTTCTGACAGGGCTCTGTCCCGGCCCCAGTACCCCCCAGGCATGCGGCAGCAGGTGTTCCAGTTCTTCAGCAGAGTCCTGGCCCAGGTGCAGCACCCTCTGCTGCATTACCTCAGCGTCCACAGGCCTGTGCAGGTGAGGGGCCCAGAGGACAAGGGGTGTCTGGGCATGAGGCCCCCTGTTCTCCCCTGCCATCCCACTCCCCTCTGTTTCTGTCCTGCTGCTCCTCCAGAAACTTCTCCGACTTGGTGGGACAGTTCCCGGATCCGTTACAGAAAAGGAGGAGGTGCAGCTCACCACTGTCCTCTGCTCCAAGATCCAGCAGGACCCAGAGCTGCTGGCCTACATCCTGGAAGTGAGCACTCCTATCGGGAACAGGATGGGGAGGGCCTGGAACCCCAGGGGCAAGCCCCCTCGGCCCTCCTAAGGAGGCAGAAGCAGAGAGCAGGTACCAGGGAGACGCGCAGGCAGCTTCCCCTTCACCTCCAGGCAGAGGCCCTGCTGGCAGCCCACCCTGTGTTCCCTGTGGGGGACCTTGGGAAGTGGTCCCCACCAGGCCTGGCAGCCTCATCCCACCCTCTTTGCAGGGTAAAAAGACTGTAGCTAGGAAGAAGGCATGTGGAGAACCCGATGCCCTACCTAAGGACACAGCCAGCCACAGGGACAAGGACTGCTCCCAGGATGGTGCTCCTGCCAGGCCCCAGCGGGATGGGGAGCCCTGTGGGGCCCAGACCTTGAACAACCCCCTGTTGACTGAGACTGAGGAGCTGGACGGTGGGACTGCAGAGAGCAACCTGATCACTTCCCTGCTTGGGCTCTGCCGGAGCAAGGTGCTGGTGGCAGAGGTGGAGAGGGCGGGGGGCAGGGGAAGGGTGGGTCGAAGGTTGGGAGGTGATTTGGGGGCTCACATGCATGTCCCTGAAATCGTATTCTCATCCCCTAGAAAAGTCGGGTGGCCTTGAAGGCCCAGGAGAACCTGCTACTCCTGGTGAGCACAGCCTCCCCAGCAGCCGCCACCTACCTGGCACAGAGCAGCCCCTGCTGCCGCGCAATCGTCTGGCACCTCTGCCAGCTGTACCGGTCAATGCCTGCCTTCCTGGACCCCGCAGACATTGCCACCTTAGAGGGCATCAGCTGGAGGTGGGTGCCCAGCCGGGGAAGGCTGGCCAGCATCTTCGGTAGCTGGCAGCCCTGCCTGTCTTTGACGGCCAGTTCCCCTGGTGTTCCACGTGGCTGGGGACCCCTGCTGGTCACCCTCTTCCCAGGGCTGCAGCTGATCCCCAGAGGTCTTCTCACCTTCCAGGAAATCACTGCTTTTGCTGCCTCTGTCCATAAAACCCCCAAGATAACTGACCGCCGCAGCAGAGGTTCCACAGGAGAGGGGAAGGGCCCAGATTCAGGAGATACTGAGGAAGACCTTGATGCTCCTCCTGCACTCTGAGCCTTCCCTCCCCTCTCCCTTCAGGTTACCCAGTGCCCCATCTGATGAGGCTTCCTTCCCTGGCAAGGAGGCCTTGGCTGCCTTCTTGGGCTGGTTTGATTACTGCGACCACCTTATCACAGAGGCACACATGGTGAGCAGGGGCACTCGTGGGCAGGGGTCTCACGCTGCTCCCTGTACCATCTGTCTCGAGGACTGAGTGGAGCAGGGACATGGAAACGGGTCCAGGAGCTAAGCGGGGCCCCAGTGGGCCGGGACCCTCTCTGGTGGCATCAGGCGCTGTGCAATGACATGGTTACTTCTCAGCGGGCATCATGGTAAGTACAAAACACATTGACATTGTGCTTTCTGGTACCCAGGTGGTTGCGGATGCCTTGGCGAAGGCCGTGGCTGAGAAGTTATTCGTGGAGACCCTACAGCCCCAGCTCCTGCACGTGTAAGTGTCTAGTTCCCTCAGGCATGGCTGTGGTCTACAGCAAACCGCCTACCCAACCCAGCCTCCTGTCCCTAAGGCCAGGCACCTCCTTGACCAGAATCCCATCTGTGGGCCCCCTTGGGTGATGTTTGCCAGGTCTGCCCCATGATGTGCACATGGCTCTGAGCTAAGTGGGCTAAACGAAGGCCTCCTACCCTTCCCTGCAGGACTTCAGCAGGGATGGGCAAGTGACCAGAGACATACCAGCCAAAGATTCGAGGCAACCAGGCAAGGTTCTCCCTCTGCACTCATGTGCCATCTGCATACCAGGCATAGCTAAGGTGCCCTCTTCCCATAGGTCTGAGCCGAGCATCCTGACCTCCACTGCCCTCCTCACAGCCATGCTGCGCCAGCTCCGCTCACCTGCGCTGCTTCGGGAGGCTGTGACTTTCCTCCTGGGCACAGACCGCCAGCCTGAAGCCCCTGGGGACAAACCCTGTGCCCTGTATGCTCACCTCATTGGGCACTGTGACCACCTCTCTGATGAGGTAAGGCGGGAGACCACCTCTGTTCCTTCCACCACCCCTGCCAAAGGGAGTTCCTGAACACTCTTCCCATTTCATTAGTGTTCCCAGGTGACTCCCCGCTGGGAGACGCTGAACTGCTGAATACTGCCGAGCCACTTTTGTCACACACTAATTTTCTATGATTATACACTTTTTTTTTTTTTTTTTTTTTTTTTTGAGACAGAGTCTCACTCTGTCACCCAGGCTGGAGTGCAGTGGCACGATCTCAGCTCACTGCAATCTCTGCCTCCCGGGTTCAAGCAATTATCCTGCGTCAGCCTCCTGAGTAGCTGGGATTACAGGCATGTGCCACCACACCCAGCTAAGTTTTTGTATTTTTTAGTAGAGATGGGTTTCACCATGTTGGTCAGGCTGGTCTTGAACTCCTAACCTCGTGATCCTCCTGCCTTGGCCTCCCAAAGTGCTGGGATTACAGGCATGAGCCACCATTTTTAAAAATTTATTTTAATTAATTAATTTTTTCCCCGTGTTCCCTCTACCCTCAGCTTCACTCTTTTTTTTTTAAAGAGACAGGGTCTTGTTCTGTCACCCAGGCCCTAGAGTGCAGTAGTGTGATCATAGCTCACTGCTGTCTCTAACTCCTGGCCTCAAGCCATCCTCTCACCTCAGCCTCCTAAAGTGCTGGGACTGCAGGTATGAGCCACCATGCCCAGCTTATTTTTGATGGCATTTTATAGTTTGCACTCTGATTTTGTACTCACTTGGCTTGCTGGAGGGCTAACACCTACTCTGTGAGGTAGCTGAGGTTGATACTCCCATTTCTCAGACATGGAAACTGAGGCACAGAGAAGTAAATTGGCTTGCCCAAAATCGCCTATCAAATTAGTCACGCAACGGGGACCACCCAGACTTACTGATTCCTTAGACCCATTCCCTCCAAAACCTGCCACCTTAGCATCCAGCCAGGGGAGGTGACTCTGCCTCGGAGGCCTTTTCTTACAGCAATGGCAAGGGACCCTTGGGAGCCGGGTGGGGAAGGGGCCATCCTGCTGACCCCCTTCCTGCTCCAGATCAGCATCGCCACACTCCGGCTGTTCGAGGAACTGCTGCAGAAGCCCGATGAGGGGATCATCCGCAGCCTGGTCCTGCGCAACCTCGAGGGCCGTCCTTATGTGGCCCGGGGCTCGCCAGAGCCTGAGAGCTACGAGGACAACCTGTAAGTGAAACCAGCGCCCTCCGGACCCAGCCCAGCCCTCCCCTCAGCACTCACACACTCACTCTGTCCATTCATTTATTGGTGCCTGCTGCTCTGCCCTGGCCACAGAGATCTGGAGGAGGACCCCTACTTCACCGATAGTTTCCTGGATTCCGGCTTTCAACCTCGAGCAAAGCCTCACCCTGTTCCTGCCACCAGTTACGATGGCAAAACAGCAGTGACCGAGATTGTCAACAGGTGGGGAGCAGGTCAGGCGGTCTGAACCACTTGAGTTTTACTGTTGTGGTTTTTTTTTTTTCTGAGATAGTCTCGTTCCATCACTTTTGGCTGGAGTGTGCAGTGGCACAATCTCAGCTCACTGCAACCTCCACCTCCCAGTTTCAAGCAATTCCCGTGCCTCAGCTTCCTGAGTACCTGGGATTACAGACATGCACCACCACACCCAGTTAATTTTTATATTTTTAGTAGAGACGGGGTTTTCCCATGTCGTCCAGGCTGGTCTCAAACTCCTGACCTCAGGTGATCCGCCCACCTCGGCCTCCCAAAGTGCTGGGATTACAGATGTGAGCCACCGTGCATGGCCTGAATTTTACTCTTTCTTTGGCCACAGCCCTGATGGGGTCCAGTTGGGGAGGGAGATGGGGTCCCGAGAGCAGGGGGAACAGGGGGAGCCTGGAGCGCCTCCACACCAGCTTCTGTCTCTCAGTTTCCTGTGCCTGGTCCCTGAGGAAGCCAAGACCTCTGCCTTCCTGGAGGAGACAGGCTATGACACATACGTCCACGATGCTTATGGCCTGGTGAGTGGCTCCTGCCACCAGCTCCTACTTCCTGTCCTTCAGAACGGCTGGATGATAAGCTCTGGGTTCCCCTCCTCATCTGCCCGAGGACCCCTGCCTATCCCTCCTGCATGGGGCCCTGTCTTCTGGTTCCAACCCCTTGGACCCGCTGTCTCTACTCTCCCGCTTGTCTCAGTTCCAGGAGTGCAGCTCCCGTGTTGCGCCCTGGGGCTGGCCTCGGACCCCTATACCTTTGGACCTCCATGAGCCCGAGCGACCTTTCTTCGAGGGCCACTTCCTCCAAGTGCTGTTTGACCGCATGTCCCGGATTCTGGATCAGGTAGCCAGTGGGCCCTGGCCAGGAGAAGGCCAGGCTGGTGCCTCTGGGATCCTTCGAGAGCAGGGGCTGGCCATGGGGTTGCCTCCGCTTTGGTTCCTTTGCGCCACAGCACCCCTGCCCTTTCTCCAGGTGGGAAGCCCCATCTCGCCCCTGCTCTACACGTTCTAACATGTTCTGGCCCTCAGCCCCATGGAATCCATGACACACACATCACATGAGCCTCCCACCCCCACACACGTTCACACTGGCCAGACACCTTGCTGGGGGAATGCAAAATGCTCACCAGCCCTGCCAACCCTCAGCTCTGGCCACTGTTCCTGCAGCCATACAGCCTGAACCTGCAGGTGACCTCGGTCCTGTCCCGGCTTGCCCTCTTCCCCCACCCCCATATCCATGAGTACCTCCTGGATCCCTACATCAGCCTGGCCCCCGGCTGCAGGAGCCTGTTCTCCGTGTTGGTGAGGGTGAGGATGCCGTGGCCCGAGGGAGTGTGCCCAGTGGGGGTGGAGGGGACAGCAGGGAAGGGGAACAGGGCAGGTGGTTGGGGGCTAGAGAAGTGGGCACCCTTGCCAGTGCGTGGGAAACCACAAACTCCCATGCTCTGCACGGTGTGGCAGGGCTAGGGGATGGCCCCATCTGAGTCCCCTGTGGTTCCCACTCTAGGTGATCGGGGACTTGATGCAGAGAATCCAGAGGGTGCCCCAGTTCCCGGGCAAGCTGCTCCTGGTGCGCAAGCAGTTGATGGGCCAGGCTCCTGGGGAGCAGTGAGTACCAAGGGTGCCAGGTGAAGCCTGGGGGATAGGAGGGCTGAGAGTGCCTCTGGGAGAGGAAGTGGCCGGCCACAGGGTCAAGCCTGTTGGATGCTGGGCTGTCGTGCTGGGCACAGTCTTGCCCCCACCCAGCCATGCTCCCTGTGCCATCTCCCCTCAGGCTGGACCATCAGACCCTACTCCAGGGCGTGGTGGTGCTGGAGGAGTTCTGCAAGGAGCTGGCTGCCATTGCCTTTGTCAAGTTTCCCCCGAATGGTCCTCTCCAGAACGTCTCCCCAGCCCCGGATGGGCAGATCTGAGCCAGGAGCAGGGCGGTGGGAGACTCCTGTTTGCACCTCTGCCCCAGAGCTGCCTCCTGTCTGGCACTGCCACCGCCACCATACTCCCCTCCTGGGATTGGGGGCTTTGGCTCTTATGCTCACTCAAGGAGGCCATGGCATGTTGACCACACCAGACTGGGTTTCAGGGAATGGGCCTGCCAGGTGCCAAGGAGCCAAACAGATGGCTTTCCAGGTGGCAGGGTCCTTGGGGCTTTCTTGAAGGAGCTGGGTGATGGCCAGGTGAGCACCCAAACCCCAGACCCTCAGGTGCTCTGTGCTTGGCCCCCTCTGTACTGACCATTTGTGGCCAGGGCCAAGACCTGTGACTCAACTCCACGGGCAAGATGGGGAGTGAGCTGATGCCTCCAAGACTGGTGGGGAGCCCAGGCAGGGAGATGGGGCCTGGAGCCCTGTCTGTCACATTAGGTATCATGGGAGCTGGTGAGACCTGACATTTTGTCCCTTTCTTCATGGCTTGGCCCATGGAGGAGCAGTTAATGGGATTGTCGGGGAAGCCCCCTCTTCCTGCTCCGCTCCCCTGGAAACTGTTGTGAAACTCCTAGCCGCCTCATGGCAAATGCCCAAAGCATGTTCCACACCCAGGCGGGGGCTGCTGCTAATGAGAACCTTGGTGCAGCTGCTGCCAGGAGGGGAGCAGGCCCAGGAGCTGGGGAGCCGGGGAGCTGGGTGCCCGGCTTTGGTCCAGCTGGTTCCTCTGGCGCCTTCTGAACCCGTCTCAGCAGGTCCACAGCACCTGGATAGAGAGGTCAGAGACTAGGAGAGGCCGGGCCTCGCCCTCCCTTCTGCCCAGTGCCCAGTGTTCTTGATGGAAGACCCTTCTGGGGGACCAGGGAGCTCAGGAGACAGATGAGGGCAGGGCACTCCCAGACTCCAGGCCCCTGGGCCTGGCAGGGAGTGGCTGTGGCCCAGGCAGCCAGTCCTGGTGTTGTTCTCCCTGCCTGCCCTCCGTGGCTGGGGCTGCCACCCCACCCGGTCTGAATCTGTCTTGACCTGCAGGAATACACAGGCGGCGCCAGGCATTACCTCACAGCAGGACTACACAGTTGCTGGCTTTGCTTCTGGGCAAGGAGGAGCAGGCCAGAGCCTCTTTCGCTTCCTTTTCTTGCCCATGCTGCTTCTAGAAGCCAGGCACAGGTTGCCAAGGGGTGACACGAAACAGGAGGAAACTCAGTGACCTCTGCCTCTCCCGAATTCCTCCCCGCGGGGGAGGACCTCGCCACTCTGAGAGCACTGTGCCGTGTGGGTACAGGAACGTGGGTTAATGTGGACGGGTTAATGCAGATCTCCGTGGATGAACTAGGATTGGACTCCTAGATTCATAAAATGTTCAAGGGTCTGGGAGTCACAGACCCTCCCCTCTCCTCAATGCACTTTGGTGTCTGCACGGTGTCTTCCCCGGACAGCACAGCAATAAATGGTGTGATTGCGTGGACACGGTGTCTGTTCTTGGCCAGGTTTCCCCTCCTTCTGCCCAGGACTCCAATGCTAATTCAGGACCATCTTCCTCCCCAAGGAAGACAAATTCTTTTTCTAGCACTGGAGCAGGGAGGTTGGGTGGGTGGTAAACAGACAGGCTCTGGCAGTACAGATCTGCTCATCCCCAGCGCCTGCCAGAGACTCTTGGCCGAGCAGTGCCACCTCTGCCAGGCTGACCTGCAGCCGAGAGCCTACCTCCCCCCGTGACACACGGCGAGGGAATGGCCCACATGGGAGCATCTGTGTGCATGTCTCATCTGGGTGTGTTTGTGTCACGCGTTGTATGCCTGTTTTCGTCATCAAGTAGGCCTGATACTTACTTAAAACCTTGTCTTTAAATTCAAGGCTGCAGCAAGCTATGATTGCACCACTGCACTCCAGCCTGGGCAACAGAGTGAGACCCTGTCTCCAAAAAAAAGAAAATTCGCAGGTGTGTTCTCAGGAGAAAAGAAAAATTAACACGTAGAAAAATAAATCCTTTGTCCCTAGATGTGCGTGGACGGTATGGCAGACTGACAACTTGCAGGACAAAGAGCCAGACAGTGGCTTTCAGCTCATGTTATGACCGATGACTGAGCTGCTTTTTAAAATCCCAATGCCCAGTGCCCCATCACCAGTTAAATCACTGTTGCTGAGGGTGGGCCCAGAGAAAAGCTTTCCAGGTGGTTGCGCGTGGTAGCTCACGCCTATAAATCCCAGCACTATGGGAGGCTGAGGCAGGAGCATCCTTGAGGACAGAAGTTTGAGACCAGCCTGGGCAGCATAGCAAGACCCAGCCCCCATCTCTACTAAAAACTTAAAAATTAGTTGGACATGGTGGCATGTGCCTGTGGTTCCAGCTACTCAGGAGACTGAGGCAGGAAAATCACTTGTCACTTGAGCGTGGGAGGTGAAGGCTGTGTGAGCCACGATCGTGCCGCTGCATTCTGGCCTGTGTGATAGAGCAAGACCCTGTCTGAGAAAAAAAACAAAACCAGGTGACCCTACTGTGCACCCAGGGTTGAAAACTACTAGGCTAAATAATGGGAACAGAGAGCCAAACATCATTGCCCGGCCTACTGGATATGGGCTGGTGGGTCCCTTAGACACTGAGAGAAGTGAACTGAAACAAAAGGGTTTTTAGTTCCATCATTTGCGAGGTATTTGTCCTCAGAGGGTACAAGGATTCCTCCCACCTTCCAGGAGCCACAAAGATGAGAGCAGGCAAGAGAGACGGGGGTGCTGGGAAACGGGTCTTGGAGGTTATCTTGGCACTCAGATCTCTACCGTAGAACACTTGATGTATTTTATTTGTTCATTTCCTTGAATTTTCCCTTAAATTTTAGTAAAATTCTTTTTTTTCTTTTCAGAGTCTTGCTCTCTCACCCAGGCTGGAGTGCAGTGGCCTGATGATGGCTCACTGCAGCCTCAACCTCCTGGGCTCAAGCAGTCCTCCTGCCTCAGCCTCCTGAGTAGCTGGGACTTACAGGTGTGCACCACCTCACCTGGCTAATTGTTTTTGTTTTGTTTTGTAGAGACAGGGTCCCACTATGTTACCCAGGCTGGCTTCAAACTCTAGCCTTTAAGCAATCCTCCTGCCTCAGCCTCCCAAAGCACTGGGATTACAAGTGTAAGCCACTGTGCCTGGCCAAAGTTCTTTTTTATTTTGAGGGAGTGTGTCACCCAGGCTAGAGTGCAATGGTGCAATATCAGCTTAGCTCACTGCACCCTCTGCCTCTGGGGTTCAAGTGATTCTCCTGCTGAGCTAGCACACTTGCCTCATTTTGTATTTTTAGTAGAACCAGGATTTCTCCATGTTGGTAAGGCTTGTCTTGAACTTCCAACCTCAACTGATCCACCTGCCTCAGCCTCCCAAAGAGCTGGGATTATAGGCATGAGCCACTATGCCCGGAGCTTACTTAAAAAATAAAAAAAATCCTACCGTGATTCAGCCAGGCTGAGGGGAAATGAAGACAAGGTTTGGTCTGGCGTGGGCTGAAGTTGTGAAAAGGCAGAGGCAGGAGAGCCGTGGGAGGGGTCCACACCAGGGAGGCTCAAGGAGAAAGCTGAGGCAGCGCTCTCTCCTGTCCCACGTGAACCTCCCCCAGGGTCACCCACTACCCAACCCTTGGAGGACTCAAGCTGTGTTTCATGAGGGATGGGTCCCCTCAAGAGTCACATCCCAGGCCAGCAGCCCAGCCTGGACAGCAGGCTGGCCCGCATTGTCAGTGCACTGGGAAAGACATAGGTGGCTGTCGGTGGCACAAGGGGAGGAGCAGCTCTTGGACGCAGTCCACATCACTTTGTCCCCACAGAGACATCTAGGCAGGGAGGCAAGGTAAGCAACACCTCTTTACTGAGCAAGGGCTCCTCCCTCAGGAGACCTTCCCCAGGGCCCCTCCCAGCTCTAAGGGCCTGGAGGGATCAGGATGCAGGCCTTTCCCAAGGAAAACACAAACTGTGATGACAAGACACCACTGGGAGTGCAGAAAGCTCCCAACCCCCGGGGAGAAGTGCCAGTGTGCCCGAAGAGTGGCCAGGTCCTGAGCTTTGGATTCCTTGCTTGGTTAAAGGCACTGTCCCTGTGCGATCTAGAGGAAAGCTCCTCAAAGCATCTCTTCTGGGGACCAGGAAAGCACCCCTGCTCCCAATGCAACAAGATCCCTGGTCGCCAGCCTCCTGCCTCCCTCAGAGGGAGACAAGGCCACACTGGAGGGAGCACAGCCGCCCAGCTCCTCGTCACCTCCTCCCCCGCCCTATCTGTTCACTGGGACAACAGAGGATCCCTGAAGCCGCTGAAGGAGCTGGCTTTGCAGGCCTTCCTCCGTCACCTTCCACCAAATGAAGTTCTCACCCCGAACCTTCGGGGGTTCATCCTGGATCCCTGGGCTCCGAAAAGCCACAGTCACCAGCACATTCAGACAGATGCCATCAGTGTGATCTCGGCCCAGGTGCTGCAGCCCAAGCAGCCCCTTGATCTCCACCACCAAGTGGTGCAGGGTCAGACACTCCTGCAGCAGCCGCAGGACAGCCATCTTCATGCCACCCCTCTGCTCCGAAGGGGCGAGGCCACAGGCAGTGACAGGCAAGTGAGGCATCCCCACTGTGCCAACCAACACCCACACTGTCTGCGCACTGGTAAAGGTGGCCACAAGCCGCTGGCAGACCAGATCACAGGGCAGCTCTTGGGGCAGAATGAGAGGGTGCCTGGCTTGCTGGCGATACTGGGCAGCGAGCTCAACCAGGTGCAGGATGTCATGGGCTCGCAGTGGAGTGGGCAGGGAGGTCCGTGGGTACCAGGCAGCCTGCAGGGACTCTGCATCAGCCTCCTTGGAAGTCTTGAGAATTCCACCTGGGGAGATGTGGGGGATGGGGCAGAGGGTCTGTGTGGAGAGAAGTGCAGTGTTGGCAGCTTCAACAGACATCCCTGACCCAGGAGAGAGGCCCCCAGCCTGCAGGCTGGAATCTGCCCATGCCAGAGTGCCATAACAGGACTGGCTGTGGAGGGGCTCACCTCACCAAGCAGCTGGGGAAAAGATGTCAACTGGCCCTGTTCATACTGCCTCCAGGTAGGCCATACCTGTGGGGCGAGCGAGGAACACGAAGCGGACCCAGGAGGGGCCCCGCTCCTCCACGGACAGCAGTGTCTCAGGCTCACAGTGCAGCCCCGCCTCCTCCTTCACCTCCCGCTGCAGCGCCTCCACGATGGACTCCCCAGGCTCCATTCTCCCCGCGGGCAGGTACCACGACCCCCGACACTCTCTCTTGGCCTCCTGGACCAGTAGCACCTCATCCTGAGGGGAGAGAGCATCTTCACTTCCTGCCATAGCCTTCCCCAGCCCAGGGACCAGGGGGCATCTCAAACACAGTCGCCCAAGATCGCCCTTAAACCAGCTAGCGCTGCGGGAGATCTGCCCTCAAGTTGCTGGGGGCTGCAACCTTCTCCCTGCAATTAGTCCCTCTCTGGAGTTAAGAAAACTTGCACTTCAGAAAGGGCTGAGATTCCTGGAAGCTGCTTCAGGGGCTGGAGATGAGGCCCCAGAGTGAGGGCCACCATGTGTCAGTCTTGCATTGACTTACGTCTGTACATGTCATTGGGTATCTCTTGTCTCCAGCGGCGTGGCCTATGAACTGTTTGTGATGGATCCTCACCCTGGGGTCTGGCTTTGAAACACGACCCCCGACCTCCACCTTGTACAACCCTGCCCTATGGCCCTGGCCCCTTCTAGTTGCCCAGTACGGGGATCCACACCAAAGGCCTGAGGTAAGCCAGGGTTGAGCGACTGCTATCTGAGGGGTCCTGGGCACTCCGCTAGACTCTGGGAAGGGAAAGAATGAGGCCTAGTGGGGTGAGACGAACAGGCCCCCGGCCTGAGTTTCCTCTTCTCCATATTGGGACGACTGCAGGACACAGATGCGAGTGGGAATGGGAGTGCTTTGCAAAACTGGGCAGCGCCATGCACGCGGCAGCGCTGGCTGTGGCCGTTGGGTCTTCCGTTCCCACCTGGGCTGGCTGCGCGCTCCCGAGGCCCTGCGGGCCCGGCTGGCGGCCGCTCACCTGCTCGCTGAGGAACACCGCCAGCACCACGTAGCACACGTTCTTCCGCAGCCGCACCGGTGCCGGTGGCTCCCCGGCCGGCGCCGAGTCGCAGCTCTGCACGCGCAGCCCCTGGCCGGCCAGCACGGCCGCCAGCACTCCCGCCATACCCTCGGAAGCCATCGGGTCCCCCGGGAAGCGACGGCCCGGGTCCTGGCTGACCCGCCGGACCGAGCCGCGGACAAGTGCGGGATCCGGCGGCGGCGGGCCTGGGCGCGCACGCGAACGCGGAAGCGCACGCAAGCCCTGGTCGCTGATAGGCTGCGCGGCGCCGCGGCCTGCCCGGATTGGCCGGCCCGCGACAGTCACCGAGGGGGCGGGGCCGCTTGGGAGCAGGGTGGGTTCCCGGCCGGAACCCCACGGACTCCCACCGGGCTTCTGCCGCCTGTCGGTCCCGCACGCTCGGGACGTCTCCCAGCTGCCCCCTTCACCGACTGCCTGAGCGCGCACTGGTCCGCAGGGGCTCCGATGGTCAAGTTATCTCTCATGCAGGGTGCTTTTCGCCGCCGGCGCAAGCGACAGTGACGTACAAGCCAGGTGACGTCACGGAGATCCGGGGCCGCCCCTTGGACCTACCGTCCCGCTGTTGCCGTAAACACACTACGGCATTGCCGGAGTTGATCACATCCCAAATAACTTTGTTCTCACTCTACTAAAGAGTTATGTCATGTGGCCCCTGGGGTGGGGGACGTAAACCCCTGCCTTTCAGGATATTCTGTTGTAGCTGGAGAGATGGGCGTAGTCCTAGATGAGGAATCAGCTGACGGTTCGAGGCTAAGTGCTAAAGGCTTGGCTTGGGCAAGAAGAGTGACCGGCGCTGGAAGAGGGAGTGGGCAGGGCCGGGGGTGGCGGGAGGTGTCGGGGGCTGAGAGAGGGCTGCAGTCAGCCGGCCCACCCTCATCAGTGGCCCTCTGCCCACCTCATTTCCCACGCAGCTCAAGGCCCTCGCCGCTGCAGACGGTGCGTCCTGGGAGGGCGGGGCTGGGGCCCTGCTCCTCCATCCTTGTCGTCACCCTCCCACCCAGCGTGCAGGACCTGGCGCATGGAGAGCAGGGTGGGGGTTGTTGTGGCGAGCGCCGGCTCCTCTCCCATCCCGACCTTTCCTCCTTCACTCGCATTTCAGCAGTGGAAGTCAAGGCCAGCTGGAAGGGATCTTCGAAGCAGGCCGTCTGGCTCCTCACCCCACAGAGGCCACCCCTTTCCTCTTCCTTGGCTGGTTTTTTGCACCTCCCTGCTAGGAAGACAGGCTTGGTGGTGTGGACAAAGCTCGAGACCTGGAGCCAGATGGCTGGTCGCTGCTGGCTGTCTTGCTCTGTGCCCCTGGGTGAGCTGTGGGCCTCAGTTTCCTGATTTGTAGAGTAGGGTCATAACAACTCTTGTTTTACAGGTGTGTTGGGAAGGCATGACAATCAGAGAGGAGCTGTGTGGATTGTCCAGTGCTGGGCACCACCCCTGGGCAGCCCACCAACCCTCAGGGGTGGTCCCTCTCGGGCCTAGCTCTTCTTGCTACCACACACAAGGCCCGTCCTCATAATATGTGCCTTTTGTTACCCCCTAGAGACAGGGTTTCATTCTGTTACCCAGATTGGAGCTGCAGTCTTGAGCTCTTGGGTTCAAGCTATCTTTCTGCCTCAGACTGCTGAGTATCTGGGACTGCAGGTGTGCGACACCAGGTCTGGCGAAGTTTTTTAATTTTTAATTCTTTGTAGAGATAGAGGGGTCTTGCTATATTACCCAGGCTGGTCTCGAACTCCTGGCCTCAGTGATCCTCCCGTCTTGGCCTCCCAAAGCACTGTGGTTGCAGGCATGAGCCACCACGCCTGGTGAAATGTGCCTGTAGAGCTTCCTTAGAACTGGACTCAGGAACTTCAGCCATGTAGGATGTCTTTTCAGGCTCCTCTCACTGATACCGCAGGCTCCCTGGAGGCAGGGCCCTGTGTTAGGCTGTGGGATATCCCTAGAAGGCCCATGAATGTTGAGGCACTTGCTGAACACCACTGGGCCAAGCCTTATCCTGGACCTCTCACTTCCCAAACAACTGCAGGGACAGGGCTGAGAATCAGGACCTGTGGAGCAACTTGTCAACATATTTGCTGTGTGTGTGTGTGTCCGCGCGCAACTCTCTCAGTTTTCCCACCTGTGAAGTGGGGGCAGCTTGGTGCCAGACTCCTTTCCGCCTCACAGGGGTGATTTGAGAGAATGAGATCATGTCTGGGCAGGGCTCTGGGAGCTTCAGAGGCAGCCTAAGGTAAACACCAGAAGGCCTCAGAGAGCAAAGACCGCAGCAAACCCAGGCTTGGCGCCGCCCATTATCCCATCCCCAGGGGAAAGCCTTCCCCAAAAGCCCCCATAAACCATGAAGGCAGTGCTGAGACAACAAAGAGGCAGGCGTTCCCAAGGCCTTGGGAGAGAACAGCGGTCAGACGGAGGCTGGAGCCTCCCAGACAAGGGAGGCAGCTGAGGGAGAATGGGAGGCTGGATGGGAACTGCCAGGGTCCCCATCACATCAGCTGTGTGTCCTCCAGTCCCAGAGAGGGAAGAACCCTGGCCAGTGTGATGGGCTGCATGGCATGGTGGATGGGAGTAGCTTGATGCTCCCAGCACCCATGGGGGCGAAACCAGAGTCAGTTGTTTCAGGGCATGTGTGCGCATGTGTCGGGGAGCAGGAAGGCCTGGGTAGGTGGCCAAGAGGGTGAGGATAGGGACAGGCAGGCAAGGTTGGGTCAGGGTGTCTGTGATGTTAGTTAGCATCATGGACAGCACAACAAGGCCTGTGTCTTGACGAGGAAGGAAGGTGAGGAGGGCAGGAGCCAAGCTACAGGGGGCGTGGGAGGGCTGGCCACAGGCTAGCTCTCTGGGGGACTCTGGGGATGCCACATCTACCCTCCAGGCCATCTGTCAAATCCAGGCATTGCTGGATCCTGGAACAGAAAAACATTAGTGAAAAAACTGGTGAAAGCCCAGTGAGGTCTGTTGCTTCATTAGTAGTGTGGTATCAATACTAATTTCATAGTTTTGATCAAGGCACCACGGTTATGTAAGATGTTCACAATAGGGGAGGCTGGGTGAAGGATAATTGGGAACTTCCTGTGCTATCTTTGTGACTCAGCTGTAAATCTAAAATTATTTTAAAATAGAAAGCCTGAGCATGTATATTCAGGGCAACTTGAATCTATGCTCCTGGGTAAAAAGGGGGAAAAAAAGCCTAAGAATTTTATCAGAGGAAAAGAAAAGAAGGCATTGGATGTGCAACCTCGTGCTCACTTCCAGCTTGGCTGGTTGTATGTCTGGGATATCCGGGTGGCAGAGGGGCTGGAGGCAGAGCACAGCTTGGTAGACCCTGCGAGCAGCAGAGCCACAAGGGTCTCTGTGAAGAACAGTGCCCCTGAGTGACCCAAGGCGAGTCTCAGGGTCAGTCCCTACCTGGCCCAGCGGCATTCTGAGGAGCAGTACTGGAACAAATGAACATTGATTCACTTCTGTTTACAAAGTCAGGCCAAATATGTCCTCGAGGGCATTGTGACCCACCTGGAAGGCCAGAGGGGTAAACAGGAGAGAAGGTCTTATGGGGAAGACAGAGGCTTAATGATGCACTGTCCCCACCACAATGGGTAAAATTCAGAAAACCATCTTTCCACAGGAAAGACCCCAAATTTGGGGTTCTGGGGTGACATTGGAGCATGGCTGCAGATGAAGTGGGGCACAGCGGATCACTCCTATAATCCCAGCACTTTTGGGGGCCAAGGTGGGCAGATCACTTGAACTCAGGAGTTTGAGACCAGCCTGGACAGTGTGGCAAGACCCTGTCTCTACAAAAACTACAAAAATTAGCCAGGCTTGATGGTATGCACCTGTGGTCCCAGCTACTCAGGAGGCTGAAGTGGGAGGATGGTGTGAGTCCAGGAGGCAGAGATTGCAGTGAGCCAAGTTTGCACCACTGTATTCCAGCCTGTGTGACAGAGTAAGACCCTGTCTCAAACAAAAGATGAAACGTAGATAGCAATGGGTCATTCAGGGCCACTTGGAACATGATCAGCTATAAAGCACATGCACTGGAAGGAGGACAGAGAGGAGGGCAAGCCTGTCTTTAAACTCCAGTAAGAGCTAAGACTATAATGTACACAAAGTGGCTTGACTCAGAAAACTTGGTTCAAATCCCAGTTCTGCCACTAAAATTGCTCTTCAACCTTGGGTAATCTACTTAATTGCAGCTTGCCTGTTTCTTCTTCTGTAAAATGGAAGTAAATCCTGTCTCAAAATTGTGATAATGGATCAACTGAGATCATTTAAATGAAAGGGATTCAATGAGATAAATTATTATTATTATATTGTTACTATTTTGGAGTCGGAGTCTTACTCTGTTGCCCAGGCTGAAGTGCAGTGGCATGATCTTGGCTCACTGCAACCTCTGTCTCCTGGGTTCAAGCGATTCTCCTGCCTCAGCCTCCCAAGTAGCTGGGATTACAGGTGCCCACCACCACATCCCACTGATTTTTTTGTATTTTAGTAGAGACAGTGTATCATGTTGGCCAGGCTGGTCTCAAACTCCTGACCTCAAGTGATCTGCCCACCTTGGCCTCCCAGAGTGCTGGGATTACAGGCATGAGCCACCATGCCTGGCCTTTTTTTTTTTTTTTTTAAAATAAAGGATGGTTTTGTAAATCATGGCAAAGCCCCTTAATAGAATATGAGGAGTCATTTAAAATGAAGGTTAGGTAGCAACATAGAAAATGATTATGATATGGTGTTGAAAGAAACCAAGGCCAAATCACAGCAATCCAGCCATGTGCACAGTAAGTCCCTGGGAAAGCACTAGAGGAAATATGCCAGAATACTCATATTAGTTGGAAGTGTGTAATGATGGGCTCGAAGGTAACTTTATTTTCTGAATGTTCTGAAAGTATATTCTGCTTATAATAAAAAACTTTATTTAATTAAAAAAAAAAAAGTCCCCAAACCACAGCAGGAACAATTAGGTATGACAAGAGTGGGAGCATTTTTCTTTGTGGAGCTGAGATATACAAGAGAAGAGAGAGAGGGCACAGCGCCACCAGAAGCCTGCGGGCGTGGGGCGGGGACAAGGAGGGGTCACTATCTGAAGCAGTCGGGTTCATTCCCAGGGTGGCTGGGCCTGGTGCACATCATGGCCACCAAGGGCAGACAGGTGGGGCAAGGGCTTTTCTGGGCCACACTCCTGGATCTCCAGGTCAAGGTAGATGGAAGAGATGGGGCGGCTTGGAGCTTGCTGGGTGGAGTAGGGCTCCAGAATCCCTGTACAGGGCAGTCACCTTTCGGCTGTGCCCCAGGACTCTGCCTTGCCTGCTGTTGCACTTAAGAGCATCTTCAGGGGACACCCACCCCACCCAAAGGCTCCTCAGTGGGAGGCAAGGACCCAGGCCCTAGAAGAAGAGCAGGCTGTGGTGTCCTGTCCCTCGGGCCCCAGCTCTGGCCCGCCCTACTCCATTTGCCTCTACTCTAGGGCAGACTTCCATGTCTCCCTCCCTCCCTGGACCATGTGGCCTGCAGGGTCAGGGCCAACCACACTGGCAGCAGTCACAAAACAATAGACTTTAATGGAAATCATGAAGGAGGGAAGCGGGCAGATGGGGAGCAGGCTGAGTGACATCGCCCATGCTGCTCCCTCAGCCAAGCCTGGGCAGTCCCTGATGCCACCCTCTCCTCACACTCCCCAGATCTTCTGGCAGGAGGGCAGAAGGTCAGGACCCTTCTTCAGCATTTCTGCAGGAGCCCAGTGAGGATTCAGCGGTGGAAGCAGAGCGGGGCAGTAGAGCGGGCTTAGCGAGAGTGAGCAGCAGCAGGAGGTGTTGCTTAAGCCAGAATGATTACCGAGGTACCCCAAGGAAGGGCTGTTTGTCTCCTGGGTTGGGGGTGTGGGCTTTGGAGGAAGTCAGTCATCTCCAATGTGGGCCTGGTACCGTGGAGAGGGGCACAGGGCAGGGGAGGTGCCAGCCTGAGAAGGACAGGTGTGAGCTTGGTGGCACTGTGGTTGTTGGCTTGAGGGGGAGGGGAGCAGGGTACCTAGCTTGCGCCGAGTGGTGCTTGTGGGCTTGACCAGAAATCCCCAAGTCCCCTAGTGTCATTCCCTGCTGAAGTTGTGCCTGGGCTGACCACTTGGTCTACCTGTCCCCATCCCTACCCCAGACACCCAGCATCCCTCTATTTGGCCTCCTGTAACGTCCCCACAGCCACCTTCACTGCTTGGAACACAGCCCAATCCATCTAGGAAAAATAGAGAGGACAAAGAATTTTCAGTGACATTCCTGGGTCCGCCGCCATCTCCCACCCCTCTTAAAAGGAATACTCTGGCTGGGCATGGTGGCTTATGCCTGTAATCCCAGCACTTTCAGAGGCTGAGGAGGGTGGATCATTTGAGGTCAGGAATTCGAGACCAGTCTGGCCAACATGATGAAACCCCGCCTCTACTAAAAATACAAAAAAAAAAAAATTAGCCAGGCATGGTGGCGGGCGCCTGTAATCCCAGCTACTCAGGAGGCTAAGGCAGGAGAATCACTTGAACCGGGGAACTGGAGGTTGCAGTGAGCCAAGATCATGCCATTGTACTCCAGCCTGGCTGACAGAGCAAGACTCTGTCTCAAAAAAATGAAACAAAGTAAGCAAAAGGAATACTCTTTCCCCTGCACAGGGTGGCTGCCTATTTGGCACAGGGTGGGATCTGCTATGTCCACTGCAGCTGTGGCACAGGGAGGTAGGGGCTCAGGCAGCACACCCGGCTTGCTGGCCCACATCGCACCTACCTGGGCATACAGCAGGCGGCAGTCAGGGGGAAGGCTGGGTCCCTGGTGGCAGAGCTGAGCGGAGAGGGCGGAGGTCTCGGGGGAGAGGAAGTGCTGAGTGACGCTGACTGTGCTCACCAGGCCCTGCACCTGTGTCGGGGGGGAACATGAACAGGGGGGTCAGCGAGGCTCAAGGTCACGCATCCTCTCCCTGTCCCCCGGTCCCTGAGTTTCGCTTCCTCTAATGATACCTCACCCCCATGCCTGGCTCTCAAGAGAGCAGATTCTTGGAAGCACCACTGGACACCTCAAAGGCTGTGGCCAAAACCAGGCCTAAGGGCTGCCAGAGAGACCCCAAAGCCTCCCCATGAGTCTCCTGGCATCAGCATGCCCAGGAGCTCAGGATTAGACTGTGGTGCAGTCCCACTTGGGCTTGGTGACTTCAAGTTCTCTTGGCGCCCCCATTTCCTCTCCCCCACAGCAGCGTGCAGCTCCCTGCCCTGCCCGGCTCTGGCTCTGGGGTGTCGAGGGAATGTGGATGCCTGCGGCTTGTTCATTGCTTGGGTTGCTCCTGCCATCCTGATCTCCCCGCAGAGCCCCTGCCTGCCGGGAAGCACCTGGTGGGGAGCCCCTGCAGGCACCAGCACGGCCTCTCCAGGGGCCTGGAGCAGGGTCCAGCAGCTCACGCCCCACTCCTCCCGCAGGCGCCGCCGCAGCCCTGCGTCCAGGTAGCAGCTGCCCGGGGCGCCAGGCTCCAGGGCGCCTGCCCCAGCCGAGCACACCTCAAAGAAGAGAAGGGGAGATGAGTGAGATGGGGCGGGAAGGGCAGGGCTGTAGGAGGATGGGGCACAGACTTCCCAGAGGCCAGGGGTGGAGAGAAGAGCTGAAGGGTCAAGTCTTGAAGGACAGGCAGGGAGGGCATGGCTGGGCTGCTCGTGGCTGGGGCAGCTCAGGTTGGCAGAACACACATTTGGCTGGAAGGAGCTTAGAAGGAAGGGATTCAAGGTCCTACAGGTGGGCAGACTGAATTCCTGGATTTCTGGCGCTGGAGACCTTGAGCAGCCTCTGGGACCTCGGCCACTCTGCTCCCTGTCTCAATGCTACCCCCTTCTGCAAAACCCAGGAAGACGTCCTGCATAATCTCAGTTCATAAACTGTCTGTACCAGGACTTCTTAACCTGAAGTCTTTGGAATGGCCAGAACTGTGCTCAGTGGCAGGTGAGGAGGGAGCTGTATGTCCCTTGGGGGACAATCCAAAGCATTCATCAGAGGCTCCCTAAAATCCCTGATACAGAAAAAGGGAGGGCCGCTGAGAGGCTCTGGGTCCTAGAGGGTGAATAGGGTTTCGGACGAGGCCAAGGACTCCGCAGCAGCCACAGCTACGGGGGCCTCACAAGCCCAACCAGATCAGGGAGCTCTTAGGGCAGGCAGGGACTTGCAGAACCAGCATCGTGCTTGAACCAGCCACCAGCCCAATCCACCCGCAGCGAGGACCTCAGCCACTGCCCCTGGGCTTAGGGCTGCAAGATGGGGCTGTGGGGGAAAGGAAGGCTGGTGAAGCAGTTTGGGCTGCAGGGGAGTCCTGGCCAGGTGCCAAGGTTCCCTTGCTCTTGGAGATGCAGGTCCACCCTGGCACAGAACAGTGTTTCCCAGGCCACCCAGGGAGAATGTGCCCCTCAGCCCTGCTTCGTGAGTCACTGGGTTGGGCCATGGGGACTGCCCATGGCCAGCCCCACCCAGCCTGGACGAGGCCATCTGTGTTTGGAGGTGTGCTTGAGTGCTGCCCTCTGCATGCCACACCATCTGTGTGTGCAGCTGCACATGTGTGCCTGTGCACCACCCTGGCCTCTGCACGTCTCCCTGTATGTGCCTTGGCAAGGGGTGACACTTGGTGGAAGTCTTTTCCCCAGGATAATGAGGGCCCAGCTGGACTTGGGAACCACGGGGCTGCCCTCACTTTACCCCGGCTTCTCTCCTCCCCTGCACCTCAAGCTTCTTGCCTCCTACCCACCCCATCACCTTCCTCTTCCCTCACTCCTCACCTGGTCCCTCTCTGCCTATGCCTCCCTCAGCTCCCTTCCTTGCTAGCCCCTCTGGGAGCATCTCCTCCAGGCAGTCTTCCCTAACAAGGTGCAGATACCAAAAGGAGGGCAGCAGGATAGAGTCTCAGAAGCGGCAGAGCTGCCTGCCCCCAAGAAAAGCATTAAGTAATGACCTGAGCCCATGACAGACAGAAGCTCAGATACCAGCCCTACCACTGAGCCTCTGCGTTCTCATCTGCAAATGGGAAGGGAACAGTGCCGCCTCATGGGGCGGTGGAGGCTGGGATGGTAACAGATACTAAGGACCTAGCACCATGTCCAGCCTCAGGCAGCTGGTGCTCTCATTTCAAAATCTTCGGGTCCAGGCTCTCCTGCTGCAGCCCCCTGCCCCTTCTCTGACTCGGAGAAGGGGCAGGGGGCTCTCTGGGTCCCCTCTGCCTTCTCTGCACCTGTCTATGCAGCTCACCTGAGGACATGAGGTGGATGAGCACACCGGGACCAAACACTAGGGTGGGCTCCCGGCCAGACAGAACTAGACAAGCTTCTGAGGCTGGGTGGGGCGAGGGTAAGGGGAGGGCTCCCAGCTGCCTCCTCACCATCTGGAGAAAGCGGCGGATGCGCTGGGCGTCCTGTGCCCGAAACACGTGCCACACAGTGCTGATTTGGCTGCCTGGAGACCAGAGCCCCTCCCCGTCCAGGCCTGAAAGGAAGTCTGAAGAGGGAAGTGCCATCAGGCAAGCCCAGGGCCCACACTTGCAGACGCTCACCTCTGTAGCTTGTCCCCACTCCCACCTCTGCCCGAGGACCTACCTTTCTGTGCCTGGTGCCAGGCAGGCACTGGTGCCTCAGCGTGCACCAGGAGGCTGACTAGGTCGGCCACCTCCACGCAGAGGTTCTTGGTCCCCAGGTTTCCCCTGTGCGGGTTCACACCTGTATGGCAATAGAGTAAGAACAGTTAGAAATGGAATCAGGCTGGGCGCAGTGGCTCACGCCTGTAATCCCAGCACTTTGGGAGGCTGAGGTGGATGGATCATTTGAGGTCAGGAGTTTGAGACCAGTCTGGCCAACATAGTGAAACCCCGCCTCTACTAAAAATACAAAAAAAATTAGCTGGTGTGGTGGCACATGCCTGCAATCCTAGCTGCTCAGGAGGCTGAGGCAGGAGAATTGCTTAAATCTAGGAGGCAGAGGTTGCAGTGAGCTAAAATCATACCACTGCACTCCAGCCTGGGTGACAGAGTGAGACTTTATTTCAGAAAAAAAAAAAAAAAAAATGGAATCAGAGAAGCACTTCAGGCCCCAGGGCCTTGGCACAGACGCTTGTGTGCCCCGAGATGACAGGCATGGGAATAGGGACTGGGCGGGTAGAAGGCTACTCACCATAGGCTGCCCAGAGCTGGGGCTCCAATGGACACAGGGCATGGCCCGGTGGGAGGTAGGAAGCCAGGTTGAGTTTCCCATGGTGGGCACAGTACTCTGGGAGTGGTAGGCTGACAGCTAGGTTCTCCACTCTGTAGGGGGAGGGAGTCATGCCCAGCAGGCCTAACCTGGGCTCCAGAGACCCTATCAAAGCCACGCCCCCACTGCTGGTGTAACTCCCAGAGGGCAAATGTGAGAGCACCAAGGGCCATGGGGTGGGGGTGGGGGGCAGAGGAGGAGGGGAGGGCAGAACGAGGCGGGGCTTGCGGTGGCTGGGGAGGTAGGTCTGGCCCTTGGTGACAGACACACCTGCTGGTATCCTCATCCCCCAGAGCTCGGTGCAGCAGGAGGACAGAGCCCTCGTCTGACTTTGAGCGAACTAGAGGAAGAGACAGAATGGCCATTGGCCCAGGGAGGGGCCTCCTCGGCCTGAAGCCCCTGCCCTGGTGGCAGCAACACCTGCTTGCAGCCCCTCAGCGTCCTCTGGGACTCCTCTGCCACCCAGTCCCTAGGGCTTGGGCTCCCAGCTCTCTCTCCCCCGTATTGGGGACACTTACGCTCAGGCCAGGAGAAGCCCTCCCAGAATGTGGTGCTGCCCAGGCTGGTGGGCTGGGGAGGCCCAACAGGGCTCAGCGCCTGCACCTGGCCTCCAAGCGCCCCAAGAGCTTCTGCGCCCCACAGGTTGCTCTGCAGCGTCTTCTGGATCCCTGATACCAACACAGGCTGTGGGAGGAGAGGAAGGAGGCCATGAGAATGGCCAGGGTGCCCGCTGTGGCCGGGCAAGAGCATGTCGCAAGGGCAGTAGGACAGCATGGGGACAGCCCTCCTGCTCCCTTGGAGCTGCCAGGTCTGTCTGGGTCTAGGGACCAAGGCCCTGAGGGGCAGGTGGGTGGCCAAGGCTGGGAGGGGAGGGGCGGGGTGGGTGCCTCACCTGGCCCTGCCTCCAGTGCTCCTGAAAGAGGTGGAAGCCTCGCCGAGGCCGGGGCTCCTGCAGCCATAGCAAAGCCCCTGGGGGAGGCAGCCGGGGCCGCACTGGAGACAGGGGCAGGCCCAGACCCTTGCGCAGGCCAGGGCCAGCTCGAAGCCCCGGCCCCAGGGCCTTCTCCTGGATCTTCCGTTCCACCACCTGCGCGATAATGCTGTCCAGGATGTTGGTGATGCGGTCGTCCTGCAATAGGGACACAGGAAGGGGCACAGGGCCTCAGGACCCACCCAGCCCCACAGAGAGGGCAGCCCAGCCTCTGGTCTTCTGACTCCCAGCCCTCCCTCCATGCCCTCACTCACACTGGGCAGAGCCGGAGTGACAGGGGCGAAGGCCATGTGTATCCGCTCATGGCCCAAGCAGAGTTTGACCGCGGTAGAGGCCAGGAGTTCACAGAGAGAAGGACAAGGCAGGGGCCCTCGGCCGGCACGGTCCTCTGCTGGGGTCTCAGTGGAATCTGGGGTTTCTGTCCAGGAGGAAGATGGTCAGGGGCTTCGAGTTTGGTCCCTCCCCTTCCCCGTGAGGCCCCCTTGCCCATGCTGCTCTTTCCTTGCTTCTTGGCCGAGCCCAATCTCCCACTACCAGGACCCTCCACCTCAGCTCTGCTCTGGGTCTCCCCTGCTACTACCCTTCCTGCAGGCAGCCCCAGAACCTGTAAATCTGGGGTTCAGAGGGGGTCTGGCCAGAGAAGGTGTTTGGAGGCATGTCTTGAGGGGAGTAGTGGGAGATAAAGTTCCTGGAGACTTCCGCTGCCTGTCACCTCCCTCAAACTCTGCCCCAGCCTCCCACCTGCACAGGCCAAGGGACCAGAGGAGCCGCTCACCCTCTTTGATGCTCTTGGTCCTGTGGGTGTCCCCATTGCAGGAAGGTTGTGGAGTTGGGGGCGTTTTCTGTGTCGAATCCTTCTGTTAAACCCATCCACCCGCCCCCATCCAACCAGAGATTTAAAAATGGCAGACACAATTCAACACAACCCACAAGAATGAACAGTGGACTCTTGTCAGTCCTAAAATCACGTTTATAGGGGCAAAATGTTATAGGATATAATGTTAGGTGGAAAAACATGGCCTGTGGGTTTCCACCTGTGGTAGGTTTTACCGTCCACTAAAACAGACAGACGGCTGCGGAGAAATGCGTCAAAACTACCAGTGGTATTAAGGCCATCGTCATTTTCTTCCTTATACTGTCTGCGTTTTCCAAAATTTCCACAGTGGGTATATAACAGTGTCTGGCACCCAAAATGCATTCAATGAACTATTTTTTTTTTTAATGAATTACTTTTTTTTTTTGAGACCGAGTCTTGCTCTGTCACCTAGGCTGGAGTGCAGTGGTGGGATCTCTGCTCACCGCAACCTCCGCCTCCTGGTTTTACGTAATTCTCCTGCTCACCCTGCCAAGCAGCTGGGATTACAGGCACCACCACGCCCAGCTAATTTTTTTGTTTTTGTATTTTTAGTAAAGACTGGGTTTCACGATGGTCTCAATCTCCTGACTTCATGATCTGCCCACCTCAACCTCCCAAAGTGCTGGGATTACAGGCATGAGCCATTGTGCCTGGCCATGAATGACTTATTTTATAATAAGAACATGAATTTCATAAAAGCTTTGCAAAATGCACATTGAGCGCCTGCTAGGTATTAGGTACTGGGGATACTGAGAAGGCAGGCCAATGCTCCACCCGAAGGAACCCATGGCCTGGGGACACGGTCACACCAACAAGCTCCTCTAGTGAGCTTGTGATGTGGCAGACACTGAACTAGAATCTGCACAGAGTAGGGCAGAACTCCAGGAAGGCAGGAGGTGAGGACTTTCAGGGCATGGGGGTGGGAGGGCCTGCACTGGAGAGCCTGCACGGCTCCTGATCCCCAGGGGAAGGCGGGAATTAGCCTGATTCCACAGGCTTCTCGGTTTTCATCCCCACCAAAAAAAGGGGGGAGGGCAAACCCCTGCAAATGTCAGTCATTTGCAGGCACAATACCCAACCGGTGGTATGCCCTGGGTCTTACCTGCTGGCCTGCATTCCCGGGGGCCCACACCCGGGCATCAGCTTGGCAGGGGCAGTGCCCCCGGATATCAAACTTGACCCAGACCTGGTGCATTGCAGTGCTCAGCTCTGCCAAAGCTGGGGGTGGGGGTGGGCAGGAGAGGGAGGTTGGTGGTGAGTGTAGACCAACAGGCAGCCCGGGCAGCTTGGCTTTGCCAAGCAGAAGGGCATGGCACTGAGGGGGAAGGGACAATCAGACAGGAAGCTGGTTTCCCTCAGGACCCAACCTCTGCACACCCCACCCCTCCAAGATGGCTCACCCTGGCTGGAGACAAACTGGGTCAGCGTCAGGGAACAGGCAGCGTGCCCAGCCTCCTGTGTGCACTCCTCCGTGGACTGCTCCCGAGAGCCTGTGGGCAGGAAGGGAAAAGCTGCAGGTTCAGAAAGCAAGGTAATCACGGGTTAAGGTCAGAGAAGGTCAGGACATGAGATCTAAATCCAGGGACTCAACAGTCCGTAAAACTTGTGCTTTCTGGAAACCTGGGTCACATAGAGACACCGCATTCTTGGCTTATAGAACGCACAGCCTTTAAAGTGCTGAGATGCTTTGCAAGTCCCCAGGCTAACCATGTGGAAGACAATGTTCTAAAGCTCATCTGACCCTGCAGCTCTTTTTGGTCATGCCTTCTGGAACACGGGGAAATTTCAAGCTCTCCCATGGCCAGCTTGAGCCAAGGGAGAGAAAGCTGAGAACCATGAAAAAAACAGGGCGAAACCGGAAGACCTGAGTCTCCATCCTGGTTGCAACACTTGACTGACTGTGTGACCTTGGACAAGTCACTTATCCTCTGAGTTTTTCTTATCAAATGAAGGCAATAATAGCCACTTCACAGTGTTATAGCAGGTTTTAAAGGATGCCAGCTGAGCAGAGTGGGAGATGCAGAGAGGGCACTCGCCTTTGTTTAAGGGTGGTCAAGGACGTAGGCATGATCCTCTGATCTGCAGAGAGGGGACTTCCGTTCTAAGGGCATTGAGCCACGGTGGCTGAGACTGCGGCTGGGCAGTGGGTCGGGGGCTTTTTGGGGCGAGGCAGCCAGTGAATGACCACAGCCTTGGGGCAGTCCGCTGAGGGCTCCCTCCAGCCCTCCCGCCCCCGGCCCCCTCCCGCCCCCGGCCCCCTCCTACCTGCTTTCTCCCTGGCCCGCCCAGCGCCTGCCACACGACCACAGGCCACACACAGCCGGTGGCTGCAGCGGGGACATTGCCAGTGGGTGTTGAAGAGTCCATGGTGGCAACGGCTGCAGCAGCGTGGAATGCCTGGGTTGTCCTCTGTCACAGCTGGCCCCTGGCCCGCTGAGCACAGAGGGAACAGGGTCAGAGGGTGAAGGCAACAGGCCCCATTGAAAGGCTTCACATGAGAAGGATCCAGGCAGGGGCAGAACAGGGAGTAGCTTCCATGGAAGACCCCTGTGCCCATCCGCCAGAGAGAGAATGGAGGCAGGCTCCTTGACAGCTACCCCCTGCTTACTCCACAGCCCCTCCAGAGGCTCCCCGAAGAAACCATCCTCTCCAGCAAACACTGCCAGGGACAGTGGAAGCCCTGGCTCCACCATTCCTGCCCCACACCCAGCCCTGCCCCAGGGACTTCCCCAGTGGCCCTGAATTACTAATCCACACCACTTCTAGCACATTCTTTCCTCCACCTCCTTCCCTCCAAGCCCTACATGCTGCCAGAAATGGTAACTATGCTCAGCTGACACTTCCTCCAGGGGACTTTGTTGTTGTTTTGAGACAGTGCCTCACTGTCACCTAGGCTGGAGTGCAGTGGTGTGATCCCAGCTCGCTGCAGCCTCCTTCTCCTGGTCTCAAGTGATCCTCCTACCTCGGTCTCCCGAAGTGCTGCGATTACAGGTGTGAGCCACCACACGCAGCCAGGAGTGGGGTTTTTTAAGAGCCAAGTATCAGACTCAGCCCTTGGTAGGTGGAAAAGGTGCCAGGGAGTTCACTTCAACAAACGTCTTGCCTTTGGGTGCAGGGGACTCAGAGGTGGTCAGGACTTGGCCCTGCCTTGCAGTACTCACATTCTGGGTAGGGAGATGGACCCATAAATACGGCAATGACCGTGGCACCATGAGGTGGGTGCTGGAGATGGAAAATGCCAGGGAAGGGTGAGGATGGGAATGCGGGGGAGCTTCCCGGGAGGGCCCCAGAGGATGAGTAAGTTTTCATTCAGCAGGTAGGCAGGGAGGAGCAGGGCATTCCAGACGCAGGAAAGCCAGTGCCAAGGCCCAAGGGGATGACAAGCTCCAGGGAGCCGGGAAGGGAGATGGGTGGCGTGTGTGCCGGGAACCCAGGCTGGGAGTGGTGGGAGCCAGCAGGGAGCCAGCTGAAGACACGCCAAGGAGCCTGCCCTGTCTGGGTCAAGAGGGAGCCCTGAGGGTCTCCACCGAACAGCAGACCGGCAGCCAGGGGCTGTGTGCTTACGAGGAACTCTCTCAGCTGGGAAGGGCGACGCCAGTGAGCGCCTGGAGCCAGAGGAACCTTAGGCCAGGTCCTGCCAGCCTTCCAGGCCCAGGAGCTTCACCTGACCCCACGAGCCCTCAGGAGCTACCCCACCTCCCGGTGCCTTGCAGATACTTGGCACTTGTTCTTGTTTTCCCAAAAACTCCCAGAGAACTGGGCCGTACCCAGTTTGTCACCTTCCTGATGTCCCCACCCAGGCCTGGAGCTCTTCTGAGGTTGCCTGAGGTCTAGGAGCCGGCAGTGTGTGTGGGGCCAGGGAGGGACGCCTGGGACTCCCCACACAGTACAGACCCCAGGCAGACCCAGGAGGTCCTGCTCACCTTCACGCTGGGCCCAGGCAAGAGCCTCCCGCTCCCTCCTCAGCAGGCGGCACAGTCGGTCCCCCAAGCCACTAAGCAGGTGCTTGGCGAGGCCCGTGCTGAGCTGGCCGTTAGGGCTGCACCCTGGGTCTTCCTCAGAGCTGGAGCTGGCGGCTGTGTCTTCCTCTGGCTGTGGCTCCCTTCCCAGAGGCGATCTGGACAGAGGGCAGGGGAAGGTGAGGAGGGAGGCCTGGGCAGAGGGCGCTGGAGGCATCCAGGGTCAAGGGCTCACCTCCGCACTTACTGAGAGTGGTAGGCAGGCCCTCCTTCCTCTCCAGATGCCTGGGCACAACCTTGGCATGGAGCCAGTTTTGCAGAGCGAGCCAGGCATGGTACGTCCTGAAGCCCAGGGTCCTGGAGACTGGCCTGGCCATCGTGGGGTCCTGAGGAGACAATGTGGGAGGTGAGGAGTCAGAGTTACCTGGGCTGCTGGGAACCTCATCCCCCACCTTAGCACCCTGCCTGTCCACACACAGAGCCAGCCCAGCCTCGCCCCACGTCTCTGAAGTCTAATTCAGAACTAGCAGGAGTGGACCAGGCAGCTGGAAGGCTCGAACACCAGGCTGAGCAGGGAGTCTGAGGATGCCCTGGCACCGGGCCGGCAGCTGAGGGAAGAGGTTGTCTGGTGTGTTGCACCCAAGGCTTTGGGCAGCTGGGGCGATCGTCCTAACACAAGCACAGGATCCAGCCAGTGTAGACTTTGGATAGCTCCACTGTGGGTTTGGTGATGCCGCTGACCACTGGCTGCGTGACAGGAGGAGACAATCCCAGCGTGGACGGAGAGTGCTGGAAGGTGAGAAGGCCGGAGTGTTTCAACACAGGCCACAGGTGCAGTAACCCAAGAAGACGAAGGGGCCAACAACTTCCCAGCCAGGGCAGAGGCCTGGGAGGGCACAGCAGGCCCATGCCAGGTGCAGGGGCATTTGGACAAGGCCATGGAGAGTCCTGATTCACACCCAGCCATCCAGGAAGCTGAAAAACTGAAGTGCTCCTGAAGAACTGAGGCTCGGCCGGCAGTGCCAGGGCCCTCCATGAGGGGCGCCGTGTGGCAGAGGACTCCAGGGTGTGCCCAGAGCCCTGTAATACTGGCAGAGTCCAAACTGAGTCTCCAGCTCCATCTGGCCGAGAGAGCAGCTGTTCCTGGCCAGGACAAGGGATCCTTCAGGACAGGCCATCCCCAAACAGGGATTTGTGGGATAAGCAGTCATTGCAGTGAACATTTCTTGAGAGTTCACTGGGTGCCAGGAATTCTTCCAAGCTCTTGCCGTGAATTATTCTAGCATTTAACTTTTGCAGCAGTCTTCCTGGGGCAGGTGCCATCTTCAGCCCCACTTTATAAATGAAGTAACTAAGGCCCAGAGAGGTGAAGCAACTCACCCGAGGTCACACAGCTACCAATCAGCAAAGTCAGAGACTAGGCACTCTGGCTCCAGAGCCATGCTCCGACCCATGTCATTATACTGTCACCAACACACCAGGGTTTGGGAGGAGACGGAGATAGAAGCCACTTGCTAGAAGGCTCTGACCTGGAGATGCTGAGGAAGGCCTAGCAAGCCATCACGATCCAAGCTGTGGTCCACTCACAAAGCCTATGGAACCCCCCAACGTGCGAAGCCCCAGCCCCAGCTGTGCCCTCCCATGCAGGGCCTGCAGCCCCTGCAGGTCCCCTTACCTCTCTGGTCATCTTGCCGTCCCGAATCTGCCTTGTTCCCTACTGATGTGTCCCGGACCTCCTGCCGACCCCCGGCCCCCTGTCCTGCAGTGCCTGGGAAAGGGTCCGGTGGCCGCTTGGGGGCTGGGCTGCCCACCGCTCCCAGGACTTCGGGGCTGCCTGCCCTCTTGAGGGTCCGGAGCCGAGCAGCTGGTTTCTCCTCAACCTCAGGGCAGCCGCGTGGACATTCAAACTGCTCGGAGTGCCGGGTGAGCCATGTCTTCTTCAGCTTGGTGTGGTGGCTTGTGGGGCAGGCCCTGGGGCCAGAGGCCTTGTTCACTTCCTCGCTGGGTTCGCTGGCTCCACTGGCACCCCCCTCCAGGTCCTCCTGGCACTTCCCACAAGGGCCAAGACCCCCATCTTTAGTGGGCAGGTAGGTTGAGTAGCAGCCCCCCTGGGCAACAGGCGGCTCGGGAGAGGGACACCTTGGTGTGGCTGGTGGCCCCAGGTGGTACCCAAGGCTCCCACTGCCTGGCCCAGCCCAGACGTTGCCAAGAGTATGAACGAGGCCTGGGGCACAAGTGGGCCAGGGGGTCCGGGGCACAATGTCTGGCTGCCCCAGGAAGAGTGGGCAAAGATTCTGCTGCTGGCCAGCCCCTGTCTCTCCATCCCTCGGGTGCAGTGAAGGGCATTCGGCCTCCCCGGCTCTCTGCAGATGCCCACCAGGGGTTAAGCCCAACACCCCAGGTTCCACAGCTGCCAAGGGCTCCTTTGCCAACCTGAGAATGCTCGAATCCTTGTGGTAAAAGCCCTAAAGGGAGGAGAAAGGGTTACGCTCGGGCTGACTTGGGCTTCTGGTGCCTAAAAGGACAGGCAGAACTGACAAGCAAGGATGGTGAGAATACTGAAGGTCCCACATTCTGATTAGTGGATGGCACTGCTCTAGGTCTCTGGAGCGCCTCTGCCGCTGTCCTGGCAACCCCACATCCTCCCCCAGGATTTCTGAGGCTTCCCCGAAATCTAGCACTAAAGGGTGAACGCCGGGCACAGCCAAATGGCATCCCGGGTGTGTTCAGGCTGTTTGGTGTCCTGTGCCATACTGCGTTTTAAGTCTTTTAAAATCTCATCCCTGGGAGTGGGAGTAGTCTATGGGGGAGGTGCCCTAGACACGGGCCATGGGGTCCCCTGCACATCCTACGCTCAGATAGAGTGGCCTTGCCAGCCTGCCCATCTCCTCCCAGGAGAAGCCATACATTCCAAGGCCAGAGTTCCCAGGACCTTATCCTGGGCAGACAATGGGTGAGTCAGCGGCTGCAATGACCTGAGGGGAGGGGAGGCTTAAAGATGGAGCTTCTCATGGGAAGGCTTGCTGGGGTTGGCTGTGGGACCTGGGACAGCTCCGAGCTGATGGACACCTCTACCTTGGTGCTGCCTTCCCTTTTTATCACAGTGGAAGGGCAGCTTGGGGACCACCCGAGCTACTTGGCAAGGCCAGAGCCCCAGGTACCCTCTCTGCCCCTGAACTCACCTTGCCACCTAAGCCGAAGGCAGAGGGCACTTTGGGCTGGCCCCCGGAGTATACCCAGGGGTGCGGGGCCAGTGGCCAGTCACGTGGCTGCTCTGGGGGCAGGCCAGACACTAGGTAGGGTGGCAAGCATGTGGGCACCCAGAAGGGGGCTCGCTCCAGGATCTTGGTCTCCAGAAGGAAAGGGCAGTGCCAGGGCCGGAAGGCTACGGGGTCACTCTTGAGATGACCACCACTAGGTTCAGGCATCAAGGGGCCACAGCGAGGTGGGCACGCTGGCCCGCAGAATGGCAGTGGATGGGCAAGCATGGCCTCCTTCCAGCGCAGTCCCTCTTTGCTGCCCAGCCAGCTGGCCTTCCTCTCCCCATTCTGGGTGCTCTCACCCTCCACAAGTTGGAGATTGTCGTTGGTGCCCTGTGGGAAGCCAGGGGTAAGCCAGGAGTCTGGGGTGCTCAGGACGCCCCTCCAAAACGGAGCAGGCTCTCCCAGACACAGCGGTCCACGGTGCAGGCCATCTTGAGGTGGGGTGCCTGGCTCCTGTCTCACGATGCCGTTCTCTGGGGCCGTCTTCTCCCAGGTTGGGGTGCCCTTCAGGAAGCTGGGCGTACTCTCCATCACTCTCCTGCCCTCATGGGGCTCTCCCAGAGTGGGGGGGGTCCCTGGAGCATAACCATCAAAGCATGAGCTTCTGGGGCACATGCCCCAAGCACCTTACCGCCTGCCACAGAGTGGGCACCGCCCTGGCAGAAACAAGGCAACTCAAACCAGTAAGGCAAGTGCCAACCCACAGCTGGGCACCATGCTGCCTCTTCACATGCAGCCTGACGCATCTTGCTCCTTCAGTGTGGGAATATCACCTCTTCCCCAAATGCCACCTGGGCCAGCACCCCTCAGCAGAGGCTGCCATTGCTAGTCGGACACCTCCTGGCCTCACTGGGCTTGAAACCTGCTCGAGCCATGAGGGAGGACAGAAAGGGAGGGCACTGGACTTGGAAAAGGGCTGGATCCTGGCCTTGACTGTCCTGTACTGTGTGGCCTTGGACAAGTCATGTCACTCCTCTGGACCTCAGTGTGCCCTTGAGGCTTGGGTCACATCTCAGAAGATTCTCCCCGTCCTGCAATCCGTGGTTTTGTGAGTGCTACTAGCCCGACCCTAGCCCATAACCCCAGCCAGGCTTGTAGCTGTGGGAAGTGAGGGCCTGGCAGGCTGGAGTCATGGGGAGGGCTGCCAGCCAGGGCTGCTGGCTGTGTCTCTCCCTACACCTGGGCGGCCCTGAGTCAGCCTCTTCCCAGAGCTCTGCAGTTTCTCGGCTTCTCAAGCAGAGTCCCAGGACAACTCCCGGGGCTAGGATCTCCACCCTGGCCCCCAGCGGGAAGAGCAGCGCGCCAGCACAGGGGAGGGGGACTAAGAAGCCTCAGCTGGATGGGTCAAGCTGCCCTAGCCCAGCCAGCAGTGCCAGTGTAGCCGCCACCGCCGCTGGAAACTTCAGCCCGGCGGGGAGTGGGGAGGGAAGGAGGCGGGGAAAGCGGGCTGGGCCCCAGAGAGAGGCAAGGGAGGGAAAATTGAACGTGCGTGCAAGGGACCAGGATGACAGGTGGCACTAGAGCGGCAGCGCTCTCTTGGCACGGTCTCCTCCACCAGCTCGAGGAAGCCCCAGGCGGGAGGTGACGGAGCAGTGGCAGAGGGCGCCCAGGTTTTCTGGAGCCACTGCTCCACCGTGGTCTGGCCCTGTCGGGCATCCTAACTTTCAGGTGTCAGAATGGGTGGCCCAACCCAGAGGGGTTTGGGGAGCTCACTCCCTGCGGGCACCACACTCGGCTCAGAAAACCCTTGCCACAAGTGTCCCCAAACTACGCGCTTCTGTCGCTTACCTGGGCTTCACCGGCCAGTCGCGGCCCGGGCGGTGGCGGTCGTCGTGGCCGGCACTGGGCGCCTGCTCCCCATGGGCGGTCTCCGGGGCCTCCCGGCCGGCGGGCAAGAACGCTTTCTCCCGCTCGGTCTGCTCAGCGCGCTCGCGCTCTCCTTCCCCCGGGGCGGCGGGGGCGCTCTAGGGCCGCAGGTTGGAGGGGTCGGACTCCGGGATCTGCAGGATGCGGCACACGGCGCGGATCGGCCGCACCAGCTTCTGGGCCGAGGCCGTGGGTTGCGCCATGGGACGCCGAGACTCCGTGCTGCGCCGCGGGGAGGGCCGGGCCGGGGCTAGGGAGCGGGTGCCCCCGGAGGGAGAGAAGGCGCCGGGCCGGGGGGAACACGCGCCCCGGGTCGGAGATGGCCAAGTGGGGGGAAAGGCCGAGGGGCCGGGGAAGGGGGTCGTGCCTGGATGGGGGCCGATCCCGGGACCCAGGAGAGAGGCACCGGCTAGGGCGCAGCACCGCGCAGCGCGGCTAATGGAGGAAGAGCGCGGCGGAGAGCGCAGCAGGACCTCTGATCGCCATCGCCAGACGCGCAACTGAGAGTGGGGAAGCTGCTCCGCCGGTTTCCTCCTCCAGCACCCTGCGGGAAACAGGAGCCCGTGATTCGGCGGCCGCGTCTGGGCCTGCCCCCTCCCGGGCCCCGGGGGCTTCCGCCAACGCCCCGGCGATGCCACCGGCTGCGCACGGGGAGAATGAGCCCTTTGTTCCCCCTCCCCCCCGCGGCACCCGGGCGCCTGCCGAGAGAGGCTCCCCCGGGGCAGCGTGCCAGCTTCCCAGCCGCCCCACCCTCCCGTGGGCCCGGCCCCGGAGCCTGGCAGGCGGGCGGCACCCCCACTATAGGTGCCAAGCCCGGAAAACTGGAGCAAAGGGCGGGAGGGGCCGGACCAGGCCACGGTGGGCGGGGTGCCCCCCAGGGTGCTAGGGTGGGGCGGCTGGGAGGGGGCAGCGCCAGAGCTGGCAAGGGCAGTCGGGTTCTCACGGGTCAGTGATGGGCGCTCTGGCCCACGCCAGCCGGACTGTGCCTGCCTGGCCACTGGGTCCTGGTCCTCTCCAGCTCTGGCCCATGGCACGCCCCACTGGCCTGTGTCTGTATTGCCTCATCCTCACCTGGCCAAGCGGCTCTTTGCCATCTTCCACCCCAAACCCTTCCCAAACCCCTTCCAGAGTTCAAGGGCACAAAGGGTTGTGGCCTAGGACCTCTGGGAGGGCCTGGGCTTGGGTCTGTCCCTGGTCTAAGGGTCTTGATTTCGCCAAATGTCTGGAGAGGTCATGGGCCAGGATGAGCTCCAACACTGGCCCCAGACCCGGGTCTCTGAGGGTCTGCTTATCCCCAGGGTTCCTGGTGCTTTCAGGCCCGGCGCTGGAGAGGTGCCCATGGGAGTGGCTCCCAGGAGAGCGCAGAGAGGAGGAGAGGAAATGGAAAAGCAGGGCACCCTCCACCCGAGGAAGCATCCCGGCTCCTCTGCGGGGGTGGTTCCAGCGCAGACACAAACAGACAGATTCAAACACACACAGACAGATTCAGACTCACACAGAAACCCACACGCCCAACGGGTGCTTCCCTTCCCCTCAGGCACCCACCTCCCACCCTCAGCTCCCCTGCCTCCCTGCCCCTTCGGAAGGCTTCCTTGGCCTGCCTGGGACCAAAGCTGTACCCCCTCTTTCCCATCCCATGAAAGTGATGGGTTCTGGATACCTCTAGCTTGGTCCCCAGTCACACCATTATCCCTACAGAGGAGAGCCCTGAAGAGCCAGAAGCCTTCCTCCTAAGGATGAGCAAAGACCTGGAGCCTTCTACCAGTTGAGAAGAGTGGGGTCGTGGGGAGAGGGGGCCTAAAGCAGCTAGCACTGGACAGGACTAGGGCCGTGTTGGCATCGATTCAGCCCACCCCAGGCCTCCCCCCAGAGGCCAGTTCTGTGGCAGAGCAGGCTGGTAGGGGTTGTTTACATGACTGAGTTAGTAACACTCCCTTCCTCCCCAGCTCCCCTGGGGGTGGCAGGGACCTGAGTGTGCCAGGGGAGCTGCTTGTAGAGGGTCTAACATGGACTGGAGGCCCCAGGCCCTGAGGCCCAGCCTCACTCCAGCTGGCTCCAGGGGTGAAGGTGAGGGGCTGGGGTGTGCCTGTGGTCCCCCATCTGTGTCCTCTGGCCTCCCTCCTCAGCAGCTGAAGCTTGTGGGAGCGCCAGGGGGAGATTCCTGCGGCTTGGGGCCTGGAAGAGGCCAAGATGGGCGCCTGCGCAGTCCAGAACCCTGAGGGCCTATCGCTGACAACCCCAAAGGGGATGGGGACTATCCCAGGGGAGGGGACAGATCCTCCCACCCCCAGTTTTCATGTCTGCTTTGTCAGGCCCTGGTCCCTGGACTAGAGCAGGGCTCTAGGGGACAGGCTCCTGAAAAGCCCAGGGGCTTGTGGGGACTTGCAGGGTGGGAGGAAAGACCTCTTCCCCACCCTCGCCAGCTCCCCATCCCACTTGAGAACCCATGCCACAGGCCCACGGAGTCCTTGTAGCTGGCTGTTCTGTGCCTGAGGACGGAGCAGAGCTGAGGAGACACACAAAAGACACAAACACAGAAGGAAAGCCACACGGTGCGTGGACACAGTGCCAGACTCGTGGACAAAGGCAAGCTGACCGGCACCCCCAGCCACGCGTGGGCCCAGCCCCAGCCCCGCACCGACCCCTGGTGCGCTGACACACACACGCTCACTGACACACGCTTGTGCTGACTGACACAGCAGCGCTCACGAGCCAGTGGCCCTCCTGCCATCCCCAGAGCCCCTTACCTGGGCAAGCACAGTGCCCCCGGGCAGAGCAGCCCCCGGCCCAGGGGAGGGCAGCAGGCGGGGGCGGGGGAAGGAGCCCCGGAGAGTCAGGCCAAGCTGCCACTAATCCGGGCGGGGAGAGGGGGGGCACCCACGTCAGAGCGGGGACTGCCGGGTGGAGGGCATCTGAGGACATCCCCTCCCACACACGCGGCCGTCTGGGCACCTAGCCCTGCTTCCCCAGCCCCTCCATCCTTCAGACAGCTGAGGCTGGCCTCCCCCCACCCCCCCCACCCTGTGGCAACGCCTGGGGGGGCATGGGGGAGGGGGAATACCATGCGAATTCTCCTGAGACCCGCAGTGGGGAGGAGGGGAAGGGAAGTGTGGAGATGCGTTTGGAACCAGGAGGAAGCTCCGCAGCAGATGCCGCCCTCCCCTCTCGCCCACCCACCTACATCCCTGACCTAATTCCTCTTCTCAGTCCAAACCTCCCAGCACGCCTCCCCCCCACCTCCTCTCCCCTCCAGGTTACCCCCACAAGCTACCCACCCGGGGAGAGGAAGCCAGCTCCACTCTGCCTTGGGCTTGGGACCTTTGTGCCTAGCTGGAAACACTAACTGTGGCCCCCAGGACTTCTCCAGCAGCAGAGAATCCTTCTCCTGCCTGGGCATCTGCCCCCTACCCAGCTCCTGAGACCCCCAGTCCCTGAAGCTGGGTAGAGGATGGAGCCAGAGCCTGAGTGCTACCTCCTTAACCCCCTCAAGGTGGGGGGCAGTGCCAGCTAGGATGCCCCAACCCAGCCTGGGTCAGAGCTGTGTCAGAACTAGAGGCTAATCAGTGGCAGCTAAAAATACAGCCAGTGTGTGGAGTGCACATGGAGTTGGAGGTGGGGAAGGGGACCAGGACACGGAGGTCCCCAGGCCGAGAAGGTCAGTGACGGGGCTGAAGACGCAGGGAGGGACAGGAGCCACCTGGAAGCGCCTGGCAGTGGGTGGGGAGGAGAGAGAAGAGAGGGGCAAACAGGAAGGGCCATCTGCACCCAGAAAGCAGTGGGGAGATGGAGGAAGCCCTCAAAAGCAGATGAGCTGTAGACAGATGAGGAGTGAGGCCAGGGCGCAAACCAAGTTGGGTAGGGGGCCACACCCAGGGGAGGTGAGCAGCTCTAAGAGGGCTGGCTGTGGTAGCTTCGTGTCCCCACCTTCGTGCCCTGATCCTGCTGGGGGCCCACTGGCTGGTGGGGAGGAGAGGGTTGGGGAACCTGGGCAGGCTGGTGTGCAGCCTACTCTTCCTCGAGAGGCCAGGCCACAGTGGGTAGAGGGTGAGACAGGAACCCCCTCCAGTGTGTGACCAGGCTGGGCAAAAGTGAGGTCCAGGGGTTCTCAGAGGGGCAGGGTCGGCTCTCAGGGAAGTCCAGTTGGCAACCAGTGGCCTGAGCCTTCAGGTCACATGCATGCTCGCCCAGAAATGCCCCAGAACTTGAACTTCTTGTGGCTCCTTCCCCTCTGGCCCCGTCACGTGTTGGAATTCATACAACTGCAGTCCGCCGCTCACCTGCGGTCCGCTGCTCACCAAACCCATGTTCTAGGGGGCTTGCATGTTCAACGCTTTGCGGTGGGCCCCAGGCAATGCAGGGCACAAAGGCGGAAATCACAAGGACATCCCACACCCCCCTCCGCCCCCACCTCCCCCACCTCCCCAACCCAGAACTCATGCTCACTGTGTGCATTTGTTCTTTCACCAGCAAGAACTCCTCCAGGCCTCACAGGTGTTGGCTCAGTGCTGGGCGCTGGGGGATCTGGGCTTGTTCGTGAATGATTACCAGATGCTCCCAGTCCTGCCCTGGGGCAGGCAGGAGAGCTTCACAGACAGGTCAGAGAATGAGCAGGACTTCACCACCCAATCGCAAACTCACAAAAATATTTCACTTCCGTTAGACCTTTCGTTCGGGGCTGAGCTACAACAGTGTGTAAAATACACGTGTTCTTTGTGAAGTCACAATACAGTGGGGGAGGAAAGGTAACACGCTCAAGGCAAAAGCAGAAGTCTGTGCAGGAACAGAGGCGGTGAGGTCCAGACAGCAAACCGCTTCCACGGGAGGGAGTGCTGGCAGAGGGCTTCCCAGAGAGACATGTCTGAGCGGGGTTCTAAGGGCAAGGGGAAATAGGATACAATGGGATGGTAGAGGAAGAGCATGTCAGAGGTCAGTATGCACGGGCCACACGGAGCCAGGAGACAGCCTGGTTGATGAGGTGGCAAGGACAAGACATCAAGAGCTCTGCCAAGGGGCTCGGGTGGCCCTGTGGTCCTCTCCAAACACCTGTCCTAAGAAGGAGGGTAAGTGAAGCCCCCACCCCAGTGAAATCTCCCTCACCACCACACATCAGGCCTCTCCCTAGCTGTTTCCTTTTGCTTTGTTTCGTTTTGCCATTCATCACACGCCCTTCTGGGTTTGTTTTTCCTTGAGATGGAGTCTTGCTGTGTCGCTGGGCTGGCGTGCAATGGCACAATCTCGGCTCACTGCAACCTCTGCCTTCCGGGCTCAAGCGATTCTCATGCCTCAGCCTCCCGAGTAGCTGGGATTACAGTCACGAGCCACCATGTCTGGCTAATTTTTATATTTTAGTAGAGACGGAGTTTCACCGTGTTGGTCAGGCTGGTCTTGAACCCCTGACCTTAGGTGATCCGCTTGCCTTGGCCTCCCAAAGTGCTGGGGTTACAGGTGTGAGCCACCGTGCCTGGCGCCCCTCTGGTTTTGTTCCCTTGGTCTGGGTATGTGGATCCTGCCAGCCCACCTCTATCAATGCAACTCCCAGGCAGAGGTGCATCAGGACTCAGGGTCCCTGACTCCCAAGCAGCATGATGGTAGGCAAGGTGTTCTGGCTCCAAGCCTCAGTTTTTCATCTGTAACATGGGTATAACCCTATGGGTACAGTGGCTCATGCCTGTAATCCCAGCCCTTTCCGAGGTCAAGGCAGGTGGATCACTTGAGCCTTGGAGTTCAAAAACAGCCTGAACAACATGGGGAGACCCCATCTTTAAAAAAAAAATACAAAAATTAGCCAGGTGTGATGAACAGCACCTGTACTTTTAGCTACTCAGGAGGCTGAGGCAGGAGGGTCCCTCAAGTCCAGGAGTTCAAGGATGCAAGGTACTATGACCGCCCCACTGCATTCTAGCCTGGGCGGTACAGTGAGAACCTGTTCTAAAAAATGGATATAGTCCCTACCTGACAGGCTTGTTGGGAGGATTCAAGGAAATCATCTCTGTAAAATGCCCAGTACCAGGTCAGGCACACAACAAATACTTCACACGTTAGTCTCCGTGTCCTTGCCTGCCAGGCAGAAATCATCTCCCTCACTCTGGTACTGCATAGCAGTTACGTGCACAGACGCTGGAGACAGACTGCCTGATTCCAAGCCCTTCTGCTACCTACTAGCTATGTGACCTTGAGCAAATCACTGGCCCTCTCTGTGCCTGTTTTCCTGTTTGTAAATGGAGACTCTTAAGAGTAGTACGTACCCCCACAAAGATTGTTATGAGGATTAAATTAGTATATGCTAGGGCCTTAGAGCAGTGTCTGCGTGGGCGGCCACACTCTGGGCGCCAGCCGTCACTCCCCTTGCAGCGTCTGGCATGTTGTCTGGTACCTGCTCGAGGCTCAATAGAGATTTTTTGAATGAATTAATGGAGATAAGACAACCCCACAATGCAAAGACAGGCCATGGTAGGATGGCAGCAAGCACCCATATGTGAGGAGCTAAACCACCGCAGCAGATTACGAGCCTCCCCCAAATAAAACCCAGATAATCCCCACACCAAGAGTTAATCCACTCTCTGAGGCCACTCCAGGTTACTACCCCATTTCCCCTCTTCTCATCCCACACTCTCACCCACCTCTTTGCTTAATCAAAAGCAGGGAGGAGGAGCAGATGTGGCGGTGGCAGAGGGGCACACCCCAGGCATCATGACGAGACCAGCATCAGCATCAGGGCAGGAGAGGGCAGAGCTGGGTACCCAGTGGCCCCAGGGATTGGAGGAGGGGTTGGAGTGGAACCAGCCAGGCAAAGAGCCTTGGTCTCAGGAGAGCAGAGGAGACTCCTTGCATGGGGCAGGCCAAGGACCAGTGACCACAAGCAGCAGGGAGGGACACTGGAGGCTGTCCAAGTTCCGCCAGGCCCAGTAGGGCGAGGCTCTGGCCAGTCTCCCAGCCCCACCCTTCTTGACCTGGAAGCCGGGGGCAGCCCAGATCCTGGCTGCTGCTGCCCTCTCGTGGCCACTCCTCAGAGGTGCAATGCTACCCCTGCTGTTACCTGAGTGTTTACAGAACTGGATGTCCCCAGAGCTGCCCCAGGGGCCCCCTTATTCCAGGCTCCTGGAGGAAATACTCCCAAGGACTCCCCTGCCTAGCTTGACCTCCCTATGGGACTAACGTGCTGCCCCGAGCCCTCGCCTGCCTGGGCTCCCACTGGTTTCTCTACAGCTGTACCTTTCTGGCCAAAGCCTCTCCTCTCTGGTTCTGACCTGTCCTCTGGACTGGTCCCCCCACTTTCCCATTGATGCTCTTGGAGCGCCCCAAGAGTTTTTTCATGGAATCACATGCTGCATCACAACGCTCTGTCAATGGCTCTGTCTCCTCCAGAGGACTGGGGTTCTTCAACCTTAGACCTAGGCTGCGACTGGGCTGTTGAATTTCAAGGGTATGACGTCAGCACTGGGAATAAGACTCAGGAGAAACAGAACCCCTTTATGTATTTATTTATCAAAACGTTCGCAAACCTGACCTCACTCACCAACACACACACACACACAACCAAGATACACACACCAGGCCTTATGAAAGGCTATCAAGTACTTAGAAGGACAGGAAGGAATGAACACACCCAGGTAGACTTTTGGTTTCATTTGCAGGAGTTCCGGGAGGGCTCTGGTCCCACAGTCAGAGAAGGAGGAGGCAGAGCAAGGCAATAAATAGAGTGCTGGCCTAGCCTGCTTTGGTACATCATGGTGCATCCTGCCTGCGGCCTTGGCAGCATCTGCTCCCAGCCCTTAACCATCAGCAGGAGCAAGGAGGGCGGGGCGCAGCGGCCGGTGCAGGCAGGCCAGATGGGCAGCCAAAGGTCTCTCCAAATATCCCCAGAGCCCTGCAGGGCACGAGGTAAGAACGGGCCAGATGCAGCAGACCCTAGCTGTCCATGTCTGAGGGCACAGTCTTTTTCCTCGTCCGAACCTTTAGGGAGCGCGAGGTGCCCTGGGAAGAGAGGAGGCCCAGCATGAGGGTGTGGGGAGCGCCAGCACAGCCCCCCTGCCTCCTCCTGCCATCCTCCCGCACTGACCTCCCGCACCAGTGGCTTCCTCTTGATCACACGCAGGCTCTGGCTGCGGCTCAGGGGCTTCTCTCGGGGCCGGGCTGGCATCCGGGGGACCGCCTCAGTATCTGACCAACAGTCATCCTCCGTGTTGCTGTCCTGCAGGCCCCCGTCCCGGTACCCTGTGAGGAGGAGGCAGTGAATGCTTGTGGCCAGGCCAGCCCTTCCTCTAGCTCTGGGGCAAGCCAGGGTGCACATGAAGGAAGCCATCCCTCTTGGCATGGCCCTGGACCCCTCTGTCCACTCACCAATGGGTGGCCTCCGGTGGAGCACCTGGTCCTCTGGGTAGAGGGCATCCTGGTAGGCAGGGGCAGGTGCATCGGGGATGGAGCGAAGGTCCTGCATGGAGAAGCTCCGCAGCCTGCCAGCCAGCGCCCCCTGACTCTGCAGGGGTATGGGGGAGAGGCTTCAGCAGGGAGGCTGCCCAGGGAAATTGGCCAACCAACTAATCACTGGGGCTGAGATGCAGGACTGAAAACTGCTCAGCAAGCTCTGGCCCCGTGCCAGCGTGGCACCAACAGGAAACCAAAGCCAGAGAGCAGGCACTGCTGCTCACGCTCGGTGCCAGAGCCAGGAAGGAAGGTCTGACTTCAGCTCCACGCTTTGACCTTCTCATCCCTGCTCCCCAGCTTCCGTCTCTGGGCTCCCTGGCAGAGGAGCTGAATGGGCCCAAAAGGGCCTAGGGGTGGGACAGGGGCTGCTGGAGGGCCGGGGGCTCGTAGCACCTTGGTGGCAGCCTGCACAGCAGCCGAGGCGGCCATGTTGAGGCCCCGCTTCCCGAAGCTAAGCATGGTCTCGTAGCTGCGCTCCTTGGCCTGCACGAGGTATGCGTCGATCTCCTGTGGACCCAGTGGGGAGGAGAGCTCAGATGGACAGCCAGAGTCCCTTTCCTTCTGCAGGTTCTGAGAAGTCACTGGTTGTGGCGCCACCCAGCCCAGCCCAGCCCCACCTGGTGCCCAGGGGCTACAGATCTGGGCCACAAACACACACCAGGAGTAGGGCAGGCCACCTCAGTGAGCGGCCATGCTCCAGCTGCTGCCACCACTACCCCCAAACCAACTTCTGCCCTGAAAGGTCATTCATGTGCACCCCCACCTGATTATCCCAGAAGATGAGGCAGGCTGGGCTCTGCCAACCTCTGCAGCTCACCAGCGGCAGGACTGGGATTAGAACCCCAGTGTCCCCAGCATCCTAAATCCCAGGTCCAGGGCGCTTTCCCTCACACCCACCCCTAAGCCTCCCTTCCCACCTCCCCCTGGGGTACCTTCTCGTGGCGGGACAGGGACGGGTGGACAAACTTGCGGTAAAGCAGGCTGGCGCCCTTGGTGTAGGGCGAGAGCAGCCACAGCACAAAGGCCATCTTGATCTCATAGTAGAAAGGGAACCTGTCACAGCACAGGGGGCAGGGTGAGCCGAGGAGCAGGCTGGAGTGGGCCACCCCTGACCCTGGCCTGCGGCTCCTGCATCCATACCAGGAGATAAAAATGTCGGTGACGATCTCTGCTGCCATGAAGAGTGCAAAAACGATCCAGTACATCATCCACCGCACCTGCGGGGTGAGAGCGCAGAGGTCGCATGGGGCCTGCAGCACCAACTCCCATCCTGGCCAGCCCCGCCCAGAGATTCCAATGAGCCTGTCCAGCTGCATAGCTGAGCCCACACAGGGCTGGAGAGGAGCTCTGAGAAACTGCTGCTCATTCCTGTGCCTGCCTCCAATGGGCTTCACCCACAAGATCTTCCACAGGCACCCGATGGCCTGACCTCTATCTACACCCTCTCGAACAGGGTCCATTCTCTCTCCCTCCCCACTCCACTCAGGATGTGCCACACAACCTTGCCCCTGGAGGAGGGAGAGGCCAACTCAGAACCTCCCCTCTACCAAGTCCTACTACACACACCCAACCACCCACACTCACGTATTCACGAATGTTCTTGGTCTTCACAGCCTTATAGGAAGCATAAGCTGGATACAGCATCCCAAACACCAGCCTGGAAGAGCAGTCACCGGGAACATGAGGGGCCCCATGCCCCACTCCCACCCTGCCAGGTGGCCACTTCCCCCCACTGCGGTGCAAGGTGGCATTACCTACCTTGTTTTTCTCGCTTGGCTTGTACAACCCGTGCCTGAGTCAGAACCCTGGAGGCCACCTCCCCACCCTGCTGTTTACAAACATCCCAAGCCTGCCCAGGCCTGCACATGTGGCCCATGGGTGCCTGATGGAGCAAGAGGACAGCCACTCCACGAAGTGGGTGAGAACACCAGACTGTCCCCTCCCATGGGCATGCAATCAGGCCCAGGGCCACCAGACCTGGCACTGCCGGGCTGCAGACAGGGCTAAGTGAACCAGGTGTTGGAGTGCTCAAAGGTGAGGAGCAGGATGTGAGTCACGTGACTGCTCGATGGCAAGTAGGCACCTGGATTCTCCACCCACACCGTGCCATATCACCTTGTGTTTGCCAAGGAGCTGCAAGGTAGGCCTGTGGCCCTTGGCCCCACACATCTGTTTGCAGTGTGTGTGGCGTGTGGCAGGGGTCGTCCTCAGCCAACGAGGCTTGGTGGGGGCGGGGGGGGGGGTGTTGGTGGGGCGGGGAGCCTGCTGTGCCCCAGACACCGCCTGCAAGACCACAGGTCCGTTAACCCTTGCATGGAGTGCGGGAGGGTGGAGCTTGGAAAGTTCCCTCTCCCACCGCACGTCCCCAGCTTCCACCACAGGGGCGGGACGGCACCCCGGGGTAGAGGAGGTCTGAGGGCAGCCATACTCACACCACCAGGCGACAGATCATCCAGGACACCATCTTTCCGGCCTTGGGGACGAGGGCAGAACCCCAGGAAGCCGCCCAGAGGGTCGTTCAAGCAAGGGCTGGGACAAGGGGGTATCGGGGCAGTTGCGGGAAGCAGAGGGGCGGTTCAGCTGTCCCTCGGCTGAGGCCGAGCCCGCCGCCCACGGCCTCCGACTCTGCAGTTCAGAGGACCTGGAGAACGGTGAGACCTGGGGCAAAGTGGCCCCGGCGGGGAGGAAGCCGACTTGGGAGCGGGCGTTGGCGCGTACGCCCCGCGGCTGGGGCAGTTACGGCTCCGACCCGCCCTTCCTGACGCGGAGAACCCCGTGCTCCGCCCTCGCTGCTGGTCCCGCGCTGGAGCGGCAGGTCGCGGCCTCGCTCGTGCGAGTCGCCGCGGTCCCGGTGCACCCAGCCACCGGCACCGGCCTGCAGGGCGGAGTTTGCAACTCACTTGAAAGTTGCACGGAACCAAGTGCTGCCCAACCCCAGGGCTCCGGCTCACCACGCAAGCGCAGTGTGGTCCCAGAGGGGGCGGGGCGAGGTCACGGAGGCGAGAGGCCCGCCCCTTAAAGGGGCGATGTGCTACGGGACTTGCGCGTGGGGCCCACAGTAGAGTCGCCGTCCCAATCGGAAAGATTAGAGTGTGGGAAGCTGCAATAAAAAAGCAGGGGGAGTGCGGGGGTCGGGACACGAAGAAAATCGGGACTCCAGAGTTTTCGCGACCCTTCACTGGTTTTTCCCAGTGTCTTTCCTTCTCGCCTCGTTTTTCCCTGAGTGAAATGGGTAAAGGTATGAGATGCGGTTGGGGGATTATGGGAGGATCCCTGCAGGCTCGGGAAGGAGCTGGAAGGACGCTGGCTAAGCGCCCGCAAGCCCGGGTCTTACAGTAGTGGGTCCAGGAGGGAAAGCGGGGCGGCGTCCGGGAGAGGGAACTTGAGGCACTCTTCACCCCAGCGAGTTTCAGGGGTTCCCTTCGCTCTGGGATGCCCTTCCAGAGCCCTGACTCCGAGGTGGGCTGACCACGATGCTTTGAGACATTCTGGGTACAGCTCCCAGCTCCCAAGTTCCTTCACCAGAAGTTTGAAATTCCACCTATTCTTCTGAGCCAAGTTACACAAATATCCCTGGGCCCTTAACAGTAGCCTCAGCCATTGCTATTTTGTAGTGCGTGTTTGCACAAAAGGTCTTAATTTTGCAAGCATCCTTTTTACCATGTAGGAAATAGGACGCTCACTGGTAAAAAGTAACTTTCCCGATGTCACCCAATGTTTATTGCTGGCTGGTGGCTACATGCTTGGCTTGATCAGTCTTCTGAGGCATCAGCAGCTGCAGGCTGAGAGTGGCGCTGCAGACGGACGTGGAACCGGAGAAGTTCCTCTGGGAGGGAGGCAGACACCTGGAAGAAGGGAGAAGCCTCTAAAAAAGAAAGCAAGGGGGGGCGTCGTGGCTCACTCCTGTAATCCCAGCACTTTGGGAGGCTCAGGTGGGAGGATCACGAGGTCACAAGATCGAGGCCATCCTGGCCAACATGGTGAAACCCCGTGTCTACTAAAAATACAAAAATTAACCGGGCATGGTGGCACGTACCTATAGTCCTAGTTACTTGGGAAGCTGAGGCAGGAGAATTGCTTGAACCAGTGGGCAGAGGTTGCAGTGAGCCGAGATTGCGGCCCTTAACTCCAGCCTGGCGACAGAGTGAGACTCTATCTAAAAAAAAAGAAGAAGGCAAAAGTTGCTGCTTCTGCTTGCCCTGTGAGGTTTCATTCTTTATGACATCTTCAGCTTACTGCCTCAATTGTTCCCTCCGCAAATAGGGAGCACAGTGTTGCCCTGCCCTGCAGAGGGTGGGAGCAAAGCTGTCGGGGCATGTGGGGTGGAAACACAGGCAGTTACTGCTTTTTATTGGAGCCATAGTTAACGCCCACCAGCTATCGTAAGGATGGAAAAGGTAATGATGGGGCCAGGGAAAGGAGGCTTCCAGGGGGTAAATAAATGCACAATGATTATATGGTCTTAATTATTATCATCAGTTTTATTGGTATTTTTGGGTGTGAGAGCTAGCAGTGAAACAGGCCCACAGGAGAAACTCCCTGGAAGCCCCCATGTCTCCATCTCCTCTCTTAACCACCCCCTCACATTTACCCGTTCCCCTCACACACACACATTGGAGTCACCAGACAGGCCAAGGGCTAGAGGAACCCCTCTAAGGAAGGCCCCAGCCACTGTCCATCTCTAGGCACAGACACTGTTCTCTAAGTGAAAAGTGTCCTGGGTCCCCCTGAAGGAGGAAGGGTGTGATCCCCTGATGGTCTCAGGAGGAAAGGGACCTGATGACTCAGGAGCTCACTGCACATGTGAGCCTTGAGTCCTTTGGTGAGTCTGCAGAACTGTTCCTTTCCTCCGCTGCCTTTTGGGGCCACATGCCTGACCTCAGCATCACAGGCCTCTGTCTACCCCCATTCACTGGGAAACATTCCCTGGTCCCACCCAAAGCCCACTCAGCTGGGATGGTCTTCTGCATGGAGACTCCTGGTCCCAGTGCCTGTGCTTGGGAAATCTAGAGAAGAGATGTCAGGTCCTTGCTGACAGCAAGTCTCAGCATGGAGGGCAAGAGGCTGGCAGCTGAGTGCCACCCTCCCTGGCCTTGGCAGAGTGCATGGACCTTGCCTCTTGCAGCCTTTGGTCCTAAGCTGTTGACACAGTCACCCAGTTCCCCTGGGTTGCTAAGCAGCACTCTGGACGTGGACAAGCCCCAGGGCAGGTGACCCGGCAGACACACACAGAAAGCTGGGCACTCAGTGGCCGAGGGAGGAGAATGCCTCCCAACCCTCAGAAGAGCTCCCCCTACGGGGTTAGCAGCTGTCAAAGTGATATTTATCTTTCTACTGGGCAGCAGAATGCCAGCATGTCTGGGAGACTCAACCTACTTACCCTGGCAACCTCTCCCAAGCACAGGATAAGGGCCTATTTCCCATTTGAAAAAGGACAGCCCTCCCCAGGATGATGGAGGTGCCTGCTAAGCCAAGAGCATGTTTAGGGAGGTGGAAGGCAGATCAGTCACCTATTTCTGGGGGCGAGGAGGCCAGATCAGAGGCAGCATGTAAGATATGGGGCATAGGGGTGCCAAGACTGAGGATGGGTGAGGAACTGTCACCCACAGACAGTTCTCTCCAAAAAACCACCTCCTCCTCTTGTACAAAACGCCCTTCTCTAAGCCACCTCTGTTTTCATATAGTCCTACAGACCCAGGCAAATCATAATTATGTGCTGAACACACTATACCTGTATATATGGATTTACATATATTAATGCATTTAAATCTCATGATATATAACCCTGTCAGGGTCGGAAGCGGTGGCTCACGCCTGTAATCCCAGCAGTTTGGGAGATGGAGGTTGGCAGATTATTGAGGTAAGGACTACGAAACCAGCGTGGCAAACATGGTGAAACCCCGTCTCTACCAAAAATATGAAAATTAGCCAGGCGTGGGGGCGTGCTCCTGTAGTCCCCCCTACTTGTGAGGCTGAGGCAGGAGAATTAATTGAACTTAGGAGGTGGAGGTTGCAGTGAGTCAAGATTGCACTACTGCACTCCAGCCTGAGCTGGAAAAAAACCAAAAAACAAAAAACTAACAAACATGCCATCAGGTAGGTATCACGATTATACCCATTTTACAAATGACGAAAACTGAGGCACAAATAGGCTAGGTAATGTGGCTGAGTGTTACTAGCTGGTTTCACCCAGCTATCAAGCTGGCAGAATCAGGAATCCATGAAGTGGGGTTTTTAATCTGCCTCACAGAAGGAGGAATTGAAGCTCAGGAAAATCAAATGACTTGCTTGAAATATCACACCACGGGAAGGGACTGAGCCAGAATTCACACCCCTGTTATCCAGGCTCCAAACCCCACTGTCTCCAGTTCTCCGCCCCCGCCAGGCTGGTTTCAAGCTGCCTGGGCTCTCCGGCCATGACCCAGTCCGCTGTGCCCAGCTGCTCACAGATGCTCACTGAAGAAGAGAAACGAAGGGGGTTTTGTGACATGCGAGAGCTGAAAGGGGCTCTGGAGGACAAATGAAAACCTGAGACACAGAGAAGAGATTTAAGCTGCCCAGGGTCACACAGCAAGCACCCCTGCCCAAGGATCCATCATTTCCCCCACTTCCATCTCCTGTGCCTTATACTGTCACCAACCCACACAAGGCCACAAGAGGAATCCATTTACTCAAGCCCATGGGGGAAGAGAAGAGGGGTCCCCCAGTTTGACAGCACCTGTTTTGCGTTCAGCACCAGCGTGCTGTCCCGAGACTCCATTACTTGCACTGACACCCTGAGCATTGTCCCGCCCCCGCCGTCCCCCATCTGACTGTCTCAGACTCTCTCGACTCCACTCGGAGATGTTGAGGGCCCCTGACTTGGGTGTGTCCAGGCTTGGGTGTGTGCAGTGGGATGGGGTCACAGGTGATCTTCATGTAGGGAAGAGGCTCATGGGCTTGTTGAGCAGGAAGCCAAGGCAGGTTCCCGAGCAGGGTAGGACAGGAGAGAAGTATGTGTTAGAAAGATCAGACCGATGGCCGGGCACGGTGGCTCACGCCTGTAATCCCAGCACTTTGGGAGGCCAAGGCGGGTGGATCACCTGAGGTCAGGAGTTCAAGACCCACCTAGCCAACATGGTGAAACCCTGTCTCTACTAAAAATACAAAAATCAACCGGATGTGGTGGTGGGCACCTGTAGACCCAACTACTCAGGAGGCTGAGGCAGGAGAATTGCTTAAACCAGAAAGGCGGAGATTGCAGTGAGCCAAGATCATACCATTGTACTACAGCCTGGGCGACAAGAGTGAAACTCCATCTAAAAAAGAAAAAAAAAGAATCGGACCAAGAAGCTCGTTGGCAGGGGCTGGCAAGGGACCCAACACAGTGGACAACGAGAAGGGTTTGGACAAAGATTTGAGCTTGGAAAGGGCAAGACAAAAAAGTGCCCATCTAGCAAACCTGTGAGACAAAGAATGGAGAGGACTTGGTGGATTATGAAATATGGGAGAAGGGGGACCCGGATGTCACCTAGGACTGCAAGGCACCTCACCTGGGTGGAGATGGCAGGTGACAGATATTTGTCTAGTGGAGGAATGGGAGTCAGGGGTAAAAAGAGAGGAATTGCTGAGATTGTCCTAAGCCACACTGGTTGCAGTTGACCTGACAGTGGGACAGACTCAAGTCTTCCTGGGTCCCCAGACTGTGATCTCCAGGAAGGAACATGAGTTGTGAGTCAGCCCCAGGTGCTGGAGACTTGTCACACCTGCCCAGAACCTGAGTGCCATCCCTGTGAACTCCTGACCCCAGCCCCAGGTGATGCTGGGGATGCCCACGTCTCAGAAAGAAGGGAAGCAGGAGGAAGAAAGTCTGGAGACCATTGCCAGGCCCCCTGTGCGCAGCAGGGCAGGCCCAGGCTCCGTTTTCAATGAAACACCTTGATGATACTGAGAACCAGTTATGGGGAGGGAACTTTTTATTTGAAGCAAGTGAATCATAGCATTGCCCCTCAGTGCCCTGGTATCCTGCCACAAGGAGCATCACACCATCTGGGCACAGGGCAGGGCCACCCCTGCCCACTCCCTCTCCACTAGCCTGGCATCTCAGCAGACAGCAGAGGGCAGCAGAAGCTCGGCTCCCACCCTGTCCACTGAAAGACAGTGCTCCTAGGGGGGGCCTCTGTGGATTGGGGGTGCCAGGGCTGCAACATGCCCTCAGGACTGGCTCCACTCTGGGTGCCGTCACAGGTAGCTTGGGTGCTTGCAGCTCGGCCAGCTCTCGGATTCACCCAAGAGGCCTGCCCAGCTCTGGGGCCATGTCCCAAAGACAGGGTGAAGCAGGGGATAGTCCCAGGCTGAGGAAGTGACAGCTCCAGGAAGAAAAGCAGAAAGGCTTTCAGTTGGGGGGGCCTCTGTCCATGGGTGAGCTGGGATTCAGGACCAGGAAGGAAACGCCAAGAACAGAGGCAGAGAGAGCTGGAAGCTCCCCAGGCTGCTTCTGCTGCTGTTGTTATTGCTTTGGGCAAAGGGGCTTTGCCCCCAGGATGCCAAGCAGGCCCTCAAAAGCTGGCACCACCATTCTCATCCTTATCAGTGGCAGGGGGGCACGATGGGGGTGAGCAGAGGGGGTCCCCTCCAAGCAGAGAGGCAAAGTAACAGAGGCGAGCCCAGTGGGCAGCACTGATTCTGCATGTAAGCACATGTGCCCTGACATGTTTATAGATGGACATGGGGTGAGGATGGGGCGTGTGAGTGTGTAATTGTGTCCATTCCCATCCACATGAGCATGCAGACGGGGCGGGACAGGGCTGAGTGCACCCCAGGGAAGCAAGGGCAGGTAAACGACGCCTGGAGCACCGACAGGGAAGACCAGGGGGCAGAAGGAGAAGCAAGGGAACAGGAGGATGCGGCCCCTCTCGCTCCCAGCACCCTGCACCACTCATATGCATGAGACTGGGGGCAGACCGTGGGGAAGGCTGCAGAGTGCAGGGACTTGCCGGATAGGGTCACGGGAACTGGGCGCTAGGTGTCCCAGCGGTGCCTGGTGTTCATGCTGATTACAGTGATGACGCATGTCCCCCTGGGCCAGTCCACAGGGTGTGCCTGTGCACACCGGGCATGTGCATATGCCAGGGCACAGATGCAGGTTGGCCTCGTGTCTTCACACAGGCACACATGCTGCTCACAGAGGCCCCCACCCAACCTCCAGCTGCCACCCTGAGGAGCCCAGAGGCCTCAGCACCTTGCTAGGCACTGAGATCCACCACAACATGTCTGTACACCAGTGTCTGTCCCTTGAAGCTGGGGGCCAAGAGCAGCTGGGCGTCCCCAGCAGGCATGTAGCAGAAGGCCCGAGGGGCCTGCACAGCCAGCTCCTGGAACCGTACAAACTTCTGTCGCCCCTCATCCCACTGGTAGATCTGGGTGAAGGAGAAGTCGCTGCCCAGCGCCAGGTAGCGGCGGCCACCCACGAGGAAGGGCTGCAGGGCCAGCGAGCCCCGGGAGGGCAGGGCCTGCACCTCGGAGAAGCGGGTGCCCTCCCAGCGCAGGATCTTGGAGTCGCCGATGTAGCGGCTGAGGCACAGGTAGCTGTCGCGACCGGCACGAAAGTGTTTCACAGCCTGGGCATCAGGCACCTGGGTCACCTCACCCTGAGCCACAAACTGCTTCTGGGTGCGACTCCACTGATAAATGACGGGCGCCTGGGAACTGCTGGACACGATCAGCCTCGGCTTGCCCTCACCGTCCACAAACTCCAGGTCTGTGTCGCGGTGCCAGGGGTGCAGCGCCTGGTGGGAGTAGAAGCCATTCTGGTGCCAGCGGTAGAGGCTGGTGGCACCTGCCTTGGAGCTGTCGGCCACGGCAAAGTACCAGTCACCATCGATGCGGAAGGCCTCTAGGTCATTAGGCTTGCGCACACGCTGCGGGTCAATGTCCTGCAGCTTGGTGAAGCGCGTGGTGTTGGGATCCCAGTGGTAAATGTAAGAGCCGCCAAACAGCTGGGCCACGACCACATACAGCTGGCTGTCCACCACCATCGGCTTGCAGTGCACTGCAGAGGGGGCTGTGCCAGGACAGGGGCAGGCAGCATCAGGCAGGTGGGCAGCTCCCACTCCATCCCACCCCCTCAGAGAAGGCCATCCCTTCCAACCTTGGACCAGGACCAAGACTCTGTGCTATACCATTCCACCCACACGGAAGTTCATTCACTAAGCACTCAGTGCTTTCCAATTGATTCACAACTGATGCCCAGTTGTATATCACCCTTGTTCCACCCATAACCCTAGGGTTCAAATATAAGCTGACACAGCCCAAAATAGGTGTCCCTCGATATTGACTTGTTGCTTAACCTTAATGTCAGTTATTGAATTTTTATGGTGTGCAGGCAGCCACTGTGCTGAATGTAAGCACACATTACATTGATGAGGAATCCAACACGTTGGAAAGGACCCTGTGACTTTTGTCTGTTTCACACAAAAAGAAACTGAGGCTCAGAGAGAGCAAGTGACTTGCCCAAAGCTACCCCACTGGCAGTGGCCAGGCAGGGAAGGGAGGAAGAATTTGAGTGGATCCACAGTCGGGAGAGAAATCTTTTTTTTTGAAATGGAGTTTCGCTCTTGTTACCCAGGCTGGAGGGCAATGGCACAATCTCGGCTCACTGCAACCTCCGCCTTCTGGGTTCAGGCAATTCTCCTGCCTCAGCTTCCCAAGTAGCTGGGATTACAGGTACGTGCCACCATGCCCAGCTAATTTTTTGTGTTTTTAGTAGAGACGGGGTTTCACCATGTTGACCAAGATGGTCTCGATCTCTTGACCTCATGATCCGCCCGTCTCGGCCTCCCAAAGTGCTGGGATTACAGGCATGAGTCACCGCGCCCAGCCCGAGAAATCTTAGGTATACCCAAGACTCCTTGCTTTTTGCATAACGGCGCATAAAAACACAACCTCCCAAGAGTTCTCACTTTTGAAAGGGCTTTTATGTACAAGAATGAGTGCCCAGGTGCACCCATACTCACAATCAGCTTCATCAGAGCCCTTCTCGGACACCAAGCACATGAAACCATGCACTGCCCACCTGTCCTGGGGTCTCCAGCTACTGCCCAGCATCTCCACCTTGACATCCCCAACTCACCCCTCTTTCCTTCTCACTACCACCCCACCTTTCTCCCAAGAGAAGTTTTCGCAGAGCCTCAGGCTCTGGCAGTCACTGCCTAAATGCCTTCTTTGGGCTTGGTCTGCCCCGCCCAGATGCTAATGACCCCCATGCCACCCCCCAGCTCCTGCTTTTCCCTCAGACTCTCCTGGCCTACACACCCACACAAGCACCATTCAAGGTTCACAACTCACAACTGAGCTCCATATCCGTCACTGAGCCTACCCTCTTCCTCCTCTGTTCTTGGTTTCAGCTGTGGCTCCACTAGTCTCCCAATCCAGAAACCTGGCAGTCATCCCTAACACCTTTCTCTCCTCCACTCGCCCCTCCCTGATCAGTCCCCTGGTCCCAACAAGCTTCCTTTCTACTTCCTCATAGTGTGTATGTAGATTGGTGTTAGTTTCTCTTTAAATGTTTGATAGAGCTCACCAGGGAAATTATTGGGGCCAGGAGGTTTTTTGGGGGGAAGGTGTTTTGGGTTTCCTTTTTTCTTTCTTTTGTTCATTTTTTTTTTTTTTTAAAGACGGATTCTCACTCTGTCACCCAGGCTGGAGCGCAGTGGCATGATCTCAGCTCACTGTAACCTCTGCTACCTGGGTTCAAGTGATTCTTCTGCCTCAGTCTCCCGAGTAGCTGGAATTACAGGTGCCCGCCACCACTCCCAGCTAATTTTTGTAGTTTTTTAGTAGAGGCAGAGTTTCGCCATCTTGGCCAGGCTGGTCTTAAACTCCTGACATTGTGATTCAACTGCCTCAGCCTCCCGAAGTGCTGGGATTACAGGCATGAGCCGCTGCACCTGGCCCTTTGTTTTTTTCTTTAATACTGATTTCAAGTTCCTTAATGGAGATGGGGCAATGTAAGTTTTCTGTTTCATCTTGTGTCAGTTTAACCCTCCTTTTAAATCTCTCCTTCCATCCTCACTGCTACTGTCTCATGTCCAGGCTCCAACACCCCTCTAGCAGACAGGCACATATCCCCCTAATGTTCTGCCCTTGTGTCTTGCCCCACACCTAGCCTTTTCCCTTGCAAGAAGCTTTCCAAAGTGCAGACTGGATCACACATTCTGCCCAAACCCTGTCAAGGGTTCACCCACCTTGAACCTTATCCCTTGTCGTACAAGCTGCTTATGATTTGCACACATACACACATTCACATACTAAGGTACCACACACCTCCTTGACTTTGTTCATGCTTTTCCCTCTGCCAAAACACTCTATTTTTCTAGCTCCTAAATCTCCTCCAGCCTTCAAGACTCAGCTCAAACTCAGTAGATCCAAAACTGAGCTCAACAGTCACTCCTGTCTCCTCCTCCTCATTTCCCAGTTCATCTGATGATTTAAGTGAGAAACCTGGGCATCACCTCTGAGTCTTCCCTTTCTTTTATCCTTTAAGACTCAACTTAGATATTGCCCTACACCAGGAAGCCTTCCCTGATTGCCCAGGATAGGCCTGTCCTTTGTGCTGCTAAGAGCATCGTGTTCATATCTCCCTTTTTAACACCTGCCTAGCATATGGATGTTATCTGTGTACATATTGGCCTCCTTCCAAAGACTGGAAAGTTTTTGTGGGCAGAAGCTATGTCTCATCTATCCCTCTACCTACAGGAACTCAATGGAGTTGAATGATGAAGCCCACTCTCCCTCCCCCTGGCAAGGGCCAGCAGAGCCAGGTTGGGCACAGGTACCTGGGATTCTATCATAGTCTCGAAGCTGCCGCTCGACATAGTCCCACTTCAGGATGGTGCAGGCACTGACACCTGGCTGGGCCAGAGCCAAATAGAGGTCGCTGGAGTAGAGGAAGGGCTCAGCTGACACTGCTGGGAAGGACAGGGTCTGGTACAGCACGAAATCTGCAGGAATGAGAGACGTGTGACTCAAGACCAGAAGGAGAAGGGAAGGGCTGCGTGGGTGACAGTGGTTGCTTGACTGCTGCTGCTGAGTGTTGTGGGACAGGGTGGGGAGGGTTCATGACTGTCAAGCTGCCTTGGGGTAGGCATGGACTGACGCCCAAGGCAGGGGCACCTCCTACCGGTGGTGATGCAGTCGAACTCCCGCAGGGGCAGGTCCTGGACCTTGTGCTCCTGGAAGCGGGGCGGGCTGGCGCAGTAGATGGGCGCCACCGTGGTGTTGGTGTGTGCCAGCCACTCCACCAACCACTTCACCTTGCAGTCACAGTTGAGGGAGTTGCCCCGCAGATCTCTGCATCATGAGGGCAGAGGAGGGGGCACAGAGAGGGACAGGCTCTCAGGGCTAGGCCCACCCAGGCCCTCCAGGTTTCCATTAGTAGAGCTGGTCAAGGCTGCTTCGAGTCGCTCACTTGCATCTTTGTACTGATTAGAGAAAAGTTGCGCTCTGGCTGGATGCAGCTCCACAGACACGTGTGGGCTTGGCCAGCAGTGTGGAGCCAGTTTCAGCCCTTGCTGAGCTCTTTGGCCAGGTTAGTTTTTGCAGTGTGCAACTTGCACAGCTATATGTTTCATCCCTGTTTCTCTAAGCCTCCCACAATCCAAGGCTTTTATTTTCTTATAAATATGATAAATGAGTGTGGCTATGCTACATACTACTATGTGCTGTATATATACTACTATACGCCACTACTCACTCAAGACCTTCAAACACTCCTCCCTCATTGGACTTTAATGTAGAGTCCAGTCAAAGATACATTGAAAGAGCACATGTTGGCTGGGTGCAGGGGCTCATGCCTGTAATCCCAGCACTCTGGGAGGTCAAAGTGGGCGGATCACTTGAGGTCAGGAGTTCAAGACCAGCCTGGCCAACATGGTGAAACCCCATTTCTACTAAAAATACAAAAAAATAGCCTGGCGTGGTGGCTCATGCCTGTAGTTCCAGCTACTCAGGAGGCTTAGGCAGGAGAATCACTTGAACCTGGGAGGCAGAGGTTGCAGTGAGCCGAGATGGCACCACTGCACTCCAGCCTGGGCAACGGCGTGAGACTCCTCTGTCTCCAAAAAAAAAGCACATGTTTTTACTTATTTTTTGAGACTGTGTTTCACTCTTGCTGCCCAAGCTGGAGTGCCATGGTGTGATCTTGGCCTACTGCAATCTCTGCCTCCCTGGTTCAAGCGATTCTCCTGCCTCAGCCTCCCAAGTAGCTGGGATTATAGGTGCCCACCACCATGCCTGGCAAATTATTGTATTTTTAGTAGAGATGGGGTTTCGCCATGTTGGCCAGGCTGGTCTCAAACTCCTGACCTCAGGTGATCCACCCATCTCAGCCTCCCAAAATGCTGGGATTATGGGTATAAGTCACCACGCCCAGGCTTACAAAGCACATTTTTAAAACATACACACATGGCGTCTCTGGTGTGCTTTCAGAGAAACTCCAGTTTGGAGAGCTACCATCCGTATCTAACTGCACGTCGCCTTCTCAGGGACCCCCAAGACCCAAGCCCTCCCAGCCTCTCAAGACCTCATGGCCATCCCAGTCCTGACTCCCATGCTACTCCCTCCAGGGATGCACCCTCTGCGGCACTGTTGGAGGAGGCAGCACTTGGGCCTTACAAGTCGTTCAGGATGTCCAGGGGCCGAAAGATGTCTCTGGGCAGTGTCTGCAGGTTATTGTTGGCCAGCGAGCTGCAAGAGAGACCTCTGGGTCATCTGAAGATCATGACCACCGCCAAAGCCACAGGAGAGGTGGGGCTTCAGTGAAGTGTGTGAATGCGTGATGTACTCACAGGTGAGTCAAGGACTTGAGTCCTCGGAAGGTGAACTTGGATAGGGCCCAGATGTCATTGTTCTCAATGAAGCTAGGGAAAGCAAGAATGGGTCTCAGTTGTCACACAGAATGCCAGACCCCCAGCAGCACTCGCCCTATGCCTCAGCCTAGATGTCAGCCCATGTCCCCAAGACAGATTTCCAGATGGAGTCTGGCATCATCAAGCCGGTAGGGACAGGGCATCAGGTAGGGTGGAGGCAAAACGAATGAAACGACCTCCTGCTCAGGCCCTGCCATCGTGGGATGCAAGAGCTATGGCCTCCCATCATCGCCCCATCCCAAATCCTTCTCATCCACTCCCCACCCAGACCCTTGGCCCCCCAGGCCTGGGGTCCCCCTCCCTTCTGCTTTCCCATGGCCCCCTTCCGTCCCACACACAGATATTGCAGGTGCGACAGTCCTGTGAAGGCGTTGTCACCGATCAGCGTAAACTTGTTGGAGTTGAGTAACCTGCGGAGACAAAGTTGGAATTACAGCTTTCAAGGGTGTGCCTGCTGCCCCAGCCCCCAGCCCGCTGCCTCAGCCCTGGGCTTCTCCAAGATCTGGCTGCCCTGCTGCCACCTGTAGGGACCCCATAGGGAACCCCTGGGCCACCTGGGCAACAAGACCAGGTAGGAGCCTGTTCTAGCCCCAGAAGCTCCCAGAGTCCCTGTTGGCTCCTAAACATGCGCCAAGGCAGGGCTCTGTTGTCAAATCGGCTCCTGGCCCACCCCCATGGCATCTCCTCTCCCTGTCCCCCACCGTCACTCTGTCCCACTTCGACCCCTCATGGACAACTGTCCCTCATGGATGGCATCTTGTAGAGTTCCAGACACTCCTGCCATCCCTTTCTTTCAGCCCCCAGCTCTTTCTGTGATCCCTGATTCCTGGGGTCACCTGTCTCTAAGATGACTCCACAGTGCCCACCTTGGGTACTGACCCAGAGGAGCAGAGGAGCAGAGCCCATCCCCGATCCTCCTCCCCCCCGTCTTCTGTAAGCCGTCTCTAGCTTTCCTCCTGTTGCCCCTGACTCCCATGACTCCAGGCTGCCCTGCCTTTTGGGTACATCCTTTCAGAACAGAAGCAAGGGATACCTGCATCTTCATCTCCAGAGGCTGCTTCTGTCCACTCTCTCTCTGTCTCCCCAGCCCAGGATCTGTCCCCTTCTACCATCCCCACAGTCCCCCCAACCCTTCCCCAAGGCCCTGTTCATACAAGAACTGCAGCAGTGGGAGGTGGGCAAATGCTCCATCCTGGATCTCTGAGAAGGCAGCATTCACCAGGGTCCTGCGGAGACACCCCAGTCAGTACTGTGGGGGCTGCAGGGACTGTGCTGAGGCAGGGAGAGGTGGACAGGGAGGGAGTGGCTTTTATACTCACTCTGGAAACGCCCCATTTCACCAAGCTTCCTTGGCCCTACCTGTGTGTATTTCCTTTCTCCCCCCAAATTCACCCCCTGCCTTCCCCATGGTTCTCCCCTACTGCCTCTTGGGGCACCGATGGCCCCAGGCTCAGCTTCCCTCTTAGCCAAGAAAAGGTTCCATCACCCGCACCGTCGTCATCATCATCCAAACACCCACAATGTGCTGGGTGCTGTTGAGAGATGGGGCATGGGGGGTGGTGGCTGGCATCCTGGTCCCCAAGGACCTCACAGCCTCTCTGGTTCCACAGACAAGGGGAGCCCTGAGGCTGGCTGCTGCAAGTGACAGGCTGGCTGGGCTGGGTGCCGAGTGCCTGGCCAGTGGCAGGCATGTGCCCCGAGCCAGGGTGCTGGGAGGGCATAGCTCATTCCCACCCCGCCCTGCCTGCCACCCTCCTCCCGCATAAGGAGCCCTCCTACCCTTGGTGTGACATCACAGACAGGGGCCCACATGCTCGTGTAAACAACCCCCCCAAGTCCGGAGCCCAGCACACAGTAGGTCTCATTGATGCTCCTGGCAGTGATGATTCATTCTTGGCAGTGAACTCCTGCTTTTCCCAGCCATGGCGGCTGAGCCTGCAAAACTGCAGGACTCGCTGCCCACTGGTGCCTGGAATCTCCAGTCCTGAGGACCCCTGCGGTCCCCCTGGTCTCTACACTCTGAAGACTGGGAGCAGGGGTTCTCCTGTCCTCTCCCAGAGCTGTCATCGGCCTCCTCTCCCTCCCCACCCCCCAAGGCCAGGGTTGGACACTCACAGGGAGATGACCTCTGAGGGCAGGTTCCTGGGCACTGCCTTGGAGTCCACGCAGAAGGCGGTGTCCCTGGTGCAGGAGCAGCTGGGCGGGCAGGGGGGCGTCTTGGGGGGCCTCTTAGCACTGACTTGCAGCGTGAGGCAGAAGCCGAGCGCCAAGAGCGCCAGCAGCCTCAGCTCCGGGCCCCGCCTGGCCCGCAGCCCCGCCATGCTGCCCGCGAGCTCTCCCCGGGGCCCGCGGCCACGGCCCCCGCCCCGCCGCTCCCGCAGCTGGGCCACCCCGTGCGGGCTGGCACCTCCTAGCCACCGGCAGCTGCTGCGGCAGCCCGGGGCACGCCGGCGGACTCCTCCTGCCCTCGGGCGCCGGCTGCGGTCCCCTCCCCTGCTCGCTCCCGCGATCCGGCTCGGAAAGAAGCGCGGAGCACCGAGCTGGAGCCGCAGCCGGGGCTGACCGCACCGGGTGGATGCGGACTGCGGCGCGGGCGGCGGGGGCGCGCGCGGGGCGGCGGGGGGAGGCCTGGGCCTGGGAGTCGCCGAAGGGAGGAGTGGCCGCTGTGTGCTCTACCAGGCGGTCTCTGGGGCCATACGCGTGTGTGGCTGCGCGTAAGTGAAAGCATGTGAGCGTGTTCTTGTGCCTCCGTGTGCTGGGCACGACCGTGCGCGCCGGTGCTCACCTATCTGTGCACGGGCACATGCACACACCGCCTTGTGGAGGCGCTTCGGGGTGAGGGATCCCTGTGCTTCTGGGTACCTGGGTTTCTTTGCATGGAGAGACACATCCCCAGGGCAGAGCCATGGGCATGTCTTGAGTGACAGACGCATATCTAAGTTAGCAGGCAAGATTAGAAGCACAAGGGCGTCCTGGAGGAGTCTGAAGTGTGCTTCTAACTGGATTCACATGTTTTTCCACGCGCCGCTGAACAGCATGTACCTTTGTGTCAGCATGAGCTGAGAAGGGAAATGCAGCCTCTGGAGCTGGAGTGGGACTATGTGGAATTCTGGAACGTTTCTCACTGCTCAGCCACAGCCTGTTGGAGTTGGCGAGCGCGTTGGATGTTTTCCAGTCCAGCCCTTTGTCTAACAAACGAGGAAACTGAGGCCCCCCAAAAGAGGCTGGCTAAGCTTGTTATGCATCTAGCATGTGCTCTGTACTTTCCTTACTTCATCCTCTCCATCGTTTGAGGCAGGCGATAGTAATTCCCTTTTACAGACAAGAAAAGCGAGGCCTGTTACACGGGAAGAAAAGGTATCAGCAGGGATTTCCGCCCACTCTGCCCAACTTCGCCATTTACGGTCGTCCTTCTATGTGGGGCTCTTCCTAGTATGCCCCTGGGAGACGAGAGGTCCTTGTGAACCCTTCGGAAACTGTCTGAGGTCAGAACAATTTTCCTAATGTTGTTAAGACATGATTCACCCTTTTCACTTCTATTAAGCCCCACATTGAAAAGATTTCCAAAACTAAAGCAATGACACTCCTCTCTAATTTTTTTTTTTGCTTTGTAAAATAGTTATATCCATTAAAAATATGATTTAGTCGTAACATATAATGGGTTTATTACTGATATTTTAAATTAATATGCAAATAAAACTTTAATTTCTCAGCAACTATCAATAGATATTTCCCACATAAACAAAAGCTCTTTAGGGTCCTCAGTACTTTTTGAGAGTATTGAGGGGTCCTGAAACCAAAAAGCTTGAAGACTGCTGCTCTATACCACATTAGGTCCCCGTTGAAGGGGGTTGACTGTCCTAAGAGCTCGTGGGCTCAGGGCAAGGGAAGGCTGGCTGTCAGCTGCCTGGGCTCCTAGTCTCGTGCCCTTTCCACATCAGTCCAGGGAACGGAGACCACTGGCTTTAAAATGCTTCCCCAGCTGTCCCCGGCCTCTGCCAGCAGGGGATTCTCTGGTCTGAGCTTAAGTTGTGTTCTCCCAGCCAGGGATGCCCCTGCCCTTTGATGTCCACTTGCTGCCACACATCCAGCTGCCCTGCTGCCCTCCCCATGCCAGCTTGTGGGGAGGGAAACAGTGGGGGTAGGGAGGTGGCTGGGGCAGCTAGGCAACTGTCCCCACCCGTCCCTGGCACGGCTCTGCCCAGTACACAAAGGGCAAAGTGAATCTTGTCCCAACCACTGCAGCTGAGGGGCTGGAGGAGGAAATGGGGAGGCCTATGCAGAAGGGGTGGCCACCGTGTGCTGTCCATCACCCACGACTCTCGGAGGGGGTCAACCCAGAAATAGAGAGGGCAAGTCTGTGCTGTATTCTTGGCTAGTGAGAGGTGCCCGAGAGTACGAAGTAGACGATGCTGATGATGATTGGATTTCACACCCAGGATGTCATCCAGTACTCACAACAGTGTGGTGAGGTGGACAGCTAGGACCTGACCCATTTCACAGACAAACATACTAATGCCCAGCAAAGCAGATTGACTCCTGCTGAGTCCCAGAGCTGGCCAGTGGAAGCACTGAGACCTTCACATATTGAAGGCGAGGACTGCCGACCGCTGTTGGGGTTGGTCTCATTGTCGACTATCATTAAGTGTTGGCTGTTTGTGAGCTTCCTGCCCAGTGGCATGTTCAACGAAGCCTGCAGGAAGCATGCTCCTTTCCTTTCCAGGGTCCACAGTTGGGCTGGAAGATAGAGCAACAAAAAGCACCCATGTCACCGATGAGAACATTTGTGTGTGCCAAATGCAGGTGGAAGGTGCCACAGAGAGGCTGAGGATTTCAGAGGGCACCATGAACTGGAGTGAGGTCACAGAGCAGGTGCCATTGGCTCTTGGCCTGTTTGGGTGGGTGGCATTCAGAGAGATGGAAGGCTAGAATGCAGGGTTCATGCCTGTAATCTCAGAACTATGGGAGGTTAAGGTAGGAGGATCACTTGAGGCCAGGAAATCAAGGCTGCAGTGAGCTATTAAACGGCGATTGCGTCACTGCTCTCCAGCCTGGGTAACAGAGAGAGACCCTGTCTCTAAAACAAACAAACAAAAAAATAAATAAATAAAAATAAAACCAGAGAAGTGGAGAGGGATTGGAGGTGGGCTTTCACAGAGGGAGAAATGGCTTAAGTAAAGGCCAAAAAGTGAGAAGGCTGCAGAGAGGGCTGGTATGGAGGAGGGGGAAGGTTGGCACACCCAGCTAAAGAGCAGACTCTTGTGTTTCCCTCTCCAAGGAACCCAAGACCTCCACCTGGTTGGTGTGAGCCTTCCGGGAAGCAGGCACCCTTCCCCAGCCCTCAAGCAAGCCAAAACGCAGGTTTAAGAAAGAAAGAGGAGAAGCAGCAGCAACAGCAGCCACAAAGCCTGTGACAGCTACAGCCTAAGGGTAACAAGCAGGGGATACTGAAGGCCTGAAGAGCAGAGGCTTCTTTCAAAGAAAGAGACCCCTCTCCCAGCACCCAGCGATGACAGCAAGCCCCACCCACAATGCCTGCTAAGAACAAGTCCCACATGAGGACAGCATGGCCCCCTCCCCGAGATGCCCACAGGGACCCCGAGATGCCTGCAGTGCTTGGCTCTCCCACTGGCCAGCTGCCCACATGGCTCAGGCCCAGTACTCGTGAGTCAGCTGATCAATCCCAATGTTGCCAGGATGATGGGGGCGAGAGCGGGGGCCCGGGGGGAGGGCAGGGGTGGGCACTGCGGGAGAGCTGTCTCCTACATCTGGCACCTGCACACAGCTGAGGCTGAGCTGAGAGGACACTTCTCCGGGCTCCCCCGCATCCTGGCACCCCTCCCCTCCTTTCACTGTCCCAGGACACTCTCTGGCTGCTGGAGTCTTAGGCAAATATTTAAAGGGGCAGCTAGGGGGTGAGGAGGGTGGTGGGAGCAAACACTTCCTTCCCTTTCTCCCTTCCTGTCTCGCTTCTCAGGGGCTCTCAGCTCGGATGCCATGCTATTAGGCAACCTGAGGACTGAAGACCCTCCAGGTGGAGAGGGAACAGGGGAACTCATGACCGAAGGGCAGGGCTCAGGTGGGAAGAGGCCAGGACAGGGGACAGGAACTGAGGTGGCATGTTAAAGGTAAAGGATACGAGCTGGTTAGGCGTAGTAGTTCATGTCTATAATCCTAGTACTTTAGGAGGATGAGATCACTTGAGCCCAGGAGTTCGAGACCAGCCTGGGCAACATGGCAAAAACCCAGCTCTACAAAACATATGAAAATTAGCTGGGTGTGACGGCATGTACTTGCAGTCCCAGCTACTCGGGAGGCTGAGGTGGCAGGATCACCAGAGTCCAGGAGGTCAAGGCTGCAGTGAGCAGTGATCTTGCTACTGCACACCCGCCTGGGTAATAAAGTGAGACCCTGTCTCAAAAAAAAAAAGAAAGGAGGTTAAGAGAGCAAGGCCTAAAGAGGGAGGCGTGGACTCTGCCTCAGTCACCTGAGTTGGGAGGTGAAGGGACTTCAGAGACCACCTGGCCCAAAGAGTGAAAGGGAGCTGAGAGGAAGGGTGAGTCAGCCCAAAGTCATGGGCAGATGTGGCCTTATGAATACGCAGAGATGGCTTTGGGGAAAGCAGTACGAGAGAACGGAGAAGGAGACTGTCCCAAAAGTTGATCATATTTGGGTGAGTAGCATTCTCACAGCAAATTTAGGATCAGAGGATGTAGAAAGGGAGTCTAGAGGGGTGGGGTGTAGACCACAGGGTGAGTGGCTGATTCGAGGATAAGGAGACTGGGAGCCCACCAGTGACCAGAGCCAGCCCTGTGTAGGGCTGTCCAGGTGGAAGAAAACAGTGTCAGACCTGGAATCTGCTATCAGCACAGTCTGCAATTGACAGACATGCCCACAGCAAAGAAGGAAGCACTGCACATGAGTAAGAGCTTGCCACCAGCGGGGACAGAGTTTCCAGAATTAGGAAAATAATGACTGGGGGCAAGTTTGAGGTTGTTACTAGATGTGTGGGAGGAGGCAAGGTGAGAGAAAGAGTGCTTGAAGTGGGAATTCGGCCCTTGCAGGGAAATATACATTTATGAAATACCCAAAACTGACATCAAAGCACCTCCTGCCTTCAGCGAGTCCCCTCAGAATCTACAGGCACTGTCTCCAGAACCCGCCTCCGGGAGCACATCCCTAGTCATGGAGAAATTCTTTTGGGAAATGTGATGGTCAAACCCTTGGCCACCCGAGAGGTTCAGGCTGACAGAAGAACAAGGAAAGCCACAGGGGCAGGTGCCAGCAAGGAAGGCAGGCATGCCAACAAGATACCCACAGTGAGAGGTGCAGATGCCCCAAGGGCAAGTTTGCTCAGCTAACCCAGGTTTGCTCTTGCTGGGGCTAAGAGGACTCATGTGCCAGGGCCAAGGGCCCTTGGGGGCTCTCACAGCTGGCTTATCTGGGCTTTGGTTCTGGAGGGTCAGGAACAAACAGGCTTCAAAGCCAAGGTCTTGGCTGGCACACAGGGGGCCTGGTCCTTCACCTCTGTCCTCTCTCCCTACCGACACATATAAGGCCCTGGTCACACCTGGAGGAGGAGGAGAGGAGAGCATAGCGCCTGCGATAAGATGGATGTGGGCAGCAAAGAGGTCCTGATGGAGAGCCCGCCGGTGAGAGAGAGCAGAGAGAGAGAGAGAGAGAGAAAGAGAGAGAGAGAGAGAGAGAGAGAGAGAGAGAGAGAGAGAGAAAGAGAGAGCGAGAGAGAGAGAGAGAGAGAGAGAGAGTGTGTGTGTGTGTGTGTGTGTGTGTGTGTGTGTGTGTGATGGGCCCTGCCTCCTCTAACTTCCCTGCCCTGTTTCCTTATCCAGATCCACTCACACAACTAACGTAGGGCTGTGATAAGTCAGCATGGGGACACCAAGACCACTAAGCCAGAGACCCTTGGGAAGCAGTTCATGGGCCGAGAGCCACTATAGGGGTTGATGGAAAGGGCTGTTTGTAGACAGCCCCAAGCAAGAAGTCATGAAATACACCAGAGGTCAGGGGATACTTCACAAAGGAAATGTCACTCCTACTTAATGGGGGTGATCACTTGGGGAACAGAGAGGGGCTGGCCATGGCTGGGATGCCAGAGGGCTGGGGTAAGCGCAGGAAGAGACAGGTGAAGCAGGCTCTCTGGGGTCCCTCAAAACTAGACCCTGCTTCTCAGCTTCTGTGTGTCTGTGTGTTTGGTAGAATCCAGGCCTTCTCCTTCAAGAAGCCTCCTCTAATCTCAGCCCTTCCCTGCCCATCTGTCACATCAGCTATCCAGCCCTAGGTGGCCATAGGAGGGTGTCCAGCTTGTGCAGGGAGAGGAGGGGATACCCTCATGACCTCACGCCGGTCTCCCTGCCTGCCCCACCCTGTCAGGACTACTCCGTAGCTCCCCGGGGCCGATTTGGCATCCCCTGCTGCCCGGTGCACCTGAAACGCCTTCTCATCGTGGTGGTGGTGGTGGTCCTTGTCGTCGTGGTGATTGTGGGAGCCCTGCTCATGGGTCTCCACATGAGCCAGAAACACACGGAGATGGTGAGAGGTGTGGGATGGGGCAGCAGTGGGGCACAGGACATGCCAGACAGAGGGGCTGGGTGGGATGGGCGTTAGGAAAGTGTCCAAGGGGAGTGGAGGGGAGGCAAGGGGCACAGCTAGAAGGAAAGAGGCAGGAACCAGGTGGCAACCCAGCCCAGGCTTTTCCACAAGGCCCCTGTCCTGCAGCAGGACAGCTGACTCCCTCCATCACCTGGTTCCACTCAGCCTCCCTGAGCTCTCGGGAAAGAGGGAAGCACATCTGAGTACAGAGGTCTCAGTATGTGGATTGGTACTGCAGGCTGATTAGGAAAGGGGAAGACCAGGCAGATCTGTGCGCTTTTCCCAGGTCCTGGAGATGAGCATTGGGGCCCCGGAAGCCCAGCAACGCCTGGCCCTGAGTGAGCATCTGGGTACCACTGCCACCTTCTCCATCGGCTCCACAGGCCTCGTGGTCTATGACTACCAGCGGGTGGGTATGCCGGGACCTCCTGACCCTGGGATTAATGACAAGACTCTGCTAGAGCCACCCAGCTAGGCCACTTCACATCCATCTGTCCCCTCCTCCAGCCCTTTTTGCCTGAACCCCTCCTAGTATGACTCCTGTGCTTAACCTAGACAGATCTGGCTAAGGATCTGGATCAGGGAGGGAGCAGGGCAGGAACCCCCGAATGATCGCCAGCATTCTGTGTCCAGCTCCTGATCACCTACAAGCCAGCCCCTGGCACCTGCTGCTACATCATGAAGATTGCTCCGGAGAGCATCCCCAGTCTGGAGGCTCTCACTAGAAAAGTCCAGAACTTCCAGGTATGTGTGTGAGTGAAAGGAGTGGGCTGTCTCCCTGCCAGGCCTGCTGGGAGGAGTGTCTGAATGGTGGCTATTTGTCGTCTGTAAAGTACCGTTCCTCGTGGGCTGTGGACTGACTATGCCTCTCCATACTCCCCTGCACGACTCCTTTCCTACCCACCCTGCTGCCAAGCTGCTGGGCTCAGGTGAGCCCACTCACCACCTGGGGGCTTCTGACTCCAGCACAGTCCCCCTTTCCTGGTGAGGAAACAGAGGCTCAGAGAGATTGCCTGACATGCCTGAAGTATGACAATCCGGGCTGCACATGGGATAGAAACTCACTTCCCAGATTCCAAATGGAATGCTTTCTGCAGGCCAAGCCCGAAATGCCAACCTCTAAGCTGGGCCAGGAGGAGGGGCGTGATGCAGGCTCAGCACCCTCCAGAGGGGACTCCGGCTTCCTGGGCATGGCTGTGAGCACCCTGTGTGGCGAGGTGCCGCTCTACTACATCTAGAACGCTTCAGGTGAGCAGGTGTGATCCCAGGGACCCTGATGAGCAGCGGAGGAGCCCTCGGGCCACCTGCGCTGAGCAGTGGAGGAGCGCTCAGGCTGACCAGGCGCTGGGGCGTCCACTGAAGCCTGGTCATTCAGGGAGCTCAGGGGAGGGGAGGCTCATACCCGTATTTCCCACTACCGGGAACCTCTGTCCAACCTCAACGTTCCTTTGCTTCACAGGGTCAGTGGAAGCCCCAAGGGGACAGGAAACGCCCAGAGAAAAGGGTCTTTTGCAACTTTTGCAGACGGGCAAGAAGCTGCTTCTGCCCACACCGCGGGGACAGGCCCTGGAGAAATGGGAATTTGGGGAGAGGATGGGAGTGGGCGGAGGTGGCGCCCAGGGGCCGGGGAACTCCTGCCACAACAGAATAAAGCAGCCTAATTGAAAAGCAAAGGGTCTGCTTCCATCTTCCCGCAGGACGCAGTGCTGCCCCGGCGGCGGCCGGCCAGAAAGGGAAGGGACTTGAGGGAGCAGAGAGGGGTTTGCCATTCTTCCTCTGTCTCAGGGCACTGAAGGACTGGGTCCACCCCGGCGGGGTAGAGGGACTTGCCGGGAGCCATCCACGGGCTTTCGGCGCCCTCCAGCGGCGTCTCGGGAGGAGGGAGAGACGCCGAGACAGCGAGAGAGAGCGCAAAGAGCGAGACGCGAGAGAGCGAGGGTCCGAGAAGGGGAGCGAGGGAGACGCGGGCTGAGAGACCGACCCGAGGCGGGGGCGAGGAGCAGGGGCGGCGCGAGAAACTGACAGCGTGTCCCGCGGCGGGGCGGGGGCTCGGCCGGGCGTCCGCGGGGGACGCCGCCGCTAGAGGGCACATCGGGAGCGGCAGCCCGCCAGGCACCCTGGGGGACCGAGCTCCCGCCCCGGCCCCGCGGCCCGCGCCCCGGGCGGCCCGAGCCCCCTCCGCGGGCGCGCGGCTCCCCGCCTTCCCAGCCACGGCTGGCGCGCGGCCCGGCCCGGCAGAGCACAGTCCCGGCCCCGAGGGGGGCCGAGCTCGGGCGAAAACCCGCCCTCCAGCGAGCTCATTTCCCTAAAAAGGGGGGGCGGAACGGGAGGGAGAGAAAGAAAGAGAGAAAAAGAAGGGAAGGGAGAGGGAGACGGCTGGAGCCCGAGGACCGACGCGGAGCCGCGGGCCGAGCGGGGGGCGGGAGACAGGAAGGAGGGAGGCGAGCAGAGGGAAGGGGAAGAGGTCGGGGAGCGCGGGCGGGAGCGGTCGCGGTCGCCGTCGCGATCGAGCGAGCGAGCGGGCGAGGGACGCCCTCCCCTGGCCTCCAGTGCCCGCTTCTCTCGCCGCCGCCCCGCCAGCATGCCCGGCGTGGCCCGCCTGCCGCTGCTGCTCGGGCTGCTGCTGCTCCCGCGTCCCGGCCGGCCGCTGGACTTGGCCGACTACACCTATGACCTGGCGGAGGAGGACGACCCGGAGCCCCTCAACTACAAAGACCCCTGCAAGGCGGGTGAGCGCCCCCCGGTCCCCCGGCGGCGGGCCAGGCGGGGAGGCGCGGGCGGGTTCGGGTTCGGGGTTGGGGGAGGACAGTCCAGTGTGGGAAGCCGGGAGCTGCCTGGTTGGCAATGCAGTGGGGAACAAAAGAACGAGGGGGAGAGGAAGGGGGGTTTGGGGGACTTTTCGGACTGAAGTTTTGCTGCTGGTGGAAGCTGCCGCCGCCGCCTCTCATCTTCCCAGAGGATTCCTGGGGAAGTCTCCTTGGGTCCCGGGAAAACCTGCGGGCAAGGCTGCTTTTCCTTCTGTAGGAAACTTTTCCGGCCAAACTCCTGTGCGTGTGTGTGTGTGTGTGTGTGTGTGTGCGTGCGTGCATGAGTTTTCTTTCCCCTTCTCCCTCATCTCTCCTGCTCCAGGAGCTGGGTGTTTTTCAGCCTGTGTGGGCTGCCCTGGGGCTGCACATCTGTCCGGCCTGGAGCTGGGAGGCCTGAGTCGCCAAGGAGCAAGTCCGAGGCCACCACCCAGCCCAAGTGAAAGAAATTTTGCCAGGGATTCCCTGAGACCGTGCTCTCTGGGTATCCCGTGGTTTAACCAGTAGCTGCAGCTTTCTGGGACTTAGGAGACAGCTGTCAAAGTCAGAGAAGCCAGCCCAGAAGGGGGACTTGCCTTTGCCCCTATGTGCCCAGACACCCCTGCCAAGGCCAAGTTGGGGTGGAAAGAGGGAAAATACAAAGAGAACCCAGATATTGTATATCCGCTCTGCCACCCCTGAGACACCAGAGGTTAATTAGCCGATGTCAGGGCCCCGGAGTGTGTGTTTGCCTGTATGTGTGTGTGTGTGTTCTTTGTCTCTATGTAACCCCTTCACTCCTGCTGGGCCCAGGAGGGTCCTGTCCCTGGAGTGACCAGATGGTCAGGCACTCGGGCCATTTGCCCGATTGCGTGACCCTGAGCAGGCTGTTTGGGAACACACAGGGACAAGAAAGCAGAACTTTTCCTCGACTTCCTGCCTGACTTCAGCTCATCTCCAAATAGCCAGAGCCAGGGGAAGTGGCACGGATCCTAGAATCGGACTGCCTGCATGGGGCACAGGGGGCGGAGGGGCAGGCTGCTCTAATCCTGGCTCTGGGGACCCTGTTCAGTGACTCTCCCGGGAAGATGGACCACAGGCAGGAATGAGAGACACATCCAGTGGAGATCAGGGCAAATGCCTCAGCCCTTCCCCCTCCACACCTGTTGGGCTGAGCATAAACCAGGACATTCGCTGTCATTTTTCTTGCTGGGTGCTGGGAGTGAGCACAGGGCAGAAGGGACTGCACATGGGCTTTGGAGGCAGGCACATCTAGCTTCCAATCCTGACCCAGCCACTCATGATAGCTGTGCGACCTGGAAGTGGTAATTATCATGTCTGAACTGCAGTTCTCACACCTGTAAAATGGAGAGTTGGTGGAAAGCGTTAAATATGAGAACATACATAAAACGCTTATTAGTGCCTAACACACAGTCAGCACTAAATAAATGTGGGCTCCCTACTCCTTGTCTTCTGTGCTTCAGACTCTCACTTCATTTTTTTGAGGGGTGTGGGATTGCTGATGTCTCTTTGTGCCTCTTATCCGTCAATCCATCAAAACATAATATGTGTTATGGCCTGGGATGGAACTTGTGGGACGTGCTGAGATGTACAAGCTAGGACCCTGCCCTCAAGGAGCTTATGCTCCAGTAGGGACCTAAGACACCTACAGACATAATCAACGGCACAAACCAAGCCACACTGAGTGCCATGTTGGAGGGTAGGACGCTAAAGGCTCAGGGAGTCTCCTGTCTGTCTTCAGCCTGGTGGTGGCAGAGAAAAGTGATCACAGCAGGCTGGGAAGATCTGTGGGGTCTTCATGGAGGATTTGGGGCTGGGGCCAGGCCTTAAAGAATGGTGGGAAGCCATTCTGATGTCTTTCCCTTCTTGTTGGAAATGGGAGTGATTTTCAGAGCAGTAGGAGGCTGAGGGCTCTCGCCCCCCAGTCTCAGGTTTCATGCTAAGGTGGGGCTGGCTGAGTTGGAGCTGTGAGTAAGGGTTCTGGAGAAAGCACTCCAACCGGGTGAAGTGAGGCTGGAGGGGGCGCTGGGCCAGGCCTGGGGGCAGCTGAGAGGGCCCCGGAGCCTGACAAGGCCAGGCCTTTCGTCAGATCAAGCCTCCCTCTCAGGTGTGACTGATGCTTGAGACCTGCTGCCCACCTCTGAAGGATACTCACATGGGCATTTCCAGGCGCTCACACCCACGCCCCTGGGCTACTGCCCTCCGGACACCAGTCCCTGGGCTCTGTTCTCCATGTTGCCTTCTCCTTCCTGGCTTTGCTTCCTCTACCCTCTGCAGCCCTGACCTCCAGATGCTGGAGGTGATGATGGCAAGCGTGGCTGTCCCTGCTTCTTTTCAAAGGCTGGGACTGAAAGCTCCTTTGACTCCCACAGCTTACCTGTGACCTCTTGGGTTGCTCTGAGGATAGCCAGCTCCCTTCATTGGAAGTCACCTCTGGCCATTACTGGCCGAGTTATGATTGCCGTTGTAGTAAGGGCAAAATTAAGACCCTTGATACCCTGGAGAGGTTCCTGGACCTTCTGGGCAAGACCAGGACAGTGCGCAGGAAGCCAGGCTGGTCTGTTTGTGTGCTCAGAGCTGGTGCCACCAAGCCCTCACTAGCCCTTGCCCAGGAAGACTTTGAGGCAGCCCTGATTTCCTGTATTTCAGGATGCCAAGCCATGAAGGGGGTGAAATCTCCTTCTGCAAGATTTCCAGCACTGTTTGGCTGCCCCAGGTGACCAGCCAACAAGCCCCAGAGAGACTCTGGAGGCAGGAATTGGGACGCAGTTGATCCCATAAGCAGAGAAGTCCAGGGGCCTGACCCCACGGGGGTGAGGCTAGAAGCATGTCGTAGCCAGGTCTGGGTAGTGACCCTGTGCCAGTGAGGCCCCTGCTACCACCTCAACCTGATCTGGCAGCCCAGAGTCTGCAGGAGCGGTGCTCTCAGCCCACATCCCCATCCTCACCCAGCGGGCTGCCTGGCCTAGGTTTGGACATCAGAGAGCCATAGGGGATTAGGGTACACCCTCTGAGGTCAAGAAGCAATCTCTCACCAGACACGTTCCCCCTCCAGATAGCTGAGTCACCCCGCCCACCCAGGCCCCTACCCCCTGACTCACCTTCTTATTTCAGTGCCCCAAGGAAGGAGGAAAAGACTTATACTCTCCCTGGGCTCTAGATGTGGGGGGAGGGACAGTGGGATTCTCCTGGAAGGAGGGATTCTTAAGAATTCTAGGCTGGGTGCAATGGAGGGCAAAGTGGGAGGATCACTGGAAGCCGGGAGTTTAAGACTAGGCTGGGCAACACAGCAAGACACCCATCTCTACAAAAAAAAACATTAAAAATTAGCTGAGCATAGTGTCATGCACCTATAGTCCCAGCTACTTGGGAGGCTTAGATGGGAGGAGTTTGAGCGCGAGAGTTCAAGGCTGAGTCCAGGAGCTGGAGGCTGCAGTGAGCTATGATTGCGCCACTGCACTCTAGCCTGGGTGGAATAAGACCCATCCAATCGAGGAGATCGGGCGAATCCCTCAGCCCTACCCTCTCCACGCCTGCTGGTCTGCGGGTAAACCAGGACATTCGCTGTCATATTTCTCGCTGGGTGCTGGGAGCTGGGACTGGATGACAGAGCAAGACTCTGTCTAAAAAAAAAAAATCTAGTTTCTCCACAGATTTGGGGAGAAGATATTGGGGTGGGGGGAGCAGAAGCAGCACTCCTCAGGCCACTGGGAACCCCCTAAGGAGATCCAAGAGGGTCAGCTAATCTCCCTCCCTCCCTCCCTCCCTTTGTCTCACAGGAGTGCATCCCTGTCCATTTCTAAGTATGCCCTTGCCCTTTGTGGGGTGTGGCCTGTGAAGCTTGGTGCATGCCTGCAGTTATCTGTGTGTTTGAAAACACAAGATCCTGCATGGGAAGAAGTTGAGTGTGTGCACATTTGTGGGTGTGTCGCTGCCTTATGGGCAAGCCAGCTCACCCGTGCACAGGGGTCTTCCTGAGTACACGCAGGTATTACCATGCAAGCATGCGCCTCTGCAGAAGGGCACATATGTGATGAAGTCCATCCACATGTTTGCAGGGACTTGGGTGTGTCCTCCCTCAGCTAGAAGCTGTGTTTATGTGATGGGACATGCATCAGTCCTGCACATATGGCTCATTACACCAGCCAGCCTCCTCTCGCCACTTCCTCAGAAGCGGATGCCTTGCCATGCCCTTGGGGAGGAGATTGGAGTCCAGAGGTTGACCTGGAAGAGTGAGATTCTTCCCAGGCACAGGCACATACCTGGGCTCAGCCACAGTCCTCCTGGCAGGTTTACAGCTGAAAACAACACAAACATTTTTTTATCTTGTGTTGAAAATAACTACTACCCTGACCATGACCCAGGGCTTCCTTTGAGTAAGGAGAGACCTCCTGAACTCCTTAGCATCCAGATTCTCTCACTTCCCCAGAGGGGACTCCAAATGCACAGGGCCCCAAAGCCCAGCTCCTGCCCCTAAGGCTCTCCTGCCCACCTCCTCTCTCCCCACCCCCACTCGGTTCCCACGCATTCTTCAGTCATGACATCCTAACCCAGGAGCTCAGCAGCCAGGCCCATGCTCTGCCCTGCGTTGCATTTGCTCTGCCCTGATCCTACACTGGTCCTGGACCCGCAGGCCAGCACAGTTCTGTGGCCTCTGCCCTGGGGTTTTACTCAAGGAGGGGTGGGGAACAGCGAGTGTGGGCAAGCCAGCATTTCCTGAGGAGGTCTAGAGCTGACCTTGAGCTTTCAGGTTGTCGTTGGGATAATATTAAAGTGGCAGGTGGGTGCTTACCTGGCTGCATGCTCTGTGTCAGGGGTTTCGTGTATATGTCTTATTTTATGCAGTAATCCTAGGAGACACATTCCGTTACGTAGGACAACATTGAGGCTTAGAAGAGTTTACATGACTTGTCAGCTAATAGTAGTCACGCTGGGATTCCAAGAAAGGCCTGACTCCAGAGACCTTGCCCTTTGCTCTATGTCCAAAGATGATTCTACATGTCCAGCCACACCTGTATGTGGTGATGCCTGTGGGTTTGGGTGTGGGAGCCTGCAGGTGCAGTGTCTGTGAAAGATGTAACATGTGTAAGTGGGGGGGCATTCGTGTGGCATGTGCACATCTATGTGAACTTTGGCAAGTGTGAACCCACTGCTCCTTCCTTGGAGAGTATCCCCCATCCCATGTCCTTGCTAAGGCCACTCTTGCATGTCACCTGAGAAGCATCTTCTATAGCTGTCCCATCAGTTGCTGAGCCAAGGCCACCTGCCAAGGATGACAATTTCGGTAAGGGACACTTTCTCATGGGGTGGAAGAGATTTGGGGCCACTTACTGGCTGGTGACCTTGAGTGAGTTATTGCCCTTCGTAGGCTCAAGGGTTCTGATCTCTATAGTCAGGGAGGTGGGCTGGAACCTGGCCACTTAGGTTATCTCTCTGAGGGTTTCTAATGGGATACTCCTCTGCAAGAGCATGGTGTGGAGTGTGGCTTACTAGGCATGTTGTGGGCAGGCCAGGATTAAATTAATTAATGGGAAAGCACTTTGCCAATTGGAAAGCACCACATAAATTTCAACAGATATTTACATAAGATGTCATTATCACGACTATTACTGGCTTAATGGGTTCAGAGCTTGCAGCTGGTTTGTGTGTGTTGGAGCTTGTGCATGTGTGTATTTTTTTAGGACTGTCTGACTGCGTGTGTATTTTGCTGTGGATTGTCCGTCTATTTTTGTGTATATGTATTTACAATAGGGGTTCTAGAGAGTGCAGTTGTCGCTGGACTGGGAATGGGGAGGCCTGAGTTATACATCCAGATTTTCCAGGAACTAGCAGTGTAGTTTCAGTTGTTTCTTTTGGGACCTCAGTTTCCTCATCTGTAAAATGGAAAGTTGGCCTTGATGACTGCTACAGTCACTCCCACATTCTGTTGATCCTGTCTAGGTGAGGATGTGTCTCTGAGCATGTATTTGCAAGCCAGAGAATATCAGCGTGGCAATTCATTCGTTCAGACATCCTGGAAAGCGCAGTGCTGGGGGCTGCTTGCGTGTGCAAGGATGTGTGTCTCCGGCTTTGACGGCTTTGCACTGGATGGCAAGGGTGTGGATGTCACCATATGTCCGTAGGAACACTAACGCTGGGTGTCCGATTGTGTGTGTGAAGTCAATGTGTGTGTGTGTGTGTGTGTGTGTGTGTGTGTGTGTTCACCAGTGGGGCCGACTGGGGAGGAGAAACCTATGTAGAAGACCTCAGGGTTAAAACAATTTGTGTAATGCGACCGCCAGGCCTGTATAGCACTCTGCCTGGATGAGAAGCAGATGTCGCCATGGGTGGAGCTGCAGGGAAGCTGCTGTGGGTCCCACCTCCAGCCCAGCCTCATGCCTCCCCCAGCCCAGCCCAGCTCAGCGTGCAGCTCCCATCTGAGCCCTTTCCAAAGCAGCCAGTTTTCTGGCCTCTGCTTTCTTTTCTCCAGACTTCTCAAAAGGAAGACAGACAGTTCAGCCGGGTCTCTGGAAACATCCCTCCCCAGCTCCAGATACTGGAATCAGAATGGCCCTTTAAAGAGGCTCTCTTCCCCTCTGGCCTTTCTGCTTGGGTAGTCTAAGACTTGGAATAGAAATTATTTGAGAACTGTTAAGTCTTTTCCTCTTAGCTGGGAAGCTCCCAGAAGGTATCTTCATTTCCCAAAGATGCTTATCTGTTCCAATGAAAATTAGAGCATTTTGGCTGGTGCCATGGTTCATGCCTGTAATTTCAGCACTTTGGGAGGGTGAGGTGGGAGGATCACGAGGTCAGGAGTTTGAGACCATCCTGATCAATATGGTGAAACCCTGTCTCTACTAAAAATACAGAAATTAGCCAGGCATGGAGGTGCATGCCTGTGGTCCCAGCTGCTCAGGAGGCTAAGGCAGGAGAATTGCTTGAACCCAGGAGGTGGAGGTTGCAGTGAGCCAATATTGTACCACTGCACTCCAGCCTGGGCCACAGAGTGAGACTCCGTCTCAAAAAAAGAAAATTGGAGCATTTTATTTCCTTTCCTTTTCTTTTTTTTGAGACAGGGTCTCACTCTGTTGCCCAGGCTGGAGTGCAGTGGCGCGATCTTGGCTCACTGCAGCCTTGACCTCCTGGGCTCAATTAATCCACCTCCCTCAGCCTCCTAAGTGAATAACTGAAACTATAGGCATGCCTGGCTAATTTTTATGTTTTTTTTTTTTGTTTGGGGTTTTTTTTTTTAAGATGGAATTTCCTCTTGTTGCCCAGGCTAGAGCACAATGGCATGAGCTCAGCTGACTGCAAACTTCCCCTCCCAGGTTCAAGCTATTCTCCTGCCTCAGTCTCTCAAGTAGCTGGAATTACAGGCATGAGCCACATGCCTGGCTAATTTTGTATTTTTTTTTTAGTAGAGACAGGTTTCTCTAGAACAGCCTTTGGTGAGGCTGTTCTAGAACTCCTGACCTCAGGTGATCAGCCTGCCTCGGCCTCCGAAAGTGCTGGCATTACAGGTTTGATCCACCACGCCTGGCTGCTAATTTTTGTATTTTTTATAGAGACGGGTTTCACCATGTCGCCCAGGCTGATCGCTGATCTTGAACTCCTGAGCTTAAGTGATCTGCCCGCCTCAGCCCGCCTCAGCCTCCCAAAGTGTTGGGATTACAGGTGTGAGCCACCACCTGTGGCTTATTTTATTTCATACCTCCCATTGGTTTAATTGAAACAGCATTTGCTGAGTGAACACCACGTGGTCAGCATACCTCATTTTATTTTTTTTATGCTCTCTGGAAGACCCTAGGTCAGTATTTATTTCCTTGCATATTATCGAAGGTTAGCTCCACAGTAGCAGGGCCCTCTTCTGTCTTGCTAATGACTAGGGTCCTGTCTGGACCACAATAGTATGTAACTATTTGCTGAAGAATGGTGGCTCTGTGCTGCACATATGTAATCCCAGCTACTGGAGAGGTTGAGGAGGCTGGAGGATCCCTTGAGGCCAGGATTTTGAGACCAGTCTGGGCAACATAGCAAGATCCTGCTAATTTTTAAAAATTAGCTGGGCACAGAGGTGAGACCCTATCTCCCCCACGGCTCCCAAAGAATGAAGAGCTAACAGCTTGGTAGGGGCTAAGCATCAGCTTTACTGGAATTTTTTCTTTTTCTTTTTTCTTTCTTTTTTTTTTTTTGAGACAGAGTCTTGCTCTGTAGCCAGGGTAGAGTGCCGTGGCAGGATCTTGGCTCACTGCAACCTCCAACTCCCTGGTTCAAGCGATTCTCCTGCCTCAACCTCCCAAGTAGCTGGATTACAGGCACATGCCACCAAACCCAGCTAATTTTTTTTTTTTTAATTTTTAGTACAGACGGGGTCTCACCATGTTAGCCAGGATGCTGCCAATCTCCTGACCTCGTAATCCACCTTCCTTGGCCTCCCAAAGTGCTGGGATAACAGGCATGAGCCACCACACCTGGCCAGTTTACTGGGTTTTTTAACCGAAAAGTGAGCATGAGCTTCCCAAGAAATTCTATAAACTGATTCCTCACTACTCTTCTTCTTCGTCTTCAGATGGCATTTGAGGATCACGGTCGCTGTGGAGGTTGGGGCTGATGCCCACAGGGGTGGGACTAGAAGCACGTCGAATCTAGGTCTGGGTAGGAGGATTAACTCAGGCCTGGCTGCTGCTTTTCTCTTTAGCTGCCTTTCTTGGGGACATTGCCCTGGACGAAGAGGACTTGAGGGCCTTCCAGGTGCAGAAGGCTGCGGATCTCAGACAGCGCACAGCCCATAGGTCCTCCTTCAAAGCTCCAGGTAAGCCAGGTGCCGACAGGCCCTCTGTGTCCTAGAAATGGGTTCCAGGCTTAGGGAAACAAAGAATCTCCCTGTTCCCAGCCAGGCTCTCCCAGGACAGAGGCTGTGAGCTTGACCTCAGCACATGGGCTTATTTTCCCTTGGGATATCTTTATCCCTTCCCCAGAGGAGTAGCAAATATAGACATCTCCAGCAACTGAGAACTGACATTCCTTCTGCTTCCAGTTTACAAACCACTTTCCATGGATTGTCTAGCTTGACTGTCCCCAACCTTTAAAGGTGGTGTCAGGACAACTCCTGTTTTACAGGTCCAGAAACTAAGACCCACAGAGGTAAAGTGACCTGCCCAGGATCACACAGCTAGTGAGTGGCATAGCTGGGACTGGAACCCGAGCTTTCTCACTCCAGATCTGAGACTGCCCAACACTGCAGTCCCTCCCGGTGCTTCTCCACTTCGCAGGTTTCTGTGCATCCTCTGAGGCCCATCTCAGGAGCTTCTCCTATTCATCTTTCCCAGTTGCCCACGAAACATGAGTGTCCCTCCATTTCCCCTGTTTTCTCTCTCCTCTGCACTCACACTGTTACTCAGTCATTTACCACACCCTGTTGAAAGGATTTGCTCCTGTCTCCCTAGCTGGACTCAAAGCTCTTTAAGGTCAGGGATGCTTTCTTCTTATCCTTGATTGTGGTCAAAACACCTAAAAGCCCACATGAGGCTGGGTGCAGTGGCTCACACCTGTAATCCCAGCACTTTGGGAGGCTGAGGCGGGTGGATCACCTAAGGTCAGGAGTTCGAGACCAGCCTGACCAACATGGAGAAACCTCGTCTCTACTAAACATGCAAAATTAGCTGGGCATGGTAGTGCATGCCTGTAATCCCAGCTACTCAGGAGGCTGAGGCAGGAGAATCGCTTGAACCCAGGAGGCAGAGGTTGTGGTGAGCCGAGATTGCGCCACTGCACTCCAGCCTGGGCAACAAGAGTGAGACTCTATCTCAAAAATAAATAAATAAATAAATAAAAGCCCACGTGGTACTTGTGCGTGGATATGGGAATAGGAGGAATGAGGGCCTGGGCTGTGTCTGTTCCAGCCTTTCACTGCTCTGTAGAAGGCACCTCACCGCCAGTGCTGATGTCTGGGACATGGTCCTCAGAGCACACAAATAGCTATCCCCTTCCCAAAGGGCAGAGGCAGGGATTCCTCTCTTCCTTTCCTTTCCTCTCCTCTCCTTTCCTCTCTCCTCTCCTCTCCCCACCTCCCTTCCCCTTAACCCCCTCCCCTCCCCTTACCTCCCCTCCCCTCTCCTCACCCCCTCCCCTCCCTTTCCTTCCCCTCCCCTCTCTCCTCCCCTCACCCCTCCCCTCCCCCTTCCCTCCCCTCCCCCTCACCCCTCCCCTCCCTTCCCCTTCTCTCTCCTCTTCCCTCTCCTCCCCTCCCCTTCCCTCTCTTTCCTCTCCTCTCCTTCCCTTCCTTTTTCCTTTCCTTTCCTTCTTTCTTTCTTTTTGAGATAAGGTCTCTCTATGTTACCTAGGCTGGAGCACAGTGGCACCATTTTAGCTCACTGCAACCTCTACCTTCTGAGTTCCAGCAATTCTCATGCCTCGGCCTCCCAAGTAGCTGGGACCACAGGCATTCACCACCACGCCCAGCCAGTTTTTCCTATTTTTAGTGGACATGGAATTTTGCTGTGTTGGCTAGGCTGGTCTTGAACTCCTGGCCTCAAGTGATCTGGCCTCCCAAAGTACTGGGATTACAGGTGTGAGCCACCGCGCCAAAGGGCAGGAATTTTTATTGAGGTCTGCCTGCTTTGGGAACGCTTGGTGTGGCTGCAGTTGTCCTGTCCAGCTTGAGGGAAGAGCCTGGTGTGGGCACCCCATGGAGTAAAGTACGGGGTAGGTGGCATTAGAGGGTGACCTGGTAGCCTGCTAACAAGTAAGGCTCATGTGACCTCAGTGGGGTCTAGTAGGTACGGCCCAAGGGAAAGCTGCATGGAGGGTCCCCGGCTAACCCACCAGGTGACTCTGGGTAAAGCTTTGGCCTTAGTTTCCTCATCTGCCAAATACAGTATGACAGTTGCCCACGTGCCTTAGAGCTCCCATGTCAAATGCAAACATGAATTTGGGAAACTAAAAAAAGGCCGAGCATTCTGAATGCTCCACAAATGTCAAGGTTTATTCCACGAGAAGGGATATTCTCCTAATCTCAGACCCCCACAGTTCCAAGAAAACGAGGACACCTTTGTTCTATTCTATGATTACAGTCAATTCTTGCCATTTGCTGAAGTTATAGAATAACTTTATCGTTACTCTGTACAGTCTCTGAAAACATTACCAAATGCTGACCCGTTGCTCCTAGGGAAAATACAGAGCCAGGTTCCCTCAAGCCATGGGTCACAACATTTTTATCAGCTGATCAATGCATCATCTTGTTTTATGAGTGTTTCTTTTAAAGACACCTTCCTTAATACAGAGCTGATTCATTAACATTGAACTCATGACCAACAGCCCTCTAATGCATGCATCAAAGAAGCTTACCTAGCACATGTGTTTTTCTTTGTGAGACATATCACAGCCTTCTTGCCCTTGGGAACACAGAGAGCACTTCAGCATTATGCTCAGGGGCCTTTTGTTTCTTTTGTTTTTGTTGTAGTTGTTTTTTCTTTTTTTTTTGAGATGGAATCTTGCGCTGTGACCTAGGCTGGATAGAGTGCAGTGGTGCAATTTCAGCTCACTGCAACCTCTGCCTCCTGGGTTCAAGTGATCCTCCTGCCTCAGTTTCCTGAGTAGCTGGGACTACAGGCAGGCACCACCATGCCCCACTAATTTTTTTTTTTTTTTTGAGATGGAGTCTCATCGCTCTGTCGCCAGGCTGGAGTGCAGTGGTGGGATCTCGGCTCACTGTAACCTCTGCCTCCCAGGTTCAGATGATTCTCCTGCCTCAGCCTCCCAAGTAGCTGGGACTACAGGAGTGTGCCACCACCCTCAGCTAATTTTTGTATTTTTAGTAGAGAGGAGGTTTCACCATGTGGCCAGGATAGTCTCGATCTCCTGACCTCGGAATCCACTTGCCTCGGCCTCCCAAAGTGCTGGAATTACAGGTGTGAGCCACCGTGCCTGGCCAATCAGGGCCCGTTTAAACAGTGAAACCCTCAACAAAGTACACAAAAATTTGAAAACCATGGCACTTTAACTAGACCTCAAAAAGGATACTTGTTTAAACGGAGAGTGCTGAAAGCAGAAGGCCTTGTCCAGCCTCAGCTGGGGACATGCTTGTTGGGTGACTCAAATTTTTCACCACTCTGCAAACGTCCACAAATGACTGCCAAAGGCCTGAAAGTATTGATTTTGGGGGCTATGAATAAATTTTAGCCAGTAGGCAAATTTGCAAGCACAGCATCCGTGAAACGTGAGGTTTGACTGTACTTTTGTTTTTCTCCTCTTCCTCTCCACTCACTAGCCACATCACTTCCTCTTTCAGTTCCAGAAAACACTTCTACCCCCAGCTGCAAGAGCACCAACGGGCAGCCTCAGAGGGGAGCCTCCGGGAGGTGGAGAGGCAGATCTCGCAGACGGCGGGCAGCAACGTCCAGACCGGAGCGTGTGTGGCCTGATGGGGTCATCCCCTTTGTCATTGGGGGAAACTTCACTGGTGAGCGTGCTATTGTGGGACCCAGGCTGCAGCCAGTATCGGAATCTGGGTTTGGGGTGGCCCTGCCAGGCACGGAGGTGTGTGTGGGTGCCACCTGCAGCCAGAGTGCCCACACATTCCTTTCCTGGAAGTCTGCTGTTAGAATGGCTGTGAGTGACTCTTCAGTTGTGGGTAGCAGGTGGCACCGCCTGGACACCGTGGCAGCCTGGCTTCCTTCCTCCTGGCAGGTAGCCAGAGGGCAGTCTTCCGGCAGGCCATGAGGCACTGGGAGAAGCACACCTGTGTCACCTTCCTGGAGCGCACCGATGAGGACAGCTATATTGTATTCACCTACCGACCTTGCGGGTGAGCAGGGAGCCCTAGGCACTGCACCCTCCGCCGTTGCCCCAACCCAGGTTCTGCCCTGGGCACTGCCGCTGCCCCCAGCTGGGCACAACCCTGGGTCCCTTCGTCCCCTCCTGCTATGGGGCATCTCTCCAGGAACTGCCCCTTGTGTGGCTGTGACTCCAGCGCACAGCCTGGGCACTCGGCGCTCAGGGCCCACCCCTCCCCTCCGCTCCGCTCCCCTGCCGCCCCGCCCCCGGCAGCCTGGCCCCGCCCCTGAGTGGATGCACTCCCCCAGCTCGGGACCGCCCCCCTGAGCTGGCCCCGCCCTCCAGGTGCTGCTCCTACGTGGGTCGCCGCGGCGGGGGCCCCCAGGCCATCTCCATCGGCAAGAACTGTGACAAGTTCGGCATCGTGGTCCACGAGCTGGGCCATGTCGTCGGCTTCTGGCACGAACACACTCGGCCAGACCGGGACCGCCACGTTTCCATCGTTCGTGAGAACATCCAGCCAGGTAGATATCTGCCCCTCCGTACGGCCTCGGTGGGCGGCTCCCGTCCCAGCCCCACCTCCAGGGCCCCTGGCGGTGCAGTGGGAGCCGCTACTATCCGCAGTCATCGCCTGCGCCGGCAGCGCTGCCCGCAGCCGGGGTTGAGCCAGCCCCTGCCCCAGAGGCATTTCCTCCTCCCTTGCAGATGAGGGGCGCATATCCATTGTGGAGCTCTTCTGGGGGCCTGGGCCAGGTCCTGGTCCTGGACTGCGGGAGCCCCGGCCGCCTCTAGGGTGGGACATGGGCTTAGTGGGCCAGTCCTGGGGGCTGCTCAGGCCTTTCTTCTCACCTTTGCCGTCTTTCTGTCCTCTGCCTGGTCTGACCTCTGAGGGTTTTTCTCTCATTTCTCGGCTATCTCTGTCCCTCCCTTCCCGCCTCCTCCCTCTCTCCCCCAGGTGTTCTCTATGCTTCACTGCTTCCTTCTCAGCTGTGGCTCTAGAAATGGGTACTTCCTTCCCATGATCCCTTGAGCCTTCAGTCCTTCATCCACCAGGCCCTCTGCTGGGCAGGACTCTTCCGAGAGCCTCCGCACCCCTCAGGCTCCCCTTGGCTGCTCCCGGGACCCTCAGGTGGGGGGCTTCCTCAGGTACCGGAAGGACCCCATTCCCTGCTCTGGAAAGGAAGCAGTGCATTCCAGGCAGACCCACCCCCTCCCTTCCCCCACACCCTTTTTCTGATCTTCACAGGGCAGGAGTATAACTTCCTGAAGATGGAGCCTCAGGAGGTGGAGTCCTTGGGGGAGACCTATGACTTCGACAGCATCATGCACTACGCTCGCAACACATTCTCCAGGTGGAGATGGGTCGGGCCTGGGCCTCTGCAGGGGCAGCCCCACCCTGCCCTCTGTAGCCCATTCTCCTCCTCCTCCCACTTCTGGGGCAGTGACCCAGGAAGAGAGTGGCCCTCTAGGGGGCTGTGGCCTCCAAGCTGAGAGTTCGTGGATGCTGCCTGCCCTCCTGTCCTCTTCCTCCAGTGGGTGTGTGGCAGGGACTAGGTTCTTCCCTTACTACCAGGTGCACCCAGGGCACCTAGCGGTGGAGGCTGAACCCAGCCACTCTGCAAGCCAGGCAGTATGGGGTAGCTCCAAAACTATCAGCTCGAAGGACTGAGCGTTCATTTGTAGGCCATTTGTTTGTTTTTGCTTGAGACAAGGTCTTGCTCTGTTATCCTGGCTGCAGTGCAGTGGCACAGTCATGGCTCACTGCAGCCTCAAACTCCTAGACTGAAGCAGTCATCCCGTCTCAGCCTCCTGAGTAGCTTGGACGACAGGCACTCACCACCATGCCTTTTTTTTTTTTTAGAGATGGGGTCTCACTGTATTGCCCAGGCTGATATCAAACTCCTGGGCTCAAGTGATCCTCCCAACTCGGCCTCCCAAAAAGCTGAGATTACAGGCGTGAGCCACCATGCCCAGCCATTCCTTTTTAATTAGTCTGCTTTTTTTGTAATTGACTAATTTGCATGAAGCGTGGTCCCTGCCCTGGACTAGCCCCCATGCCCAGCTCCCAAGCGCATCCTCCTTATCCAGGCCCAGGTACCAGAAGCCACAACCAGAACCTTCCAAGGTGGTAGCCCGGCCTCCCCTCCCCCAGCTTCTCATTAGCAGAGTGTGGGAAATGATGCCTCCCTCCTCCTTGCACTCCTTCCTGGCCTGACCATTCCCAGGCCTGGTGCTTTGCTCATCCTCTGTGTCCCAGACAGTGACCCTCCCCCCTCTTCTCAGTGCTCCTACCCGATCTGCTCTTCCTGCCTGCAGACCTGCAGGAACAAAGACCAAGGAAGGGTGGTGAGGTCATTCTGCCCCCCACACCCACAGACCCAGGCTTACATTTCCCACCACATCCAACCCCACCCCCTACTGCGATCCACCCAGCTGGGTGTGAGTCAGGGGCCCTGGGGAGGTGGAGGCTGCCTCCCCTTCACTCTGCTCCTCCAAGTGGAAACACCCAGGATTTCACAGGGAGGAATAGGGGGACAGATAGATTGGGAGCTGGTGGGGCTGTCCCCGGGGCTTGGTCTGGCTGCAGTGGAATCTGCCTTTGGCCTTGTTACAGGTGCTGTCAGACGCAGCCTGTGCCAGCGGGGTGAGGAGCTGGCCTGGGAGTCCTGGGAGTTCAGTTAGGGCTGGAGCCACATGAGGGGCTGCAGAAGCAGGGGCCTGGTAGGGTTGGAGAGATGACCCCCTAGGGGCCCATAGCTTTCCTGGGGCTGTGAGTTGTAGCCAGCCCAAGCTGGAGGCACCAGTGGGTCCCAGGGCATCCTGGACCTGCATCCCTGACCTCCCAATGTGTTCCTGGGGCTCCCCCGACTCCTGTGGTGTGGCTGCCACGGAGCAGGGTGGCTGCTGGTCAGTGGGCAGCATAATGACAGGGTGAGACGTCTCCACCCGGCCCTGACCCTGCTGAGGAATGTCTGAGCTCCGACAGGGTCGTGACTTGTGGGTACGGTTGGGCCTGCCACCCACTCCCTGCCCACCATCCATCAGACGCTCATCCTTACTTTTCTCCCTCTTCTTCCTCAGGGGCATCTTCCTGGATACCATTGTCCCCAAGTATGAGGTGAACGGGGTGAAACCCCCCATTGGCCAAAGGACACGGCTCAGCAAAGGGGACATTGCTCAGGCCCGAAAGCTTTACAAGTGCCCAGGTCAGGGCAAAGGAGGGATGGGTGAGGGCATGGAGGGCAGGGCCTGAGGGAGGCAGAGGCCAGGGGCCTGGTGCCCCCAAAAAGGCTGAGGCTGCAAGTCTTAGAGAATGATGGCCAGGCATGGTGGCTCACACCTATAATCCGGCACTTTGGGAGGCCAAGGTGGGCAGATCACCTGAGGTCAGGAGTTTGAGACCAGCCTGACCAATATGATAAAACTCCATCTCTACTAAAAATACAAAAATTAGCCAGGCGTGATGGCACGCACCTGTAATCCTAGCTACTCGGGAGGCTGAGACAGGACAATTGCTTGAACCTGGGAGGCGGAGGTTGCAGTGAGCCAAGATCATGCCGTTGTACTCCAGCCTGGGCAACAAGAGCGAAACTCCGTCTCAAAAAAAAAAAAAGAATGGTATAGAGGGGAGGGGACCCCATAGTGGGGGGCAGTGTCCAAGTGAAGGAAGCTGCCTGAGGGTAGCAATGGGTGGTGGTGAGAAGCTGAGCCACCACCTTCTGAGGTTCTGTAGGGGCAGAAGAACTGGGGAGAACAGAGCAATCCTAGGAGACGGAGGTGGCACGGAGGCCCACCAAGGGAGCTTGACCTTAACTCTGGAACCCACATTGCCTTCACGACAGGGCACTGGTTACCCAGGCAGCACTGGGCTGGGAGGTAGGATGGTGTGTGCTGTATGTGAGGTGGAGGGGGTGGATCTTAAAGGGACAGGACCCTTGCAGACACCCTCCTCAGGCATTCTCCCCTTGCCCAGAGGATGCCAGGGCTCAGGGGTGGGTGAGCCAGAAAAGATGGGGGATTCAGTGCCTGCAACCCTGCTCTGTCATTTCCTTCCCTCGCAGCCTGCGGAGAGACCCTGCAAGACAGCACAGGCAACTTCTCCTCCCCTGAGTACCCCAATGGCTACTCAGCTCACATGCACTGCGTGTGGCGCATCTCTGTCACACCCGGGGAGAAGGTACGTGTGGACTTGGCCTCTGAGCCTCCCCTCCTCTGTGGGACTGTATACCTCAGGGACTTCTGCCATGGTGGGGGGTCAGTGGGTGCCAGCGACCTACCTGGTCATTGTAAATGCATTGAGTCCACAGCGCTGACGGAGCACTGCTGTGGGAAGGGGCTCCTGGCAATTTGCCGCCTTCCCCAGCATCTCCCAATACTTGTAAATTAGTGTTAATTTGCAGATAGCACTTACTATGTAGGCCTTCTTGATTATCTAGTTCTTCTTGGGTGCTTTTCCTGCATCACCTCTTTTAGTTTCTATGGCTCCCTCCACCTTCATTTTACAGATGTGGAAACCGAGGCAGAGTGGTTAAGTAACTTGCCCAAGGTCACACAGCTAACAAGGACTGAGGTGGGATTGGAGCCCCTTTCAGGTCTGGTTCCCTTGGATGAGCTGCTCAGCCTGATCTGCAGCTCTCATCTGTTTCATCAGGGATTGGGCCAGGGGCTCCTTGAAGGGCTCTTCCCAATTCCGTCAGGCTCTGGTCCTGGAACAATTCAGGAATTATGTGCATGCCTCCAGCGGGATGTCCCTGGAGGGTCTCTCCTTCCCACCTGTCCTTCCTTTTGCACAGGCCAGACCCCTCCAGTCTTTGCTCTGTGGGCCTGATTTTCTGTGCCTGGCTCTCCACTGGCACTCTTTCTCCTCCCTCTGTCACCTGCTGTATCAGTTCTGATCCAGAGAGAAAGCTCAGCTCCACCTTCCATCTCACCTTGTAGGAAGTGCCCAGTTCTCATACTCGCTGCCATGTAGGGCTGGATTAGGGCACACTATGGGATCAGGTCAGAGCTGTCTCCCTCTTCACAGTCTAGCTTGGATGTGACCTCCTTAGGAAGCCTTCCCTGCTCACCATACTAATTGGTGGCAAGCAGGGTGTCGGGGAGGGCCCCCAAGCCTGTCTGGTCAGGTTTCCCACTGCATGGTTGATTAGCCCTGTTTGAATACCTAAGGTAATGAGAGGCTCACTACTTTGCAGAATAATTCATTCTGTTCTCTAGTCAGCTCTTTTTAATTTTTTCTTGAGGAGTCTCACTCTGTTACCCAAGCTGGAGTGCAGTGGTGTGATCTCAGCTTACTGCAATCTATGACTTCCAGGCTCAAGCAATCCTCCCACCTCAGCCTCTCGAGTAGCTGGGACCACAGATGTGCGCCACCATGCCCGGCTGACTTTTTTTTTTTTCTATTTTTGATTGAGACAGGGTTTCACCATGTTGCCCAGGCTGGCCTTGAACTTCTGACCTCAAGTGATCCTCCCACCTCAGGCTTCCTAAGTGCTGGGATTACAGGCGTGAGCCACCACCTGGCCTGTAGCCAGCTCTTAATGTTACAAGGTCTCTTCTTCTCCCTTAAACCTCACTTGCTCCAGTACCTCCCTCAAGAGCAATTCAGGATAACCCCATGTCAGCCCTCCTAACATGGGGAAACTACTCCCATGCCTTCTTAGATCCATTCATGGGCTTTTCACACGGAGTCTGGACTTCCCCACCAACCCCAGACCTTCTGTGTCCTTCATCTTTTTGTTGCTACCACGAATGAGCTACAAGATTTTATCTTCCTTGATGGTTCTTTTTTTTTTTGAGTTGGAGTCTCACTCTGTCGCCCAAGCTGGAGTACAGTGGTGCTACCTCGGCTCACTGTAACCTCCACCTCCCAGGTTCAAGCAATTCTCCTGCCTCAGCCTCCTGAGTAGCTGGGATTACAGGCATCTGCCACCATGCCCACCTAATTTTTTTGTATTTTTAGTAGAGACAGTGTTTCACCATGTTGGCTAGGCTGGTTTTGAACTCCTGACCTCAAGTGATTTGCCTGCCTCAGCCTCCCAAAGTGCTAGGATTACAAGCAGGAGCCACCGTGCCCGGCCCGAGGCATGGTTCATAATGTCATAATACAGCCTGAGCTGGATTCGATTCTGTTATTGTCGAATTGTTCCTTTCAACATCTCAAGATCATTTTGAACCAGAATTTCACCATCCATCAGGTAGCCCTCCTCTTAAGTCTGCCATGAGCTCCTTTGGAGAAGGTCTTCATCCTGGTCTTTGATCAAAACATTGAACAACATACAAACCAAAGAAGAACCCAGATTTCCCTCCAAATTGACATTAATCTGTTAATCTAGGCTTTGGGCAGAGTTATTACACTAGTTATGATGCCACTTAAGGTCCTTACTGTCTAGCCACAGGTCACCACCGGTTGACTGGGATGTGTGCTCCTTCTGAGACCATACCTTGGTCATCTTTCCATCTTTGGCTCAGGAAGTGTTTCATAAATGCCAGATACATAAGATACAGCCCCTTACCAAACGAAATCTGTTCCACCAGTTGATAAAACCCCTTTAAAAAGGAAGACAAATGTGTTCGACCTGCCTTGTTTCCAGTGAAGCCAAACTGGCTCCTAGTAATCAAGTGTTTCTTTTGTAATGGTCACAGACCATCGGTTTCATTGGGGATTGACATTTGACCCAGCGGATTTCCCAGAATCCACTCCTTACTCTCCTCCCAGCATATACACCCCTTTGAAGACTGGGAAAGCTCTTGCTCTGAGTTCTGCAGATTACACATGCTGATCACATCTGCAAGTTATTTGACTCCTCTGATGTCATTTGGTGAGCTTGGAGACAGCCAGTTGAGAGAGGTGCTCACAGACTCTCCTCCTTCTATGTTACTGAGCTTCTGTTTTCTTTTCAAACGATGCTTATTTTCATTTGTTGTAATTTGAAGACATTCTTACGTAGGACAGATTTTTACCGAGAGTTGAGTAATTCTGGCTTCTCTCTCGGTTGACATTCTACCATCTTCCCTTAAAAGTGAACCCGTGGCCGGGCGCGGTGGCTCACGCCTGTAATCCCAGCACTTTGGGAGGCTGAGGCGGGTGAATCACGAGGTCAAGAGACCAAGACCATTCTGGTCAACAAGGTGAAACCCCATCTCTACTAAAAATACAAAAATTAGCTGGGCATGGTGGTGCGCACCTGTAGTCCAAGCTATTCGGGAGGCTGAGGCAGGAGAATTGCTTGAACCCAGAAGGCGGAGGTTGCAGTAAGCTGAGATCGTGCCATTGCACTCCAGTCTGGGAACAACAGGGAAACTCCACCTCAAAAAAAAAGTGAACCCATTCTTCCTTGTTCTGAATCTCACTTTAAAATTGCCATTCTGCCCAGTATATGGCCCACACCTGTAATCCCAACTCTTTGGGAAACTGAGGCAGGAGGATCACTTGAGGCCAGGAGTTTGAGGCCAGCTTGGCCAACATGGCGAAACTCCATCTCTACAAAAAATTTTAAAAATTAGCTGGGTGTATGGTGGGTGCTTTTAATTCCAGCTTGGGAGGCCAAGGTGGGAGGATGGCTTGAGCCTGGGAGTTAAAGGTTGATGTGAGCTGTGATTTGCCACTACACTCATGCCAGGGTGACAGCAAGATCTTGTCTCAAAACAACAAAAAATTGCATTCCTTTGTTACTGTTTTCTACCAGCTATGTCCTGGGCTTCCTTTGTTTCCTTCTAGAGGGTTCCCATTTCTCCAGCCTTGGGAAATCTCACCCACAGATAATAATAGCAGTAACTAACACTGATTGAGCATATGATCGATCAGGTATGTGTTCAACTCTTTATGTGCGTTTTGTCCAACATTATCACACAGCAACATTACAGCCCAGATGCTAACATTATCCTTGTTTTGGAGATGAGAAAACAGACTTGGAAAAATTTAGTAACTTCTCCAAAATACATAGAATTGAATTACAATACAAGAGTTGGTGATGGAAATACTAGGTGTGTTTGTTCTGAAGCCCTGTTGCATTTCAACAATTACTTTAGTGCCCTTTGGCAAACCAGTGTGCCTACCACGTGCCCGGCACTGGGCCAGCCACTGAGGATGTACAGATGCACAAGAAGGTCCTTGGCCCTGAGCAGCGGAGTCAGGTGGCACGATACTTACCTTCCTGTCTGGGAGTTTTATGCAGGCAGCCGGGGTATGGCAGCTGGTCAGGATCCGCTTCCTTCTCTGTTCCCGGCTGGCCTGGGCTGGCACTAGTCTCTCTCTAGAGGACACACACGGCCTTGCCCTGAAAGCTTCTCTCTCTGCCTTGGGGCTGCATCTGCCACAATTCCCAGAGAACTCCTGCCCTTTTTTCAGAAGTCTCCCTGGAGCTACAGAAAGAGAAAAGGGCTAAGTATAAAAATTCCAGATTAATCAACATGTGGTTGTAGAAATACACAAAGTAACAACTATCGACAGCCCTGAATGAAATTGGAGAGTTGTAAGGGAAGCCTAGCTACACCCTGGGAATGGAAACATTCAAAGGGCCTGCAGAGCTTGGTGTAGTAGAATAATAACGGCCTCTCTATTGTTTAATGATTATGCACCAGGCAAAGCATTAGGCACCTTACATGCCGGAAGCTGCTATTCCCTGTAATATTTTTTCCCCCTAAGACGGAGTCTTGCTCTGTCGCCCAGGCTGGAGTGCAGTAGCATGATCTCAGCTCACTGCAACCTCCCCACCTCCTGGGTTCAAATGATTCTCCTGCCTCAGCCTCCCGAGTAACTGGGATTACAGGTGCTTGTTACCACACCTGGCTAATTTTTGTATTTTTAGTAGAGACTGGGTTTCAGCATGTTAGTCAGGCTAGTCTTGAATTCCTGACTTTGTGATCCACCTGCTTCAGCCTCCCAAAGTGCTGGGATTACAGGCATGTGCCACCGTGCCTGGCCCCTGAAACACCCTTTACGACCTAGGTACGATTATCCCTAGCCAAGAGGATGGAGGCTCCAAGTGTTGAGTAAATCTCCCCAGGTTTACACAGGTAGTAGTGGTGAAACTGGCATTCAAGTTTTAGGACTTTCTGACTCCAAAGTCTATGATCTTTCGACTGTCAACCTGAAAGAATGCCACCTGGGTTAGCGGATGGACTTTGCCATCTATTTTGGCTGTGGAGAAGTTGTTTTTCACTTGCCTCCCAGTTCTCAGCTTATTGCCAGAAATGTGAATGATAGTAAATCTTATCGTATACAATTGATTCTGCATGTCATGGGTATGTCAAAGGAAAAGAGCCACCTGGAAAACCTTCTTCTTGGATCCCCCAAGTCTATATTCATGTAATTAGTAGCTGGTGTGGAGAGGATTGACATTGGTTCCCCAGCAACGGAGAAGGTTTATGAGGAGGAGATGGTTTTAAGAAGGGAATCGGCCAGGCAAGGCGGCTCACGCCTGTAATCTCAGCACTTTAGGGGGCCAAGGCGGGTGGATCATGAGGTCAGGAGTTCGGGACCAGCCTAGCCAACATGGAGAAACCCTGTCTCTACTAAAAATACCAAAATTAGCTGGGTGTGGTGGTACACATCTGTAGTCCCAGCTACTCGGGAGGCTGAGGCAGGAGAATCTCTCAAACTTGGGAGGTGGAGGTTGCAGTGAGCTGAGATCATGCTACTGCACTCCAGCCTGGGCAACAGAGCAAGACTCAGTCTCAAAAAAGAAAAAAAAAAAAAGAAGGGAATCACGGTCAGCAGGTCAAACATTTGCAGAGGTGCCAAGAAGATGAGAACTTTTGGAACTGGTAGTATCTGCCCTCACTCCCATCCGGGCCTTCTGATATGCTGCCCATTCTTTAAGGTCCAACCCAAATTCTTGATGCCTTCCCTGACCTCCACGTCCCCTGCCAGGCCAAAAGGATCCCTCCATCCTCTGCAAAGCCTGTGCTGGATCCTACCCTAAGTCCATGCTGCTTGAAGGGTGGGGGCTCTGAAGATGAAGGGAAAGTGGACCCTTGTCCTTAGTATACTTGCTGAGCAGAATTCCTTGGCAGGCCCAGGGAAGCCATGTGGAGGATTGGTGGAGGGTGTAACTTTAAGAGCCAGAGGGCCTGAGTTTGACTCGCAGCTGTGCAATGTACTGACTGTGTGGTCTTGGGGAACTTGCTTAACCTCTCTGTGCCTTTGTTTACTCATCTATCTATCTATATATTTTTTGAGATGGAGTCTCATTCTGTCACCCAGGCTGGAATACAGTGGCGTGATCTTGGCTCACTGCAACCTCCACCTCTGGGTTCAAGCGATACTCCTGCCTCAGCCTCCTGAGTAGCTGGGACTATAGTCATGCACCACCATGACTGGCTAATTTTTGTATTTTTAGTAGAGACAGGGTTTTGCCATGTTGGCCAGGCTGGTCTCGAACTCCTGACCTCAGGTGATCTGCCTGCCTTTGCCTCCCAAAGTGCAGGGACAGGCGTGAGCCATCATGCCCGGCCTGTTTCCGCATCTATAAAATGGGTCTGGTGATAGTACCTGGAGGTACTGTCACGTGTGATCTGCTGACCGTGATCCCTTCTTAAAAATCTCCTCCTCATAAAGGTATGAGGATTAAACAAATTAAGATACATAAGTCCCCGGAGTAATACTTATCACACAGTGACAGTGTTAGCTGCTATCTTTCCTATAGTCCTAATCTTTTTATTTTATTTAATTTTTAAATTTTTGCTGTTGTTGGAGATGGAGTCTCGCTCTGTCACCCAGGCTGGGGTGCAGTGGCTCGATCTCAGCTCACTACGACCTCCACCCCTTGGGTTCAAGTGATTCTCATGCCTCAGCTTCCTGAGTAGCTGTGACTACTGGCACACGCCACCATGCCTGGCTAATTTTTATATTTTTAGTAGAGATGGAGTTTCACCATGTTGGCCAGGCTGGTCTCAAACTCCTGACCTCAGGTGATCCGTCTGCCTTGGCCTCCCAAAGTGCTGGGATTACAGGCATGAGCCACAGTGCCCACAGCCCAGCCCTAATCTTTTTAAATGAGGAAACCCTGGTCTACTTTCCCAGGAATGCTATTTCTCTCTAATTCCAGGATTCTAGTCTAAACCATTTCAAATACCAAAAAATCTTAAGCAAACTTCATTCTAATAACCAAGTTAACATTTATTGAGTGCTTACTGTGCTGGACACTTGTAAACTTTGTTACACATATGAATTGAATTCTCATAAGTCCTGGGAGGCAGACAGTATCATCTTTACCCTCTTATAAGCAAGGATGCGGAGGCACAGAGCTGCTTGATAGGCGTAAAGATCATGCAGCAAGGTCAGATTGAAGCCAGACAGTGAGTCACCAAGGGGGGATGTGCTGAGCTGGCACACTGTGGCAAAAAGCGAGGTGTCCCATCACTTCTCCCCTGCCAGCATGCAGCAAGCATGAGGAGTATGTCCTATATTCGGGTTGTACCAGGACACTCTGCACCCCATATCTCATCGAATCCCCCCAACTCTCCAGCAGAGCCATTATGATCATCTCTAGTTTTGGGTTTTTTCTGAGACAGAGTTGCTCTGTTGCCCAGTGGTGTGATCATAGCTCATTCCAGCCTGGACCTCCCCAGCTCAGGTGATCCTCCCACCTCCACCTCCAGAGTAACTGGGACCACTGGCATGTGCCACCATGCTTGGCAAATTTTTTAATGTTTTTGTAGCGATGAGGTCTCACTCTGTTGCTCAGGCTGATCTCAAACTCCTGGGCTCAAATGATCCTTCCACCTCAGCCACCCAAAGTGCTGGGATAACAGGCATGAGCCACCGCGCCCGGCCCCATCTCAATTTCAGACAAAAACATTGAGGCTTAAGGAAGCAGAGCCACAGGCCCAAGTCACCAGCCCGGAAGTGGCAGAGCTGGCCAGGTTTTCTCTGGCAAAGGGCAGTGACCCTGCCACCAGAACACAGCTGTTTCCACATGACAGAAGCCAGTACAACTCTTAATTAGACACCTCTGGTCTCAATATAGCTGTCACTGGTCTCCTCTGTAGGACGCCTCTCTTGGCCCGAGCAGGTTTCCCCTCCTGAGTGACACGACCTCTGGTTCTTCCTGCTTCTCTGGAGGTCTTGGGTGGGCCCTCGGGTTCTGCCGGCTGGGCGTGGTTTCTTCCTCAGTGGCTTTGACCTCATCCTCCCCAGACAGAGCCAGGGTTGCTTCTGAGGATGCTTGTCCTCAGCACAGCTGCTGAGCAGAACTGCTTGGCAGGCCTGGGGAGGCCACGTGGAGGAGTGCGGGAAGGCTTGAGTCAGGAGCCAGAGCGCCCTCACTAGGCCCTCGGTCTCCCTTCTTCTGGCCAGCCACTCTTAAAGTCATTTTGTTGTTTGTTAGATATAAAAATAACATCTGCAGACAGTAAACGTTTTGAACAATCTGGAAATGCATAAAATAACAAGGGAATTTTCTCCCCTTGACCCCCACTCCAGATCCCACTCCTGAGAGGTGACTAAGCATTGGTAACACTTCCTGGTGTCTCCTTCCAGACCCTTCTAGGTATACATGTGCATGTAAGCATGTATGTGTGCACACATGTATATACGTACAGGACACAAAGGAATTGTATACACATGTATATGGTCTTTTGCAATATACCTTGCACTCAGCAATGAATGGTGGTCGCCCTTCCATGCCAGCACTTAAGTCATTTTTATGGCTGCTTACAATGCCATTATCTTGATTTCTCCCAATTATTCACTTGCTCCCTACAAGTCTCTCTATTCATGGATATAGATATATGATATAATGTATATTATATGTTAGATATATGATATATATTTTATATATAATATATAAATTATATATAATAAAAAACATTTTTTCTATATATACAATAAAACCAAATATCCATTCAGTGAGCCGGCACAATCCCAGCCTCAGCCTCAGCCTCCTAGGCTCAGGCGATCCTCCCACTTCAGCCTTCCAAGTAGCTGGAACTACAGACATGTGCCAACACACTTGGCTAATTTTTTAATTATTCTAGAGATGGAGTCTCACTATGTTGCCCAGGCTGGTCTCAAACTCCTGGACTCAAGCGATCCCCTTGCCTCGGCCTCCCAAAATGCTCAATTACAGGTGTGAGCTACCATGCCTGGCCCACATTTGGTCATTGTCTAAAAAGTTAAAAGATTAGGTAATGAGACGCCATCTACTTCATAGCAAGAGCTAGAACAGACCTGCACCTTCAGTGTTTCAACATGCCAGCACTTACAATAATAATAACTTTGATGATAATTAATAATAAGAGTAGTATATAGTGTGCTGTGCTTTATTTTATTTTACTTTTTTTGAGACAGAGTCTCACTCTGTCATCCAGGCTGGAGTGCAGTGGCATGATCTCAGCTCACTGCAACCTCTGCCTCCCAGGTTCAAGTGATTCTCCTGCCTCAGCCTCCCAGGTAGTTGGGATTACAGATGCCCACTACCATGCCTGGCTAATTTTTGTGTTTTTAGTAGAGATGGGGTTTCACCATGTTGGCCAGGCTGGTCTTGAGCTCTCGAACTCAAGTGATCCACCCGCCTTGGCTTCCCAAAGTGTTGGAATTACAGGTGTGAGCCACTGCACCCAGCCTATAGTGTGCTATTCAAAAACATGATCTCAATTATATCACAAAATACAACAATTAATAAAAGGTGCCCCAAATAAATATATTCAAACTCATGTATGAATTTTTAAAATGAATAGAAGAAAAAGGATGGGCTGTGGAGCTGAGCTTGGTAAGGAGAGAGATTAGATGGGGGTGACCGGGAATGAAATTGCCCTGGGTGCAGTGGGTTGAAGGTCCCAGTGATGAGAACTGAGGGAAAAGCTGGGAACCGAATGGAGAGTGGGGCCCTTGAAACTGAGATGATGGAGGGGCGGACAATTCTTGGTGAAGCTGAGATGATGGAGGGGCGGACAATTCTTGGTGAAGCTGAGATGATGGAGGGGCGGACAATTCTTGGTGAAGCTGAGATGATGGAGGGGCGGACAATTCTTGGTGAAGCTGAGATGATGGAGGGGCGGACAATTCTTGGTGAAGCTGAGATGATGGAGGGGCGGACAATTCTTGGTGAAGCTGAGATGATGGAGGGGCGGACAATTCTTGGTGAAGCTGAGATGATGGAGGGGCGGACAATTCTTGGTGAAGCTGAGATGATGGAGGGGCGGACAATTCTTGGTGAAGCTGAGATGATGGAGGGGCGGACAATTCTTGGTGAAGCTGAGATGATGGAGGGGCGGACAATTCTTGGTGAAGCTGAGATGATGGAGGGGCGGACAATTCTTGGTGAAGCTGAGATGATGGAGGGGCGGACAATTCTTGGTGAAGCTGAGATGATGGAGGGGCGGACAATTCTTGGTGAAGCTGAGATGATGGAGGGGCGGACAATTCTTGGTGAAACTGAGATGATGGAGGGGCGGACAATTCTTGGTGAAGCTGGGCTGCGAGGTGTGACATATTTGTGTGTGGCCGGGAAGGTACAGAGGGGTGGAGAGAGGAGGTCACAGAACTGAGCAGCCAGGAAGTGGAAAGAGTCCCCTCGTCAGATACTGGAATCACCAAGTATTTGGATGAGGCTCATGTCACAATGACTGGGAGCCAGGAGCTCCTCCCAACCAGCCAATTGGCCCTGGCTACAGACAGCAATTGGCAGCACCCACCTTGGATTCTTTTTTCATCCTGGCCTCTACTCTGTCTGCCTGTAACTCTCCAAGAAGCTACAAGGGAGGCAGGACTGCTGTCTCCTTCCCTAGCAGAAAACCCAGCTCTCCCAGAGCAGGAGGCCCCTGAGACCATCGAGTGTCCCCCGCACGGGCCTCGAAGGTCACAGCGAACTCATCCCTGGAATCCCTGCTTGTTGGAGCTCTGAATACATGACAGGCTTTGGGCTCACTCTGGAACCTACCGAGGAAGTGGTTTCTCTCCATTTCCTGAAAATGGAGAGAAGTCATTAAACTCTGTACCTGTTAAATGCCCACCTGCTGAGGAGGATTGGTACTCACCAAGGTGTAACGTGCCTCCAGTAGCAAGCGAGGGTTTTCTGAGCTGGGAGCCTGAAATGAGGTGCTCAGGACAGACGGTGCCTGTGCCTTGTAAGTGCAATGTCAGGATAGAGACTTCTCCCCATTGCATGCAGGACACAGCAGAGGCTCAGAGAGTTTGGGTGGTTTGCTCAATGACTCACAGCAGGAAATGCAGAACAGAGATTCCCCCCCAGGCTGTGTAACTGGAGTCTGAGCTTTCTTGTGTGTGTATCTCATCCCTTCCTAAGCCTGGAGCTCCTTGAGGACAGGGACGTATTCAGATCTGGTGTCCCCTCGGCACTTAGTGTGTCCCCCTGCCCGGAATCAGCACTCAATAAATGATGATGGGGCTGGGCGCAGTGACACACTCCTGTAATCCCAGCACTTTGGGAGGCTCGGGTGGGAGGATCGCTTGAGCCTGGGAGGTGGAGGCTGCAGTGAGCTGTGATTGTGCTGTTGCATTCCAGCCTGGATGACAAAGCAAGACCCTGACTCAAAAAATAAATAAGTGATGATTGGTGACTCAGCTCTTCTTCCCCCTACCTCTCTTCCTGGGACCCTTCATCCCCACTTCAGACCCCCTAGTACCCTCCTGCAGCCTGGGCCCTTCCTACCACTGTGGAGATCAATTTCCTCTTGAAGGTGTTGTTGGCTGTTTTATCTAATTGACTAGGAGGAGAGCTGGAGCCAGGGGTTCAACCCAAGTGATGGCTCTTTCTCCTCCTGGGCCTTCTGGGAAGAAAGCAGACCATACACAGACAACTGGGAGGAGGGGTGATTCTGTGCCAGGAGCTCCTTTCGGGAGCCCCTTAACTCTCACCCAGGGCAAGCTGCCTGGCGTAAGGCAGGTGGTGTTCATCGTGGGGCTGGCAGAGGGCCGGTGCAATGTAGGGAACAGCTTAACCTTTTTCCTCCCCTGTTGCCCTAGATTATTCTGAACTTTACATCCCTGGACCTGTACCGCAGCCGCCTGTGCTGGTACGACTACGTGGAGGTCCGAGATGGCTTCTGGAGGAAGGCGCCCCTCCGAGGTAACAGCACCAGCCACCACCTGACTCCACACTGATTCCCTCTCTGAACCACTCTCTTCACGCTCTTCATCCTCCCACAGGGCCAGCATTGGCCAGGGACGATGTCCTGGTGTGGGAGCCAGGAGTCCTGGCACCATTAAGTCCCAGCTAGCTGCATCACTCACTTGCTGTGTGACTTTAGGCAAGTCCTGTCCTCGATCCAGATTTCAGAGTCCCCAGTGTAGGCTTCTGGACCTCCCTCTGAAGGTGGCTGTCACCCTGTGGTGCAAGGAGTCATCGGAATTGACAGAGAGAGAGAGAGAGAGAGAGACAGAGAGAGACAGAGACAGGCTGTTCTGTGCATCTCCACGGCCCCAGGGTCTCCTCCTCATCTGGGCACTTTCAGAGGCTGTACCATTTGTTTCTGTCTGCCCTTCTGGCTTTTGGGTGTCCACAGTGCAGCCTGGCTCAAAAGAGAGTCTTCATAAACCTGCCAGCCTGTTTCCTAACTCGCCGCTGGAGGCTGCATGCTGGGTGCTGTGGCCTGACCTTGTTCACATAGGATGATTTTTTCCTAGGAGGGTAGGGGGCAGGAGGTGAGTCAGTGGGGATAAGTCGGTCAGACCCACAGGACAGAAGGTGCTTTAATGAACCTGGAATTAGGGCAGAGGGAGGCAGGTGTTTCTAGAGGGTATTTGCAGCAAGCCCAAGGAGCTGTATGAGTCTCCTCCTTCAGGCTGGATTGATTGTAAGGCGCTCAGGACCACTCTGACAACAGAGCCTCTGCTCCTCAGCCTGTGCCTAAAACAGCCAGGCGGATCCTGCTAACCTCTCTTTTCCCCCTAGTTTCTGATATTTAAATATTCCTTTTCGGTCATTCAAAGCAGCTGTCCTTACAACACTTCCTCCCTCGGACGTGTTAGTGTTTTTCCAAGATGGGAGTTTCTTTTTCATAACTTACATTCCTGGCCAGCACCCTGTGTCCCTTGCTGAATATTGGGAAACTCTGGCCTTATTAGGAACATACAGCTCATTCCTAGCAATTCTTCACTACAAAGAATTCCACAGATGGCTGGCCTCATCCACTTAGGTTGACTCTTGTTCATTTTTATTTCAAAGTGGACATTGTCTGACCCAGTCCCCAGATTCTGGGATTTATTTAGGGTCCTGGGGCATCCCTTGCAATTGACCAAATAAAAACATGTCTGTGAAGGCAGTTTGTAATGTATAAAGAAAGCCATGTTGATTTCTCATGATTACTTCTTTGCATAGAAAGCAAATAAGAAAAGGTAAATAATGATGGTAGAATGGTCTCTAGAAAGGTAGATAAAACACATTGGTCGGGTGTGGCGGCTCACGCCTGTAATCCCAGCACTTTGAGAGACTGAGGCGGGTAGATCATGAGATCAGGAGTTCAAGACCAGCCTGGCCAAGATGGGGAAACCCTGCCTCTACTACAAATACAAAAAAAAAAAATTAGCTGGGCGTGGTGACAGACCTATAATCCCATCTACTCGGCAGGCTGAGGCAGAGAATTGCTCGAACCCAGGAGGCAGAGGTTATAGTGAGCTAAGATCGTACCACTGGGCACAGAGTGAGACTTTGTCTCAAAAAAGAAAGAAAAAAAAAAGGTAAATAGAACACATGTATAGTTGCACATTATAGAGATCTACCTTGGCCAGGCACAGTGGCTCACACCTGAAATCCCCGCACTCTGGGAGGCTGAAGTGGGTAGATCACCTGAAGTCAGGAGTTCGAGACCAGCCTGGCCAACATGGCAAAATCCTATCTCTACTAAAAATACAAAAATTAGCCAGGCATGATAGCAGATGCCTGTAGTTCCAGCTACTCAAGAGGCCGAGGCAGGAGAATCGCTTGAACCCAGGAGGCAGAGGTTGCAGTAAGCTGAGATCAGGGCCTATACTCTAGCCCATGCGACAGATCAAGACTCCATCTAAAATAAAAATAAAGATCTACCTTTCCTCCTGAAAATAGGCTCACGTCCTATCCCTCAAGTGGCCTCTGGTTCTCTAAAGCCAAGTTGGACCCTGGACCAGACAGGAGGCAACCGGAGAGTGTACAGTCTTGGGAATGTGTGAAGCAGGGGGGCCACAGATCAGGGCCTAGGCACCCAAGCCTCCTGGAGAGGTGTGGCCTCCACAGGGGGTGTCCTCAGGGTTTACCACGCCTCCACCCACCCTATCTGCACAGGCCGCTTCTGCGGGTCCAAACTCCCTGAGCCCATCGTGTCCACTGACAGCCGCCTCTGGGTTGAATTCCGCAGCAGCAGCAATTGGGTTGGAAAGGGCTTCTTTGCCGTCTATGAAGGTACTGAGGAAGGCGGCGGATGGGAGGAGTCAGATGGGAGGTCCCTGGGCATCCTAGAACAACTCCCTTCGGGCACCCTAGGGGCAAGATTGTGGGTCTCCAAGGGAGGAAGCAGAGAGAATGGTGGGATTGGCTGGGACTGGGGGGTTGGTGGGAGACCGAGAAGCTGGGACGGTATGGGAGGGACTGGAGGAGTGGGGGAAGGAGCTCCCCCACAGGGCAGAGCGTGCTGACCCACCACCCCTTCCCACCCTACCCTGTGTCCCCACAGCTATCTGCGGGGGTGACGTGAAAAAGGACTACGGCCACATTCAATCACCCAACTACCCAGACGATTACCGGCCCAGCAAAGTCTGCATCTGGCGGATCCAGGTGTCCGAGGGTTTCCACGTGGGCCTCACGTTCCAGTCCTTCGAGGTAGGTCAGAGACCCTGTGATCTGACTTTTGAATCCTGCAGTCGCTCCCTTGAACAGCTGCCTCTCTTTGGGCTCCTGAGGGTGGGTCCCTGGCAGCCAGAGCCCCTTCCACTGATGAAGTCTCAACCCCCAGATTGAGCGCCACGATAGCTGTGCCTACGACTACCTGGAGGTACGCGACGGGCACAGTGAGAGCAGCCCCCTCATCGGGCGCTACTGTGGCTACGAGAAGCCCGATGACGTCAAGAGCTCGTCCAGCCGCCTCTGGCTCAAGTTTGTCTCCGACGGATCCATCAACAAAGCTGGCTTCGCCGTCAACTTTTTCAAAGGTGCCTCCTACCCTACTCTCCCCTGTCCCAAGGCGCCCATCACCTTCACTCCTTCTCCATTCACTCATTCAACACGGAGATTCTAGGAGGCATATGGATGCCAGTGAGATGTCAGGGCCATGCCCCTAAGAAACTTGGGGCTAAATGGGGAGAAGAGGTCCCCCAGTATGGAGTAGAGGCAGGACCTGCCATAGGACTCAGGGAGGAAGCAAGGCAGTTGGAGGCTTTTTCACCTGTGTGGCCTTGGGCATGATATTCTCCCTGAACTTCAGTTTCTCATCTATAAAATGGGCACAGTAACAGGCTTCACATAAGGATTGAAGGAGAAATGAAAGAGGGGTCCTTAGTCAGGGACAGCACAGGAGGGGCGCTCGCCCAGTCCATGTGCTCAGAAGGGAGGCTCTGTGGGGTTCCAGCCGCTGAGGGGCTAGGTAGGTCCTGGGCTGAGTAGACAAGTGAGGCTCATAGCCAACTTCTTCCCTTGGATGGGGTGAGGGGTTGGTCACAAGAAGCATGAGGGACCCTGGACTTGACCCCTGAGCAGAGGTGGGAAGAGGGGCCAGGCCCCTGCCTGGAGTCTGTGACACCCTCTCCTCCCCACCACAGAGGTGGACGAGTGCTCTCGGCCCAACCGCGGGGGCTGCGAGCAGCGCTGCCTCAACACCCTGGGCAGCTACAAGTGCAGCTGTGACCCCGGGTATGAGCTGGCCCCAGACAAGCGCCACTGTGAGGGTGAGTGCCCCAACACTGCCCTGAGCCTGCTCCCTCCCTGGCCCCAGCCCACCTGCCCAGGAAAAAAAAAATATATATATATATATATATTTTTTTTTTCTTTTCTTTTCTTTTTTTTTCTTTAAGACAGGGTCTTGCTCTGTCACCCAGGCTGGAAATGCAGCGGGTCAGTCTTACCTCACCATAACCTCCAATTACTGGGCTCAAGCAATCCTCCCGCCTCAGTCTCCCAGGTAGCTGGGACTACAAGTGCACACCACCTTGCCTGGCTAATTAAACATTTTTTGTAGAGACGAGCTCTCACTTCATTGCCAAGGCTAGTCTCAAACTCCTGGCCTCGAGCGACCCTTCAGCCTCCCAAAGTGCTGGGATTACAGGCTTCAGTCACTGCCAAGATTTCTTACGCCCTTCCACAGACCCCTTCCTGGAAAAGCTAGACTGATACCCCAACCCTCTTTTCATAGCTCATGGATAAGAAATGCATGTCACAGGCCGGGTGCAGTGATTCATTCCTGTGATCCCAGCCCTGTGGGAGGCCAAGGTGGGCAGATCACAAGGTCAGGAGTTTGAGACCAGCCTGAGTAACATGGTGAAACCCTGTCTCTACTAAAAATACAAAAATGAGCTGGGTGTGGTGGGGCACAGCTATAATCTTAGCTACTCGGGAGGCTGAGGCAGGAGAATCCCTTGAACCTGGGAGGCAGAGGTTGTTGGGAGCCGAGATCGAGCCACTGCACTCTAGCCTGGGCGACAGAGTGAGACTCCTTCTCAAAAAAAAAAAAAGATATGTCACATTGCAACCCCGGGAACACACTGTCACCCTGTAGGATGTGTTCTGTCTTTGGTTTGTTTTTTTCATTCTTGGGGTGTTCTGAGTTTTGTTTCTTTTTGTAAATGACAATCTTGACCTGCTCACTGATTTCAACACCCACCAGGGTATTGTGATCTCCAGGTTGGAAACCCTTGTTGTGGGACAGGCACTGTTTCTGCCTCTCCACGCATGGTGCCGAGATGCTGGTGGCAGCACTCTGAGGCTGATGGCTCCAGCTCACTGGGCTGATCTTGCCCCTGAGTCGCTCCGTTTCCTGCACCTCCCTGGACTGCCCCGGTCCCTGAACTGCTTTCCCTGAGTCCCTTACTCCCCCTTGTTCCCTCTTGGCAGATTCTTGACCTGTTCATTCTCAGAGAAAATAGAAATGGCCACACTTATAACACCTTAACTTCCCCGCTCCTCCTACAGGCTCACCCCTGAAGACTCCCAGCCCACCCTCCCTCCCTCCCGTCTGCCCCAGAGGGACCAGACACAGGTCCCTGAGCCTCGGGGAGTCTACAGGCTCCCCATCTTCTTACTGCATCCCAGCCCGCATCTCAGCCCTTCCCTGCAGGGGCTCCCTGCAGATGGTGCCACCTCTCCTGTCCCTGCAGCTGCCTGTGGTGGATTCCTCACCAAGCTCAACGGCTCCATCACCAGCCCAGGCTGGCCCAAGGAGTACCCTCCCAACAAGAACTGCATCTGGCAGCTGGTGGCGCCCACCCAGTACCGCATCTCCCTGCAGTTTGACTTCTTCGAGACAGAGGGCAATGATGTAAGTGCCCACCAGACACTGAGGTGGGGCAGGAAGATATGAGGTGTGGGCATTCAGCTCAGTGCCTGCTTCCTGCCCTCTGAGAGTGGACCGGCCAGAAACACGCTGCAAATGTCGAGGAGAGACTGCTGCCAGCTCAGGAAGCACAGGAGGCCCAGCAGGAAGGGTCCTGAAGGGGGTGAGGGGACATGTGGCAAGTGGGAGGAAGGACATTGTGTTAGGGAGGCGTGTAGAGCAAGGGAAGGCTTAGAACTGGCTTGGGGAGCCAGTGATGGGGAGCAGCGAAGACAGGGCTAAAGGATGTGCAGAGCAGGGAGCTTCCTGAGGGTGGGAGTAGTCAGGAGAGGCTTCCTGGAGGAGGTCGGCCTGGAGCTGGGCTTCCCTGCAGGTGTGCAAGTATGACTTTGTGGAGGTGCGCAGTGGACTCACGGCCGACTCCAAGCTGCATGGCAAGTTCTGTGGTTCTGAGAAGCCCGAGGTCATCACCTCCCAGTACAACAACATGCGTGTGGAGTTCAAGTCCGACAACACCGTGTCCAAAAAGGGCTTCAAGGCCCACTTCTTCTCAGGTACCCCTAGACTGCCCAGTTCCTGGCCCTGCCTCTCCTCGGAGAACAGGGCTTCCTTCTCCCTGCCCCTGCACCCCACACTCCCCAACCCTCCCTGGTGCCAGGCAGGCAGAGTCTGCCCTCTGTTCCTCATCACTTCACTCCCCATCAAGCCAGCCCTTGCAGTACCCACATCCCATTATCCCTGAGCCCTCAGGGCTGGGCTGTGATGGCTGGGGCCGGAGGATGGGCAGAACATGAACATTCAGAAACCAGCATTGGAAGTGAAGAAGAGGGAATTCCAGGTGTCAGGAGCTGTGCAAGCCAAGTCCTGGGAGAGGGCAGGTCCTAGGAACAGGGAGTTCAAGAATGTTGGTGGATGGAGGAGAGGCGAGTGTTTGCCTTGGACTGTGTGGGGCAGAGTCTCTGGCAGTAGTCAGACTTCTAATCAGACTCTGCACAAGTCAAATAGGTTCACACTGGGGCCTTCAGAAAGATGAGGTGTGGCCAGGCGTGGTGGCTCATGCCTGTAATCCCAGCACTTAGGATGGCCGAGGTGGGAGGATCACTTGAGCCCAGGAGTTCAAGACTAGCCTAGACAATATAGTGAACCCCGTCTCTACGAAAAGTTTTTAAATTAGCAGGGTGTGTGTAGTTGTGTGTGCCTGTAGTACCAGCTACTTAGGAGGCTGAGGTGGGAGGATTGCTTGAGCCCAGGAGTTTGAGGCTGCAGTGAATGATGATCTCATCCCTCACTCCAGACCTTATCTCTCAAATTTTTATTTTTTTAAAAAAAGAAGAAAGATGAGTCACCCACTTCCTTCAATTCCCAAGCCTTGGGGCTCCCCTGAGCCAGTGGGCAGGAACTCAGATCCAATTAGCAGATGTTGATTGACAGCTGCCCCACATAAGGCCTGGGCTCCAGTCCCTGGTACTCATCTGAGCCTCTGATGGCCCCATCTTCCAGTGGTCTCGATGGTGATCAGCAGCCCCTGGCCCAGCCCCTGAGCTGGGCCTCCAAGTCAGAAGACCTCCTCTTCTTTGTGAATCACTCAGTCCTTCACCCTGGGGTGAGGCTGCAAGGTAGTCCCAGAGGTAAACAGACCCAGGCTCATTCAGTGAAGGACAGGAGTACAGTGGAGCAGGGGAGAGAGGGAGGTCAGGGGCTGGCTGCAGCAGGCCCAGGATCCTCACTCTGCCAGCCTGCTGGGCAGGATGGGGTAGGCAGGAAGGCAGGACACCTACAGCCCAGTCCACGCTGCCTTCCTTCTCCCCTCCTTTGCCCAGCTTCCTGCATCCTCAAGCCCCCTCTGTGGCTGCCCCGCACCCCTGCCTGACCCCCAGATGCCATGCACCTGCCCCTGCACTGGCTCCCTGCTTGGCACTGCCAGCCACCCTGCTCCGCTTACAGTGCCCGTTGACCTCCTGCCCCCAGCCCCTGCTTGCTGAGACCCTCCCCATGCCAGGCCAATTTCTTTCTTCCCTGCGCCCACCTGGGACTCCTAAGAGGTGCTCACCAGAGGGTTGAGAGGATGTAGCACTGCTCAGGGGCAGGCTGTGCCCCGGGAAACCATTACCTGCTTACTCTCATCTCTTCCCACCTTTCTGTTGCTCCAGTCTTGGAGGGGCCCTGGGGACTGACACATCTTTCAGGCCTGGAGTTACTGCTCTGCTCTGCTGTTCCGCTTGACACTGTGCCCACCCCACCCTGAGCCCTGCACAGAGACATGCACACACACATGCGCACACACATTGCCCCATTGCACAAGAAACCTGCAGAGCACCCCCGCCAGGGGAATCGAGGCTCAGCCCAAGGCCTGGGGCATCTGACTCTGGCCCCCCAGGAAGGGGGCTATTTGGACTTTTGGGACACCCACCGAGGAGACCCTAAGCCAAGAAGAAGAAAGAGCCTGAAGACCTTCAGTCTGACCCTGCCACCTTCCCGGGCATTTGGGCACTGTAGGGTGAGTGCCATCTCCTTGCCTGGGCCCGTGCCCACCTCCTCCACCCTACCCCCCTGCAACCTGCCCCCCCAGCTCCCAGGTGAGGCTGCCTGCTCCTGCCCCAGGTACTGAAGCAGCCTTCCTCAGGACTTACTGTCCCCACTCATGCACCTACCCATTCACTCATGCATTTGGCAGGTGTAATTTTACCCCTGCTGTGTACCAGGCACTGGACTAGGTTTCTAGGCACAAATGTGAGGAAGGGGTGGAGTGAAGGCTTTGCTCAGTCCGTAGCTGGGCTCCCCAAGGTTTCTAGCATGGTCACTGGAGATGTCCTCTGTGAACCCCAGGATGGCTTATAGGGTACCCTTCACCCTACATTTTCTGCAGGGCTAATTCAAAGGTAGCTTATGGGGGCCCTCAATCAGGCTGCCTCTGATGTGTTAACTGAGCAAGAACCCTTGGAGTGGACTTGGGGACTCCACCTCTTGGCCTGGGTTCCTGTGGCCCCTAGGGGCCTGGCCTGTCTGATCCTGGGTTGGGGAAGCAGGGCCTTCTGGAAGCCGATGTTCCAGCCCTTGGGCGCCCCTCCTCGTGGGGATCAGGAACAGGCCCCCTTGCACAGCCCCCCACCTGGCCAGCTCAGTGCCAGCAGGCATCTTTCCACCTCATGGTTCATCTCTGGAATTCTGGGGTCCACTGGGATCCCACATCTTCCCTAGGTATACCCGCTTCTATGCTAGGCATGCCACCCCCAAGTGCCCACAGACAGACCTGAGTGTATGTGGCTGTGGCACACACACCTGTGACCACGTGCACTTCTGTGTGTCAGGGCGCAATCCACATCGCGTGTTCGTCGTGTGAGTGCATGTGTGGGTCTGTGACATGTGGCAGATGCTTGTCTGTGAGCCATCTGCCGATGAGCTACATCTCTGCCTTTATGCGTGACTTTGTATCCATGTCGTGTTCACGCACCTGTGTGTACACGTGTCCTGTCCCTGGGTGTGTCTGTGCCTGTCTGCACATTGATGTCTGTGCCTATGTCCTCACGCGTAGCTGGGAGTGCAGTGTGTTTTCTTTGTGTGCACCTGTATGCAGGCTGAGTGGGCGAGTGAGGACACGTGTGGTTGGCTGTCCGTCTGCATTTGCACGGTGTATTGGAGCTGTGTGTCTGTGCGCGTGTGGGTGGTGTGTACCATGTGCACATGTATGTGCCTGTGGGCCAGCGCCTTGCTGCCACATTTGGGTGACAGTACATCCATGCACTGGGTCTGCAGGTGTATTTGTGAGTGTGTGTGTGTCTAACACACTCTGTAGATGTCACCTTCTGAATGAGAGCCAGAGCAGAGCTCTCCCCAGCCCTTCCCAAGTACTACTCCCCTCTACCAACGACTCCCCAGTTCTCTCCTTCCCTGATGCAATGCATGCCTAGTGGGCCATGTGTGCCATCCCTCCAGGCCTTCTCCCTGCCACAGGCTCTGTCTCTGTCCCGTCGCTATGCCTCCTGCTCCTGCTAACCCAGCCCTCCGTGCCCTGGCTGCGCCTGGACATGGCCACCCTGCATGTGTGTCCGCCTGCCCTCCCATCCCACCCTGCCCCTAGGACCCACCTTGGAGGTCCTGGGTCTGGTTTTCACTGCTGTCCCTCCCTGGTCCCTGCCCTCCACCCCCACCCCTTGGTCCCTTTTCTCCTTCTCTCTCTCTCGTTTCAGAAAAGAGGCCAGCTCTGCAGCCCCCTCGGGGACGCCCCCACCAGCTCAAATTCCGAGTGCAGAAAAGAAACCGGACCCCCCAGTGAGGCCTGTCAGGCCTCCCGGACCCCTTGTTACTCAGGAACCTCACCTTGGATGGAATGGGATGGGGGCTTCGGTGCCCACCCACCCCCCACCTCCACTCTGCCATTCCGGCCCACCTCCCTCTGGCCGGACAGAACTGGTGCTCTCTCCTCCCTGTGCCCGTCCCGAGGACTGGGGACCCTGCCCCATGCCCCACCCTCCACCCCCTCCCATTTTGATGGTGTCTGTGACATTTCCTGTTGTGAAGTAAAAGACGGACCCCTGCGTCCTGCTCCTTTCTCTTGCAGTCTGCTTGTCCATGTGTCTGTTTTTCCACTTGCCCATCTGTCCAGTAAGCAGGTAATGGTGACCCATGCTGGTTTGCTCGGACCCCCGTCCTCTTCTCCCCACAGCTGGGCCCCGCTCAGCTGGTCCCTCTGGATGCAGTGCCCCTTGGACCCCCTTGTCGCCTGGCCTCCCACTCCTTGCCACCTGGCCTGGCCGGCTCTGGCCGGCTATTGCTCTGTACTGGTGGGAGGAAGCCCAGCCAGGCCTCCGTTTCCCCTGGGGCATCCAGATCTCAGCCCTGCACAGACCCAGTGAATGCCCTTATTTGCTCCCCTGCAGATAAGGACGAGTGCTCCAAGGATAACGGTGGCTGCCAGCAGGACTGCGTCAACACCTTCGGCAGTTACGAGTGCCAGTGCCGCAGCGGCTTCGTCCTCCACGACAACAAGCACGACTGCAAAGAAGGTACGGGCTCCATGCCAGGGGCATCGGGGCTTGAAGGACCCGGTGCCAGGAGTGGAAGGCCAGAGGGCCATCTCCATCGGCCTCCTTTTAGGTTCTGGGGGCTGAGTGATCTCTGAGGCCCTCTCGTTCCACCACCCACCTGGTACATCGATCCCCTTCTGGCAATGTCGGAGCCACACGCTCACTTCTGTCACCAACTTCAGGAAAGGAAGAGCTCGTGGCTGCTCCGAGGCTTCATTTGCAGGCTCTCCTAGTGGTTCGCGCCTCTTAAAACCACATCCAAGTCTGTCCTTGTGACTTCCTACTGGCACAGAGGCAAGAAGGGATAGTGGGTAAGAGCACAGTCTCCAGGACCAGTGGCCTGGTCCAGCCCTGCCACTTCACTAGCTCTGTGCCCTTGAGTGACTTCTTACCTTCTCTGTGCCTTGGTTTGCTCCTGCATAAAATGTAGATAATAATAATAGCACCCAACTCAGAGGGGCATTGGGGGCTTGAGGCGCCCCAGGCAGTGCCAGGCTCACTGCAAGCACAATGGTATCTGTTACCATGATCAGCCACATTTGTAACCCCTGGGGATGCTCAGAACAGGGCCACTGCCTTCTTGACAGTAAATCCTTGCACACAGTTAAAGATAGCTCTAGGCCGGGCACGGTGGCTCATGCCTGTAATCCCAGCACTTGGGGAGGCTGAGGCAGGAGGATCGCTTGAGCTCAGGCATTCAAGACCAGCCTGGGCAGCATAGTGAGACCCTGTCTCTATTTTATTTTTAAACAGGGTTTTTAACTAAAAATAAAATAGGCTGGCATGGTGGTTCACACCTGTAATCCCAGCACTTTAGGAGGCCGAGGCAGGCAGATTGCTTCAGCCCAGGAGTTCAAGACTAACCTGGGCAACATGGCAAAACCCCATCTCTACAGTAAATGCAAAAAAATTAGCTGGGTGTGGTGGTGCACACTTATAGTCTCAGCTACCCTGGAGGCTGAGGTGGGAGAATCACCTGAGCCTGGGGAAGTCAAGGCTGCATGAGCTGAGGTCATACCACTGCACTCCAGCCTGGGTGACAGTGGGAAAAAATAAATATAAATAAAAATAAATAAAGTGAAATAAAACCAGCTCTCCTGGCATCACCAGTATCCCTAACACCTCCTGGGACATGATACCTCGCAGGCCTGCTCTGAGTCAGGGATTCCACTGTGGCCCTTGCCTGCTGGGCGCGTCTAATCCCACAGCACACACAGATGTGCCTCTACCGCTGAGCATCTGTGTGACTTTGGGCGAGTCCTTCAACCTCTCTGTTTCAGTGTCCTCATCCATGAAATGATAAAAAGTCATAGACCAGGTGCAATGGCTTATGCCTGTAATCCCAGCACTTTGTGGGGCTGAGGTGGGTGGATCCCTTGAGGTCAGGAGTTCGAGACCAGCCTGGCCAATATGGACTTCTTTAAAATCTATGGGGCTCTAGGAGGATAGGATTAAATTCCTTCCCTCAAGGAACTCAAAACCCAGTGGAGAAATGAATTACACACACATGCGTGCACGCGTGCACACACACACACACACACACATGAGAATTCCTGAAAACTGGGCAAATCTATAGGTTAAAGAGTCTGATATTTGTACCTGTGTGAGTCACTGCTTTTGATCCCTTATTTCGGATTTGCCACCATTAAATTCTTAAGTGTCTGCCAACACAGCAATGTGAGGCCACATAACCCCTGGGGATGCTCAGAACAGGGCCACTGCCTTCCTGACACTGAAACCCTGCACACATTTAAAAATAGCTCTATGCCGGGCACGGTGGCTCATGCCTGTAATCCCAGCACTTTGGGAGGCTGAGGCAGGAGGATCGTTTGAGCTCAGGTATGTCTCTACTGAAAATACAAAAAATTAGCTGGGTGTGGTGGCACGTGCCTGTAATCCCAGCTACTTTGGAGGCTGAGGCAGGAGAATTACTTGAACCCAGGAGGCGGAGGTTGCGGTGAGCTGAGACTGGGGCACTGTACTCTAGCCTGGGTGACAGAGCGAGACTCCATCTCAAATAAATAGATAAATAAAAATGATACCTACCTTGCAAGGTACTAAACTTTATAGACATGGCTCAGCCCTTAGCACCATGGCTGGCAGGTGACTCTTCCCATCCTGGTTAGTTGACAACCCAGGTATAAACAGATGAGCTGCTCACCAGAACCAAAGCACTCAACAGTGAACCAGTGGACAGTCAATGGCTTCCAACCCTGTGACCTCAAGCTTCCCAAATACACAGTTCCTGAGTCATGGAACTAGCTAGAGGGGACCTTTTCCTGATGTTGTCTAAACCGCAATCTGTCTCTGTACTCCCTGTGTAAAAAGATGGTTTGATAAAGAACAGAATCCACAAGATAGCCAGGATGGGGTGAAGCTCCTGGAGAAGATGGCCTGTTTACCTTTTATCTGCTCATTCACCTCAGAAGTACGTGTGGTTTCTTACTCAGGTGATAGGTTAATTATAGATCCGTAAGCATTTCCCGATTCCTATGGAGGACCCAGTGCTATGCAGAGATTTGTAGGGAATTCAAGACAGGCACCCCATGGAGATGCAGGCTCTCTGGGGAGAGACATGAGCATGCAAGGAACACAGGGAGCAGAAAGGCCAGAGTGCAGAGGGAGAGGCCGGGGGCTGTGTGAACCCACAGAGGGTAATGGCGACAGCTCATGGTGTAAGTGTGGGGAGACAGGAGCGTCACCTGCCTCCACCAGGGAGTGGAGAGGGCCATTTTCCAGGCCCTTGTGCTGTATCTTTCCCATCCTTTTCCCCACCAGCCATAGTGTCTGGCTGCCCATTTCCCCCAGTAAAACCTGTCCGATGACATGATTATGAACAACGACCATTGGCTTTTAAATTTGAGTCGGTGCCGGGTGTGGTGGCTCACGCCTGTAATCCTAGCACTTTGGGAGGCTGAGGGGGGCCAGATTGCCTGAGGTCAGGAGCTTGAGACCAGCCTGGGCAACATGGTAAAACCTGTCTCTACTAAAGATACAAAAAATTAGCCAGGCATGGTGGTGCATGCCTGTAGTTCCAGCTATTCGGGAGGCTGAGGCACAAGAGTTGCTTGAACCTGGGAGGTGGGGGTTGCAGTGAGCCGGGATCACGACACTGCACTCCAGCCTGGGTGACAGTTTGTTTGACCCTGTCTCAAAAAAACAATTGAGTTGGGGAAGCCATGTTTTTCAGAGGCAGAAGTCAGATCGCCGTGGATTGAAGAGACATGCATTGAGAATGTGGCCATGGCATGTGTTCCAGAAGGCGAGCTGGAAAGAAAAGGAGAGTGGATGGGCTGGGCCTGGGAGAGCTCTTTCAGGGTGTGTGAAGGTTCGGAGGCTGCAGAGCTAAGAGAGTGTGAGGCTGGATCGTTTCTGGTGTGAGGGTTCCCAGGCATGGGCAGCAATGAGCTGCAGCTCCCAGAAGGGCAGTCTGCCTTGACAGGGAGGAGGAGCACCTGCTCCAGGGCTGCCGAGCAGCGGCACAGATGGGTTTGCAGTTCAGAACCCAGAGGTTGAAGCCATTTATAGTGGAGGGCCCCGGCTTTCTCAGGAGGTAAGAGAGAGGTGGTCTGCCACTGGGAGCTGATAGAGTGACTTGAGGAAGGGGCTGAATGTTTGCAGCAGTTGCTAAGGAGGTGAGAGATGGAGCTGGTGAAGGCCAAATCCAAGGAGTATCCAGTGGTCTGGGGGGCCCAGGTGAGGCTGGAGCCACACATGGGGTTTTCTAAGATGGTGCCAGGCAGAGCCGGGATGCAGGGCCATGCAGAGTGCGGAGGAGCAGGCTGGGTGGTCAGCAAGGCAGTCAGTTAAGTCAATCAAGGAAGAAGTATTGGGAGAGAATGGAGAGATGAAGACCCTGGAGGTCTCTCTAAAATAAAGAGGCCAGCCAGGCGCAGTGGCTCATGCCTGTGACCCTAGCACTTTGAGAAGCTGAGGCAGGAGGATCGCTTGAAACCAGGAGTTTGAGATCAGCCTGGGCAACATAATGAGACCCCATCTCTACAAAAAGTAAAAATGAAAAAAATTAGCCAGGTGCTATGCCTGTAGTCCCAGCTACTTGGGAGGCTGAGGCAGGAGAATTGCTTGAATCCAGAAGGCAGAGGTTGAGCCTGGGAGCTTGAGGCTACGGTAAGCTATTACACTACTGCACTCCAGCCTGGGTAGCAAAGTGATACCCCGTTTTTGTTTTTTAATTTTAATAAAGTCAAATGACCATAGTTGGGAGGGTGAGGTCCTGAGCACCCCGAAGGAACAGGAGGTGGCCACGGAACGGAGAGGATGATGTGTTTGTGGCGTGGAGAAAGTGGATGATGACAAAGCCTCCAAGGAACTGAGAGGCCACCTTAGGTGGACCGTTGTGTGTCTGTTGACTTCACCTGGGAGGGTAGCAGGAGTGGGGGTGGGGAGAACTGAGTCAGGTGTCAAAGTCTCATGTGACTGTCCCGATTGCTGGAGATCAGCAGACAACAGCTTCGAGGAGGGGCACAGGTCGGCTGGAGGCAGTGGCTCATGCCTGTAATCCCAGCACTTAGGGAGGCCTAGGCAGGCAGATCACTTGAGGCCAGGAGTTTGAGACCAGCCTGGCCAACATGGCAAAACTCTTTCTCTACTAAAAATACAAAAATTAGCTGGACATGGTGGCTCACATCTGTAATCCAAGATATTTGGGAGGCTGAGGCAGGAGAATCACTTAAACCTGAGAGGCGGAAGTTTCAGTGAGCCGATATCATACTATTGCACTCCAGCCTGGGCAACAGAGTGAGACTCTGTCCCCGCCCCCCACCCCCAAAAAAATGGAGAAGCACAGGTGATATGACCCATGTGGCCCAACACCTACAACGGTCCGGGTCGCCCAGGAGAGGCTGCGATGGCTGCTTCCTGAGCGCTGCCACGTGAGGCCTCACTCAAGGCTTTTGTAGGAATTGGCAGCTAGGTTTTCCCCAGACACAGGTAGCCTCATGGAAAAGAAATGATGCCTGCCTGCCATCCAGTTCGTAAGTGGCACAAGACGTGAAAGAAAGGAGGGGGCAGGAGGGAAGGGCTATCACAGCTTGGGGTCCCTCTCTATCACCTTCCGTCACTCGCTTTCCTGCAGCCGGCTGTGACCACAAGGTGACATCCACCAGTGGTACCATTACCAGCCCCAACTGGCCTGACAAGTATCCCAGCAAGAAGGAATGCACCTGGGCCATCTCCAGTACCCCCGGGCACCGGGTCAAGCTGGTAAGGGGCCCCCTCGCCACTCCTCATGCTGTGTGGCCACCCCCTGTCAGAGGCACTGCCCAGAGCCATACAGGCTACAGGCTGAGCCTGGAGGCCTGCCACCCCAGGAGACCCCAAGTGTGGCCTGGACAGAGGCCCCTTTCCCAGTATAAATTAGGGACATCCCTGCCTTTGCCCCATTCCTAGGCCCTCTTTTCCTGTCATCCCCAGCTGTGGCTGATCACATGGGTGTCCATGAGGCCTGGGTTTGGGGCCCCGGTCCTCGCCCCACCTGCCCTCCAGCCACATTTTAAATCTGTGCTCCTTCCTCATAATCCTAGACCTTCATGGAGATGGACATCGAGTCCCAGCCTGAGTGTGCCTACGACCACCTGGAGGTGTTTGACGGGCGAGACACCAAGGCCCCTGTCCTCGGCCGCTTCTGTGGGAGCAAAAAGCCCCAGCCTGTCCTGGCCACAGGCAGCCGCATGTTCCTGCGCTTCTACTCAGACAACTCGGTCCAGCGGAAGGGCTTCCAGGCTGCCCACGACACAGGTGCTGTCATTGGTTGTGGGAGTGTCCACTGAGCCTGGGGTAGGGTCGGGGTTACAAAGAGCATTTAAAGGCAGAAAGGGACTGAGCCCTGTGACCCAGGGCCTGGGATGTGGGGGAGGCAAACAGTGTCCTGAGGACCAGGCCTGGGGGGCAGAGAGAGGAGGGTGTGGTTAGTGGTTAGGATGGCAGTGATGGCGATGGGCGGGAGAGGTTAGGGAACTCAGGGACAGAGAGGAAAGCCCCTAGAGGCTCCCCTGAGAACACGCTGGCCAGTGCAGCAGTCCACCCACACACCAACCCCAGAACATCCTCGCATATTTATTTATTTATTTATTTATTTATTTATTTTTGAGATGGAGTCTTGCTCTGTTGCCCAGGCTGGAACACAGTGGTGCGATCTTGGCTCACTGCAACCTCTGCCACCCAGGGTTCAAGCACTTCTTCTGCCTCAGCCTCCCAAGTAGCTGGGATTACAGGTGCCCAGCACCATGCATGACCCACTGAACCCAGCCCATTCTCATGATATTTTTTTGAGATAGAGTCTTGCCCTGTCACCCAGGCTAGAGTGCAGTGGCATGATCTTGGCTCACTGCAGCCTCCTCCTCCCAGGTTTAAGCAATTCTCCTGCCTCAGCCTCCCGAGTAGCTGGCGTTATAGGCATGTGTCACCATACCCGGCTAAATTTTGTATTTTTAGTAGAAATGCGGTTTCACCATGTTGACCATGCTGGTCTCAAACTCCTGACCTCAGGTGATCTGCCCGCCTCGGCCTCCCACAGTGCTGGGATTCCAGGTGTGAGCCACTGCGCCCAGCCCATTCTCCTGATACTTGCTGACATGGAGGATGGATGAGGAGAAAGGCTGGAGCCCAGGGGGACGCCTTGAGTGAGAGACCAAGGACACCACGAGGGAGCTTTGCAGTCTCCTCTTGGGTCCCGAGCCACCTGTCAGGGTGTCCCCAGAGCTGATGGTCCACAGCCTCCCATCTTCCCCTTCAACTCAGTCCCTGACCCAGCACCCCCTCCCCGGCCCTCTCCCCACCTCCTCTAGGGAGATCTGAGTGCCTGGTACACAGAGGCCAGAAGGCCTGGGAGGAGGATGGCTCCATACACTGTCCTCTGCCCCTCCCAGCACAAGGTCACAAACCGGAGGCCTGGAATGCCATCTGGCCCTTGGACCTGCTATGTTTGGCCCACGCTGTGTTTTTTTAAAAATGTGAGCCAACATTTAAAAGTTGGGAGTTTTCACATAAACCCAGATGTACAGCTTCTTTCTTGAAAATGGAAGCTGTGGTGACACTAGGCCCACCTTCTTCCATGACAGCCATCAGCTGAAGCAAATGAGCAATGTCTGCTTTAGAGTAAGTGTGTGCTGCCCCGAGCTGCCGCTCCACACTGCCTTCCTCTCAGGGAGCTTCACTGCCTGTCCCCCTCACCCTAGGGCCGAGGTCCCTCTATCCAGAGGTGGGGTAGCGGAGCACTTGCTCTGGGCCAGGCCCCTGCCCACCCATCACTGCCCATGCGACTCTGGTCCAGGCCTCCATCCTGCGGTGTGGGTTTGGTGAGGTGTGCTATGGGGCCTGGCACCCGAGGTGCTCAGGGCTGGTGGCCAATCTTGTCCCCTGCAGAGTGTGGGGGCCAGGTACAGGCAGAGGTGAAGACCAAGGAACTTTACTCCCACGCCCAGTTTGGCGACAACAACTACCCCGGGGGTGTGGACTGCGAGTGGGTCATTATGGCTGAGGAAGGCTATGGCGTGGAGCTGCTGTTCCAGACCTTTGAGGTGGAGGAGGAGACTGACTGTGGTTATGACTACATGGAGCTCTTCGACGGCTATGACAGCTCGGCCCCCAGACTGGGGCGCTTCTGCGGCTCAGGGGTGAGGCCCCGCCCCTCACCCTCCTGGTCCCATGCCCCACACTGTCCTCCAGCCTTCTCGTTCCAATTCCCGAGACCCAGCACCCACACAGGCCCCAGAGGATGAGTGAAGCATGTGTGTGGCCTTCTGTAGGAGCCCAGAGTCCCAGCCTGGTGGAGGCTGCTCAGACACACTGCCCCGCCCCCGACCTAGGAAACCCAGTCCTTTCTGGGCAGCCGAGAGGTTCCTACAGCTCTGACCCAGGCCTGCTCTCAGAACCGGTTGGCTAGGGCTTCCAGGGGAGCTGGCATCTGGGGAGAAGGATGGAACTTCCCCTGTCCCTCCTTTCCTTACCCTCCTCCAAGGCAGCTCACCAGGGCCTGGAATGGGGGGCAGAGGTTGGCACCAGAGCCGGAAACGGGGCCTGAGCTAAGGGGGCCTCCCCAGTCCTTTTGCCGGAGCCATAAACACCCTTGTTGCTTCCTTTGCCAGTTTCTCCTGGTGAGAGGCCAGCTTGTCCCAAAGCTCTTGCTGCTGCTGTCCCAGTGGCCCTGGCTGCTTCTTGGTCCATAAAATGGCACATTCAGAGGCAATGAGCAAAAGTCAGCTTGATAGGCTTTTCCCTAAGGATGTGGGCTAGCCTTATGGGGAGGATTTCTTTTCCTCCCTGTAAGAGCTTGTGGCTTCTTTTTTCTTTTTGTCCTTTCTTGAGGACCTTAGAGACAGACTTCTTTCCCCCATCTCCCCCCCATCACACACACTTGCAAGCACTTTCAAACACACTGTCCCTCCTGTCACCTCCCCAGCCCCCTGCCTGTCTCATGGCTTTGTCCCAGGCAGCCTGGATGCCCCAGGAAGGGTTAAAGCTTTCGGAAGCTGCAGCAGCTGCTGAACCCAGCATTGGCTGAATCTCCCCCAGGCGCAGAGCTTCAGCGGGTGTGGCTGGCAGGGGCTGCGACAAGGTGGAGCCAGAAGCAGCTCGCCTGCCCTGGCGTCCCCTGGCTGCCAGGCTAGTGCTCCCTCCCCTCTTTGCTCTTTCTTCTGAATCACACACCAAATAGGATGTCCCCCAGGTATTTTCTTCCAGAGAGCTCCCCCAGGCTGAGTCCATGGGAGGGGACTTGGGGAAGGATGGGGGCTGCCTGGAAGAGATACTGGGAATGTCCTCAAGGTTCTCAGACATGATTTCCTCTGTGCCTGGAGGGCTAGTGTGTTGACGTCCAGTGCTCTGCGGGCTGGCCTCACTCAGTGGGCTTGCAGGAGCCACCCAAGAAGGGCTCTGGAGCAGACTTTGGCCAGGGGCCAGAAGAGAGGTGGGGGCAAGGGGTAGGGACAGCAAGAGTCCAGGTCTGGGGACACTATGCTTCTCCCCAAAACTTCCTCCACATTCCAGCAGAGAAGTGGCTGTGCTGTCTTCCCTAAGAGTCTGCTGGGACAGCAGGAAGTCATGCCATTCAAAGAATGCCCTCCCTTAGCAAAATTCTTTGACATCAGTCCCATCCTTTGTTTTTCCCCAGCACCCCTCCTGGGCATGGAGAGCAGAGAGCTTGTGCTCCTGTTTGTGGTTGAGGGAAGTGAAGCCCAGAGACGGGAGGTGGCTTGCCTGAGACTGCACAACTCAGTTTGAAGTTAGTAGCAGAGCTGGGTTCACAGGAACTTAGTTCTTTCCGGCTAAGTTCTCCCCACCTTCTCCCCACCCTAGGTTCCTTTTAAACTAGCAAGAAATTCCCTGTTGCAAGGGGTGGAGAGGAGAGAATCTGGTAGCTGCCCGAGAGCCTCCTACCCCTCAGAGCTGGGGACCCTGGGGAGGCAGCCCTAGCCCCTCTACCTCACCCCACCCCTTTCTCTGCCAGCCTCCCGAGGTGGTGTACTCGGCAGGAGATTCTGTTCTGGTGAAGTTCCACTCAGACGACACCATCACCAAAAAAGGTTTCCACCTGCGATACACCAGCACCAAGTTCCAGGACACACTCCACAGCAGGAAGTGACACCGCCTGAACAGGGGTGGGACCGGAGCCTGCTGCCCTTGGTCATCTAGACTGGACAGTGGGGGTAGGCGGAAGGCGACACACTGTCCCTCTCCCCCAGGCCCCAGGACCTGCAGGGACGATGACCCGGTGAGACTGTCCACAGGAGGTGGGGGAACTAGACTCCTGTGTAAGCCACTTCCCACAACCGCCCACCAGCAAGAGGCTGGGGCCAGGGACCTGACCTTCCATGGAGACATTTCAAAGTGACCATTCTTCTCTGCGGGCCCCTGCCTGGTGACAAGAGGGAATGTCAGCAGGACCCTGCTGCCATCCCCGTGTCTCTGCACGCTGTATTGTGTATCGCGGGGGCATTATCTTCATTGTAATGTTCATTTCCCACCCCCGCTCCAGCCTCCATTTGGTTTTCTTTTGAGCCCTCACTCCGACCCCCCAGTTTCCTGGGGCATAAGTGTCTGTGCGTGTCCCCCAGGAGCTGCCATGGGGAGCCAATGGGGAGGGGATGGAGAAACAAGACAGGGCTTCTCTGAGGCCGTGGCCGGTCAGCCACACCAGGGCACTACAGCCAATAAACCGAATGTGTTACAGCCAATATCCTGTGCCAGAAGCTGTCTGGGCTGTGGGGGCGGGGCCGTCACGTTCCAGGTGTCCAAGCTTGCTGTGTGAGGCCAGCAGGTGGCCAGAGCATCCCAGGCCCCCGAGGGTGTGATTTCACTCAAACACACATATACTCGCAGGCGACCATCACAGCGCACGCACACACCACACGCTCCCCTCCGCACGAGGGGAGGGGTGGAACGTGCCATAAAGAGGCTGTTGGGTGGGGAGGGAAGAGGGATGTGAAAGGGGTTAGGGGTGTCTGTCCATCAGGGTTTTCTGTCTCTGCATCTGGGGACGGAGCAGGTGGGCTGCAAGGGTGTCCACCTAGGCGAGCACCCAGGGGCCAGAAAACCCACATCAGCTAGGACAGGTCCAGCTGGCCCCCGATGTCTGACTTCCTGCTGGTCAGATGCCAAGTGCCAGTCCCCATGGGTCCCCCTCTCTTCATGGAGACGAGCCAGAGCTCAGTGGCCACTGAGCAAACATCACAGCTCTGGCCCCTCTTCCCAGGTGACCCAAGGCTGTGTCTGTCTAGCCTCCTCCTTCCTGCCATTGCCCACCCTGTTTCCCCACCTCAGACCTTGCCTCCCAGAGGCCAGGAGAAACCACATCTCAGAGCCCTCTCTCTACATGGATCTCAAAGGGAAAGAAAGCCCAGAGCAGCCCCAGCTCTTCTTCCCAGGCTGGCCACCCCTGGGTTCCAGAGAGAGCCAGCCACTGCTGCAAGCCCCGGGGCTTCCTAGAGCCTTTAGCGGACTGGCAGGCTTTTTCCCGCTCCTTCCTGAGGCTGTGCCAGATGCAGTCTGGACCTGCGGGGCCCCCACCCCAGGTCCAGGGACTCTGTCTTGGCCCTCTAAGCAGAAGGTAGCAGTGGAAACCATGCCCACTGCGAGTGTCGGATGTGCACGCAGAGCCGCCTTCTTCCGGGAAGCCAGCCTGCTCTACTGCTCAGGCTGCAGCTGCCTCCTCCAGGTCTGACCACCATGGTGGCCCCAGAGTTCTATCAGAGGGCCAGAGATGCCCAAAGGGATAATTGCTCATTGCTCCAGTAAAGTCACAGGCTGTGATGCCACAGCCACTCCCCCTGCTGCTTCCTCCTCTGAAAGAGAGGCTTAGGACAGCCTGGAGGGCCATGACAGAATGGAAAGACCCCCACTCAAGTGCAGCTGCCTGGGCATCTCACCCACACACTGCCCACCTACTTGGTGTGAGCTCCACCACAGAGTTGGCAGTCAGTGGCCGTAGCTCTCCTCACCGGCCCGCTGGGTCCTTCTGAAGCTCAAAGGACCACAGTCCCAGCTCACAGGCCACAAGCCCAAAGAAGCCAGGGTCATAACCCTGTCCAGGCAGGGGCTCCAGTCCACAGAGAGACATGGGGTCGCCACCCCAAACAGGGCCCTTGTGGACAGCAACTCCCAGTTGGAGGCAGGCTCTGGAGAGTCCATGCAGCCACCGAGGCACATATCTCAACACTCCCTCACCCAAAAACACAACTCGAGGACACATGCCAGCCTTTCAGAACTTCCGTGGGCCCCTCTTCAGAGGTGGGCAAGGGGCTATAGTGCCCCAGGTCCAGGGTAGGCCCAGTCAGGGGAACTTTGGCACAGAGTATCTCGGAGACCACCCACATCCAAACCGAAGACCACCCATACCCATCCACAGCGGGGCTCCCAACCACCCCATGGAGTGGACAAAGATTGAAGACCACCAAGGAGGGTCATGTGGCAGTTCTGGTTCCTCTGCCCGCTCAGCTAAGAAGCAGGGGTGCAGGGCTGTCTGGATGCCCAGATGTCCACCCCCAAGTGCTTGCTATCAGGCAGGAGGCAGCCAAAAGCATGGGGCAGGCTTCGATAGAGAGAGAGAGGAGAGGGGAGGACGGAGAGGAAGAGGAGGAACACTCAGAGGACGGAGGCTAGAGAGTGCTGAGGAAGACAAGATGGTGGCTGGAGAGGAGGAGGAGGAGGAGAAGAAGAGGAAGGAGGGAGAAGAAGAGGAGGAGCAGGGATCTGCCTCCTCAGGTGATAGAAGCCCCTCATGAGCTGACTGCAGGCCACTGATTCGTATTTAAGAATTGATGAATTAGTAATTGATGCATTCTTCGGGCCCAGCCCGCCCTCACCTTCTAGGTGCCCAGGGTTCTAGATGAGCCCCGGGGCCAACCCAGTGCAGCTGCCCCTCTGCGCAGGTGATTCCATGCTAGAGGAAGGTGCACTTGCTCTTCCTCCTGGGGGGGGGGGGGGGCTTAGCTGAGGTCCCCTGGGATCCTGAGCTCATGATAAGCATTCGCATAAGAAAAGCCAGGATGCAGCTTCCCAGTAGCCAGATCAAGGTGAGCACATCCCCTGGTGCTTTGGACTTTCCGGAGCCCCTGGCCAAGAGCGCAGCATGAGCCTGTCAGTCAGGAGACGCAGTTCTGCTACGCTTAGCTCCGTGACACCGGCCACTGCCCCCTCCCTGGTCCTCTGCTCCCCAAACCTATCACCAGTCCCCTTCCTGCTATGTCCTGAGAGACAGATTTGAAAATCAAACATCTCTGGGCACAGTGGTTCACTCCTGTAATCCCAGCACTTTGGGAAGCTGAGGCGGGTGGATCACCTGAGGCCGTGAATTCAAAACCAGCCTGGCCAACATGATGTAACCCCATCTCTACCAAAAATAAAAAAAATCAGCCGGGTGTAGTGGCAGATGCCTGTGGTCCCAGCTACGCAGGAGGCTGAGGCAGGAGAATCATTTGAATCTGGGAAGTGAGGTTGCAGTGAGCTGGGATTGCACCACTGCACTCCAGCCTGGGCAACAGAGTGAGACTCCATCTCAAAAAAAAAAAAAAAGGAAAGAAAATCTAAAGTCTTGTCTCTGAAGCAGTCAGAGGGCAGGGCACCAGGCACCTGAAGTGACTGGAACCCTCACCAGGGATGTGGCAGCTTCCAGGGACAAGGTTGGCTCAGTTGCAAACTAAGGAAAGCTGAGTGCTTGGCCGTGTCCCTCACTCCCTTTTTCTTTTTCCCTGCCCCTCCTCTAACCCCACAGGATCTCCAGTGGTAAAAAGGTGACAAGCTTGAGAGCAAATAAACCCATTTGAACACCGGCTCCACCATTTGGAGGCCGTGTGACCCTGGATGAGTCACTTCTTTGAACTTCAGGTTCTTCATGGGTAAGTGTGGGATGATAGGGCTGTGAAGAAGGAATGAGGCCAGGCATGGTGACTCATGCCTGTAATTGCATTGCTTCAGGAGTATGAGAGGGGAGGATCACTTGAGCCCAGGAGTTTGAGACTAGCCTGGGCAACATAGCGAGACCCCATCTCTACAAAACAATGTTTAAAAAATTAGCCGGGAGTAGTGTTAGCATTGCATGCCTGTAGTCCTAGCTATGCAGGAGGCTGACGTGGAAGGATTGCTTAAGCTGGGAGGTTGAGGCTATAGTGGGCTGAGATCACACCACTGCACTCCAGTCTGAGTGACAGAAAAAAAATGCAGGAATGGGATAATCTTTGAAGAGAGCCAGTCACAGTGCCTGGCAAATAGGGGGCTCTTAATAAATGGGCCTGCTTTTCCTTTCTATTGTGACCAGTCCTAACATGTATGATAAATTATATTGTTTGCTGAGAACAATGTCGAGGAAAACCTGGCCAATCCCCCACCCCGAAAGGGAAAAACTGCTTGGGGCATTCTAAAGTAGCAAGATAGTATATGTATATCATACACTGGTGAAAACAATTCTGAAAGCGCAGGATATGTGACCTTGCCCCCGTGGCTCCCTCGTGAAGAAGATTTTCTGGTTTGTTTCTGATCAGTGGTAAGCAGGCACCAGCTGCCTACCTAGTTCATCTTAGGTCTATGAGAAAACACAGAACACCTGTTTGCTAATAATGATCACCTGTTCAGAGAGACTAAACGCGTGGTTCAGCGTCTGCCGGAGGCCCTCAGCCCGGAATGCAGTCAGGCCCTGAGGCTGTCAGCTCAGAAGGCTGATGGCCCCCGATAGTCCCACTTTGCTCTTCTATTTGGGTGTCTGCTTCTCAAGGCCTTCGGTGCCGCCAGGGTGGGGTCTCTACAGCCGAGCTGGACTGGGTAGGTTCCTCCATCAGCTCTCAGACAACTCCCCTCCTGTGCTAGAAGGAAACTTTCAGGTACAAAAGTAGTTTACAAGCAGGCATCAGGAGCTTAGGTTACCTGCGGGGGGTGCAACGCAGAGCTCACAACAAGTAGGGGGCTGCAAGGAAGCAAGGGACATATTTTTGGTGAGCTGGTGGCCCTTCTGGGCACCTCCCAAGTCATACCCTGTACTTGACTGTCCCTAGGCACAAGGCTGATTCTAGAATCTGTGAAAAGATTTGTTGCTCCAGTTTGTAAAAATAGTAGTGCCTGACTGAGAGTGGGGGACAGAGCAGTCAGATGATTTCCCTGAGAACCCTGAGCCCCCAGCCCAGCCTCCTGCCAGCCAGAGCTGCCGCCTCTGCCGCCCCAGCCCTCTCTATCCCCACAGCCTCCCTTCCCCCATTCCCTGAACATCTGGTTCCAATCTTCTCCAGATGTTGTGGCCAAGCTGTTTTATGGCCAATCACCTCAGCTCCGCTTCCTGAAGGCCTCTCTCCACTTCAGGGAATGGACCCTCCTCGCCCCTTTCCTTGGGACCCCAGCCACCTCTTTCCTAACATGGAGACGAGACACACATCTAAGCCGAATGAAACTGCTGGCATCCTCAGCTCGGGCACCTCCCATCCCTCCACTTTGTGGGATGCCCAGGGTTAAAAGGAAAGATACTGGTCCAGGGGCAGAGGAATGGGAGGGAAGTGTGGGTGCGCACCCGAGCAGAGGCGTTTCAGCTATGAGTTGTGTGTGTGTTGGGGACCAAGAGTGTGCCACCATGTATTTGTGTAAGGTACATCTGTGTGTTTGTGCCTGTATAGCAGAACCCTTCACCTGGAATCTAAAGCCTCCCCCTGTGGCCACCACCTCGTTTCCCCTGGCTGTCTGCACTGCAGACAGAGCTAACTTGGGGCCCCTCAGCTGGACAGTGGCAGCTGTGGTTCAGGATTGTCCTTCACCTTGGAGCTGTCTGTGGCCTTCTGGCTGTCCTCTAAATCCAGCCCAGAAAGGATATGTGCGTGTGTGCACACTGCCATGAGCACCTCTCCCCTTCCACCAGGTCAGAATAGACCCAGGGCCAGAAAAGACCCCAGGGCAGCCTCCAGTGGACCCTCTGACCCAGCTCTGTCTGACTGGTGCTTGAAGCGCGTATGGCGGGGCTGGCTGTGTGCTAGGACTGGCCATCTGGACAGAGCAAGGAGAAACGGAAGGCTCTCCTCTCTAAAGGAACCTGACCGGGGCTCCTCCCAACCCCACCTCCATTCTGCCTTCATGTACCACTATGAGGACTCTGGGAGCCAATCTCTCCTCCCAAGAAACCCAAAAGCGTTCATAAAAAGAAGACTGGAGGCTGCCCCTCTGGAGGACTCAAACCGTCTCAGCTAGGAGTGGAGAATCCTGTGCAGGCCTGCCCAAGGATTGGGCAGAAGGGTGGATGCCCAGTCACCCCATCCTCAAAATGCTGATTCCAAGTACTGTCTACTACTCCCTTTGTTTTTCAAAAGTTGGGGTCTTGCTTTGTCACCCAAGCCAGAGTGCAGTGGCACGGTCATAGCTTATTGCAGCCTTGAACTCCTGGGCTCAAGGGATCCTCCCATCTCAGCCTCCCAAGTAGCTAGGACTACAGGCACGTGATGCCACATCCAGCTCTGCCCCACGCCTTTAAAATAAGCTTCCATGCTATCTGTGATTCCATAGCCACCCCCAGTGACATTCTGGAAAGAGGCACTGACTTGTTTAGCTGGTATTATGGAGGGGACCCCCAGGGGTGTCACTGTGTCTGAAACAGGAGTGTCCCAGGTAGCCCCTGACATTCACAAGGGGAGACAGGCATAGGGCAGAAAATGGGAAGATTCTGGTTTCTCAATCAAAGCCTGGGCACTGTCACTTACTGGCTGTAAGACATGGGCAAGGCTTTGTGCCTCAGTTTCTACTGTTAAGTGGCAATAATACTCCCTAGGACCATTGTGAAGACTAAAGAAGCTGATGTGTGTGACAGCAGTGAGTGCCTGGTGCACAGTAGGCCCTCAGGAGCCATTATCTGCCATTTCCGCTTTCCTTTCTACGCCAGAGGCTGTGCCCTGAGTGCTGGATGACACATGTGAACATGGCCTGGAGTCAGGCAGTGCCGGTGAGGACTTTGACTTCTCCAGAGCTTTTTTACTCCAGCAGAGGACTGTATCAATAAGTCTGTAACAATAGATGCAGGCCAGGTACAGTGACTCAAGCCTGTAATGCTAGCACTTTGGGAGGCAGGAGGATCACTTAAGCCCAGGAGTTCGAGATCAGCCTGGGCAACATAGGGAAACTCCATCTCTACAAAATAAAACATTTAAAAAATCCTAGCTGGGCATGATGGTCATGTGGTCCCAGCTACTCTGGAGGCTGAGGTGGGAGAATCACTTGGGCCCCAGAGGTTGAGGCTGCAGTGAACCACGATCGTGCCACTGTACTCCAGTCTGGACAACAGAGGAAGACCCTGTCTCAAGAAATAAAAATAATGGCAAGGCACAGTGGCTTGCTCAAGCCTGTAATCCAGTCACTTTGGGAGGCTGAGGTAGGTAGATCACTTGAGGTCAGGAGTTCGAGACCAGCCTGGCCAACATCTCCATTAAAAATACAAAAATATTCAGGCGTGGTGGCATGTACCTGTGTCCCAGCTACTTGGGAGGCTGAGGCAAGATAATTGCTTGAACCTGGGAGGTGGAGGTAATGCTGAGCTGAGATCGTGCCACTGAACTCCAGCCTGGGTGACAGAGCAAGACTCTGTCTCTAAAATAATAGATGCAGAGGTGACTGGGATCTCTAAATGGGAGCGCTGTTGGGGAGCGGGTACACTCAGGTACTTAGAACAGGTACACTTGGTGGCATCTGGGTCTGGAACAATGACAAGCTGCTGTAGGATGAAGGCTCCAAACGGGGCCTCCAGACGCTGCAGGTCCTCTCCTAGGAGGCCCCATATGGGAAGCACTGGGTAGGACCGAAAGACTCCAAAGTCCCTTCCAAGCTGGAGACTCAGGTCTACATCCTGAGCCCCACCTCCCACAGTGGACAGGAGAATCCTTTGCAGCTGATTCCAGGTGGCCTGTCCTGGGGGCATTCCCACTGGAGCTCCCCTGTGGATTGCAGAACTCATCCATGCCATCATCAGCCCAAAGAGATGGGGTACTATGCTCTGAATGTTTGTGCCCGCCCCCCCCAAATCCTAGGTTGGAATTTTTTTTTTTTGAGACGGGGTCTCATGCTGTCACCCAGTTTGGAGTGCAGTGGTGCAGTCTTGGCTCACTGCAGCCTCCCCCTCTTATGTTCGAGCAATACTCCTGCTTCAGCCTCCTGAGTAGCTGGGACTACAGGCCTGTACCACCACGCCCAGCTAATTTTGTAGTTTTAGTAGCAATGGAGTTTCACCATGTTGGCCAGGCTGGTCTTGAACTCCTGATCTCCAGTGATCCACCTGCTTCAGCCTCCCAAAGTGCTGAGATTATAGGCGTGCGCCACTGCTCCCAGCTCTAGGTGGAAATTCTAACCAGAAGATGATGGTTTTAGGGAGCAGGTCCTTGGAAGGCAATGAGGTCATGATGGTGGAGCCACATAAACGGGATTAGTACCTTTTTGAAAGGGCCCAAGATGGCCTGGGGCAGTGGCTCAGGCTTGTAATCCCAAGCACTTTGGGAGGCCTAGGTGGAAGGATCACTTGAGGCCAGGAGTTTGAGGCTAGCCTGGGCAATATGGTGAGACACCCCCCACCCCCCATCTCTACAAAAAACGAAAGAGGCAAGAGAGCTTGGTCATCCCTTTTACCCTGTGAGGACACTGTGAAAAGAGCCACCTATGAAGCAGGCCCTCACCAGATGCCGCTTCTGCCAGCCTCTTGATCATAACCTCCTGAGTCTCCAGACTATGAGAAATGAATCTGCACTTCGTGAGCCACCCCGTGTGGTATTTTGTTACAGCAGCTCAAATGGACTGAGACGAGCAGGGCCCTCAGGCCACGGTGGTTTATTGATGCACGTCGCAAGCACAGCACAGGCAGGCAGACCCCAGCCGTGGGAGTACATGAGGGCCAGGGGAGGGCAGCAGGCCACCCCAACAGCAATGCTGTCAGCCCAGGGGGAAGGAAAGGGCCTGGGCCCTGTTCTCTCCTCCACACCTCTACCAGAGCCTCCAGGCCTCCTGACCCATCCCAGAGAGACAGCTGGCCATGCAACTCCCCCTGGCTACAGAGAGGCGACCGCTGTCCACCTGCCACTCTTGCCAGCCCGTCACTGCTTCTGTCCTTCATTACACAAATCCAGCCGCTCATCCATCATCTCTGTCACTTCTGAGAAAGTCATTGTGAGGCTGCACTCGCCTCCACCTGATGGCACCTCCATCATCCTCCATACAGCCAGCTGCTGTCCTCAGCCCCTCCCCTGGGCTCTTTCTGTTGGCTTTGCTGATCTTAGGGAGTCCACCCTCATGACCTGTGAGACAGTAGGAATGAGGCAAAAACACAAGGAGGCCCGAGAAGGACTTCACCAAGAACTCCCCGGGGAGGGGCTCCCGGCCAGCAGCTTGGCAGGAGAGCAGACAGCGCCAGTGGGCAGGGGACAGGCGGAGTAGCAGAGAGTCCACAGTCCAGGTCACGCATGGGCACAGGACAGTCACGGCACCGGGGCAGAGCGAGTGAGCAAAGTGCACAGCTGGGCGGGGTGCCGGGGCCCGCGGGACAGCCTGCAGGTCTCTCGTTCCATGCCAGGCCCCCGCAGAGCGTGAGGCGGCCCACTCCCGGCTGAGGAAGGGGCACCTCTGGGTCTCAGGGGTCTTCTCCCCCTCCTCAACCCCAGTGGTTGCTGTCTCAGACCCCAGCGCTCTAAGCAAGGAGCAGGTATGCTGGGGTGTGGAAGGAAGGAACCATCTGATAACCTGAAGCCCCCCAAAGCCAAGAGAAAAAAGAGTTCCTTTCTAGAGAGCAGGGGGAACATCCTGGTGGGCAGGTAGAGAAGGGGAGGGACAGCTCTCCCATGCAGGAAGAGGGTTCTTTGGGGCAAGGAGCAGCCAGGGCGTCAAGGTGGTGCAGGAGACTATTTATAGGGGGAGGGGTCCGGGCCTGGAGTGGGAAGCCCCAGAGACCCAGCTCAGCAGGGAGGGGGCATTCTGTGGTTGGCCCTGAGTGGGGTGAGTGCGACTGAGAAAGATCGCCCCACAGCTCTCTGCATCTGCATCTCCTCTGGAGGCAGCCACGCTACACGTGGGCTTTGGCCCAGAGAGGCTTCCCTGGGAGAGCCCAGGAGGTGGGCGGGTCTTTGGGAGATAGAGACCTGGATGCGGCAAACAACAGTAGGACAAGGAAACCAGAGGAGAGGGGAAGTTCTCTGGAAATCCGGCCCAGCCGCCCACTACGGAGGCCGAGAAGCCTTTCCACGTCCGCCAGGCCGGGGGCTGGGCCACACTTACCAAGAGGACCACCATGGGTTGCCTCCAATGCCAAGGGGCGAGGGGAGGGCAGCTGGGCAGCGTGGAAGGAGCAGGGGGGCAGGAGAGAGAAAGCCAGCTCCCTGAACCTGGGCCACCCACCTTCGCCTTGCGCTCATCTCTCCCTCGCCCCCCAGCTCCCCAGGAGTCCCTAGCGGCCCACGCTGATGTTGCAGGTCTTGCAGCTGGGGTCCTTCTTGGCATCGGCAGTAGACAGGCTCATGAGCTGGTGCCCGCTGATCTCCCCCAGGGTGCCCAGGGACAGGTCGACGGGCTCGGTGTAGATGATCTCCAGGATGACGTCCTGGGCGTGGCGGAAGACCAGCTCTCCGTCCTCCACGCTGCAGGTCAGGAACTTGTTGCAGGCAATGTCCAGGAGGGGCAGGCGGTCGCGGCAGAAGCGGTCCCCCAGCGAGCCTTTGGGCGCCAGCACCAGGATGGCATAGTGGTAGGCCGTGTACATGCAGTAGAAGTCCGCAAAGTAGAGGTTGGTGCTGGGATTGAAGAGGCGCTGGGCCGGGATCTGGAAGCGCCAGCGGCCATAGGGGGAGTCCTGTGGGGGCTGGCCCGTGTTGAACTCGGTGTTGCAGCTGAAGAAGACCCCGTGGAGCATGCCGCTGGTGGGGGAGCCGTGGCTGCCGCTGTTGTCCTTCAGGTAGGGCTGCAGCATGTTCCCGCAGTGGGTCCTGCCCACCCCAGGGAGACACACCAAAGGGAAGAGAAGATGCGGCGGGTGAGCCGGGCTGAGGCTTGGCTGCTGCCTGTGGTCGAGGAGGGAGGGAGCCAGCCCAGCTCCCAGCCCTCCCCCAGCCGCCTCCACTAGTCACAAATAGAACATTCCAGAATGCAAGAGCAGGGAGGGCCCTGGAGAGGGACTTATCCAGCCCACTCCTTCTCAGAGAAGAGATGTGAAGCTGTCACTCCCCAGCTTGAAACCCTTTGATGGGGGGTGCTTGAAAAGCATGGCCGCTCATGATCTGATCTCTACATCCTGAGCCCAGTGATTCCCCTTGCCACTCCCCACCTCCTGCCACCCCACCCATTTACCCACCCCCTGTGCACATGGTCTCCTGCCTCCTTCGTGCCCCCTGTGCAGGGCTCGTCCTTCTGCTGCACTTACTACCCTCCCCACCTTTCTCTGCCTGGTTTGGCAAACTCCTAATCAGCCTTCGGGCCTCCACCAAGCGTCTGCTCTCCTCTAAACCTTCATGGAAGAGCAGGCACTTACACTTGACAAATTTTTGACTGCCTATTATGTGCAGGACACTGAAGCTTCTCACTGTGTTGCCCAGGCTGGACTTGAACTCCTGGCCTCAAGGGATCCTCCTGCTTTGGCCTCCCAAAGTGCTAGGATTGCAGGTGTGAGCCATCTAACCTGGCCAGGACACTAAATTGTGCTCAACAATTACATGTAATTTTTACATGGACTATTTCCATACTGTCACTCTGATGGGATTCTGAGGTTCTCAAAAGGGTTGACTGTGCCTTTATCTTTACATCCTGGCACCAAGTAAGGTGCCTGGCACACATGGGTGCTCCCGGTCTCTCCCATTCTCGCTGATAAAGGAGCCCAAACTGGGCCACTGGCTCGCTTTCCAGGCTGGGGTGCAGTGGTGCAATCACAGCTCGCTGCAAGCTCGAACTCCTGGGCTCAAGCCATCCACACCCGGCTAATTATTTAATTTTAATTTTTTTTTTTTTTTTTTTGAGATGGAGTCTCTCTCTCTCACAAGGCTGGAATGTAGTGGTGCAATCTTGGCTCATTGCAATCTCCACCTCCTGGGTTCAAGGGATTCTTCTGCCTCAGCCTCCAGAGTAGCTGGGACTACAGGTGCCCACCACTAGGCCCCGCTAATTTTTTCTATTTTAGTAGAGACAGGGTTTCACCAGGTTGGCCAGGATAGTCTCTATCTCCTGACCTTGTGATCCATTTGCCTCGGTTTCCCAAAGTGCTGAGATTACAGGCATGAGCCATCATGCCCAGACTAATTCTTTAAATTTTTTGTGGAGACCGGGGTCTTACTATGTTGTTCAGGCTGGTCTTGAACTTTTGGGCTCAAGTGATCCCACCTTGTCCTCCCAAAGTGCTGGGATTACAGGCGTGAGCCACCTAGCAGGCCTTGCTGCTTTAATACAAACCCCAGAGACTCCTGAGATTTAAACTGCCCTGACTGCAAGGATAAAGACAGGCAGAGGCCAGGCACGGTGGCTCACACCTGTAATCGCAGCACTTTGGGAGGCTGAGGAGGGCAGATCACCTGAGGTCAGGAGTTTGAGACCTGCCTGGCCAACATGGTGAAACCCCACATAATTAAAAATACAAGAATTAGCCCAGCGTGGTTGCGCACACCTGTGGCCCCAGCTACTTGGGAGGCTGAGGCAGGAGAATCACTTGAACCCAGGAGGTGGAGGTTGCAGTGAGTCGAGATGGCACCATTGCACTCCAGCTTGGGTGATAGAGTGAGACTCTGTCTCCAAAAAAAAAAAAAAAAAAAACCAGAGCAGTTGCTGGCCCTGGCTGAGCCTCAGGATATGGGCACTTGCCAGTAGGTGTGGGAAGGGTGGGTACTTCTGGTCCTGCCTCACTGTTGCCAGGTCCTAGCTGTCCTCAGTGACAGGTGACTCCCTGGCTCAAATGAACAAGCCGCTTCCCATGGGCCTCAGGCTCCTTTTCTGCAGGGAGAGGGTGTTGGATCCGATCACCAATTTTCAGGTGCTTTTAGACCACAGAACCTCTTTTGTTCCCCAAAAGAAATTATATGTGGATGGGTCACAGGCAAGTCAAACGGAGGCTGCTGTGGCTGGACGTCAGGTGTGGGGTCCTCTGAGCCTCATCCTCTGGTCCCCCTCACCCCACAGCAGCATTCTAAGGGGTTCACTGAGATGTCTCCCTGGAGGAAGAACCCAGTTTGAAAACCACTGAGCTGGGTGCTTCCTAGAACCCTTCGTGCCAAGAACACCCTCGTTTTGTGTGCTCCCTGCCACTTCCTCATTGGCCCCAGGGCCTAAATCGGAGAGCTGGCTTGACCTGTGGTGGTAGACCCCCGTGAAAGGAGCTGTCCCAGAGGGGGAGCAAACCCGTGAAAGGAGCTGTCCCAGAGGGGGAGCAAACCCAGACCTCATTCTCCCAGGCTCGTTAGTAGGACACTCTTGGAGAAGGCCCCATCCCTGGAGCCCTTGCTCTTCCCTGAGCCCAATCCCCAAAGTAGCAGTCTCTTCAGAGCCAGCCTGATGATGTCAGGGCATGTCAACCCTGGAGGAGGGACTGGCAGCCACAAGGGTGGGGTGACCTCTGACAGCCAGGGCAGGAGCAGGACGGGCTGGGAGGGAGGGAGGGAGGGAGGGAGGGAGGAGAGGCCTGGTGGGTCCTGCTGGAGCCCGCGCCCCCGTACCTGGCGTGCTGGAAGTACTCCTTGTGATGGTTGCGGTAGAAGACGGAGAAGCGGAGCATGCGGCCTGCGATCTGCTCGGCCTTCTCCTGCAGCTGAGCCAGGTGCTCCTTGGCATAATCTGCAAGATCCCAGATGAAATGGCTGAGCTGAGGGCCAGCTGAGAAGCACAGCCACCTCCTCTCCCCACCCCACCCGACCCCGTGCGTGCCAGCCAACCTCTGCCTAGCAGGAGTGACTAGACAGTCACCAAACCTTAAACTCAGATGGGAACAGGCCAGCTGGCCTCTGCTGGAAACAGGGGTGCTGCCTGCCCTGTGTCCTTGTCACCTCTGCAACCACATCGCCAGAGCCTAGGGGCTTTCCAGGTCAGAAAATGCAGAGGGCTGCCCAGTTATCCTGCCAGGGATCCCAGGAGCTGTGAACTCTCATGTGAAAAGGACTGGTAGGAAAATGGGAGACTTGAGGGGAGGGCTTGAGGTCCTTTTGGGAGAGCCCCTGAAGTCCAGTACATAGACTTCCCACACCACCCCCATGGAAGCCAGCTGTAGTTACAGGTGGGGGCTCGTGAGGGTCTCGGGAGAACTGAGCCCGGGCAATGTTTAGGCAGACCTGGGTCTGGAGCAACGGCTCTCAGCTTGAACATCTCAGGAAAAACAGAAGCCCGGAAACAGGATAGCAGCATTGAACCCCTTGGGCCTGGGCCTGGGACCCTGGGGCCCCAGCAAGGCTGGTGCTAGCACATACAGCTCCTTGGTACAAATTAGAAGAAGGTGCCCTTCCCTGTGGATGCATCCCTGACCAGAGTGCTTGGTTTGGCGAGAGGAGTGTTGACTGGATTGCAGCCAGATCCCCAATTTAAATTAAATGCCTACTGCACATGGAGGACTCGGGTAAACCATGAAGCTTTCCCCACCAGGAGCAAGAGGCCTCCAGAGAGTGGGGTTCTGCAGCCTGTGATCCCCAGCACTTTGGGAAACCAAGGCAGAAGATCACTTGAGCCCAGGAGTTTGAGTCCAGCCTGGCCAACATGGCAAACCCCATCTCTACAAAAAATACCAAAAATTAGCCAGGCGTGATGGTATGTGCCTGTAGTTCCAGCTACTCAGGAGACCAGGAAGCTGAGGAGAGATGATCACTTGGGCTCGGGGGAGAAGGTTGTTAAGAGGCTGTAGTGAGCCATCATCATGCCACTGTTCTCCAACCTGGGCAACAGAGCAAGACCCTGTCTCAAAACATAAGAAAGGCCAGGCACAGTGGCTCACCCCTGAATATTACTCTGAGTATTGAGATATTCAAAGTAATCTGAACACTTTGGGAGGCCAAGGTGGATCACCCGAGGTCCAGAGTTTGAGACCAGCCTGGTCAACATATAAAACCCCATCTCTACTAAAAATACAAAGAAATTAGCCAAGTGTGTTGGTGGGTGCCTGTAATCCCAGCTACCCAGGAGTCTGAGGCAGGAGAATCGCCTGAACCTGGGAGGCGGAGGTTGCAGTGAGCCCAGATCACATCACTGCACTCCACACTGGGTAACAAGGGTAAAACTCCATCTCAAAAAAAAAAAAAAAGGCAGAAGGAGAAAAAAAAAGAAAAAGCACCACTCAAAAGACAACAGCAGCAAGGAGACTTGGGGCATAAATCTTGGCAAGGGATAGAGCCAGCAGCCTCAGAGGCCCCGGGCGGAGAATGTTCCCTGCCCCTTCCGTGTGACAGAGAGATCTGGAGCAGCTCTCACCGTGAACACCAAAAGAATGCAATCTTGTGGGGGCAGAAGCTGAGTCATGAGTGACAACGCACACGTAAGTCTGCTGTTTGTGCTCGAGTCTACAAGTTAAGTTCTGCTATGCAGGGCCGTTGACCAAGGACCATTTTCCCAGGCTACACGGAGGCTCAGAACACGTGAAATGTGATTGCTCCACGAAGTGCACATTGACAGATAATTGATTAAACAACTGTGGTCTATCCATACAATGAAATACTATCCAGTTTTGAAAAGGAAGAAAATTTGGCTGGGTGTAGTGGCTCACGCCTGTAATCCCAGCACTTTGGGAGGCCGAGGTGGGTGGATCACGAGGTCAGGAGATTGAGACCATCCTGGCTAACATGGTGAAACGCTGTTTCTACCAAAAATACAAAAAATTGGCTGGGCATGGTTGTGCATGCCTGTAATCCCAGCTACTTGGGAAGCCGAGGCAGGAGAATCACTTGAATGAGGGAGGCAGAGGTTGCAGTGAGCTGAGATCGTGCCACGGCACACCAGCCTGGGCAGCAGAGCAAGACTCTGTCTCAGAAAAAAAAAAAAAAAAGAAAATTCTGGCATATTCCAGTCACAAAAAAACAAATCCTGTACAATTCTACTGATGTGAGCTACCTAGAGGAGCCATCTTCATAGAAACAGAAGGTAGAATGGCAGCTGCGGGGGGAGATGGGGGTGGTTGTTTAATGGGTATAGAGTTTTGGTTTTCCAAGAAAAAAGGTTCTGGAGATTGATTGTGCAACATTGTGAATATACTTCATACCATTGAACAGTATGCTTCAAAATGTTCAGGATGGCAAATTTCACATCGTGCACCTTTGACCACAGTGTTTAAAAAGATGCCTGTGATCTGGTACCAAGCCAGAAAAGTAACTCCCTTTGTTGATGGAAGTCGTCTTGCCAACATGATTAGTGGGGTTCACATCTGCCTTTTGTGAGCAAAGAGAAAGGGCAGGCTATTGGAGGCAGGGAGGGTATCATGCCTGTGTGTCTCCCTGTGTGTGGCCCAAGCACGCTGCCTGGTGGACAGAGGTGCTCGTCAGTGTTTGCTGCACTACGAATAAGCCCTGCCTTGAACACAGCTAAGCCTGACATGCTAAGCAACAGGACAGGGGTGTGACAGTAGGACCTCACCCCCAGTGCAGAACTCCACCGTCTCGCTCCAGCCGGACACCAGGTACTCCCCGTCACTCTGCTTCACTGCCGTCTGCACAGCCACACTGTACTCCGTGCGGGGGCTCAGGAACCAGTGGCCTCTCACCGTCATGGGCAGTGGCACTGCCTTGGCCACGAGCTTGGTGGGGACATCCTGAGAAATAGGGTACAGACAGAGAGCCAGGCATCAAACTGGGGTTCATGCCTGATCTGGGCATCCCCCAAGAACCCCCACTCCCCACATGGCCCTGTTTCTCCTGAGCAGGACCAATTTTGGGGATCCGATGGCTCCATACCCTGGCCACCATTTTCCCAGGAAGGCCACACAGACGCTCCCCAGCCTTAGCCCCTCCTCGAACCCCCCTGACACCCTGTTCTCTTGGGAACGGAGGGGAAAAGCCACAAAGTTGAGGGCGGCAAGGCCTTCATTTTTGAAGGAGACTTTGAGAGCTCTGCACACTGCAGTGCTGTCTCCACGGCAACGGAAATGCTGAGAAGCCAGGGAGGAAGGGAAAATATGCCTTATTCTTTGGCGGGGAGGGTTAAGGGGGTGGTGGTGAACATTCACGTCACCGTGGCAACTGGCCTGCCAAAAGACACCCAAATCAGGAGAAATGGTTCCAGAGAAAGAGAGCGAGCGAGTAACCCACGCCGGGGCCGTTGGCCTGGGAGCCAGCTGGCCACATCGCTCCCCTGCCTCTGCCAGCTTGAGAGGATGGGGGCTTCCTCCCACACTGGCTTTTAACCCCAGAAAAGGACACACCCATGGAGGACTCTCTCCCATTCCTTTTCTAAGCGAAGCAAATGGCAGGCCAGCAGGTGAGGGGCCCAAGGGGAGAATGAGGCCACAGAAAAAGGGCCCCGCCCTGACTGAGGCCCGCGTGGCCCACCCAGCCAACAGCGAGGCTGTGCCCTGAGACGTCATCCCCATAGGCGATGCCTGCCGCCCCACCCCACCCAGGCTCTCTGCCCCTGCCTGAAGTCGCAGTTGCAGTCGTGGCGCTGATAACAGCGCTCCCTCTGTGCTAGGCACCCGGCCAAGCACCACGCAAACATGACTCACTGCATCCTCTCCACGACCCCACGAGGCTTGGCATGGTTATTCCTTCTTCACCAGGGAAGGAGCTCAGGCTCAGAGAGGTCAAGTTACTTTCCCAGAATGACACAGGAAGAAGAGTGTGGGTATTAACCAGGCCCCTGACTCCAAACCATCCCTTCCAAGTGTTCCCTTCTCCGGCCTCCTTCAGGAACAGGCACGGGGAGAGGCTCCCAGGGAACCTTCTACTCACCCGGTGCTTGAACTTGTTGGAATTCTTATTCTCCTTCTTGTTGAGGTCAATGAAGTAGTGGGTGACCCTCTCCAGGTCACTGTCCTCCATGGTCCAGGAGATGCGGAAGGAGTCGCAGGTAATGTTGTTGATTTCGATGCTGTGCGGTGTGGACAGTAGCTCCATGCTCCCAGGGTTGTCTCCTGTGGGGACTGAGGAGGAGGGGAGTGGTCAGCACCTTTCATGCCCCCGGTAAGCTTTCTGGAATGTCCTCCTCCCAATATCCCTGGCGAGGTGGAACCTCAGGGACCCCTGGAATCCACCTGCCTCATGAGCAAGACAAAAAGGATTGCACAGGGAAAACGAGAGGAGGAGGATGGAAGGTGGAACGGGGTGCCCGCCCCAGGGGACTCTGCTGTCCTCCAAGGGGTCTGCAGAGCAGACAGCACCTGACAGGTGGCAGAGGCAGTGGGAATGCTGCAAAGCCGGGCGGGGACAGATTTGCAGCAGATGGAGCCGAGGAGGGAGGGGGCCCTCAGCCAGCAGGCATGAAAAGAGAAAGGGGGAGGCGGTGGAGAGGCCGGGTGAGAGGCAGAGGAAACGCAGGAAGCACCTGCTGTGGAGCGGAGGTGCGAGGCTTGGGGCAGGTGACAGCCAAGAGCCCGCAGGTGCCAGGGCCCTCGGACTCAGGCTTCTCTCCTTGCTGGGGGGACCTCGGCAACGGTCACCATGGTGCACGGCTGGGAGGACAAGTGCCACATACGTGCATGTGGACACTGTGGTGGGAGGGCCACACGGCACAGCCGGCTTCAAGCTCTTTTTCCATCCGTAACTTTTTTTTGAAGATCCCTCTTTCTTTTTCCGCTGATCTTCTCTTGACTCATTTAAATCATGACTTTTAACATTAGCATCTACTGGGGGCCAATCATGTGCTCATAATTTCACAGACATCTCATGCAAGCCTGGCAACAGGGACACACTATCATGGTCCCCATTTTACAGATGAGGCAACTGAGGTGGGGGAGGTACTAAAGTGCCCAAGGCCACACATAGAGCAAATGATTTAACTCTGGTGCCCAAGTTCTTGATCATTAAGCTAAAGTCGTCTCCCCTCGTCTGTGGGGGTGGAGGGTCACACATGTGGCACTTGTGCATGCCTGGGTGCCCGTGGTGTTTCCACCCTGTATTTTTCTTTCTTCTATCATTTCAAGTAACTGCATTTTCTCTCCCCTCCCTGTCTTACTCCTTTGATTCTCCCCTTAGTCTGGTGCTCGTCCAGGAATGAGAGGACCTCACCATGATCTCTCACATGTGCCTTAGCTGGGAAGAGCCGATTCTGGCTGTGACTCTGGCCTGGCTGGTCTAACTCCGGGATGGGGAAGGGAAAAGGGGAGGGGAGTGACAGCGTCTGGGAGGGGACCGCAGATGTGAGTTCCATCCCATCCTCCATCCCAGTTCCTGGCACCCCTCATTTTTCCCACTGTTACCTCCTTCTCTTCTTTCTCCCCTCTTTTTCTCCTCTCCTTGCCCAGGAGCTAGGGGTGAGTGCATCTTGTGCCTGCGAAAGCAGGTACTTTTATTTATAGCTTCCAGAGGATCCAGCCCACATCTTCCTGTCAATTAAGCTTGCTCCAGAGCCTGGCACCTCTGTATTAACCCGTGAGTTGCCTGGGTGGCAGGTACAGGGTGAAGGCTAAGGATGATGGCCCTTACCTGCCCCAGGTGTCACTCAAGTCCTCTTTCATTGTAGCCTCCCACCCCAGAGCCAAATGCTAGTGGCTTTGTACATGGGGAATCCTATGGTAAAGAAGCATGGGGGTGCTACCAGGCCCACCCCCATATCAGACAGGTGTGACTGCGTGTCTGGAAGCAACCCTACTGTAATAAACCAGTTTAATTTTTAGGGACAGGCATGGAGCAGTGGGGAGTTACCATCTCCTGGGCTCCTGGTGAGAAGCTCCAAGGGAGAGACACATGTGCCCCTCCTACCCACAAGCACCCACACACACGCACCCACACAAACGAACATAGACACACTCCTACCCAAGAGGCCCTGAGTGGCACCCACCCACCCACTCTGTGAATGAGGCAGTCCATACTCATCCCATGAGCCTAGTCCTGCCTCTCCTTGTAGTCTTCCTAGAAATAGAGGCAGCTGTGTTTGGTGGCGGGGGTCTCTGGGACTTGGGTGTCTGCCTGTCCCTTCCTCCCTACACTTCTGGGAGAGCTGAGATGACATCCCCACCCTAGCTTGGGAGGGTGGCAGTGAGTGAGCCAGCAGGGACAGAGGGGTGGGTGTGAACCCAAGTTCTCTCCACCCAGAAAACTGGGGAAGGGCAGGGTGTGAGGGACACGTTGAGGCAACACCCGAGAAGCGCCCACACTCCTGTGTGGGTCCACCCCAAGACAGGCATGTCCACACCCACACACAAGCAGGCACGCATGCACATACACACATGCGCCAAGAGAGCCCACCCACCTGCGTCCCACACCTCCGCAGACGTCCTTACTCCCACACACCCATCTACGCACTTAGGTGCCTCCCGCCACCATCCACATTCTTAGAATGCCCCACAGTGTCCCCTCCGCAAGCTGTCGCCTCCTTGCACACCCAGACATGTTCACGTCCACAGGCTTACGCACGCACACGTCCACGCACACCTCCTCACAAGCCATATTTGGAGAAAAGAGGATGCCACAGGCACCAACATGCATGCGTGCCACCTCAAGGCACGCAACCCACACGCCTGCCTGCACACACATGTATGTTCACACACACGGCAGCCCCCGCCCAAAGTCTGGGATCCTCTCTCGAGTTATCTCCAGGCTCAAAGACCCCGACTTTGCAAATGTGTTTGCCTCTGTCCGCGCTCTGCCAGCGCTGAGCCTTCACGCCAACAGGTTTGTGCACCTACGAGGCTCTGCCCACAGACAATGATTTCTGCCCCCTCTTCTCTCCACCTACCCCATCCTGCTCTGGGTCTCACCTCCCCACACAGAAACCCCCCATCTGCATACACTCCCACACACAAGGGACATGGCCACCCCTAAATATACTGCCTCACAGTGCCCCCACCCACGCACAGCCACCGGCTACTCAGATAAGTCCCCCACACACATGTACCTCACGTGTGCCAGAAAGCTATGTTCCTAGACATGCCTCACACCAGGCGAAACACACACATGAGCATGACTGCCTGCAGAGGGACCTATCTGCGCCAGTGAGCCTCCAGCCAACTCGCAAGCACACACACACACACACACACACACACACGCCTCACACACCGGTGCCCCTTCCCCATGCCCATTCAGAACAGCCGCCCTGCCACAAGGAATGCTTCCCCCACCCTGCTGTTCCTGTTGGCATCGCTGACTGCAGCAGAATGGTCACAGAGTGACTAACTGTGGTGCCCCGGAGACTGGATTCAGCCATTAACCCCTTTGCCAAGGGCCTGGGGGAGAGGGAACAAGGTCGTCAGGCCTGGCAGTCCAGGTGGGCACCCCAGGTGGTGGCAGGACCCTAGCGCCCCCAGCTCCCGGCTACTCAGGATTGACAGCAGCATGTTCAGGGAGGAAGGGTACTCACCTGGCTCCACTAGGCTCTGCAAAGGAATAGCCAGCAGGGAGGGCAGGGAGAGACCTCTGTGTGGATGAGCTCCCAGGCAGCGGACAGCAGCCGGACACCTGGGTCACAGACAGTGGTGTGTGCTCGCTCCTCTCCCGGCTGCTAAGGAGGCTGCTTCCATGCCCCGCAGCTAGCTCCTATCTGGCTGTGCAGCGCGTCGCTGCTGCCCCTGGTGAGATGATGTTCCCAGCCGAGCAGCGCAAGAAGAGAGGCAAGAACAAAATCAAAGCAGCGTGGAGGAGAGAGAGGCAGAGAAGGGGAAAGAACGAGAGAGCCAGACCGAATCTGGCTCCACCAATGGGATCAGTGGCTGCGCAGCGTCAGGTGATAATAAGCAGGCTGGGTCCCTGCTCACTGGGCTGGTGGGAGGGGGAAAGGGCAGAGGGTCTCCCAGGGAGCTACACAGATGTCCTCGGGGACAGCAACGCATGCTGCTTTTCCCCCCTTCTTCCAGGGCAAGCTGCCCTCAGAAGTCCCTCCAACACACCCCCTACTTGGAAATCTCTGACTTGAATGCAGCCCCTAAACTTTAGGATGCTGGGAGAGGGGCGGAGCTTAGCCAAGGGCTTCGGCCCAAAGCAAAGCTTCTGATTGGGGGAAGGGGAGGGAGGCTGAAGAGGGGAAAGGTCCAGGTGGCGGTGTGAACACGGGGTCATTGTCTTCAGTCCAGAGCCTCTCCTTGGGGCCTTTTGGTGATCTGTGATTCCATTTTTCTTACTTACTCTAGCGAGAGATGGCAGACCTGCAGCCCAGGGATCCCTGCGGGCCCGGTGAGAACCCTCTGGCAGCTTGGGTGTTCGCAGGCAAAGGGGCTGGGAGAGAGGCTGTGGCACAGGTCAGGGTGCACTGGATGAGGAAGTGGGGGTGGGAGAACACACCAGGCTTTGAGTGTCCTCAGCCCAGCCCACTCTCTGCACTCAAAGGAAGCTGGCCCTGGGCATCTTGGCGAGAGAATGTCATATCTGCTCTCACAGCAGCAGGAGGCTGTTCTGCCACCAAGAAGCAGACTCCGTGGAGGCCATCAGAAAGAACACCCAAGGAAATGTGAATCCAGCAACAAGCAGGGACAAAGGGTTGCACAGTGGTGACAAGCGCAGGCTGACAGGCAGATGTGCTGAGAATCCCTGCTCTACCGCTGCCCAGCTGGGTGACCTTGGACAAGCCACTCAACCTCTCTTCGTCTGGCAGATGGGATCACACAGGTTTATTTCATGATGGAATGAAACAATTAGGTAAATTGCCCAGCCCTGGGCCTGGCACATCAGAAGGGCCAGTCACCTGTCAGAGCTGTTCTCGTTCCCATCCTATTGATAGCTTTTGCCTGCAAGGAGCCTACAGTCTGTTTAGAGAGAAAAGACGGCCAGTTAGAGGACGAAATTAGAGAATGAGGAACATACAACTAAATTGCAGGGCACAGACACTGATTCCGATAACGAACAGTGGGCAGCTCTAGGGCACATGTAGGTGCAGGCCAGAGGAGGCTGTGGAAGCAGGAGTGTGGCTGGGGTGGGGGGGATTGGCACAGGGGCAGCAGACACAGGGCAGGCCCAGGATGAGGTCTTGGAGAGCAGGGGAAGGTGTGAGCTGAGCCTAAGTGACACTCACCAGGAGGGACTCGGGGCGGCAGGCATCAGCAGTGAAAGTCAGAGGAGGTAACAGCGGCAGAAAGTGAGAGTTCACAGCATGCAAGGACAAGCAGAAGCCAACCCTGCCTTAAATGGCTGTGAGAACCTCAGCAAGCCTGGCCAGGTCCTGAACCACAGAATGTGGGGTGGTGCGTGGCACTGAGGCAGGACTAAGCACGCCCTTGGCCAAGTATAACTATGTCCTGCCCCCACATACCCACGCCGAGCTGGTGAGCTCAGAAGAGATGTAAAACATAACCTCCTGGCAATGACCAGCACATGACATCTGCACTACAATTCTGTCCCAGGCTGAGCATAGTGGCGCATGAAAATCCCAGCACTTTGGGAGGTCGAGGTGGCTGGATAACCTGAGATCAGGGAATCGAGACCAGCCTGGCCAACATGGCAAAACCCCATCTCTATTAAAATACAAAAATTATCTGGGTGTGGTGGTGGGCGCCTGTAATCACAGCTACTTGGGAGGCTGAGACACAAGAATCACTTGAACCTGGGAGACGGAGGTTGCAGTGAGCTGAGATTGCACCACTGAACTGTAGCCTGGGCAACAGAGTGAGACTCTGCATCAAAAAAAAAGAAATTAAAAAATGATAAAATCCTGTCCCTAGAACCACACCAAGGGGCAGTGTGAGGAAAAAGGCAGGTTCTCCATGACTTGGTTTCTCCTTCTACCAAAGGAAAACTAGTCCCAGCACCATCCCCAACTCCCACCTTCCCTCGATACCATGAGGAGGCTGCAGGAGGTTGTGTGGCCCAAGCATGAGCAATAGCCATCTGGGGGCCCCTATGTGGAGCTGCGCACTGGCAACAGGTGAAGGCACAGCCCTTTAGGAGCTGCCTCTTCTGGCCTCAAAGGACTTCTCTACGGATCACGAGAAGAAACACGTGGTAAGAGCAGAGCAGAATGTGCCAAGTATAACTCACTCCCTGTGAAACCTAACAACCACCAAAATGCACTTCTGCTGCATTTTTATTTTTAATAACTTTTTATTACACAAGTAGCACACGATCATTGTAGAGAGCTGAGCACATTTCATTTTAAAATTTAAGAGGGAATTAAAATCATTTTCCCACAATGCAGAAATACACTTTGAATACATGTATAGAATTAATTTTTTTTCAAGATAGGGTCTTGCTCTATCACCCAGTCTGGAGTGCAGTGGTGCAAACTCAGCTCACTGCAACCTCTACCTCCTGGCTTAAGTAAGCCTCCCACCTCAGCCCCCTGAGTAGCTGGGACTATAGGCACACATACCACACACAGCTATTTTTTTTTATTTTTTGCAGAGATGGGGTCTCACTGTGTTGCCTAGGCTGGTCTCAAACTCCTAAATTCAAGCTATCCACCCACCTTGACCTTCCGAAGTAGCTGGGATTACACAGGTGGGAGCCACCACACCCAGCCAATATGTGTATAGAATTTACTAGCAAAAATAGAATGAAATGAAAGAATATTGTTTTATAACCTGCTTTTGTCACTTACCAATGTGTTTTCTGTTCATCACATAGTCCTTTTTTATTATTTATTTATTTGTTTATTTTGAGACAGGGTCCTGCTCTGTCATTCTGTCTCCCAGAACCTGGGAGGTAGAGGTTGCAGTGAACCAAGATCACGCCACTGTACTCCAGCCTGGGCAACAGGGTGAGACTCCAACACAATTTTTTTTTTTGTACAGACAGGCTTTCACTATGCTGGTCAGGCTGTTCTCCAACTCCTGGTCTCAAGTGATCCTCCTGCCTCAGCCTCTCAAAGTGCTAGGATTATAGGTGTGAGCCACCATGCCCAGCTGATCAATTCCATTTTAAAAAGGTGGAGGGTGGGAAAGGAGACTCAGGCCAGAAGTAGTAAAACTAGTTGGTATTCCAATTCAGTACCAAGGCCAGATTCTTTGTGGTAGAAAGATGCATAGCAAATACAGAGTCTGCTGTAACAGAGACTGAGACTATAAGTAAAACATATTTGCAGTCATAATATTACTTATGCACTTCATATGCTGAAAATGTTTATGTGTATTTCCCCGTGGCTGAATGGGGATCCTGTGGGCCAATGGATCCTGTGGGCCGGGGATCCTGTGGGCCAGTGTGGAGATCCTGTGGGCCAATGAATGTGCACATATCCAGGTATTCCATGGAGAGCACCTTGGTCATTTCCATGTGTTCACAATGACAAGAGTGAGTCATGAGTATTTATAAGAACTACATGGATTTCTCAATGTTTATTTCTTTTCTTTTTGAAAGTATGTTTAGATATCCTACAACCTTCACTGGTCACCTATTTTAATGAAGAGCATTAACCTGATTCTAAAACCATTTACTAAACTAAATAATAAGTATTTTATGGCCAGGTGCGATGGCTCATACCTGTCATCTTAGGTGATTAGGAGGCTGAAGGGGGCGGATCCCTTGAACCCAGGAGTTTGAGACCAGCCTGGGCAACATGGTGAAACCCTGTCTTCACACAAAAAAAGTACAAAAATTAGCTGGGCATGTGGCATGTGCCTATAGTCCCAACTGCTTTGGAGGCCGAGGCAGGAGGATTACTCGAGCCCAGGATTTGGAGGCTGCTGTGAGCCTTGATCACACTACTTTGCTCCAGTCTGGGTGACAAAGTGAGACCCTGTCTCAAAAATATATGTATTTTAGATTTTGTAGAAAATGTAAATATTTAACCACTTTAAGACATGGGAAAATGCTATATGTATTTTAGATTTTGTAGAAAATGTAAATATTTAACCACTTTAAGACATGGGAAAATGCTGAATTATATTGAACACTCAGACAAACTACAGAAGAGACACTGAGAGAATGTTGGAGGGACAGAAGAAACTTCAAGGGACAAAGATCAAGAACAATGATGAAAGAGAATCGTAAGTAGAAGGACTCATATAGAACAGCAGTACTGGAGTAGTCAGTGAGTTATACCCCAAGTGAAAGAATATGATGTAGGAAATTTGGAACACCAGTGTGCACTGCTTGGCAAGGTACCGGGACAAGGTGGGGCATGGTAGCTCATGCCTATTATCCCAGCACTTAGGGAGGCTGAGACAGGCAGATTGTCTGAGGTCAGGAGTTTTAGACCAGCCTGTTCAACATGGCAAAACCCTGTCTCTACTAAAAATACAAAAATTAGCCAGACATGGTGGTGCACAACTGTAGTCCCAGCTACTCAGGAGGCAGAGGCAGGAGAATCACTTGAGTCTGGGAGGAGGAGGTTGCAGTGAGCTGAGCTTGCACCACCGCACTCAAGCCTGAGTGATGGAGTGAGGCTGTCTTAAAAAAAAAAAAGATACCAGGACAAGAGTGTGACATACTGAATAGAAACAATCACCATGATGAAAAGCCTTCCTTCCATGCACCCAAAACTTGCCACACTTACTCTATTAAGAGTCACTTACAGGCCGGGCACGGTGGCTCACGCCTGTAATCCCAGCACTTTGGGAGGCTGAGGCGGGTGGATCATGAGGTCAAGAGATCGAGACAAGCCTGATCAACATGGTGAAACCCCATCTCTACTAAAAATACAAAAAATTAGCTGGGCATGGTGGCGCGTGCCTGTAATCCCAGCTACTCAGGAGGCTGAGGCAGGAGAATTGGCTGAACCCAGGAGGCGGAGGTTGCGGTGAGCCGAGATCGCGCCATTGCACTCCAGCCTGAGTAACAAGAGTGAAAACTTCGTCTCAAAAAAAAAAAAAAGAGTCACTTACAGAGGAACCTATAGAGGAGACATGAAAATACAACTCACAGATGGCTTTGACATCAATGGTGCCAAAATTCAGTTACCTTCTGGAAACAATTTACTCTTATTTTTCTAATGCACATCCTGATTCTCTAGGTTATCTCATCACAAATTGGAATTTATTCATCCATTAAAAAAATTCACTGAGTGCTTATCTATATATCAGGCACGGATTCAGGCAATGAGGCTCCTGCAGTCGTGGGCAGGGAAAGGAGGGCCAAAAACAAAATCCCTGCTCTCATGGGGCTTACATTCTGGTGGGGGAAAGACAGATAATTAAATAGGTAAGTCAGTAAGTAAACAAACTTTATAGTCTGTTGGGTGGTGATAAATGCTTTAGAGAAAAATAAGTCAGTAAGTGGAGATAGGAAAGTAGGGAGTTACGATCTTAAATTGAGCCATCAAAGAAGGACTCTTTGAAAAGGTGACTTTGAGATTAACAAAGAAAAAAAAAAAACCACACCTGATTAAAGGCTGGGCCGGAGCCATGCAGAATTTTGTGGGGGAAGGGCACTCCAGGTAGCAGGTGCAGGGGTCCTGAAGGCGTATGGTGCTAGTTGCGGTCCAGAAACGGCAGGGGGAGCCAGTGCGCAAGGAGTTGAGACTGGAGAAAAGGTGGGTGCAGGGAGAGATTATGCAGGGCCGTGGCGCAGGCCATTCTAAGTCCTCTGGTTTCGACTTTGAAATGGGAAGCCACTCGGAAGTTTAGAGCAGAGATGTGACCTAATGTGAAATATGTCAGTTGCACTATGTGGAGACTAGACTTGGAGGACTCAGGTGGAAGGAGGCCAGTTAGAAGGCAATTATAATAATCAGCAAAAAGTGATGGTGGCCTGGGTCAAGGTGGTGAGAAGTGGGAAGATCCCAGATGAACCTGGAGAAGCTGACATACTAGATGTAGTGCATGGGAGAAAAAGAGGAGTCCAGAACCGCAAACCTGAGTGCAGAGGCACATGCCTATAATCCCAGCACTTTGGGAGGCTGAGGTGGGCAGATCGCTTGAGACTCAGGAGCTCAAGACCAGTCTGGGCAACATGATGAAGCCTCATCTCTACAAAAAATTTAAAAATTAGACAGGCATGGTGCTGTGCACCTGTCGTCCCAGCTACTCAGGAGGCTAAGGTGGGAGGATCACTTGGGCCTGGGAGGTTGAGGCTGCAGTGAGCCAAGATCGCACCACTGCACTCCAGCCTCGGTGACAGAGTAAGAAAGACCCTATCTCATTTAAAAAAAAAAAAAAACCTGCAAGATTTTTAGTCTGAACAAGTAGCGGGATGCAGTTACCATTTACTGAGATGGGGACCACTTTGGAGAAGTAGTTTGAGGAAAAAGATCAAAAAAAGTGTGTATGTGGCCAGGCACAGTGGCTCACGCCTGTAATCCCAGCACTTTGGGAAGCCAAGGTGGATCGATCACCTGAGGTCAGGAGTTCAAGACCAGCCTGGCCAACATGGTGAAACCTCATCTCTACTAAAAATACAAAAATTAGCTGGGCATAATCCCAGCTATTCAGGAGGCTGAGGCAGGAGAATCACTCAAACCCGAGAGGCAGAGGATGCAGTGAGTGGAAATCATGTGACTGCACTCCAGCCTGGGCAACAGGGCAAAACCCTGTCTCAAAAAAAAAAAAAGTTTGGCTGTGGATATAGGTGTTGAGATGCACTCCAGCCTGGGTGAAAGAGTAAGAAAGACCCTATCTCATTAAAAAAAACATCCGACTGGAGGTGTGGACTAGGCAGAGGCACATCAGGAATTCAGGGAGCACTGGACCTGAGATGAGCACTTAGGACTTGTCAGCATACAGTACGCTTGAAGCTGAGAAACCGGACCACTCTCAAGGCACCAAGTACAGAGAAAATAGGAGCGAATTCCTAAAACAGAATTCTACTCTCCAACATGTAGGGTCAAGGTGATAAGGAGGAACCAGCAAAAGAATGGCTTGCAAAATGATGCAAATAAACAAGGACAAATTACACAGAGAACATGTGATAGCTTGAACGTGGATAGCATTCTCATACTATGCATTCCTTTTATTCTGCCAGTACATATTCAAAACAGTTTGTTATTCATTTTCAATGCCCATGAAGAATTCACAGGAGGCCGGACGCTGTGGCTCACACCTGTAATTCCAGCAACTTGGGAGTCCAAAGGGGGCAGATCGCTTCAACCCAGGAGTTTGAGACCAGCTTGAGCAACACAATGAGATTGTCTCTACAAAATGATTAAAAATTAGCTGGGTATGGTGGTACACACCTGTAGTCCCAGCTACACAGGAGGCTGAGGCAGGAATATCCCTTGAGCCCAGGAGTTGCAGGCTGCAGTGAGCTCTGATTGTGGCTGTGAATAGCTACTGCACGCCAGTCTGGGTGATAGGGTAAGACCCTGTCTCAAAAAAAAAGCCAGATGCAGTGGCTCACGCCTGTAATCACAGCACTTTGGGAGGCTGAGGTGGGTGACCTCACCTGAGGTCAGGACTTTGAGACCAGCCTCAAAGATGGTGAAACCCATCTCTACTAAAAACACAAAAATTAACCAGGTGTGATGGTGGGCACCTGTAATCCCAGCTACTCGGGAGGCTGAGGCAGGAGAATGGCTTGAACCCGGGAGGCGGAGGTTGCAGTGAGCTGAGATCACACCATTGCACTACAGCCTGGGCAACAGAGCAAGACTCTCTGTCTCAAAAAATAATAATAATAATCCACATGAACAGGTTTTTGACAGAACCTGTTATACCTTCTAAGACCTGCATTTAGACCAGAAAACTGTATTTTTTCTTAAGAGTTTGATTGTTAAATTATAATGAGATTATTGTCTTTATTATGATATTTGTGAAAATCAAATGTTAGTAATAAGAAACTGAGCTCTAGCTGGGCATGGTGGCTCGTGCCAGTAATCCCAGCACTTTGGGAGGTTGAGGCAGGTGGGTTCCTTGAGCCCAAGAGTTTGAGACCAGCCTGGGCAACATGGCAAAACCCCGTCTCTACCAAAAATACAAAAATTAGCCAGTCTCATAACCCGGTCTCAAAATAAATAAATCGATAAAATTTTTTAAAGAACCGTGTGTGAAAGATCCCAATTTTTAAAAATCTAAATGCATAGAAAAATGACTTCAAGTACATAAAACATTTGATGGGATAATAATGGATAGCTTTTTCTTCTCAGTGTTTTTAAAATTTTTCCAAATTTTCAAAAATAAATATTTTAAAAAATTCAAAATAATCAAAAAAATCTACTAAGTGGTGAACCTCAAAGCCCAACAGAATGAAATCAAAGCTGTTTCATCCAGTCCTCTAATTGGAATCTGAGGGGTGCTGTGTGGAGCTCTGTAGGGAACAGGAAAAGGGTACTGGTCTGGTTTGATTATTGTGAAATCAACATGGAGAAAGAAGCTGAAAAAGGTCTGTTTAGAAAACAATGTAACAGGCCGGGAGTGGTGTCTTACACCTGTAATCCCAGCACTTTGGGAGGCTGAGGCAGGTGGATGATGAGGTCTGGTGTTCAAAACCAGCCTGTCCCACATGGCGGAAACCCCCGTCTCCACTAAAAATACAAAAAAAAAATTAGCCAGGCATGGTGGTGGGCACCTGTAGTCCCAGCCACTGGAGAGGCTGAAGCAGGAGAAATCGCTTGAACCCGGGAGGCAGAGGATGTAGTGAGCCGAGATAGCGCCCCTGCACTCCAGCCTGGCGGCAGAGAGAGACTCCGTCTCAAGAAAAAAGAAAACAACATAACAAAATATTAATATATTAGTAAATTGGCAAACAAAGTTTTAAATTTTAGGAGCCAATACTCAAAAGGATTTGGCCAAAACATTATATATTCTCTTTTTGGTTTTTTTGTTTTTGTTTTTTAAGACAGAGTTTCCTCTGTCGTCCAGGCTGGAGTACAGTGGCACAATCAGGGCTCACAGCAGCCTTGAACTCCTGGGTTCAATAGATCCCCCCCTCCTTCGCCTCCTGATTAGTTGGGACTACTCAGGTGGGTGCAACTATGCCCCAAAATTATATATTCTTATATACTATCTCTCTTTGTCTCTCTCTCTCTCTCTCTCTCTCTCTCTCTCTCTCTCTCTCTCTATATATATATATATATATATATATATATATCCATTATACACACACACACACACACACACACACAAATTTTGGAATCAATAAAAGTTCTTTGTGGGGGGGTGGGGTTTTGCTCTTGTCACCCAGGCTGGAGTGCAATGGCATGATCTTAGCTCACTGCAACCTCCTTCTCCCAGGTTCGAGGGATTCTCCTGCCTCAACTTCCCAAGTAGCTGGGATTACAGGCACCCACCACCATGCCTGACCAATAAAAGTTCTTTAATTTCCAACAGTAGAGCAAACTTGGTATTCAGATTCTTTCCAGGCTTTGACCAAGAATGCATACGAGGGCCACTGATGTGAGCCCAGGGTGGGTTCGACTGGACATTGGTTGATCCATTGTGGCTGTTTCAGGGCTGCCCACACAGCCTCACCCAGGACCCCACCAAGAGCCCACAATATGTGTGTTTGGTTATTGTATATACACACGTTCTTAGTGTTGATGCATTTCAGCACAATCCTTTTTTTTTGTGGGTTTTTTTTTTTTGTTATTGTTTTTGTGGTTTTGAGACAGAGTCTCCCTCTGTTGCCCTGGCGGGAGCACGTGGTGAGATCTCAGTTCGCTGCAATCTCTGCCTCCCGGGTTCAAGCGATTCTTGTGCCTCAGCCTCTAGAGTAGCTGGGATTACCAGCGTGCGCCATCACGCCCAGCTATTTTTTGTATTTTTAGTAGAGATAGGATTTTGCCATGTTGGCCAGGCTGGTCTGGAACTCCTGATCTCAAGTGATCTGCCCACCTCGGCCTCCCAAAGGGCTGGGATTACAGGCGTGAGCCACCGATCCCGGCCGCACAAGCCTTGAATGCAATTTAGCAAAGTGAATGAAGAACCATAAAATATGCATGTACAAAACGGTACAGCCACTGTGGAAAACAGCTTGGCAGTTTCTTATAAAACTAAGATACAACTACCATATGACCCAATTATTGCACTCATGGGCAATTATCCCAGAGAAATAAAAACTTACGTTCACACAAAAACCCGTACGTGTATTTTCACAGCAACTTTATTCATAATAACCCCAAACGGAAAACCACCCAGATGTCTTTCAAAGGGTGAATGGCTAAACAAACCACGAATAGGCTCCAATAAAAGAGAAGGAACTATTGATACACACACAACTTGGATGATCTCTGGGGAACAATGCCGAGTGAAGAAAGCAATCCTAAGAAGTCACATACTGTACGATTCCATTTATATAACACTTTTCAAATAACGAAATGGCAGGAATCGAGAACAGACTAGTGGTGGGAGGAGGTGGGGGAGGGAGGTGTGGCTATAAAAGGGCAACTAGAGAGATCCTTGTGGTGATGGAAACTTCTCCTATCTTGACTGTAATAATGTCAATATCCTGGTGGCAAGATGTTACTATTGGGGGAAAACAGTGAACAGTACTTGGGATCTCTCTATATTGTTTCTTACAACTCTACATGAACCTACAATGTTCTCAAAATAAAAAGTTTAATTTAAAAAATGTTTTTAGAGATAGGGTCTTGCTGTGTCACCCAGGCTGGAGTGCAGGGACCAGATCATAGCTCATTGCAACCTTGAACTGCTGAGCCTTTCAAGAAATTCTCCCACCTCTGCCTTCCAAAGTACTGGGATTACAAGTGTAAGCCACGATGCCCATCCCAAAAATTTACTTAAAAAAAAAAAAAAAATGCATCTTCTTTTGGCCAGCTATCCCAGGACGGGAAATCTATCCCAGGAATATAATCCAAAAGAAAACAAACAAAAAGCACGTCGAATGTACCACATATTCACTACAACGTTATTTAAAACAGGAAAAAAAGGAACAATCAGGAAAATACTTAAATCATGATACAGCCACTGGAGAACGACACAGTCTTTGATGTGGCAACAGAGAAATGTTATTTGGAAAAGGAGGATACAGGCCAGGCGCGGTGGCTGACGCCTGTAATTCCAGCACATTGGGAGGCCAAGGTGGGTGGGATCACTTGAACTCAGGAGTTAAAGACCAGCCTGGGCAACACAGTGAAACTCCATCTCTACGAGGTGGGGGACGGGGGGAGCGGGGAAAGGCATGGTGGCATGCATCTGTAGTCCCAGCTACTCGGGAAGCTGAGGTTGGAGCATGGCTTGAGCCTGTGAGGCAGAGGGTGCCGTGAGCCGATCCTACCACTGCAGTCTGGGCAACAGAGAGAAACCTCGTCTCCCTCTTCTCCCCGCCTCCCCCCAAAAAAAACAAAAGAAAAAGGATACGAAATTGTGATAGAATATGACAACTTTGTGAAGACTACTAGATATATTACAAAATTTTTAATAGTAGTACTCTACGTGGCAATCGAATAGAAATGATTTCCTTTCCTCAAACTCCCCGTAATATTGTTACATGGTTTTTACATGGTCTGGGGGGTAACATTAAATGACACTTTTTATGTGAAATCACAAACATCGGAGTCAATCGAAGTTTTTCAAATTCCAACAGTAGAGCAAACTTGGTATTCCGATTCCGTGCAGGCTTTCACCAAGAGCGCACATGAGGGCCACCGCCGTCGTGAGCCCAAGGCGGTTGTGACTGGGTACCGGTTGGTCCATTGCGGCTGTTCCAACGCTGCCCCCCACAGCCTCACCCCTGAACCCCCCCAGGAGCACAGGGAAGGGGGTCCTCAAAAGTGGGCGAGGCCGCTGCCCGCAGGAACTGTCCACTTCAAGGTCACCATGGAGAACCCGAGACGGGGCTCGGCGTGGCCCAGGACTCCCCAACTTTGAGTTCAAGTCTCGCTCTCTGCGCCGCGCCCCTCGCCCCATCCCGAGCAGCGACCCCAAAGCTCCCAGGGGCTCCGCCGCGGCGATTCCTCACATTGCGCGTGGCGGCCAACAAGGCCCAGGAGCCTGAATTCGGCGCCTCCACACCCCCGCCCGAGGCCTAAGACCCCCGAACGCCACGTCACAGCGTAGCCCAGAACAGTAGTCCCCTTATTCTTTTTCGCCCTCTCAACCCAGCTTTTCCCGACTCCGGGAAGAACCGGGAAGAGAAGGCGGAGGGGAGCGAAGCGCCGCCTAATAAATACTGTGGCTCAGTCCCGCCCCCAGAACATCACTTCCGCCCCGCGCCAACATGGCGGCGCCCAGACCATGCCACGCAGACTTCCGTTCGGCGCGGAGACCGAAGGCTAGCTGCAGGTCGCGTCTCTGGTGAAGTCGTGAGCGTGGTGTGGGGCCGCGGTCCGGGTGAGTCCCTGCCTGGTTCTTGGGCGGGGGTCCTGGAGACAGGGCGTGTCACGAGGGCTCTCACCTGGGTGGTCTGGGGAGTCTTGCCACGTGGGAGGGGAGGAGCAGAGACGCCACTGGAGGACGCGCTGAGTGGGGAACCGGAAGCCAAGTGGGTGGGGTTCCGCAAGGGTCCGCGTGTCAATCCCCTCTGGTCATCTCGTTGTCCCTTCTTTGCCAGGCAACATGTCGGAAGGAAACGCCGCCGGCGAGCCCAGCACTCCGGGAGGGCCCCGACCCCTCCTGACCGGGGCTCGGGGGCTCATCGGGCGGCGGCCGGCGCCCCCCCTCACTCCCGGCCGCCTTCCCTCCATCCGTTCCAGGGACCTCACCCTCGGGGGAGTCAAGAAGGTACCCAACGGCGCGTTTCTAAAGAAACTCACCTACCTTGAATTCCAAGCCGCGAGATTCAACTAATGTTCGTGTAGGGCCTACTGTGTGTCTGGAGTATTGTTCGGCCTCACGCCTACTCCTCTTTACATTCTAGGGAGCCTGTCCTACCTTCAAATCTAGGTACTGAGTACAGATGTTGAAATGATTCTCAGAGGTGGTTGAAGGATAGAGAGTCCTAATTAGTTAACGTTGTTCAAAAGCAACTTGAACAGTGTTTATTTACTTTCATTGTGTGTTTGGACATCTATAACAAGCCCATGAAAGCCAGGCAGGCATAAACCTCACAGTCTTAGAGAGTTCAGAATTCAACATCTCAGTGTGCAGACTTTTTATCTAGAGTATGATGAATCCTAGGCATAGCATTTGAGGCTCTGTGGTCTCCCATGTGCATATGATTGTGGATGTCAAGAGTAGCTCTGAAAGGGGTAGGGTCAGGATGGCAGGAGAATAAAGCAGTATTTAAAAACCTAACTTTGCGACTGGGCACCACGGCTCACGCCTGTAATCCCAGCACTTTGGGAGGCCGAGGTGGGCAGATTACCTGAGGTCAGGAGTTTGAGACCAGCCTGGCCAGTGAAACCCCTACAAAAAATACAGAAATTAGCTGGGTATGTCTCTAATAAAAATACAACAATTAGAAGTGTGGTGGCAGGTGCCTGTAATCCCAGCTACTCAGGAGACTGAGGCAGGAGAATCGCTTGAACCTGGGAGGCAGAGGCTGGAGTGAGCCGAGATCGTACCATTGCACTCCAGCCACAGTAACAAGAGTGAAACTCCCTCTCAAAAGAAAAAAAACACCTAACTTTGCCTTGGAAAATTGTGACGGTCTATAATCCCCTGATTGAGAGTGTTGGCAGATCTGTGGTCTTCCCTACTTATGTCTTGGTGCTAGAGCTGTTCTCTCATGATACTCACTGGTCTCTATAGCAGTTTGAAGATGAGAGGTGAGACTAGAGAAATTCCTTTGCTTTTAGAAGTCCCAGAGGGTATTCTTTCAGAGGCAGAACCTAAGGCTGCTGGTTAAAAATGAGGTTTGGTGCCCCTTTCTTTTATGTGTAACTCCACTGCCACCACACCATGACATTCCTTCTTTTCAGTCACATGTCTGTCTCTGTAAAGCGGACAGCACTGTGGAACGTGCCAAAGACAACCATGTTGGCCTTGGTTGGTAGACAGTGCCCTTTGGGAATTTTTTTTTTCCTCTGTACTTTGGGGTCAGGACCTAACACATCAGTGACTCCTGTATTTTGCTTTCAGAAAACCTTCACCCCAAATATCATCAGTCGGAAGATCAAAGAAGAGTAAGTAGCTAGGCCTTCTGAATACTTGCCCCTTATTTACTTTCTCTGAATATGGGGCTTTGGGGGAAGTAACTAGGTTTGTGGCTCTGACAAATTTATGTTTTTAGTTCTTTTCACTGGTGATTTTCAGTCCTTGCTTCTAGGTGATTCTGATGTGTAAGTTTAAAAAAAAAATATTGGTGTCTAGGGCTCCATCTCTAAAAATTGTGATTTAATTTGTTGGCAGTGGAATGGAGTGATTCTCTTTGATGGCCAGAGTTGAGAGCCACTAGTTTAAACAAAGATGTATCATACTTTCCTTGAAGTTCCTTTGGATTTCTGCCTTCCTGCTTTCAGTCCCAATGCAAAAAAAAAAAAAAAAATCTACATTTTTGGACAAGGTAAAGTAAAGCAAACTGAAAAAATCCTGCCTCATCAAGGAAGTGAGAAAAGTGCTAGAATTAGAACTGGATTCTGCTTCTCATAGTGTAATTATTGGCTCAGACTCTCCACTGTCTTGGAGTGAGGTGGTATGGGAGATTAAGGCCAGTTTTCGGAGACACAGTGAGTGAGTGGTTTCCCGAATCCATTCTCTTTTCCAGGCCCAAGGAAGAAGTAACTGTCAAGAAGGAGAAGCGTGAAAGGGACAGAGACCGACAGCGAGAGGGGCATGGACGAGGACGAGGCCGCCCAGAAGTGATCCAGTCCCACTCCATCTTTGAGCAGGGCCCAGCCGAAATGATGAAGAAAAAAGGTACGAAGAAGGAATCAGTAGTGAATTTGAGTTCAGACTGCCCAAGAGAAGGGCAAGAGCAGTGGAATTTCCCTGCTCCCAGTTCAGTTTTCCTTGCTGTTGGCATCTTCCTGATTGATCCCTAGTGACCCGGGTGATTTCCCACAGGAAACTGGGATAAGACAGTGGATGTGTCAGACATGGGACCTTCTCATATCATCAACATCAAAAAAGAGAAGAGAGAGACAGACGAAGAAACGAAACAGATCTTGCGCATGCTGGAGAAGGACGATGTGGGTACCTGGAGGCTTGGGGAAGGGGCTTGCTTGTGGCTGTAGAACAGGGCTTCTGGGGAGCCAGGTGAGGGGCGGAAGAGCTCACTGAGTCCTGGAATCTGGGGGAGCAGCAGGAATCTTCGGTTAGAAAGTGACTAAAGCAGACTTTTTTCCAAGTGCGTATGCTAGCAGGCTGGATGACCCCAATTCTTTTTGGCAGTTCCTCGATGACCCCGGGCTGAGGAACGACACTCGAAATATGCCTGTGCAGCTGCCGCTGGCTCACTCAGGATGGCTTTTTAAGGAAGAAAATGACGAACCAGATGTTAAATCGTGGCTGGCTGGCCCCAAGGAAGAGGACATGGAGGTGGATGTACCTGCTGTGAAAGGTACTCTGTGTCCATTAACTTCTCATCTCCAATTCCATGGCTACTCCCAGGAATCCCTGGCATCAGACATCCCTTGCATGGGGCCCTAACTGCTGCTTATGAGCAGATGCTCCCTTGCTGGCTGTAAGATACAGGAGCTAAACAAAGATGCTTGATTCTCTCTCACAGAGGGTTCACATGTTGACGTGGAGCAGTGGGCTCAGCCTCAGATGTCCTTTTTTAGTTAAGTCACACAAGACTTGAACGTGTTGTCCTGTGCCCCTCTCTATAAGCAGTCCCTCCTTCCCACTCCCTGGCTGAGTGATAGTGGAGTAGATAGGGCCAAAGGGCTGGTAACAGTGAGCTGATGTGGAGGGTGGTCACATGATAGCCTTCCACTTCTATCACCCCCGCAGTGAAAGAGGAGCCTCGAGATGAGGAGGAGGAGGCCAAGATGAAGGCTCCTCCCAAAGCAGCCAGGAAGACCCCAGGCCTCCCGAAGGACATATCTGTGGCAGAGCTGCTCAGGGAGCTAAGCCTCACCAAGGAGGAGGAACTGCTGTTTCTCCAGCTGCCAGACACCCTCCCTGGCCAACCGCCCACCCAGGACATCAAGCCCATCAAGACAGAGGTACAGGGCGAGGATGGCCAGATGGTACTCATCAAGCAGGAGAAGGACCGGGTACGCCCAGGCAGACGCCTGTGGGAATAGAGGCAGGGACTGGGAGGGGAAGTGTAACCTGTAGTGGGAAGCAAAGCCGTGCCACCCTGGCAGAAATTGAACAATAATGGTTGTTTATTCTTGGAGCCTGCAAGAGCCGTGGGGCTTTGTGCCTCCAACCTCAGTTGTGCTTGTACGTGGGGTGGGTGTGTTTAATTTTTATAAGGAAATACTTTAAATACATAGAAATGGAGAACATCTGGCCAGTTGCGGTGGCTCATGCCTCTAATCCCAGCACTTTGGGAGACTGAGAGAGGATCACTTGAGGCCCAGAGATCGAGGCTGGCCTGTGCAACATGGTGGAACCCTGACTCTACCAAAAAATATATATAAAATAATTAGCCAGGCATGGTGGCATGTGCCTGTAGTCGCTGCTACTCGGGAGGCTGAGAGGGGAGGATGGCTTGAGCCCAGGATGCAGAGGTTGCAGTGACCCAAGGTCGCACCACTGCACCCCAACCTGGGCAACAGAACCAGACCTTGTCCCCAGAAAAGGAGAGAACGTAAACTGCTGTGTACCAGAAACTTAGCTTTGCCAGTTACTGATATTTTGTCCATTTATATATTTGTTTGGTGTGGGTTTTATATTTTAACCATGGCAGAGAGCTGTAGAAGGCACTCTTTGGAGAGCTCATTCTGCCCTTTGCTGTGCCTGTCTCTTGGTGGGTAAAAGGGGGTGAATGAAAGATGGAAGAAAGAGCTCCTAGCCCAGCGTCCATCTTCTGACTTTGTCCACAGGAAGCCAGACTGGCAGAGAATGCTTGTACCCTGGCTGATCTGACAGAGGGTCAGGTTGGCAAGCTACTCATCCGCAAGTCTGGAAGGGTGCAACTCCTCCTGGGCAAGGTGACTCTGGATGTGACCATGGGAACTGCCTGCTCCTTCCTGCAGGTAAGAGCCTCCCTAGGGTCAGGGAGGGAGCCTTTAAGGAGTGGAGGAGCATTGAACTGCCGATGCTAAATAAGGGAGGAGGTTCCTGGGAATATCACATTCCCATTCACAGCTCATCATCTTCTCTGTCAATTGGCAGGAGCTGGTGTCCGTGGGCCTTGGAGACAGTAGGACAGGGGAGATGACAGTCCTGGGACACGTGAAGCACAAACTTGTATGTTCCCCTGATTTTGAGTCTCTCTTGGATCACAAACACCGGTAAAATGAGCAGATGGAGGAGGACGGCGCCTGTGCCCACGGCTGCTGCCTGCTCCAGACATTTTGTTCTTGAATCTGTGAGACCCGAAAGGGGCCCACTGAGCCTACGCACTCCAGCCGTTGGCAGCCATTGTCCCAGATTCCCCTGGGCTTCCTCCCACAGCAGCTGTCAATGGCACAGTGACCTTCCCGCAGCGTGGAGTTGGCATATCCTTGCTGCTGGGGACTTGGCCCTGCTATTTATTTTTATATTTATGTCTTAATCTCTTCCACTGATGCATCCTACCAAGGTAGGTTGGGAGGGTCTGTGGGAAGGGGCTGGCTTCTCCTGGGGGCTGTTGGGATGCAGCGACAGAAGTGTGAGAACTGCAGAACTGCAGCTTCTGCTGATGCTCCATCCCTCCTCCTAGAAGCAGCAAGGATTGAGTCTGAGACTTAAGCACTTGGTCCCAGCTTGCCAGTTCCTGGTTCTGTGTCCTTGAACAAACTACCTAACCTTTCTGAGCCTCCTATTCATCATCCGACATGAGCATGAGCAGGTTCTCCCTTTCTTACTGTAGGATACGTGAACTGAACAAAGATGCTCGATTCTCCCTCACAGAGGGTTCATGTGTTGACATGGAGCAGTGGGCCCAGCCTCAGATGTCCCTTTTTAGATAAGTACGGGAGACTTGAACGTGTTGTCTCTTGCCCCTCTCTATAACCAGTACCTCCTTCCCACTCCCTGGCTAAATGGCAGTGGAGCAGACGGGGGCCAAAGGGCTGGTAACAGTGAGCTGGTATGGATGGTGGTCACGTGATAGCCTTCCATTTCTATCACCCAGGCAGTGAAAGAGGAGCCTCAAGATGAGGAGGAGGAGGCCGCGATGAAGGCTTGGGGATGATACCTACCTCCCCAGGTTGGCGTGAGGATTCATGGGCTATTAAGAGATGAAAACCCCTGCATGAGGCCGGGACCAGTAGGCACTCAATAAACGTCCGTGTCCTTTTTCTCTACCTGAGTCTGTATTCAAACAAAATAGAGATTCCAGGTTTCAAAAGCAGTGACTAGAGCTGCTCCCGTCCTTGCTCTGGCCCCTTCCTGCTTTATATCCCGCCCTCACCCTGGGCCTGATGCCCTAAATTTATGGGATCGGGCTGTTGTATGCCTTCTTCTCCTGGGTCCTCTTAGCCAGGTGCTTCCCGCGTGAGTTGCTGTAATAGCTGCGGGTCATAGGAAGAGGTCAGAGACCCCTCCCAGCACCCTGCAAAAACCTTTGGGGGACATGGTGTGCCAAGGACATGTTCTTACACTCCTATCTTTGCAGTTATTACTCATGTATGAGCCGAAGTCAAATATTGCTAACAAAAAACTAAACCCTTGGTAAGAGAAGTTAGGGGTGTATTGAACAGTGGCCTCCTTGACACTTGGCTGATGATGCCCACTTCAGAAACTTCAGGATCAGAGGCCTCCCTCTCTCCTGTCCTAGCACTGCCAGAGCCATCTACTCAGTGTTACTTTTTTGGGACTGTGATCTTGTTCCCTTTACCTGGTCATCTACTGTGTTGTCCCTGGAGGAACAGCTTCTCGTCCTCTGTCTTGACAGTAGGGCTGGGGTTTTCCCTCGTACAGTTGGGGAGACGTTTGCAGGTTAGAGTAAGGCCTCATGCGGTGGCGTGTGTTAGACACTGATGGCACAGCTTCCCTTTGCTGGCGTCGTGGCATGTGGCCTCTGGGACAGAATGAACCACAGGGGCTCAGGAAAAACTGCTTCCTGCCCACCCCATCCCCAATTTCTAGTGGCCCCTTAGATTTTGGGTACATCTTCCTTCAGGCTCACCTTCCTTCTTTTCAAAGCTCCTCAAGCCTGTTACTCATTTGTCAAGGCTGGGCTTTGCCTACAAAGCCCTCAACCTGCCTGCCCAGCAGCTATGAGGCCGACCATACCGCCCTTTCTGGAGCTGAAGCTCATCTCGGCTCCATTGGATAGTGCTGTTCTGGGCTCTTCTCATTGTAGAGGACTGGAGCAGAAAGGGTTCCTGCGAAACATGTGCTGGGACGCCCTCTTTGGTCAGCTAACCTTTGATTAGCTCTGGGCTCCAGCCCTTCCTTCCTTTAAATAGCCGATGCACTGCCAGCCAGTCGCCATTCTCATCCTCTCTTTCCGTTCTGTTTCTTTGGTTCAGAAATACTCTCTTCTGCTTTTTTTTGGATGAAATCAATTGCTTAATGTTAGATATTGGGTATTTTTCAATCTTTAGTTTTCTGACTCTTCCAAGAAAGTTTGAGGAAGACATGCACTGCTTTTGGCTTCATTTTGCCCGTTCAGATGTCTTGGCTTGAAACTTACGAGTCTGCATCAAAGTCCACACGGCCTATCTCTAGATCCCTTATGCACAAATTAGGTCTCATCAATAAATTTGGGCAAAGAGAGGAGAGTCTGATTTCTTGGTCGAACTCCGAGGCATGCATTTCTACCAAAGAATATGTACAAATGGCAGAGGAGAAAGGCCCAAAGCCGGATTCATACATGAGTGCAAGTGGATGCAAATTTGCTGCTAACTGCATCCGTGCATACACTTTTTGTTAAATAGAGAAAGAAGGGACAATAGGCTTGTGTAGTTTTCTAACTACATGATTAGGTGGCAGAGTCTGGGCTGTCGAGTCATGGTTGTGTTTGAATCCAACTCCACCAGTGAACTTTGGGTTGGAAAAAATCACTTACCCTCTTTAAGCTTGATTTTATTTATTTTATGTAAGAATGAGACAGTAGTGACTTTCTTCTAATAGGGTTGCTTTTAAATTAGAGTGAACAGGAGGCATGTATTGGGTGCCAGGCAGATAATTGCTTATAACAGGATGTGATCAGCACGAGTAACAGAAAATTAGCCTGACAGTGGCTTAAGCAATGAGAATGTTTATCTCACGTAGCAAGAAGTCTGTAAATAGATGGTTCTAGAGTTGGTGGAAGCCAGAATGTCATCGGGATTTCCTTGGAACCGTTCGCTCTGCCATCCTCAGTGTTGCAGTGTGGCTGCTCCTGCACCAAGCATCATTCTCCAAATGACGGTGCGCACAGCCAGAGTGGACAGTGGCAGAGGCGCGTTCTCATTCTGCTCTGCCCTTCTCCGGGAAGAACCATCGGCAGCTCCAGCAGCCTCGCCCCCATCTCTATAGAGTGGGGCCACATGCCCACTCTTGAACCAGGCACTGGCAAAGGGGGATGAGTGGACTAGTGGATCCCCTGGCATGCAGCACACTGTCACCCTTGAGCTGGGTTTTGTTTCTGGGAAGAAGCTGGAGTGGCAGTTGGATAGACCATTCATAGGAGCTGCTGCCATGTTCAAAAAATACTACAATGTCAAATCATAAAGTATTCATCTAGGCAGAACTTTTTAAAATGTTCGGTCACCTTTTATTCAACTGAATTCAATTTTAACATTTCAGTGTATTTTATTTTAGCGGGAGGTACATATACGTGTTTGTTTTTTGTTTTGTTTTGTTTTTTGAGATGTAGTCTCATTCTGTCACCCAATCTAGAGTGCAGTGGTGGGATCTTGTCTCAGTGCAACCTCTGCCTCCCAGGTCCAAGTGATCCTCCCACCTCAGCCCCCAAATAGCTGGGATTGCAGGTGCCCACCTCCACACCTGGCTAATTTTTGTGTTTTTAATAGAGACACGGTTTGGCCAGGCTGGTCTTGAACTCCTGACCTCAAGTGATCCACCCACCTCGGCCTCCCAAAGTGCTGGGGTTACAGGTGTGAGCCACCGCACCCGGCCCCATGCGCATGTTTGTGTATATTGATTACTGCTGGGGGTCGGGCTTCTGTTGTACCCGTCACCCAAATAGTGAACATTGTACTAAGGTAACTTTTCAGCCGTTGGCCCCCTCTCACTCACCCTATTTTGGAGTGCCCAGGGTTTGTTATTTCCATCTTTATGTCCATATTTACCCATTATTTAGCTCCTACTTATAAGTGAGAACATGTGCAATTTGATTTTCTGTTTCTAAGTACACTTAGGATAATAATCTCAAGCTCCATCCATGTTGCTGCAGAGGACATGATTTCATTATTTTTTATGACTCCTCATGTCTTATTTCAGTCTCCAAAATTTTTTATGTTATAGTGATATAAATTATGTGGTTTAAATTATGTGATATAAATTATGCAATGACTCACACCTATGATCCCAGCACTTTGGGAGGCTGACGTGGGTGGATCACCTGAGGTCAGGAGTTTGAGACCAGCTTGACCAACATGATGAAACCCCATGTCTACTAAAAATACAAAAAATTAGCCAGGCATGGTGTTACATGCCTGTAATCCCAGCTACTTGGGAGGCCGAGGCAGGAGAATTACTTGAACCCAGGAAGTGGAGGTTGCAGCGAGCCAGGATCATGCCATTGCACTCCAGTTTGGGCAACAAGAGCAAAACTCCATCTCAAAAAAATAAATATATAAAAATAAAATAAATATGTGGTTTTATCATGTACTCTATCTCACTCAAAAACATATACAATTTGGTCCCAGCTACTTGGGAGGCTGAGGTGGGAGGATCACTTGAGCCCAGGAGTTCAATACCAGCCTGGGCAACATGGTGAGACCTTGGCTCTGAAAAATTAATAATACATATCCACATCTGGTCATATGCAGTTCTTCCATGTTAATGAGTATTTTGTGTTTCACATACTTCTGAATTAGCTGAAGGAATTAAAAGATAGCATCTTTTTTTTTTTTTTTTTTTTAGATGGAGTCTCACTCTGTCACCCAGGCTAGAGTGCAGTGGCCTGATCTCAGCTCACTGCAACCTCTGCCTCTCAGGTTCAAGAAATTCTTCCGCCTCAGCCTCCCAGGTAGCTGGGACCTACAGGCACTTGCCACCTGGCTAATTTTGTATTTCTAGTAGAGCTGGGGTTTTACCATGTTGGCCAGGCTGTTTTTGAACTCCAGACCTCGTGATCTGCTTGCCTCAGCCTCCCAAAGTGCTGGGATTATAGGTGTGACTACTGCACTCGGCCAGATAGCATCTTTTAATCCTTGGACCGCCCCCAGCGTGGTCTGATTGAATTGAGCACTCAGCACTAGGCTCTTCAAAGGAAAAGAGACTTCTTAGGACAGTGCACAGTGAAAGGGCGGCACCCACACTGTTCATCCAGTGCTCCAACCAGTGCTGGCGTTGGATACGTCCACGTTTGGGGCTTTTCCCCTGTGGAGATGGCTGTGCTAGCAACAGATGATATGAACACCTCCTCTTGGATTGTGGTTTGGCTGCACAAGGCCCCACCAAAGTTCTACAGGTAAAGCATGGGGCCCAGAAGGGGCTCAGGTCTTAGGGGTGTCATCTGAAAAAACAGAGATGGTGATAGGATGCCACCTCTAGGAGCACCTCTGCGTGGCCACCTTCTGCCTCAGCTTTTCTAAAGCATTTCTTCTGTTCCCTTTCATTGGGGTAACCACTGATCTGTCTCCCCAAAAATGGAGTCAGAAGTTGGACTTTGTTATTTGGTTCATCTACATTTAAGACCTAGTCAGAAAAAAAAATGCAGTCTTTATATCTTGAGAAAGCTCACATGAAGGAAAAAGAAAAATGCAGTCTTGATCACTGCTGGCCTGCACACTGTATCTTATGTATTTTGCAGGGTTCACTGGACAAGTAGAAACCATTCTAGGCATTCTAAGCAGAAAGAGTTAATACAGGAAGATAAGTTTATAGACTCCGTGGAAGGCTGGAGGAGGGAGCCATAGGTTGAGCATCCAGGAATCAAAACCCCGTAGAACAGATGGTGAGGGAACTACGCCCTCTGCCATAGTCAGGAATGTGGAGACTCTGGAGTTCGACTGAGTTCCAGAACACGACACACTGCCACAGCTGCCAGCCAGGGCTGAGGGAATCCCACCGCCTCAGCTGCCTCTGGAGAACCACACAGCTGTAGCTGGACACTGGCACACTGAAGAAAGTGCCTGCCATGTGCTAGGCGCTGCTGCAGGAGAAACAGAAGGCTGCATTCTGCGTGAGCCTGCGCTCTAGGGACGAGATGGGATAAGCATATGGAACGAAGTTAGAAGGTGACAAGAGTTTGGAAACTTGCAGGGAATGGAGGATTCTGGGTGGTGGTAGGCACGATGTGGCAAGTAGGGTAGGCCTCCCTGAGAAGGTATTCTTTGAGGAAGTGAACCAGCGGTATCAGAAGCTAGTAGGGAGAGTACTCTGGGCTCAGCAAAGAGTGAGACAGAGATTGGCTGAAGCTGAGGGAGAGAGAGGTGGTACCTGGTCCTGGAGGGTTTTTAGGCTACCACAGGGACCTTGACTTTTTAAAGTGACCTAGTGAGTTGGCTGTGGTGTGGAAGTGAGGCGGGAAGCAGGCCTGATGGACTCTCTGGGCAGTGGTTGGCAGTGGCTTGGCCAGGCTGCTAACAGCAGAGGTGCTGGGAAGCAATTGGATTCTAGATACTGATTTCAAGTGTAGCACCACCGTGATCCACTGATAGAGTCAGTGTGAGATTTGTGAGAAGAGTCAGGCTCACTCCATAGCTCTCGCAGTGGAAAACAGCCAAAGTGAAGAGGATGGCCTCAAGTTTACCTCCACCTTTCAACTCTCAACTCATAAGACCTTAGGCATGCCCAGAACGCTAGCACACAAGAGATTTAGGGGAAATAGGGTGTTTTGCTTTCTGGCCCCTGCAGTTCAGGTTCCACCTTAGAAAGTGGTGAGGGAGTAGAGTGGGTGGGGATGCCACCCAGCCATATTCACAAGAGTTGGCATAAGGATTCACAGTTGAGTGAGGCTTCCTGAGACTGCCGTCCTGCCAACAGTTCTCTCCAATTCATTCCCTCAAAACAGTGTATCCCCAACGAAAGCACACTCACTACCTACACGAGCCATATCCAGTGTGGCTCTCAGACCTTTCTCCAGGGCAAGATGATCTCAAGAATTCTTGTAGAAACGTCTCTTACATTGTACAACTCAACTTTAATGGCTATGTTGGTACCCATCTTCATACTATAAAAATCACCCAAGTCATCTCCCATTTCTGGGACTAAAATTTAGTTTTTTCTAGTTTTTCATCATTTAAAAAAAAGATGTGGCCCCACGTGGTGGTGGCTCAAGCCTGTGATTCCAGCACTTTGGGAGGCCAAGGCTGGTGTATCACTTGAGCTCAGGAGTTTGAGACCAGCCTGAGCAACATGGCTCTGGAAAAAATAGAAACATTAGCTAGGTATGGTGGCTTGTGCCTGTATTCCCAGCTACCTGGGGGGCTGAAGCGGGAGGGTTGCAGTGAGCTGAGATGAGATTGCACCACTGCACTCCAGCCTGGGTGACAGTAAGAACTTGTCTCAAAAAAAAAGAGAAACCTGTTAAATTGTTGCCAGTATCCTCAATTATTTCCTGAGGATTCTCTATTTAAAATGGTTTTCCTGACCAGCCTGGGCAACCAAGCAAGACCTGCTCTTTAGAAAAAAAATTTTTAAAAATTAACTGGGCATGGTGGTATGAGCCTACAGTGCCAGCTACTCTGGAGGCTGAGGTGCAAGGATCAGTTGAGCCCAGGAGTTTGCGAAGTCCAATTCTATGAGATTTTTTTAAAGCTTTTGTTAGATTTTCCCCTCCAGAATGTTTGCATATATTCACCCGTGCATCAGCAGTGCATTTGTAAAGTTAACTGTGTAATTAAGGTTCCATTTTAAAACTATACAAATGTTAGGCTGGGCGCAGTGGCTTCTGCCTATAATCTCACACTTTGGGCTACTGAGGTGGGTGGAGTCACTTGAGGCCAGGAGTTTGAGACCAGCATAGCCAACATGGTGAAACCCCATCTCTACTAAAAATAAAAAACTAGCTGGGCCCGTGGTAGCATGCACCTGTAATCCCAGCTACTCAGGTGACTAAGGCATGAGAATTGCTTGAACCCGGGAGGTGGAGTTTGCAATGAGCCGAGATCACACCATTACACTCCAGCCTGGGTGAGAGTGAGACTCTGTCTCAAAAAAGGGGAGAAAAAATACACACACACACACACACACACGTTATACACTGCTCAGTAGGATACCTGGCCTGTAACTGGCGCTCTGGATGGTGCCTCTCTTCATTAAAGGGCTGAATGAGCTAGAAAACACAGCTCCCACAGTTCTCATGTGTTCCAAAAGTTAGTTGTGTTTTTCTGCAGTTAACTTAAAATTTTGTAGTTTAAACTTTATACAAACCAATAAAATATGGGGGCTAAAAGTTTTACCGTTGAAAATGTGGTAAATGCATAATTTTTATTAAACATATAAACCGTGAATGCTGAAGAAAGAGTTCTAATTTCTACAGAAACTAAGATCAAGGCTTCAACAAGATTAAAGGTGAGGCTGGGCACGGTGCTTCATGCCTGTAATCTCAGCATTTTGGGAGGCTGAGGCAGGCAGATCACTTGAGGTCAGGAGTTCGAGACCAGACTGGCCAACATGGTGAAACCCTTTCTCTAGTAAAAATGCAAAAATTCCAGGTGTGGTGGCGCACACCTATAATCCCAGCAACTCGGGAGACTGAGACAGGAGAATCATGTGAACCCGGGAGGTGGAGTGTGCAGCAAGCCGAAATCACTCCACTGCCCTTTAGCCTGGGCAACAGCAAGACTGTCACAAAAAAGTGATAGAGGCTCTTGGTTGTTGAATATCTATCCACCCTTACCTTCTTCCAGATAATGAACCTTGGCTTTTAGGAGGGCACATATCATTCAATACGAAGACAACTTTTACACAGCGTCTTTTGAGGGCAGGGGTGACTCTCATTACTTTCTGGACAATGGTATGTAATCATAAACATTATGGGGCAGTGCTGAGGTTTGAATGGTTGTGACCTTCCAGAATGCATGTTGAAATTTAGTCCCCAGTGCAATACAGTACTAAGAGGTGGGGCCATTAGGAAGTGATCAGACTGTGAGGGCTCCTACCTCGTGGATGGGATTACTGCCCTCATAGAAGGGCTTGTGGGAATGTTTGTCCCTTTTCCACCTTCCACCATGTGAGGACACTGCAACCAGGTGTCATGCTGGAAGCAGAGAGGGCGAACCCTCAACAGCCACTGGATCTGCTGGCATCTTCATCGTGGACTTCCTAGCCTCCAGAACTGGGAGAAGTACATTTCTACTTACAAATTACCCAGTCTGTGGTATTTATAACAGCACCTAGATGGACTAAGACAGGGAGCTCCCAGGAGCTTTGCCTAAAGGAGACATGATGCATGCCTCTGTTACTTCGCAGGGATGGGGGAATTATGAACCTTTAAAGATTTATTTAAAAAAAAACAACTACCATTCTCCTTGTCTGTTGACTGTCCCACTCCCCAGGGAGTACTGCCTAACACCTTTCCCTGTGTCCTCAAGCCTCCTTTGCCTCTCCCCAGTTCTTTCTCAGCTGAGGATGCTGCCTACCACTTGCTTTCCCCACATCGCTGCATGTCTTGCTTCCCCCATTCCTTCAGGTCTCTCCGACTTTCCTGACCATCTTACATAAATTAGTAAACTAAACTCCCATCCCTGACACTTAAAAAAATTTTCTTTAAATTGTTATTTTTGTGAGACAGACTCTCATTCTATCACCCAGGCCTTATTTTTCTTCTTGGCTTTATCTTTTTTTTTTTTTTTTTTTTTGGCTTTTTAAAAACTTTGTTGTATCGGACATCTCTATTACCCATTGCACATCTCAGTCTTACCTGTCTGTTTATTTAGCCAGCCCTGTACTGACCGGTTCTCTGTGGGTACCCACCAGGTCTACACAGATACACCCTGATAGAACCTAACCTCAGGCTTGTTCTGTGCATCTTCTGCCTTCTTCCCTGAGACTTTCATATCGATGACAAGGTATGGAACAGGATGGGGACACCATGGTACAACTACAAACTACTGGAGTTTAACCCTCCTTGAGATGCATCTTTGACCAAAGGAAAGGAGTCAATGGTACAAGCATCCTCCTTGCTTCTACAGGATACGTGGCCTTGACATGGACTTAATATGTCTTCTCAAATGGGCCTGATGGATAGAGCAACCAGATCATTGTAGCAGTGGCCAACTTCCTAATGTATCTTTGAATTAGCTCTCCCTCCCCGCCTGAATCATTCCCCTGTCCCTCAGATCACACTCTCCAGTAAAATACTTGCAGTAAATCTTTGTCTCAGGTCCTACCTTCTGAGGATCTAGGCTAAGTCATTCATCTATTAGACACTTGTTATCCCTTTATTCAGTCACTTCCTACACTCATGATTGCTTTTTTTCTCCCAGTCTTTCCTTCTGGGGGCCCCTCCCCCTCCCTCTCCTCTTCTTCTTTTCTTTTTTTGAGACACAGTCTTGTTTTATTGCCCAGACTGGAGCACAAAGGCATGATCTTGGCTCACTGTAAACTCCACCTCCTGAGTTGAAGCAATTCTCATGCCTCAGCATCCCAAGTAGCTGGGATTAAAAGCTTGCACCACCATGCCCAGCTAATTTTTGTATTTTTAGTAGAGACAGGGTTTTGCCATGTTGCCCAGGCTGGTCTCAAACTCCTGGCATCAACTGATCTATCTGCCTAGGCTTCCCAGAGTACTGGGATTACAGGGTGAGCCATGTCACCTGGCCCATTTTTTCTTTATCTTAGTGTTTAGAAATTTCTTCAGAGAGGAATGAACAGAGATGAATAAGTGGAGGTGTTATGTAAAGGCATACTGTACTCGAAATCTGCTGACCTGCAGCGGGTTTAAATTCCAACTCTTGTTACAACTTTTTAAAAGATTGTGAACATATCAAAATGTACATGAATCAGGTTTTAATATACTGTATGATGGGTGGATGAGGCTGTGCATTGTACCATTTGTTTGAATTCTCAGGCATGGTTTGGCAGTACAAGAACTCTGTAACATTAACAAATTCAATAAAAAGTAAATACATTAAAAAAAAAAGCCATTTCTTCAGAGAGGCTTTGTTGGAGGTAAATCTGTCAGTTTGTGTTTCTCTGAAAATGCTTTGTTTTACCCTTGTCCGGAAAGAAAATTTCACTGGGTATACAATTTCTAGGTTGACAGGATTTTTTCCCCTTAACCTCTCAGGACTGTGGATATATGATACCACTCTCTTCCTGGATTTTTCCATTAATATTACTGTTACTGAGTCCACTTTTCACTCATGTATAGGTAATGTGTTTTTTTCTTCATAACTGCTTTTCAAAATCATTTCTTTGGTATTCTGCAGTACAATGATGTGCTGAGTGTAGATTTCTTTTTACTTCTCTGTTTCAGAGTTATTGGTCTTCTTGAAGCTAAAGATTTGTATCTTTCATCAAATCTAAAATGTTCTCAGCTATTAAATGTTTGAATATTGCCTTTCCTCTCTACTCTGTATTACTCCATCTCAAACTTTATTGGGCATTTTAACTCTGTTCTCTGTGTCTCTCAGCCTCTATATTTCACCTCTCTTTGTCTCTGAGCTACATTCTAGGTAAATATTTGAACTGATCTTTTTTTTTTTTTTTTTTTTTGAGATGGGAATCGCTCTGTTGTCCAGGCTGCAGTGCAGTGGCGCAATCTCAGCTCACTGCAACCTCTATCTCCTGGCAATTCTCCTGCCTCAGCCTCCCAAATAGCTGGGATTAAAGGTGCCTGCCAGCATGCCCAGCAAATTTTTTTGTATTTTTAGTAGAGATGGAGTTTCACTATGTTGGCCAGGCTGGTCTCGAATGCCTGACCTCGTGATTTACCTACCTCAGCCTCCCAATGTAGTGGGATTACAGGTATGAGCCACTGCACCTGGCCTTCAGCTGATCTTCTAACTCATGATGTCCCCCTTTAACTGTATCTATTCTCTTGTGTAATTTTCCTTTGAGTGTTTAATTTCTATTACATGATTCATTTTTAGAAGTTCTATTTTGGTTCTTTCCCAAACTTGCCTCATCAATTTTGGTTGCCTTTGCTCTTTATTATTATTTTTTTATTTGGGACAGAGTCTCATTCTATGGCCTAGGCTAGAGTGCAGTGGTGGAGTCAGAGCTCACTGCAGCCTCGACCTCCCAGCCTCAAGTGATGCTCCTACCTTATCCTCCCAATTCCTGGCCGATTTTTTAAAAATTATTTTTTGTAGAGATAGGGTTTTGCCATGTTGCCCAGGCTGGCCTCAAACTCCTGAACTCAAGTAGTCTTTCCACCTCAGCCTTCCAAAGTGCTGGGATTACAGGCATGAACCACTGCACCTGGCCTGCCTCTGCTCTTCACTCATTGTTTCAATTGCCACCTTTATTTCTTGAAACAGTATGTTTATATTCCATGTTCAGTAATAAAATTTTTTGAAATATTTCTGAATTTCATTTTGTTCACTGCAGTTTCTGTCTGTTCTTTTGCCGTGTTTTTGTTTTTTGTTTTTGAGACAGAGTCTTACTCTGTTGCTAAGGCTGGAGTGCAGTGGCAAAATCTCAGCTCAGAAGAACCTGTACCTCCCAGGTTCCAGCAATTCTCCTGCCTCATCTTATGAGTAGCTGGGATTACAGGCATGTGCCACCATGCCTGGCTAATTTTTGTATTTTTAGTAGAGATGGGTTTTGCTATGCATGTTGGCCAGGCTAGTCTTGAACTCCTGACTTCAAGAGATCTGCCCACCTCGGCCTTGCAGAGTGCTCTGCTTGTTTCTTAATGTGTATTTTCTAAAAAATGCCTCTATTAAGATATATTTTACATATCATATAATTTATCCTATTCAATAATTTTTGGTAAATTTAATGAGTGGTACAAACATCGCCATAAATCAGTTTTTGAACGTGTTCATCATCCTGATAAAAGCCGTCATGCACATTTACAGTTTATCCTAATTCCCACTCCCAGCCCTAGGCAACCATTAGTTTACATTCTGCCTCTATAGATCTACCTTTTCTAGACATTTCACATAAACAGAATCACACAATATGTGGTCTCTTACGTCTGGCTTCTTTTATATACGTCTGGCTTAACAAATTTTTGGGGGTTCATCCATGCCATAGTGCAGTAGTTGGTTCCTTTTTATTGATGAATCCATCCATTGTGTGAATATATACCACATCTTGTTTATTTATTTATTTTTTTTGAGACAGAGTTTTGCTCTTGTTGCCCAGGCTGGAGTGCAGTGGCGTGATCTTGACTCACTACAACCTTTGACCCTGGGTTAAAGCGATTCTTCTGCCTCAGCCTTGCGAGTAGCTAGGATTACAGGTGCCCACCACCACGCCCAGCTAATTTTTTTGTATTTTTAGTAGAGATGGGGTTTCATCATGTTAGCCAGGCTGGTTTCAAACTCCTGACCTTGGGTGAGCCACCCACCTTGGACTCCCAAAGTGTGGGGATTACAGGCATGAGCCACTGTGCCAGGCCTCCTTTTTTTTTTTTTTTTAAACTTATCCTTATTGTTGAGCACACAAATTTCTATCCATTTACCAGTTGATGGATATTTAGGTTAAGTTTTTGGCAATTATCAATAATGCTCCCATGAACATTTGCATGCAAGTTTTGCATGGACATGTTTTCATTTTTCTTAGGTAGTTTCCAAGAAGTGAAATTTTGGTTCCTACAGTAATTTTTTGTTTAACCGTTTGGGAAACTGCCAAATGTTTCCGAAAGAGGCTGCGTCATTGTACGTTCCCACTGGCAATGTGTGAGGGTTCCTGTTCCACCACATCCTTGCTGACATCTGTTATTCTATTAGTCAGCCAGGCCTGCCATAACAAATTACCACTGACTGGGTGGCCTCTGCAACATACATTTGTTTTCTCACAGTTCTGGAGGCTACAATTCCATGATCAAGGTGCTGGCAAATTTGATTTCTGATGAGTGCTGTCTTCCTAGCTTATAGATGGCCGCCATCTTGCACATGGCCTTGTGTCTGTGCTTCCATGAAGAGAGAGGGTTAGAGATAGAGATCTCATGTCTCTTCCTCTTCTCTAAGAACACAGATCTTACTAGATCAGGCCTCCTCCTTACCTCATTTACCTTAATTATCTCCCTGCATACTCCCATCTCCAAAAATAGGGGATTAGGGTTTCAACATAGGGTTTTGTGAGAGGAACACAATTCACTCCATAACATTTCTCCCTCTGTCCCCCCCAAATTCATGTATCTCTCAAATGTAACACATTTGCCCCATCCTAACAGCTCCCAAAGTCTTATACCATTTCACTATTATTTGCAAGTCTAAGGTCTCATCTAAATACAATAGGCCCTCCTTATCCATGGGTTCCTCATCCATGGATTAAACCAACCACACATCAAAAATATTTTGAAAAAACAAAAAGGGGGCCGGGCGCGGTGGCTCAAGCCTGTAATCCCAGCACTTTGGGAGGCTGAGGCGGGTGGATCGCAAAGTCAAAAGATCGAGACCATCCTGGTCAACATGGTGAAACCCCGTCTCTACTAAAAATACAAAAAAATTAGCTGGGCATGGTAGCGCGTGCCTGTAATCCCAGCTACTCATGAGGCTGAGGCAGGAGAATTGCCTGAACCCAGGAGGCGGAGGTTGCGGTGAGCCGAGATCGCGCCATTGCACTCCAGCCTGGGTAACAAGAGCGAAACTCTGTCTCAAAAACAAACAAACAAAAAAAATAAAAAGGATGTTTGCATCAGTATTGAGCACATACAGACTTTTTTTCTTATAATTATTCCCTAAACAATACAGTGTAACAACTATTTATGTAGCATTTACACTGTATTTGGTATTATAAGTTATCTAGAGAGGATTTAAAGTATACAGGAAGGTGTGCATAGGTTATAAGCAAATATAAAATACACCATTTTATATATGGAACTTGAGCATCTGTGAATCTTGGTATCCATGGAGTGAGGTCCTAAAAGTCAATACTCCACAGATACTGAAGGACAACTGTATTATCTAAATCAGTTATGAGCGGGACTGAGTCACAGTTTCTCTTCAGTTGTAACCCGACTGGACAAGTTATGTACTTCCAAATTACAGCAGTCGGACAACATAGTATAATTCCCATTCAAAAGGGAGAGATCAGAAAGTAGAAAGTGATAATGGGTCTCAAGCCAGTCCAAAAATGAGCAAGGCAAATTCCATGAAATTTTATAGCTCCAGTCAGGGGTGGTGGCTCACACCCGAAAACCACTGAGTTCAAGACCAGGCTGGCAACATGGTCAAACCCTGCCTCTACTAAAAAGCTTAGTAGTTCCAACAAGGACTGGTAGTTAAAAAGAACCTGGCACCTCCCTCCCCTCTCTTTCTTGCTTCTTCTCTCTCCATGTGATCTCTGCACAGGCCAGGTCTCTTTGCCTTCTGCCATGTGTGGAAGCAGCCTGAGCACAGATGTTCAGTCTTTTTTTTTGAGATGGAGTCTCACTCTTGCCCAGGCTGGAGTGCAGTAGCGTGATCTCAGCACACTGCAACCTCTGCTTCCCAGGTTCAAGCGAGTCTGCTGCCTCAGCCTCCCGAGTAGCTGGGACTACAGGTGCATGCCACCACACCCAGCTAATTTTTGTATTTTTAGTAGAGACAGGTTTCATAATGTTGGCCAGCATGGTCTCCATCTCTTGACCTCATGATCCACCCACTTCGTCCTCCCGAAGTGCTGGGATTACAGATGTGAGCCACCACGCCCGGCCTAGATGTCCAGTCTTGAACCCTCCAGCCAGCAGAACCCTGAGCTCAGTAAATCTTTTTTCTTTATAAATTACCCAGCCTCAGGTATTCCTTTATAATAACACTAAAGGGACTGATGGACTGAGACAGGTCGGCTCACATCTTTTGCCCGTTTTTTTTTTTTTTTTTGAGACTGAATTTTGTACTTGTTGCGCAGGCTGGAGTACAATGGCATGATCTTGGCTCACTGCAACCTCTGCCTCCCAGGTTCGGGTGATTTTCCTGCCTCAGCCTCCTGAGTAGTTGGGGTTATAGGCACCCACCACCACGCCCAGCTAATTTTTGTATTTTTAGTAGAGACAGGGTTTCACCAGGTTGACAGGCTGGTCTTGAACTCCTGACCTCACTTTATCCACCTGCCTTAGCCTCCTGAAGTGCTGGGATTACAGGTGTGAGCCACCATGACTTTTGCCCATTTTTTTTTTTAATTGGATTGTTTGTCTTCCTGTTATTCAGCCTGATGTGTTCTGTGAGCTCATATTTATTAATACTTTTTACACAGGGAGTTTTGGGGTCCTGGTGTACTTCTCCTGGAAGGATTCCTATTTATCTCTCCCAGGAACCCAGGCATACTACATAGGTCCACTTTAAAGGAAATCCTACCTATAGGTATTAGGCTCCACCAGTAAGGTAATTTTATGCCCTTAATCTTGCTGTGGCTCTGGCAGTCTGCTGAACAGCAACAACAACAAACCAGAATACATGGTTGGAATAGAAATACTTATGGGGACCAAGTGCCCAGGGTATTTGGAGTGAAGACTGCCTAGGAAAATTCAGATTACATGTAGTTATGGGGACGTTTTCACTCTGAATTTTAGAGACTAGCAGGGCCAGGTGGACAGAATTTAATGTTATGACTTTTTTGAGTAAAACAAAAAATCTGTAATTTATCTGAAAATACTATCTCTTAGTGTGACATATGTGCTCTTTTTTCCCCTTTTAAAAAAAAATATTAACAATAATTACATATGGTTACAGGGTACAATGTGATTTTCTGATATTTGTTTACATTGTGGAATGAGTAAATCAAGTTAACATATCCAGCACCTCACATACTCATCTTTTTGTGATGAGATTCTGTGTGTCCTTTTTAATCAATACCTAATGATGGCTAATTAACAATAACGTACTCTGTTAGGGAATATAATCTCCAAGAGAGGTTGATTAGCTTTTGAAAGATTCTAAACAGATGTCCACGTTTCAGAAAGCTTCAACCATTTTTATGTCCAGTCAACAGCAAGACTATATGGATTTTCCTTTTGTTAAATAAGTAGTGTTCCTAATGTCTGGATTGGCTAGAAATACCCTACAAAGGCCACTTACGCTTGCATGAACAGGATATAGAAATCCAGGAAACCCAGTGTGCACACCCTTTGTAATGGTTCTCTTGGTTTAGATTCCCAGACAGACATGTTCAGGAAATTATCTGAGGTTTATTATTGCCTTACTTCAACTAGAAGATTTGCTGAATCCTGCACCTAAACCATTGTTTCATGTGTATAGAATAAGTGTGTCATGCAAAATTTGATTGGAGTTCCCTAAAGAACAGGGAGTTGGATCTTCATGATGGTTACAAAGCACTTTGTATAACCGTTTTTGACTGCACTTGCTACCATTAAGTATTTGCACAGGCAGGGGAATTGTTTACAACATAATATTCTAACAGTTGCAAGTTAAGAAGGTTGTGTGGTAAAGGAAGTGAAAAGGTTAGATCATGGTAAACAAATACTATCTACAAACAGTGAAGAGGCATCATACCAACTGGATTCCTGAGTTGAAAATCATCCTGCTCCAATAATTTTCAGACTATCCTCATTTGGGAAGGAGAGGAGGGCCCTTATATGTGTGGACTAAAACAAGGCATGGGATACCTGAGGCCTGGAAAAGATAAGGTTAAGCCTTCTCTAGTCCTGTTCCTTGCAGAGCCTTTGGATGTCTCTGCAGCAATGGCCAACTTCAGAAGCTTGACCTCAACCACCCTGTAAAACCTGGGCTTGGGAGAGGGATGCAGTTATTTGCCAGAATGGTTGGGAGAGGGGCAGAAATCTTTCTTCGGGTAAAATCATTCTGGAGTTGGGCCGGGCGCGGTGGCTCACGCCTGTAATCCCAGCACTTTGGGAGGCCGAGGCTGGTAGATCACAAGCTCAAGAGATTGAGACCATCCAGGTCAACATGGTGAAACCCCGTCTCTATTAAAAATACAAAAAATTAGCTGGGCATGGTGGCGCGTGCCTGTAAAATCCCAGCTACTCAGGGGGCTGAGGCAGGAGAATTGCCTGAGCCCAGGAGGCGGAGGTTGCGGTGAGCCGAGATCGCGCCATTGCACTCCAGCCTGGGTAACGAGCGAAACTCCGTCTCAAAAAAAAAAAAAAAAAAAAAATCATTCTGGAGTTGCTGCTGAAGTAACCACTAATAATTTAATCTGGTTTCAAGAAAGCTCTTCTTGGCTCACAGACTTAAGCATCAATGAATAATAATAGACAACATTTATCAAGGTCGTCTTCTCCTTGTGCTGAGTATTTTAGATACTTATGTCATTATGTGTGTACATTTCCATTCAACCTTATGAATGGATGATTTTAGTTTTTATCTGTTTTATGTATAAGGAAAGTGCAGCAGGACAGTGGCCATGTAAGTCGGAATCTGCTAAGGAGTGTGCAACAGCTCACCTGCCAAAGGGAAAAAAAAAATAAAGGAAAGTGATGTGCAGAAATCATATGGATTAGGTGTTTCAATGCACACTCTAGTTTACCTTTCTTCCTCACCACCTGTATTGCTAATCCCCTAAGTGGCAGGAATGGGGCAAGTCAATTTCAGCACTCGAGTGTTAAACTAAATCTGTTTACAGGAGTAGACCCCAGAAAGGGAGTCAGGATTACCAAACTCTTAACACATTTTAACGCTTAGGCTCACCTAACTTCCAGCGCACCTTCCACATGAACTTGCCCTGCTCAGTGAATCTGCTGCAAAGGACGAGCCTCTCTTTCAGACAGGCCAATGATATAGCTGGCTCTTGTGAGCGACAGGTCTTGTGGCCAATGGGCTCAGCCCCTGAGGCCTCGAAGACCGGAAATTGGCCCTGGAGCATGTGGCCCCTGGGGCGTGGGTTGAGTGCTGTCTTCTCCTGAGGCCGCGCGGAGCCAGCCGAGTGTGGCGAGGTCTAATGCCCAGGTGAGAGGACGGGTCCAGGTGCAGCGGCTGCCTGGGTGGGCTTTTGCTCAAGCACGTGGTGTGAGCCGCCCTCCCAGGCGTCTCCCTCTCGCTTCCCGGTGGCGCTGGGGCCTTCGGAGGGAGGCCGGGCGGGGGCGGGAAGTCGTTATTCGAGGCACGGTGCTGGAGAAGGTGCGCAGGCGGGGGCGGCAGGGGAGGCCAGCTGGATGTCTGAGTGGGCCTCTTGTTTGGCCTGAAATGGGAGGTAGAGTCCCCTGCAGGGCTATGGCTTTGGGGAAGGGTGCTTTTGTCAGGGTGGAAAGCGGGTGGGACTCGCCTTCAGGGGCCTCTGGTTAGGCCCTGGTCGGGAGGCCCCAGCGCCAAGCAAGCACACACTCAGGGATTCAGGGGAGGCAGGCCCAGCACGTCCTGGGTTCCCAGCCCGTGGAACCTTTCGGTCAGCCAAGTATTTGCTACCTGATCCCAGGAGGAAATCCACATTGGGAGAGGGCCTCGTAGGGGAGCTGCCTGAATCTATAGAAGTGATGCTGGGGTTGAGGGAAGGGTGGACAGTGACGAAGATTCCGGAAGTCTCATAAGGGATGCCGTCCAGCACTTCTGAGTATGTAGTGATTAATATACTGATTGCTTGGGGACTTGTGAACGGAGTTCTGGTTCACCGAAAAGGGGCATTAGCAATTAAAGGGGAGAGCTGATGTAGCCTTCGAGAAAGGTAACCATATCGTGCATTTGGAGTGTGAAAGAAGGTAGTTTAGTTCAAGACATTTCACAAGTTCTTGAACTGTCTGCACTTACGCTGTGTGCTTACAAATTGTGTGTTAATATTTTCTTTAAATGTAAGATTTCTCTTTAGCTAATACTTAAGACAGCTTTTTGAAAGTTAGAAGGAGTCTCCTCCCACCTGTAATCACAGCACTTGGGGAGGCTGAAGTGGGAGGATCACTTGAGGTCAGCAGTTTGAGACCAGCCTGGGCAACATGGCAAGATCCCGTCTCTACAAAAATTTTTTTTAATTAGCTGGGCATGGTGGCAGGTGCCTATAGTCCTAGCTACTTGGGAGGCTGAGACAAGAGGACCGCTTGAGCACAAGAGGCTGAGACTGCAGTGAGCTAAGATCCCACCACTTAGCTGTAGCCAGGATGAGTCAGTAAGACCCTGTCTTTAAAAAAAAAAAAAAATTATTTCCCGTTAAGAAATATTTTTCAGAAATCAGGGGCAAGTCAGGACCATGAGAGGAGCTCCCTAAAGAGGGAGTCCTGAAATCTGTAGGCTACACAGTGATTTTTTTTTTTTTTTAAAGACAGTCTCTCTGTCATTCAGGCTAGAGTGCCAATCTTGGGTCTTGAGTGCAATCTTGGGTCACTGCAGTATCCGCCTCCCAGGTTCAAGCGATTCTTGTGCCTCAGCCTCCTGAGTAGGGGGGATTACAGGTGTGCACCACCATGCCCAACTAATTTTTGTGTTTTTAGTAAAGACAGGGTTTCACTATTTAGGCCCAGCTGGTCTTGAACTCCTGACCTCAAGTGATCCACCCACCTTGGCTTCTCAAAGTCCTGGGCCACCATGCCTGACCTACAGGTTATAAAGTGATTTTGAAGAGACCTGATGGGCTTTAGATTTGGTGGGAGCCTCACCCTGGTAACCTGGGAGAGAGAAGGGTGTTAAATGCAACCTACCAGAAAGGTTCTGTACTCTGGAGACTTCTGATAAAGTTTAAAAGAAAAGGGTTTTAAAATTTTTTTGTTCTATTTGTTAACTTTTTGTAGACACAGGGTCTGTTACTGTGTTCCTAAGGCTGGCCTTAAACTCCTGGTCTCAAGTGGTCCTCCCACGTAGGCCTACCAGAATGCTGGAATTGCAGGCATGAGCCACTGTGCTCAGCCTGAAAGAAGAATTTTTTTTAAAAGAATTGCATAGAGATTTGGAGAAACAACTAAACAGATCAAGGGAAAGGGAGGCTAAAAACAAAGCAAAAACCCATAAATATTTATTGACCATAATTTTATGATACAACTGTGTTAACTGTGAAATTGTTTATAGGCCGGGCGCAGTGCCTCACACCTGTGATCCCGGCACTTTCAGAGGCCAAGACGGGTGCATCACTTGATGTTGGGAGTTCGAGACCAGCCTGCCCAACATGGAGAAACCCTGACTCTACTAAAAATACAAAATTAGCCAGGGATGGTGGCACACGTCTGTAATCCCAGCTACTTCCCTAGGCTGAGGCAGGAAAATCGCTTGAACCTGGAAGGTAGAGGTTGCAGTGAGCCAAGATTGCGCCATTGCACTCCAGCCTGGGCAACAAGAGCGAAACTCCGTCTCAAAAGAAAAGAAATTTTTTTATAAATCAAAGTCATCCTCGTACATAAAAACTGCTATAGCCAGGTACAGTGGCTCATGCCTGTCATCCCAGCACTTTGGAAGGCTGAAGCAGCAGATCACTTGAGCCCAGGTGTTTGAGACCAGCCTGAGCTACATGGCAAGACCCCATCTCTACAGAAATTGTAAAAATTAGTGGGGTGTTGTGGTACATGCCTGTTATCCCAGCTATTCAGGAGGCTGAGATGTGAGGGTCACTTGAGCACAGGAGGTTGAGGGTGCAGTGAGCTATGATCATGCCACTTCACTCCAGCCTGGGCAACAGTGCAAGACCCTCCCAAAAAACTGCTTCCTCGGTTGGGCACGGTGGCTCACGCCTGTAATCCCAGCACTTTGGGAGGCCGAGGTGAGCGGATCACCTGAGGTTGGGAGTTTGAGACCAGCCTGACCAACATGGAAAAACTATTAAAAACACAAAAAATTTGCTGGGCGTGGTGGCACATGCCTGTAATCCCAGCTACTCGAGAGGCTGAGGCAGGAGAATCGCTTGAACCCAGGAGGGGGAGGTTGCTGTGAGCCGAGATTGCACCACTGTACTCCAGCCTGGGCAACTAGAGTGAAACTCCGTCTCAAAAACAAAACAAAAACAAAAAATTGCTTTCTTTTATAACATGTAGTTAACTTACAGGACTGAGTTTTGTGAGAGGCCATTTGGGTAGAAAATGTAAGTTCAAGGAGGACATGGGCCTCTAAGGCAGGGGTTCCCAACCCCCAGGCCACAGACTGGTTGGGGACCTGTTAGGAATTGGGCTGCACAGCAGGAGGTGAGTGGTGGGCGAATGAGCAAAGCTTCATCTGTATTGACAGTTGCTCCCTGTGGCTCATAGTATCACCTGAGCTCCGCCTCCTGTCCGATCACTGGTGGCATTAGATTCCCATAGCGCAAACCCTCTTGTGAACTTTGCGTACAAGGGATCTAGGTTGCATGCTCCTTATGAGAATCTAATGCCTGATGATCTGTCACTGTCTCCCATCACCCACAGATGGGACCATGTAGTTGCAGAAAAACAAGATCAGGGCTCCCACTGATTCTGCATTATGGTGAGTTGTATAATTATTATATTTCATTATCTATTACAATGTAATAGAAATAAAGTGCACAATAAATGTAGTGTGTTTGAGTCTCTCAGAAACCATCCCCTCACCCCTGGAAAAATTGTCTTCCAGGAAACCAGTCTCTGGTGCCAAAAGGGTTGGGGACCGCTGCTCTAAGGGATTGTTAATGGAGGATGTTTCGAATATTACAGATCAAATAGAAGCCTTTGAAGTGAATATGTTGTAGAAGGCTGGGTGTGTTACTGGACTGACTCTATATATTTTTTTAATGCTTGTGAATCTGTCTTAAAGGAAAAGGAAAACAGTTGGGAACCTTAATCTTTTGAAAATGCTGGCAGGTAACTAACCAAAACAGGATCGACACACGTGTCCTCTCCAGCCTTTGAATGGATCCTTTCCGACCATCGTTCAGGGGCCAGCCTCCTGTCCACCCATCCCAGTGCCAGGCTGTACGGATGCCAGGCTGTTGGCCACAAGCTTCTAAACCTTTGGACCCAGCTCTGGGCAGAGGAGCACCTGCAGGCAGAGGCCATGTGTTTGGAAAGCCAGAGGAACCAAGCACACAGAGGGGGCCAGCACAGAGGGTAAGACCACGTTTGGATGCATAGGAGCAGCATACAGCTTATCTGTGTGCTGTCAGAGGTGGGTAATGGATTTCAAAGTGCTTGCAGGGCTAGGCACGGTGGCTCACGCCTGTGATACCAGCACTTTGGGAGGCTGAGGTGGGTGGAGCATCTGAGGTCAGGAATTTGAGACCAGCCTGGCTAACATGGTGAAACTCCATCTCTACTAAAAATACAAATATTAGCCGGGTGTGGTGGTGTGCATCTGTATAATACCAGCTACTCAGGAAGCTGAAGCAGGAGAATTGCTTGAACCTTGGAGGTGGAGGTTACAGTGAGCTGAGATCTCACCACTGCACTCCAGCCTGGGTGACAGAGCAAGGCTCCATCTCAAAACAACAACAAAGTGCTTGCAAAACTGGGAAGCCCTTAACAGAAACAAGTTTGTCCTTTTTTTTTCTTTAACAAGTAGATACATCTGGACATACATTTCAAATCTAGAGTTTCTAGAGGTATGAAAAAGTACCTCATAATGAATACTAGATGGACTTGGTAAGTACCATAGGTTCTCTAGCTTTCAATCATCCCTCCATCCCTCTGTCTGTAATTGTTAGGGTTAAAGGTATAATCTCTTGTTCTTTTCTGAGTATGTAGATTTTCACCCTGGTTTTGGCTCTATATTAGCAGCAATTCTTGCCTCTGAGGTCATAATACTTAATATTTGCTCACTTTGAAAGGCTCATTGCCCATATGTTAAAGAAAAAGGATCTTCAGTTATTGCTGCTGTGTGAATACTTACATGTGTGCATTCTTAATCTCTTATCAAGTAAATTTAAGAATATTTGTCTATAATTAATATGTCAAAGAGAGTTAGCAAATATAGGAAGAATCTAATAATGAAGTTATTATTTTAAGTAGAGTTGACATTGTCAAATGTATTATTTTTGTAAGGAAAAAAGTTTATGACAGTAATCTTACATGTTGACTCAAATAAATTGCTTGAGTCTGTAGGTAGCTTTTATCCATGTCAGATCCAACTGGTGTGACAATAGTGCAGGTGGAAGACTGCCACAGGAAAATGGTAGCGGGTTACCCAAACCTCGAGATCATAAATGATCCAGCTTTTTTGAAAATTCATTAACCTGTACACTTGTTCTCTCTTGCCTTGAATATACAGGAAATATAAAAATGTAAAAGTTAATTCTGCTCTGCTATATTTTGTTATACTGTACATCAAATCATGGGTTTTAATGGTAACCCTTTGTGCTTAAAGACCTAATATGACATGGTTACAAGTCTTTTTTAAAGTTAATATTATTCCCTTTATTCTTACAACATTTATAGCATTTGAAGGTGGTTTTTATTATGTACCAAGACTAAGAAAGCCCTTGTTTCTGGGGTTTTAAACTACCTCTTAGAACTTTATTCTTTGACTTTCCACAGGAGTCTGTGGGTTTGGTCTCCATGTTCCGAGGCCTGGGCATTGAAACAGTTTCCAAAACCCCTCAGAAATGGGAAATGCCTCCAACAGGTATGTGGAAAACTAACTTGAGAAATTCAGTCGTATGTATGATTGCTTCCTTCTTAAATCCAAGTTGTTTATCTTCAGAAACATAACTGTGCTTTAAAAAAAAAACTACTTTAAAACACGTTTAACTCATAGTCATTGCTAGGGTTTGGTTCTTTCTTTCAGGTAGAGGCATTTTAGGTCGAGGCTTGTCAGCTAATCTGGAACGCAAAGACAAGGAGGAACTCTGTCCCACTTTTTGGGATTCAAAAGTGTTGGCAGCTGGGGACAGCAAGATGGCAGAGGCCTCTGTTGGTTGGAATAGGTGGGTAAACTTACCTTCTCAGGTAACTATCAAATTCAGATGGAATATCTCTGTAAGTTCAGAGAGCAACTCCTAAGAAGGGTTGTGTCATCTCATAAACAATGAATGTCCAGTTTTATATTAAAGAATGCACATTTGCCAAGAGTAGTCAGCAGTTGTTGACATAACTAGCTTTGGAAAAGGGTAAGAAGTAGTTCTCCACTGGGCTGTTAAGAAATTCATTTGTGTTCTTAACAAATTACTGCAAATTACCCTGATTGTGGTGATTTTTTTTTGCTCTGTCACCAGGCCGGAGTGCAGTGGTGTGATCTCGGCTCACTGCAACCTCTGCCTCCCAGGGTCAAGCGATTCTTCTGCCTCAGCCTCCTGAATAACTGGTGTGCGCCACCATGCCTGGCTAACTTTTGTATTTTTAGTAGAGACGGGGTTTAACCGTATTAACCAGGCTGGTCTCGAACTCCTAACTCAGGCAATCTGCCTGCCTAGGCCTTTCAGAGTGCTGAAATTACAGGTGTGAGCCACTACCCCCGGCCATGATGATTCTTTAAATAACGTTAAGTCAAACTTTCTTCTCTATTCTGCTATGGAAGATGGTTCTGACAGTCGGTATTAATGAGTCATGATGGCATATGTTGTGTTTTTTTTTGTTGTTGTTGTTTGTTTGTTTTGAAATTGGGTCTCCGTCACCCAGGCGTTAGTGCAGTGGTATGATCTCAGCTCACTGCAGCCTCGACCTCCCAGCCTCAAGTGATCCCACCTCAGCCACTTGAGTAGCTGGGACTACAGTCATTAGCCATCATGCCTGGCTGATTTTTCTGTTTTTTGTAGTTCAGGGTATCACTGTGTTGCCTAGGCTGGTCTTGAACTCCTGGCTCAAGCCGTCTGCCCACCTCAGCTTCCCAAAGTGCTAGGATTACAGGCATGAGCCACTGCACCTGGCCTTGGCATATGTATTTTGAGAGAATCCGAAGGCTATGCTTGGATCGCCTTTTGCTGACTCCTCCAGGAAGTGATTGTAGAGTTGGGGGAAAAATCTGGATGGGACATAACTATTATAGAAAAGTCCTGATTTGCCTCTCCACATTTCAGGATGCTTGGGAGAGGGAGTTCAGATGCTTCTTTGTTACCACTGGGAAGAGCAGCAGGTGGTATTGGCAGAGGAATGGACAAACCTCCCTGTGCCTTCAGTGCACCATCCCGGGATCCCCCGCAGCTGGTATCACCACCAGCTCTGCCCCAGTCCCCTCTGCACTCTCCAGATCACCCTCTGGTCCTGACTGTGGAACACAAGGAAAAGTAAGTCAGGAGCACTGCCTTCTCTACTTAGTAATGATCGCAAAAACTCTGCATTTTGGCTGGTGTGTAGTATTGTAAAATCTATTTTTGTTGGGTCTAAAGTCTTCCCTGGGTGATAAATACTGCAGGGTGTTTTGATTTTTGCCAGTGGGAGATTGACAAAGAGGTGGGACAGTTTTTTTTTTTTGAGACAGATTCTCACTCTGTCACAAAGGTTGGGGTACAGTAGCACAATCTCAGCTCACTGCAACCTCCGTCTCCCGGGTTTAAGCAATTCTCATACCTTAGCCCTCCCAAGTAGCCAGGGTTACAGATGTGTGGCCTACACCCAGCTAATTTTTTTTGTATTAGTAGAGACGGGGTTTTGTCATGTTGGCCAGGCTGGTCTTGAACTCCTGACCTCAGGTGATCCCCCTGCCTCAGCCTCCCAAGGTGTTGGGATTACAGGTGTGAGCCACCACACCCGGCCGAGATGGAACAATTTCTGAAGTTAAATGTGTTTGACAGTGGACATAACAGCATGCACCAAAGAGTGGACTCCGCCTTTCATTTCCTTCCCAATTCAGAGGTTATGAAGATAAGGAAATCATTTAGGAAGAAGATTGTGATACCTCGTCTTTCTCTAAAGAACTCGTTCTTGTGTTCTTAGTTAAGTAGCCTAGTTTATTTGGGTAATGTTAATAGGAAAGATAGGGTGACCTTGCTTATCTAATTAGGACTTGCCAATGATTTGTCTTCTAGCCTTCAGAGCTTGCTTTTGTAAGTGTTGGCTCTTGGTTTGTGTATCTGTACAAAGTGAAAAAATGTTACTTCTCCCAATCTTTCTGTTGTGTGTTGTGTGGGTTGGTTAGTTATTTCATTTTTTGTTTGTGATACATGTAGTTGTTTTTTGTTTTTATTTTCTAGAGAGCTTATTGTGAAGCAAGGATCAAAAGGAACACCTCAGTCTTTGGGACTGAACCTCATTAAAATACAATGTCATAATGAAGCAGTTTATCAATATCATGTGACTTTCAGGTATTCACAGCTTTTCTTTGTGTTACTCACTTCTTAGAGGGCAGTAAAAAAAAAAATTCCCCTGGAATAACTAAATATTGTTCTGTACAGTTCCTGGTGGACCTCCCAATATGATGATACATTTACTCAGATCTTTACAGGAAGTTTAAAGTTAATGTTAAACTTTCTGTAAGTATTTCACTATATTGTCAATTCTGATTTTAGCTTTATAGGGTGTAGATTTATACATGAGGCTAGAAGTTGATTTTTTTTTTTTTTGAGAGGGAGTCTTGCTCTGTTGCCAGGCTGGAATGCAATTGTGTGCTCTCTGCTCACTGCAACCTCCGATTCCCTGGTTCAAGTGGTTCTCCTGCCTTAGCCTCCTGAGTGGCTGGAATTACAAGCATGCATCACCACACCCAGCTAATTTTTGTATCTTTAGTAGTGACAGGGCTTCACCATGTTGGCCAGGATGGCCTTGATCTCCTGACCTCATGACCCACCTGCCTCAGCCTCCCAAAGTGCTGGGATTACAGGCGTGAACCACCGTGTCCAGCCCTGAGGTTGGAAGTTGATTTAATGTGAAATTAATGAAGCTTAAGTTCAGCATTTTTTAAAACTTGCATTAGGTGTCTTCCTTGATCTTTGAACTTATTTTGTATGTGTAATTTTGTATTATTAAAGAACCCTCCCCGCCACCAACCAGTAGTATAAAATTCATCGCCCATGAAACCTGGATCCTTCCCTGCATTAGCTATCATACCAACATCTGACATCTCTCCAGTGACAGTCTAGGATTAAATTTAGGGGTGAGAAAATTAAGGAAGATAATTTTAGTTTTATATCAATAATTTTTGGATTGATTACTGTTAAAAATAGTTTATATTAGTTTGTGTTCTCTTTTAATACCTTTTAATATCTTAGAGGAGTCATTAGCTGGAAGTTCTTAGCTGGAATTGTGAAAATGAGTGTTTTGAAATATCTGAAGAAAATGAGAAGATATAGATATTTCAGTTTTTTTAATTGAAAAATAATTGTGTATCTGTATGGGTACAATGTGATGTTTTTGGTATATGTATACATTGTAGAAAGATTAATTCAAGCTAATTGACATCTGTCACCTCACCCACTTACTGTTTTTTTTGTGGTGAAAACATTTAAACTCTCTTTTAGGAATTTTGGAATACACACTGTTGTTAACATGGCTGTTGGTAGCCATCTTCCTACTATCTGCTCTATGAGTTCAGCTTTTTTAGATTCCATGTATGAGTGAGATCAGATGGTATTTGTCTTTCTGTACCTATCTTATTTCACTTAGCTGAATGTCCTCCAGATTCTTTCACATTGTTACAAATGACAGGATGTCCTTCTTTTTAAAAGCTACATGTATTCCTTGTGTATGTATACCACTGTTTATCCATTCATCCACTGATAGACACTGAGATCATTTCCATGTGTTGCCCGTTGTGACTAGTGCTGCAGTGAACCTGGGAGTGCACGTATCTCTTTGACACACAGATTTCAATTCATTTGGTTAAATGCCCAGAAGTGGGATTGTTGGATCACCTGTAGTACTATTTTTAGTTTTTAAAAGAAACTTTCATATTGTTTCTTTTTTGTTTTTTTGAGGCAGGGTCTCACTCTGTCACCCAGCCTGGAGTACAGTGGTACAATCTCAGCTCACTGCAACCTCTGCCTCCCAGGTTCAAGCAATTCTCTTGCCTCAGCCTCTCTAGTAGCTGGGATTACAGGCAAATGCCCCCATACCTGGCTAATTTTTGTAATTTTTTTAGTAGAGACAGGGTTTTGCCATATTGACTAGGCTGGTCTTGAACTCCTGACCTCAAATAATCCACCCTCCTCGGCCTCCCTAAGTGCTGGAATTACAAGCATAAGCCACCATGCCTGGCTAGAAACTTCCACACTATTTCTAAAGGTAGCTATACTAGGAAGGCTGAATTTGTGAAGGACAGCTGCTAGTTGATGACACAAGAGGAAGAAGTGCAGTGAAAGAAGAAAGGAACTGTTAGGGAGAAAATATCCTGAAGGTATGTTAGGAAGACCAAAGGGAGGGTCCATTTGAATGAAGAGAATGAGAAGGTGGTTGAGTTTGGCCCTAGAAAAGAAAGTAACTGGATTTGCTTGTGAGGGTATTCTTGGTGATCTTCTAGTAGTTTTGTTAAAGTTGTAGAGAAAAATAAAAAAAGGAAAGATGAAAAGCACAAAGGAGGGCATAGGCCATAAGAAGTAGCCAGTGACTTGGCCACTCATTTAAATAGTTTGTAAGAGAATGAGAAATGGAATAATTAAAAAAGGCAACAGAATTGCTTTAACAGTTTCTATGAGGTAGGAAAGCAGAGCTGAGCACATTCAACAAGTAGAGGGAAGGAGCCAGAAAAGAGGGGGAAATGGATCCAGGAAACAGGCTTGTTGTGAAACGTACAGCAAAGAGGTGAGCGTTAAAGAGAGGGAGAGGGCTATGTGCAGTGGCTCACGTCTGTAATGCCAGCATTTAGGGAGGCCAGGGAGGGACAGTTGCTTGAGGTTAGGAGTTCAAGTAGCTGAGGTTACAACCACATGCTACCACACCCCACTTCTTTTGTATTTTTGTAGAATGAGGGATAGGAAACCACGATGGCCAAAGTGGTCTTGAACTCCTGGGCTCAAGTGATCCATCTGCCTTAGCCTTCCAAAGTGCTGGGATTACAGGCATGAGCTACCGTGCTGGGGCAAACAAATTTTTTTTTCATTAGCCAGGTATGGTGGTATACCTACAGTCCCAGTTACTTGGGGGACTGAGGCAGAAGGATCACTTGAGCCCAGGAGTTTGAGGCTGCAGTGAGCTATGATCATCCCACTGCACTTCAGCCTGGGTAACAGAGAAAGATCCTATCTCAAAAAATAAATAAATAAAAATTTTAAAAAGGGGAGTACCCTTTCTTCAGAGAAACATTGATTGACAAATGTTAAGGAAACAGAAAGGGAGAATCATTTGAACCCAGGAGGTGAAGGTTTTGATGAGCTGACATTGCACCACTGCACTCCAGCCTGGGTGGTAGAGCGAGACTCCATCTCATAAAAAATATGTACATATGAAAGAATATACACTGACATGCTAAGGCAAGTGTCCTTTGGTGGTGGAATTTAGGGGTGGTTTTAATTTTTATTTTAAACCTATATTTTCTGATGTTTTAGCTGTGAGCAGGTATTCTTGAGTCAAAGTTCTGGTCAGATAGATCACTTTTAATATGGCCACTAGATGGAGTAGCAGTTACTGGGTAACTAGCACCTGTTGCACAGCGGTGGTGAAGATGGTTGTATGAGTCAAGTTGAAAGAAAACCCTCTGCATTATTTTCCAGCCCCAATGTGGAATGCAAAAGCATGAGATTCGGCATGTTGAAGGACCATCAAGCTGTCACCGGCAACGTTACTGCGTTTGATGGATCTATTCTCTATCTGCCTGTTAAGCTTCAACAAGTGAGACCAAACAGAAAATGGACTTTTAGATGAACCCTAAAAGTGCTCTGGTGTTTTTTGTTTGGTTTGGCTTTTAAGAGATTGGGTCTTGCTGTGTTACCCAGGTTGGTCTGGAACTCCCAAAGTCCTGGGATTGTAGGCGTGAGCCACTGTACCTGGCCCAGCACTGGTGTTTTGAGGGGTAGGAAACCATAGACTTCCTGAACGTTCGAGTTGTACTTTTCTGTTCATAGAAGGAAAGACAGATTTCCGCAGTACATAACAGCACATTTTAGGTTTGAACTCCTCAAGAAGCACATTCTCACCTGAGAAGAATGATTGGAAGTCTGACTGCAGTGATACAGAGTAACTGACAATTGCAAATGTGAACTTGGTTGGGATTCTCTTACTAAATTGTTTCTAAATCGTAGTGGGCATGCTGTGCTTTTGCCAGTGTGGGCAGCAAAGTGAGGGGGAAAGTTGAAAAATGTTTTAAGATACTTCAGTGTTTTTAAGAGCACCATTGAATAAGATGAGGACTTGATCATTAGTTCTTAGTTTCGTCATTTTGTTTTACTTGTATTTATTTGTTAGGTTCTTGAGTTAAAAAGTCACAGGAAAACAGATGGTGCTGAAATCAGCATTAAGATTCAGATGACAAAGATCCTGGAGCCCTCCTCTGACCTGTGCATTCCCTTCTACAACGTTGTTTTTCGTCGGTGAGAAAACAGCTGAAGTTTTATTTTCCCTTAACTTCAGTCTTGTATTTGCAGTAGTGTTCTTCAAGATGCTTGGATGATGATACCTGACAGTATATTGTAGATGGGTTTGAAAGCATTTAATGAATAAATGGATGGCATCGAGGCTAACTTACTCAAAAATTATGTCACAAGTGATAGGCCAGATTCAAATACATGAAATTAGGTTTAGAGGTAGCTGGGCAGGGGCATGGGTTCCTCTGGATGTGTTCAGGAACTTTGAAAGCAGCTGTTTATAATGTATATTTAATGGTCACGGTAACAAGGGGGCAACCTAAAGAGGTTGTGTGTAAAAATATTTGTTGGAAGGATTTTTTTTTCAGGCTCCTAAATTTTTAGATTACAGACAGCTTATAATTGTTTAACTTATTTGGAAACATCCTAATTTTCATACAGCTGCGATTCTCAGACTACCTTTTATTTAATGAAACATAGAACCTAATTTCTACCTAGTAAGCTGAACTGCCAGGAAAAAACGTAACTCTGTTTGCCAGACTTACAAACTTAGCAGTGGGTTCTTTCTCTTGCATTCTTCTTAGTTAATAGTGAAAAGTAATGTAAATCAAACCTGGGAAATCAACTCAGTGTTTGTTCAGCTAGTAAGTGGAAAAGACTGCAGTCATTTTGCTTTGCTTTTTCAGTCAAATGCTTTGGTGATTGTTGGTTTTCTTTTAAGAAGACAGTTCTCATTATAAAAGCTATGTTCTGCAAAGAGCACAAACATTTCTGACCGTTCAGACTTCCAAAGGCAAATGTAGCTAAGAATAAGGGAACATAATTTTATTAGTCTTCTATTAGAAAACTCATACTTGCTTTTTATTTCAGGGCAATGAAACTTTTAGATATGAAGCTTGTGGGGAGAAACTTTTATGACCCTACAAGTGCTGTGGTACTACAGCAACACAGGTTGGTAGTTTTTTCCTCTTCCTCACTTTTGAATGTTCTGGAAAGAAATTTTTCATTACAACCCTTGTATTTAGTACCGTAATCTCAGAGGCAGTTTATGGTAGTGAATATAATTTATCAGTTAAATCTCTTCCTTTGTTTGTTTGGTAAGTTTGCAATGATGTGGATTAACTTAGTTTCCTGAGGCTTTCTCATTACTCTTAGGGAAGGGCAGTATCACCTCAAAGTATTATTCACATGGTGGCATGGAAGTATCTGTGTTCTTTGAAAATCCTACAGTTAAGACCACCTCTCTTTCCAGATTGCAGATCTGGCCAGGCTATGCAGCTAGCATCCGAAGGACAGATGGAGGGCTCTTCCTGCTAGCTGATGTCTCTCATAAGGTCATTCGGAATGACTCTGTGCTGGATGTCATGTGAGTGAATGGTGGGACCTGTCTTTAACATGCTGATGATTTTCTGAAATGTTCAGTAACAGCTGGTAATAATACAGATTAGACATTGTTCTGTTTGTTTGTTTTTTCCCTCAGAGACAGGGTCTTGTCCTGTCACCCTGGCAGGAGTACAGTGGTTTGATCATAGCTCACTGTAACCCTGAACTCCTGGGTTCAAGTGATCTGCCACCTCAGCCTTCTGAGTAGCCAGGACTACAGGCATGCTACCATGCCCAGCTAATTTTTCAATTTAGTTTTATTTTTTGTAGAGACAGGGTCTTGCTATATTTCCCAGGCTAGTCTTGAACTCCTGTCTTCAAGGGATCCTTCTGTCTCAGGCTCTCAAAGTGTTCAGATGATAGGCATGAACCATAGCACCTGACCCTATTTGGATTTTTAGTTGTAGAATAACTGAACTGAATATATGTGCGCTTGTCCCTAAGTCCTACTGAGATAAGCATCTAAATAGACATCTGCTGTGCTTTGAGAAGGAATTTTATATAAATTTGTGGTTAGGAGAACTTGGTTTGATTATATGCACGTCCTGAGTTTGCATATAATTATATACAATGTATATGTTACTGAAGTAAATACAGATGTGTATAGTATTGTTTTTTTTTTTTTTTTTTTGAGACAGAGTTTCGCTCTTGTTATCCAGGCTGGAGTGCAATGGCACGATCTCGGCTCACTGCAACCTCTGCCTCCTGGGATCAGGCAACTCTCCTGCCTCAGTGTCCCAAGTAGCTGGGATTACAGGCACGCACCACCATGCCCAGCTGATTTTTTGTATTTTTAGTAGAGATGGGGTTTCACCATGTTGACCAGGATGCTCTCGATCTCTTGACCTTGTGTTCCACCCGCCTTGGCCTCCCAAAGTGCTGGGATTACAGGCGTGAGCCACCATGCCCAGCCTAATTTTTTTTAATTGAGACAAAGTCTCACTCTGTCACCCAGGCTGGACTGCAGTGGCAGGATCTCGGCTCACTGCAACCTCCACCTCCCAGGTTCAATTTATTGTCCTACCTCAGCCTCCCAAGTAGCTGGGTTTACAGGCACCCGCCACCATGCCTGGCTAATTTCTTTTTCTTTTTTTTTGAGACACAGTCTGTCATCCAGGCTGGAGTGCAGTGGTGTGATCTCGGCTCACTGCAACCTCTGCCTCCTGGGTTCAAACTATTCTCCTCCCTCAACCTGGTACTACAGGTGCACTCCGCCACATCCGGCTAATTTTTTGTATTTTAGTAGAGATGGGATTTCACCATGTTGCCCAGCTGGTCTCAATCTCCTGAGCTCAGGCAATTCGCCTACATTAGCCTCCCAAAGTGCTAGGATTACAGGCGTGAGCCACTGTGCCCGGCCAGATGTGTGCAATTTTTAATGGTTGCGTGTCCCATCTTACACATAAGTCCCTGTACATCTGATGTTTTTAGGCCATGTACTCAGAAGTAGAATTACTTAATGGAAGGGCTGAACATTCTAAAGCCTTTTAATATATATTTAATATAATAAGATAGTTAAATATATCTTGACAAATTACCCTGTAGAAGATTTATTCAGTTTCTTTTCCCATCAGCTATGTACAACCACTGGATGTTATCAGGCTTGTAAATCTTTGCTTCTCTGATCGTTTCATTCATTGCTTCAGAGTATAGTTTCCAAGCTCCAGTTATGAACCAGAGTCTTAGGACCTATCAGATAGCAAAACAAAGATCCCTCCCCTCACAGAGCTTATGTTGTCACCAGGGGAGATGAACAGTAAATAATAAATATAATAAATTGTATAGTTGTATTAAAAGCAATAAAAGCCATGGAAAAAAGAAAAAGCAGAGCACAGGGTGAGGGCAATCAGGAGTAGTGGGGCAAGGGGGTGGAGAATAGCAGTTTCAAGTAGAGTAGACAAGCTCATTTGAGCAAATACCTGAATGAGGTAAGGGGTTAGCCAGGCGAATATATGGGAGAAGAAGCTTTTGGCAGGTAGACAGCTAGGGCACAGACCTTAAGACAGCAAGAGGTCTGGTGCAGGTGCACCCAGGGTAGCTAGAGCTGAGTGAGCAAGCAGGGTGGTGGAGGGGCAGAGAAAATGGAGGAGCTGATTATGTATGGCTTGGTAGGGCTTTTGTGGGGGGTTTTAACTTTCACTCTGAGTGAAATGCAGGACTTTGAGCGGAGCAGTGGCAAGACCCAACTTGAGCTGTAAAAGGATCCCTGTTGCTGCTATGTGGAGAATAGACTTGGCAGAGTGAGGATGGAAGTGGGAACACCAGTCAGGAGGCTGTTGTAATCGGTGGAGCTGGGAGGATGGTAGCAGGGGAGGTGGTACGGAGTCAGAGTCTGGACATCTGTATTTTGAAAGTAGCGCTTAAGTCGATTTCCTCACTGCTTGTGGAGTAAGAGAAGTTGAAGATGTCTTGAACTCTTCTGTAATTATTTATTCTGTCTCTCCTAGATTGTCAGCTCCTCTGGCAGAGGCTGTTGTCTTTTTTGCTCACACTGTACACTTAGACCTAATATAGGGCTTACCACTGTCAGAAGACACAATTATTGGCTTTTATTTACAGTTCATGAATTGGGTAACACCTTGAGAGTTCTATGAGCTGAGCAGTGGAGTTTGGCCTTATGGACAGAAAAGGACCAAGGAAGTAGAAACAGAAAAAAGCAGATTGGTCATTTGTTACTTTCCTTGTAAAGGTTAAAGCAGAGGGAACATCTTTATCATGCTAAAACTGGCCTGTTTGGGGATTTGGCTGTTATCTCTCTCTCCTGATTTCTCAGAAAGTCAGATAAAGATCTTAGTTTCTACTTGGTGGCATGAAACTTCAGCATGAGTAACTCCATTTTGGTTTGTTCTGTTGGGCCTAGTGCAGGAGCCCAGTGCAAGCCAATTGCCTTCTGTAAGTTTTATTTAATTGCACGTAGTAAATGTTCAAGAATGGTAAATAAAAGATGTGTCTTCAGATTTACAGTTTTTTTAATGGTTTCTGCCTTTGATTTTACATATTTAGTTTTCTTGCATGTACATTCAGTAAATGCCTTTTCTTTTCTGCCTAGAGAGGTCTGTTTGGCCAGGGATGGTCTGGTTCATGCTTGTAATCCCAGCACTTTGGGAGGCCAAGATGGGAGAATTACTTGAGGCCAGGGGTTCCAGGCTGCAATGTGCTATGATAGCGATACTGTACCCCAGCCTGGGCAAGTGAGACCCTGTCTTCAAAAAAAAAAAAAAAGAACTACTTACCTTTATTTTCGATTTTTTGTTTGTTTGTTTTTTCATGAGATTGAGTTTCACTCTTGTTGCTCAGGCTTGAGTGCAATGGTGTGATCTCGGCTCAGTGCAACCTCCACCTCAGGTTCAAGTGATTCTCCTGTCTCAGCCTCCTCAATAGCTGGGATTATAGGCACGGGCCACCACTCACTGCTAATTTTTGTATTTTTAGTAGAGATGGTGTTTTGCCATATTGGCCAGGCTGGTCTTAAACTCCAGACCTCAGCTGATCACCCGTCTCAGCTTCCCAAAGGGTCGGGATTATAGGCATGAGCCACCGCGCACTGCCTGTCTTCAGTGTTTAAACCCTATGGATTTATCTTGATACGAAGTTGGGATTATCATGGTTGTCTCTGTATTATTATATAATTTATTGAAAAACATCCTCTTTTCCACAGATTTAGATCACTACCTTATATGCTAAAATATCTGGATTTCTTTCTGAACATTTCAGTTTAATCCATTGGTCCAAACCAATGTGATTCTGTCTAAAATACTGTACTTTTTTTGGTTTTTGATATTTGTCAGAATTTTATTTTCAGAATTTTCATGGTAATTGTCACCCACATATTCTTTCATTTGATCTTTTGAATAATTTAGTGAAAATGAGAAAAAAGGCAGTCAGCATTTTGATGAGCATTGGGTGGGGAGAATGTTCACGGAGTCTTCCTATTGAAAAATATGGAATGTCTTAGCCGAGCGCGGTGGCTCACGCCTGTAATCCCAGCTCTTTGGGAGGCTGAGGCGGGCAGATCACCTGAGGTCAGGAGTTCAAGACCAGCCTGACCAATATGGTGAAACCCCATCTTTAAAAAAAATAATAAATAAATAAAAAGATGGAATGTCTTTCCATTTATTGAAATTTATTTTGTTTTGGCCAGACAGGGTGGCTCACCTCTGTAATCCTGACACTTTGGGAGGCCAAGGCGTGCAGATCACTTGAGGTCAGCAGTTCCAGACCAGCCTGGCCAACATGGTGAAACCCCGTATCTACTAACAATACAAAAATTAGCCGCGCATGGAGGCACACACCTGAAATTCCAGCTACTTGGGAGGCGAAGGCACGAGAATTGCCTGAACCCAGGAATCAGAGGTTACAGTGGGCCAAGATCGTGCTTCTGTACTCCAACCTGGGTGACGGAGTGAGACTCTGTCTACAAAAAAAAAGTCAGTTGGCATTTTGTTGGTCATTAACTAGGGATAATGTTCCCTGAGTCTTCCCTATTGAAAAATATGGCATGTCTTTCCATATTTATTGAAATTTATTTTGTTTTGGCCAGGCACAGTGGCTCACACCTATAATCCCAGGACTTTGGGAGGCCTAGGTGGGTGGATGACTTGAGGTCAGGAGCTTGAGGCCAGCCTGGCCAACATGGTGAAATCCTATCTCTACTTAAAAAAAAAAAAAAAAAAAAAAAGCTGGCCTGTAGTCCCAGCTACTCCAGAGGCTGAGGCAGGAGAATCGCTTGAACCTGGGAAGCAGAGGTTGCAGTGAGCTGAGATTGTGCCAGTTCACTCCAGCCTGGACAACAAAGCAAGACTTTGTCTGGGAGGAAAAAAGAAATGTATTTTGTTTTTATTTTCTACACAGTTATTTATCTTGGATTTTTAAAAAAAATTGCTTCCTTCCTTCCTTCCTTCCCTTCCTTTCCTTCTTCTTTCTTTGAGACATGGTCTCATTTCATGGCCCAGACTGAAGTTCAGTGGCTATTCACAGGCATGATCATAGCTCACTGCAGCCTTGAATTCTTGGCCTCAAGTGATATTTCTGCCTCAGCTTCCCAAGTACTTGGTACTACAAGCTTGTGCCACTATGCCCAGCTTTTTTTTCCTAAGTATATACTTTTATATGTACTTACCACTAATTTAAGCTCAGATTCACACCTAGTTGTGTAATCCCCTCACTATACATTGAAACACTAGATATGTTGTCAGTTTCGTTCCCCTTCCCCCCAAATATTATATTTTTGGGGTGGTCTAGATCACTTTAGATCTAGCTTTGAGAACCTTTTCTCCAAGATAATAAGAAGTCCTGTGTCAGGCATTACCCTGTTGCCCAAGGGCTTAGCCCCGAGAGCATGTCCATGGCTGTCAGGGAGCTCTGCAGGCTCAGTCCCTCCTTGTCCTCTGTAGCTGTTACTGGCTTGGTGTTCTACTACCTTCATTCCCTGTTCTCATGTATCACTGGAAACCACAGAAGAGCAGTTATTTTCTTGGAGGTGAGAAGAGCTCAGTGTTTAAAAATGTAGCAGCTTTTCTTTTCATCAGCCGGGAATGGTTTGCATACTTCTGAAAGGTAGTGAGTCACCTAAGGTTTACTCAGTAAGGTTACTTTCTTATGTCACTGTTAAGTTCTCAATTCATTTAATGACCCATTCCTACTGAATTCAATACCCTCTTAGAAATGTCTGTTAGAACCTGATGGGCTTCAGTTTGACTGGTTGCTCCCGAGGCTAGCTGGACCATCACTGTCTTGGGGTTCTGCTTCCCTCCTTACAAGGAATCTCCTTTATATCAGATCTCACAACTGCTACTTTCTTGATTTATTCCCTTGTTTTGGTGTGGCATATATACTCCAGTATTTTTCAGAAAAAAAGGTGCATTGGAGGAAATGATTTTGAGACCATACATGTTTGAAAATTGTCTTTAGTTTACAAAGTCGTTGTTTGGTTGAGTGTATGACTCCAGGTTATAACTCTAGGTTGGAGATACTTTTCCAGGAGAATTTCGAAGGCACTACTCCATTGTCCTTGCTTTTAGATTTACTGTTGAGAGATCTGAAGCTGTTTTAATTTCTGATTCCAGAATCTTTGTCTATCTCTCCTCACCCCATCTTGGCCTTTTGGGAGCTTCGGAAGTTTTTCTTTAATATTGTCTTCTGAAATTTTATTTGTTCTTTATTCCTTCCTGCATCTCTTAGGATTCTATATGGGATTACTTTCCCTTTGCCTGAAAAACTGCTTGTAATATGTCCTTTAATGTGGACTCTGCTGATGACAAATTCTTTTAATTTTTATCTAAAAATGTTTTCCAGCTTGTCTTTAACTTAGAATTCTGGGTGTAGCAGTCGTTTTCTTTTCACGGTTTGAAAATATTATCTGGCTTACATTCTTTCCTTTTTTTTTTTTGAGACAGAGTCTCACTTGATCACCCAGGTTAGAGTGCAGTGGCAGAATCACAACTCACTGCAGCCTCAAACTCCTGGACTCAAGCAATCCCCCCACCTAGTCTCCCAAGTAGCTGGGACTACAGACATGCACCACCTGCATCTGGCTAATGCTTTAATTTTTCGTGGAGACAGCATCTCACTATGTTGCCAAGGCTGGTCTTGAACTCCTGGGCTCATTCTCCTACCTCAGCCTTCCAAAGTGCTGGCGTGAGGCACTGTTCCCAGCCTATTTTACTTTTATTTTTGTTGAGATGTGGTTTTACTGTGTTGCCAAGGCTGAACTCAGAATCCTGGCCTCAAGTTATCCTCCTACCTTGACCCCTAAAGTGCTGGGATTATGGGTGTGAGGTATTGCACCTGGCCCTTGGTTTATGTTGTTTGTGTTGACAAATCAACCACCAGTGATACTGCTATATTTTTACTTTTTTTTTTTTTCATCTTTGGCTTTCAGAGTTTTACTGTAATGCATCTAGTTGTGATTTCTGTTAAAAAGAAAAAATTTTCATGGCACTTATTAAAGAGTGATAAGGCAGACTTTATTCAGAACCAGTGCAGTGGGCACAAGGACCCCTGCAATGGAGATTTGCAGTATGGGAGAAAGATTGGGCTCAACTCTGAATACAACAAGGAAAAATGGGAATTTATAGTTTAGGAGAAGGATCAGGGTCAGTGGATGAAAAATTACTGATAGGAACAATTTGGAGTTAGGGAATTTGACTTAATTTTTACAATTGGCTTGTTGGTCTAATGGGTTCCATCCATAAGCTCTCAGGAATGGCCTGAATTGGTTTGAAGCCTTATCTGGCTTCTCCTAAAGAGTACTCCTCTTTATATTGAGCAGAAAAGACAGTCCAGAACAAACAAAAATGCATTATAAGTATAAACAGCAGCAAAAGCAAAGCAAGCAAATAAAAAATATAATTGACTGGGCATGGTGGCTCATGCTGGTAATCCCAGCACTTTGGGAGGCTGAGGTGGGAGAATCACCTGAGCTGGTAAGTCAAGGCTGCGGTGAGCGATCACACCACTGCACCCCAGCCTGGGCAATGGAGTGAGACCCTATTTGAAGAAAAAAAAGTAAATGGCAAAAATATCTTCAAATGATACACTTTCAAAACAAAAAGGCTAGTGACCTCATACAAAGATCTAGATCTAATTATATACCAGAGACTGTACTTCTAAACCAAAAGGTTTGTTTTATGTAAGCAGGCAAGGCTAATTGCCTTATATGAAGACCTAAGGCTAATGACAGAGGCCTGTTTGATTATAAATATTGGGATAACAAAATAAATTCAGCAACTAGAGCTTAATAAAAACTAGTCACACCTCAGATGGTTGTTGGGATTGACTCACTTGACAGCAGATCCGAAGAAGAAAGTTAAACACAAGGATCCAGTGAGTGCATTGTTGGTCTGAGAATCCCTGGAATGTTGCCTGGGAAGAGTTTTCAAAATAATCTTGGTTGGATCTCCAGAATTGCCAGAGGATGGTGAGACCTCTGTTCTATCTGAAATAAAGAGAAAGCTGAATTTCTTGCTTACTGCAGTTGGAGACTATTGGTTTTATATAAAATATTTGAGAAGAGTACAGTTCAGTGATTGCAGGCTTTCAGATAGACAAGTAGGTCAGCATTTTCTGAAGAAGGGTAGTTACGCAGTCGAGATTCTTGTGGATTGATTTGCCCATAGCAGTATGCATATTGGATTCAGTCATCCCTGATTGGCTGGTTTACAGAAACAAGGGGATGACATTGATTAGTTGGCTTGCAAAGTGTGTTTGCTGAAGTAAATTGATGTAGGCTTAAAACTCATGGCTACTTGTTACTATGGCGACACAGTAATCCATCTTTTCCAGTTTGTAGGAATTTTATTTTATTTTCAGGAATATATGAAAATTTGTTTTCATCTAGTTTTATTGTTTAGCTTCTTAGATATTAATCTTAAATTCATAAGGAATTTTCTAAAATTGGCTAGCAAGCTAACCTGTTTTCTTATGATCTTTTTTCTTACAAATTTGAAATGCCACCTTATTCTACACTCAGTATTAATCTGTTTGCTTGTTTCCAGATCTTTTATTTTGTTCCATTAATTTCTTTTTTCAGATGTATAAAGGTACAATTGACATCCACAAAAAATCCACACATATTGAAAGTGTGCAGTTGAATCAGTTTTGATATATTTATGTATATTTTATATATTTCACCTATGAAACATTACAGTGAAGAAAATGGTCATGGCCATTCCCCCAAAATGTACTCAGGTCTCTCCGAATTCTCTTCCCACTCTGTTCCTCCTCTGCACCCCATGGGCAGAAAATGCTGGTCATTCTTCTGTCACTAGAGATTAATCTGCATTTTCTAGAATTTTAAATAAATTGAATCATCGTGTTCTTGTTCTTTTTTACTGTTTTTCTTTTATAAATTTTTTGTCTGAGTCAGAGTCTCTCTCTGCTGCCCAGGCTGGAGTGCAATGGTGCAATCTTGGCTTACTGCAACCTCTGCCTTCCAGGTTCAAGCAATTCTTCTGCCTCAGCCTCCTGAGTAGCTGAGATTACAGGTGCCCACCACCATGCCCAACTACATAAATTTCTTTTTTAAAAAATAGAGATGGGGCCTCACTGTGTTGCTCAGGCTGGTCTCAAACTTCTGCGCCCAAGCAGTTCTCTCACCCAGCCTCAGCTTCCCAAAGTGCTGGGATTATAGGCCTAAGGGGGCAAGGAAGAAGACCCACCCGACAGCCCACCCACCCATCTGCCTGCCTGTTACTGTTTTTTGATCAGCTTCTTCAATTCAGCATTATTTTGAAATAATTCCCCTTGTTGAATGTTGCAAATGTTCATTCCTTTTAATTGCTGGATAGTGTTCCATTTTGTGGATTACCACAGTTCATTCACCCATTGTTTACAGGTTCTTTCCAGCTGTTGGCTGTTACAGATAAAGCTGTTATAAATATTAGTGTACGAGTCTTGGTGTGGACATATTCTTTGATTTCTCTTGGTTAGTAGATACCTTCATGTGGTAGGTGTGTGTTTAGTTTTATAAGAAACTCTTTCCCAAAGTGTCTGTACCATTTTACATTCCTACTAGCAGTGCCTGAGAATTCAGGTTGTTCCACATTCTCACCAATATTTGATATAGTCAGTTTTCATTTTAGAAATTTTAACAGGTGTGCAGTGGTATCCAGTTATGGTTTGGATTTAATTTTCCGAGTGAAGAATGATGTAGAGCATCTTTTCCTGTGTGTACTTGGCATTCATTTGTCTGCTTTGGTGAAATATCCATTCATATCTTTTGCCTATTTTTAAATATTTGGGTTGTTTTTACTGAGTTATGCAGTAATTCATTATATATAAGAGGTATGAATCCATTATCAGGTGAATGATATGCAAGTATCACATGATTTGCACATATTTTCTTCCAGTTTGTAGCTTGTCTCTGCATTTTTCTTAATGGTAATTTTTTTTTTTGAGATAGAGTCTTGCTCTGTTGGCTGGAGTGCAGTGGTGCAATCACAGCTCACAGCAGCGTTGGCCTCCAGAGCTAAGTAGTCCTCCCATGTCACCCTCTTAAGTAGCTGCAACTACAGGCATGCACCACCACACTCAGCTAATTAAAAAATTTTTTTTTTTAGAAATGGAGTTTCACCACATTGCCCAGGCTGTTCTTGAACTCCTGGGCTCAAGTAATCCTCCCAAAGTGCTGGGATTACGGTGTGAGCCATTACACCCGGCCAGCGGTTCCTTAATCTTTTATTCTTTTGCTATATTATGATGATGATGATGATGATGATTATTTTGAGACAGGGTCTTGCTCTGTCATCCAGGCTGGAGTGCAGTGGTGCAGTCCCAGCTCACTGCAGCCTCTGCCTCCCATGTTCAAGCGATTCTCATGCTTTGGCATCCCGAGTAGCTGGGACTGCAGGCATGTGCATGAGTCCACACCTTGCTAAGTTTTGTATTTTTAATAGAGATGAGGCTTTACCGTGTTACCCGGCCTTTTCTCAAACTCCTGAGCCCAAGTGATCCACCTGCCTCAGCCTCCCAAAGTGCTGGGATTACATGCGTAAGCCACCATGCCTGGCCCAGTGGTTCCTTTTAAGGAGTAAACATTTTTAATTCTGATGAAGTAAGTCTTAATTTATACTTTTTTTTCATAAGTTTTAGTTTTGGTGTCATGTTCAAGAAATCATTGCCTACCTCAAGGTCACAAAGATTTTCTGTTTTCTTTTAGAATAGTTTTGACTCATGTTTAGATCTGCGATCTATATTGAGTTAACTTTGACAGATGATGTCACGTAAAGGTCTGAGTTCCTTTTGTTACATGTTTGGTTATCACAGCATTATTTCTTTTCTTTCTTTCTTTTTATTTTTTTTGAGACAGAGTCTCACCCTAGTGTCAGGCTGGAGTGCAGGGGCACAATCTCGGTTCACTACAACCTCCGCCTGCCAGGTTCAAATGATTCTCCTGCCTCAGCCTGCTGAGTAGCTGGGACTACAGGCGTGTGCCACCACACCCAGCTAATCTTTGTATTTTTAGCAGAGACGGGGATTCACCGTGTTGGCCAGCATGGTCTCGATCTCTTGACCTCATGATCCACCTGCCTCGACCTCCCACAGAGCTGGGATTACAGGTGTGAGCCACTTCGCCTGGCCTGTTTTTCTGATTTTTTTTTTAACTAACCTATCCATATTTAGACTAAAGACTCCATTACCCCTGTGGCATGCAGCTGCTGATGTCTCTGCTCGGTGTTTCCTTTATCATCATATTTTAACCTGGCTTCCTAGTGATCACCCCCTTGTCTGTACAGCTCAGTCATTCAGGTAATGATTTGGAGAGCAGTTGTACTCAAACCCCTTGAGCCCATAAGGCTTCCATCTCTGCTAATGGATCTGTGTGTTGATTGAAGAATGCATTAAAAATTACAGGTAGTTTTCCCATCTTTCTTGGCTTTTACTCTCAGCTGAGATTTCGTGGCTCTCTTCTAAGCATAGATGGTTTCCCAGTCAGCCAAGGATGTGTGACCTTCTATGGCTTTCTGGTTGCCAGGATTTAGCCCTTAAATTTCTGGTCGATCCACTGCTCACCCCAACTTAGACTACAAATCTAGGATAACAGAACTTTGCTTTTCTCCGTTGCCACTTGTAGTTGGCTTGCCATGGGTTCCCATTCCCACCCCCAAGTTTTCTTAATCTCAAAAGGTTGCACACTTTTTAATTATATTTATATAGCAGTCTCAAAATGACAAAGTTAGAGAATAGACTGGTAGTTTTCAAATCTAGGGAAGGAGGGGGAGTATGACTATAAAAGGCAGCAGGAAATAGTCCCTTGGTGACATGCAACAGTTTGGTATCTGATTGTGGTAACCTATAAACAAGAGATAACTGTATATACAAACATACCAGTGTATGTAAATAACAATGAAAATGGAGTAAGATCTGTAGTCTAGTTAATGGTATTATAGCTATGGCAGTTCTGTGCATGAGACTCTACATCCAGATTTTGCAACTTTCTATGATTTCTTGAGTATTTCACAGTACGAAATTTAAAAAACTTAATTTTAATTAATTTAGGGACATGGGCTTGCTTTGTCACCCAGGATGGAGTACAGTGACACTGTAAGCTCACTGTAGCCTCAAACTCCTGGGTTCAAGCTGTCTTCCCACCTCACTCAGTCTGTGGAGTAGCTAGGACTACAAGGTATGCCACCATGCCTGGCTAATTTTCTAATTTTTTTTTAGAGTTGGAGTCTCGGTATGTTGCCCAGACTGATCTCGATCTCCTGGGCTCAAGAGATCCTCCCACCTTAGCCTTTCAAATAGTTGGGACTACAGGTGTAAGTTGTCATGCCCAATAGGCCTATATTCTCTATTTCCTGCAATTCAGGCGCTCTTAAGCTTTTTCCCTTTTTTTTTTTTCTCAAGGAAATAGGGTCTCACTATGTTGCCCAGGCTGGTCTCCAACTTCTGGGTTCAAGCAGTCCTCCTGCCTCTGACTCCTAAAATGCTCGGATTACAAGTGTGAGCCACTGCATCTGGCCAAGACTCCCATCTTTTAAAAGACACAACTGGAACCTTCTGGTGCTATATAGCTGTGATTAGATTCCTCAATTACTTGATCCCCCATCCCTTTCATACTTTTCTGGATATACATTGTGATCCAAAATCTTTTGTCTCTTTCCAAAGGCATGCCTTTTATCAGCAGAATAAAGAACACTTCCAGGATGAGTGTACTAAGCTTCTGGTTGGCAATATTATCATCACCCGATATAACAATCGTACCTATCGTATTGATGATGTGGATTGGAATAAGACTCCAAAGGATAGCTTCACGATGTCTGATGGGAAGGAGATCACATTCTTGGAATACTACAGGTAGCAAGAAGAGACTGGGTTTGGGCCTCAGGGTGGGGATTGGATGTAGTCCACATTTTCCTGCAGGATATTTAGTTCTGCAATAGCATACAACTCGTCCCTTAAAAAACAACTGAGTTGGTAATGTGTCTAAAATCAAATGAGCTTGTTTGTGGGACTTGACCTGAGTATGCTTTGAATTTTTTTTTTTTTTTGAGAATTTTTTTGAGACAGAGTCTTGCTCTGTCCCCCAGGCTGGAGTGCAGTGGCATGATCTTGGCCCACTGCAACTTCCATCCCAGGTTCAAGCAATTCTCCTGCCTCATCCTCCTGAGTAGCTGGGACTACAGTCATGTGCCACCAAACCCAGCTAATTTTTGTATTTTTAGTAGAGACAAGGTTTCAGCATCATGGCCAGGCTGGTTTCGAACTTCAGGTGATCCACCTGCCTCAATGTCCCAAAGTGCTGAGATTATAAGCCTGAACCACGGTGCCCGGCCTGAATTGTATCTCTTTTTCTGATTTTATTAGAAGTCTGGAGAGGTTAAATTCAAGTCATTAATCGTTTGACTGTCATTTCATCTTTCTGTTTCCTAAGCCCTTTATTTTAGCCTGATGAGCTTTTTAATACAGTCTTTTCTGAACTTTTAGCCTTATTTCTCATATATGTAATTGCAACATAATTAGAGCCTGCTTTTCCCAGTTACAAATACATTATGATCACTTTCCAGTGGGTCCTTGACAAGGGTATTATGCAAATTGTATACCTCATTCCTGGTTAAGAGACTCAGACGTTGTTGCTCTAAGAGTAGTGATGTCACTTTTGAAATTTTTTCCTGCCTGTACTCTCCTGTAGCAAAAACTATGGGATCACAGTTAAAGAAGAGGACCAGCCCCTGCTGATCCACAGGCCCAGTGAGAGACAGAATAACCATGGGATGGTGAGTAGGGGCTGTCAGGCTTACACTTCCACCTTAAGTTCTTCATCCTGCCAGTGGCTTTTAGCTTCCACGTGGCTCTTAGCTTCCACGTGGCTCTCTGGGAGCTGTGGAATAGTGATTGTAGTGTGGGCGGGGAACATTGTGCAATGGTTTGTCTGTCTTATCCAGCCAGAGGCACCCCTCACACTGGCAAGATTTGCTTTAGAAGTCCCCATGAGGTGCAGCTAAATATCCACATAAGCTATTAGGTTAAAGGGATAAGGAGAATTTCCTGTGAAGGAAGATTAAAACTGTGAATCCATTAGGAAAGGCATAGACATTTATTTTAACAGGGCCAGAGGCTTGAGGAAAGTGCCTTGTCACCTGACTCCCCTGTCTTAAATGTGAAGACTGAAGATCAGTAGGATACAGTGAGACCGAGGCACGCTGCTTAACAATAGGAGGCATTGTCTTACCATTGTCTTGAGGCCAAGAGGGACAAATGTTTTTTCTAGTTTTCCCTCGCCTTTGAGTTTCAGTATTTTTCCTTTGACCTAATACAACAAGTTATATGTATAGTGAGATGGAGGGAGAAAGGATAAAATACTTCTAGCATTTCACTGCCCCCTCCTCCAGGATTTTACACTCCTTAATGTGCAGGGTATATCACTGCAGGACCAGCCCTGGGCCATGGCGTGTCCTTTATGGGTCAGGGGAACACAAGCCTCTTGTACTGCCTTATTTTCCCTCTTCATTCTTTCTTCAAAGCTGCTAAAAGGGGAAATCCTGCTGCTGCCCGAGCTTTCTTTTATGACCGGAATCCCAGAGAAGATGAAGAAGGACTTCAGAGCCATGAAGGTTGGAGTCCTGTGTTTTCAGCAGGAAAGGCCCACTTTGCGTGGCAGCCTTTTGGTTAGCAGTTTGAGTTAGAACCGAGCCAGATTCTGACTCTGATGTTGGCTTGCATTGTAACCTGGGCAAGTCCATCTTCCAGGCTCCAGTTTTCTCCTCTGTGAAACATGATCTCATGTCCCTTCCCACACACAATGTGAAAGAGCATATCAGAACTTCCTTTTGAAAGTCATTAGAACAGTAGAGGGACTGGATTATAAAATAAGAAGAAACAAACAACCCTGCCTTCATCCTCACCAGTCAGGTGGATGATTGTAAACTGGTCATATGATCATGAGTGAGGTTCTTTGAGAGCACTGCATTATTGTAATATTTCTAAAAGCCTTCAGTTTACTTGAAGGTGTGGAGAAGATAATGAGGCAGAAAGCCAACAAGTCAGGAGATGAGGATAGATGTTTATCTTGTGGGGCCCTGGGTGTCCTGGGGGTTTTGAGCTCAGCTCCTGTGGGCAGGGCTGAGTGGCAGAGGTGGGTACAGCAGCTGGTGCCTAGGCAGTGTGAGTCCAGACCCCGAGGGACGACCCACCACACTCTGTCTGTAACTCCTTGGGCTGTCCACACTTGAGCTCCTCTCTGCTGCCTCACTTTCTAGTCCTTACCTGTCTTAGACCCATATGCCACATACAGTTTTTAGTAACACCATAAAGAAAGAGGTTGAAGTGAAGCTCCAAAATCTTGTGAGAGATTACTTTCATGTCTGCCCTCCAATACTTCTACTTTCACCTACCGTGTCGGTCAGGCTTTTTTCTTAGAATTCCCAGTTTCCTGATGACTTTACGATCACAGAGCTACATCTGTATAGCCCTATCGACTTATTGACCCTAATGCCTACCTCACAGGGAATAACAGCTGTGCAACTCATCCATCTCAGAAAAATAAAGAACTCACTTTATTATCCACAATCTTCCTGCATACCTGTTAGATTTTACTCAACAATAAATATTTAGCAAGTACCTATTAATAAGTCAAGCACCATGACAAGTTCTGGGCAAAAAAGTGACTTACGGTAACATTAAGTGACTAGTATACTATGGCATATAGTGTTAGACTGAATATGGTTTTCCATTCTGTTATGTTCGGCTGGATGCCTAGAACATGGCATTTTTTTCCCCAAATTTTATTTCTTTTTCAATATTTTTTTCATTATACAGTCAGGGTCTTGCTGTGTTTCCCAGGCTGATCTCAAAGGATCTGCCCACCTTGGCCTCCCAAAGTGCTAGGCTTACAGAAGTGAGCCACTGTGCCCGGCTCCACATTTTAAATCAAGCCCCTTTGTTCCTGTTTCATGGGCTCCTTAGGAATTTTAAAGTCAAAACATGCTTTGAGAAAGAAATAAGATCCATACACCATAAAAGAGGAAGAGTCAGTGACATTTAAAATTCTTTTATTATTCAACTTTTTTTTTTTTTTTTAGAGATAGTATCTTGCTCTGTCACCCAGGCTAGAGTGCAGTAGCACAGTCATGGCCCATTGAAGCCTCAATCTCCTGGGCTCAAGTGATCTTCCTACCTCAGCCTCCTGAGTAGCTGGGAATATAGGCATGCACCACCATACGTGGCTAATTTTTAAAGTTTTTTATAGAGGCAGAGTCTCGCCATGTTGCCCAGGTTGGTCTCGAATGCCTGGCTCAAGCGATTCTCCCACCTCATCCTCCCAATCAGTTTTTAACCTTATATCACATTCACACTCCTAAGAGATAGATTTAATAAGTCCTTGCAGATATTTAAAAATTTCTACTGATTTCAGTGTGAAAGAGAAACATTTTAGACATATTGGGGTTTATTTAACTTCATATTGGAGAAGTTATCTTTTTATAAGTTATTTTCATTTTAATTCTATTTAGGATTTGACCCAGCAAATCAATCTGAGCCCCAAGCAACATCATAGTGCTTTGGAATGCTTACTACAGAGAATTGCAAAGAATGAAACAGCCAGCAATGAACTGATGCGTTGGGGGCTCCGTCTGCAAAATGATGTACATAAGGTAAACCAGAAAACATGATGGTATATGCACATGCACAGACACACGTGTGCAATGTTTATGTGACTTTCCTTTTGTTCTCAATATATTTTGAATGTTTGTCCATGTCGTTTAATACCTTTTTTTTTTTTTTGAGGCAGGGCCTTACTCTGTAGCCCAGGCTGGAGTGCAATGGCGCGATCTCAGCTCACTGAAACCTCTGCCTCCTGAATTCAAGTGATTCTCCCACCCCAGACTCCTGAGTGGCAGGGATCACAGGCACTTGCTTTCATGTCTGGCTGATGTTTGTATTTTTTTGGTAAAGTCGGGGTTTCACCATGTTGGCCAGGTTGGTCTCAAAGTCCTGACCTCAAGCGATCTGCCCACCAGGGCCTCACAAAGTGCTGAGATTACAGGTGTGACCACTGCACCTCACCATATTTTTCTCAGTATTTCTAATGGCTGCCTAATACTTTTTATTATGATTATTTATCCTTTTACATTTAAATTGAATTTACTGTTTTCTATTATAAATAATGATGCAGGCCGGTCATGGTGACTCACACCTGTAATCCCAGCACTTTGGGAAGCTGAGGTAGGTGGATCACCTGAGGTCAGAAGTTCAAGAACAGCCTGGCCAACATGGTGAAACCCCATCTCTACTAAAAATATAAAAATTAGCTGGATGTGGTGGCATATGCCTATAATCCCAGCTACTCGGGAGGCTGAGGTAGGAGAATTGCTTGAACCCGGGAGGTGGAGGTTGTGGTGAGCTGCAATAGGGCCACTGCACTCTAGACTGGGAGAAGGAGCAAGACTCCAGCTCAAAAAATAAAATTAATTAAAGAAAAATAATGATGCAATATACATCCTTGTAACTAAATCTTTGTATATGTTATTTATTTTTGAGATGGAGTCCAAGCGATTCTCCTGTCTCAGCCTCCCAATTACAGGTGCATACCACCATGCCCGGCTAATTTTTATATTTTTAGTAGAGATGGGTTTCACCATGTTGCCATGGCTGGTCTCAAACTCCTGACCTCAAGTGATCTGCCTGCCTTTCCTTTCCAAAGTGTTAGGATTATAGGCATGAGCCACCATGCCCAGACCTTGTTTACTAAGTCCAATTTATGAAAGTAAAATAATTTATGGACATTTATTTATGTATTTTGAGATGGCATTTTGCTCTTGTTGCTCAGGCTGGAGTGCAATGGTGAGATCTCAGCTTACTGCAACCTCCTCCTCCCTGGTTCAGGCAATTCTGCCTCAGCCTCCCAAGTAGCCTCAGCCTTCTGAGTAGCTGGGATTACAGGCATGCACCACCACGCCCAACTAATTTTGTATTTTTAGTAGAGACAAGGTTTCTCATGTTGGTCAGACTGGTCTCGAACTCCTGACCTAAGTAATCCACCTGACTCAGCCTCCCAAAGTGCTAGGATTACAAGTGTGAGCCACCACACCCAGCCAACATTTATGCTTTTGATACTTCTATTTTATTTATTTATTTTTTTTTGAGACAGTCTTGCTCTGACACCCAGGCTGGAGTACAATGGCATGATCTCAGCTCACTGCAACCTCCTCCTCTCAGTTTCAAGCAGTTCTGCCTCAGCCTCCCAAGTAGCTGGGATTACAGGCATGTGCCACCATACCCAGCTAATTTTTGTATTTTTAGTAGAAATGGGTTTTTACCATGTTGGCCAGGCTGGTCTCAAACTCCTGACCTCAGGTGATCCACCTGCCTCAGCTTCCCAAAGTGCTGGGATTACAGGTGTGAGCCACCAAGCCCGGCCATACTTATGTTTTATGTTGTCAGTTGTCTTCTAGAAAGGTTTAACATTGTTTTCTTTATGAGCATGAGTCTGACTGTTACACGTTTGCTAATATGAGTACCTTACTCTTTATAATAGACTTTTATAATATTAGGAAAGTCATGAAAGCATTTTTATTATAGATAACAAAATTTTTTTTGAGACGGAGTCTCGCTATGTTGCCTAGGCTGGAGTGCAGTGGTGCGATCTTGGCTCAGTGCAACCTTTGCCTCCCAAGTTCAAATGATTCCCATGCTTCAGTGTCTCAAGCAGCCACCACACCTGGCTAATTTTTGTAATTTTAGTACAGATGGGGTTTTGCCGTGTTGGCCAGGCTGGTCTCAAACTTCTGACCTCAAGTGATCTGCCCACCTCAGTCTTCCACAATGCTGGGATTATAAGCATGAGCCACCGTGCCTGGCCTAAAACGTTTTTTTAAAGCACACAGTAGAAATTATAAAAAGTAAAAGTCCTACATAATTATACCTCTTCCAGAGATAATCGCTACTAAGTTTGGACTTGGTTTTTATGATGTATACACACTAGTTTTGCAAAAATAGGATTATATTTCATGTAGTTAGAAAGTGACCAATGATCACAAAGTAGCCCATCAAACTGATGTAGATGTATTATTAGCTTAATTATCTTCCGATTTTTGGACATTTAGGTCTAATTGATTTATTATATTTTTGATTTGTTCTTTCATTATATTTATGCCTTTTTTCCCTCAGCTTTTATCTGGAATAATAGAAAATAGTAGTCTTTGTTTAGAATTATTAAGAAATTTTGCCTTGAATTTTCTCCTTTCAGTTTTTCCCTTAAAATATTTTCTAGCCTGGGCGTGGTAGCTCACACCTGTAATCCCAGCACTTTGGAAGGCTGAGGCGGGCAAATCACCTGAGGTCGGGAGTTCGAGACCAGCCTGACCAACGTGGAGAAACCCCGTCTCTACTAAAAATGCAAAAATTAGCCAGGTGTGGTGGCACACGCCTATAATCCCAGCTACTTGGGACACTGAGGCAGGAGAAATGCTTCAACCTGGGAGATGGAGGTTACAGTGAGCCGAGATCCTGCCATTGCACTACAGGCTGGACAATAAGACCAAAATGTCATCTCAAAAAAAATAATAAGTAAATATTTTATTTTATTTATTTATTGAGAGTGTTGAAAAAAAAAATCCCACTGCTGGAGTGCAGTAGTTCAATCTTGGCTCACTGCAACCTCCGCCTCCCAGGTTCAAGGGATTCTTCTTACTCAGCTTCCCGAGTAACTGCGATTACAGTCGTGTACTACCACGCCTGGCTAATTTTTGTATTTTTAGTAGAGGTGGGGTTTCACCCTGTTGGTCAGGCTGGTCTCAAACTCCTGACCTCGTGATCCACCTGCCTCAGCCTCCCAAAGTGCTGGGATTACAGGCATGAGCCACCACGCTGGGCCAACAAAATAAATATTTTCTAAAGACTGTTTTTCTTCATTCAGTGATTCTCTTTTTTTCTTTTCTTTCTTCAATCCTACAACAAAACATTCAGTGGTTCTCAATAGACATTGTTTTCAAATCCCTTTCTTGGAATATCATGTGGATGCTTCAATAATGAAAGACTAGTGCCTATAAGAATTTTACCTATACAATTGTAGAATTTTACTGACAATTACTTTCACTGCTAGAAACTTCATTGTTCTGCTAGTCTCAAGAGTTCTAACAGGGACAATGCATCTATGGTGGAGCTGACTGGACCTCATAAAGCAGAAGCAGTGTATTTCTAAATAGTGTTTGAAATGGCTCACGGTTTATTTTCTGTTTAGATTGAAGGACGTCTCCTACCAATGGAAAGAATTAACTTAAAAAATACTTCGTTTATCACATCTCAGGAACTAAACTGGGTTAAGGAAGTAACCAGAGAACCTTCCATCTTGACTGTAAGTGATTTTTAAAGTGATAGAGAAAGGACCAGTATTCCCCAAAGTGTGGAAATTAGGAAGCAGGAATGATCTGGAGTCCTCTTTTTGAGAGAAAGACCAGTTGAATTCCCATTCTGAATTGCTTACTAGACAGGGATCCTTCAGACAGAGCAGTTGATGAGTTGTTAGAAGTAAGCCCTTTGCTTGACCACAGACTTACGAAAGGAAGTAAATTGCTATGGTAATTCACATCGTGCCAACCTGTTACCCACTCTCTCTACTTTCTTTCTCTTTTCCCCCTCTTTTTCCTGGGAGTATCTAGAGGGCATTTTTATCCATGAAAGAAGTTAAATTAGATTAAAGCAGTACCCCACCTAGGGAACTAATACACTAGCTATTTGTATCAAAGTATAAAATGGTATATAATTAATTCTGTTTTAACCAATGTGGACTTCATGGCCAGATATATATAAACAGATACTTAAATACATGTATGTAAATGTTTTATTGAAATATAAACAAAAAGTACAACTATTAATATGTAACTTGATGAGTTTTTTAAATTAAATAGACCTGTATAGTCAACACCAAGGGTTAAGAAGCAGAACTTAACCAGCCCTCCAGAAGCCCCCTCCATTCTCCCAGTTACTGCCTTGCCTTTACCCCTCATACATGCAGTATGACCACCATCCTGACTTCTCACAGCACAGATTTGTTTCAAGAATTTCTGTACTTTATATATACATGGATTCATAGATTAGATATACTTCTATGTCTGGCTTTTATTAACTTTGTGTTGGTGAGTTTCATCCTGTTGTTAGGTGTGGTTGCTGCTCTTTCATTCCTATTACTGTATTACATTTCATTGTGAGACTGTGCCGCGCTTTCCTTATCATGTACTTTCGTGTTAATACTAGGAGTTAGGTAAGACAGGATTCAAGCAATGGGAGTGAAAAGTAATTGATTCTCTAGAATGAAATCTTCTAAGTGTGAATTTGGGGTGTTTAAATTGTGAGAAATACTAAAAGTAGCTTGTGGTTTTTCCTAGATCCCCATGCATTTCTGGGCACTTTTTTACCCAAAGAGAGCAATGGATCAGGCCCGAGAATTGGTCAACATGTTGGAGAAGATCTCCGGCCCCATTGGCATGCGGATGAGCCCACCAGCCTGGGTTGAACTAAAGGACGACCGAATAGAGACCTATGTCAGAACCATTCAATCCATGTTAGGAGCTGAGGTAAAAATGTAATTCTAATAAATGTATAGGATGTCCATTTAAAAATACTTAAATACTGAATTTTAACTTATCATGGTTATTGTCTGCTGTTGATGATTTACCCATATGCACATGAAATTCTGACTTTATGCCCTTCAGTTAATTTTGCTTCCCTCACTCTATGTTGGCACCCTCACTTACTCTCGTCTTCCTGTTCTCACGTAGCTGGCTGAGAGAATAGCTGACTTCACTTATGTTCATTATCTGTAGAACATGTTGTGCTCAGAAAGTCAGGTGCCGTCTTGCACGATTCACTACTGAGCTGCCTCAGACCAGCCTGAGTTCAAGATTAAAATTACTCTGGTGATCGACTTGGCAGATGGCCCACTGATAGGGTCCTGATGACTGATCAGTAACACTAGAGCTGGCCGGGTCATAGCACTCACGACTTAGTTATTCAGGCCTTTTAGTTCTTACCTGTTTCTAAATAAAATAGAGCAAGAAGATTAGGGAGAGAAAAGCAAGGGGAAGACTTCTGGAAGTAATTAGCCCTTGAATTGAAGGTTCTGGAAAATTGTTCCGGTGAGATCAATCCCAGAATTCAATCATCTTGGCATCACAGAGTTCTTTATTTTCAGTTTTATTTTTAAGAGGGAGGGTCAGCTGGGAACACAGTGGCTCACTCCTATAATACCAGCAGTTGGGAATGCTGAGGCAGGCAGGTTGCTTGAGCCCAGGAGTTTGAGACCAGCTTGGGAAACATGGTGAAACCCTGTCTCTACAGAAAATCCAAAAATTAGCTGGGTGTGGTGGCATGCACCTGTAGTACCAGCTACTCAGGAGGCTAAGGTGGGAGAATTCACCTGAGCCTGGGGAGATTGAGGCTGCAGTGAGCTAGGATCATGCCACTTTCCTCAGCCTGGGCAACAAAGTGAGAGACCTTTTCTCAAAAAAAAAAAAAAAAGAGTGAGAGAGATAGGATTTCACTCAGTCACCCATGCTGGAGTGCACTCGTGAGATCTTAGCTCACTGTTGCCTCAAACTCCTGGGTTCAAGCAATCTTCCTGCTTCAGCCCCCCAAGTAGCTGGAACTTCAGGCATGGGCCATTATACCTGGCTAATTCACAAAAAAATTTTTTTATAGAGACAGGGTTTCACTGTGGTTGCCCAGGCTGGTCTCAAGCTTCTGGCCTCAAGTGATCCTGCCACCTCAACCTCCCAAAGCAGTGAGATTATAGGTTTGAGCCACCATGCCCAGCAGCATTCTCTTTTTGATCTGGCACTCTTGGTATAGCATTCACAACAGCACATTTGTGTTCCCTCTTTGGTATGTTTCTCTCTCTTTTTAGACAGAAAATCTTGCTCTGTTGCCCAGGCTAAAGTACAGTGGCATGATTATAGCTGACTGTAACCTCAAACTTGAGAACTCAAGGGATCCTCCTGCCTTAGCCTCCTGAGTAGCTGAAACTATACACATGCACCACCAGGCCTGGCTAATTTTAAAATTTTTCCTAGATATGGCGTCTCCCTGTGTTTCCCAGGCGGCTCTCAAACTCCCAGCCTCAATCAGTTCTGCCACCTCCCAAAGTGCTGGGATAACTGGTGTGAGCCACTGCGCCCAGCCCGTGTATTCTCTTCATAATTCCATCCTGATCTCCCATGCCAGTCATACTCAACCATGGCCTTCCTCAGACCTGATGGTAGATAAGTTCTGCTCTGCTTTCAAAAGAATAACTGAGCCCAGTACATCAGCTTTCTCATTTCACAATTTCTTATGTTCCCTTTTTGAGAGGGTACAACCAATAGTTTTCCTGTGGCATAGATGTGAATTTCATTCATAACATTTACCGACTTATCTCATAGTGGCCTTGCTCTCTGTCTCTTCATCTTTAAGGCATTCTGTTATCATCTGTATGAGGGATCACAAACTCATATGTCTCCAGAGCCCCAATAAGGAGTATAAATGAGTGAAGTGGGCCGGGAGGGGAGCGTAATGAACTAAAGGGGGTAGCCCCTGTTACTGGAGGTATGAAGTCAGGATTGCCAAAATGATTCTTAATGTGCTTGTTTGTTGATAGAAGCCAGAAACCTGGGATTGCATATGTGTGTATCTTCCTATGTTTAAATGTTAATTTAAACAAACACACACACTTGTAAGTCATTGTAGGGCCTGAAAAAATGCACCTGTTTGCTGTGTTCAGTCCATAGACTCCCAGTGCACAGCTCTGTTCTCATACCTTTGGAAACGCTTTGGTGTCATTGCTGAATGTGTCCTCTGAACAGTCTTAACATCACACCAATTTGATCTAAGCAGGGTACCACTAATTTACCATTTGTAGCAGTTTCTGGCATAAAGCGTTGGCACCCTTCTTTCACTTGAATGCTGCTTTTTTTAAATTCAGACTTTGAAAGGTCCACTTTTTTCAATATTGGATCCCTTAAGCAGTGAGGGATAGATGATACTGACATGTGTTGGGCTGCTGGCAACATCATTCTGTCTCTTCACCAGAGAGTTAGGAGTGGCTGCTTATGGATTTGGCAATAGCGTCATTCCAGTTTCCATTTAGCTCTGAATGCTTTCTTGTAGTATTGCATTCCTTGTTTCCTTGGTTAAAGTTCTGTGGTATGAGTACAGTAAGTTGCTTAGTAAACTAAAGAGATAGTAAAAAAAATTATATGGAATTGGAAGCAGCAAGTAATGTTAACTTTGCATGCATTCAAACCTGTTCCTTTTCCAGGCATCTGAGTCTCCTAATAGATAAATCTTTTGGTAATCAGGGCCAGCAATGGGTAATTAATAGTAATGTATTACCTATCTATACAGAACAGCCCTGAGCCCAAGAACTGCTAATTCAGCTCCAAGGACCTTGTTCTGGTTGGAATGTCCACCCTCTTTATTTCAGTTCCCTTTCTTCCTTAAAGTTTCTGAGGCTTTGGCTTTGCATACTCAGAATACTGCCAACTAGTGTCTGGTAAAAATCTGTAGAGTGTTCCAAAGGCTGACTTGTATATACTTTTTCCTCAAGGGGAAGATACAGATGGTTGTTTGCATCATCATGGGCACACGTGATGATCTCTATGGGGCCATCAAGAAGCTGTGCTGTGTGCAGTCTCCAGTGCCCTCCCAGGTGAGTGGGTGTTGGGGCAGGAGGCACAAATGGCACCTCTCGCCTCCCTTGAGGCTTGGAAAAGTGAGAGATGTGTGTTCACTAAGACTAAAGTAGTTGTTAGAAGTCAGTATGTGCAGAGCCTTCTGGTGAAAGGTTCTCCTGATTAGAGCAACCTGGAAAAGAGCACATCGCTCTTCTTAAGCTGCCTTCGTGCTTCTGAATGAAGAATTTCACTTGTTCCAAGGTTGAGTCACCAGGTGGTTTCATATAACTAAGTTCTGAGAGTGAGTTAAGGCTTCATTCTGAAAGAGGAAAGCTGTTTTTCCTATGGGAGTTAAAAAAGCATTCCACTCTGCATGAGATCCTTTTGAAGGTTTTCATTTGCTGGTTCTATTTTGTTTTGGGTTTTGGTGTGTGTGTGGGGTGGGGGTGGGGTATTTTGTGCTTGTGCATGCATGCCTAGGGGAGAGAGAGAGAGAGAGAGAGAGAGAGAGTGTGTGTGTGTGTGTGTGTGCATGGGTGCCTAGAAACCCTAGAATTAGAACTGTTAATGCAAAATATGTTATCTGCTAACTTGAGTTTCTTAAACAAATGCAGTGTTTACTAAATTCGAGTTCAGATTTTCTGAAAGGTTGATAGTGACCTGCTTCTCCCCACACCTTTTGTTCCCTTCATTATAGGTTATCAATGTTCGAACCATTGGTCAGCACACTAGGCTTCGGAGCGTGGCCCAGAAAATTTTACTTCAGATTAACTGTAAATTGGGTGGTGAGCTCTGGGGAGTGGATATTCCTCTGGTGAGTGATGCTGAAACTTAGGTCTTTGTTCAGTTTGTCTCACCAGAGAACCCTCCAAGCTGTTTTCCTGTTTTTCCTCATTTGTTATGCTTCCTCTTCTCAACCCTTAGTCAATAGTCTAAATGGCTTGCTATCGCTTCAGCCCATTAGCTAAGAATATTTTTTGTTTTTAAATGGTGAAAAAAATTAAGATGATTATTCCATGACACATGAAAATTATGTGGAGTTAGTTTTCAGTGTCTTACATAAAATTTCACTGAAATACAGCCATACTCTTTTCATATGGTCTATGACTGCTTTTGTGTTAAGCAGATAGAATTGAATAAATGTCAAGCATGCTTTTTCTGAAATGGCTGGGACCAGAAGCATTTTGGATTTTAGATTTTTGAGAGCTTGGGGACATTTGCTTGCATCCCACGTTCAAAAACCTGCACTCTGGGCCAGGTGCAGTAGCTCACGCCTGTAATCACAGCACTTTGGGAGGCCAAGAAGGCAGATTACCTGAGGTCGGGAGTTCAAGACCAGCCTGACCAACATGGCGAAACCCTGTTTCTACTAAAAATACAAAATTAGCCAGGAATGGTTGCACATGCCTGTAATCCCAGCAACTCAGGAGGCTGAGGCAGGAGAATCGCTTTCACCTGGGAGGCAGATGGTAAGCTGAGATCATTCCATTGCACTCCAGCCTGGCAACAAGAGTGAGATTCTGTCTAAAAAAAAAGAAAAGCTGCAATCTGAAACACTCTAAAATCTGGAACTCTTTGAGTATCATGTCGGTGCTCAAAAGGTTTCAGGTTGTACAGCTTTTCAGATTTGGGGCTCAACTTTTGGTTGCTGTAGAAACCATAAGGCTCACAAAACCTAAGATACTTACCTTTTAGTCCATTGCTGATCCCTGGTCTAGATCTCTGTGTTTATTGTGTTTAAAAAATGTCAGTGTGATTGTTGTCTTTCTTTTTCTTTCCCAGAACTTACTTTCATATATACACATTAAGGGGAGGTTGCTTTGGAATTCAGACAGTAATTATAAATGGAGCGATACATTGTTTGGGTCTGGGGTTTGGTTTTCGTTTTTGTTTTCTAACCTAGAAACAGTTAATGGTGATCGGGATGGATGTTTACCATGACCCCAGCAGAGGCATGCGCTCCGTGGTTGGCTTTGTGGCAAGCATCAATCTGTAAGTACTGCTCACAGTGCCATCTTGTTTGATTACTTCATTTGGGGGCCTAATTTTATAAATCTGGCAATTCTTTTAGCATGATGTATTATAGTATAAAGATTTCTAAACTCCTTCCTCTATCTTCTTGTGAAATTTTTTTCTTTTTGAAATGGAGTCTCCTTCTGTCACCCAAGCTTTAGTGCAGTGGTGCCATCTCAGCTCACTGCAGCCTCCGCCTTCTGGGTTCAAGTGATTCTACTGTCTCAGCCTCCTGAGTAACTGGGATTACAGGTGTGCACCACCATGCCTGGCTAATTTTTGTATTTTTAGTAGAGACAGGGTTTAATCATGTTGGCCAGGCTGGTCTTGAACTCCTGACCTCAGGCGATCCACCCACCTCAGCCTCCCAAAGTGCTGGGATTATAGGCATGAGCCACCGTGCCCAACCATGAAATTTGTTGATGCACCTTTTTTAGTTTTGAGACTGGTTTTACTCTGTCACGCAGGCTGGAGTGCAGTGATGTGATCACAGCTCACTGCAGCCTCAATCTCTCTGGTTTTAGTGATCCTCCCACCTCAGCCTCCCGAGCTGAGACCATAGGCATGCACCACCATACTCAGCTAATTTTTGTATTTTATGTAGATTCAGGGTTTCACCATATTGCCCAGGCTGGTCTCAAACTTCTGGGCTCAAGTGATCCACCTGCCTCAGTCTCCCAAAGTGCTGGGATTACAGGCATGAGCCACCACACCTGGCCGTGCAGCTCAGTGAACAAACTTGGCTTCCGTGTGAATGTGTTTCCCAGCTGCAGTGCAGCCTCCTCCAAGGATTGGGCTGTGCTGCTTTGTTGTTGGCTTTTTTCTCCCAGAAATGAGGGTTTTTTTTTTATTGTTTGTTCCAGTTGTAAAAATAAGGCATGCTCATTCCAAATACTGGCAGAAATTTAGAAAGTGAGAATTCCTTATGGTCCAGCTTTTATTCATATAAACGACTGCCTAAGGTTTTATATATATTTTCAGATTCTTTGATGCATATGTTAACACATACATGTGATATATATCTCTGATATATACACACACATATATATTCACACAAATGGGATATTGCTAGGCATACTATTTCTCAGCTTAATATGTACTTAAACTGTACATTTTCCCATATGATTACAAATAAATCTCAACCAACTCAACTGTTACACAGAATTTATTCTGTGTGTCATTATTTAACTAATCCTCTCTTGGTGGATATCTAAGTTGCTAACTTTTTTCTATTGGAGCAGTTTTGTAGCAAATATCCACAATTACACATTTTTATGTTCTGCATATGGCTGAAATATATCTTTTCCCCACATCACTATTTGTTCTTACATATAACAGAAATGCATTTCCTAGGTATTTGTTGGATGGATTCATAGAGAAACCTGTGTTACTGACACAAGCCATAGGCCATCCTCTTTGAGCATTTGTTCATCTTCCTCTCTCTGTCTCTCTACTCACCCCGACACTAGCACCCTCACAAAATGGTACTCCCGGGTGGTGTTCCAGATGCCGCATCAGGAGATTGTGGACAGCCTGAAGCTGTGCCTCGTGGGCTCCTTAAAAAAGTTTTATGAGGTGAGGAGAACAGAAATTCTCAAGTTTCTGGGTTTTTTTGTTTTGTTTTGTTTTTTTGAGGCGGAGTCTTTTTCTTGTGTCCCAGGCTGGAGTGCAGTGACGTGATCTTAGCTCACTGCAACTTCTGCCTCCCGAGTTCAAGTGATTCTCCTGCTTCAGCCTCCTAACTAGCTGGGATTTAAAGGCACAGGCCAGCATGCCCAGCTAGTATCTATATTTTTAGTATAGATAAAACTATACGGGGTTTCGCCATGTTGGCCTGGCTGGTTTCGAACTCCTAACTTCAGGTGATCTGTCTGCCTGGGCCTTCCAAAGTGCTGGGATTACAGGCCTGAGCCACTGCGCCCAGCCAAGTTTCTGAGTTTTTGAGGGCTATCTACGTGAACACTTGAATAGGAAGTCTGATGTGAGAGAGGGATCTCAAATCAAAGGTGAGTCTCCTAAGCAGCTGCTGCTGAGCAAGCAGCTCAGAGCGCCTCCTTTCAGGCTTCTGCTTGTAGAGATCAGCTCGAAGAGCTAAGGAGCTAATGCTTTCATTTGGTTTAGTAAGTAATAATTATTTCCCAGGTTGTCAGCCTGATGCCTCTAGACATAATCTTCATGTCCTTATCAGGGAAGTTGGGGGTAAATTTCAGCAATTAAAGCAGCTTATGAGTGTACTCAGCTTTTTATGACTTACTAGGTGCTGGCTCTTTTCATTTTGGTTCAAGACAAATGCCTCCTTATAAATCACCCCTCGAACTCTAAAGAATGCTAACTGTGGAGGATTGCTGTAATTAAGCTGATACTGGGGCTGGAACAGTGAGCAAGCAAGGTACTGACTTCTGGCTTGGCCAGTACATCAAAGGAAGCACTGATAAGTGCCTTTCATGTCTTAAGTCAGGGTTAGACCCTAACCTTTGCATAGAGGTTAAACAGCAAGAAATTTAATAATTTTTTATGATTGAAGTCAGTCTCTAGGGCTCCGCCTTGTCTCTGTATAGCATAATGTTTCCTACAGCGTCCTGCAAATAGTTCAATACTGTTCAGTTATTAGAGGTTGTGTGTGTGTGTGTGTGTGTGTGTGTGTGTGTGTGTGTAAGCCTATCTCCAGCAAGGTCCATATGTTAGGCTACTGAGTTATGAAGTTTAACCAGTCTTTCCTTTCTGTTGTTGTTGTTGTAATTGTTTTCCTCAAAAATTTGATTTGTCTTCTAAAACCTAGGTATGAAGCTTTTCCCATTTTTCCCTCACTGCTCCATCCCTAAGCTAGAATTCTTTATGTTCCTCTCCCAAGACCCTTCATTGATGATCTGTTCAGTAATACCACATCCTGCCTTATATTTGTCATTTGCACCCTTATTTATCCATCTCACTGGTTATGGATGGCTGTGCAACAAGTTACCCTGAAGGTTAGTGGGATGAAATGAGGAGGTTTGATGTTCACAGCCAGGAATCTGTTTACTCATCCAAATATAAATGTTCTCTGACTCAAAAGGGTTCTTTCTATTTTTTTTGAAACAGGGTCTTGCTCTGCCTCACCCTGCAGAGTAGCGGGGATTGCAGGTATGCACCACCATGCCTGGCTAATTGTTAAACATTTTTTAGTAGAAATGAGGTCTTGCTATTTTGCCCAGTCTTGTCTTGAACTCCTGGGCTCAAGTGATCCTCCCACCTCAGCCTCCCAAAGCGCTGGGATTACAGGCATGAGCCACTGTACCTGGCCAAAGGTTTCATTTGATTCAGGTCCTCATTATCGGCTTAGTCCTATGCCAGCTTTTGCCATTTCCCCAGTTCTGCACCTAGTGGAAGGAATCTTTGTATTTAAACTGTTTTGCAAAGTGAAGGCTCCGTATCTACAAAAAATTGAAAAAAGTCAGGTTTGGTGGCATGCACCCATAGTCCCAGTTCTTCAGGAGGCTGAAGTGGAAGGATCCCTGAAGCCCAGGAGTCCAATGCTCTGGTGAGCTGTAATCATGCCAGCCCAGTTGACAGAACCTGCCTCTAAAACAAATAAAATAAAATAAGGTATTTTGATCAGGCCTCTCCCAGAGCTTATCCTGACTTCTCTATAGCCCCAACATATTTGCTTTTGGGTTCTAAGATTCTGACTACCTCTGGACTCTCTAGTTTTATTAATCTTCCCCTAGGAATGACAGTAACCACTGGAAGTTCCAACACTCCCAAATAGTTGCCTTCTTATACATTTTCAGCCCTATTTTGCATCAGGGCTTGCTAGTCCAAAGCCCATTTTCTTCATTCTAAATCTCTCACTTGTCCTCTGGACTTATGTTCAGTAATAAGATGTTTCTAAATATTCTTATCCTTTTCCTTGAATAATTTATTTTTCTCTTCTCCTTTTTCTGTAACCAGGCGTTTCCTTGATGAATACACCCCCCTTTTTTTGAGACAGGCTCACTCTGTTGTCGAGGCTGGAGTGCAGAGTCTCAGTCTTGGGTCACTGCAGCCTCAACCTCCTGTGCTTGAGGGTTCCTCCCACCTTAGCCTCCCAAGTAACTGGGACTGCAGGCTCATACCACCACACCCCGCTAATTTTTGTATTTTTTGTAGAGACATAGTATTGCCATGTTGCTCAGGCTGGTCTCAAACTCAGGCTAATGTCCAATTCCTGGCCTCAAGCCATCCGCCCACCTCGGCCTCCCAGAGTGCTGGGATTACAGGCATGAGCACCTGTGTCCAGCTGAATACCCTTTCCTGTCCTGTCCTGTACAGGAACACACCACCACACCCAGCTCAGTTTTGTATTTTTAGCAGAGAAAAGGTTTCACCATGTTGGCCAGGCTTATCCCGAACTCCTGACCTTAAGTGATCCGCCAGCCTTGGCCTCCCAAAGTGCTGGGATTACAGATATTAGCCACTGTGCCTGGCCAAATACTGTTTTCTTAGAAGTATCTCAGATTGTGACTACTCTCATATCTCCAGAGTCAGACACCTTCCCCAGGCCAGTCATTTTTTTATCAGTATTACATCCTGGAGTGCCTTTAACCAATTTCCCAATAGAATTGATTATCAGTGTCAGCATCATCATACGACTTGTTTACAATGAGTTAGTTGAAATTTCCCAACAATATTAGTATTTCATCTCACAATATGATAGTATATATAACCTAAAATGTAAGAGTCAAAAGATAGCGTCATGTTACTAGAGTCCTACTCAGTCATAAGTAATTAGTTCAGCTTATTATACTGCATGACTAAAGTGTCTCCCACATATGTGCCACTTAGGTTTGCAGGCTTCCGTTCAACATTGTCAGGTTTCAAAAGCAGGAGTTTTCTCAGCAATGTGGCTTTACCCCTTTAGGCATCCTGTTTAGTTGAGCTAACAGATGGTATCACAACTTGCTCTAAGCCTCTTCCAAGGCACCAGTAAAATATTGGCGTTTGGGCTGGGCTCAGTGGCTCACGCCTGTAATCTCAGCACTTTGGGTGGCCGAGGTGGGTAGATGGCTTGAGGTCAGGAGTACGAGACCAGCCTGACCAATATGGTGAAACCCCATCTCTACTAAAAATACAAAAATTAGCTGGGCGGGTCGCAGGCACCTGTAATCTGTAATCCCAGCTACTCAGGAGGCTGAGGCAGGAGAATCACTTGAACCCAGGAGGTGGAGGTTGTAGTGCGATATCGCACCACTGTATTCTAGTCTGGGCAACCAAAAAAAAAAAAAAAAAAAAAGAATATTGGATTTTGCTCACTTCATAATCATTTGTTCTTTCTCCTAATCCTCAAATGTCATTCTTCCTTCTTTACATTTATATCCCTATCTATCTACTTTTGGAAGGGGCATTAAGTTTGGCCACTGTGCTGATCTAGACTGCTGGCAGCAATGCTGGCCTAGCAAACGTCTCCCACTCAGTCCCCTCTCATTCATATAGGGGACTGTTACACAGGTGCAGAACTAGCGGGCTTTCTCTACTACTGGCCAATATAACTGCATTCCCTGTGAACTCGTTTTGCCAGATAGAATGAAGGTACTAGTACACCCCTATCAGGCCATTAGGCACTCTAACATGCAGGTTTAAAAGTGTAGTTAGTTTCTTGCTTAGAGCTTGTTATGGGTTTAATTGTGTTCCCAGGAAGATGAAGTCCTAATCCCCAGTACCTGTAATGTAACCTTATTTGAAAATAAAGTCTTCGCATATGATTAACTTCAAATGAGGTCATTAGAATGGGCCCTGCTCCAATGTGACTAAGTTTTTACGAAGAGAAGAAATTTGGACACAGAGACAGACATACATAGAGGGAAGAAAATCTGAAGACACAAGAACACCATCTGTACATCTGTAACCCAAGAAACACCCAAGACTCCCAGAAGCTAGGAGAGAGACATGAACAGATTCTTTTCCTTACAGCTCTCAGAAGGACTGTAAACACCTTGGTTTTGAACATCTAGCCTCCAGAAGCATGAGACAATAAGTTTCTGTAGCTTTAGCCAGCTTGTTTCCTTTGTTTGTTTGTTTTGTTTTGTTTTGAGATGGAGTTTTTCTCTTGTTGCTCAGGCTGGAGTACAATGGCATGATCTCGGCTCACTGCAACCTCCACCTACCGTGTTCAAGCAATTCTGCCTCAGCCTCCTGAGTAGCTGGGATTACAGGCACCTGCCTTCATGCCCAGCTAATTTTGTATTTTTAGTAGAGATGGGGTTTCTCCATGTTGGTCAGGCTGGTCTTGAACTCCCAACCTCAGGTGATCTGTCTGCCTCGGCCTCCCAAAGTGCTGGGAGTACAGGCTGAGTCAGCCTGCCTGGGAAGACAGCTTGTTTCTATGGCAGCCCTAGCTGACTAATACAGAGATCATTGCAGCTTCTGGCATCTGCAGTGTAGCCCTGGTCCCAGGAGTACTATATCAGGTAGGAAAAAAAGACCGTTGAGGTTATGTGGGGAAGAAAGAAAAAAGTATAGTTGTACCACATCCTGCCCCCAGGGAAGAAATATAAAGTCACACCAGCATCCTGCCCATTCCTCTTCCTTTCCCTTGAATCGACAGAAAAATGGTAGAAATCTACCTAGTGGAGACATTTCCGAGGCTCTGGCCCTGTTGAGTGTGAGCACATACTCATGAAAGTGTGTAAGCCCACCCTTCGGGTTTTTCTTTCTTCCACTTTGGACAACAGATGTTTCAATCGACCATTCTAATTCTCTACCAGATCATTACTGTGAGGGTGAAAATGTGTTCTTTGGTTTGAAGAAATGTGACTCCATGGTCCAAATTGATTTGTTATCTTTTGATTTTGTACTTTTTTTTTTTGAGACAGAGTCTCATTCTGTTGCCCAGGCTGGAGTTCAGTGACGTGATCTCCACTCACTGCCTCAAGTGATCTGCACACCTCCCAAAGTGCTGGGATTACAGGTGTGAGTCACTGCGTCCAACCTTGTTTTAGTCCTTTCATAGTATTCTGGGCATTTGCATCTACCAGCACGTATGCAAAACCCAGTCTATAGTAAGTGTCTGCTCATGTCAGGCACTGTCACAGCTTCCTGGGGCTACCAGAATAAGTCCAACTTGCCAGCCAAGTGCAGAGCCTTCCTGCCGGGGAATCTGCCCCATAGCCATCTGCACTCTCTTGTTCACAGACAGAACAGTTCTTGTTGAGAGTGCTTCACAGGTTCAAGAGGAACATGTGAAATAGATTCAGCCTATCTCTGCACTGCTGCAGCTCTCCAGAGTCTACTCATTTCATGGAGCCAGATGGACCACCTCAAGCAAGCATGCTAGGGTATCCACTCCCAGGGTTTCACTCGCCTTCCCATCCTGGAAGGTTTTACTATTGGACATCAACATGTCCTGCTTGCTTTCTTTAAAAAAAAAAAAAAAAAAAAAGAGGTGAAATAGGTGAGTTGCAGTGGCTCATGCCTGTAATCCCAGCACTCTGGGAGCACGAGGCAGGTGGATTGCTTGAGCCCAGGAGTCTGAGACCAGCCTGGGCAACATGGTGAAACCCCCGTCTCTACAAAAAAAAAAAAAAGAAATATGCTGGGCGTGGTGGTGCAAGCCTGTAGTCCCAGGTACTTGGGGGGCTGAGGTAAGAAGATCTGTAGTTTAGAAACATTTTCATCCCCCGTGAAAACACTCCATGCCCATTAAATAATCATTCCTTATTCACACCTCCTCCTAATTTCTGGTAACATCTGATTTGCTTTCTGTCTCTATTGATTTGCCTATTTTACCTATATTTTTATTTAAAAATGTGTGATCTTTTGTGTTTAGCTTACTTCACTGAGCATGTTTTCAAGGTTCATCTATATTGTAGCATATATTAACACTTTCCTTTTAATGTCTGTATAATATTCCATTGTATTTATTCCCCAATTTATCTGTTCGCCTATTGATAAACATTTGGGCTATTCCCACATTTTTACAGTGCTGCTATAAACATTCCTGAACAAGTATTTGTTTAAGTTCCCATTTTCAGTTCTGTCTGGATATATACCTAGGAGTGAAATTGCTAGTTCTGTGTTTAACTTCTAGAGGAACCACCAAGCTGTTTTGCACAGTGGTCAATTATCATTTTATATTCCTACCAGCAATGTAGAGGTTTTCAGTTTCTCCATACCATTGCCAACAATAGCTATTTTCCGGTTTTTTAACTTTGCCTTTTTTTTTTTTTTTTTTTGAGATAGAGTCTTGCTCTGTCACCCGCAGTGGCATGATCTCTGCTCACTTCAGCCTTTGCCTCCTGTGTTCAAGTGATTCTCCTGTCTCAGCATCCCAAGCAGCTGAGATTACAGGTGCACACCACCATACCCAGCCAATTTTTATACTTTTTTAGTAGAGATGGGGTTTCACCATGTTGGCCAGGCCTGTCTCAAACTCCTGACCTCAGGTGATCTACTCACCTCAGCCTTCCAAAGTACTGGGATTACAGGCATGAGGCATGAGGCACCATGCCTGGCCTTTTCTGTTTTGTTTTGTTTGGTTTTTTAAATCATCACTGTTAGGAAGTGTCTCACTGTGGTTCTGACTTGCATTTCTTAATGACGAGTGATGTCGAACATCCTTCTTGTGCTTGTTGCTTATTTGGGTATTGTGTCATTCAGAGCCTATGCCCATTTAAAAACTGGGTTGTCTTTTTGTTGTTGAGTTATAGGAGTTTAAAAAATATTCTGGAAACTATACACTTTATCTGATGTATGATTACAGATATTTCCCCTCATTCTGTATGTTTTCACTTGCTTAATAATGGTCTCTGCTGCACGACAATTTTAAATTTTGATAACATGCAGTTTTTCTCTTGTATCTTTTGTTCCTTATGCTTTTGGTGTTCAGTCTATGAATTCATTGCCAAATCCAAGATCATGAAGGCTTGTCCTGTATATTTTTTTCTAACAATTTTACACTTTTAAACTCTTACATATAAGTCACTGATTTGAGTTATGCAAAGTGAGGTGGGGTCCAGTTTTATTCTTTTGCATCTGGATATCTACTTGTCATAGCACCATTTGTTGAGAGTCAGTTCTTTTCCCCATTGAGAAGTCTTGGTACCCTATTCGAAAATCAATTGGTCATAGATGTTTGGGTTTATTTCTGGACTCTTAATTGTATTCCTTTGGTGTGTGTGTCTCATTTTATGTCAGTACCACACTGTTTTGATTATTGTTGCTTTATAATAAGTTTTGAAATTTGAGAGTGTGAGTCTTCCAACTTGATTTTTCTTTTTTGTTTTAGCCATTCAGTGCCCCCTTGGAATTGTATATGAATTTGAGAGAAGGCTTTTTTAGTTCTGCAAAAAAAAAAAAAAGGCCATTGAAACTTTTATAGGGATTGTATTGGATTTCTAGATTACTTTGAAGAGTACTATTATCTTAATAATACTGTCTTTCAGCATATGGACACAGGATGTCCTTCTATTTATTTAGATCTTCTTTAATTTCTTTCAGCAGAGTTTTATAGTTTTCATGTATAAGTCCTTTACCTCTTTGGTTAAGTTTATTCCTATATATTTTATTCTTTTGGATGCTATTGTAAATTGAATCATTTTAATTTCATTTTTGGATTGTTCATTGCTGGTGTATAGAAACACAACTGTTTTTGTGTGTTGATCATGTACCTGTAACCTTGCTGAATGTGGTTATGAGCTCTAGTAGTTTGTTTTTTTTTTCTTCTTTGGGATTTTCTAGATATAGAATAATGTCATTTGTATATGGAGATGGAGTCATCTTTTCAATTTGAATTCTTTTTATTTCCTTTTCTTTCTTAATTTGCTTAGTTTATTTTCTTTTCTTCCTTGTTATGGCTATGATTTCTATTATGGTATTGAATAGCAGTGCTAAAATTGGGCGTCTTTGCATTTTTCCTGATAGTAGAGGCTGAAGTTTCAGTTTTCCACCATTGTGTATGATGTTAGCTGTGAGTTTTTAATAAATTTCCTTTATTATGTTAAGAAAGTTTCCTTCTGCTCCTAATTTGCTGAGTATTTTTTATGATGAAAGTATGTTGGATTTTACTGGATGATTTTTCTGCATATACACTTACAACAGTCTTGTTCAGATTAATACCAAATTAATTTTAGTAGTTGTGTCATGCCATTCTTGCATTGCTATAAAGAGATATCTGAGACTGGTTAATTTATAAAGAGAAGAGGTTTAATTGGCTCATGGTTCTGCAGGCTTTACAGGAAGCATCATGCTGGTGTCCACTCAGCTGCTGGGGAGGCCTCAGGAAACTTACAGTCAGGTGGAAGGTGAAGCAGAAGCAGGCACATTGCATCTTGAAAGCAGGAGGAAGGGAGAGAGAGAAGAGGAGGCGGTGCATATTTTAAGTGAGCAAATCTTGTGTCAACTCAGAGCAAGAGCTCACTTATCACCAGGGAATGGCCCAAGCCATTTCCGAGGGGTCTGCCCCTATGATCCAAACACCTCCCACCATGCTCCACCTCCAATATTGGGAATCACATCTCAGCATGAGATTTGTCAGGGACACACATTCAGACTATAGCAACAATATATAAAAACGTTGTTTCTATTAGTTCTATTCTCTCCCACTCTCTTGGTGCTAATTCTGTGTTAGCATTCCCCAGAGAAATTGAACTGATAGGGTGTGAGCATGTGTGGATTATTTTAACAAATTGGCTCACATGCTTATGGAGGCTGGCAAGTTCAAAATCTGCAGGATGAACCAATAGGTCGGAGACTCAGGGGATAGCTGATGTTGCAGGTCAGCTTCGAGTTTATCCTGCCTGATGTTCCTTGGGCTTTGCGGATGTGTCAGTTAATGTTTTTCCTCAAATTTGGGGACTTTCTGTTAAATATTTCTTCAGACATTCTTTTTAGCCCTTACCCTTGTTCTTCTTTTGAGACAGCAAATATTTGTATGATGGTGTGATGTGCTTGGTGGTGTCTCCAAGGTTTCAGCAGCTGTCTTCATTTTCTTTCTTTTTTCTTTTTCTTTCTCATACTGGATATAATCTGAACTGTGACATCACTTCTAGTTTGCTGATTATTTCTCTCCTTGCTTAAATCTGCTGTTAAACACCTCTAGTGAATTTTTTTGTTGCAATTACTGTACTTTCCCACTCCTGAATTTCTATTTGGTTCTTTCTTGTAATGTCTTGTCTTTATTTATAGTCTTTATTTGGTGAGACACATTGTCAGACTTTCCTTAAGGTCTTAAGACATGGTTTCCTTTAGTTCTTTGAATAGTATTTTAAATAGTTGATATAAAGACTGTGTCTGTAGGACCAATGGCTGGGCTTCCTCCAGGACAGTTTCTGTTGACTTTTTCCCCCCATGCAGATGTGTCCCACTTTTCTGTTTCTTGGCAAGCATCATAATTCTTTGTTGAAAACTGGAAAATTTAAGCCAGGCGCGGTGGCTCATGCCTGTAATCCCAGCACTTTGGGAGGCTGAAGCAGATGGATCACCTGAGGTCAGGAATTCGAGACCAGCCTGGCCAACATGGTGAAACCCCATCTCTACTAAAAATACAAAAATTAGCTGGGTGTGGTGGCGGGCACCTGTAATCCCAGCTACTCGGGACACTGAGGCAGGAGAATTGCTTGAACCCAGGAGGCAGAGGTTGCAGTGAGCCAAGATCACTCCATTGTACTCCAGCCTGGGCAACAAGAGTGAAACTCCATCTCAAAAAAAAAAAAAAAAAAACAAAAAACAGGAAATTTAAAATGATGTAATATGGCAGCTCTGCAGATCTGAACTACACTCTCAGGGATTGTTATTGTTACTGTTTGTTTAGTGATTTTCCTGGCCTATATCTGTAATCTCTGTAATGTGAACTCTGTGCAGTCACTGAAGTCTCTCTCTTTAGTTTAGTGATCAGCTGATGACTGGAAAGAGATGTCTTTACATACCTTGAATCTCTATTTCCCCTCCAGTGACTGCTGGGTGATTTTCACAGTTACCATAGTGTTACACTCCTGCAGAGCTGGAGAGAGAGGAAAGCCATAGTGCAGATAAAGCACTACAGAGTTCTCTGTTCTTACCGAGATGCAGCTGATTTTCTTGAATAAATGCTATTTAGATTGTTACAAACCTGTGGTTAGTTTCCCCGGTTCTAAAAGGTTCATTTTGACCATTTTTCCAGTGTTCTTATTGATTTCTTATTGGCATAGATTTTTGGAGGTCTTTATTCTGCCATTCAAGAAGTATTTTCTGAGGAGTGATTTTGACAGTCCAGCAGTTTTCTAGGCAGACAGTGATTAGAATCTAGAACCCACTGAGGATGGATGATACTAGAGAGCCTCCGTCATTGGTTTGGGGTCCTAAAGGGCTGTACCCTAGCAATAAGGGTGAACGAGAGGTATACAGGCCTTTACAGTAAACTACCACTTACCTTTGAATGATTTTAAATCCTACAATTGGATATGATGATCCAGAACACTAGTGTTCCCAGGCTTCTCAGAATGCTAATATCCCAGGCACATAGAAGAAACAAACCTAAATCTTCTGGTAAGAAAAATGTTATTTCAGCCAGACATGGAATTACATGCAGTTCCATTACAGGCTCACGCCTATAATCCCAACACTTTGGGAGACCAAGGTGGGCAGATTGCTTGAGCCAGGAGTTCAAGACCAGCCTGGGCAACATATTGAAACCCTGTCTCTACAAAAAATAGAAAAAATGAACCAGGTGTGGTGGCGCACACCTGTGGTCCCAGCTACTTGGGAGTCTGAGGCAAGATGATTGTTTGAGCCTGGACGATCAAGGCTGCAGTGAGTGGTGATTGCACTGTGTGCTGTAGCCTGGGCAACACGGGGAGACCTCTCAAAAAGAAAACAAAATCCCAAAATCCAGGCTGCACATTATCTTTATTAACATATTGTAAATATCATGTTTGGCACTCTTTTTTTTTTTTGAGATGGAGTTGTGCTTTGTTGCCCAGGCTGGAGTGCAGTGGCACAATCTCAGCTCACTTTAACCTCCGTCTCCTGGTTTAAATGATTCTCCTGCCTTAGCCTCCTGAGTAGCTGGGATTACAGGTGCTCCCCACCATGCCCAGCTCATTTTTGTATTTTTAGTAGAGATAGGGTTTCACCATATTGGCCAGGCTGGTCTCGAACTCCTGATCTCATGATCCGCCTGCCTCAGATTCCAAAGTGCTGGGATTACAGGCATGAGCCACCACATCTGGCCAGCACTCCTTTTTCAAAAAGGAACACACATGCTAGGAACGGTGGCCCACGCCTGTAATCCCAGCACTTTGGGAGAGCAAGGCAGGTGGATCACCTGAGGTCAGGAGTTCAAGGCCAGCCTGACCAACATGGAGAAACTGCATCTCTACTAAAACTACAAAATTAGCCGGGTGTGGTGGCTCATGCATGTAATCCCACCTACTCAGGAGGCTGAGTCAAGAAAATCGCTTGAACCCAGGCGGCGGAGGTTGCGGTGAGCTGAGATTACGCCATTGCACTCGAGCCTGGGCAACAGCAACAAAACTCCATCTCAAAAAAAAGTTCAAACACAAACATCTATAGAAACAGGAAGATTAGTGGTTGACTGAGGCTGGGGTCAAGGAGGGAACTGGAGTATGGATAGGGTGGTGATTAGTACTAAAAAGTATGAAGTATCTGCTGGGCATGGTGGCTCACACCTGTAATCCCAGCACTTTGGGAGGCCGGGACGGGCGAATCACCTGAAGTCAATAGTTCAAGACCAGCCTGACCAACATGGAGAAAGCCTGTCTTTACTAAAAATACAAAATTAGCCAGGTGTTGTGATGTGTGACTCCCAGCTACTCAGGAGGCTGAGGCAGGAGAATCGCTTGAACCTGGGAGGCGGAGGTTGCCGTCAGTGGAGATCACGTCATTGCACTCCAGCCTTGGCAACAAGAGCGAAACTCTATCTCAAAAAGAGGCGGGGTATGGTAGCTCACGCCTTAATCCCAGCACTTTGAGAGTCCCATGCACGTGGATCATGAGGTCAGAAGTTTGAGACCAGCCTGACCAACATGGTGAAAACCTGTCTCTACTAAAAATACAAAAATTAGCTGGGTGTGGTGGCAGGCACCTGTAATCCCAGCTACTCAGGTGGCTGAGGCGGGAGAATCACTTGAACCCAGGAGGCAGAGGTTGCAGTGAGTGAGCCAAGATCATGCCACTGCACTCCATCCTGGGCAACAGAGCGAGACTCTGTCTCAGGAAGAAAAAAAAAGGAGTTTCTTTGCGAGGTGATGAAAATGTTATAAAATTGACTGTGGTGGTGGTGACTCATATATGTGAATATAATAAAAACATTGAGTTATATATGTTAATTCAGTGGATTATAGCATATGAATCATAGCTCAGATTCATAGAAACAGATGAGATGATTAGTAGCTTCCAGACAATGAGAAGGAAGGGCAAGAATGAGGAGGAACTACTAATGGGTACAAGGTTCTTTTTCTTTTTGAGACAGTTTTACCTGTTGCCTAGGCTGGAGTGCAGTGGCATGATCTCAGCTCACTGAAACTTCCGCCTCCAAGGTTCAAGTGATTCTCATGCCTCAGACTCCCAAGTTATTGGGATTACAGGCACCCGCCACCACGCCCGGCTAGTTTTTTGTATTTTTAATTCAGACAGGGTTTCATCATGTTAGCCAGGCTGGTCTCAAACACCTGACCTCAGGTGATCCACCTACCTTGGCCTCCCAAAGTGCTGGGATTACAGGTGTGAACCACTGCGCCTCGCCCTGGTTACACACCTGTAATCCCAGCACTTTGGGAGGCTTCTTTTTAAGGTGATGAAAATACAAAATTTGGGGCCAGGTGCAGTGGCTCACACCTGTAGTGAAACCCTGTCTCTACTAAAAATATAAAAATTAGCTGGGCATGATGGCAGGCACCTGTAGCCCCAGCTACTTGGGAAGCTGAGGCAGGAGAATTGCTTTAACCTAGGCGGTGGAGGTTGAGGGAGCTAAGGTTGTGTCACTGTACTCTAGCCTGGGTGACAGAGCCAGACTCCATCTCAAAAAAAAGAAAATACAAAATTTGATAATTTTGACAGGTACATGACTTTGGGAATACACTAAAAACTACTGAATTGTACCCTTCAAAATAATAAATTTTATCATATGTGAATTATATATATTTTTTAAAAAGGAATTAAGATACTCCCAAATAAAAGCTAGGAGAATTTGTCACTAGTAGACCTGTCCTACAAGAAATACTAAAGGGAGTCCTTTACACTGAAATGAAGTGACACCTAGACGGTAACTTGGATTCCCATGAAGAAATAAGAATCACTGAATAAATAACTACATAGATAAATATAAAAGACAGCCACAGTGTGTTTTTGCTAGTAATTTTTCTTCTCTCTGATGAAGAAACAAGTAAATAAAGCAATAATTGTAAATGTAGCTGGATGTGCATGCAGTGTATAAAGATGTAATTTGTGTAACAATAAAGACACAAAGGAGATGGGAGGGAATGGAGCCACATGAGAGCAAAGTGTTTATATATTACCAGAATAACTTTGTGTTATCCAAGCAAATGAGATTATTGTACATTTTATTTTATTTATGTTTTTGAGACAGGGCCTTGCTCTGTTGCCCAGGGTGGAGTACAGTGGCCTGATCATGGTTCACTGCAGTGGTGACCTCCCTGCACTCAGGTGATTCTCCCACCTCAGCCTTATGAGTAGGTAGGACTACAGGCATGCACTACCATGCCTGCTAACTTAAAAAAAAATTTTTTTTTTTTTTTTGGAGACAGAGTTTTGATCTTGTTTCCCAGGCTGGAGTGCAGTGCGATCTCAGCTCACTGCAGCCTCCGCCTCCTGGGTTCAGGCCATTCTCCTGCCTCAGCCTCCCAAGTGGCCTGGATAGAGGTGCACACCACCACACCCAGCTAATTTTGTTTTTGTATTTTTAGTAGAGACGGAGTGTCACCATGATGGCCAGGCTAGTCTCGAATTCCTGGCCTCAAGTGATCCCTCTGCCTTGGCCTCCCAAAGTGTTGGGATTACAGGCATCAGCGACCATGCCTGGCCTCAGACAAAATAGACTTTTAGATAACACTTGTTAGTAGAGACAAGGAATGACATTTTGTCATAGCAAAAGGGTCCATCCATGAAAAGACATAACAATTATATGTGCACCTAACAGTAGAGACCCAAAAATACAGGAAACAAAAACTGACATAATTAAAGGGAGAAATAGGCAATTCAGCAATACTTTGAGTCTTGAAAACTTTATTTTCAGTCTTAGCTATAACAATTAGAAGATCATCAAGGAAATGGAAGGTTTGCACAACTCTGTGATCCAGTAGTCCCTAATAGACATCTATAGGGCACTCCACCCAGCAACCAAATACACATTCTTTTTATGTACGTGGCACCCTTCTCCATGATAGGCTATAAAACAAGGCTCAATACATTTTAAAATGACTAATCCTACAAAATATATTCTCAAACCACAACAGAATGAAATTTGAAATGGATAAAGGAAATTTGGGAAATTCATAAGTACATGGAAATTAAACAAGACTGACTCCAAAATAACCAGTGGCTCAAAGAAGAAATTAAAAGGGATGTTAGGAAATACTTGGGAGATGAATGAAAACAAAAACACAACATATCACAATTTATGGATGTAGGTAAAGCAGTGCTTAGAGGGAAATTCACAGCTATAAACAACTATAAAACAAACTAGCTCTGACTTAAGGAACTAGAAAAGGAAAACAAACTAAACCCAAAACAAGGAGAGGGAAGGAGATGATACCCATTAGGGAGCTTGGCACAGTGGCTCATACCAGTAGTTACAAAAACTCCGGAGGCCGAGGTGGGAGATCATTTGAGCCCAGGAGTTCAAGACCAGTTTACGTAACATAGTAAGACCCTGTCTCTAAAATAATACTAGTAGAGATTAGAGCATAAATAAATGAAGACTAGAAAAACAATAGAATCAATGAAGCCAAAAGTTGGTTCTTTGAGGGAATAAAATTGACAACCTTTAGCTTAGACCACTTACAAAAAATAGAAGAATCTGATAACTAAGATCAGTAATCAAAGAGGGAACATTGCTTCTGGCCTCACAGAAATAAAGGGATTATAAGAGAATGAACAGCTATATACCAACAAATTAGATACCCTAAATGGACAGATCTGTGGAAAGACACAAAATACTGAAATTTCAGAATTAGACCATGGATTTAAATAAGAAATCAGTTTTGTTTTGCTCTGTTTTTACAGACTTCCCCCAAAATAGGAGGAACACTTCCCTGCTTATACTATGCGGGGTGGTCAGTATTACGCTGATACCAAAACCAAACAAAACCATCATAAGAAAACTGCAGAAGAATCCAGACTGGAAAAGAAGTACAACTCTGTTTGTTTGTGGATGAAAGGAGCTTATATATAGAAAATTCTAAAGAGTGCACACACGCCCCCCCCCCATTAGAGCTAACAAATGAGGGCAGCAAAGTTGAGTATACAAGATCAATATATAATAATCAGTTGTATTTCTGTACACTAGCAATGATCAATCCAAAAATGGAATATAGAAAACATATAGCATAAAAAATAAGCTATGTAGGAACAAATGTAACAAGTTACTAGACATACTGGAAATGACAGAGCATTGTTAAAGAAATTGAAGCTCTAAATAAAAGGGAAAGACATCTCATGTTTATGTAATGGAAGACAATATTGTTAAGATGCAATATTGGGAAGGAGAAAAGAAAACTATCTTTGTTTGCAGTTTGCGTGATTGTGTAAAAAATCCCAAGGAACCAACATCAGCAACAAAACCTGCTAGAACTAGTAAGCAAGAATTGCAAGGTTGCAGGATGCAGTTATTACCAAAAGTCAGTCGCTTAAAAGTCTGTTCCTTTCCTATGTGCCAGCAATGAACAATTGAAATTTGAAATAAAAAACATTTATGGCTGGGTGTGGTGGTTCACACCTGTAATTCCAGCACTTTAGGAGGCTGAGGTGGGCAGATCACCTGAGGGTCAGGAATTTGAAACCAGCCTGGCCTATGGTGAAACCCCATCTCTACTGAAAACGCAAGAAAAAGTGGGCATGGTGGTGTGGGCCTGTAATCCCAGCTACTAGGGAGGCTGAGACAAGAGAATCACTTGAACCTGGGAGGCAGAGGTTGCAGTGAGCTGAGATCGTGTCACTGCATTCCAGCCTGGGCGACAGAGTGAGACTCCATTTTAGAAATAAATAAACAACATTTATAAGCAGGAAACAGTGGAGTACTTTGGTTTAGCGCTCCAAATGTGAATATACAAATGCAACAAGATCCATTGCAAAAGTAACATTTTTTTGGAGGAGTGGTTAGCAGATGTTCAAATGTATATGGAAATGCAAAAACTGAATAGTCAAAACCATCTTAAGAAGAACAAAGTAGAAAGACTCACAGTTTCTGATTTCAGAACTTGCCACAGAGATAAACAAGACAGTGTGGTAGTAGCATTGAGCTAAGTCTCAGATCAGTGAAGTAAAAATGAGAGTACAAAAAATAAACCCATGTGCCTAAAGCTGGTTAACTGATTTTCAACAAGTTTGCCATTCAGTGGGGGAAAAATTGTTTTCAAGAAATGGTATTGGGACTACTGGATATCCACATACACAAGAATGACACTGAAGATCTGCTTCACACAATATACAAAAATTAACTTCATCAATATGATTTTTTAAATCTGCAAAAACCTACAGCTAGCGTCATACTTAATTGTGAAAAACTACGGGATGTTATAAAGATTCTCTTTATCACCACTCTTAATTAACTTCATGCTGGAAGTCCTAGTTAATCCAGTAAGAAAAGGAAATGAAAGCCTTGCAAATTGGGAGGGAGAAAAGAAAACTATCTGTATTTGCAGATAGCATGATTGTCTATGTAGAAAATCCCAATAAACCAACAAAAAAAACTCTGCTAGAACTAGTAAGTGAGAATTGCAAGGTCGCAGGATACACATTTACACAAAAGTCTATTGCTTTAAAAAAAAAGTCAGTTTCTTTCCTGTGTACCAGCAATGAACAATTGGAATTTGAAATTTGAGATAATAAACATTGTTATTAGCAGAAAAAAATGGAATACAATAACTTCAGTCTACCAAATTACATACAAGATGGACACATGGAAAACTGTTGAAAAAAATCAAAGACTATCTAAATAATGGAGAGATATACTCTATATTCATTGATAGGAAGACCCAGTATCATTAGGATATCAGTTCTTCCCAATTTTGATTTATGAAAGATGGCCAGATAGATAAAGGGAATAGGATAGAGTGCTCAGAAATAGACCCACACAAATATAGTCAAGTGATTTTTGATAAAGGAACAAAAATCAGTAGAAAAGCAGTGGTCTTTTCAAAAAATGGTACTGGAACAAGTGGCCATCTAAATGCAAAAAACTCTATATAGACCATACAACTTTTGCAAAGAATTGAAACAAATCATAGACCTATGTTTAAAATGAAAAACTATAAAACTTCTAGAAGATAACAGAAAATCTAGGTGGCTTTGGGCTTGGGGATTATTTTTTAGATATGATACCAAAAGCCACAGCTCACGAAAGGAAAAAATGATAAGGTGGACTTCATCGAAAATAAAAACTTCTGGAAAACACTGTTAGGAGAATGAAACAACAAGCCATGGATTAGGAGGAAATATTTGTAAAACATGTATCTGATAAAGGACTGTTATAAAGCATGCACAGGACTCTTAAAACTCAATAGTAAGAAAATGAACAACCCAATTAGAAAATGAGCAAAAGACCTGAACAGACATCTCACAAAAGAGTATAGATAAATAGATGACAAATGAGCATGCAAGTAGATGGTCAATATGACATGCCCTTAGGGAACTGCAAATTAAAACAATGAGATACCACTATGCACCTATAAATGGTTAGAATTCAAAAATTGGTAATGCCAAATGCTGGTGAGGCTGTAGAGCTACAGGAATGCTTGTTCATTGCTGGTGAGAATGCAAAATGGTACAACCACTTTGGAAAACAGTTTGGCAGCTAATTACTAAACTAAATATGCACTTACATACACATACCAGCAATCACACCCCTAGATGTTTTCCCAAGTAAGTTGAAAACATGCCCACACAGAAACTTGCATGTGAATGTTTGTAGCAACCTTATTCATTATTGCCAGAACTTGGAAACAGAGAAGCTGTCCTTTGTGAGTGGATAAACTGTTATGCATCCAGACAGTGGAATATTAATTCTGTTAAAAGCAATAAACCTTTAAGCCATGAAAAGACACGGAGGAATCTTAAATATATGTTGCTCAATGAAAGATGGTAATCTGAAAAGGCTATATATGATCATTGACATTCTAGAAAAGGCACAAATGTGGAGACAGTAATAAGTGTCTGTCAAGGGTTTGGGAGGGGCAGAAAGGAATAGGTGGCACCCGGGATTTTTAGGGCAGTGAAACTGTTCTGTATGATACTGTAATGGTGAGTAGATAACGTACATTTGTCAAAACCCATAGAACTGTACAAAAACAGTAAACTGTGGACTACAATTAATAATACTGTATCAACATTTGGTCATCAGTTGTGACAAATATACCATAATGTAATATGATGATAAAAGGGGAAACAGTTTTATGTGTTGAGGGGAGGAGGGCGTATGGGAACTCTGTACTGTTGCCTCAGGGTTTTTTTTTTGTAAACTTAAAAATTCCTCTAAAAAATAGGCTTTTAAGGCTAGGTGCGATGGCTCACGCCTGTAATCCTAGCACTTTGGCAGGCTGAGGCGGGCCGATCACCTGAGGTCAGGAGTTGGAGACCAGCCTGACCAACATGGAGAAACCCCATCTCTACTAAAAATACAAAATTAGCCAGGCGTGGTGGTGCATGCCTGTAATCCCAGCTACTTGAGAGGCAGAAGAACGCCTTGAACCTGGGAGGCAGAGGTTGCAGTGAGCCAAGGTTGTGCCATTGTACTCCATCCTGGATGACAAGGGTGAAACTGTCTCAAAAAAAAAGTATCTTGACTTAAAAACATACAGATACACAATGAGGTACCACATCATATGCACGAGGATGTCTGAAATCTAAAAGAAGCCAGGCATGGTGGCTCATACCTGTATTTGCTTGAGCGCAGGGGTCTGAGACTGCCTGAGCTACAAAGGGAGACCCTTATGTCTACAAAAATAAAAAATGAAAATAAATTATCTGGGCCTGGTGGTGTACATCTGTGGTCCCAGCTACTCAGGAGGCTGAGGTGGGAAGATGGCTTGAGCCCAGGAGGTCAAGGCTGCAATGAGCCGTGATTGTGCCACTGCATCCAGGCTTGGCAACAGAGCAAGACCCTTAAAAAAGATTAAAATTTTTTTTATTGCATTTTAGGTTTTGGGGTACATGTGAAGAACATGCAAGATTGTTGCATAGGTACACACGTGGCATTGTGATTTGCTGCCTTCCTCCCTTTCACCTATATCTGGCATTTCCCCTCATGTTATCTCTCCCCAACTCCCCACCCCCCACTGTCCCTCCCCTATTTCCCCCCAACAGAACCCAGCGTGTGGTGCTCCCCTCCCTGTGTCCATGTGTTCTCATTGTTCAACACCCGCCTATGAGTGAGAACATGTGGTGTTTGATTTTCTGTTCTTGTGTTAGTTTGCTGAGAATGATGGTTTCCAGGTTCATTCATGTCCCTACAAAGGACACGAACTCATCGGTTTTGATGACTGCATAATATTCCATGGTTTATATGTGCCACATATTCCCTGTCCAGTCTTATCATCGATGGGCATTTGGGTTGGTTCCAGGTCTTTCCTCCTGTAAACTGTGCTGCGGTGAACATTCATGTGCATGTGTCCTTATAGTAGAACGATTTGTAATCCTTTGGATATATACCCAGTAATGGGGTTTCTGGGTCAAATGGAATTTCTATTTCTAGGTCCTTGAGGAATCCCCACACTGTCTTCCACAATGGTTGAACTAATTTACACTCCCACGAACAGTGTAAAAGTGTTCCTATTTCTCCACATCCTCTCCAGCATCTGTTGTCTCCAGATTTTTTAATGATCACCATTCTAAGTGGCGTGAGATGGTATCTCAATGTAGTTTTGATTTGTATCTCTCTAATGACCAGTGATGATGAGCATTTTTTCATATGTTTGTTGGCCTCATGTATGTCTTCTTTTGTAAAGTGTCTGTTCATATCCTTTGCCCACTTTTGAATGGGCTTGTTTTTTTCTTGTAAATCTGTTTTAGTTATTTGTAAATTCTGGATATCAGCCCTTTGTCAGATGGGTAGACTCCAAAAATTTTTTCCCATTCTGTTGGTTGCCGATTCACTCTAATGACTGTTTCTTTTGCCGTGCAGAAGCTGTGGAGTTTGATTGGGTTCCATTTGTTTATTTTGGCTTTTGCTGCCAATGCTTTTGGTGTTTTGGTCATAAAGTCCTTGCCTACTCCTATGTCATGAATGGTTTTGCCTAGATTTTCTTCTAGGGTTTTTATGGTGTTTAGGTCTTATGTTTAAGGCTTTAATCCATCTGGAGTTAATTTTAGTGTAAGGTGTCAGGAAGGGGTCCATTTTCTGCTTTCTGCACATGGCTAGCCAGTTTTCCCAACACCATTTATTAAACAGGGAATCCTTTCCCCGTGGCTTGTTTTTGTCAGGTTTGTCAAAGATCGGATAGTTGTAGATGTGTTGTGTTGCCTCCGAGGTGTCTGTTCTGTTCCATTGGTCTATATCTCTGTTTTGGTACCAGTACCATGCTGTTTCGATTACTGTAGCCTTGTAGTATAGTTTGAAGTCCAGTAGTGTGATGCATCCTGCTTTCTGCTTTGTGCTTAGAATTGACTTGGCTATGCGGGCTCTCTTTTGGTTCCATATGAAGTTTAAGGTGGTTTTTTCCAGTTCTGTGAAGAAGCTCATTGGTAGTTTGATGGGGATAGTGTTGAATCTGTAAATTACTTTGGACAGTATGGCCATTTTCACAATATTGATTCTTCCTAATTATGAACATGGAATGTTTCTCCATCTGTTTGTGTCCTCTCTTATTTTGTTGAGCAGTGGTTTGTAGTTCTTCTTGAAGAGGTCCTTTACGTTCCTTGTTAGTTGTATTCCTAGGTATTTTATTCTCTTTGTAGCAATTGTGAATGGCAGTTCTTTCTTGATTTGGCTTTCTTTAAGTCTGTTATTGGTGTAGACGAATGCTTGTGATTTTTGCACATTGATTTTGTATCCTGAGACTTTGCTGAAGTTGCTTATCTTTTTCAGGAGATTCTGGGCTGAGACAATGGGGTCTTCTAGATATACAATCATGTCGTCTGCAAATAGAGACAATTTGACTTCCTCCTTTCCTATTTGAATACCCTTTATTTCTTTTTCTTGCCTGATTGCCCTGGCTAGAACTTCCAGTACTATATTGAATAGGAGTGGTGAGAGAGGGCATCCTTGTCTAGTGCCAGATTTCAAAGGGAATGCTTTCAGTTTTTGCCCATTCAGTATAATATTGGCTGTTGGTTGGTCGTAAATAGATTTTATTATTTTGAGATACGTTCCATCAATACCGAGTTTATTGAGGGTTTTTAGCATAAAGGGCTGTTGAATTTTGTCAAAGGCCTTCTCTGTATCTATTGAGATAATCATGTGGTTTTTGTCTTTGGTTCTGTTTATGTGGTGAATTATGTTTATAGACTTGCATGTGTTGAACCAGCATTGCATCCCCGGGATGAATCCTACTTGATCATGATGGATGAGCTTTTTGATGTGCTATTGTAGTTGGCTTGCCAGTATTTTATTGAAGATTTTTGCATCTATGTTCACCATGGATATTGGCCTGCAGTTTTCCTTTCTTGCTGAGTCTCTGCTGGGTTTTGGTATCAGGAAGATGTTGGTCTCATAAAATGATTTGGGAAGGATTCCCTCTTTTTGGATTATTTGGAATCATTTTAGAAGGAATGGTACCAGCTCCTCTTTGTATGTCTGGTAGAATTCAGCTGTGAAGCCATCTGGACCTGGGATTTTTTTTGGTAGTAGGCTCTTAATTGCTGCCTCAACTGCAGACCTTGTTATTGGTCTATTCAGGATTTCGACTTCTTCCTGGTTTAGGCTTGAGAAGATGCAAGTGTCCAGGAATTTATCCATTTCTTCCAGGTTTACTAGTTTATGTGCATAGTTATTTGTAATAATTTCTGTGGAATTTGTGGTGATATCCCCTATATCGTTTTTTATGGCATCTATTTGGTTATTCTCTCTTTTCTTTATTATTAATCTGGCTAGTGGTCTATTTTGTTGATCTTTTCGAAAAACAGCTCCTGGATTTATTGATTTTTTGAAGGGTTTTTTGTGTCTTTATATCCTTCAGTTCTGCTCTGATCTTAGTTACTTCTTGTCTTCTGCTAGGTTTTGAGTTTTTTTGATCTTGCTCCTCTAGCTCTTTCAATTTTGACGATAGGATGTCAATTTTAGATCTCTCCTTGCTTCTCATGTGGGCATTTATTGCTATATATTTTCCTCTAGAGACTGCTTTAAATGTGTCCCAGAGATTCTGGTATGATGTGTCTTCATTCTCATTGGTTTTGAAGCACTTCTTTATTTCTGCTTTCATTTCATTGTTTATCCAGTCAACATTTAAGAGCCAGTTGTTCAGTTTCCATGAAGCTGTGCGGTTCTGAGTTAGTTTCTGAATTCTGAGTTCTAACTTGATTGCACTGTAGTCTGAGAGACTGTTTGTTATGATTTCTGTTCCTTTGCATTTGCTGAGGAGTGATTTACTTCCAATTATGTGGTCAGTTTTAGAGTAGGTGCGATGTGGTGCTGAGAAGAATGTATGTTCTGTGGATTTGGGGTGGAGAGTTCTGTAAATGTCTATTAGGTTTGCTTGGTCCATGTCTGAGTTCAAGTCCTGGATATCCTTGTTAATTTTCTGTTATTGTTGATCTGTCTAATATTGACAATGGGGTGTTAAAGTCTCCCACTATTATTGTGTGGGAGTCTAAGTCTCTTTGTAAGTCATTAAGAACTTGCCTTATATATCTGGGTACTCCTGTATTGGGTCCATATATATTTAGGATCGTTAGCTCTTCTTGTTGCATTGATCCTTTTACCATTATGTAATGTCCTTCTTTGTCTCTTTTGATCTTTGTTGCTTTAAAGTCTGTTTTATCAGAGATGAGAATTGCAACTCCTGCTTTATTTTGCTCTCCATTTGCTTGGTAAATCTTCCTCCATTCCTTTATTTTCAGCCTTTGTGTATCCTTTCATGTGAGATGGGTTTCCTGGATACAGCACACAGATGGGTTTTGGCTTTTTATCCAATTTGCCAGTCTCTGTCTTTGGCTTGGGGCATTTAGCCCATTTACATTTAGGGTTAATATTGTTATGTGTGAATTTGATACTGCCATTTTGATGCTAGCTGGCTGTTTTGCCCGTTAGTTGATGCTGATTCTTCATTTTGTTGATGCTCTTTCGCATTTGGTATGTTTTTGGAGTGGCTGGTACTGGTTGTTCCTTTCTATGTTTAGTGCTTCTTTCAGGAGCTCTTGTAAAGCAGGCCTAGTGGTGATGAAATCTCTGAGTACTTGCTTGTTCGCAAAGGATTTTATTTTTCCTTCACTTATGAACCTTAGTTTGGCTGGATATGAAATTCTGGATTGAAAGTTCTTTTCTTTAAGGATGTTGAATATTGGCCCCCATTCTCTTCTGGCTTGTAGGGTTTCTGTTGAGAGATCTGCTGTAAGTCTGATGAGCTTCCCTTTGTGGGTAACCCAACCTTTCTCTCTGGCTGCCCTTAGCATCTTCTCCTTCATTTCAACTCTGGTGAATCTGATGATTATGTGTCTTGGGGTTGCTCTTCTTGAGGAATATCTTTGTGGTGTTCTCTATATTTCCTGGACTTGAATATTGGCCTGCCTTGCTAGGTTGGGGAAGCTTTCCTGTAAAAACCTGAAGAGTATTTTCCAGCTTGGATTCATTCTCTCCATCACATTCAGGTACACCTTTCAAACGTAGATTAGGCCTTTTCACATAGTTCCATATTTCTTGGAGACTTTGTTCGTTCCTTTTTACCCTTTTTTCTCTAATCTTGCCTTTTCATTTTATTTCATTTAGTTGATTTTCGACCTCTGATATCCTTTCTTCTGCTTGGTCAATTTGGCTGTTGAAACTTGTGTATGCTTTGTGAAGTTCTTGTGTTGTGTTTTTCAGCTCCATCCATTCACTTATATTCCTCTCTAAGTTGTCTATTCTTGTTAGCATTTCGTCAGATCTTTTTTCAAGGTTCTTAGTTTCTTTGCATTGGGTTAGAACATGTTCTTTTAGCTCACAGAAGTTTCTTATTACCCACCTTCTGAAGCCTGATTCTGTCAATTCCTCACACTCATTCACCATCCAGCCTTATTCCCTTGCTGGTGAGGAGTTGTGATCCCTTGTAGGAGGAGAGGTGTTCTGGTTTCAGGTGTTTTCATACTTTTTGCGCTGGTTTCTTCCCATCTTTGTGGATTTATCCACCTGTCATCTTCGTAGTTGTTGACTTTCAGATTGGGTCTCTGAGTGGACATCCAGTTTGTTGATGATGAAGTTATTTCTCTCTGTTTCTTAGTTGTCCTTCTAACAGTCTGGCCCCTCTGCTGTAGGACTGCTGAGGTCCACTCCAGGCCCTGCTTGCCTGGGAATCACCTGCAGTGGGTGCAGAACAGTAAGGGTTGCTGCCAGTTTCTTCTTCTGCTTTGTCCCAGAAGGATACCCGCCAAATGTCAGTCTGAGCTCTCCTTTATGAGGTGACTCTTTGGATAAACAGGGGTCAGGGAGCTACTTGAGGTGACAGTCTGTCCTTTATAGGAGCTCAAGTGCTGAGCTGTGAGCTCTGTTGTTCATTCAGAGCTGCTGGGCAGGTACGTTTAAGTCTGCTGCGGCAAAGCTCATAAACCCCCCTTTTTTTTCCCCAGGTGCTCTGTCCTGGGGAGTAAGGGCTTTATTTATGAGTTTCTGTTGTGCTGCTGGTTTCTTTCAGGGCTGCCCTACCCAGCGAGGAGGCAGCCTAGTCACTCTCTGCTTATGGAGGCTTTGCTGAGCTGCCATCGGCTCCGCCCAGCTGCCTTGTGAACTTTCCTGCAGTCCTGTTTATACAGGTGTAGTTAGAACTGCCTCCACAATGGTGGCCCACCTCTCTAATGGCAGACTTCCTCTGTAATGGCAGGCTGCCTCAGCAACAGCAGACTACCTCCGTAGTGGTGGACTGCCTCGGTAATGGTGGACTCCCCTCCCCAACAGAGCTGGACCTTCCTGGGTTCAGCTGTGCTTGCTGTGAAACTCTCAATCCAGAGTGTTTCCAATTGCTGTTTTTTTGTGGGGGTGGGACCAGCCGAGCCTGATCCCCTGGCTCCCTGCCTCAGAGCCTTTTTTTTTTAGTTGAACGGTTGACTCTCTCCCAGGTGTTCCAATCACCTGTTGAAAAGGCGCCGGGATCTGTGTGATTTCCCATGCGGCGACCCACTGTGTCAGCTGAAACAGTGGCACTAAGATTCGTGACGCTTTTTTGCCTGGGAATCTCCTGGCCTGGCTCCCTGTTTCAGTCCCCTTTTTAATCAGATGAATGGGCAACTCTCCCTTCCCAGAGCTCCAATCGCCAGCTAAAACGGTGCCCAGACCCGTGTATTTTGTATGGAGAACCGCCGTGTCAGGGTGCCAGCGAAACAGCCACGCCAGTCAAACCAGCCATGCTGGCAACCCATGGTGCTCCTCCGCCGGGGAATCTCCTAGTCTGTGGGCAATAAAAATCCATCTGGAAATGCGGCGTCCACTCACCCTCTGCACTTTCACTGGGAGCCGCAATCCTGAGCTGCTCCTAATCTGCCATCTTGGATCCCAAATTCTAAAATAAAATTTAAAAGATTAGCAATAAAAGTGTTGTCCAGGATGTGGAGAAATTGGAAACTTCATACATTGCTAATGGGATTATAAAATGGTGCAGCTGTTTTGGAAAACAGTTGGGCGGTTCCTTAAAGAATTAAACATGCCAGGCCTGGAGGTGCAAGCCTGTGGTCCCAGCTACTCTTAAAGATAGGGTGGGAGGCTCCCTCGAACCCAGGAGTTTAAGGCTGTAGTGTGCGATGATCACACCTGTGAATAGCCATAGTACTCCAGCCAGAGCAACATAGACTGCTTGTGGAAAATAAAATAAAAATCAAAGTTAAACCTAGATTTACCACATGACCCAAGAGAATTGAAACCAATTCTCTTGTGGGATTACAGGTGCCCACCACCAGGCCTGGCTAATTCTCTAGCTATGTACCCAAGAGAATTGAAAACATGTTCACAGAAAAACTTATACACAAATGTTCATAGCAACATTATTCATAATGGCTAGAAATTGAAATAATATAAGTGGGTCATGTGCAGTGGCTCACACCTATAATCCCAGCACTTTGGGAGGCTGAGGCAGGTAGATCACCAGGTCAGGAGTTTAAGGCCAGCCTGGCCAACATGTTGAAACCCCATCTCTACTAAAGATACGAAAACTTAGCCGGGTGTAGTGGCACGGGCCTATAATTTCAGCTACTCAGGAGGCTGAGGCAGGAGAATCACTTGAACCCTGGAGCAGAGGTTGCAGTGAGCCGAGGTCGCACCATTGCACTCCAGCCTGGGTGACAGGGTGAGACTCCATCTCAAAACAAAGAAACAAAATTTAGCTGGGCTTGGTAGTTTATGCCTATAGTCTCAGCTATTCAGGAGGCTGAGACAGGAGGATTGCTTGAGCTCAGGAAGTTAAGGGTACAGTGAGCCATCATCACATCATTTCACTGCAGCTGGGGCAACAGAGCGAGACCTTGTTTAAAAACAAAAGGAAACTCAGCACATTAACATAAACAGAATTTTTCTTTTTTCTTTTTTGAGATGGAGTCTCGCCCTGTCACCCAGGCTGTAGTGCAGTGGTGTGATCTCGGCTCACTGCAGCCTGTGCCTCTCTGGTTCAAGCAATTCTCCTGCCACAGCCTCCTGAGTAGCTGGGATTACAGGTGCCTGCCACCATGCACAGCTAATTTTTGTATTTTTAGTAGAGACAGGGTTTCACCATGTTGGCCAGGCTGGACTTGAACTCCTGACCCACCCACCTCAGCATCTTAAAGTGCTGGGATTACAGGTGTGAGCCACTGTGCGTGGCCATCTCATTCTTTATGACTTTTCCTGACACACTTCTCCCTCCAAGGAACAAATCTCTTATATGCCTCTGTTGCCATAGCATTTTGTTTATATCTTTATTATGTTATTTATAATATATTGAGAGCATTTACTTTATACGTCTGCCTCCCCACCTCCCCTTTCTAATTTGAGTTCCATGAGGATCTGGATAATATTAAAATAATGTTTTAGCTGGGCGCAGTGACCCACGCCTGTAGTCCCAGCACTTTGGGAAGTCAAGGCAGTAAGGCAGATCACTGAGGTCAGGAGTTTGAGACCAGCCTGGGCAACATAATGAAACCTCATCGCTACTAAAATACAAAAATGAGCCGGGCTTGATGGTGGTTATCTCTAGTCCCAGCTACTCGGGGGACTGAAGCAGGAGAATCGCTTGAACCTGGGAGGCGGAGGTTGCAGTCAGCTGAGATCGTGCCATTGCACTCCAGCCTGGGTGACTGAGCAAGACTGTCTGAAATAATAATAATCATCATCATGTTTTAATTTTCTGATATAAGTGCAATGCCTCATATCTAGTGGACATGAAGTATTTGTTCTGTGAATGAATAGAACCACATATAAAAGCATCTCAGACATTCAGGGATATTTTTTGCCTACCTGACCCTAGCCCCTCTGCTCAGTGCTAAGGGATACCGAGATTACTAAGCACAGTCCTGCTTTCAAGAACATTCATTACTTTCTGTTTCGTGTAGTTACTGGGCACTGATGTGGTTTTTATAACATACATTTAGGAGTTCCAACATGGGCAACATATTGAGACCTCGTCTTTACTATAAATAAAAAAATTAGCCGGGCTTGGTGGCACATGCCTGTAGTCCCCGCTATGCTTATAGTTCCAGCTGCTCAGGAGGCTGAGGCAGGAGGATCACTTGAGCCCAGGAGGTTGAGTGACAGAGCAAGACCCTATCTCAAAAAAAGAAAAATAAAAGTTTATGTTTCAGCCTTGTGATTTGTCTTATGTTCTGACTCCGCCCTCAACCATAGGTTTATAACTTAAAAAATGAAGAAAATAGACTAGATGACCTAGACAGCTTAACATGGTTGACTGGTTTTAGATTTTTCAGCTCCTTGATTCCTGGAACTGTGTTTCAGTTCTGTTGGAGGCCTACATAGGTCCAAGTGTGGTGCCTTGAACTCCGTGGTTGGTTGGCAAATGTTAAAGAAGGAGGTGATGTTAGTAACTACCAAAGTCAAATTTGATTTCTATTTTTCTTTTTTTTGAAGATGGAATCTCACCCTGTCACCCAGGCTGGAGTACAGAGGTGCGATCTCTGCTCACTGCAATCTCTGCGTCCCGGGTTCAAGCAATTCTCTTGCCTCAGCCACCCGAGTAGCTGGGATTATAGGTGCATGTTACCATGCCTGGCTTATTTTTATATTTTTAGTAGAGATGGGATTTCACCATTTTGGCCAGGCTGGTCTCGAACTCCTGACCTCAAGTGATCCACCTGCCTCAGCCTCCCAAAGTGCTGGGATTACAGGCGTGAGCCACACTGCACCCGGCCTTTATTAAGTTCCTTCTTTGTGCTTTGGGATATCTGTATATCCTTAATCTAGCTCAGTCTCAACTATTGTATACAGTATGTACATATTAAAATGTTACTTTATCCCTTTAACAACCCTGACAAGAAGGCGAAGTGATCATTTTTCTTCACTTTCCAGCTGAAGAAACTGAGTCCTCAAGGTCAGAGCTACAGGAGGAGCAGAGGCAGACTCAGTCCCAGGTCTCCTGACCCCAGATTTAGTGTGCTCTCTGTCTGCTCTTGCATCAGATGAGGGTTCCTCCAGACCTGAGCTCCTGCATTTACCTACCTGCTAACAGCGAATCAGCTGGGAGTCTTTGGGAATTAACGGGAACTGCTAACTTGAGCAGAATAGAAATCGTCAAGATCCTGCAGAGGCTCAGAGGATTGGTGCGAAGGTGGTGCCCCAGGCTGGGAAATGGGCATGATTCAGGCTAACTCCTGGGGTTTCAGAAGCAGGGGCCTGATGAGGCACTGCCACTGAAGGGCCAAACTCTGCCATTTTTCTTTTCTCTACTCAAGATGGAGAGCAAGGGAGGAGCAGTGGGTTGGTGTGGCTTGAGTCATCTACACATCCTTTGGTTACTACAATGATTCTCAACTGGGAGCAATTTTGTCCTCCCAGTGGTGGTATATAGAGGTGTTTTTAGTTATAAGGGTGAGAGATTGCTCCTGACATTTAGTGGATAGAGGCCAGGGATGCCAAATGTGAATTCTGCAGTGCACAGGACAGCCCCCTACAATGAAGAATTATCCAGCCACAAAGGTCAGTAGTACTGACAGGTTGGGAAACCCTGGGTATGGGCACGTTGATTAATATCAGGCTATATCTTGTTGGGGGCAGAAGGAAATTAAAGTGCTTTCACCAAGACAAGATGGAGTAGATATAGACAGCTTAAAAAAAAAATGTTCTAAAGGTACTATAGACCAGATGCGGTATCTCACACCTATAATGTCAGCACTTTGGGAGGTCAGGGCAGGCAGATCGCAGAGTCTAGGAGTTTGAGACTAGCATGAGTGACATGGTGAACCCCCGTCTCTACAAAAACATACAAAAATTTGCTAGGCATGGTGGCACATGCTTGTAGTCCGAGCTACTCAGGAGGCTGAAGCAGGAGGGATGGCTTGAGCCCGGGAGGTGGAGGTTGCAGTGAGCCAAGATGGTGCCACTGTACTCCAGCTTGGGCAACAGAGTGAGACCCCATCTCCAAAAGAAAAGGTCCCACAAACTGGGGCAATCTGAGAGTGTAAAGATGAATTATACTTGCAAATGTAGTGTTTGAGGCTTCTTAGGAAAAGAGGTCATTAATAACATATTTGAAATTCTGGGCCAGAAGTGGTGGCTCATTCATGTAATCTCAGCACGTTCGGAGGCTGAAGGAGGAGGATCACTTGAGGCCAAGGAGTCTGAGACTAGCCTGGGTGACATAGTGAGACCCCCACCTCTAAAAACTGTTTTTAAATAAGGTTGGGTACAGTGGCTCACACTTGTAATCTCAGGACTTTGGGAAGCCAAGGTAGGCGGATGACCTGAGGTGAGGTGTTTGAGACCAGCTTGGCCAACATGGCAAAACCCCATCTCTACTAAAAATATAAAGATTAGCTGGGCATGGTGGCATACACCTGTAGTCCCAGCTAGCCCTGACTACTTGGGAGGCTGAATACCAAACATCACTTGAACCCAGGAGGTGGAGATTTCATTAAACCAAGATTACGTCACTGCACTCAGCCTGGGTGACAGAGCAAGACTCTGTCTCAAAAAAATATTTAATTAATTAATTAAATTAACCAGCATAGTGGCAAGCACCTGTGTGGTTCCAGCTACTTGAGAGTCTGAGGCAGGAGGATATCTTGAGCTTAGGAATTTGAAGCTGCAGTGGCCATGATTACACCACTGCAGTCTAACCTGAGCAACACAGTGCAACCTCAATTCCTTAAAAAAAAAAAAAAAAAACGGTCGGGTGCAGTGGCTCATGTCTGTAATCCCAGCACTTTGGGAGGCTGAGGTGGGCGGACCACAAGGTCAAGAGATTGAGACCATCCTGGGCAATGTGATGAAACCCTGTCTCTACTAAAAATATAAAAATTAGCTGGGCATAGTGGCATGCGCCTATAGTCCCAATTACTTAGGAGGCTGAGGCAGGAGAATCACTTGAACCCAGGAGGCAGAGATTGCAGTGAGCTGAGCCGAGATTGCACCACTGCCCTCCAGCCTGGGTGGCGGTGCGATACTCTGTCTCAAAAAAAAAAAAAAAAATCGAAACTCAGAACTTAAACTTCAGAGGGATTCTAAGAGTTTTGTGTGTGTGTGTGTGTGTGTGTGTGTGTGTGTGTGTGTGTGTGTTTTGTTTTTTGTACTTTAGGTTCTGGGGTACTGTGCAGATCATGCAGGATTGTTGCATAGGTACATACATGGCAAGGTAGTTTGCTGCCTCCTTCCCCCCGTTACCTATATGTGGCATTTCTCCCCATGTTATCCCTCCCCAACCTTCCCACCCCTCACTGTCCCTCCCCTATCCTCTACCAGTAGACCCCAGTGTGTGGTGCTCTCCCCTGTGTCCATGTGTTCTCATTGTTCAACACGCACCTATGAGTAAAAACATGAGGTGTTTGGTTTTGTGTTCTTGTGTCAGTTTGCTAAGAATGATGGTTTCCAGATTCATCCATGTCCCTACAAAGGACACAAACTCATCGTTTTTATGGCTGCGTAGTATTTCATGGTGTATATGTGCCACATTTAAGTGTTGATTTCTTTAAAGTGTTCTTGAAAATCACATTTTCGTGTAGAGTAACCTGTAAGGAACAGTGCATACGTATATATAGTTTATATCTAAACCTAATTCATAATTTAGGTTTTTTGGGGTTCTTTTTTTGAGAGGAGTCTTGTTCTGTCACCCAGGGTGGAGTGCAGTGGTGCAGTCTTGGCTGACTGCCACCTCCGCCTCCCAGGTTCAAGCAATTCTGCTTCAGCCTTCCGAATAGCTGGGACTACAGGAGTGCACCACCATGCCCAGCTAATTTTTGTATTTTTAGGAGAGATGGGAGTTTCACCATATTAGCCAGGGTGATCTTGAACTCCTGACTTCAGGTGATCCACGAATCTCAGCCTCCCAGAGTGCTGGGATTACAGGTGTGAGCCACTGCACCCAGCTCATAATTTAGGTTTTTGAGGGTAATTTCAACCTTAGAATGAACCACACTCCACTAGAATTGAAGCAAAATTAAACTTAAGCACTTTTAAAGGGAACTTCTGTTTTAAATTGAACTGAACTTATCCTTTTGAATTTTCTTTTTTTTCTGAGATGGAGTGTTACCCAGGCTGGAGTGCAGTGGAGCAATCTCTGCTCACTACAGCCTCCGCCTCTTGTGTTCAAGTGATTCTCCTGCTTCAGCCTCCTGAGTAGCTGGGATTACAGGTGCTCCCCACCACGCCTAGCTAATTTTTATATTTTTAGTAGAGATGGGATTTTGCCACATTGGCCAGGCTGGTCTTGATCTCCTAATCTCTGGTGATCCACTCGCCTCGGCCTCCCAAAGTGCTGGGATTGCAGGCGTGAGCCACCGCACCTGGCCCTGGAAAAAATATAAATTTTTTCCCCATTTATATTCCCTAAATGGGGAAAAAATTATCCTTCAAACTGATTCAAGCAAGCATTTAATTTAATTTGGACCCATAGACATTCACATAACTGTTTGCTAATTACTTAGTTACAGTAAAAATGTTTCACACTATACCAGATTACAGGATAATATTTAGTAAAGGGTCCTTTCACTTGTCAGCAACTTGGGATGTTGCCAGTAGGTAAAAATCTGATGGCAGTGGATCTATAGCATATGTGGTCATATGTTAGAATTTCTCTAACACTTTACCTTGCTCTTTGCCCAGACAGTTATTAATGTTAAATCCAAGTAGAAGGAAAATTGATTTAGCCTGTAGTTTTCCTGTCCTTCCTTTGAAGTTTGTTTGCATTGTTTGTGGATAAGCTGTGTCAAGGTGACTCATAACTTGCTTGTTTTGCTTTCATGTTTTATAACACCTTTGCTGCAGCAGGTGTGTTTTACCACCCCAAGGAAGACTAGAAATGATGAGAAGCTTTTCCCCTGCCCTCTAGGCACAGTGGCTTTGGGACTGACTGCCATGATTCCAGGTTGCACAATGTGAGTGAGCCTCTCACTGACTGTGGTCCTTAGCCTGAGGGCCCTGTGAGTCACCACATTCCGGCTGTCATTTCAGGTGAACCACTGCCTACCAGAGAAGATTGTGGTGTACCGTGATGGAGTGTCTGATGGCCAACTGAAGACAGTTGCCAACTATGAGATTCCTCAACTACAGAAGTGTTTTGAAGCTTTTGAGAATTATCAGCCCAAGATGGTGGTGTTTGTAGTTCAGAAGAAAATCAGTACTAATCTGTATCTGGCTACTCCTCAGCACTTTGTGACTCCCACCCCTGGAACTGTGGTCGATCATACAATAACAAGCTGTGAGTGGTGAGTGGGCAAAATATATAGTATTGGAGGAAGAATCAGTTCCTGGGTATTGGAATGGGGAGGTTTCCTGGAGAGGTGTGGACTAGAATCTCGGAGATGCTACAGGTAAAAGAATGAAGCTTTAAGGGGCGGGCATGGTGGCTCACACCTGTAAATCCCAACACTTTGGGAGGCTGAGGCAGGTGGATCACCTGAGGTCAGGAGTTCAAGACCAGCCGAATATGGCAAAAGCTTCTCTACTGAAAATACAAAAATTAGCCAAATGTGATGGTGTGTGCCTATAATCCCAGCTACTCAGGAGACTGAGGCAGGAGAGTCACTTGAACCCAGGAGGCAGAGGTTGCCGTAAGCTGAGATCAGGCCACTGTAATCCAGTCTGCCTGACAGAGAGAGACTCTGTCTCAAAACAAAACAAAAAAAAGATTTTAAAACAAGAAAGCTTTTACCTCTTAAGTATAAAGCTGCAGATACATTGTTTTGCTAAGACAGTGTATGTTTAACTTCTACAGGTAGATAAGGGAGTTTCTACTACGATTCTGTTTTTTTAGGCAGGGTCTCGCTATGTTGTCCAGGCTGGAGTGTAGTGATGTGATCTCAGCTCACTGCAGCCTCAACTTCCTTGGGCCCAGGATCCTCCCACCTCAGCCTCCTGAGTAGCTGGGACAATAGGCATTTGCCACCATGCCCATCTGATTTTTGTATTTTTTGTAGAGACAGGGTATTGCCATGTTGCCCAGACTGGTCTCGAACTCCTGGGCTCAAGCAATCTGCCTGCCTCAGCCTTCCAAAGTGCTGGGATTACAGGCATGAGTCACTGCATCCAGCCTGCTACCATCATCCTTCAGTAGCCTCTTAAATCAGGAAACCTGGGTTCTAATCCTGGTCTGACCTCTGCGTCCTTGATCCAGTCACTTTACCTCTCTGAGCCTTAGTTGAAGGAGCTAGAATTATCTCCAAGATCTTTGCCAGCTCTGTCTGGCTGAATCCAACCATATCACTAATGTGTGATTTTCCTTCCTAGGGTGGATTTCTACCTTCTTGCCCATCACGTACGGCAGGGCTGTGGCATTCCTACGCATTATGTCTGTGTTCTCAACACCGCAAACCTGAGCCCTGATCATATGCAGAGGTGGGCCTATCAGTAACTTACTCTTTCTTTCTTAAATAGTTCTGGCCTGCTAGCTAAGTTGGGTTCACTGCTCACCCCCAGTTATGTTTACCCCTTGACTTTCTTCATATCTTTGACAATAATGGTGTCTTTTTGAGGAGAGATTGGAAATCCTGGTTTTATATTAAAATTACCTTTACTTAAAGAGCTTTAAAAAAATACTGATGCCAGGCTTCCCCCCAAATACTCTGAGGCATGTGTATTTTTAAAATTTGTTCCAGGTGATTATGACCTACAGCCAGACTTGATACCTAATGCCATTGAGTTCAGATTATGTAAATATTCCACTAGGGTACTTATCTTTCTGAAGCCTTTTCTTGGAAACAAATATTTTCTCTTTTTGTTATCTTCCTTGTTTTGATATAAAAACAAGAGGCCAGGTGCAGTGGCTCACGCCTGTAATCCCAGCACTTTGGGAGACCAAGGCGGGCCGATCATCTGAGGTCAGGAGTTCGAGACCAGCCTGGCCTGGGGAAACACTGTCTCTACTAAAAATACAAAAATTAGCTGGGCATGGTGGTGCATGCCTGTAATTCCAGCTACTTGGGAGACTGAGGTTGGAGAATCGCTTGAACCCGGGAGGCGGAGGTTGCAGTAAGCCATGATTGTGCCACTGCACTCCAGCCTGCACAACAGAGCAAGACTCTGTCTCAAAATAATAATGATTCTAAAAAGACACATCATGTATTCCTCTGTTCCCCAGTTTTCAGGAAGGTGTGCTGTGTGTCCTGTCCCCGTGAGTAAATGATCATGCCCCAAATTGAAGGTGGAGGATGTTGAGCTTTATTTTCTTCTTGGCCTACAGGCTGACTTTCAAACTGTGCCACATGTACTGGAATTGGCCTGGCACCATCAGAGTTCCAGCTCCTTGCAAGTATGCCCACAAGCTAGCTTTCCTGTCAGGACAGATCTTGCATCATGAACCAGCCATCCAGCTGTGCGAGAACCTGTTCTTCCTGTGACTGCACAGCCTGGAGATGGGCTGGGGAGGAGAAAGGCAGCCTCTGAACTCAGCTGTGACTCTTGCAGAATCAAAGAGACTGAAGTGGGCTTTCGTGTTATCCTTTTCCCTTTCTCCAACCCTGTAGTATAAGATATCTTTTTTGTCTTTTAAACCTAATATCACCAAGAAGCAAGTTTCTAAGTAACAGCTGAAAATGGCCTTGTTGCCTGTGTAGAGCAAGTTACAGTAGTACTGCCACTCTGCAGGTAGAGTGGGTGACTCTGGGGGGCCATTAAGAGCCTCCAAAGCCAACGTGAGCTGTAGAAAACTGCAGAAACAGCCATTATACTTCTAAGCTGTGCTGACAAAGTGGTTCCCATTTCTGGAGCCAGAGATGATAATGAATGAAGTCATCGCAAGTATCCTAAAGAGAGTAACTCAGGCAACTGGGAAAGGCAGCGGAAGGTCTGTGAAGCAACGTTTTCAAGTAAATACTGCTATTGCTTGCCAGGTGTGCAAGGCACAGAGTCAAATCAGTCTGTGGCATAGGTAGGCCCTTGCTGACTAAATTTTTTGGGGGGGATTGAATTTATAATGCCTGTGACTTGAGTTGGATTTGAAAATGGCTTCCCTTGACCTCTTGAAAGAGTGCAGATGAAGCTTTTTCTCACAGTAACTTTCCAGCCTACCATGTTGATTTCTTCCTTCCCCAAATAAGCACATGCTCTTTTGCTCTCTGTGCCTGATCTTCAGTAAGTTTTCGTTTTTTAACACATGGAAAAAAATCTAGCAGCTAGGAAAGTTCGGTTTGGGGTGGGAGTTTTTAGTGAGCTTTTCTCCCAGGTGTGTGGCCTTTGTTTCTATTTTTATATGTTTGTAAATGGAATTACCCACTTTCTCTTGCAAAATCACCTCTTCCTGGCTGTTGGCTCACTTTGCTAGAATTTTTCTGAGTCCAAGTTAAGATTTCCAGAAGTCAGCTTTGGAAAACGTGACACTCCTACCAAAGTCCATGCAGTTTAGCAAGTTGTCACATACCATGGGTTTCAGTGTTTTTGGAAAGCTGGTTTTTTCTTTTTTTTTTCCCCCTCCCCTTTTAGAATCTTCTCCCAGTCCCTTCAGACTTAGTTCTGTCTCCTCTTGCTTTACTGGGTTTTAGAAACCAGTCTTATTTAACCTTTTCTGATTTGTATTTATGTACTTATTTATTTTTTTGGTATGATGGCAGGGAGGGGACAAAGCAGAAATGCCCCTTTTATGTGACAGTGTGTGAGAAAAGAAACTTTAGCTTAAAACTCCTTAAAATGTGCTCACTTCAGCAGCGCATATGCTAAATTTGAAGTGCTATAAAGAAGATTATAGAAAAAAGAAAACAGATTTCCTTAAAACAAGAAAACCAATAATGTTTTTAGTTTGTTGTGGTGCCCAGCACAGGTCAAGGAGGAATGGGCATTGTTGGTGCATTTATGGTTTCATTTGGAGTGTGGGGCGTTAGGGTGACGCAAGGACCTGGAATTTAAAAACCACAGAATCAAACACTGAACCACTGGTCTCTGGCTAAACGGGTCAGTTTTCTGATTTTCTTTGGAAGCGTTTTGAATTTTTATGTTGAAGTTGGATTTCCTAATACTCTTTTTCTCTTAGATAATCAGTACAAATGCTTGACTACATTATAATACAAAAATTTCTTCACTTTTTATTCTTGATTTTCTTCCCTTGTTTTTCAGTTTTAATGCCAAATGATTGGGTTGTGGGGTGGGAAATAAAAACAACTTTGTATAAACGTTGTTGTGTTTGAAATAACGTCACTTATTTATATATCCTTCAGAGAGCTGCAGCACTTCCGAGAAACACTCATTCCTCTGCTTGTAAGGTGCAATGCCAGTGTTAGTAGCCGGGTAATGTCATCATGGGCTGGGTAAGAAGACTTACTGGAGAAGACAAGAGCCGTCTCACTTCTCAGACAGATAAGGCACTTACAGTTTGTGTGTGCGTGTGTGTGCGTGCGTGTGTGTGTGTGTGTGTGTGTGTGTGTGTTTCTTTTTCCCATTAGAAATCTCTTTTACCCTAAGTGAGAGCCAGAGTGCGCCCAGGTGCGAGGGCAGCCTCCCTACCACTCCACTCTTTTAGCGCTTGCCCTTCCTTACATGTACCTTGTGGGTGTCTGTCACCATTAAAATACCTTCCCTGGGTACCAAAATCCAGTTAGAAGGAATAAGATCTAGTGTTCAGTGGCACAGTAGATAGAGCAACTATAGTTAACAAAAATGTATTGTACATTTCAAAATAGAGGAGTGGGATTGGAATGTTCCTAACACAGAGAAATGATAAATGATAAACGAGCGGTGGCTCACCCTGGTAATCCCAAGCACTTTGGGAGGCCGAGGTGGGTGGGTCATTTGAGCTCAGGAGTTGAAGACCAGCCTAGGCAACATGGCAAGACCCTGACTACAAAATATACAAAACTTGGCCAGGCTTGGTGGTGTGCGCCAATAGTCCCAGCTGCTCAGGAGACTAAAAGCAGGAGGACTACTTGAACCCAGAAGGCAGAGGTTACAGTGAGCCGAGATTGCACCACTGCTCTCCAGCCTGGACGACAGAGCAAGACTCTGTCTCAAAAAAAATAAAAAATGAGAAATGTTTGAAGTGATAGCCCAGTTACCCTGATTTGATTCTTACACATTACATGCTTGGATCAGAATATCACACCTATGCCATAAATATGTACCACTACTATGTATCCAAAAAATTAAAAATAAAAAAATTTTAAGTACCTTCCCAAAGCACATAGCTGCTCACTTAAGCACTGCATTTATTTAGAACCCTACAATTTTCCTATTGATTTAGAAACTCTGTGCTTCTTGAACTCATTCTAGAAAGAATCTCATTTCTGTGCAGTAGTCTCTTATCCATGGGGAATACATTTGAATACTGCCAGCGGTTGCCTGAAACCTCAGTACTGAATCCTTATATACAGTACTATGTTATTTGAATCCGATACTCAGGATGTTGACTAAGTGACTAATGTGTAGCATCACTGGTGTGGATACTCTGGACAGACATGATTCATGTTCCCAGGGGATGGAGTAGGACGACACAAAGTTTCATCACTACTCAAAACAGTTTGCAATTTATAACATGAATTTCTGGAATTTTCCATTTAATAGTTTTGGACTTTGGTTGACCAAGGACAACTGAAATCTCAGAAAATGAAACCGGGTAAGGAGGAACTGCTGTACAGTGTGACAGGGCCCTTTTCACTTGGGCAGCACTTTGTTGAATGGTGTAAAAAAGGAAGGAATTTTAGACATGACTATATATTTTAAAACCTTAAAATCTGGGCCTGAAGTTAATTTCTTGGAGGTTTGGGGTTATTAGAGAAGACGCTGGTTTTTCTTTCTGGCTCTATGGCTAGCTGAGTTACTTAGTAACTTTTCCTGCCTAGAATTTTATTTTTTCAAAAAATGAGGAACATCAAGAGCATGAGAAGACAAGCCACAGCCTAAAAGAAATATTTGCAGAATACACATCTGATCAATGATTGTTAACCCAAAATATACAAAGAACTCTTTAATGAGGAAACTACTCAGCTTTTTAAAAAATGGGCAATAGACCTGTACAGATGTCATCAGAGATGTACAGATGGCAAATAAGCATATGAAAAGATGCTCCACATCATATATCCTTGGGGAACTGCAAATCAAAACCAGACACCCATTCCACCTGGCAGGATAGCCAAATCCAAAACACCAACAACACATGCTGGTGAGGATGCAGGGCCTCAGGAACTGGTACCACCACTTTAGAAGAGTTTTTAATAAAACTAAACAGTATTACAAAACAACACACATAATATATGATGCAGCAGTCATACTCCTTGATATTTACCCAAAGGAGATGAAAACTCATTTCCACACAAAAACCTGCATACAGACATTCATGGCAGCTGTATTCATCGTTTCAAAAACTTGGAAGCATCCAAGATGTACTTCAGTAGGTGAATGGATAAACTGCACTTGGACAGTGGAATATTATTCAGCCCTAAAAGGAAATGAGCTATCAAGTCATGGAAAGACACAGGGGAATTGAAATGTATATTGCTAAGTTGGAAGAAGCCAATCTGGAAAGGCCATATATGACTGTAACACGTGACATTCTGGAAAAGGCAAAACTGTGGAGATAGTAAAACGATCAGCAGTTTGGCCAGGCGCAGTGGCTCACACCTGTAATCCCAGCACTTTGGGAGGCTGAGTTGGGTGGATTACCAGGTCGGGTGTTCAAGACCAGCCTAGCCAATGTGATGAAACCCCGTCTCTACTAAGAATATAAAAATTAGCTGGGCGTGGTGGTGGGTGCCTGTTATCCCAGCTACTTGGGAGACTGAGGCAGGAGAATTGCTTCAACCCAGGAGTCAGAGGTCACAGTGAGTCAGGATTGCGCATTGCACTCCAGCCTGGGCAACAAGAACAACAATCTGTCTCAAAAAAAAAATGATAATAAGAATAAAAGGATCAGCAGTTGTGGAGAGAGAAGCAGAAACAAAGGATTTTAGAGCAGCAAAACTATTCACTGTGATGCTGTAATGGTGAATTCATGTGATTATGAATCTGTCTGATCCCACAAAATGTACACCCTGATGTGTACCTATGGACTCTGAGTGATATGTCAGTGTAGGTTTATCAGCTATAACAAACTTAACAGGGAAGAGAGGAGAGAGCAGTGGGGGAGGGAGGAAGGTTAATATTTATTACAAGAAGGAAGGGGAAGCCAGAGTGGTACCAGCATAGTTCCCAGGATTCTGGGCAAAATACAGGAATAGTGAGGTCTTTCGTTCCAGGCAGGGACAGGACGTGCAGCCTGAGCCCCTGCAAAGTGCAGGATTGCTAGAGCTGAGTCTCCTGCATGAAGAGAGCTGGAAGCTGTAAGGGGACTAGAGAACCTGTGCCAACCATCCTGGGGCAGCTGTGGGGAAATGTGGTCTTTCACCAGGGAAATGGATAGGGTGAAAAAGACATCCATCAAAAATCTCCAAGCCTGGCCCACAAGCCTGTGTAGTCTGAATTTTTGTTATTAGCATGCTGAAGGGCCACAAGTTGAATAATTAACAAAGATTGGCCCAGACCAATGGAAACTCCAGAACCTTGCAGAACCCAATGCGGTCCATTAAACTGCAGCACGAAAGATGTATAATTAGGACCTATGGAAGCAAAGAGACCAGAGAGAATGAGCAGGTCCAACATGAGTCTGAGAGAGGTTCCTATAGGATAAGATAGAAAGAATGGGTGGCACACAATACGGAAGATACAAAGATACACAGTATTCCAAAATGAAAGATATGGGTCAGTGCAGTGGCTTATACCTGTTATCCCAGCACTTTGGGAGGCCAAGGTGGGTGGATTGCTTGAGCTCAGGAGTTTTAGAACAGCCTGGGCAACATGGTGAAACCCTGTCTCTTCAAAATAAATAAAAAATTAGCCAGGCATGGTGGCACATGCCTGTAGTCCCAGGTACTCAGGATGCTGAGGTGGGAAGATCACTTGAGCCCAGGAGGTTGAGGCTACAGTGAGCTGTGATAGCACCACTGCACACCAGCCTGGTGACAGAGCGAGACCTTATCTCAAAAAACAAAAATAAAAATCATCTAAAGAAATGTACTGGGGATAAAGAAAAGCATATCCATCACTAGATATACTATAGTCAAAGTATGGAACATGAAAGACTGAGAATCTTGAAAACAAAATGACCAGATATGATCCAGCAATTCCACTGCTGGGTATATGCCCAAAAGGAAATCAGTATGTTGGGTGGGGCGCCGTGCCTCACACCTACAATCGAAGCATTTTGGGAGGCCAAGGCGGGGGGATCACTGAAGGCCAAGAGTTCCAGACCAGCCTAGCCAACCTGGTGAAAACCTGTTTCTACTAACACTACAAAAATTAACTGGGCACAGTGGGGCATGGTGGTGCACAGTGGGCACGGGGGGCTGAGGCATGAGAATCGCTTGAACCCTGGAGGTGGAGGTTGCAGTGAGCCAAGATGGTGTCACTGCACTCTAGCCTGGCAACAGAGTGAGTCTCTATCTCCAAAAAGAAGAAAGAAATCAGTTTGCTGAAGAGATACGTGCACTCCATGTTCATCCAGCATGATTCACCATAGCCAAGATATGGAAACAACCTACGTGTCCATCAACAAATGAATGGATTTTTTTTTTTTGAGACGGAGTTTCGCTCTTGTTACCCAGGCTGGAGTGCAATGGTGTGATCTCAGCTCACCACAACTTTTGCCTACTGGGTTCAGGCAATTCTCCTGCCTCAGCCTCCTGAGTAGCTGGGATTACAGGCCTGTGCCACCATGCCCAGCTAATTTTTTGTATTTTTAGTAGAGACAGGGTTTCACCCTGTTGACCAGGCTGGTCTCGATCTCTTGACCTCGTGATCCACCTGCCTCGGCCTCCCAAAGTGCTGGGATTACAGGCATGAGCCACCACGCCCGACCATGAATGGACTTTTAAAATGTGACACATTTACACGATGGAATAATATCCAGGCTTAAATAAAAAGCTGGACATTCTGTCACTTTTGACAACCTGGATGAACTCAGAAGACATTATGTTAAATGAAATAAGCCAGGCTTGGCCGGACGCAGTGGTTCATGCCTGTAATCCCAGCACTTTGGGAAGCCGAGGCAGGCAGATCACTTTAGGTCAGGAGTTCAAGACCAGCCTGGCCAACATGGTGAAACCCCATCTCTCTAAAAATACAAAAATTCGCTGAGCATAGTGGCTGGTGCCTGTAATCCCAGCTACTCGGGAGGCTGAGGAAGGAGAATCACTTGAACCCCAGGGACAAAGTTTACAGTGAGCCAAGTTTGCGCCACTGCACTCCAGCCTGGGCGACAAAGCAAGACACCATCTCAAAAAAAGAAAAAAAAAAAAGCCAGGCACAGAGAGACAAATACCATATGATCTCACTTATATGTGGAATCTAAAAAAGTCAAGCTTATAGAAGTAGAGAATAGAAGGGGAGTTGCCAGATACTGGGTGGGGGTGGAGGGAGATTGGCAGGGAGAAGGGAGACATTGGTCAGTGAGTCTAAAGTTACAGTTAGGAAGAATAAGCTCCAGTGTTTCACTGCACATCAAGGACTATAGTTAATGCTGTATATTTTTAAATAGTGAACAAAATTTAAAATTTTTCCACTACAAAGGAATTATTTTTTTTTTAAAAAAAAGGAATAGCCTGACAAAGACAGGAAAAAAGAATATGCATATATTATACGTGTGTATATATATATATATATATATATTTGACACGATAGGCTAATTACCCAGATCTGATCATTTCCACAATGTATACAGGTATCCAAACATCACATTGTACCCCATAAATGTGTACAGTTATTATTTGTCAATTAAAGAAAACCAACTGGAAGTGAAAGAGATTGCTTACAAAGGAAGCTAGTCAGACCAGTGGCATACTATTCCTGAACCACCACAGATGCCTTAAGACAAGAGGAATAGTAATTTTAAAAAGCAACTGTAGGCTGGACATGGTGGCTCACACCTGTAATACTATTACTTTGGGAGGCCGAGGCGGGCAGATCACCTGAGGTCAGGAGTTCAAGACCAGCCTGGCTAACATGGTGAAACCCTATCTCTACTAAAAATACAAAAATTAACCAGGCATAGTGGCGCACTCCCGTAATAATCCTAGCTACTCCAGAGGCTGAAGCAGAAGAATCGCTTGAACCCAGGAGGTGGAGGTTGCAGTCAGCTGACATCGTCCTGCTGCACTCCAGCCTAGGTAACAGCAGATGAGACTCCGTCTCAAAAAAAAAAAAGGAACTGTTAAACTTGGAATTCTATTCCCAACTAAACATTCATTCACAGGTGAGGACAAAAAGAATATTTTAAAAATAAAGATCAGGAAAGAAATTAATGAAATGAAGAACAGAGAAAATCAAGAAAACAAGTTGGTTCTTTGAAAATACTAACAAAATGGGCAAACCTTTAGCTAGACTGACAGAGAAAAAAGACTCAAATTACTAAAGTCAGGAATGAAAGAGGGCACATTATTACGAACCTTAGAGGGAAGAAAAAAAAAGGTGCTATAAGGGAATACTATGAACAGTTGTTTGCCCAAAAATTAGACCACTTAGCTAAAATGGACAGATTTCTACAGCTTACTAAACCAGGTATTTTTCCTAGTCATCTTTTGTGTGTGAGTCAAAACCATCCGATGACAACAGAAATGAACAATCGAGGCCTCTAAAGCTGTTGTTCCCTTTCAGCTGACAATGGAAGGAGCTAGTCCTTGAGTCCTCTGACATGATTTTGGGTTGAATAGAACCTTCACATTCCTTTCAATCCTCTTAAATTTGTTAAGCCATGCCAAAACAGAGAATGCATTTTTTTCCAAGAAGGTACCAGAGAAATCTGATCACCAATCTCCGGACAGACTGTAAAAAAAGCTGGCCTAAGGCCAAACACAGTGGCTCACGTCTGTAATCCCAACACTTTGGGAGGCCAAGGCAGGCGGATCACCTGAGGTCTCAGGAGTTTGAGACCAGCCTGGTCAACATGGTGAAACCCCATCTCTCCTAAAAATATAAAAGTCAGCCAGGCATGGTGGTGTGCACCTGTAATCCCAGCTACTCAGGAGGCTGAGGCAGGAGAATCGTTTGAACCCAGGAGGTGGAGGTTGCAGTGAGCCGAGATCCTGCCATTGTCCCCCAGCCTGGGCAACACGAGTGAAACTCCGTTTCATAAAAAGAACAGCCGGCCTGAGACCTGGGGTGCAGAGGGATCTCACTCCGTCCACCTGATCAAGTTGCTTACCTTGTCACCACAAACTGCACAGAGGGCTTTCATCTGGAGTCCCCACCCACTCTGCACAATCAGGGCTGGAATCTCATTTCTCTGGCTTATTTCCCAAGGCTGTTCTATTCACCTCAGCAAAGGGAAATCTGTCTATGTATCTTTTGGCAGGTAGCTGTGGTGTCTTGTCAGAAGGGAAACAGTAGCAATGAAAATGTCAGACTTTTGTGCTAAGTTCCCTTAAATATTGCCCAACAATATTTTATTGAGCCAGCCCATTCATTCATCCAGCAAATATTTATTGAAACACTGTTATGTGCAAGATGTTACATTAGGAGATACAGGTATATCAGAAATCTCATGTAATCGAGGCAGATTAAGGTCTAATAAGGTTAGAGATTAAAGTGAAATAATTTTAAGGGAAAAAATATAAGTACCATAAACCATATAAAATTTTAATTCTGGGTTTCACAACCTAATAATGAAGTCAACTTAGTGGGTTTGCTACCACTTTTTTAAAAACTTGAACTATAACGAAGTATCATTCATTGCATTGCATATCTTATGGATATTTTGTCAAATTTTTGTTTGCTACATTATTTATACTGCAGTTGTAGTGTTAAATGTTTTTAATGTGGGTTACAGTCAAAAAATTTGAAAGGGTAGCTCAAACATGCTTCAGAAGAATCCAGAAGCTTGCAGACAAGAGGTGACTTTGAAGAGTTAGAATTTGGACAAGTTAAATTCTGCCATGTTGAATATAAAAGTTAAAAAAAAAAAGAATTTTGACAAGTGAAAATGGGTAATGAGAGGAAAAAGTGGAGAGCCGAGTCTGGGTGAGGTGGCTCACACCTGGATTCCCAGCACATTAGGAGGCTGAGGAGGGCAGATTATTTGAGCTCAGGAGTTCAAGACCAAGCCTGGCCAACATGGTGAACCCCCATCTCTAGTAAAAATAAAAAAGTTAGGCAGCGCGGCGGGCACCTGTAATCCCAGCTGCTCGGGAGGCTGAGGCAGGAGAATCACTCGAACCTGGGAGGGGGACGTTACAGTGAGCTGAGACTGTGTCACAGCACTCCAGCCTGGGCTCTAGAGTGAGAATCTCTCAAAAATTTTTTAAAAAGTGGAGAGCAGAGAGAACTGGGGCCTCCAAGCCTGGCAGGAGGAATGAGAGACTGAGAACTACCCAGCAACAAGGAAGGATTTAGGGGATTTAGGCTGGATACCTGAAGAATTTTGTGTGTGGGTAGATATGGGGAGTGAAGAGCTTTTGTTAATAATTAACTGTATTCCCTAATGGATTGCTGATAGCTTATCAGCTCTGCTTGCCCATGTGGACTTTGGCAGCTCAACCTTTGGTGTGGTTGAAAACAAGTGAGAACTCCATGATAGGCCCAGTGGTGGGGTGTCTGGTCCTGCCCCCTCTCTGCCGTGCAATCTCCTTGGAGGTTGTCTAGTTCTCCTGTGGGCAGTATTGACACCTTGCCTGGAAAAGCGATGGGACTGCTCTCTGACTTTGGTTTTAAGAGATTAACACTCCTGTAGGATAAGGGCTTCATACCTTCATAGCTCTGTGTGTTGGAAGCATGTTATTTCACTTTATTTCTGTGTGGGCTTACTCCTTTTTGGTGCTTCAATGAAAGGCGTGATGGGGACTGGCCCCTTTGTGACAGCCTACTACAGTGGGATGGGAGTCCCACAAGGATTACAGAATGTCTGGAAAGCACCGAGTTTAACCAAGAGCGTAATAGGGTTCTTACAAAGATGAAGGGGCTCTGAGGGAAATTCTGCAAGAGATATCCTTACTTTGAAATCACTTGGAAACAAATTAGAGGAATATCACTGCTGCCCCATAACCACTGCAGCACTGTAATTACAGGGTGAGGATAATTGAATTTTAGAAACGCCAGGGCCCAGCTAGTCTCTTCCAAAGTAACATGAACAATCTGGCCCACTCTGGCCTGGCGAAGAGGAAGCTGCTTAGTTCTTCTTGCCACCGGCTCCAGGGACTGTCTGCTTTCTTTCCTCCTTAGCACCGCCATCACGGGGGTCCTCCCTGCAAGACCTGCAGAGTGGGATGTTGCCCCTTCCCTGCGCAATTTCAGAGACAGCTAGTGCCGTCTGGGCACCAGTCACTGGGCTAGGAGCGGCACCGAGTATTAACTAGCGACAGTTGGGCTAGAAATCTCCTCCTTTAAGCCCCCCCGAGGCTCAGGTGACAGCTGGCTCAGCTAATAGAGGAAATAGTCCTGATGTGCCGCAGAACAGAACAATGGGAGTCGAATGGGTGGTTTATTTTCTCAAGAATTCTGCGTTTCCTAGGCCTGATATACATCTCAATGGGACTGTCCCACAGCGGAAGAGTCTCCTGGGACATTTTTCACCCCCAAAAGAACACTTCTCCCAACTTTGGGTTAGTGGGGTTCCTTAGGCGTCTGATCACTGTGGGAAGCGATGCAACATCAAGTCTGAAAAGTGAATATAATATGGTTTATTTGGAACTCAACCAGGGAATTTTGGTTCTTTTGGCTGGTAGAAGTATGGAGAAGAAACATTGTTTAAGGGCGCGTCCCCTTCTGGAGTACCTTTCCGAGCTGGAGAGGGAAGAGAAGCTTTCTGGGTGAACCAGCAGTGGTAAAATGCACATTCAAATCAAGTGGGCAGGACTCTCCTCCATGGGGTGCGGGGTGGAGGCCAGGCGGTGAGAGCTTTCCGCGCCCGGGGAGCAGGTCTTCCCGGGAGGTTTTCGGAAGCAGGAGGGGGCCCTCGGGAGTCACGGTCAGAGCTCGCGGCGGGGCTGGAGGACGGAGGGTGGGAGCGCCGACCACAGCCAGAGCCGCGAGGCGCAGGAGGACGCAGGCAGGCCAGGTCCCCGGCGCGCCGGCCCCACGTGGCAGTCCCGGGGCGAGCGGGGCGGGCCGGGGGCGGGCTGGAGGCGGGCCCGGCCGCTGACGCGCCGGGTATATAGCCGGGCATGCGCGCAGTGTCGGGGGGCCCGGACGCAGCGAGGGGGGTCGGCGCGGGTGTCTGCACGGACGAACGAGCTGAGCTGCTCTTCCTATCGCCGTCGGCCGCCCGGGGCCTTGCGGTGAGGCTGCGCAGGGCTGGGGCTGCCTGCGAGCCCCAGGTGAGGGCGGGGACGCGAGGGACCGCGGGATGTGCAGCGGCGGAGGAGCCGCGAGCCCCAGGCTGGGGCACCGGGTGGGGGCGGGGACATCGCTGCGCCGAGGACCCGGCACCACCCGCGCACGCCGGGACCCCCGGGTGGAGGCTGCACCTGGCCGCGGTGTCGCGATGGCGAGGGGTGAAGTCAAGGCGGGGTCCGTCCGCATGGAGGGCGCGGGATGCGAGAGCCGCAGAAGGGTGCCCAGAGCGTGGGTCGCCCCGCCGAAGGCTGAGCCGGGCTCCCGGAGCCCCCGCGCGGACAAGGACGCAGATCGCAGACAGTAGGTGACCAATCTGAGGGGCGGCTCCATGGGGCGCTGGGGTCTGGACTTTGCTTTCCAAGAGCTGCGTCCCCGGGCCCCCGCCAGTCCACCTCCTCCCAGAACATACATATCCCCAATCTTCCGGCTGAGCGAATCTCCAACCTGGCTTGCCCGCGTAGATGGCTTTCTGGCTATTTTTGGTCCTTAGTGACCAACTTTCGTGGTCGGGTTCAGGCTGCCCCCTCTTGGCGGGTGAGGAGGTGGGACAAAGTCACCATCCGAGCAGTTTCATCTCTGATCCTGAGGTCCAGTTGAGCCGGGAAAATTTCCTCAGCTCTGGACTGGGGGTTCACTTTTGAGGATCTGGTGCATGCCTAGGCCTGGGTTCCAAAGAGAGGCTTCTCGAAACACTTAAAGGGCCCGGCTGTACTGGAGGACTCCGGACACGATTTGGGCAGTGGCTGAGTGCTGTCTTGTGGCCTGAATGGAAGCATGGGGGTAGGAGCAGCTTTGACGTGACCTTTCTTCCTGGAGCAAGCCTGGTTTGGGTTTATGTCTTTAGTGGCTTTTCCTAGGAGCCCCAGGCCATTGGCAAGGCTGTGCCTCCTGCGGAGGAGGGGCCTGGGAGTTAGCTCTGCCCTCTGTCCCTTCTCTGCTCCTAACCTGCCCTGTGACCTTGGGCGGGTACTACGGTCAAACTAGGTCTTATCCACAGTATATATAATTCTGTAATCCTTACCTCTTGTAACACAAGCCCTAAATATGAAGAGGAACTTGTATCCTTGGTAAAGCCAGAGAAGGGATGTCCAGAATCCTAACTTAGCAGCTGGGATAAAAAGCCACATGTTCCTTTTCCGGGTGAAGGCTCAGAGAGATGAGCTTCCCATCTCCTGTGATCCTCTTCCTAGGGTTGGTTTGCGGGTAAGACTATAGGGCACCCGACAGTGGAGGGCAATCCTCTGCATACTCTCTCTTCCCAAAGGGCCAGGCCGAAAGCAAGTTCTTGCTTAATTTATCATTTGTGACTCATCTGGCCTCTGGGGCCTTGAGAGAGGGCAGTGCTAAGGGGGAGTTAAGATCCAGGTGTTGACTGACAGCTGGCCAGCCAGTGCAGAGGCTGGAGGAACCGGCAGACCTGAGGACTTGCGGAGGGGGCAGCTGCATCATCGGCCTTGTCATTTAGACCAGAGTAAGAACTATGGGCTCGGCTGGGCAAGGTGGCTATGCCTGTAATCCCAGCACTTTGGGAGGCCAAGGCGGGCGGATCACAAGGTCACTAGATCGAGACCATCCATGGTGAAATCCCGGCTCTACTAAAAATGCAAGAATTAGCTGAGGGTGGTGTAATCCCAGCTCTTCGGGAGGCTGAGGCAGGAGAATTGCTTGAACCCGGGAGGCGGAGGTTACAGTGAACCAAGATTGCGCCACTGCACTCCAGCCTGGTGACAGAGAGAGACTCCGTCTCAAAAAAAAAAAAAAATTATGGGCTCTGGGGACGCTTAGCACGTAGATGTACAGTGCCTGGTGTCCGGGTTCTGCAGTGATGGGTGCACGGAGATGGCCTGGCCACCACTCTTCCAGCGCAGACTCTTGGGGAGAAACAGCATCCACAGATGAAGAACAAGATAGCAACACAAGAGAGGCCTCTGTGCCCTGCACAATTCAGTTCAGAGAGCCTTCGCCCTCCTAGACATGGTTGTGCTCGTGGCGGAGGAATTCAGGGCTTTTGAGATAGGTGGGCCTCTGCTCAAATCCTGGCCCCGTCACTCTCCAGCAGTGAGAAGTTTGTTAATCTGTGTTCTCACTGGCTTGCGGGATGTCGTGATTTTGCCTGGAACATAGTACACGGCTTGTCATCATTCTCATCGTCATCATTTTTGTGGGGTGGAGTGGGTTATTTAGGGGACCCCGAGGCTGAGGGGTTGGGTTGTAGGAATGGTGTGAGACATAGGGTTGATTAATCTCTTCCTTGGCAAAATGGAGGTAATTTTTCTGCCCTTCTGGGAAGGCAGCTTTTCTGTGGCCTGCCAGGGGTTGTCCCACAGATCGACTGGGCAATGTTACCGAAAAGAAATTTTTTTCCACCTTTAGATCTGGGAGCTACTCTGATTTCTTCAGAGCAGAAATGCCTCTTCTCTGGGCTGATGGTAGCCAGGACAGAGTAGCAATGCCTGTGTGTGCCTGCATGGTGCGTGTGTGCTTGTGTGTGTGGGCACACTTGTGTGTGCGTGCGTAGGATACATGTCATTCACTGGACTGGTTGTTTTTAAACCCTACTTCCCTTCCTCCTCCTTCCTTACCTGCTCACACCCTGCACTATTCCAAGAGGAACCTCAATGCATGTCCAATATTTGCAGAATCGTGGGGTTTACACAGTAGTGCTGTGGATAGATTGTGTGTGCCTGGGAACCAGGACTTCCCTCTCCCCACTGTGCCAGAATAATAGCCTGCCCGCACCTGACCTGGCGAAGGTAATGCTTGGCCTTGTTGTTGAGCCCCAGAACCATCAAATGTTCTGGCTTTGGTGCACTTGGAGTCCCATCCCTTTATTTTACATTGAAAGAAATTGGATCCAGGTAGGTAAATTGGTGTTCCAGAGTCACGCGGTTGCCAGTAGCCAAGAGACTTGATGGAGAAGACCAAAGAAAGGTTCTATTTTTGATCCTAAATGTGATTATGAAATTGTTGACACCTCCAGGCTTTGCTTGGAAACTAGAAGGGCCGGACGCGGTGGCTCATGCCTATAATCCCAGCACTTTGGGAGGCTCAGGCTGGTGGATCACCTGAGGATGGGTGTTTGAGACTAACCTGACCAACATGGAGAAACCCCATCTCTACTAAAGATATAAAATTAGCTGGGCATGATGATGCATGCCTGTAATCCCAGCTACTTGGGAGGCTGAGGCAGGAGAATCGCTTGAACCTGGGAGGTGGAGGTTGCAGTGAGCCAAGGTCGCACCATTGCACTCCAGCCTGGGCAACAAGAGCTATACTCTGCCCCCCCCAAAAAAAGGAAACTAGAAGAGGAAGGGACCATTTGTCCCTGTGATTATTGAGGGAGGGGGTGTTAATTTATTCTGGATGAGTCTCTTTCTCTTTTCAGAGTCCCTGGAGACATGGGAGGATGAGGAGTGAGCGGGGAAGGGGCCTGCTGCTTAGCCCAGCTGGGACTCCCAGGATGTCTGCAGTGGGACTTCTCTGACCTGGAGGCTGGCGGGTTGGTGGAAAGCCGGGAGATAAGGAGTCCGGAGTCCACCCCCTCGACTGCCACCAGCCAAGGGCCTCATGCCAACCTAGGGGACAGGAGGGCAGACCCTGGGACACAGGGTAGGGTCACAAAGCCCCACTGTCTTGTCCCACGTGGGCATTAAGCCTTTCAGAGGGGGCCCCCATTTGGGTCTGGCAGAGGCAGAGTTGCAGAAGCTGGGAACCTCTGACCTGCACAAGAAGAGGCCAGGCAAGCCACAGAATAGCCCTGCCCAAGGGAGCCCAGAGTGCCCAGCCGTGGGAAACCAAATTCCCCACCTTGGCAACTGGAGATCTGGCTGCTGTTAGACCTCCTAACCTCCCTCTAGGGGCAGGCCCCGGAGAATCCTGGGACTTGGTGGAGTGAGAAGGTGACTGTCCTACCTTTATTACCTCTGAGTTCCTAATGGCTCTCTCAGGCAGGGCACTCAGTATTAGTAGTTAATAAAAAAATCAGATAAAAGTTGGGAATCTTAAAAAAAAAAAAAAAAAACACTACATGTCTTAAATCATTTATCTTTAAAACCTGTATGTATTTTTATTCACCAAAACTTTGATTTGGCGCCAAGGCCTTTTCTTTGAGTCTTTGGAGCCCTTATTTAGACTTAGAAATTGTTTCTATGTAAAAATCATACCTAAACGTATTACCTGTAATTTCCGATTTCCTTTATTAAATTTTTTTTCCCTTTGGGAGGCTGAGGTGGGTGGATCACGGGCTCAGGAGTTTGAGACTAGCCTGGCCAACATGGTGAAACCCCATCTCTACTAAAGATACAAAAAAAAATTAGCCGAACATGGTGGCACGCGCCTGTAATCCCAACTCTTTGGGAGGCTGAGGCAGGAGAATCGCTTGAACCCAAGAAGTGGAGGTTGCAGTGAGCCAAGATCGTGCCATTGCACTCTAGCCTCCCGAGTGAGACTCCGTCTCAAAAAAAAGAAAAAGTTTTTTTTAAATTTTCTTCTAGGCTCCATATTCACATGGTTAAAATATCAAAACGGTAAAAAAACAGCAAAACCTTGTCTTCCCCCAGCTTTTCAGTAAATGCTCCAAGGTAGCGTTTTAAACATTCAGCACCTTGCTTTTTTCACCTAGCAACTTTATTAAGATCTTTTCCATATCAGCACATAGAATGCCTTTAGCACTCTCTGTCATAGCTGTGTGGTATTCCATAGTATGGGGGAACCATCTTTTTTAACCAACACGCATATCACACTCCCCACTTATGACTGCAGAATATATCTGTGAAGTGGGATCCCTGGATAAAAGGTTAAATACCTCATACATCTGTTAATTCGCTTTTGTTAAATAAAAAAAGAAATCAAAGACGAGATGTTTGTAGAACATACTTAGTTTAATTTCAGCTTTTTATTTTCCCATTTGCAACCAGTCTTTCTCGATTAGTAATTCTCAAACTTTTTGATCCTAGGACCCCTTACATTGCCTTTTGTGTATGTGGCTATCTGTATAGTGTACTAAAAATTAAAACTGAGAAAAAAATCTTTTTTTCTGAAACATGGTCTCACTATGTTGCCGACACTAGTCTTGAACTCCTGGCTTTCAAGTGATCCTTCTGCCTCAGCATCAAAACTGAGAAATTTAAAAATAGGTATTTATTTACTTATAAAGCAAAAATAAGGCTATCACATGTTAGCATAAAAAATAGGTTTCATGAAAAATAACTGTTTTCCAAAATAGTCAAAAGAATGGCCTTGCTTTTATATTTTTAGAAAGTTCAGGATTTTAAAATAATTATTTATTGGATGATAATGAGAGAACATTATAATAGGCATAACTTAAATTTGCTGTTAAGAAGTCAGTTAAAAGTTGTGGGAACAAATCAAGCTAATCTGAGAACACATCTATATTATACCCTAAACTTCTACCGTAGAAATTTCTCAAAAACTCAAGATGACACAAGCACATGTCACATTTCATGTAGCTTCTGAAAAGTGAGAGTGAAAAGCTTTTAATGTCTGAATATTAGAATAAAAATAGTATTTTACCTCAGGGACCCCAGGTATCATAACGACAGTAATTTCAAAATTGCTGTTCTAGATCACTTGATTTACTTTTCTAAGAAATCACACATTTTCTTTGCATTTGTTTTTATTTTATTTTTTTTTTTGAGACAGTTTCACTCTTGCCCCGGCTGGAGTGCGATAGTGCCAATCTCCGCTTCTGCAACCTCCACCTCCTGGGTTCAAGTGATCCTCTTGCCTCTGCATTTATTTTATTTATTTATTTATGTAAGACAGAGTGTTCATTCTGGTTGCCCAGACTGGAGTGCAGTGGCACAATCTTGGCTCACTACAACCTCCACTCCCGGGTTTAAGCGATTCTCCGTCCTCAGCCTCCCAAGTAGCTGGATTACAGGCTCCCACCACCACGCCCAGCTAACTTTTTGGATTTAGTAGAAACAGGGTTTCTCCATGTTGGTCAGGCTGGTCTCAAACTCCCGACCTCAGGTGATCCACCCGCCTCGGCCTCCCAAAGTGCTGGAATTACAGGCATGAGCCAGCTCTCCCGACCTGCATTTATTTTTTTAAGGTTTTTTTTGTTTTTTCCTTTTTGTTTCTCCTAAGACAGTCTCTCTCTGTCACCCAGGCTGGAGTGCATTGGCATAATCTCAGCTCACTCTACGTCTCAAGTTCAAGCGATTCTCCTGCCTCAGCCTCTCAAGTAGCTGGAGTTACAGGCAAGCACCACCATGCCCAGCTCATTTTTTATATTTTTAGTAGACATGGGGTTTCTCCATGTTGGCCTGGCTGGTCTCAAACTCCTGACCTCAAGTGATATACTGGCCTTGGCCTCCCAAAGTGCTGGGATTAAAAATCTGAGCCACCATGCCTAGCCTTCAGTTGTTATGTAAATAAATCATAACCATTTAAATAAATAGAACCTGCATAAAGCTGGCTCTTGGCACTGGAACCGGCAATGGTGACAGCAGGTGGTGGGGTGGGGAGTTAGGGGAGGTTGGCCACCTGGTAAGGGGCTGTTGGCTGCAGGGAGGAACTGGAGATCTGGGGGCTGTGATCAGTGCTGTGGCAGTCAGCTAAGAGAGCTGCTAGGTATCATCTCCATTCCTGAGATGTTTGTGAAATGCGTGAGGAGCTGTGCACATGTGGAAAGTCAGATGCAGGCTGCGGCCTTCCTGAAGCTGCAGCAAGTGGAACAGAGAAGTACTTGATGAGGCCAGAGGAGGGAAGGCAGGAGCCGGCAGAGAAGGTTTCCTGGGGAGGAACTGAGCCACATCTTGAAAGCGAGGAAGGAAGAGGAGAGAGCAGGGTCCCGGTAAGGAAAGGTGTGTGAATGGTGGGATGGTGTGGCTGATAATAGGGAGCAGCAAGTGAGGTGGCTGGAAATGTAGGTTGGGTCCAGGAGTCTTGAATTGCCTGGGGGTCTAAGATACCAGTCTTCTCTTCGGACATGGAAGTGTTTCCATATCAAAGACTTAACTGCTCTGTACCAGCAGCCTTCTGTCTTGGGGTGCAGCCTGTCAGCCTGCTCTTTTTCTTTTTCAGGAGTGAGACAGGGTCTCACTCTGTCACCCAGGCTGGAGTGGAGTGGTGCGATCTTAGCTGACTGCAGCCTCCCTCTCCTGTGCTCAAGTGATTCTCCCACCTCAGTCTCCCAGGTAGCTGGGACTCCAGGCACAGGCCACCACACCCGGCTAATTTTTGTTAGTTTAGTAGACACAAGGTTTCACCTGTTGGCCAGGCTAGTCTCGAACTCCTGACCTCAAGTGACATGCCTACCTCGGCTTCCCAGAGTACTGGGATTACAGGTGTGAGTCACCGCGCCCGGCTTGGCCTGCTCTTATCTGGAGCAACTTCATTCCCTCACCAGGTACTTCCTCCAGCCTCCTGCCTCCTGCCTCCTGCCTCCTTCCTTAGCCCTCAGAAGCATGGAGCAGCCCCACTTCCGGCCTGAACATAGCCCTTAAAACTCTCTCCCAGAAACTAATGGACGCGATTAACTATATGACACAGAATTTCTCCAAACCATTGTTTGGTATTTTTGTCAACTGCATTTTCTTCTGTTGGTCAAAAGTGATGCTTGCATATTGTAAAGTGCAAGAAGTATTTGGGACAGGGGAGTCGATAATCCTGCTGCAGTCTCTGCTTACATATTGGCATAGTTCCTTACGATTGTTTTCTTTTTTTTTTTTGGTGGGGGAGATATAATTGGCTATCTACTCCCATCTTATCTTGACATCAAAATTTCTCCCTAGGCCAGGTGGGTGGATCATGAGATTAGGAGTTTGAGACCAACCTGGCCAAGATGGTGAAATCCAGTTTCTACTAAAAATACAAAAATTAGCTGGGAACAGTGGTGGGCACCGGTAATCCCAGCTTCTCAGGAGGCTGAGGCAGGAGAATCGCTTGAAGACGGGAGTCGGAGGTTGCAGTTGGCTGAGATCATGCCACTGCACTCCAGCCTGCGCGACACAGCAAGACTCCATCTAAAAAAAAAAAAAATTCTCCCCAAGCATTTAGTTTGTTTTATGGCTGTATCTTAGTTTGCTTAACCATTTCCTTTTATTTTGTAGTTTTATTTTGAACTAATTTTAGATGTACAGAAGAGTTGCAAAAATATAGCAGAATTCCTTTATATTTCTCACCCCAGATTATAATTATATAATCAGGAGGAGGAAGTCAACACTGGCAAAGCACTGTTAACTAAACTGCAGGCCTTATTTAAATGTCACCGGTGTTTTCACCAGTGTCCTTTGGCTGTTTCCTGGATCTGATCTGGGATCCCACACCGCCCTAGTCTGCTGCAATCTGGCAGCCTCTCCCTCTTTCCTTGTTGGAATGTTGGAACATAAATCGATGTTGCATCCTTTCACGGTATCCATCCTGATGCAGGTTTTTTATTTTGTTTTGTTTTTTTGAGATAGGGTCTCACTCTGTGCCCAGGCTGGAGAGCAGTGGTGCGATCTTGGCTCACTACAACTTCCACCTCCTGGGTTCAAGCGATTCTCCCACCTCAGCCTGCCAAAGTGTTGAGATTACAGGTGTGAGTCACTGCACCAGCTGTGCCATGTCCGAATATTTCCTTTTCTGTTTTTTTTTTTTTTTCTTTTTTTTTTTGAGACGGAGTTTTGCTCTTGTTAACCAGGCTGGAGGGCAATGGCGAAATCTCCGCTCACCACAACCTCTCCCTCCCAAGTCCAAGCGATTCTCCTGCCTTATCCTCCTGAGTATATCAGAGCAGGCAAGTGTATTAGTATGACACACACCCATTTATCATTTCACAATTCTTTTTTTTTTTTTTTTGTGAGACAGAATCTCGCTTTGTCACCAGGCTGGAATGCAGTGGCGCGATCTCGGCTCACTGCAACCTCCACCTCCCAGGTTCAAGCAATTCTCCTGCTTCAGCCTCCCGAGTAGCTGAGACTACAGGCACGCACCACCATGCCCAGCTAATTTTTGTATTTTTAGTAGAGACAGGGTTTCACTGTGTTGGCTAGGATGGTCCTGATCTCTTAACCTCATGATCCTCTCAGCTCGGCCTCCCAGTGTTCTGGGATTATAGGTGTGAGCCACTGCGCATGGCCCATTTCACAATTCCTTGGGCCAGAAGTCAGAGTACTGCATGACTGGCTTCTTTGCTGGGGGTTCTATAAGACTAAACTTAGGGTGTCAGCTGGGGTTTCAGGGCCTCTGCCAGGCTCAAATGGTTGTGGAAAATGCAGCTCCTTGTGGCTGTGAAACTGAGGTCCCTTGCCCCCTCACTCCTGTTTTTCAGCCAGGGGACACTCAGTTTCTAAAGGCCCCCATATTTCCTTTCCATGTGGTCCCCTCCATCCCCAGTGAGCCAGCCTCTTGCCCACATCGAGTCTTTCTCAGCTTCAACTCTTTTTGCCAAAAGGAGCCATCTCTTTTAAGGGCTCACCAGATTCGTTTTGGCCCACTTAGCGTAATTTCTTTGTCTTAGGTCAACTAAGTTCATTGGCAAATATCAGCAGACTCACTTTTGCCACACAATGTGCCGTGATCCCAGGAATGACATCCCATGTTTATGGTTCCTGCCTACACACAGTGGTGAGGGTCACTGGAGTCATCTTAGCGTTCTGCCAGCTACAGCTCAACATGATCAGGTGTTAATTCTAGCACCAAAGTATTTACCCATGGATCTGTGTCCCATGACTCCCCTGACAAGTTACCAGAAACTTAGTGGCTTAAAAATGACAGAAATGTATTCTCTCACAAGTCTGGAGGCCAGCAGTGTGAAATGCAGGTGTCGCCAGGACCATACTCCCTCTGACAGCTGTAGCGGAGAATGCTTCCTTCTTTTCCCAGCTTTTTGTGGTTCTTGGCATTCCTTGGCTTATGGCCACACCACTCCCATCTCTGCCTCTATCTTCACCTGGCCTTCCCCTCTTGGTGTGTGTCTCTGCATGTCCAAATCGCCCTCTTCTTTCTCTTATGAAGACATAGGGCTGGGTGCGTGGTTCATGCCTGTAATCCCAGCACTTTGGGAGGCTGAGGCAGGCAGATCACCTGAGGTCAGGAGTTAAATACCAGCCTGACCAACATGGAGAAACCCCATCTCTACTAAAAATACGAAATTAACTGGGCGTGGTGGCACATCCCTGTAATCCCAGTTACTCGGGAGGCTGAGGCAGGAGGAGGCTGAGGTTGCTTTGAGCTGAGATTGTGCCATTGCACTCTGGCCTGGGCAACAAGAGCAAAACTCTGTCTAAAAAAAAAAAAAAGACATAGGTCATTGGATTTAGGGCCCATCGTAAATCTAGGATAATTTCATCTTGACATCCTTAACTGATTTTATCTGCAAAATCTCTATTTCCAAATAAAGCCACTTTCTGAGATTTCAGGTAGACAGTTATTTGCAGGGGATAGTGATCAACCCACTAGATCCAGGGTGGGGGAAATGTCACTTAGTAAATTCTGGTCCACAGAGCTGCCAAAGAAAAGTTTTCTTTTAGACCTAGGAGAGAAGGCAGGCCTGGCTGCTGTGGAGGCTGGGGCCCAGCCTCAGGCTGTCCGCTTTCCTCATGGTGATACAGATCTGAAAACCAGGTGGGTGGAAGGCTGGCCTACAGGCCCTGTGTCCTTAGGTACTTTGCAGTACAGTCAGCTCTCAGTCTCTATGCCTGTGGGTTCAACCCCAGATGGAAACTATTGGAGAAAAGAAACAAAACTAACAATATAACGATTACAAAGAATACAAATAAACACCATATAGAAACTAGTTAGGTGGCAATTACATTATATTTGATGCTATGAGTAACTTAGAGATGGTTTAAAGTCTGTAGGGAGGAAGTACTAGGTTATGTGCAAACACTATGCCATTTTCCTTCAGGGACTTGAGCAACTGTAGATTTTGGTATCCTGGAGGCGGTGAGGGTGACTTGGAACCAATCCTCTGCTGATTTCAAGGGGTGATTGTACCAACAACTTGCCTCTGTACAGAGAGCTCTGGTTGAGTGTAGGATGGGCAGAGGACAGACTGTGGTACCCCTGTGACAGAGAGGGAAAACTGAGGGCAGAGAGTTTAATCGCAGAGTGTCATGCTTAGAAGGGACAGGAGCGTCTGGTCGAGCAATCTCGAAGTGTCAGGCCAGTTCCTTGGGCAGAGAGGGGCCGTGTCACTGGGTTAGGGACGCACGCACAGATGCGAGTCCAAGACTGGAATCTACTTAATACCTGCAAGTGAAGATCTTCAGAAAGGGGGCAGAAAGCATCCCCTTCCATCCCCACTTATCATCAGTAAGCCTCTCCATGCCTCCTTTTTTTAAGCCTCTGAGACAGGGTCTCACTCTCCCCCAGGCTGGAGTGCAGCGGCTCGATCATGGCTTACTGTGGCCTTGACCTCCCAGGCTCAAGTGATCCTCCTACTTCAGCCTTCCGAGTAGCTAGGACTACAGGCATATACCACCATGCCCAGCTAATTATTGTATTTTTAGTGGAGATAGGGTTTTGCCATGTTGCCCAGGCTAGTCTTAAACTCCTAGTCTCATGCAACCTGCCCCTCCTTCGGCCTCCCAAAGTGCTGGGATTACAGGAGTGAACCACCATGCCTGGTCTCTCAAATTTTTTTTTTTTTTTGAGATGGAGTTTCGCTCTTGTTACCCAGGCTGGCGTGCAATGGCGCGATCTCGGCTCACCACAACCTCTGCCTCCTGGGTTCAGGCAATTCTCCTGCCTCAGCCTCCTGAGTAGCTGGGATTACAGGCATGCGCCACCATGCCCAGCTAATTTTTTTTGTATTTTTAGTAGAGTCAGGGTTTCACCATATTGACCAGGATGGTCTCGATCTCTTGACCTCGTGATCCACCCACCTTGGCTTCCCAAAGTGCTGGGATTACAGGCGTGAGCCACCGCGCCCGACCAAATTTTTTTTTTTTTTTTAAGAGAGAATCTCGCTCTGTTGCCCAGGCTGGAGTACAGTGGCACGCTCTCAGCTCACCGCAACCTCTCCTGGGTTCAAGCAATTCTCCTACCTCAGCCTACCAAGTAGCTGGTACTATAGGTGTGTGCTGCTATGCCTGGCTACTTTTTGTATTTTTAGTAGAGATGGGGTTTCACTGTGCTGGCCAGGCTGGTTTCAAACTCCTAACCTCATGATCTGCCTGCCTTGGCTTCCCAAAGTGCTGGGATTACAGGTGTGAGCCACCACACCTGGCCCAAAATTTTTTAAATGCAAGAAAACACAGGTGTATATGCCTATACTTACATCGCAGGAGAGGATTTTCCAAGCATGTTGCTAAAAGCAGAAACTTTAAAAAGGAAAAGCATGGTATATTTGGCTTTACCTCTTTAAAAATTGTCTCAATAATGCCAGTTAACAAAAGTAGAAGGTAAACAACTAATTAGGAAGAATATTTGTGACATGTGACAAAAGGTTAATATTTTGCCATGTAATAAACCTATTTTAAAAAATGAATGTATCAGCAAAAACGGGCCAAGAAGGCCGGTTGTGGTGGCTTGTGTCTTTAATCCGAACACTTTGGGAGGCCGAGGTGGGCGGATCACCTGAGGTGAGGAGCTTGAGACCAGCCTGGCCAACATGATGAAACTTGACTCTTCTAAATATACAAAAATTAACGGGGTGTGGTGGCACGCGCCTGTAATCCCAGCTACTCTGGAGGCTGAGGCAGGAGAATCACATGAACCCAGGACGGGGAGGTTGCAGTGAGTCACGATCGTCCTACTGTACTCCAGCCTGGGCATCAGAGTGAGATTCTATCTTAAAAAAAGAAAAAAAAAAAGTGGGGGCAAAGAAGAGTAACCAGACAATTTGTAAAAGGAGAAGTGAGTAAACCTAAAACACTGATAATCAGAGAAACACAAATTAAAGGAATTAGAAAGATAGTAATTTCGACCTATCAGATTGTGAAGATGGAATATTTTAATACTTAGTGAGAATCCTATGAAATAGGCATGTAAACACAGGTAGTAGGAGCATGGAATTAGTTAACTGTTGGTCAGTGGTACAGACCTGTAGTCCCAGCTACTTGGACAGATGAGGCTGGGGAGGATTGCTTCAGTCTTGGAGTTGGAGACCAGCCTAGGCAACACAGCAAGACCCACCTCTACAAGAAAAAAATTAAAAATCGGCCAGGCGCGGTGACTCATGCCTATAATCCTAGTACTCTGGGAGGCTGAGGCGGGTGGATCACCTGGGGTTAGGAGTTCAAGACCAGCTTGGCCAACATAGTGAAATCCTGTCTCTACTAAAAATACAAAAATTAGCCAGGCGTGGTGGCACGTGCCTGTAATTCTAGCTACGAGGAGGTGGAGGCAGGAGAATCGCTTGAACCCAGGAATGGATTCAAGAATGCAATGAGCCGAGATAGATTGTACCACTGCACTTCAGTTTGGGCAACAGAATGAGACTCCATCTCAAAAAAAAAAAAAAAAAAAAAAACCGAAAAGAAAAATTAGCCCAGGCCTGGTGGCATGTGCCTGTAGTCCTAGCTACTTGTGAGGTGGGAAGATCCCTTGAGCCCAGGAGTTGAAGGCTGCAGGGAGCTGTGGTCGGAACACTGCACTCCAGCCTGTGCCCCAAAAGTGAGACTCTTACTCTATTTTTTTTAAAAAAAAGAACAAAACGTACAACCTTGAGGGTTTTGCTTTGCTTTTGTTTTGTTCCTTTTTGAGACAGTCTTACACTGCCACCCATGTTGGAAATGCAGTGTCGTGAGCTTGCCCCACCATGGCCTCTGCCTCCTGGGCTCATGCGATCCTCCTGCCTCAGCCTCTTCAATAGCTGGGACCACAGACGTATGCTACCATGCCCAGCTAATATTTTTTCATTTTTGGTAGAGACAGAGTTTCACGGTGTTGGCCAGGCTGGTCTCGAACTCCAGGGCTCAAGTCATCTGCCTGCATCAGCCTCCCAAAGTGTTGGGATTACAGGTGGGAGCCACCACGGCTGGCTGGTGGTGGTGTTTTTTTTTTTTTTAACCTGAAGATAGGGAGCCTTGTCCATGCAGGTCTTCTGCTGGCTTTGATGGAAAGCTGGGTATGGTATGAGCCAGAAACGACCACCAGGAGGTGGTCTTAATAAATATGTGTTAAAAGTTCCTAATACATATGTGTTAACTGTAACCCCTGAGGGCAGGGACTGCCTCCCAGCCAATTTGTCCCTGGAGCTTAGGATTCCTTTCATTCTTGGAAGATCCCTTCTGTCCCTTAAGTCTTTTTTTTGTTTCCTGCTGGGAAATAAGGAGCCAGCTCATCAGAAGCACCTCCTCCATCACACAGGGATTGCTGGGCTGCTGTCCTGGAGGGACCAGGAGGGGCCAAGCGGGTGGCAGACCTACACCAGCTGTATTCTTTCACTTATTTTACTGGAAACCCTGAAGGTTGTTTTTGTGTGGGAGCAAGTGGGGTGGGGTGGGGTGTGTATCTTGCTATTCGAGAGACCCCTGTAAGATTGAACAGTCTTCACTCTCTGTCCTTTCCTGGAAACCAGAGGGCCCTGGCCAGGCCCCAGGAACTGGGCGCTTGTTTTCTTAGAGCACAGTGTACTTGAGGCTTGGGGCCAGGTGGAGCCCTGCTAGCCTGCAGGGAGTCTGGCCCTGCTTTCCCTACCAGGAAGCAGAGAGGACAAGGCTTCCAGCCCTGGAATTCCTCCCTGCCTCTGCCCTTCTCTCCTGCTCACTGAGGACGCGTCCTGTGCCCTGTCATCCCAGACTCATGTGACACTGATTGGCGTATCTGTATTCCAGTTCCAATGCTGACAGTTTCTCCAGGACTGGCTATGTTCCATCTGATAGGCTGGGCAAGTTCTCAGGCCACCAGGTCCCTGGGTGGTTTCCAGGGGCAGCAAGCCACGCTGTTCCCATCTCCCTTCCCAGAAAGGTGCAAAAAGTACAAAGTCACCCACTCCCCCAGGCCCAGGCCTCTGACTAAGTGCCAGCTCTCAGAACAGAAATTCCACGTCCCAGTTCCTGTTCCTGGCTCCTCAGCCGCCCCCAACACCCAGCAGACGCTCTGCGGTGCCTCCCACGGCAGGGCCTTGACCATGGGTAAACTCTGGTGTGTGCCACAGCTCTGCTGGCAGCCCGTGGCTGTGGCCTTGGTTACACTGGCATCACTCCCTCTTGGCAGCACTCACGAGCCCCTCCCCCAGCATGTCAGGATGTGTGTGATGACAGCAAAACTCAAAATTTCCATGAGCCACTGAGAAATTCTAGAAACAGCCTGTACTTGTGGACTTTCCTTTTTCTTCCCCTGCTCCAGGGAAGAGGAGATGTTATTTTTGGTGAGATTATCACTGCTTGACCTTCTCAGGGATGTGGAAAGGGAGGCTGCTTGCCCTGGCTGGCCTCTCCCACTGCCTGCCTTTGTGTCACCCACCCCACCTCAATTTATGTTAAGAAATAATCCCTGGCTGGGCACTGTGGCTCACGCCTGTAATCCCAGTATTTTGAGAGGCCATGGTCAATGATCACTTAAGATCAGGAGTTTGAGACCAGCCTGACCAACAAGGTGAAACCCCATATCTATAAATTGGCCGGTCACGGTGGCTCAAGCCTGTAATCCCAGCACTTTGGGAGGCTGAGGCGGGTGGATCATGAGAGATCGAGACCATCCTGGTCAACATGGTAAAACCCCGTCTCTACTAAAAATACAAAAAATTAGTTGGGCACGGTGGTGCGTGCCTGTAATCCCAGCTACTCAGGAAGCTGAGGCAGGAGAATTGTCTGAACCCAGGAGGCGGAGGTTGCGGTGAGCCGAGATCGCGCCATTGCACTCCAGCCTGGGTAACAAGAGTGAAACTCTGTCTCAAAAAAAAAAAAAAAAACAAAAATTATCCCAGCGTGGTGGCAGGTGCTTGTAGTCCCAGCTACTCGGGAGGCTGAGACAGGAGAATTGCTTGAACCTGGGAGGCAGAGGTTGCAGTGAGTGGAGATCATGCCACTGCACCCCAGCATGGGCAACGGGAGTGAGACTCCATCTCATGTTTTATGTTTCTACTCCGGGCTGGCTTCTCTGGCTCTCTGAGATCTTCAGTTCTACTAAAGCGGCTGCAGGAGAGGGGGTCCCTGGCTGTCTCCCCAAGGTTGCTTTTAGTTCACGTGGTCATAAAGACTGAAGAACACTGAAGTGTGTGGCACCTCCTGAATGGGCAGTGGGAAAGTAACATGCCTTCAGTGGGCGTTCTTCGGGGAGGCACCACGTTCTATCCCGCCCTCCAGTCTCTGCCCTCCTGGAGCTGATAGTCTGGTTAGGAGGAGATGGATAATGAAAAAAGACTAATAGGCGTTAGGGGTTTGAGGCCTGGGAGTGGGCTTTCTTGTCCACGGTGGAGAGGTGACAGTTTAACTGAGACGTGTTATGAAGATCTAGGGGAAGAACATTCTAGGCAGAGGGAATAGCAGGTACCAAGGCTCTGAGGTCAGAATGAGCTTGATGTGGTAAAGGGACAGGAAGAAGGACCTGGGTGGCTGGAGCCCAGTGAGTGAGATGAGCCAGTTATATGGGCAGCAGGATGGGCAAAGGCCAGTTGACGCAGTGGTTTATAGACCAGGAAGAGGAGTTTAGATTTTATTCCCTGTGACTGGGTGCAGTGCCTCACACCTGTAATCCTAGCACTTTGGGAGGATGAGGTGGGGGGATTGTTTGAGGCCAGGAGTTCAAGAGCAGCCTGGGCAACATAGCGAGACCCGTCTTGAAAAAAGTTAAAAATAATTAGAATAAAAAAATTTGATTCCTTATATAATGGGAAGACATTGGAGGGATTGAAGCAAGGAAAGTGAGGAGATCTATTTGTACTTTAGAAGTATGACCCCCTTTTTTTTTTAAATGGAATTTTTTTGCTCTGTGGCCGATGCTGGAGTGCAGTGGCGCGATCTCGGCTCACTACAACCTCTGCTTCCTGGGTTCAAGCGATTCTCTTGCCTCAGCCTCCTGCATAGTTGGGATTACAGGCATGTGCCTCCATGCCGAGCTGATTTTTGTATTTTTAGTAGAGATAGGGTTTCTCCATGTTAGCCAGGCTGGTCTGGAACTTCTGACCTCAGGTGATTCACCTGTCTGGGCCTCCCAAAGTGCTAGGATTACAGGTGTGAGCCACCATGCCCAGCCCAGATGACTCGGATGACTCTTTCATTAAGCTGTAAACTTAAAATTTGGGCGCTTGATATGTGCATGTGCTCAACTTAAAAGAAGGGAGTGGGGGACTCTGGCAGAACCGAGCTGGAAGTCTAGTTAAGAGATTTTATTTTATTTCACCGTTTCCTCCCCTCAAATTCCATGTATTCCGTTCACTTTGCAAAGAAAACTTGGATGAGCTCTTGTCCTCGGGGAGTTTACAACGTAACTTTTCCTGGAGGGGGCCTTGAAGAATGAGTAGCATTCAAAAGGTGATTGTTGGCTGATTGTGGTGGCTCCCGCTTGTAATCTCAGCATTTTGCGGGCTGGGGCAGGAGGATCTCCGAGTCAAGGCGCGTAGGACCAGCCTGGGCAACAGAGTGAGACCCTGTCTCTACAAAACAATAAAAAAATTAGGCAGGCATGGTGGTGTGAACCTCTGGTCTCAGCTACTCACGAGGCTGAGGTGGGAGGATCGCTTGGGTCCGGGAGGTCAAGGCTGTAGTGAGCCGTGATCATGCCGCTGCACTCCAGCTTGGGTAACCGAGCGAGACCCTGTCTCAAAAAAAAAAACCAGGTGGTAATTATTAAAAACTTGGAATGTCCAGTTGGCGGTAAAGTCGTGTTGTAGTTCCCTCACCACGCTCTTGCTGATGGGCTTTTGGGTCAGCTCTGGGTTTTTGTTACTGTGACTCGTGGTGCCGTAAGATGTCCTCAGGGTTGAAAGTCACCCAGACAGGAGCCCTTCCACATTGCAAGCTAAAAGCAGAAACCCTTTCTTTGTGGCAGTCCGATTGCTCCCTGGGCTTGGCATGAGCTGGAAAGGGGACGCCTTTAAGTCTGGTTAGAATGTTGATCCCTTTTAATAGGCAGGCCAGCAGTTTGTAGCACGTGGGGAGTGAAAGGGCAAGTGGAAATACGTAAGTGGTTATGCTGTCAGGGAAGTCGCTTCTGTGCCGTCATATTACCTGGAAACTGCCACATACCTACTACCTTGAGGTTTTTAAATCTGAAGAGAGGGAGCCTTGTGTGAACGGCTCTTGGATCTTCCAGCCCTGATTGAGAGCTGGGTGTGATATGAGCCGGAAGCCTCTGGCCTGGAACCCATCTGTGCGTGTGCCCTAGACAGCGGCTCTGTGGAGCCCTGGGCCAGGCTCCTTCTGCTTCCTGTGCATCTCTGACAGGGGGCTCCTGCCCTTAATGTCTGGGCTGGAAATAATGCATCTGCATTGACGTCCCTATCTTAGCTATTCTGTCCTGTCTGGGGTGAGGGACAGGGCGTGTCTGTTTCTATATGTGTTTGCATGGTGAGTGTGTGCATGTACACATTTAACCCCACAGGACTGTTAGGAAACAACCAAAAAAGCCTAGACAGCTGGGCGCGGTAGCTCACGCCTGTAATCCCAGCACTTTGGGAGACCGAGGTGGGCGTATCACAAGGTCAGGAGTTCGAGACCAGCTTGGCCAATATGGTGAAACCCCATCTCTACTAAAAATATGAAAATTAGTGGTGGGGGGCACCTGTCGTCTCAGCTACTTGGGAGGTTGACGCAGGAGAATCGCTTGAACCCAGGAGGCAGAGATTGTAGCAAGCTGCAATCGAGTCATTGTACTCCAGCCTGGGCAACAGAGTGAGACTCCATCTCAAAAAAAAAAAGTTAGCCTAAAATGACACACCTTTTTAGGTGTGTCATTCTAGGACTGTATGATGATATTGAAACTAAGCAGGAGGTGAGACCTTTTCGTGGATGGGGATGGGACTGGTGCTGGAGGTTTGGGGTGGATCCAAGGTAGAGCTCAGTCCTGCAGTACACCTGTTTTCTTCCACCCAGGACCTTCACACCTTGTGGGACGCATGTGAACCACTGACATGAAGGGGACTTCCTAGTCCTGTGGCCAGGAGGGGTGTGGAGATAGGAAGGTGTAGGATGGAGGGGTGGAACTTGTCAGATGGAGCCCAAGGCCCAGGCAAGAGAGCAGTGGCCGGTAAGGGTGACGGTGGGCAGGAGACCAGTTGGAGAGACCCCTGACTCCCAGGCAGAGGGGCCATAGCACGGAGCTGGAGGGAGGGGAGTGTTGGGAGTTGTGCTTTGGGTGGGGAGGGGCGGTAATGAAAGGAGGGAGGGAAGAAGGTTCTGGAAGGGAGGGTCTGTGTGGCCAGGAGAGAACAGGGCCTGGAGTGTTTCTGTTCAGGAGCCTGGAATCCTACGAGATGCTCTGGGTTCGTGGTGAGCCCTACAGGGAGAAAGCAGAGGATGTGGGAAGGCCTTAGCTTCAGCAATGGGATGGTGGCTGCCAGTGACCGTGAGCCAGAAGAATGTGCTGTGTGGGAGGTTTGGACAGCCGGAGGGAAAATGGAGGAATTATGATTCATTTGTCTACCTTTCTCACCGAATTTGGAAATATGGGCTTTTCCTTTCTTTCTTTTTTTCGGTAACCCTCTTTCTCATGAGAATAGGGCTTCTTTATTAATTTGTTTTTATTAATAAGTATTTCTACTTACTGAGAAATCAAAAGTTCAAGATGCAGCCCCTGCCTTTTCTGCTGGTGCCCTGGTCGTGCCCTCTGGAGCAGTGATGACGCAGGTGCTGGATGCGAAGGGCCTTTCTTACCTGCGTTGGTTAAGAGAGCTGGAGTTGGAATGAGAAAGCTCGGCCTCTGTTTCTGAGAGTGGTGGCCCTCAGACTTCAATGTGCATCGTGGTCGCCTGAGCACTTATTAAAACCCAAATTGATGGCCAAACCGCGGAGTGTCTGATTTAGTTGGTCGTGGTGGGGAATGCTAAGTTTGCACTTCCAGCAAGTTCCCAGGTGATGGTGATGCTGTGTTCCAGCAACAGCACTTTGAGAACCTTTTCCTGGAGAAATTACCACACACAACTCCGCATCTCAACGCAGACTGGCATGGGCGGGTCTTAAGGAGGAATTGGGCTTCAGTGGGCTTGAGGGCGGGAGGTAGTGGTGCAGGAGAACACCAGGGAGGCCGGGTAGGCTGGAGGCAGGTGGTTTGGCTTCAGGCCCACCAGTGGGGCTGCCGCTGGGGCCTGGCTTCTGGGGGCCACTTGCTGCCCAGGGAATCCAAGCGTGCCTCGCTGCTTCAGCGAGGGTGCTTGTCCTGGGCCAGTGGATAGACGTGAGCAGGACACAGGCTACATGTTTGCCAAGGGCCCACCTCCCTCCCTGGGGTGGTGAGGTGGGGTGTGCACAAGCTTCTTGTGAGAGGCCCTTGGAGGCACATTTTGCCCAGGGTACTGCTGCTAGAGAGTTGGAGTTTACATTTATTAATACTTCTTTTACCACTCTGCTGTCGTTCTACAGTCCAGTGTCTTTTGGTTTCCATATCTGTTATGCCATGAATTCACAGGGAAGGGGTTCCAGCAGCTCAGGCCCCTACTGTTGGTCCTCACGGTGCCCTGCTCTGGGTGGGCCAGGCTGGCCCTTCGGTTGAACACTCTTTCCTTCTTTTTTTCTTACACTTCCTTTTTTTGGGGGGAAGGACGGAGTTTCACTCTTGTTGCCCAGGCTGGAGTGCAATGGCGCGATCTCGGTTCACCACAACCTCCACCTCCCGGGTTCAAGCAGTTCTCCTGCCTCAGCCTTCCCAGTAGCTGGGATTACAGGCGTGCGCCACCACACCCAGCGAATTTTGTATTTTCGATAGAGATGGGGTTTCTCCATGTTGATTATGCTGGTCGTGAACTCCTAACCTCATGTAATCCACCTGCCTCAGCCTCCCAAAGTGCTGGGATTACAGATGTGAGTCACCGTGCCCGGCTAGGGCTTCCTTCTTTTTCTGGTCATTTTCCTGCATGTGTTCCAGAAAGCAGTCTCGGCTCTTAGAGTGCTCTCTGTGCTCAGCACGCACATTCATTCTCTTGGCCAGAATCTTGCCCTTAACTTGTTTGTTTACGGCAATGCCGACAGCACGCTGGGGAACGCTGCAGATGTTTTTGCCATAGTAACATTGGTGGGTTATTCCTTTTGTAAACAGTAGCCATTCCCTTGATGTCTAATGCCTTCAGTATCCCCTTAATAGATTCCTATGTATGTGGTCAAAGGAACAATTCCATGTTTTCTTTCTTTTTGACAGTAGAACGTGCTGCAATAACAACTCCGTGGTTTTTCTTTGGAGAGAGAGTCTCATCTGTTGCCCAGGCTGGAGTGCAGTGGCGCAATCTCGGCTCACCGCAACCTCCACCTCCTGGGTTCAAGTGAATCTCCTGCCTTAGCCTCCTGAGTAGCTGGGACTACAGGCGTGCGCTGCCACACCTGGCTAATTTTTGTACTTTCAGAAGAGACAGGGTTTTTCCGTGGTGGGCAGGCTAGTCTTGAGCTCCTGGCCTCAAGTGATCTGGCCACCTTGGCCTCCCAAAGTGCTGGAAATACAGGCACAGGCCACCGTGCCCAGCCGACAACTCTGTTTTCTAGAAGGCCTGGAGAACATCTCTCAGGCACCTCTCCTCTTTCCCTTTGTGTTCATCATTTGGGCAAATCGCTGGAAGATGGTGGTTCTAGCTGAAAGGCTTTTGTACATTTTTTACTTTTTTTTTCTTAGCAGACATGGTCTTGCTCTGTTGGCGCTGGCTGGAGTGCAGAGGCACAATCATAGCTTGTTGTAGCCTCAAACTCCTGGGTTCAAGCAATCCTCCCACCTGAGCCCCTCAGACTGTCAGGATGACAGGGGCGAGCCACCACATCCAGGCCTTGAACCAGCCTTAAGTGTGTAACAGCCCTGCAGAGAGAGCCCAGACGCTTTCTTCTGGAAGGTAGACTGTGGGCCATGCGTTTTCCTGGTGTGGCTCATGGCAGGGACAGTGTGATTCTGGAGCAGGTGGTTTTGTGTGCCATAGCTGCCTGGTGGCAGCCCAGCTCTGCAACTTGATCTTTGCAAATAGCTCTTGGGAGCTCAGGAGCTACTTGAGTCTTTTTAATTCAGCTCTTCCAAGGAGTCTCTAGGCCTTTTAATATCCTGTACAAAATCCCTTTCTGCTGAAATTGCCTAACTGCCCCTGATCTATACATTCCCCTTGTCATCATCGTTCAGGTTAGGTTCCTAGTTGACTTGTTTGCTTTCCCTGCTGCGTTGAGGGCAGGTATGAGGTCCTTTGCATCCCCAGTACCCAGCACGACTTCAGGTACATAATTGGTAAACAGTGAGTATTTGTTGAATGGATAAACTCTTGGAGTGAGTTTTTAAAGCCAGTACATGGTAATGAGCTAGCTTTTAGTTCAATTAATATAAATGAAATTCAAGGTCAGGGATTGTTTCTTCTAGGCAAGTGTGCAATAGCTGGTCGCGACAGCTGGCTTCAGATGATCTGGGTTAGAGTTGGTCTGTGGCCCAGGAGGAAGGTGGTTCTGAGCTCCCTGGTGTTTACCAGGCTGCAGGGGCAATGCAGGCAGACTTCAGTCAGCAGGGAGGCGAAAATTCTCTGCCGTTAGCCCCGTACGTGCCCAGCACTATGCCAGGCACTGCTGTAGCCAGGGAGGAGAGGAGGACATAGAAGAAATGGAGAGGATGCATTTCAGGAAGTTATCTTCAAGGAATACAAATCTAGCTGGGGGGGCTCCCTGGAAGAAAAGGTAATGAGGAGTCTTAATAGCCAAAGAAAAGGCTGGAAAAGTGATCCAAGACGGCTTCCTGGAAGGGGAGGTAACTGAGCAGAAGCAGAATTCAGGACTAAGTGAAGGGGTTATCCTGAGAAGTCAGAAGATAGGGAACTAGGAAGGCACTGGCCCCGGTGCTATGCCACGCAGCCTTTAAGGTCTGACTTGGTCACAGTCCCTCTGCAAGCTCGTTGCTTTCACAGTTTAATTGGCCAGATACACTTGGGAAGTTACTGGCAGGTCCCAACGTTGAACCCGGGGTGTGTGACACGTCATGTGGTCCAACGATTTGGCCACTCGATCATGTTTTCTATTTATTTATCTGATCCCGAATAGCAAGCTGGAAGTTCTGCTTCATGGGAGTGATATAAGTGATGGAAGTGAGAACTGTGTTTCTTAAGCCGCATGTCCGGCCCATGGTCTGACAGGCGGGAGTGATCTTGGACAGCAGGGAGAATTTTGCAACTGTCTGGGAAATGTTGATGGGTGAATGATGAGAAGTGAGGTGACTCTGGCCCTGGCCTCGGGTGGGGAAAACACCGGCTGGCCACTGCGGGCCTTTCCCCGGTCCCTGCCCACCTGACTCAGTTGCTTTGGGAAGTCCCCTTTGCTCTGGCTCCAGCCGAGCCTGGCAAATGTGCTCCCTCCCTCCCTCTCTCCTCCTGGCTCCAGTGCCTGGGCCTGCCTGTCATTACACTCACTCTGCGCTCAGCGTGGGGCTAAATAAGCCATTCCCTGTCTGTCTGTGCTGCCTGCCTGGGGCCGTGACCACCCGTCTCTGCCTCATAACCTCCTCCCACAAGCGCTGGCACACACAATGGGGGCTCAGTAAATATTAGTTGGTGAACAGCAGGCTCAGGGTTCTATATTTGTTCTCTGCTTCTGGGTCACCACTGAGTTTCTCTTTTTTATTATTATTTTTCTTAGTTTTCCCATCCTGTGCTTCCCAGCAGAGCGAAGTTTCACAGGGAGAGTGAGTGGGCTCTGCTGGCCACCCTCCTGCACTGTCTGGAAATTTCCCACCCTGGGTGGGCTTTGACTGTGCCGAGGCTTGAGGCGAAGTTCCTGGGAGCCGGAGCTGGAAGAGGACAACGCATCCTTTTAGGGTATGGAGGAGAGCGGTAGGTGGGAGGGCTGGAGGAGGCAGGGGAAGAATGAGCCGATTAAGCTCCTGGGTAGGGCCCAGTGAGGCTTGGCTTTCCAGCTGTGAGACTTGCTGTTTGCTGGAGTGAAGGTGTCAGCCTAGGTCAGCTTGTCTGAGGGGAGAGTGGCTTCTCAGATGGTGTTCCTTGGGTGAGTGGGGAGGGCCATGGGCTGGGTGGTTTTTCTCAGAGCTCTTTCTACCCTCGGAGAAGCCTGCAGGACGGAATTCACTTGATGACCAAGCTGCCAGACGGTTGGTTTTCTGCTTTCGTAAACTGGGACTTACACAGACGGTTGTATCATTGTTAGTTTGACCAGGAATAGCGAGAGTGTATTCATCAAGCATTTGTAGAACATCTGGCAGTTTCTATAGCCAATGTTTTTTTTTAGTTGATTGATGTTATTTTGATGATTTTTTGAGACAAGGTCTTGCTCTGTTGCCCAGGCTGGCGTGTAATGGCACAGTCAAAGCTGACTGCAGCCTCAAACTCCTGGACTCAAGCAGTCCTCCCACCTCAGCCCCCTGAGCTGGGACTACAGGCATGCACTACAATAGCCAGCTAATTAAATTTATTTTTCTCTTGTAGAGATGGTGTCACTATGTTGACCAAGCTGGTCTTGAACTCCTGGCCTCAAGCAATCCTCTTGCTTCAGCCTCCCAAAGTGCTGGGTTTACAGGTGTGAGCCATCACAACTGGTCTGTAGTCAGATGTGTTAATGATGGCTTCCATGGGTTCTAGCTTTTGTGCCATACTTAGAAAGTTGTGCCTAACTCCTTAATTACAAAAATAATCACCCATTATATTATGGTACTCCTACCACCAACTGGTGGGTTCAATGGGTTGAAATACAAAAAACCCCAAAACACTCCAGATCCTACCAACCCAGAAATAGCCATCAGTAATATTAGGTGAACGCTACTCCAGGTATTCTTCCAGGCACAGTGGCTCACGCCTGTAATTCCAGCACTTTGGGAGGCCAAGGTGAATGGATCGCCCAAGTTTGGGTTTGAGACCAGCCTGGCCAACATAGTAAAACCCTGTCTCTACTAAAAATATAAAAAATTAGTTGGGTGTTGTGGTGCATGCCTGTCATCCCAGCTACTCAGGAGGCTGAGGCAGAAGAATCACTTGAACCTGGGAGGTGGAGGTTGCAGTGAGTCGAGATCACACCATTGCACTCCAACCTGGGCAACAAGAATGAAACTCTGTCTTAAAAAAAAAAAAAGTATTAAAATTTCACTGAATGTGACAGAAGAAAGAGAAGCTGTAGTAAAATTAAAGGAATTAGCAAGCTTTAAATAAATATGTTTTTTACAACTGAGATAATTTCCCAAAAGACTCCAGTAAGGTCAATAGCTTGTGAAACAGATCTATATTTTTTCCATTTCAGATAGTAACTATTGACTCTTGACTATGAAAACTGAGGACAGAATTCTCATGTTTTTTTCTCATGTCTCTTTTCCCCCATATCCCGATTGTGTTGATTATATTATTGTCCACTTTTATGACATTTAGATTGTGTCCTGTGACCATAATCTCTGGAATGATTTTTTGTTGTTGTCAGGGTCTTACTCTGCCACCCGGGCTGGAGTGCAGTGGCGTGATCTCCGCTCACTGCAACCTCCGCCTCGCGGGTTCAAGCGATTCTCCTGCCTCAGCCTCCTGAGTAGCTGGGCTTACAGATATGCATCACCACACCTTGCTGATTTTTGCATTTTTTATAGAGACGGGGTTTCACCACGTTGCTTAGGCTGGTCTCAAACTCCTGGGCTCAAGCAGTTCACCTGCCTTGGCCTTCCAGAGTGCTGAGATTGCAGGTGTGAGGCACCACCCATAGCCTGGCAATGATTTTTTGTTATTTCTTATCAGAAGGGTTTTAATGCTCACTATCAGTCCTCTTTTGATGCTTTCTGCATTCCTAAGCTGTCTGTATTTCCATTTCTGTATTAATTACATGCATTTCATTGTTAAGTCACGTTTCTTCCCTAGGAAGGGGACCATATTTTCTGACCTCTTTCCTACCCAAGAATTTCTGCCTATTGTCTTTACCAAATTGTACGATGTGTTGGCTGGGGATAGTATTCTTGGCTCATAGTTTCTTTTGTTCAGGATTGTGATGTTCTGACAGTCTTATATTCTCTTCTGACACTGAAAGACAGTCAAAGGGAAAGAAGAAGGCAGTCTGAATTTTTTCCTGTTTAAGAGAAGTTTTAGTGTGTTTCTCAGTTTTCCCTTTCTTTCTTTCTCTCTTTCTCTCTCTCTCTCTTTCTCTCTTTCTATCTTTCTCTCTCTCTCTCTCTCTATTTTTCTTTTTTTTTTGTTTGAGACAGTCTCACTCTGTCGCCAGGCTGGAGTGCAATGCCACAATCTTGGCTCGCTGCAACCTGCGCCTTTCAGATTGAAGTGATTCCCCTGCCTCAGCCTCCCAAATAGCTGGAACTACAGGCTTGCACAGTTCGAGACCAGCTTGGCCAGCATGGTGAAACCCTGTCTCTACCAAAAATATAAAAATTAGCTGGTTGTGATGGCGCATGCCTGTAATCCCAGCTACTCAGGAGGCTGAGGCAAGGAGAATCACTTGAACCTGGGAGATGGAGGTTGCAGTGAGCTGAGATTATGCTACTCCACTCCAACCTGGGCAACAGAGCAAGACTCCATCTCAATTGGAAAAAAAAAAAAAAAAAAAAAAAAAAGGCCGGGCACAGTGGCTCAAGCCTGTAATCCCAGCACTTTGAGAGGCCGAGATGGGTGGATCATGAGGTCAGGAATTCCAAGACCAGCCTGGCCACGATGCTGAAACCTCATCTCTACTAAAAATACAAAAATAAGTTGGGCATGGTGGCACATGCCTGTAATCCCAGGTACTCGGGAGGCTGAGGCAGGAGAATTGCTTGAACCTGGGCAGCAGAGGTTGCAGTGAGCTGAGATCGTGCCACTGCACTCCAGCCTGGGCGACAGAGCAAGAGTCTCAAAAAAAAAAAAAAAAGAGAGAGAGAGAGAGAAAGAAAGAAAATACTCACTGGAATTTGGAATTGGATCTGTCCCCCATTCAGAATGTGGCCCTAGAGCCCTTATTTCCTTCCACGGGAGTCAGCCCATTGTTTTCGGTCCAGGTGCACCCTTTTTTTTGCTTTTCCCCAGTAGCTTTTCCTCCTACTCCTCAATTGAAAAGGAAAAGGACTTCCTCTTGCACATTTGGGGATGGGAGTGAGAGTTCTGGTTCTGCTCTTGTCATTTGGGTTGCCAGGGCTGGGCCGGGAATAGAATATGAGCCATGCGTGGCGCCTCCTTCATTTTTCCCTTGCCTCTGGTTTTGAAGTTAATGTATCTCAGATTAGATCTGTTTCCTTGTTTGGTTGCTGTTGGTGAATTTTTTTTTTCTTTAAAAATTTATTCTCATTTTGTTAATTGTCAGGGGAGGGAAAATTATGCTCCCATTTCAGTTTTTCATCTTAGGTCTTTATGTAGTGTTTCAATCCACTTTCTCTTTTATATGCTCATTAAACTCTGTACCTTTATTCTGCTCTTTTCATACTAAGGATATGAGTTCATTGTAACAATATGTTGCTTGCAGTCCCACGGAAAATTGGGCTTCAGATACACGTCAGTAGGCCTTGCATTGCCAGGCAGCGCTTCCAGGGCCGCTAGCACCCGCAGTCCGCAAGACAAGCAGCTCTGGATTTTTTTTATTCCTTGAGACCTCCGCCTTCCACCCAGGGGCCTGGCTTTGTCCTTTGTCTGCAACTTGTCAGGGTTTTTCCCTAAGCCTGGGCTCCAGGGGTCTTTTGCTATTGTGTGATGTACAGAGAACTCACCCTGAGCCGCTGGTATCTGCTAGCCCGGTATCTGCTAGCTGGAGATACACTCCTATCAGGCTGAGCGGTCGCAGCCCTCGAGTGGGGCAGAGATGGAAGAGTGGAGAAAGCCCCCTGCTGGAAGGGCTGATACAGCTTTGAGCTGTTTCCTGGGAGAGAACCCCAAGGGAGTGGTGGGAGCTGGCTTTGTAGTTACCAACTTCCGGACGCTTATAAGCCGGGTGATGGGCAGAGACCGTGGGTACCTCAGACCCGTTTCTCTGTTCCTGAGGAACATGTGAGACCCAGACGGTTCATTCAACATCCTTTGAGAAGACAGTAGGGGGAAGGCTTAGGATGATTCACTGATGCTAGTCTGTGGTGGAACCAAGAGCTCTGGGGAACATAATTTCTTTCTTTTTTTTTTTTTGAGATGGAGTCTCGCTCTGTCACCCAGGCTGGAGTGCAATGGCACGATCTCTGGTCACTGCAACCTCTGCCTCCCAAGTTCAAGTGATTCTCCTGCCTCAGCCTCCCAAGTAGCTGGGATTACAGGCATGTGCCACCATGCCTGGCTATTTTTGTATTTTTAGTAGAGACAGGGTTTCTCCATGTTGGTCAGGCTGGTCTTGAACTGCTGATCTCAGGTGATCTGCTCGCCATGGCCTCCCAAAGTGCTGGGATTACTGGTGGGAACCACCGTGCCTGGCCAGGGAACATAATTTCTATCAGTGTGGCTTCTACTTGGCCTCCCCCTCCACTCCCTCACCCAACCTTTGCAACCCTGTGGTCTTCCTTTGTGTAGACCATCAGCCTTCTCATAATTTTAAGTAAAGTGCTTCATAAAACCCCAGTTTAGACTGCCTTCAAACCCTCCGCCACCCCAGACCCGACAGCTGACTCTGACCCCCTAGTTAAGAGTCCCACCCTGGCAATGTCCTGTGTACCCACACGGCCTGTGCTTGGCAGGCACAGTGTGCACGAGGGGCAGGGGGCAGACACACAACTTCTTGGCTTCAGAAATGGTCTGAGTTGGGCAAGTTTGGAGCATGTGAGCTTAGTTTTCATGTTTTGTTTGTGCGCCCAGGATCTGAGAGCGGGAGTGGTGGGCTCCCTGGCCAGTGTGGGGCGGGTGGGGCGGGTGCGGGGGGTGGTCAGGAAGGGGAGGGGATGAGTGGATGCCCATTTGCTCGGAGGCCCTGCTGGTTTTTGCTGCCTGTTCTTATATCTGTGCCCAGCCTCTAGAGCCAGTGTCACGGAAGTGAATGTTTGTTCCTCTCGGAGCGGGGAGGTGGGCATAGAAAACAGTGCATCATGCTGAAGATCACAGGAGCATCTGTGCGGGACAGAAGTGCCGCTTCTAAGTGGAGCTGCTTCTGCACCAAGTGAAGGGTGACGGACAGTAGGTGGAATTCCAGTCGGGGCCTCCGGATAGTAAGGCAACTTCTGAGCTTCCACAGAGGAAGGTTCCAGAACAGGCGTTTCTTGCTTTCTCCTGTGTCTCCCTCCCACCTCTCCCGGGGTTGGGTCTGGCGCCTTAGCCAGAGAAGGAGGGCACTAAAATAATTTTACTTCTTTGACCCTGAGGCAGAGAGACTCCAGCAGGAAGAGCTAGCCCGGGGGCACTCCCAGGCCACAGCACACTTTGTCTCCTTCCCACTGTCTTCCCTGAAAGGTGTCCTTTCTTACTCGAGGGCAGCTGGCCCAGCTCCCTAGGGGGACTGGAGTGGCTCTCCTGGGGCCACACGTGGCATGGAACCTAGTGCAGCTTCCTCTCGCAGCTGGGGCCACACACATGGCCCCTGCACCCCTATCCGACGGCATCAGCAGCTGTGTGTTTCCCTCTTCTTTCCTTCCTAATACCCTTTACAAACATTTTCCCTGCTAAGAATAACTTGCAGCTAGAAGAAAACAAAACTCCACTGGAGCAGAAAACTCCCCTTTCATGCCTGCCAAAAGGTCAGGGTCGCTTGGATTTGGAGTGTCACTCACAGCTTCTAGATCCTCCCCAACCCTTGGGGGTGAGTCCATGTCTCAAGTGCTGGGCCAGGCAGGAGGGCTCTGTTGGCTGAACTTGCACATCCCATGGGGACAGGTCTAGACCTGAGCCTGGTTGCTGTCTTGTGGGTGTCTGATGCCCAGTTTGTGCATGTCCTGGAGGAAAGAACAGCTGTGCCGCGGGGAAGAAAAGGTCACCTGGGAGAAGCAAAGGTGGCCCTGTGGGCTCATTCTTCCAATGGTACAGCCCGAAGGTGCCTCTTCCCTAGCACTCCAGGCTGTCATGGCAGCCACCTGGGGTGTCACAGGGTCACTGGGTCAGGGAAAAGCAAATGCTTCATACATGCTCAGCTCGGCCAGGTGAGTGGTGCACACCTGTAATTCCAGCACTTTGGGAGGCCAAGGTGGGCAGATCACAAGGTCACCAGATCGAGACCTTCCTGGCCAACATGGTGAAATTCCATCTCTACTAAAAATACAAAAATTAGCCGGGCATGGTGGTGCGCACCTGTATTCCCAGCTATTCAGTGGTGGGGGCTGAGGCAGGAGAATCACTTGAACCTGGGAGGCAGAGGTTGCAGTGAGCTGAGATCGCGCCACTGCACTCCAGCCTGGGCACCAGCTGAGACTCCATCTCAAAAAAACAAAAATAAAAAGAAGGTCATCTCTAGGTGAATGCCGGCCAGGTAAAGTTGCTAAAATCACCCTAAGTTTACCACACCTGAAGTCTTTTGGGGTTTGTTTGCTCCGTGGTTCGAAGTTACCACAGATAAATTTGAGAAATGCAGCTGAGGTGGGAACATCGGTTGGTTTATCTTGTTGAAATGGCCCTAGAGGAGGAACAGTGTGACACAGTCTGTCCTCTAAAGGGACCCTGGGGCTATCTCCTCATAGCATTGCAGGGCGTTATAAGCCAAGGTTTGGATGCTTTGGGGGCTGTTAGACATCAGGAAAGATCCGCACAGAGGGAGACATGCAGGACTTTGTGGATCTCTGTGGGATCCAGGACGTGTATTTTCATGTCTTCATGAAGAGGGCATGGTGGCTAAGAAAGCACTGAATTTAACATCACTCAGACCAGGCTTCGATTTACAAGGCAGTTCCACTTCTGGCTTTGCTGCTTGCTTCTGTGGGTCACGTTTCCTAATCTCTGAACCCCAGTGTCCTTGTCTGTTACATGGGTAAGTTTCCCAGCTTCTGTTAAAGGAACGGGGGATGTCAAGCACTTAAGCAAGGTCTGTGCTTGGTAACACTAGCTGCTTCCATCATTTCATTGCCTTTCTGTTCTAAATGCAGGCAGACCTCCCCCTTGTTTGGACAGCATACCTCATGCCATTGACAGTTCCGTCTGCTCTGATGGATAACCACTTTCTTTGTACAATAGGGTTTTAGTCATTTTTTGCCTAAGATCCACCCTGCTCACCACAGTTTAACATTTGTCTCTTGGTGGAGATTTGAGAGTTGTGAATCTCAGAGTAGCAAGCACTTTTGAAACCACCTTGTGGCTGGTGCCCAATCCGTCTCTGTAGACTCAAAAGTATATATTCCACTGAAGAGCAGTATTTTATGTCCCCAGATTCTGTGCATGCCCCATACGTGGATCCTAAAGCATGTAATGTCCCTGCTTGCTTGCTTCTGTGGGTCACAGTAGGGGACTTATGTGACATGTGTACCCCGGGCCTGGAGTTAAGATACTTTACTTGGCCACAGGATATTCCTGACCGTTTCATTAGCAGCCTAATGTTTGGGCTGAGAGAGTCAGAATTGGGGGAACCCTGGTGATTATAAGTCTTATAATTATTGTAGCTAAATGTTACTGAGTGCTTTCTATATGGTTCAGGTACTTGGCAGGGGCCGTGCCATAGTTTATGCTGTTAGATCCTCACAGTAATCTAATGAGGTGGATACCAGTTTTACAGATGATACAACAAAGGGTAGAGGGAAGCCAGGTGCTTGCCCGTAGTGACTTGGAAGCAGCTGTGCAGAAATTCAAGCCAGGTTTTTCTGACACTGAAGGCTATGGTAAACGGCAGCGCTGCTTTGAGTGACTGTAGAATGTTGACTCTAGTGAAAGAATTTATCCAAGATCACATTGCTGGTAAGTGGCTGGGCCAGGATTCAGGCAAGCCTGCTCTCAGCCCCTCTGCTGCTGTTCCTCTGTCATAAGCAAAGCCCCCAAGGCGGGGCGTGTGATTCACTGAGATTAATGTCGAAGCCCTGGGTGCCTGGGGAAGAAACGGCAGCAGTGATTGGCTTCTTCTGGGTTTGAAGCAGAGGCTGATTTTCCCCTCTTGATAATTTGTTTAGATCACTAATTAAATTGTAACCATACTAAGGGAAAAATGGTTAACATGAGAAAAATCGTCATCAGTCTTACTACCTTAAGCTTTCATTTGTCTTGTCTTTCTTTCTCTTTTCTTTATTTTTCCCCTCCTTCCTGTCTTTCTTTCTCTCTCTCTTTTTTTTTTCTCTCTCTCTCACTGCACCCAGCCCATGTTTATTTTTTAATAGCTTTATTTTGGAGGATTTCAAACATATATAAGTAGACAGGGCCAGGTGTAGTGGCTGACACCTATAATCCCAGCACTTTGGGAGACTGATGTGGGTGGATCACTGGAGCCCAGAAGCTTGAGACCAGCCTGGCCAACATAGTAAAACCCCATCTCTACTAAAAATACAAAAATTAGCCAGGCGTGATGGCACACGCCTGTAATCCCAGCTCCTCGGGAGACTGAGCTAGGAGAATTGCTCGAACCTGGGAGGCAGAGGTTGCAGTGAGCCGAGATCATTACACTACACTTTAGCCTGGGAGACAGAGCCAGACTGTCTTAAAAAAAAAAAAAGAGAGAGAATCTGATGAACTCCCATCTACCGGTTGCTTAGTTCCAGTGAGTATCAGCTCTTGCCTGATCACCTCATCCATACCCCTGTGCTCATACCCCCTGCTTTATTAGTTTGAAGCAGACCCAAGATCAGATGGTAAATCCGTGATTATTTTAGTACCTCTAAAAGGACTTCTGAAAAATCATAACCGGCGGGCTCAGTGGCTTATGCCTGTAATCCCAGCACTTTGGGAGGCGAGGCAGGTGGATCTCCTGAGGTAAGGAGTTTGAGACCACCATGCCCGATATGATGAAACCCCGTCTCTACCAAAAATATAAAAAAATTAGCCAGGTGTGGTGATGTGTGCCTATAATCCCAGCTATTCAGGAGGCTGAGGCAGGAGAATCACTTGAACCCAGAAGGCGGAGGTTGCAGTGAGCCCTGATCTCGCCACTGCACTCCAGCCTGGGCAACGAGTGAAACTCTGTCTCAAAAAAAAAAAAAAAAACCAACAAAAAAAAAGCATAATCACATTGCTGTTTTTTTTTTTAATTAAACCTATTGAATTTGTCCTTTTTATTAGTTTTTATTCTGTCCTTTCAAAAGGAGGGTTTCTTTCAAAGGCGAATTCAGGAAGGAGCAGAGGCAGAGACTGAAGGAGTCTCGCCGTGTTGAGTGTGTGGCGACGTGCCCGGTGCTCTTGCTGGCACACAGGGAGGGGCCTCAGCTTCACCTGCCTTTTTCTCTCACAGGCTCATTTAGTCACCATGAAGCTGCTGCACCCGGCCTTCCATAGCTGCCTCCTGCTGACCCTGCTCGGCTTCTGGATACCCAGCCCCGAGGCCCACGCTTCCTCCCCAGGCACACCCACTCTCAGCGCTGCCTCCTTCCTGCAGGACCTAATGCGTCGCCACGGTGAGGGTGACAGCCTCACTCTGCAGCAGCTGAAGGCCCTGCTCAACCACCTGGATGTGGGGGTGGGCCGGAGTAATGTCACCCAGCACGTGCAGGGACACAGGAACCTCTCCACGGTAAGACTCCCCTGCCAGCCAGCAGCTCTGCTCAGCACAGTCTCTGGCCTCTTGGGGTTTCCCGTCTAGTGGGCCCAGGGCAGCCTGGCAGCTTGGCAGCAGGGAGGATGAGGCAGGTCAGCCTCGAAGACAGAGTGGACAGGCCAATTCTTTTTTTCCTGTTGTCTGAATCCGCATATTGTGAGTCTTCTGTAGTACTTTCTGACCCCACCCCCGCCCCCCGCCCCGCATAGGTGTTCTCATGCCCTTAATAAAAGGCAGCCTGGGGCTGGTGGTTCACGCCTGTCATCCCAGCACTTTGGGAGGCCAAGGCGGATGGATCACCTGAGGTCAGGAGTTTGAGACCAGACTGTCCAACATGGTGAAATCCCAACTCTACTAAAAATACAAAAATCAGCCAGGCGTGGTGGTGGGTGCCTGTGATCCCAGTTACTCGGGAGGCTGAGGCAGGAGAATCGCTTGCACCCAGCAAGGCGGAGGTTGCAGTGAGCCCTGATCTCGCCACTGCACTCCAGCCTGGGCGACAAAGCAAGTCTTAAAACAAAACAAAACAAAGGCAGCCGGAAGTGGGGTTCTCAGCCCCACAGACTTCCTCAGAGCTGCACTTGAGTCACTCGGAAATGCTGAGAAAACAGCTCCCAGGCCAGCATTTCTCAGAGTCGACCGTTTCCCGAGCCTGTTACTATCCCAGTGAGCCTGCAGTCCCTCCAGGTGCAGCAGCAATTATCTGCATTTTACAGGAGCGGACACCAAGGGTCCCGCAGTGAGTCCCTGCAGAGACCCAGGCTGGAACGCCAGGTCTTTTTGGCTGCCAGTTCTGTGTTCTTTCTTCCATATTATCTCTGCTAATCAGACTCTGGGGCTATTTGCAGCAGCCAAATATAAGTCAGCCGGCAAAATCTTTATATATCGACTTTGTTCCCTGTGCTGGTGTTGTGAGCAATAGAGAAGAATGAGTCATATTTAGGGAGTTGACTGTCATCATGGGGAGCTTAACCAACAGAGGACAAAGTCAGCAGTGCTGAAATGAAGCATTGCATTTTGTGGGTTGGACAGTAATTGTAGGATGCAGAAATGAGAGGGGGAGACGAGTGTGCTGGAGTCATCCGTGCAGGCTCATGCATGCAGTGTCCTCGGGCTGCCCCTTGAGATGAGTGCAGTGTGGAGATAAAAGGGACAGGGCAGGCCGGGCACGGTGGCTCACGCCTATAATCCCAGCACTCTGGGAGGCTGAGGCAGGTGGATCATTTGAGGTCAGGAGTTCGAGACCAGCCTGGCCAACAGGGTGAAACCCTGTCTCTACTAAAAATATAAAAATTAGCCAGGTGTGGTGGTGGGTGCCTGTAATCCCAGCTACTTGGGAGGCTGAGGTGAGAGAATCACTTGAACCCAGGAGGTGGAGGTCACAGTGAGCTGAGGTTGCGCCACTGCACTCCAGCCTGGGTGACAGAGCGAGACTCTGTCTCAAAAAAAAAAAAGGCAAGGTACAGGGGTGACCATGTGGTGTGGATGCAGAATGACTTGAGCACAGCAGACACCAAAGCCAGGGAGGAGCGCACCCCGTGCCCCCGGAGGTGATGCAGTGACGTGGGTCTCAGTACCTGCCAGGGCAGCGGCAGCATCTCGGGGTCACAGGAGGCCAGCCCTCGGCCTTTAGAAGCCCAGGCACTTATTTTGGCAGCACAGTCAGAGTGCTGACTCTCAGAGATACGCCCATGTGAGACCAAACTCAGAAAAGGCCTGGCATGTAGGTGTAGACAGTATAATTAGAAGTGGAGCTGCAGATTTCACAGGAACGGTTCGTGAGAAGCGCTTACCTGCCACCTCCCAAGGTAACTGTGCGGCAGCTGCTGGCTGGCCACGGCCCACTTTGAATCTTCAGGTTTTCCTCCCCTTGCCTCTGTGAACATACATGTCCTCAGGCTGAGGGCAGTCCTGTATGGTTGAGGTTGTGTGGGGCTGATTGGGCAGCAGCACCGTTTTGGCGGAGCCCCACCCCGAGACATTTTAGCTTCAGAGAAGTAGCTAGAACCTGCGTTTTAACGTAATGGCTTCCTGGGCTATTGTGACGTGCAGCCAGATATGGTACGAAGCTTATATCTTCAAGCACACACACAAAGAATGGTGTTTTCTTTGACTCTTCTTTTCTTTTTTTCTATTTCGAGAGGGAGTCTCACTTTCTTGCCCAGGCTGGAGTGCAGTGGCACAATCTCAGCTCACTGCAACCTCCACCTCCTATGTTGAAGCAATTCTTCTGCCTCAGCCTCCTGAGTAGCTGGGATTACAGGTGTGCACCACCATACCCACCTAATTTTTGTATTTTTGTTAGAGACAGGGTTTCACCATGTTGGCCAGGCTGATTTCGAACTCTTGACTTCAAGTGATCTGCCTATCTTGGCCTCCCAAAGTGCTGGGATTATAGACATGAGCCATTGTGCCCAGCCCCAGAATGGTGTTTTCTAGAAACCATGCCCTAGTGACAATTTTTTTTTTTTTTTTAAGAGATAAGGTTTTGCTCTGTCACCCAGGCTAGAGGGCAGTGACATGATCATAGCTCACTCACTGTAGCCTCCAACTTCTGGGCTCTCGCAGTCCCCCTGCCTCAGCCTCCTCAGTAGGTGAGACTACAGTTACGTGCCACCACACCTCGCTAATTGTTAAATTTTTTGTAGAGAAGGGCTCTCATTATATTGCCCAGGCTGGTCTCCAATTTCTGGCCTCAAGCGATCCTCCTGCTTTGGCCTTCCAAAGTGCTGGGATTACAGTGTTAGCCACCATGCCTGGCCACTTGGTGGCAGTGATAGAAATGTTGTCATTCTTAAAATGTCTCAGGCACTTATTTACAGCTGCTTGTGCTTATAATGTGTAACTTTCATAGCTAACTGAGCCATAAGGATTACCTACTAGTTGTTGTTGTTGTTTTTTGAGACAGAATCTCACTCTGTTGCCCAGGCTGGACTGCAATGGCGTGATCTTGGCTCACTGCAATCTCTGCCTCCCAGGTTCAAACAATTCTCCTGCCTCAGCCTCCTGAGTAGCTGGGATTTCAGGGGTACGCCACTGTGCCCGGCTAATTTTTGTGTTTTTAGTAGAGACGGGGTTTCACCAGGCTGGTTTTGAATTCCTGACCCCATGATTCACCCGCTTCAGCCTCTGAAAGTGCTGGGATTACAGTCATGAGCCACTGTGCCTGGTTCTACTCACTTTTTTTTTTTTCTTTTTTTTTTGAGATGGAGTCTCACTCTATCGCCCAGGCTAAAGTACAGTGGCACAATCTCAGCTCATTGCAACCTCCACCTGCTAGGCTCAAGTGATTGTCCTGCCTCAGCCTCCAGAGTAGCTGGGATTACAGGTGTGTGTCACCATGCCTGGGTAATTTTTGTATTTTTAGTAGAGATGTTGTTTCACCATGTTGGTCAGGCTGGTCTTGAACTCCTGACCTTGTGATCTGCCTGCCTTGGCCTCCCAAAGTGCTGGGATTGCAGGCATGAGACACCACACCTGGCCCTACTTACTAGGTTTTTAAGTTTGGGGGACACCTTGCCCTCATCCCTAGACTAGATAAATCTACAAATCCCTGAAATTTGGACCTCTCTGTCTTCTTTCTTCCTCTGGGAAGGCTGAATAGGTTGCTACTTAGCGGGGCAAGGCCTGATCTTTGGGGTCTGAGTGGCTTCCTGCCCTTCCTGTGTTTCAGTGCTTTAGTTCTGGAGACCTCTTCGCTGCCCACAATTTCAGCGAGCAGTCACGGATTGGGAGCAGCGAGCTCCAGGAGTTCTGCCCCACCATCCTCCAGCAGCTGGATTCCCGGGCCTGCACTTCAGAGAACCAGGAAAATGAGGAGAATGAGCAGACGGAGGAGGGGCGGCCGAGCGCTGTCGAAGGTGAGCCAGGCTGGGAAGGCAGGAGCTGTCTCAGCTCGTCCTGTCTCACAAGGACTCCGGGGCTCGGCTGCTGCTGCTCACTGAAGGCCTAACCAGTGATATCCAGGAGGAGCTTGTCAGTGTCAGGAGGGGGATCAATGATTGTACAGTTAATTGTGTGTTCGCCATTGTCAGACTCCTGGGCTGTAGCTGGTGCGTGTTCAGAGCGTTGGACTCTTCAAGCACCCGTGGATGCCTTTTCGGTCCATTTTTTATTTTATGTTGAACCACAGGGGCCCAGTGCTTTGGTTTTTTTAATATTTTCTTTCTTCTTTTTTTTTTTTTTTTTTTTTGAGATATAATCTTACTCTGTCTCTGAGGCTGGAGTCGAGTGGTGTGATCATAGCTCACTGCAGCCTCAACCTTCTGGGCTCAAGTGATCCTCCTCCCTCAGCCTCCTGAGTAGCTGGGACTACATGTGTGCACTACCATGCCCAGCTACTTTTTAAATTTTTTGTAGAAACCGGACTTAGCCTAGGCTGGTCTCTAACTCCTTGGCTCAAGTGCTTTTTCTATCTTGGCCTCCCAAATTGCTGGGATCACAGGCATGAGCCACCGTACCTGGCTCACTTTCGTTTGATAGTTTTACCTTGAAGACCTCCGGGAGACTGCACTTGGCCCACTGAATCCTCCCTGCCCTCCCCATCCCAGTCTCCCTGGTCCAGCCGCAGTGGGCTTGCCGTGCGCTGTGAGCGTACGCCCCGATTGCCTAAGCCCCACAGGGCCGCCGTGTGCTGCCTACTCTTGGCACCTGGAGTATATGCTGTTTATGTTACTGCAAGTCGCTGTTTTCTGCTGTCATTATTTACTGGTACAGTTTCTCTCATTTTGTTCTGTTTTTTTGGAGCCAGAGTTTCACTCTTGTTGCCCAGGCGGGAGTGCAGTGGCATGATCTTGGCTCACTGTGACCACTCTAACCTCCGCCTCCTGGGTTCAAGTGCTTCTCCTACCTCAGCCTCCCGAGTAGCTGGAATTACTACTCGGCCACCACTAGCAGCACCACCATGCCCTGCTAATGTTTTGTATTTAGTAGAGACGGGATTTCACCATGTTAGTCAGGCTGGTCTCAAACTCCTGACCTCAGGTGATCACCCGCCTCAGCCTTCCAAAGTGCTGGGATTACAGGCGTGTACCACCACACCTGGCCTGCTTTTATGGTTTTTAAGCTTCCATGCTGTTTGCAACTGTCTCTCTGTAGAAAAGGTGAGTTTCTTTTGGATAGCAGTTTTCACAGAGCTTCCCTAGGCTTCTCCGCAGCATCTGGTGAGAGATGGACTCAGCAGATGTTTACTGATGGATTGGTGGAGCTCGGTCTGCCCCATCACACCTGAATTCAGAACGGGCCAGCCCCAGGCAGCAGGAGTGTCTCCCCACCCACAATAATAGAGGCCCTCGTCTGTTCTTGTTCCTCTACAGTGTGGGGCTTTGGTTTTCTCTGTGTCTCACTGATTAACCTGGCCTCTCTCCTGGGAGTCCTCGTCCTGCCCTGCACGGAGAAAGCGTTTTTCAGCCGTGTGCTCACTTACTTCATCGCCCTGTCCATTGGAACGCTGCTGTCTAACGCGCTATTCCAGCTCATCCCAGAGGTGCAGTAGAACAGAATTGTGCTCGTCCTCTTTCCCTGGGGCAGCACAGCTGAGCCAGTCCCTTCCTACCCTACCCTGGGCTCCAACGCACCCAGTGACTGCCACCTGAGAATTGAACCTATCCCTTATATCAGAGCCACCAATGACTTCTAACTCTGGGTCTCAGGGCCCACCTCTCACTCCTCTGGCCTCTGCAGGTGCTGTCAGATGCAAGGTTCTTCCAGTGTTCCCTCCTCCCAGGACCTGGCAGTCTCCCCTACCTTCCTGAGCCCCATACATAGGGCATCAAAGGAAAGCTGCAGCTATCGACTGCCATCCATGCCATCCATGCCATCCATGCCATCCATGCCATCCATGCCATCCATGCCATCCATGCCATCCATGCCATCCATGCCATCCATGCCATCCATGCCTTTGCTGCTAAGCACTAGCTACGTTTTTTTTCTTTTTTTTTTTTTTGAGATGGAGTTTCACTCCTGTTGTCCAGGGGGAGTGCAATGGCATGATCTCTGCTCACCACAACCTCCACCTCCCAGGTTCAAGTGATTCTCCTACCTGAGTAGCTGGGATTACAGGCATGTGCCACCATGCCTACAAAATTATTTTTTGTATTTTTAGGATTTCTCCATGTTGGTCAGGCTGGTCTTGAATTCCTGACCTCAGGTGATCTACCCACATCAGCCTCCCAAAGTGCTGGGATTACAGGTGTGAGCCAGGATGCCCAGCCTTTTTTTTTTTTTTTTTTGAGATGGAGTTTCACTCTTGTTGCCCAGGCTAGAGTGCAGTGGTGTGATCTTGGCTCATCGCAACCTCTGCCTCCCAGATTCAAGCAATTCTCCTGCCTCAGCCTCCCAAGTAGCTGGGATTACAGGCATGCTCCACCATGCCGGGTTAATTTTGTATTTTTAGTAGCTATGGGGTTTCTCCACGTTGGTCAGGCTGGTCTTGAACTCCCGACCTCAGGTGATCCGCCCACCTCGGCCTCCCAAAGTGCTGAGATTACAGGCATGAGCCACCGCACCTGACCAGTGCTTACTCTATTCTAAGGAGAAATCTTGGCAGTACTCAGGTCTGGGCACCAAGAGCTTATCCATCTGGAATGAGATGGAAGGAAAAGAGGTTACCAGCTGAAACGTAGAACTGGCCTAAAAAGTCAGTGTTGTTTAATTTTGAGCAGGCCATCATTTCAAGCATAGAGAGCCAAACACAGGACAAAGACCAAGACCAAACAAAATTAAAACGACAATAAATGGAAGAGGGGGCCTCAGTCCTTCGCACCTTGCATCTTGACTTTTTCCTGATAGGACTGACTTCCTGGTATCTCGACTTCACTGTTTTGAGATGTCGATTTTGTTGTTTAATTGTTATCACAGAGGAGCTATGAAAATAAGACCCAAGTTGACAGTCTGTCCGCTTTTTTAGCTCAGGCAGGGATGCTGCTGTTGGGGGTGAGGATACACAGACGCGTGGTCGACCCCCTTAGGAAGTGGTGGATGCTGCCCGTCTTAGAGATCCATGTCAGCAGCTTCCCAACCTTTGCCAGTCAAAAGACCCAGAAAAGACAGCAGAGGCCGGGTGCGGTGGCTCATGCCTGTAATCCCAGCACTTTGGGAGGCCGAGGCGGGAGGATCACCTGAGGTCAGGAGTTTGAGACCAGCCTGACCAACATGGAGAAACCCCATGTCTACTAAAAATACAAAATTAGCCAGGCGTGGTGGCGCATGCCTGTAATCCCAGCTACTTGGGAGGCTGAGATAGGAGAATCACTTGAACCTAGCAGGTGGAGGTTGCAGTGAGCCGAGATCGCACCACTGCACTCCAGCTTGGGTAACAAGAGTAAAACTTTGTCTCAAAAGAAAACAAAAGAAAAGACAGCAGATGGCTTGCCATGCCTTGCCCATTCTTCCTGGTTGAATGCCCACCATCTTGGTGCCATCTCAAAATTTTGCATGGATCTGACAAGCACTTTGCAGGAGTGGCCTCAACTTGGGCTATTTTTTCAGCTCCAGCAATGAAATATGTTAATTTTTTAAAGATTTGAAATGAAATTCCTTTGGACCTGTTTGAATGGAAATACTGTAATCGTGCATGCTCTGCCCCTGCAGCCTGCCAGGGAGTGTCTCATCCTGGTCTGGTTTGTCTTGCCCTCTTCTGGGCCTGGACAGAATGTCACACTGGGAAATGTTCAAAGAAATCTTTTTGTGACAGGGTGATCCTGGAACTCTGTTGTCTATGCTTGAGCCCCTCTCAGAGCATATGGAATAAGCAAAGAAGTTGAGAGGTGAAGACACTGAATTTTATGGGCGTTGGGCGTTAATCATCCTCCATCCCTTCTGCCCTACGTCTGGCTTGGTTGTATCTCATACAAAGCAAACCAAGTGGTCGTGGTGTCACCCAGGCCTGCGCAATATGAATTGGATGTGCAGAAGCAAACGCAGCAGCAGAGTGCCCAGCCCCTTTCCACATGCTCACATGTCCTATGAAAGAGAGCCCTTGAGTTCAAAGTCTTGAACGGCCTCTCTGACAGGCCTGGGCAGACCTCGGGTGTGTGACGAGGCAGCACCCTGCCCAGCCAGTCACACCACTGGCAGGAATGATTTGGGGCTACCAGTGGCCACAGGAGCAGAAGTCACAGGGTTCCAAGGCTGCCTTGAATTCCTCTTTCTTCTGAACTGATTGAAGGAAATTCCATGAGATTTGAATCACTAACAAATTTTCTATTTCTCTCTCCCTCCCTACTTGTCTCTCTCTGATTTTTCTTTTTTGTTCCGTTCATATCCACCAAACTTTCCTTGTGACCTCCCTATCCACCTCACCTTCCTCCCCCTAAATGGTGGTTGCTGTGCCATGGGGCGTGTGCCTTCTCTCCCTGCCCTGGGTGGGGCTGGCCCTCCCTCTACACGGCAGTGTGGGGATACGGTCTCCTCTGCGTGACCGTCATCTCCCTCTGCTCCCTCATGGGGGCCAGCGTGGTGCCCTTCATGAAGAAGACCTTTTACAAGAGGCTGCTGCTCTACTTCATAGCTCTGGCGATTGGAACCCTCTACTCCAACGCCCTCTTCCAGCTCATCCCCGAGGTATGGCAAGCCAGGGCCTTCACCCCGGAGCACGCTGGTGGGCACAGTGGGAGGGCCTCCGTTTGGATGGAAGGCATGGAGATGGTACCTGGAGGCCCTTTTTGGAAAGTGAAGCTAGGACTTAGGTGTGAGCTAGGACAGGCAGCCTAGCATAGGCTGAAGAGCTGGGTTCAAATCCCAGTTCCACTCTCCATAGGTTCTGTAACTCTAGGCACGTCACTGACCTCACAGTGCCTCTGTTTCTTCAGATGTGAGACGGGGAAGGCAATAGGCAGCCTCAGGAGGATGCTGTGAGGATGGAGTGATTGAGTCTTCGGCAGCACTGAGTGCCTGGTGCTGAGAGTGCTGTCTGATGTGGAGTGAAGAGATGCAGTGTAGAGAGCTCACTCTGGCTCAGTTGTGGCACTCAGATTGAGGCTTCGGGTGCAGAGAAGTTTAAAACATCATCAGCTGGGCGCAGTGGCTCACACCTGTAATCCCAGCACTTTGGGAGGCTGAGGCGGGAGGATCACCTGAGGTCGGGAGTTTGAGACCAGCCTGAGCAACGTGGAGAAACACTGTTTCTACTAAAAGTACAAAATTAGCTGGGTGTGGTGGTGGGCACCTGTAATCCCAGCTACTCGAGAGGCACAAGAATCACTTGAACCCAGGAGATGGAGGTTGCAGTGAGCTGAGATGGCACCACTGCACTCCAGCCTAGGTGACAGAGTAAGACTCTGTCTCAAAACAAACAAACCAACCCACACATCATCAGAACCCATAGGTCTCAGTAAAAAGATGGTCCATAGGGAGTTTGGGGCAAAGGTAATGCAAGGGAAACACTGCCTGGTTTTACATACCTTGACGGTACCTTTGTCTAGTAAGTTCACGGGAAAACTCACCACAAAAGAAGAGGGAACTCGTGGTTCATCTAATTTGGTATAATCCCCTCAGCAGACCCATTAATTACAGTAAGCACAGGACGTCTCCCCGTGGGTGGTCTCGCAGGCCTGGACAGAACCGCAGTTGACACAGAGAAATAACTCCATGTGCCTCTTACAACACTTGATGTTGTCTCTTTTTTTTTCTTTCCTTTTTTTTTGGAGATGGTCTCGCTCTGTCGTCGGGCTGGATTGTAGGTGGTGCGATCTCAGCTCGTTGCAACCTCTGCTTTCCTGGTTGAAGTAATTTTCCTGCCTCAGCCTCCTGAATAGCTGGGACTGCAGGTGCACACCAACACGCCTAGCTAATTTTTGTATTTTTAGTAGAGACGGTTTCACCATGTTTGCCAGGATGGTCTCGATCTCTTGACCTCGTGATCCACCCACCTTGACCGCACAAAGTGCTGGGATTACAGGCGTGAGCCACTCCGTCCGGCTGACACTTGATGTTTTCTAAAATGTCAGTTGGCTCTCTCCTAGTCCATCCTTAGGTAACTCTGAGGGATCGGTAGAACAAGTAGTTTTACCCATTGGAATCTGACCTGCACAAGAGCATATATCCCTGAGCCGAGAACCCAGCTTTTGGAATTTCTGAAGCTCAAGTCGTGATTTTGTCTTTACCATCCTTTGTGGCTTTTTGCAGAGAGGTGTTAGTTGTCTATTTTCACTTCACTTTTCCCCTGGATGATTTGACTCCCTTGGAAAGTCAACACCAAAGTGTTGCTTCTCTGGAAGGTAGTGATTGAATTTGGCCCCTTTAAAACATAAAGGCAACAGACAGCCCAGAGTTGCTTGAAGTTGGGATCAACTTTTATTTTGGACCAATTCATGAGAGGGTGGGAGTTCATTCAAGGCCTGTTTCCCATCAGAAAACAGAGGAACAACCCCATAAATATATATACCTCCTATGCACCCATAAACATTTAAAAAAATAAAATAAACAGAGGAGCAAATCGTTAGATACTTTTTTGTTTTTGAGAAAGAGTCTCATTCTGTCACCTAGGCTGGAGTGCAGTGGTACCATCTCGGCTCCCTACAATCTCTGCCTCCTGGGTTCAAGCCATTCTCCTGCCTCAGCCTCCAGGGTAGCTGGGATTACAGGTGCACCACCACACCCAGCTAATTTTTGTTTTTTGTTTTAGTAGAGATGGGGTTTCACCATCTTGGCCAGGCTAGTCTCAAACTCCTGGCTTCAAGTTACCCACCCACCTCTGTCCTCCAAAGTGCATGAGCCACCGCACCCGGCCAGGTCATTAGACACTTTCACAAGAACACACCATAAATCAGGAGCTTAACCTAGGACAGAATTCTCTTGATTTCGACTCCTATCCTCTTCCCAATGGATTCTTCCCTCCCTCTTCAGTAAGTGACAGTTGCAGAAAGGACTCAAAACCCAAAAATTGATGCTCGCAGTAACACAGTCTGTTTTCTTGGTTCTGTGGTCACTGGGAGGTCTGCGGACAGGAAGACGCTGCAGTTCTTATTATTTAACTGAGAAATGGGTTTCCCATTTTAGAAAGTATAATTACCCATCTCCCTTTGTGTTTACAGGCAGGTCAGCCAGGAACACTAGATAAGATGAAAATAAATACAAGTGTCTGCTCCTTCAATATGAAATCTGCTGGCAGAGAATGCCTTCACAGCAAAGCACCAAGAGAAATCAAAAGTAGAAAACCGTATTGGAGGCTGTTCTTTCTGGAATTAAAATTCTACAGATGATCAGTCTTTTGCGTCAGCAAATAAACTTGAGAAGAACCTCGCGGGTTTGGTGATATCAAATCAGGGAAACACCAGGACTAGATTTTTGCTGGAAAGAGGATGGGTAGATGGCAGAATTCCTCCAGTACGTCTGTCTCCTCTCCTAGAGTCAAGGAAGTAGTTAAGAGATAGGAGGGGGACCAGCGAAGACGCTTTATCTTCTTAAAAACTCATTTTGTTTTCCTGGGTCCACAGGCTTTTGGTTTCAACCCTCTGGAAGATTATTATGTCTCCAAGTCTGCAGTGGTGTTTGGGGGCTTTTATCTTTTCTTTTTCACAGAGAAGATCTTGAAGATTCTTCTTAAGCAGAAAAATGAGGTAAGGCGCAGTTGTTGCTGAAGGAAGCTCTTCTAGGGAAAGCACCCATCTCAGGAAAATGTCGATGTATTGTGGTGGTGATGGTGTTAGCTCAGTATCAAAAATTTCATGAAACTCTAATTTCTTGAGGAAATAATCCCTTTTCACCTCCTGAAGTGAGGCCAGACCAGAAACTAGATCTGGCCAGTGTGCCTTCTCGGCAGTAGTTTATCCCCTTTGTTTTGTTCTAGATGCTTTCCTTAATATATTTGCATCTTTCCAGGATGGGGAGAAGGGCTTGATAACATACATTCATTATGTATGAAGTATGACTGCAGAGAAACAGGACTGACTATTACAATACAGTTTCAGAAAGATATCTTTAGTGGCTGGCACGCAGTTATTCCCTAAATAGCTGCTGAATTGAGTGAGATAAGCCATTGCAAGAGAGGAGCTCTAAATATTTGAGCAGTGGCTGCCTTGCTGGAATAAGCATTTGCCCTGAGGCCGCAGCTTTGATATCTGTCTGACGCCAGGGCCTTCGCACTTGGTACGGCTTTAGAAACAGGTCTCCCTTTGTTGCCCAGGCTGGTCTCAAACTCCTCAGCTCAAGCAGTTCTCGAACCTCGGCCTTCCACAGTGCTGGGATTTACAGGTGTGAGCCCCTGTGCCTGGCCATGGCTTCATAGAACAGCTTTTACAGCATTTCTAAGCAGGTGACCTGCTTGTGTCCTCTTTAGTGGTAGGACTGAGGTCTTCCAGTGCATGGAGCGCTTCCTTGGAGCAGGTGCTCCGTCAGGTTTGTGGTTTTGGTGAATGTCATGCTGAGCTCTCCTTGCTGCCTCTCCAGCATCATCACGGCCACAGCCATTATGCCTCCGAGACGCTTCCCTCCAAGAAGGACCAGGAGGAGGGGGTGATGGAGAAGCTGCAGAACGGGGACCTGGACCACATGATTCCTCAGCACTGCAACAGCGAGCTGGATGGCAAGGTGCCTGTGGTGGATGAGAAGGTCGTTGTGGGCTCTCTCTCTGTGCAGGTCAGTGGGCCACCCGCTGCTTGGCGGAGCCTCTAAGGGGTTGCCTCAGGCTCACCTTGAAGGCACGTAGTCCAGCCTTTGACTCCATGCGTGCTTTCTCCTAGGACCTGCAGGCATCCCAGAGCGCTTGCTACTGGCTGAAAGGTGTCCGCTATTCTGACATCGGCACTCTGGCCTGGATGATCACTCTGAGCGATGGCCTCCACAATTTCATCGACGGCCTGGCCATCGGTGCCTCCTTCACTGTGTCAGTTTTCCAAGGCATCAGCACCTCAGTGGCCATCCTCTGTGAGGAGTTCCCACACGAGCTGGGTAAGCGTGCGTCCTCCGTTCTACTGGTGCTCCCTCAGGTGATGGTGCAGTCCCCCTTCCTGTGGCCAGTTCCTTGCTCCCATCTCCCCGCCTTCTCAGTGCTTATTGTAACTGATTAACATGCCACCAAAGCTTCATGGACTCTAATCACCATTTTTTAACAGTTAGAGAATTTTAGCCAGGTGTGGTGGCTCACGCCTGTAATCCCAGCACTTTGGGAGGCTGAGGCAGGTGGATCATGAGGTCAGGAGTTCAAGACCAGCCTGGCCAATATGGTGAAACCCTGTCTCTACTAAAAATACAAAAATTAGCTGGGCATGGTGGTTTGCCCCTGTAGTCCCAGCTACTTTGGGAGACTGAGGCAGGAGAATCACTTGAACCCGGGAGGGTGGAGGTTGCAGTGAGCTGAGATTGTACCACTGCACTCCAGCCTGGGTGACCGAGCAAGACTCCATCTCAAAAAAATAAATAGATAATTTTAAATGATGGGGTTTTTATAAAGTTATTTGTTTCCTTTTAACCCCACATGCAGTGGCTCAGTTCTCATCTATACAGTGGGGTTAGTAAGAGCACCCCCTTTTAGAATTATGGTGAGGATTAAAGAAAAACAAAAGGTGAAAGGGACTTCCCATGTGCCAGGTGCTATTCTGAGCACTCAGTAGAGGCTCTCTCTTCCAGCCTGTTCATCTTCCAAAGCTCAGGTGCCTGGCAGGTGGATGAACCAGGGGGTAGGAGGGACTTAGTTTGATCAGAGGGAGTGTGTGAAAAGCCAGTAATTAGTCCAGAGGCTTAGGGGCGACTGAGGGTCAAATTCTGGCTTTGCCGTTATTGACTTGAGGCTTTGGGCAAATCACTTCACTTTTTGCGATCTCTCTTTTGTTTCCATGGTAGTTGTGAGAAAGGGCGTTCCTTCTGTTTCACCACAAATCCAGAGAGAAACGAGGAGGCCAGTGCCAGCTGGTCATCTATTTTTAAAATCCTGGAAAGATTTTCAGCCTCTAGGCTGGGTACATGGCCAGTTTGGCAAACGGAGACGGGTTTGAACAGGAAGTTCAAGGGCCTGTCTTGTCGCTTCAGTCTTCAGTCTGGGGCCGTCTTGATTGTTTTTCACCCACACATTTAGCAGCCTGATGTCATCAGTGCCCTCTGTCTCCCAAGACCTTGTATGACTGTCTCTCGCTCTGTTGCCAGGCTGGATTCAAACTCCTGGGCTCAAACCGTCCTCCCACCTGAGCCTCCCAGGTAGCTGGGATTAACAGGTGTACACCACCACGCCCATCTGACTCTTCTTTCATCATTCCTTCTCTTCTCTTTCTCCCTGCTGTAGGAGACTTTGTTATCCTGCTCAACGCTGGGATGAGCATCCAACAGGCTCTATTCTTCAACTTCCTTTCTGCCTGCTGCTGCTACCTGGGTCTGGCCTTTGGCATCCTGGCCGGCAGCCACTTCTCTGCCAACTGGATTTTTGCGCTGGCTGGAGGAATGTTCTTGTATATTTCTTTGGCTGATATGGTAAGTGTTTCATAGTTCATCTGATGGGAGGGCAGCTAAGGGGACGCTATGTAGGTATTTTTTTTCTAGGTTTATCTCCCAGGCTGGAGTGCAATGGCGCAATCTTGGCTCACTTCAACGTCCGCCTGCTGGGTTCAAGCGATTTACCTGCCTCAGCCTCCTGAGTAGCTGGGATTACAGACATGCGCCACCACGCACGGCTAATTTTTGTATTTTTAGTAGAGACAGAGTTTCACCATGTTGGCCAGGCTAGTCTTGAACTCCCGACCTTAGGTGATCCACCCCCCGAGCCTCCCACAGTGCTGGGATTACAGGCGTGAGCCACCAAGTCTGGCCAGTAGTTTGTTTTTAATCACGGTTTTCTTAGCTTTCTTTCACACACCACAGAATTCGTCTGTTTAAGGTGTACCTACCATTCAGTGGTTTTTAAGGGGGCATTAGATTTTAAAGGAGGAAAATTTATGTTTTTGTTAGCATATGTCGTTAAGGAAAATGATTATACTCAATCTATGGCCTTTATTTAATTCTTATAGAATAGCTGTATACAGATAAGAGGGGGCAGGAAGAAAAGAAAATTACCCGTTATTATACTACCCCTAGAACAATAATAGCAACACTTGGGTTTGTTTCCTTTTTTATTTCAATGCATAGGGCATATCTTTTTTTTTCTTTATTTTTATTTTTGCATCCCCGGATTGAATCCTACTTGATCATGGTGGATAAGGGCATATCTTTTTCTTTAATTTTTAATTTTATTTTTTAGACAGAGCCCCATTCTTCCCCAGCCTGGAGTGCAGTGTGTGATCATAGGTCACTGCAACCTTGAACTTAAGAGCTCCAGTGATCCTCCTCCCTCAGTCTCCCAAGCAGCTAGGACTACAGGCTCCAGCTACCATACCCCGCTAATGTTTTGAATTTTTATTGAATGGACACTCTGTGTTGCCTAGGCTGATCTTGAACTTCTGGCCTCAAGGGATCCTCCTATCTCAGCCTCCCAAAGTGCTGGGATTATAGGTGTGAGCCACTGCATCTAACCTGTTTATAACATCTTGGTAGTAAAAAAGACCTCTTCAAGTATTTAAAGTCCACAGGAAGGCCAGGCATGGTGGCAGGCAGCTGTGGAGCTACTCCACCCCACAGAAGTGGGATGATTACTCGAGAGCAGGAGTTCAAGGCTGCAGTGCGCTATGACCGCACCAGTGCACTCGAGCCTGGGCACAACAGAGTGAGCCCCTGTCTCAAGAAGGGAAAAAGAAGTCTAGAATAAAAAGTTTATTTTTTAATCAGAGTACATTTATGTTTAGCCAACCTCTGAACTCCAGAGCCACATACATATTGAATACTTCGTTTTGTCTACATTGTTGGAAAGACATGGTACCTGCTATTGTTAATTTTCTTTTTTTTTTTTAATTTTGTTTTTGAGATGGAGGCTTGCTCTGTTGTCCCGGCAGGAGTTCAGTGGTGGTATCTCCACTCACTGTGTGCCGGGTTCAAGCTATTCCCTTTCTCCTGCCTCAGCCTCCCAAGTAGCTGGGACTATAGGTGTGCACTAACATGCCCAGCTAATTTTTTTTTTTTGAGACAGAGTCTTGCTCTATTGCCCAGGCTGGAGTGCAGTGGTATGAAGCTTGGCTCACCACAACCTCCTCCTCCCAGGTTCAAGCAATTCTCCTGCCTCAGCCTCCCAAGTAGTTGGAATTACAGGCACCCACCACCATGCCTGGCTAACTTTTTTGTATTTTAGTAGAGACAGGGTTTTGCCATGTTGGTCAGGTTGGTCCTGGACTCCTGACCTCAGGTGATCCACCCGCCTCAGATCCATCTCAGCCTCCCAAAGTGCTGGGATTAGTGAGCCACTGCTCCTGGCCCTGTTAATTTTCTTTGTCAAACCAACCTGATCTATGTCTCCATCACTGAATTGCCCTGGGCTTACAAGATTAAGGAAGGAATTGCAGCTATATTGTTTCTCGCTTCTTTTTTTAAAAAAAGTTATGTATTTATTTATTTGTTTCTTTTTTTGTTTGTTTGTTTCTCGCTTCTTTCTCAGTTCCCTGAGATGAATGAGGTCTGCCAAGAGGATGAAAGGAAAGGCAGCATCTTGATTCCCTTTGTCATCCAGAACCTGGGCCTCTTGACTGGATTCACCATCATGCTGGTCCTCACCATGTATTCAGGACAGATCCAGATTGGGTAGGGCCCTGCCAAGAGCCTGTGGGACCGGAAGTCGGGCCCTGGGCTGCCCGATCCCCAGCCCGAGGACTCAGCGTCCCAAAAGCACCACAGAAGAGGCCTTTCCATTCAAAACTGACACAGACTGTATTCCTGCATTCAAATGTCGGCCGTTTGTAAAATGCTCTATCCTAGGAATAAGCTGCCCTGGTTACCAGCCTCTAGCTTAGTGCCTCTTGCCCTCTCCTCATCTCCTTTTCTCTCAGTGACTCTGGACCCTGAATGCAGCTTGTAAGACAAGCCTGACTTTTTTCTCTGATTACCTTGGCCTCCTTCTCTTGGAACCAGTGCTTAAAGGTTTTGAATCCTTTATCCAACAATGCAAAAATAGAGCCAGTGGTTATAACTTGGCTAGAAATATCAAGAGGTGAATCCATAGCATGGGGCCATGACTCTAGCTGGGCACCCTGGACCTCCAGCTGGCCAACAGAAAGAAGAGACAGGAGACAGGAAGCCTTCCCATTTTTTCAGTCTGTTTAATTGTCTATTACTTCTCTCAAAGAGAACCTGAAGTCGGAACAGATGAGCAGGGTGAGGGGCGAAGCAGGGTTCATCCTGAAAGGGAGAGGAAGTCGAACCACTGCTTGTGTCTTGTCCAGATGGTCACTTGTTCCTACTGAGATGCTGGTTTTGTTTTGTTTTTTTGTTTTTGTTCTTTGAGACAGTCTTGCTCTGTCACCCAGACTGGAGTGCAGTGGCTCGATCTCAGCCCACTGCAACCTCTGCCTCCCATCTTCAAGTGATTCTTCTGCCTCAGCCTCCCAAGTAGCTGGGATTACAGGCGTGAGCCAGTCTGCCTGGCTAGTTTTTGTATTTGTAGTAGAGAGGGGGTTTCACCATGTTGGCCAGGTTGGTCTCGAATGCATCACCTCAGATGATTCACCTCCCAAACTCATGATCTCAAACTCATGTTCTCGAACTCATGACCTCAGATGATCCACCTGCCTCGGCCTCCCAAAGTGCTGGGATTACAGGCATGAGCCACCATGCCTGGCCGGTTACTGATTTGGTAACAGCACCTGGTGTTTCATGGCTGTCAGGTGAGCTAACGTGGAGGTGTGGCTGCCTGGACCTCTTTTAGATGAACACTGATAGAACAAAGGGTCAGGCTGTCTGCAAAAAAAACAGTTGGTTTGGCTGTGATTCTTACCTCCTCTTCCCGACCGCCGTCTTTTACGAAACTTGGTAGCTGCTTCCCTAGAAGCACATTCGGAGCACATTTGAGACCTTGTGTTAGAGGGGAGACTGCACAAACTGTCCGCCTCCCGTTGAGATGTCTGCAGAGTGGCAAGCTGACTTGCAGAACTGGGGTGCCGTTTATGCTGTACTTAGACAGGGGTAATCGGAAATGGAATCAGTGCAGGCAAAATTTAGGATCTGCTGCTTCCATAAATCAAAGCATGACTAACAGGGGTCTCTGAAATGTAAGGTCACTGACTTCACTTAGGTCATCACAGATGTTTGCAGAATGGCGGGCCTAATGATTATGCTGCACATGGTTTTTAATGACCTGTCTAGGTTACTGTTTCCTTGCCAAAAAAAAAAAAAAAAAAAAAGTCGAATCCTGTATTGAATTGAATATGAATTGATCTAACTCTCTTCAGAAAATGGCTGGAGACACTTGTCTGCAAAACTGTAGGCCAGCCTCTGGCACTGTGGAGCCCTTGCCTCCGAGCGCTGGCTTCCAGGGGAGCTCATCTCCAGGTTCACTAGGTGAATTGATTTATTATTATCATATTGATAATGTGAGATTCTTCAGCCACTTTGGGGAGCCTGTCTCTCCAGAAGCCTTTCTTCGTGGTGCCCGCAGTTGCAGCTCAGGGGCCATGTTTGCAAACTGATTCACGTGCATGGCTGGCAGGAGTACTGGTTCACTACCAATGCCTGAGTTTTTCTCTTCTCACACAGAAAAGCTGTCCACTCTCAGTAATCACAAGCAGCATCGATTTTGTTTTCTCTTCTTGGGAGACATCTCTCAAACCAGGAATATTCTTGAAAAGAGCATGAGCAGGAAAACTGCTGATGATACTTTTTAAGTTTTTTTCTTATTTTGCCTGTTGGCTTCAATACATTTGAGAATATGCTGAAGAAGGAAGATTTCAGTGATGGAGAGTCTAGATCAAATATCAGGACTGACTCCTGGTAGGGTTATGGTCCAGTTTTACCAAAGAACCCATTCCTTGAATGTTGAAATCTAACTTTTTGTATTGTCAATATTGTTGTTGTTTTAAAATGGTTCTTCGTCTTTTCTGTTTTATTTTTCTCAAACTGCTTTGGGAGCTAGCAGAAAATAACTCAAAAGTGTAAGACTCTGGAAGATTTTGCTTTTACCTAAGTCGCACTGATGTTTTACATTTGTAATTTTAGCATTCCCAGTAGACCCCGCCATTCCTTAAACATAATTCCCTTTGTCTTGGGGTAGAATACTAAGTTAGAGTTAGTGGATTTCTAGTTTAGAAGAGGAGCTCAAAGCTATAATCTTTAACAAATTGAAAAATGAAATATGAAATAGTGTGCTTTCCCTTTCTGTGCGCACCTATATTACCTAAAGAAATTTCCTTTGACAGACAGCTTCCTCTAAGGGAAATCCTCTTTAAACTGTAATTGGCGCAGAGGTTGGTTCTAGTTGGAGCTTAGGAGAGGTGGAGACGCTCACATCATCGGACTTGAGTTGCCACTGATTGTGGCAACCGCTGTGCCTCATAAGTCAAAAATGGGGCAATTTATTTTGCTTTTTAGGTGTTGAATTTGCTGTTTTAAGTATTTGTACATAGTAGAAGTCTAAGGAGTAGCAAGTCGTTGGTTGGGAGAACTTTTTCACCCAGATGCACCAGCTCCTATTAAGAAATTAGCAAAGAAAGTGTATGTCAGATGCAGGAACGGTGAGGCAGGGACAGGAGTTCTGCTCCTGCTCCCCTCACCACTGACACGCAACTTGCCCTGTCTTTGCCCCCCAAAGGTATTTTGTGTCTAGTGTCAAATTGGAGCTGTGCTTCATTGGTCCTTAACCTTGGGTTTTAAAAAGGCTTCTCTGTTTGGGTAGCGTAAGAACTAATTATGAACTGATTATAGTAAGTCTTCTTCCAAACAGATGGCAACATGTGGAGCATCTGCTTTATAAATAGTTGTCTGATTTTTGCGAGAGGTTAGGATTTTATTGTTCATATTTCCCTTTACAGTTCTGCAATTCCATCACAGTATTTTTTTTAAACAACTCAGGTATTATGAGAAGAAATTAGAAAATAAAATTAACTTATCTGGACTGTAAATGTTATATTTGTAAGATTCTATAAATAAAGCTATATTCTGTAATTGCTGAGTGCCTCCTGTGATCATTTGCAGTAAGTATGAATGTAATGAAAGCTGTTGAACACAAGGTGGCGATGGTGTCTCACTGACATACAAAGTTTTGTTTTACCAGGTCTGGTTTAACATTTGACTGGGATTTAGAAGGAATCTGTTTGGTGTGGTTTGGTTTGTGTTTTGTTTTGTTTTGACAGAGTTTTGCTCTTGTTATCCAGTCTGGAGTGCAGTGGTGCGATCTTGGCTCACTGCAATCCCTGACTCCCAGGTTCAAGCAATTCTCTTGTGTAGGTGGGATTACAGGCACCCATCACCATGCCTAGGTAAATTTTGTATTTTTAGTAGAAATGGGGTTTCACCATGTTGTCCAGGCTGGTCTCAAAACTCCTGACCATAGGTGATCCACCCGTCTCAGCCTCCCAAGTAGCTGGGACTACAGGCATGCGCAACCATGCCCAGCTAATTTTTTAATTTTTAGTAGAGGTGGGGTTGTGCCATGTTGGCCAGGATGGTCTTGAACTCCCGACCTCAGGTGATTAGCTTGCCTCTCAAAATGCTAGGATTACAGGTAAGAGCCACCGTGCCCAGCCTATGCTCACTTTAAAACTAATTGGTTTCTCTCTCTCTCGATATATCTATATCTATCTAGTTTTTTATATATCTACAGAAAGTAGGCTTGAACTCCCAGGCTCAAGCAATCCTCTCGCCTTAACTTTTTGAGTAGCTGGAACTAGAGGTGCACATCACCATGCCTAATTTTTTATTTATTTATTTTTTAAAATAGAAACATCTTGCTATTGCTCAAGCTGGCCTTGAATTCTTGGCTTCCCAAAGTGCTGGGATTATAAGCGGGAATCACCGAGCCTGGCCACAAATGATTAGTTTCTCTTTTACGGAGGCTGTGATGGCACCCTGTTGCATAATTTAAAAAAAAAAAAATTGCAGTGTTTCCAAGAAGACTTTTCTATCACGCTGTTTTCTCTTACATAAACTTGAAACTTGCACTATGTGCTTAGTTCGTTGAAGCCACATCTCTATGTCTTACAGGGAGAAGATCCTCTGTCACTGAGACTTAAAATTCTAAAGCTGTTCTCTTTCCAGTTTCGTTGTAGGATCTGTTTTTCTTCAACAACAGAAATGAGCAGTAAGATTAAAAAAAAAAAAGTTGGTTCAGTTTTATGACTACCTTCATTAGAGATTTCCAAATGCCTGATAGTCCCTCCTTTGTTAAAACAAGAATAATAGGCCAGATGTGGTGGCTCACGCCTGTAATCCAAGCACTTTGGGAGGCAGAGGTGGGCGGATCACTTGAGGTCAGGAGATTGAGACTAGTCTGGCCACATGGTGAAACCCCGCCTCTAACTAGAAATACAAAAATTAGCTGGGTGTAGTGGTGCATGCCTGTAATCCCAGCTACTCAGGGCGTTGAGGCACAAAAATCGCTTGAACCCAGGAGGCAGAGGTTGCAGTGAACTGAGATGGTGCCATTGCACTCCAGCCAGGCGACAGCTGAGGCTTCATCTCAAAAAACAACAATAGTGTATGAAGTGGCTCGTGTTGGTCTTTTAATTTGCATTACTTCACTACTCTGCCATTTGCTGTTCAAAATGACATCCACTCTGCCCTTCAGCTCCTGACACCTCGACATCCTCTTCTGCGCACAGTCCCTCCTGCCTTCCCAGGTGTCTGTCTCTGCATACCTCAGTTACAGGACTTGCATTGTAACTGCTGTTCTTTGCTTACCAATTTCCTTTTGGGTGGAGGCTGTAACTGATTTCTTTTTGTGTTGTCAGCACTGATCACATGGAAAGAATGAACGAAAAGACTCAATGAGCCGCGTGCAGTGGCTCATGCCTGTAATCCCAGCACTTTGGGAGACTAAGGCAGGTGGATCACTTGAGATCAGGAGTTCGAGGCCAGCCTGGCCAACATGGTGAAACCCCATCCCTCCTAAAAATACAAAACTTACCTGGGCATGATGTACCTGTAATCCCAGATACTCAAGAGGCGGAGGCAGGAGAATCACCTGAACCCAGGAGGCAGAGATTGCAGTGAGCAAAGATTGCACTATTGCACTCCAGCCTGGGCAACAGAGCAAGACTCCATCTCAAAAAAAAAAAAAAAGAGACTAAATGAAATGCCTTTAAGTTCTGTGGTGGTGGAAATGTCCCTTTTCCATGGCAAGCAGTTCTTGTTGTATCTTCCTGTCATTGGAGATGGTTTCGTTTATGCTTTATTACTCGGTCCACCTTTATTTAGAAACGTAAGTTCGAGAGAGGTGTACTTGTGGCCCGCATGGAACAGAGCTAAGCAAAGTAAACAGGTCATTGAGTAGATTAAAACCATCTCCTGGTAATACTCTTAATCAGCTAAGCCATCCAGGACATTTTTGGTGGAAGGTGAAATAACTGAAATTCAAAAACTGCTGTGATGAGTGTTCTCTTTCGTTCCTTCTGTGCACTTTACCATTCAGTGATGATGCTTGGATCGGATTTGGGCAAAACTCATTTCAAGAAATAAAAAACACACTAAATCTGGACATAGTGTTTTTGACGTGTGGAAAAACAAAATGCCCATCTATTTGAAAAATTTTGTAATCCTCATGATTAGGGCAAAATACCTAGACTTCTGAAGAGTGACAGGTTCAAATCCCAGGAGGAATCAATCCCTTTCATCCTCTGGAATAAACTGAATTACATTTCATTCGTCATTGGTGGCTTTCGGCTTTTTTTTTTTTTTTTTTTTTTTTTTTTTTTTTTTTTTTTGAGCTGGAGTTTCGCTCTTGTCGCCCAGGCTGGAGTGCAATGGCACAATCTAGATTCACTGCAACCTCCGCCTCCTGGATTCAAGCGATTCTCCTGTCTCAGCCTCCTGAATAGCTGGGATTACAGGCATCTGCCACCATGCCCAGCTAATTGTGTATTTTTAACTAGAGACGGGGTTTCTCCATATTGGCCAGGCTGGTCTTGAACTCCCGATCTCAGGTGATCCGCCCACCTCAGTCTCCCAAAGTACTGGGATTACAGGCATGAGCCACTTCGCCCAGCCGACTTTTTTTTTTTTGATAGTGGAAAAAAATCAGTGGTTGGGAACGATCCAAAGGTCCTTATCAGCCTTCAGCTAAGTATGTTAAGAACTTCCAGCCAAAAAACATTTTTATTTCTTTTCAACATCACAACCTCTTCTTGCCAGACTTCTATTCAGGATTTATTTTTAATGAAGGAAGGGAGTTTACAGAGTATCCTCCTTTATAACAGCAATCCTTGACCCGGCAGTGGGTCAGATTTTGAGATGGTAGTGTCAGTTATGGTTAAGGAATAACCCAAAGTGTTCTGACGCTGGCAATCATAAGCCAAGAAGTTCTTCTACTACGCTTTAGATTTGTTTGTTTGTTTTACTTTGCTCTGTCACCCAGACTGGAGTACAGTTGCACAATCATGGCTCACTGCAGCCTCAACCTCCTGGGCTCAAGTGATTCTCCCACCTCAGCCTCCCAATTAGCTGGGGCTACAGGCATGCGCCACCACACCTGGCTAATTGTTTTTTCTTTTTAGTGGAAAGGAGGTCTCGCTAAGTTGTCCAGGCTGGTCTCAAACTCCTAGGCTCAAGCAATCCTCCTGCGTAGGCCTCCCAAAGTACTGGAATGATAGACGTGCACCACACTGCACTCAGCCTCTCTAGATATTTTTCTACAATTGATATACTTGTGGGTCTTTGGAACATTAAGAGTCCCTAAGAATAAACTCTGGCAATAATCCACACAGGTTTTCACAAATGGCATTCGTGTGACACAAAGCCATCAGGAATCTCCCAGAGGAGGCTCCTGACAAGAACTTTTTTGGATGAAGTAATTCTAAATGATGTGCTCTTTTTTTTTTTTTTTGAGACAAAGTCTCACTGTGTGGAGTGTAGTGGAGGGCTGGAGAGTAGTGGCATGATCTCTGTTCACTGCTAACTCCACCTCCCGGGTTCAAGCAATTCTCCTGCCCCAGCCTCCTGGGTAGCTGGGATTACAGGTGCCTGCCACCATGCCCTGCTAATTTTTTGTATTTTCAGTAGAGATGGGGTTTCACCATGTTGGCCAGGCTAGTCTCGAACTCCTGACCTCAGGTGATCCACCCACCTTGGCATCCCAAAGTACTGGGATTACAGGCGTGAGCCACTGTGACTGTGCCCTCTTTTTCATTTATTTATTTATTTATTTTGAGACAGAGTTTTGCTCTTCTCGCCTAGGCTGGAGTGCAATGGTGCAATCTCAGCTCACTGCAATCTCCGCCTCCCAGGTTCAAGCGATTCCCCTGCTCAGCCTCCCAAGTAACTGGGATTACAGGCATTCGCCACCACGCCCAGCTAATTTTTGTATTTTTAGTAGAGACGGGGTTTCACCATGTTGGTCAGGCTGGTCTTGAACTCCTGACCTCAGATGATCCACCCACCTCGGCCTCCCAAAGTGCTCAGATGACAGGCATGAGCCACTGCACCTGGCCCCATGCTCTCTTAAAATATGGTTTGCCTTCCTGCATTTGGCTAACATTTTAAATATATCAAAATCAAAGAATGACCCAAGCTAATTAATTCAAAATTCCACCCAAAAACATGATGTCAACCTTTGGATTTTATTTATTTATTATTTTGTTGTTGTTGTTGTTATTGTTGTTTTTGGGTTTTTTTATTTTTTGATTTTAAGAAGGAAAACAACTAATTCAATAAAGGGAATCCTTTTCTTGCTTGAAATAAAGGATTAGGTCTTTAATTATAGATGCTAGTAAAGAAGAAAAAAATCTCTTTGATCTTGAGTGTCCTCCCAGAATAGGCGATTCTTTCAAGTGGCATGTTCTGTATAACTTCTGGGGGTTTATAAAACAAGCTCTTTTGAAGCCATTGTCTGGTTATCGTCTACAGATGTGGCCCTCGAAGTGAAATGTCTTAAGCTGCCAAATTCACACAATTGAAGCATTGTAGTAATTCTGCAAATAATGGAGGGTTCTTTCCCCCTCTTGAAAATCAAAAGAACAGGAGAGCGAGATATGGAATTTAAATTTTTCTTTTCTGGGAAAGCTGATTTTTTTTTTAAAAGGATCATACTGATTTTTCAGAATAGATGATTATTCTATACCAATATATTCTATAATGATATATTCTAACAAAGGGTAGGTAAAATCTGAACAGGCTGAGTGCAGTGGCTCACACCTGCAATCCCAGTGCTTTGGGAGGCTGAGACAGGAGGATTACTTGAAGCCAAGTATTTGAGACCAGCCTGGGCAACGGTGAGACCCATCTCTACCAAAAAAAAAAAAAAATCTGTCTGGGTGCGGCGCCTCATGCCTGTAATCCCAGCACTTTGGGAGGCCGAGGTGGGTGGATCTCCTGAGGTCAGGGGTTCGAGATCAGCTTGGCAAACGTGGTGAAACCCTCTCTACTAAACACATAAAAATTAGCTGGGCGTCTATAATCTCAGCTATTCAGGAGGCTGAGGCAGGAGAATCACTTGAACCCAGGGTGCGGAGGTTGCAGTAAGCCGACATCACACCTCTACACTGCAGCCTGGGCGAAAGAAACTCCGTCTCAAAAAAAAAAAAAAACCTAAATAGAGATCTCAATATCATCTTTATTTGGCTTCAAGGTATACTCCTACAACTCTCTTTTTCTAATTATGCTCAACTTAGCCTAGTAGAAAATAATTTTGAGTTCCTCGGTCCGTACATTCCTTTAATATTTTGTTTGAAATGGAGGCCGACTGCATGGAAGACTGCTTGATCTAACTGTTTATTCACTGAAAAACTTAAAGCAGCCTTATAAACTAGTTTAAATAGGAAAATCCTTGGGAAAATGTTGATGTTTGGTAATTTTTGAGCAAACAAAAGTAAGCACCAATGCAAACCTACTTCCCCAGAATTCTGAATTGTGTCTTTGTCTTCAGAAAGAACACAGGATTTTTGCATCCATAAGAATGGATTTGTGTCAATTCCATCATTGACTATCTGTGTGACCTCTAACAAGTTTAACCTCTCTGCACCTCAATATCTTTATACAGTAGAAACTATAATTTTATTTCATTTATTTATTTATTTATTTTGGAGATGGAGTCTCACTCTGTTGCCCAAGCTGGAGTGCAGTGGCACAATCTCGGCTCACTGCAACTTCTGCCTCTCAGGTAGCTGGAATTATAGGTGTGCACCACCATTCCCGACTAATTTTTGTGTTTTTAGTAGAGATGGGGTTTCACCATGTTTCACCAGGTGAGGTGGCTCATATGGTGGCTCACACCTGTAATCCCAGCACTTTGGGAGGCCGAGGTGGGCAGATCACCTGAAGTCGGACGTTTCCAGCATGACCAACGATGGAGAAAACCTGTCTTTACTGAAAAAAACCTTATAAGCATAATGAGAACTAAATATACAAAAGTGCTTTATAAATTAAAACTCTGAACTAGTGATTAATATTTTGTTCTTTGGATACCTTTGAGAATCTGAAAAATATGATTGCTCATACATTCATAGCATGTATAAATATACTGAAACTTTAATTTCATTTATAATTGGGAGCAGCATGGGGATGGGAGGTAGAAGAGAAGGGAATGATCTCTTGAAGCGCCTGTGCCCCCAGGTGAAAAACTTCTGCTCCAGACAAGAGTAAGATGAAATCCATTCATTCAACAAATTGTTGAGCTCCAACTTTGCCAGGTATGGCATGACATAGCAGTGAACAACACAATGATTCTTCCCTTAAGGAGTGAGGGGAAATAAGCAAAAACCAAGTGCTAGAGACAAATTAACACAGGGTAGTGAGGTGGAGAATGGGCAGACAGGCACAGTGGCGGTCAGGAAAGGGCTCTAACCAGATGACATTTGAGTGGAGCTTTGTGACTCTGGGAGAAGAATGTTCTAAGCCAAAGGGCCAGCCAAGGCAAGAATGCTGAGACAGAAATAAGCCTGGTCTATTTGAGGCCAGTATGTATAAACAGCAGAAACAAGGCCAGTCTGTCTGGACTGCAGCGGACGTGGGGGAAGAAGTTTGGTCTGAGCTCAAGTTGACAGGAGTCAGACCACTTCGGGAAAGAAGACATTTGAGAGTTGTTTTTGTGTGTTTGTTGTTTTAGAGGTGGGGTCATAGGTCACTGCAGCTTCAAACTCCTAGACTCAAGAGATCCTCCTACCTCAGCCAACCTGGCTATTTTAATTTTTGTGTAGAGATGGCGCCTCACTGCATTGCCTAGTCTGGTCTCCAACTCCTTCGCTCAAGTAATCCTGCTGCCTCAGCCTTCCAAAGTGCTGGGATTACAGGCATGAGCCATTGCCCTTGGCCCACATGAGGGTTTTAACCAGAGGTACGACGAATCAGTTTTATGTTTTAAGTTTAGAAAGATCTGCTGTATAGGAAAGCAGACGGTAGGGGGAGGAATTTGACAGGATACAGTGTGTGGAAAGCCTCCCTGAGTCTAAATTTTTGGCCCAAGCAACTTGAATGCCAGTACTGTTTACCTTGGTACCTTACCTGGGGGACAATCAACTGTGTTATATATTGATTGCCACCATTTTCTCCTGTTCCAAAATGATCCAAACAACAATAACCACAGGCAGGAAGTGACAGCAGCTTTGGGGCTCTCAATTCTTTTTTTTTTTTTTTCCTTTCTTTCTTTTTTGACACAGGATCTTGCTCTGTTGCCCAGGCTGGAGTGCAGTGGTGCCACCTCGGTTCATTGCAACCTCCACCTCCAAGGTTCAAGATATGCTCCTGTCTCAGCCTCCTGAGTAGCTGGGATTACAAGCCTGTGTCACCACACCCAGCTAATTTTTGTATTTTTAGTAGAAACAGGGTTTCACCATGTTGGTCAGGCTGGTCTCTAACTCCTGGCCTCAAGTGATCCACCCATCTCAGCCTCCCAAAGTGCTGGGATTACAGACATGAGCTACTGCGCCCAGCCTGGGACTCCCAATTCTTATCACAATTTTCTTTTCTTTTTTTTTTTTTAAGACAGAGTCTCGCTCTGTCGCCCAGACAGGAGTGCAATGGCCTGATCTCACCTCACTGCAATCTCTGCCTCCCGAGTTCAAGCTATTCTCCTGCCTCAGCCTCCCGAGTAGCTGGAATTACAGGTGCCCACCACCACACACAGTTATTTTTTGTATTTTTAGTAGAGACGGGTTTTCACCATGTTGGCCAGGCTGGTCTTGAACTCCTGACCTCATGATCCACCCACCTCAACCTCCCAAAGTCCTGGGATTACAGACATGAGCCACTGTCTTATCACAGTTTTCATAATGGATTGTGCTGGGAAGACCAAAGGGATGAAGTACCATTGAGGGGTTTGCCTACACAATGCCTGTAAAAAGAAGTCGGGGAAAAACGATGGTTTTTCACACTACCCAAACAATGGCCTGAATATCGACCTGTAAATCTACACTTACCAGTCAGCAGAACTTTCATGAGCATTTTTTTTACATGTATCCAAAGAAATTGTTAATTGATATCAGGCCATTTTTGGTAGGATGTTGATTTGGGCCATGTTTTGCTAATTACAAAAAATTATATATTTTATCTGGACTTGGTAATTTTTTTAGATCACAAGACTGTGGGAGGGAGGGATCATTCCAAAGTAGTATAATCAAAACTAAATGTACTCATAGAAAGATATGAGGCCGGGCATGGTGGCTCACACCTGTAATCCCAGAACTTTGGGAAGCCAAGGCCGGCAGATCACCTGAGGTCAGGAGTTTGGGACCAGCCTGGCCAACATGCCGAAACCCTGTCTCTACTAAAAATACAAAAATTAGCTGGGCATGGGGGCAGGCGCCTGTAATCCCAGCTACTTGGAAGTCTGGGACGGGAGAATCACTTGGACCTGGAAGGCAGAGGTTGCAGTGAGCCAAGATTGCGCCACTGCACTACAGCCTGAGCAACAGAGCGAGACTCTGTCTCAAAAAAAAAGAAAGATATGAATATAGTATATGATAAAATATAAATATAATATAGTATGTGTTATAGTTTATGTAATGCTTTTAATATAAAATGGCAGATTATACATTATAAAATACCTTTTGTTCTGTGTAGCTATTTTAGAAATGCTCATTTTGCTCTAGTTTTTAAAATATTCTACAGTTCTCTTACCTGTATTTAACACAGAAGTTTAACATTTAATGGCTTCGTATAAATAGGAACTGAAGCCAGGTTACTTTCACAAGACGGTGGAAACAGGAAGTCCCTATGCTTTTGTTAAATTAAAAGTGTTCATAATTATGTCTCAGAGGAGCTGGTCATTAATTAAGGTTTAGGAAGTGCTTAGGGAGTTTCATAAGGAAATACTCCAAAGCTCACAAGCCCTGTAAGAAGGAAACCCAGATTTATGGCCAGGCTCAGTGGCTCATGCCTGTAATATTAAAAGCATTACATAAACTATAACACATACTTTGGGAGGCTGAGGCAGGTGGATCATGAAGTCAAGAGATCAAGACCATCCTGGTCAACATGGTGAAAATTAGCTGGGCGTGGTGGTCCGAACCTGTAGTCCCAGCTACTCGGGAGGCTGAGGCAGGAGAATGGCTTGAACCCAGGAGCTGGAGGTTGCAGTGAGCCGAGATCACACCACTGCACTCCAGCCTGGGCAACAGAGCGAGACTTTGTCTGGGGGTGGGTGGGATGTGGGGGAAGGAAACCCAGATTTGAAGAAATTTGTAGAAATGATAGTTAAACATTAATCTTGGTTATTTCAAATATTTATGTTTTCTTATCAATGTAGGGAAAAAAAAAAAGTTGAGGGATACAAAATTCACCAAGTGGACATCTGGCCAGGTGGATAGGTCTACCAGCTGAATGAAATTGGGCTCTCCAGTGATTGCTGGGAATTGTTGATGTCTAAAAACACCACCTCACCAGCAATGAACTTAAATCTTATCTGTTATGGGAAACAATTGTTTGGGAAGGGAGCTCAATTCAAGTTTTCTTCTTTTTAAATTTTCATGGAATGGCTCTAAAGGTTTTGTTTGTTTTCTTCTCTTTTCTTTTTTTTTGACACGGAGTTTCACTCTTGTTACCCAGGCTGGAGTGCAATGGTGCGATCTCGGCTCACCGCAACCTCAGCCTCCTGGGTTCAGGCAATTCTCCTGCCTCAGCCTCCTGAGTAGCTGGGATTACAGGCACGCGCCACCACGCCCAGCTAATTTTTTGTATTTTTAGTAGAGACGGGGGTTTCACCATGTTGACCAGGATGGTCTCGATCTCTTGACCTTGTGATCCACCCGCCTCAGCCTCCCAAAGTGCTGGGATTATAGGTGTGAGCTACCACGCCCGGCTGTTTATTTTCTTTTAATCAGAGAAGACATTGAGAAAGCAAATGAATGTTTAACTCTATTGGAACTAGGCCTTAAAAGAAAAGAGTAGCCAGTACAGTTGGCTCGTGCCTCTAATCCCAACACTTTGTGAGGCTGAGGTGGGAGGATGACTTTAGTCCAGGAATTCCAGACCAGAGTAGGCAATATAGGAAGATCCCCCTCTACAAAAAGAAAAAAAAAATAGCTGGACACGGTGATGGTGTGCCTGTGGTCCCAGCTACTTGGCAGGCTGAGGTTGCAGGATCACTTGAGCCCAGGGAGATAGAGGCTGCAGTGAGCTATGATCTCAATAAATAAACAAATAAATAAATAGGTGAAGATAAAGAAAAGTGCTCCCCCCCTTCTTTCCCTCCTTCCCTCCCTCCCTCCCTTCCTGTTTTTCTTCCTTTCTTTCTTTTTTTTAAACAAGTTCTTGCTCTGTTGCCCAGGCTGTAGTGCAGTGGTTTGAGCATGGTTCACTTCAGCCTCAACTCCTTGGGTCCAAGTGATCCTCCTACCTCTGACTCCTGAATAGCTGAGACCACAGGTGTTCACCACCTTCCCCAGCTAATTTATTTATTTATTTATTTTTGAGACAGAGTCTTGCTCTTGTCACCCAGGCTGGAGTTCAATGGAGCGATCTCGGCTCACCGCAACCTCCACCTCCTGGGTTCAAGCGATTCTCCTGCCTCAGCCTCCCGAGTAGCTGGGAGGCACATACCACAACACCCAGCTAATTTTCTTTTTGTATTTTTGGTAGAGACAGGGTTTCACCACTTTGGCCAGGCTGGTCTCAAACTCCTGACCTCAGGTGATCCGCCCACTTCAGCCTCCCAAAGTGCTGGGATTACAGGCTTGAGACATCATGCCTGGCCACGCGGCTAATTTTTTAAAAATTTTTTGGTAAAGATGAGGTCTCCTTATGTCATTGCCCAGGCTGATCTGGAACTCCTGGGATCAAGTGATCTTTCTGCCTCAGCCTCCCAAAAGTGCTGGGATTACAGTCATGAGGCACTGCACCTGGGTTTATTTTCGCCTATTTACATACCAATAATTTTTCACCATAGAAAATTGGAAAGATAAATTTTTTTTATTATACCACCAAGTGATGGCTACTGTTCACATTTTTCTCCTTGATAGATTATGCTCAGCAAGGGTATAAATTATGTCTCCACTATATATGGTTATATTTTAGTTTTTTCACTTTTTGATATCTCCTGAGGCTTTTCTCATGTCATCAAATATTTTTCTAATCTAAAATATGGTATTTGTCAACTGTTCCATGCAATCATACATCATGCAGCCATTTTTCCTATACAGGTGAAATCATACAGTAGATACCATTTTGTGGCTTGCTTCTTTTGCTCAATGTAATGTATTTTAGAGATTCATTAATACTGTTGCCTGTATCAGTAATTGTTTTTCTTTTATTAGCTGAATAGTAATCCACTCTGTGGATTATTATTGCTTTTGGGTAAAATATGTAAGAGTAGAATTACTGGGTCATACAGTAGATTATATTTAACTTCATGAGAAAAGTCCAAACTGTTTTCCAAAATAATTGTACCATTTTACTGTCCCACCAGCAATGTGTGAGAGATCCAGTTGCTCCCGACCTCGTCAATACTTGGTATTGGCAGTCTTTAATTTTAGCTATTCTGGTAGGCTGGTGAAGAGGTAAGTTAATATGGCTTTTTTTGCATTTCACGAAAGACTAATGTTGACAATCTTTTCATTGGCCATATATATCTTCTTATTATTGATGCCATCAAATCCCTTTCTAGAGAAGTTGTGCTAGTTTACAATTCTACCAACAGTGTTACCTTTTAAAAATGTTTTCTGGGCCAGGCACAGTGGCTCATTCCTGTAATCCCAGCACTTTGGGAGCCTGAGGTGGGAGAACCATTTAAGGTTAGTAGTTCAAGACCAGCCTGGCCAACATCATGAAACCCTGTCTCTAATAAAAATACAAAAATTAGCTGGGTATGGTGGCATGCACCTGCAGTCCCAGCTACTTGGGAGGCTGAGATGGGAAAATCACTTGAACCCAGGAGGCGGAGGTTGCAGTGAGGCAAGGTGGTGCCACTGCACTCCAGCCTGGAGAGCAAAGCGAAACTTTGTCTTTAAAAAAAAAGTTTTCCAATTTGTTATGTGATAAATAGCATCTTGTTTTAATTTGCATTTTGATTACTTTATTTGCATTTTTATTACTAATGAAGTTGAATATTTTTAAATTTTTAGTGCCTTATATTTTATATGTGATGAATTGCTTCTGATTGGCCTTTGCCCTTTCTTGTATTGTAAAGCTATTTTATTTAACAGGGAAAGTTCTTTACTAACCTGACCTATGAGATGCAAATATTTTCCTGGTTTTATGCCTTTTAATTTTGTTTATCTTTTTCATATAGTGAATTTTTTTTTTCATTTTTTTGTAGAGACTTGGTCTTGCAATGTTGCCAGCCTGGGCAAAAAATAAAAAAAAATAGCTGGGTGTGGTGGTGTACACCTGTAGTCTCAGCTACTCAGGAGGCTAAGGTGTAAGGATTGCTTGAGCCTGGGAGGTTGAGGCAGCAGTGAGCCATAATCATGCCACTGTACTCCAGCTTGGGTGAAGAGTGAGACCTTGTTCCACCCCCCTCAAAAAAAAAACGTAGATTCTGGAGTCAGTGTGGACAATAGATTGAGTGATCAAGACCAAAGGCTCAGGGACCAGTTAAGAGGCTGATGGAGCAGAGGGCTAGCCCCCATTCACTCCCAGCCTTTATGCCTTGAGAATAGCTGATTCTATTACTGAATTAGCTGAGATGGATTCCCATAGAGAGCAAGACACGTTCCTGGTGTCTGCCTCAAACAACCTGAAGCCTTTTGAAACCTCTACTAGGATGCAAAAGCAAGGCAAGGTGATGGGTGAAGGTTTCTGGTGGTCTCAGCTTATACAGAGCAACCTGGTTTCCAACCTGGTTTCCTCCCAGAGAAATCCATGGATTGAACTCCCTCTTCCAAAACACAGAGATAGAAAGTGAGGGGAACTATTAGAAGCAGTGCTGGACACAAGGGGTCCAGCTATCGGGAGACTGAGGTAGTGTTCCTGTAGTTCAATCTCTTCTCACAGAAAACTCTGGAGCCTGAGTTGTACCACGAAATTATTCTCACCTTGAGGCAGTTAGTCTGACCTGAAGGCGATGATAGCCATTGCTCCTAGGACCGAGGGAGGGACAGTCATAACTCCTTAGGGGAGGGGAGCTCCCATTCAACCTAAGGCCATTCTCTGGAGAAGGGGCAGCAATGAACCGTCAGCCACCAGGCCTCAAGAAACAGGCAGAGTATAGTAGCTCATGCCTATAATCCCAGTACTTTGGGAGGCTGAGACAGGAGGGTAACTTGAGCCCAGCAGTTCAAGCCTTCAGTAAGCTATGATGGCACCACTTCACTCCAGCCTGGGCAACAGAGCAAGACCTCCTCACTCTCTTAAAAAAAAAAGCAGCAGCAACCAGAAGATGGTTATCCCTCATGGTGAAGGGGATCTGGGCAGGGCACCCCAGCCAGGCCTATTAATATTATAATCCCCACATTACAGAAGAGGAAACCAAGGCCTGGGGAAGCGAAGGAACTTACCTATGCCCACAGCTGGAAATGATGGTATCAAGTATCAGGACTCCAAGTCCAAGCTTGGCCATTATAGCCTTGGTGAGCTGCACTTGGCCTTCTGGATGGTCTCCAGGAGCCAGAAAGTCTGAAGTAACCAGATAACCACAAAAAGAAGTGAAACAACTGGTTTCTGCTTCAACTGATTGCTCTTCCCCTGCAACCTTCAACCATTGTTCCTGCTCAGCCTTGCAGCATTTCCCCCTCCGGACATTGGGTTTCTCAAGACCCCCACCCCTGTAACTATGTAATTTACCTCACCCTCCCCTCTGCTTGCAAACCCTCACCCTTATGATCATGACTGTCTGTAATAGATGACCCCTACCCTTGTGACCGTGCTTCCTGTGATGCCCTCCCCCTCCCTAAAATAGATCACCACCTTTAACTGACCACTTGCCCCAACCTATAACACCAACTCTTATCCCACCGCCCTCCACTGACTCTCTTTTCAGACTCAGCCTAACCACACCCAGGTGAATAAACAGCATGTTGCTCATACAAAGCCTGCCTGGTGGTCTCTTTACGTGAGCAACTCACCTAACATCAAAGTCTGTTGGAGCTGCTGTGGGTGTCACTGGTTGTTGCTATGGAAGTAGAGGACCAGCAAGGAACTGGGAGAAAGGCAGAGCTACTTAGTGAATCACCTTAGAAAGGGGTGGGGACATGAAGGAACAGGGCTGCAGTTTACTTACATTTACTTTGCTAAAGCCAAGCTACGAAATGACATCTGGATTCTGTAAATTCATGTATACCATCCCTGAGGACTCAATGCCCCATATTCCATATGGTGCCATAGAAAGGGTTCAGGTACTGCATGTCTCTTGATAATGATGGTATTCACTAAGCTTCCTACCAGCTGTGTGACTGGGTAAGTTTCTTCACATCTCTGTGCTTCAGTTTCCTTATCTGTAAAATGGGGATAATCATATAAATGGGGTTGGTGTGAGGATTGAATTAGCTAGTAGTTGTTTTTGTTTGTTTTGTTTTTGAGACGGAGTTGCTCTGTGCCTAGGCTGGAGTGTGGTGGCACCATCTTGGCTCACTGCAAGGTCCAAGCTAGTCTCCTGCCTCAGCCTCCTAAGTCCCAGCCACCTAGGACTACAGGTGTCTGCCACCATGCCCAGTTAATTTTTGTATTTTTAGCAGAGATGGGTCTTCGCCACGTTGGCCAGGTTGGTCTCTAACTCCTAACCTCAGGTGATCCGCCCACCTCAGCCTCTCAAAGTGCTGGGATTACAGATATGAGCTACTGTGCCTGGCCTGGAATTTCTTCATTTTTAGCTATCTTGTTGAGGTTCTTCCAGATGTATTTTAGCCTCTGACCTTTAGAGATATGATTTGATAGGCATGTAGTTCTGGTTACTTCTTAAATGAAGAACTTCCTCAGGTTATACGAAGAATTCTCTTGGGTGGAAGCCTCAAGGACCATGAAAACAAAACCAAGTTCTATTCAGCCCCTAAAGTCCTCTTGCCTCCTGCCGTTACCATCAAAGAGCTACAGTCAAAATTCCAACGGATAATTCAGGGTCCGATTCCAGTATTATATCCCCAGACCGCCTATACATAAACCTATAGATTTATACTATATTATTGGAGATTTACGCTTAATCCTATAATCTTTCAGCTAGGAGCTGTCCAATAGAATTTTCTGGATGACAGAAATGTCCTTTTCTGTGATGTCCAATAAGGTAGCCGCACTTAGCTCTTGAACACTTGAAATGTGGCTAGTCCCCTGGAGGAACGGAATTATTTAAATGTACATAGCCACACGTGACTACTCATTGGTCGCTGTGGTAATTAACACTGCTTTTGCCTGTAACTTGCATGTTTTGTTGCGCATCAGTTTCAATATTTCATTTGCATTGCTAAAAGTCAAAATCCTTTTGACTTTGCCAGGTACTATACTCATTGAGAGGGCGGTAGGAGCCAGTTTCTATTCCAGGTTTACAGTTTTAAGGACAGATATAGGTCAGTTTTTTTAACTTCGAGATGAGCAGATGGTTAACTCTCTAGGGACTTGCCCATGAGGTTCCACAGTCAGCCTGGGCCGGGGAGGCAGGGGTACTGTGTCAGGGGGGAAAAAAGGGGGCCTTCTAGATGGGCAGGTGGCACACAGGACATAGGAGGATGTCAATTCCTGGGACCGAGGAGGTCCGGCCCGGGGGTCCCAGGAGCAGAGCTCTCCCTTCTCTGGGATGTGGAAAGGAAGTGAGGAGGCAGCAGGGTCTCGCTCGGAAACGGAGCTCCCCCTGCTACCCCGCCCTAGCGACTGGACTGTAACTAGGATGTACACGAATGTCCTTTCACTGTACCAACTGCACTCAACACGCGGGAAAAATGAACTGAGGGGGTTTAAATGTGCGGGTTTGGTCATTTGCCAAATGACCAAAGCTGAAGGACCGCGGCCGGCCCGATCACACTCCTAGAGACAAAGGAGGTGGGAGACCCAGAGGTGAGGAGGGAGGCTGCTTGTGGGGGAGGCCTGGGAGGTCGGGGCTCTCGGCGACGGGGTCACAGGAGGTGGCGCGGAGCGGCTGCGAGGCCGTAGGGGCGGGTCGTAAGATGGCCGCGGCCGGGCCGGCCTCCCCGCGCGAGCCACGCGGACGGGTTTCAGGCGCTCTGGCCCGGGACGGCTAGGAGCGAAGGGGCCAACTAAGAAGAGGGCTGGCTGGCTGAGAAGGGAAAATGGGCGGTTGGCAGCGGGGACCCGCAGCCGGAGGAGCGAAGAAGCGCGCGTGCGCCGAGGCCGACCGCCTCCCGGGAAGGCGGAAGCGCGGGGAGGGCGGTGCTCGGTGCGGGAGGCCGGGTTCGGGTGGCCTGGTCAGCAGGGCGCGCGTTGGGCCTCGGCGCGGCGGCGGGGGCGCGCGCGCGGCCGCCGGGAAGTTGTGAGAGCGGCGCGTGGGGGCGCGCGTGCGCGCACGAGGGCCGGGACCGTGAGTAGCGGCGGCTGTCCGGGTCGCCTTCCTCAGCCGCGGTTGCGGTCTCTCCCGAGTCCGTGTTCCCGGCCTTAGCCTCTGGCACCTCGGAAGAGAGCGGCGGGTGGGCCTGCGTCCTGTCAGTGGCGTCTGAGGCCGGCGCTGCGGCGGCCGCGCCCTTCTGGTGCTCCGGCAGCGCTGAGGAGCCGGGGCCGGGCACTGCGGGCTGACGGCTCCGGGCAGCTGAAGCCGCCGGAGGAGAAGGCGGCGGCCGCGGCGAAGGCGCACGTCGGGCGGGCTCCCGGAGCGGGGAGGAGGCCTTGGGGACCATGTCCGGAAGGCGCTTCCACCTCTCCACCACAGACCGCGTCATCAAAGGTGCATGGGGGACCGGGCTCTCCTCTGGGACCCGCGGGAAACGGCCCTCGACTGGGCGGCGGCTCGGGGCGGAGGGAGGCTGGGGCCGGGCTGCGCCCACCCTGGGAGGGCTCGGAGGGGTGTGGACAGGGCCGGGCGGCAGCCCGGGGAGCAGCCCCCCCGGACCCGGCATTTTCTGCTGCACCTGGCCCGGTGCCTGGCGGTCATTGCCAAGTTCCTTCCCGAAGCGTTCAGGGTGCAGTAGGGACTTCTCCCACCACCCACAAAGGGCCCAGATCCCTATCTTTTTTTTTTTCTCTCTTTAAGAAACGACTCTGGGGAAGCCATCTGGGGTGGTGTGGGCAGGGAGTTGAGTCGACTCTTCCAAGTCACATCTTTCCTTTAAGATTAGCTCTTTCTTGACACCCGCCCCCCACCCTTTCTTAGGACGTAAACCATGTGCCTTTTGACCCACTTTCTCTAGATCATTGTAAGTCACTGCCAATAGCCAAATAAACAGTATGGTGAAGTCAGATAAATCTGTTATATGATGTTTAAAATAAGTTTACAGAGCTCTCGACATGGTATTGGTATTTTATTTTCACTTTGGTTATAGAGGCTTGGAGAATGATGTTTTCTGATTCATATGTGTACCTGGGTTAGATTTCTGTCATTGTAAGAACAAAATGTAAAGTGCTCCTTCCGTTCTAAATCTTACGGGGTTGTAGGTTATAGTTGTTTCTGCCTTTAAGAACATGTATTAAACATAACCACTAATTTATGTGCTGCTTTTATTCAGCCATAAGACTTAGGCACAACCCTTCTCTCTGAGATTAACAATCGGGTTGAAAGCGCTATTTTGTAAGAAGGGAATAGACTTGGACCAGCTGTGTTAGTGGCCTTTGGATGCAGGGGTTAGTGTGACAGTGGGGAAAATTAGTAAAATACTTTCCTTCTTTTTCATTTTGGTATTAGAAGGAAAAAGGCAACTAAGATTGGTGATGGGAATACATTTTTAAAAGGTGAAACGCCTATTGCATGTTCAGGGAGGGGGAAGAATTTTAGTGTATAATTTAGATTTCCCCCCGTCTCAAATCAGCCTCATAAATGTTAATTATCTATACTACAAAATTATAATGGGATTTTTGAGATTTATCTACTTAGCATTTGTATGATATCATTAGACGTTTAACTGAATTGTTCATATAACTGACATTATCCCCTAAACAGCTAAATTATTTTGACCATTTACATGCAAGCCTTCATATTAATAGTGTATACCCTATAATAAGTATATAACCCTCTCTTAAGATTCAGAGTGTACTAAACATAACCTTTTTGAGAAATCAAGGTCATCATTATGTATATTAATTTCTGTACTGTGCTCTTAATATGGCCGGTACGTTCTGCTGTATAAGGGTGTTGGCAGTTTCATCCTATACTAAAATGACTCCACACTGCTATACCAACCAGTTCATTGTTTTGTCTGCTTTTAGTTTCTCTCTCCAGTACTGTTTTCTGTCAAAATATGCCCTTACTGCCTTCTAACCTGCTACTTTAAGCTGAAGGAGGCAGGGAAACCAGATAAGCCAGAACTGTGGGTCATCAGAATAAATAGGATCTTAGTGAAGCTTAATGGCAGCCCTCAGGAATCTCACAGTCTAATCACCATTGCACTGTGTAATTTCCACCATAGCATGGCATAAGATCAAAAGAAAATTAAAAAAATTAAATGACCCTTAAACATAGTAAAATAAAAATATAATAAAATAAAACTGTTAAAATGCAGGGGCTGGGAGCAGGTGTGGTAGCTCATGCATGTAACCCCAGCCCTTTGGGAGGCCCACATGGGCAGATCACCTGAGGTTGGGAGTTTGAAACCAGCCTGGCTAACATGGCAAAACCTCATCTCTACTAAACATACAAAAATTAGCTAGGCATTGTGGTGGGCACCTGTAATCCCAGCTACTCAGGAGGCTGAGGCAGGAGAATCACTTGAACCTGGAAGAAAGAGGTTGCAGTGAGTGAGCCCAGATGGTGCCACTGCATTCCAGCCTGGGTGATAGTGAGGTTCATGATTAAATAAACACCATCATCATATCCTGTAGGATGCAAATTTGTTCTTTACCAAAATGAATTTTTGTATATTGTGTACTTTTAAGACTGCTCTTAAATAAATGAAACAGAAATAATTTCAGGCCTTTAGAATGTGTGGATTTCTCTCCTATATATAAGGAGAGCCTAAGAGCCTGACCACAGAATTTGTGGCTTTATGGTGACTTCTGTTGCTTTTTTAAGGTTTTTCCAGAGTTTGAAATAGTTGAAGAAAATGAGGTGTCACTGTGTGCATAGCTAAGGTCCATTGGGTATTAAACCCTGGTCCAGTACTATGGTGTTTAGCCAGAGCTGTCTGCATTTATTCACAGCTTGAAAGCTTTTTCAGAGGTGATACCACACCCCAGTTTTTTTTATGGTTCTGTCATTTCCTGTTAACTTTAAAGGGTACCTAATTGTTTTGTTTGAGCAAATTTTGGAGAAGACTGGGTACTCGGGAGTGATTTGTATTTTAAGTGTCCTTTAAACAGCAGCTTTCTTAAGTTGAAAGACTTAGACTACTGGCCAGAAAATCTTGTTTTTACTCCTGCTTCTGGAACTCATTTGTGACCTTGCCTTTAAAAAAAAAAAAAAGTTAAAAAGAAAAAAGTTTTTTAAAAACTTTTTTCTTTTTAACTTTTTTTGTTTTTGCTTTAATAATCTCATCTGTAGGCTGGACATAGTGGCTCACACCTGTAATCCCAGCACTTTGGGAGGCCAAGGTGGGTGGATCACCTGAGGTCAGGAGTTCGAGACCAGCCTGGCCAACATGGTGAAACTCTGTCTTTATCAAAAATACAAAAAGAAAAAAAATTAGCCAGGTGTTGTGGCGGGCACCTGTGATCCCACCTACTTGGGAGGCTGAGGCAGGAGAATCGCTTGAACTTGGGAGGCAGAGGTTGCAGTGAGCCAAGGTCGCACCACTGCACTCTACCCTGGGCGATAAGAGTGAAACTCAGTCTCAAAAAAAACAATCTCATCTATAAAATAAGGCTAATATTACCTTCCCTGTTTAGCCTGGGTCATGCAAATGGCATAAAGGATGTGAAAAGCTCAAGTTAAGGTAGTACTGTGAAACATGATAGTAGGTTGGTAAAAGACTGCTTACTACAGAAGTGGTTAGTAGAGAAACCATTACCATTTGAAAATATCAGCATTAGAAAGTATATGAAATTATAAGCTATGAAACTGTTCCTAGTTGGGAGAATACCTGTTCTACAACATCAAGGATATGTGGGTGAAATCTCATCAGTAACAATGTGAAGAGACCAGCACACTTCTGTCTGGTACTTACCAGGCAGTAGATTTCTTCTCTATCTGTTGAAGGTGTTTATGTTTAAACATTCTTATGATTTTGCTCATTCATTAAATGTTAAGTGAGTGCCATCTGCAGTTACCCTAGTAGGTTGCTCATTCATTTCTTCTTTGCTTTAAAAGTAGCATTTCTCTGAGTCTCTAGAGCAGTTTGTATGCATTGGGTCACCACTAGTGGTATCTGGACCGGGGAACTAGGAACTCAGATGATTAAATTGTGGTTTTCTTTCTGCTTTCCTTTTTTTTCTAGTTTCCAAGTTTCTTTTCCTGTTTGAGGACATATTTTTTCTTTGACAGTGATTTTTATAAAAGCAGTTTTTCCCCTAGAATGAATCTTTTCAGAAGCAACAAGGAAATTTCAGTAGGAATTACATGATTAATATAGAGAATCTGTTGTCTTAAGTTTATTATTTGATGGCTATATGGGGTTTAACAGAAAAGTCAAATTTCTTTTCAGTAAGGTGCTGATACATTTCTCCCTTTCTCTTAGAATTCAGATATATTGTGCATTCACAGAGTACTGTGCCATTTTTACCACACATGGGAGGCTACTCTTTCCTTAATATCCTGGCACTGGGAATATTGTGCTTATGGCCTTCTTAAAAGATTTTAATATTAGTGTGGACAAAAACTGCTATTTCTACAAGCATACCCTGAACCCGATTTCAGTCTCTGGTACCTATACTTCATTTCCTTCCACAGTTCTCGCCCCCCCTCCCTTTTTTATATCGAGAATGGATTTGCTGAGGATTTAAAATTTTTTCTCTTAAATATAAGCTTGATCCTGCTACTTACACAATTTGAAAGTCAGAAAGGGAAGAAAACAAGGACTTCATATTCCTTCCCACCAGAAATAACTGCTTTTAATACCTTTGTGTATTTCCATCTGCACGTATATTTTGAATTCAAAGGAAAATGAATCACACATATTCAAGCTTTTGTTATACAAATATTTCATATTATTTTAACATAAATATTGTTATTTTACCTAAATATTTCCACAGTGGTTTCATTCAGCATGGAAATGGTTTCAAAGTGCTTATATTGCTGGGCGTGGTGGCTCATGCCTGTAATCCAAGCGCTTTGGAGGCAAAGGTGGGGCGGATCACCTGACGTCGGGAGTTCAAGCCTGACCAACATGGTGAAACTCCGTCTTTAAAATAAAAAATAAAAAAAAATTAAAAAGTGCTTATATTCATATTTCGGTTCTTTACATTTTCAGTGGGGCACTCTTAGTCATTTGATACAATACCAACCCAGGAGAAACATTTTCAAGTATAAATTTTCAGTGTGAATATGTTCTAAAGTTGATATCTCCTAGATTTGTCAACAGTATTTGTTTAATTTATGCTTCATTTATTATTATAATTAACAAGCTGCCAAACTTTTGAAGCATTCAAAATCAATGCTAATTGAGATTCATACCTTTGAGTAGAAGTCTTCAGTCTCTGAAAGGGCGTCTTAATTTAAACGCTCAATTTTTTTTTTTTGAGCAAGGATAAAGTATTCTTTCTTACCTGTATGTTATTGGTTGTGATCAAAGCTTCATTTATGGTCTAACATTTGATAATTAAGCTTTATCTCTTTTTTTGCATTTTAAAATGGGATTAAAAAATTTTTTTGCCTTGTGTAATTTTTAGTGTACCATAACTTCTACTGGAGTATATATGGGAAAATATACAAATTGTAAATGTACAGCTTAGTGAGTTTTTACAGATTTAGCACCCAAGTACCCATGTAACTGCTCAACCAAAGTAAGAAACAGGTTACCATGAGTTCACTTTCAGTCACTGCTTTCCATCCCTAAATGGGCAACAGTGGGGAAAACATGACACTTTGTAACCATTATTCTGGCTTCTAACATCATATTTGTGAAGTGACATACTAATCATGTCTTACTGTAAAGTGAAAAAAAATGGAATTCTTTGAGAGAAAAATGCTAAGGACTTACTTAAAGTGAAATAATTAATTAAAGACCTTTTCCCAAGCAGTATTTGACACTAGGAATTGAATATCTTTCCATTAAGGTAGCATTTTTTGAAAAAGCTAATTTTTAGGCCAGGCATGGTGGCTCACGCCTATAATCCCAGGACTTTGGGAAGCTGAGGTGGGTGAATCACCTGAGGTCAGAAGTAGAGATCAGCCAGACCAGCATGGTGAAACTCTGTCTCTACTGAAAATACAAAAATTCGCTAGGCATGGTGGTGCATATCTGTAGCCTCAGCTACTCAGGAGGCTGAGGTAGGAAAGTAGCTTGAATCCAGGAGGTGGAAGTCATGGTGAGCTGAGATTGTGCCATTGCACTTCAGTCTGGGTGACAAGAGCGACACTCTGTTTTACAAAAAAAAAAGCTAATTTTTAGACATATATCCATTAGAGACAGAATGATTCAGTTAATTCTGGGATTTATAGTTATTTTGGAACTTTGCTGCTACTTAATTACTAAGTGACTAGTGGAAATAAAAGGATGTCTTACAATCATTACCATTCTTTAGTGCAATCATTACTAGAATATAACACTCTTTTACAGTTTTTTTTTTTTTGGTGGGGACAGGGTCTTGCTCTGTTGCCCAGGCTGGAGTGCAGTGGCATGATCACGGCTCACTGCAGCTTCAGCCTCCTGGGCTCAGGTGATCCACCTCAGCCTCCTGAGTAGTTGGGACTACAGGCATGCACCACCATGCCCAGCTACTTCTTGTATAGAGACAGTTTTGCCATGTTGTCCAGGCTGGTCTCGAACTCCTCAGCTCAAGTAATCCTCTTGCTTTGTCAGTCTCCCAAAGTGCTAGGATTACAGATGTGAGCCACTGCACCCTGTCTTTTATAGTTTGAATGTTAAAATTTAGCAGCATTTTAAATTTCAGACCTGAGGCCTAAAACTTTCAACCTAATCTAAGTGCTATATTTGTTAGTTATCTTTATGTTCTACCTAGTTAGCCAGATGAATGCAGAGAGAACTGTTAGTTCGAAATACTCAATTTTGTTTTGTTGGCACATTAGATTATCCTGGAATATTTTAGTTTCTTGAGTCTTCGCTTGTTGTTAGAAAAGGGTATAACTTGGTAACCAGGATCTCTATATTGGGCACAGAAAGATATATTGGATGGCTGGACAAGGCAGTGTGTTTCTTTGATGATCATGATTAGATTTACTAATTGCTAACAATTAAGGTTTTTTTGCAGCATCTAGACAATGTCAGCCCAAGAGACTGAAATTCTAAATGAACAAACACTGAGAGATATTTTAAGAATTCATTCAGTAGGCTACGTGCAGTGACTCACACCTGTAATCCCAGCACTTTGGGAGGCCAAGGTAGGCGGATCACAAGGTCAGGAGTTGAGACCAGCCTGGCTAACATTGTGAAACCCCATCTCTACTAAAAATACAAAAATTCACCAGGCATGGTGGCGTGCACCTGTAATCCCAGCTACTCAGGAGGCTGAGGCAGAATTGCTTGAACCCAAGAAGCAGAGGTTGCTGTGAGCTGAGATGTCGACACTGCACCCTAGCCTGAGTGACAGAGTGACACTCCATCTCAATTAAAAAAAAAAATCCATTCAATCATTACCCATGTAGAATTCTTGCTAAAAGTGTTTAGTTTAAGCTGAACCTAATTATAGTAGACAATCAGACAAATCCAGCTTCTGGGACTTTGTGCAAGAGAGTTGGCCTGAACTCTAAAAATGTCAAAGTGATGAAAAACAAAGCAAAAAGGGCAGGAAGACTATTCTAGAAGAAAGAAGTTGAAAGAGAAATGTCAGCCAAGTACAGTGTCAAGCCTTGATTAAGACAATACAAAACTGTAGAGGACATTTTGCGGATAACTGGGAAGATATGAACAAGGAGTATATCTTACACAATATCACTGCAAATGTCTCGAATGTGATATATGGTATTATATATACGTATGTGGTGGTTATATAGGAAAATGGTATTATTTTTAGGCAGTATTGGACGAAGTATTTATGTTGAAATGTGATGTTTGCAATTTGCTTTCAAAAAAAATCATATATTTATAGAGATAAGCAAAAGTGGCAAAACTTTTACTTTGGCGAATCTAGGTAAGAGCATATGAGTGTTCTTTTTTTTTTTTTTTTTTTTTGAGATGGAATCTTGCTCTGTAGCCCAGGCTGGAGTGTGATGGTGTGGTCTCAGCTCACTGCAACCTCCGTCTTCCAGGTTCAAGCAATTCTCCTGCCTCCGCCACCCCATTAGCTGGGATTATAGGTGCCTGCCACCATGCCAGGCTAATTTTTGTATTTTTTGTAGAGATGGGGTTTCACCAGGTTGGCCAGGCTGGTCTCAAACTCCTGACCTCGTGAGCCACCCACCTCGGCCTCCCAAAGTGCTGTGATTACAGGCATGAGCCACCACACCTGGCCTGGGTGTTCATTTTATCATTCTTTTACTTTTTAAATAGATTTCAGTTTTTCAAAATATGAAGTTGTGGAGAGTCAGGCATGGTGGTGCTTGCCGTAGTCCCAGTTACTTGAAAGGCTGAGTCAGGAGGATTGCTTGAGCCCAGGAGTTCCAAGCCTTCAATGAACTATGATTTCACCACTGTGCTCCAGCTTGGGTGATAGAGTGAGAGTCCATCTCTATTTTTTAAAAAATTAACTTAGGGAGAAAAAAGTACAATTAAGAAAAGCCTTGGCTGGGTGCAGTGGTTCATGCCTGTAATCCCAGTACTTTGGGAGGCCAAGGTGGGTGGATCACTTGAGCTCAGGAGTTTGAGATTAGCCTGGCAACATGCTGAAACTCCATCTCTACAAAAAACAAAAAAAAGCTGGGTGTGGTGGCCTGCATCCATAGTCCCAGATACTCTGGAGGCTGAGGTGGGAGGATCATCTTACACCTTTTGCTGTGCCACTGCAGGAGCCTCTTGCTGGGACTATGTAATCTCTCTGTGCTGTCATCGTTATCTGTGAACAATGTCAAGGGTCATTCTTGTGCTCAAAACCCTTCATGAGCACTTCCTGCTTGTGGGATAAGCTCTAACTTTGTTGATGGGCAGTACCCTGCATGCTAAACCACTCTAGCCTTTTGTTCCACTTCTTCCTTCTCATTTCATACCCCTCATCCCCAACCTACCTTATTTTTGAGACAGAGTCTTGCTCTGTCACCCAGGCTGGAGTGCAGTGGCGCAATCTCTGCTCACTGCAACCTCTGCCTCCCGGGTTCAAGCGATTCTTCTGCTTCAGCCTCCTGAGTAGCTGGGATTACAGGTGCACACCACCACACCCAGATAATTTTTGTATTTTTAGTGGAGATGGGGTTGGCCAGGCTGGTCTCAAACTCCTGACCTCAGGTGATCTGCCCTCTTCAGCCTCCCAAAGTGCTGGGATTACCGGTGTGAACCACCACACCCAGTCCCTACCCTAGTTTAATACTACAGGTTGAATGTTCCTAATCCAAAATCTGAAGCTTTTTAAGTGTCAGATGATACCACAAGTGGACGTTTTCATTCCTGATCTCATGTGATGGATTATAATAAAAACCTGAGGGCATAACCCAAAGTTTCTTCAGTGTCCCCAAGGGAAAAAAGACCCTCCCTGCTCCCTTTGGTTGCAATATGTCTTTTCCATGCGCAGCATGATGGTGATGTCAGGCAACCACAGATTATCCACATAGGTGGCTGTGATAGCGACACATTTGCTCTCTAATCATTCAGTGTATACACATTTGTTTCATGCACAAAATTGTTAAAAATTTAGAAAATTACCTTCACATTCTGTGTATAAAGTGTATATGGAACATAAATGAATTTTGTGTTTAGACTTGGGTTCCATCCCCAACATATCTCATTTTGTTTATGCAAATATTCCCAAATCTGAAACAATCCAAAATCTGAAGTGCTTCTGGTCCTAAGCACTGTGGTTAAGAAGGCATACTTGTAGTCCCTAGAATGTTTTATATCTGTGAATGGGCCTTTGCTTGCTTCTGTGTGTAATTTTTTTTTAAAACATTTTTAGGGATAAGGTCTTACTCTGTTGTCCAGGGTAGAGTGCAGTAGTCCGATCAGTGCTCACTGTGGCCTCAAACTCCTGGCCTCAAGTGTTCCTCCTACCTCTGTCTCCACCTCACAAAGAGGGGGGATTACAGGCATGAGCCTGGCCCTGCATAGAATCTTGTCCCTCAACTTGACCAGCTCCTGTTTATCTTTCAAGATTTAGCCAAGGGGACTTCTGAGAAGCTTTTTCTCTCTGCTAAGAGGCCGTGGAGAGTAATGATGTGAGAACATGGGCCTCAGTCAGACACACCTGGATTTAAATTATATATATATATTTTTTCAAAGAGATGGGGTCTTGCTCAATTAGCGAAGCTGAAGTGCAGTGGCACCATCATAGCTCACTGCAGCCTCAAATTCCTGGGCTCGAGTGATCCTCTGGCCAAATCCTCATGCCTAGGACTACAGGCCTGTGCCACCATGCCCAGCTCAAATTCATTTAGTGATGCAAGACCTTAGATAAATCGCTTACCTTTATTTTACCTGTGTTTCTTTATCTGTAGAAGAGGGATAATAAAACTTGCAGTGGCAAATACATAGTGAGTGCTCTACATGTGTTATGTTAGGGGCTGTTGTCGCCATTGTTATCATCATTATCGTCTTCATCATTATCATCAGAGTTACTGTTTTGTATGAGCTTCCATAAACAATCTCATTGCTTTGCAAATCTCTTTAAATGTTTTCTTGTCCTTTCTTCACAATAAACTGTTCTCGTTAAGGGCAACCGCTGTGTATCCTTAATGCTGAATGCAGTGCCTAACACATGCTTGGGTGCATAGTAAATATTTAAGTATGTGCAAGCATAAGAAATTTATTTTATGGATGACAGTGTAAGAAAGAGTAGAGACTGCTAATTACCAGCCATGTGTGGCCTTGGACCTTAGTTATTTATTTTCCTTGACACAAGTGTAAAATGGTAGATAGTGCTTACCTCAGAATTTAAAGATTACATCTCATATTGTATGTAAAGTGCTTAGCATAGTGTCCATAGTGGGTGCTTAATAAATGTTAGCTATTGGCTGGGTGCGGTGGCTCAAGCCTGTAATCCCAGCACTTTGGGAGGCCGAGGCAGGTGGATCACGAGATCATGAGATCGAGACCATCCTGGTCAACATGGTGAAACCCCGTCTCTACTAAAAATACAAAAAATTAGCTGGGCATGGTGGTGCATGCCTGTAATCCCAGCTACTCAGGAGGCTGAGGCAGGAGAATTGCCTGAATCCAGGAGGCGGAGCTTGCGGTGAGCTGAGATCACGCCATTGTACTCCAGCCTGGGTAACAAAAGCAAAATTCCGTCTCAAAAAAAAAAGTTAGCTATTATTTTAAAAATAAATTAGTCTTATGTCTTGGCAAGATTAGACAGCAGATCTATTTTACTTTAAGTGATGTGTGAAATGAGTATTGTATTTTACAAAAATTAGCTGGGTGTGGTGGCGGGCACCTGTAATCCTGGCTACTCAGGAGACTGAGGCACGAGAATCACTTGAACCTGGGAGGCAGAGGTTGCAGTGAGCTGAGATCATGGTACTGCACTCCAGTCTGGGTAACAGAGCGAGACTTTGTCTCAAAAAAAAAGAGTATTTTATATAGCCACACTTATAGTTGCCTAATGATTGACAGTTCTGAGAAATGCATCCTTAGGTGATTTCATCATTATGCAAACATCATATGGTATAGTTATCCCTTGGTATCTATAGGAGCTTGGTTCCAGGACCCCCACATGTACCAAAATCCCTGAATACTCAGGTCCGGAAGTTGGTGCTGTGGAACCTGAGTATTCAAAAGTTGGCTCTCTGTATTTGCAGGATTGGGTTTTTCATCCTGTGTTTGGTTGAAAAAAACTGCATATAGGTGAACCAGTGCAGTTCAAACCCATGTTGTTCAAGTTAACCATACTTATACAAACCTAGATGTTAGCGCCTGCTACACACCTAGGCTGTATGGTAGAGCCTGTTGCTCCTAAGCTACAAACGTGTACACATGTTACTGTACTGAACACTGTAGGCAATTGTAATACAATGGTAAGTCTTTGGGTATCTAGACATATCTAAACCTAGAAAAGGTACAGTAAAAATGCAGTATAAAAGATAAAAAATGGTCCACCTATAGAGGGCAGTTAACATGAACGGGGCTTGCAGGACTGGAAGTGGCTCTGGCTGAGTAAGGGAGTATATGGTGAGTGAATGTGAAGGCCGAGGACATTACTGTACAACACTGCAGGCTTTGTAAACACTCACACTTAGGCTATGCTAAATTTGTGAAATATCTTTCTTCAGTAATAAATTGGCGTTAGCTTACTGTAACTTTTTTACTTTATAAACTTAAAAACTTTAAAAGTTTTTAATTCTTTTATAATCATACTTAGTTTAAAACACAAACACATTATATAGCTGTACATATTTTCTTTCATGTCCTTATAACCTTTTACTGTTTCAAACATTTCTTATTTTAAAAACTTTTTTGTTAAAAATGAAGACACACACACACACACACACACACACACGCACACTAGCCGAGGCCTCCACAGTCAGGATCTTTAGTGTCACTGTCTTCTACTTCCACCTCCTCGCCCACTAGAAGGTCTTCAGGGGAATTAACAGGCATGGAGCTGTCATCTTCTATGACAAAATGCCTTCTCGTGAAATACCTCCTGAAGGACCGGTCTGGGGCTGTTTTACAGTTACCTTTTTTTTAAAAGAATTTGAGATGGAGTCTTGCTCTTTTGCCCAAGCTGGAGTGCAGTCGCGCAATTTCTGCTCACTGCAACCTCTGTCTCCCGGGCTCAAGCAACTCTCCTGCCTCAGCCTCCCGATTAGCTGGGATTACAGGCGCCTGCCACCACACTTAGCTAATTTTTGTGTTTTTAGTAGAGATGGGGTTTCATCATGTTGGCCAGGCTGGTCTCTAACTCCTGACCTCTACCCACCTTGGCCTCCCAGAGTGCTGGCACTATAGGCGTGAGCCACCACACCTGGCCTTTTTTCTTTTAATAAGTAGTAGGAGAATACTCTAAAGATAAGAAGAGTGGTATATTTTTTTTTAAAAAAGGGTGGTATAGTAAATGTATAAGCCAGTAGCATATTTGTTATTATTTGACTGGCAGTGCAGTAGGTTTGTTTACACCTGAGGTACCACAGATATGAGCAGTAGTGCCTTACGCCGTGATGTTAAGACAGGCGAAAACATCAGTAGGTGATAGAAATTTTTCAGCTCCGTTATAATCTTATGGGATCTCTGTCATATATATGATCTGTTGTTGACTGAAATACTGTATGTGGTACGTGACTGTTTTCCAATTTTAGTCTCTTAATGTTGAAAGGATTTAAACCTAAAATGCTTAAGAAAAATGGTGAAATTTTCCCTTTCTGTAGTATGGATAGAATTTTGGAAATGATGTATTCATAAATATTTGATGAGTTCCTAATCCATGCAGCACATTTCTGGTTATGCTTAGAAGGTTAACTTCTGCTTGCAAAGTACTCACACAGACAGTGTAGCATATAACGGCCTCTCAAAAATGTCACAGAACTTTACAACTATGTAGTGACCTATGACTAATCCCTCTGCAAAAGGCGCAGGTGACTAAATTGTAGACAATACGTGGTGTGAAATGTTTGTTTTCTTGATCTATAAATTGATAATCCTTTAATATTTAAACAGACTGTGATTAGTGGCCTGAAGAAGTAAGGCTTCATCTGTGTTTTTTTTCCATGTATGTGCCTAGGTATGTTTTTTTCTTGTGACCCAAGGCTTTCTGGAAGTTTAAGATGAATGGCTGGAGTAATAAAGATAGTTGGTGGGTTTCTCCATGGGAGCAAGTTGGTTATTTTCAACTATTTTGAACTGCTTTACAGAAAACATATGCCGCTATAGAAGTTACTGTTTCTGTTGACAGTCACTGGTAGCGGTTACTACTTAGTTGGTTCTAGGAGGGCCAGTTCTTAGCTAATACTTTGAAAGTGAGTTCTATGACTATCAAAGACGAGAAGGAATAATCTCAAAGAACCTGACCAGATCATTGAAATAAAATCACTTGTTCTGGTAAGGAACAGTTGAAAAGGCATGTATGATTTTTGGTAATAACATTTAATATAAATTATTTAGCAGTATTTTACTTGTTCATGATGGGCAAGGCAGGTGAGTAGATTAGGAAATGAATCTGAAAAAGTGGGGCAGGCCTGCTGGCTTAAAATAGGAATGAAAGTAGGGTTATTTGTAGTGAACAGAGGTAAATCCTAGTGTCCCATGAGGATAAGACTATACAATAATCTAAAAATAATAGCTTATAGGCCAATAACTGTTAAAATTTACATTTCTTACTGCAGGTCATCACCAATGTGGCTGTTCTCATTTGTGCAGATCTACATCAGATTTTACTTGTGTTTACCTGAAAATGCATATTGTCTATGTAGTCGATGTTTATTGTAGTAGCATACAGAATCTGACCTTGAAAAGGCTGCAGAATTTCTTGAGTGTACTTTAGGAACTTAGATTGTCAAAATTTATTTAATTTTTATTTTGATAATTATAGATTCACAGGATGTTGTAAATAAAGAAATGGACAGGGCAGTCCCATACACCTCTCCCCGAAGCCCCTTGCCTCTCTTTGCCAGCATCAGTATCCCATGCCACCACAGTACTATACCAAAACCAGAAAATTGACATTGGTACAATCCACAGAGCTTGTTCAGATTTCACCAGTTATACATGCATTCCTGTCTGTGTATGTTTACCTTTATGCAATTTCACATATGGGTAGTATAAGTACCAGCACAATAAGGGTGCTCGACAGTACTTTAACCACAGGGTGTAGTTACTTCCCCTGTGTAGCTACACCAATCCCCTTTCTCCACCAGAAATTCGGTTTTATAGTTTGGCTGTTATTTTTAATCATGTGCAAACCTGGTTTGATTAAGGTTTTTGCTTCTGAGTTGGAAGTATTGTAAAATAATTTTTAATGAATTATGGGTAATCTGATAGCAACTGACACATGGTAAAAAGCTAGATTTGGGAGCACTGAAAGACTTCTTGGATGCACAGGCCTAGAATGATTCTCAGCTCTGATTTTCTTTCCCCTTTCCCTTCCCCTTTCCGTTTTTTTTTTTTTTTTTTTTGGCGGAGTCTTGCTCTGTCACCCAGGCTGCCCAGGCTGGGTTCAAAGCAATTCTGCCTCAGCCTCTTTGGTAGTTGAGACTACAGGCGTATGCTACCACACCTGGCTAATTTTTCTATTTTTGTAGAGATGACGTTTCACCATGTTGGCCAGGCTGGTCTTGAACTCCTTACTTCAGAGGATCCACTCCCCTATGCCTCCCAAATTCCAGGGATTACAGGTGTGAGCCAATGTGCCTGACTAAGAATGATTCTCATCTCTCATTACCAACCAGAATCACCTGCAGAATTTAAAATCCCATGTAGAAAAAAATGGTTACCTTGGCCTCATTCCCGATAAATCTTTTTGAGCATAAAAATGCCAGTTAAAAAAAGATGCACAGGATGATAACCATTTATATAAAAAAGTTCTAAATATACTCTACTGTGCATAGATGCATTAGTAACAAAATTACATCCACATAGAAAGGATACATAACTACTTAAAGGTACCAGTTACCCCTGGAGAGGAAGGAAGAGGAATAGAAGGTGTCTTCAACAACATCTGTAACATTTTAGTTTCTAAAAAAAATTTGAAACAGATACAGAAAACTTAATATTTTACATCTACATGAAGGCATGTGGGTATAAATTTTGTAATATTGAAATATTTTATTAGAAATATACAGTATATTACATATATATGTGAAATTTCGTCCTTTATTTTAGTATACCTTCTACTTATTTTGGTACCAAGAATGGAGTGCTGCTATAACAAATACCTAGAAGTGTGGAAATGGCTTTGAAACTTCTGAGAGACCCAGCCCAGGTCTCAACTTTCTGTTTTGTTAAAAGAATTTTTTTGCCCAGGCTGGAGTGTAAGTAGTGCAATCTCAGCTCACTACAACTTCCACCTCCTGGATTCAAGCAATTCTCCTGCCTTAGCCTCTGGAGTAGCTGGGACTACAGGCATGCACCACCACACCTGACTAATTTTTGTGTTTTTAGTAGAGATGGGGTTTCACTGTGTTGGCCAGGCTGCTCTTGAACTCCAGGCCTCAAGTGATCTACTCGCTTGGCCTCCCAAAGTTCTGGGATTAAAGGCATGAGCCATGATGCCCGGCCCAAGTCTCATACCCTTACTTGATTTCTGTAGCCATTGTTGGTTTCTCCCTTTGTAATCTTCCATACTTACAGTCTGAACCATACAATGTACTGGTTAACTTTTCTGTGTTTATATCTTGTTTTATGTCAATTCTACTCAACTAGAGCATACAATTCTTCAAGGTGGAATAAATGTATTTAATTTGTATATTCCACACATTACCCATACAATGTGACCATGTAGTAGGTACCAGGTAAACATTTAATTATTTAACTAGAATATAATTACTGCCCCAGTATTTTTCCCTAGCACTTTTGAACTTACAAAATCCTTCTAGCTTTTTGATACAGATTTTAGAACTTCACTATTAACAAATATCAGCCGGGCATGGTGGCTCACACCTGTAATCCCAGCACTTTGGGAGGCTGAGGCAGGTGAAGCATCTGAGGTCAGGAGTTCAAGACCAGCCTGACCAACATGGCAAAACCCCATCTCTACTGAAAATACAAGAATTAGTCAGGCATGGTAGTAATGGTACACACCTGCAATGGTACCCACCTGTAATCCCAGCTACTCAGGAGGCTGAGACAGGAGAATCACTTGAACCCAGGAGGCAGAGGTTGCAGTGAGCTGAGATCGTGCCACTGCATTCCAGCTTGAGTGACAGAGTGAGACTCTGTCTCAAAAAACATACACACACACACACACACACACACACACACACACATCCCCACCCTCACCTCCACCCCTTACTATTATTTAGGATTTTAGGGAGGCTACCTACAGAAACTTAGATATATTCAGTTACTGAATGTTTTGTTTTTCAGTTGGTAATGTACTCTTTCAGTGTTTGAAAGGATGACACTGGATAATTAGATTTGAATTGTAAATCTCTGAAACTGGTGTTGGAAAAACTGGAGGAGTTGATGATTTTACACACAGTCTTTCCTAGCTCTTATTATTGGGAAAAGAGTGTTAATTGTAGTCAGTGAATTTCTTCAAAGTTTGCTGCTTTAAAATAAAATTAAGGAAGTCAGCAACCATAAGTAGAATTATATGAATAAAATGTTTCATTGTTATGAAGAGTTAGCGGTGTATGGCATTATATGTTTCACATATTGAAGTTGACACCAGAAAGATATATTTGTGATTTTCTTTGTTTCCTGAGACAGTTTAGCACTGTTGCCCAGGCTGGAGTACAGTGGCACAGTCATAGCTCACTGCAGCCTGGAACTTCTGGGCTCAAGTGATCTTTCCGCCGCCTTGACCTCCCAAGTAGCTGGAATTACAGGTGCATGCCACTGTGCCCAGCCCACTTTAGTGATTCATTATTTTTTAATCTCTTTTCTTTTTTAATACAGAGCTGCAAATTCTTACTTTTCCTTAGTGCAATCCATCTGTGAAATATGTGTTATAATTTGTTATAATATTTGAAGTCCTGAAGTTTTTGAGTGATTTTATGTGTATGTGTAAGATTAGAGTGGATTCATGGTTTCCACTAATAACACTTCATCATTATCACTTTGTTGTGCATGCATGTTTAAAGAGATACATTTCTAGGTAGTTTATTTAGAATTGTAAAATCCTTTCGTTTTAATGAGAGAGTATCTTGCATGTGAATATTATTTGTCACATGTTATACCTACATTGTTGGTTGGACTTAAACTTTAGTGACCTCTCAGATTATTTTCATTCTAGTTCATGTCATAGTACTTTGTTATATGTATTAAGAAGTACAAAAGATTATTTAATGCTACAGAATTTGTATGTTGAAATCCTAATCCCCAGTGTGATGGTATTAGGAGGTATGGTCTTGAGGGAGGTAAAGTTTTTTACAAATTGCTAAAAGAAAACATATGAGAAATCTTGGTGACAGTTTTCTTAGCTAGGTCATAGAAGGCATGAACCATAAACACTGATAATTGGACTTTAAAAAAATTAAAATCTTTTGTTCTTTTAAAGATGTTTGATTAAGAAAATGGAAAGGCAAGCCAGAGAATGGGAGAAAATATCTAAACTACATTAATGGAGCTTACTACTAAATTAAGAAAACATTAGAAGATTGTCTCTATAGTATAACCGATTATAAAATAATGTGTTGACATATTTAAAATATTAAGATATACATTGATATCTTAACAGTAGTTGTCTTTGGCTGGTGAGATTCTAAGAGATTTGTTTTTGTGATGCTTATTGTTTTTTCTTTTGTGCTCTTTATATTTTAAGAAATTATTTTGCCTCAAGTATGTAGTATATTTGATTCTTTGATTAAAGATGTAGAAAAATCTTTAAATAAAGGGTAGTTTGAAAGAGTAGCAGAATGTTTACAACCAATACTTGATACTACATAGATAATACTTTGCTATCCTATTTTTGTAAATTCTGTGCTTGAAAATTTCAAACAGTTTTTTGCGTGTCAGTGTGTGTTTTGAAGTAGAGTCTTGCTATATTGCCCAGACCAGTCTCAAACTTCTGGCCTCAAGGGATCTTCCCACCTTGTCCCATCAAAGCATTGGGATTACAGGTATGAGCCACCACTCCCAGCCTGAAACTTTCAAAACTTTAAAAAATAGCTTGGAAACCTTTGTTTTAGTCCAGGTGCAATGGCTCATATCTGTAAATCTGGCACTTTGGGAAGCTGAGATGGGAGAATTGCTTGAGGCCAGGAATTTGAGACCAGCCTAGGCAACATGGTGACATCTTGTCTCTACAAAAAATTTAAAAATTAGTCAGGTTTCATGGTGTATGTCTGTCCCAGCTACTCTGGAGGCTGAGGTGGGAGAATTGTTTGAAGAGTTCAAGACTATAGTGAGGCATGATCAAGCCACTGCACTCCATCCAGTCTTAGTGACAGTGAGAGACCCTGTCTCTAAACATAAAAAAGAAAATCTTTACTTTATTTACAGCACTTTATGAGCCATATTTAGCAAACATAGTTCCACATATTAAGTTTGTTTTTAATGATAAGGGGTTTTTAAACTTGATTTTTAGTAAATAGTATAATAAAAGTTTGTTTACATTAGATATGAAGTTAATTACCACCCCTAACTGCTGGCTGGTTTTCTAGAATTGTAGCAACAGGTGGTGAATTTTCCTGTCTGCTGATATCCAAAATACTCTGATTCCTGGGTGAGTTCCAGCAATATTGGATGTTGGTAATATTACTGGTGGTTGATTAATTTATGATAGTAGTATATACATCTCTAAGCCTAATGCTATTTGTTTTTGAGTAAATAATACAATAACATGGCATAATATTTTCAAAGGTATATGGCAAAAAGTCTTCCTATCCCTGATTGTCAGCCACCAGTTCCCTGCCTTGGGACTGTTAAATCCCACTACCAAAGACCACCAAGAAAACATCTGTGGTCAGAAATAAGTTACACTGATTTAGCTTGCTGCAAGGAGTAACATACATCAGAAGAGCTGTGGGGCCTCTCAAAAGGATGGAGTTAGAAAAGAGGACATATAGGGGGTTTTAGGAGCTGTTTGTCACAGAGTGATGTTAGGATAAAATTAGTAGTCTGGGCAGGGATTGGCTAGAATATATAATTTGAGTGAGTTCCTGTAACAATCAGTAGTTTTGACTCTAGCACACATATGTCACTGAGGATTTACTGTTAGATCACTTTGTGGTACTAGAACATAGGGTCTGGGTGAGCTGGTATTAGTAAAGGTTTGAGGATGGGCACAGTGGCTCAAACCTGTAATCCCAGCAAATTGGGAGGCTAGGATGCAAGGATCCTTTGAGACCAGGAATTTGAAACTAGCCTGGTCAATATAGTGAGACCTCGGTCTTTTGAAAAAAAAAAAAATAAAATTTGAGACCAGCTTGACCAACATGGAGAAAACCCATCTCTACAAAAATACAAAATTAGCCAGGCGTGATGGCACACACCTGTAATCTTAGCTACTTGAGGGGCTGAAGTGGGAGGATCACTTGAGCCCAAGAGTTAGAGGCCGCAATGAGCTGTGATGATGCCACTGCATCCCAGCCTGGGTGACAGAGACCCTGTATCTTAAAAAGGAAAAAAAAAAAAAAAAAAAAAAGGTTTGTGCTTAGATGAACGTTGATGCACAGTACATTGTGGTTTGGTTTGGTCAGTCGATCTGTTTTGCAAGCACTAGTGCTTTTCTGAGCATCTACAAGCAATTTGTAGTGTAGTTTCAGTTTTGTTTCCATTTTTAATCTCTGTTTCTGATCATTCTTCAGCTAAACTGGCATCTTTACCATTTAGTGGAGGTGATCAATCAAGATTTCAAACTGTTGTTTGATGGGTTGTGAATGTTTATCAAGCTTTGATGGTAGACATTTTGGCCTCTGCAGGCACCGGGCCATTTTGTTCTTTTTCTTAGATGAATCAGCTGGTGTGACAGTGGCTGCACAGCAGCATTTAAGCATCTGCAACACACTGAAACTCAGACAATTATTATTAAAGTTTGAAATAATGTCCCATATAGCCCATAATCTATTTGGATTTTCTTTTGGGTAACCAAGTATTTTTTTCCATTAATTTGGATATGGGTCATTCACCTTTGCAACTGTCCTATATTTGGTTTATATTTTGGTGAGGATAAGGGTCTTGATAATACTAAGGAAAAGGTGTCTATTGACAGCCTAAAATCTTACAACAGTAGAGAGAGAAGAAAATGTCAAGAAAATAAAGGACAGAATTATGCAAGTCTGTGGTAATCAGTGGCTTCTGGCATCTGGGAGGTTGTGTTCTGATTATCTTGGACATAAATAGTCTATTCACATTATCTTCTGCTTCTGGACCATAGCAGTTCTGGAAATGCTGACTCAGCCCCCGTTTGTCCATGGCAGTGATGTTGGCAGTATCATTACTTTATTCTCTGTAGTGTCAGTATTGGGTGCATGATACAAACATTTACAAAAGTTCTTTTGATAAGTCTTCCACAAGGCTCAATTCCTATCTTTATCTTATAGCCAGGAACTTTAGATGAATGTAAGGAAGAAGCAGAAACCACCGTGGATCATGGGACTATGGGTTTTAGTTAATTTATTATGTTAACCAGCATTATCAGAATGGAAGGGAGTGGAATCTTTTATTACAGAAAATACATAGTCAGTTTTATGAGTATTTAGTCACTGATTATCCTGGAAGTAAGAATAGCTCATACAGGGAGGACATTGACAATCTCTAGATCTTTCTTTTATTTATCTTATAAAGTGTATTATGCGTTTCGCCAATCCAAGTTTAGTGAAACCTAGAAATAAAGCCCTCTTTTAGATCGCTATTCTGTCAGTCTTTGTACTTGAGTGTATATTTTCTTTTCATTTCCTTTTTTTTGGGGGTCGGGGGACAGAGTCTTGCTTTTGTTGCCCAGGCTGGAGTGCAGTGGCACAATCTCAGCTCACTGCAACCTCTGCCTCCTGGGTTCAAGAAATTCTCTTGCCTCAGCCTCCCAGGTAGCTAGAATTACAGGCATGCCCCACCACGTCTGGCTAATTTTGTATTTTTAGTAGAGATGGGGTTTCTCCATCTTGGTCAGGTTGGTCTCGAACTCCCGACCTCAGGTGATCCACCTGCCTTGGCCTCCCAAAGTGCTGGGATTACAGGCGTGAGCCACCATGCCCAGCCTGAATGTATATTTTCTTTAAACTGAAAGATACTTAAATGTTGAAGTATATTTATTTTTAACACATTTTATTATACATGGTTAAATTAGGAAGGCTTAACTTTCCTTATGATTTGTGAGGTTTTTTTTTTCCTTTTAACCCAAATTTAATAAAGCAGAGTTCTCACAATAGTTTTGAGTTAATTAAAATTCGGAGTATGCCAAACAAAGCTAATAATTTTTATAATCCTTTAAAAAATTTTTAATAAGATAAAGGACTAAAGCTTTGTTTTACCTAATGGCAATTCAGTATAAACCCAAAGATGTTGTAGATGTGAAAAACATCTTAACAGTTTCCTATTATTTGTTTATGTTTTAAGAGACAGGGTCTCACTTGATAGCAGAGGGTCAGGTCACTGCTATGCTTTAAATATGACCCCCAGAAAGCAATATGTTGGCTGTTTGGGTGATGGGTATAGTAGAAGCCAAAACCTTACTATTATGTAGTATATTTATGTAAAAAACCTACACATATATCCCTTAAATCTAAATTTAAAAATAAAATCAAAAAAGTATGTGTTGGAAAAGTTATCCCAACGCAACGGGAGGTGGGGCCTAATGGGAGGAGTTTAGGTCATGAAGGCCACCTCTCATGAATGCATTAATGTTGATTATAAAAGGTCTTGAGGCTGTCTTGCTCTCTCTTGTCCCCTCTTTTCCCTTCTGCTACAGGATGATGTAGCAAGAAGGCCCATGCCAGATGCCTGGCCCCTCAGTCTTGAACTTCCTAACCCCCAGAACTATGAATGAATAAATTTATATTTATTATAAATTATCCAGTCTATGATATTTTGTCATAGCCACACAAAGCAGACCAAGACAGAGAGATTACAGAAGAGTATGTAGGATGAGAAATATTATTGCAGTTATTTTATTGTTTTGTTTTTGCTTTTTTCTTTTTTGAAACGGAATCTTGCTCTGTCGCCCAGGCTGTAGTGCAGTGGCACGATGTTGGCTCATGGCATCCCCCTCCCTCCAGGTTCAGGTGATTCCCCTGCCTTAGTCTCCTGAGCAGCTGTGGCTACAGGCATATACCACCATGCCCAGCTATTTTTTTTGTATTTTAGTAGAGATGGGGTTTCACCCTGTTGGTCAGGATGGTCTTGATCTCCTGACCTTGTGATTCGCCTGCCTTGGCCTCCCAAAGTGCTGGGATTACAGGTGTGAGCCACTGTGCCCAGCCTGTTTTTACTTTTTGAGATGGAGTCTCACTCTGTTGTCCAGGCTGACGATTATAGTTGACTGCAGCCTCAACTTACTAGGCTCAAAAGATTCTTCTCTCTCAGCCTCATGAGTAGCTGGGACTACAGGCAGATGCCACCACACCTGGCTAATTTAAAAAAATTTTTTGTAGAGTTGGGGTCTCACCATGCTGCCAAGGCCAGTCTCGAACTCTTGGCTTTAAGCAGTCCCCCCAACTTGGCTTCCCAAATTGCTGGGATTACTGGAGTAAGTCACCATACTTGGCTGATTGCAGCCATTTTTGGAAAATGACATGTGCTACAGATATTATAAGAGGAAAATACTTAACAATAACAGATTTCTAAAAATTGAAGAGTGACTAAATATTAATAAATTATGATGTAAGTAAATTGTATTTACCTAGGAGAAAATATTTTATGGTATTTTAAGGTATCTATGTATGTACTTATGCATTGAGATATTTGTCATCAAAACTTTTTTACTAGCGCATATAAGTACCTAACACATAGTAGCAATTCAATAAAATTATTTGAATGAATTAAGGATACTTGTTGATCATCGTTTTTATGGAGAGAGTTTTCATTTTGTTCTACGTCTTATTTTTATGTGTATTTTAGTTAGATGTCCACTTAGTCTGTTCAAGAAGTTACAACAAAATGCCTGAAAAAAAAAATTCTCCCTAATGTTGCTGAAAAAAAAAATGCCATAGACTCGGTAATTTGTGAACAACAGAAATTTATTTCTTACAGTTCTAGAGGCTGGGAAGTCCAAGAGTTGAGTCTCCAGCAGATTCTATGTCTGGTGAGGGCCTGTTCCTTATAGGTGGCACCTTCTGTGTGTCCTCATGTGGCAGAAGAGACAAACAAGCTCCTTTGGACCTCTTTTTTAAAGGCACAAATCCCATTCATGAGGGCCGAGTCCTTATGACCTAATCATTTCCCAGATGCTTCACTTGTTAATACCACCACATTGGGGATTAGGTTTTAATCTATGAATTTTTGGTGGACACAAACATTCAAATCATTGAAGCTATTAAGAAATGTTGAATCAGAAGTTGCTAGTTAATTTTTTTTTTTTTTTTTTGAGGTAGTCTCTTGCTGTGTTGGCCAGGCTAGAGTGTGTGATCTCGGCTTACTACAATCTCTGCCTCCCAGGTTCAAGTGATTCTCCTGTCTCAGCTTCCCGAGTAGCTGGGATTACAGGCACCCACCACCACGCCTGACTAATTTTTGTATCTTTAGTAGAGATGGGGTTTCACTATGTTGGCTAGGTTGGTCTTGAACTCCTGACTTCAGGTGATCTGCCCACCTCAGCCTCCCAAAGTGCTAGAATTACAAGTGTGAGTCACTATGCCCAGCCAGAAGTTGCTAGTCATTCTAAATTGGAAGCTTGATATAATATTTTGAATCAAGCATTTAAAAAAATGCCTGCTTTTCGTCAATGGTTTATTTTTACCCCTTTCATTCATTTAGGAAAGAGTTTTCCTCATTTTTGTTTTCCATGAATTTTTTTTAACAGCTGGCAAATCAGAGAAAATATTTATGTAACTTATAATAGGCATCTCAAATTATTTTGGAGCATTTGGGAATATATCTTCTGTAATGTTTTGCCTGTAATAATTGAATGGATATTCTCATTTGGTAATAACTTGGAAAATATAGAGTGGTCCATTTAAAATGTACTCTGCTTTAAAGGTACTGTTGGAGGCATTGGTGACCAGGCCATTTTTCCTTTTAAATAGAGAAAGTATGACAGAATCTATTTTCAAGAAACAGCCATAGCAGTATTTTTAGTCTCACGTGCTCGCACAAAATGTTTTCACTCTCCACCGACAGGTGGAATCTATTTCCACTCTCCTTGAACCTGGGCAGGCTTGTGACTGTTCCAACCAATTGAATATGGTAGAAATTATGTGATGTGATTTCTGAGGCTATGATATGATATAAATAGGATACAGCTGATCTAGCAGTCCCACTACTGAGTATCTACCCAAAGGAAAATAAATCAACATATTTGTTGCAGTACTATTCACAACAGCAAAGATATAGAATCAGCGTTGAATATCTATTAGTGGATGAATGGATAAAGAAATACAGTATATATATACAATGGAATATTGTTCAGCCATAAAAAAACACAAAATCATATCACTTGCAGCAACGTGGTTGGAACTGGCTGTCATTATCTTAAGTTAAATAAGCTAGGCACAAAAAGAAAACTATCATAAATTCTCACTTTTATGTGGGAGCTAAAAATTTGAACACATGGAGGTAGAGAGTGGAAAAATAGGTAATAGAGACTGGGAAGGGTGAGTGGGGGTTGAGGGAGGATGAAGAGAAGTAAGTTAAAGGGTACAAACATACATAAAGATAGGAGTAAATGCAATGTTGGATAGCAGAGCAGGATGACTATACTTAAAAAAATGTATTATACCTGGTGATGAACGTCCTGAAGACCCCAGCTTGATACTGTGCATTATATACATGTAACGTAATTCCTCAGGTACTCCTTAAATATGCACAACTAAAAAGAGGGAAAAAAAGATACTGCTTCTTCCTGGCTCTCTCTTTGTCTTTTGATGCTTGTTGTTGGAATTCAGTCATATGAAGAGGCCACATGTAGATATTCTCATCAAAAACTGGAGCTAAACTGCAGCCAGCAGCTAGTATTAACCATGATAAGAATGAGAGAGCTTTCAGGTAATTCCAGCCCCAGGCTGTCGAGTGTCCTGCTGAGGCCCCAGAAGTTGTGGAGCAGAGACAAGCCAGCCCTGCTGTGCCCTGTCTGAATGTATGGTCCACAGAACCTGTGATAGATAATAAATGTTTATTGTCTTAAACCACTAAGTTTTGGGGTAATTCGTTACATGGCAGTAGATAATTAATACATAGAATTTATAGAAACTTATAGGGAAATAAAGATTTGGACAAAGACATTTATATATATATGTATATATGACCCATATGGATCAGATGTGATCCGTATATATGATATGGGTCATATATATGTGTGTGTGTATATAAGTGTGTGTATGTATATATATGGATGTTCTCTGTAGTATGATTTATTTTTTCTTTTTTTAGAGGCAGGGTCTCACTCTGTCACCCAGACTGGAGTGCAGTGGCTCAGTCATAGCTCACTGGAGTCTTGAACTCCAGGGCTCAAGTGATCCTCCTGCCTCAGCCTTCCAAAGCACTGGGATTACAGGTGTGAGCTGCCATGCCTGGTCCTGCAGTATAATTTACAATTTTTGAAATAGTCTAGCTATGTAATAATAAGAAATTGTTTAAATAAATTATCATAAACACTATTTTCCTAAAGAAAAGTTGTCTACATTTTCTATATTCATAAACAAAGTTTAAAGAATTGGTATATAGTCAATTATATTATAATGATAAACCTAATTGAATTGTTTACATAGAGATGAGTAACAACAAAAAAGACTTTACATCTGATAAAAGGACATGTTCCCAGAACATAAAAGAACTTTCACCGATCAGTAAGAAAAGATATTAAATGTTTTAAATGGGCAAAAGAATTGAACAACCATGTCCCCATAGAAGATATTCAGATGGCCAGTAATAAAGTAGAAAGGTGCTCATCATCACTGCTCATCAGGGAAATGCAAAGTAGAAAACAAAGAGATACCAGTAGACACTGTAATGGAATAAAATTTAACAGATGAGTAATAGCGAGTGTTGGCAAGGATATGAAGTAACTGGAACCCTTACACCTTGATGTGAGGGTGAAATGGTATCACTTTGTGAACTGTTGGGTAAAACCAATGTCAACACCATAAACTTTCAGTCCCATTCCTGGTATATACCCAAGAGAAGAGTGCTTATGTCCACCAAAGCACGGGTAGAATTATATTCATAGCAACTGTATTTGTAATGGCTCAAACTGGAAAGCTGTTCTAGTTATACATTTTGCTGCCCTTACCTTTATTCATGCAGTAGTGCTTAGCATATAGCTGTGTTTAGTTTCATATGTGGTGTTAATGAACATTTATTTAGGGAATCTCACCTCCCAATTTTTCAAATTTAAACTGATTTCAAATTTCTTTAAACCTTTCTCTTTAAGTCACCTTGGTTTCGGAAGACTAAAAGAAAGAGCTTATTGCACAGATGGCTCAAAGCACAAATTATAAAAAGGCTAACTTTTATCTACACCCAGCTCCAAATATTCCCAAGTATTTCTTTCCTCCTTGATAATTTTTTTTTTTTTTTTTTTTTTTTTTTTTTTTTTTTTTTTTTTTTGCGAAGGAGTCTCACTCTGTCGCCCAGTCTGCAGTGATAGATATATATGGTCCCCTATTTTAAGGTAATACAGTCATGCATCTGAGAAATGTGTCATGAGATGATTTTGTCAGTGTGAGAACACCATGGAGTGTCCTTACCCAAACCTAGATGGTATAACTACTACACACCTAGGCTATGTAATATAGCCTATTGCTCCTAGGCCACAAACCTGTAGAGCAGGTTACTGCACTGAATACTGTAGGCAGTTATAATACAATGGTAAGTATTTGAGTATCTAAACATATGGAAGATACAGTAGAAACACAGTATAAAAGATAAAAACTGATGCCCCTGTGTAGGGCACTTAACCGTAAGTGGAGGCTTACAGGACTGGAAGTTGCCCTGGGTGAGTTGGGGGTGAGTGATGAGTGAATGTGAGGGCCTAGGACATTAATATATACTACTGTAGACTTTATAAACTTTATAAACACTGAACACTTAGGCTACACTAAATTTATTTATTTTTTTAAATTTCTTGGCTGTGCATGGTGACTCATACCTGTAATCCCAGCACTTTGGGAGGCTGAGGTGGGCAGATCACTTGAGCCTAGGAGTTCAAGACCAGCCTTGGTAGCATGGTAAAACCTCATCTCTACAAAAAATACAAAAATTAGCCAGGCATGGTGGTGCACACCTGTAGTCTCAGTTACTTGGGAGGCTGAGATGGGAGGATCACTTGAACCTAGGAGGTTGAGGCTGCAGTGAGCCCTGTTAGTACCACTGTACTCCTGCCTGGGCAATAGAGCAAGATCCTGTCTCAAAAACAAAAACAAATTTCTTTCTTCAATAATAAATTAGCCTTAGCTTACTAGAATGTTTTTACATTATAAACTTTTCAATTTTTAAAAACTTTTGGACTTTTTTGTAATAACACTTAGCTATATAAGCTATAGAAAATAATTTTTCTTTTTATCTTTATAGGCTTTTTCTATTTAAAAAAGTTAAAAAATTTTTTTAACTTAAAAAAGAGGCCAGGTGTGGTGGCTCATGCCTGTAATCCGAGCACTTTGGGAGGCTGAGGTGGGTGGATCACCTGAGGTCAGGAGTTCGAGACCAGCCTGGCCAACATGGTAAAACTCTCTCTTAAAAAAGAAAAGTAAGATTTTTGGTAAAAATGAACACACACACATACACACACACACACACACACACACACACACACACACACAAACTCACTGAGCACCTAGGCCTACACAGGGTCAGGATCATGAATATCCCTGGCTTCTCCCTCTGTATCTTGTTTCACTGGAACACCTTGAGGGGCAGTAGCAGGCATGGAACTGTCATCTTCTAGGATACTTCTTCTGGAAGCCCTACTGAAGGACCTGCCTGAGGCTCTTGAGACAATGTCACACTTTTCAGAAATATGCCCATGGTGTTTGTTTGGTTTATTTCTATTTTTTTTTATTATAGACTTGTTCGTAAGCAGTTAATGCAGCGTGAACAGTCCTGTGTATTAATGAAAACCTTTCTGTTTAGGGGTTCATGTTTTCATACTTCTTAAGGAGCTTGTTGAGGTCTGCAGAAGCTTCTGTCAGATCCTTCACTGTGAGTTTTCTTAGGGCTTCTTTTTCTTCTCCAGCAAACTGCCTTCTCTCTCTTGCTACTTCTTCAGCTATGCATTCCTATTCCAGTTCCAACTTATCAGTCAATTCCTGAGATGTTATTGTGGCTATAACATCACTAGGAGATTGGAGTTTTTCAACTCCATTTAACTATGGTCCATTTTTGACCAGAATATCATTATGTGACACACAACCTTATTTAGTTATTTTACTGGTTAGGTAGCTCTATCATTTTTTCTGTGAAATTTAAGTAGTTAAAATGAGTCAAGTGGTAGCTAAAAGCATGACAAAACTTACAACAGAACTTTCTTTACTTGGAAATGATACAATATGGTATGGCTAGATCAAGTCTTTTAAAAATACTCATAGATTTCAACTTGGTTCTTAAGCTTGGTTCCATAAAGCTGGCAGTGCAACCATTGGACATATATCAGAAATTCAATTGAGCACCTCCTTTTAAATATATGGTTTGTAGACTTGTGGCTCTTAGATCCCAGGGGGTCTAAAGTAGACCGTGTTACAAACTAGGCACATAACAAGACAACAGCCATTTTTTTTTTTTTTGAGGTGGAGTTTCTTTCTTGTTGCCTGGGCTACAGTGGAATGTCGCAATCTCAGCTTACTACAACCTCTGCCTCCTGGATTCAAGTGATTCTCCTGCCTCAGCCTCCCGAGTAGCTGAGATTACAGGCATTTGCCACCATGCCCGGCTAATTTTTTTTTTTTTTCCTGAGATGGAGGCTTGCTCTGTCATCTAGGCTGGAGTGCAGTGGCATGATTTCAGCTCACTGCAACGTCTGCCTCTCAGGTTCAGACAATTTTCCTGCCTTAGCTTCCTGAGTAGCTGGGATTACAGTTGTCCACCCTTACGCCTGGCTAATTTTTTGTTTTTTTAAATAGAGACGGGGTTTCTCCATGTTGGTCAGGCTGGTCTCAAACTCCCGACGTCAGTTGATCTGCCTGCCTTGGCCTCCCAAAGTGCTGGGATCACAGGTGGGAGCCACCATGCCCAGCCAACAGCAGCCAATTTAAAAATGTCAAAGTGTTTTTCTATTGAAGTGGCTAATTCTCCATGATATTATTTATATAAACTTTGTACCCAATGTAAACTGAAGGTAGTGGTTAGCATTTCCAGGTTAGAAAACATAACTGGATTTCCCTTATCCATTCTTTTATGCTCTGTTACTACAGCAAATTATTCTTAGATATAGCTCCATTCTGTTAGTAGTTTTCTTATTACTATCAGTAACAAAGTACATTAAGCTACTGCTTTCTGTTTTGTTTTGTTTTAAGACTGTGTCTTGCTGTGTTGCCCAGGCTGGAGTGTAGTCATGGGATCTTGGCTCACTGCAACCTCTGTCTCCTGTATTCAAGCGATTCTCCTGCCCCAACCTCCCGAGTAGCTGGGATTACAGGTGCCTGCCACCACACCTGGCTAATTTTTGTATCTTTAGTAGAGATGGAGTTTCCCCATGTTGGTTGGTCTTGAACTTCTGACCTCAAGTGATCTGCCCACCTCAGCCTCCCAAAGTACTGGGATTATAGGCATGAGCCACCATACCTGGCCTAAGCCTTTTAAGAATAAAGCATATATACATGATTCCCCTCTTCAGGAACTACAGTGAGACTTCTATTTTATTTTATTTTTTGGAGGTGAAGTTTCACTCTTGTTGCCTAGGCTAGAGTGCAGTGGCACAATCTCATCTCACTGCAGCCTCCACCTCCAGGGTTCAAGTGAGTCTCCTCCTGAGTAGCTGGGATTACAGGTGTGCACCACCACGCATGACTAATTTTTGTATTTTTAGTAGAGATAGGGTTTCACTTTGTTGGCCAGGCTGGTCTTGAACTCGGTGATCCACTTGCCTCAGTCTCCCAAAGTGCTGGGATTATAAGCATGAGCCATTGCACCCAGCCGAGACTTCTAAAACATAGGTTTGATTAGGTCGTTGTATGGAAGAAATAAATGCCATTTTAGTATTGTGATTACTTCTCTTTCGCCTTCTTTAACCACAGTTTCATTTTTAACATATTTTCCACAGAAGAACAAAGATCTTTTTATCATCTGGTGCCTTGTCTCATTTATAACTTGTTCCCTGAATCAGCTTCAGGTCTTTCATGTTTATATATGAAACATTATAGAGCTGTGCATGGTGGCTCATGCCTGTGATTCCAACACTTTGGGAGGCCAAGTGGGTGGATTACTTGAGGTTAGGAGTTTGAGACCAGCCTGACCAAATGACGAAACTCTGTGTCTACTAAAAATACAAAAATTAGCTAGGTGTCGTGACATGCACCTTGTACTCCCAGCTACTCGGGAGGCTGAAACAGGAGAATTGCTTAAACAGAGGAGGCGGAGGTTGCAATGAGCCAAGATCATGTCACTGCACTCCAGCCTAGGCAACAGAGTGAGTCTCAAAAAACACAAAAATCAAACGACAACAACAAAAATTATACTTTATGCACACACAAATCTTTAAAATGCCTTTGTGACATTTTTATACTTAGAATTGGTTATTTATTTAGTATCTTGGGATTTTTTTCCCACATAGTACTGGTGCTATGGATGTGAAATCATGGTGATTTATTAGTTTTAATTTATCATGTAAAGGAAGTGTGTTCTGTTTGTTCTCTATAGATTTAAATATTCTAAATTATTATAATTATATATTTGTTTTGTAGCTGTCCCCTTTCCTCCTACCCAACGGCTTACTTTCAAGGAAGTATTTGAGAATGGGAAACCTAAAACTGATGTTTTGAAAAACCATTTGGTAAAGGAAGGCCGACTGGAAGAGGAAGTAGCCTTAAAAATAATCAATGATGGGGCTGCCATCCTGAGGCAAGAGAAGACTATGATAGAAGTAGATGCTCCAATCACAGGTATAAAAAGTATTTGCATGATACTGTTTATAATTTAGATTTACATAAGCAGTTTTGAGAAATAGTTACAAATAACCAGATAAAAAGTGGTATGATAATTTTTCTAGAAATTATGAGACTGTCAGGATTGGTTAGGATATTTGTTGCTAATTGAAGAAATACAATTTTAACTGCCTCATATTTCCAATAGAACTATTTAGTACGAATAGATTGAATACAGTTATACAGCAGTCCTGTCAAAAGCTAGAGTGATTTAAATTAGAAGTTAAACTATGATCCTTTTAGTGTAATGCCTTTTTTCTTTTAAGATATAATTTCTCATCTCACCTTATAACTTTTTTTCCTAGTGTGTGGTGATATTCATGGACAATTCTTTGACCTAATGAAGTTATTTGAAGTTGGAGGATCACCTAGTAACACACGCTACCTCTTTCTGGGTGACTATGTGGACAGAGGCTATTTCAGTATAGAGGTAAAAATTAAACTGGATATGTTGGGACTATTATATTGTCTTTTTAAAAAAAGAAGATTTCCATTCTTCAGTAGAAGAAATTAAAATTAGAACTCTGGCAGAATTTATGAACTTTGTTACTTTCAAAATTAAAGTCGTAGAAATGTTTTCATTGATATAAGTTATTTCTTTTCTTAAACCAGTAGAAAATCTGATAAATAGGCTATATATTAATATTAACCCAACTGTACTAATAGTTAAATGTTTACTAACTTTTCCTCTTTGAAGATAGTGTACAGGCTGTATAAAAATGACACAAATTGCTGTTCACTCTAAATGGGGTTTATATTAACTGACCTTAATTATAAGACCATAACTTCCTGAGCTACAATTAACACTTAGATTAACTGCCAGTGCTAAATAAGCACTAAGCTCATTGTAGGAATAACTTCTGATACTGTGACACATAGAAAGCACTTAATAAATGTTCATTGAAGGGGGAAAATGAATTGTAGTCAATGAAAACTTATACTTTCCTTTTATATATTTTGAAAATGGAAAGGTAGGAGCATGGTTAGAATGAAATAGAAGTTTTTATGTGTAAAAGATAAAACTACTTTTGAACTTTATGCAAGAACTTGAGTACCAAGGACTCGAGTGGAACCACAGCACATTCATACTTAATGTTCATTGATTCAAATCTACATGCTGGCAAGTAAAATAGAAAAAACTTTTGAAATAGTGTGGGTAATGGAATTTGTAATGTGCCCAAGAATAAGTGTGAGCTGAGAAATTGAGTCTGCTTTCTGTCTTTGCTGTCTATAGTTCTGCCTGCCCTCCTTGTGTGGGAATCTCACTGTACTAAGTGTGTTTCTGGTGGCGAAAGGTTTATTGTCATGCAGCCTCCCTCCTAAATGCAAGCTGGCCCTCTCACCTGATGCCCAAGCAAAGGAGCAGCAGTTGCTCTATAGCTGCAGGAAAAATAAGCAGCAAAATCGATTTTTAGTTTTCAGTTAGATAGGCAGTCTAAATTCATGAATCAGAAAAGTTAAGTGTTAACTGCCAGTGTGCAAAATTCATTTAGTGTCAAATGTGAAGACAAAAGTTAAAGGTATAAACTGAGAAAATGGTAATGCCCATTTTTCCTGCTGCATGGTAGATGCCCAAGATCAGTAGGTACCAGGAATAGATGGAGATCATGCTTGTCGACTGTATCATTGAAGAGCTTCCCTGTTGCCATTCACATCGTGTATGTTTCAGTAGACCGTAAGTCAAATGTATGGATGTGGGGCCGAGCAAGGTGGCTCATGCCTGTAATCCCAGCACTTTGGGAGGCCAAGGTGGGTGGACCACTTGAGGTCAGGAGTTTGACACCAGCCTGGCCAGCATGGTCAGGAGTTTGAGACCAGCCTGGCCATCTCTACTAAAAATACAAAAATTTGCTGGGTATGGTGGTGGGCACCTGTAATCCCAGCTACTTGGGAGGCTGAGTCAGGAGAATTGCTTGAACCCAGGAGGCGGAAGTTGCAGTGAGCTGAGATTGTGCCACTGTACTCCACCCTGGGTGATAGAGCGAGACTTTGTCTCAAAAAATAAAAAGTATGGATATTAGAAAGACACATTGAGTGTTTATTTCTTTGTATATTTGCTAGCATGAGGAAGTTTTAGAGGGTAAAGATTAGAAGAATATAAAACTTAACTGAGTTTCTAATTAGCCATTTTATTTTATTTTATTTTTCAGAGATGGGGTCTTGCTATGTTGCTTAGGCTGGAGTGCAGTGGCTGTACACAGGTGTAATCGTTTTGTACCTCAGCCTCCAACTCCTGAATTCAAGCCATCCTCCTGCCTCAGTTTCCTGAGTGTCTGGGAAACTCTGCACTCTGGTGCACCACTGTGCCTGGCTAGTCATTTTATTTCATAAAACAGCTTTTTAATGATAAATTATTATGCCAAATTATCTTCTGATTAACGTATATAACAAAATAGCTTTACAATAGTTTTAATTCACTAATACTATTAATAAAGCACATATAAAATGTCAACAATTATTTTGTGCACATAAACCACAGAATATTTTGTGTTATGCATTTTTTCTCACTCATCAATAAAGTTTCCTGAGTGCCAACTTTATGGAAGGTTATGATAATAAATAAAGAATAAGATTTATGCTCTCTGTAAGAGCTACTAGTCTAATAGAAAAGATACACTTGTGAATAGACCTTTCAGTATGTGCTTCTTGAATTAACAGTGTTCTTCATATTAGGACCAGTGTGCTTCATATTAGCACAGTGCCTGATACATAGTAGACACGCAGTTAATATTTGTTGAATGAATGAATGTTAATAAATCATAGTTTGTATCTAGCTTTATCCTGTTAATTGGATGTTTGCTAACTTAAAGGAGTTTTCTGCAATAACTTCATAGATAAGTGAATCAAAACTTTAAGGTGACAATGAAATTTTATACCAGTGTTAAAACTGAACTATGAGATATATCTAGTGTTCATTGGAAGTCACTTATATATAAATCACTAAGATAATGCACTTCTATAGGCTATAGTTTAGTCTAACATGTTACATGTATATACTTGAAAACTAATTTTTTTTTTGCCATAGTTCCTCATAAAACTTTATACCAAAAAAAGAAAAGAGAAATAATTTTTTAATCAATATTCTTGATAACTATGAGTGTGATGTTTTTGTTTAATAGATGAAAATAAGGTCATAGAATCCTTATTAAAATTTTTTGTTAAAGTTTAGTTTTTTGTTTTTTTGTTTTGTTTTGTTTTGTTTGAGAGTCTTGCTCTGATGCCAGGCTGGAGTACAATGGTGCAATCTCGGCTCACTGCAACCTCTGCCTCCCAGGTTTAAGCTATTCCCCTGTCTCAGCCTCCTGGGTAGCTGGGACTACAAGCGTGTGCCACCACACCTGGCTGATTTTTTGTATTTTAGTAGAGACGGAGTTTCACCATGTTGGCCAGGCTGGTCTCAATCTCCTAACCTTGTGATCCACCACCTCTGCCTTCCAAAGTGCTGGGAATATAGGCATGAGCCACCACACCCTGCCATAAATAGTTTAATTTTTAATAGAAAAATTGGGAAATGCAGCATATAGAAAACAAAAACTTTTTAGAAATCAGAGATAATCACTGTTAGTGTTTTATTATATTTTCTTGCAGTCTTTTTTCTTCTTTTATATTTGTGTATATATATATATGAACATTGAGAACATTTTATATGCTCTTTTTCTGATCTTCTTTTTCCACTCAGGATTGTGGGGAAAGCATTTTTCTCTATTGTTAAGATTTCTCCAGAAGTGTAGTGTCAAAGTCAAATAAAAGAGACAAATCTCTGAAATTAAAACATTTTATCTGGGAAGAAAAAAGTGCAGTTTTGGGCATACATACAGACTGCTCGGTCTTTGAAGAAAAGAGAAAGTTAGGTTTTATGAAAAAGGAAAATGTTATATATTGTTCTTTGAGAAAGTTCATTGACACTAGCAAGGTTCTTGAGAGCTGGCAAGTTTTACTTAATCTCAGTAATTAGTAGTTTCATGAGTCCATCAGTTTGTTTATTAGAGTTGTAGAAATTTTTATTTAGCCTATTGCTCTTAATGTTATCAGCAACCTCTATGTAAGAGTATTTGTTGAAATCTTTCCGTGAATCTGATTGTGTGGTTTTTAGAGACAAAACAATACCTGTGGATGAGAAAAGCTTAGAATAGTCATGGTTAAAATCTGATGACAATTGGTAAGGAATTTTGTTATTTCTATTATAGATAGCATTTTAGGATACAATAACCAGAATTAACTGAAAACATAATAGATTTTAATGAATTATACAATTTTTGAAACATTTATATTAACAACATACCCATAAATGCAACTAAAAGAAGATCTAGTATCACTTATGATTTAAGAGTTTCTTACATAATTTACTAAATAAGCCTAATCATTTCATAGCTGTGTAAGATGAGAGATATAGATCTTTTGAAGCTTTCCAGGGGCTGAACTGGAAAATCCCAAAGTTAATTTAATTTTATTTTTTTGAGATGAAGTGTTGCTCTGTCACCCAGGCTGGAGTACAGTGGCATGATCTCAGTCTACTGCAACCTCCGACTCCCAGGTTCAAGTGATTCTCCTGCCTCAGCCTCCGGAGTAGCTGGGATTACAGCTGCCTGCCACCATGCCCAGCTAATATTTATTTTTTTAATAGAGATGGGGTTTTACCATGTTAGCCAGGCTGGTCTTGAACTCCTGACCTCAGGTGATCCACCTGCCTCAGCCTCCCAAAGTGCTGAGATTACAGGTATGAGCTGCTGTGCCCAGCCCCAAAGTTATTTTAGGTCAAAAAGACTTACTTGAGGCTGGTCACAGTGGCTTAAGCCTGTAATCCCAGTGCTTTGGGAGGCCTAGATTGGAGGTTCACCTGAGTCCAGGAGTTCAAGACCAGCCTAAGCAAAACCTTGACTTTATAAAATTAAGAACCAAAAGAAGACTTAATCGAGGATTTGATTTTGGGGACATTTGTCAAAGTTGTCAAAAGGCTCAGAACATCTGATCAAAACAGAATTACACAGGTCACTGTTAAACAGTAGTCATTTGGCTGGGCATGGTGTATCTGAATGTAGCAATTCAGATACATCAAGAAAAACTGGGAATTACGCTGGAGAAAAACATTGCTTTTCTAGGCTTTCCCCCCAACCCCAAGACGGAGTCTTGCTCTGTCACCCAGGCTGGAGTGCAGTAGTGTGATCTCAGCTCACTGCAACCTCTACCTCCCGGGATGAAGCGATTCTCCTGCTTTAGGCTCCCAAGTAGCTGGAATTACAGACACCTGCTACCATGACTGGCTAATTTTTGTACTTTTAGTATAGACGGGTTTCACCATGTTGGCCAGGGTGGTCTTGAACTCCTGACTTTGTGATCTGCCCACCTCAGCCCTCCCAAAGTGCTGGAATTACAGGTGTGAGCCACTGCACCTGGCCGCTTTTCTAGGGTTTTGAGGTAAACCTCTCAGTGTCAGATCATAGTAGTAGAGTTAGATCAGGAGAAAAAAAGTTACAGGAGCTGATGAAAACGTTGGAGAGGGTTACCTTCTAGCCAAGCAAAAGGATACACTTTTTCAAGTGGAGAAAGAACAGAAGGCAATAATATAGGATGTACAATCATGTGCAATGAGGGGCAGCAAAATTTGAACTTCTGAGATATATGTCTGAAAAGTTTCCAAAAGAAACAGATTTCAGAATTAAAAGTCAAAACCTCTTACAGTTTTACTAAGAGAAAATCAATAAGAACAGCTGGCTGGGCACGGTGGCTCACGCCTGTAGTCCCAGCACTTTGGGAGGCCAAGGCGGGTGGATCACGAAGTCAAGAGATCGAGACTATCTTGGTCAACATGGTGAAACCCCGTCTCTACTAAAAGTAGAAAAAATTAGCCGGGCACGGTGGCACATGCCTGTAGTCCCAGCTACTCAGGAGGCTGAGGCAGGAGAATTGCCTAACCCGGGGGCGGAGGTTGCGGTGAGCCGAGATCGCGCCATTGCACTCCAGCCTGGGTAACAAGAGCGAGACTCCGCCTTAAAAAAAAAAAAGAAAGAAAAAAGAAAAGCCTTGCTCTACCGTAGGAGACCAAATTTTTAGTTTTGTATTAGTGTCTTTAATATCAAAACTCAATCTTTAGAAAGACCGAACATCATTTTATTTATTACAGACAACTTAATCACATACAAAATTCCGTTTCTAAATTTCCTTTTCACAAACCGTATTACAATTTCACTCAGACAATTAATGATGTGTATTTCCTTTCTCTTAAGTAACTATTTTGTTGGCTGGGGAACGGTGGCTTATGCCTGTAATCCTAGCACTTTGGAAGGCCAAGGTAGGTGGATCACAAGGTCAGGAGTTCAAGACCAGCTTGGCCAAGATGGTGAAACTCTGTCTCTATTAAAAATACAAAGATTAGTCTGGTATGGTAGCGGACACCTGTGATCCCAGCTACTCAGGAGGCTGAGGCAGAGAATTACTTGAACCTGGGAGGCAGAAGTTGCAGTCAGCCGAGATTGTGCCACTGTGCTCCAGCCTGGGTGACAAAGCAAGACTCCATCACAAAAAAAAAAAAAAAAAAATACAATAGCCATTTTATTTTAGGACAAAAATTTGGCACACAAGATTCTTCATCCTACAAATTATTATATTTCTCAATAAAGAACACATTTTTATGCCTACCTTATAATTAAAAAAATTTTTTTAAAAGATAGGGTCTTGCTCTGTCATCCTGACTGGAGTGCGGTGGTGCAATCATAGCTCACTGTAACCCTGAACTGGGCTCAAGCAGTCCTCTTGCCTCAGCCACCCCAGTTAGCTAGGATTTACAGGCATGCTACCACACTCAGCTAATTTTTTTTTTTTTTTTTTACATTTTTGTAGAGATGGGGCTCACTATGTTGTTCAGGCTGGTGTTGAACTTCTGGCCTCAGGATATACTCCAACCTCAGCCTCCCAAAGTGCTGGGATTACAGGCATGTGCCACCACAGCCAGCCTTTATCAACAATTTTAAAAACAATTAATTTATCAAAGATTTACTTAAGTCACAAGAACTGAAAAAACACTTGGGTTAATTACTATGTATTTTATAGGGATTTCTGACTGACTACATCAGATTTCGTTATGTAGACACAGCATACAGCATATATATATATATATATATATATATATATATATATATATGCATATCTACACAGATATACATAATTGTAAATAAATCCTTACAGTTTTTATTTTAGAGTTTTGGTCATGAGATAGTAAAACACTCACCAATTTGTAAAAAACAGTTGGATCCAGATTATCTCTTTGACAAAATGGAATAAGGCTAAATTTTAAGATTCTTTTTAAAAGTAGGCCATCTTATATGGGTTGTGAACCAAATTTTGAGTAAAGTAGTTTGAGTCAGTTACCAATAAACTGGATTGGACACAGAATAGTTAATTGTGGAAATATGATGGAATTATCTGAGAAGGCCCAAAAGATACAGAATTATTCTAACAAGGTCTATTCAGTATTTTCTTGGTCTCAATTCTTTATCCTTGAAGATAAAAGTGTTGCCATTCCTCTTAGTATGGGCTGGCTGTCTTTGCATGGGAATAACATCTTTGCAAAAGAAACAGCATGAAGGTCAAAATGATTTTCTTTTATATCTTCTACTTCTAAGTGTTTTATTTAAAGGGTCAGTATGTCAGAATAGCCAAAGAGTTTTGAAAAAAAGAGAGTTTAGTTTAGAAAAAGATGAAGAGGAATTGTCAGAGGGGGAGGGGAAAGCTCTAGAGAGAAAAGTGTTTCAGCTAGCTTTGAGGCAGTATTTTGTAGTGAGTCATTCTTTGAGTCCTGAATGCTTTTTTTTAGCCTGAAAATATCAATGAGATATGCATATCTTATTTGGAGTGTATTATTTTATAACTGTGGTCTTTTAGTTTAAAGAACAACAGACTGTTTGAGTGATCCTTAGAATGTTTAAACATGTTATCGGCTGGAATCCCAGAAAATATCTTGGTATGCCTTTGAATTTGAGAGCCCATTTTATTGTGGGTGCTCTGGTTTAATGCCAAATATACAAAAAAAAAAATTAAATGTAAGGACTGAATTTGCAAAGGCCAAATAAACACAAGCACAGATGGGAAAATATAGTACCCACTTACCAAGAAGGATGATAAGAAGCCTTCTCCAACTGAAGGGAAACAGGGATCTCAAGGCCTCAACCCAAAGGGAAAAATCCCTTCCCTGAGACCCCACAGCCAGACCCTACAGACAAGGAGGAAAAAAAAGAGTCTTCCTGAATAGGAGATCTCTCAGCCAGATCTGACAGGAAGGGGAAAGACACCATCCCATCCAAATCCCAAATAAAACAGAACTCAACCAAAATCAGGAGTTCAGTCCAAGAATGACTCACTAAGGGAAAAAGGCAATTTGCAGAAGTTGGTAGGGGAGGGGTTGGTTTTCAAAGGGCCCAGTGTGGCTACTTCATGCTATAGTTCCAATGGCTGGTGATTTTCCCTGAGATGAGTCAGCCTTGGACTTATACTTGACCAAGTATGTCAAAGTCAAAACATAGAGATGAATCTCTGAAATTAAGATGTTTTATTTGTGAAGAAAGAATTGCCGTTTAGGGCATGCATGCAGATAGAATGGTATGTCCAAAGAACAAAGAGAAGGTTAGAGGTTTTATGAAAAAGAAAAATGTTATGTATTGCTCTTTGAGAAAGTTCATTGGCACTAGTGAGGCTCTGGAGAGCTTGCCAGGTTTGATTGGTTTGTGATGGCAGTGGGTAAAATTAGCCTTAGAATTTCAGCAGGTCATTTCAGTAGCCATTAGATAAAACTGGCTTCCAGTCATAGCAGGCAGTTTCGGCAGACAGGCTTGCAGAGAATTACATTTTTGAGGCTATGTTATATGCCGTGAGTGCTTTACTCTCCTGGCCTCTTGACTCCATTTTAGTTGTGTATGACAGGAATAACCCATGATCAACTTTCACAATAGTTAATGGTATAAATACCTTAATTGATTTCACCATTCCTCTACTGTTGGAAAAATAGGTTTATAGCAGGTCATGCTATTACCTACATTTTCCCTCCGTCTTCCTTTCAAACAATAGCTCCATTTTATTCAGATAAATGGGATTGGGGCTGCAGGGAGAACATTTGATGTCAGAAGGAAGACCCTGCGATCAAAGGTTCCTTATCCCAGCGCCAGAGAATGAATTCTAATTAGTCTGAACTAGTCAAGACAATCAGTTTCCTGTCACCAGTTATTGGTCTAGGGGTACATTGAATTTTCTTTTAACCAGTAGTATGCTGGGGTTTTTTTGTTTGTTTGTTTGCTTTTGGAAACACTCTTTCTTGATGAAAAGACTGTTGCAAAGTAGAAGCTTCTGGACCACTATTCCACCATTTCACTTTGAACATGGATGTGTGTACTGTAGCAGCCATGCTATGACTATGAGGAGGTGACATCACTAAGGAGGAAAAGCAGACCTGCTGTGAATCTCAGATCAGAGGTACAGAGGGCTTGGTTTCTTGGTGATGTTGTTGAGCTAGTACACCAAACATGGACATCTCATCTCCAGACTTCATGTGTTTATTTTATTTATTTATTTTTGAGAGAGTTTCACTCACTCTGTCACCCAGGCTGGAGTGCAGTGGTTTGATCTCAGCTCACTGCAACCTTTGCGTCCCGGGTTCAAGCAATTCTCCTGCCTCAGCCTCCAAAGTTGCTGGGATTACAGGCGTTCACTACCACACCTGGCTAATTTTTGTATTTTTAGTAGAGATGGGGTTTCACATGTTGGCCAGGCTGATCTCAAACTCCTGACCTCAGGTGATCTGTCTGCCTCAGCCTCCCAAAGTGCTGGGATTACAGGTATTAGCCACCATGCCCAGCCCAGACTTCATGTTTTATGAGATATTTAAATGTCTTATACAACTGCAAATTGGATTCTGTATCACTTGTATTTAAATGGTACAAGGTTGTTTCCCAATTATTTCCATTCTGCACATTGCTGAAGTTAACATCTTTTTGAATATATCTGTGATGGCATTTCAGATACTTACTTAGATCAGATTCTCACACGTGAAGTAACTGGATTAAAGATTTATTTTATTTATTTATTTTTTTTTGCGACAGAGTCTTGCTCTGTCGCCCAGTCTGGAGTGCAAACGTGCAATCTCAGCTCACTGCAGCCTCTGCCTCCTGGGTTCAAGCAATTTTCCTGACTCAGCCTCTGGAGTAGCTGGGACTATAGGCACCTGCCACCATGCCTGGCTGCATTTTTAGTAGAGATGGGGTTTCATGATATTGGCCAGGCTGGTCTCGAACTCCTGACTTTGTGATCTGCCCGCCTCGGCCTCCAAAAGTGTTGGGATTATAGGCGTGAGCCGCTGCGCCAGCCAAGAGTAGAGCATTTTTAAGACTTCTATCGCTGATAAAATAGAATAGTGAAGTTTTATTTTTCTTTGAGCCTTTTGATGTCCCCTCTTCGTTTGTACCTATTTCAAAGTGCTGGCCAGGTGTGGTGGCTCATGCCTGTAATCCTAGAATTTTGGGAGGCCAAAATGGGCGGATCACCTGAGGTGACCGAGTGATACTCTGTCTAAAAAGAATAAAAATAAAAATAAAAACAAAGTGCTTTCTTTGAGAGAAGAAGCTACATTTTAGTTTTTTTAAATTAATTTTGTGAGAAAAGAAAAGATTAAAAGGAACATTTTCAGCAAAGATATATTGTATTCAATGCACAGAAGCCACCAAAGAGAAAAATGTTATCAGATGACCTGGTGATATAAATGTTATTAGATGACCAATTGATGAGCAGGTATTGACACACACAAATGATTCTGGAGGTGGAGTGAAAATTCTGTTCACATAGAAGTGAAGAAGTAATTGAGCGGTTGATCCGGGCGTGGCAGCTCACATCTGTAATCCTAGGACTTTGGGAGACTGAGGTGGGTGATCACCTAAGGTCAGGAGTTCGAGACCAGCCTGGCCAACATGTGAAACCCTATCTCTACTAAAAATAGGCCAGGCATGGTGGTGGGTGCCTATAATCCCAGCTACTCAGAAGGCTGAGGCAGGAGAATCACTTGAACCCAGGAGGCAGAGGTTGCAGTGAACCAAGGTCATGCCACTGCCCTCTATCTGGGCAACAGAGTAAGACTCCATCTCAAAAAAAAAAAAAGTAATTGAGTGGTTGAACAGATCTTGATAATCATGACCTTGTAATTGAATTATATAAGACAGTTGTACAGTTGCATCCTGATAGATAAAATAAGGAAATAAAACTTGAAATTAGAAGCTGATAAGCACATCACCAAACACTGGACATTTACGTTACACTACATTTATTAAAAATTATTTTTCTTCAATAATAAATTATCCTTAGCTTACTGTAACTTTTTACTTTGTAAGATTTTTAATTTTTTTAACTTTTTGACTCTTTTGTAATACCACTTAGCATAAAATACATTATGCAGCTGTACAAAAATAGTTTTTCCTTATATTCTTATTCTATAAGCTTTATTCTATGAAAAGATTTTTTTTACTTTTAAAATTTTTTGGTAAGAATGAAGACACACACACATACACACGCACACACATACACACACACGCACACACGCCTAGGCTTACAGAGGGTCAGGATCATCATTATTGCTGTCTTTCACCTCCACATCTTGTCCCACTTGAAGGCCTTCAGGGGCAGTAGCAGTCACAGAGCTGTCATCTCCTGTAACAGTGCCTTCTGCCATAATCCCTCTTGAAGGACCTGCCTGGGGTTGTTTCACAATGAGTCTTTTTCTTTTGTAAATGGAGCAAACTTGAAAATAATTACAAAAAGTATAGTATAGTAAATATACAAACCAGTAACATTTATTATTATCAAGTATTATGTACTGTCCATAATTGTATGTGCTGTACTTTTATATGGCTGGTATTGCAGTAGGTTTTTTTACATCAGCATCACCACAAACATGTGAGTAATGCCTGCATGTAGACCTTATGATAGCTACATCACTAGGATGTGGGAATTTTTCATTTCCATTTTAATTTTATGGGACCATTGTCCTATATGTGGTGTGTTGTTGACTGAAACAACATTACATGGTACATGAGTGTGTTGATGTATCTGTTTCTCAACATAGGCCTCTGTGTTAGTTCTTTTTCAGGCTGCTGATAAAGACATACACAAAATTGGGAACAAAAAGAGGTTTAATTGGACTTACAGTTCCATAAGAGTGGAGATGCCTCACAATCATGGCATGAGGCAAAAGGCACTTTTTATGGTGGTTGCAAGAGAAGAATGAGGACAAAGCAAAAGTGGAAACCCCTGATAGTGACTGTCAGGGGTTATATAATTTACATTAGTTATGATAGTTACATTAGTAACTAGTAACATATGATAGTTACATTAGTAATTAGATAGAAACCTGTCAAATCTAATGACACTTTTTCACTATCACAAGAATAGCATGGGAAAGTCCAGCCTCTGTGATTCAGTTACCTCTCCCTGGGTGTGGGAATTCTGGTAGATACAATTCAAGTTGAGATTTGGGTGAGGACACAGCCAAACTGTATCAATTTTTTGCTTGTGTTTTGAGGCTGTGAAATACATACAGAATATTTCATGATTGGTATATACAGTTGATTATCATTCATGGGTTCTGTATTTGCAAATATGCCTGTGCCTCCTTGATAACATTTATTTGTAACCTCAAAATCAATACTTACAGTGCTTTTGTGGTCACTGGTAGACATGTGGAGAGTGAGTCTCCCAACGTGCATGTTGCCACCTCAGATCAAACAAGGCCGTACTCTCCCGTCTTGTTTTAGCTCTCATGCTGTAAACAAGTATTCTTTTCATGATCTATTTAGTGCCTGAATGCCAATCTCTGTAGTTTCTGCTTTATCTTTCCTGCATTTTTTATGTATGAAGTAGATATATACATATGAATTTCTTTTATATTTTCTTCTTTATTATATAGAGGGTGGCATACTATAGCTTCTCTTGTACTTTTTATTTTTTTTAAGACAGAGTCTCATTCTGTCACCCAGGTTAGAGTGCAATGGCACGATCATGATAATACTCACTGCAGCCTCAAACTCCTTGCCTCAGGGGGTCCTCCTGTTTTCGCCTCCTGAGTAGCTGGGACTACAGGCATGTGGCCACCATATCTGGCTGATTTTTAAATGTTTTGAAGAGATGGGATTTTGCTATATTGTCCATGTTGGTCTTAAACTCCTGGCCTCAAACGATCCTCCTGCCTTGGCCTCCTGAAGCACTGGGATTGCATTCGTGAGCCATTGTGCCCAGCCATACTTTGCTTTTTTAATCTAAAAACATATCCTGGAAATCACTCCAAATCACTTTGTCGCAATCTTTCTCATCCTTGTGCTTTATTATGTGGATGTATCACAGCATAGCCTCTCTCCTGTGTATGGTCATTTACATTGTTCCTAATATTTTACCATTACACACATGGTACAGCCTTGTGCATGTTTATTTTCATATTGTTGGAGGTGTATCTTCAGGGTAGATTCCTGGAAGTGGGCCAAATTGAATGTGTGTTTTTTTTGTTTTTGTTTTTGTTTTTTTACTGAGACGGAGTTTTGCTCTTGTTACCCAGGCTGAAGTGCAATGGCGCGATCTCGGCTCACTGCAACCTCCACCTCCTGGGTTCAGGCAATTCTTCTCCTCAGCCTCCTGAGTAGCTGGGATTACAGGCACGTGCCACCATGCCCAGCTAATTTTTTGTATTTTTAGTAGAGACGGGGTTTCACCATATTGACCAGGATGGTCTCAATCTCTTGACCTCGTGATCCACCCGCCTCAGCCTCCTGAATGTGTATTTTTGTCAGTTTGACCAAATTTTTTTTGCTATGGAAATAATAATAATAATAATTGTTATTATTATTATCATCATCATCGAGATGGAGTTTTGCTCTGTTGCCCAGGCTAGAGTGTAGTGGCGTGATCTTGGCTCACTGCAGCCTCCACCTCCCTGGTTCAAGTGATTCTCCTGCCTTAGCCTCCAGAGTAGTGGTTTACAGGTGCCTACCACCACGCCTGGCAAATTTTTGTATTTTAGTAGAGACAAGGTTTCACCATGTTGGCCAGGCTGGTCTTGAACTTTTGACCTCAGGTGATCTGTCTGCTTCGGCCTCCCAAAGTGCTGGGATTACAGGCATGAGCCACCACCCCTGGCCTATTTTCATTTTTGTATGGTCAAATTTATCCATCTTTTATTATCTCTGAATTTTTAGTCATTAGTTATAAGTTCTTACCTATACCAATTTTGACCTACAGTAGGCTTAAGAACTCATTCATGTTTTCTTCTAGAACTTGTGTGGTTTTATCTTTTTTCATTTAGATCCCTCATTCTTTTGTTGTTTATTGTACATTGTGTGAGATATGGATCTAATTTTATCTTTTCTTTAAAAATGGCAACCACTTGTCCCAGAGCTATTTATTTAAAAGTTCATCATTATTATTACTGTGATTTGAGATGTCACCTTTATCATATAACAGGTTTTTATAAGTACTTTTATACCATATCTGTAGTATAAACTCCACTGGTATATTTATCTGCTTAAGGGCCAGTACCACTGTTTTGATTATAGATGCTTTATAGTATGTTTTAACATCTGGCAAAAGTAGTCTGCCCTCATAATGTCTCTTTTTAGTGTTTTCCTGGCTATTCTTGGATGTTCATTTTTCCATATTAATTTTAGGGTCAACTTGTCTAACTCCATAAGATAGTTTGTATTTTTCTTGGAATTGCAATGATTTATAAGTTAAATTAGGGAGAATAGTAATCCTTTAATGTTATTTTATTCTATCCAAGAACAGGGGTTGCCTTTCCATTATTTCATGTCTACTTTTATGTCTTAAAGGGGCATTTAAAATTTTTCCTTGTATGGATTTTGCACATTTCTTGTTAAATTTATTCCTATGTCTTTAGTCCTCTTTGTTGCTGTTACAAATGGGGATTTTTCTCCATGATGTTCTGTTGATTGTTTCTGCATAGAAGGTCTATTTTTTTTTTTTTAAAGATGGGATCTCCCTATGTTGCCCAGGTTGGCCTTGAACTCCTGCGCTCGAGTGGGCCTTCTGCCTTAGCTTCCTGAGTAGCTGGGACCCTATGCATGCCACTGTGCCCCAGAGCTATTGATTTTATATGTTAATTTTATATCCTGCCACTTTACTGAATTATTTTATTATTTGAATTAGTTTTATCATTGATTTTTGGGGGCGTTACATCTTTACCCATTCTTAACCCTCTAATTGAAGTGTAATCCCATTGACTAATACCCTTACACCAGTTTTGAATAGTAGCAGAAATAGTAAACATTCTTGCCTTGTTCCTGGTCTTAGTGGAAATGCCTTTAGTGTTTCAGAATTAAATAAAATACAGGTTTTAGGATTAATATATATGTGAGTGGCTTTCTGAGAGAGTTCTAGATATTTAGATAGAACATGAGAACAGATTAGAGAGAGATTTCTATAAAGGCAACTCTATACTCTATGAAATTCTAGGGCAATAAGTATATCACATTCAAAAGCTAGAAGGTTTCATTTTCAATTTGGGAGTAGCAATGAGATATGCCATTATAGCAAGTCATTTGAATTTATATAAATTGTGTTTATGCATTGTGAAGGTCACAAAGAAAATTTTATCCTTGAATTTGTCTTGTAGTGTGTGCTGTATTTATGGAGTTTAAAGATTAATCATCCCAAAACATTGTTTCTGCTTCGGGGAAATCATGAATGCAGGCATCTTACAGACTATTTCACCTTCAAACAGGAATGTAAGTATAATCTCTTCTCCAGAACCTTTTTAGTTACTTTTTAACCTGTCCTAAAGTAAATCAAACATAAAGAGAAAAGAAACTAATGGAATTCAAATGCTTCCTGTCCTTTTGTTTGTTGTAATTTTTTTCACCTGATAAGAACTAAGATTCTGTCTTCTAAGACATTTATTTTGAATATGACTTTTGGGTTCTCCCTTATTTATAAAATAATTAATTTGAGAATTTGAAAAGCATAGAGAAGTCTAAAGAAGATAAAAGTGTCCATAATCATGGCACCTAGAGGTAATCCTTGTTATCATACTGTTTGAAATATGGTCTTCTATTCTTTTTTTATGTATATATAAAACCTATTATGAAATAGTTCAGGTATATATATCTGTATATATTTTAAAAATAAAATTGGGCTCATATGTACTGTTTAATAAATTTCTGTTTCATCTAATATAGTAGCATTTTTTCCATATCGTTAAGTATTTTTGAAACTATGATTTTTTTATTGTTTTGTTTTTTGTTTTTTTTTTTAATTTTTATTTGGCACCAGATGGCCAAGAAACCATTGTTTTTAAGTGTTATTTTAATTTTTTTAAGTAATCCGTTTTACGAATGCACAATCATATATGTAGCCGATTTAGTAACAGTTGTAGGATATTTAGGTTGTTTCTAACTGTAAGTACTACTGTAATGGTAAAAATAGGTTTAATATAAAACTAGAATTATTGGCCAGATGCGGTTGCTCACGCTTGTAATCCCAGCACTTTGGGAGGCTGAGGCAGGTGGATCACAAGGTCAGGAGTTCAAGACCAGCCTAGCCAACATGGTGACACCCCATCTCTACTCAGAATACAAAAATTAGCTGGGTGTAGTGGTGCAAACCAGTAATCCCAGCTACTCAGGAGGCTGAGGTAGGAGAATGGCTTGAACCCAAGAGGTGGAAGTTGCGGTGAGCCGAGATCACACCACTGCACTCCAGTCTAGGCAACACAGCGAGACTCCATTTCAAAATTAAAAAAAAAAAAAAAAAAAGGAAAAAAAAGTAGAATTATTTAGAAAGTCAAAACATTACTAGCTGATTTAAAAACAAATAACATAGTAGGAGGCTAAGGCTGGACGATCCCTTCAGCCCAGGAACTGTAGAACAGCCTTGGCAATATAGCAAGACTCCATCTCAAAAAAACAAACTCATAGATTTATTTGACCAGAATCTGCTACTCATAATTGGCTCCTCACTAACAGACAGTATGCTGGAGATTATGTTGGGGATGTTTGGGAGATCCTGCCCAGGACATTTGCATTTTTAGTTCTTCTTTCCCCAGATACCTATTTTCTTATAAGATATACATTCTATTTCATTCATGTCATTTCTTCAGAGATTTTCTCCTTTGGTTGCTTTTCTAAATAATAATCTCATCATTTTACCCTCATACTCTGTTTTTTTTTCATTGTGTTTATCTATACCTGTGATTTATATATATTTATTTTTTTACTGTCTTTCTCTGCCACCAGCTCCATGATAGCAGGGAAATGTTTTGTTCACTGTTGTTTTCCCCAGCACTCAAAACAGTATCTAGTTGCTCATAGGAGTTGCTTAATAAATATTGGTTGAGTTCATTTGAATGAATGAGCATCTATGATTTGTATCTTTAGAACAAACTCTCAAAAAAGAATTTCTGGGTTAGAGGGCAGGTACATTTTAAAGACTTTTGACATACTCTAAGTCCTCCAGAAAATATGTATATTGGGTTATACTCCAAAAATTTTTTTTTATTTTTGTAATGAAAATACTGAAATAAACAAAAGCAAAATTGTACCTGTTTTTATTTCTAAAATGTTAGGATATTTTCTATAAAATAAGGAAGGTAAACTAAATATCTTGGGTCCCATCTGGCTCTAAAATCTACCCGTCTTAAGGAATCCTAAATATGTAAATATACTTCAGTGTTCATAGGGTTGATATTTTGATGATGGACTTCACTTTATATCTTATTCAGATTTTTCTGCAGATTATTATCTTAGAAGAATATATTATAAAATATTTAAACTTTTATTTCAAGAATAATTTTCAACGTTAAAAAAATTTTAAATTTGTTTTCAGAGACTTGGACTTTATCCAACCGCCCACAGATCCCTGTACTGATAGGTAGATTGCAATTTGTAGTGTTTTATATGCTCGTATGAATTCTTGCTATCTGTAGCTTTCTACATTGGAGATAGTAGTTGTAATGACAACCTCCCTCCTAGCAGAGCCTCCAAGAAAAGGTCTTTATTATTAAAATAAATTTTAGAGGATAAGCACTTCTTAAAAATTCTGTCAAAAAAGTCAGCTACAAGCGGGCGAGATACAGATCCTTCCAGCCCTTGGTGATTTACTGGAATAAACACTTTAAATCAGCAGCTAATTGCCAGGAAGTTTTAAATCTACTGTTGGCGGGTGTTTAAATTGCTGTAGGCTGAGCGAGGTGGCTCATGTCTGTAATCCTAGTACTTTTGGAGGCCGAGGTTGGCGGATCACTTGAACCCAAGAGTTCAAGACCAGCCTGGGCAACATGGTGAAACCCCAGCTCTACAAAAAAAACCACACACACAAAATGAGCTGTGCATGGAGGCACTCACCTGTAGTCCGAGCTACTCAGGAGGCTGAGTTGGGAGGATCACCTGAGCCTGGGAGTTTGAGGCTATAGCGAGCCATGATCACCACTGCTCTCCAGCCTGGGAGACAGAGTGAGACCCTGTCTCAACAACAACAACAACTACAAAAAAGGTGTAATGTATTCGAAAAGCAATTTTGTATATATATAAAAATTTTAAGTGCATATCCCCATTTTTTTTTTTTTTTGAGACAGAGTTTTGTTCTTGTTACCCAGGCTGGAGGAGTGCAATGGCACGATCTCGGCTCTCCACAACCTCCGCCTCCTGGGTTCAGGCAATTCTCCTGCCTCAGCCTCCTGGGTAGCCGGGATTACAGGCACGCGCCACCATGCCCAGCTGATTTTTTTGTATTTTTAGTAGAGATGGGGTTTCACCATGTTGACCAGGATGGTCTCGATCTCTTGATCCACCCGCCTCGGCCTCCCAAAGTGCTGGGGTTACAGGCATGAGCCACCACACCCGGCCGCATATCCGCATTTTAAGTTTGACTGTGATCTGGCAGTCACACTTGTAGGAATTTATTATGCAGATTGTATTAACTTTTTAAATGCTGCATTAAAAATTATCACAAATTTAGTGGCTTAAAAGAGCACATTTATTATCTCATAGTTATTAAAGGTCAGAAGTCCAGGCACAATGTGGCTAGATTCTCTGTACAGGATCTCACTGAGTTGAAATCAAGGCGTTGCCAGGTTTTCAGTTCTCATCTGGGGCTTGGGGTCTTTTTCCAAGGTCACTTGTTGGCAGTCCTTGTAACTGTAGGATTACGGTCCCTGTTGTCCTGTTAGCTGTTGACCAAGAATGGCTCTCAGCTTCTGGATGTTGTTTGCGGTTCTTTAACATGTCACCTCCAGTGGTAGTTCCCAATATGAATATTTTCTTTTTTTTTTGATGTAGTCCTGCTCTCTCACCCTGGCTGGAGTGCAATGGCATGATCTCGGCTCACTGCAAACTCCAGCTCCTGGGTTCAAGCAATTCTCCCGCCTCAGCTTCCCGAGTAGCTGGGATTACAGGCACCTGCCATCATGCCTGGCTAATTTTTGTATTTTTGTAGAGACAGGGTTTCACCATGTTGGTCAGGCTGGTCTTGAACTCCTGACCTCAGGTAATCTACCTGCCTCAGCCTCCCAAAGTGCTGGGATTACAGGTGTGAGCCACCACACCCAGTCTGAATGTTTGCTTTTTTCCAGGCTGGCCTGAGTGTAGCTCTCTGACTTTCTCTTTTGTGATTGGCTAGCTGCTCACTCTGTTTTCAAAAGGCTCACCTTAGGTCAGGCATGGTGGCTCATGCCTGTAATTTCAGCACATTGGGAGGCCAAAGGGGAGAGGATCACTTGAGGCCAGTAGTTCAAGACCAGCCTGGGCAACATAGTGAGACCTTGTCTCTACCAAAAAGAAAATAAAAAAAAAATAGAATCAATCAGCCTGCATGGTGGTGCAAGCCTGTAGTCCCAGCTACTTGGTAAGCTGAGCCTGGGAGTTTGAGGTTATAGTGGGCTCTGATTGTGCCACTGTACTCTGGCGTGGGTGACAGAGTGAGACCCTTTCCCTAAAAATAAGTAAGTAAGTAAGTAAGTAAGTAAATAAATGGTTCACCTGATTAGGTGAAGATATCTTTCTTTTGTCCCGTATAATGGGACAAAATAATGGAGTCTCATTATCATACTTACAGTTTCCATCCACCAAAAGAGGAGTGGATTATACATACAAAGATGTAGGTCAATGCAGGTCATTTTAGAAATTGTCTACCACACATATATACTCACACAGAGAATATGGATGCTTAAGGATGTTCAGTGCAGTGTCAATTATAACAGCAACAGCAGTAAAAAGATAATCTAAATGTCAACAAGACACTAATGAAGTAAGTGATAATGTGCTTTTTAACAACGGAATGCTAGGCAGCTGTTGAAAGACCAAGGTGGCCAGGTGCGTGGCTTATGCCCGTAATCCCAACACTTTGGGAGGCCGAGATGGGGGCATTGCTTGAGCCCAGGAGTTCAAGACCAGCCTGGGCAACATAGTAAGACCCTTTCTCTACAGAAAATTTGAAAATTAGCTGAGTGTGGTAGCATGTGCCTGTAGTTCCAGCTACTTGGGAGGCTGAGGCAGGAGGATTACATGAGCCCAGGATTCTAGGCTGCAGTGAGCTGTAATCACCACACTCCAGCCTGGGTGACAGAGCAAGACTCTGTCTCTGAAAGCAAAAGAAAGATAGGCAGACCAAGATATACCCATAATATGTACTGATATGGAGGGATGCTAAGATATTTTGTAAGCCATTTGCAGAGCATGTAAATGGCCATCTCCTTTGTAAATTAAAATATTTAATGTACAAAAGAAATCATTAACAGTGGAAGTTGGGTTAGGAGAACTTATACGTTTTTTTTTTTTTTTAAGATGCAGTATTGACACATTGCCCAGGCTAGTCTTAAATTCATGCAGTCCTCTAGCCTTAGCCTCCTAGGTAGCTAAGACTGGGGCATGCCATCAGACATGGCTTACTTTTAATTTTGTGTCCTCTCTAGTGTTGTTTGAATTATTTTTTACTACCACTGTGTATACTACTATTTTACCAACACTACGTACCACTATTTTTCAAAGTAATTTAAAACTTACCCAGTTTGGGTCCAAGCATTTGAAAAGCTTTGTAGAGCACCTGAGGTGGTTCAGCTGTGTGCTGCTGGTTAAGAATGACTACTCCAGAATCTTTGGGAAGCTTCTATTTTCTGTCCTTTGGGAACCACTTCACCAAATACAAAAATTAAAAATATTTTATTTTACATTATTTTGCTAAATCAAACGTTGGGGTATTCCTTAACACCTTCATTTCTTACCTGGGAAAATTAAATAATGCGTCTAGCAGTTAACAGATTCCCTGGAATGTAATGCTCGCTGTAAGTCAGCTATTTTTACTAATTAGGAGTAGATAAGTAGTGAAGAAAACTGCCTGTGACTGCATTAGTTTTGAATTAAGTTTCAGAGTTTTTTTTAGGTAACATTTTATTTAATTATTCTCTGTCTTATCAGAGTTTTTTTTTAATTTTTAATTTTTATGGGTATATAGCAGGTGTATTTATTTATGGGATACATGAGCTATTTTGATACAGGGATGCAATGTGTAATAATAACATCAGAGATTTTTTTTTGACAGGTATATTTTAAGTGTCTTATTTTGCCCAGACAAAATAAGAATTTCTTTGGTTTTTATTTGCTTTTCACATGACTTAACTGTAGTTAAACCTGATGGCTTTCTTCTTCTCTCTACCAAGATAGATTGTCTCTTTTGTTATAATGCTGCATCTGGAATGTAAATAAGTCTTGGAATGAGCACACAAATTCAAGTATAAATTGAAAAATTTATTCCTGTATGAGGAGAGCATGTGTGCTGCTCTGCATGGGTGCTTTTACTGATAAGCTGATCACTCTTAAAGGGCCACTGTGGCTTCTAGAATTAGCACCTTATAATTACTAAGGGATGCTTAGTTTCAGATTGTGCAGCTGTAATCTTGTTCATGTTTTGAAGCAAGAGCTGGGTGAAGGCTTTTCTTATATCAACCAAAAGTTGCTTTATAATGCACAGATTTTTAAAAAATATTCCTTTCTTCAGAGAAAAGTATAATTTTTTTTCTTTTTTAAAAAATGGATATATAATAGTTGTACATATTTTTGAGGTACATTTGATATATTGAATATATGTATATAATTATAATTATCAAGTCAGGGTAACTTGGATATCCATCACCTCAAACATTTATCTTTTCCTTGTCTAATAGTTAAACAAAAAAAATTTTTTTAAGAGACAGGGTCTCATTCTGTTGTCCAGGCTGGTGTACAATTGTGTAATCATAGCCCACCGCAACCTTGAACTCCTTGGCTTAAGTGATTCTCTTGCCTCAGCCTCCTGAGTAGCTGGAACTATAGGTACGTGCCACCTTGCCTGGCTAATTTTTAAATTTTTTGTAGACACTGCGTCTTGCTTATGTTGCCAAACTTCTCAAACGATCCTTCCACCTTGCCCTCCCAAAGTGCTGAGATTACAGGTGTGAACCGCCATGTCCAGCCCCTAACCGTTAATTTTTGACATATCATTTGTTTTTACAAAAATATTTCTTTATTGTTATGTCCTTAGAAAGCAAGAAATGTAGTGTTTTCCTTTGTTTCTTTCTTTTTTGAGACAGGGTCTTGCTCTGTTGCCCAGGCTGGAGCACAGTGGTAAAAATCATAGTTCATTGCAGCCTCAACCTTCCATGCTCAAGTGGTCCTTAAACCTCAGCCTCCTGCGTGGCTGGGACTACAGGTGAAGCTGCCATGCCCAGCCTATTTTTATGCATTTATTTATTTTCTTTGAAGGAACCTAGTGTTTATATTATTCTGTAAAAGCTCTGGGTCCAAGCTCATAGCTCTAGGTTGAAGTTTCTACAGTAAATAAATTTGTTATTTCTATGAACCATTTTTTTAAAAATGTACAGTTAAGGTCAGGTGTGATGGCTCACACCTGTAATCCCAGCACTTTGGGAGGCCGAGGCAGGTGGATCATTTGAGGTCAGGAGTTCAAGACCAACCTGGCCAATGTGGTAAAACCTTGTCTCTACCAAAAATACAAAAATTAGCCAGGCATGGTGGTGCGTGCCTGTATTCCCAGCAACTCGGGAGGCTGAGGCAGGAGAATCACTTGAACCTGGGAGGTGGAGGTTGTGGTGAGCTGAGATCATGCCACTGCACTCCAGCCTGGTAACAAAAGAAGACTGTGTCTAAAAAAAAATGTATAGTTAAATAGCTTACTGACATGTTCCAGAAAGTCCTGTAATTTTACTAATGAAAGCAGTATTGTTATGACAACCGGATTTTTAAAAAAATAAACACATATTGTTTGTCATTACTCATTGCAGCATGATTTAGAGCAACAGATTGGTCTAATTAGATTGTGATACATCCATAAAACAAAATGCTATGTAGATGTTAAAAAATTATAAAGCTTTCCTGTAGGGGAGGCAAAATTTTACCTTTACTCTCTTAGGGTTTTTCAGCTGGGCCTGAGAATTAAATTGACATAAGATAATTTTTTTCTTTTCTTGAGACAGAGTCTTGCTCTATCCCCCAGGTTGGAGTGTAGTGGCGCAATCTTGGCTCACTGCAACGTCCGCCTCCTGGATACAAGCGATTCTCTTGCCTCAGCCTCCCGAGTAGCTGGGATTACAGTCACATGCCACCACACCTGGCTAATTTTTTGCATTTTTAATAGAGATGAGGTTTCACTCTGTTGGTCAGGCTGGTCCTGACCTCGTGATCTGCTTGCCTTGGCCTTGCAAAGTGCTGGGATTACAGGCTTGAGCCACTGTGCCCAGCGCCATAAGATAAATTAATAGGAGAAGAGCACACAAATTTATTTAATATAAGTGCTACATAACATGGGAGCCGCTATAAGGAAATGAAGACCCAGAGACTCAGAGGTGAACACCTACATGCTGAATTGGGCAAAAAGTAGTAAGTTGTGAAAAAGTAACTAAATGATGTGAGGAGACTGGAAGATAAGAGTTATTTGCGTTCAGCCTCAACTATTAATCCTTGGTGATAACAATGTTATTTTCCTTCTAGTATAGGGAGGGAATCTTTCTTTTCTTTTTTTTTTTACTTTTATTTTAGGTTCAGTGGTACATGCGCAGGTTTGTTATATAGGCAAACTTGTGTTATAGGGGTTTGCTGTACAGATTATTTCATCACCTAGTACCATATGACACAAGTAGTTATTTTTTCTGATCCTCTCCCTCCTCCTACCCTCCACTTTCAAGTAGGCCCCAGTGTCTCGTTCTGAGAGGGTAACTTTCAAATGGGATTTTCATCTCCTGCTTTTAAAAAGCAGTATGAGCTGGGCGCTGTGGCATGTGCCTGTAATCCCAACTACTTGGGAGGCTGAAGTGGGAGGATTGCTTGAGTCCAGGAGTTTGAGGATCATCCTGGTCATGTAACAAGACCCTGTTTCAAAAAAATAAAAAAAAGAAGAAGAAACAGCATGAAGGTCAGAACGATCTTCTTGCACCTGGTGTTTTTCAAGTGCCTTTAACTCAAAGTGTCAGTGTGCCAGAGGGGCATATTTTGGGTTGACATATTCTTAACTCCTTCACTCTTCATCTGAAGATAGGGCATGATAGCCAAAATGTTTTCTTAAGTATAAAAAGCAAGTAAAGAACAGTACATATATATATATATATATATATATATGCTATAATTTATGTAAAAAGCAAAAGGATATTTTAGAAGGATAAGGAACATACATATCTGCATGTGTATGCATAGAACATCTGTGTAAAGACACCCAGGAAACTGGTAATATTGGTTACCTGCTGAGAGGGCAGGAAGCACAGTATACCCTTTTGTGGCTTTTAAAATTTGAGCTGTGTCTCATGCCTGTAATCCCAGCACGTTGGGAGACTGAGGTGGGAAGATCTTTTGAGGCCAGGAGTTCAAAGCTGCAGTATGCTGTGATAATTCCACTGCACTCCAGCTTGGATGACAGAATGAATCCCTGTCTCAAACAATAATAATAATAAGTACATAAAGCAAATAAAAATTGAAACAAAGACATAATCAGTGACTAGGCCAGATTGTGATTTCTTGCAAGTAGTGCTGACTCTCAAAGTTGCTTTCAAAGAATTTTGTTGACAATTTTGTTGTGTTAGTGTTGTATTATTGATACTAGTTAGAACTTATATCAGCATCATCCTATGGCTGTAGTGCATTTTTCCTTCATTATAGAAATAACCATTTTATGGGCTATATCTTAAAATTTGTCTTGAAGACTTTAATCAGCTAATTTAACCTCTGGGAGTTATGTATTTGGCTATTTAGATTCTTCTATTCAAAATCTTATTTTAAAATAATGATTAAGAGGAATATTTAGAGGGTAGTTAGTAGAATGAACAGGTTAAAGTCCCAGTTCTGCTAATTACTAGCTTGCAGCTTTGGGAAAGTAAGCCTAATTTCCTGTTTTTAAATTAAGACAGTAATAGCTACTTCATAGGGTTTCTGTGAGTATTAAATACTTTATCAGTTAACACATGGTACATACTAAGTGCCAGTATTATTCTGCATATTTTACATAAATTAATTAATGTAATCCTTATAGACCCTGAATCTATAATTCAGGGTATTATTATTATGACCATAGATAAGGAAACCAAGGCACAGAGAGTTGAAATTTCTATCCAAGATCCCATAGCTGGTAAGTGGAGGGGGCTGAGGTTATTCGAGTTGTGCAACAAGTTCCAGACTCTACTCTCTTCATCACTATGCCATGCCAAATGTTTAACTCAGTGATAGACACATGATGAGCTTTCAATACATTTAAATAATAAAGGTAATTGGGCCAGGTATAGGTGCAGTACCTCATGCCTATAATCCTAGCACTTTGGAAGGCTGAGGTAGGAGGATTGCTTGAGGCCAGGAATTGAAGACCAACCTGGGCAGCATATTGAGACCCTGTCTCTACAAGTAATTTTTAAAACTTAGCTGGTTGTGGTTGCACATGCCTATAGTCCAAGCTACTTAGAAGATTTGGCAGGAGGACCACTTGAACCTAGGACTTTGAGGTTACAGTGAACTCCAGTTGCACTACTGCACTCCAGCCTAGGCAGTAGTAAGATTTTTTCTCTAAAAAATATTTAAAAATAGAGATAGCATAATAGTAAATGTTATTATATAAAGATTACATATCGACCTGGCGCGGTGGCTCATGCCTGTAATCCCAGCACTTTGGGAGGCCGAGGCAGGTGAATCACGACGTCAAGAGATGGCGACCATCCTGGTCAACATGGTGAAACCCCGTCTCTACTAAAGATACAAAAAATTAGCTGGGCATGGTGGCGCATGCCTGTAATCCCAGCTACTCAGGAGGCTGAGGCAGGAGAATTGCCTGAATCCAGGAGGCAGAGGTTGCGGTGAGCCGAGATCGCACCATTGCACTCCAGCCTGGGTAACAAGAGCGAAACTCCGTCTCAAAAAAAAAAAAAAAAGATTACATATTCATCATAAAAATTGAGAAAATACAGCTAAACTAAGAAAAATATAGATACCATCATCAATCAAACCCCTCAGAAAACTGAATGTTGGTAATTACATATGCAGTTCATATCTTTTGAAACAATAAAGATGGTAACATTTCATAGCCTATTTTATTCATATATTAATATAAGATGAACTCCTTTTTGCTTAATTTAATTTTTGACCTCCTGTTAATTTATAAAATGACAATACACTTCCTTACTTAACATCTTCAGACTTGCCATTCTTTTTGGAAGTAGGGTAAGAAATTATGTTGAGTCATTCTTAGGGTTGAAAGGCATTTATCAATGTAAGATGTTATGGAGCATGAATTAATAAGTAATGTAAATCCCTACCGATATTCAAGTGTAGGACTCCCACGGATGAATTTCTTACTGGCATTGGCAACAGAGGGAAGTCTGGTTTCTAGGATTTTCAGGAGAAAAAGTCAGTCACTAACCATAAATTAAATAATTTTTTGTTTATTTTTTGCTTCCAGCAGACTTCCTGGCCAATGCTAGATCTACTTTGAAATGGGCAAAACGTTTTTAAAACAAAGCAGAGTATAGGATGTAACTGTAAGGAGAGGCAACAATGCATGAGACATGGTTCTTGTTAACTTGGAGTTCCTAACTGCTATAACGGCAGTACAAAATGTTCTGAAAAGCTCAAAGAAACCCACAGGCTCCCTTAATGAACTCAAACCCTGATCACCCAATATTGGCATTAAAGAGACATCTTCACACTCAGGGATGGAAGGCCTTACAACTTCAAGCGTCTACTGGTTTACACCTTCCTTAGGGATCTCTAATCATTCCTGCCACCCATATTGTACTGCAGTCTGGCCCAAATCTAGATCCATCATTCTTCACTTTATTCCCTAAAGCCTTGCCAGGACCAGGCTCTGATCCTGAAACATGTCTTTTCTAAAGGCTTAGAGATCGCAAAAATGAAATAAACACAGAAATAATGACCAACTAGATAGTGTTACTCGATACAGCTTTATTCTCTTGATCCTGTAGGCTACCTCATCTTCCCAGAATCTTGGAAGAGGAGGAGTTCACAGTTCTGCCGGGCTGCCTGAGTATACGTTTTTTTTTTTTTGTTTGTTTGTTTGTTTGTTTTTTTTTTTGAGACAGAATCTCACTCTGTCCCAAGCTGAGTACAGTTGCGCGATCTCAGCTCACTGCAACCTCCACCTCCTGGGTTCAAGTAATTCTCCTGCCTCAGCCTCCCGAGTAGCTGGGACTACAGGTGGCTGCCACCACATCCAGCTAATTTTTGTATTTTTGGTAGAGTTGGGGTTTCACCATGTTGGCCAGGATGGTTTTGATCTCATGACCGCATAATCCACCCACCTCAGCCTCCCATAGTGCTGGGATTACAGGTGTGAGCAACTGCGCCCGGCCTCCTGACTGTACTTCTGGTCTTCTCTACCCACGCACACCCCTGAGCACAGCTTGACTTGGAAACCAAGGCCAAGAAAGAAGAAAATGTTCCTTTTTTTCTTTAATACCCATTTTCTAGTTTCCCACCTATTATTTCATGACGTTTCCTTTCCAGAGATTTGTGGATACCCCTCCTCCCACCCATTGATGAGTTTCCTTATTCTGGAGCTGCAAGTTGACAGCCACATCGAAATACAATTTATTAAGCCAAACATTTATTTTCTATTGTTTAGAGACAGAGTCTCACTCTGTTACCCAGGCTGGAGTGCAGTGGCACTATTGTAGCTCATTGCAGCCTCAAACTCCTGGGCTCAATCTATCCTCCCACCTCAGCCTCCCAAGTAGGCCCCCACAGCCAGCTAATTTTGTGTTTTAATTTGCTGTGAAAATGAGGACTCACTGTGTTGCCCAGGCTGGTCTCAAGCGATCCTCCCACCTCAGCCTTCCAAAACACTGGGATTGCAGGCATGAGCCACCATACCAGCTTAAGCCAAATGTTTTTACAGAAAAAAGAATAATTTGGAAAAAGACATAATTTGCTTACAGAGCTTAAAAATCATGAGCAAAAACATTATTGACATTTTATTGTTGTTGCTTAAGACTCCAGTTTCCACTTACATATCTTCAATACTCCTAAGGGATCTTTAAGACTCAATAAAATATTCAGGCTCACAAGACTACCATGGACCCTGCTTGTCATTCATATACTTAGAAGAATACAGGTCAGGAAAGGCAGCACTGGGTGTTCCTTTTCAGTGGAGTGGTCCTCACCGGAGTGCATACTGCAGTCCAGTGGCTTTCTGTCTTTCTTGCCTTCTCCCATCCTCCCACCAGCTCAGGTACAAGTAAACAATATCCACAGTGGGAAGATTAGGTAGCCATCCTGGTATAGAAGCCTCATGCATCAAAAGTGTCGATGTGTGTTATAAAACTACCTTCAGAGGAGCCCAAAGCTGTAGCTTCCCACCAGGTACCTAGGTAATTTTCACCATAAGCCATGTTGCCTAATAACACAGTGGACAGTCACCTTATCAAGTTTCCAAGCAATAGAGCGTGAAAGTTAATCCAAGGTCATACTTGTCTTTAAGAGGAGAGAGAGTTTTTTAACCTATTATCTACAACTTTTCAAAAGTATCTTTACAAAGATAATTGTGCTTTCAAATTATCTGAAATAAATGTCTTTAAAATAGCTCCATATTCTCCTGGCCTATATCCTTTTTCAAATGTGATACATTTTACATTTTAGCTTTTCTTCAATTGACTGATTTTCCTTTTTTATTAGGTCGAATCAAATATTCTGAACAGGTGTATGATGCCTGCATGGAGACATTTGACTGTCTTCCTCTTGCTGCCCTCTTAAACCAGCAGTTTCTGTGTGTTCATGGAGGAATGTCACCTGAAATTACTTCTTTAGATGACATTAGGAAAGTAAGTAATCTTTTATTACTCTCATAATCTTTAAAATTTGTTTTTTTTGTTGTTGTTGTTTTTGAGACAAAGTCTCTCTCTGTTGCCCTGGCTGAAGTGCAGTGGTGCAACCTCAGCTCACTGCAACCTTCACCTCCCTGGTTCAGTCTCCTGAGTAGGTGGATACAGGTTCACACGACTACGCCTGGCTAATTTTTATAATTTTGGTAGAGACAGAATTTTACCATGTTGGCCAGGCTGGTCTTGAACTCCTGACCTCAAGTGATCTGCCCACCTCGGGCTCCCATAGTGCTGTAATTACAGGTGTGAGCCACCAAGCCTGGCCTAAAATTTGTTTCTTATTGCAGTCAATCAGTATATCTTTAGCTGAAATCTTTAAAATGCAGATAATCAAAAGTAAGAAAATGGAAGTTACCTCTGACTTCATCACTATGAGATAACTACTGTTGACATTTTGATATGTATCTGCCACAAATTATAATTTTTAATGAGCTCTGTTTTTACCAACTAGAAACCTAACATTCTTGTAGTATAGTCCTGAAACTTTAAATTATGTCACAGTGCAAAAGGAAGGACACCAGGGTTCTAATCACAGTCCTGCCATTAATTGTGTAACCTGGACCAAATTACTGAACCTCTTAGTCACATTTCTTCTCTATGAAATGAGGAAGTTGGAGAGGATGGTCTGAGGACACTGCCAGCTCTGAAATGCATTGGCTTTGACATTTTAGATGATACAGTTTCGTTGTTATACTTGCCTTCCTTGGTGACTATTATTTTCAGGATTCTGTATCTTCATTTTGGAAAAAAATGACCAATTTTTATACTACATGGCCATCTTCTCTTCTCTACCTTTGAATTCTTCTACTTCTCTCTCTTTTTTCATCAAAGTGATGGATACTCATCCTCTCTTATAGGTACTGAGACTAAAAAGATTTTTCTGTTTATAAAACTATTTTCTGTGAATGAAAGTCAGTCTTCTCAGGGTGAGAGACGATACCTGTATGTATTGGCTTTTCTCCTGCCTTTCTGTCTTTTAAATAACCAGCATTTCTCTTTTACATAGGAAAATATGAATTTTATAATTCTGAATCAATTGTATCAATAAAAAGCTCTTTCACTCAGTAGAAATTCTCTTCTTAGAACTGAGCTATTGTAGTACTTGCTTTCTCTTGGTTTTTATTGCTTTTAACTAAAGCAGCAATGACTAAAGGCTTAATAACTCATATTGAAATACCTCAACTGCATAGAATTTTCCATTCTATGGAAACGCCCTTACAAACTTAGCATTCTTTAAAATAAAGAAATCTCCACTGGAATGAGGTTTGCAGTGAACAGAACCAGAGTAAAACATTTCTGCCTTCATGATAACATTGGCTCACCTAGACAATTAAAAATAATTTTATATAGTCATAGTCTTTCTAAAGTAGTATATTTCTATATTGCTTTTGAATTAAATGATTGCACATTTGAATTAAATTAGTACTGCTTTACAATTAGGATGTAAGAGGCTCCTTTACTGCAGTATGGTTAGATGACAGGGATATTGATAAAAATTTATTCCAGAAAAATAATAAAAATTATATATCTAAAATGGTTAAATGTTCCTTTTCTTGCAGGAAAATCTTTTAGGGGCATACTGGCATCTCTCCTAATACATTCTTGTGGGTGGAAGGGGTTTTTCTTTGACACATACAAGTTTCTCAGAGCCTTTTGCTCTCCTGACTTTTTTCTTTTTGCTTTTGTGTGTCTTCTAGTTAGACAGGTTTATGGAACCTCCTGCCTTTGGGCCTGTGTGTGACCTGCTTTGGTCTGATCCCTCAGAGGATTATGGCAGTGAGAAGACCTTGGAGCACTATACCCATAACACTGTCCGAGGGTGCTCTTATTTCTACAGGTAAGCTAGTCCTTGAGGTTGAAAATTATGAGAGGAAATGGTAATATATTTTATCAGATTGTTTTTCAGCATTTTATATTTCAAATCTATGTAGTATAAGCACTTGTGTTTAACTTTTTGATTCATAGGAGGCAAGAAACTTCTTTGTTTGGCTTTTTATATTTTCTTAGGTATTGTGTCCTAAGAAGTATAACACACCAAACATGATTGGACTTTCTGCAGTACTTTTTTGTCTGATTTTAAGTGACCTAGACTATTTGTTCATAAACATTATCTGTACACTTTAAAAAAAAAATAAAGATTTCTTGGCTCTTTCCCCAGAGATTCTGATATACTAAGTCTGAGATAGAGGAATCCTATTGTGTTTTGAAAAGCTCTCCAGCTTTTATAACCACTGGTATAGACTAAGATATAAAAAGAACAGGACATTGTGAACTAAGCCCAGTACATTTCCTGGAAGTTGGCTGTTGTTCTAAATTTCACATGAGCTTTCATTGTGATTAGACACTCAAAAATAGGAAGACAGACAGGGCGCGGTGACTCACACCTATAATATCAGCACTTTTGGAGGCCGAAGTGGGCAGATCATTTGAGGCCAGGAGTTCAAGACCAGCCTAGCCAGCATGGTGAAACCGCATCTCTATTAAAAATACAAAAATTAGCCAGACTTGGTGGCACATGCCTGTAATTCCAGATAATTGTGAGGCTGAGGCAGGAGAATCACTCCAATCCAGGAGGTGGAGGTTGCAGTGAGCCGAGATTATGCCACTGCACTACAGCCTGCGCAACAGAGCAAGACTCTCTCAAAAAATAAATAAATAAATAAGGAAGACATAGAGAAGTTGGAAATCTAAATTATTTTTAATCCCACTATTTTATTGTGGCAAACAATACATATACTTATTCCCCTAAAAATCTGTTAATTGGCTAAGATAATGTGTTCATTAAAATACACACATGCACATACACACATGAAACTTTGACTTTGTTGTTACTTTTAGCATTCTTCTAAACCATTTTTCTTTAAAAAAATTTTTTTTTAATTTTCATGGGTACATAGTAGGTATATATATATATATATATATTTATGGGTTATATGAGATGTTTTTGTACAGTCATACAACATATAATAATCACATCGAGGTAAATGAGTTATCTGTCACCTCAAGCATTTTTTTGTGTTACAAACAATCCGATTATACTCTTTTAGGTATTTTATTTATTTCCTGCCTCCCCCCCCCACTTTTTTTTGATACAGATTCTTGCTCTGTCGCCCAGGCTGGAGTGCAGTGGCATGGTCTCATCTCATTGCACCCTCCACCTCCCAGGTTCAGGCGATTCTCCTGCCTCAGCCTCCTGAGTAGCTGGGATTACAAGCACCCACCACCATGCCTGGCTAATTTTTGTGTTTTTAGTAGAGACCAGGTTTCACCATGTTGGCCAGGCTGATTTGGAACTCCCAACCTCAAGTGATCCACGCGCCTCAGCCTCCCTGTATGCTGGGATTACAGGCGTGAGCCACCATACCCAGCCTCTTTTAGTTACTTTAAAATGTACAATTAAATTATTATTGACCGTAGTCACTTCGTTGTGTAAATCTCACAGTATCAAATACTAGGTCTTATTTATTCTTTCTGATTTTTTGTGCCCATTAACTATCTCCATTTCCCCCCTGCCCCACTACCCTTCTCAACCTCTGGTAACCATTATTCTACTCTTGTCTCCATGAATTCAGTTGTTTTAAGTTTTAGCTCCCACAAATAAGTGAGAACATGTGAAGTTGGTCTTCTATGCCTGGCTTATTTCACTTAACGTAATGACCTCCACTTTCATTCATGTTGTTGCAAATGACAGGATCTCATTCTTTTTTATGGTGAATAGTATTCCATTGTGTATATGTACCACATTTTCTTTATCCATTCATCTGTTGATGGACACATAGGTTGCTTCCAAATCTCATCTATTGTGAGCAGTGCTGCAATAAACATGGGAGTGCAGATGTCTCTTCAATATACTGATTTCCTTTCTTTTAGATATATATGTAACAGTGGGGATTGCTGAATCATATGGTAGTTTTATTTTTAGGTTATTGAAGAACCTCCAAACTGTTCTCCATAGTAGTTGTATTAATTTACATTCCCACCAACAGGGTATGAGGGTTCCCTTTTCTCTACATCCTCACCGGCATTTGTCATTGACTGTCTTTTGGATAAATGCCATTTTAACTGGGTGGGATGATATCTCATTGTAGTTTTAATCAGTTTCTCTGATGATCAGTGCTACTGAACACCTTTTCGTATATCTATTTGCCATCTCATGTCTCCTTTTAAGAAATACCTTTTCAGATATTTTGCTCATTTTTAAATTAGGCTATTGGATTTTTCCTATTGAGTTGTTTGTGCTTTTTATATATTCTGGTTGTTAATCCCTTGTCAGATGGATAGTAAACAGTTTTTTATTCTTTCTTCTTCTTTTTAAAAAAAATTTTTTTTGAGACAAGGTCTCTTTGTTACCTGGGCTGGAGTGCACAGCTCACTACAGCCTCAACCTCCTGGACTCAAGCATTCCTCTTGTTTCAGGCTCCTGAGAATCTGGCACTATAGGCATGTGCCACCATGCCCAGCTACTTTTTTTATTTTCTGTAGAGACAGAATCTTGCTGTTTTTCCCAGGCTAGTCTCAGACTCCTAGACTCAAGCGACCCTCCCTACTTGGCCTCCAAAGTGCTGGGATTACAGGGATGAGCCCACCCAGCCAACAACCATTTTTCATTCCTCCATGCCAACTCTTCCAGTAACTTTTATTTCTTTTTACATTGTTTAAAACAAAGAGCATAATACATATTTATTGTTGTCAGAATAGAAATTGGTACAATGTCTGTGGCCATCAACCTGGCAGTATCTCTCAAAGGCATTTGTACATGGCCTCTGATCCAGAAATTCTATTTCTAAAACAATCCTGTGGATATATAGTTGATTCTCATTACTTGTGGATTTCATATTTGTGAATTCCCCCACTTACTAAGATGTATTTGTAACACCCAAATCAGTACTTACAGAGGTTTCATAGTCATTCAAGGGACTGCAGTGTGCAGAACAACAGAAAAGTTGACCACCCCACACACATGTTCCCAGCTGAGGCTGAACAAAGTGATGCCCTGCCTTCTTTTTGCAGCCCTCATATTGTAAACAGGCATTCTTTTCTTTATTTAGTGAAATATGTTTTATGTTTTTGTGTTTTTTCACTATTTAGAACGGCCACCAAGCATAGTGCTGAAGTGCTGCTGTCTAAGGTTCCTAAGCACAAGAAGGCTGTGGTGTGCCTTACAGAGAAAATATGCAAGTGTTAGATATAAGCTTTGTTTAGGCATGAGTTATGGTGGTTTTGGCCATGAGTTCAATGTTAATGAATCAACAGTGTAAATTTAACTAAAGTATTATTGCACAGAAACACATCTCAAACAAGGATATGTATATTCAAGTGATTCTCCTGCCTCAGCCTCCCGAGTAGCTGGGACTACAGGTGTGCGCCACCACACTCAGCTAATTTTTGTGTTTTTAGTAGAGACAGGGTTTTACCTTGTTGGCTAGGATGGTCTTGATCTCTTCACCTGGTGATCTGCCCGCCTCAGCCTCCCCAAATGCTGGGATTACAGGTGTGAGTCACCACACCTGGCCACAGGTTATATATTAATTGGTGGATGAAAATGTTATGTCCAGAAGCTCACAGGAACTTTACCCTGTATTTCCTAGAGCATTAGTGTTTCATTATTTGCTAATTCTGTTTTTGCAGCAACATGATAGAATGTAGCTACTGGGAATAATGAGACAAAAAATTTGACTCACATAGTACACATGTTGCCAGCTGACGTTGAACAAAGTGATACTCTACCTTTTATCCCACGGATAAATTCCATTTAGCCATGGTATATAATCCTTTTGGTGTGTTGTTGAGTTTGGCTTCCTGGTGTTTTATTGTAGATTTAAAAATCTGTGTTCATCAGAGATATTGACCTAGTACTTTTCTTTCTTCTGATGTCTTTGGATTTAGTATCAGAGTGATGCTGGCCTCATAATGTGAGTTTGGAAGCATTCTCTCTTCTATTTTTTGGAAGGTTTGAGAAAGACTGGTATTCTTTTTTAAATGATTGTTAGAATTTACCCATGAAACCATCTGGTCCTGTGCTTTTCTTTGTTGACAGGTGTTTGATTATTGATTTAATTTCCATATTTGCTATGGGTCTGTTTCAGCTTTCTATTTCTTCTTGATTCATTTTTGGCAGGTTCTATATTTCCAGGACTCTATCCATTTCTTCTCAATTATCCAGTGTTTTGGTGTATGGTTGTAATAGTCCCATAGCATTCCTTTTATTTCTGAGGCATCTATTGTAATGTTTCCTCTTTCATTTTATTTTATTTATTTGAGTCTCTCTCTTTTTTTGTATTCTTGCTAAAGGTTTATCAATTTTGTTTAGTTTTTCAAAAACCAACACCTAGTTTTGTTGACTGTTTTCAATTGTTTTTCTCTTCTCTATTTGATTCATTTCTGCCCTAAACTTTCCTTCCTTCTGCTCACTTTGGGCTTATTTTATTCTTTATTTTTTTCTAGCTTCTTGAAGTGTAATATAAGGTTGTTTAATTAAGATCTTTCTTGTTTTTTAACATCAGCATTTATTACTATAAACTTTAAGTACTGCTTTTGCTGCATCCCATACATTTTTTTTCTTATTGAGATGGAGTTTCACTCTTGTTGCCCAGGCTGGAGTGCAATGGCATGATCTCGGCTCTCTGCAGCCTCCACCTCTCAGATTCAAGCGATTCTCCTGTCTCAGCCTCCCAAGTAGCTGAGATTACAGGCATGTGCTACCACACCCTGCTAATTTTAGTATTTTTAGTAGAGATGGGGTTTCACCATGTTGGTCAGGCTGGTCTGGAACTCCTGACCTCAGGTGATCCAGCTGCCTAGGCCTCCCAGAGTTCTGGGATTACAGGCGTGAGCCACCATGCCCATCCCATACATTTTGATATGTATATTTTCGTTTTCATTTGAGTTTTTTTTTTTAAAGATAGGATGTTTTGCTCTTTCACCCAGGCTGAATGCAGTGGCACAATGATAGCTCACTGCAACCTTGAACTCCTGGGCTCAAGCAGTCCTCCTGCCTCAGCCTCCTGAGTAGCTGGGACTACAGGGATGCCCAACTAATTATTATTATTATTATTATTATTTTTTGTTTGTTTGTTTGTTTTGAGACAGAGTCTCACTCTGTCGCCCAGGCTGGAGTGCAGTGGTGCAGTCTCAGCTGACTGCAACCTCCGCCTCCTGGGGTTCAAGCAGTTCTTTGCCTCAGCCTCCCAAGTAGCTAGGATTATAGGTGCACCCCCCACCACACTTGGCTGATCTTTGTACTTTTAGTAGAAATTGGGTTTCACCATCTTGGCTGTGCTGGTCTTGAACTCCCGACCTTGTGATCCACCTACCTTGGCCTCCCAAAGTGCTGGGATTACAGGCGTGAGCCACCATGCCCAGCCCAACTAATTGTTTTTTTTGTTTGTTTGTTTTTGTTTTTTAGGGAGGAAGGCAGGAAGGGAGGGAAGCAGGAAGGGAGGGAGGACGGAAGGGATGAAGGAAGGAAGGAAGGGAGGAAGAGGGGAGGGAGGGAGGGAGGGAGGGAAAGGAAGGAAGGAAATCAAGCAATGAGAGAGACATTGCCGACCTGGATCTAGAGGTTTACAAGTTGATTTCTTTTTTTCTTTTTTTGAGAGAAGGAAAGAAAAAAAAATGAGTAAAGAGAGGAAGAAAGAGGAAGAGAAAGAGGGAGGGGGAACGGAAATATTGCTTTATTCTGAAAAAAAAAATGGGTATTAATAATGGCCAATCAATGTTTCATTTAAACCTATGAGTAGGTGTGATGTGGTATTGACAAGAATGTATATTTTGTGTATTTGAAGTGGAGAGCTCTATAAATATTTATTAAGTTTACTTGTTCCGGATCTGAGTTCAAGTCCTTGATATCCTTATTAATTTTCTGTCTTATTGAATCTAAGTCTCTATGTATCTGGGTGTTAGGATCGTTAGTTAGCTCTTGTTGTTGCATTGATCCTTTTACCGCTATATCTTTGTTGCTTTAAAATCTATTTTATCTGCTACGAGAATTGCAACTCCTGCTTTTTATTTATTTATTTATTTTTGCTCTCCATTTGGTTGGTAAATCTTTCTCCATCCCTCTGTTTTGGGTCTTTGTGTATCCTTGCATGTGAAACAGGTCTGGATGTAACATGCCGTTGGGTTTTGACTGTGTCTTTTGATTGGGGGATTTAGTCGATTTAAATTTAGGGTTACTGCCATTTGATGTTAACTGGCTGTTTTATCCATTCGTTGATGTAAATTCTTCTTTATGTTGGTGCTCTTTACTTTTTGGTATATTTTTCGAAAGGCTAATACTGGTTGTTTCTTTCTGTGTGTAATGCTTCTTTCAGAAGCTCTTGTAAAGCAGGCCTGGTGGTAATAAAATCTCTGAGTTCTTGCTTGTTCATAAAAGATTTTATTTTTCCTTCAGTTGTGAAGCTTAGTTTGGCTGGATATGAAATTCTGGGCTGAAGGTTCTGTTCTTTGAGGATGTTGAATATTGGCCCCCACTCTCTTCTGGCTTGTAGAGTTTCTGCTGAGAGATCTGCTGTAAGTCTGATAGGCTTGCCTTTGTGGGTAACCTGACATTTCTCTCTGGCTGCCCTTAGTATCCTCTCCTTCGTTTCAACCCTGGTGAATCTAACGATTATGTGCCTTGGGGTTGCTCTTCTTGAGGAATATCTTTGTGGTGTTCTCTGTATTACCTGGGGTTGAATGTTGACCTGCTTTGCTAGTTTAGGAAAATTTTCCTGAATAATATCCTGAAGGGTGTTTTCCAGCTTGGATTCATTCTCTCCGTCGCATTCAGGTACACCTATCAAACGTAAATTTGGTCTTTTCACATAGTCCCACATTTCTTAGAGACTTTGCTCATTCCTTTTTATCCTTTTTTCTCTGATCTCGTCTTCTCGTTTTATTTCATTAAGTTGGACTTTGACCTCTGATATCCTTTCTTCTGCTTGAACAATTCGAGTGTTTAAACCTGTGCATACTTCTCGGAGTTCCTGTATTGTATTCTTCAGTTCCATTAATTCACTTATATTCCTCTCTAAGTTGTCTATTCTCAATAGGATTTCGTCAAACCTTTTTTCAAAGTTCTTAGTTTCTTTACGTTGGGCTACAACGTGTTCTTTTAACTCACAGAAGTTTCTTCTTATCCATTCCCTGAAGCGTGATTCTGTTATTGGGATGTGCTCATTCTCCATCAAGCCTTGTTCCATTGTTGATGTGGAACTGTGATCATCTTTAGAGGGAGAGGCGTTCTGATTTTGAGTATTCTCAGCCTTTTTACGCTGGTTTCTTCCCGTCATTGTAAATTTATCCTCCTGTCATCTTTGAAATTACCTAATTTCAGATTAGGTCTCTTGAGTGGACATCCAAGTTGTTAGTTCCCAGGGCCAGAACAGCAGCGTTAAGATTGATGGTGCTTTTCTGCCCAGGATTCTCCTGTCTGGCTTCCTTCTTGTGTCTGTAATAGGTGACTCTGCCTTCCTGGGACTCCAAACCTCGGTCAGAAGGGGAACCAGTCTCGTTTACTCTGCGCCGAGAGCTGCCACGCTGAGGTGCCGTCACAACCGCTGCGCTGGCCTCAGGAGTCGGGCTGGGGACCCGTGTGGGTCCTCCAAACCTCGGTCAGAAGGGGAGCCAGCCCTGTTTACTCTGCTCCGAGAGCTGCCGGGCCGAGGTGCCGGCGAAACCGCTGTGCCGGCCACAAGAGTCGCGCTGGCGACCCGTGTGGCTCCTCCACTGGGAATCTTCTGCTCAGTGAGCGACCAGAACTTGTCTGAAAGTGTGGCGTCCTCTAGTTCTCTGCGCTTTCACTGAGAGCTGCAATCCTGAGATGTTAGTGATCGGCCATCTTGGATTGTCCCAACTAATTGTTTTTAAAATTTTTAGGGGACAGAGGTCTTGCTATGTTGCCTAGGCTGGTCTTGAACTCCTGACCTATCTAGAGATAATTTTTAAAATTCCCTTTCAATTTCCTCTTTGACACTATAGTTGTTCAAAAGTGTGATGTGCAATTTCCACATATTTGTGAATTTTCCTGTTTGCTTACAGTTATTGATTTCTAGTTTCATTCCATTGTGGTGGGAAAAGATACTTAGGATGATTTACATCCTCTTTTTTTTTTTGAGATAGTCTTGCTCTGTTGCCAGGATGGAGTGCAGTGGTGCAGTCTTGGCTCACTGCAATCTCTGCCTCCCAGGTTCAAGTGATTACCCTGCCTTAGCCCCCCCAAATAGCTGGGACTTTAGGCACTCACCACTGTGCCTGGCTAATTTTTTGTATTTTAGTAGAGACAAGGTTTCATCATGTTGGCCAGGATGGTCTCTATCTCCTGACCTTGTTATCCACCTGCCTCGGCCTCCCAAAGTGCTAGGATTACAGGCATGAGCCACCATACCCTGCTTACATCTTAAGTTAGTTAATACTCATTTTGAGATTTCGTAGCCTAATGAATATTCTGTATATACTTGAGAAGATTTGTATTCTTTTATTTGGCGGAAAGTTTTATATGTGCATATTAGGTCCATTTTTGTCCATAGTTTTTTAGTTCTCTTGTTTGCTTATTGATTTCTGACTGGATGACTTATCCATTACAGAGAATGATGTATTGAAGTTACATGCTATTATTATTATTATTTTATTTTTATTTTTTTGAGATGGAGTCTCACTCTGTCACCCAGGTTGGAGTGCAGTGGTGCAATCTCGGCATACTGCAACTTCCACCTTCCAGGTTCAAGCGATTCCACTGCCTCAGCCTCCCGAGTAGCTAGGATTGCAGGCACACATCACCATGCCTAGCTAATTTTTGTATTTTTAGTAGAGATGGCATTTCACCATGTTGGTCAGGCTGGTGTCAAACTTCTGACCTCAGATGATCTGCCCACCTCGGCCTCCAAAAGTGCTGGGATTACAGGAGTGAGCCATAGTACCTGGCCTACTTGCTATTATTTTATTGCTGTTGATGTCTGACTTCAGATCTGTCATTGCTTTATATATTTAGGTGCTTTGATATTGGATACATATATACTTATAATTGTTATATCTTTCTGTTGTGTTGACCCTTTTATCATTATATAGTGACTTTTGTTCCCTCTTGTGATGATTTCTGTCTTAAAGTCTATTTTGTCTAATAAAAGGTTAGCCACCTCTGCTCTCTTTTGGTTACTACTTGCATGGAATACATTTCTCTACCCCTTTACTTTCAGCTTATGTGTGTTCTTAAATCTAAAGTAAGTCCTTTCTAGACAGCATGTAGTTGGGTCTTGTTTTCATCCATTCAGTCATAATCTGTCTTGTGATTTGGGAGTTAAAGTAATGATTGTCAGATAAGGACTTAATATTACCATTTTGTTGGCTGCTTTCTGTCTGTTTTATGGTTCTATTCCTCTCTTTTTCTCTTTGTATATTTTGGTTCATTTCTTTTTAACTTTTGCGTTTCTACTGTGCTTTTTTATTCGTAGGATTTGCATCAAATATTTTATAGTTATAGCAGTCTGTCTTAAGCTGAGAAGAACTTATCTTCAATTATGTATAGAAACTCTACACTTTGGGCAGGGGGAGACAAAAAAAATGAAAAAAAAAAAAATTCTACACTTTATTCCCCATTCACACACCTAATGTAGTTAATCTCAGATTTCACTTTTTTTTTTTTTTTTGAGACAGGGTGTTTCTATGTCAGCCAGGCTGGAGTGCAGTGGTACAATCTCATCTCACTGCAGCCTCTTACTCCCAGGTTCAAGTGATTCTCCTGTCTCAGCCTCCTGAGTAGCTGGGACTACAGGTGCACACCAGCACACCTGGCTAAATTTTTGTATTTTTAGTAGAAACGGGATTTCACCATGTTGGCCAGGCTGGTCTCAAACTCCTGGCCTCAGGTGATCAGCCTCCCAAAGTGCTGGGATTGCAGCATGAGCCACTGTGCTCAGCTGAATCTTTTAATTTCTACTTCAACTTCTTTTAGTAGTTCCTATAAGGCTGGTGTAGTTGTGACAAACTCTGTTTTTGTTTATTTGGAAGTCTTTATCTTTTCATTTTTAAAGGGCAATTTTGCTGAGTAGACTATTCCTGGTTGGCAGTTTTTTTTCTTTCTTTTAGTACTTTGAATATATTGTCTCCCACTCTCCTGGCCTGCAAGATTTCAGCTGAGAAATTTACTGATAGTCTTATAGAGGCTTCCTTGTATATTATGTGACAAGTAGATTTTCTCTTGCTGCTTTCAAATTTTTTCTTTTTTGAGTTTTTTTCTTTTTTTGAGACAGAGCCTTGATCTGCCACCCAGGTTGGCACTCACTGCAACCTCCATCTTCAGGTTCAAGCAATTCTCCTGCCTCAGCCTCCTGAGTAGCTGAAATTATAAGCGCCCACCACCGTTCCAGCTAATTTTTGTATTTTTTTAGTAGAGATGGGATTTCAACATGTTGGCCAGGCTGTTCTCGAACTCCTGACCTCAGGTGATCTACCTGCCTCAGCCTCCCAAAGTGCTGGGATTACAGGCATGAGCCACTGCATGTGGCCTCTTTTTGAGTTGTAACAACTTAATTATAATGCATCTAAGTGTTTACCTTATTTGGAGACCTTTGGGCTTCATGAATTGAAACTTCCATTTTCCTCCCTAGATGTGGCTAACAACTGTTAGCCTTTAGTTTTTAAAAATAAGCCTTCTGCCCCTTTTTCTTCTCCTTCTTTAACTCCCATATGCATATATTATTTTCACTTGATGTTGTCCCATAAGTTCTGTATACTTGCCACACCCTTTTTTATTCTTTTTGTCCCTCTAGTGGTATCATTTCAAATGACCTATCTTTTAAGTTTGCTAGTTCTTTTCTTCTGACTGCAACTGCTGTTAAAGCTCTCTTTTGAACTTTTCAGTTCAGTCATTGTATTTTTCCAGAATTTCTATTTGGTTCTTTTTTATGGTTTCTGTTTCTTTCTTAAACATCTGTTTTTATTCATTTATTGCTTTCCTGATTTTGTTTAGCTGTAGTTCATTAAGCTTCTTTATGATGATTATTTTGGATTCTTTGTCATGCAATTCATAATTCTTTTTTCTCCTCCTCCTCCTCCTCCTCCTCCTCCTCCTCCTCCTCCTCCTCCTCCTCCTCCTCCCCCCACCCCCCCACCCCCGATGGAGTTTTGCTCTTGTTGCCCAGGCTGGAGTGCAGTGGGGTGATCTCGGCTCCCTGGAACCTCCACTTCCCAGGTGCAAGTGATTCTCCTGCCTCAGCCTCCCGAGTAGCTATAACTACAGGCTTGTGCCACTACGGCCAGCTAATTTTTGGATTTTTAGTAGAGATGGGATTTTTTCATGTTAGCAAGGCTGGTCTTGAACTCCTGACCTCAGGTGATCTACCCATCTTGGCCTCCTGAAGTGCTAGGATTACAGGTGTGAGCCACTGCAACCAGCCCACCTCTCTGTTTATTTAGGGCCAGTTATTAGAACTTTATTAATTTCCTTTGGTTCTGTCATTGTTGCCTGGTTCTTTATAATTCATATAGCCTTACATTGGAGTCTGTGCATTTGAAGGAGCATAGGCCTTCCAGTTTTATGGACTAGTTCGTCAAGTAAATACCTTTTCCTACTGAGTCCCTGGATTGATGCGACTGCCTGTGGTATTGTGATTGAGCAGGGCTGAAGCTAAATTCTGGGGCTACAGTTGGGTTTACAGTCAGTGGGCCTGCCACTAGGGGCATGGACAGGTATGTCCCCTGGGTGGGGATGGTTGTCTCTGGAACTTAATAGGGTAGGACCCAACCTGGGTCACAGGCTGGTTTGGGTTTATGTTTGGGTCCAGTCAGTAGTCCTTTTACCAGAGGAATGGACAGGAATGATTCCTGCAAGGTCCCTGGGAAGGCAGGACTTCCTCTTGGCCACAGTAGAGCAGGCTGGAGCCAGGTCAGGGTGCTGCTTTGAGTTTGCAGTAGGGTCTGGTTGTAGGTCTGTTACTAGGGGCATCGATAGGCATGGCTCCTTCCTAGGCTGGATGAGGCTGGTGGTAGGACTGCAGACAAGTGGGACTGGAGCCAAATTCACAAGGGACAGGCTGATTCTGGGACTGTAGCTGAAGGTCAGTGGGCCTGCCTTCTCAAAGCAGCCCTCCTTAGTCTTGGACTCCACCAAGGTTTCATAACCACCTGCCTCAATCCCAAGATTCTCACAATGGCACTTATGGCCATGGATGGCTACCAAACTATTATTTCTGTATGAGGGCTCTATTGTTTCTGTATGAGGACCAGGGCTGCGGACATTTTCTTCTGCCATCTTGCTGATGTCACATACAATCTACTTTAAAAGTACATTTTTTTCTAATGAGCATAATGAGAAACAAGGATTTAAAAAATAAACTAAATAATACCTAAGGTTAATTCCAGGTTGATTTCGTGTACTCCAGTTCTTCCTATCAAGCATTTGTCATTCAGAGAGGTCATAGTGGAAAAAGAGAAAAAAAAACAGAGAAGTCATAGTATGAAAAGAATATTTTAGGAGTATATGAGAATATGGTGGTTTTTGTTTTAATATGGTTGACTAAAATATTTACATCTAAAATATTCCTGCATAAAATTGTCTTGGTGTTAGTATTACCCATGAAGCAATAAGTAGGTTCTTTTATTTTTCTAACAATTTGACAATTTGATGATTGAAGAATAGTATGTGTTGAATTTTTAGCACCTCACACACACACACACACACACACACACACACACACACTCTCTCTCTCTCTCTCTGTCTCTCCTGTTTACTTTTTAATATCAAGACACTGATAAAAGTTTTGGTGTTGCACTATCATTATGGATTAAGACCAAAAAATTAAAAGATGAGATGGAGGAGCTCTTTCTATTGTAGGATTATCTATTGTCTTCATGTTTGATCTATAGTGAGGTATATTAATGAAATAGAAAAACAGAATGATGAGTACTAAGCTATTCATAAAATTTCAGTAGTGTGTAATACTTAAAATTTTGAAACAAAATCAGCTGATATGTCTCCCAATCTTCTTGTTAAAAAATAATTTTTTTAATTTTGGATTTATGTTTTTTAATTTTCTTTTTCAGTTACCCTGCAGTTTGTGAATTTTTGCAGAACAACAATTTATTATCAATTATCAGAGCCCATGAAGCCCAAGATGCTGGGTAAGTTATATTTAAACTGTACCAAATATCACTGCAGCATCTTTTCATTTATGATAAAGACAGATGGGCTTTCATCTCTTTTTCAGGTATCGAATGTACAGGAAGAGCCAAGCAACAGGCTTTCCATCACTTATTACAATTTTCTCTGCCCCCAATTACCTAGATGTCTATAACAATAAAGGTAAAGGAGTCCAGCAATATTTGAGTTTGAATTTGTGAGTAAACATGAGCTCTAGTTTAATTGCATGTATATGTGTGTGTGTGTGTGTGTGTGATTTTAAAATATGAAAAAAGGGGTCTTAGTTGAAACAAAGGCCAAGAGATTTAGAATTTATGCTTCTGCTTGGTCTTTATCTTCTAAGAATTACTGGCCTCTTTGTAAGTATAAATAATGGTCATAATAGGTCAGATTGATACTGCAGACTCAAGGTATAAGAAGAATAAATTGCTTCAGGCTCATTTTAGAACAGTTAGCATAAATTATTGGTTTTGGTGAATTTAATGTGTTTATCACAGTATCTCAAATAAAGTTACTATTAGTATTTTAATCTTTATGAATTATTAGACTATTTTTCTTCTTAAAATATGATATAGGAAGAGTGAATAGTGTACAAAGTAAAAAAATAAAATAAAAATATAAAAAGAAAACTTCATTGTTAGTTTAAGCCCTGTCAGAAACTAATACTGTGACTTTGGGTGAGTCACATTATCTTTCTAATCTTCAGTTTCCCATATGAAAAAAGAGGAATGGATATATACATGCCTTTTGTTCCAGAAATTTTCCTTCTAAGACTTTATCCTGTTAAAATCTTTTAATTTAAAACTTTTATGATTAATAGTTTATAAATTTTCTTTCAAGGCAGTGGTCCTACTAAAAACTTCACATTTCTACAACTATTTTGTCGTTTATAAAGTATGAGTATAAATTAATAGGACTTTGAAAATAAACATGCCAGGGCGAACATATCCAAATGAGTATCGTCCCTTCAAAATAGTTAACCTTGGGAGGCTACACACCTATTCCAACAATGCTGTCCTTGTTCAGAAACATTTTTGGAACTCCTCTTTTGACATTGCCTTCAGAGTCTGCGACACATTCTTTTGATTATCCTCAATGATGGGAAATCTTCGTCCTTTGAGGGTGGATTTGATTTTTGGACAGCCAAAAGTCATTCGGAGTCAAGACTGATAAATAAGGTGAGTGATCAAGCTAGACGCTACCATTTGGGGTCAGAAACAAGGTATGATTATAAGGTAATGAGACTGGTTTTTCTCATTGTGTTGCTGATACAGTGGCTCTGGAGGTGCTTCCAAAAGAAGAGTTCCAAAAACGTTTTGAGTAATGGCAGCATCTCTGGATTAATTATATGGTAAGGCAACAAGTTGTGCTGAAAAGAACACAAAGCAAGGAGTCGGTCTAGTCCTGCTTCACTTTTAAGCGTGTCACGTTTAGCAAGATACTTAACTTCTCTGAGCCTCATCTTTAAAATATATGTCATATAGTGTTGTTGAAGATAAGTTGGAATAAGGAAAATGGATATTAAAGTGTTGTTGAAAATATAAATTACTATAATAATATAGATTTTACTGCTATTGTGTCTGATGTGATGATGTCAAAGGACCACACTCATCTGATACCAAGGTCAGGTGTGTTTGTAGCTGGTGGTTTCTTAAGTCTCATTACTTTATAGTTATACCTTGTATATGCAGTTGGGAAGAAAAGTTTCAAAGAGGGCCAAATATATTTACTCTAAGTAAACTATGGAATGGCACATCTCATTTAAATCTGATTTGGGTCAGTCATTTTAGTGTGTCCTCCAGTGACTTGTCCATTTTAAAAAGCATGTCTTTGACTTAAGTTCTGTCCTAGCCTTATGTTTTCATTTAACTTAGCATTCTTCTCTGAGCCTTAGCTGGCCTACAGTGCTCTGCTTCTCCCTGGGTACATTTATTATTTCCTTTCTCCTGATATTTCCAATATATTAGCAACTTAGGTTTTATTCTTATTTATTCTCTTGTCAATGGTGTGGACTGTTTGTGTTGTTAAACATCTTCAAGGACTCTTAGTGGCCCTGAATCTCATATTTGTAATGAAGGTGTTCCCTTCTCACTTTCTTGTGTAACTTCATCAAAAAGAGTATCTGTTGCTCAATGGATTTATCAGTGTGCTAAGCTGAAACATGCCACCTAAGTCAGCAGCTGCTAAGTCAGCAGCTGCTATACAGCTCATCACTGCTAGCTCGTTTGCTTGTGTGTTTGTTTGTTTGTTTTTGTCTCACTCAATCTAACCTGGTTTTGTTCCTGACTGCTTCTTTTTTTTTTTTTTTGAGACGGAGTTTCACTCTTGTTACCCAGGCTGGAGTGCAATGGCGCGATCTCGGCTCACCACAACCTCCGCCTCCTGGGTTCAGGCAATTCTCCTGCCTCAGCCTCCTGAGTAGCTAGGATTACAGGCTTGAGCCACCATGCCCAGCTAAGTTTTTGTATTTTTAGTAGAGACGGGGTTTCACCATGTTGACCAGGATGGTCTCGATCTCTTGACCTCGTGATCCACCCGCCTCGGCCTCCTAAAGTGCTGGGATTACAGGCTTGAGCCACCACGCCCAGCTTCTCTTGACTGCTTCTTTAGCAAACTTTTAATCTCACAGTCCTGGCCAGGCACAGTGGCTCATGCCTATAATCTCAGCAATTTGGGAGGCTAAGGGGAGGATCACTTGAGGCCCAGAATTCAAGACCAGCCTGGGCAACAAAGTGGCACCCCATCTCTACAAAGGAAAATTTAAAAGTTAGCCAGGCAAGGTGGAGCATGCCTATAGTTCTAGCTACTCAGGAGGCTGAGGAAGGAGGATCCTTTGAGCCCTGTAGTTCAAGCCTGCAGTGAGCTGTGATCACACTGCCTCATTCCAGGTTGGGCAATAGAGCAAGATCCTGACTCTTAAAAAAATAAAAATAAAAAATAGGAAAAGCCACAGTTCATTCTACCTGAGTTTTCTGTCAGCTTTGACATAATTAGTAACTTTTTTTCAAAACTATCTTATTTTTATTGGTTGTTTCTTAAGCATTTTGAAAGGCAAAAGGCAGAAAATGTGGCATTTGAAACAATCCCTGGTGGCACTCAATTACTCTCCATATAAGTGCCTTCTTTTCTGAAAAAGGCAACTCTATTGTTCTTTTTCTTCTTCCCTTTCTTCTACTATTGCTCTTTTCTTTCTTTCCTTCTTTCCTTTTTCCTTCCTTCCTCCCTTCCTTCCTTCCCTTTCTCCCTCCCTCTCTCTCTTTCTTTCTTTCTTTCTTTTCTTTTTTTTGACAAGGTCTCTGTCACTCAGGTTGGAGTGCAGTGGCATGATCTTGGTTCACTGCAGCCTTGACCTCCTGAGCTCAAGTGATCCTCCTACCTCAACCTTCCAAGTAGCTGGGACGACAGGTGCATGCCACCACACCTGGATAATTTTTTTTTTGGAGATGGAGTTTTTCACACTTGTTGCCCAGGCTGGAGTACAGTGGTGCGATCTCAGCTTGCTGCAACCTCTGCCGCCCAAGTTCAAGCGATTCTCCTGCCTCAGCCTCCCAAGTAGCTGGGATTACAGGAATGTACTACCACACCTGGCTAATTTTGTATTTTTTGTAGAGACAGGGTTTCTCCATGTTGGTCAGGCTGGTCTCAAACTCCTGACCTCAGGTGATCTGCCCACCTTGGCCTCCCAAAGTGCTGGAATTATAGACGTGAGCCACTGTGCCTAGCCTGGCTAATTTTTTTCTATTTTTTTTTTTAAATAGAGATAGGGCCTCATTACGTTGCCCAGGCTGGTCTCGAACTCCTGAGCTTAAGCAATCCTCCTGCCTCAGCCTCCCACAGTGCTGGGATTATAGGTGTGTGCCATCATGCTTGGTCTCTTTCATATTCTTTTTTTTTTTTTTTTTTAAGAGACAGTCCGGCTCTGTTACCCAGGCTGGAGTGCAGTGGTGCAATCTCTGCTCACTGCAACTCTGCCTCCAAGTTCAAGCAATTCTCCTGCCTCAGCCTCGGAGTAGCTGGGACTATAGGTGCACGCCACCACAACTGGCTAATTTTTTATATTTTAGTAGAGACAGAGTTTCACTGTGTTGCCCAGGCTGGTCTCAAACTCCTGAGCTCAGGCAATCCACCCGCCTCAGCCTCCCAAAGTGCTAGGATTACTCTTTCATATTCTTTAGACTTCTTGGTATCTACAAGTATTTCTTAGTTCCGCTACTTACGTGAAAGACCTTTAATCATGATTTTTAAGGATTCTTATTGGTGTTTTCTTCCATTCACTGGGAACACACCCAAAAGCAGTTTTTTAAGCTCTTGTTTCCAGTCATCCACTGTTGAGAATCACCTCACACTTCTTTTTCCCGGGTAGATTGAGAGAGTTGTCGAATAATGATTTATGATTTATTTACTTAAATTGAATAAAATACATATATGTGAAAATAATGGAACATATACATTGTAGCCAATGTTAGGTTTTTTAAGAGCTAGAGATTCTATTTTAATTTATTTTCTTAATAATCTATAATGTACATTTTAGACATTCAATAACTTAAAATTTAAGAACACTGTATTATCCTATAGCAAAGAAACAGGAACCAGGACATGACCTATGTCTGTCATTTCTAGAGAACCATTACACCTGTTTTATTTTATGACCATAGAATAATTAAGAGAATCGTGCAAACAACACTGCTGGTGATAAAGGCTAAGGAACTGGATTTTAAGACTTTCAAAATATGAAGAAAGTCAGTTTGGCATCAAAGTATGTGTGCAGCTATCTGAATGGTTAATATTAAACATAGCTTGCTGGCAATATACTGGCTGTGTATCAGAGAAATTGGCAATTTTTAAATCCACTATATTGAATACAGAGATGATTTAACCTAATTTTGAACATGAATTGTAAATTGCTTCAAGTTTGCCATTTGTATCTCCCAGTATGAGTTAATGAACTGCAGCATATAAATTCCCAGAAAGTATAGTCTTCCACTCTGGCTAATGACTAGCAAAAAAGGCTGTGTTCATTTAGTGAGTGATATTTGCCCTCAAAAGAGAGTTGTAATTATAACCATTTGGTCTATAAAAAATTATGAGAACATTTTCCTCATGTGAATCCTTAGGTTTATATACATAGTTACTGTGCAGTGATCCTCGGAAGTTTCAGTTTCTTTTGTTCTTTTATTATATGAGGTCTTCACATAACTTTGTTCCTTGGAATAACTCTTAAGAAAATGAACTAAATAAAAGGCTATAAAATTTTCCATCTGCCCTTTACATAGACTAGTCCTGACTTTACAAATGGGAAGTTTCTGAATTCTGTGTAGCAGGTACACAGCTGTACAAAGCATACTGCCTGTCATGCCATGTTCTCTTGTGCCAGATGGTCTTGCTTTTTTCCTTTTTAGCTGCTGTGTTGAAATATGAAAACAATGTCATGAATATCAGACAGTTTAACTGTTCTCCACACCCCTACTGGCTTCCAAACTTTATGGATGTTTTTACATGGTCTTTGCCTTTTGTTGGGGAAAAAGGTAAGCGAACTAAAGCACGTATCTCATCAGTTGTTCAGTGACTGAGGACACTTTATATTTGCATGAGCCCTCTCATGGTTCAGAAATGTTTTCTAATTTTGTTTGTTCTCAACATAGATTTTCTTTTTTTTTTTTTTTTGCGAGGGAGTCTCGCTCTGTCGCCCAGTCTAGAGTGCAGTGGCACGATCTCTGCTAACTGCAACTTCTGCCTCCCAGGTTCCCGTGATTCTCCTGTCTCAGCCTCCTCAGGAGTTGGGATTATAGGTGCATGCTGCCACACCTGGCTAATTTTTGTATTTTAGTAGAGACAGGGTTTTACCATGTTGGCCAGGCTGGTTTCAAACTCCTGACCTCAAGTGATCCATCATCCTCAACCTCCCAAAGTGCTGGCTGAGATTACAGGCGTGTGCCACTCTGCCTGGCCTCTACATAGTTTTTTAAATGGCCTGCAATTGGTTCTTAAATTTTAATATATTAAGGTTTTCTTGTTGTAAATATCAATTTAAAGTAGCTGACCTATGATCAAGATGTTAAAATAACATATTTACTTGTCATTCCCTCAGATTTCTTCAACTGAAGAGGTTTAAACAGAATTTATTGTCCTTACAATTTTATTTGTACAACTATTCAAATAAGCTAAGCCTGCTGGACATAGGCCTGTTGGCTTAAATTTGTAAAATGGAAAAAAATTTTCTCATATGTGTATCAGTGTGGAAGAAGCTCTGAACAGTAATCCAATAAAATCAAGTTATTAAGCAATAGATCTTCAAAGACTCCAGACTTTCACTGGAGCAAGTAATCTACCCAAATTCTTTTTAAACCTAGAAGTTTGCAGTTAATTCTACTCTTTGTAGCTATTCTTACTAACATAATGAGAAATGATTTTTGTTTACGCTTACTTAACATGTGTGTTTATTTAGATATCTACATTATTTTAGAGAAAGTACCTCATTAATTATGTAAATTTTGGATAATTTGTCTTACATAGTTACAGAGATGCTGGTAAATGTGCTCAACATATGCTCTGATGATGAACTGATTTCTGATGATGAAGCAGAAGGTAAACTTTTCTTTGAACTAAAACTAGGGAGAGGTTTGGTTTTGTTTATTTTGAATGATTTTTCTTTGTTTTACTAAAAATGAATTTAGTTGATTGTAGAAAAATAAAATTGAAAAATACAAGAAACTGTAAATAAAACAAAAAAGTCACCCATAATACCATCATCATATAGATATCCACAGTTAACATCTTACTGTATACTGTGTTAGTTGTCTTTTATCTTTGCTTATAGTTTTCCTCTGTGTTTTTTTTCTTTTTAATGAGAATGAAGTCATGTAATAAGATCTAGTACTCTTACTATTTTTGTGGTCTCTTTGTAGACAGACTAGTTTCTAATGGATCCATAGTTGTCCATGTTGATTGGTGTTTCAACCAATCCGATGTTGTTGGGTATTGGAGTTTTTCCCAAGTTTTTGCTGATAAAACTCATGCAGTTTTGAAAATTTGTATAGATAAAAATGTGCACATTCTCTTAACCAATATTTATTACATATTTGATATATGCCAAGTACTGTACTGTTTAGGTTCTTGCTCTCAATAAGCATAGTTGCTAGTATAGGGAGAATAGACAGTAAATAAATATGTCAGATGAAAGAAAGTAAAGCAATATTAGAAAATCAATAATAACACTTCTTGATTATTTCCATAGGATAGATTTCTAGAAATCGAATATCTTTGTCAATTAGTACTTAAAATTTCAATTTCGATACAGCTTCTAGAAAGGCTGTACCACTTTACATTGTGCAGGGTGCGTAGTCACAGTGCTGTCTCCAATACTGTATGATACTTGTTATAGTCTGGTGTTACTACATTTTTAGTTTGTATTTTTATGATGACTAATGGACAGTTTTTTCTTGTGTTTATTGGCCATGTTTATCTCTCTTTTGTGACTTGTCAATTCATCTCTTCTATCTTTTTTTTTTTTTTTGTGAGACAGCATTGTTCTGTCACCCAAGCAGGAGTCCAGTGGTGCAAGCTTGGCTCACTGGAACCTCCACCTTCTAGGTTCAAGTGATTCTCCTGCCTCAGCCTCCTGAGTAGCTGGAATTAAAGGCACATGCCACCATGACTGGCTAATGTTTGTGTTTTTAGTATAGATGCAGTTTTTCCATGTTGTCTAGGCTAGTCTGGAACTCTTGAGCTCAAAATGATCTGCCTGTCCCTGCCTCCCAAAGTGCTGGTATTATAGGCATGAGCCATTGTGCCCAGCTCCATTTTTTTTTTTTTTCTTACTGGCCTGTGAGGGATCTTTTTACACAGTAACATTTTGTTATATATGTAGCCAAGCATTTTTTTTTCCTGGTGTGCTATGGGAAGCTGAATTGTAAAAGAAGGTCCTGACTTATCTGAGAATCCGAGAGATTCTGGAAAGAATGTGGTCACCCGAGCACAGACCAGCCTCATCCTATCAAGGCCCTTTGCTAAGATGGTTCCCTCAACTGTGAGGATAAACTGTGAGGATAAACAGAACTCCCTTTGGGAATCTAGAGGAAATTACCACACACTCGCATGCTTCAGGTTCCACACTGAAGATCAACAGCATATGGAATATACCTTAGGAGTGCCTTTATTTATGGTATAGGAGATCACTTCAAGGAACCAGTTCTTCTTGAGAAAATAGTGCGGCCAAGTGAAAAACAAAAGAAAAACAATAAAGAATTTAAGTTAGGGGAAGAGGAAATAAGGAAGAAACAGATCTAGAGAAATTTACATTCAAGTCTAGGTGGAAATGGAAATTATTATGAACTCATATATGTTCAGAAAAGATTCTTGATTACCATAAGGATATGTTTACAGAAGTATACTAAAAATTATATATGGGAATATTTATTGAAAGATTGACTCTAATAGCAAAAGGTTTAAAACATCTAAATATCCTTCAGTGGAGAGCCAGGTAAATCAGTTATGATATATCCATATGATAGATTTTCTACCAGGAATATTATTTCCTTTATGCAAGCCTCCTTCCTCCCCTTTCCTTATAGTTGGCTTCTGTTCAGCTTGTTGTTACTTCCTCACGGAAGGCATTTCTAACATCCCTGACTAGATCCAATACCCCTGTTATGCTCTCTCATGCCACCATGTACCTCCCCTTAGCATTTGTTAGTTGCAGGTCTAAATAATTTATTTATATCTTTACATGATTAATATGTTTTACCCCCACTCAACTGTAAACTCCCTGAGTGCTGGGACAAAATTGGTTTCTGATCACCGTTACAGTCCCCTAAAGCCACATATAATACAATGAGCAAAGTGGTGAGTAGTTGTTGAGATAGATGAATTGTGTGATATGAAGTACATCTATTCGTTAAAAAATAAGAATTGGCTGTCTACAGTGGCTCACACCTGTAATCCAGCATTTTGGGAGGTCAAGGTGGGAGGATTGCTTGAGCCCAGGCAGGGAGTTTAAGACCACCCTGGGCAACAAAGTGAGATACCCCATTTCTACAAAAAAAAAAAAAAAAAAATTAGCCAGGCATGGTCCCAGCTACATGGGAGGCTGAGGCAGGAGGACAGCTTGAGCTCAGGAGATTGAGGCTGCAGTGAGCAGTGTTCACAGCACTGCATTCCAGCCTGGGCAACAAAGCAAGACCCTGTCTCAAAACAATAAAGATAATTTTTTTTAAAGTATGGCTATCAGAACTGATATGGAAAATGTATTAGATATTCTGTTAAGTGCAAAAGTAAATGGATAGAATTCTTATTCCCATTTTTGCCAAGTCGTGTAGATATAAGCTGATATATGTTATTTTTTTTCTGAAAGGAAATAAAAAATGACTTTTTAGGTTAAAATGGTGAATTGAACACACTCCTCATTCAATTCCCTCCTAAAACCACTCAAAAGCTACAGTAGAAGTTTAGCTTTTTATAAAGTGATATAAAACTAAGGATTTCCACTTCATCAATTGCAGACTAGATAGTTTACATCAGTGCTGACTATTAAGACAACTAGAAAAACTCTACAAACTATTTTTTGAGCTTGTTTCAAAGGCATCACAAAGTGAATGAAGCGTAAAGAATTCCCAGTTTGTGACCTGGAGAAAGGCAGAAATGGAGAGAGGTGAGACCAGTATTTGGGACTGTTTCTTTTTTAAGGATATTCATGAATTTCAAAAGAGGTTAAGAGGTTGAGCAGCCCTCTTGATAGCCTTGTGTGACTAAGCTAAAAAAGTTAGTGTTCAGGGCTTGCCAAGGAGGATGTGAGTGCTAGAAGTCTTCTGTCCACTGCTTTGGGACCCTCAAAAATTGCATCTATGCAGGAGTTAGGGTGAGCTGGGAATAGAACAGCTCTGGAAAGGAATATAGCCTACCTTCAAATCATTCAATCCCTGAAAGTTTAAATAAGGAGGCCCAGGCACCTGAAGAGAACAAACCTCTCTAGACTAAGACAACATCATGTAGGACCTTAAATGATTTCTACAAATAGTCTTTTGAATATGGTACGTGGCTCACAACCAGAAATAACCAGGCATGTGAGGAGATAGAACAACATGATTGAGAACCATCAGAAATTGCAAAACTAAAAACAGACCCTCACGTTCTCCAGATGGTGGCTGTATCAGATCAGACTTTCAAATAACTATGCTAACAAAACAAAATATGACTATGTTTACTGTGTTCAAGGACCTAAAAGTTTAGACTGAGAATTTTAGCAGAAAACTGTGAATTATAAAAGGGGCATCAGTACCTTGCCAAAAGTGACTAGCAGATTTGATAAAGTACCCAAAGAAAGTTCTGGACTGAAAAATAAAATAACAAATTTAAAAACTCAAAAGATGAATTATTCAACAGCAGAGTCAATAAAGCTAATTGTAGAATAAGTTCACTGGAAGATAGGTCTCAAAAGAAACCATTTAGAATGAAGCATGAAGAGGAAAAAGGAAAATACAAAAAAAAAAAAGAAAAAGCATAAGAGACATACAGGATACCATACATAGGCCTTGCATACATGTGTTTGGAGTCCCAGAGAAGAAGAGAGAATGGAGGAGAAGCAATATTTGAAAAGATGATGAGTAAAAATTTTCCAAAACTGCTAAGACATTAAGTCATATATTAAAGACCTATAAATGGAAGAATACAAATACACACGGTACTTAAGCACATCATAATGCTTAAGATGAAAGACAAAGAAAAAAGCTTGGCTTGGTATGGTGGCTCACATCTGTAATCCAACACTTTAGGAGGCTAAGGCAGGAGGATCAATTGAGTCCAGGAATTCAAGGCTTCTGTTCAGTTGATTTAGCAGTGAGCTATGATCATACCACTGTACTCCAGCCTGGGGACAAAGTGAGACTCTGGGCAACTGCCTCCTCTCCAAGTCTAGAGGCTAATCTCTATAAAGTATAAACACAAAGCTTTGTGAATGGAGGATACAATTAAGGGCATCAGTACCTTGCCAAAAGTGACTAAATGCATACCCTGTTCTCTAACAAAGGCCAACCCTGATCACTGGATGTAAAGCACAAAGTCAGCAATCTCTACCTACCAATTCTGAAATTGTTTTAGTCCCTTACTCTTAATCATGAGTGAACACCAAGGATTATCAACACCTAAGGGAAGTCTTTGAAGAGACAAACCACAACAACAAAAAAGCAACTTAAATGAACTTGAAATTCTGAAGAACATTCAAAACTCTAAACAGGAAGAACTGACTGGGCGCGATGGCTCACACCTATAATCTCAGCACTTTGGGAGGCTGAGGTGGGCAGATTACCTGAGCACACGAGTTCAAGACCAGCCTGGGTAACATGACGAAACCCCATCTCTACTAAAAATTTAGAAATTAGCCAGGTGTGGTGGTGCATGCCTGTGGTCCCAGCTACTTAGGGGCCTGAGGTGGGAGGATTACTTGAACCTGGGAGGCTGAGATTGCAGTGAGTGGAGATCTCCCCACTGCACTCTAGCCTGACCAAAAGAAGGAGACCCTGTCTCAAAAAACAAACAAACGAACAAACAACTTACATATTTCCTATTCTTTCCCACCACAAACATAAAAATAAATAAATAAAAAGGAAGAACACCCAGTTGGGCATGGTGGCTTACACATGTAATCCCAGTACTTTGGGAGGCCAAGGCTAATGGATCATGAGGTCAGGAGATTGAGACCATTCTGGTTAGCACAGTGAAAGCCCGTCTCTACTAAAAATATAAAAATTATCTGGGTGTTGTGGCATGCACCTGTAGTCCCAGCTACTTGGGAGGAGAATTGCTTGAACCCAGGAGGTAGAGGTTGCAGTGAACTGAGATTGTGCCACTGCACTCCAGCCTGGGAGACAGAGGGAGACTTCGTCTCAAAAAATAAATAAATAAATGAAGAATGATTATATCCCCTGAAAGAGAAGCTATTGAATCCATTAAACAAAAAACATACTGTTCCTGTGAAGAGCTTTGCACGCTGTTCTGTCCTCTGTTTTAGTTTCTTGTTTTTGGCATCATTTGTTCCACAAATGATAATCTTTGTCTAATGTTATTTTCATGATCTGTGAGAGCAGAAAACGTTGAATGCTCATAGATGTAAATTAATGTAAAACCATACACTTTTAAGAAATGAAACTACTGACAAAAGGAATCTGTAGTCCAATGTTGTATCATGATACCAAAGATGTCCCTTATAAGATAATAGTCTGTTTCTCTCATTGCATTTCACTTTGATTTTTTTCCTCTTTTCCATGCAAACTTAAATTTCTCTTCTTATTTTTCTGTCTTCATCTCCTTGTTTCTTGGTGTCTCTTCTCTCTGAAGATCGCTACATTCCAAGCTATCAGAAAGGTATCCGACTAAACTGTGCTAAGGGCTTAATGCTTATTCTCTGTCCCACCACAGCCTGTTGGTTAGAGTTTTAAAGTTGGTAGTTGAATAATTTCAAATAGGTTCTCCATCCTCCCCTTCAGTTTTAATGTATATGTTTTCTCAGGACCTGTTGTATGATCCGGCAGGGTGTTGAGGGTTAGAGATGAGGAAGGAGAGGCCATGTTTCTTTTTCTGACTTTTGACTGTAGTCCCCTGGTGCATGCTGGACCGTGGCTTCTCATGTGTGGGCTATTTTCAGAATCTTAGATGAGAAAAAGCTGTAAGTCTTACATTAACTTTTTCTGTTGTTGCTTTTTAAAATAGTGCACAGTTGTCAGTAATGCTGTGAGGCAATAACTCACTAATGTAAGTGAAGATTATAGAATGAAAGCAGCCCTTACTAAGTTCAGGAAAGCTAGCTGGGTGTTGTGTTTACATACGGAAGACAGCTGCTGGAATGATCACGTGCCATCTGGCAGGCCAAACCCTGTGCCCTAAGGTGGCCCACAGCATTCTCAAAAGAGGTCTTTGCTGCAGCAGCTTTCTTTGTGAGGTTTGTGTGTGTGTGTGTGTGTTTTGTGTTCTTCACTGTGTTCTACATTTCACAACCACAAATAAGTTCCTGCCTCTCATAGATCCACCCAGTCTGTCTTTTTTGTGGCCTCTCATTTTTTACTTCATCTTTTTATCTTCTGGGTTATTTTTTCTCTTGCTCCTTAGAACTTCCTGAGATTTTTGTTTAAACAAACTTAAACCTTCATTTCCTTTTTAAAAAGCAATTGTTTCTTTAGCTTAGGACACTTCATCCTGAATTTTTTAAAGGCAGTCTATTAACACATTCCTTTAACTTATGTATTCTTTGTATTCTCTAAGGAAGCACTACAGTTCGTAAGGAGATCATCAGGAATAAGATCAGAGCCATTGGGAAGATGGCACGGGTCTTTTCAATTCTTCGGTAAGGATGTCTGTCATTACAGTGTGGATTAAAGGCATTTTGAGAGTAAATTAGAAGTCGAATTCAGAGCAGTTTTTTTAGAATTGGAATTTGGTATTGAAACTGCAGGTCTTTAGGTTGAGTGCAAATTGAATGAACATGTTAAAGTGACTAAAAATGTTCCAGCAGACATTCATTTATTAGTAGCTTAGACATAGTGAATGTAGTGGTTTAGTGTGGACTCCCCAACCAGATTGCCTGTATTCAAATTCTGGCTCTACCTCTTCTTAGCTGTGTGATCTTGAGTGTCGTCTCTGTGCCTTAGTTTCCTTGCCTGTAAAATAGAAATAATAACAGACCCTAACCACAGGTTGTTAGGTGTATTGAATGGGATAATATATGGGAAATGTTAGAACACTGCCTCAGTGTGAAGTGCTTCTAATTGAAAAACAAAAACTGGCTGATTGTTTAAAATGAAAATATTTGCGGAAAACATCCCTTGCTTTGAGTCCGGGAAGGGTTAGGAGGTAGGAGAACCTGTCTTCCATCTCTGTTCTCTTTCTTCACTTCCTTCAATATCTTTGATTGCTGAGTGGTGGGCTCCCTGGCATTAACCCAGGGCTTTGGTCTTCCTTTGCAGGCAAGAAAGTGAGAGTGTGCTGACTCTGAAGGGCCTGACTCCCACAGGCACGCTCCCTCTGGGTGTCCTCTCAGGAGGAAAGCAGACTATTGAGACGGGTGAGTATGAGAGCCCTCCTCCGTGGAGATGTGCTCCCGTTACCCAACAGTCAGTGCGCACGTACAAATGGGGGCTTTCCTCAATAAATGCCATGAGAGCAATTGGTTATACCATCTGGGGGAAATAAATCTTCACTCCTACTTCCCTCATACAGGAAACCAAATCAGAATGGCTTGTTATAACTTACATGTAAAAAGCAAAAAACAGTGAAATGAGAAGAAAGCATGGAGAGTAGATGCTGGGGTAGGCAGAGTCCTTAAGTAGGATGCAAAAAGTACCTTAAAAGAAAAAGCCCAGTTGAATCTCATTAAAATTAAGAACTTCTCTTCTTAAGAATACATGATTAAGAGAGGAAAAAGGCCAGACACAAAATGGAAGAAAATTTTTGCAGCATATATGTCTGACAAAGTCCTTATGTCCAGAATAAATAAAGAACTATAAATCAATAGGAAAAAACAAATTTCAAAAATGATCAAAAAATGTAAACAGGCACTTCACAAAAGAGGACATCAAAGTGGCCAATAAACATATGAAAAGATCTTAATATAGTTACAGTTTTTCATCTGGGAAATAGACATTAAAACCACAGTGTGGTGGCTCACACCTGTATGTAATCCCAGCACTTTGGGAGGCTGAGGTGGGCAGATCCCTTGAGGCCAGGAGTTCAAGAAAAGTCTGGCCAACACAGTGAAACCCCACATCTACTAAAAATTCCCAAATTAGCTGGGCATGGTGGCACACTTCTGTAATCCCAGCTACTCAGGAGGCTGAGGCACTAGAATCACTGGAACCTGGGAGGTGGAGTTCCAGTGAGCCAAGATTGTGCCACTGTACTCCTGCCTGGGCAACAGAGCGAGACTCTGTTTAAAAAAAAAATCACAGTAGGTACCATTACATACCCACTAGAAAGGCTAAAAATTAAAAGTTTGGGCCAGAGCATGATGACTCACACCTGTAATCCCAGCACTTTAGGAGTCTGAGGTGGGAGGATCATTTCAGGCCAGGAGTTCAGGGCTGCAGTAAGCTGTGGGTGTGCCACTGCACTTTAGCCTGGGTAACAGGGCAAGACTCTGTCTCCAAAAAAAAGTCTGACAGTACCAAGTATTGGTGTGTTTGTGGAGAACTAGAACTAGGTACATTGCTGGGGGGGGGCTTATAAATTGGTGCAAGCACTTTAGAAAACTATTGGGCAGGAAAGCTAAACGTATGTCTACCCTGTAACCCAGCAGTTCCACACCTGGCATATATCCAAGAGAAACTAGATATGTTCACCAAAGGATATGCATAGGAATGTTCACAGGAGCTTTATTCATAATAGCTCAAAGCTGGAAACAACCCAAATGTCCATCAGTAGTAGACTACATAAATAAACTGTATTTCAAAATATAAATAAATAAGTAAACTGTATTCTATTTATACAATGGAATATACTCAGCAATAAAAAATAGCACAGTGTGGACACATGCTACAACATGGTTAAATCTCACAGACATTACAGTAAACTGCAAAAGCCAGACACAGAAGAGCACAGACTGTCTGATTTATATAATGTTTAAGAACCGTCGGACTAATCAGTGCTAATAAAGTGAGAATGTCACTTCCTTTGCTGGGAGAATATAGTCCCAGAAGGGCACAGAGAACATCTAGAGTGTTAGGAATGTTCTATGACACTATCAGGGTGGTAGTTATACGTATGTATACACATGTAAGAATGTATAGAGCTGTACAAATTTGTGTACATGCTATGCCTCATGTATATTTTGTACCTTACTGAAAACAATCTGGGGGGGTGGTCACAGTTTCTCAATCAGAGAGAGAGTTTGCCTCTTTCCCTGCAGCCATATTCTAGTCCAGTGCCACAATCACTGCTTCAATCAGAGTACCAATTCTAAAAATTACCTGGGAGCTGACTTCTTAGGAAAGGACTTTCTGGAATCCTGGAATAAAAAGATCGATGTTTGTGAGAATAAACATACAAGGGGAAGAGACAGGAGATCACGTCACTGGGTTACTAACTCTAGGTATGAAAATTGGCATTGAAGCATTAATATCTTAAACTACAGTTTCACTGCTTTTTTTGCTCCCCATGTTTTGTTTAATTGTTTCAAGTTTTTTTTTCCATATCATCCTTCATCTGGCCTTTTTTCTTTTTTTCCAAGAGACAGAGTTGCTCAGGCTAGAGGCAATGAGTATCACAGCTCACTGCAACACCCAGTTCCTGGCCTCAAGCAGTCCCCCTGCGTGAGCTTCCTGAGTGGCTGGGACTACAGGTGTGTGCCAATGTGCCTGGCCATCCTACCATTTATAGGAGTCCTTTTTCTTTGGTAGAAATTTCATTGCTATTGACTAATAGGGACAAACCCCTTCTTCTTCTTTTTTTTTTTTTTTTGAGACAGAATCTTGCTCTGTCACCCAGGCTGGAGTGCAGTGGTGCAATCTTGGCTTACCACACCTTCTGCCTCCTGAGTTCAAGCAATTCTCCTGCCTCAGCCTCCCAAGTAGCTGGGACTACAGGCGCGCGCCACCATGCCTGGCTAATTTTTTGTATTTTAGTAGAGATGGGGTTTCACTGTGTTGTCCAGGCTGGTCTCAAACTCCTGAGCTCAGGCAGTCTGCCTGCCTTCGCCTCCCAAAGTGCTAGAATTACAGGCATGAGCCACCATGTCCGGCCCTTTTATTCTTCTTATAGGATTAAATTCCTCCTCTTTTAAATTGAATACTGAAATATTAGATTTCAGCTGTTTAGAAGGAAGACTGAACATTTTCTTTTTGGAAGTATGGTTTATTTTCCTAGTTCCTTTAGTTTCACAGAAAGTATCAGTAAACTATTTCTGGTTGAATACTTTTCTCAAATAAATGTGTAGTTTTTTTGTAAGCAGAATATGTTCCCACCATTGCTTTGCTTGGTAATTAGTCCTGTGACATATTCTGAGAGCAACTCTAACAAAGATATGTTAGAATGATAGGCAGTAACACAGGTTAAGAGAAAAAAAAAAAAGAAGAATGTCCTATAGCATCCTTATATGAACATTATGAAAATTTGCTGATTCACAAAGTTTTTGTTTTCATCTAAACCAAATTTGTCTAGACCTTAAGAGAGCAAATCCGCAAATTAGGGCCAAGTAACAGATGTATATAGCTTTGTTATTTGGAAATTTGCTTCTAATTCTTGATCACCTTTGGGACTCAGCCCCATCATATTAAATTTCTCTCTGTTCCTGAGTTGAATATGAGTGTTTTAATCGATATAGGACAACTTATTGATACTTCCAAAATTGACAGAAATCTTCAGTAATGTGTGAGAACAAAGGTAATGTTGGAGCCAACTTTTTAGAGATTCTTACTGATTCACAGGAAGTGAGTTTATTTTGTTATTTTCACATCAGAGTCTTGGTTCTACTGGCAAACTGGAGCATTAGCTTAAAAAGACCTTTTATTGTTCATATAACTTTACTTGGAGAGCTTTCAACCAACAATATCCCATATGGCAATGTAACATACTCATGTATGCCCCACCCTGATCTAAGAAGGATTGGCATGAGTTACAGCATACATAAAACACAGTGGATAAAATAAATGTGCTTGGAAATTGAAGCACAAAGAAAAACAAAAAGAAAGCCAATAATCAGCCACAAATTTGACTCTAAGCATCCTAATAGCCAAAATAGTGGGGAAAGCCAAGGACAGAACAAGATTCACAAAGACCATCAGATTAAAACAGATCGGTTATAAATTGGACTACATCAAAATTAAAATCTCTTGTACTGCAAATGGTACCATCAAGAAAATGAAAGCCGGGCACTCATGCCTATAATCCCAGCACTTTGGGAGGCGGAGGCAGGTGGATCACCTGAGGTCAGGAGTTCAAGACCAGCCTGACCAACACGGAGAAACCCCATCTCTACCAAAAATACCAAATTAGCCGGGCATGGTGGTGCACGCCTCTGATCCCAGCTACTCAGAAGGCTGAGGCAGGAGAATTGCTTGAACCTGGGAGGCAGAGGTTGCGATGAGCCTTGATTGCTCTTTTGCACTCCAGTCTGGGCAAGAAGAGCAAAACTCCTCAAGTAAAAAAAAAAGAAAAGAAAAGAAAATGAAAAGACAACCCACAGAATAGATGTAAATGTTTTCAAATTGTATATCTCCTAAGAGATTGGTATCTAGAAAATATACTCTTACAACTGAATAATAAGATAATCGAATTAAAAATGAGTAAAGAATTGAATTAACATTTTTCACATGAAGACATACAAATGGCACATTAAATGATGTTTGACATCATTAGACGTTCAGGAAATGCAAATGAAAACCACAGTGGATACCACTTCACAGTCAGTAGGATGGCTGTGAAAAGACAGCAGTTAATAAGAAGTGCTGAGAATGTGGAGAAATTGGGACCTTCTTACACTTCTGGTGGGAATGTAAAATGGGGCAGCTGCTGTGGAAAACATACTGACAGTTCTTCAAATGATTAAACTTGAGTTAACATATTACCCAGCAATTCCAGTCATAGCTACATACCCCACAAAGAAATAATGAAAATATGTCTTTGCAAAAACTTGTACACACATGTTCATAAATGGCATTTTCATAATAGCCAAAAAGTGGAAACAAGCAATTGTCCATAAACTGGATAAACAAAATATGGTTTACACAACGGAGTACTATTCAACCATAAAAGGGAATGAAATACAGGTATATATGTCAACATGACTGAACCTTGACCACATATTATATGATGTCACTCATATGAAATGTCCAGAACAGACAGGTCTACAGAGGAAGTAGATTCGTGTTCGACTAGGATTAAGGGGAAGAGTTGAGGGAAGAAAATGGGAAGTGACTGCTAGTAAGTGTGGGGTTTCTCTTTGGAGTGATAAAAATGTTCTAAGTACAGATTGTGGTGAGGTTGCACAACTAACTATATTAAAACCATTGACTTGTATACTTGAAACAAGTGAATTTTGTGGTATATGAATTCTGTTTCAGTTCAGATGTTAAAAAGAAAAAAAGTTGAGGTAGTTTGATATATTCTTATAATGGCCCTTATGGCAGGCTGCTATCTTTATAGCCAATGTGAATAGCAATTCTGGGAGGGCCCAAACAACATAATATCATACACATTTTACCACATGGCTTTTAAGCTCTAATTAGACCAACACTCAGTATACAGTTTCAGCAGTGCTTTCTTCTCCCACTTGCTAACAGTTACATCAGTGATGGTGCTGTTAGGCACTGTGGCTTTCTCGTAAAGTGTATTTGTTCTACTTAAGGAGATTAGAAAGGGTGTGACAGTGATTTAATACATGCCTGCCTATGGTTGACAAGTGAAAGCACTTCATAAGTAGATTCCAGTGATCCATTTTTCACATTGTGTTAGGTAGTTAATGTAGTTCTTTCAGTTTCTCTTCCCATATTGATATATAAAGCCTTGGGAATAGCAGCAAACTGTTACTGCTCATTATTCTTCCCTGTCTTCTTTTGGCAAACTGGTACTGGAGTAACTGACAGGTTCTCCTAATAGGATCTTTCTTGCCACCCCCTGTACCTTTTCATATGTTAGAGTTTATACTCTCTGAGAAAGGAGATGCAAGGCAGTTTACCTGTTGGTACTAATTTTTAAGTTACTTCCTTTTCCATTGCGAAGAAAATAGAGGGCTTTCTTAGTTATTGGCCTGCTCTCTTGAACACTGTTTGGAAGCCATATGGATTGGAAATATCAGCCTCCCCTATATTTTTAAGCCCAGATGGGTTCACACATTTGCATTAAGAATTGAATAGTTATTTGCCTTTGTTAGCTTTATATTTCACTCCTGGACAAGAAATAACCCTTCACATGGAATCTGTTTATCTCTCCTTCCAAATGCCAGTCTACTATTCAAAGGCTACTCTTTTTTTAAAAAAAGAAGTAATTAGTAGGACAGTTGGACTCCAAATAAGATAGTCAAGAGCAATAAGATGTAGTTGTAAATAAGCTTTTCTAATAGGACCCAGCAGTAGCTTATTTGGTATCACATGAGCTATTCTATAATCATCTTTAGATGATTGTGATGTCAAATTATTTGATTCTTCATGTTATGATTTGTGGATGTCAAGATATAAAGTAGCAGTTGGCTATTTAAAATGAAGAGAGCAATGTTCCCATGCCACCCGAAATGGTAAAAATATTAGAAACTCTCCCCACCCCATATTCCTCCCACCCCAGTTGAGTCTCTGGCAATAATCTTCTCACTTCTCTAACTAGTTGACTTTCATTATGGATGGAGATAGGCTAGAAGACGGGACCCTGGGATGGCTGTGCTGCCAGCAGTGCTGTTGGTTACTCACTCTTTTTCTGTCTTCGTTTTTGCATGCTACTGCTCCTGCCCTCTTACAGCCACAGTAGAAGCGGTAGAGGCCCGGGAAGGTATGGCCATATTACTCTGATAGATGTGATCATGTGTCTGTCTACTGGTTTTTCAAAGCTTTATCAACATTTCAAATATTTTATTATTGCATCACCAAAACTGTAACAGTGAGAAAGGGAATAGCTATTTCTAGGCATGTTCACAAAGCAGGTGTTTCCTTTGTGTCCTGTCTTTGCATTAATTTTAAATAAGCTTAACCACAGCTACAGTTTTTTCTGGGCTCTGTCAGCTTTAATGCAATGGCAGAAGCTTAAGTAATTGGTCATGAGAGGTCAAGTGGTTTACTCCTGTATCTCTTCCATGTACAAGAGACATCCATTTGATTCTCAAGAGAGCCAAACAGGTCAGCCTCTTTAATGATTCTAAAATATTTCAAGAGCAGATGCAGAAGTAGACTGGAATTTAGTTCAGTTCATTACTAAGGTTGCCCTAAGGTAGGCAAGTTAAATTAACTTTGTTTCTATGAAAACCATTGGAATTGATAAACTTGTATTACACATTTAATTGTTTTATTAGGTAAGATGGTTTCAAAATGGGAATGCCTTTCCTTGGTGATACAAAAGTTGAATCAGGAGGAAAACATCTGGAAGCTATTTTTAAGTTTTTAAGTTACGTACAGCTCCTGGTTGTGCAAGATAAAAGCCTGTCCTAACAAAAAGATGAGCTCTTTCGTTACTTTTTTTTGGTGATCTATGTGGTCTTTGGGCTAAAAGCGACTACTCTGGGTGTAACTTGTTCTGTTATTCTAGTGTTGCCTTTTTTCTAGCATTGAGCACTTTTCTGGTGCATAAGATACTCTTTCTCAAATGTATTGGGGCCCAGTAAGTACTTGTTAGCTTTTTGTCAGGTGTATTTCTACCATGATTATGCATATAGAGCTTTTATGAAAATTACTTTGACAATTTCAGCTGCCCTTTGGGCTTTAAGGAAACAGTAGCTTCAGGCAAGACTGATTCAGTCAAACATTGCCCGTGACCTTCACCAGACTTATGCTCCATAGCCACGTTTCTGTGTGTTTCTTTAGGAGGCTGCTGTGTGCTAAGAAACTTTTTCTTAAGCTTGTTGCTTTGCAGCCTAATTGGGCTCTCTCTACCCCCTTCCTGTTTTTCTGTAGCCATCAGAGGGTTCTCGCTTCAGCACAAGATCCGAAGTTTTGAAGAAGCCCGAGGTCTAGACCGAATTAATGAGCGAATGCCACCCCGAAAAGATACCGTACGCCCTGATGGGCCAATGAAATCTATAACCTCAGCCCAATCACATGCTGCGCACAGGAGCGACCAAGGGAAGAAAACCCAATAATGACTTAGAGCCCTGCTGTGGCTCAGGTGGATCTAAAACTCAAGAACAAATTTTATTTATTATTGGAAAATGAAACTAAAGCAACTCAAACAGCTTCAACCTGGAGGTGCATTTATAATTCAGTCTGCATTTGTTCTGTAAAAAAGGTGACTGTTTTATAAATTCTTTTAATTTATGTTCACTATATATAAAAAGTACATCTGTTTTGTTTTTCCCTTTTTTCTCCATAATTTTTAGAAATGAATCTGATTGTTGTCAACACATTTGTGAGGTCTTGTGCTGTAAAGGGGAACTTCCCCTAATAAAAGGGCCTTGGAAATCTCCACCCTGGGTTTCTGACTTGAACTAGTCAGCCTTCGTCATTTTGTTTGGAAGGTAATGTCTTTCATGTGAGACTAATAACTTTTAATTATTAGTCTCATTATTATTCAAATGCAAGATTTTTTTCCCCCCTTTCTGCTGGGTGCCATTGAAGAAAGGCCTCTTAGGTTTCAGTGGCTAAAACTGCTGCTCTTCTGATGGGAAACTGGATCATAGTAGAACTTCAAAGTGAATGATCCAAACCCAGTGATTTTAGGGGCGAAGGGAAATGTTTTCCACAATAACCTACTTACTCTGGACTCTCAGTTCCTTTAAATATGTTCTAGCAAAGCAAAATAAGAAATAACAAGGGATGTTCTTAGAGTTACTTAACATCTGTTTATCTAACCATGGTATGATTGGTTTAAATTTCCTTAGAACTTTGGAGGAGAAAGATTTTCAGAGAGCTTTCACAGTTGCCAGATTCTTTTGCTTTCACTTTTGAACCCCAGGTGACTTGGCCCATCTGTAAAGGAAGTCACTTTATAAATACCTGATTAATGCCCTCGGCAGCACCTTCCACGGCAAGATGTACATAGGCCCTTCTAGGCTGTTGGCATCAGCCCTCACATCTACTTTCCCATCAGCCTTCTGTTGTACCCTGTTGGTATTACTGAAGCCAGCGAGGGTATAGAAATTGACAGGGCAGAGTGGTCCCCTTATGAATGGAAGGTCTCGCTAAAGGACACTGGATAAGTGAGGATTCCTGTCTTCTATGTCAGTTACTCTTTAGGTTTAACGGTAATTCAGCCTCCATTAGCATATTTTGGAATGCAAAAAACAAGTGTTCGGATGTGTGAATTATCTTCCGTTAGTTTGATTTTCAAGTCACAGCCAACTAGTGAAGGAAGTTCTGGGGCTACTTAAACTCCCATTTTGGCCAGCCTCATTGCAGGAGCCATGTCATAATACTCATTGGTCAGTTCTGCATGAATGTGCGTGTCTGGGAACACTACATCAAAGCATGGAACGTGCACATTTATGGCATTCCTTAGTGTCATTTGTGATGTGGCAATCTAGCACTAAAGCAAGTATTTCAGACAGTGACACTTCATACTGGGAGTTTCCAAGAAACCAGGAAAACAAGAAACAACATAATTTTTTTTTTTCAAACAAACCATACTTTTCATTAGAAGAATGAAGACTTAGCCCATCTACCTCTGTTTCCCTATGCCTTTTTTTCTTAGCTTTCTTTCTTTTTGAGATGGAGTCTAACTATGTCGCCCAGACTGGAGTGCACTGACGCTATCTCAGTTCAATGCAACCTCCACCTACTGGATTCAAGCAGTTCTCCTGCCTCAGCCTCCCAAGTAGCTGGGACTACCGGTGTGTGCCACCATGTCTGGCTAATTTTTTGTGTTTTTAGTAAAGATGGGGTTTCACCATGCTGGCCAGGTTGGTCTCGAACTCCTGACCTAGTGATCTGCCCACCTCAGCCTCCCAAATTTCTGGGATTACAGGCGTGAGCCACATGCGCCCGGCCACCCTATACCTTTTTTTTTTCCTAACAGTTCCTGATTTGTTTATGGCAGAAATCAAGGCACTTTTGGGGACTGGAATCTGCCTGCATAAATTGCTCCATTAATAAAAAGATAGGAAGGAGATAAAAGATCTCTGAATGGGTTGTGAGTAAAACGTGTCAAAGAAGGGAGAAAGGTCTCAGGTAATTTCTTTCCTGATTGTCATTCAACTCAAATCAGGTATGAACCACCTAGATATCCTCATGCTCCTCTCTCCCAATCCTAGGATTAGAAAAGATCCTGTCTTTGGAAATTTCACTGATGAAAGTCATTCCACATGACAGACTGCAGAGTTGGTAGTCCTGTATCCCTTTCTCCTTTTCATTAAGGTTGTTTTTACATATATACAACCCACTCTTATGGGCCTCCATCCGCAGGCAGTAGTAGAAATAGTTACTGTAAATCTTTATATGCAAAAAGTAATATTTTGTTAACTTAAAAGGATGATTATTTAGTAATGGCTTCACTGTTGTCTCAAAAAGCAGAACAATAAAGCAAGTTTCCTTAACAGAAGCATCACAGAATCATATACAGTATTTCACTGGTTCCCTCTGAGCTGTCGATGAATCAGCCCGAGTAGAGAGGTAAGGGGTCCTGGTTCAAGAAAACCTGAGTGAGTTTTAGAACAGTACCAGCTCTTAGAGGAGGCTAGGTTTGAACATTCTGTTGAATTCTAAAGGTAAAGGTATCCCTTCTGTTCTGTAGAAGGCTGGGGTATGTATTTCAGCACTTTAGAAAGTTGTATACTAGGTGTGTCTCTGATACAGGCAGCTTCTTGAAGTGAGGCTCTTGATCCGTGTACCTATACACACCTGTGCACCTATGACTCAAAACCATTTAGAAGGCATGCACCTTAGGAGTAATGTTGTAATAACTACTTTTTCTTCCCTTGAGACTTCATTGGAGGGTTTTCACACATTTTTTAATGTTTTAATATAAACAACAGCTTCCAAGGTGGCTGGATGCCTGCCCTGTTTGCTCTAAGACTACTTTTCATGCCTAGGGCCATCATTGAACGGACATTTTAATTGCTGTCAAAGCTCTGCAGTCTTGGTGTTTTCAAAGCCCCTTCTGTTTTATTAAATCTTGCTCCCATATGTTCTAAAGATATTGGAAATAGTTTGTGTTCTCCTTCATAGGACCTTCCCTGTGGAAGGCCCACAGGGACCTTCTTTTTCTGTAACTTCTCCCATTTAGGAAAAGTCCCCAGGCATGTTAGGACTTCTTTGTAAACATTTCTGAAATACCATTTTGAAGATGATGCTTCACATGGACTAGGTTTCTCACTTTTGGTGACATACATATCACAGGACATTTAAATCGATCAGATGATGATTTCTTTTAAAAATTTGAAAACTCATCTAATGTAAGTTCAAAATATGTACCCCTTTTTGATCTCCATGTTCTGAATGTTTGGAGCAAGAGCAAAACATAAACCAAGTGTGTGTGTGTGTGTGTGTGTGTGCGCGCGCGTGTGTGAGCCTGCCTGTGCGTGCGTGTGTGTGAGACTGCCTGTGCATGCGTGTGTGTGCGTCTGCATGTGTGTGTGCGCGTCTCTTTAATAGAATGCTAAAACAAAAATAGCCTGTTTTCCTTAAACTCTCAAGGTGACACTTTGGTTACAAGTACAGACATTGCTGATTTGCTGTCTTTTTGGGACTAGATATTGATTGACAAGGTAAAAATTGCTTATCCCACTCTGATGAGCTTGATACTGCTCCTTGCCTAGGAGTAAAAGACTCAGCCACTCCAGGAACATCACTATTTTTCATATCTTTAATTGCCTTTTTTGGGTCTTCCATGAACAATTCAATGAAGCAAGTTTCAGTAAGCAAAGATTTGCCTTATTTAGCTTTCTTTGCCATCCTGATAACTTAGGGATGATTTCCTGACTGACATTTTTCAAAATAGGAAGAGAAAAACCCTCACTGTTTTGCAGTAGACTATTATTAAATGTCATTCAGGAGCAAGGATAAGATTTTTAAAAATTGGATAACTTCAGGGCCTTTTTAGCCTTTTGGCTCTTCTCTCTGAGTAACACAGTTTGAGGCAGCTAATCTCTGTAGGAAAAATATAAGCCATGTCTGCATGAGACAGCTGGCCTTGCTGTTCATGGTCATTACTCAGGAGTCTCTCAGCCTCAGAAGGAGTGAGGCTAACATCTGTTCCCTCTGCCTTGCCCAACTTTATGTAAATAAGGTAGCTGATTCCCCAAATTTTCGACTGTACTATATCTATAACGTATAAGCTCTTAAGAATTTTCATCTTGACCAGTCTGGGTGACCAATCAGTTACATTGATTTAGGAAGAGCTTGCCCTAGACTGGTTGATTCATAGTTTTGCTTTGTACTAATTTTCGGTTTTCCTCTCTAATCTCTGCATTGAAAATTATTTCCTAAGCTATAAAAACTTGTTGCAGTACCATTCTAGAATCCCCAGTGTGTGTTCTAGTTGTTATAGTAACAGTGGAACCCAAGTTTCTCCTAAAGCATTACACAGCTTTCCTTGCCCAGGCAGAGAAGATGTCAGAGGGAGGGTGAACCCAGGGCCCATCTGTGGGTATGAGCTCCAATTGCCTAAATTGTTTGTGGTTATAACCGTGGCTTCCACCTTGTCTGGTACATGAAACACATCTTTTCCGAGATCTGCTAGAAGGTGAGTCAAGGACAGCCTAGAAGGCCCAGCAGTGGATTGAGGAGGGTCAGGTTACCTGGAGGCTGGGTCCCAAGCACTGCCTTGCCATAGTCCCTTTCAGTGTTGCTGTGATGATACACCCAGAGGAAAGCTGTCAGAGCAGATGTGTGTAGAGGAAGAAAGTTGTGTAGTCGAAGGACAGTGTTGTTTACTCTTGAGTATGAGTAGGGAACTGTATTAACAATAGGGCTTTGTGCCATTGACAGAGTGTGAAAGAGGGAGCCTATGTTACGTTGGAACTTGGGACCTGACCTGCCTATATCTAGCCAGCCAGAGTGAATGGGGTCAGTGTTAGCTGCCTTCATCTATGCAGTCACAAAGGTAAAGATGATACTGGAGAGTATATTCCCTCCCAGGAGGCCTTGGCCTCACACCCCTGCCACCTTGACAAGACCTGCTAAATAACCCCTTTGTCTAAGACAGGGTATGCACCATCTCCTCTTCTACGGCCTCATGACAAGTCTAGGTGGCTTAAGATCAAGAAGTGAGGACATGGATGCCGACTGTCCCTCTGAGTAGCTCTAAAGTAGGGCCAAGCACACTGCCTTCCAGTAAGTTCTTGCCCACATTCCATCAGTCCCTTGACATAGATGTCTCCAAATGCTTTTTTTTCTGCATGTTAATGTGAAATGCATGTAATGAGGAGTAGGCCTACCATAGATCTTGATTTGGGGCAATAAAGATGTGTTTTTGTCACAGAACCTTTCTGAAGGAGACATTATAAACCCCCACTTTTCCTTTCTCAATGCATTGCGACCCCAATAGCTGTTTTTCCCAAAAGATCTGTCAGCAAACATTTTCCAAGAAGGGGTTCCAATATTCCTTTCTAAATGGCATGGTGGTCAGATGTGAGACTAGGCTGGTGGTGTGATGTTTTTTCAAGGTTCTTCTGAATGATGGGTTATTTGCTTGTGCTTAGAGATTGCCTACTGTTTCTTGCTTTCAGTTACATTAAAGAAAGTAGTGGAAATGTTACTGACTGGCCGAAATCATCTAATGTTTTTTTTTGTGAACAAGAAATTAACTTGTTAGAACTTTCGTTCTGTAAATTAGAAGTCTTCTTAAGATTAAAAAAAGAAGAAGACACCTTTAAATGATAACTTTATTGGCTCCCTGTGTCTTTATTTCCTGTATTTCTTGGTGGAAACACTTACATTTGGCTTTTACTCATTTAACAATTCCAGAGGCCAGGGGAAAGCCTGGCTTTTGATGTCTGGTCTGGTCTCTGATGATGCCAAGAAATTCCCCTCACAAGGGAAGGATTCCCATCACAATAAAAGGGACCTCTTTCTTTCATCTCTCCAGCCCTTTTGTTTTAAGGCAGCTATGCTGGCCACAACGTATTTCTGTGTCTCCCAGCTCAGAATTCACTCCCTTGCCCCGGCCTCCTTCTTGCTCAAGTCCAAGTCCCCTCTGGGCTTCTTCAAAGAGGCCACTGCTTGAAGAAAAGGAAGAGAAAGACATCCCAGAAAGCATATATTCTTTGCCAAGGATAAAAATAGTTGTGTATTCTTGTAATTTAATGACTGTGCATGTGATCCTAATAATAGACATGGTGAATTCCATCTCAGAGAAGTCAAGGCAGCCAAAGAGGATTAGAATGTGGAGCTGGGCTGCCAAGAACGGAAGTGTCAGACTAGCCTTTTCATTCCTCTGAAAAGTAGAAATATCGGCTACGTATGGTGGCTCACACCTGTAATCCCAGCACTTTGGGAGGCCAGGCAGGGAGATCACCTGAGGTTGGGAGTTTGAGACCAGCCTGGCCAACTTGGAGAAACCCTGTCTGTACTAAAAATACAAGATTAGCCAGGTGTGGTGGCACATGCCTGTAATCCCAGCTACTCTGGAGGCTGAGGCAGGAGGATCGCTTGAACCCAGGAGGCGGAGTTGCCGTGAGCCAAGATCACACCACTGGATTACAGCCTGGGCAACAAGAGTGAGACTCCGTCTCAAAAAAAAGAAACAAAAAGAAAAAAAACGTAGAAATATCATGAGGTGCTATGGGTTCACAGGGAAAAATAAGCTCCCCTGGGCAATTGGGGGATAGAGGATAGGAAAAGAGCCGGGGCCTGTAGAGGAAACTCAGTGAGGGGACTCTGCCAGTTATGGCAGTAGAGGTAGAAAGGCTAAATCCAGCACTGCCAGGCCCAAGTGAGGTTACTTTTACACTAAATACAGCCACACTAAGGGCCACCATGCAGTTTACAGGCCAGAAAACGGGCCCAGGTTTCTAATTTCCAGTAAGCTGAGGATGCATTGGGTTCTTTGTTATCCCAATGGCATCTTGATGTAGCAATGTCCCTACATCTTAGCTAAACCTTCGGTAAAATCAGGTAATATTTCCTCTTATTTCTGGAGTTGTGGAAAGCTTTTTAATAGCCTGGAAATGAAGGACTTGAATGCAAACTCATATTAACCTGTCACTCCATCTAGATCTGGTCCCGTTTGTTGCCTGCTGCATGTAATTGCAAGGTCTTGCTTTTTTTTTTTTTAATCACAACTTTCAGGCTTTAGAAGAAAATCTAATTTTGATGCAGTGGATGAATAATGGTAAATGAAACAGTCTTTTTAATGCTGATGCTTTTAAGGAGAAGGTTCGTCATAGAATTCAAGGAGGTGGGAAGACAAAGTTATTCTTTGTTTGGAAGCCAGAGCCCTACCTCATGGTATCCACTGGGCCAACAGATCAGCCCTCTTATCCTCCCCATCGCAGTCTACCTGAGCTGGGAAAGAAGGCTGATGCAGACCTAATTTTCCAGCTCCTGGGTCTGTGCCCTCCTTTGTGACTGAGTTGACTTGGCTTGGTTTTCCCTCTGAGGTCATCACTTATTTATCCTTCCTTTATAAAATCTGCTTTCTAGAGCTGACAGCCACTGCTTGTTTCATCTTTCCCGAGAACTAAGAGAGGTTTGCCCAGCTCAGTTCTTCTCAAAGACACCCTGTCTGTGCACTGTGCTTGTTTGCTCATCCATGAAAAGAGGCAGAGAGGACAGCCGTGGATGTGATGTCAGTGTCAAAACTTCCTTGAGGACAGGCGGGATAAATTGGGCAAATGGCTGAGTTCTCCTGCAGCCTTTGGAAGACTGGCCCTGAGAACCCAGAATAGATGTGCCCATTACATCATGCATGTGCTATGGAAAGGTCTGTGCCAGGGAGGCCTGAGAGTCTCATTCTTTATTCCCACGGGGTTCCATGCACCCATCCTGGCTGCCAGGCCCCAACACCAACCATACTTGACCTGTACCAGGAGTTTTTTCACTCAGATCCCTCACTCTACAGTGACTCTACCAGAAATCTTGAATTCCAGATGAGCCAGGTCATGCCCTTGTCAACATAGGAGGGCCTTTGAAATCCCAAAATGGGTCATTTGCACTCTACTCTTCTGCCTACCCGTTCCCACAAGTGGTTGGCACAGAAAGGGCCATCAGTAGAACTTGGCTGGCAACATTTGCAGGCGCGAAAATCAAGAGAGGATCCAGGAGAAAGGGATGGAGCCCAGGGGATGAAACATAGTCCAGATTGTTGCTGGTGTGTTCATGTGACTTGGTTTCAATTCCTCACCATTGTGTCACTGTGGCCTTCTAGAGAAGTCCAGACTGCTGGAAACAGCAGTGCTTTCTGTGCTAACCCCTTCTGTTCTGCCTGCTCAGCTCAAAGGAAAGAAGAAAACACTCTTCTGAGAGCAAACCCCCCACCCCAAAAAAAATCTACTCAAAGCACCTGAAGTTCATCCTGGGGTGGAAAAGAAAGGAAGAACAGATGCCCTGTATCTCCATGGGGTACTGAGACACAGAGCGAGGGCCACCTAACTGCCCAGGATACATCTCAGAGGATGGCTCACCCCAGTGGCTGACTCCCAGTACCAGAGCAAGGCACTCCTCAAGACCTGAGTCAGGGTGCATGTCTTCTGGGACCCCTGGCTTCCCTTTTCCCCACTTCAGAACTAAAACTGGGTGCTCTGCCCACCCCGCTTGCCCCACCTTCTTTTCAGTGCTCTTTCCCCTCATCCTTCCTCTTGGTGATACAGGTTGCTTTTCAGAGCGACCCGCATTTCACTGCCTTCTTCCCCTCCTGTGAAGAGTCACATTTACTGGTAGACCCATGGCTAATCCTCCCCTGTGAGGGGTGTGGACAGACCCCTGTTGATGGTGATGTTGGGGGCTACCCACAGAACAAAAGGTGCAGCTTCAAGGGCTTGAGCGGGGGATACTGGTGCCTGGGATCAGGTAGCTGGGAAAACAGGGCAGTTACGTAACTGTTTACTGTGGCTCAGGTGGCTCTGAGAAGGCAGAGGCAGCCCCTGACAAAGGGCAGTGCCAGAGGTGGGGAAGCGGTGACTCACAGGGAGGGAAATCCCTCTTAGGGTTGTCATGCGTGCAAAGGGGAGAGTGCACAGGGATGAGGAAAGGAAAAGAATCTGTTATTGACAGCCAGCTGGCCAGCTGATCTAGGACAACCTTCCCAGCCTCAGCCTTTCCCTAACTGTGCCAGCTGTGGAGGCAGCAAGGGGAGCTCACGCTAGAGGGAGGCGTCGGGAAATCAGACACCTGGTTCCTGGCTGAATCTCTAAACCTTGCTGCTTTCCCCCTCTTACTCTGCTTTTCAAAGAAGGAATTCTCTTTAAGTAAGGGCAGAAAGGAAGGAGTCAGTCAAATTTCCTTATGTTTTCCCTGCCCTGTGGTCCCACTGTCTGTCTCCCATCCTCTCAGTTGTGAGGCCAGATGGGCACCACAGAACATGGTGGATTCTGACCTGAGAGAGATGATAAGCCCAGCAGAGTCCAGGCCTAAGTAGACAGGCAGAAGTCAAAGCAGCTCAGGAAGAAAGCTCAGGTCTCCCGTGGGACCTGCCCCGCCTCCTTCTACAAAGCTGTTTACTGAACTCCCCGATTCCCATAGGGATGAAACTGGTAGCCAGTCCCCAGCTCCTTGCCCATGGCTGCCACCTCCCTTTGTGAGAAACAGGAAGTGGGGACCTTTGTCAGCTCAGCTGCACCTACACTAAATATTTATCTTGGAGTCCAGGTCAGAGCCCTAGAGAATAAGAGAAGCTTGCGGCTGGTGAGAGGGTATGGCCAGGATTCCTGTAGTCAGAAGAGCTTCACCTTCACCATCTCGGGAGAAGAAGGAAGAAAGTGAAAGTGATGTGGTCCTTCTTAGTCCCAAGGACCCTGACAGGTGGGAAAAAATGCTGTCTAAGGAAATGGGCACCTATTTTATCCCTGAGGGAGGGAAGAGGCTACCTGGAGTGGGCAAGGAGGTATCCAAGCTTCAGGGGAGGGGCAGTGCACCGCTGCCTGCCCTCAACAAGTGCCCTAGGGTTCCTCCACTGCTTGGCTGTCCTCCACAGCAGTGCCCCGCATACCCATCTCTTTTGATTTCCTGAAGAGTCAGAGATTCTTGGAAGGAGTCTTGAAGGTCATCTTGTTCATCTCCCGCTCAGTGCAACGGTTGCCTTTATACAGATGTCCCACAGTTGGCAGACTCGGAACGCCTGGAATCATGTAAAAAATCTTCCTGGGAAGCCTGGGACCTGCTTTCCTATGATGTGCTCCCAGTGGTCCCACTGCTGCTGGTGCGGCTGTCTATGTCCACACAGCAGCCCCGCAGGTGCTAGAGGCCAGCAGCCCCATCTGAAGCATCTCAACCCAAACATCTCCAGCTTTCACATGTGATGTTGATTCAAAGCAACTGGGCTAGCTAAAGCAGTAATGGTAGGGACTGAAACGCACTTAGTCTTTTCTCCACTCTCTTTCCTTCCAACCTTTGAGTTGAACGGAGAGCTTGGAAAACACTCCAAAGCTCATGGTGGCCTCTGGCACCAGCCTGACACCCAGTAGGAATGCAGGAGATGACATTAGTTTTCATCATTTCGCATTGATCGCTCCCAGCTGGTATCTAAAGTTGATCATAACTATTAGTTGGTTGATTGGTTTGAGGCTTGGGGATCCCTGAGCCAACCCAAGCACCAGAAAGGATCCCAAGGTTTCCCACTGTACATCAGTGTTCCTTAAGCACCCTCGCTTTCTGAAGTAGGCCCTGTGCCACACAGAGGCTTGGGGCAGAGAGGGGAAGAGGGAATGGCCACAGTGGATGGGGAGCCAGAGGGCCGGGGCTCTGGGGACCCAGCTCAGAGCAGCAAGAACAGCGGAAAAGCAGGCAGATCAAAACAAATACAGTGTCTGGGAACACCAGGACCCTCCTAATCCCATCCCCGCCAAATGGACCCCGCCCTTATCCTCTTTAGGGGCGCGGCACACCCAAGGGGGCCGCTCCCTTGGTCCAATTTCCTCCCCATGCTTGCACGTGTGTGAGCGTCCGCACGTTTGTAGTGCACGCGCGCGTGTTTGTTTACACACGCCCAGTCGCGCGCCGCCGCAGGCACACACTCTCCCAGCGCGGAGGGGCGGCGGGGCCTTCCCTGGTCCTCTCGGCCGCTCTGTCCGCGGGGCGCCCTCATCTCGCTCCGGGTCTGTCCGCCTCCCCCCGCCTCCCGCGGTTCACCACTCCTGCCCTCTGTCCTGACTCCGCAGCGCGGCCGCTCGCTTCCCACACTCTGGAAATGTCGCTGGAAACTCTGAGTGGCCCGCGTCGGCCCGCCCGACCCCTCCCCGACGCCAGCACCGCGGTGCGGGCCGGCATGGCAGCTGGGAAACCAAAGCGGGCTCCCCGGGGACCCACGGTGGCCCCTCCCGGCGCCGCCTCCGCGCCGGCCCGGCCCCCTCGGCAAGGGGCCACCAGTGTCCCCGCGCCCCGAAGGACAGAGGGCACTCTCACGGCCCCTCCTCTCCGGCCCAGCCCCAGCTCGCTGTACTTATCCGAGACCCAAACTCCGCCCGCCCCGCCGCGCTACTCTCCTGATCCTGCCTCCCGCGCGCGCTCCCCTTCGGCCTCCCTCTTCCTCCTCGGGCGCCCGGCCTGGCCCGGCCAGTCCTGACCCGGTCACGAGGGCCGCGACGGCCCGCGCTTCTCCCTGCCCTTCCTCCCCGAGCGCCCGCTCCAGGCAGCAGCGGGGCAGGGATGCTCCTGCGCTCCCAGGCGACGTCGGGCCCGGCCACCTGCTCTCCGGGGAAGGTAGGTCCTGGGAAGGAGGGGCAGGGAGGAGGCGAGGCCGGAGGGAGGGACCTGCGCCCAACCCCAGGGGACCGCACTGAGTCCCTCCCTGGAGTCCATGTCCCAAACTCTGGGAAGAGGTGGGAAGTACCCCCGACCCAGTCCTCATTCCAGAAAAAGTGAAATTCAAGAAACGCTGTCCTAGTCCACGTGGCCTTGTAGCTGAGAAATACCTGGGAAAGCGCTTAGGGCCAGGCCCCCACGGCCAGGGCAGTGCTCAGAGCAGGAAGGCCAGGGCCCACCCCAGCAGAGTCCCAGCCTCTCTCCTGCTCCTGGGGCTGGCTGCCTGCCTGGCAGAGCGGCCTGAAATCTGGGAGGGCCCCTCCACTCTCTGCTAGATGGGGGAGCAGTCACCAGATGCTCCCCTCTTCTTCGAAGTCCTCCCTAAGTCTCCTGACCAGGCTGCCAAGAGAACTCAGACCACCCTTCCCTGGAGGTTCCTGGGGGCGTGTCACAGGGAGCAGGGTTGAGGAGGTGCAGATGGGAGCGCCAAGGGTCAGCAACCCCTGAATACAGGTTGTGGGGGGACCTCCTGCCCTGCCCATCCTCCAAAAGGGCAGTTCTCACTGAGCACGAGGTGGGCGGGGAGGCCAGGGAAGGAAGGTGCTGTCAGCTGATGGCCCAGACCCTGGCTGCTGAGCAGCAACTTGGCCTGAAGCAATCAGCTGGGCAGGGAGGGGCGCTGAGAGGAGCCAGCCTGCTCCAGGCCTGTGGAACTTCCACCCCACCCTGCCTCAACATCCCCCAAAAGGGGAGGTGGAGCTCTGGGACTGGGGTGTGTCTGCATGTTTTGCTTTGGTGGGAGTCCTAATTGGACCCAGCTGGGGAACTGCTTCTCCTCCAGCCTCAGCGCTGCACTCCTCCCTGCCCCCCATCCGTCATGGGCACAGAAGAGCTGTGTCACAGCAGCTCAAATGTCAGGAGTCCCCACAAACTCAGATCAGAGACAGGGAGCTGCCCCCAGCCTTGGCTGCACCCTCGCCAGCCCTAGGCAGGAACTGGGTCCAGGGGATGAGTCATCCCAGCCTTAGTCTACCATCATCCCCTCTGCCCCCCAGCTCTTACACTGCTTATGTGACTGCACCCCCACCACTATTCAGCTGACACCCCTCTGTATCCACAACCCCTGTACAGCTCATGTGGTCCCCCCGGGGGCCCCTCCAGAAGTCATATTCACAGTTCTGCACCCAGATTCCCCCCACCCCCGCCCCAAACACACACACACATACACACACACACACAGACAGCTCCTCCCGATGCATTTGCGGACCTCCCTGAGAGTCCCCAAGGACCCCACAGGCACAGGCAAATGTGATTCAATCCAGGCCTGGGAGGTGGCAGAGCCTGGCTGTGTCTGGTCCAGTCCAGCAGCTAAGGTGAGGAGGGACAGACGTCATAGCGCAGTGCTCTGGGTCAAAAATTCCCCTTGGACACTCCAAACTGGGAGCCCCTTTTTGTCCTCTTGCACCCACCCCTCGGGGCTCCCCTCTTGCCCCTCTGTTCCCTGGGTGCCTGGGGCTCCCTTCCCCTTCCCCAGCCTTGGCATGGGGCAGAAGAATCTGGCTGCAGGCAGGAGTGGTGTTGCCAGGAGAGACCCTCCATTCACAAAACAGCCTGGTGGGGCAGGGGAAAGTGGAGCCAGTGTGTGTGTGTGTTTGTGTGTGTGTGTGTGTGTGCGTGTGCACATGCCCTCATGCAGAACACCCAGGGCACTCAGCACCACCCTTCTGTGGGCATGAGCAGGTTCAGCTTTGCCTTCACCCACTGCTTCTCTCTCCACCCACCTGGAGCCCCCGCCAGTCCTCATTCTGTGACGGAGTCCAAGGAAGGGCCCCGTGCTCCCTGTGAGCTCACAAGAGTGGCTCTTGCTGCCTGGAAATGCCCCTGCCACTCCCCTTGGCCTTATCGGGCTGAGGGCCCTGCTGGCCACTTCCTGGAGGGCAGTGGGCGGGTGGCCTGAGTAATCCCTTATGTCCGAGGGCAAGAGATGCCCACACAGGGCCTGGGGAAGACAGAGGGAACTGAAACAAAGTCCTGCGTGCCCAGGCCCCCTCTCTGCCAGCTGCCCCAGTTTCCCTGTGCCTTCCCTCTGGGGGGAGTAGGGAAGTGGACTGCACTGAGCAGGGAGAGCCCCACGGGCTCCTGGCCAGCTGCCCCTCCCCTCCCTCCTCCTCACCCAAGCTCCCCCACCCCCACTCCCACCCAGAGCTCCTGCCCTGGGCCTAACAAGCGGCCCATTGTGCCTCTGGGAGCGGGCAGGCATGGGCAGCCTGCAGGCGGGTGCCTGGTGTGGCCTGTTTCCTGGGTCCTTGAGCTCGCACCCAGCTGGTCCTGACCCCCTCCCACAGCCAGCCCCTCCTCCCCTACCCCAGGGTCGAGCCAAGAGGGCAAGGGCAGCCCAGCCTAGCAGGGCTTTCCCTTCCTTCCTCCTTCCCCACAGAGGACACGCAGAGGAGCAGCTGGCTCGCCCAGGGTCCTCTGACCTTGACCCAAGCATGCAGGGCCCACCCCGAAGCCTCCCCACTGGGCTCAGCCTGGACGACTTCATCCCTGGCCACCTCCAGTCCCATGTAGGGTCATCCTCCCGGGGGACACGGGTGAGTGAGACAGTGGGGAGGAGGGTGCCCTGGGGGCTCACAGTTATCGGGAGGCTGGCAGGTCAGGTGGGGTCAGGAGGATGAAAGGGATGTAGGGAGGGCTGAGGATAGCTCTGGGGTGGGGTTGCTGGTTTCCCACAAAAACATCAGGCAGGCCTGGGACCATCACTGAGGGGTGTGGGCTGTGCCTAGTAGCTATCCCTCCCTCCTGCCCTGCTGGGCCCTGAGCTGCTGCTCCTGGCCCCTCACCGCAGGTGCCCGTGATCCGGAATGGTGGCTCCAACACCCTTAATTTCCAGTTCCATGACCCTGCGCCCAGGACGGTGTGCAATGGCTGCTACATGCCAGGACAAGATGCTTCCCAGCACCCAGGTAGGTCTGCTCAGGAGCCTCATGCAGGGGGTGGAGGGTCAGAGTTCCCTGGGCCCTGCCATCTGGCACTGCCCTGTGTCAAGTGGGAGGGGCAGCATTGGGAGATGGGGGTCTCAGGGCCATGAGGAGGTTCCTCAGAGGCCTCTGGGCTCACTATGAGCCCCTCCCCGTGGAGCTTGCTGACCCTGCAAAAGACATCCGCCTGGGGAGAGCAAGCTGGCACATCCCTTCCCCTGCCCTCCAGCCTGGTGCCAGGGAAAGGAAGTGTGCAGGAGCCCTGCGCCTGGGGATCTCCAGCAAGGACTGGGATGGAAGGGTGAAGGCGATGTGAGCAGCTGTTGGCTTGAGAAGGGTTGGAGACAGTCCCATTCAGCCCCAGCAGGCTGCCCAGCAGGACGCTGGGGAGGCAGCTTTAGGTCCCGGTCTAGAGATCTTGGGATCTCTAGATCCCATTCAGGGTGCAGGCCAGCCCTGACTACATTTCTCCTAAAGTGACATCCTTTATCGAGCCTTCGCCTGAGGCGGGTGCTGAGTAAAGCAGTTTATTTATTTAATAAATAATTATCCAGCCTGGGCAACATAGCGAGACTCTGTCTCTATCAGCCTGGGTGACACAACAAGACCCTGTCACTTAAAACACACACACACTGGATGGCCGAGGTGAGTGTATACCAGGAGTTCGAGACCAGCCTGGCCAACATGACAAAACCCCGTCTCTACTAAAAATACGAAAATTAGTTGCCAGGCTTGGTGGCTCACGCCTGTAATCCCAGCACTTTGGGAGGCCAAGGCGTGAGGATCACAAGGTCAGGAGTTTGAGACCATCCTGGCCAACATAATGAAACCCTGTCTTTACTAGAAAAATACAAAAAGTTAATTGGGCATGGTGGCGGGTGCCTGTAATCCCAGGAGGCTGAGATAGGAGAATCACTTGAACCCGAGAGGTGGAGGTTGCAGTGAGCCGAGATCGAGCCACTGCACTGCAGCCTGGGTGACAAAAGTGAAACTCTGTCTCAGAAAACACACACACACACACACACACAAAATTATGGAACACCCAAAGCATGCTGGACACTATAAAAACACTTTACAAATCTCCCCTCATTTAACCTCTTGATAGCCTGAGAAAGTAGGGGTGATGATGATTGACAGCTTCCCAGTGAGGAATCCCATCTGCAGAGATGTTCAGCCACAGAGGCTGAGCGCAATTCACACCCTTGTCCATCTGGTCTCACAGCCCTTATGCTGGTGCCGTAGCTAACAGTTGTGGGGAAGTTGAGGACTCAGTCATAACCATGTCTGAGGAATGGGTTTCTGATCTTCACTGAGAGCCTCTCAACTGTGTGTCAGGCACTGTGCTGGGTACGGTCACACACACTAGATGTCACTGAATCCTTGTCATGCTGACCCTTGTTTTACAGAAGGGGAAACTGAGGCACTGAGAGGGTGACTGATGTGTCACAGGTCATGGCAGCCATTACGTGGCAGAACTGGGGTCTGAATTCAGGTCTGTCCCCCGCGCAGCTCATCTTCTTTTCTGCTATACCACAGCTGGGATGTCCCCTCCATTCTCTACAAGTAATGATTTCCAGACCTTATTCTGAAAGCGCTGAGGATAGTCCCAGGAAAGAAAGATGGGGGTAGGGCCAGGCACAGCACTCTCAATACCAAATTCATCTAAATTCACTTAAACAAACAGAGGCCCATGGTGCTCTGAGTCATCCACTCAAACAAACAAGGTGATGTTGAAACTTTGAACCCACAGAGATCCATGGTCTGAGGAGCTAAGGGACACACAGGTTCAGGTGGGGACCCCTGCCTTTTGCTAATGCTTTCCTGCACGTACCCCACAGACCCTGCGTGGTATCAGACCTGGCCAGGCCCTGGGACCAAGCCCTTTGGAAGCACAAAGATCCCCGCCCGCCAGCAAGCCCAGAACTGGTCAGCCACGTGGACCAAGGACAGCAAGCGTCGGGACAAGCGCTGGGTCAAGTATGAGGGAATCGGGCCCGTGGATGAGAGCGGCATGCCCATTGCCCCCCGATCCGTAAGTCTGGGGCTGGGGGCCACGGAGACATGGGACCTGGGGATCTGCAGGGAGCTCCACTTCTGTGCATGAGAGTGGGGGTGGGGCAATAAAGGCCACACCCAAACCATCCCAGACCAGGCAGGGCGTCAGCCATGGTGGGCTTCAGGGGGCTGTGGACCTCATAAAGCTATAGACACCCTTGTGTGTGTGAGTTGCACAACTTTTTTGTACAGGGAACTGGAACTCCCATCAGGGTCTCAAAGGTAGAGAAACCCTGTGGTGAGGGCTGAGCCCGGGGGACCCTCTCTTAGTTTCATACCCCCAGGGCCTGTCACTGCACTCATCAAATGGTTGTTGAATGAATGAATGACTGGCCAAATGAGTGAGTGAGTCTTGTGTGAGAAGGTCTCTCACTGTGGCCAGCGTGGAAGGATCCAGGGGTCCACTTAGGACTGGGGCTACCCTGCCCTTTTCTATCCACTTTTGTGTCTTGAACCAGCACCATTTTCTCCTATGGAAACTGGAGCTGGTGACATCCCCTTCCTGCCTCCCAGGGCTGTTTTGAGGCTTGGATGAGGCAGGTGACGAGAAACACGCAGCTCACTCTTTCATGATTACTGTCATTTTTGGCTCAGGTACAGTGGCTCACTCCTGTCATCCCAGCACTTAGGGAGGCTGAGGCAGGAGAATCGCTTGAACTCGGGAGGTGGAGGTTGCAGTGAGCTGAGATCACGCCACTGTACTTCAGCCTGGGCAACAGAGTGAGACCCTGTCTCTAGGAAAAATAAAATAAAATGAGCTAGGCATGGTGGTGTATGCTGGTAGTTCCAGCTACTTGGGAGGCTGAGACAGGAGGATTGCTTGAGCCCAGGAATTGGAGGCTGCAGTGAGCCATGATTATGCCACTGCACTCTAGCCTGGGAGACAGGCAGCGAGAGCCTGTCTCCCCCCAAAAGAAAAATGTTCTTTGTAGAAACATTGGACATGAAGAAAAATAAAGAGAAAAAAATGTCAATTGCCCCAAATCTCACAACATCATTATTGTGTGCACTTCGGTGGAGATCCTGTCATGTATCCTACTTATATAGGACGTATTACGTGAAGCCATTGGTATGAAAGAGATCATAAGAGAAACCTTCCCCAGCCCCCCTACAGGGGCTTCAGGGATGGCCAGAGAAAGGTCTCATTGAGGAAAAGCTTTTGTGGCTTGATAAGGGGAGGGTGAATAAGCAGGGAGGACTGACTGCATTTTCTGATCCCAGAGTGTTGACAGCCCCAGAGACTGGTACCGGAGAATGTTCCAGCAGATTCACCGGAAAATGCCAGGTAAGATGCCCTTCCAGGGCCCTCTCCCTACCAAAGTGGATTCTGGCCTGTGGGGCTTGGAGAGACAGGGACAGAAAAGGGGACTTGGTAGCTCAAGGGGTTCTTCTCCACCTCCTCCCAGGCTCTAATGAGTAGTCCTGAAAATAGGCTGTCCCCTCCCTGTTCTCAGGGCCAGCAGCAGTCTATAGAGCATCCTCAGAAGGACACTGACCAGCCACTGTCCCCCAGTGTCCTCTGAGGGGACTGAGAAGCCATTCCTTTCCTGAAATCCCTCTCTGATTTCCCTGCCAGGCTGGAATGGCACTGCTCGTGGTCATTCCCTTACGGGAACCATGGCTTTCTTCCACAGCTTAAACTGCAGCCACCCCTGGGTGTGCCTCGGAGCTGGCTGTGAGGTCACTCATCCATTCAGTGAGTCCTTGACCTTCTCTTGAGCATGTACCACATGCAGAGCACTATTCTAGGTGCCAAAGATCAAAGGAAGTCGCACAATAAACAGACACACCTTTGACATGGCAGATGGTGGAAAGGGCTAGGGAAAAAAATCAAGCCAGACTAGGGCAGCACCCCATGCAGGGAGGCTGCTACTTCACCCAGGATGGGCTGGGACAGCCACTTGTAAGTGGCACTTGATCAGAGTGCGGAGGCAGTGAAGGAGTGGACCTGGCAGAGCTGGGGCAAGCATTCCAGCAAAGGGAGCTCTGAAGACCCAGAGGTAGAAGCATGTTCTGGACTGGCAAGGAGAGTCTGGCCTGGAGCGAGGAGCCTGTAGTGGGAGATGGAGTGAGAGACATGGTGGCGTCAGGGCACGTGGGGCCGTGTGGGCCATTATAAGGACTTCAGCTTTTAAGGTGCAAATGAGGAGGAGCCACTGAGCGGAAGAGTGCCATGCTCTGACAAGCAATGGCTGAAAAGGTTGCCTCTTGCTGTGGGGCAGGGAAGGAATGGTGGAAGCAGGGGGACCAGTTCCCTTGCCTGATAAGGGCTAGGGAGAAAAGGCCATTGCAACTTTGCTTTAATCCAGGCGAGAGATAATCGTGTGTTAGACCAGGGCGATAGCAGTGGGTCTAGTGGGACAGGGCGAGATTTCAAATATGTTTCGGTTGTTGGAATTTGCTGATGGATCGGGTGTGCCATGGAAGAGAGGAGTCAAGGATGGTTTTAAACTTGAGCAAGCTGAAGATTGGAATCGCCATTTGTCAGAACAGAAAAGACTGCAGGAGAAGTAGGTTTAAGAGGCATTCAGTTTTAGACACGAGTTTCATCTGAGTGAAGAGGTGGGGTAGGCGGTTGAATAGCCAAGTCTGTAGTTCATGGGGCAAGGTCTAAAACTACACATGGAAATACCTGGAACTCACTCAAAAGAGATTTGGGGACCAGCCTGGCCAACATGGTGAAACCCTGTCTCTACCAAAAATATAAAAATTAGCTGGGCATGGTGGCATGAACCTGTAATCCCAGCTGCTCGGGACCCGGGAGGCAGAGGTTGCAGTGAGCTGAGATTGTGCCACTGCACTCCAGCCTGGGTGACTCAATCTCAGAAAATAAAAAAAGATATTTTGATTTAAAGTTTCCCCAGTAATTCTTCTGTGCAGCCAAGATTGTGAATCATGGGAATAGATGGTGTTTTAAAAGCCCTAAGACTAGCTGGGTGCGGTGGCACACACCTGTAGTCTCAGCTGTTTGGGAGGCTGAGACAGCCCAGGAATTCAAGTCCAGCTTGGGCAGCATAGCATGACCCCATCTCTGAAAAACAACAATCCATAAGACTAGACAAGATCACCTAGGGAGACAGACAAACAGACCCTAGGACTGAGCCCCTGCGCATAGGATGCTTAGGAGTTTGAGAGATGAGGCGGAACCAGAAAGGCAGCTGAGAAGGTAGAGCCAGGGAGGTAGGAGGGAAATGGAGAGATCTCCCTAGGGCCAGGCGGACAGGGAATTTCAAAAGGAGGATGAGACCAGCGGTGATAAATGTAGCTGATGGGTTGAGTAAGATGAAGACTTAGAACTGACCATGAGATTTGGCAATGTGGAGGTCACCAGCATCCTTGATAAGAGGACATCCTTGATGTCCTTGATAAGAGTGGGTGGATGGACTGCAGTAAGCAAAAGCCTGTTTAGGGAGATGGGGAGTAGGGATTGGGGACGGTAAGGCCTTTATGGTCACTGGCTACAGTTTGCTGTGGAGGAAAGCAGACAAATCCAGGAGTGGGAGGAGGGCGCAGGGCCCAGTGAGGGTTGGTATGGCTGGCATTTAGGCAGGAGCTGTAGCGTGTGCATGTGTGCGCACACGGGTGCCATGGGGTACAGTTGGTTGGCTGGTCAGTAGCTCCTTCCAGGAAGCCACAGACATTCCCAGCACGTTGAGGAGCTCAGAGTGGGTCTGGGCAAATGGGGAAGTAAAGCGTTTGGAAGAGGGTGCAAGTGGAGTTTCCCCAGCCTGAGTGGCGAGGGTAGGTCCACCAAGGTCAGGAGAGGGTGCCTGTGGGAACGGGGAGGGAGGAGCAGGAGGGCTTGGGCAAGGTGGCTGCCTGCTTGGCTCGCTTAGGCCCCAAGCCTGCCAGAGGCATTTCAAGCCCTCCAGGGAGCCGCCCTCCTAATTCCTTCCCTCCCTTGGGACATTCTTCAAGCCCTGACTCAGCCCTCAGCCCCCTGCTCTAGGGAGGCTTGGAGTGACTGAGGTTACCTCCCAGGGCACCCTGCCCTCGCTTTCTGCCCTGTCCCATGACCTGGTCCTTTCTGCTCCTGCAGACCTGCAGCTGGACTGGACCTTCGAGGAGCCACCCAGAGGTGAGGGGATGTGGGCACCCACCTGCATAGCCCTGTGCCTGCATCCGTCCCTTCCTGGGGCTGGGACCTGCAGCCCGGCCTGGCTTTGGGGCTCTCCAGTTGGCTCAGTTCAACTTGAGAGGTTTTTATAGCTAATTTCTAGAGCACTCCAAATCCCCCGGGAGGTGGCAATTAACAGCCTGAGCCTGCACGGGGAATGCGCCCTCTGCCACTCCCTGACTGGATTTCTCTGGGCCTCCCTTTCCTCATCTATAAGATGAGATCATCACCTACCCGGAGTTATTTTGAAGATTTAGTAAACGTCCTAAAGCTCTGGGTCAACGCACACATGTTTAGTGTCCCTGAGCACCAACCACACTATCCCCACGAGCCACCCAGGAACAAGCGGGTGGTGCTGAAATCCTAAATAATCACCCAGATACCCTCAGCCCAGTCCCGCCTGTCTCCTCCCACTTTCAACGGTTTCCTCGTGTACCTCCTCTGCAGACCCCAGGCATCCAGGAGCCCAGCCAAGACCTGTCCCCAGGTCCGGCACGGGAGCACCTTCCAGCGGGTGAGCGCAGTGGGGCGGGGCCGAAGGCTGTGGAGAGGCGCGGCCCATGGGACCCCATGGGATGGGCGCTCCCTTGTGGCCACAGCCGGCACAGCCTCGGAGCAGCAGCCACGAGTGGGGTCTCGCTTCTCTGTCCCTCTGGGCTCTGTCCCATCTCTGGGTCTCCACCACCACCGAAGACTCTTCCCTGCAGGGTCAAAGCGGGGTGGGTAGGGGTGGACCTGGCACCTGCTCCTGGCCAAGAGCACCTGTGATGTGTTTGTGGTCCGCAGCAGGAACTGTTTGCCCCAAAGATCCTATGGGTCGGGGCGTGGGGCGACCAAGGCAGCCTTGGACAGAACTGTTGAGGGGAACTTGGACCTAGGGCCATCCGCTTTGAAACCTGAGAGAAAACAAGGGATTTGGAAGAACCCAATTTCCCGCCTGATACGGCGGAGAGAGGAGCCCCTCGGAGGGATGAAGGGTGACATTCCTCTGTGCAAACCACAGGCCCTGCCGGGCTGCTGGGGCCCTGGCGGGGTCAGCACCGCCGTGGGAATCAGGATCTTTGTTCTCAGAGTTAAATCCTTGAGTTTCTTACTCCCCCGCAGGGAGGGGCTAGCCTTATTAGCATGGCTGAAACTGGCCCATGGGTTTGAGCATCACCCATAAGCTAGAGGCAAAGGGCTCAAGTTTTGGGTTTAAGCCTGTGCACTCCCACTAGCCATGTGACTGTGGGCACCTTATCCACTCTGAGCCTCTGTGTCCCCGTATGTTTTTTCTTTTTGAGACAGAGTCTCGCTCTGTCACCCAGGCTGGAGTTCAGTGGTGCGACCTCGGCTCACTGCAACTTCCGCCTCCCAGGTTCAAGAGATTCTCCCACTTCAGCCTCCCAAGTAGCTGGGACTACAGGCACATGTCACCATGCTTGGCTAATTTTTGTATTTTTATTTATTTATTTTTCGTACAGACAGGGTTTCACCGTGCTGACCAGGTTGGTCTGGATCGCCTGACCTCGTGATCTGCCCGCCTCAGCCTCCCTGGGATTACAGGCGTGAGCCACCTCACCTGGCTTCATTTTTGTATTTTTTTAGTAGAGATGGAGAGTTTTGCCATGTTGGCCAGGCTGGTCTCAAAATTCTGACCTCCAGTGATCCACCCACCTTGGCCTTCCCAAGTCCTGGGATTTGAGCCACTGCACCCGGCGGCCTATGTCTCCATCTTTTAAGTGGGGACACTAGAAGGGTGTGAGGGCTCAGTGTGATCATGTATACATCATGCATCATGTTTCACACATAGCAAATCTGCACAAACATTAGTAATATTAGGCCTAATTACGATTACAGCTTCCTTAGGTTAGGAATGACACATGGCATTCTCACGGTCACCAAAATCAGAGCAGAGTCATAATTACAGCCAACAAATCGCAGCCCTCAGTCAGACATTGTATGATTTGCTAAGCATGATGCCGTCGTTCCTCTCCGTGGAAACCTTCAAACAGAGGCTGGAACATTCCACATAAGCTAGCCAGGAAGGGGCCCTGGAGGGGAGCTAAGGCAGATGTGAGCATGCTGTACTGCAGTGGCTGGGGTGGTCTCACAGATGGAGTCACTGAAGCTGGCACCCTCATGGAACTAGGCCCGGAGAGCAGAAATAACGTGCCCAGAGCTGCAGGGCAGGGCTGCCTCTGGTTTTCCCAGCACATGGGTGTAAGATCACTCAGCCACAGCATCCAGAAAGACCAGCTTCTTCAAGCTGCACAGATGCACATAGCCACAGTCATGGGGTCAGACCAAATGCACATGCAGGATACTTCAGCAAAAAGGCCAGTGGGAGAGGCTCAGGCCACTCCTGGAGCACATGTATGTGTAAGGCCCTCTCCTGAGTACCGCACACCTGTTCTCTCACCAAATCATTCCTATATTACAGGTTTTGAGCCTGAGGCTCTGAGAGATTGGGAACTTGTTCAAAGGTCACACCTCCGCTAAGCAATAGAGCTGGAATTTAAGCTTCCACAGTTTAACCTTGCTTCCAGAGTAAAGGCAGGCGCTGTCAGAGGCAGAGTAGACCCCGCAGCAGGGACAAGGGCAGGGCGAGAGTGCTGTGTGATCACTTCTGCCTCAGTTTCCCTAAAAGGAAGCTGAAGAGATGTTGTTCCCTTTCTTCAGAAGAAGCTGGGACCACTCTGAAGAGGTACCTAGAAGCACCTTCAGCTACAGACCTGGAGCATTCTCCACGGTGCTGCAGCCCCCAAATCAGGTAACTGGCCACGTGTTCCCTGTTCGGCCCCAGCTGTATGCTGTGTGGCCAAGCCCCAGTGCTGCACTGCCCTTTCAGTTTGAATCCCTCGGAAGATGCTGTGGGCCCAGGGGAAGGACCAGGGCCTGCAAGCCGGCATTTTGAGCCTGACTAGTGTCCCAGTAGCCCCCTACACAAGCTGATACCCACTAATCTCCACGCAGGTGTCCAGACGCCGAGAAAAAGTCGACAGTATCTGGAAGGAAGAGTCCTGGAACCAGTTTCTGCAAGAACTAGAGACTGGGCAGAGGGTGAGTGCGGCTGGCCCTCTGGTGTGCGCACATCCTCGGCTGACACATTTCGGAAAGTGAGTTCACCTGCTCTGACACACTCTTCCTACCCTCCAGCCCAAGAAACCACTGGTGGATGACCCTGGCGAGAAGCCCTCCCAACCCATTGAGGTGAGTGCTGAGGGTGCTGGGGACAGCCATGTCAGGGATAAACCAGGGAGATTGGGGTTTCCAGGGCCCCAGTGAACATGGGCATTGGCTGTGAACCAAGGGCCCTCTCTCCAGTCCCATATGGTTTACTTCTGTAATCCCAGCGCTCCGGCAGTGGCTAGCATAAAACAGGTGTTCAATAAACATGTGCTAAAGAAATATGCGTTGGCCACAGCAGCAGAGGAGACGGAAGTAGTCAGTGGACGCTGGGATTGTCAGGAAGTATTCTTGAAGGAGGAGCTGGACTCTGAGAAGCTGGGAGGGCCTGACCCGGCTGAGATCCCTAGCAGAGGCTGGGAGGCAGCAGCGTAAGGGTGGAGGCTCCGGCCCCTGGGGTGACCGGGGAGTCTGGATGGGCACAGCGAAGCCAGGCCTTGCGGGGTGGGAGAAGATGGGAGAGGAAATGGGGAGCCCCACTGGTACCCGAAAAGAGGCATAACTTGACAGAAACTGGTAGGACTCAGGATCCTGGGATCAGGAAGTGAAGGCACTCCTGGGCCGTGCAGGGCAGGTGAGAGGCCTCTGCGGGGATGCCCTCCTGGCACCCTGGGCCACACCTCCCAGCAGGAGCCCGGCCCCACGCTGAGGCCTGCCCTTACTCCAGCCCAGGGCGCTGGCCTTGCTTCTTAGAGCCGATCTTTGACCGCTGGCCCCCTCCCCCACCCCCGCACCGTGTGCTGCCCCCTCACTGCCCAGCCTCTCCCCGCCCGCAGGTGCTGCTGGAGAGAGAGCTGGCCAAGCTGAGCGCCGAGCTGGACAAGGACCTGCGGGCAATCGAGACCCGACTGCCATCCCCCAAGGTAGCAGCCCCCAGGGTTCACTCCCGGGCCCGCCGGTGACCGCAGAGTCGTGGCAGGCGGGGAGCCTCGGCGGTTGGGCTGGGCAGAGGGCGGGCAGCAGAGGTTCGGCCTCCAGCAGTGCGCACCGGCCTCGGGCCCTCCTGGGCGCTGGCAGCTGGCTCCTCCAAAGAATACAGGGCGTTGACTTTCGCAAGTGACCCGGAGGAGCCCTTCCAGGTGGACTCCACGTCAGCCCGACGCCCGGGCACCCACCCCGTCCCCCCCCTGACCTCAGCTTCGGGGACCCCCGCCCCTTACCCTCGTTCCCGCCCCGCTCCGGGATCGGCCGCGCGGGCGCCTCTAGGACCCCGCGTCCCGCCCGCCCTCCTCCCGTCCCGAGCTGCAAACTTTTCCGGAGGCAGCGGCCTCGGCTGCTGCTGGGTCCCCAGGGTCGCGGGCCCTGATCGCGCTGTCTACCCGTGTAGAGCTCGCCAGCGCCTCGATCAGCCCCAGAGCAGCGGCCCCCGGCCCGGTGAGAGGGAGACGCGGGAGGAGGGAGGGGGCTGTCCCGGGCCCGGCGGGAGGGAACGTGGCGCGGCCGGGCGGGGCGGGCGGGGGCGATCGTGGGGCCCAGCCCGGGTAGGAGGGACCCGCAGAGCCCAGTGGCTGGAGGGGACCGCAGAGCCACTCTCCGCGAGGCGCCGTCCCCACGACGCCGAGGGCAGCTGGTGCGGAGCGGAGTCTTGCACTCCCGCCGGGCCCTCCCGGGCCTCACCCTTCCCGGCGCTGCGGCTAGGGAAGTAGGACATCCTGTAGGGAGCCTGGGACCCGGGAGACGCCCTCGGAGGAGGCGGCAGGGATGGGGGCGGTGGGGGTCAGAGCACTCTAGGAGTGAGCAGGGTGGGGCGCGGAGCCCCAGGCGGGAGGCTCACTGTCTGTGTCCCACGCAGCCCGGCCTCAGCCTGGAGCCCCAGCTCCCCGCATGCACCTTACCTGGGTTCCTCCCAGTCCCTGAGCCCCTACAGAATGGCTGATGGAGGAAGCCCCTTCTTAGGTCGGAGGGACTTTGTCTACCCTTCCTCAACCCGAGGTAAGGACCCAGCCCTGCTCTCTTTCTCATGGAGGTGCCCACCCACCAGGCATGCTGGTGCCTCAGGGGTGGTGGGTCACAGAGCCCCTTGCTTCTGCTGGTGCCTGCCCTAGGTGGGGGGCCACCCCATCCCAACCCCATCTCCCAGGCATGGCCTCCCCAGGCTGAGGCTGTGCTTCTCCACAGAACCTAGTGCCTCTGACAGAGGGGGCAGCCCAGCCAGGAGGGAAGAGAAGAAGGTAAGGAGGGTTCAGGGTGTGGGGGACCTGGAGTGGTCCTGGAACTGCCACCCGCCCTACTGAGGTGGCCCACTCTGTCCTCTCTCCTGCCTAGAGGAAGGCCGCCAGGCTCAAGTATGACTTCCAGGCGCAGTCCCCCAAGTAAGTGCCCTCTTCCCAGTCCCCTTCCACCCAAGGCAGGCTCTGCCCTCCAGAGGGGGATGGGGAGGGGGACAGGGCTGCAGTGGGCATCCGTGGGGGATGGAAAGGACTGGGGTGTACTGGGAAGGGTCTGGAGGGAAGGAGGCTTGGGAGGCCTCAGCTTACCTGTGGGTCCTCCCCGGCCTGCAGGGAGCTGACTCTGCAGAAGGGCGACATTGTCTACATCCACAAAGAGGTTGACAGGAACTGGCTGGAGGGAGAGCACCACGGCCGCCTGGGCATCTTCCCTGCTAATTATGTGGAGGTGAGCAGGAGACACAGGAGCAAGCAGAGCCTGGCTGGGAGGGTGCAGGGGTTGGGAGACACTTACTGCAAACCTCTGGTTTCCTAAGGCAAAAAACTGTGAGGGGCTGGGGCAGTCTTGAGATTGTCCTTGGCCCCCACAGGGTGTGGCCCAGTGCTTTGCATGACCCCAGGAAATGTTTGCTGAATGAGGGTGGAGCCAGCCCAGGGCAGGATCGAGCAGCCCGATCCTCAGCTATCCCCTGGCACCCCAGACTTTCAGCTCTCAGATCCAGCACTCAGCCTCTTTCTAAGGCTGTCTTTGGGAATGATCCTGATGGTGACTAGCAAGAGTGGGAAGTGTGCTACAGTTTCTAAATCACATATACACACACAGCCTCTTTCAGGTCCTCCTCACTGCCCAGAGAGTAACAGATTATTTCTGTTTTACAGATGGGTTGCCAAGGTTCAGTGACAAGTTATTAAGAAAAAGATCCAGAATCTGAATCCAGGTCATTTGATTCCAGTGACAGGTTCTGTCTGGGCTTGACAGAGTGATAGGTTATTTTTGCTATTTGTGACTTTTAAGGTATGTGAGGTCATCCAAATTACTGGCATAAAGGTGTTCATAATAGTCTCTTACTCTCCTTTTAATGTCAGTAAAATCCGTAGTGATGTCTTCCTTTTTTTTTTTTTGAGAGATGTAGTCTCGTTCTGTCCCCCAGGCTGGAGTGCAGTGGCGTGGTCTTGGCTCACAGCAGCTTCCGCCTCCTGGGTTCAGGCAATTCTCCTGCCTCAGCCTCCTGAGTAGCTGGGACTACAGGTGGGTGCCATCACACCTGGCTGATTTTTGTATTTTTAGTAGAGACAGGGTTTCACCATGTTGGTCAGGCTGGTCTTGAACTCCTGACCTTGTGATCCACCTGCCTCGTCCTCCCAAAGTGCTGGGATTACAGGTGTGAGCCACCACACCTAGCCTGCTGCTTGATTTTTAGTGCAGAATGAAGCAAAGAGAACATGAGGATTCTGGGTGCCTGCTGGGGTAGATGGGAAGGAGGAACCAAGACCCTGGAACCCAGGGACACCTAGTTCTCAGCAGTGAGAAAAGGGTGGACCCTCAGTTTGGGAGCAGCTCCCCAGGTGCTGTCAGCTGCTTCGTAAGCCTCACTGTCTTCTGTGGGCAACTTAACCTCTGCTATGGGACTGGCTTACATCTTTTCTCTTGGTGTTTTTCATTCCTGTAATGCCCACTCCACACACCCCTATAGAAAATTCTTCCTCCAGGGAGCCTTCCCAGAATCCTGCACATCCTCTAGCTCTCCTTTGCTGTGCCCATTTCTGGCTGCCCCCAGGGCTTGTGTCTGGTGTTGATATCTTTCCTCTGCCCGGGAGCAGATCCATCATCTCTTTGCTGTTTGTCGCTACTCAGGCCAAATCTTTCTCATGACCTTTCTTGATGCAGGTGCTGCCCGCAGATGAGATCCCCAAGCCCATCAAGCCCCCAACCTACCAGGTGCTGGAGTATGGAGAGGCCGTGGCCCAGTACACCTTCAAGGGGGACCTGGAGGTGGAGCTGTCCTTCCGCAAGGTGGGCCAGGCAGGAGATTGTGGGGGGGGGAGGGTGAGGGCAGGCAAAGACATAGGTAAATATGTGCACTAAAAACACCTTTTTTTTTTTGAGACTGAGTCTCGTTCTGTCACCCAAGCTGCAGTGCAATGGCACGATCTCGGCTCACTGCAACCTCCGCCTCCCAGGTTCAAGGGATTCTCCTGCCTCAGCCTCCCGAGTAGCTGAGATTGCAGGCGGGCGCCACCATGCCCAGCTAATTTTTGTATTTTTAGTAAAGATGGGGTTTCACCATGTTGATTAGGCTGGTGTCAAACTCCTAACCTTGTGATCCACCTGCCTTGACCTCCCAAAGTGCTAGGATTACAGGCATGAGCCACCCATCACTTTTTTTAAAAAGTCTGACGTACCGCACTTCACCCAGAATTTCAGAGTTTTTCCCAGTCTCTTTCATTATGCTTCCTTTAGTGTAATCTTTTTTTGTTTTTTTTGAGACAGCATCTCACTATGTTGCCCAGGCTGGCCTTGAACTCCTGGGCTCGAGTGATCCTCCTGCCCCTTCCCCAGCCTCTCAAGTAATTTTGGCCCATTTTTAAAAGATCATCATAAACTTCCAGAGTTATATGTTTTTTTCAGCTGCAGGTTACAGGGAATCATACTCAGCATTTTGAAAGGCATAGATAGAAATGCGGGCACACATTGGGGTCAGAAAGCACTTTATCATACAGTTGGCAGTTCTGCGTGCGCACACATATGTATTCTGGGCTGTTATTAAAACATTTTTAACTATAGATTGTGGCGAAACAAGTTTGAAAGATGCTATTGAAGAAAGCAGGGAAGTGGTTTGTCTTTGGTTGATTTTGGGAGCCGTGACCATGCCCCTGAAATCAACCAAGCCAGACATAATGAATGCCGCCCAGAAGAGCTGGCCCCGGTGACAACGGGGGACAAAGGCAGCTGGTTGGAGAGAGGTGGGGGCAGGAAGGGAAGGGGAAGATAAGGGCTGGAGGCCACCCTCCCAGGGGGTGGTTCTACCTAATGTCAGCCAGCCTGTGGGCTTGAGGACTCCCTGCCTGTCCTGGGGAGTGTTTTGGACACACTCGTGACAGGGTCCTGCAGTGTGAGGCAGAAATGCAGTAGTGGTAGCTCCTGTCCAGCATGTTTAAGGAGTGGACTATTGATCTCGTTCACACCTCATAGTGACAATTGGGAGAAAGCTAGGCCCAGAGAGGCAGATCAGCCTGCCTGAGGCCACATAGCTTGTCCTGGTGGAGCTGGCTTTGCATCTGCATTATTAGCCATGGGCTCACCTGTGGTCGGAGCTCTAGGGAGGGACTTTGCTGTGAGCCCCGAGGTGGGATGCACACCCGATCTCAGCCTCAGCCTTACCTGGGCAGCCTGGGCTTGGCTCCTGGCTCCTGCTCTTACGGTGTAACTCGAGTAACTTGCTGGCCCCCTGCGACCCTGATCCCTCGTGTGTCCAAGATGTTAGGCTGGAATGAGACAGCCCAGATAAGGCACCCATGGGTGCATGACACCAGGAAGGCACCACAGATGCTGACCACCCCCCCCCAGGGAGAACACATCTGCCTGGTCCGCAAGGTGAATGAGAACTGGTACGAGGGCCGCATCTCGGGAACGGGGCGCCAGGGCATATTCCCCGCCAGCTATGTGCAGGTGTCTCGTGAACCCCGGCTCCGGCTCTGTGACGACGGCCACCAGCTCCCCGCATCTCCCCGTCTGATTGCTGCTGCTCGTTCGACCCGTCAACCCAGCTCCCCCTCAGCACCGCGAAACCCAGCTGACCCCACCGACTGGGGGGGGTGGACCTCCCCCCGCCGCACTGGCTTCTCCTTCCCCACCCAGGAGCCCAGACCACAGACCCAGGTGAGGTAGCCTGCCTCCACCAGAGAGCCCACCTGCTCTCTACCGCCCGTCCCCACCCCCATGACTCACCCACTCTTAGGGATCCTTGCCAGACAGCACTGGGTCAGAGTATTAGAGTAGTGGGGTGGCAGAAGCTGACACGGCAGCCCCACCCGGGCCTGGGGGCCTCAACCCACGCAGCTGTAGCCCACGGAGCTCTGGGTGAAATCCCAAAGCCGGCCCAGGCTCCGGCCTTGGGGGTTCCTGGTCCATCTGTGCTGGAGTCCAGAAACCCAGCCACTCACCCTACTTGGGCCTCAGCTTTCTGGCCCCTGTGAAATGAAACAGTCACAGCAGATGTCCCTGTGCCCTGAGGGTTTGGGGGCCAAAATGAGGCTGTGTGTAAGGCATGCTGGCAGGTGGAGTGGGAAGGCACATTTTGGGCCTCCTCCCTCAGACTTACATGTACCCATCATCTTCCCCCCTCTGACATCCCTTTCCTCCTGTCAAGCCCCAGAATCTCGGCACCCCTGGGCCAGCTCTGTCCCAGCCTCGAGGTCCCAGCCATCCCCTGGACCTAGGAACCTCCTCCCCTAACACCCCTCAGATACACTGGACCCCGTGAGTACCATTGAGGGCACTTGGTAAGGCATGGGGGGGTCACACAGGCGATGTCACATATTCCATCCTCCCCCAGTTCCCACCTGTGGATGTGGGAAACTTCTACCAGGTAGCCCTTGTCCTCAAAGAGTTTATGGTGATTTGGGGCAGGGAGGAGGCGCTGGTCTGTGATGTTCCCAACCCCTCCCGGCAGCTATATGGCCTTGTGGCCTCAGTCTCCTGATTGGGTTTTTAGCTCTGAGGTCAATGGGTACATAAGTGAAGTGTGGAACTGGTAGAATGGATGGGAAGGCACCGGGTGCTCAAGGAGGTGAGGGTTTGGTGGCTCAGGGCACAGAGGACAGGAGGCCGGCCTAGGGAAGATCGCACCAGCCCAGGCAGAGTCACTCCGAGGAGCTGGGTCAGGGGCTAGTGAGAGTATGAAGGGACGCTGGGGTATTCACAGAAAGTGGCAACACTTGGGGTTAGAGACCCTGGGCCCATTCTCTGGTTGCCATGACAATGCTTCTCACAGGTACCGGGCGATGTACCAGTACAGGCCCCAGAACGAAGATGAGCTGGAGCTGCGTGAGGGGGACAGGGTGGACGTCATGCAGCAGTGTGACGACGGCTGGTTTGTGGGTGTGTGGGAGCCCCGGGGGCACCTCAGGGCTGCAGGGGATGTGGGTGGGCTGCTGCTGCCTCCCATGCTGCTTCAGCAAAGATTCATGGCTAACCACCCCCCACCCAGCTTCTGACGGGGTTACTGGGGGGGCCTGGCACCTGATGCTTCCCCAAAGTTAGCACTTCTGCTGGCTGCCTTCCTTCACACCCTGAGGAGGGTGAGGCCCAAGAGGAAACTGGCACCAGCCCAGGGTCACTGATGGAGTCACTGGGGACCCAGGCCAGGGTCGCTGACCTCCAGAGCCCTGCCCCTTCCCCTTGCACACCCCTGCCTCTGGAGCAGCCCAGAGGGAGATCTCCTGGTGGAAAGGATCAGGGCTGACACCTGTGTATCCCCCACCCCCAGCTGGCTCCTCCAACCTGAGAGGATGAGGGATTGGAGAAATCCCAGCCCCTCAGGGCCGACCCAAGGGCAGCTCTGACCAAGGCTACTGCAGGAAGCCTCAGGTCGGCCTTGGCCTGGATCAAGGTGACCAACACACCAGGCTTCATAGGGCCTCTTTCCCCAGAGTGGGCGGGCCCTGCACAGGCCTCATCTTCAAAGGATGGGCTGTCCCCAGAGAGAATTGAATGGCCAGAAGCTCCCCATGCCGGGCCAAAGCAGGCTTTGAGGCCTGAGGGTCTGGGGAACTGCTTGGGCAGCTGCTTGACCTGGCAGCCCACCCTTCCTGATCTGATCCCAGTACAGCTGCCGGCCAGTCTCCTGACCCACCCAAGACCATTAAGCACTAGCCTGGGAACAGCCCCTATTGTCTGCTGGTGGGGCGGGGAGGAGGCCGTGCTTGGTGCATTCAGATTTACTTGATACACTTTTGCTCTGGATTTTTTTTTTACAACTTCTAATAAAGTTTTGCAGCCCTGTGCAGGCAGGAAGAAAAGCACCACTTTGTGTTATGAGCCATAAGTGCTTAGAGAGGAATGGGTAACACCTGTGCGCCCTCCGGTATGGCCGCCCCTGGCCATAGGCAGCTGTTTACATGGAGTTCAAATGAGATACATTAAAAATTCAGTTTTAAAAATTCACAGGCATATCTCAAGTGCCCAGCAGCCACATGTGTCGAGTGGTGACATGAGGAAGCTGGGCCTGGAAGGGCAGGGGAAGGATCTGGGGAGGCCGAGAGGAAAGAGAGGTACTCGAGGCAGAGGAAGAGGGTGGGGGTGGGATGAGCATGGGCTGCTCCCAAGGAAGTCAGGGTGCCAGCCTGGAAGGGGAGGCCAAGGATCATCCATTTACCCAAGTTCAGGAGTGACGTTCATTTCAGTTTATATTCCTATTTTTCTATATATAGAAATATAATATTTATGATGTTTCTGTATACCTGTATTTCTCCACTTCCTCGTCCTCTCCGGCTGGAGGAGCCAGCTGGGGGGTGGGGATACACAGGTGTCAGCCCTGGTCCTTTCCTCCAGGAGCTCTCCCTCCGGGCTGCTCCAGAGGCAGGGGTGTGCAGGGGAAAGGGGCAGGGCTCTGAAGGTCAGGAACCCTGACCTGGGTCCCTAGTGACTCCACCAGTGACCCTGGACTGCTGCCAGATCCCTCCAGGGCCTTGCCCTCTTCAGGGCACGAAGGAAGGCAGCCAGCAGAAGTGCTGGCTTTGCCGAAGCTCCGGGTGCCAGGCTCCCCGAGATTCGCTGCCCGCTAGGGTTCCCCCTCCTCCTCTCCATGACATGAGTTTCTGTGGGTCTGTAGCTGACCAGAGGCCTGGATAGGAGTCCCAAGCCTACTCCTAAGCATCGGGTGCTCTTGGGCAATTCACTCAGCCTTCTCTTACGCCTTTCCGCCCATCTCTAAGTGAGGGTGCCCTATGTGATTCCTCCTCCTGCGTCCTCACTTTGTGGAGGAAGGGTGGAGTGACTCCGTGCTGAGTGCAGAGTGGTGCCCATTTGTTGATTGCTCGGATTCCTTGGTTGTTGAGTATGGGAAGGGTAGGTTTGCTCATCTAAGCTTTTGCCGCTAGGGGGCAGGAAGGAGGAGAGCAAATCCAATCCCCTCCCTGGGAGAGGAGCTCCCCCTGCAGTTCTGGGCACTGCCGGCAGGGGGCAGGCCTCCACCCCTGCATCCCAGTTAAAGAAGGGAGTGGGGAACGCTCTTCCTGCCTTTCCTCTTTCAGGTGTCTCCCGGAGGACCCAGAAATTTGGGACGTTCCCTGGAAATTATGTTGCCCCGGTGTGAGTGGTCTCCATGGCGACTTGGAGCCAACCAGGACGGGGTGGGAAGCCGTAGCACTCATGGGAGGGAGAGAACCCCCCCACATCCTCCTTCCCCAGGACCTGAGCTCCTGGCATCTGCAGATGACCCCTGCAGCTTTCCCACGGACCCCCCTCGAAGCCCCCTGGACTGATTCCCACCCATGACTCACAGGCATTCCTCCTACAGCCCTTTCATTTCCCCCCCACCCTACTCCCCAAATACAGAGGTCTGCTTTGAAGTGGAGACTATGTCCAGGCCTTATTGAGAGCAGACCCCAAGCCCCCAACCCCCATCCTGCTCCAGCGTTTCCTTTAACAGGGACCAGCTCCCCGCTTCGCCCCCACGGGGTTCCTCTAACCAGGACCAGCTTCCTAGCCTCCTAGAGACCAAAGGCCACCCACACACACCCTGGGGTTCCTCCCACACACCCCAGCTTGCTGGCTGCCCTCTGCCTTCTGGCCTCCAGCTGGGGCCAGGAGTGGAGCAAGGCGAGACACAGTCCCAGCACCTTCTTAGCAATCCAGGCCTGGCCCCAAGGCCACCTCTTCCCATAGGCTGCCAAATCCTGGGCCTGGGCCTGGCGTATCTCCCTGCATTGTGGGGCTGGGCACCACTGGCCTGGCTCAGATGTTCCTCAGAGAGACTGCTGTGTGCTGCCCCCTGCCTACCAGCTCTCCCCCAGCGCCAAGTCCCCTCTGGAAGAGAATGTAAAATAAACCTGCATACCAGGGACCTTGTGTCTGAGGGCTTTTCCTTGGGGTGGGAGGTGACTCCTATTGTCTAGGAAGATGGGAATTCCTTCTGCGGGTGGCTGGGCTGGGAGACGCGTGGGACAGGTGTGTGTGTATGAGCAGGGTGGAAAAACACCATTGTTACCTCCAAAGATCTCGGCCCTCGGGTGTCAAGCAGGCTGGGCAGCCACCAGGATCGGACAGTTGTGTGATAAAAAGTGCTGAGCCCTGGTCGCAGGGAGACACCGGAGATGGGGGACTGAATGTGCCTTGTTTGCAGGTGACTCTGGAGCTGCCACCGTGGGGTTCTGGGCTAGAATGCGTTCCTAACTATTCTGCTGCTTTCCGTCTGCGTGCTCCGTTTTTACACCGGAGCCTGCGTGTTTGTTTATTTTCCTCTTTGGGTTCAGGCTCTTGAGCAATCCATTGTGGGAAGCTGGGAGTGGTGGGGCACAGCCAGCCAAAACCACTCTTGAACCAGGTTGGTTATTTATTTATTTATTTATTTACTGAGACGGAGTCTCGCTCTGTTGCCCAGGCTGGAGTGCAGTGGCGTGGTCTTGACTCACTGTAGCCTCTGCTTCCCGGGTTCAAGCAATTCTCCCAGCTCAGCCTCCTGAGTAGCTGGGATTACAGGGTTGTGCCACCACGCCTGGCTAATTTTTATATTTGTAGTAGAGACAGGATTTCACCATGTTGGCCAGGCTGGTCTTGAACTCCTGACAGGTGATTCACCCATCTCAGCCTCCCAATGTGCTGAGATTACAGGCATGAGCCACCGTGCCCAGCCTTGAACAAGGTTTTAGAGTCCTGGAGCTTTCGGGTCCCTGTGGGGTGGCAGTGGTGACACAGTCCAGGTGTGGCCACTCTGCCAAGAAAGGAAGCGCCGTTTCTCGGCTGCTGCTGAGGGGTCAGCAGGGCACCGGGGGTCCCTGTGTGTTTCCTTGCTGGAGCCTCACATGGCAGATTATGTTTCCATTTACAGAGGAGAGAGCCAGGCTCTGGGAAATGAGGTTGTCTAGGTCACGTCATTATTAAATGCTGAATTCAGGTCCACCTCACTTCCTGAAATCTACCAAATGCCCAGGCAGCTCTTGTCCATGGGCCCTGAGAAGGAAGGGCATGTGTGAGGTCAGGGACTTCCCTAGGGTGGCCCAGGGTTGGGCTGCTTTTATGCTCTTCCTGGCAATCCTGTCTTCTAGGCCTGTCACCTAAGGCAGGGGGGAAGAGGTGGTGGCTGGAGTGAAAGGTGGTGGTGCCCAGTTCCGTCAAGACAGAGGGGAGGGGCTTGTAGTTGACAGGGCAGTGGCCTAGCCCTGGCAGGTTTCTTGAACCTGGGTGCGGCCTGGGCCCAGCATGGGTTAAACAGCAGCTGGAAGAACAAGTACCCCATCTACCTCCCTCCTCATCCTGGTCTGGTTCTTCATGGGCAGGTCCAGCCCATGCTGGCCTGGAAACAACCATTCCTCAGAACCCGCTGGCCTGGTTGCCATTCCCCCATCCCAGCTCTTTTTTGTGAACTCCCTGATGTCCTCATAAAACATATCAGGGTTGAGGCCTCCTCTCCTTGGGATAGAGATCAAGTCCACACCCTGTCTTTGATGGAGCGCTGGCACCTCCCACAGCTAACAAACCCTCCGACCCTGGGCTGCCTGAAAGATGACCACTTCTGTGCCTTGACCTGGCCTCAGTGGGGAGGTGAAGGAAAGACCAGAGGCTGCTGGGGATGGCTCACCCTTTAGAGAGGGGAGGGTGGCAACGTGACTTCCTCAGGGCCACAGAGAGGCTACCAGCAGGACATGCCCCTTCTGTGCCACAGAGTCGTGCCCTGCCTGGGTCTGCTGACTGGTCTTTACGGTGGGTTTTGTGAATTCACAACCCACCCATGAGAAACCCCTGCCAGATGAACCCGGGGTTATTTGCAGGGGGGGTTCTCTGAGGGAATTATGGCTTCTGTTTGGTTTACTCTCCAGTCCCAGAGGCGCGCACGGCGCCTGGCACTCAGTACTCACTGAATGAATGTTGTTGGAATGATTGCATGGAAAAACTGAATGGATGAACTTCCCTTCCTTCACATCCCTTCCTAGGAGTCCCATCCCCATTAGAGGCAGGGACTCTGACACCTCTGTGCCATCCTTGGCTTATGCCTGTGGCCAAGCAATTTTTACAACAGGACGGTAAGCAGTACATTATTCCCATTTTCCACATGGGGAAACTGAGGCCCAGAGGAGCCAAGAAAGTTGCTGAAGGTCACACAGCCGGTGAGATGCAGCTGTGTGCTTGGGGCTAGGTCTGTGTGCCCTGGGCCTGTGCTCACCCTGCCGGTAGCTGCCTCTTCCCTCAAGGGGCTTCCAGTCCAGTCAGGGAGGTAGAACAGGTGCGTCAGGCCAGATGGCCGTGCCAGGAGCCCAGAACCAGCCAGTGGGAGAGCAGTGTACACACCCGGGACAGAGGCTGTATGTGGCGGGAGGCTGGACTGTGAACTCGGGGAGGCTGAGATGCGGACACGGGCAGGTGAGGGCGTGGGGAGGGCGCTCTTCACAGGGCGAGAGTGGAGGGAATGACTCACACCTGAGGCAGGTGAGGCACAGCTGCGCCCTCAAGCGCCCCTGAAAACACAGCAACCTCACAGCCAGAGGCTAAGTGGAGACAGGATGAGAGGCAGCTCCGTGGGCCTGAGGTCCTCGGAGAGGGGTTTGCCAGGTACCGCTCCTCCTCCCTGAGCTGTCACCTGGGTCCCCTCCTTGGCTGTCCTCTCATCCTTACAGCCTGGGCTCCAGGTGCTTGATAGAGGACAGGGGAAGGTGGGGAGGACGGGAAAATGGGAGGGGGCAGAGGGGGGGTCAGGCCTGCAGAGGGTTAGGCGAGGGCCCGCAGGAACGGGAAGGTAGCAGCCCGGGGGTGGGGGTGCTCTGTGAACCCCCAGCCAGGGGGTTCTCTCCATCTCCTAGAACCCCGGCGGGCCCCTCTTTGCTGGCATTCCAGGCAGAAAAGTTATGTGCTGCCGAGAAGCCGGCGTTCCGGAAGGGAGTTGGGGGGGAGGAGGGTGGCCTTGATTTGGGGATTTGTGGGTGTCAAGGCCGCATCTGCGCCAGCCTCCCAGCCTGGAGTGGGTGGAGGAGCCAGGCGGACCGCAGACGCACCCAGCCAGCCCACCCTGCCCGGGACCTGGGGATGCGGGGCGCGGGAGCGCGGCTGCCCTCTGGGCCGTCTGCAAAGTGGGGCGAGGGGCCGTCCCTGGATCGGCTCCTCTCTGCTCCAGGCGGTCGGGGGCGTGCGGGCGCTCCGGGGAGGATGCGGGCGCCACCGAGAGGACGTTCGCAGCCTCGAAGGAGCCCGGGGGACAGCCCGCCCCATCCCCGCGACGGGTTCGGGCCAGGTGGCAGCGCCCGGGCTCGCCGCGCGGAGGCGGCGGCTTCCCTGGCCAGGGGCGGCGGCAGGGGCGGCCCCGGGATCACATGGGCGGAGGCAGGTCCCGGAGCCCCAGGCGGGCTCTCCCCAGAGTCGGGCAGACGGCAGCAGGAGCGACGTCGTCTCCTCGCTCTCCTTCCTTCCCCGGCCTGGGCGGCCAGGCCGACAGGTGAGCGGCAGCCAGGTGAGCGCGCCCACCTGTGCCCCTCCGCGCGGCCCGCCCTTCCCGGCGCCGGGCCGGTTCCCGCGCCACTCTCGGCGCGGGACCCTGGCCTCGTCCGCGGCCCCGCTCCCTGCAGCCTCGCCTCGGCTGGGGCGCCCCGGCGGGCTGCGCTCTCCCTGGCCCGCGCGCTCCTTCTCCAGCCTTCGACCCGCACAGTACTTTGCCCTCGGAGCGGAGGAGGCTCCAGAACTGGGAGAGCCGGGCCATCCGGCTGGGCGCCTCCTTGCGGCGCCCGCAGCGCAGAGTCCACTGACCGGCTCAAAGGTCCGGGAATCTCAGGGCTGCCGTGAGCCGCCAGCGCCGGCCTCGGGGACTGGGGTGGGGGCGGTGCTGGGGACAGAGGCCAGGCCTGGGCCCAAGGGGAAGCCGGCAGGGGATGGAGAGGACAGACTGCTGGTGCTCTTGATAGAGTCCCGTAGCACTTGCGTCCCCCGGGCAGCCTCAGGATGGGTGCTGGGCAGGGTGGTGCCCAGCCTGGCACCGCGGCTTCCTGCCCGGGTTGGCTCCTGGCTCCAGAGCTAGAGGCTCAGGAAATCCCACAAGGGTCTGTCTGCAGGGGCACTCCCTTGCCCAGCCGAGGGCTTGTGGATGGGAGGCCTGTCACCCCGGATGGCAGGCAGCATTGGGAATCTGGGGAGTGGGTGTGCACAGCTTGACAGATGAGCTCTGGCCTCTTTGCCCTGGTAGCAGGCCCCTGGGGAAGGTGGGGAGCCCGGTCTTGCCCATGTGAGCCACATTGCCAAGAACGAAAAAGGTGGGCATCTAGGAGGCCCCAGTTAAGACCTGGCCTCACCCTACCAGCCCCTCATCTGGCCAGGGACTTGCACAGTCTGTACTGGTGCCACCTGGTCCCTTGATTTGTCACTCCTGCTCCCTGAGCCCTGCTCTCCCCAGGCCACTCACCCACCCTCCCCCAGAGTGGAGAGGAAGTACCCTGTTCTGTGGGTTTCGGGGACAGGAAGCAAGAGCTGGTGGGACTGAGCCCTGCTGGTGGAGGAGGGGTGGCGGGGGGGGGGGGTGCTGGCCTCTCCTCCACTTGCCAGCCCCTGCCCCCCATCTTCAATAAGCCCCGCTCCTGCAGCTTGACAGCCCCCTCCTGGGAGTCACTCCCTGGGCTAAAGATGAACAGAGAACCCAGAGGCAGGGCTTCCCAGGGTGGGGGGAAGTGAGTCTCAGGGGTGAGGGAGGGAGTTAGCCACTTCCTCTACCCACCCCAGTGCCCCGGAGTGGCTTTTCCAGGAGCTGTTGTGCCTCTCCTTCTCCCTTCGGCCCCTCTCCTTCTTCCTACGGCCCCTCTCCTGCCGCTTTACTCTGCCCCCGGAGCCGAGTGGGGACGCAGACTTCACCTCCTGGTCCTCTGTTCCTCAGGTATGGCGCTGACGGTGGATGTGGCTGGGCCAGCTCCCTGGGGCTTCCGTATCACAGGGGGCAGGGATTTCCACACGCCCATCATGGTGACCAAGGTAAGGGTGGCAGCTCCAAGAGACGGGAGGTCCCCAGAATCGAAACCAGCCCTGTCCATCCCAGTCCCCACGGATGGATGGCTTTTTCTGTTCTGGAGCTGGGGACCTGCTGCTGCCTGGCATGCTGGCTGCCAGGGAACCCTGGCCCTTTGCCACAGGGATGTGGTGGCCACTTCAGGAATGGACCTTGGGAGTGACAGGGAGCTGGGCTGAGGACAGGACCTGCTCTCGCCTTCCAGTTGCTGTCCCCACACCTGCAAGCAGCCATTTTGGGTGGTTACTAGAACAAGAGCCCCAGAGTTCTTGGCAGTCTCCCCCTGACCCGGGCCCAGGCTGGGAGCGTCCTCAGGAGGGTGTGCAGGCAGCCACCTGCAACTTGTGATTTGCACAGGCAAGGCTCTCTATCCAAAAGTATTTCCAAGCACAGTTCCTGAAATTCTGCCGCTGTACATTCTTTGGGAGGCCCATTAGAATGCCAGTGTGAGGAGGGTGGCTGCCACCCAGGCTCGTGGAGGGGATGGCTGATCAGCTGGGTGCCAACCATGAGCAGGCAGAGGGCAGTGCAGGTAGCAGGCCAGCCTTGGTCAGACCAGCCTCTGTGTTTCTTGGGCAGCAGAGCAGGAAGTCCCCCTCCTGGGGTGGGCCAGTCTGAGCCTGCCAGCTCCTCATCCCTACAGGTGGCTGAGCGGGGCAAAGCCAAGGCCGCTGACCTCCGGCCTGGAGACATCATCGTGGCCATCAACGGGGAAAGCACAGAGGGCATGCTGCATGCCGAGGCCCAGAGCAAGATCCGCCAGAGCCCCTCACCCCTGCGGTTGCAGCTGGACCGGTAGGGCCTCCCACTCTGCTGAGTCTGGGCATTCCCCCTCCCATGCTAGCCCACGGAGCAGCCCTTGCTCCTGCCCACAGCCTAGAGCTCAGCCCTAACGCATCCTACTTAGGCCTTGTTCGCACCTTGGGGAGAAGGTCCTGGGCTCTGCTTCCTGCAACAGGGTGGGCTGAGAGGTGTTCTCATGCCTGGCTGCATGAAGGTGGGCACCAAGCTGGGCATGCAGCCACAGGCTGGGCAGGGCGAGCTGGCACCAGCCACCTGGAAGCCCGGGTTTGACTGGTTCCCAAGAGTGTGCAGGGCACAGGGCGTGGGCATGAAGTAGGTTGAAGAGGGGAAACTTCTGGGAAAGGTATGCCTGAGGCAGTGCCCCTAGGACTCCTGCCTCCAACAGCGCATGGCCTTTGTTTAGTTCCCAGCTGGAGGTGAGGACTGAGGGGCTCATTCCTCACAGAGCCTGTCTCTTCCTCCCCATCGTGGCTCTGGGCCCTGCTGGTGAAGGCAGACTCCTCATCCCGGCCTTACTCCTGCAGTTTTGAGCCTATAAGCCAAGGTGGGGCTCGGGGTGTGGCCCAGAGGCCAAGATTTAGGGGGAACAGGTGGCTCCCTGGGGTGGAGCATCGAGGTGAGTCACGGATCAGGAATGCGAGGAGATTCCCTGGTCGGGAGAGCCCTCTGCACGGGCCTGGAACCTGAGTCAGACACCTTTTGCGTGCTGGCCACCCCCCCATTGCCCAGCTCTCTCCAGCCCTACCAAGCCCCTCCTCCTCCAATTGCCCCGCCCTGCCCTGCCTTGCTGGAGAAGCTGGCTCCCTTCATGTCGCTCAGGTCCCTGGGTGTCTGCAGGATTGGCATTCCAAGGAGGAGGGTAGGGAGCACCTCATCGCATCTGAGAATGGGGTTAAAAGCTACAGGGCCTGGTGGGGGAAGGGTGGGAGCTGTGGACATGTTTCTTCCACTGGGATTCTCTGGAGGGACTCGGGGAGGTAGGCCTGGCCTGTAAGTTGGGCCTCTGGTTCCTCACTGGGCAAGCCCAGACTCCAGTCTCTTAACTTTTGCTGATGCCCGGACCCCACATCCCGCTTCCTAGTCCCCAGGTGGCCTCTTTGGCATTCAGAAGCCCTGGGGCAGGAAGCAGGGCTCCCAGCCACGGCCTGTGCTCCCTTCACTCTGATCCTGCGGCTGTCCCAGGAAGCTGAGGGTCCTGTTGCCCTCTGTCTCTAGAAGTAGCCTGATGGCCAAGAATGTGTGGCAGGAGGGGACAAGGCAGGCTGTCCCCCAGCCCAGACTCCAGTGACCTCTCGTTCAGGGCTCTAGCTGGGCTCCACTTTGGAAGAGGATACCCAGGGAGCTGGGATGAGGAGTCCTTCCCGCTAGTGGGAGCTTGGGTCTGCTTATCTGGAAGGAGGCGGGTGGGTCTTGCCCTTTGTTTAACTGGGGAGAGCCCTGAGGAAGGGATCAAGAGTGACACTCTCAAAGGCACCCTGGCCTCTGGTGGGCAGGGTCTACCAGTCACCATGGGCTCCAGAAATTCAGGCAGCTCACTTTCCCCTCTGGGCTTCAGTTTCTCCATGTGTTAAAATGTAAAGGATTATTTCTTTTTTTCTTTGTCTTCTTTTTTATTTTTTTGAGATGGAATCTCATTCTGTTGCCCAGGTTGGAGTGCAATGGCGCAATCTCAGCTCACTCACTGCAACTCCCCCCGCACCTCTCCCCTGGGTTCAAGTGATCCTCCTGCCTCAGCCTCCTGAGTAGCTGAGATTAAAGGTGCCCAACACCATGCCTGGCTAATTTTTTTATGTTTTTAGTAGAGATGGGGTTTCACCAGGTTGGCCAGGCTGGTCTTGAACTCCTGACCTCAGGTGATCCGCTCGTGTTGGCATCCCAAAATGCTGAAATTACAGGTGTGAGCCACCATGCCCAGCTGTAAAGGATTATTTCTATGTAATCAGTAATCAGGCTGGAAGGTGGCTCACACCAGTAATCCCAGCATTTTGGGAGACCAAGGCGGGCAGATCACCTGAGGTCAGGAGTTTAAGTCCAGCCTGGCCAACAACACAGCAAAACCCTGTCTCTACTAAAAATACAAAAATTAGCCAGGCGTGGCGTTGGGTGCCTGTAATCCCAGCTACTTGGGAGGCTGAGGCAGGAGAATTGATTGAACCCTGGAGGTGGAGGTTGCAGTGAGCTGAGATCGCTCCATTGGATTCCAGCCTAAAAAATAATAAAAAATATCAGTGGTCTTCCCGTCTTCCTCCAAATTAATCTACAAATCTGCGATAGTGACATTAGTGACAAAGTCCAGGCAAAAAAAAAAAAAAAGGCAGGGTAAATATGAAGACTCTAATAAAAGCGAATCTTTGACCTTTCTGCTGAAGACATGTATTTTCTTTTTTTTCTTTTTTTTTTTTTTTTGAGACGGAGTTTCGCTCTCGTTACCCAGGCTGGAGTGCAATGGCGTGATCTCGGCTCACCGCAACCTCCGCCTCCTGGGTTCAGGCAATTCTCCTGCCTCAGCCTCCTGAGTAGCTGGGATTACAGGCACACGCCACCATGCCCAGCTAATTTTTTGTATCTTTAGTAGAGACGGGGTTTCACCATGTTGATCAGGATGGTCTCGATCTCTTGACCTCGTGATCCACCCGCCTTGGCCTCCCAAAGTGCTGGGATTACAGGCTTGAGCCACCGCGCCCGGCCCAAGACATGTATTTTCTAATTTTTAGAACCAAATTATCCTTTCTTTTCTTTTTTTTTTTTTTGGATGGAGTCTCACTCTGTCGCCTAAGCTGGAGTGCCATGGCACAATCTCGGCTCACTGCAACCTCTGCCTCCCAGGGTCAAGCAATTCTCCTGCCTCAGCCTCCTGAGTCCTGGGACTACAGGCATGCATCACTATGGCCCTGCTGCATTTTATTTTATTTTATTTTTTGTATTTTTAGTAGAGACAAGGTTTCACCATGTTGATCAGGCTGGTCTCGAACTCCTGACCTCAAGAGATTGGCCCTCAGCCTCTCAAAGTGCTGGGATTACAGGTGTGAGCTACCATGCCCAGCCTTGGTTGTTTTCTCAGACAGTCTCACTCTGTCATCCAGGCTCGAGTGCAGTGGCGCAATCATGGCTCACTACAACCTCTGCCTCCTAGGCTCAAGTGATCCTTCCACCTCAGCTTTGTGAGTAGCTGGGACTACAGCCATGCACCACCATGTCCAGCTAATTTTTAAAAAATTTTAGTAGTGAGGAGGTCTTGCTATGTTGCCCAGGCTGGTCTTGAACTCCTGGGATCAAGTCAGCTTCCTGCCTTGGCTTCCCAAAGTGTTGAGATGACAGGCATGGGCCGCTGTGCCTGGCCAACTGTCCTTTCTTTTAAGGAACCATGGTGATTGTTGATGATAGTTGTTTGTCTTGGGTTTGGCAAAGTGAAAAGTTGACAACCTGAGGTCTAAATTTTCTGTAGCTTTTACTGGTGTTGAGAACTAGATCTGAGAACAGTCTTGACTCTTTTGGGGGTTGCGGAGTGCAGGGCCCTGTGACACTCTCCTCCCTCTGTTGCCTCCTCAGGTCTCAGGCTGCATCTCCAGGGCAGACCAATGGGGATAGCTCCTTGGAAGTGTTGGCGACTCGCTTCCAGGTAAGCTGGCGCCTTCCCCTGGGAGCCTGGGCACCCGGATCACGGTGCATGAGAGTGAGGCAGAGGCTGCTCTTCCTGACACCACCACTCTCTACAGGGCTCCGTGAGGACACATACTGAGAGTCAGTCCTCCCTAAGGTCCTCCTACTCCAGCCCAAGCTCCCTCAGCCCGAGGGCTGGCAGCCCCTTCTCCCCGCCACCCCCCAGCAGCCCCCTCGCTGGAGAGGCGGCCATCAGCCGCAGGTAAGTGCGCCCATGGGTGGGCACCCTGGTTGCCTGTGCTGCCAACTCCAGGCTGTCTCCTCAGAGTCTCCGGAGCTCTGCTCAGGGGAGCCTGGGGCACCGTCCTCCCTGGGCAGGCTGGGGGTGGCCCCGCACACACACTTTTCCAACTTTTAGTTTCCAGAGTCTGGTGTGTTCCCCAGGCCTTCCCGCTGCTGACCGCCTGTCCTACTCGAGCCGCCCCGGAAGCCAACAGGTGAGGGTCCCTAGGAGTAGACAGGCTGGAGGAACAGAAGCACTCCCAGTCCCTGTGGGTTGCTGATGCCCCAGGGCTGCAGGTGGCCAGGCCCACTTGGGCAGCCAGGGCCTCCTTCTCCTGGCGACAGGCGTGCTCCTGAGCCAGAGAGGCCATGCTTCTGGTCGTGGGCCACCTGTGCTGTGCCCAAGCCCTGCCCGGCAGTGCCCAGTGGCCCGTCCGTCTCCTGTACTGCTTCTGGCCATCCCCTCCCCTCCCCCTTCCCGCCCAGTCCCCTCCCCTCTCATCCTGCCGACTTCCTCCCTGCCCAGTGTGTTTCTTTTGGGCTGCGGCTGAAATAGTTTCACTGCTGTTGTTGGGATGATTCCCTTTCGGCTCTGGCTGCAGCTCTTGAACACATTCCTCCCCATTCCAAGCCCTGGGCCTGCCCGACTCCCACCCCCACCCCGTCTTCCTCCTCTGACTCAGCCCAGAGATGCCCCAGTGGGACGACGGGTCTGCCTCGAGATGCTCTTAGCTTGTTCCGTCTCCTCCTCCCTACCCCCCACCCTGCTACCCTAGACTCTCCTCCACCCAGGTCCCCGTGACCACTGGTGACAGCCTAACCCCCTTCCTGGGTGGTATTTCTCCTCTTCAAGGGCGGGGGATGGTAAAGGAGTTGAGGCAGCCAACAGCCCTGGGGAAGGCATGGGGGGGCAAGTCCAGCCTTTGGGGTGATGGGGACGCAGCCCAGCTGCTGAGCCCTATATTTGAGTTGATTCTGCATTCCAGAGAGCAGAGCCTTTGCGGGTGGCCAGGGAGGGCACTAGGACCTGGGGGCTCTGGAGGAGGAAGGAGCAGGATCTTTCTGGGGGAGGGGGCTTACCAAGAGGGGCTCCCTGGTGACCCACTTCATGCCCACCCAGGGGCCAGCCTGGTGCTGTGGCCATACAGATGTATTCCGTGGGTCCTCTTCATTAAGGAATTGAAAATGTAGTTATGGAGATAAGGCAAACTTGCAAAACAATTTTGGAGCAATTAAGCACTAAGCAGTGTGGTATTAATTACAAAGGCAAGAGGCGTTCTGGAAGGGGAGGGAGGAGCGGGTGGTGGGCAGGAAGGCTGTGTCAGGAGTGTTTCTGGACACTGGAGGTGGTGGCGGGTAGGGTTCAGGGAGGCCAGACGCTCGGGGAGGTGGGAAAGCGGTGGTGCAGGCAGGGCCGGGTGTGTGGGGCCTGGGGGTGTTTTATAGGGGGCCTGGGGTGTGGGGCTGGGGACGTTTTAGGGGGCCTGGGGTGTGGGGCTGGGGACGTTTTAGGGGGCCTGGGGTGTGGGGCTGGGGACGTTTTAGGGGGCCTGGGGTGTGGGGCTGGGGACGTTTTTAGGGGGCCTGGGGTGTGGGGCTGGGGATGTTTTAGGGGGACGTTTTGTTCAGAGATGAGCCAGGAGTGAGCTCATCTGAAGAGGGCTGGTCAGTGTCAGTCGTGGCTCCCTTCCTCGAAGCCTCTGGCGGGCTGTGGTCTTAGCAGGACCACGTGCTCAAGGGCAGCCTTCCTGAGCTTCACCATCGTGTTGTCCCTGGTCCAGGAAAATGAAGGCTGTGGGAGGCACAGGGGCATGGCTCCCAAACCAGAGGCAACACCTGAGAACTTGCTGGAAATGCAACTTCCCAGGCCCCAGCTTATACCCACGGAGTTGGGCACAGGGTTTGCAGGGCACAGGCCCAGGGCTGGGTGCAGGAAGCCCCACCTGGTCAGTCCCACTTCTGCCATGATGGTTTAAACCATCCCTCTGCCTCTCCTTGGGCCTCAGGTTAGACTAGACGCTCTGAGCTCCCTTCGCTGACCTTGATGACTCTGCTCATTCTTTCGGCAGCTGCTTCATGTCAGACGCTCATCTGGGCTCTGGGGAGGCATTCGTGGAAAAACAGAGTGACACCTCTGACCCTGCGGAGCTGACGTTCTAGTCTACAAATGAGGCTGTGGTCCCACAGCTGTGTCCTGAGAATCACTGTGAAGCTGGGTGCTATGGCACATGCCTGGAGTCTGGGCTACTTGGGAGACTGAGGCGCGAGGATTGCTTGAGCCCAGGAGTCCAGACCAGTTTGGACTACATAGTGAAACTCCCATCTCTTAAAAGTCACTTACACTTGAGAGTCTTAAAAGCTCTAAGAAGTCCCATGAGAAAGAAACCCACTTAATATTTCTTTTCCTTTTTTTGGAGTTTCACTCCATCGCCCAGGCTGGAGTGCAGTGGTGTGATTTTAGCTCACTGCAACCTCCAACTCCCAGGTTCAAGCGATTCTCCTGCCTCAGCCTCCTGAGTAGCTGAGATTACAGGCACGTGCTACCATGCCCAGCTAAGTTTTGTACTTTTTTTTAAGTAAAGATAGGGTTTCACTCTATTGGCCATGCTGGTCTTGAACTCCTGATCTTGTGATCCTCCCACCTCAGCCTCCCACAGTGCTGAGATTACAGGTGTGAGCCACCGCACCTAGCCTTAATTTTTCTCTGTATCCTAAACTTGTTGAATGGCAGAACTTCTCCTGGATTTCTCCCCCTGAGCCCCCTGCCCCACCCCCAGAAACATCCTTGTGTTCTGGAGAGGTGTTGCCTGCAGACAGCCTGTTGATAGGTGGCTTTTTTTAGATTTGGAGATAAAAGGTTTCTTCCGTGAAGGCAAGGGTCCCTAACCGCTAATCGCCTGGGAGGAATGGAGGGTGCAGAAAGGCGTTGCCTCCCCCAGCGGGGGAGCTGGGCTCCTTTTCTGGGCCTGGTGGTCTGGCGGGAGTGCCTGGGAGCAACGCTGTGAGCTGGAGGGTCAGGGCTGCTGTGTCCTTGTGGCCTCCTGACATGTCTAAGGCTGCAGAGCCGGAGGCACAGGACACCCTCATGGTCTCTCTGGAAACTGCAAGTTGCCCCTGCTGGTAGGCACATGCCTTGTGAGCAGAGGACAAGTGAAAAAAGCCCCTTTCCCTCTGGCTGGGAATGAGGACTTGGCTCATGAAGGGATCCTGGGCCGGCGCCCCAGGCAGGGCCTGTGGCGACCTGTCTATAGATGTGATGTGGCTGTTGAGTACCTGAGGAAACTATCTCTGGGTCCTTCAGGTGACCGCGTAGCCCCAGGCAGTTGTCCCGCAGTCCAGGTGTGGAGTCCTGGCCCTGCCTCTGATGCTCCAGGTGGTTGGACCGGCCACTTTGTCCTTACTACAGAAAGTTTTACCGAAGAACCCTGAGAGCAGAGCTGCAAGGCGAGCTGCTGGAAGAGGCCTGGTGGGGCGAGGGTCCAGGGCCGTTTTCTTTTTTGAGATGAGTCTCACTCTTTTGCCCAAGCTGGAGTGCAGTGGCGTGATCACGGCTCACTGCAACCTCCACTTCCCAGGTTCAAGTGATTCTCCTGCCTCCGCCTCCTGAGTAGCTGGGACTGGGACTACAGGCATGCACCACCATGTCCAGCTAATTTTTGTATTTTTAGTAGAGATGGGGTTTCACATGTTGGCCAGGCTGGTCTCAAACTCCTGACCTCGTGATCCACCTGCCTTGGCCTCCCAAAGTGCTGGGATTACAGGCGTGAGCCACTGTACTTGGCCAAGGGCTGTTTTCTTAAGACCCAGAAGTTTTTACTTTCACTTAAGGATTTGTGAGTTTTCAATCTGGCTGCATAATTCATCCATGACTTTTAAAATGGAGAGAAGCTGGCATCCCAGGAAACAGTGCCCCTGGCCCTGGGCACCGGCCCGCCTGGTTGTCTCCAAGACTCTCCTTCCCAGTGGCTGGTGCGGGCTCCTGGAGCTCATTGGAGTCCCATTGGGGTGGCAATGGAAAGGGGGCAGGGGAGCGGGCAGTACTGAGATGCAGGCTGGAAACTGCCCTCCAGGAACAACTGTGAGGTTGAAGGCGAGATTTCCATGTAGGGAGCAAATGTAAGAGCTCCCATGGACAGGGCATGCCTGGGGAGGGGCACTGCTGCCAGAGTGTGGCCCAGGGAGGCCTTGGCTCCCCAAAGCTCCGTGGGGCAGGCCCAGACCTCCCAGAGCAGCAGGGACAGGCTGGCCAGCCCAGGTCCCCACCTCTTGGGAGAGGAACCAACTCTCCTTGGGAAGAGTGCCTCTGCCCAGGCCGGCCCTGGCTCCCAGGGAGCCTCAACCCCCTCGATTCATCCCTTTGTTTCCATCTCCTTAGTGCAAAAGGGCAGTATGCTTCTTTACTGCTGGTTCCGTGGGATCTCTGCCAGGCTGAGTGTGCAATGTCTCTGCACACAGATAATAGCATGCATGGCCCAGGAATCCATGCCTAGCTGTCACCTGGTGCCTTCCTGCTGCCTTGTCCCCAGCAGAACCCGCATGCCTCCCTCCCCTTCTGGACCTGGCAGTCCCTATGCCCTGGCTCTGAGGGCAGGGGCAGGGGGCCCACTGGTCAGTGAGGGCCGGGGGCCCCCTGGTGTCTGGCCGGGGAACAGTCAGGCTGGGCCCTCCTGGGTGTGTTGGACCAAGGCTGTGGCCCTGACTCCTCCCCGGCTGCCTCCTCCCCACAGGCTGGCCTCGGCCGAGCTGGCGACTCAGCGGTGCTGGTGCTGCCGCCTTCCCCGGGCCCTGGCCCTCGTTCATCCAGGCCCAGGTACCAGCAGGCCCCGGAGGGTTGGGTGGGGTTTTGGAAGGCTGGGAGGGGCACTGGCTTCCCTGAGAGGAACAGGGCCCCAAGCCCAGATGGCTCTCCACCTCCCAGATTCCTCCTCCAACTCTCAGATTCCTCCCCCTCCCCCACGCTCTTCTCCTGACCCCCACCCCCTTGGTTGCCTAAGCCCCAGCCAGGGACCCTCATTCCTGGCTGCCTCCCAACCCAGTGTGAACTCGGAAGGGGGCAGCCTTCTCCTGGACGAGGACTCGGAAGTCTTCAAGATGCTGCAGGAAAATCGTGAGGGACGGGTGGCCCCCCGACAGTCCAGCTCCTTTCGGCTCCTGCAGGAAGCCCTGGAGGCTGAGGAGAGAGGTGAGGCCCTGGGGTGGGGGGCTGGGGAGAGAAAAGAGGCTCCCTTAATGAAGCAGTGTTCTTAAGCGCCTGTGAAGCACTCATCCCGGGACTAGGCTCAAAGCCCCAACCCTTCCTTTAAGAAGCTGACAGTCGGGGGGTCACCAGCATGCTCCCAGATGGTAGTGGGCAGTAGCCTAGCCAGCTGGGATGGGAAAATGCCACCTAAGTGATAAAGGCGGGGTGGGGCCTGGGGCTGGGCCTCCAGGGAGGGCTTCTTGGTGGAAGAGGGATTTGACTTAGCCTCAGAAAAAAAAAATCAAGACTTAAATAGCACGGTGGCAGGAAGCACTGTGGAAAGTGGATACTGGGAGCCAGAGGGCTTCGGGGTGCGAGAGTGAGAGAAGGGGGCCTGGTAGCATGGAGGGTGCCAGTGGAGGCCAAGCCCTTGCAGTGAGGGCCCTCGGGAACCAGGCGAGGAGTGCCCTGACCCAGGAGAGGCATTAAATACAGTGCCAGGTTAGCAAGACATACAGAGGCTTGCCAGAGTTCAGTTCTCCATGTGACAGACACTGTGCCTATCCGATGGAGCAGATGTGTACGGAGTTTGGGGACAGAAGGTGGTCCTGCCTCACACCTGCCCTTGAGCTCTGTTCACCGGTGCAGATGGGCCTGGCCGGCTCCCATGGAAGTGTGCACTGCTGCGGGAGCTCCTACAGGTGCTGGGCAACAATGCCCTTTAGAACAGCGGGGAGAAGGGGAGGGAGATGACAGGACAGGAAGGAGAGTGACCAGAGAGGGCCCCTGTGGCTGGTTCTAACGATGACGTTTAGCTCCAGGGGGCATTTGCACAGGCATAGGGGGCGGGGTGAGAAGGTTTGGAGCATGTCTTGTCTGCTTTGACCCTGAGGCCTCAGTAGGTCCCGGGAGGGCGCACAGGGAGAGGGCAGTGACTTCACCAAGGGAGCCTCAGCGTCCTTAGCTGCAGACAGGGTCAACAGCTGCCCCACAGCCCCAGGCTTCATCTTAGCGTGGCTTGAGAGCTCGATGCCATATGCATGGAAAAGCCCTTTTGAAGACGTATCAAGGCGTTGTGCTCCTGTTACTGTCTTGGGTTATTATCTATTCACACTGTCATCACTGGGTCACTAGAGAGGGAGCACCTGCCTCACCTGCCGTGTCACACACTGAGCACAGACGGCCCCAGGTGGCCTTAGATGGGCACACTAGGCCTTGTACTTGCCTCTTTTATGCCCTTGTCCAGCTTCAGCCACAGGTGTGGCAAGATCACCTTCCTCCTTACCCAGTCCCACCCTCAGTGTGACTTTAGGTCACTGACTGAGGGTGCTTTCTAAGACCACCTCCTTAAAGCGGCTTTGGGATGGTGCTGTGGTTGGTGGGTTCTCACCACGTGTCTGTCTGCCCCGCCCTCAGGTGGCACGCCAGCTTTCCTGCCCAGCTCGCTGAACCCACAGTCCTCCCTCCCCACCTCCAGGGCCCTGGCCCCCCCTCCCAAGCTCCACACCTGTGAGAAGTGCAGCACCAGCATTGCGTGAGTGTGGGTGTGGGGGAAGCCTCGGCAGAGGGGTGGGGAGGGGGACAGGGCACTGGCTGCTTTCAGGAAGGACCAGGCCCATCGGGGCTAGCACTGGGCACCCAGTCAGGGACCCTAGGGGAAGCAGTGCCCCACAGCTTTGTGGGCGTTAGTTACAGGCTTCTTAGGAGCCTGTGCTAACTGCTTCCGGCTGCATCTCCTCCCTCTCCCTCTCTTTCTTTCCCTTCCCTTCCCTTTCATTTTCTCTCTGAATAATTTCAAAGCCTCTAAAGATCTGTCCCGAGGTGCAGCACCTCCTCCTGCAAACTCCTCCTCTTTCCCTCCCTCCCACTTTGGAGCAGGCTGGATTTTCCCAAGGTGTGCTCATTTTTCTTTTTCTTTTTTTTCCTTTTTCTTTTTTTGAGATGGAGTCTCGCACTGTCACCTGGGCTGAAATGCAGTGGTGCAATCTCAGCTCACTGCAACCTCTGCCTCTCAGGTTCAAGGGATTCTCGTGTCTCAGCCTCCCGAGTAGCTGGGACTACAGGTGCACACCACCACGCCCAGCTAATTTTCTGTATTTTGAGTAGAGACAAGACCATGTTTGCCAGGACGGTCTCGAATTCCCGACCTCACATGATCTGCCTGCCTTGGCCTCCCAAAGTGTTGGGATTACAGGCTTGAGCCACCACACCCAGCCGAGGTGGGTTTATTTTTTTCAGTGAGTGGCATTCATAACACAACTGCATTCTCTGGAAGGTGGCTGACCCCTCCCCCAGGTAAATTTCTGAAGTGTGCAGAGTGGAGACGCAGGTGATGGACTTTAGGCAAATCCCTTAACCTCTGTGGGCTTCAGTGTTTTCATCTACAGAGTGGGAGAATATCCACTTGCCCTGCTGGGTAGAGATAAAAAATGCATGTTTAAAAAGCATGTGTTTCCACCTTTCATTGGGTCCCTTGGAGGATTTGTTAAATGCTGATGGCTGGGCCACATCCCAGAGCCTTCAGTCCAGGAGGCCAGCAGGCCTGAGAATGAGCATTTCTCACATGTACCTCAGTGAGGCTGATGCTGCTGGCTGTGAGACCCGGGACCACACTGAGAATCACTGCTCTGTTCAAAATCCAGGCAATGTGGGGTACGCTCCTCAGTCTTTTTGTGGGAGGAATGACTTTTTTTTTTAATTTTTGTTTCTTTTTTAATCGGTTTGCTCTGTTGCTCAGGCTGGAGTGCAGTAGCGATGTCACAGCTCACTACAGCCCCGAAGTCCTGGGCTCCAGTGATCCTCCCATCTCAGCCTCCTGAGTATCAGTATCTGGGACTACAAGCGGGTGCCACCACAGCTGGCTAGTTTTTACATTTTTTGTAGAGACAGGATCTTGCTATGTTGCCCATCTGGTTTGTTGCCCAGTCTGGTTTCAAACTCCTGGACTTAATAGATCTATCCACCTTGGCCTCCCAAAGTGCTGGGATTATAGGCATGAGTTACTGTGTCTGGCCGCCCTTTTTTTTTTTTTTTAATTAGAGATCCCAGCGGTGGCAGCGGTGGTGGGGATGTGTGTGTTACGGGGTTTGTCAAAGTGAGATTCCTGCATGCCATTTCAAGAGTCAAGTGTCAGGCCTGGTGTGGTGGCTCATGCCTGTAATCCCAGTACTTTGGGAGGCCGAGGCAGGTGGATCACCTGAGGTCAAGAGATCGAGACCATCCTGGCTAACATGGTGAAACCCCATCTTTACTAAAAGTACAAAATGTAGCTAGGCATGGTGGCACAACCGTGTAATCCCAGCTACCTGCAAGGCTGAGGCAGGAGAATCGCTTCAACCCAGGAGGCGAAGGTTGCAGTAAGCTGAGATCACACATTTGCACTCCAGCCTGGGCAACAAGGATGAAACCCCATTAAAAAAAATAAAATAAAGTCTCTAAGAAGGCTTTGGGTTCTTCCCAGGTCATGATGCTAGGGTGGGGACCATGCCCCCTGGGAAATGGTGGTCTTCTTCCTAGTGCTGCAGCTCTGAGCTAAAGCCTCTCCCTCCCCTGCAGGAACCAGGCTGTGCGCATCCAGGAGGGCCGGTACCGCCACCCCGGCTGCTACACCTGCGCTGACTGTGGGCTGAACCTGAAGATGCGTGGGCACTTCTGGGTGGGCGATGAGCTGTACTGTGAGAAGCACGCCCGCCAGCGCTACTCCGTACCCACCCCCCTCAGCTCTCGGGCCTGAGCCCACCATGCCCTCAGCCTGCTGCACTGCTGGGCCAGGGTCGTGCCCATACAAGTTGGCATGGCAGGGGCAATTGTGGGCATCTGCTCTTACGTGAGCTGAGTTTGCGGACCTGAGGCCCCTTTGTCTTCACTGGGTGGGCCAAGGTCTAGGACCTGTCTTGGGCTGCGGGAGCCTCGCCCTTACCCTGCCAGGACCCTATCCCCTCCAGGACTGGCACTGTGCTAGTCTGAGGTGGCTGCTGCCTTTGATCAACCTTTGTATGCCAGGGTCTAAGCAGGGTGGAACACAGAGGTGGGAGGGAGAGAGGTAGGCCAGGGGCTGATGGTGTCACTGTGTAAAGTTTTTGACAGATGAGCTCTATAAATGTATGATTATGGACAAAATAAAGTGGACGTCCCTTCCTTCTCTTTGCCACCACCAGCCCTGGGCATGAGTTGCTCCCACCACCAGGTGGAGGGTTTTACTTAGGAAACATGCATTTCCTCTTATTTTCCCTCCCTCAAATCCCACCCCTGCCAGTTGCCTGCACCTGACATTTCCCATGGAAGGGCCTTGCCTCTTTTGGGTTGGAGTTGTGTTTTTCCTTAACCCTTTTGTAAAGATGCCTGTTTTACGGGAGGACCCTCGTGCTATGGCGGGAATGAGATGGTCACTGGGAGCTTTGGAGGGGATAGTGGAAGGCCAGGAGATCCACCCAGCCAAGCCGATGAGGCAACCTCTGGCCAACCAAGGGCTGGGCCCCTGGGGCCAGGCTGATCTACTGAAACCTTCTGCTTCTGCAAGTTTTTCTTTTTCTTTTCTTTTCTTTTCTTTCTTTCTTTCTTTCTTTTTTTTTTTTAAGAGGGAGTCTCTCTCTGTTGCCCAGGCTGGAGTGCACTGGTGCAATCTCAGCTCACTGCAATTTCCACCTTCCTGAGTTCAAGTGATTCTCCTGCCTGAGCCTCCTGAGTAGCTGGGACTATAGGTGCATGCCACCATGGCCAGCTAATTTTTGTATTTTTGTAATTTGGATTACAGGGTTTCATTATGTTGGCCAGACTTGTCTCAAACTCCTGATCTTGTGATCCACCCACCTGCCTTAGCCTCCCAAAGTGTTGGGATTACAGGCGTGAGCTACATTGCCTGGTGAAACCTTCCACTTCTTTCCTGGGAGACTCTGCTGGCTTAATCGGTGATTGATTTTGGGGGAAAAAGGCAGGCTGGGCAGGGTGGCTCAGGCCTGTAGCCCCAGGTACTCAGGAGGCTGAGGCTGCCTTAAGGTATGATTGTGCCACTGCATTCCAGCCAGGGAGGGAGAGAGACCTGTCTCTTAGAAAAACAAAAACAACACGATGCATGTGGCCAGTGCCAGGTGAGCTGCCTGGGGCGCACTTGAGTTGAGGCAGGGGACAGTGGTCTCTCACTAGCCTAGGATTTGGGCCTGATTCCCCCACTACCCCTAGTGGTAGTCCCAGAGGATGCTGTGGACCCATCCGCATCCCCATCAGCTTAGCCTGGCCGCAGCCCCAGCTCTCTTTTCAGAGATCAAAGCTGGGCTTCCCAGGGTGCCTGGTTGGTCCCTGCTGGCAGCTTTGTGCTCTCTGACTCTTTATGGAAGGAATCTTGGCGCAGACGTTTGTGTTGCCTCTTCAGGCACCTGTTGATATAATTTACACCTTGATATCATTGTCCAATCTTTTGCCTGGATGCCTGCCTGAGACGGGTCTTTATTTTTATGGAAAAGATCAAGGCTGTCTGGCTCAGGAACCTGTGGGCCCCCTGGCGCGGGTCAGAAACGGGGTAGCCTCTTTGGCGCCACCTAGTGTCCGGTGCAGCCCATGACCGGGCCGTAAAAAGAAGATCCCATTCACCGGGAAACACTGGGCTTTTGGGCACAGCGGGAATACAGGGTATGAATGAATAAGAGGATGTGTCAGTGAGCGCTAAGGCCTACCTTGGAATGCGCAGAGGAGCATCCGGCGAGTTCAAAGTAGTGGCTATGATGCAAAAGGAGGGCTGGGTCTTGGACAGGTGGAGAAGAGGAATGCTGAGTGATGGGGTGGCTGCCTGGGGACACTTGGCTCAGAGCGGTGGCTGATGGGGACACAGATAAGATCAGAAGGGAGCTGTCAATGCCAGAAGTAGTTTGAACTTCACCTTGAGGCTCTGGGGACACTTTGTTTTGAGACAGGGTCTTGCTCTATTGGCCAGGCTGGAGTGCAGTGGTGCAATCTTAGCTCACTGCAGCTTCTACCTTCTGCGCTCAAGAGATCCTCCCACAGCCTCCCAAGTAGCTGGGACTGTAGGTGAGCACCACCACACCTAGCCAATTTTTAAGTTGTTTCTTTGTTTGTTTTCTGAGAGAGTCTCACTCTGTTGCTCAGGCTGGAGTGCATTAGTGGGATCTCGGCTCCCTGCAACCTCCACCTCCTGGGCTTAAGCAATTCTCCTGCCTTGGCTTCCCGAGTAGCTGGGAGTACAGGTGCCTACCACCACACCTGGCTAATTTTTGTATTTTCAGTAGAGATGGGATTTCACCATATTGGCCAGGCTGGTCTCCTGACCTTGTGATCCACCTGCCTCGGCCTCCCATAGTGCTGGGATTACAGGTGTGAGCCACCACACCTGGCCCAATTTTTAGGTCTTTTTTTTTTCTTTTTCTTTTTTTTTTTTCTTTTAGAGACAAGGTCTCGCTATGTTGCCCAGGCTGGTCTCAAACGATCCTCCCACCTTGGCCTTCCAAAGTGTTGGGATTACAGGCATGAGCCACCTCACTCGGCCTTTGGGAACACTTGGAAGTTTTAAGCAGAGAAGTGATAGGTTCCCTGTCACTTGGAGACATGTTGGAAAAGATGGTTTGGTGTGGACTGATTCCCACCTGTATGTAGCACGCCTTGCTGGGCCCAAAGTGTCAGAGGAGTGGAGGAGGAGAAGCGGGGAGAGGGCACATGTGAAATGGCGAGTATTCCAGTGAGCTGTGAGATGCCTTCTGAAGGCTTTGCTAGGTTCCAACTCAAATCCCCCTCTGGCCCTTGCTGTTTGGTGTGGTGGCTGGTTCTCCTCCCAGGGGTCCTGAGGATTTCAGCACCAGGTTCTCTGCAGCTGCACAATCAGCCCAGGCTCCGGAGGGAACTCCCCTGGAAGAACGGAGTTAGGAGTTGGTCAGCAGAGGAGGCTGGGGCAGGCAGTCTTTGGTGTTTTAGCTCTGACCTCACCCCCACCCCAAGCCAGCTAGCTGCATGCTCCCACTCCCTCTTCTGTCTTCCTGGATGTCCCATGCAGTGCCCTCTTCCCTCCCTGCATTGAGAATAACTGCAGAAGTGACAGATTTGAGTTAGAAGTGGCCCAAAGGAGCATCTGATACAACCCCCTTTGGTGAGAGAAGGGAAAGTGACTTTTCCGAAGCTGCACAGCTAGGCAGTCATAATGGCAAAGCTTTGGGAGCAGTTCTGGTGTGCTAGGGATTTTTTCCGAGGCTTCACTCACTTAATTCTCACAACCCCGAGATAGGTACTGCTATCCTCTCTGCAGATGAGGAAATGGGGGACTGAGAGGTTCAGTAACTGGTCCAAGGACTCCTAGCTAGTTAGAAATGGTTCTACAGCCTGCCTCCTGGGTTCTGGCTTGTGGGGGCAGAGTTTATCCCTCTGTCATCAGAGGCAGCCTTCCAGGCACAGCTCTGGCCACTTCTGGTCACAACTGGAGGTCACCTGAGAGTCCTTCCCAGCCCTCTCTAGGCTCTTAGCTTTGTGCTTCCTCCCACAGGGACTAGCTCCAGCTGAGCTTGCAGGAAACCTGCTTCCTGAAGCCAGGACTTCCCCACGGGAAGTGCAGGGGCCGCTGGGCACTGCTGGCCTCTGCCTGAGGGCTGACTCTGCTGGAGCCACTGTCTGTCTCAGGAACTCATGGTGGTGGCTTCCCTTGTCAGGAGCCTGTGGAGGGACTGGCTGTGCTGCCCCTCTCATTCCTTCAAGCACAGAGGGCCCTGACTTGGGGCTGTGGCTGCCACCCCACTATCAGTGTTGGGTCAGATCCATCAGATACTCCCCCCCTCCCCCAGCCCCCATCCCTGCCCACAGCCAGGGCTCGGGCTGCTCTGAGCTGGTCCCAGCCAGGACACATCTGCATGTGGGAGTGGGAGGATGGGGGGGGTGCGCCATGGCCTGCAGGGGAGTGTGTGTTGGGGTGTGTGTGTGTTTATGTGTAAGTTCTTTTGAGTCACACACAAAGCGTTGTGCTGAGACATTGCATTCCTGCTGGCTGGGCTTCCTGTTTCCAGATGCATTCCTGCCCCAGAGTCACCACGGAGACTGTTTGGAATCCTGCCCCACATTCTCCAAATTCAGGGCGCCATCTGGCAAAGGCTCCCTCCCCACCCTTTTACTTTGGAGGGAGTCTGGGCTTCCTCCTACCCAGGGAGGGCTGGCAGGGCTCTGGCATGACCAGGGGTGTGATGCCACACATCTCGCTGGCCTTGCATGAGGCAGTTCCTGGAGGCCCAGCACTCTGGTTCCCTCTGCCTGTGAGGAAGCAGAGTGGGGACTGTCTAGGAGGACAGGGCTGGGAGGGGGCAGCCCAGAGGACCCATGGCTAGCATAGAAGGGCCTGGGCTAGAGCAGGACGGTGCTGAGACATGGCCAGCAATTCCTGCACTTGGCTCTTATTCCGCCCACTTGTGCAGAGCTTGGCTGTGGGCCTCAGATTCCCCGTTTTATAAAATTTTAAAATCTGATAGTTTGTGGCTCTCGCATGAAGGCTCCCACAGTGGGTGTTTGGGGACCGGTTCTAGAAAAGAGCAAAGGGAAGGGGGTGCACAGACTGCTTTATGCCTCCCAGTTAACAGCCACTTCCTTCCAGTGGCTCTGGCTCCAGCCTCCCCCTTCTCCTAGAGGCCCAGGTGCAAGTCTGCACGTCCGCCTGCTCCCTTATCTGCCTCAGAGGATTTGGGTCCTGCTGGGATTTTTCCAGCTCTGATCTGCCTCAGGGAATTTGGGTCCTGCTGGGATTTTTCCAGCTCTGATCTGCCTCAGGGAATTTGGGTCCTGCTGGGATTTTTCCAGCCCTGGCCCCTCCCTCTGGCGGAGGCCCTTTCCTTAAGAGGCCGCCGGCCCGAGTCTGGTCACCAGCTCTCTCTCATCTTCAGTAGCTGCTTGGGCTCCTTTCAGGAAAGGGAGTGAGTGGTGCAATTCCACGGGCCAAAGCGGAGAGGGGAGAGGTGGGAACTGGGGGACATTTACACATTGGCCCAGTCTCCAGGCAGCTCCCGCTGGCTCGCGTCTTTCCAGACCTTGAGACCTATCCAGTCGCCAGCTTTAGGGAACCCGGGACGAGAAAGAGGCACGGAACCGGGAGGGGGTTCAGATCTTTCCGAGGACACTCGCGCGTCCTGCAGTTGTAAAGGATTTCCCAGTGGGCAGGAATCGTTTCCCCTCCCATCGCCCAGGTTTCCGAGCGCCCAAAGGACCGGCCCCAAGCCACAAGGTTGGGGAGCGCCAGGTGCCCGCGTCCTGTTCAGTGCTCTTCCCACGGCCATTTCCCACGTGGGGCTCCATTTCCTTCCGGGCTCTTGTCCCGTCCTCCGGCCAGCCCTGCCGGCTACAAGTCCACGGCAGGAAGACAGACCGTGCGTGGGAACCCGGGGGGCCGGCTCCTCGCAGAACAGCGGATCTGGACCCTTATTTTGGCCTCAGCCAGAGTTGGGGGCGCTGCCCAGTCCGTGCCTTCGGGGTGCTGGTCGACTCTGCCTGTGCTTGGAGACCAGGCCGCGCCTGCACTCTCTACCCGACGCCCCTCACATCCATCGCCTCGCCCCTCCTCTTCCTCTCCTCTTCCTCTCCTCCCTCGCCTCGCCCCGCCCTTCCCCCGTGTCGCCCACCCCTGTCTCTCCTCCCCCCTCCCCTTTCTCTCCTCGCTCCTCCCCTCTGTCGCCTCGCTCCTTCCCTCTCTCCTCGCCCCTCCCCCTCTCCCCTCGCCCCTCCCTTCCCTTGTCTCGCCCCTCCTCTCCCTTCCTCTCACCTCCCCCTAGGCCCCGCCCCCCTCCGCTCCGCCCTCCGCCCCCCAGCCCGCTGGGAGTATCGGGGGGCCGCGCCCAGCTGGGTCTGGACGCGCGGGCGCTGAGGTTCTTGAGGGCGGCGGGGCCTCGGGCCGGGATCCTCGGGCGGCTGCAGCGGCCGGGGCCGGGAGCTGGCCATGCTGGGCCGGCGGCGCGCCTTCGCCGTGGACGGCCGGGGTGAGTCGCCCACCCCCAGGCTGGCCGGGACCCCCCTGCCCCGGAGCCGCCTCCCGCCAGCAAGCCGGGCAGCCCCTCTCAGCTCCTCGCCCAGCGCGGCGCACCCTGCGGGCAGTTCCTGCCCGGCTGCGCCTCGCTCGCCGCCTCCCTCTGGAGGGGCGGTCTTCAGGGGACGCCTCGCAGGCTGGAGCCCCCCAGGGCTCTGGCGTTAAACCACCACCGCCTCCGCCCCACTTCCTTAGGCTCCTCTTCCCTCGCCTTCCCGCTCCGTCTGAGGATGTGGGAATCCGCCCGCGCCCCAGCCGGCAGTTCCGCAGAGCCCCCTCCGTGGCTGCGGACCCCTCTCCCACCCAGTGACCTCCTGGTCCACTTGCTTGCCCAGAGGTGCCCGGGTGGGCATCCGGCTCCTGCGTGCCCCGCAGCTCTTCCCCCCAAGCCGGTCTCCCCAAGCCTTCATTCCGCCGGGACGCCCCGTCGCCAGAGGGCCTGCGGAGGTGACAAAATCCACTGTTTCTCACTTATAACAAAAGTCCAAATCGGTTCTAGCTGTGATTTTTATCCTCCTCCCCGTGAGCTGCAGGAGCGGTTTCATCTGGCATCCTGAGGAGGCCCCCAGAGAGCAGACTGGGTCCCAGGCTTTCCTCTTTGTACCCCCTACCTTTCCCTGAAGCTGGGCACAGTCCTACTCCCGCTTGGGGAGCAGTGGAAGAGCCTGTGGCTCCCCACTTCTGACTTGGAGATCCCAGGCGGATCCTAGCTAGGTGGGGAGCACAAACCAGGCCGTCTAAGGGATTGATGGACGTGGCCTTTGCCTGCCACACAGCCCAGAGCACGGGTTCCCTGTCGCTAACAACTATTGTGAAGGGAATCCCATCCACACACCTCTCAAACAGCCGCGGCCATGTCGGGGCGGCCGTGGCTGTCCAGTGGCCGCCCTTCTTCACTGGTCTAGGACACTCCTTCCTGGGGCAGTCCTGCCAGCCGCCAGGAATGCTGGGGGTGTTGGGGGTGGCCTGCCCGGCCTGACACTGACTCTCCCTGCAGATGGGGCTGGTGAGGGCCTGGCACGGGGCTGCATAGTGCCTGGAGTCACCAGCACCTACAGACGGATCCCAGACGCTGCCCACGGGTGTTCATCCTGGGAGAGAGGTGACAAGCTCAGAGGTGTCGGCAGGGAGGCACAGTTTCTCAAACTGGCCTCCCGGGACTCAGGAGTGGAGATGGCAGTTGGGGACAGCCCCCTAGCCGCCTTACCAGGCCTTTCTCAGGACTCCCTGGACTTTGAATCCTCTGGGAGTCCTGAGCCCCTGGCCCAGGTAGGTGGGCTCCTGGCCAGCCAGAAGCTGGAGCAGGTGCTGGAGCGGTCCCACCGGCTCCCAGCAGCTCCCGCCGGCTTATCAGGACACCGCCCCCTGCAGCCGCCAAGCAAGCCAGAGCTCGAAGAGCCCCTTTTTGGAGCAGGGGAACAGGAGTCCACGGAGGCAGACACGGACCTAGAGTCAGGCCTAGAAGAAGAGGCGGTGAGTACCGATTCTCAGGCTGGGTTTAAGAGCGGGGTAGACAGCCTAGCTCCTCTGGTTCTCCCTGGAGCTCTCTCGGGGTGGGGCACTCCCTGCCCCTAATTGATGGGTTGTGTCATAGCTTCCGGCTGCACCCCACTTCCAGTTGTGTACAGCCACCCCCACAGAGGAGCTGGGCGGCTACAAGCCCTGCCTGGCGTGCCCCCCTGGGCAGTGGGGAAGCTGGCTGCATGTGTTCCTCGTTGGGGCCCACTCTGCTCCCATCTGCTGGATGAGCCCAGCCTCGCTGCTTGAGGCAGGACAGGAGCCAGGCTGAAATCCCCCCTATCTCATGATGCCCCACAGGTGGGGGCCCTGGGGCCTGGAGCCTGGGCCTGCCTCCCCGGGCAGGGTCTTCGCTATCTTGAACACCTGTGCCTGGTGCTGGAGCAGATGGCAAGGCTCCAGCAGCTCTATCTGCAGCTTCGGATCCAGAGGCCCCCAGGGGTGAGTAAGATGTGAGTGGGGACAGGCCAGTGAGTGGGGGCGGGGGCAGAGGACAGATGGGACCCCGGGAACCGTGGCTGCCCTCAGGGAACCTGTTCTGAGGTGATCATGTCCTCAGAACAGCCTCAGCTCTCTAGCCAGACCCTGATCACCTGTCTCTTCTGTGCACAGGATCCCGACAGGGAGGAGTTGGCCCGAGCCCCTTTACTGTTCCCGTTATACACCCAAGGCAATGGGGGGCAGGGGCCATGGGAGCTGCTAAGCCAGAAAGAGCAGACAGGTGAGGGGCCACCATGTCTCCCTTTGTCCTGCCTGCCTGGGGTCCCACCAGCAGGTCCTCTGAGCTGAAGCTTGATGGGGTGTCTTCTGGCCCTCGCCCTGGGTAACTTGACTCTCTTTCTGAAGGGACAAAGTCTGCTTCACCCCCAAAGGTGGAGGTGCCCAGTGCCAACCCTCCCAGGCTGCCAGAAGCCCCAGTGGAGCCAATGTACCACTTGCCATCTTCCCAGGGATACAAGGTAGGGGACGGGTGTATGTGGGCAGGTGGTGGGGTGGTGGGGGAGGGATGGTGGGGATGCATGGGCACCCTGGGGGCGAGCAACTCTGGCGAAATGACAGGATTGATTCCTGTTTGGAGCAAGCGACTCATCCTAGCTGTGGTGACAGCTGTCTCTGGGAGTTTGGTCAGGGGTCTGAGTGTGGGAGGGGCTCTTGGTGATCCCTCGTCCTCTGCTCAGCGGGATTTCTCCCACTGGGACAAGGTCAAGGTCCTGCTCAACCGGATCTGCAGGAGAAGCCACCACCACCCTGAGCCCCCTGCCTCTCCTGATGGCTCTGGCCCCAGGTGAGCCCGGTGCCTAGCCAGGTTAGGGCAGGGAGAGAAGATTGATGAGCCAGAATGCTGAGATTGTCATGCCAGTTGCCATTATTGCCCCTGAGAAACTGGAGAGGCAGTCTGGAAGGGGGTGCTGGAAGAAACAGAAAGTAGGTAAAACACCATTTAAAGATAAGGAGGCTGGGTTCTGGGTGGGGTGGGGGGTAGTTCTTCCAAAGCTACACGGTGAGTCAGTGACAGTCAGGACCAGAATGTGGGAAACCTGTCTACCCTAGCTCAGCAAGCCCTCACCCCTCATTGCTGACATTTAGGTCACCTCCCAGGTTTTTGGGGAGAGCAAGGTGGAGTACAAAGGATTTCACAGCGGGAGAAGGCCATCATGCCAAAGGGCTCGTATACTGAAGAGTTCTCCAGGGGGAAGAAGTACCAAGTCATTTAACAGCCCCAGGCCACACCCCCATTGCCTGTCAGTTGTTACATAAATCATGTTCTCTCAACTCTGGGGCCATTGTTTTATTTCCTCCTTCTGGGCTAATGTCTTCTTTTCATTTCCACAGGATTGAGTCCAGGGACCTCCCTGAAAGGCCTCAGTGCCACCCCCACCGGAAGACCTTTATGCCGTCATTAGTGGTTAAGAAGCAAAGAGCAAAAAACCTTTCTGTATGCTGAGACCTCTCGGTGCACCTGGTGACCCTGGGTGGAGGGGACTTGATGCGAAGTCTTCCTCCCCCTTTGCCCTGTTGCTGCTTCTCTGCACTGCCAGGAAAAGCTGCTGATGCCTGCCCTTCTCTCTGAGTCGAGGGCTGAATCTTTGTCCTCTAAGCAGTCTAGTCAGGAGCCCCGGTTTCTTGTGAGGCTCCCAAGATGCAGCAGCTGCAGGGCTCCTCCTCCTCACCAGAAATCCCTGGGCTTCCACAATGTGAACTCACTCATGATCAGGTGTCTGTGGAGTGTTTTTGGCACAGTGACCTGTCTGGGCCCAGCATATTGCAGATGTGTATTTATGCACAATGGTATGCATATCTGTGTGACTGTCAGTGTTGTAAGCTGGCTGGATCCAACCATCTCTTCTGATACAATACATTCAAAGGGTTGATAATATGGGCAAGGTCACTGCAGAAGGATGGAAATGACCTTTATTCCCCAGTGGGCAGTTACTGAGCTTTCCTCCTCCGAGCCAGGCAGCCCTGGGACAGAGAACAGTGTGGCCTTGGCTACCTCTGCATGGAGTTGCCCAAGACTCCTGAAGACTGCACCAGGAATGAGGAAGATCAGGAACAACATGGGAACAGAAGAATAACTTTCAAAACCAATGCTCAGCTTTTCTGCTCCGTACTAGCGTTTACTGGTCCTAACTCAAACCAGGTGACTGTACTAGTTCTTAGACCCTAAGTCAACCTTTCTGAGCCACAGCTTCCAGCTGGGAATAATGACGCCTGCCCTACCTACCTCACAGACTTCTTATGAGGATAAAGTGAGATTAAACTGCCTCAAAGTACTTTGTGAACGTTAAGTGAATCGGAAAGGGCTGGAGGGATGATGAGGAGGTTGGAGGATAAGGGGAGCCTGGGATTGCTAATGGGGACTAAAATGGCCAGTCTCCTGGCAAGATTTTGAGCAGGTAATTTCATTGAGGTCTCGTAGGTTTCATCTTTGATAATTAGGTCACTGATTCCTTACTGCTTACCCACCAGGGTTGGAGTGGAGTGCGATCAATGGAACAGCAGTCTAGGCATGCAGGTCACTGGCTTGAGTCAGACACAGGAATGTCTTTTAGAAATGGCCACTGATAGGGATCCTTCTCCTAGAGTCAGGAGGGGCTGGTTCTCATGCCAGTTCCAGTCTCGACTGCCAGAGGGAGGCGGGGGAGGTAGGCAGTCGGAGGTCCTTTGTGTCTGAGGGTCCCGGCTCCCGCCGCTTTTAAGCCCGGAACCAATGATCCGAGGCCGTCTTTTCTGGTGGGAATTCTTTAGCGAGGACACTACCGACGCGCGACTTCCTGACGCGCATCTGATCCGGGAAGGCGCACTTCCGCTCCGCAGCGGCCGCGGGCTGGCAGGCCGGCGTGGGGGAAGGGGAGAGGTCGGTGGAGAAGAGGGAGGGACCATATCCGGGAGAGTGGCAGCTTCCGACCAGTGGTCGCGCTTCCGGAGAGGAGCTTCCGGTGGCGGCGGCAGCAGCGGCTGTGGTGGTTCCGGGTGTCTTTGTCCCCCCGGTGTCGCGGCCCTGGCCCGCAGGTGGGTTGGGGGACCCCCCCGCCGCCCTTCTGCCCCTTTGCCCCTCCGCCCCTCCGCTGGCCGAGGGGCTGCGAGGGCTGGGTGGCGAAGATGCGTTGGGCGCGGAAGGGGCCGAGCCCCTCTTCGGACTGCAAGTCCCGTCTCCCTGGCAACGGCCTCGGCCTCGGGGGCGGGCGGGAGGAGGAGAAACCGCGCGCCTCCATCCTCCCCCGGTGGCCTCGCCGCGGCCCTGCCGGGAGACCTGGCGCTGGCGGCTGCCGAGGCCGGAGCGGAGGGCCTGGGAGTGTGGGAGCAGGAGGGTGGCGCGCAGCCGGTTTCGCCTTCGGTCGGCCAGGGAGCTGCCTTCCCACCAGCCGGTCGGGGAAACAACGGGTCGGGCTTCCGGGGAGCGGGCCCTCACCATCTCCTCGCCGGCACCGGCCTCCTCCATTTTTCGGGCCCTGCGTGGAGGGTTTTGGCGGACGTTTTTGAATGAGAGAATGTCATCGGGGCTCTCTCCAGCCCCTCACCCCGCCACCTACTCTGGGGGTGGCGTGGCATAGTGACAGGAGCGCTAAGTTGTTGGGAGACCTGGGTGTGAGTACCAGTTTTATCACTACCTGGTTATGTAGCCCTGGGAAAGTCTCTTGTTCTCTCTGAGCATCCGTTTCCTCTTCTGTAAAACAGCATGACAATATCACCCACCACTAAGTTATTGTGAGGGCTAACTGGAACAATGTAATTTCTTGTTTGGTTTCTTGCTTCTCTGTATTCTCTATATCCATTACCTTCATTCATTCTCATTACCCACCTCCCTGCTTTCGTTAATATCCTTACTTCAGATTCCCCACCTTTTTAGGGGTAGATGGAAATTTCCCGTATGAACTGTTAACTTCTCTTTTTTTGGATCTAAGGCTTTTCCCCGCGACTCTGAAAGAGGACAGCGTTCCCAATGTCCCAGTTTAAGCGTCAGCGGATCAACCCGCTTCCAGGGGGACGAAACTTCTCAGGTGATCACTTTCCTCCCTACCTAGCCTCATACTGGGAAGTATGTGCTCTGAAGTTAGCTTGGGATTTCACTGGTGGAGAGCAATTTGCTGCTGATGTATTGGATGCCAGTGAAGCCCTGTGGAGGAGCTGGCTGGAGCTCTAGCTTTCGGATTTACCACACCCTTTGGTTGACTCTAGTGCTGAAGGTGGTAGGTGAGGTTCCTGAAGATTGCCTCTCTTTCCCCGTAGGCACAGCTTCAACATCTCTTCTGGGACCTCCTCCTGGTTTGCTCACTCCTCCTGTGGCCACAGAACTGTCCCAGAATGCCAGGCACCTTCAGGTAGGTTGGGCATCCCTCGTAGTGAATTTCAAGCCTTTTGGACTGAATGCGTGGAGGCCTGGTGCTCTTCATCTCTTACATGATAGTGTTTCTCATTCCTGACCCTTGTCCTGGAAGTGGGCTAGTGCGGGGTTGGTAAGATAGCCTTCAGCCTGGGGTATCTTCATTTTTGGTGCCAGGGAAATCTTTAGCAAACCTCTTGGAATTAAAGAACTGGAAATCCCAGAAGCAGCTTGTGGGTCAAGAACCAGCTCAAATCTATTCCAGCCCCTAATGATGGAGTATGCTGAGCCAGGGCGTGGATGGAGATGAGACCTTCATGACACAGTTTGATTTTGTCCAGCTTCCTCCCTTTTACTTTTCCACTGCCATCTTCTCTTACAGGGTGGGGAGAAACAGCGGGTCTTCACTGGTATCGTTACCAGCTTGCATGACTACTTTGGGGTTGTGGATGAAGAGGTCTTCTTTCAGCTAAGGTAGGCTTGAGGCTGGTCCCCTACTGGAAATGCTTATTGGGTTCAGTTCTGTTACCTTGCTGGTATTGCCCCTGCCCCACTCAAAGCCATTGCTTTGCTGTTTTTATGCAAGGTGTGGGAAATCTTGATGGGAAAGGCCTCATAGGGACAGTTAGGGTGGCTTGGCCGGGGTCCTTTTCCTGACCGGGCCTCCTGGCTTGTGTGCTGGCAGTGTGGTGAAGGGCCGGCTACCCCAGCTGGGTGAGAAGGTGCTGGTGAAGGCTGCATACAACCCAGGCCAGGCAGTGCCCTGGAATGCTGTCAAGGTGCAAACGCTCTCCAACCAGGTATTCATCTCTCCTTAGCACGTATGTTGGAAAGGGGAGGGATGGAAGCCCCTGTGCCCCGACAGCGGGGCAAAACCCTGACTTGTGTCAAGGGGTTAGGACTGCATCTTTCCATGGTAGTGAGTGCCTCAACCATGGGGTCTCCTGAATTTCCTGGCTCCTGTTCTGCAGCCCCTACTGAAGTCCCCGGCACCTCCCCTTCTGCATGTAGCAGCCCTGGGCCAGAAGCAAGGGATTCTGGGAGCTCAGCCTCAGTTGATCTTCCAGCCTCACCGGATTCCCCCACTCTTTCCTCAGAAGCGTGAGTACAAGTGGCACTGTTGTTGGGTGTGGCTTTATGGGGTACCCTGAATCAGTGGACTTGTCACTTTCAGGTTGCTCTCAGTAGAGAGAGGTGGGTACTTCTGTGTACTGGAAGAAAGGTGGGCGATCTGGACAAGTTTTTAGGGTTTTCGAGTCACCGGCCATTTCCTTTCTACAGCTCTGAGTCTCTTCCAAACATCCCACACACTTCACCTGAGCCACCTGAACAGATTTCCTGCCCGGGGCCCTCATGGACGGTTGGATCAGGGCCGAAGGTAAGAGGATGATGTCCCTTTTTTTGTCCACTTTTTGACACTAATGTTCTCTTTATTTTTTTTGCGTTGGCCAGGAGGTGAACCCAGGTCAACTGTTTGGAAGGTGGCTATGCTTAACCACTAACACTCTTTGTCTGCAGCTAGATGTCAGTCCCTTTTCTCTGAAGTATGTAGAACATTAAAATGCATATACAAATGTTGGAACTTTATACAGTGGTTTAGTAAGCAGGGAGTTGATATAGTTCATCTTTCAAAATGTCAGGTTGAGATACTTCTTAAATATGCTTCTCTCCTTTCTGGTCCCTAAGTTGAGATGCCAAGAATGGAAACTCTTTAGTCGTAACATGTCAAAAGTAACACTGCAGTGTCTGTTTTAGTTGTCTGTTTAAAATGTTTCTTTACAGACACATTCTTAGGTATGCTGTTAGAAGGTGTATATTGCACTGTTTGGGAGTTTGGGCCTCCATGCCTTGGACACTCACTCAGTTAGCTTTCTCACCCATGTGAGGAGCAGGCATGGCTGATTTGGTCCTTTAGGGTATCCTGGGTGATCCTGTCTCATCTGTAGCATTGGGGACCACCAGGAACATACTGTCCCGTCCCCTCTCCAGTTCACATGTTCCTTCCTCAGTTTCACTCTGAGAGTGTTTTGCTTGCATCTCTAAAAGTTAAGCTCTAGACTGATTTACGACCTATTCTAGTTCATTTTAAACTTACTATAATGGAGAATGTCGGTACATGCAAGGTGAACAGAAAGGTATGATGAACCTTATATACCCATTACCCAGCTGCTTCAACTATCAGCTACCATTTTTCATCTCTACCTCAGTCTACTCATCCCGCTTGATTTTGTTAAGGTAAAAAATTTTAAGGTGGAACTTATGTAGATTGAGATGCACAAATCTTAACTAGACAATTTTGACAAATGGGAAATCTCATGTAACTGTTACCCCTATTGTTTTTTTTTTTTTTTTTGAGATGGGCTGGAGTGTAGTGGCATGATCATGGCTCACTGCAGCCTCGATCTCCCTGGTTGAAGTCGTCCTCCTGCCTTGGACTTCTGAGTAGCTGGGATTGCAGGTGTACACCACTATGCTTGACGAATTTTCTTTAAGCCAGAGTTTCATTCTTATTGCCCAGTTTGGAGTGCAGTGGCACAATCTTGGCTCACTGCAACATTCACCTCCCAGGTTCAAGCGATTCTCCTGCCTCAGCCTTCCTAGTAGCTGGGATTACAGGCATGGGCCACCATGCCCAGCTAATTTTGTATTTTTAGGTTTCTCCACATTGGTCAGGCTGGTCTTGAACTCCCAACCTCAGGTGATCTGCTAACCTCGACCTTCCAAAGTGCTGGGATTACAGGCGTGAGCCACTGCGCCTGGCCGACTTTTTAAAAACCATTCTTTGTAGGGTGTGGTGGCTCATGCATATAAATCCCAGTGCTTTGGGAGCCCATCTCTACAAAAAATAAGTAAATTATTTATTTTTGTGGGGGCAGAGTAAGGGTTTTGCCATGTTGCCCAGGATGGTCTCAAAGTCCTGGGCTCAAGCGATCCTCTCATCTCAGCCTCCCCAAACTCTGGGATTACAGGTGTGGGCCACCATGCCCGGCCCATTGTGAATTCTAACTAGGGGGAAGCTTTGGAATTGTTTGCTATGGAGTTTCCACTATTTGAAACCCTGTGTTCCATTCTCTATCATAGACACCATATTCATAAACATATAAGCATATACCAGTCTCTGGTATGTATTTTGCATTTACTTCCTCTTGTTCTGTGCATCTTCCTGGTCCTCAGTTTCTAAGGACCTTCTACCTCTCACATGTGTGAGTTTATTAAAGGTTTTGTTACAAAATCACAACAGCTGCCTTCTGAGATAGCGTGGCCTAGGTGAAGCTCTGTGGCTGCCATGGACTTTCTGCTTTAGGTTGAATTTCAGGCTTTTTCTGTTCAGTTGCATTTGATTCTCCTGGCTGTGCTGAGGCCCATGCAAAGTCTGTTGCATTACTTTGGCCATAATGCTTCAGTGGCACAGCTTCTGGAGAAAGGAGGTACAGGTTGAGCATCCTAAATCCTAAAACCCAAAATGCTCCCAAATCCAGAACTCTGAGTGCTGACATGGTGCTCAAAGGAAATGCTCATGAGCATTTCAGATTTGGATTTTTGGATTTGGGATGCTCAGTCAGTAGGTTTAATGCAAATAATGCAAAATCTGAAAAAAATTCCAAACCTAGGATGCTTCTGGTCCGAAGCATATCAGATAAGGGATACTCAACCTGTACTACCACTGGGAGGGAGACAGTCTTATTACCATCGGTCAGCACAGTGGGGCCAGGGGTAGTAGGAAGTAGGTCACTCTGGGGCAGTGACTTTATTTATGTAGTTTCGCAACTCTTCATTTATGAAGGACTGCCACATTAATGTTCTGCGTGGAAGCCAAGCTTTATTTTGAATTCCTGGCTTTGGGATGCAGAGAACACTGTCTCCATTGAATGGCTACTGCTGAGCTGTGGTTTTTAGACAGGTGTACCCAGTTGGGCTCTGCTGCTGCGGGTCCTGAGAGGTCAGCCCCCAGTGCTGCCCTGTGATCTCCCTGTAATGTACACGAAGGGGAGGAGAGTGGCCACACAGTGTACAGCTTGGAGTGGAACATACACTTTAGCTGGAAGCCAACAGCATTGCTGTGTGCTTGAGAGTTGTCACAGTGGCTTTTGCATGGGTGTTCTGTTAGAAACAGGCTACTGACATCCCATCAGGGCTAGAGAGGAAGGCCACTTCTGGAAGGAGATGCGTATGCACATGGAAGTGACCCAGGCCAACAGAAGAGAAGAGAACAAGCCTCATGGTAAATCTGTTGAGCCTACCTAGCCACTGGGGTGTGATGAATAGGGAAACGACCCGGGCAGGTCTAAAAGGCAGAACAGAAACCTCTGGTAAATACAATCGAGTCAGTTACCAAGGCACAGAGAAATGAGTTGATTTTATTTCTGTCATGTGTCATGGAGGGGTTTCCCCTTACCATTCTGGCACTTTATAATGAACGGTTAAAGGTTTGTTCTTCTCTATTATTTTCATGTATTGTACTCACCACATAACATATAGTGTGATATTGTTGTAAAGACTTACTATAAAAATGTGTAAAGTAGTACATGCTACTATGTAAAAATAATATAAATATGTAGGCTGGGCACAGTGGCTCACGCCTGTAATCCTAGCACTGTGGGAGGCAGAGGCAGGTGGATCACTTGTGGTCAGGAGTTTAAAACCATCCTGGCTAACATGGTGAAAACCCATCTCTACTAAAAATGCAAAAATTAGCCGGGTGTGGTGGTGGACACATGTAATCTCAGCTACACAGGAGGCTGAGGCAGGAGAATCACTTCAACCTGGGAGGCGAAAGTTGCAGTGAGCCCTGATTGTGCCACTGCAGTCCTGGGTGACGGAGTGAGACTGCACTCAAAAAGAAAAAAAAAAAAAAAATATATATATATATATATATATATATATAAAAAGATGTGTGTATACATATATATATATTTGTGTGTGTGTGTATGGTTTTTACTTTTCTCTTTAAAGGTAACTTATTAACAGGTAGGTATGAAATAATTTTAGAAAATAATTTTGAAAAGGAAACTCTTGCCACTTTTCTCCTGTGTTCTAGTGTTTAATCTATACGTGTGTATACTTTTTGCAATTTTAATCTGAATTCAGATTATTTTTGTGTATTTATAAAGTTTTCCATATTGTTTGTTCTAGTCCTGATTGTTTTAATGGCTGCATGATTATTTTTATTTACTATAAAAATTTGGGTACTGCTGAATATGTATTTGGCTTTTTTACTCTCAGTTTATGCTGCTTCGTATTTTCCCACTATGTGTAACCTTTTTTCTTCTTTTGAATTAACTTTCTTGGGATAAATTTTCAAGAGTGGAATTATTGGAGCAACTGGTTTGAATATTTTTATGACTTTAATGTGCATTTTTAAAGATTTATAATTTTTTTTTTTTTTGAGACAGTCTTGCTCTGTTGCCCACGCTGAAGTGCAGTGGCAATCTTGGCTCACAGAAAACTCTGCCTCCTGGGTTCAGGAGATTCTCCTGCCTCAGCCTCCTGAGGAGCTGGGATTAAAGATGTGTGCACCTACACCAGGGTACTTCTTTGTATTTTAGTAGAGATGGGGGTTTCACCATTTTGACCAGGCTGGTCTCAAACTCCCGACTTCAAGTGATACACCCACCTTGGCCTCTCTAAGTGCTGAGATTACAGGCGCCGCTGCACCTGGCCTTGTAACTGTCTTTTCTAACAAAATTTGTAGAATGCATAGCACGGATCCATATATGTCTCTTGTGTTTAAAAGAAACATCAATTTCTCATTTCAAAAAAGTAACTAACTATAATTTACAAAGTGCAGAAAAATAGAAGAAAAGTATTTGTAAGCTTACCAGAGGCTTCCACCATTAATATTTTCTTTCAGTCTTCTAAAGTTGTTTTTAGAGTAGCTGAGGCCTACTGTGTATGGTGTTGCGGAGTGTGCTTTTTGCTTAACAGGAATGTTTTTCTGTGTTACTAAAAGAGTGTAGATACCATTTAAATACCTTTGTGACGTTCTGTCATATGGCTGTTAGCATGGCTTCTTTATCCATTTCTTGGCTGTGAGGGATTTAGATTATTTCCAGTTCTTTTGGTTCATTATGTATTGAATACATGTAACAATGTGGCTTCTTACTGTTGGTGATGGGCCAAACTCTAGCGATGACTATGACTCCAAGAAACGCAAACAGCGGGCCGGCGGAGAGCCCTGGGGTGCTAAGAAGCCAAGGCATGACCTGCCTCCTTACCGGGTCCACCTCACTCCCTACACTGTGGACAGGTGAGTGATGAGGCTGAGGCGGGCTGAGGCGGGCTGACACTTGGTGCTGGGGTCCATGCAAGTGCATGTGTGTGTTCTTACAGCCTTTTATAACAAAACAAAACACACATGGAAACCTGTTGTACATACTGTGTGGTGGTTTGCCTTTTCACACTGAATGTACTTTAGATTTCATTCCATGTGAACGTTTATTAGATCCAGCTTTTTTTTTTAGCAACTACACAGTATTCATTGAATGGATGAACCATGATTTATTTAACCAGTTCTCCATTTGCACTCTGATTACCCTAAATTTTCTTGGAATGAACATCTTTCTATCTACACCCTATGTGTTTGTTGAGATCAGGTCCTAAAAATGGAACACCTGGTTCAAAGGCTTTGCTTTAAGCTTCCCTAGCTCCCGAAGAGGCTGCCGTGCCCATTCTGCTCTCCCCAGTGGGGTGTGGAGTCCTTGTTCCCCACGCCTATGCCAACACTGTTAGCAGACTTTTTCATCTTTGTCTGTCTAGTTGGTGACACAGGATAATGTGATTTGCATTTTTATTTTTTTTTGAGACAGAGTCTTGCTTTGTTGCCCAGGCTGGAGTGTGGTGGTATGATCTTGGCTCACTGTAACCTCCGCCTCCTGGGTTCAAGCGATTCTTCTGCCTCAGCCCCCTGAGTAGGTGGGATTACAGGCATGCACAACCATGCCCAGCTAGTTTTGTATTTTTAGTAGAGCTGGGGTTTCTCCATGTTGGTCAGGCTAGTCTTGAATTCCTGACCTCAGGTGAACTGCCCACCTCAGCCTCCCAAGTGTTGGGATTACAGGCGTCAGCCACCGTGCCCGGCCATGATTTGCATTTCTTTAAGTGATACTGAGCGTATTTCATGGGCTTTTAATTCTCATGTATTTCTCTGAAGAACCTGTTGATGTCAACTTTCTGTTTTCTCTTAGGCTTTTGAACTTTTTGTTAACTGACTTTTGAGTTCCTTTGTATTAAAGCAATGACCCATTTCTCTGTCATGTATTATAAGTGTTTTCTTTTTTCCCTTTCCCAATTTGACTTCTGCCATCTAGAGGTTGTAAATTAAGTGGTCAGATCTGATCTAGTTTTCTTGAGAGGTGCCTTATTTCAAAAGTTCTTTTCTCAGACTGAAAAAATAATTCGTCCATTTTTTTCAAGTCTTTGACCGTTTCATTTCTAATGTTTTGGTCTTTGCTCAGTCTGGGTTCCCTTGCTGTCTTCCTATAGCCCCATCTGTGACTTCCTAGAACTCCAGCGCCGTTACCGCAGCCTCCTGGTCCCCTCAGATTTTCTGTCCGTGCATTTGAGCTGGCTGTCAGCATTCCCTCTGAGCCAGCCCTTTTCCCTCCATCATCCGAGCCGGATCCAGGTCTCTTCCGAAAAGGAGGCAGCTCCAGAGGCTGGTGCTGAGCCCATCCCTGCAGACAGCGACCCCGCTTATAGTTCCAAGGTAAGCTGACAGACGTCTGCTGCTTCATCTGATTTCTGGAGGCTGAAGGCAGCTGAGTGTGTCCTTCTGCACAGGTACTGCTGCTTTCTTCCCCGGGGTTGGAGGAGTTGTATCGTTGTTGCATGCTCTTTGTGGATGACATGGCTGAGCCAAGGGAGACGCCAGAGCATCCTCTGAAGCAGATTAAGGTAAGAGCTGGAGGGCGGGAGATGGATTCACTAGGTATGTCCAGAACCTGTCATGTTTTGAGTGCTTGGCTCCTGTTCCTGAATACATAGAAACAAAGCATCTCAGAGCCAAACGCCCCTCATTTCCCTCAGGAGGAAGGAGGGGCTCAGAGCTGTTGTGACTAGTCAGAACTAGATGGCTGGTTCATGTTAGCAGATCAAGACCCCCCTGTGTGGTGGACTTCACCGCTTCCTGCTGCCTTCATTCTCATGGGTGGCAGCCTTCCCCTGCAGTGGGAAACCAGGAAATGTGATCTCTTTTTTGCAGTTTTTGCTGGGCAGGAAAGAAGAGGAGGCAGTACTGGTTGGGGGTGAATGGTCTCCTTCCCTGGATGGCCTCAACCCCCAGGCTGACCCTCAGGTGCTGGTGCGCACCGCCATCCGCTGGGCGCAGGCCCAGACCGGCATTGACTTGAGCAGCTGCACGAAGTGGTGAGTGGCTTGCCAAGCCTCAGCGACACCAGCCCACCAGGTTGGAGGGGTTTTGCTGGGGAGGCCTGCCCCCTGCCTCTTTCTGCTGGTGAGCTCTCGTCTGCCCCAGTCCCGATCCTGCCCCCTCTGCTGCCTCGGGCTAGGGTGGAGTGTATGCCAAAAGCCAGCTGAGCTCCCAGGCTGTGTTGTCCTCGCACCTTATACTGCGCTTGTGTCCTTATGGCCTCCCCACTGTCTGAGCGTTTTTCGAGGACTTGGTCTGTAACTTCGCTGTTGTGTTTTCAAGTTTGGCTCACAGTGTGTGCTCATTGAGTGCTGATTGGAAACTGAAGCCCTGGCCTGTGAACATGGTATCTGTGTGGAGTTGTCACTCAGGAAGTTAATATTTCCTTTTGCTGTGTGCAGGTGGCGCTTTGCTGAGTTTCAGTACCTGCAGCCAGGCCCCCCCCGGCGGCTGCAGACAGTGGTGGTGTACCTGCCGGATGTCTGGACCATCATGCCTACTTTGGAGGAGTGGGAGGCCCTGTGCCAGCAGAAAGCTGCAGAGGCAGCTCCCTCGACCCAAGAGGCACCAGGGGTAAGGCTCTGCCTTAGCCAGCAGTGGGGAAAGTAGATGCCCTGATCCCGGGGCCCAGATGGTCTCATCTCGGCTGTTGTCACAGGAAACGGAACCTACTGAACAGGCACCTGATGCCTCAGAGCAAGTGGCAGATACTTCTAGACGGAACACAGAGACTCCAGAGGCCACCACTCAGCAGGAAACGGACACTGATCTTCCAGAGGCCCCTCCGCCGCCACTGGAACCTGCTGTCATCGCACGCCCTGGCTGTGTAAACCTGTCTCTCCATGGGATTGTGGAGGATCGGAGGCCAAAAGAAAGGATCTCTTTTGAGGCAGGTGTCAGAGTCTTGGGGAGGCAGTGGGGTGGGATGTATGGGCCTGGAGCAGCCTTTCTTCCTGATGCTCATGGACCCTGCCACCTCCCCATCAGGTGATGGTGCTGGCCGAGCTGTTTCTGGAGATGCTCCAGAGGGATTTTGGCTATAGGGTTTATAAGATGCTGCTAAGCCTTCCTGAAAAGGTGGTGTCCCCACCTGAACCTGAGAAGGAGGAGGTGGCCAAGGAGGAAGCCACCAAGGAAGAAGAAGCCATCAAAGAGGAGGTGGTCAAGGAGCCCAAGGATGAGGTACACAATGAGGGCCCGGCTGCAGAGTCAGAGCCCCAGTTGGTGAGTACCCTCCTGCCCCAGGCTGCCATAGTGCTTGCCATGACCACACCCCTTCACCCCGGGCTCTGTTCTCACTGCTTCCATGCCCTAGTACATTCCCCACTCCCTTGCTCAGGCGCTAGTAAGGGGCACACGTGGCATGAGGGAAGATGGTACAGGGCAGTGCAGCTAAGCGGCCTGAATGCACAGGAACCCCAGTCACTGAAACCGCTTGACAGAGTTGGGTGCTTTGGATGGTTAACTAGAAAATTTTGTAAACCTTTTCTAAAATGAGTCTGCTTTTTTCTTTTTTGAGATGGAGTCTTGCTCTGTTGCCCAGGCTGGAGTGCAGTGGTGCAATCTTGGTTCATTGCAACCTCTGCCTCATGGGTTCAAGTGATTCTCCTGGCTCAGCCTTCCGAGTAGCTGGGATTTCAGGCACCCACCATCATGCCCAGCTAATTTTTCCATTTATGTAGAGATGGGGTTTCACCATATTGGCCTGGCTGGTCTTGAACTCCTGACCTCAGGTGATCCACCTGCCTCGGTCTCCTAAAGTGGTGGGATTATAGGCATGTGCCACCATGCCCAGCTGCTGCTTGTTTAAATATGATCAAGTAAATATAGTTCCTTCTGGGACCAAGATTAACACCCGAGAAAAAGCCCAGGTGTCTGGTGATGCCCTGGCATGCTCTGAATTGCAAGTAATGAAATTAAATACATGAAATGAGAGAGTTGTCTGTAGAACCCTCCACAGTGCCTGGGGCATAGTTGATATTCAAGTGTCAGCCATGATTACTGTTGGTAATTACGGTAACTGCCTGCCTGCTCCTCATCACCTTCGTCTCCTTCCCTAGAAGGAGGATGGGCTTTTGGCCAAACCACCATCTTCTGGGGGAGAAGAAGAAGAAAAACCCCGGGGTGAGGCTTCCGAGGACCTGTGTGAGATGGCCCTGGACCCAGAACTGCTGCTTCTGAGGGATGATGGAGAGGAGGAGTTCGGTACGTGGAGTGGTGGGAGGGGAGCTTACAGGCTCGGGATGTGGCTTTCCACCTGTGGCCTAGTTGCTTTTCATTTTCAGACTGTGGGGCCGTGGTGGGCTCTGCCCTTCATTTATCTTGGGCTTTCTGTAGCAGGAGCAAAGCTGGAGGATTCAGAGGTTCGTTCTGTTGCCTCAAACCAGTCAGAGATGGAGTTCTCTTCACTTCAGGACATGGTGAGGCCTGTTCTCAGCCTCTCTGGGCTACAGTGGTACTCCTGGGGAAAGGATGCTTACCAGTGACTTTCCCTGATGGACCCAAGGTTCTTTTGGGAAAGTGCCCCAGAGAGGAAGTCTGGCTTGGGTGTGATGAACATCATCAGCCTAACTGCTTGATGTTTTGTTTTTTAGAGATGTGGTCTCGCTATGTTGCCCAGGCTGGAACACAGTGGTTATTCACAGGCATGAGTGGGCTCAAGTGATCCTCTTACTTTAGCCTTCTCAGTATCTGGGACTCTAGGAGTGCATCACTGCACGTGGCCTGAGCCACTGGATTCTGAACAGGCTGAATCCTGGGCAGTAGAGCCACTGAGGGAACTTCCTATTTGCAAATCCTGCTCATCTTTGTCGTCTTTGCAGCCCAAGGAGCTGGATCCCTCTGCTGTGCTCCCTTTGGACTGTCTGCTTGCTTTTGTGTTCTTTGATGCCAACTGGTGTGGCTACTTGCACCGGCGAGACTTGGAGAGGATCCTCCTTACCCTTGGGATCCGGCTCAGTGCAGAGCAGGTACCTTTTTCTCTTTCCTGCCCCCAGCACACGGGCACAGGCCTGCAGTTACTCTGCTCCAGGTTCTTGCACACCGCCGGGGTCAGAGATGAGGCCTTCTGATTGGCAGGTGTCTGAGGGTGTTTTCTTTTTGCAGGCCAAGCAGCTGGTCAGTAGGGTGGTGACCCAGAACATCTGCCAGTACCGGAGCCTTCAGTATAGCCGCCAAGAGAGCTTGGACGGTGGCCTTCCGGAGGAGGTGCTCTTTGGTATGTCCTGGGGCCCTGCAGCCTTCCTGGAGAATGGGCAGGGCAGGCTGCCCTCTCCTTCTAGGCCCCATCCTGAAATCTTTTGCATGGCTCCCTCTAGGAAACCTGGATCTGCTGCCTACTCCTGGGAAAAGCATGAAGCCAGGTGCCACCCCCATGGAGCACAAAGCTTTGGTGTCCCACAATGGCAGCCTGATCAACGTAGGGAGTCTGCTACAGCGTGCAGAGCAGCAGGACAGTGGGCGGCTTTACCTGGAGAACAAGATCCACACACTGGAGCTGAAGCTGGGTGAGGCCTGGGGCTGTGGCCACCATGGGGGCACATGCAGACCAGTGGGGAAGCCACCATTTACGCTCTGCCCTGTGCTCTGGGACTTGATGGAGCAGTGTCCATCCTTGTTTCCTCCTCCACTTCACAGAGGAGAGCCATAACCGTTTCTCAGCCACTGAAGTTACAAATAAGACGCTGGCGGCAGAGATGCAGGAGCTGCGAGCCCGGCTGGCGGAGGCCGAGGAAACCGCCCGGATGGCAGAGCGACAGAAGAGCCAGCTCCAGCGGCTGCTGCAGGAGCTCCGCAGGCGCCTGGCCCCCCTGCAGCTGGAGATGCAGCGGGTGGTGGAAAAGGTAAGGTAGGGGTGGACCAGGAGGCAGTGCAGCTCCTTTCCCTGAGCTTCAAAAGCCCCTGGAAGGGCACTTGCCACCATGTCCAGAGTTACCAGAGGGCCAGCAGGCACCGGCTTCTTCCTTCCCGTTGCTTGTCAGGCTGTGCGGCCCCAATTGCAGGTTCTCTGGGAATTGAGCAGTCAGCAGCGGGGAGCTTCCCAGCAGGAGGCAGTACGCAGTCCTCAGATTGCCTTGCCAGGACCAATTCTGGGTACATCTGTTTCAAACAGGCTGACAGCTGGGTGGAGAAGGAGGAGCCGGCACCTAGCAACTGACAGCCTCGCATGAAACTGCCATCCTGTGAGGGCAGCGGTGGCACCTGGCAAAGTTGGAGCCCTTGCGGTACCAGAAAGCAGCGGGAGCAAGACCTGGGAGCCAGGGCAGGGGTAGCTGACCCTGCACTCAGCCTCTAGGGGACGGCAGGCCATCAGGCTGGGGGCTGTGCTATGTGGGATGGATGCTTGAGGAATCCCAGTTCCACTTACAACTAAATACAACATCTTTTGCACCCCTAGAATGTCATTTTGCCCTCCACCTTGGAATTTCTCCTGGGGCCCTTTTAGTCTTGTGCTGACTTTCTCCTGTCCTCTTCCAATTTAGAATAAGACAGGGGAGAAAAAGGCTTTTCGAGTGTGTGTCAAGGTCTGATGTCAGTGAACTGAACTGAAGAGGCAGACGTGGAGCCTGGCTGGGGCTAAGCGCCCCCTCCTCTGGACGGCACAGGCCCTCCTGCTAGTTCCAGACACAGGCTTCTGGGGGAAGGGTCTCCCTTGGCCATCCTGGGAATGGAGTCAATGCTAGTAAGCACTCAGTGTTGGGCTTTGTTTGCCAATAGAACACTGTGTTCCAGTCACCCCAGACTCACCAGAAGAAACCAGCACTTCTTTCCCGTGGCTCCTGTGTTCAGAATGTGGTATTGACTCTGGTCCAGCCTTCTCCCCTGTTCCCCATAATTCTTGCCTCTTTCCATAATCCGTGGTTTCAGTTTGACTTTGTATATAAAGTTGGTTTTTTTTTTTTTTTTGGCTTTTTGTTTTTTAAATAAACCAAAGTCAAAAAACAAACCAAGCGTGTCCTCCACAGCTCTTCCTGCTCTTCTAGGCCTGCCTGCATGTCCTCCCGCCCAGGGTCTCTGCTGGACCACGGTGCAGTTTGCCTCAGAAGGTAGAGCAGGGGAGGTGTGCATAGCTGGGCTGGAGGGTGCCCCTGCATGAGGCCACAGGGTTTCCTCTGCTTGCCCTAAGTTACAGCACAATACCATGTGGACGTTTCATTGAAAACTTTACTTGAAAAAATAAAATTCCAAATATTCAGGTGAGACACAAACCCACTGTTCTTGCTTTGAGGCCTAAGAATTAACATGGGACCGTTGCGCTGACAGTTTGAGTTCCCGAGGTAACAGTTCTGTTACTTGGGAACCCCAGGGACTAGGGACTTGGGACCTGGGTTCCAAAGCCACAAGGGTAGCTTTTGTCTTGCTGGGAAGCTGGCTGAGGGCCTGCCAGGACTGGAGGACCAGCTCTCCCTGGCAGGGCTCAGGGCCTCTCCCAGAAAAAAGAAGCTTTGAAGTGAAAAGACAACAAGGGGCCAGTAGGCTCCCCAGGATGCAGGCCTTTGGAGGTAGATTTGCCCCCCACCATGCATGCAGGGCTAAGACCCCAACTGAGCCAACGAAGGCCATGCCCTTGGAAGGGCTGCCGCTTGCTCAGGCCATGACCCAGGATGCACAGTGGACGGTTCTCCAAATAAAAAGGGTTTGTCTACACTGCTTACCTGCTGGGGCTGTGAGTGGGGAGATGGTGGCCTGCCTAGGGCTTCTGATGCTGGGCTCAGGAAGAGTTACTCATTCGCAAAGGGCCGGCAAGTGAACCAGGGCCACCTCTGTCCCCAGCCCGTGGGAAGAGTGGGACCCTAGCCCTGAGAAGGGCAAGAACGAGCAAGGCTGACCGTGTCACAGGAGTCCTCCGAGAGTGACGGGTTTTCAGTCATCAGCAACAATGGAGAGGGCCCGGAGCTCACTGAGTTTGGCCTCGTTCTCCCGTTCCCGCTGCTCGTCCGAGTGGCCTGGCTGGTCAAGCTGTTGGGTCAGGTCTCCAAAGATCTTGTGCATTTCCGAGTAGTACACCACCTAGGGGAGGCGACAGGTTGGCATGTGATGCCTCCAGGGAACCATGTGCTTCAGGGTCCCAGAGGCTGCCACTCCTGCCCGCTTTCACCCATCTGGAGCTGTGCAGCAGCATGCCTTTGGGGACGTGCAAGGCATGGAAAGGCACTAGCTGAGACTGAACCAAAAGGAGGCAGGGAGCAACTGGGCCTCAGTGGCTGCAGGTGGAGGCGCACCTGCTTCGGGCTCTTGGTTCCCCCAGCAGCAGTGCAGGAAGGCACTGGCCTCCTAGGGCAGCTGTGGAATGATGGGCACCCTGACTGGAGTTTTACTGCTTTTTGTAAGCTAGGGGAGAATCCAAGGCTTTTTGTCCATGGCAGAAAGAGGGCATGGTAGGCTGGTGGCTCCCAAAGACTTATGCCAGCTTTAGAAGCACAGGTGAGAAAGGGGATACCCATCTAGCCTTCCATTCCCTCCCAACTCGTATCGCACCCTTGCTCATGGCCCAAGCTGCATGGCCAGGGGCACAGCTCAGAGGCCAGGCTCACTGCCAGGGGTCCCTCTAGGGAGGCACCAGAAATGGGGGTGGGGGCGGGTGGAGGAATGGGGAAGCGCGTCAGCATCCCCAGATGGCTGAGGACCAGGCACTTTTCCAAGGACAATAGGGGCCACTTCTGCCTCAGTTTCTACCTCATGAACCAATGAAAGCATGCACTTTCCTGAAAGCTTCCACGCTTTACATTCTATACATGAGGCACTCTAGACAGGAGGGGACCCTGTGGGAAATAACACCAGGTGGGGCAGGGACCCATGGCTGAAACCCCCACAGCGAAATTTCCACTGGCCAAGGGGGAGCTAAAGTGAGCAGGTCTCAACACACTACTGTCACCTCTGGGCTGGGGGTGGGCCACCCTACCCCCCACTCCCTGCCCAAGCCACTGCATAGTGAGTCACTGGGAATGCTTGCTTCTCCATGACTAATGGCAGCCAGGTGGGCGAGGGGGAGGCTGGAGCCTGGGAGGCAGCCAATAGCCCCCAGTGATGCTGCCTGGTTACAGGGCATCCCTGGCCTCCCATCTGCTCCAACCTGGGCATGTGGGAGCCTGGCATCCTGTGGCTTCCTCCTGTGAGCAACAGGAGGAAGGGTGCAGGGGAGCACCCAGGTGACAGTGAGGAAGGGGTAGGCCCACATCTCTACTGAACCCAGTGGGGCGGCCAGAGGGAGCCCTTGCTGTAGGAGGAAGTGTTGGGAGAAGTCCCTCACCCCTTCTGCATGAGGCTCTAGTTCTCACTGCCCTCTAGATGGCACAGGACCAAGGATGTGGGTAACTGGCAAGGCCCAGCTCTGGCATGAACCCTGCCCAGGCATCCTGATTGGGTCAGGTGGCCACCCTGACTTTGGCCCAGCAGGGTGGGCTTGCGGGCCAGGCTTTGGGGCTGTGACTGCAGGGCCTGCAGGAATGGCCACGGCCACCGGAGGGTGCCAGATGCCCAGCCATGCTCAGACTGCAGGGGCTGGGAGGCGCAGAGCCTGTGGCTTGAGGACCTGGCACCAAGGGGTGCCAAAGGTGTTGGGGTCCTGAAGCTGGGCACAAGTCATCAGTGGGGTCCTGTGTGGAAGGGACCTGCTCTTGGCATGGGTGCCCACCCTCTTCTATTTTGCCAGTTGGGGGAACAATCCTCGATAAAGGCTTGAAGACAGGAGGGGCAGGAGCGGAAGGAGGTGGAGCAGGGTGAGGAGGGCGGGAGCCACAGGCGCTGCCAGTCTGTGTCCTCCCGCCCCAAGTGGAAGGAGACGCTGGGGCCTGGCCCATGTCTGACCCCCAGTGGTGTGGCCCCATGCACCCAGGCCCACCCCAGGGCCCCAGCAGCAGCCCTGAGTGTGGCTCTCCCCAGGGTTCTGGGACCCCTTCCCTGGTGGCTCCAAGGCAGGACTCCACAATCTCCTGCTAAAAAGAAGACTGGCTAGGGGTGGGTGGGGCAGGGAGCTGGGTCCTCAGAAAAGGCCTCCACCCTTCAGATCCCTTCTCCTCTGCACCACCTGGGCCACGAGCCTGCCCACCTGAGGATATGGGGCAGAGGGGCTGCTTATAGTGAAATGCAGGGAGACCCAGGGAGGAACAACTGGGCAAAGGGGAACCTTGGCCATTCCTGGTCTGGGATTCATCAGAGAGCAATGTCAGAACTCGAATAGCAGAGAGTCAGGACCCCCGAGTTGCCAAGCCTGGGACTCTGGTACTGGAATGAATTCCTTTGGGGCCATGTCTGGGGTAGAGAATGACTAAGCCACCCTTCCAGTGTGGGTTACAGGGAGTGGCACGAGATATGACCACCAAGCCTGGCGGCCTCACCTGCGCTCGGATGAGGGACTCAAAGCTGGGCTGGAAGTAGTCAAGGCGGCTGCCATAGAAGCGCGGCATCTCCTCCAGCAGCTGCCTGTTCTTGGCTTCAAAGTCCTCCCGCACGGGCCGCAGCTCCTCTCGCGCCTAGGGAACAAGACCCAGGGTGTCAAAGCTCGCTATCTCTGCTGGTGCAGGATACAGGATGGATGGGGGGGGACATGCGGTGTCTCGGTCCTGGTGCCCCCAGGTGAAAGAAGGGACTTTCCACAAGTGACCACGATGGCCTGTCCGTCCACCCGCTGCTTGCCTGCCCTCCCTGGTACCTGGTGGAGCTTGGCCAGCACTGGCCCCGTCTTCTCCTTTTCCTCGTACTTCTCCACCTTGGCCTGCAGCCTCCTGTAGTCCTGCAAGGCCTGTTCCCGCCGCTTCACGGCCATGTTGAGGCTTGGGAAGACGCTGCCGAACCTGTGGGACGAGCTGGCTGGAGGTGGGCCTGCTCTTGGAGGGGCGGCCTGGCTGGAGGTGGGCCTGCTCTTGGAGGGGCGGCCTGGCTGGAGGTGGGCCTGCTCTTGGAGGGGCGGCCTGGCTGGAGGTGGGCCTGCTCTTGGAGGGGCGGCCTGGCTGGAGGTGGGCCTGCTCTTGGAGGGGCGGCCTGGCTGGAGGTGGGCCTGCTCTTGGAGGGGCGGCCTGGCTGGAGGTGGGCCTGCTCTTGGAGGGGCGGCCTGGCTGGAGGTGGGCCTGCTCTTGGAGGGGCGGCCTGGCTGGAGGTGGGCCTGCTCTTGGAGGGGTGGCCTGGCCAGCACTCACTTATCCAAAAATATGTCCTGAGCACCTACTAAGTGCCAGAACCCTGCTCTAGGTCTTGGGGAGTTCACTGTGAACAAGACAGATGAGGCTCTGTCCCCTGCAGCTTGTGCAAATGAGGATGTCGTCGTGGAGTGAGGACAGATGAGAAGAGGAAGGGCTGTGGACCAGGTCCCGGGAGCCAGGCAGCATAGGGCGACCCAGAAAGGAAGGGTGCCCTGACCCCCACCTCCTGTGAGCTTCATCACACAATGGACTAGAGGATGGTGGGGAAGGTGCTTTGAAGTCATCTGGCCAACACTTCACTTTTAAAAAGGAGGGAAACTGAGGACAGAGATGATATATAACTCAACCAAGGTCACAATGAAGCAGAGAAAGTCCAGAAGAGAACACAGGTATCCCATGTTCTCTGTCTGGCACCCTTTCCAGCCCTCACAGTGTCAATGGCAGGTGACAGAGCTGAAATCTGAACTTACTCCTGGCCCAGGGCACCTGCTCCTTCAACGTGTCCTTGGCAACATGAAAGCAGCAGAGCCGGGCATGGTGGCTCACCCCATAATCCCAGTACTCTGGGAGGCCGAAGTGGGAGGATCACAAGGTTAGCAGACCAAGACCATCCTGGCCAAGATGGTAAAATCCTGTCTCTACTAAAATACAAAAAAAAGTTAGCCGGGTATGGTGGCACATGCCTGTAGTCTCAGCTACTTGGGAGGCTGAGGCAGGGGAATCGCTTGAACCCAGAAGGAGAGATTGCAGCAAGCTGAGATTGCGCCACTGTACTCCAGCCTGGTGACAGAGCAAAACTCTGTCTCAAAAAAAAAAAAAAAAAAAGCCTAAGTCCTATAGTTCTGCCACTGGAATGGCCAAAGCGCCAACCAGCTGCTTTAGGAAAATGCCCTGAGGACTACCTCCTATCCTATGGTGATTAGAAGGGACCATGTGGGAGACTCAGAGGAGTGGCCCCCACAGACAGCAGCAGTGGACGATGCAGCACTGCAGATCCCCAGGGGCCTCATCTGTGACTCGTGTGGCCTTTAGCAACCAGGAGGAATGCTCTCCTGAGGCTCTCGCTGCTGCTGCTGCTGCTGCTGCTGGAGGGCTGGCCCTCAGTGTGACAGCAGGGCAAGCCCGAGTCCCAGGAGTGCTCAGGGTCCAGCTGTGCAGCGCAGGGAGCTCGTGACTCTGTGGCCATTTGGAGGTGACCCAGTACCAGAAGAGTTGGTTCCTCCTGGCGGTTTTTACAATGAGCACAGAGAGGAGGAAAGATGAGGGCAGGAAGCCGTTACTGAGGCTGGCGCTAGCCTCTCACAGGCACTCACAGAGCTGAGCGGATGCCGGCAGACTCACTATCAGCTTCTAGGAGCTCAGACACCAGGCAGAGCAGGACTTCTCAGATCTGTCTCTCAAAGGAACATGACTATGAATTTGGTTTTGAGATGGAGTCTTGTTCTCTCCATCAGGCTGGAGTGCAGTGGCATGATCTCTGCTCATTGCAGCCTCTGCCTCCTGGGTTCCAGTGATTCTCCTGCCTCAGCCTCCCGAGTAGTTGGGATTACAGGCATGTACCACAACGCCCAGCTAATTTTTGTATTTTTAGTAGAGACGGGGTTTCACCATAATGACCAGGCTGGTCTCGAACTCCTGACCTTGAGTAAGCCACTTGTCTCGGCCTCCCACAGTGCTGGGATTGCAGTCATGAGCCTGGTTTTAAAAAGCCTCAGCAAATCAAGTGTCCAGGTGAGGTAAGAGTAATGAACAATTTTGCCAGAGAATAAGAGGATATAAACTTTACCAAAGCATTAAATGCCCCAAACTAAGCCACAGACCAAGGGAGTAGACTTTGATGAAACAAAGGTCTTATCCCCAAGAAAGGGCACTAACACGAATCCTCCACCTCAAGTGTCCGTAACGGGCTCCCTGCCTAACAAAGTACTAAGTGGGTGAAGCCACTAAAGTGCCCTCCCTGAATCCTCAGCCGTGTCCTTAGACACAGTAATCAAACCAGCATCTGAACAACTTGCTAGGCAGAAGCCATGGTCCTCCCAGCACTGCCCATGGAGAACGCAGGCCACCTCAGCGCTGTGGAACTGAGAGGAAGCAGACACCACCAGGACGCATGGCCACCCATGGTGTGGGCTGGAGTGAGACTGCTGGGAGGAGCTGGGCTTGATGCTTTCACCCAGGGCAGGTGCTGTGGAGCTGCAGCTGCTGGGGAGCCCCACCCGCTTCCTGGGCAGCTGAGAGGCACGTGTTCAGGCAGCAGGTGCAGCTGGCCTCAAAGGCTACCACGCCACCTCTCTCTCCGCCCCAAATGGCCAATGGACCACTGGCAGCCACCCCGGTCCTCACCCTGGTTCTTGTGTTGGAAGCCACCTGCTGCCTGCATGGTCTCAGTTCCTTGGCCTTGGTGCCTGGGAGCTGCAGGGTGGGTGCTAACACTGGGACGGCAAAGATGATAAGCAGGCAGGAGGTAGCAGGTGGAGGGCTCTCTGGCCCTGGCCCCAATCCCACCATGCTGAGCTCACATCCTCAGGAAGGAGGGCATCACAGCATGAAGCCATGTGTACACAAGGCACCTTCCACGGCACAGGATGGGAGGAGCTGCATGCTTGTTGCTCCAGCAGCCCGACCCCCAACATCCCTGTGGCCCACTCATAGCCCCCTTTCCACAGCTGGGACTTATTATTTCCGGGGCAAGGGTAAGAGCCACCAGGAGCACTGACTACAGGGGAGTGCTGAGTGGGGTTGAGGGAGGCTGGGTTACAGGGCTCCTTGGGGGGATGGGGTGGCACTGTTTCCAGGAGGCCACCTGACTGCATGGGCTCCTACCAGACCCCTGGAACCAAGACCATCTGGCCTCTGCAGGGGACATGGCTGCAGGGCACCTGCCTCTGTGAGAAGGGTGTGTCTTCACCATGAAAACTTGCATCTCCCACAACAGCACCCTCAGTCACCAAGAGGCTCTGCCTGCTCAGGCCACTGGAGACGATGGCTGATAAACCACCACCACGGTAGGGGAGGTTGGATCCTGGGATTGGGATTCCCTAGGGTTAGGGACAAGGGTCACACACTTCTACATTCCGAGGAAACTCACATCAGTCAGGGCGGGCGAAGCCTGTCTCAAGGTGGCTGAAACGTGGGGGACCAGGACACTGTCACATCTGCTCTGGTCGCTGACCCACTGAGGCCCCACCTCCCTGTTTTCTACTTCTCAGCAATGGAAGACTTTGCCAAAGCCCAGGGGTGGACGGTGGATGTGCCATGGTGCTGTGCGGGACTTCAGCTCAGGGCCCAGGGTGCCGACAGGGGAGGTGGAAAGACGTACAGGCTAGGCCCCTGTGCGGACCCCTCTCAGATACGCCCCTAGGATACCACAGAGGCCTTGCTGACTCCACCCAATCACATGGTGGGGGACCTCTCCCCAGGAGCAAGGCCAGGACCCAGGCTCCACTCTGCTGTCCCAGCTCACTTCACCCCTCCCTTCTTGCCCACCTCAGCCCACCAAAACCTCCTCTCCTGCTCCTAGGTGCTGACTGTCCCATTCTGAGAAGTCAGTTTGGCCCTCTCTTTCCACATGTGAGGAAACAGGTTCCCAGGCTGGGTGGGAGCAGGTGGGACAGGCCACCCAGCATGCTCTCCTCCACAGTACTGCACCACGCTGGCACTGCCACACCCGCTGCTGACCCGAGAACAGATCGTGGCTTTCCACTACACTGTAAGCTCCTGAAGTTTCTTTTACATTTATCCCTAAATAACAGGGCCAGGCTGGGCCCAGGCCAGTGATCAAAGCAACACTCATGATCACTGCCAATTCTTGCCTGTCTTAAGGCTCAATATCAAACTCACTCTCCTGGGGATGCATGGGGCGAAGAGGAGCAGAACAGGGAGGGAGAGGGAGGCCGGCTGGGAGGTGGGCTGGGTGCAGCCAGCACTGGTGGGGAATGCCTGCCATGCCTTGGTCTGTGCCCACGTGGCCGGGAGCTTCCACCCACCAGGAAAGGGAAATTGAAAGCATCCCCATCCGACATGTGAACACAGCCCAGAGACTGGGGATTAGAGGCCGAGCCCCTGCGGGGAGGCTGGGGGCGGTGGGGTGGCCATGTGGCCATGATCTTCATCAGAGCACAGGAAAGCTGCAGTTTCCTGTTTCCGGTGCTGGGGTCCCTGGGAGCTTCTCTTCTAGCAAGAGGAAGCCAATGGGGAGGAGGCTGCAGGCTGCGCGGTTTTATGTGGTCGGGGGAGATCGTATGTCAGCTGTGGGGATGCAGGGAGAAGCCAGCCAGGCAGGCCTGAGGGCTCATGCAGAGGTCAGCGGATCTGCAGCGGAGATGGTGCGCCCCCTCTGCCACGCCTCCACCTTCCTGGCAGGTGGTGGGCCACCAGGGTGGTGGGAAGTGGCCGGGGTTTCTCTCCATTTGGGCTCCAGAAGCCAGGGATCAGATTTCAAGGGCGCCTTGTTGGTACTGAAATCGAGGTGGGAGTCAGTCCCCCAGTTCTCTGAGCTGGGTCCCTGCCTCACTCTGCCAGCAATAGGTGCCTGTGGCAGCCTCTGTGCCCATCTCTGGGACCCCTGCAGCCCTGGCACAGAAGAACCCTCTGTGGGCAGGGTCTTCTTGGCTTGCGTCCTTCCCAACCAGCCCTGAACCGTCTGTCCTGAAGCCCAGGACTGAAAACCACAGCCATGGAGCTCCTTCTGCACCCAAGCTCCCTATACAACCCCATGGCACAGGGCTGCACTGTCACCAGTCACCAGCAGGCAGGGGGTGGTGGATGCCCACTCTGGGGAGGCTGTGGGGCCAGGCCCAGAGTGGGAGGTGCAGTCCCTTCCCTCCCTGCCATCACTGAGCCTCCACGGTCCTGGCTTAGAAACAACAGCTTGCTAGTGACAGGCGGGCCTTTTCCTAATCCCATACTTCAGGCCTGCACAGTCAAAGAACAGCTCAGCAACCCCAAACCCCAGGGGCTGCAGGATCAAAACTGCTCCCCTCATCGCCCTCCGGGCCTTGGGCCAGGCCAGTGATAATTAGGCAGAGCCTCATTACCCGGCCCTGGCAAGGCAACTGCCCAGGACCACCGCAGAAGAGGCAGGGAAGTGCAGCTGGGCAAGCAGGCGCTTTCTAGGTCACAGCCTGCTCGGGAGAGGCCAGGGAAGATGAAGTGATCAAGGCATGGCTCTGCCTGTTCCCCGCCCTGGGGATTGAGGGAATAGGCCTGTCTGATCACCGACCAGGGGCTGCCTGACAGAAGATGAGTCTCACAGAAGCATTCTTGACCCTGACAGGTCACAAGCTAGGGGACCTTCCCAGGCCAGACCCTGTTGCCACACCCCTCCCTGTATGCGGCCACCCCCACATTTCCAAAGCCGAGTGCTGCAGGCAGCTGCTCTCCCAATCCGGTGGGGCAAGATGAAAGGCCTTGCTCATGTCCGCTGAGGACTGGCCAAGATCTCTGCTAGCTCTATTCAGCAAGCCTGGCCCCACTGGCTCTCAGTCAGAAGGAAGCGGTCAAATGACCACCAAAGCAGTGGCCAGTTGCTCATGGGGGGTGGCGGGCAGGGGTCACCTGAGCTCTCAAGGGCCATGCAGGTAATCTAGAGCCCACAGTAGCACAGACCCTTAGGCCACAGGTCACAGAGCTAACGTCCCCACTGAGTTTCTTGTTAGTCCCCATGGGAATCTGGGGACAGGCTGTTAGAAATGCTGTTCAAGCTCCAAGTGGCCGCTGACCTGCCTCTCCCATAAGTGCCCCGAGGCCCCCAGGTAACATTTACTCACTTTTTTAAGGGCTCGATCACAGTCTTCTGAATTTGGTTCACCTGTAAAAGAAAAGTCCAAAGACATTAAAACTGGTAGGGTGGGGGAGAGGAGGACGATAGGCAAGGCTGGGCCCCTAACTACTGCTGGACCAAAAAGCCCCAAGGACCACAGGGCGCTGTCCTTGTCCTGGGCCTGAGCCACAGAAGGCTCAGGGGCTGTGTGAACAGGACCACCATAGGCGACCCTCACAGTGAGTGATGTGAGCTCTCGCAGCCTCAGGAAGCAGCGAGAGCCAAGGCAGAACAGTCTGGGAAGAGCCCAGTGGGCCTGCGGCACATTGCAGCATACAAGGCCAGAGGGCTGAGTGCCCTGAGAGCACAGGGAGACCACTCAGTCCTCCCCGCACAATCCCTCCAGGGAGAGGCCCACCCCAGACCAAGACCCAGTCACCTACCTTTTCCTGGTTGAAGGCATCCAACCGCTTCATGGCAGTGTCCAGGGCCGTCACCATGTTCAGAAGGTCCTGGTCTTGCTCACAGAGGGGATTGGAGAGTAAATCCAAGGATATCTTCATAGCAGATTTTGACATGGCTGTAAAAAGCCAAAGCTCAGTGAGCCCGTGAAGGGACAGGTTTCATGGGCTTCTCTTCAGGACCCTGTCCTCCTATGGCCAGGGGCCTGCCCCGATGACCTCTTCCCACTGCCACAGCCATCAGAATGGCAGAGTGCCACACAGCCACGAGCCGATGATCCCCTGGTTTAATATTCATTCCCCATGCTGACACTGTTCTGGGCAATTCTTTTGAGCAGCTTTACCTGTTCTCCAAACCCTGGGTTAGAAAAGGACTATCTGGGTGGGAGGCTATAATATAATGCTTCTGGCTCCAAAGATTCTAATTCAGTAAAGCTGGAACCCAAGAATATGCATTTAAAACCATGTCTCCAGGTGGTTTGTATGTGAAGCTTGGTGTGGGACTCCCACATGGACAAAAGTAACAGTACTCCATTTACACATGCTTTCACTACAAAGGGCCCAACGGTAAACAGTTCATGCTTTGTGGGCAGTATGATTTCTGTGGCAACTTCTCAACTCTGCCTTGTGCTGTGAAAACAGCCAGCCACAATACATAAAAAATGGATGTGGCTGTTTCAATAAAGCTTTATTGGCAAACTAGGTCAGATTAGGCCAGCAGCTGTAGCCTGCCAACACCTAGTTTCCTCGATAACCAGTAGGAAGAGATACACTGGAAAATGTGTTTTCCCCTGAGACTCGCCTGGACACTGCAGCTGGCACAGACGGCACTGGGCCAGCATGGCCCTCTTCCAGGGTGTCTTTCTGCTCCTCCAGAATTTTGTTTGTAAATAATGGAGATCTGGGAACTTGTATAGGACAAGGAGCTCCAAAGCTGCTAGCAGGTCCCCATCTTGGGGTTCTGTCAAGGTTCCGATACACTCTCATTTAGAGCTCAAACAACCCGGGGAAATTATTTTGGTTCCATTTTAGAGAGGAGGCAGATCAGGTACAAAAGGGTTTGTAATGTCTCCAAGGTCAAATGGCTGTGAGTGCCAGTTGGGCCTTGACCCTTGACCCTGGCCAGCTGCCTCCCTGTTGACTGCTCTCCTTGTGATCTGGCCTGGAGGAAGCTGGTGGACAGGTCCACGGGCTCTGATGGGGCATCCACTGATGTTTTTCCAGGCGCCCTGGTACCCGGTCCCCACGAATGTGCCACCCACCCCTCTGTGCTCCTCCCTCCTGTGCTGATATTCCCTGCTGGGCAGATGGGAAGCCTGGGAGTCACAGGCGGCTCAGAGGCGGGCTGGAGACCTGCTGGCAGCTTTGGAGCTCTTGGGCCTGAACATGTTTTCAGGCATCCATTATTTCTAGAGTCTAGAAACAAAATTCTAGAGGGGCAGGAAGAGGCCATGGAGAAGGGCCAGGCTGGCCTGATGCTGTCTGTGCCAGTGTCAGAGTGTATCTGGGGCAGGTCTCAGGAGAGAAGACACACTGCAAGGGAATTTCTTTTATTTGCATGTTACCGAATTTAAGATGCTCTTCGTTTTAAGACACGTACTCTATAAACTACTAAGAAAAAAAAACTGCTGTCAGTCAAACCAGGCTACACTCTCAAGTGTCACAGTATTTTGATTTCACAGATGTTAACTGTGGAAAGTGTCTTGACCCATGACATAAGGTTCGCCTCCCAGCTAATTACAGATGTGGCCTTGCCTAGCACTCCAGGGCATGAGCCCAACCCCTGACCCTGCTCTCCCCGAGGAAGGGTCCACCTCCCCCAGGTCCCTTCACCAGCCAGCAAGGCAGCACTGAGTAGACAACTAGCAGGCCTGGAGCATTCTCCTGGGATTTTTCTGGAATTTAGGAGAGTGCTAGTCACCCAGCAAAAGGGCAAACTGTGGGAGAAGGTTGGAAATGTAAACTTTCCAGAAACGCTGAGGAAACGAAGGAAAAAAACCACCTCTTAAATTCTGTGAAGTGACTGTAGGTTTAGGAACAAATGTGTAACTTGATTTGATCATAAAATGATCACATACGGCATAATAGAAAGATAATTAAATTCTAGATAAAGCTGGAAATGTTTCTGAAAAATGTCTTCTATTCTTTCTAAAATATCTGAGGAAAACAACCCAAAAAGCCAGAGGATCGAGGAGACATTCTTCCCACCTTTTTTTTTTCTGAGATGGAGTTTTGCTCTTGTCGCCCAGGCTGGAGTGTAATGGCACGATCTTAGCTCACTGCAACCTCTGCTTCCTGGGTTCAAGCAATTCTCCTGCCTCAGCCTCCCAAGTAGCTGGGTAATATTACAGGCACCTGGCTGATTTTTGTATTTTTAGTAGAGATGGGGTTTCACTATGTTGATCAGGCTGGTCTCAAATTCCTGACCTCAGGTGATCCACCTGCCTAGGCCTCCCAAAATGCTGGGATGACAGGCATGAGTCACCGGGCCCAGCCCCACTTCCCCCCCACTTTCCTAAAGCTGTTGCATTGTCAGGAAGTCAAGGAACTGAGTGGACTCAGGGGCCGGCCCTGGGGAGAATTGTGTCTGGAATCCCTGCCCAGTGATGCCCCCGACTCATGCGCGTAGAGCAGAGCTGGGGTAGATGACACCAAGAACACCATGGCCTTGGCTGGGCATGATGACTCATGCCTGTAATCCCTGCACTTTGGGAAGCTGAAGTGGGAGGATCCCTTGAGCCCAGGAGTTCGAGACCAGCCTGGACGACATAGCAAGACCCCGTTCCCCCTCAAAACAAAATAAATAACAGCAGGTCTCCACGCCCCTCTGGGTCTGTGGTCCCTGCTCTGGCACATATCCCTCCTCATTGTTCTCTGCAGGGACTGGGAGAGGGGCAGTCAGGCTGGCCCACATCAGGAGGCTGGTGATCTTTGAACCTTAGAGAAAGTGAGGGTCTTGGACCCCACCTGGATCTCTGGAGTCCTGATGCGGCCTCTGGAATGTAAGATTCAAAGATCCACCAGAGCACTGTGAAAGTAATGTATTTCTGAAAGAAAAGTCATCTTTTTTAGAATAACTGGGGATTTTCCCCTTGCTGGGGAGCTGAGGAGATTCCACACTCAGGAAAGGCCTCCTTCCATTCCCCTCAATTGTCCGGATCAGTGGTGCTCACAGTGTGGGTCTCCTGGGAATTCTAGGGGCACACATTTTCAGGTCTCACCCAGCCCATGAATCAGAGGCTGGAGGTGGGGCCCCGCGGCCTGCAGCACAGCAAGCCCACCCACAACACTGATGCCCGCCCCATGTGGAAGACTGCTGTGGCCGTCAGGCTCGCCTCCGCCCTGCAACCAGCACCACTGCTCTCCAGAGGTGCTGTCTATGCCCACAACCACTCCTGACTGAGGATAGTAATCCTAGGCTTCTATAGTCACCCATCGAACCCTGGTTTCTCTGCTGGAAAACTAAGCTTTCCATAGCCACAGATAGCGCCTCATGGACCCCTGATGCCCTCCTTGGTTCCGGAGCAAGCCGCTGTGAACACAGCACAACCTGGCTTCATTTATGCTCTGACAATGCAGCTGTCTGTAGAAGCAGGGAAGGAAAGGCAGCAATGGGTCACAGCAGCTCCAGAACTGGAAAGGCAGTGGGGACTGATCAAGAAAAATGCAACCCAAGTAACTCAGACCTGAAATAACTAGAAAACAAACAACTGCACACAAACTCCCAAATCCGGTCCTTGGCTTGTGACACACACAGTTTGGCAACACTAGGGGCCAGGAGCAAGGTGCATGTTCAGACCAGTCCACGGCCCAGGAATTAGCACTGGCATAAGAATGTATGGCAGAGACCAAGACAGCCACAGTCCCTGCACAGGCAGTCAGCACTCACCAGGGCATGGTGGTGGCAGCGGCGGCTCCCAGGGAAGGAATGTTTTCCTTTTGTGATCAGTGCTTGGTAGGAAAGGTGTGTTTACACATCAGTAACTGGCTGAGAGTTAGGAGCTGGCATAAAATGGGAACAAATTCAAATAACTGCTTTCATTAGGGACATTTCAAGTGTTTTCCTCTTAACTGCAGTGCCAAGTAGGAGCCAGCTGGTCCTCAAATCCCACCCTTAGGTGCCCACTGCCCTATGGCCCTTTGAATGGTGTCAGGAGACAGTGACACTGCCCCTATTTGCACTAGGCTCACAGCCAAGCCAAGCCAAGAGTGGATGAGCCAGGGTTCCGGAGTGGGCTGTATCTAGTTTGGGGTGGCAGGGCAAAGGAACGAGTGGGGCATGGGCAGGCTTCGCTGTGGAGACAAGGCCCTGGGCTTGAAAAGAGGAGCTAAACTCTTCCTGTTGATCAAATGGACATGTCAGTTTCCTCTTTCATAAAATGGGTGTGTCATGTGCCCTGCCAATCTCAAGGTCAGAAGAGCTCACGTAGGAGAAATTTTCTTCACAACTATAACAGCATTATTCAGCAGCTGGAGTGGCTGAGGGGACTGAAGATGGCTCCTTCCCCATCCTGCTGGCTTTCCTGCATCTCTGGTCAGCATGCACAGCCTCTGGGCCTCCACGCTTGCTGTCCACGGCCTCTGGGCCTCCACGCTTGCTGTCCACGGCCTCTGGGCCTCCACGCTTGCTGTCCACGGCCTCTGGGCCTCCACGCTTGCTGTCCACGGCCTCTGGGCCTCCACGCTTGCTGTCCACGGCCTCTGGGCCTCCACGCTTGCTGTCCACGGCCTCTGGGCCTCCACGCTTGCTGTCCACGGCCTCTGGGCCTCCACGCTTGTTGTCCATGGCCTCTGGGCCTCCACGCTTGCTGTCCACGGCCTCTGGGCCTCCACGCTTGCTGTCCACGGCCTCTGGGCCTCCATGCTTGCTATCCACGGCCTCTGGGCCTCCATGCTTGCTGTCTGCTATGTTTCAGGCCCTCTTTCCTTGGCTCTACTTGTGTGGGTTACTCATTCCTTTAGGATTCTGCCCAAGGGACACCTCCCCAGAAAGGCCTCCCTGGACCCGGTCACTCTCCACCTCCTGACTGTTTTTGACAGTGCTCGCCATGATGTGTCGTTATACTTATCCTCTTGGATCTCTTGCGGGCCTTCCTCCTAGATCGTAAGCTCTCATTTTGTCTTGCTGTTGACTCTCTAGCACTGAGAGTGCCCGGCACAGGTGGGTTCTCAGTCAGTATCTGTTGAATGAGAGGAAGTGAGCAGTCCTGGCCAGACCCAAGTCTCTTTCAGGTCCCCATCCCAGTGTGGTATATAGACATGTCCCTCCCACTGAACCCAGGGAAGGAGCAGTGGAGGTCCAACCAGTCAGGGAGCCTTGCTGCCAACAATGATGACGGTGACAACAGGAGCTGACATCCCCCGAGAGCTGACCCGTGCCAGGCCGTTCTCAGTGCTTCTCTGAGTTGCTCAGGTGACTTCAACACCAGCCCATGCCACTTGGGCTGGCATTCCCTGTGCTTGCTTCCTGGGTAAGAGAACTGAGGTAGAGCTTAGTTGGCTGTCCAGAGGTACACACGGAGTGCTGAAGCCACTGATCAACCTTTAGTCAAGTGCTCGCTGCTCTGTGGTGGAAAAGTCAAGGCCTTGGAGAAAGAACCTCAAGGAGCAGTTCTTTACCTCTCCCAGCTGCTCATCACCTCCTTCCTGGGACGTGGCCTGTGACAAGGGCTCTGGACGCTCCCTTATCCCACACCTGCCTGTGGCTCTGGGCTCCTGCTTCAAACAAGAACTCTGCAGCCAGGAAACCTCCCCAAGGGCCCGAGCTGTTTCCCAGCACCTGCTGGCCCCCACCACCCATGGACCTCCCAGTACCCTTTGTTATGACGGAATTATCTGGGGCATTTCTGGCCTTACACTTTAACTCAACCTCCTGTTTCAACACACCACAGCTTCCATTCCTGTTGCCACTGGAGTGCCTGGCCCAGAAGGCCAGGGAGTCTTGTTTCTGCAGGAGGGAATGTGCTTCCCTTTCCCTCTGGACAGCCTGAGCTGGCAGCCCGGATTCTGAGGCAAAGGAGACATCTACTACCAGAAGCTTCCACCAGCTGCAGTATTGTTCTGACTAGAATCCCAGGAGAGCCTTGCCCTGGCACCCACATCCAAAGTGGGGTGGTGCGAACTCTGTGGGAAGTAGGATCTGACTAGTGAGGAGTGACCATCCTTAGGCCGCTTCTCAGGACACTGGGTATGCATCCTCTGAGTGCAACGACGTCAGTTAGCCCTTGGGGGCTGAGGGAGGGTGCCCACCTCTGCCTCACCTGCCCAGCCAGTGGTGCAGGTGGAAAGCCACCTACCCAGGTCGGCGTCAGTGCTCTTCTTCATGTCTTTCTGCAGCCTCCGGGTCTGCTCTTCCAGCCTGCAAGGCAGGGGACAGGTTGCTGGGGATCCCACTTCCCTTCCCCTAACTGAGGGAAGCCCAGATACTCTGGAGGGCCTGCCAAGGAGGAGGAGAAGGGGCCCTTCCACATGGGGACATTTCCCGCTGTCTGAAGTGGCACTACACCCAAAGGCTTCGAGTGAATGACTCTCACGCGGCCACTGCTGGGAAACGATTCCAGCAGCCTGGTGACCCGAGCTGCCCTCTGCTTCTAGGATGCTCACGGGGCAGAGGGGCAGCCCAGTGAAGGGTGGTGGGCAGACAGGCGAGACCTGGCAGGGGGCCCTTGTCTCTCCTGCCTCCCACCTTAGCCTTTTGGGGTTCACACTCACTGCTGGAGTTTTCCGTATTCCCTTTCAAAGTCTCTCTCCACCTGCAATGAGAGAGATAACTCAATTATTGGAGAAATGACAGCACGATGGAAAAAACCTCCCAGCCTCCTGAACCTCTCTCCACACCCTGCCCCAGTCCACAGAAAACAACAGGGTTCAGTTCACACAAGCACCAACAGATCGCTCCTGACATGGTATTCCTGTGTTCCCAAACTAATTAAGTGTTTGATTGAGGGAAGAAGGCTCCCCTCCCAGAGGGGCCAGTCAGGCAGGTGGCAGCGGACTGTGGCTCTGCTCTTCCCAGCTGGGAGCAAGGCACTTGCTGTGTGCCCTCCTCAACCCAGGCTGGAGGTGGTCAGGGTGCTCAGAATGTGAATGGATCCCATCCAGGGAGGCAGCAGTGAGTAGAGGAGAGGGCGGGTCTGGAGTTGGGGGCTGTCTCTGCTCTTCCTAGTTTCCAGGTCCATGAAGGGCGCCTCCTCTCCTACCATGCCCTCTTCTCAGGGCCACCTGCCCCTGCTGGGCTTGAGGTGGGTCAGGAACAAGCATGCTCCTGTGCTTTGTGACTGGGATGCATCAAACACAGACACTATGACTACTGACTCAGGCAGGCTCTCTCCATTCCCAACCAGACAGCGACTCTCGAGAGCCAGCACCACTGAAACCAAATGGGTGAGTCCTAAACCCAGGGCTGCATTTGCAAGTTAAGGAATCTAGTACTTTCTTCTAGTGCCTAGACTTCACTATCTGTAAAAAGGGGCCTCAGCATGGGTCTCTTATGGGCGTGGAATGGGAAGTAAATGGTATCAAGAGGCAAAGACGGAGACTAGGCTAGAGGCCAGTCCTTCCTTCTCTCCCTGGCCAGAGCAGCGGACGTCAGGGGCCAGCTTCTGGGCTTCGTGCTCTGAGCAGTCAAAACCGCTAACTCACATTCAGAGTCCCTCACCGTGTGCTTTCCAAGAATGGAGTTCTCTACATTCATCTCCAAGGCAGGCGTGACTATCAGGTGACAGTACTGAGGTGGTCACGGGGACCCAGGTTATATACCCTGGCCAAGGTCACCCCATTGGTGAAGAACAAAGTTGAGCACAGTGGGAATGGAACCCAGGCAACCTGGCTCCACGGCCTGCATTCGTAACCATCACTCTCCTAGAAGGCATTTTCTGATGAATGAAAGCCTTGACCTAAGAAAGCAGTCTTCCTGGCTGCTCCCTGAGACTCCTGCCCCCGAGAGCCCTAGATCCTGACTTCTGCTTATGCTACAGGCTGAGGGTCAGGCAGTACATATTTGCAGAAACTGTCAGAGCCAGGCTGTTCCCATCACTGCCATCCAGCAGTCATGTCACAAATGAGGAGCCTGAAGCCCAGAGAGGGAAGTGACTTCCCTAAGGATGCAGGAGATTATGGTGGCAATGCAAGGCTAGCATCCAGAGTCCTGGTTCAGGTCTTTTTGTTTCAAATGTAAACAATATTCATTCCTACAAACATGTATTGAGCACGTATTAAGTGGGATGCATTCTGCCAGGACCTGGGGATACCCTGGTTGATTCAAACAGACATGGGCCCTGGCAGTGCACATAAACAACAGCTAGATACAAATCTGCTTGCTGATGGGCCTTTTGGACGGCAGCGATAAGGCCAGAGAGAGTTGGACAGAGACTCTGCTTAGCTCTGGCCTGCCCTCAGGGCATGACAACAGACTCCCTTGCATGGAGATAGCTGTACCTTCCTCATTTCAACTGTAAAATCCGGAAGCAGGAGAAAAAATGGTCTTTTACTTACTTTATGATCGTGGCATCTAGTACCTTCTACAAAACTGTGAAGTAAAATCCACCATTGGTGCCCCAGCCTCCCATCCTCTTTTCAGCAGACTCTTTCCCCACCCAGGAATCCATTAATTTTATCATTACTTTCCTTAGGATCCAGCAAAAGCTACTCTTAAGAAAAAAATTCAAAATTCACTCCCACTAAAGCACAAATGCTTGATAAGCATTTAAAGTGCTGCCTGTCCCAGGGGATTTCCAGTTAGCAGGGAAAAAACAGTCTCCGCTAAAGGAAGGGAAAGGCTCCGCAGTGACTGCAGGTGGGAATTTGCTTTGGTGTGAAGGAGCCTTGCCAGGGCCCTGGAAAGTCTGTACTTTGGTGTCAGCCTAGTTTTCTCCAGCAGGGCCACAGAATAATGCATGAGCAGAGATAGGTAAGATATGAACTCTCATACTAGTTGTGGAGCCTTGATAGTACTGAGGACTTTTTGTTTTTTTTTGAGACAGGGTTTTGCTCTGTCTGTTGTCCAGGCTGGAATGCGGTGGTGTCATCATAGCTCACTGCAGCCTTGACCTTCTGGGCTCAAGCAATACTCCTGTCTCAGCCTCCCGTGTAGCTGAGACTATAGGAATATGCCGCTATGCCTGGCTAATTTTTAAATTTTTGTAGAGACAGGATCTTACTATATTGCCTAGGCTGGTTTTGAACTCCTGGCCCCAAGTGATCCTTTTGTACTGGCCTCCCAAAGTGCTGGGATTACAGGTGTAAGCAACCTCACCCAGCCAACTTTAGGTGGCTTATAAGAAAAGAGTTGATAATAATATCTACCTCAGTGGCTCCTTCTGAGGATTAAGAGGCCGCGTACGTAGAACAGACTGCAAGGTGCCTGGTCCACGGCAGTGCTCACTAAATGTTAGTTTCCGTGTTTTTCTCCTGCTCACTGGGGTTCCGGGAAGACCAGAGCAATCTGGGGCTGCAGACTGTGCTATAAACCTGTTCGCAGAGAGGAGAAGCTGCCCCAAGCACGCAGGAAACTGGCAGCTAAGGAAACCCTGATGTTGGCTAAGGGTGGAGGCCCATGCCTGGGTGCTGTGGCAGTGCCCTAGCACCCTTTGCTAAACACATCTTTCTTCTTCTTCTTTTTTTTTTTTTTTTTTTTGAGATAGAGTCTCACTCTGTCACTCAGGCTGGAGTGTGGTAGCACAATCTCGACTCACTGCAACCTCTGCCTCCCAGGCTCAAGCAATTCTCATGCCTCAGCCTCCCAAGTAGCTTGGACTCCAGGAGTGAGCCACCACACCCGGCTAATTTTTGGAAAAAAATTTTTTTTTGGTAGAAATGGGGTTTCACCATATTGTCTAGGCTGGTCTTAAACTCCTGGCTCAAGTAATCTGCCTGCCTTGGCCTCCCAAAGTGCTGGGATTACAGGCATGAGCTACCACACCCAGCCGACACATCTTTTGTCTAACCTTGCAGGGTATGATGGCTGAGCAGCATCTTCACTTATTAAAAGTATTTCTTTCCAGAAAGAGAAAATTAAAACGAAGCACTACTTGGCCCAAACCAAGCTCATCTAGAGATCCAGAACGCACAGGAGGTGCTCTCTGGGAGGGAAGCTGAGAGTCTGCTGAACCCTGGGGCCCCCAGTCTTTGGCTCCCTTCCTCTCTTTTGCAATCCCCCAAGTGTGCCGGTGTGTGTGGGATGTCAGAGAACACCTGGTCTCCCTGGCTGGGGACTGCTTGGACTTGCACCGGGAGGGACTTCAGGTTTTTAGCTGGGTTGGATCACTCTGGAAGCTGAGGAGCTGAGGTCTCACAATGGAGCTGAGGAGCAGGTCAGGGGACGGAGTATGCTCTTTCTACTTGGTGCCACTGAAGGCCATCTGACAGCCTGAGAGGAGTTCAGAAACATCTCACCTCCCGTGCTGTCAGCGGCCAGGGTGGGTGGCTTCTGTAGCTCACTGCTCCAAGAGCTCTCTCTTCCACTGGGGAAAGATGCACAGGGACACTGCCAGAATTCTAGCCTCTCAGATAATGGCTAAGGGACTAAAGGGACACACTGGAGGCTCATTCCAAGGAAAAGAGCCAGACAGAAAAGATCTGAACATCTTTGACTGCTTGATGCCTTTGCCAAAAAGGCAATTGGACCCCAGTCAACAATGCAAGTGTAAACACATGTGCATGGACCGTCAGGAGATCAGGGCAGGCTGGGCCAGGCTGGCAAGGTTAGTGCAGGGAGAACCAAGGCCCAGATGACTACCCTTGGCCACGTCCTGCATTCATTCTCTAAGGCCCAGGGTGGGAGGAAGGGGCTGTGCTATTCCCAGCTCAACTGGCAGTGCCCAGGTCAGGCCCTGGCGCAGAGTGGAAACCCAGTATTTGCTAAGTGAATAAACAGGCTGAGTTCCCACCCCAACTTATGCTCATGGTGAAGTGAGAAAGGAAACTGGCAGGCAAGGCCGGGGCTCTGATCCCAGGGCTGAGGTGCATCTGATCGGAATCTGAGAAGCTCAGAATCGCAGCACTGTGGGAAGCTCCTCCTTCAAGGGATGCTCTGGGTGGAATGTGGACTCCCTGAAGGTATGTTCTAGCAGTATTAAGCAGGATTAATGAGGCTGAGGGCCCTACTGCCTGGCAGGTGAAAATCCTTCTCCAGTGGAGGCTTTGTGTGGCCAGACTCTCTTTGTCCTGACTTCGCAGAGCATCCACCTGGCTAGGAACCTTGGTGTGTGCGTTCCTTGTGTTTAAGACCCAGAGTAACCCTTGATGCAGAGGGACACAAACAGCAAAGCTTCAAAGACCTCTTCCTTCCTCCCTGGTTATGTAGGAAGTTATGGCGGCTTCTTTCCAGGCTAAGATGCTCCAGCCACTTTATGGGACCTGGGGAGCAGCAGGGGACTGGGTGGAAGATGAGGATTGGGATGGTGGGGAGCTCTTTTCCCTCCATCTCAGTTCTAATGGTCAGCCCCAGCAGGAACAAGCCATTCCAGCCAAAGCCTTGACAATAATGGATTTGTGTGAATAACCTGGGTAAAGGAGAACACTGAGGGTAGGGACACAATGCTTCCTTTGTGCCTGACAGTTGGGTGCCTTGAGCCAAAAACCTCCTGAAATTCCCTGAAGATAACATGAGCATTTCTTCCCATGACAGGGGCTCCATGACTTCCAATAACCCAAAGAGCCACAGCTGCTCCCCTCCCTGAAAGTGCCTGGGCAAGAACAACAGAATGCGTCACTGCTGTTGAAGGGCAGCTGCCAGAGATGCTGAGACAACTGCACAGCCCAGGCCTGTTTTGGGGGCTGGAAGGAGGTAGTGGGTGGGGAATGAGACTGAAGAGGCAGGGTCTTGCTAATTCTACTTCAGTGCCTCTGGGGAGCAGAGGGGTATAGGCCAGGGAAGCAAATCTCTACTCCAAGCTGTGTAGTTCAGCTGTGATTCCTTGTGAGAGATCAAAGGCCCCACTGACTTTGCTGCGTTGTGAAATGTGGCTGCCTGGGACAGGCTGAGTCCCTGATGGTTCATAAAGAGGGTCAAGTCAACCAGCTTCCTGTGATGTCATTAATATTAACTGGGGGCTTATTTTGTGCCAGGCACTATGTTAGGTACTTTCAATGTGCTACCTTGTCTGAGCCTCAAGTAACATCTGTGACACGGGTACTGTCATTATCCTCACTTTACAAATAAGAAAACAAAGGCTCAAGAGGTTGAGGAACTTGCCCAAGGTCACAGATGGCACATGGCAGAGCCAGGATGGGGACCCAGACTGCCAGCCTCTGAACCTGTTTCTTGACCCCAACCTGATCCCCAGTCTATCTGGGAGAGCAGATACCGTAATCAGAGGACCACAATTCCATCTCCAGTGAGACAGATGCGAGGAAGGAAGAGGGACGCCCCGAGCGCATCTGCCCTCCCTGTGAGTCCCTGCCACTCCTTAGATGAATGGAGCCAGAGATTTTGCTGCCAACAAACTGGCAAAGCAGCTCATTTGCCTACACTTTTTGTGGAGAACAAAGTCCATTTCGATAAAGGTTGGGGTGCCGGGAGGGTTTTTGTTTGCCTGTTTGTAGCAAGCATTCAGAACAAAAGACCCCTCTTGAAACCACTTCCCTTTCAGATCTGTCATGGATTAAACTCTGGAGACTCAAAGCCACACCTTCCCACTTCCTGCAGCCGGCTAGAGCCCAACATGTGCACACCCAGATTCTTTGGACTTCAGCTGAGAGCCTCCACAGATGGTCAGCCTCTGCATGGGAGATCAGCGCTGAGGTGGTCATCACCTGTCTCTGCGTGAAGCAGAGATGCCCCCCGCATTTTTTTAAACAGACAGGGTCTCAGTCTATCACCTAGGGTGGAGTGCAGTGGTGCAATCATAGCTCACTGCGGCCTTGAACTCCTGTGCTCAAGCGATCCTCCTGCTTTAGCCTGCCAAGTAGCTGGGACTACAGGCACTTTTTTTTTTTGTAGAGCCGGGGTCTCACTTTGTTGCCCAGGCTGGTCTCAAACTCCTTGTTTGAAATGATCCTCCCACTCTGGCCTCCCAAAGTGTTGAGATTCCAGGCATGAGCCACTGCATCCAGTCAGGGAGCTTTTAACTTGCCCGTTTCCTTTCAAGTGACCTAACTTTGGATTTGCCAGAGATGGAGCCATTGGTCAGATGTGTGCCAAACTTCTCACCAGACTGAAGCAATCTCTTTCCTGTGCTTCTGAGAGCTGTGCCAAGGAGGGGGAAAAGCTAGTAAGACAAGGAGAACTGTCAGGGACTGGGATGACAGACGAGGACCTCTGTTGCCAGCACAGCACTGGACTTTCTGCAGCTGTCACGTCACAGAGGCGCTATAGTTGTGGTCTCCCATGTTAAAACCAAAAGACCCATTCAGATTTGTGGGTCAGGGGGTTGAAAAGGCTATTCTGCACTGGGATTCCAAAACACTGGGAGGGCTTGACAGCCCAGGGAAGCATAAGGCAATGGAAAGAATATTGGCCAGAAGCTCAAACCTGAGCTCTAACTCCAGCTTTGCCAGTGTGGGGTTTTTATAACTTGAGAAAGTCGCTGCAACCTTCCACGGGCCTCGTTTTCCTCATCAGGAAAAATCAGGAGGTTGGACTAGTTAATCTCTATGAGCTTCCAGTTCTAATTTCCTAAGAATCTATGATTCTCTTCCTTTCCCATTCTGGAGATACAATAGGGATGAAAAATTGGGGGGAGGTGATGGGGGTGTTAAAGGGTGGAGGGATTCAATCTTCCCCTCCCGCTGAGTGACTCATGGCCAAGAATGCATTTGGAAGTTGGGAGAAACAGGCTGAGGGCACTGGGAAAAGCTTCTTGGTCTTTTCTGCAACTGAGGTAACTGCCTGGGCAGTATCTTTGGTGGGAGGGCGCTGTGTTTCAGGAATGCTCTCAGGAAAAAAAGTAGACCGCAAGCCAGTCCCTAGAGGTGGACTGCTCTGAAGCAGTATCTTTCTCTACCTTTTGGTAATCCACCTCTTCCACCTGCCCAAGGGTGATGAAGAGCCCGGGCTAACCTTACTGGGGGAAATATCCCGGGACAGCAGGCCCCTCTAAGCCCCAGTCTATGTGAGGTTCTGGATCTGCATAAGTGGGAGGAGGCCCAGGTTGCTGTCTTTCCAGCCCCAGGATGTGTTGATTCAAAGCTTTGGTTCTATGCAAAGGCCATGTGATACAGAACTGAATCTCACAGCAAAACAATCGGGTTACTCACTGTTTTGGGCACAATCTGTTTCTTGGGCTGCCCAATCTTAAAAGGAATCCTATAGGAGAAAGAGACAAAGAGGGATATTGTGAGAAGTGGGGAAGGATGCAGCTCAAAGTATCAGTACAGTACAGGCCGCCCTCCCCCAGGAGGGCGAGGAAGCGTGGCCATGGCCTGCTACTGGGTACTTGGACCATGTGCCCTGGTGGGTGTGCAACCGTCAGCATCTGGGTTTGGTTTTGAGAAAGAGAGGTCCTCCCACCTTCAGTGTCAGATGCAGGTGGTTCTGCCTCAGAACATCTTTCCCACTGATCGTCATTTAAAGACAAAGAAAAGGTGAGGGCAAGGAGTTTGAGGCCGCAGTGGGCTATAATTGCACCACTGTACTCTAGCCTAAGTGATACAGCAAGACCCTATCTCAAAAACCAACCAACGGGTGTGATGGCTTGTGCCTGTAATCCTGGCACTTTGGGAGGCCGAGACGGGCAGATCACAAGGTCAAGACATCAAGACCATCCTGGCCAACATGGTGAAACCCCATCTCTACTAAAAATACAAAATTAGCTGGTTGTGGTGATACATGCCTATAATCCCAGCTACTCAGGAGGCTGATGCAGGAGAATCGCTTGAACCTGGGAGGTGGGGGTTGCAGTGAGCCAAGATAGAGCCACTGTACTCAGAGCCTGCTGACAGAGCAAGACTGTCTCAAAAACAAAATGAAAACCAACCAACCAACCAACCAACCAACAACAAAAAAACCTAGGGGTGGGGTGGGGCGGGGCAGAGCGGGGAGGGGAGGGGAGGGGAGGGGAGGGAGAGGAGGGGAAGGGAGGGGAGGCTGCCCTTCGGCAGGTAACCACTGCACTGGGACTTCATTTCCTACTCCATAAAATGAGTGGATTAACTAGGTCATTTAGAAGCTCCCTTGAGGCACTGAGCATTCTATGATTCTCCAATTCCAGGAAGAAAAGCGGCCAGGCTAGAAAGTACATCCCAATGGCTATGGAAAGGGTAGGCTCCAGATCCCAGGTAGGAGGTGAGTCGAGAATCCTTGGGATCAGCTCCTGGCAGAGGGCTTTCAGCCAGTCATGCTCATCACTCTCCTTTTGGCTCTTCCATTCAAACCTCACGTTTCCACAACACACCAGACCCACTCCACCAGGCCCAGGTCCCACCCTTCCCTCCACACCCCCTTCTCCCTGAGCCTGCTTTCCTTTGGCCCAAACTGACCAACACACTGTTGCTAAACCCAATGGTATAATTAACCACCGATAATGACCCCAGACAGCAATCCAGTAAAGGGGATGGGCCAGCCTGAGTCACAGTGGTTTAAATTTAATTTCTGGAGGACATCCTGTTTATTGTTAACCCAGCCCCATAATTTGCGAGTGTTAACCCTTTGGGAGCTGGCTGATTCGCATGGCTTCTGTAAATAAATAATTTCTGGCTATATAATAACCAGGGAGGAAAGGTAAGGTCTGGCACTGAAAAGGAAAAGAAAAAATGAAACTGTTGTTTTCCTTTCTCAGACCTAAAGAAGAAAAGTTCATGGGGAGATGTGTTCTGTCCCCACACCCTGGTTACTTTTCTCTTTCTTACTGATTAGAGCTGACAGACATGATAGTTTCGGAAAGTGAGCAATTGCCCTCAAGGACCATTCTGGAGACAGTGCAAATGAGGTCCCGGTGGCAGTGCAAAAGACAGCCCGTATTGTGGGAAGGACACTGCAGTGGAAAGTGCTCTAGACCAGATATCAGGAAACCTGGCCTCTGCCTCTGACTTGTTTTGTGATCTGAACAAATCGCAATCTCTGGAGCCCAGTTTCTTAAACTATGAAACAAAGGAGTTGGAATCCCTTCAGCTCATCTAAAACTGGAATTCTAAACTGAATCTCCACTCCAAGAATATGGGGAGTAGGATGAGAATTCTAAAGAAGTCTCAGAGTGGTCTTCAAAATGATTCTTGGAGTTTAGTACTGCAGACAAGGGACTAAGAAATCAGAAACATAGATTCCATTATTTGTGGTGCTGCAGCCTCCCTCTAAACCTTAATTTAGTAGCACAGTATTTTTAGAACTGTAAGTTACCATAGAAATTTTTTCCCCAGTTCAACCCTCTCCTTTTGTAGATGAGGAAGCAGATCCAGAGAGGTTCAGTGACAAGCCCAGGGTCACTCTGCTGGGTCACCAGAGAACCAGAAGCAACCAGGGCTCCTGGTGTCCAGCCGTTTTCTCTCTGCTACCCACAGCTCAATACTCTTTTCACATGAATATGTTATAAAGTATGTGATCAAAATACCTAGTCTTGAAGTCCTACGGAATTCAAAGGTGCCCACTGTTCTTACGGGTCTGGAAATGAACAGGGAGGATGTGCGTGCTGAACTGGGTGCTCTGGCACAATGAGGGTTTATGTACACCGCGCAGATGGAAAAGGTCTCTCCTTGTCTTTTTACTACAGATACAATCACAGAATTATCATACTGTTCTGAGTATTTTTCAACTCACCTGCTCAAAAGCCCTATTAGAACATTTAAAAAAAATCCTTCATTTAAAAGTTTTAAAGAAAAATTGTGAAGAAAGTGTGCAGTTCTATGCGACCCACCCTCAGTTTCCCCTTTTATTAACACCTGGTATTAGTGTGGTTCACTGGTCACAATTAACGAACTAACAGTGATAGAGTCTTCAGATCTCCTCGATTTTCCCATGTCCTTTCTCAATTCCAGCTTCCCACTCAGGTCACTACATCACCTTCAGTCGCTACATGCCCTGAGGCTCTCTGCTTGGCTGTGACAGTGTCTCAATCTCTCCCTGCTTTTGAGGACCATCCCAGTTTTAAGAAGTGCTGGTCAGGCCTGCTATAGAATGCCAACTTGGATCTGTCTGATGCTTTTCTCCTGATTGGACTGGTGTTATGGCTTTTGGGATAGAAGATCACAGAGCAGAAGAGCCATTCTCCCCAACTCATACCCAGGGTCCACGATGTCAACATGCCTTACCCTGCTGATGTGAGACCCTTGATCACCAGCTTCCTACTGTAAAGTTACTCTCCCTTCCCGCTTTCCCTACTGCACTCCTTGGGAGGAAGCCATCACACAGAGCCCTACTTCTTATTTATTCAACCATTCACTGTCAGTATGGACCCATATTTATCTTATATTTTGAGTTATAATCCAATACATTATTTTGATGCTCAAACTGTTCCAGCTTTGGCCACTGGCAGCTTTTTCAGTTGGCCCCTTTGTCCTTGGACATATTCACATCAATGTATGTATGTATGTGTGGTGTTATTTCCTTACTTTCTGGCACTATAACATGTACCAAGTGCATCTTGTGTATTTCCTGTTCCAGCCCTCAAATCAGTGGAAGAACGTCCATTAGTATTTAATGTATCTCTGTAATATGGTCTCAACCTTACCTTTCATTTCTTTCCTATTCACTCAGTACAACTGCCATGATTCAGCCAACTGGCTGTTCGTTAATCCCCCAAATCTAAACTCTTCACAGTTTCCTGTCCCAAACTGGGACATTTTGGAGTACATGTCATCAGGACAATTTGGACTGCCCAGGGCAACTGGAACAAATGGCTACCCCCCACAAGGAATGCTCTCTCTGCTCCCAGGAAAACTTCTCACCATCTTTTAAATGTCTACGACTTATATAGCATTTTAAAAATTCTACTCTTTACAGTTAATTACAGTATATTCCCTTAAAAAGTATTCTCTATAACTCAATCAAGACAGTTGCATGTGGGCAAAAAAAGAAAAAAGTATTCTCATGAGAAACAGTAACTTTAAAACAATTATTAAAGAAAAACATGCTCACTGCAGAAAACTTGAGAAATAAAAGGGGACTGGGGGGATGAGGGAGGAAAAGAAGAGGGGGAAAAAAACCCAGCCAAAATTTTGTATCTAAAAGATGGTCAAGGTTAATGTTTTAGTGCTGTTATTTGTATTTTTTAAATTTACAGAAAGAAAAACTGAATCAAATGTGCCAAATGTTGGTAGTGGCTAATTTTGGGTGGTGAGAATATGATTACTGTTTTCTTCTCTGCACTTTCCTTTTTTTTTTTCCAAATACACCAAAAAAAAAAACCAAAAAACCCAAACCCTTGTTTTTTCTTGACTACAAAAATAGCACCTGATCAGTGTTAAAAACTTGGAAGACATAGAAGAACACAAAGGACAACACACACATACACCCCCAAAGGAAAAAATTGACAGTAATACCAATTCAGTGTGTATACGTGTGTGTGCATGTGTATGTGTAAATATTTGTGTAATTTTTAAATTAAAAAAGTAAAAGAAATATGTATCATGAATGGTTTTATATGAGAATGTATCATTTTCACCCTCCTCATTTTTAAGAGCTACAGAAGTAAAATGAGTGGTTCAGGTATACAATGAAAATGTACCGCTTGTTTTATTTCTATAACCTCATCACTTACTGCTGGTCATTTCAACTGTTTCAAAACTTTTCTATTATGAACAAAAGCTCTAAGAGCTAAATCTTGGTGCACACCAAGGATAAGTCACCCAGGATCAATTCTGTATAGTGTTCAAGGCTTTGATACATTTTGCCAAACTGCCCTCCAGATAGATTTAAACAGTTAACATTTTTGAAAAGATTGAAACAGTTTATATTTTATTAACCACCCTCTGGTTTGTGTATCAGGGTTTTTTTCCTGGACTAGTGTCTGCCTTTCACTTTTATACGTTTGTGTTTCATGTACAGAAGCTTTTGATTAGTACACAATCAAATCTACTAAATCTGTCTTTTCTTTTGTGATTTTTTTTCTTTTGGTATCAAACAGGATGACCTGCTTCCTCCACTCCATCAACTTGCAACTATTCACCTGTATTTACTTTATTACTTGCATGGCTTCCTTTTGTTAAACTAAACTCTATTAGTATCAAAGTTATAATGTGCATTGTCTAATAAGGCAAGAAGATTTCTTGCATAAAACGTTCCCAGGACTCCCTAATCTCATTTGCCAGAACCAACCACTTTCAACTCAACTGAATTTCTGGTATTTACCTTTCCATGTCTAAGGATAAATGCTTATATTGCTACCTGTAGACTGTTAGGTTTTTAGGCACTAAAAATCTATGTTCGCTATTGAATTTTTACTTTGGAAGATGACCATTTAATTAAACAAAATATTGCTGGGTGTCCATCTCTCCCTCACGAAGCCACGCTTGCAGCACTTCTTCTCAATACAGTTACATTATAACTTGGTTAGCTCACTATTTAGTCAATTATTAGGAGGATATTATGATTTTTCTTCCCTCCTGCCCTTGATAACAGCAGATTGTTCCGCCTCAGTCAAAGCTTTAGAAGACTACAGTTCCAGCCAATGTACTGGGTCACAAACTCACGAAAGTTTCCGAGACAAAGCCCCAGCCACGCCACTCCCAAATTCCTGACCAACAGAAACGATTTATTGTTGTTTTCAGCCACTAAGTTGTGGGAGAACGCCTCATGCAGCAGTAAAACATAATTAACAACATGTATACTTTCTTACTTTCCCTAAAATTGATAACGGTCACTTTTCTTTCATTTGCTTAATTGTCTACATACTTATCCCCAATTCAATCTGTGGTCTAACTCTAATTTTGATACACTCATCATATCAGGTGTTCTCTCCCTTGCATCTTCTGGAACGGTCTGCTCTGTAGTTGCTGCCTCGCTCCAACCTGGACTGGCTGCCTGCTCCCCAGCTGTGCAGCTCTCAGCCCCAGCTCTCCCTTCACCAACTCTTCTGGGATTCCTCTGACTTGTCTCTCATGGCTTTTCCCCTGGTCCTTCTCTTTCTTGGTTTACCCCTTATTTTGGTGGAAACAAAGCATGTGGAAGATCATTTTTAAGACTTTGCATATCCTAAAAACTTTTTCTACTACCTGCAGGCTAGTATGACTGGGTATAGAATTAAAGGCTGTACACAATTTCTGCCAGAATTTCAAAGGCGTTGCTTCACCATCTTCTAACTTCCCAGTACTGCTGCTGTGGGGAAGTTTGAAGCCACTCTGATTCCTATTCTTTATATATGACTCGTTTTTTATTTTTTTATGCAACCTTATAGGAATATATGTTTGTCCCGGTGTTGTATAATTTCACAACAATGTAGGCCTATTTTCGTCCACTGTGCTGGGTACTCATAGGACTGTTTCAATTTGCTGATTTATAATCTTCAGTTCTGGGATTAAACAATTTTGTTGATATCTTCTGTTTCTTACTTCTAAAACTATTACAATCTCAATGTTGACCCTCCTTGGTGGGTTCTCTAATTTCCATTTCTCAAATTTTATCTTCTAATGCTTCTAACAAGATTTTTTTTTTCGTTTTCATTTCTGCTATCAGATTTTTAATTTCCAAGAGCCATTTAAAATTTTCAGGATGTCCTTTTAAAATGGTATCCTGTTTTTACTTCACGGATGTCTTCTCTCTCTGAGGATCTCAACAACAGCTTTAATTAAAAAGCTTCTTCTTCCCTTTATAGACTTAGTTTTCCTCCAAGTTACTTTTCCCCCCCCATTTCTGTTTTTATTTTTATTTTTTTTTAAGAAGGAGTTTCACCATGTTGGTCAGACTGGTCTTGAACTCCCAAGCTCAGGTGATCCACCCGCCTTGGCCTCCAAAGTGCCTGGATTATAGGCTTGAGCCACCATGCCCGGCCTCTGTCTTTATTTTTCATACTAAGTACTTTCCTTGGATTTGTGGTAATTTTTAGTTGCCTACTCTCATATGTGACTGGGAGACAAAAAAGAGCTGACAAAAAGCTCTGAGCACACGAACCATGTTGATCTACGAGGAAGGGCAATCGGCAATCTGCAATCTGGCTGAACAGTTTTGTGAGGAACGCCCTGATGTCACTATCTTTCTAGTCTTTTCACTTGGGTGGGTAAAATTCTTTAAAGAAGATTCTTCCAATCTCCTACCATTCTGGGCACTTGGCAATGGAAGAGTTTGTATGTGCGTGTTTGTGTGCACAAGTGTGCCTATGTGGTGGGGAGGGGAAGGGGTGTGCCGTGGCACCCTGAGGGTGCGAATTCACTTCATCCTCCTGACTCCACTAGGACAGTCCCACCCTCAGCTATGCTTGCTGCCCTCTCAGAGGTGGGTTTGAAGTTTTTGCAATTTTGTATGCCCCATTTAAAAAATATAAAATTACAAATATACAAATAGTCATGAAAATGAATATTCAGGCAGAGAAAAGAACACAACACATGCCAAATTTTAAAAGCTAGCAAATGACAAAAACGTCAGAAAATAATCGAGTATTTTTGTTAATCATCTGCCTAACACACCTCTATCTTGTCACGCTACACTTTGGGCTGCTTAGTGTTTGGTTGCCTCTTCGTGTAACAAAGAGTTGGTAGCATCATTTTCTTAAAGTAAAAAAGGTAATTCCATCTTTCCTCTGGTATGGTTGTTTGATTTTTTTTTTCTACTACAAATTTGTTTTAGATGGTTTAGAAAGCCTTTTTCCAGCTTACTGGTAATATATAAATTTTAGGATTGTTGTAAAATTTAGAAAAATCTCATGTTTCATCTGCAGATAAACTAAGATGACAGGGCACATTTCAAGATTTCTTGTACAGTGACTAATCTTACATGTTCTTTGAAGTAATGACAGTGACCAGTTCATCACTAATGTCTTTGTAGAAGGGCACATCTTGAGTTTTGTTTTCATTGTGTCTTTCATGTTAAATCCATCAGAAATTTAAATGTTTTATCAATGTGTTTCCCTGATTTCCTCCTCGTTAAATGAGTTATCAAACCATCATCATCCCAATTTAAAATGGATCTCGTTCTTTTAATAGATTACTCACTTTTGATACAATTTGAAAATGTTTTGTTATGCTTTGCTTGATTTCAGAATGATTTCTATTGGTTTAAGCACTCACCTTATCAGTTTTGTGTTTCATTATTCTTAAATCCAATTTTCCCCTTAGTTTTTAAGTATTTAAAATTGACCAAAAAAGGTAACTGTCACAGATTTCCAACTCAGTAGTCTGTAATTTCTTCTTGTTTTATTAATGTTTTCCAAAGATGTATTTACAAAGTATAGTTAACACCGTACAGTATACTCCTAATTCACCCTCCCCTAGTTCCATCCCCCCAAAAAGCCTAGGCTACCCCAAGACTGCATGACATGAGTGGTAGGACCAAGAAGAAAAAGCAGGAATGAAGACAGAGGTTTTCCTAACTCATTGCAATACAAATAACTTTGTGTCATTTACCAAAACATAGGGATGCCTAGGGTCCCTTTCAGGGTCTTGGAAGGGTCCATCTAAGTCAGGGGCCCTGAGGCTTAACTTTTGTAAGCTTCACACCTTAAATCCACCTTTGTGTCCCCGGGTACAAACTCTTTGGAGGTGGGGGTTGGGGTGGAGGGCTCTTCACTCTTCTGCTAGGGTAGGGTGGGGACAGTCTCCCAGAGTTAGGGAGGAGATGTTAGGGCTCTAAGCCATTCATAAAGAGTTTGCAACCAATCACCCTGTTATCTTAGCCCTTGGCCTCACTCAACTTCTAGAGGTACTTAGTACCAACTCCCAAACCTTTGAGAATTCTGGGACGGTGGGATTGCTCTCGGTTTTCTTAAATGCCAGTTTGGAATTTGACTTTCTTGGAACTAAGTCAGTTACCTCATGTAACTGCACTCTAATTCCCAAATTTTGTTGTTGATATCTCTTCTAGTCTCCCTGAACTATGGATTTATGCCTTAAAAAAATTGCTTTATGTGCTTTTTGTAGGATTTGTGAGGGAGATAAATTAGATGTATGTATTCAATCTGTCATCTTTACTCAGAATCTGGTTTATTTTTAAATAACATACCATAACATTCACCCTTTTAAAGTGTACAATTTGGGGTTTTTAGTATATTCCCAGAAGTGTGCAAAAATCACTGCTATCTAATTTTAGAATATTTTCATCATACCAAAAAGAAACCCCACACCTATTAGCAAACAACTCCCCTCCCCCAGCCCTGGCAACCATTACTCTGCTTTGTCTCCATGGATTTGCCTTTTCTGGACATTATACGGAAGTAGAATTATATTTGTATGTGGCCTTTTGTGTCTGCCTCCTTCACTTAGCAAAATGTTTTTGAAGGTCATCCATGTCATAGCATATATCAGTACCTCATTCTTTTATTTTTTTTAATCACTAGATACTAGTCCAGTGTATGGATTTACATTTTGTTTATCCACTTATCATTTGATGGACAATTGGGTTGTTTTCCCTTTTTGGGTATTAATGAATGTTGTGACAAACATTTATGTTTAAGATTGTGTGGGGATATGTTTTTATTTCTCTTGGGCATATATCTAGGAGCAAAACTGCTGGGTTATATGGTCACTCTATGTTTAAGCTTTGAGGATGTGCCAGACTGTTTTCCACAATAATTGTATCATTTTACATTCCCATCAGTGGTATATATGAGGGTTCCAACTTCTCCACATCCTTGTCGACACTTATTAACGTCTTTTTCATTTTAGCCATCCTAGTAGATATGAGGTAGTATTTCTGATTTGCACTTCTCTAATGACTAATGATGTTGAACATCTTTTCATGTGTTCATTTGTATATCTTTGGAGAAACATCTATTCAAATTGCTTGCCCATTCTAATACTGTTTTATTGTTGTTGTTGAGTTGTAGGAGTTATTTGTATATTCTGGGTATTACCCCATAATCAGAAATATTTTCTCTCATCCATGAGCTGGGTTTACACTTTCTTAATAGGTGTCCTTTGAAGCAAAAAGTTTTAAATTTTGATGAAGTCCAATTTATCTGTTTTTTCTTTTGTTGTTCAGCTTTTGGTGTCATATCTAAGAATCCTTTAACAAATCTAAGGTCACAAAGATTTACGCCTGTCTTTTCTTCTAGAAGTTTTATAGTTTAGCTCTTATGTTTAGGTCTGACTCATTTTGAGTTAATTTTTAAATATGGTGTGAGGTAGGGGTCCAACTTCATTCTTTGGCATGTGGCTATCCATTTGTCCCAGCGCTGTTTGTTGAAAAGATTATTTCTTTTCCACTGAACTGTTCTGGCATCCTTGTTAAAAATCAACTGTTCAAATATGTAAGGGTTTATTTTTGGACTCTTTTTTTTTTTTTTTTTGAGATGGAGTTTCGCTCTTGTTACCCAGGCTGGAGTGCAATGGTGAGATCTCGACTCACCGCAACCTCTGCCTCCTGGGTTCAGGCAATTCTCCTGCCTCAGCCTCCCGAGTAGCTGGGATTACAAGCATGCGCCACCATGCCCAGCTAATTTTTTGTATTTTTAGTACAGACAGGGTTTCACCATGTTGACCAGGATGGTCTCGATCTCTTGACCTCGTGATCCACCTGCCTTGGCCTCCCAAAGTGCTGGGATTACAGGCTTGAGCCACTGCGCCCAGCCTATTTTTGGACTCTTAATTCTATTCCATTCATCTACATGTTTATCTTTACGACAGTACCACATGATCTTAATTACTGTAGCTTTGTAGTATTAAGACTGGGGAGTATCAGTTCTCCAGCTTTGTTCTTTGTCAAGATCATTTTGACTGTTCTGTGTCCCTTGCCTTTCCATGTGAATTTTAGTGATTTTTAAAAAAATATTTAAATCATGGCTGCATTTAGAGTTTGAGTGTAGATTCCTTAGATGTTTTAAGTTTTAAAAGTATTCTATCTTTGAAAAATTATTTTATCAGCATTAAATGCATCTACTATTGCATAACACAGAGTAATCTACTCTTTTGACAATAACACAGATTTATTTAGATGTATAAAAGTTCCTACGATTTGGCAAAGCAAATCTCTTATTAAATTTTTTTCAGGTAATTTCTTGGCTGTTTTAATTATTCAAGATAAAATTCATCAGCTGTATGCTCTCATCCCCACCCATACCTAAAAACCCCTCATAAGATTATTACCAGAAATGCAATATATTTATAGGTTAACTTTTGAAGATCCTATTTTTGGTTTGCTCATTCAGAGCCATATTTCTTTTCATTCATTCTAGCCTTATTATTATTTTTCTTGGTCTTGAGTTTTTTTCATAACCATCGTCTATATTTATTTTGTTAAATATAAGATCCCAAAGTAACACTTACATGTGAAGTTTTAGCTCTATACATGCCTCAGGTACATTCCGTGGAATTTTACATTTTTGGTTATGCTGTAAATGGCATTCTCTTTTTCATATTATCTTCCTGGCACATTTACTCGGAAACCAGTCACCACATCTACATACTTAATTTATAGCCCAAGAAATTCAATTTGAAAAGAAGAAAAAAAACTAATTAGGCTTTCCAGGTAGACCGTCAGAGTATGAAAATATGATAAAATTTATCTTTTCTTTCCCAATATTTATACCTATTTCTTGCCTTATAGTTATTGCATTAGCTTGAAGTTACAAAAAAATGTTTCCAACTTTGGTAAGAATGCTTTACATCTGATCCCTCACTATCAAATATGAAGGCAGCTATTCCTGATTTCACCCAGGAAGGTTCCTAATAGTAAGAAAATATCTTTGTACTCCTAGTTTACTAAAAGTTACGAAGACTAGATTTTCGAATTCCACCAATGCCTTTCACCATGCATTTAGAGGATCAGTTTGTTCTCCTATGACCTATTATTGTGTTGAACTGTGTAAACATATTTCCTAATATTGAGCCATCCTTTCATTACTTAAGTAAACTCTGCTTGGTAAAGGGTACAGGCTAATTAACTTTGATGTGTGAATGTCTTGCTTTCTGATTATGACACATAGCACCTCAAGGGCAATGACTGAATGTCATGCTTCTTGGCAACCCTTGTAAGTACTGTACTAGGCACAGTGCTATTTTCAACTTTTCATTGAATGAGGAAATATTTATTAAGGGGCACCTTTGTTCCAAGTACTGTGCTAGGTTCTAGGGGTATCAAGATGAACAAGATGGATTTCTTCTATGATCTCATGCAGCTTATAGTTCAGTTTTGTGCTCATAGTAAGCACTGGATGATTAATTAAACGAATGACTAAGCGTACTGCCCAAGGGCCCTGTAAAATACCATGCTCTGATTTAAGGTTCCTGAAGAAAACTACTCTTAGATAATGCTATATAAAGAACAAAGAAAGGGAATATCATGGTCTCCGGGCTCCCAATTCTTAGGTAACTAAACAACAGAACAAAACAAAAGCCCCAAAAGCCTAAAAAGAATATCCACCAGCACTGAGGTCCAGCAACAGTACATTCAGTGAAGACCAAGAAAATGGAGCGAGCCCTTGGCCTTGAAAGCAAAGTCTGACCAAGTTATTGGAGTATGATGGGTCAAGAGAAAACAAAGAGCCTGAGAGGATATATGAAAGAAGAGGCTCCTGGGTTTCTACCGAGGCTCTTGTATGGCAGATGTGAGCCCACTCTGTCAGAGAAATGCACAGAAAACTGGGCAGGTGGCCTGATGGATCAGATTCTCCCTGCACTGAAATGGAGCATTCCTGCAGGAAGTGGTGAAAGGTGGCAAGGAAGGGAGAGTGGGAAGGGCAACACAACTGCACTTGAGCAGGCTCTTGTGCCTCTTCTCCCCTTGAGTCCCCATTTCATCCCTGTGGCTCTTCCCCTGCAGGCAAAGGGGACTTCCTTAGGAGAAGCAGCTGCTTTGGAGGGCATGGGGCAAGAGTGACAGTATCACAAGCTGAGAGCAGTGGCCTCGGCACTGCCAGGACACACCAGCCCGAGGTTGATAGTGCTCAAGGGCAGGAGGCCCACTAGGCTTCTGGACTCTCCTCCCTCCTCCTCACACTTGCCTCAGTGCTCCCCTTGGAATCAGGGACGTGAGCAGAGGGCCAGAGTGAAAATAGGGCTTGCTTCCCAGGGCATCTCTGAGTTCTGAGAAGAAATTAAGAGAGTTCTGAGCTCTCTGCCTGTGGAGTAGAAGTCCTAGCTTGGTTCTGCTTCCCATTCTACAAATATGAGCACCAGAGGGCAGGAGAAGAGATATTTTAGTCTCAGCAACAAAATGGGGAAAACATTCCTCTCAACCCTTCCCTTCTCCAATCCCCAACTGCCCCACCTCAAAAAAAAAAAAAAAAAAAAAAAAGTTCTGTGTGTACGGAGGGCAAAGAGGGGAAAAGATTCTATTTTCTTTCATAATAAAGAAAAAGTCAACAGGATGTTCTCCAAAGCTACAAATATACTTTTTCAAACAGTAAATATCTCTATTAGTAGCATGATGCCAGTTGGCTAATTCTGTCTGTCTCAGTAGAACCTTTCCAAAAAAGCCCCTGCTCTTGTGTAATGTCTATTTACAAAAACAGCTCTTTTGCATTTTCAATTTGCTAGGTTTCTCCATCTTTTGTTTCCTCACCCCCTCTGCAGAGGCAGAGATAAACGGCAGGCCCAGATGGCAGCTGGGTGGGGATCCCCTGGTCACTCCAGCAGAGCTCACATCCCTGCCTTCTTTGGAGAGCCCTACTTTCATGACAAAGAGTGGAAAGAGGCTGAACCCTAAACCTGCTTCCTGGGTCTTTGCTTGGCCTCCAGAATCCTTCTGAACGTGAATGAGCCTAGGCCTGGCTTGGGGGTGGAAAGAACCCTGAAACGATTCAGTCTGCCCCACCCCATATCTTTCTGCTATCTCTAGCTAGACCGAGAGACCCACAGTTCTGGGGGCAAGGGAGGTAAGGGAGGTGAGAATGGAGGGAGGGCTGAGCAAAGAGTAGGTGGTGGTGGTTGATAGTGGCTGAAATCCTGGCTCCCCGGGGAGTGGTCTGGGCCTGAGTCACTGTCTCGGCAAGAGCAGGAAGGTGGGCGAGAGGCAGCAGCTCCAGCAGGCTGGAAGGACAAGCCCCTCCCCCAGGCCTTCTGTTATTCTATCCTTGGGTTGCTGCCTGGTCTGGCCTGAGGCCCCACAAGGCCATCACCACCTTAATGGTGGGAGAGAAACAACAGAGGGCCAGAGCTCGGACAGGGCTTATCGAGAGCCATCTAGGTCCGGCAGAACAGCTGCTTGTTGGATGCCACCCTCTCTGTCTGAAGGCCCAGCTGGGCACAATGCGAAAGGCCAAGGAAAGTTCAGTCCAAGCGAGGCTGGGAGAGACCCCAGCAGAGGGGGACATGAACTGAGCTGGAAATCAGCCCTTTCCAGTGCCTATGACCACAGCCTCCAGCCCCACCTCGGTCCTTTCTCCAAGTTAGCTTGATCCAACCAGAACACACAGAACTTGACCTCCACCTGCCATCAGTCCGAGGAGGTATGTGTGTGTTTAAAAATAAAAGGCATGACTGTGACTTGGCGGATTTGTGACTTGGACCAGAACAATCCTCCAGCTCAACTGTGATCCCTCCTTCCCCACCGCTCCCCAGGCTGACCTCTGAAAAGTAAAGACAGAATGAAGCACACAATGTTGAGTCACCCAAGAGCTGGGAGATCATCTCATCAAAGCAACCATTTATTAAGCATCTACTACTGCCAGACTGCATAGGCGCTGCTGATACATCAGTTTATTTGAAGTGTCCACTCCTGCACTTCACAGGACAGACAGTGCACTAGATCAGGGGCCTGGAGCCAGACAGCTGGGGTTCAAATCCTGGCTCTGCCTGTTACCAGCTGTGAGACTCTGGGCAATCGACCTCACCTCCCTGTGTCTCCATCTCTTTGTCTATAAAACAGGATAATAATCTACTCATCTTCTAGGGTCGCTGTGAAGGTTAAACCAGTTTAATGCTCAAAACAGATCTTGACATACGGTAAGCAGTCTGCTTTTTGCTGGGAAGGCAGTGGTGGTATTTTGATGATGACAACCAACCAGATCCAGAAGGGGCGACTTGCAAGAAGTTACAGAGATAAGTATCCTCACCCTCAAACAAGAATGGTTAGGAAAGCTGAAATTACTTTTTTGTTTTGGGGGCAAGCAGCTGTCCTATACTGTGAGGCACTACCACCAGGCCCAAGTGATAAGTCTGCCTAACTTTGGGTGGCGACTTACCCCTATATGGTGAAAGGATTTTTGTCAAAAGTGTGGAGGCTGATGGAGCACCTAAGAGAGGAAAACAGGCAACTCAAAGAGGCAGCTTGGATTTTTTTTCTTTGCAGCTCCTTAAGAAGATCCTAATAGCGATAGACAAGTAATCACTTATTCTCGTTCTAATCTGTAAGATAAGAAGGGGTAGAAAATGGGTTTGCACTTGGAGGTGAGAGGCTTGTCCTGCTACAAGCAGAGGGAACTGCCACTGGCCTCGTCTCCACTCCAATGGGCTGGCAGTAGCTTAGACTCTAAGAGCACTGGACTGGCTGTTTAGTTTCTGAGGTACCATCTTTAATCTCACTTTGGTTCTGTCTCTTACCAACCAGCAATTATAAAGAGCTCTCACACTACCTTTTTCCTCTTCTCTGCTGAAAGTCTGGCCCCTAGAAAGCAAGAGGTAGAAGGAAGACGGCTGGATGGACTTGTGGGCCCCCTCTCTAGATCATCCCCCCCGGACAGTAGGGGGAAGGGAGAGGCAAACATTCTCTTGCTATGGAAAGCGAGGTCTGCCCCAGCAATGATTTAAAAATTTTAAAAATATGAAATATTGTAAATACACAAAGAATACAGAGAATATTTAATAAATACTCATGTATCCACCACCTGGCTTTGTCAAATTCTAATGAAGCTGTGCATGCTATAGACATTATTCTTTAAACAACACAATAGTACAGATACTGTTGAGGCGCCCTAAGTATCACACTCTGAGATTACAGGCTTGCACCACCACCCTTGGCTAATTAAACATTTTTTTGTAGAGACGGTCTCACTGTGCTGCCCAGGTTAGTCTCTAACTTCTGGACTCAACTGATCCTCCTGCCTTGGCCTCCCATGATGCTGGGATTATAGGTGTGAGCCACCTCACATGGCCCCTAAGATTCCATTTCCTTCTCTTTTTTTGTTACCCTAGAGTAACCACTATTCTGATTTTAGTGTTTATTATTCCCAAACTTGTACTATATTAAGTCCATATGCAAAATATAGTATTGCCTTATAGGTCTAATGCTTACATAAACAGTACAATGTTGAATGTATCTTTTTTTTTTTTCCTTTTTGAGAGGGAGTCTCACTCTATTACCCAGGCCGGAGTGCAGTGGCGCAATCTCAGCTCACTGCAACCTTCACCTCCTGGGCTCAAGTGATTCTGCCTCAGCCTCTCTAGTAGCTGGGATTACAGGTGTGCACCTCTGCGCCTGACTAATTTTTTATTTTTAGTAGAGATGGGGTTTCACCATGCTGGCCACGCTGGTCTTGAACTCCTGACCTCTAGTGATCCACCTGCCCAGCCTCCCAAAGTGTTAGGATTATAGGCATGAGCCACCGTGCCCAGCCTACAACGTTCAATGTATCATTCTTATTTATTTATTTATTTGAATGTATCGTTCTGAAGCTAGCTTTTTACATTCAGCAATACACTCTTGAGATATGCCCACAATGGTACACAGAGCTCTATTTTACCCATTTTAACTACTATATATTATTTCTTTTTTCTTTTTGAGGCAAAGTCTCACTTTATCATCCAGTATGGAGTGCGGTAACGCAATCTCGGCTCACTGTAATCTCCACCTTCCAAGTTCAAAGACTGTCCTGCCCGAGGTTCCGAGTAGCTGGGATTAGAGGTGTCTACCACCACGCCTGGCTAAATTTGAGATAGGGTTTCACTATGTTGGTTAGGCTGGTCTTGAACTCCTGACCTCAAGTGATCTGCCTGCCTTGGCCTCCCGAAGGTCATGAGTCGCTGTGCCTGGCCCATATTTCATCATGTAAAGACATCACAATTTATTTTCCCATTCTCCAGAGGCTGGGCATCTAAACATGATGATGCAGCTCATACTCCCACCTGTGTCCCCTGCTGCATGGAGGTACGGGAGTTTCTCTGGGGTCAGGGACAGCTACTATTCCAACTGCAAAATCTCTAATTTACACCCCCTTCTGCACTGTATGTAAGTTCTTACTGTTCTTCACCCTCAGATACTTGGCATTGTCTGTCAGGCTTCAAAATTTCTGCTGGTCTGATGGTTGAGAAATGGCATCTCATTGTTGGTTTAATCTGTTTTTCTTGATTACTAATAAGACCAAACATCTCTGTATGAGCTTTTGTTCACTTGAGTTTTCTTTTCTAGAAACTGATCAACAGTTTTCAAATCTATGGAATGAGTTCTTATAAAGAACTCAGCCAGTGTCCTTTACTGCTGCCCCTTCTGTATTTCTTATCAACCCAGTGAAACAACCACATATACAAGCAACCCTGTCTTCAGTTGCTGGAGTCAAAGGTGTGAGCTTCTTGTCTGGATATTTGAAATTATATTCTTAAATAGGCGGTTTTCAAACTGAGTTCTTTGCAGAACACCTATCACTCAAAGATCGTTTAACCTGCTACACTGTCTTCCACTGTACACATATATCAAAATCACTCATGAAATTAAAAAAGCATATGCACTCATCTTGGGAAGGAAAAAAAGAAAAAAAAAGTCAATGGAGCTAGGTCATTCTTTAAGAAAAAACAAGGCTGGCTGCAGTGGCTCATGCTTGTAATCCCAGCACTTTGGGAGGTCGAGGCGGGAGGATCACTTGAGTCCAGAAGTTTGAGACCAGCCTGGCCAACATAGTGAAATCCAGTCTCCACTAAAATACACAAAAATGAGCCAGGAGTGGTGGCGCATGCCTGTAATTCCAGTTACGTGGGAGGCTGAGGCATGAGTATCCCTTCAATCCAGGAAGTGGAGGTTACAGTGAGCTGAGATAGTGTGACTGTACTCCAGCCTGGGCGACAGGGGGAGACCCTGTCTCAAAAAAAAAAACAAAACAAACAAAAAACCACAAACAAGAACATAATAGAAAATATCAGAGTGCACTGCACACATACTGTGTAAAACTTATTTCAAGTGTTAAGTGTGTGTGTGTGACTTGTGTTATCAAAGGTATTTCTAACTGTGAGTTGTGGTCAGAAAATTTTGGAAACTACTCTAGGTGTGGTGACTAACACCTATTGTCCCAGCCATTCAGGAGGCTGAGGCAGGACGATCGCTTGGGCCCAGGAATTTGAGACTGTGGTAAGCTGTAATTGCACCACTGCACTCCAGCCTGGGCAACAGATCAAGAGTGAGACCCTGTCTCAAAAAAAAAAAAAAAAAAGGAAACGACTGTCCAACTTAGCGTCCCTGGCTCCATTCTTTCTGAGTTATCCTGCAGGCCATTGCCAAAATAATCTGACAAATCACTGCTTTGGCCATGCCACTTCCCTGCTCAAAAGCCTTCAATTTTCAAAAGCCTAGGCTCAATTTCAAGTCCTCAGCATGGCACTGAAAGCACTCTGTAACATGGCCCTGAGGTGGAGTGCCAATTCTCCCCAACGCAGCCTCTACCCCAACCACTATTTACCACCTCCAAGCTGGCCTCCTGACAGTCCGCACAAACACTCTTGACACATTCTAACTCCACACACTGTCTTCATGCCATGCTTCTAACCTGGATCCTTCTTGCACTCCCACGGAAATAGCACATACTTGCTAAGTCAAGGTTCGGTTAAAATTACATCTCTTGCTTCAAGTCTTTCTTGATGATGCCACACTGACATTTAGTGATCGGCTGTCCTTTTGAATCCCTAGCACTTTCTGTACACTGGCTGAAGACAGAGACCGACTCATGCAAGTCTTTTAAATGTCCCTCAACATTTAGCACAGACCTTTGCATGTTATAAATGTTTAACAGGCATTAAATCAACAAATATTTGCTGAGCACCATGTATGTGCATCACACTATACTGGGCCCTAGTTGATGGGTTAGCCACCAAAATAATGGGTTTGGGAAAACAACTCTAATAGGTTAACAGCCGACTCTAAAGACTACCCCCACAGATTTCCTTCAAGAGTATAATACGTATAATACCTCTGACTAAGTAGCTGTGGTAATCAAGACACTTGACTCTCCCTGACTGCTCCAAAACTTGCAAGACATCCTTCGCCTCTCATTAAATACCTGAAATAGGAGCAAACTCACACACAGAATCTCACAGACTCTTTATGCAGCTCCTGTCTTCAAGGCATTACCATGTTCTCCAGTGAGGAGAAAAAGCTTAGTGTGTCCAAAGTCACAGAGGACATGAGTGGTGAGGCTGTCCCAGGCAGAGGCCCCATAGGGGGAAGCAGCTGAGCCTGTTACAGAACACCTAGAGGTCTGCAGGGCACAAGGACTTCCTCTAACTCTTGTGTGTGAAGACTGACAACTCCCTGTGATTCACTACCAACCTGCTAGTGTCAACACACCCTAGCAAAGTGAAACTCCTTCATGATCCAATCAGCTTGGGAATGGTCTGCCACTCTTCCAATATTCCTGATCACGGGGACAGAATACTCAGGAGATACAGGTTTTAGTTCCAGTTCTGTCAGGTACTGGCTGAGTGAATTCTAGTAAGTTGCCAAGGGGGATAATGAGACTGAACTGCTTGCGCAGACGTGAGCACAAAGTCAAAGAATGGGAAAGCCCTCTGAAAAGTTAGAAGCAATCTACACATGTGAGAGAGCAATGGTAATCATAGGGAGAAAGACTTCACCGAGAAAAACCTGAATGATGGCTGTTTGACCCAGAAGTTTACCCTTTTTTCTTCTTTCTTTACATTCCATTCATTTCCTTTAACAATTACCTGTTAGATACCCACTATGTGCATGATACCCACTATGCTTACACAAAGATGAAGAAACTGTATGTAGCTCCTGTCCTCATGGGGTCGACGTGGGAGAGGTGCATGTCTGTGATACCTGGAAGCATGCAGAAGTGCTACAGGAGAGGCACTATGGAAGTACAGAAGAAACCACCAAAGCAGTTTGAAGTGGATAAGAGAGGAGTGAGTGGGAAGTAGAAATCCGAGGCAGCCTGACCTGGAAGCCACTAGTGTCAATTTAACAATAGCACTTTCAGAGGCTCTTCGTTTTAGGAAGTGGTTTGTAGGTTCTGCACGTTTTTATCTTAAAATTTTTCCTGAGCTCAGGCAAGTCAGGAAATGGGGGGAAAAGAGCCCCATTCATACATTTAATAAACATTTCCTGACTGCCAGGAACAGTGCCAAAGATTGCGATGACCACAAGACAGTCCCCATACTCAAGAACTCACAGACAAGTAAACTGACCAGCCGAGCAGATGCCGATGAAGGTCAGAAGAGAAGGTCAGAGGAGGGGCAACCAATGCAGCACGGCAGGGTGTGGAGGGCCATTCAGGGAAGACCCTAAGAGGATGTGAAGTGTGGCCTGGCTCTTGAAGGATGAGTGGATGCTGGCCTGGTGGAATGGGTGAGAGTGAAGGGGAAGCATTTCAGGCAGAAGGGACAGTTAACCAGAGGCACAGGGGCATGAGAGAGCAGGAGAAGCTTGGAGGATGGCATACATGGGTAAAGAGGGACAGCCAAGCCCAGAAGGCCTCAGGAGCCCTGGTCCAGAGTCGGGCCTCTATCCTGAGGATGACAGCAAAGGTATAAAACGTGAGAACAGAAAAGAAACAAAAAGCATCAAGCATGAGGAACACTAAAGTGTGAAGGGCAGACAGAAGACCCCGGAAGGGTCAGAAAAATCTCTCTCCACTCATTTCACAGCAGGTTCAGGTGACAAAGTGTCAGCGGGAATGGCCACTCCCTGCTACAGATGGAGAAACCAAGACAGACAACGGTTCAATGCTTGACCAGGCCACACTGAGTGACTGAGCCAGAACCTGAACGCAGCACCCTAACTCCTACTCACACTTATCTGCTGTCTCTAATTTCCTTCCTTCTCACCAAACTACTGGACCCTTAGTTATATGGAGATTTTTTCCAGTACTCCGTATTTCTCATCATTTAAGCCTAAAATCATCGAGGTGCATGGTTCAAAGGGAGGCTACAATTCCTGCAGCCAGCTAAGCTAGATTAAGGTCACTGTTCTTAATTCTACTTCATTCTCGCTTCATACCATAATAAAGCCACCTGAGTACAAACTGGAAGACGGGGGAGAGAGAGAGAAAGGGAGAGACAAAGAGGGAGGGAGGGGCTGAATGGGGGGGAGGAAAAGTTGGGGGGACAAATGCGAAGGAGAGGTGGTGGTCGGGTGGCAGGAGAGAGGGAGGGAGAGAGAGAAGCATTTGGCTTGGGGCCAAGAAGTGAATCTGTGATCTGAGATGTGAACATCAAATGCCTTTTCCTCGTAGGACAGACCACTGGGTCACCTTGCTGAGAGGCAGATGGTTGTATGAGCAGTGGCTGAGTGGATGGGTAGATGGTGCAAGAAGGCAGCAGATACCCACTAACAAACAGGTGGTGAGCGGGTTGCCTGCACAGAGGAAGCAGAGAACAAAGGCCTCTCACTCTTCATGCAAAGTCCACAGTGTGCAAAGGGCATCAATATTGGACATTTCTCACTGTGACATTTTGAAAGCTCAGCCTAGCCCAGAACAATGGTTACCCTCTGGAGACCATGGGCCATGTGCCCCTGGGCCTTATTTAATGATGGCTTGGCACAGCCCATGTACTTGGTGAACCTGACCTCGGGCATCAGCCTCCTATGATTGCTCTACGTCACTCTGGTCTCTTCCCCTAATGAGAATTCCAGTTTCACATGAATGGATGGATTCATTCTGGGGGCAGGAAAACCACTGAGGGAGTGAATCAGAAGGACCCAGCCCCAGTCTCCTTGCCAGCCATTGAGCTAGGAACTGAGTGTGATTGTGTGCCCAGGCGCCGGTGCTGTTCCCCTCTTTGAGAGAGAGGGTCAGGGTCCACGCAAGAGATGACGTAGAAGCCCTTTAAGGAGGAAGAGAAAGGAATCTCAGCTTTTAAGGACAAAGCCACCCTTCTGGCTGACTCTCAGTCCACAGAGGTACGAAGATGTGCCTGGTCAATTAATGCTATTAGATGAAAATCTCAACTCTTGTTAAGACAGTTAGTTGTCCATTTCAATTCTCTCCAACCTGATAGGTTAACCTTTAAGGAAAGGACTATTAGTTTTCCAGAAGACAAGCTTGCTGTGAGACAGGTGGAAACAATCTGCTTCAGATCACCCAGAGAATCATTTACCTTTATTAGTTTCTGCTCTACTCTTCTCCCAGCGTGTGAGGATTGGTTCAGTAAATGCCAATTTAAGCGATATAAAGCATCTGTACTTTAGCTTTCACTTTGAAATATAAGAATACTCAAGATCCAAGACGCACCAGCTAAGAGGACATCTGTATCCCAAAACTAGGGGACCCAGAATGACACTGAAAGGACATAATTCCCCTGAGAAAGGGAACTGAAACACTGCCACTTTGCCCACCAATAACTAGGTTATAACAAGACAGGAAAGGTAGCTTTTTAAGGCTCCAGCCCCCTATTGGCCTCCTGGAGCAAATGGTGGAGGGAGAAGGAGCAGCTCCTGCTGGGGCTTATTAGGACATTGCTTCGGGCTTCCCTCCACGTGCTGGCAGTGATTGTCAGACATTTGTCCATCAAGCTTGGTCTAAGAAACAGGTGGGGGAGGGGACAGATGGTTCACAAGTTACTTGAGAGCTAGCCCTGACACTGACTGATATCAGCTGCTGCGGTCTCCACTGATGGCCAAAAGTTAGACTGCAGAAGCCTCCCTGAAGGATATTCTATTATCTTCATTTGTTATAACTAGTTATCATGCACTTTGCATAAACAAATACACTAGACTCTAAGGACAGAGTGGCAAATACGTTCCCTAAGCCCATGGGCTGATTTATCTTGTACATCTCTGGGGGTCAATTTATTCACACATTATAGTTGAATCCCCTGAGGTCCAGGGTTGTGGCTATACAGGTCCTTGGGCCTGACGGTAAGGTAAGGTCCTTCATAAGAGCGTCCTCTAACAAAGCCCCACGAAGGCAGGCAAGTCATAAGTTTTTTTTTCCCGTGAACATAAATAATCAAGAGCAATAAATGGGGATTACCTTTTGGGCCAATGGAATCTTACAAAATACACCATTATCAAGTGTCTACTATGAGCCAAATATCACGTAGTTCCGCAGCAACTGGAGTTGTGACTCGATTACTTGAAGACTCCCTGGCTCCTTTTGTCATGGCATGATAGTTCCCAGAAGTTTAAGTTTAATATATCTACTTGGAGGGAAGGCAGGTGGTACTAGCTCTGAAATGATTAAAACCAGTCCAATCCCACAGTGGGAGGGTGGGTGCGGGGTGTAATTCTAGCCCCTTCCAAAAGACAAGCAAGTTTTGTCTTTTGAAGGCTGTTAGGTCGTGCAAAGGATAGTTACCCAAAAGGGAGTGGGTTTTGGTCAGTGAACTGGGTCCAGGCTGTCACAGCGAGGGCCACAGCTCTGGCGGGATTGGCGCGGGGCAAAGAGGCCCACAGGGAGAAAGACGACAGACTGCACCTCAGTGGAGTTTTAAAAAGGAGGGAACAAGGAAGTCCCTCACTTCAAGGAGCTAGGAGGACACAGGTCCCGCAAAACAGGAGTCAGACGCTGAGTCCCAGGCTGAGAAGACCCTCCGCCGGTCTTCCTGAGACTCCTGCTGAGAGACGGCGACTGGGGAAAGCACCGAGGGAACGACCTTAAGGCAGGGGCTGTCGGGCCTTGCTCTGGGGCAGAGGGGTCGCGCGGGACCGGTGGACGCCGGGACACGGCACTGACACAGGGCTAGGGACCTTGCGAGTCCGCAGCTCCAGCAGCTCCAGCAGCTCCCACCGCTCCGGCCTCACTCACCAGCTCATAGTCCCGAACCTGGGCCGGCCACCGGAGTCCTCATCCACAATTCGTTCCTCTGGGATCACTTCCGGATTCAGCCAGTCTCCAGGAAGTGACGTAACCCCGCCCCTCCGCCCGGAAGAGGCTGTTGGAAGGGCGGGGCCCGGCGCGTTAACCCTTCCGCTGCCGCGTGCTGGCCGCGGAGTTTCCCTTGCCGGCGACCTTCTCTGGCTGTGGCCTAGCACTTAGAGACTCAGGCTGCAACAGAGGAAGAATGAGACATCTGGGGGCGTTTTCTGCCTTCAACACTGACTCCTAAAGAGCTCTTCTCCTGACCACGTGGGGTCCTCAGCTGGCCTGTCCTCTCTGTCAAAGTGGTTTCTAATCCAGAGACAGTGGCAGCAGTTGTCTATGGGAGTAGAAGCCACTGGGGACAGAGAGAGTGGAAAACTGACATTCTCCGAATGCTCTTTCCTGTCTTTTACAGTTTGCACACCACACATGCACTACCTGTTACAAACAAACGGACGTTTCACTCCTTCAAGATGGCACAATGCTCTGAATATCAGTATATAGGTGCTTTTCAGGTTGGAATGTTCTGTAGATTTACTCAACACAAGAAGATGCAGAATATGGGTTGCTGCCTGCCTTTCAGTTCTTCCCTTTGGTCTCTTCTGTAGGACTCAAATGATGTAAATTATCCCTTTTTTTCTGTTCCTTCATTTAACTAATATTAGTTGTACTCCTACAGTGTCAGGTACTGAGCCAATCTTAGGATACAACCATCCCAAGAAAGTATCTGCTCTGCCCTTGTTCCTTCCCAGAGTTACTTTTCCTGGAGGGAGAGACAAGCAGGCAATTACAATGATGCTATATGATGGGATAGAATGAGATGTAGTGGCCGCCTGGAAGGAGACCTTGAAGCAGCACATGGGGTTTTAGGGAAGGCTTCCAGGAGGAGCCTGTGTAAGCCAAGCCCTGAAGGCAGAATCATGACTAGCTAGGTGAATCTGAGATGAGGGGTGAGGAGGGTCCAAGAAGAGGAAATTTATCATGGGAAGACATAGACAGGTACAAGCAAGCAGCTGACTTGCCTCAGGTCTCCTAAATTCAGAATTCAAGGCCTTAGTGGCTCACAAGTTGCTTGGGGTTCTGGGCTGACTTGGTTTCCTCACCCCTAAGTACCTCCCTCCCTTAGAAGAAGAACAAACGGTAGTGAGGCCCGAGTAGGTGCTGCTGGCCCCCCAGTGACCTTTTCTCTGGGAATTCTCCTTCCTCAAATGCACCGGGAGTGTTTCAGGGACTGCTTAGGGAGTTGCTAATCAATGACCTAGTGTGAAAGATGTAACCAATGACCTAGAGCAGAAGTAGTGTATGATTTGTTCTGACCTCCTAGGATGGAGTAGAGGGCTTTAGCAGGAGAGGTAGGAGGGTGGGCCACAGGATGCAGTCTCTCATTTGTGTGTTCTGTTTCTACTCTTGAGAGTCCATAGTTTGACTTAATTGACGTTTCCAATGGAGGTTGGGTTGCCATCACACAGATCAGCTTTACTACAACGTTGTTCCTTGGAAAACAGGCCAAAATGAACATAAGAGCAGCCTTGAAGAGTAGAGAGGAAGAGGAGAATTCACCAAAGGGCAGCCTGGTCAGACAGTATGTGTGAAGAGAGAGAGAGATTTTGCTGCTTTGCAGAGAGTGTGATGGATTGAAGGGCTATTGTGGTCCCTTCCAAAAGAGAAGGAAATTTTCTTTGTCTTTTGAAGACAAAGAGCCTCCTGGCATTTAGCACCTATGAATAGTTCTCCCACCTGCTTCCTCCCTTCCCCATACTCTGCCTCCCTCAGTTATTGCCCCACAGTGATAAATATTTCCAAATGTTTTAGCCTAGGTAACTGCCATATCCTAGGAGAAGTCTATTTCAGGGCTGGAGGGCAGCAGACACATCCTGCAGGACTAGAATGGATGAGTTCTGGATTGCAGATCTGGAGAAGTCTGGGGCTCTATTTCCAGTTCCATCTTTGACACTGTAACTGACCTCAGATCCCCTTTGTGGCCTTGGTCCCCTAATCTATAAGATGGAGTGGATAGATAACATCCCCAAAGTCTCCAACATTGCAAGGTTCCAAGTCAGCTGTCTTGTTGACTCTAGAGGCCCTGGGGAAATAAGAGAATGGGAAAGGCAGGTGAACAGGGAGGCAAGCCCAGATAAGTGGACAGGTCTGAGGAACTGGTGATATCTTGGGATAAGGCTAAATAAGAATTTTCTGGGGCTGTGCTGTTGACAGGTCACCTCTGGATGCAGCCAGCAGGATCTTTGAGGTAACTAAAAAGAATGGTGGCCTCGCAGGAGTCTGTCTGGAAAGTGCCTGCCTGCTCTCCTTACCTGTGGCTCATTCTCTCAGCTAGAGGGGCACTGGGCTGAGGTGGCATAGTCAGGCACCCTGCTGTCCTGTGTTCCTCCATGAGCCTCCTGTGCCATGAGGCATTGATCCTCGGGGAGTTGAACATGGGGACCCATAAACACTTCCCACTGTTGTGAAAAACTCAGCCTGCAGGGTCGGGAGCTATGTCTTTCTTATTTATAACCAAAGGGACAGCATGATACAGATTGATCCTGCCCCTGCAGGGAAGGAATGGAAAAGAGAAAATTGGGTTTCTAAGTAGAAGCTGAGAGTGGAGGTGCTTTGGGTAGGGATGGATGCTCCTGGTTTCAAGCCTGGTAAATACTGATTCTTCCCCAGAATTCTGAGCCTGAAGTTAAAGGAGTGTTCAGGTGGCAGAGGACTACTTCTGGGAAAAAGCTGTTTACCAGAGGAAAGCAGCAGCAGAACCTGCTCTGCCATCAGCCATCAACTTTTCCTTGGAGTTTTTTACTCAGAAGTTGGTAAGCAGGTACTTATCACTGGTGACCCTCATCTCTGGGGTTGTTACGTCCGGTTCTCTCCCAGCATTTCCCACACAGAAGTCTAGGGCTGGCCCCCGGGTCTTTCGCAATGCCAGCCTCTCATTAGTGAAGAGTGAGTCTTCCCAGAACCTGGGCCTGGGCTATCAGGGGCTTCATTAGGGCACCAGGCTGAGGCTGAAAAACTGAATGTGATAGGGCCAAATTGGTGGGCTCAGGTCTCTTGCAGCCCTAAAGGTCTTGATGCCTCAGGGAGGCTCCTGCTATTCAGACGCAGGTCTCAGGTTTCTGTGTGGCCTCACTGCCCTACTTCCTCCTGCTCTGGACCTGCTCAGCAGGGCTTCTCAGAACAATAGCTTTCCTGGGGCCATTGGGGGCCAAGGACATGGGAGGAGGAGCAAGGGTGGGAGAAGATGGAGGAAATCAGGGTGAGATTTCCAGTGGTGGGAAGCCCACATGGACTGCTCAAAGGTCAGGGTGAAGTGACACATCAGAAACCATGCCAGCAAGCAGCAGGCAGAACCAGGAATGCCTGTCTGACCCATGGCTCTGTCTCTAAATGACTTGAGGGAGTCTTGTCCCTCCTCTGGGCCTCATCTTCCTTGATCACAACAAGAAAGGTCCAAGTTAGATCTGGGATGGCAAATGGATGTTATCCCATGTTCCAACTTGGATTATCTGCCTAGAATCAGTGTTGAGGATTCTGGGGAATCTGCCATCAGTGGGGAAGTTCTGTGATTGATTAGTCATGTCTGCCGTGGACAAGAAAGGGCAATGTGATGGTTTATATTCCACTTTATTATTTGTTATTATAAGTTAGTAATAATTGGATACTCATGACATGACAGGCACTATTCTAAGCAGTTCACATTTAATCCTTGCCACAACCCTATAAGGTAGATACTGTCATTATTATCATTTCACAGATGATGGAGGTGAAGTATAGCCATGAAGCTATAGTATAGCTTCATGAAGCAGTGAAGTGGGGTTTCTGAGCACCCTGACTTTGACTGTTATGTTTTTGCCACTACAGTTTGCCATTTCACCTCCAACAATCTATGGTTCTGTCGAGGCACAGTGAGGTTGGAAGCCAGCAGGCACATGGAGCCAGGTGAAGCATCACTACTAAATGGCTTGGTTGTGGGTGGAGGGAGGGCCACCCTAGGACCAGGCACCTGACTGTGGTGCCAGGCGCCGCCTCATCCTGCAAGATTTTATATGCTTCCTCCAGCATGGAGATCGCCGGGCCAGCAGGTGGCAGCACCGGGCAGGGTGAGAGGAGAGGGCAACCCCTGACATGGCATGGATGTCCTTGAGGGATCAGAAGGCCCAGATGTTGGGGAAAGCAAGAACAAATGCGGGTGTGGAGGAAGGATAGCCAAGGGCCCAGAGGAGGAGGAGCCCTGGCCTCTGACCCACAGGAGCTGCCACAGCCAGTGCTTTCGTTCCATCCATCAGTGTGGGCCTCTCAGCTTGCATCTCGTGGTGCCTGCTGTGGGTTTTTTTTTTTCCTCACTCTGGGAGAATGACTAACTTTAAGGACTAAAAAAAAAGTGTTTTGATTACACTGCCTTTTTACCAACTGGGAGCATTAGTCACCATGGATTGCTGCAGATAACGGGGAAGGCAAGCAGCACCCCCTCCTCCCCCTCCTTCTCTCTGATTAGCTCACAGAACCCAGGAGGAGACGCGAGTGAGGCAGAGTGAACCAGGAGGGAAAATAATTCCCCCAGGATGATATGTTCCTTGGGCATCAGGCCAAGGGCTGTCCAGGCTGGGCAGCCCCCTGACAGGTAGGCTCTAAGATGACCCCAGACTCACAATAGGAGGTGCCCACTGGAGAGAACTAGCAGGAGGACCACTGAATCCAAGGCTCCTGAGATTCTGAGTTGGGTCTGGGTGGCCTGTTCTTCCAGGTAGCTGAAGGGTACACCTGGAAGGGGAAGTCAGAGGAAGTCACTGAAGACATAGCTCCTGAGATGGGGCTCAGGATGGCTGTGATGTGGGGCTCATGCCAGGCTGTGGTGTGGCTAAGAGCTGCTGCCTTGAGCTGGGGCCTTCAGGGCTCTAACTGGGGTTGAGACATTCCTGGCAGGTGAGATTAGTGTCCATGCCCCGCTCCCCACACTTTGGCCTTCCCCCTTCTTCTTCATCTCAATGGGGCAGTATCTAGTACTTTTGGTTAATGTTCCTGCCCAGTGCATCCCTCTTTGCTCCCGCTTTGGTGCTGGTGGGGCTGGAGAGCTGAGCTGCTGTCCTGGTCTGGCCTGTTGATACAAGGTGTCAGAAGTGGGAGCTCTGGGCACTGCTGGGGAAGGCACTGAAGCAGGGAGAAATGGTGCTGGGTTGTTTGGTTGCTTTGGGGGTGGGCTGACCCTGTCAGTCCTGGTCTTTTAGCCCAGCCCTTCAGCCCATTCACCACCCACCCCCAAATGCTTCACTCTGGAGAGCAGACATTTATTTATCTGAGCGGACTTTCAAGTGACAGGCCCATGAATATTTGTGTAAAGAAATTCAAGTATTAGGACAAATAACCTTTTTACTATAACATGAAAGAAAGAGACAGAAATATAATTCAATTTCTGCATCTCTCAAGATCAGAGTACTTCATCTGGATGCTGCTGCTGCTGACTTTCTCTTTGGAAAATAAAGCAGCCACAGGTATTTGGTGTGCTCTGGCCTCAAAAAGCTTATATGACACCACGTTACAGGAAATGAGGTCAAAAGAGTGGGAGTGAGTGCTCCTAGACAGAGAAGCTCTGTGAGATGCCCCCCACCCATCCTCTAGGATCTTAGCTGCAATAGTGTCCGGCCCTGAGGCTGACTGAGGTTTGTCCCCTCAGCCCTGCTTTTCTTTCCTGGGCATTCTAGGGCTGGCATATGGGTGCTCCCAACCCCCATTCTCTGCCCTTTGCAGTTCCCAATAATAATACCCAGCATTGTAGAGTCTTGTTGGCACTGGGCAAAGCATTTTACATGTATTAGATCATGTCTTCTGCAGTAACTTGGTGAGACAGCTCCTCTGATCATCTCCTTTTTACAGATGAGGAAACTGAGGCTGAACTAACTGCCCAAGGTCACAGAGTTGGCTAAGTGAAAAGGACAGGCATTTAAACCCAGGCTGTCTAAACCCAGGCTGCCTTGGAGCAGAAAAGAAGATAACAAAAAGGAAGGGAGCTAACATTTATGGTAGACTCACCGTCACAGTCGTCTCATTAGCCCTTGCTGCCTCCCTGAAGGAGGATGATGAGGCCTGGTGGGCTGAAGGTCAAATCCAAGTCCCTCTTGCTTTGGCTGTTGTTCTGTCCATAGGCCAACAGCCAAGGGGTATCCCCTGACCTTGGAAGGCAGTATGGGAGAACAGGGTTTGGGCTGAGTGGGAGCATAGAGTAGCCTCAGGGCTTTTGTCTCCTGGCTGGGATAGCCATCCACCCCCAGCCGAAGCCACAGAGTGTCCCAGGTGGGCATAACTTCTAGGAACTCACAGCTTTGCTAGGGAATCCTTGCAAGTCCCACGCATGAGCAGCAGGCCTGGCGAGAGGGCAGGACTGCCCCAGCCTGACCTTGCTGCTGGCCTGGCTGCCCAGTGTCCACCCCCTGCTGCTGTGGTGGAGACAGCCCCCCAGACACCGGCAGGGCAGGTGGCAATTATCCCTAGGCACTGATTACACCACAAGCCCAGCAGTGCCCCAAATAGCCCAGCAGCTCAGCCTGAGGGAGGAGAAGGGTCCCGCTGGGGAGGAAGAGTCAGAACCGAGGGATACATAGTGTGGATGTGTCAGCAAGGACTATGGGCCTGGGGGAGGATTTCATGCCAAGGCCTGCACCTTTGGAGCAAGCCAAGACCCTCAAAGAAAGGGATAGGTCCCACGGCAGCAGGCTGGCCTAGAGAAGTTAGATGGGGCACATGCCACTGAATCTGGTCACAGTGAAAGGCGATCCCAGGATGAGGGGCATATGGACAGAACCTCGCTGATGGATAGGAGACAGTAATGCCACTGAGGCCAGGCCAGCTGCCACCCTCCAGCCCTGGCCTGCTGTGTCTCTGTACTGATCAGGAAGGAATCCCCAAAGAAGGCCCACAGCAGGAGGGAAGAGAGGCCAAACAAGGGTGGGAAGGGTCCTGGGGGCCCCAACTCCCTCTGCCGGGAAGGCCAGGCCAAGCAACTTTAGTCCACATTCCCTTTTCCAGCATCAGCCATCCTTTGCTTTTCATGGAACTGCAACTGGCTAGGCCCCAGGGATGGCAGCACCAGCAGAGGGCCCTCCCGCAGAGTTCTCTTCAACCAGAAACAAGTCAGGCAGCGGTGGGCTTCAGAGGCTGAAGGCCTGTGATAGGGGCTTTGTGAAAGAACCATCTTCAGGGCACGGAGACCTGGATTGCTGCCACCTCATTTCTGTCTTTCTTTTGTTTTTCTTTTTATATTTTTCAGACAGAGTCTTGCTCTGTCTCAGCCTTACTGCAGCCTCGACCTCCAGGCCTCAAGCAATCCTCCTGCCTTGGCCTCCCAAAGTGCTGAGATTACAGGAAAGTTCTCAGTTTCTCAAGCAAGTGGTGGTTTTTGGTGGGCTGTGCCCTGAAGGCCCTGGGGTGGCATGAGAGGCAGGTTCCTTCGGGGTCTCTCTGACTGCCCCCAACCCTGAAGCTGGCTCCTTTTGAGGTTGCTTCTCCGGGAGCAGCATGAAGGCCCAGAGCAGTTGCATTGGAGGGGGCATTGGATACAAAGGAAGAGAGGCACCCCCTTTCGCCATGCACCCCATTTTTCTTCTTGTATAAGCAACTGTTCTTCGGTATTGACCCCTTCCCACATGGAGAGTCTGTATCAATTGCAACTTCCTCACCTGTCAGCCAAAGGAGGGGGCTGAGCTGCTGCCCCCATTCCAGAAAAGCTACAGAGAGAAAGCCAGGCCTGAGATTGTTCCTGATGTTTTCTAATGTGGGCACAGGGCAGGCTCAAACTTGGTTTCCCAGGGGTCTCTGATTGAGGGGGTCACAGTGACCCCATGGATCCCGGCACCTGCACTCCTTCCTTCCACCCCAGAGGGCCCAGCACCCACTCCAAAGCCACCTGTGAGTTCTCTGGACCCAGGTCAGGGAAGGAGGCTGTCAGTGGCTCCAAACCACCTCTTGCAGCAACTCTGCTAATCCAAATAAGATAGGGAAAAGGCAGTGGGAGGAAATGATAGTTTCATGGTTATTTTCAGAAAGGAAACAAAAAAAAAAATGCAAACAGGAGCACACCCTGCATTTTGGTACAAAATCTAGGAGTCTCAGGGAAAAGAACCCACAGTTCTTCCTTCTTCTTGTCCTCTCACCAGATGCTGGGGAGGGGCTGCCCGGGCTGTCGGGGCCTTGGGCTGCTTTTGCCTTCAGGGAAAGGGAGGTGAGGGGCTGCAAGAAGCCAGCAAATCCTCTTCCCCCAAAGGCAGAACTGGAGAAGCCGAGGCATCTTCGTCTTGTGGGCAGACAGGGGCCCACCCTTTGCGGGTGGAGGAGTTGGAGAGATAGAGTGGAGGGAGCAAGCAGGGAACTGGGAGATTCTTGAGCTGATGCTTGTAAAGCACCGTGGCGTGTGTAGGATTGGTGGGCTGGGAGGGTGTGTTCTGGGAGCACAGCTCAGAGAGAAATAGAGAAGGGGGAGGGAGAGCAGGAAAGTGTGTGCTTTGTGGGAGAATCGAGTAGGGCTGCTGCCTGCATTTGTGTGCAGGGCGTGCACAAAGATGGGAGCCGCAGAGCCTGGCTGTACACACAGGATCATCCAGGGTCCTGCCAGCTCCAGAATTCCTTGTGAGCCGAGGACACAGCCTGGCTTCTTGTCCTAGAGGGAATCTGGACCTTGCTGTCTAACCTCTAGGTTTCCCTGGACAGTGTGGGGTGGAGCAGGGAAGGAAGTGGTGGCCTGAACTTCTGGGGGCTGTGTCTGCAGTGCCTGTTTGGTGGCGTTCACATTTGCCAAGACCCCAAGGGTGGGAGGGTGTGGATGGGAGAGAGATAGGAGCCAAGGGCAGAGCCGGTTGCGCAGAGACTGGGCTGTATAGTGACCTAAGCATCCAAATTGCTTGCAGATGAGGTGCTCTAAGAGTAAGAGAGAGAGAGGGAGCTGAGATGAGCAGCCTAGGAGAGCTGCAGGAGGACCAGGGAATAGTAGCAGCCCCACGTCCTCCCCTGGGGCAGGAAAGGTATCATTAGCCCCCATTTTGCAGATGTGTCATCGAGGCCCAGAGAGATTCATTGCTGTGTCCAAGTTTCATGACTGGTTACAGAAGGAGCTGGTGTGGGGAGACGGGCGGAGAGTAAACTCAGGTGGGTGACTGGGTGGTCTAGTTGGTGACAGAGGGTGTTCCGGGAAAGACAAAGGTAGGCTCTATACCAGGAAAATCCTGGTCCCAGGAGGCTGCCTACATGGAACGGATGGAGGCCTCCCTCCCAGCCTGCCAAACTAGGCCAGTTCCTGAGACCCGGGAGGGTTGGGAGGAGATGGAGGTAATGACTCAACTCATCCAACACAGGCTTGACCTAGGGGAGGTTGAGTAACCCAGCAGACGCTCCAGTGGGGTGAGGATTGGAATAAATGGGTGATGCTGGAGATAAGGGTAAGGGGGTGTGCCAGCAGGGAGGGGCTCCTGGTTCCGGGCAGAGTTTGGGTGGAGGATGGGTGGGGCACACTTGGGCTTTGTGGATGAAAAGAGGGATGAGCTTCCAGGAGCACTAGAGGGTCCTTTCATGAGATGAAGGAGGGACCGGCAGTGATCTGGGAGGAAAACCCAGCAGGTAGGGCAGTGGCTCAGATGGTAGATTTAAGGCCAAAATCCCAAAACAGGGACTCCCAGCAGTAGGAATTCTCAAGAGGGCCCCAAAGGCAGAGCTTCTGAGCCTTCCAGGGCCCCTGCTGCTCCCTCGATAGGGGAGGGGCTGCACTCAGGGGCCCCACCACCCCCTGGGGCTTTCCAGTCCGAGGAGAGGAAGCGATCGAAGTGCTGCAGACCACTGCGAAGCATTTCTGGCGTTGGGTTGAATGGGACCCCCAACCAGAGGACTGCATTGTATGACAGTTTCTATATATTTTTCAGGCAAATATGAGAGAAAATGGGTTTAAAAATACAATCCAAGATGCAAATGAAGTCACAGAACATTCCCCCATTGGCTCAGGCCAATAGAAACTACAGTCAGGGAAAGAGGCTGGAGGACTCAGAGCCCCAGGAAGCCAATGGCACCTCAGAGGCTCTCAGGAGGATGGAGAGAGAGAACTGGTGCTTCGAGGCAATGAGAAGCAGGATCTTTGCATTTGAGTCTCATCCCAGCATTGCTGAGCCCTGCTCAGCCCCCAGCTGTGGGGAGGGGGAGGGTCTTGCACAGAGTGAACAACCCTGGGGCTTCTGCCCCTTTAGGGCTGAAGGTATCATGGATTCTCTAGCAGGATCACTCGATGTTCTGACAGGGACTTCAAGACCCAGAGAAGGGCTGTGACTTTGCAGATGTCATAGAGCTTTGTCGTTGCGTTGGAGCCAGGACTAGAAGCCAGGTCTCCTGACGCCTGATGCAGTGCAGTGCAGAGGGTGTACATCTGTTCAATGATCTGCATCCTCATTGGATGGAGATTTCCATGTCTTAAGGCCCAGAAAATACAGTTTCTAACGAGGAAGCAGGGATTATTCCTGAGCTTGTCACCTGGGAGGCATCTGTATCCTGTGTGGTCTTCTCACCTGACCTCCTAAGAACAGTGACCGAGTTCAGACTGGGCATCTAGCTTCACCTAGAAATGTCTCCTCAGAATATATTTACCTGTTGAAGGAGAAGAGCATCGCCCACCTCCCTCCTCCAACAGTCTTCTTTTGGCTTTTTGGAAAGGACAGCTCTTTTTCATAATTTACATTCCAGTAGATCCTCTCAACAACTCTGTGGAGAAGGATATTATCCCCACTGTACAGATGGGAAAATAGAGGCTCAGCCAAATTAAGAAGTTGACTTAGGGTCTAACGCACAGAGAGAGGCAGTGCTGGAACTGGAGCCACAGCCTTGGCCTTTTGTCTAAGCTCTTCAACCAGCAGCAAAGGAGAAGCAGGTGGATGGGCTGAGAGACGGAAAGGGGGAGGTTGGCCATGTTTGGAACTGTGGAACCTGACTCTATGCACCCCAGGAAGAAGAGCACAGAGGGTGGGTTTCCTCCCAGCTCTCCACCTCAGGTCCATGTTGAGCAACTGGCTCCTACAGAGCCAGGGCAGGTGGAGATCCCCTGGAAGGATGTCGTGCCTGAACTGAAGGAATCCAAAGATGGATGCCCCCGGATCTCTTCCCAAAGCCCAGAAAAGTCTGCTCTGTAGCAAGGAGAAGCAACCAGAATGTAACGCAGGGACATGTCATCTGGGTTGGACAACTTCCATTAAGCCAGCTGGGCATACTCCAGAGATGCCAAGCTGCTCTGTTGTTTCCTGGGGCCTGTGGGCCACTGGGATTTTCTCTTCCTCCTCCAGGAAAAGGACAAAGAGTGAAGAGCCCACAGGCTGCCCGGTGAACACCCTTGGGTAGTTCCACTCTACCTAGAGTCCAGTGGGATAATTCATGTCCAGCCTTGAGCACAGCACTTGGCACATAGGAAATCCTCAGCAGCTTAGTGGTTTTGTTATTGATGTGGAACATGAAAGAGGACTGAGATCCTTCAGGAAGCTTCCCTACCCGACCCCATCTTCCCCACTTCCCCCTAAACTCTGATTTAGGTGCCTTCCTGTCAGAGTGTCCCATTCTCATGACACAAGTTCTGGTGTATTAAAATTGTCTGTTTGTGTGTCTGCCTTCCCCCACAGAGTATATCTTCACAGACAGTGTGTTTTTCATCTTTGGACTGTGTGACCACCCCATCCCCACGACAAACATTGTGCCTGGCTTAATAGTTTTGCTAAATTCATGGATGAACAAATGAGATGCGAAGAAGCTCTGGATGATGGCAAGTTGCAGGGGAAAGCCAAGGGAGCTTTCGGAGAGGCATGAAATGGAAGACCAAAAAAGGTGGGCAGAGGGAGAAAGAAGAGTTTTTTTTCTCAGGAGGCATGAAACTGCCCAGACGGCTACAGAGATGATGCTATGAGACGGAGATTTGCCAGAATCCAGGGAAATAGAGAGGGTGTGGCAACTGGTATTGCCGATCAAGTGATTTTCAGGGTACCCCGTCTCGCTTGTCAGGGCCCAGGGTATGGGTGAGAATGTGACCATATTGGAAGAACCTGACCATCCACCAGCTTTTTGCCAGGGGGAAAAACATGGTCAATCTAGCCACAGACAAAAGAGGGAGCTGGCTCTGCAGGAGCGATTTCTGAGAGATGAGGCCAAGGGAGATTCCCACTCCTAGGCTGGGCAGCAGGAAGACTCATTCATCTCATTAGGAACTTGGCACCACGGCAGATGTCAACAGGAAGAGAAAAGGCTCTTGGGTACGGTTCTCGAACGAGGCAACCCTGTCTCTCTTTGGTCAGGCTGGAGTTTAGGAGTCATGGTGGTCTTTGACATCTCAGATGTGAAAGAAAGGCTAAGGAGACTACAGTCAGGGGTTGACAGGGCCAAGCAGAGGACCGGGGGTGCCGAGGCTGAAATGACAGGGTACCGGCACCCCAGGGCTGGCTGGCCTGGCAGCCCAGTTAGTAAAGGTCGGGGCTCTACTCAGGGGTCATGAGGCCTTCCCCTCACCATTAGCCTTCAGCGTTTGTTTGCTTCTTTTGGACACGTTCATTTCCTTTGAAGTGCTCCTGTGACCTGGTCCCACACTGTCCCTCCGACTTCATCTCCCTTCCCCTCCCACCACTCTGCCTCCATGTTACTCCTCAGACATCCAAGAACACCAACATCTCCTGAGGACCTTTACACTTGGCCTGGACAGCTCTTCCCTCAGATGGCCACGTGGGCCATCCCATCACTTCCTGGAGCGGTACTGAAAGGCCCCTCCCCATGATCACCCATATGTGATCATAACCCTCTTCCCCCAACACTACCTATTCTCCTTCCTCTTCTGTATTTTTCCCCATAACACATAACACAATCGGACACAATTCATATTTGCTTGTTTATCTGTTTCTGCCCTGCAGAAGGTAAGCTCTGAGAATGCAGGCCTTTTTGTTCACTGCTGTATCCCCAGTGCCTAGAAGAATGTGTTGCACATGGTAGGCCCTTTACAAACATTTAAATAAATAAACAAGCAATTAACCTTCCTGTGGGACCTTCCATTGATCGTCGGGATCTGAATTCTCAGCTCTGCCTTTCCCAGATGTATGAGCTTAGACAAGTCACAAACCTCTTTTAGACCTCTGTTTCCTTATCCGAAATGGAGCATGTTGGACTAAATGGCATCTTAAGGTCCCCTGTGACTAAACTTTAGAGGGAATTGCCCAAGGAAGTGGGACCTTGAGGTAAGGACCCTGACGTCCATGATTCTCTCACAGAATTAAAGCCCTGTATGCCACCTCTGCCCCTACACTAGGCCTGGGCAGAAGCAGGGCCACAAGCCTGCAGCTGGAAGCTAAGGACTAGCCAGAAGGCTGAGGTCAAGGACTGATGAGCAAGATCAAGGGCGAGACATAGACGGGGCAGAACTGGGGCTGCTGCGTTTTATTTAAATCCCTGATAAGGATCAGGAAGCAGGCAACAGCCCAATGACACATTAATTAACTTTGCAGATGATACTGGATCAGGAAGGTGTCCCATCCACCCATCTTAGAGAGAGATGGGACAAAAGGACCTGAGGAAGGGTCAGGAATTGGGCCAGGAAATAACAACAATGAGCTTTGGCCCTGGCCAAGAAGGGAAAGGACTCATGTTTTCTCTGAGCGGATTGGGGGGTAGCGTGGAGAGGATTTATTTTCAGAACACAGATATGCAGTGGATGACAGGGGCTGGGAGTGGTGGCAAGGACTGAGGTCCCCTGGCTGTTTGAATTGATGTACGCATCCGTGGTGGAGACAGAGCCTGTTTCCTTGCAACTGTGTCTGGAGGATGGGGACAGGGGTAAGGGAAAGGAAAGATAAATGACACTGATGAACCAGGAACTATACACAGTATCTCATTTAAACTCTGAGACAGCAGTGATAAGAAGAGGAAATCAAGGGTCAGATAGACTAAGAACTCGCTGAGAGTCACATTGCCAGAAAGTGGCAGAGCATCGATTCAGATGTAGGAGGAGGTGATGGTCCCAAAGTGGGTTAAGGGCCCTGGGGGAATAACCAGAGTAGCTGCCAGGTTATCAAACTGCCGCTTCATTTTTAGGACTAAAACCTAAGTAAGTAACAAGTGCCCCAAACAAGGCTTTCGTTAGCACCTTGGGGTCCCGTGGGTACTGAAAGTTTTCTTCCGTCCCTCCTGCTGGACCAATCTGACCTTCCTAAGCAGAGCAGAGAAGGGAATGAAGAGGAATGGGAGACTGTCAGGCCTCTGGACAACATAAAGGGTTGATGCTAAGGAATAAAAAGTGTGAGAGATCTTGTAGCCTGTTGTGGAGCAGATACCAAAGGGCTCAAAGGCTCAGTTCTGTTCCAGCCACTAACCTCTCTCTCTTTGGTGAGAACAAGGTACTGATGGATTCTAGGTGAGGGAATGGCCACCCCTGGGGTGAGCCATGTCAGAGAATGCAGGCCCACAGACAAGGGTAACCTCCCCTGAAGAGGGCTTGGGATGTCCCCAGACTCAAAGGTGACAGACATCTCTATTCTTCCAGGGAACAGAGAGCTGGAAGCATTCCTGAGACTCTAGCTAGGAACTCAGTGGGCGACCCAAAAGGGAATCCCAAGCGATTCTATCATTGAGCAGTCTGTTTCTGGTTGGGTCATGAGGCCGCAACAGAAGGCCCAAGCAGAGAAGGCTGCAGGCCGTGGGCAGGCCTGGTGGGAAGGGCTGGCTGAAAGGACAGCCATCGTGCTCCAAGCAGCATGAGTGGGGCTCAGGGGCACCACGGGAGCAAGGACAAGATTAGAGAGTGTGGAGCCCCAGAGTTCCCCAGGAATGGGGTGAAGGAAGGGCTGATAGGAGCAGCATGGGGCGCCTGGGGGCCCAGGAAGGCATTTCTGAGGCCCAGAGGAAGGGCCTTTCTCATCCAGGGACCCCAGAAGCAGAACAGGGTGTCCTCAGTAAACCAGATAAGCCACACATGTCCTGAGAGAATGCACTGGGGGCCTCCCTGGAGGTGGCAAGGCCCAGAAGCAGGTAGGCAGTTTGAAAGAAGCCAAATGGAATCAGTCTGACCCCCACCCATCCTAAGAGTTAGAACATTTTTGTTGACATTCTTCTAGTTTGCAGCTCTGTAGCCATGTTCTATTTGCATTAGCTCCTTGGTAAAACTGCTCAGAAAACTTTCTTCTGGGAATCTGTGTGTTTGCTAGAGGGGAAGAAATAGTGTTTCCAGCCTGGGGTCAGAGGCTGCTGGTAGCCAGGAGAGGTAGTGGCAGGAACTGCTCTAATTCCAGGCTAGAGATGAGCCAGCTGTGATGGGGATGGCTTCCCTGTCTTCTGGAGCAGGGAGAGTCAGGGCCTGGTCCTGTCATGCCTGGGCAGGGACATGTCAGGGGCTTTATTGCAAATTGGGGAATGCTTCATGACACTACCTTTCACCCTGGCCTACTCCTGTTCTTGCATGAGGCTGGGAAAATGACCAATTTTTAAAAATATTAAAGATGGAGTGGACAGAAATGTTCAAGCCAAAAGAACAGTGACACTTTAAGAGCTGATGTACTGGGAGAAGGCTCCCAGGCCAGGGGTTCTTCTGGCCTCTGCAGATGTCTGACAGGTGCATAAGACTGCGTGGTCCATGGGGCTGACCCAGGGACTGCTCTGATCGAGGGCCTTCTTCCCCTTCCTCTGGGGAACTCTCTCCTCTCCGCACAAAGAATAGTTATTCTGAAAAGAACCCTTTGGGATAGATCTGGGACTATGACCTATTTTTAAAACCCCATGGCACCTTTTAGACAGTCAGTTATTTCCCCTTTGTCCTTAAGATTTTGCCAGTATGATTTCTAGCTCTTAGGACACACAGAGGCCTCCTGCTTTCCCCAGTCTAATTGTTCCAGAACACCAGGGAAGCCAATCAGGGCCAGGAGAAGGCAGCTCACAACCCCCTCATCTATGACAAGCAAATTATGGATTAGAAAAAGGAGATCAATAACAGCTGGCCATGAGCTATTGCCTTCACTCACCAGAATCCACCTTGCTATTCTTTTTGATATGCTTGTGAATACAGACACATCTATACACTCATCACCACCACTGCCACCACATACCACACAAAAACATATGCCATGCCTTGCCCCATGTTCTTTCCAGGTACCTCATTTATACTCAACCCCAGTTCACCAAGTACAATTTTGCAGAGTCATTGCTTTCAGTTCACCACTCCCAAGGGGTGTATGCGCGTGTGTGTGTGTGTGTGTGTGTGTGTATGCACATGTGGGGTGTCCTTTCATTCACCCCCAAACACCCCAGGAGTTCTTGGAAGGAGCTATGCTTCTATCCCTTCCATCCTTTGATGCCTGATTTTGCCCCAGGGCCCAGGGCCTATTCATTGCAAAGCCTCTACTGATTCCCTCCTGTGATAGCCCCATCTAGGCCTTCCCTCCACCTTCTCCCTACTTCATCCCTGAGTTTCAGGGTTCAGTCTTCTCTCCCCATATTTACAAAACCCAGGTGGGTTGGGTAGCTGGTGTGATGCTATCTGGGACACTGTTATCTAGCTACAAAGTGTGAATCAGTGATTACACCACACAGGGTTGGTGCCAGCCAGGCGGACTTGCCATATTGCCAAGTAACCCAGTGGTTGAACCAGGTTGGGTTGAGTAATATCCACCAATGGATAGTGAGTTTATTAATCATGCAGCATAGTACACTGTTGATGAAAGTATTACACTGAAGGCCTGGTTTGGTTGGAGAAGGTGCAGGTGGGGCTGGATGATGACGGTGAAGACACCCAGGGACAGTATCCTCCTCCCATACTAGTCACTTGAAAAACACATAGAAATCTGAAAGGTAATATCTAGTTTAGCAAAGAGATGGATTATATCTACTATTGTTAGGACCTTTCTGCCAACTTGGATTCCCTTTGTTAAAAAGGAAGGATACTTCTATAAGGCTGTTGAAGCCACAGTTTGAAATTTTACAAGTTTCATGAGGTAAGAGAAGGGAATTCAAGATGGCAGCCAGTGACCCTGCCTGTGTGGGTGGGAAAATTTCAGATTCCATACTGCATTCTCCTTCTTCATCTCTCACTTCAAAAACATTCTTTTCTAGGGCCACAACCTACCTCCTCCACCCGGGTCTGGCCTCGACTTCTTGGTAACTATAGCCAACCAGAAATACCACCCATATTTTTCTCTGTGATGGGCGTGACTTGGGGTACCAAAGAGCAGTTTCTGAGCAGGGACATGGCATTTCTGTTGCTTTGTGGCTGACCTGGTTGGCACCTCAGGGTCCGAGACACAGACCCCAGTCACAATCTGGTGGGACATTTACATAGCACAGCATTATACACCAAGCCCCTAACCCTGGGTGAGGCAGATCCTATGTGAAATGCACTGCAGAGGAACCCAGGCAAGTTTTTTTTTAGAGGGCAGGCAGGAAGAAGGGGAGAGAGAGACCACTGACTTGTCCAAAGACAGCTCTAGAACAAGCCTCAAGGGATAAAGGCTTCTAAAGACCATGGGGAACAAGGTGAGGGTTGCAAAATGGACCTGCAGACACAAGAAGAAAGTGGAGGATATATTTTCCTCAAGAGAAGTGGAGACAGCTCTAGGGCTGGCAAATAAACTAAGTTAAGGAGGAGGGATGGTCTAGGGAAGATAGCTTGCAGGATACGAGAAGCAATGCTTTTATGGGAAGTAGAAATCATAAGGTATGGCAGTTTGAGGCTACGCAAACATTCCTGTGTGTTCTCCAAATCCCAATGTCCTTTCTTCCTTTCAAGGCATTGGATCCCTGGGTCATCCATAGGTGCTGGTTTTCATCGAAGTTCACCTTTACCAGGCAGCTACAAACAGGGAGGCCTAGCGGAATCCTTCCCTAGTGGGATTAAAGTTGTAGACATTTAAAACCTGATTTTTTCCAGTTATCTGACCACAGAAGAGCTGCCAATCCCTCTGGCCATCTTGCCAACCCTGAAGAACCTCTGTCAAGTCTCCACCTGTTTTTCAGGCTTCAAAAGCTTTGGCAAGAGAACTACTCAGTATGGCTAACAGGCCCTCCAGGGTCCTGTTCTGTTGTTCCCTAAGACCGTCTCTAGAGAAACTGTTCATAAACCAGGAGATCTCCTCCCTTCTACCCCCAAATACCCGTTGGAAACCAGAGAGAAGGCTAGAAGATTCCCAGTCACCAGCCCTGACTCCCATGAATTTATGTAACCTGTTCGCCTAGTGTTCACCTAATCCCCCTGGCAGTGTGAGGCTTCCAGAAGGGTGGAGGGGAATCCTGGTACCACAGTAAACACTCAAAACTATTTGAAACACCAGAACCCGCACCAAATTCTGACCTGCTTCCAATAACACCAAGTGCTACATTTCTACTTCTAGAGTTTTCAGAGCAAGAACAGCAAAACCAGGCATAACAACCTATCAAACAAACCACCATCCAAAAACAAACCCAGACGAGAAAACAGGCCAAACTAAAACTTTATGCTATAAAAACAGGAAATAAAATAAGGAGATTTATAGGCCGGCTGATTGTCAGCAAACACAATATATTTACTGTATTAGCATTTGCTCACAGTGCAAATGGTACAACATTACACCATTTCAATATTTCGGTTTTTAAAAATGCTGTTTTCATTAACTATATTATATTGGCATTACAATATGACAAAGGAGCAAATGAAATGTTGGTGAAGAATTTCACCTTTTCACAATATCAAGCATATTTTTTTAACCTTAGTATAAGGTACTATAAATCCAAGAAATAAAAACATCCACAAAATATATTACATCTGGTTTGTCTTTTTTTCTAAGTACTCAACTTTATACAAAAGTCTTTCAAAAAATATCATTCCCCATAGGTTTTCCTGTTTAAAACCTGATTTTTTTCCTCTCAGTTCACATAAGTTAGAGTGCATTTTCTTTTGTTGCTTTTTTTTTTAAACATGCAGACATATAAAAAATCTGGATAGCACAACCTTTTGGCAACAAAGTTATTTTTCTCTTAGTTTAGCTTAATGTCTGAGAACAGTTTTATTAAAACAAAGGAAAACTCAATTATCATGCAGTGACATGCATATGCCAGAAGGAGCGAGGAAAAAATATTAAAGGATATCTGATTCCTCCTTCTAGCTTGGAAGTGACCAAAATTTTTGCTTTTTTAATAATCATCACATTATAAAAAGTATTCAGCAAAATACTGTCTCTGCAAAGAAAGATTTTACCCTTCAGCTGAAAAAATATGGGCCCTCCTGGCAAACTTCATCTTCTTCTCTCTCCTTCTACAAAAAGTCCAAGTACCTGGAAATTCACAACCCCCTGCTCTTCGATTTCCCCCCTTTCCACTAGAGTCCTTTTAGTATTATTTATCCACCACCAAAAAAATCAAAACAAACAAAGCAAAAATGGTACTTCTTTTTCTTAAAAAAAAAAAAAGTGGAAAACGCATAAAGTGACTTTAAAAACAGACATTCTGTAAACTCCAGACCTTTGTTCCTTCTCTCTGGGCAGCTTAATGACCACAGGAGAAATAACGCTAACAGGAACAGTACATTCAGTCAAGACCGTGCTGGAAGCTGTGGCAGAGAGCAACCTTCCCTATTACTCCACTTCAAAGGAGCCACCCTGTGCGAGAAGGGCTGGCAGGACAGCTGGGGAAGAGGGGTGCCTGAGAAGAGGTGAGGTAGGGTGGGGAGAAGGTGAGACTGGGTATGGAAAGGAGACACCTCATTCATCAACATGGATTCATGAAAAAAATCCCCATATCTTTGAGGAAAATTTGGACAGATATGTGTATATGTGCATACACACATATCTGTACATATATGTGTGTACGTATATATACACACATATATGTACAGATATGTGTGTATCTATATCCACACGTACACACATATATGTAGATATAATCTCATCAGTTAACATTTTCATAAAAAATAAATCATTTAAAGCTGTATACGCCTACAAATTCTCTTTATTCCGGTGCACTGCACTGGATAACCAAGTACCTTAGAGATTTTATTTTGCTAGGAATACATATTGTGTGTATGTTACATATATGTACACATGTGTATCTATATACACATGCATGCATATACATACACATACATACACACACACACACCATATACATATATTTAAATTCTATCTGTTGTGTTGGTGATGACAAAGGGCAAAAGCAGAGCCAGCTTCCCCATGATGGTGGGAAGGAGAAATTGCTGTGTAAGTGAGAGAACACATAAAGCCGGAGTGGCTGGTTGAAGCCTGCCTTTCTGGGAAAAGATTTTGAAAGAGATGGGAGAAGGTTTAGAGGGGAGAAGGGGAAGAGGGGGAGGCCAGAGGGCAAACTCAGGAACATAGATTTCTTAGAGTGGGGCTAAGGAAATATACATCTATTTTAAAAGGCAGGCTCAGCGATGGCTGCTCTTTCTCCCCAAGATCAAACTGCCCTGAGGCCTAAGAGGGAAGCACTCAGAAAAGGAGGGGTTCTGAGGGGCCAAACCCGAAGCGGCGGCAGCAGCACCGCGTCGTCGGCGGCATCCGAGGCATTTCTCTAAGAAACATGATTTCAGAGCGGATGGAAGACCATCTCCTCCAGCCACGTGCGGACCCCCGGCCTGGGACATCCCCCAGCGGCTTGGGGACCCGAGGTGGGGAAGAGTTTGGGGGTAAACACAGCCCAGTTCAGCTTAAGAGTCTTACACACACGCTTGCGCGCGCGCACACACACATACACACTCACACACATACATACACACGCGAGCACGCACACACTCGCGCGCATCCCCTCACGCAGGCGCGCGTGCGTGCGGCGGGCAGCAAGCTCTGCGCTTTGGTGCGCTCCTTACCCCCTCCCCCTCTCGAGTCTTTGAGGGGGTACAGAGGGAGACGTGGGGGAAACTATGAGGTGTTTGGGTCGGGAGAGGGTTGGATGGGCTCCGCCTTCAGTCCCTTGCAGGTCCTTGGCGCGGCCCGGCGGCCCCTGGATCAAGGCGATCCAAACTGAACAAAGCGGGCTAGACGCCACCTTTCCGCCCCCACGCCTTGGCTAAGGGGTGTCCGCGCGGGGAAGGCGCCTCCAGCTCTGGCCCCTGACCGCTGGCCAGTGTGAAAGATTGGGAACCGGGGGCGTCGAAGGGGAGCAAGGGGCCGCACGTCCATGGAGAGGCCAGGGCGCGGCCCCTGAGCCTCCGTGGCTGGCTTTCCCGCTGCTATCAGGCGAGCAGCGGGAGGCACTGGAGGGGAAAAGTGGGGATCTGGGGGCCCGAGCCTCAGGCGCAGGTGGTGACCACGGGGGCCAGCGACACGGGGGGCGCCGAGGATGCAGAGGGCGCACCGCCCTTCTCCGCCTTCTTCTCCTTTTGCTTGAGGTGGATCTTGGCGTGGCGCTTGCGCTCGTCGCTGCGCGCAAACTTGCGCCCGCAGAACTCGCAGGCAAAGGGCTTCTCGCCCGTATGAGTGCGGATGTGAGTGGTGAGGTGGTCGCTGCGGCTGAAGCTCCGCATGCAGATCCGGCATTGGAAGGGCTTGTGGCCCGTGTGGATGCGCAGGTGCCGGGTCAGCTCGTCCGAACGGCTGAAACGGCGGTCGCAGCCCTCGGCCGGGCACGCGTGGGGCCGTTCGTGGAGCGGGGTCTTGCTAGGCCGGTTGGGGTACTTGCGGGGCCGGATGGGCTTTAGGGTGAGCGGCGGCTGGGGCAGGCTGCCAAAGCCCGGGTGGATCTGCTTGTCTTTGAACGCCTTGATGGTCTCCAGAGGGGTAATAGGGGGTGGGTTGACCCGGATGGGGTCCATGCCCTGGAAGGGCTTGTGCTCCGGAATGGAGCCCATGTCGTTGGGGTGGTGGTACAGGTTGTAGTCAGGAATCATGGGGAAGAGATTGCTGTCCAACGCCGGCTTGGCCGATTGGTAATCCTGGGGGGAATAGGCGAGCCCGGGGTTGCCCTGGGGGTCGTGGAAAGACACGGGCTCTGAGTAGAGGTCGCCGCAGTTGGAGTAGGGGGGTAGCGCTGGATACATGGCCTCCACGTCACCCTGCGGTGGCTGCACCATGCTGGCCGTGGACGTCTGCGTGCTGAGCGCCCCTGAAGCCGGGGGCACCCCCAAGATGCCGGCGCTCATGAGGCTAATGATGTTGTCCTGGCACCAGTTGGAAGGGGAATCGAAGGCGAACTTTCCCAAGTAGGTCACGGTCTTGTTGCCGGGGGCTGGCTGGAAAGAGCCGGAGTAAGAGAGTTCCGGGTTGGGCTTCTCGTTGGTCAGACCGATGTCCATTACATTCTCTGCGGAGAGCGGGGGAGAGAGGGGAGGGGTGAGTGAAGCCGAGCGGGCTCCGGGCCGCGGTGCCCAGGTGCGGAGGGTGCGGCCGGGTGGAGTGCGTAGCGCATGGGGTAAGAGGAACGCTGAGCCCGGCGCAAAGCGGGCGGTGCCGCGCTCCCAGGAGCAACCTGGATACAGCAAAATACTACGGATCGGGGTGTGGAGTGGCTGCTGCACACACACCGCACAAGCCGCGCACACACTCACGTACCACACACACACGCGCGCGCACGCGAGAAGCATTGTTGTTCTTCCCGAGGTGGGGCGGGCAGGTAGCTGCAGCTACAGGTAGTTTCAGACCCGGAGCGCGCTGGGCTCTCGCTCTCCACCGCACACAACTCGGCCTCTTTCCTTGGCCCTGTCTGCTCCAGGACGCCGCGCCTTTCCCTCCCCGGCGATGCCCCCACGCGCGCTGCTCCCGGGTCGCCGACCCAGAGCGCTCCGACGCTTTGTCCTCGGAGCTAGAAGGGTGCCGCCCTCAAAGGGAGCTCTCCCTTCACCTCCCCCGGCCCTAGCCTCCTCCGGCCTGAAAGAGCTTTCAGCTCTTGCTGGAGGGGAAAAGCCTAGCCCCAGCTAGGGAGGGTGGAGAGCGGCGGAAAACCGGCCCGTGTCTCCATGGCGGGAGCAACCGCCCTTCCCCAGCTCACCCGGCCCGGGATCGTCCCCCGTGGTAGCCCCCGCCCCGCGGGTGAGCCCCCTCCTTCTCCCCGCCGTCCCCACACCCCCACGGCTTTGCTGAACGCCCCGGAAAGGCAGCGTCGCAGTACCTCTCCCACCGCGGGGACTCCACGCCGCACATGGCTCCATCCCGGGTGGGAGGCTGAGGGAGTAAGGGGGGAGAGCGCGGGTGAAAAAGACGCCGGGCTCCTCCCGGGAAGGGGGCGACAGCACCACGCCTTGCGCGTAGCCCGGCGATCGGGCCCCCTGCGTGGGGAGGGAGAGCCCCAGAGCCGCTCGCACCTACCTCCCTCCGGTCGGCGGCTGCCCCCACCCGGGAGAACCGAAGCCTCTACCGTGGCGTCGCCAACCTAGCCTTCCTGATCGAGGAGGGCGGGAGGAGTGGGTGGGAAAAGCAATTCGCCCCCCGGAAAATTCCCAGCGCGCCCCCATCTCTCCATCCATTTATCCATCCATCCATCCATCCATCCATCACCAGGTCGTCCCCTCCTCCTCCTCTTCCTCTCCCCTTCCTTCCTCGCTGCCTTGCTGCCTCCCCGCCGCCCTTACCTGTAGCCATCTGATTGTAATGGACTACCGAGTCGCTGCTGCCGGAGAAGAGATTGAGCGCGCTGGGGATCTCCTCGGGGTACAGATTGTCAGGCAGTTGGTTTAGCAAACTGCTCATGGTCACCGGCAGCTTCTCGGCGAGTTTGCCGGTCATAGCACTCCCGAGCTGCCGCCGCCGCCGCCACCGCCGCCACCGCCGCCGCTCGCTCCTAACGCAGCTTCCAGGAAAGCGGCATCCGAGAGGCGATCCGTGGTGCAGGGGAAAAGCATGCGAGAGGGAAAGTTCGGGGGGAGGGGGGAGGGAAGAAGGGAAGGGATGGGCCAAGAGAGGGGATCTTCTCTCTTTTTGGGGGCGGGAGGGGGCCCCAGGGGGTAATCCTCTTGGGTGCCTCAGCTGGTGCGTTATGAGGCTGGGTCGTGGGGGGTGGGGTGGGGCGTGTGCGGGGGGGTGGGGTAGGGGCTGGGCTGGGGGGATCTCGGCTCAAGGGGGTCGGACGCGGCCTCAGTATTGATCTCACAAACAGACACGCGCCCGCGGCCCCCCCGCCCCCCGATCTGCCACCGCCACCGCCACCGCCGCCGCTGCCGCCGCCGCCGCCGCCTCTGCCGCCGCTGTTACCACCACCACCAGCCCCGCCGCTTCCTAGCAAGCTCACTGCTGCCCAAAAGCTCCCAGCCAGGGAACTCCACCAGCCTATTTATCTGAGCCCCGGGAAAGCTCCGTGACGTAGCTGCCCATATATGGACAGACAAAGCCCAGCCGAAGGGGCGCGACGTCACAATGGAAGCTCCTCACAATGGAACATTAGAAAGCAGGAAGCGGGCCTCAGCCAACGTGCGGCGCCCGCAACGCTCGCGGCTCTCGAAAAAAAGAGAGAGAAGGGGAGAAGAAAGAAGAAGAATGTGAGAAGAGAGAGGAAGGAAGGATACAGCTGAATGCAAAGCGCAAAGCGCGTAGCGTGGAGTCGAAACACCAGTAACTCATTATGTGTGTTTATTTGAGGTTTGCATTAGGAGAGGGTAGTGGGGGGTGCTGGGCGGTGGGGTGGGGTTGTTTGCAAGTGGTCTCCAACACCCCAGCAGTTAGAGAGAGTTGAAAATACCTGGCGAAGTCCCTTTGCAGCTTGGGAACCGCTGGGGAACCCGGAAGGCGTGCGTTGCGCCCCTGCTCCCGCAGCGGCTCCGGCGTCCGGGATCCTATCCGAGATTAAGAGAAAGGGAGTGCTTTCCTTTGCGGGGGTTAGGAGGGAGTCGCGTGGGGTTCGGGGGAGGGGGCTGTTCCATCGTGTCAGAATTCCTTAGTCCAATATCCCAAGAACTTTTGTGCCAACTTCACTCTTGATTCGCCTCCCACACCCCTGCCCCTCCCTGGGCCCCTGACCCGGCGCTGACTCCAGGCTGAGCGCAGTGGCGAGGATATTCGCAGCACCCCAGCGGTTGCGCCAAAGAGCCCCATCCATCTGGGGTGGAGGATGTGTGGTTTTGGTGGTGAAGAAGAAAGAATGAAGTTGCAGGGATAAACACGTGCACTGAATCCCCAGTAAATTCCCTAACGGTTCCAAAGCAGCCTCTGTGGCCACGGGATGGCAGGAGGCCCCAGCAGGCCCGGACGCAGTCGCTGTCTACTGCTGCCTGCTAAGGGCCCGCCACGGAGTTGCAGCAGGAGGACGCCGAACCCACCGTCTCTGAGCCACAGGCGGCCTCCCCTAGTGTCTGCCCTCCCCCTCGCTTTCCACAGGGCTGTCCCGATTGCTGCCTGCCGGCGCTCTGCAGTCTAGGGCGGCTTGTGTGCTGACCCGGAGCGCCGTCACCTCCCGGAGCTGCAGCGGATCCCGGGGGCGGCTGCTGTGCTCCCTGGGGCCTGCTCCCAAGGTGCGCGCAGCCGGCCCGAGGGCGAGGGAGAGGGCGGGAGCATGGGGGTGCGACCCCAAATCACAGCGGCTTGGCGGGGGAGGATTCCCTCCTCGGTGGCCGCGTGGGCGCGGTGAATCCCTCGTCCCCTACTAGGGAGTCGGGGTTGGGGGAACGTGCATTTCTCAGGGGGAGTGGGAGCGTTGACAAGGAGGAGGAGAGGATCCCCGGGCCTCACGCCGTGGGAGGGCCACGCGGGCCGGGGACGTGTGGGAGGAACTCCCGAGCTGCACGTTGTAGTGGGGGTGGATGACAACCTCGCTTCCCTCCCCTCCTCTCTTCTCCCTTCCCCCCAGTGGAGAACTGGGGACCGGAGGGCCTGGCCTCCCCCCATCTTCTCTAGTTCTTAGGGAAAGAGGGATTCCCGCCTCCTGCAAGCCCCCTCTCTCCACCCGCGCCGCCTCTCCCGCCAGGCTCCCCACTCCTATACTAGGGAGTCACAGCGCCCCCGGGCTCTCCTTCGCCCGCGCGGTACGGGGAGGTGGCGCGCTGCGGCGGTCCCGCGCTCCGGCCAGAATCAGGGCAGGCTGTGTCTCCCGCCCCCAGCTCCCTCCCGGTGGGGGGGGGGGGGCGTGCGGCCGGTCAGGGGGCGTGGGCGGCAGTGTGAGCCGGGCTGGGTGCGGGAGGGGCCCCGGCGGCTGGAGGGAGGGTCGCGGGGCGGCGGGCCAAGCCGGGAAGAGCCATACAAGGAGCGGATCCGGTGACGCGCCGGCCGCGCCCCTTCTCCTTCTCTATTTGGCTTCAGATTCCGGTCCCAAGATTTGCATATTTTGGCATCCAGTGGAAAAGGAAAGAAGAACGGAACCCGCAGCCTTTAAAGGAACCGCACAGGCTGTAGCGTCACCCAGGGAGGCGGTCTGGGGGGTAGCGTGAAAAATTAGCCAGCGGCTCTGGCCTCTGGCGGTAGAGCCTGGCCGTAGGGGAGGAGCCGGGAGAGGCGGTGACCAGAGAGCTGCGGATGCGCCAGTCCCAGTCCTGGCCCCTCTAGGGCACTTCCTGCTGAACGTGCACCCGGAGGCGGCGGAGGGTCTCCACGGTTCCCGCCCGGGGCCGGGAGACGCCGTGGGGGTCCGCGTTCCTGGGCAGCTGCAGGCCCGAAGGCTGCAGTGCTCCTGTCTCCCAGCGCGAGGCAGAGCTCAGCCTGCGGGGGTGGTGGGAAGGAAGTGAGAGGCCTCCGGGCCGCCCAGCTCAACTCCGGAGGACCCCTCTGTGATGCACTCACTTTCCACCTGTCAGGATCTCTCCCCAGGAGGGGCTGCAGATTAAGGAGCTAGAAGTCCTCATCCTGTTCGATTGGGGCCTGCGTCGGGAAAGGCAGAGGCAGTGGAAGCGTTTGGGCTCCTTAAGCTTCCAGGGCCACAGAGGCGGTGGAGTGCAGCCACTCCCATCTGGAGGAGACGGCCCACTCCCACCTGGAGGAGACGGCCCCCTCCCCTGACCCTTTTCAGCTCGCTGGACCTGTTGCTCCCAAGGAGAAGAGCATGGGGCAAAGTTTGCCAACCTGCGCCAGGGCCTGCTTACCGGGCAGCAAGATTGGATAGGAGTCTGGAGACATGATTCCTCCCCTCTCCTTTCTACTAGTTCTTTGCATAAAACGGGAGCCTTCAGTTCAATTAAATAGTCTTCATTAAAGCTTCATTGTGACCTTGGGCAAACGTCTGTATTTTTTTCTTAGCCTCAGTTTCCTCATCTGTAAATTGGGATAATAACAGTATATACCCTTTAGGAAGAATTAAATTTGATAATCCTCATAGAGTACTTTCCAGTTCCTTAAGAAAGCACCCAATAAACAGCAGTTATTGTTAAACTATTCTTCCTCACCCTGCCATGTGACAGACAGGCCCTTCCCTCCTGTGCATGGCAGGAGTAAATTTAGATGATACAGGTACTAAAAAGGCCAGGTATGGAACTTCATCACAGAGCAGCATGATCATATGCAAGAAGTGTTAATGTTTATTATTTAGGGGGAAAAGGAAATTCCTCTGTGTGTGTGGTATCTCCTGGGCACTGTCTAGGGATGGTTAAGGAATGGTCCTGGGTATTCAAGAGCCCAGACACCAAGTGAGCCCTCAAAAGCTGGTGGTGACACAAAGCAGGGTTCAAAGAAGTCACTCAGTTGCTCTCTAACACTCTGGAGCAGGCTTTCAGACATTTTTGGGAGGTGGTGTAGCCCCTGGAGTGGGAGGGAGCCTTTCCTTCTCTCCTCTGTTAGAAGGAACCATGCTGGGGAAAGCCTGCCCCACAAGGTTAGGCCCTCAGTACTCGGTGCCTGTTCGGGTTGTGGCCTGCACAGATGTCCCCTGTCACCCTGGAGGACTGTGGCAGATGGAGTCCAGGGTTCTGTGGCAGGAGGGGACAACGCTGGGTGTGGAGCAGGAGTGGGGTGTTGGAGTGGCTGCTTTGTAAATGAATCGCATTCTCCCTTCTGGTTGCCAAGCCTTAGAATAGAAAAAAGTTCTCCTCTTTCCCTTCTTCCCTCCTGGTTTCCTCTCTTTCTCCTGAACAGGAGCTGAAGGTGTTTGTCTGGTTTACTGGCGGGCTCAGGTGAGACGGCCCAGGGCCTAATTACCTGAACTCTAAGCCCTGAACTTGCTAGGGAGCGAGTAGGCACTGGTTCAGGGTGGCCTTATCCTGGAGGTGGTGAAAGGCAGGCCGGCTCCTCTGCAGCAGAGCCAGAACCGCCAGCTCTGGCTTCTGTCTCCTATGGAGTCCAACTCATCAGCTGTACTTATGGGGAATACGGCTGCTTGTCCTGGGCATGGGTGTGTTTGTCTTGATTAAGGACAAAGGAGGGAGGAGAAGTGGCCCCTGAAATCTACTGTAGAAAAATGCAAAGTGACAGCTCTGTCTTGGTCTTGTTTTATAGTCACCTCTGCCCTCTGAACTTTAGCTGCCCTGTTTGCTAAAGATATCTAGTCCTTCTCTGCTATCCTAGAATAAAGAACTCCCCACACCCTGAATTAATTCAATCTGGGGTGTGAGCAATCTAATGCATTGCCCTTCTCAGAGGGTGTGTGCCTTTTAAAGGAAAATGCTTGGGGAGGGTGATATACAGCCCAGAAGAATCAAGCCCAATACTTAGCATGATGGCTGGAAAGTGGCAGGCGCCCATGAATGCTGGTGGAATCACATCTGGTTGTGGCATATCAGAGTCAAGGAGCAGGAGACTTGGGGTGCAGAGAGTGTCTGGGTTCCTCCAATCACACCAAGCACCTGTGTATGGGGCCCAGCCTGGTGGGACTGCTCCTGAATGGCTGTTCTCTTGAGGGTCCTCAGTTGTTTTCCAAATTGGGGTGTGACACAGGGGTTCATAGGTGATGGACAAGTCACAGTGGAATCCTCCTGGCCAGCCCTGTCTGGTGTTCTAAAGGTCATTGTCATTTCTTGGATAATGACAGCTAGCTCAGAGGCTAGGCTGGTTTTGCCTAGAAGCTTTAGGAAGGGAATCCTGTTGGCAGCTCCACAGATTCCCATAGGCTTGAAGACCTTGAGGCTGGTGCCCCTGGTGGAGTCGGAATGGAGCCCAGTCCCAGGAGTTGCAGGAGCTTCCAGGCTGTAGACATGGAAGATAGGGGCGACTGATATCTGATGCCTGCCTTGGCCAGGCCTTGGGGACATATTTCATTTTCTTCATTTTTTAAAAAAATAAACAGAGTCTTGTTCTGTTGTCCAGGCTGGAGTGCAATGACATGATCGTGGCTACTACAGTCTTGATCTCTTTGGCGCAAACAATCCTCCGGCCTCAGCCTCCTGAGTAGCTGGGACTACTGGTGCACATCATTGGGCCCAGCTAATCAAAAAAAATTTTTTGGAGTTTTTTTTTTTGAGATGGAGTTTTGCTCTTGTTGCCCAGCCTAGAGGGCAATGGTTTAATCTCAGCTCACTGCAACCTGCACCTTCTGGATTCAAGCGATTCTTCTGCCTCAACCTACTGAGTAGCTGGGATTACAGGCATGCACCACCATGCCCAGCTAATTTTTGTATTTTTAGTAGAGACAGGGTTTCTCCATGTTGGTCAAGCTGGTCTCAAACTCTCGACCTCAGGTGATCCGCCTGCCTCGGCCTCCCAAAGTGCTGGGATTACAGGTATGAGACACCGCTCCAGGCCATAATTTTCTTCATTCTTTATCACAATCCTGTGAGAGGAAGCTTTTAGTGTTGCCCTTTCAAGTCTTGAGAGTTTGAATAGCTTACTGGAGGCTACCTGGCTGGTCTGACATTGGAATTCATCCCATGTGACTCCAAAACAAATGCTTTTACCTCCATCCTTTGTCCCCACTGTGGCTGTGTCAAGGGAAAGAAACAGGGTGGTAGATGTGGGTAAGAGGAGGAATCAGGATGAAACTGTGGAGAAGTCAATGTGTGGGAGAAAGGCAAGCTTGAATGGTGCAGTGCAGCACCCGCTTGGACCCAGCATGGGGGCAGGGGAGAAGCCATAGCCCACGGGAGAGTGAGGGTACTCACCATTCCCACAGGAATCAGGGAGGAACTGTTTCTGCCAGGGTCTCTCAGTAGGTGAAACGGCCACTGTGCCACTCCGTACCTGACTCCCCCTTTCCTAGGCTGTCTGGGAGGCTACTGGGTCTTCTTCAAGCCGCTTACACACTTCCCTTCCAAACACCTGTGGGTGTCTAAATTCAAATGTTAGGGGTGTTTCTGATTACGCTTTAATCAATTTCAGGTAGAGTCTGGTGACTAAAGAGAAAAAGTCTTGTTACATAGTAACATTTACTGGAGGGGAAAGGTGGCTCACGCTTGTAATCCCAGCACTTTGGGAGGCCAAGTTGAGAGGATCACTTGAGGTCAGGAGTTTGAGACCAGCCTGGCCAACAAGGTGATACCCCATCTCTACTTAAAATACAAAAATTAGCTGGGCGTGGTGGTGCACAACTCTAGTCCCAGCTACTTGGGAGGCTGAGGCAGGAGAATCTCGAACCCGGGAGGTAGAGGCTGTGGTGAGTTGAGATTTTGACACTGTACTATAGCAGAGAAGAGAAAGAAGGGGAGGGGAGGGGAAACTTTTTTTTTTTAACACAGAGTCTTGCTTTTGTCATCCAGTGCGATCTCAGCTCTCTGCAACCTTTCGCTTTCTGGGTTCAAGCGATTCTCCTGCCTCAGACTCCCAAGTAGCTGGGATTACAGGTGTCCGCCACCACGCCCAGCTAACTTTTTGCATTGTTAGTAGAGATGGGATTCCACCATGTTGGCCAGGCTGATCTCAAACTCCTGACTTCAGGTGATCTGCCTGCCTTGGCCTCCCAAAGTGCTGGGATTACAGGCATGAGCCCCTGTGCCTGGCCAGAAAAAATACCACATATTGAGGAGGACAGGCACCCAAAGTGTATTGTCCTGGAGACCTCTCCCAAGACACAAGTCCAAGGCAGCCAGTCACTGCCATGTGTACTCACAAAGATGAGAGTTTGGGGCTGGCTGGGCCGGGGCAGGAGGAAAGGAGGATCTTAGAAGGTGAGACTCGTGCAAAGTGTGGTGTGTGGGTAGATGTCAGGTGTTAGCCCTGGCCTGGGAATCAGGAGTTCTGGGTTCTGCTATGAATGACCTAAGATTTTAGGCCAAGGCCTTCTCATTCCTGGCTTTTGGGAAGGGGTTGGACTGGTACAAACTAGCTCTGAGTTCCTCCCAGCTTTGTTAATCCATGAGTTTCTGGTTCTATTGCAGAAAGGCTGAGAGACATCTGTTCACGTCCCGAATCAAATTTAGGGGTTCTGTAGGGCTTGGGCTGGGGTCTTCAGGGAGAAGGAGGAGGGGTGAGTGCTTGTAGTGGGAACTTCACTGTCTTGGCTCGGGGTTCAGGGAGGGTAAGTGGGGCCATGTGCACTGAGGGACTGTCATTCCCCCGGGGGACACTGGGACAGGCCCTTCTCAGCCAGCAGGGACGGGTGCTTTGCAGAACGGACTCTCTGGGGATGGGGCTTTTTGGAAAGAGGAACTTTGCGACTTGAAATGAACCAGAAAAGGTGTAAGTGTGGGGTGGGGGGCAGTGCAGGAGGCAGTCAGGGGAAGCAAAGAGGGAGTGAGAGAGAGAAGAGGGAGGGTTAGAGAGACAAAAGAGATGAGGGCACATTCTCATCTCCATTGCTTGCCACACAGCTGGATTCTTGCTGGCTACAGGCTTTGCCCATTGGACAGATGCTGAGACCAAAGGCTGGCAGATTCCTCTCTTTGTGCCCCGTAAGAAAAAGCTTCGGGAAACCAGAGAGAGGTGCAAACCCTAGACCCCTGTCTCTTAACAGCTCTCTGCCTCAGGAGCCTTCTCAGCCTAAAACAGTCAGATGTTGGCCTCATCCATCCAGGTGAGGAATTGGATGGAGGCCAACTTTTGGTTTCTTCTTTGCTGTTCTATGTAGTCAAAACTCTGGAATCCAGGGAACAGCAGTTAATGACTCTTTGGGACCCAGAATTGGAACTCTTTGGTGGCATTTGCACCCTCTTTCACCAGGGCTTCCCAACCTTTGCCATGCTGTAGTTCTTGTAGAAAGTGAAACTCTTTTTACAGCCACTGCAGTAAAGAACTGAGGCTGCCCTGGTCCCTTCACATCACGCTGAGACCAATATTGCCCCAACCAGAACCCACTGGAGGGCTGCACATTGGCTAGGAACCTCTGACTGATGGGTGCATAGGCGAAGGAAGAGGGGCGTGATCTCTCTCAGACGCTGAGAATTATTTGGATTGCTCAGAATTATTTGGCCTAGGATCAACCAGAAAGTCACTGAAAACAAGTGATGGTATCCACGCTTCCTGAGGGCAGGGACTGAGTCTCACCCACCTTTGTCTCCCCAGTGCCTAGAACTGTGCCCGGCCCCAATTAGTACTCAGTAAGGGCTTGCGGACCCAATTCGAATATCCCAGTTGATGATTCTGAAGCATGGTTGATTGGAGTAGGAGTCTGACCCACTTCACCCTTCCCACCTTTGGCTTTTCTCCCCATGTCCCCCGACTCTCCTAACCCTCACAGCACCAGATGGGGGGGGGCCTGTTGACCACTAGAATTCCATTTTGGAGTGGGTGTGGGGTTTTCAGGACTGGGCCTTAGGGCTCTCGTTTCAGTGAGGGCAACATCTACGCAGAACTCCCGTGCATTCTTGGTGGAAGGAAACCACTTGAGGCTGGGATTCTGCTGTCAGGGAGCAGCCGTTTAATGAGAACTGTGGAATGAGGCTCAGTGGAAATATCACGTATGAGACATGATACATGTCCAGAGGAGGTATAAGCAGAAAGTTCTTATTGGTAAGGGCCACTGCAGGCTTGGAGGAAAGAGATGTTCAGGACCAGGGGAGGGCCCTATAAAAGACGGGGCGCCTGACCAAGACCTCAAGGAAGGGCTGAGAAGAGAGGAGGGGAAGGGTGGGGGGTGTTCCACGCAAGGCGCTGTGATCTTTTCCCCTCCTCTTTATGTTAACTCTGTTGTTTTCATCTCTGAAACTAGAACCTGTTAGCATTGCCCACCCAGGACTGGGGTGCCTGGCCCATGGTTTGTTATCTGAATGAGGAAGCCTAGAGGGAGAGGGGGAAGGCAGGAGGAAGCCGTGGACGATTTGGGCACCTACCAGAAGGCAAGGGCTTGGGTCTGTGGCCTTCACTTCCCTACCATCTGGTCCCTGGCTTTGCGGGGAGCTCAACAATACTTGTTGAAGACAGAATGTGCCAAATGCTCTTCCAGGCCCCGAGAGTATTGGCAGGAACTGGAAAGGCACTAACTCCAGGTATGAATCCAGGAGGAAGAAGGAGCTTGAGGGAGTCCAAGGAAGGGGCATCAGGGGGCAACATGGATCCAAGGCAAGGGCAGGGGGCAGATTAATCAGCCCTGAACTCCAGGAGTAAACAGCTCCGTTAATTGAGTGGTAATGATCCTTGGTATTTTTCATCTTCAAAGCCAGGAACAAACTGTAATTAATACTCTTGCCACCCGGGGGCAGGGTGTGGAGGATGGTGTGGAGAATCTTATGCTACTGGTACTCAGTTGGGGAAACTGAGGTATTGGGAGAAAAATTGTCCTTAGGAGAACAGATGTGAAACCCAGAATCTTCAGGGGTGCCTTGAACCCACCAGAGAGTGGCCCCTTCAAAATCCAGGCGCCTGGGAAGCCCAGCGCTGAGTAGGGAGGAAGAGGAAGAGCCCCGTGCAGGCCTGATCAAACATTGCAGTGGAGAAGTCGGGTCTGCTGGAGGCTTGGCTGACGGGGGCGTGGTTTCCCAGGGGGTGTCGGCGTGCCTGGGATGTAGATCCCGCGACCCTGCGAACACGCCGCCACGCTCTCGGCGCTCCAGGGACCGCGCAGGAGTGGCGCACGGTGGGGAGGGCACCCGGGCGTCCCTCTAGCCTAGCGCAGGCCGGCGCGCTGCACACTCACTGTGACTCACCGGCGGCTCCGAGATGCCTCCCGGTTTCCTCACCGCAGTCTGGCTGCCCTGAGCCTCGAGGGCGTTTTTCATTAGGGTGATTACCTTGCCGTCATTAAAAGCCGGTAAATAGCACCCAGGGACGAGGCCGCGCGGCCGCGTCTGAACTGCAGCCCGGGTTCACAAGTCCCCCCTCACCCCGCCCCCCTGGCCCTGGGCGGCGCTGTTCGACCTCTCAGGCGACTGGTTCGAATCCCCGGTGTCCGGATGCCAAAGGGAGGCACCCCCGCCACTGCACTCAGCCCCGCGCGGTGCCAGGTAGGGGCTGGGATTTCACAGAGTCGAACTCCATCAGTCAGTCCAAGCGCGCTCTAAAAAGCCTTCCCGGTGTACCTCTTCCAGGTGTCACCCCAAATACCTCTCCTAGGTTGCCCGAAATCCTCCCTGCTTACCTTTCGACCTTTGCGTTTCCTTTGACAAATGTCTGTTCCGCCCTCCTCCCCCAAAGGTTTGTTCCACAAGGGCCAGAGCATCTCATTTTGTATTGTATTCCCATCATATCCCCCAACTCTCCCCCCTGGAGCCCCACTGCACCCTGATATGGCACTAGAGGCTGGGGTAGAGCCACTGAAGCAGTTTTGAATTTACAAGTTCCCATGAGGCAAGACAACTGTCTGATGACCTCTCTTCCTCCCATTTTTTCCCAACATTTGAGCATCGTTTATGGTGCACCTACTGTGCAGTCAGCCACTGGGGATATGGCACTGACGAAAGCCAAGTCCAAGTCCTTCCAGTGGGGCAAGTTCAGGGCTAATGAGTGTTCAGGGTGGAAACAGACAAATATACATATGTGAGATGCTGATAAGTGGTGTGAAGATAAATAGGGATAAGGGCACAGAAGGTGATGGGAGCGCACACCGAGATCCTGTAATTCTTTGGGAATCCTTGCAGTTTGGAGCTAGCACTGGTAGTCACTACAGAACCGAGGCTGAATATACGGATCTGTGTTTTGGTCCAGCTACGGCCTCATTTACTGAGTGCTCTTTGAAAAATTCTGTGTAAAGAGAATTTTTGTTAAAACAAACAAAAAAAAGAATCAACGTTCACAAGGGAAAGTCTAGTCTCTGAAGACAAAGTCACCTGCCACTTGTCCTCTTCCCCCCCAGTCAGCCCCTCTTCCCCTGGGTGGGCTTTCCTGCCCTGCCACCAGGTGGCCCGAGATGAAATTCTGACCGTGCAGTGAGGACAGGGCTGTTTTCAGAGGCCACCTCTGGGGAGAGATGGCAGCGGAAGAAGGGTGACTGCCATCACTTCAGGTGCCCCAGACCCCAAATCTCAGAGCCGCACTCCCCTCTCACACAAACACTCTCTCCAAGTGGCAGGAAAGCTGCTTCTAGACCCCAAATGAAATATAAAGTCACCCACAATGGAAACTCGAACTAATCTTCCCCTCTTGCCCCACTTCCCTCCCGCGGTCACACTTCCGGCGGCCACCACAGGGTATTTTGGGTTCGAAAACAAAGCGTCAGATCTATTTGAGCAACTTTTGTTCCATTGGAGTAGAAGCTCAGGGGCCTGTGGCCGCCCTGGGCTCAGCCACTTCCCCAGGGAACTGACGCGTTTCCCCTTCTCTGCCAAGGTCCAATTTAGCAACTCAGACTGGCCACTTTTAGCTTCTCCTTTCCCTGGCCTGGCAGCAGGCGAGGGGCCAGAGGTAGGGCTGCTGGGAGAAGGGCATGTGTCTGGGTGCCTCCCTCGTGGACTTCAGGGAAGGCCTAGTTCCCCTCTTCTGCCAGAACCTCCCCATTACCCCCACAAACTCCTCCCAGTTCCCCCTCCTCCATGAAACCTCCACTGCCGCTGTCAAAACTCCACTTGCTGCATCAGAAAATGCAAAGTGAGAGCTGAGGTTAGGCCGTGTCTGATCCTCAGTCTAATCCACACGGAGGGGTGTCTCTGTATCAGTGGTGGGCTGGTGTGTGTACAGGCTGTGAACGAAGTGGGTGTGCATATATGGAGATCACATGTGCATGCAAATTCCGCGTCCACATTTGTGGAAGCCGAACAACGCACGTGTACACAGGCCGCATGGATGTCTAGAAAGAGCCTGGCAGAGCCGATATCCTGGAGTGTCTAGCGGGTGCATGCACCACGTGATTTTGTGTGGGTTGCTGTATTTACAGTAAGCGTGTGCAAGTTTCATACAGTAGAGGTGTGTGTCAATGTGTGCATGCACACTTGTCTGTGTGGGCTTGCCTCTCAGGGGGTGGGGAAGGAAGACAGGCAGGCTCTGGACCATGGTGACTAGGGCCCATGTGGGCAAATACTGGGCTATAGGTGCCCTCCACAGATAAGGCTTGAGGGCAGGTTACTGAACTGCAGGTGTGAGCCTGAGGCCCCCAACCGTTTTGCCCTTTATTTTAGGCCTCTCTCCTCAAGTCCCCTTCCCCTTCCATAGGCTGCTACATCCCCTCCAGGCTTGGAATGCTCCCGCCCCTCTTGTTAGCCAGCCTTCCCGTCCCTCTCTTCTGGCACTTACCTCCTGCACAGGCCTCACTATCAACACAACTCTTGGCCACCTCTGGGTCTGTCCATCTTCTCTCCTACATTGGAAGAGCATCCAGAAGGCAGAGACCTAGGTTCTGTTCCTCTCCTTTTTCTTTCTCTTTCTCTTTTCCTTTCCTTTCTTTTTCTTCCTCTCTTTCTTGGCTCTCTCTTTTGTTCTCTTTCTTTTCTTTCTTTCTCTTTCTCTCTCTCTTTCTTTCTCTCTTTAAGATGATGTCTCACTCTATCACCCAGGATGGAGTGCAGTGGCATGACCTTGCTCACTGCAAACTCCACCTCCTGGGTTCAAGTGATTCTCCTGCCTTAACCTCCAGAGTAGCTGGGATTACAGGTGCCTGCCACCACGCCTGGCTAAGTTTTGTATTTTTAGTAGAGATGGGATTTTTGTCATGTTGGTCAGGCTGGTCTTGAACTCCTGACCTCAGTGATCAACCCGCCTCAGCCTCCCAAAGTGCTGGGATTGTAGGTGTGAGTCACTGCACTTGACCAATAAGGCAGAGACCTAAATTTTTTTTTCTAGTGCATTCAATTCTTGGCTCACAGCTGAGTCTCCCTAAATCCTGTAGAAAGGCTGACTGTGTGCTGGCTTCACAGCCACAGCACGTGTACAAAGTATTGGTTTCTTTGCAGTGATTTGAAGGTGCATGTCTAGCTGTTCTAGCATGCTGGTGTTTGTGGGACGTCCTGGGGGTTGGGGGAGGGTGTTTGAACTCCCAGGGCGCTTCCCAGGCCCGCCCCTATGGCCCAGTCCCTAAGGGAACCACACTCAGCTGCTCTCCCGCTTCCATCATGGGTCTGGAAAGCAAGATTAGGACTCAGTAGCCTTGCTGCTCCTCCTTAGTGATGCAATCAGCCTCCTCCCTTTTACCCACTCCTCTCTGCCCAGCTGACTTAACGCAAATGGTGTGGAGCCCAGCTCATGGGGAATACAGGGTGTGCTCCTGCATCCTGCTCTACATGCAGACCCATGCCTATGTGCTCCTCCATCCTCCCTCCAGGAGGTGCTGAGGGCCCCTGAGAGGTTTTCTCTGGCCTGAGTTTGGGGGAGACTGGCCTGTCTGCTGCTTCTGGGGACTCCCAGGGTCTTCAGCCTCCAGATCTGTAAACTCCTTTCAACCTGGGCTTCACGCTAGGGAGGGCTTTCTGGCTCCTGCAGCCAAATGCACTTGGCTCTCTTTTATTCTGGATTCTGGAAATGCTCATTTCAATTTTTTCTAGTGGTTTCCACTTACTCCCTGCCCCAGTGAGTGGTCATAGCTTTCTCTGCCACTCCCTCAAATGACCATATAAAATCATAGAACATTCTGCTAGAGGGGGGCCTCAGAGAATACCTGTCCCAAATTATGTTATCAATGAGGAAACTGAGGCCCAGAGAGGGTGGCTGACTTACCCCGGCTCACACAGCAGTGAATGGTGAAGCTGATACTTGAAATCAGATCTTGACTCCTGGTCAGTGATTCTTTTCAGGCTAGACAGCCATGTGTTTCTTTTCTATTTCCTTCTGTTTCCTACTCTTTTGTGGACCTTTCCTTTACTATTAAAACACTTTCTTTCTTTTTTCTTTAAAATGTTCTGCGTTAAGCAGGACGACTTGTACTTGGAGGCTCTGCGGTGGCACTTGGTGCTGAGTCCACTGTCCCGGCATGGTTTCCTTGGTTCTTTTAAAAGTCCTTTGCTGTCCTTCATCCCCTGATACCTAGGGACCTTGTTCTCCCTTCTCCCTAAACCATCATTTTTTAGCTCTCATTTCTCCTTCCAAATACCAGCTAGGCAGCAGACAGAAACCCTCAAAAAATGGGTTCCTTTCACTAACCATACTTTTCTGGTCTTTAAAATAGAGAGAGCCTTAGAAAGAAAATATGCGCATTTGTGTGTGCGTGCGTGCAAGCGTGCATGTGTGTGTGTGTGTGTGTGTGTATCTCATGTGTCTCCCAGAAGCTCCTGGGGGTAAGTAGAAAAATTAATTAGCACTAGGATGAAAGGTGTTCTGGCATAATTGCAGGTAATATCAGGACAGCCAGGAGGGTGAGGCAAGAGGCTTCTAGATGTCCTGGGGACAGGATAGCCCCCAGCCCTACTCCTGCAAAGCAGATCAGACACCTGGAGAGAGGGGGGAGGGAGAATTCTGAGTGAAGGGTCTTTGTCTTTACAGGGAAACGCTTGTTAGTTGCTAAGGAACTGGGTTGTCTTTCCTGATCCAAGCCTTCCAATGTTTTGCTTAGCTTGGGAGGGGATGCTGGGCTGAGGCTTGAGGCTCCCTTGGCAGTTTGTCCTTTCCCTGGGGCTGCGGAGCCTCTGATGGGTCCCTGGGGAAGGACTCTCTTCTGGGAGAGATGCTTCCTTCCCAATACCTAAGCCTCACTGCTTGCTCCAGCCAAGCTGAGAACAGGTGAGGTGGAGGTAGGGAAAGAGAGGAACATGCACATTTACTGAACAGCCTGCACACCAGGCATTGTGCTCAGATGCCTTCCCTGCTATCTCATTTAACCATTGCAACACATCTTTGGAGGAAAGCATTTATTTCCATTTATTTTTCATTATACTGTTTTTTCTTTTTCTTTTCTTTCTTTCTTTCTTTTTTTTTTTTTTTTTTGTGGTTGAAACATAGGTCCGGAGCAGTTGCCAAGGTCATGGAGCTATCAATGGTAAAAATTCTATGTGAATTTAGATCTGCTCAGTAAGAAAACTTGTGTTTTTAAATGGCATAACTGAATGCATGTACTACGCTTTCTTATTATCCCATGGCTGCTGAACTTTGACACCTGGACCCATTGCTGTCATCATGATCATCACCATCACCTCATCACCACCATCACCATCACCCATCACCATGATCATCATCATCACCATCACCATCATCCTCACCATCACCATCACCATCACCATGATCATCATTGCCATCACCGTCATCCTCACCATCACTGTCACCTTATCATCACCATCACCGTCACCTTATCATCACCATCACCATGACCATCATCATCACCATGACCATCACCTCATCATCACCATCACCATCAACAGCATCATCATCACCATCATCTTAACATCACCATCACCATCACCATGATCACCATCACCATCATCATCATCATCATCATTATCACCATCACCATGATCATCATCACCATCACTATCACCTTATCATCACCATCATCACCAACATCATCATCACCATCACCATGATCATCATCATCACCATCACTATCACCTTATCACCATCACCATCATCATCATCACCATCATCACCATCACTATCACCTTATCATCACCATCACCATCACCATGATCATAATCACCATCACCATCACCACGGCCATCATCACCATCACCATGATCATCACCATCACTATCACCCATCACCATGATCATCATCATCACCATCATCATCACTGTCACCATCATCAGCATCATCACCATCACCATGATCATCACCATCAGCATCATCACTATCATCAGCATCATTATCATCACCATCACCATGATCATCACCATCACCATCACCATCATCAGCATCATCACCAATCACCGTCATCATCACCATCATCATCAACCTGGAGCCTTCCTAGGTGGCTTTTCCTTCTTTTCTACCTTTCTTCCTTACCTAAAAGCAGTTATCACATATGAATGATGGGGAGGGAGAGGGGTAATTAAATGCATTAAGGATGGTAAACTGTTGGGGTAGTGACCTTGGGCAGGTGGGGAGGGATGGTAATGGCCTTGGGCTGGGCCAGCTGTTGCCTTGAGTATCCAGGAACCCTGGCCATCCCCACAAATCACACATGGTCCAGGATGGCTTAACTTGGAGTAAAGAAAGACACTTGGAGAAGAGTCCTCTTAATTTCTTCTGGAACTTCTGGCCCTCTCTCTTTGGCCCAATCCAGATCCTGATCTGGCTTTTATCTTATATAGCCCAGAGAGGACAGTTTACCTCTAAATACTTCACCTGAGGAGGCTTTAGTTAACACCAGATTCCACCATGACTAGTTACGGAACAGGGACCCCTGTTCCATAATAACTCAACTGATGGGACTGTCAGTTTCCTCATCTCTAAAATAAGAATAACACCCACTTTATTAGGGTGTTGTGACAATCAAATGAGAGAACACGTATGAAGGTCCCCAGAAGGCCTTGAAGTAGCATGGGGATGTATTCAGTGAGACACTGCACATTAGACATTTTGTGCAGTACCTGGTATGCAGGAAGTGTTCAATAAATGCATCTGATTACAATGATGATAATAATGTCAATCTCTTTACCCTTGTAAAGGGGTCGCTGATGTTCCCTTACATTTTTCTTAGCTGCTTCATTAGAAATCTCAAAGGAATTTAGACGTCCATCTTTTTCCTTCCTAAAGAAGGTGGTGCAAAGGAAAGGGATGAGAGACCCAAAGGGTTCTGCAGGCAGAAAGCACCGTCAAAGCCTGGGTTTCCCTCTCCACAACCGGGACCTCCTTCTCTGTGGTTTCCAGGGATCGCCTGGTCAGGGCTGGCTTCAACCTAGAGCCTGGGCCAGCTTCATTCTTTTTTCACATTTTGGGGCCAGGAGGGTGGGGGTCTCTCCAGCAGCTGAACTCAAAGCCCAAAACATCAAGTCAAAAGGAAGGAGAGGGTTGGGAGAAGGAAAGCAAGCAAGCCGATAATTTCCTCGAAGGATAAACATCCGATTTTTTTTCCTCACCCAAAATAAACAGGCTGGCCACAATGAATTAAAAGCAGAAGAGGGGAGGATGTGTCTCGATTTGGGGCTGCTCTAGGAAGCTGACCTTCTATTTATCCTGGCCCTGGGCACCAACCGGAGCTGCCAATTACATTCTGAGCCTGTTAGGGTGGGGGCTGTGGGGAGAAGGTCTCAGGGAGAAGGGGACCCAGAAAGTACCTTGTGGGGCTGCCTTCCATGGCACTGCAGATGGATACTTCCCTTTGCTTCTTATTTTAGGTCTGTTTGCAGGCTTGCCTGACGGGGGTAGAAGGAAGTGGGGAGGCTCCACAATTTCTACTGTACAGGCTTCCTTTTGCCTTGGGCTGGCATCAAATGGCCTCTGGGGGCACCAGAATGTGGTGCCCATTTCCTGGGCACAGAGCTGAATCTATCAATGAAGGGGGCATGATTCAATTCTCTCCTCATTTACAAACTCAACCTCCAGCCCCATGGTATTCTTCAGATCCCCACCACTAAAATTGTTCCACTAGTCAAAAGCGTGCTCAGCTGGGCCGAGGGGTTGTCTAGGGCCCTCTGCCTTCCAGCTAACGAGGGGCAGGACTCTGAGATGGTAATAACCCTGTACCCAGACACAGCCTGCTCTTTTCATTTGGGGACCTCCAAGCACTCTGCACACATGAATTACCAGCATCGTTACGTGCTAGCCAAGGAGTGCCCCCAGTTATTAACTCTTGGAGGGAAACCAAACCAAAGGGGGTGTTAGGGGTGCTGAGAGGACTGGAGTAGTGGTGGGGAGGCGAGGGGCCTCCAGAACTTTAGGCTAGGAATGAGACTAGCAGAGAGGGGTCTCCCAGGGGTCCCTGAGTGGGGAAGTCAAGAGGCCTGCAGAGAAAGTCCAGGGAAGTTAGATGCCGAAAGTTTGTGTTTTGCAGATACCAAGGAGTTAATTCACAGCTTTTAAAAAGCATACATCTGATTATGCCATCTGTCCCTCCAATCTATTTTTATTTTATTTTATTAATTTTTTAGAGGTGAGGTCTTGCCTGGTTGCCCAGGCTGGAGTACAGAGATCACTGCAGTCTCAAACTCCTGGACCCAGGTGATTCTCCTATACCAGCTTCCTGAGTAGCTGGGACTATAGGCATCACCATCATATCTGGCTAATTTTTTATTCTTATTTTTGTAGAGACAAGGTCTCCCTATGCTGCCCAGGCTGGTCTTGAACTCTTGGCTTCAAGTGATCCTCTGGCCTTGGCCTCCATGAGCAATGGGATTATAGGCATGAGCCACCATACCTGGTCCAATCTACCTATCATTTAATGATTTCCCACTGCTTTTAGAATACAATTCAGAGCTTTAACTCGGCAACAAGGCCTGGCATGGCCTGCCTTTTGCCTACCTGTCATGCTGTTCTCGCCCCTGCATACTTTTCAGCGGGCCTTTCATTTCCTGGAAGGTACCATGCATGCCCGTGCCAGCCACAGTGGCTCTGAGGAGCTTTGGAATGTTCTCTATTCATGTCTCCACTCACCTGGTAACTCCTAGCCCACTTTAAAGCCTGAAGTTAAACATCAGGCCTCTGCCTGAGTCTCCAACCCTTCCTTTCCATCAGAAATCCTCCCCGCTTTGCACCCTCATTGTACTTACTACAATTTATCATGTGTTGGGGATATCTGCTTCCCCTGCTGGACTGGAAGCTCCATGAGGTGAGCACCACGCTGTGTCTGCCCTGTCTACCCATGCATGTGGATGAGGCATGCATCCCCAGTACCTGGAGGAAGGCCAGGTGCATCCCACATGTAACAATATTCTATGAATGAATGTGGTTGAATGTCAGAGCTGGAAAGGCCATGGTGATAAACCAACCATCCTCTCCACTTCTTCCTACTTCCGTGTCACAGCCAAGGGAGCAGAACTTTGGAGAGGGTAAGAGGTTTCCCTGAGGTCCCACAGTGACTCAGTGACAGTTTGGGCATAGGGATCACTATGTCCTGCCTGTCTGTCTATTCCCCCCACTTCCCACCCAACCACTTGCATTTATAGAAAAACCTCAGTCCCCAGTGCTGGATATTGGCTGTTTCTTCCTCTTGTTGGTTTCGAAGGAACACAAGTTAGGAAGCAAAGCATCAAGCCCTGGATGATTTTTTTTTAATTTGGAAGAGAAGGGGTTCCGCACCCAGAGGGGGTTCCGTACCCACACTGTCGGTGGTGGGCAGTGTGACACGCAACTGGACAGCGAAGCCTGCCATTTAGCAGGCAGCTATCTCCACTTGCGTTTGTGCTTGGGCTCGCTGGCCCCTCCTCTGGGAGCCTGGAGGGTTGGCGAGTCCTGGTAGTTCTGGGTCATGAACTGGGTGCTTGCTTCAGGTTCGCTCAGGTGGAAGCGGTTCAGAAATCTGTCCATTTTCCAAGAGCCTGGAAGGACAAACAGACCACAGGGAGGCAGTGAGAGAGAGCCACGGACTTGAAAGCTGGCAGCGGCCTGAGAGGGAGGCCAATTTAGGGGAGCAGAGGCCAGCAGGTGACATGATGGCCATGTGGTATAGTGGCTGGGGGAGCTTCTGGCTCCTGCCACAGAGGCAGCCCCTGCATGTCAGCAGAGCCACTGAACAGCAGCAAAGTTGCCTGCTCCCCAGAGGGCGGTGGGGACTGAGCCCAGACCGAGTCAAGGATGCCTGAGTTCCCTTCCCCAGCACCTCTGTTTAGCAAAACTCTGCGTTCTCACTCCCGGGCAGAAAGGAAGCCCAATCACGAGGGCTGCCCACTTCCTCCACTCACACCCTCTCCCTGCATGCTCTCCTGACCCCAGGATGGAGGCTTTACTGCTGCCTTCCTTCACACCTGCTCACCCCTGCTGCTGGGGCTGAGATTGGAGGAAGTATCTGTGCTGTTCTTTCAATCTTCTCCCTCAAACCCCAACCACTTTCTCCTCTCTGTCCTAGGACATGGCATGCACCAGAGTGCCTTCCCTGTGGCAAAGGCAGAGGAGCAGCCCCAGGACCCTGGTGGGGGAGCTGGGCCTGCAGAAACCCAGACAATGCCCAGGTCAGAGGGGCTCCTTTTCAGGGGTAGAAAGCACAAGTGTGTACAGGGGGGCATGAGGTACATCTCCCCAGAGTGTGAACAGGCATCATGGGCAAGGTGCGGAGGGCACAACCCGGGGCGTGGAGTGAGGCTGAGGGAGTGGTCAGAGGCACATTCCCACGTTCTTCTTTCCCAAACCCTGGGTGTCAGGCACCCTGGGCAGATGCTTGCCAGGAAAAGGCAGGATGTAGTTCAATTTGAATCTCGGATAAACAGCAAATCGTTTGTTGCTGTGAGCGTGTCCCACATTCTGCATGGAGCATACTTGTGTGGATTTTTTCTTTTCATTGTTTATCTGGAATTCAAATTTTACTGAATTTTATTTCAAATCCTGCTTCTTTGTTGTTTTCTGTTTTTTTGCTAAATCCAGCAACCTCCCTGGGCGGAGAGGGTGCTTGGGGAAGACCCTGTCCAGAGAAGAGCGAGGCAGTGTGGATATTAAGTGGATTAATGGAGATCAGTCATTTCTGATACCCCAACAGAAGAGGGCAGGGGGCTGGCAGCCTAGAATTCCTCTCAGAGCCTCACCTGAGATGCACGGACCACCAACCCTCCCACCTACCTGTCTCATCGGCTAGCACCCACCACCCTTTTCATAGCAATGAAGATAGCAAGCCCATCGAAGCATCCTTCTCTCCCAGAGGCTGCTGGCATTTCAAATACGTTCTTAGGGAGAGGATAATTTTTAATCCAAAACCCAAAATAACAATAACAATAATGCAAATAATCATAATAGCAATAACACCTCAATTTCCATGCTTCTTGTGTGTTGCTACTACTCTAGGAGCTTGACTCATAAATCACTTAATCCTCACCCCAATCCCATCACAGATGGGATGACTGAGGTACGAGGTGGGTACTGGCAAGGAAGCTTCATGGGGTAGGGAGGGAGGAAAGGCCTTTGCAGGTTCTCTCAAATCCTATCTGACACAGTGGCTGCATGCTCAGATGGGGCTCAGAGGGGCTGGAAAACAAGGGGCTCCAGGAGTTCTTTCAGAGAAAGGGTGGCCAAGATGCTGAGAAAGCCTCTCCCGCTGGAGGTGTATTGACTGCAGCTGGGGGTTCTCCTAGGAGGCTTGTCGTCACCTGAGTGACCTTTCAGAGGGTGAGCGTGAGCCTCTGCACCCCAGGAGCCCAGCTGGCTGGAAGGAAAGGGATTTTGGTATTATGACCCTGGAAAAGAGTGTGTGCATACACATGTGTATGTGTGGGTGCATCTGTGCGTATGTATGTATGCTGGTGTGTGTGTGTGTGCATGCATGCCAGGGTAATAAGGACTTACGGGTGAATTGGTGTGTGGCAGGAACCTGGACCAGGGGCCTTCCCCACCATAGGGCAGAAAGGAACCTGCATGGCAGGAAGGAAACTGAAACCCTCACGAGGCTAGGGCAAGCTTCGGGGAAGAAATCCCCTGAGTCCAGAGCAAGAGCTGGCTCCCCTTGCTAGTTTGGAAGCCTCTGAACCTGCGGTGCCCTGGGGGCCTTGTGGCTTCTTTCCAGCCCCAAGTCAACAGCCCTGTGATTCTCGGGCTCCCCAGGCAGCTCCTGAAACCCAGGCTCTCGCTACCTCCTATCCTGGCTCGGTGGCGACTCCTCACAGCTCCCCCCCCACCCTCTGTTTCCTGCCACAGAGGGCAAGTTCTAGAAGGCAGAGGGGGTGAGTCAGGCCCTTGGGGTGTGTGGGGAGAGCTGGGGAGCTAGGAAGCTGTGGCTTCCGTGGTCACGGCTCAGAGGAAAGCCCCTTCCTGAACGGCACTGCTGTCCCTGAGAGGCAGAGCGTCGGAGGCCAGGCAGGAAAAGGGCAGTGCCGCTGTCTGTGCTTGGGCTGCTCTGCTGTGCCCTGGATGCACCCAGGCCGGGCTTTTCCTGGGATAAGGGCAGGGGCAGTGCGGGCACCACAGAGGCCTCTGTGGTGGGAGGCCTTGGCTGAAGGGAGAAAGGAAGAGGAAGCTGTCTGATGCCTGTCTCATGAGCCAACTGCCCTGTGGCTGGGACACAGAGGCCTGGGCGTCTCAGGACAGGGCTGCCACATAAGATGTACAGGTTGATCCCTGCACAGCCGTAGGGGGTGCCATTCTCATCCTGCATAGCCAGACCCAGTGGCCCTGCCTAGAGGCCATTCTCCCACTTGCTGGTCAGTCCTGATAGGAAAGATGTTAGCGACAAGAGATGTCAGATACCAGTGATGTTCCAGACGGGACCAAGCGGGGAGCCGGATAACCTCATCTAAAGCCACCGGAGTGTCTGGGCCATAACTGTGTGCCTGGCCTCCTACTAGACTCTAGTGGGGAATGATGTCCCCTGTCTTCAGCAGCTGGGGAAGGGGCTCCTCCTCAAAGTTTTAGTCCCAGGGACTGTGATGATGGCAGGAATGTTTGGGCACGGCCCTGGGGCAGGTCTTGACAGTCACTCTCTCTACCCCCAGCTTCCCCCATCTCCTGGGCTGGCTTTCTACTATTTGGGAGCGGTTTGTCTTGTGCATCTGGATGGCTCCATTGGGCCTGTTAGGGCTAAGCATGCATCTGAGAAACTGAGAGGTGCCCTGCCGAGTCCAGCCAACCCCAGCCCCCTTGCAGGAATTGGTAGAATGGGGAGGTCTGCGGCCTTGCTAGAAGTGCAAGCTCTTAGGTGAGGTCAGACTCCATGTTCAGGGCCCTTTTAGCACTGGCAGCCATCCCCCTGGTCCTTTGCCAGGCATGGGGTTGGTGGAGCTGCCTTATTTCACCTCCTGCCCTCAGTGAGTTTCTAATGTAAAACAAGTAACACTGAACTAATCACAATCTGCTCCTTCGAAGGATGGCTTTGGCCAGCAGTAGAACTTTGTAGTCTGGGTCCCTGGCAGACAAGGTCCCCAGCCCTAGTGACACCCCTGGATTCCCTTCAGCAGGCCCCTTCTTTTCTTTTTTTTTATTTTGGAGACAGGGTCTTGTTATTTTGCCCAGGCTGGGGTGCAGTGGCACGACCACTGCTCACTACAGCCTTGACCTCCCAGGCTCAGGTGATTGATCCTCTCGCCTCAGCCTCCCGCGTAGCTGGAACCACAGTTTTGTGCTACTGCACCTGGTTAATTAAAAAAAATTATTTGTAGAGACAAGGTCTCCCTATGTTGCCCAAGTTGGTCTTAAACTCCTGGCCAAGTGATCCTCCCGCCTGGGACTCCCAAAGTGCTGGGATTACAGGTGTGAGCCATTGTACCCGGCCAGGCTCACTGTTCAGACTTCCCAGCAGTAGAGGATAACACTTCCTGGGTGACCATGCTGTAGCCAAGGGACTGAGCTGTCACTTGGTCCTCAGTGGGCACTGATGTATTTCCCTCTTAGCCTGGGAAGTGGGGTAGGGAGGCTGAGAGAGGGAGCTGTGCCCCCACCCCAGCTCCATTATCCCATGGGTCCCTATTCTGGTGGGCTGGAGAACAGGGAGTGGGTTGCTGAGTCCTTGAGGTTGGAGCTGTAGCAGCCTCTTGTCCCAAAGCAGTCTCAGCAAGGACAGGGGCCACTGGATCTGGCTTGGAACAGCCCTGTCCCTTCAGGTGGTGACCCATATCTACCCAAGGCAGGCACCCTCTTCTCCGGCCTCCCTGCCTCTCCCCGTACACAAGGGCACCACTGCTTCTCGTTGGGGGACAGTGGCCCTGAAGGAAAAAACAAAAACCCAACTCCAGCCTAGTAACTGCCCCGCAGAGAGCCCAGCTCAGGTCTGTAATTTATCTGGCTCGTCGCGGGACTGGCCGCATTGATAGAAGAGCTGATACCTTTCTGCCGAGATTAATGATGTCCTGGCGGTGGTAGGCGGGAGGCCTGAGCCTTTTATTTTTTGTGCCATTAAATGACATCCAGAGACTTCCACTCAGGACCTGAAAAGCCCTCGTTCCATCACATCCAATTACTCTGGGAGGAGATTTGCTGAGTGGCTGATCCTGCCGGCTCCAGAGGCTTTGGGGTAGTGAGGGGCACTTTGACTTTGGCAGGAGAGGACGCGGATGCCAGGAGAGTTTGGGGGTGCTAAGGGGTGACCTGAATCTCCTCTGGAGAGAGGACCAAGGAGGGCTGAACAGGGGAAGCTGGTTCTCATTATCCAGCCAATGCATTCCCAAGGCCTCCTTCTCCCTTCTGTAGCCGAGGGTGGGGTGGGAAAGGGATCAGGAGGATGGGAGACTCCAAGCTGCCAGTTTAGCCCCCAGTCATAAATTCCTATATTCAGTAGTGGCGACAGTTGGCTGGAGTTTTGGGTAAAATCTGGGGGCTTATCTGTGGCTTCCCCACGATGTGTTCAGTGTTGCTCGGGATGGCTGACATCTGGCTGGACTGGGACTTGCTTCTTGAGGGGATCTGCCTGGGGTCCACGGAGATTTCAGGCGGTTCCCAGCCTGGGCGCCTGTCTTGAGTGTTGCTGGGGATGGCCCCAGCTGGGCGGCTGCCAGGCCCCCAGTTCTACCCGCTTGGCCAGGTGGGTGGGGCCCTTCTGAGGAAGAATGCCTCCTGCCACAAGCCCACACAGTGATCAGGGGGTGGACCCTGGGGGATCCTGGGGCTGGGCCAGGTGAACCACCATGGGAGGTCATGGGGGTGGGCTGTGTTTGTGTCTGTCTGTGTGTGCACTGGTGGGAGGCAGTCTGAGGGCGGGGGCTGCTCTCCAGGCAGGGGCCTCTTTCCTCTCAGGCCTCTTCCCTCCATGCTTCCTGACACGATGCGCTGCTGTGCTCTGCTACCAGGCTGGTGGATTTCTTCCCAGCCTCATCCCTCTGCAGCAATACCTCCTATCCTTAAAGCTGCATGGGCCTCTGCTGCTCTTGGCCCCAGGATACCCTTTTTTCTCATCCACCGAGCCCTGCAGGTCTTCAGATGCCGAAAGCAAGACTTCAGCCCCTGCATGGCAAGTCCCTGCCCGTCTCTCCTCTCTGACCCCTGTGGGTGGGTGGCTCCACCTCTGAGCTGCTGAATTTGGGTGGCTGTGGTGCTGGCCAGGCTTATGGCTGCCTGGCCTAGGACTCCTGTTTTGCAATGAGCAAGTGTCCCCTCTGAAGGCCCTGAGGCTGCCCAGGAGGTGGTGGCCTGGGCCTCTCTTGCCCGTTAGTTTCCAGCACGTTGGCACCAGCCTTGACTCTCAGCCTTGGAGGGCTTCTGGAGCAAGTGGTGGCATGTCCTCTGGTGGGGCAGAGAGGGGACTTCCCCTGCTTGCTTGCAAGAGGAGTGTGAGACTGGCTTGTGACACCTCTGGGTGAGGTGACTGAGGTATGGTGTGGCACAGACCACAGCTCCCCAGGAGTCTGAGGCTCGGCCACAGCCAGGGAGAGGGCGTGTGCATGGACCATTCTGGGTAGCTGCTGCTGGCCAAGGAGGCCCGGGACAGCAGGATGCAACTGTGCCCTGTCTATACCCCCACTGGGTCCCAGAAGTCTAGTGGTCTGGGTCAGGAGAGCGGGGCTGTAGGCAAGGTGGTGGCAGGTGCAAAGGGTCCTTCCTGGGAAGTAAGGAGCAAGTGGAATGGCTGTTAACTGTGGGCGCCCTCGGTCAATCACACCACTCACTCTTCCAGGTTTCGCTTTCCTCATTTGCCCTGGGGTAGGGAGGGATGGCCACTGTCCTGCCCCCTTGACATCATTGGCAAGGGGAAGGCCAGGGAGGGGAAGGGCGGCTGGTGGAGAGGCAGCCTTGCCTGCCCCGGGTTGCCACAGAGAGGACGTGGATCAGTGCAGAGACTGTCACTTGTGGGCACGGTGCTCACAGAGGTTGCTGCCTTCTCAGGTGCTGAGGGGAGCTGACCTGTGTTTGTGAACGTGGGGGTGTGAGAACGCACAGATCCATGTGTGTGAATGGCTTGTGGATGTGCATACGTGGGTGTGTCCCACACACAGACACACTCATTGATGGGAAGCCCACAGGGGGCTGGGCAGAGGGACAGGTGGGAGAAGGGAAAGAAGACTGAGGTGAGCTCTTCTCTCAAGGAATTCATTGTCTCATGGTGGAAGGGGGGCCACCACCCGCCACCAATGGAACGTGATTTAGGAACAAAAAAGAGATCAAGGTTGATGTCTGGGGAGGCACAACAAATGCTGTGTGAGTGGAGGAGATGGCAGAGACTAGAGAAGCCAACAGCAGGCGGGGAGGCCTGGCTGAGCGGCTCAGCGCTGTGGGGCTGTTCTAGACGGTGTGATGGAGGGCCAGCAGCTGGGACTGGTGCTTGGAAAGTGGACAAAGTATTGCAGGTCTGGGAAGGGGAGAGTGAGGTGCCCAGGTGGGCAGTGGTGGGCAGGACCTGAGCAAAGGTGGTTCAGGGGCGTTCTGGCAGTATCCCACACGGAGGGGCAACTGCACGAGGTGCAAATGAAAGCTGCCTGGGAGGGAAGATGTCCCCCTCAGAGGGGAGTTTGCTGGGAATCAGAGGGAGAAGGCCCAGCATATCACAGGCCTGAGATAATGCCACCTGCAAATCTGGAAAGGCAAAGTGTGGCCTTTGGGACACGCATCGCACAGCTGTCCTGCGATGTCAGGCCAGCCAGCCCTTGTCAGAGGCACCACTTAAGGCTGTTTAGGTTTCAGGGGTCTCCCTGCTCCTCCCGCACTGGGGACCAGTTATGCTTGTGCTGTTTGAATATCTCCTCTGACTCAGTGAGTACCACCTATCCACAGAGCTACACCAGGGTGACTTCACACAGGCATGACGGCAGGGACACCGTCACAAGGTGACTTCTCACAGCACCTGAAATGGCGCCTTGCACACACTAGGCATCTGGCATCAGCTGAATGAATGTAGAGGACATTACTGAGTTATGCCAAGCGTGGTTCAGAAAGTGGCCAGAGAGGAAGGAGGTGTGCAAAGGTGGAGGGGGTGGCAGCTCAGGGTTTCATCAGCTAGAAGTGGGTAGTTCTTAGCCCCTCCAGGGCTCTTGCTGTGTTCCTGACCTCCTGGTATCTGATGGAAGACCTCTACTAGGAAATGTTGGGGCTGGACGGGAGAGTCGAGGTTCATCAGCTGGTCCCTGCATTTATTGGCAGAACAGGGAGGTGAGGAGAGTTTGGGAAGCTGAGAGCAAATCAATTTCAGGTCATTCAATTGCAGATCAGCTAGTCTAACCCCTTATCTTGATGAGGTCAACATCGAGGCCCAGGGATGGGAGGTGGCTCAGCCAAGGTCACACAGTCAGAGTTGGGACATCAAGATCTCCTCTTTTGCTGACCACAGGTACATTGTCCTGGGGACTCCTGGGGGGAATTCTGAATACCATCTCCGCACCTCTCTACATAGTCATGGCCGGCTCTATTAGAATCATCTCAAGCCCCCTCCTCCACACTAAGCCTGTCGTTCACCCACAAGATCCAGGGAGGGAAGAGGCCTGAACAGGATGGCGTTTGGTGACCCGTCTGCCATAGATGCTCCTCTGCCTGGCTTCTGTAGGGTGACTTTTCCCCTCAAGTCTCTAGAAGCTGTTCCTGCCTGTTCACATAGGGGACACAAGCAGCTGGTTAAACCACACTGCTTTCCCCAACCCCTGACACCCCACTTCTTCCACGGACTCCCTCCCATGGAGAGAAATCTAGATCAAGGCAAGTCCTGGGGCCTGTGTTCACTGGCAGGGCCCCAAGCTCTGGCCTCCTGAGCACCAGTCCAGCCCTGGGCTCCATGAGTCCAGGCACTGTGCAGGTGCTTCAGAGAGCACCAGGCCCTCAGCGTTTCAACGTTGTGCAAGGACCTGGGGTTTCTGCTTTTGCGATTGCCCTGGGTTCATCCACACCTCACTGCCTCGTGTCTTGACTCCTCAGGCGGTGTCCTGTCCTCTCGCTCTGGTCACTTCTGCCTGCCCCTCCAGATTCATCATCTCCAAAGAGTGACTTCTGAGTGTTGCTTCTCTGGTGAATAATCTCTAATGGCTTCCCGGAGTCAACCCAAAAAGGCCACTCCTCTGCCGGACTTTTGAGAACCTTCTTTTCCCCTTCCTTCCCCTCCATTTTCTCACTTAAAAAAAAATCTGCATCTGTGGTTTCTCCAGCCCGGCGCTCCCTCTTCCTTCACTCAAGGATTCAGATCTCCTCCTTCTCTAGGGCCCAGCCCTGCTCCAACCTCCTCCCTGTGGCCTCGGGGCCGTAGAAATTTGTAGATCACTTGGAGCCAACCTCTCATTTTCTAGATGAGGAAACTGAGGCCCAGCAAGGTTCATTGATTGACCTCAAAAAGAAATCACTCGCTAGAGAGAGGGGAGTCCAGATTACCTCAGTCTATAATAAAACACCTTTGTACCCTCTCTGGCCAGAGAGAGTACAGTGTTCTGGAGGGAAGAAGATGACAGGAAGGGAAGAGCTCTGTCCCTGCGTCCACAGATCTCCAACTGTCCTTACAGTTAGAATCACACAATTAAGTGTTTAATTACAACCTGCTCTGCATTATTGTTTAATTGTTTCCAAAGTAGACTGTAAGCCGCTTGAGGGCAGGGAAAATTCCTGGTGCCCTTGACTGTGTCTTCTCTGAAGTTTCCAGCACAGTGCTGGGCACATGGAAGGCATCACATAGCAGGATTGGGACCGTGGCTGGGGCGTTCTTCTGGGAGGGCCATTTTCAACTCCGTCCAGATGCAAGTCCAGTTCCTAAGTTCCCCATGGATGAACGGTGTGGATCAAGGCATCGGGTGGAGAAGTACACGAGGCTAAACAACGGGTTTCAGGCCCAGCGCATGCCTTTCCACTTCCTTGCCTGGTCATCAACATCCTGGGAGGGTGGCTCAGGCTTTGGCTGGTCCCTCAGGCCACTGTGTTTTCTGGAGGACAGGCTGTGGTCAAGCCTCAGGATCCCCAGTGTGCAGAGTAGGGCAGCGTCTTTGTGTCTGCACCTCTCTTCTACCCTTTCCGTCCCTCCTCATGGCATCTCCTGACACTCTGTCCTTCCCTCCATCCTGTCTTCAGAAAGCACTTGCTCCTGCAAGAGGCTCCGGCCCTGGGCATAGGCATGGTGACCCCAGAGTCTCATGGTGGGGCTCAGAGGCATTGCCTCATTTTGTAAGAACCCATGGGTGGGGGAATGTCATAGGCTGAGGTCCTGACATCTTTGGTGAGACCAGTACCCAGGGTGCTGGATACATTTTTTCTTGGTCTGGGCAAGATATATATTTTGTTTCCTTCTCTCTCCATCTAAACTTAAAAGTGTCTTTGGCAAAGCTGTTTAAACAGATTTGCAGATTGGCAAGGCACTGAGGGCACCTGGGGAAGGTTCACCTGTGGAAAGTTTGCACCAACTCCCCTCCCAGGGTGACGTGGAGCCCTCTGTGATTGGTGGGCCCTGCTCGGCACATCTGAAGGGCCCCATCGCTCAACCTGTGCCTTTCTGAGCTCCATGTTCCTCTCCTCTAGGGCCTCGGGCATCGTGGTTGTAGCAATACCTGTGCGGGCTTCCCAGTGGGTGGATGTTTGGCCAAGGTCACTGGGTGAGAGGAAACGGCTGACGACACCCACCCTCCCACTCGCCTTCCTGCCAGCCTGGGGGACGTGCTCCTTGCACTCTCAGATGGCATTTGTGCAGCCTCTATTGTCTCGTTTTCCCCAACATTGGGGAGGTGATATAGCGCACAGGGGTGGCTTTATTTCCCGTTTGCTGGAAGAGAAGTCTAAAGCTCAGATGGCAGGTGGGGCAGTCGGGGGCATGGCTCACACAGGGTCAGGTGAGTCACTGCACGTGTTGCAGAGGACAAGCAGCCACAGCTCCTGCTCCCTGGCGCTGGTGGTGGCAGGCCCGAGGCCAAGTAGATGGGGTTTGCCATTAGGAGGCTACAGGAGTTGGTCTGCTCCAGAGGCCAAGGAGGGCTTCTCAGAGAAGCTAGAGGAGGGGGTATGGTGGGGGACATCTGCACCCATCACTGAGATGGCATAGCCGACCCAATAATTAGCAACCCGTGAGGATAGACCGGAAGGGTGGCATTCCAGGGCCCTCTTGCCCAGATCAGACTCAATTACAGAGTACAATGACTTGCCAGAGTTCTGGGGCAGCTGCCTGTACATGCCATGCAAAGTTTCAGGGTACTCTTCTCCCTGGCTCCAGTCACCACCTTTGAGACTCTGCCTTACGTGCCAACCCACCCAGCTAGAGCCTCCACATTGGTCTGTGGGACTTACTTCTCAAGGGAGACCACATCTGATGCCAGCATCTTTACGGCACTCATTCCAATTGGCTCCCAAGAAATACCAGCCTTTGACCCCAGTCTCCAAGGCTCATGAATGGGGGTCGAGGTCCCAATTTCCCCATAAATGCATGAAGCATCAGTTCCACCCCAGAATTCACCCTGGTGGTGGCTGGAAGGATGAGAAGGTCTTACCTCGAGTTTTGTTTTCCTTGGGAAGGAGAGAGATGACTTTTCCTTCCTGAAGGTAGATGAAGAACTGGTAGCGATGGAAGCCGCTGTGTGCTGGTGGGGAGGGAGCCTGGTAGGCTACAGGCAGAAGAAGGAGAGAGGTGGGCATCACATCCCACAATACCCAGCGCAGAGCTCTCTGCCTTCCCACGGTCCTACTGACTCCCTGGGGTTCCAGAGCAAGGCTCACCCGTGCAAACCATTAGGATTTGTATTTGATGGGATCTTACCTTCAGTGTCTTCATTTAAGAAGTACACATATTGGTGAGGGTGACGGTGGGGAGAAGGTGGTCTGAGAGGAAACACCCTGAGCTGGCTTGAAGGCCTCAGGTGCTGGCGCGGCTCCCAAGCCTTTATGGGCCAGTGGGTGCTGGCATTGTCCTGTTTTCGCTTTAGTCTATACTGATGGACTTCCTGCCTCAAGAGAAGCCCATCTTCCTCTGTGAATGTGTTTGGCAGAGGATTTTTATTTATTTTATCGGCATTTCCTTATGAACTCAATCCCCAAAGAAGCCAATTTCTTGGCTGCGTCTGGAGGATCTGGAAATGGTTATGAGGGTGGGTGGGACTGGGTTCAAAGGTTTGATCATGGGAGCTGTAGGAGCTGGGCGCTTGAGGCACCAGGGAGAAGGCCCCTCTCCCACTCCTTCCCTCTCCCTGCAGGAGATTGGGCTTTTGTTCTGGTGGAAACATGGGGTGGGGACATCCTTCATTCTTCCCCTAAGTCTATGCAGGAGTCAAGATCCTGCTGGCCTGGCCTGGGTCTTTCAAGGTGGGCCTCTTTCCAGAGTACTTTACCCCTTCCCACTCCCCTTCCCTCTCTCCATCTTCCTTTCCAAGGAGGAGAGCCAGGCTGGAGCCAAGAATCCTCCTGGGTGGGTGGGAAAGAAGCATTTGCAATGAGGATGTTGGTGGGAGGGATTATTGGTCCTTTATGACCACCTTCCCTTCTTTCCTCTCGTGATCATTAAACAAAAGCATGACTTGCTACTTGGAGCCATTGGAAGAGTCTCTCACTGTGCACTTCCGGCCACTGGTGGCCTCCAGCATGCCAACATCTGGGGAATTCCTGACTATTCATCTTTCCCTGCATTTTTGGATCACAGATCAGATATGTGTGTGTGTGTGCGCACGTGTGCACACTCAGAATGAGAGCAGAGCTGGGTGTGCTGAGATCCATGTGAGTGTGTGTGTTTGGTGGTCTCCACTCAGGGCGGGTATGCACACATGAAGAGCCAGTGTGCAAATGCCCTGAGGCTGATTTGGAGGGCCTGTGAGTGTGTGTGTAAATGCAGGTTGACCATCATTTCTTCCTAAACACCGCCAGTGCTGAGAGACTTCTGAGCACAGTGGGTGCCAGGGAGTCTCCTCATGTGTGTGGGTATGGAGGGCAGATGGGACAAGTCAGTGTGGGCGAGGTGGGTGGGCATGTGGGCTGTGGGATGCACTCCACTGTGGGCACACTCTCCACTGCCCAAAACTGGTGACCTCAGTTCTGTGCGGACAAGTCTGAAGTGAGAACTCACTGGTTCTGTGCAATGGGGAATTTATCCTCAAGGGAGACAGAGACTAATGCTTCTCACTAGGGCTTTCCTGGACAATCCCCTCTTCAGAACCTCCAAAGTTGGAGAAGTGAGGCGTGGGGAGGAGGGGAAGGGGTTCACACATGCTAGGCTACTTCTCTGGGCCAGGCCTTGGGCTGTAGGCTTTCACTTATGACGTCTCCTTCACTTTCCCATTTCCTGGAGGCTCTGAGAGGTGAAGCCAGGCCGACAGTGAGTGGTGGTGCTGGGATCTGAATCCAGGCCTGCTTGGTGCCCAAGCCCAAGCTGCTTCTTGGAACTGCAAGGTGAGGTCTGGTGCCCAGACCTGTGCCAGAGACTGGCTCATTACCTGAGCATTCTTTTCAAGGTAGGTTGGGGGGCACCCTCCTGGGGCAGGGATCTGAGAGAGGGTAGCTGGAGGGGGGAATGGGGGTGGACAGGGTTTACAAGCAGCCTCCACTCAGATGGCCCCTGCACTGTGATGCTGGCTGCATTCCTTACTAGCCGTGCACATGGTGCAGGATGGTCTGTGCCTCAGTATTATCCTCTGTAAAATGGGGACACTGATGGCAGTGACTATAAAAGGCAGTTGTGGAGATGAAATCAGGGCATCCAAGAAGACTCTCCGGTTGGCGCTAGCATATAACAGAGCAGTGCCATGAGGTTTTCATTTCTGTGATTGTCACTGATGCCCTGGGTGGGGGAAGGCGTCCCTAGGGTCTTACTCACCTGATAACTCCTGGCCCTTAATCTTCCCTTTCTTCAGGTCAGTGCCCTGAAAGAAGAGACAGACAGGGCTGTGGGTTATGCCTGGGGTGCACTTCAGGCCACGTGGGCTCTGCAGGGTTCCTTCTCTCTCTGAGGGAGGAGGATGGGAGAGGAAGGAGGATAGGAGAGGAGGAAAATGGGAGAGGAGGAGGATGTATGGCTGCTTTTGGGAGACAGGGCAGTGAGTGGGGTTTTGGAGTGGGTATCTCAGGGGATCCAGGGAGAGAGGGCAGACACAGGTGTTGCTGAGGGTGGCCCGAAGGCAGATGGACACTTTTCCTCTAGAGAGGCCCTGTAGTACACTTCCGAAAGGGCTGTCACACAATCCCCTCGGTGCCTGAGACTGGGTACTAGATATCACCTGCAGGGGCTGGTCAGATCTAAGGGAGACCTGACCACCTACAGTTCTCTGGATCTTGCTGAGGAGCCCATCCTCTCTGGAGGGAGAATGCCACTCCCTTTGGAGCCTTTAGAATATTAGGTAATGGACTCTGAGCAACAGGTGGGGGAAGGGAAGGCAGGAGGAGGCTATACTGCCTGATTCTGTGGCAGCTTCTCCCCAGCTTCAGTCAACTCAGCCCACAACCCTGGGGCAGTTTCTTTGGCCACTGGGACAGCCTCAGTTTCCCTCCTCTCTTTCCCTCCCTCCTCCCCTCCGCTCGGTGTTTGTGGGATAATGAGGTGACCCCGGGGGTGGGTGCTAATTACTGTTTGTGCAGGACTGGGAGATGCTCAGATGAAAGAGACTGGAGCTGGGCCCCTGGGTCTGTGCCATGGCTCAGGGCCCCCAGGCCATGCCAGGGAGCCCTGCGGCCCCTAGGTGTGGGGTTTTATAGCCTTAATGAAGGTGATTAGCGTGGCTCATAATTGAGTCTGCCAACACCTAACTGTGCCCTGGCTACCTTTTCACCAAGCCTAGAAGAGGGGCTCATGGGATGCTGGGAGGATGGGGAGAGGTAGGAGGCCCTGTTGATGTGGGGGCAGGTGAGATCCAACCCCCTAGCTTGAGGTTTACCTTTTATAGAACTAAAGTCCTACTCGCCCAGTCCAGAACCCACTAGATCTCCTTCCCTTCGGACTGCAGCTTGTCTGTTACTGTCCACACTTGGGGCCTCTTGGTCAGATATCTCTCTCCTAAGGCTGGTTCCTATAGACCTAGGTCCCATTTGGTTGGAAGAAGGGGCAGGAGACTGTGGAAGGATAGACCTTTCCCCCACAAGCCCCTTGCTCTTTTTCTTCTTCACCTGAGGCAGGTGAGATAGATTCCTTCCTTCCTCCCTTCCTCCCTCCCTCCCTCCCTCCCTCCTTCCTTCCTTCCTTCTTTTCTTCCTTCCTTCCTGTCTTTCTTTCTTAATTTTTTGATTCTTGCTCTATCGCCCAGGCTGGAATACAGTGGCATGATCTCAGCTCACTGCAACCGCCGCCTCCCGGGTTCAAGCGATTCTCCTACCTCAGCCTCCTTAGTAGCTGGGATTATAGGCACCCACCACCACACCTGGCTAATTTTTGTATTTTTAGTAGAGATGGGATTTCATCATGTTGGTCAGGCTGGTCTTGAACTCCTGACCTCAGGTGATCAACCCGCCTCAGTCTCCCAAAGTGCTGGGATTATAGGCGTGAGACACCGTGCCTGGCTGCGATCTCTTTCCTTTAACCTCCTTCCATTCTCCCTTACCCTGTCGTTTTCTACTCAGGAAAATGTGGGTAGCTTTCCATGTCAGTCCCACCCATATGGTGGTGTTCACTCCAGCTCTGCCTAGCCCCCCCATTCAGCACAGTCCCCCGACTCCCCACATTTTGGGCTTGGCATTATCCAGGGCTGGCATTATCCAGGCCTGGCATTATCCAGGCCTGGGTGTAACCGAGGGCTGTGGCCCAAGATAAGGATAAGGGGTTTGAGAATGGAAGCCCGTCTCCTTGACCCCCATCTGTTCCAGGAGAGGAGGGAAGACCTTCACAGATGCCTAGCAGCCATTGTCCCCATAGAGTTCTTCTGTCACCCTAGCAAGATGGAGAGGTCTGGGACTGAGCTCAGGGAAGCCCCACCCAGCCCAGTCTGCCCTGAGCTCCTCAACCTTCCCTTACTCCTTTCCAAGTCAGTCCAGCCAGCAGTTTGTTTAAAGAAAACAATAGCAACCTAAGCTGGCTGTATTTTTCAATTTCCCCCAGGCTTGTATCCCACCCAGAGTGAGGCCGGGAAGTGGGTAAGGGTGGGGCCAGGGCTCACCAGGTCGGGGAGCTGGTTTGTGTGGAGCTGGAGCGGGTAGAAAAGCTGATCTGGAGCCCTGATTGGGTGGGAAGGCTCTCTATCCCCACCCTTTCACCCTTGGGAGCTTTTCTTATCAATCGGGGCCAGTGTAGGCAAAGACTCTGCAAATCCTTACATTGGGTTCGCTCAGGCAAGCCACCGACCCTTCCTAGCCACCCAGCAGACCCTGTGCTTGACTGAGGCACTGATGGCAAATGGACTGTTCAGGTCCCCCCTGGAGCTAATCCCATGGATGGGCGCTGGTTCTCACTGGCAGAAAGAACAGGGAAGGACTTGATGGCAGAGAGACCCCCACATGGCATGGGGTCAGCAGCTGTGATTTGCTCGGATTGTCTTGAGAACTGCCTAAGCTCCCTTTGGTCATAAACGCTCCTTCATTGGTCAGTCCTGGAGGGGCTACAGTTTCTACCATAGAATCAACACCTGTTGGGGGGGCTTAGAAAACTAAATTCTAAAAAGTAAGAAAGTTGGGCTCCAGAGAGGGAAGATCCAGAACATCCAAAGGGCTTAGACCCCAAGCCCTTTGAGATTAGCTGACTCAAGTTCTCATGCCTTTTGACCTCAGTGCTGTCCTGTGCTCTTTCTGTGACATCGTGGCAATTCCATCATTTCTATGGGAGGCATAATTTTCCGAAGACCATTATTAAAATATGGAGATATTCTGGAGGGCTGGGGCTGCGGTGAAAATGGGGACCTCCCACCCGATTTATAGCTCTTCTAAAATAGCTTCATGATGGTCAAGTGTAACGGCTCACACCTGTAATCTCAGTACTTTGAGAGGCTGAGGTGGGCGGATTACTTGAGCCAAGGAGTTGAGACCAGTCTAGGCAACATAGCAAAATCTCCTCTCTCTACAAAAAAATGCAAAACTTCACTGGGCATGATGGCCCATGCCTATGGTCTCAGCTACTTAGAGGACTGAGCTGGGAGGATCACCTGAGCCCGGGGAGCTGATCCCGAGCCATGAAGGTGCCGCTGCACTCCAGCCTGGATGACAGAGTGAGACCCTGTCTCAAGACAAATATATGGATTAGAATGTCACTTCTAGTCTGTGATCACCCTAGAAAGCTGAAACTCTCCAGGGATGGATGAGATTCAAGGAAGTTTCAGGAGGTAAGAAGGAGAATTCTGTAGTTTTGACCACTGCTCAGGGCTGCTGGTCTGAGAAGAGATGGACTTTGGAAGGAGACCCAGAAGGAGGTTGAAAGTTGAGCTTTCTGGCCGGGCGTGGTGGCTCACGCCTATAATCCCAGCACTCTGGGAGGCCGAGACGGGTGGATCACGAGGTCAAGAGATTGAGACCATCCTGGTCAACATGGTGAAACCCCATCTCTACTAAAAATACAAAAAATTAGCTGGGCATGGTAGCGAGTGCCTGTAGTCCCAGCTACTCAGGAGGCTGAGACAGAAGAATTGCCTGAACCCAGGAAGCAGAGGTTGCGGTGAGCCGAGATCGTGCCATTGCACTCCAGCCTGGGTAACAAGAGCGAAACTCCGTCTCAATAAAAAAAAAAAAAAAAAAAAAAGAAAGTTGAGCTTTCTCACCTTTTAGAATTTAGTTTCTGAAGGCCCCCACCAGGTGTTGATTCTATGGTAGAAATTTTAGCTCCTCCAGGACTGACCAGTGAGGGAAGGTTTACGGCCAAACCTGCAGGGTCTGCTAAGAGCTCCTCCACACCGTGGGCCTCCTCACTGTGACCTTGCTGCCTCCCCCAGCCCAGACTCCAGATGTGCTCTTGCCTCTTTAAGATGGGCTGAGCACAGACCACATCTCCTTTCCCTTCCTATAGCTAAGACAGGCTGACATTTTCAAAAGGAACATGTTTAAATGCTAAGGTTAAAAAATATATATATAGTTGACCCTTGAACAACATGCATTTGATTTGTGTCCACCTGTAAACAGATTTTTTTCAACAAAAGTTACACTGAGTGTGCCTGCCTTTCCCACCTCCCCTTCCACCTCCTACACCTCTTCTGCCTCTGCCACCCCAAGACAACAAGACCAACTCCTCTTCTTCCTCCTCCTCAGCCAGCTCAATGTGAAGACGATGAGGATGAATATCTTCATCATGATCCACTTCCACTTCATGAATAGGAAATACATTTTCTCTTCCTTGGGATTTTCTTAATGCCATTTTCTTTTCTCTAGCTTACTTCATTGTAAGAGCACAGTATGGAATACATGTAACATTTAAAACATGTAAGCTGATTGTTTATGTTATTGGCTTCCAGTCAACAGTGGGCTATTAATAGTTAGATTTGGGGGGAATCCAAAGTTATACTTGGAGTTTTGACTTTGTTAGGGGTGGCACCCATACCCCCTTGTTGTTTAAGGGTGAACTGTAATTACGGAAATTACAGACAACAGAGATGTAGTTCAGTTTCGCATCCTCAAGAACGCTGAAAAGCCCAGGGTGGGTTTCTCAGGAGAGCAGGCCACGTACACTGAGGTATTTGTAGGATGCCTTGGAGGACATTCTGGGCCCTTCTAAGCATCTGGGACTGGAGGGCCTGGGGAAGGAAATTCTTCCTCATCAGCATCCCCTGGAGTTGGGGAGTCTGAGATACCCATTACTCCCCTAGTGAGGCAAGGGAGGAGGAGGTGAGTTCCTTAGAAGGAGCCTCAAATGCTCAGGGTCTGAGAAGAATAGTAGTCAGCACATGTTCTCACTTTGGACAATGAGAACACATGGACACAGGGAGAGGAACAAGACACACATTGGGGTTAGTCAGGGATGGCAGCAGGAGGGAGAGCATCAGGATAAATAGCTAATGCATGTGGGGCTTAATATCTAGGTGATGGGTTGATAGGTACAGCAAACCACCATGGCACACATTTATGTATGTAACAAACCTGCACCTCCTGCACACGGACCCTAGAACTTAAAAAAAATAAAATTTAAAAAAAAGAAGAAAAAAAAAAGAATAGTAGTCACTCCTTTTTCCTAGAAGCTGGCCACAGTTGTGTGTGTGTATGCACATGTGTGTGTGTGCATGTGTGTGTGTATATGTGCATGTGTATGAGTGTAGGGTACCTGGTTTGTGCTTGGCACAGGACTAGGTGCAAATTATTCTAATGGCAGAGAAGCAGCTCAACCACTGTGGACACTTTGGAGGTGCTTCTGGGTTCCTAGAACATGACATTTCCTTTCCAGCTCTCTCCCACCTCAGAGCCCACTGCTTCTCTGGCAAGCTAGCCTGGAACTGGCAGGCGAGACACTCAGAGAACGCTGTGGCTTGACTAAGAGTAATGGCAACCCATTCTCGGTCTGAGATGACGCAGTTTATCCTCCCAGACTTGTCCTGTCTGGGTCAGGTAAAGAGCGCGGTGCTGGAAGCCAGGGGTCTATCCCCACCACTAGTACCTTGTATCTTTAAAAGCCTTTCAGCACTTATCCTCCAGGCAACAACCCAACTGACTGATGTCACAGCATCCCATGCAGGGGAAGGGCAGATATCTTTAGCCCCATTGGACTGGAGAGAAACCACGGAAGCTTCAGCTCCTCAAGGCCAGGGACTATACTCTAGCCATCTTTGTGACCATGAGATGCTCTGCACACAGTGGGGTAGTCAGTGTCCATGGGCGCCCTGGCCCAGTGCCCAGCCCTTGCAGCTTCAGTCATCCCTACTTAACAAATGCTATCCTTTGGGTGTGTGCATAGGGACAGAGAGCTGTGTTTTCTGTGGCCTTCCATAGACTTGAGGGTCCAGTGACACCCCTCCCTCACCTGGGGACCCCCTTAGGTAAAGCCTCTTTGGTTGGATTTGATGTGTGAGGGCCGGCATGTAGGGAACGGGTCTGGCTCACTGCTGGTCCCAGCAGGGATGCTAGCCTAGTTTCCTTATTACCCTTCAATGACTTGTAGGCAACGGCCCACTCACCTGGGTGTTTGTGAAGGCCCCAGAGACTCAGGCTAGAGGTCCCCCAGAGCAAAGGGTCAGTCCCACATATCCTCCAGTGAGGGAGATGATTTAATCTCTATGCACATCTTCCCATTTGCACAGGAAGATTCAATCTTCTCCTGCCTGGGTGCAAACTCCCATCAGAGTGGGAAGTTTCGCTTTTTGATCTCTGGGTGAAAGGTGAAGGTGGTGATGGGGGGATTGGGGAGGGTGGGGATGAGGGGACACACATCAGAAGAGTCCCTAACTTGAAAGGTGAGGTGTAGAAAGGTGTCATGGAGATAAGGGAGGGCAGAGGGAGAAATTAGCAAAACAGAGCACTTGGGGGTGGGAAGGAAGAAATGAGAAAAAAAGGGAAAATGGAAACAGAATTCCAAGCTCCCTGACACTGGCACCAAACAAGAAAGCTCCTTGCTGTTTTGCGCAGCTGCCTGCGGGCTGCCAAGTGGCAAAGGATCCAGGAAAAGGCACAGGACTGGAAAGCGCTACCCAGCAATCTGTGTATTCTGCAATTAACAAAGGGTAAGTGAGCGGAAGGCACTGACAGCTCCCAGGCTCTGAGGTCCCCAGGGGCTGCCTAACGCCAGCCTGGAGAAGACCCAGCTCCAGAGACTGCTGCCTGCTGCCAGGGAGAGGCTTCCAGTCAATTAACCCCACAGTTTGCTCGTTTGCCCTGGGGCTGGGGAGAGGAGGGATGGCCACTGAGGTGGGTGGAATGAAGCTTGTGGGAAGTGGAAGAAGAAGGCGCAGATCTGAGCTCTCCTGGAAGCTGAGTACTTCTAGACTCCAGGGTGCAGGATGGCCAGTTATTTTGTACACCAGTTTCCCCCCCAGAAATGTTCGTATCAAAGACCTGATGGGCCTTTTCCTGGCACCTTCATGGGCAGTGGGGATAGCTTAGTGAATATCATCTTAAAAGATGCCAATGGGTGTATGGCAGATCCTGGTATCTTGGCACAGATTGGCAATGGGACTCCTGAGTTTTGATTCCTAGTTTGGCTTCAAATCTGGAATTTATTTGCTTCTTGGAGAAAGGAGTTTATCCAGGATGGGAGGAGCTTCACCCAGAGCATCACCATCCTCCATGACACTGGGTTAAAAGGCAAGATTTCCCAAGGCCCAGGTCATCTGAGGCTTGAAAAGTACAGGCTCTCCAGGCCCTTTGTTCTAGGATATGCAGTTGCCAAAAATGTCATACCATCTTGCAGCTGTGTGTGTGTGTGATAGTATCTAGCACAAAGCTGGCCCTGATGAATGGTAGCTGGGGAGATGGGTAGACAGATGAACGAATGAGAGGCCCTGTGTTGGAGACGGAAACATAATTAAGACACAGGTCATGGTATCAAGGAGCCCCTGATTTAATAGAACAGATAAATCACAAATAACAATTACAGGCCTAAATAATTGAGGCCTAGAGGCCATGCTGGGGGAGCACAAATGAAGGAAGAGAAAACTGCTTAGGGGTAGCCATCAGAGAAAGTTATCGAAAGGAGACTAGATTTGGGACGTTGAAGGATGTAGAGGAGTTTTTCAGTTCTCCAATAGACAAGGTAAAGGAGGGGAAGGGCAGCTTAGATTGAGAAAGCTGCCTAAGCAATGTATAAATGTGTGCATGAGATATGAGAAGATTTCAAATGACTTGGCTGTCTGTTGAAGCCAGAATCAGCATGTGTGTCTGCAAGAATCTCAAGATAAGGCTGGAAATGCGGGCTGGGGCTAAGACTGGAATGGCAGGCAGTGCCTCTGATTTCTGAGAATCAAAGCTCTTGGCAACCTAAACCCTGGGTCCACAGATCCCAGGCAAGGCTCTTTCTCTTTTCCAAATGATCAGCAACTGTGTCCCAGGAAGGCAACCAGAGCTGGCTGGCTGAGCTGCCTTCCCTGTCGAGAAAGGCTGTGGGTGGGTCCCGGCTAGGGGACACTGCCCACGTGGCAGACCAGAGCAGGAGGGTGCTGAATTTTGGCACCGGTGGCCTCACTCAGAGCAGGTATGTCTGGGACCCCTAACAAACGCTTCCCTTTTACAAACAGTAACTTTTTGTTTTAGGTCATAAAAGGACTACAACCTCCTTGTAGAAAAATTGTAAAACAGAGAAAAGCACTAGAAAGAAAAAGCATTCCCTGTATCCTACCACAGAGACAACTGCCCTGAGAATAACCTTCCTTTCTTTGCATTTTGGTTCCAAAGCTTCTTGTCACACAGATGCCAACTTTGAAACCCTGGTCCCTCTGGGTTCTGCACTGGCTGGGACTCCCCTCTGTCTGCCCTTGGGGACCTCCTGCTTGGGGAAACTTACCCAAGTTACTTTCAGTCCCTGTCATTCACAGAGCAGGCTGAGTCACGGGAAATTGTGGAACTACCTCCTTTTGACCCTTGCCTGTCATGGGTCACTCATTCTCTGTATGGGGCTTAGGGGTGGGGTTAAGAAGAAGGAAAGAAGTAAAGAACACAATATATGGTCTCATTAAGCCTCTTCCTAGAAGTAGATAAGACTGGGGGTGCAGTGGCTCATGCCCGTAATCCCAGCAGTTTGGGAGGCTGAGGCAGGAGGATTGCTTGGGGCCAGGAGTTCCAGACCAGCCTGGTCAGCATACTGAGACCCTATTTCTACAAAATATTAAAAAATGAACCAGACGAGGTGGTGTGTTCCTATAGTCCTGGCTACTCGGGAGGTAGAGGTAGGAGGATCGCTTGAGCTGGGAGTTCGAGGCTGTAGGGAGCTACCAGGTTGCACCACTGCGTTCCAGCCCGGGTGACAGAGTGAGACTCTGTCTCAAAAATTGAAAAAGTAGACAGGAAATATGAAGTTGAAAGCAAATATCAGGAGTTTGTAGCTAAATATGATTACTATGCACTAGTGTCATTTTAAACTAAAGACCGCCCTTTCTAGACACTCAGAACAAAAGTAGCTTTTGATATAAACCTCAGGTTGCCGGGATGCCTCGTTTATCTGAACTCATGTAGGGAATTGGGTATTCCTTATAAAAACATCTCCCTGATATCTCGAATCTTATACTTTTAGCTCCCCAACTCCTTTTCTCTTACCTATTTTGGATAGCCATCTTATTAGAACACTAGTTCTTGTCTTTTTAAACATAATTCATGGCAAATACCTTATATAATTTTAAACACCATTGCTGTTGCCACTGTGGGTGCCAGTTTTGCACCTAACCACGTCATGAGACTGCAAAGCTGAAAAGCAAACAAAGGCGGGGCACGATGGCTCACGCCTGTAATCGCAGCACTTTGGGAGGCCAAGATGGGCAGATCATCTGAGTTCAGGAGTTCGAGACCAGCTTGGCCGACTTGGCAAAACCCCATTTCTATTAAAAATATAAAAATTGGCCAGGCATGGTGGCAGGTGCCTGTAGTCCCAGCTACTCAGCAGGTAGGAGGTTGAGGCAGGAGAATCACTTGAATCCAGGAGGCGGAGGTTCCAGTGAGGCCAGATTGCGCCACTGCACTCCAGCCTGGACGATAGAGCGAGACTCCATCTCAAAAAAAAAAAAAAAAGACAAATAAAAAGAATGGGCCATTTAGCTTTCTACCTGCCTCAGCCTCCTTAGGGGCCAATAATTGAATGTTTATGTCATGGTCATCAGGCAAACAAAGGGGAACCACCTCTCATGGAGTGCCCGTGGCATGTGGGCATGTTCCCAGGGTCTTTACCTGACTTAGCTCACTCGATCCCCGCCCTCCAGAAAATTACCCGCTAAGGTTCAGGAGCCCCCCTACCACCCCCGCCTTGGAGAGCAAAGGCTTACTGCCCTGCTTTGTGGTCTGATTTCTGGCAGCCACAAGAACAAGGGAAATGGAGCCATCCAGTTAAAGCAGCCTCAGTCAATGAGCAACTCAGCGTCTAACACAGCCATTCTCCTACAGGGCGGCTGGGCTTCAGTCCAATGTCATTACCAATTAGCTACATGACTTTGAGCAAGACATTTAATTTCACAGCGTCTCAGTTTCCATACCTATAAAGTGGCAATGATAACGATACCTGTCCTGGTTTCTTCACAGAGCTGTTGTGAAGATGCAATTAGGAAATGGAATATTCTAAAGTCCCGCAGTGCCGCCCAAGTGGAAGGGTCATTACTGGGCTCAGCTCCTGGCTGGACTCTGGAGGGAAAGGCTCAGTAGCTGCTGGGGAGTAGATGGTGTGGGGGTGAGGATGGGGCTGCTGGGGAATAGATGGTGTGGGGGTGAGGATGAGGGGCTGCTGGGGAATAGATGGTGTGGGGATGAGCATGAGGGACTGCTAAGGAGTAGACAGTGTGGGGGTGAGAATGAGGGGCTGCTGGGAAGTAGACGGTGAGGGGGTGAGGATGGGGCTGCTGGGGAGTAGATGGTGTGGGGATGAGCATGAGGGACTGCTGAGGAGTAGACAGTGTGGGGGTGAGGATGAAGGGCTGCTGGGAAGTAGACGATGTGGGGGTAAGGGTGAGGCTGCTGCCTCCATCCCCCATTGGAGCCCTGGGAGCCCATTCTCGAAGTCTCCCGGCAGCGCCAGCCTCCCAAGGCTGATGGCTGTGCCGTGGGCTTGGAGGTTACTCAGCTGTGAATGTTGGGCCTGCCCGCTGGGTCTGCACTCAGCCAGGGTGCGCAGAGCGAGTGGCACATCATGTTTATTAATAACCCTTGATGAGGGGCATTAATATCTCTTAATGACACCATCTGAGCCCGACCTCCTTCCTTCTCTTGCTCCTCACCCTTTCTTCTTTCCCTCCATCCCTTGGGGACATACGATTCCACAGACAGAAAGACTCAGGCGGGCTGGGAAGAGGCTCAGGAAAGAGAGAGGTGTTGTCCAGGAGGTGGAGGCTTGGGAGGGGGTCCGGCCTCAGGGGTCAGACAAGGATCCCAGGTTGGAGAGCAAGTAGGATGCTGCTGGCTCTGCTGTCAAGTGGAAACTTGGCCAGAAACTGTTCAGTGACGGGAGCAAGGGAAGCGCAGCAGTGGGAAGAATTTTCCAGAACTGGTGGGAATGGGAGTGGCAGGGTGTGAGAAGGGAGAAGCTGGAGCTGGGACCAGAATGAGGCTGAGGGGGCCAAGGGGCACCCTCAGGCTGGGTCTGAGAGGGCCAGAGACGGGAAAGCACAAGCCACACACATGTACACGTACACACTTGCACACATGTGGTATACTCAAAAGGCACATGCTCGCATCCACACACATATACACACGTTCACACACACAACATGCTCACATACCCACACACACATGCTGTCACACATGTACACACACAGGCACAGGTTCACATACATGCTCACATAGCCACGTGCACACACAGACACACACAGGCTCACACACAGTTACATGCACTCAAGCGCTCCTTTCCTAGACTGCCTTTCACTGGGTATGCCCGGGGCTGGACATGGTGGGGAGGACCAGAAGAAGGGGGCATTTGGGAAAGGGTAGGTGGCCAGGCTGAAGCTGGGGCCATGCAATTAGGAAAAGTGGGCATGGGAATTTCCAGGCCCCTGGCAGGAGGCCAGGACAAGCAGATGACTGATTAGCACTGAGGTCTGTGAGTGAGACCTAAGCTGGTCTGTTACCCACCCAGGGGCTGAGAGCCAATGGGGCCGGGCTGCATCCGAGCAGAGGTTGGAGAGGAGGCAGTCAACCAGGAGGCGGGGCCAGCCAGGGGGCACCCTCAGGTGCTGCCCTCTTCCTGTGCTGCATGTAGGAGGCAGCAGGTTGCCTTGCCCTCCCTGCCACAGCAGAACAATTAGGAAACCGGTACAGTTAATCCCTCAGACAAACAGGACTTGGGACACTGCAGCCCAGCTGGAGAGGAGAGAGCTGTAGGGCTAACTCCTCAGCCCCACTCATCACTCCCCAGCTCTCATCCAGCACCCAGTCTTTCCAGCTTGGCTGGCTGCATCTCCAAGAGGGAGAGGAAGAGGAAGTGGGGGCACCAATACACTGGGAGAAGGTGACTCGACAAGACCTTTGCTCCCTAACTCGGGCGGGACAGAGAGGGTCCAGCAGCCCCCTAGCACCCACCTGGCCTGGGCACTGGTAACCCCAGGGCTTATGAGTGAGCTGGAACCCCCTGCCTTGGGATCCCTGGTGGCTGTGACTGCTGAGTGATGCCCCCGCCAGCCCCAGCAAGTTCTACAGAATGGCTTAGCAGTCTCCCCCAGCTCCAGCCTTAGCGGTCCTCCTGTCTCCCCTCTATTTGGCTGAGAAGGGCCCTTCAGCCCCCGACCCTGACTCATCCGTTCTTCTACTGCCAACTGGAAGATGGGTACTGTCTTGGCTTACTCTGCCCTCCCCACGTGCCACTTATGAGAGGAGGTGTCCTTGGGAACCCAGGCCACAAAAGCTGGGCTGGGGGGATGGAGGGGGAGGGGGTGCCTAACAGCCATGAGCCTCGACTGTGGCTCTCTGGGGAAAGCTGGTAGCAGCAGGTGGGAGTCAGATTCCTCGTTCTGTTCTCTGCTTTGTCTCCCTCCTTTGCCCTATTTTAGGTTTCCATACTTGGCTCTGGTGGGAAGAGAAAGCATAATCTACCCTTTGGAGCCTCTTCTCTCCCTCCCTACCAATGGACCCAGGCCTGGGGCTGCCTTGTGAACAGGAAGGAAGGAAGGAGGGATGGATGGATGGAAGGAAAAAGACAGAGAGAGACTCTGGAAGAAAGATTGGGAATTTCTAGCAAGAAAAGATGCTGGCAAGATTTGGAAGCTCTGAGAAACCCTGTGCTCATTAGAAAGTGTGACAAGAAGCAGAAACAGTCTAAATCTTATTCAAATCACAACTTGCTCTTTTCCCAGGGACTGATGGTGAACTTCACCCCAGTCCCCCAGCCCCTCAGTGGCAGCAGCATGCCCTGGGAGCTAGTCAGAAACGCAGACTCCCTCTCAGGCTGAACCCTAGACCCAGTGAGCCAGGCACTTCCTTTTAACAAGAACCCAAGGTGATTTCCACGTGCACTAAAGTCTGTGAAGCCTTGCAGCTCCATCACAGCAGGGTCCTTCTCGTGGAAATGTCCTGCCTGATTCCCCTGGGGTCTCGGGCCAGGTAAGGGAACTTCTCATTGGACCTGTGGTGGCAGCTGTGGTGGGAACCATCTGAGCCCCCGTTCCTGATGGTGCCTCCTTTGCTGTTCCTTCTGGAGCTCCCAGGGGCTCACCTTTCCCCTGTGTCCCCAGATCTCAAGTCAAACCCTTCAGACAGGTTGGACTCCTGGGTGTTCAGAGGGGCTGGGCCAGATCTGAGAGGCAGGAGGCATAGCCCCTTCCCTTTGTCCCTGCTTAGAGCCACAGAAAGTGGCCCCAGATTAGCAACTCTGGGTGTGCTGTTCTGAGCCTTGGAGTTCCTGGGGAGAAGGGCAAGGGCTGGGCATGCAGGGGGTGTTTGTTAGCTCCTTTCCACAAATCATGCTCCCCCCACCTACCCTATGTGAGGAGGGAGGGGTGCTTGTCTCCCAGGCACTCAGGGACCCCAGGGACCCAGGAAGAGACGTATGGGATGGAAGACGCTAGAGAACAGTGGTTCTTTCATGTCGCCTATAGAACAGAGGAGGGCATAGGGTAGCCCCAGTTTGCAGGTCAGAATCAACTCTAGGGCCCTGGCCCCAGCAGGAAGCCAGCAGTCAGGTGACTTCCTCAGGTCTCCCTCCTCTGAGGTGCCCAAGTCAGCTGCCATCTCTGCCAAGCTGCTGTTCTCACATGCCTTGGTCATGCCAAGGCCTATGTGGTGGGCCTTCGTGTCCCTGCCTGCCTGGGTCAACCCAGATTCATTTCAGAGCCAACAGAACAGTGAATGCGACCCACCAGGGCCTGCCGGGGTCCAGGGCCCTGCCACTATCCACCAGGCCCGGGGCTTGTTCTCAAGCTGTTGTGGCACTTTTTACAGTGCCCAGCAGGCAAATGCCAATCCAGGAAGCTTGGCAATCACGGTGAAAAAACACCTGAGAAAGTTCACCTGTGCTTTGTGAACTCCACCTGGAGCTCACAGTTGGTCCCATGTCCCGGGAATGTTTTGAGGACTGACAGAGCCCCAGGGAGAGGAAGGTGGCAGGAAGGTTTGTGTGCAGAGGAGGAACCCCGACTGTCCAGGAAGCCAGTGCCACCATCCCCGCTGGCAGGCAGGAGAGCGGGGCTGGGGGCAGCCCAGAGTTCTTGGCTTCCAGGCCCCACAGGGAACATGGTCCGTCTCCGAGTGTGTTGAATGAGTCTTTGCACAACCATGACAAGGGCCCAGCTGTTCCTGATGACAGCGCCCAGGGGCACGAGGAGATGGGAGGAAATGGGACAGGGTCATAGCAGAGGGAGGGGCCTAAAGAGAATCAAGGGACAGCTGCTGACTCCCCAGGCCGCCCAATCTGGGGCTCCCCTGCCTTCTTCTAATCAAAGCCCATCGTGCTCTGGTCCAGGGCAGGGCCTCACCCTCGAAGCCAGACCTTCAGAGAAGTCTGGGATTCTAGAACACCAGGCTCCTCCCTAGGCTGTGCTGCAGAGAGCCGAGAGAAACTTCTCCCCAGAACTTTTTGCTGTGAGCAGTTAATTGCCCTGGCATCTTGAGGCTGCCTGCACACAAGCAAGGGGCCTTTAATGAATGCAAACGGCAGCTGATTAATCTGCCAGCTCTTGAGCCCCTGGTCCTCGCTGTGGGGTTTGGCTACGCTCCATTCAGCCTCCATGGCCTGCACCAGCAGGGTGGGCTCCAACCTATTACCAGTGGTGCTGCCAGCCCTAATGGGGAAGGGGGTGAGCCCTCACCCCTCCTCTGCCCCCATCGCCTGCAGTCCTCAAGCATGAGAAGCTCTTGGGACTGGCCCTGGAGGTGCGGGCTTGCCCCTGCTGGACTTTGTCACTGGGCATTCCCTATATGATGTGGTCCCTCTGGGGACAGAAAGGGGGCTGATGACAAGGGACACCTGTTGAGCTGCTCAGTGGGATTCACTGAAGGGATTAAATTTAAGAGGTAAGGGGGCACCGCCTAGACAGCAGCAGATGATTTATTTTTCAGTCACTTGCTGACTATGGCCTTGAGAAAGCAGCCAGGACAGCTGATCATCGCCTTCTGGAAAAAGGCAGAGAGAGAGAGGGGTTGGGGCTAGGAGACAGTCCCCTTTTCCACCTCAATTTATAATCCTACCCTGGATCCTGGCTGATGTCTACTCAGCCCACCTCTGTAGAGCTCCTGCTAGGTGCCAAGTGCTGTGCCCCTGTATGGGGTGGCTTGCAGTGTGCCAGGACACAATAGTCAAAAGATCATTTCAGCTGTGAGGAATACTAGGAAGAGGAGGTGCCGAAAGTCTTGCGGGAGCAGGGTAGGTTTCCTAAAGGAGGCTGCATAGGGTCTCTGCAGCTATTGGTGCTTGGTTGGGGCAGGGGGTGAAGGGCTGTGTGCTGGGGAGCCAACACTCTCCTATGCCAGCCTCCTGTGCCCAAGAAGCCCCAGATGCTTGTCAGCACTTCCTTGAGCTACCTGACTTCCCCTTGGGCTGCCAGCTGCTGGAGCTGGGGAGTGAGCAGGGGCACTGAGAGTCAGGCCTGCCTAAGAGTGGAGGCTGCTGACCTCCTGGGCAGGACCTCCTGCCCTGAAGCAGAAGCAGAGCTCCCTTTGGGGGAGAAACCCTGTCAGTTTCTACTGCAATAAAGACGGGCCCTGGGCTCTTGCTGGAGCCTCTAATGATGGGGTTGGGGTGTAATGAATATCTGTGTGCTCATAAAACAGGCTAATGACGGCCCTGGCCCTCGGCCCTCATTTCATGGACCCCTTTCATCCTTACTGATTCCCAAACCAGAAGGGATCATCTTGGGGGCTGAACCCGGAGCCTGGTGGCAGCTCCCAGACCATAGCTGTTTGGGGTGGGGGCTAATCGGTTCCTGGGCCTGAAGGTCCTCTGGAGGTGCCTTTTCCTTCTCCATCCCTTATCTGGTTGAGACAGCCTGAGGAATTTAGGTCAATGGCTGACAACAACCAGCCTTAGGAAATGGGCAGGGGACAGGGAGGGAGGAAGCACATCCACCCTGATTCTTCAGAAGTGTCAACACTTGTCACACATGGAAGCCAGAAAGAGCATTCAGCACCTGCTGGCAGCACCACGCCTCCTTCCTCTGCCCAGGTACTGATATGAGCTCCCTGAATCATCCCAGTTGCAATTCCAACACCTGAGCAGAACTAGACTCCCTGGAGGGCGGGGCTGGTCCGCTGAATCACCAGCAACACCTGTGTTTTGCTTGGGAGGTCTCCCAGCTCTGGGACCAGCCAAGCCTGACCCTGTTTGGCTTCTTGGAGCTTGGTGAGATCACAGCCTGGGGGTTGTGGCTGCAGGCCAGTGTGACCTGCTGTGCAGGGAGTATTTTTAAAGAGATACTTGCCCTGTGTTCCCAGGACCAGCTCCCTGAGAGACTCAAGTTGTTCTTTGAATTCTGCCTCCCTCTCCCAATTTGATTGTAGACATTGGTCACGGGAACATAAAATCACTTGGGATAAAGTGTGTAGTGGAAATTGACATGCAATCTACTTGCCATATTCAAGCCCCTGAAGGTGGGGGAGCTGCCCAGGGAATCTTGGTGACTGGTAGCATCCGAGGGAGGTGGGATAGGCAGAATCAGACACCACCCCCCCACCATCCCCTTGAGGATGAAGAGATGGGTCCACCTGTTTTCCCCAAAGTTTTAGAATTGCCTAACTGTGATCTTCTGGTCAAAGTGTGGACAGATGCCACAGGCCACCATGACAGGGTCTGCCGTTGGAAAGATACTCATGGGTGAGTCAGTCTGCAGCCTTAGTTCCTAGCCAGGTGTGGGCCCAGCCCTGCCTCCAGGCCACCTGCTGATAGTTGGGGTCAGTGGAGGGCAGAGGAGCCCAAGCAGGCAGGTTCCTTGTGCCCCTAACCAAGCACCCTTTTCATGTCCTCTCTTCTTGCAGACATTGCCTTCTTACAATGCAGAACAGACAATGCACTGTCCCAGGTCACTCAGCCTCCTACTGGGGCACGATAGGAGAGGAACATTAGAGAGGTGCAGCTCCTACATCCTTGGATGGGAAGAGTGGGAAGCAAATGGGCCAGGTGAGTCACTTGGAGGTTGTGCCATGGTTGTTAGACAGTCAGAGCAACAGTCCCAGACCCGTATCCAGCACTCTCCTCTTCAGGGCTGTCAGGCCCTTGTGCACTGCTGTATCACTTAATCCTCCTTCACAAGGAGGCAGAGAGGACAGCGTTTGAGATACAAGCTTTGGAGAGGTTAATGACTTGCTCGAGATGGGAGTTCCAATGGGCAGCAGATCAGCGAATGGAATGCAGGTGTCCTGGCCCATGATCTTAGTCTCCTGATTCATAGTCCAATTTTCTTTTGTCTACGCCGCAGAACAAAGAGGAGCTGTGTTTGGAAAATCAGTTTTGAAGGGAAGGGAATTTTTTTTGTTTTGTTTCTGAGATGGAGTCTCACTTTGTTGCCCAGGCTGGAGTGCAGCGGTGCAATCCCGGCTCACTGCAACCTCCACCTCCTGGGTTCAAGTGATTCTCCTGCCTCAGCCTCCAAAGCAGCTGGGATTACAGGTACCTGCCACTACACCCATCTAATTTTTGTATTTTGAGTTTAGACAGGGCCTCACCATTGGACAAGCTGGTCTTGAACTCCTGTCCTCAAATGCTCCACCTGCCTCAGTCTCCCAAAGTGCTGGGATTACAGGCGTGAGCCACTGTGCCCAGCTGGGAAGGGAATTTTTTTTCCCCTTTGCTGGAATTTCTCTGGAGACTTTGGACTTGCTCAGGTTGGATGGAAGGGCCAGTCTGGATCTTCCCAACTCTCTCCTGGGTGATGCCTGGGCCTGGGGGCAGAAAGCTTTTGAGAAAGGCACAGGCCACATTCTCTAGTGCCCTCTTGACTTAGGGGACCCTGTGCACCGTGGTAGGGAGAGCTGAGAGTGGTGTGATGAGTCATCACGTCCCCAGCCTTGGGTCCTGCAGAGCTGGGCAGCCTGATGGGGTAGTAAGCCCCGTAGGGAGGTGGGGTAGCCCTGGTGATTCAGGACAGGGACGAGGCTGGGGCCTTGTGGCTAAAGGTTTCATGCATCCCAGGCTGAGACCTCTCTTCAGAGCCCCTGTCTAGCTTGACTGAGAAGAGCTGGTGAAGTTTCTTGTGAGCTTGGCTCATGGATGGTCAGTCTCAAGATGCCCTGCTCTGATTCTCTTTATCTTTCCAGTCCAGTTCACACTTCTTTTCCTCTGTGAAGCCTTCCTTTTCCCAGTGTTCCCTCCCTTCACCCTACTGTGCTGTGGCCACCATGCTGCCTGGAACCACAGCCACGTGTCCTTCTGCCTCTCCTCTGCCTGAGAGCAATTTGAGAGGATCCCGTTCCTATTCCCTGCCCATAACACAGGAGGAAGACACACAGCAAGTATTTGGGGAACAAGGGGAAGAACTCATATCCTGAGAGTCCACCTTGCCCATGAACTCTCCCTCCACCACCACAGCCCGCAAGGCAGGAAACTGAGGCTCAGGGAGGTGACCCCTAATCTAAGTCATTAGGTGGCAGAACTGGAATTTAACCTAGGTATTTCTGACTTCACAGGGGATGCTCTTTGCCAAGATCAATGATGCTGCACAAATGTTTGCTGAGAAGAATGTGAGAGAAAGTGACAAATGGACTGCTCATGTGTCTATGGAATTGAATCAAAGTGTTGTTCCCTGGTCTGAAAAATGTACCCATCTCATGGCAGGAGAAGCCTTTTCATATTACTACATTCACCTTTCTTTCTTTTATCCCCCAACCCCCTGCCCCAAGAGACATTTTTGCTGAAATGAATGTGAAAAGGACCGAAGGGTCCTCCCTGTTCAATCTTCCCCAGAGGAACAGAGCAGGAGGTGTCTCTCTGTGAATCCAGGTACTGAGGTGTTGGAGGACACTCTGCGGGTAGAGAAAGCTCAGGGCACAAGGGCTGATCACTTTGGAGCAAGTTGGGCACTTTGGGTCTGGAAAACCACCAGGTGCTGTCTCTTTGAACCCTGGCTAGTTTTGGTGTCTGTGATTCTGGGCCCTGGCCCTTCTGGACTGGGATGGAGGGTGGGGTGGGGTGAGGAGAGTATTAGTCTCCCCCTGGTTGGTCAGATCTCAGCCAGAAAATAAAGCCAGAGATGTGTCCTCTCTCCTTTCCTTCACCGCCTTCCCCTTCTCTCTGATTTCAGCCTCTTCCTCCCTGTTCTCTCCCCTCTCTCCAGCCTCTCCACCTCCCCTCCTTTGTTCTGCCCTCTCCTCCTCTTCTCCCTCCTCTCTCTCCACTTTCCTTCACAGAGGACCTCAGCCTTCTTTGGGAGAACAGATTTCTTGCCACCAATCTGCCTCCCTCCAGACCGGCGCTGTCCAACGCCACACTCTGTGATGGTGGAGAAGTCCTCTCTTATTATTATTATTCTTTTTTGAGACGGAGTTTCGCTCTTGTTACCCAGTCAGGAGTGCGATGGCGCGATCTCGGCTCACCGCAACCTCCGCCTCCTGGGTTCAGGCAATTCTCCTGCCTCAGCCTCCTGAGTAGCTGGGATTACAGGCATGCACCACCGTGCCCAGCTAATTTTTTGTATTTTTAGTAGAGATAGGGTTTCACCGTGTTGACCAGGGTGGTCTCAATCTCTTGACCTCGTGATCCACCTGCCTTGGCCTCCCAAAGTGGAAGTCCTCTCTTTGTGTTGTCCTACAGAGTAGCGGCCAGCTGCCGGTGGCCATCAAAGTTCAAAAGAAAGGAATTGTAAAAAGAGTTCTTTAGCTCTCTTTCTGTCACCCAGGCTGGAGTGCAGTGGCATAATCACGGCTCACTGCAGCCTCAAACTCTGGGCTCAAGTGATCTTCCTGTGCCAGCCTTCCGGGTAGCTGGGACTATGGGCATGCACCACCACACTCAGTTAATTTTTATAATCTTTAAAGTTTTTTAATTTTTTGTAGAGATGGTGGGGGGGGGGTCTCACTATGTTGCCCAGCCTGGTCTTGAACTCCTGGGATCAGGGGATCCTCCTGCCTTGGCTTCCCAAAGTGCTAGGATTACAGACATGAACTACTACTCCTGGTGGAATTCTTTAATTTGAATTAATTTAAATTAAAATAGCCACATGCAGTTAGTGGCTACTGTGGTGGATATCAGAGCTCTGGGTAATAGGAAGTGCTGGACTCCCGGGAAGTCCCTGGGGGCGCCCCTACCCTTGTTCAGGCTGCATCCCTTCCTCTTGTGCCACTGTGTGGACCCAGGGTATCTGCTGTGCCTAGCCTCCTTTACAGCACCCTGAGAGGACACAGAGGCCTGGGTTCTAGGCTTGGACCTGTGTAACCCTGGGCAAGTCACCTCATGTGTGGGTCTCCATGGCCTCTTCTGTGAAATAGTGAAGATGATTTCTTGCAAGCCTCAAGGTCTGTGTTTCTTTGGGCAGGAGCCTGCTGTGACCAGAGCTGGGTGAGCCGGTGTGAGCAGCAGGGTGAGTGGGGTATGCACGTCTGTGAATACACAGGGGGGTGGGAGGGTGAGGGGTGGCAGTGGGACCCTAGGGGAGGTTGCTTCTCATCCTGGCCCTGCCTCACTGAGCAGCCTGAGACTAGTAAAAGGGTTAAAGGATTCACAGTGTGAAGGTTGCAGCCTGACTCCGCTCCTGGCCAGCGTTTGCCCGCTGCTTGGCCCTGGCTGTTCCAATGATGGACTTCCTTCCTCTTTGGCCATAAAAGTCTCCCGGAAAGCCTTCCCACAGAGGCCCCAGGGGCTTTCTCACGGAATGTGTGAGTGTGTGCTCACACAAGCACTGAGGAGCAGGAGCCCAGGGCCGCGTGCAGGCTCTCCCACAGAGCTGTGGGCCCTGGCGCTGGAGGAGAGGTTCATCCCAGCTTGGGTGGAGAGCGGAGGAAAGGCTGGCCCTTGCCTGGACTCAGGCCCTGGCTTTTGCAATGCTCAGACTCTTAGAAAATTTGAGCAACTGGGGCACAGCCACATGCATGTGCACACATATGCAGGCGCACACCCGTGCAGGGAGGTGTGAGGAAGGGAGACCAGTGAGCCTGTGCCAAACTCTGCCTGCAGGTCTCTGCAGATCTGGAGAGAAAAGGGGGGTCCTTCTCCAAGAGAGGGCTGCATTTAGGCTGCTTAGGTGCGATGATGGCTCCAAGCCTATGGCTGAGGTTGGATGGACTACTGAGAGGAGCCCTCCAGGGTGAGGGGACAGAAGCCCATCAGTCCGTATTGATGGAATGTGGCTGCAGTGTGGAGAGAACTTTCTCTTCCTGCCCCAGAAGGTGCCCAAGCCTCGGGGATGCTGGGTCACAGAACCCGCCTGGCAGAGAGTTGCATCAGAGCGAAACTGCATGCTGGATGCCTGGGGGGAGAGGGCACTGAGGACCTGTGATCCTCATTTCCCAATCTTCAGCTGCTCAGGGTCAAGTCCTTGGGCTCTACTTGCTCTTCTCCCCATCCCCAGCATTGTTCTGTGCTAGATCACACATCATAGGAGTGGGCTGGGGGGAGAATGAAGGGGGGCGTGTGACTCAGAGGTCACCAGGCTGTCAGCAGCCCTGAGTCAGAGGGAGGGTGGGGAGGTGGGTAGAACAGCTTCTGGTAGTCTTGGGGTTCCCTATAAGCAAGAGCATCCCAGAAAATACAGCTCTCTAAGAAGCAGGCTAGGCCTTTTCTTGGCCACCAGGACACACCCCAGGAGAACAGGAGAGGTCTCCACAGGTCCTGGATGACCTAGGCACAGACTTGCCTGCGGGTAGGGGGTTGGCCCAGAGGACCCCTTGGGTAGCTCTGAACTCTGTGATTCTGCACAGAGGCCTCACCACATCGATGCTTTTTGCTCTGTGTACCCAGATGAGTCTGCTTTGAAATTGGGTGGTCCCATTGCTGGGACTGGGAAATGGCAGTCTGGGGTCAGGGGACTGAGGTGGACGTGGGATGTGGGAACAGGAGGGGTATCCCATAGAACCACTGGAGTTTCTGCATCTGCTCCAGGGTTCTTGTTTTCCTGGAAGTAGGGAGGAGAGTAGGGATGGCTGGAAAGTTCTGAAAATTGCCTTGTGCTTATGTATGGTCTTGGCAAGGAAGCTGTGGGGTGTGTTCCTCCTTTACCATAGCTGGCAGCCCTGACTTCCCATAATACAGTGATTGGGAGGCTGAGGACTGGTTACTTGGTACTTCCTCCGTGTGTCTCTGTGGACCTCTCTGAGGCTCTTCTTGTTTTAGCTCCATAGGCAAGAGAGCCCATCCATGTAATGTCAGCCTAGGGGCACAGCTGTCTTCCTGGGCTCATGGCCTCCACCTGCCCAGCTAGAGCTGGAGAGCCATGCCATGCCTGCATCCCCTCCCTCCCCTGACAGGGGTGTCACCAGCAAGGGCACGGCCACCAAACACAGCATGTGGATCAAGTATCTGAGATAGCCCTCATTTGCTCGCTGTCTGAACAGAGCGTTTCCTTTCCTCCCTTCCTGTGAGCAGATTCCCCATCCAGGTGGATAGCTGTGGCCAGTGGTGCAGGCATCAATGAGCTGCGAGGGAGGTCAGTCATCCTATAGCCAGGTCCCCTCCCCCTGCCTTTTACAGAGGTGCAAATTCAGGGCCACAGCAGCCACAGGACCAGTCACGGGCATTGGTGTGGGTCTAGAACCTACCTCTCCCGATTCTTAGTTTGTGATCCTTTATGACAAATTGATGCTTTCATTTTCCTAGGGGCTTGGATGTGCAGGGGACTGGAATTGGGAAAAATTTGTCTGGGCAGAAATTTTTCTTCTTCCAGAGTTGAGGTGGATGGTTCTGGGCACAATGGCTGGTGCTTCGTAGATACTTGTTGATCTGCCCATCGGGGTGACTCCTGTTTCACCTTCTATGGGAAGGAAGGGAATACCCCGTGGGAACTTGGTTTTTTTTTCCTTCCTGTTCTCATCCTTGTGATTGCATTCCGGCTGGGCAGTTGGAAAGGAGGGTGTCAGATGGGCCACACCCCCATCCCTAGGGTCATGCTTTTCTCTCTCTCAGCTCCTTTCAGCACTAAGACCAGAGCAAAGGGGTCGGTCTGTGCAGTGCAGGCACCCTGACTGACTGTTAGAGAAATAAACAAGATGCTATTGTGCCAAGGGGAGAAGAGTTACATCAAAAGTATCTCAGGGAGGAAGAAAGCCAAATTTCTTTTTATATGAGATGCAGGGATAGGGGGAGAGAGAGAAAAAATGCCTGGATAATTAACTTAATAGGTTTCTTAAAGAATGCCCTTGTGAGTGATGTTCAACACATTCAAGTGTTGACAAGAAGGCATTGAACTTGACGCCCACGCAGCGGGCAGAAGCATGCTCTCGGCTCCAACACACCTTCTTTGTCTGAAACTTGTGGTAAAACTCAGTGCTGGGTTGTGAAATCTGTCCCAGGGAATCTGTGCTGCAGAAGCTCCAAGGTCAAGACCCATGCTTCTGGGTAGGGTTGGGGCTGGCAAGGGTGACCACTCTGAACTGAGATCCCACAGGTAGGAGAGCAGAGGAAGAGACCCTCAAGTCAGATGCCCAGAGATGCTGCCATGCCTGAGAGAGACCCAGGAGCTCTAGGGCTCCCAGGACAACCTGTCACTCTTGAGGGGGTCAGAACCAGCCTCTGCTTCTTCCCTGCAAGGCTCAGCTGCCTTGGGAAATTTAGGTCTGCTGTCCAGGAGCATGTGTGAGACCCTAGGTCTTCTGTATCTTGATGAACTAGGGGAGGAGTTCAGGTGAATGTGTGAATGTGGATTTTCCCTTTCTCCTGAATCTGCGGTAGATAGAGAGGCCCCAGATCATTGGTGGGCTGGTGAAACAGGAGGCTCTGCATTGGAGGAGGAGGAGGAGTGGTGGTGGTGGGGTGTGTGTGTGTGTGTGTGTGTGTGTGTGTGTGTGGTGCATCTATATATTTGTATTTACAGAACACTTTGGGTTGCTCTTGATTGAAACTGCAGGAGCATAAATTACTGCTCCTAAAACAAAGGAGCCTCCTCTGCCAGGAAGCCTGCCTCAGAGGCCCCAGATCTGAATGAGACCCCTGGCATCTTTGCCTGTTGCTGGCAGATTAGCCTGCCTTCCCACTGGCTGTCGCCCACTCCTCTCATCATCAGCCACCCGCTCAACCATCCTCTCTAATTTTTTTCTTTTTTTGAGACAGGGTCTAATTTTGGCACCGAGGCTGGAGTGCAGTGGTGTGATCATAGCTCACTGCAGCCTTGAACCGCGGGACTCAAGCGATCCTCCCACCTCAGCCTCCCAAGTAGCTAGGACTAAAAGCCCACACCACCATGCCCAGCTAAATTTTTATATTTTGTAGAGTTGGAGTCTTGCCGTTTCCCAGGTTGGCCTCAAACTCCTGGCCTCAAGCAGTCCTCCCACCTTGGCCTCCCAAAGTGCTGAGATTACAGGTGTGAGCCACCTTGTCTGGTCCTATCCTCCCTGTCTGTTACCTTAGGCCCAGGCTTATCAGGAGATGGGGGTATTCGGGCTGGAACCTGAATCTTGGGGACTCTGTCACAAATATAGTGGCCAGATTCTAAAATGGTAAAAAAAAAAAAAAGATGACATGAATGGCTTTGTGAAAGAGCATTTCTTTCTTAGATGCTTTGCCAAGTAAAGCAACCTAAGTGTACAGTTGCCTGGCCACAGACCCATGGAAGCTCACTTTAAGGAGCAGTCCGAAAGGCCTGAATCCATATCCTTGGTTAACAGGTTTCCAGCCTGGGAAAAGGATCTGCACTGCCCCTCACCCAAAGTCATATATCAAGTGTTTGCATATGCAGTGGGGACTGTGGGGCGAACTGGAATTTCTCCTCATTTACAATCGGTGGCCCTGGAAGGGAATTCCATCTTGCAACCAGAAAGTCTGGGCTAGCTCTCTGCTCCTGTTCTTGGCCCCAGCCCTTGCTCCGGGAGCTCATTTCTGCCTGCAGAAGCTGTTCCCACTGAGGTAATGCCACTCTTCTGGAGATGCTGGATTCCAGAATTTGCATGTGCTCTTAAGGCATTTCTGTTTCTAGGAAAAGGGAAGAGGTTGTCATCTTTCTGCCTAACTCCCCACACATTAGGACATGATATTCAAGAAAAGGCTGTGGGCTCAGCTGAGGATACCTGTTAATTTTACAGTCCATTTTCTCCTTCCTTCTCCACCCATCCCTTCTTCAAGCTGGAGATATATTCCTGCTATGTCCTCTCTTTTCCCCATGGCCCAAGTTTAGTTTCCTAAGGGCAAATGGAGAGGGTTAATCAGATTCCCCACTTGTCTGTTTGGCCCAGGTGTGTGGTCAGGGACATATCCTGGCAGCTTAGTTCAGCACACACTTACGGAGTGCCTACCATGTACAGAGCCAGGGCTGGGTGCTACAGGGGATACAAAAATTAATCGACTCACATCTCCTGCCTTGAAGTGTTCAGGCCGTGGGAACCGCATAGCTGCCTATACCATCCCTATTTTCCCAGAGAATACATGCTCCCTGCTCAGGAGCCAGGTGGGAGCTGTGGGCATCCCAGAGACAAGCAGATGTCCAGAAATGATCTCTCAGCAATGCAGACCCTGCCTTCCAGCACCGAAACTAGCCGGGGTGGGGGGGTTGGATGGGGGGGACACGTGGACTTTGACAAGGAGACCACAATCACGGTGGGACAGCTTTGTGCATCAAACACTCTTGAAAATATAATTTTCTCTCCTGAGATACATCTGGCTTGAGTGAGGCAGCCTTCTTTTAATCCTGACAAAATAATGAAATCAGATCCGTGACGCTTGGGTTTTTCATGCAAACATACGAGGCTGGGAGAACTTCAGAGCTGGGCAGCTCCACGACTGTCAAAAGACTGAAGTTGAACTTCAAGGCAGTGTCCTCCAGAGTGTCCTAGGCCAAGTCTCCACCTTGTTGAAGCCCTTCCTGGGCCACCACTCCTTTTGGGGAACTGGGGAAGGTGGGAGCCAGGGTCTGGTGCTTTGCTGGGCTGGTGGCTGGCTCAACATTGGCTTTGGGATGAATCTCAGGACCAGACTTCCCCGCCCCTGCGTGGGAGGTGTGAGGGGCTAGAACTGGGAGGCAGGAAGTGAGCGCAGATGGGCTGCTGCCGGGACAGCTGTGCGGGAAACAGAGCTCATCTGTCCGGGCGTGAGTGGAGCCCCTCCCCACAACCTCTGCTGATTCTACACGTTCGTTCGAGAGGGTGTGGGCTGAGTTTGGGTTCCAGATGGGGAAGAAGATGGGAAAGTCTGATGATAGAGCAGTAACGAGGGGTTGCTGATGGGGTATGTTTGGATAGAGGGAGAGGAGGGATGAAGAGAACATGGAAAATGGAAGCAAATAGATCAAATTTTATCTTTCTTGGGATGTGCTCTGGGCTTTCAGTGGCTCTCTAAGCCCCAGGGTCAGATGTCTGTTCCTCTGGGAAGCCGCCCTAGACCCAATAGGGTTTTCCCACCACACTCCACAGGCTGTCAGTATCTTACATCATAGCTCCGCCAGTCCCTGGGATCACTGCTCATTTTTCTGCCTTACCTACAAGAGTGCAGGTGTAGGAAGATCAGAGACTTTGCCTCTGTGACTGAATCCTCACTCTATAGACATGTGTTGAGTGAATGAATGATTTTATGGCCTCAACCAACACAAATTTTTCTATTTAATTCCTTAATTTTTCTCTAATTGGCCTTAAATATTAGATGCCTGGGAGATCTTTGGGAGTTAGAAGCTAGAGTGGATTTCTCATCAGAAATTGGCCAGTAGGCCTGGGAGTGAGTGAGCTTTTTACTCTTTTCAGGGAGCAAAGCAGAGAGGAAAGGCTTGTTCTAGAAACTGCACACCCTGACTTGGCTTCATGGCCATTTGTGTGGCTTCCTTCAGGTGGTCGCTCTCCCTCCATGTGAAGGTGTCATCTGCCTGATACTGGGTCAGCTAGGCAGGAAATATGGCTCTCACAGACCTCCATTGGCTCAGGAGGCCGACAGTCTCCCCACCTTCATCCCCTCCCTCACCTCTCTCTCGTTTTGACAGTGTAATGAAAGGATGTGGGAGTTTGAGGCCCATCTGTGCTGTGTGGCCCTGGGTGAGTCAGTTCTCTTTGGGCCTCAGTGTTCTCATCTATAGAATGGGAGAGCTGGACTGACATTCCTGTCGGCTCTTAACTAATGAGAATCTGGTAGGCTAATGAGGAGGGAATGTGGTCCTTGGTGGTTATCGCTGTCTCCTAAGGGCCTGGGCTGGGGGCTTTCTCTTAACTTGGGCTTGGGAAAGGGAGGAACGGCCCAAGAGGCCATCACCCAACACCTGGATTTTGAACCCACTCCTGGGTTGACCCACTGATTATAATGGGTTCTTATAAGAATAACAGTGATTCTTCTTGGATGATTGAGTCAAGTCCTGCTTGGAGTCCGAATATCTGCTTGAGTGACTCTTAAATGTTTCTCAAACTTCTGCTCCTGGCTTTCTATTATCTAGTGAGTATAACAGAAATGCCAATAGGCAGGAAGGAAGAGCTGAAGTTCCCAGGGCTTGGAGCCAAAACAATATACTCTTGTCTGTCTTTCTTTCTTTTTTTTTTTTTTTTTTGAGATGGAGTCTCACTCTGTCACCCGGGCTGGAGTGCAGTGGTGCAATCTCAGCTCGCTGCAACCTCCGCTTCCCTGGTTCAAGTGATTCTCCTGCCTCAGCCTCCTGAGTAGCTGGGATTACAGGCGCCTGCCACCACACCCAGCTAATTTTTGTATTTTTAGTAGAGATGGGGTTTCACCATGTTAGCCAGGCTGGTCTCAAACTCCTGACCTCAAGTGATCCATCTGCCTTGGCCTCCAAAAGTGCTGGGATTACAGGCGTGAGCCACCGCGCCTGGCCAAAATTGTATACTCTTTTCTAACGTCATTTTTGTCATCATGATCACCACCATCATCATCACCATCCAGTACTGATATTTTTAGACATTTATTATTCTTTTTTCAGCCACGTGCAATGGGTGAGGACATCAGCATGGAAACTGGCCACAAGAATCCCGCCCTATCCTGGGCATTTCAGGTTGAGCCTGGCTTTGCCAACCTTTGCACAAGGTTTCAGTCTTACTCTGAGTAGGAAATGGAGCCACTTGCTTAGAGCCCCTCCCTCTGAACACGCTCTCCCCTTGAGGAAAAGCATTGCAGTCCCAAGCTTCTGCTACTGCCATACACGTGGGTCTTATTCATCTTTGTAGCTCCTACAATACATCCAATGGGACCACAACTAAAGGTGCTTGCTAAATGCTTACTGATAATAATACTTATAATGCTGTATCATAATAGATTCAGCAGGGAAGCGGGACTGGGAGAGGACAGGGGGTTACTGAGCTGCCCTGAGCTGAGATTCATGTTTAACTTCTTGTCTGAGCATCTTCTGTGCTCAGGCCAGAGCGACAGCCTTGAGAGGCTAGCGTGGGATGGTCTGGAGACAAGGTGGCAAGACTCAGGCAGGAGGTGAACAGCTGGCGCCTCCTTCTGGCTCCACGGGGCTGGAGCAGGGCTGAGGAGGGCGGGCTTGTGTAAGAACCTTTGCCCCTGGGCTCCCAGGATGTGACCCTCCCTAGCAGAGACCCTTCACCCCTGGGGAGCCCCAGCTTAGGAGAGCCAACAGCGAGCGAGGGAGGCTGTTATGTAACTGACTAAACTCCTAGTCAACACCGATGAGTAATTCTGATAGTCTCCGCCAGTTGTGGCTGATTCTCACACCCTCTGCTGGATGCAACTCTCCACTTCCTCCCTGGCCCTGGCCCCGGCCCCAGCCCCACCAACCTCTACCATTGTCCAGTGCTCCTCCTCCCCATGTGGACTGGGGATGCTTGGGGAAGTAAGCCTTTTCTAGTTGCATCCGGCCCCCAATCTTTGTGTCCCTTCTTGCCTTAAAAAGATGCCAGGAGCAGATTGTCCATTTCTGTCTATCAAAACTCACTTTCTTGGGGGCTCACTGAGGCCCTTCTTTTTCTCCTGGGTAAGGGAGAAAAAAGTGGTTGCTGGCGGGCTGGGAGTTTTGGCTTGCTAAGCCTGGGACTGTTGAGTTCAGAAATCGTGGTGGCCAAACTCCACCACTGCCCAGGGGAAAGGGACCCAGGGAATACCTAACCTCCCTCAGTCCCTGGACTTAGGAGCCCTTGTCCTGTGGGTCACAGGTTCCCTGGGTGATGCTGGGGAAAAGGCCTGTGTTCACTGCCTCAGTTCTAATTTTTCTTTTTCAAAAGGAGGTGCTCAGAATGCCCAGCCATCCCCACTGCAGAAGGCCGTCCTGGAAGGGCACAGGTGGAGGCCATCTGCATTTATCTGGAGACAGTTGACAGAGAAACACAAAGAGGTGTCCTGACAAGACAACAGTCTTGCTCCCAGCAGTCGTCATAATGAGCACTCCCGGTCTGCCAGGGATCGTCTTTTAAAATCCTTAACCAATCAACCCAACTGTGGTTGGGATTATTTTCATTTTGTAGGTGAGGAAACTGAGGCCGAAAGCGACTGGGTGGTTTGTGAAAGCTGGGAAGTAACAGCTGGGGTTTGTACTCACACCGCGGTGACTCGGAAGCCCAAGCCGGTTCTGACACACTGCCTTCCCATGACATTCCCAGGACGGGTTCCTGAGGCCGTCGGAATGCTTACCCATCCATCTCAGCAACTTCATGGCAACTGCCCAACTCGACCCAGAAGATAATGCTACCTTGTACTCCCCCTGCTGCTTCCTTCCACCAGGCGGCTCGCAGACATGACCTCATTCCCTCTCCCAGAGACCCGTAGGGGTGAAGGACGGGTGGTGATCATTAACTCGGCTTCCTACGGAGGAAAGGGAGGCTCAGAGAGGGACGCTGGCCCACCTTGGGTCATCCAGCTTGCTAGCGGGAGAGCCGAGACTGGAAATGAGGCTTCCCTGCCCTCCGGGATAGTTATTTAGCATGCTGGATGTGAGCTAGAATCACCCCTGAGATGGAGCAAACTGGGGTACTCCCCTTGGGAGTGACTCAGTGGCTGAAACAGCTCCAAGAGAGTTGGGTTTGTGCTGAAAACAGAAAGCCGAGACGCATATAAATTCAATCCGTATGAAAAGAGCAGGGTGGCCTGGGAGGAGTGGTCATCACAGTGGCTCCGCCTCCTGCCCAGCTGCCCGCCCACCCAGCAGCCCAGGCAGGGCTGCTCTCCGTCTCTCTGTGTCCAGCTTCCCTGGCTGGATGCCCTGGGGTCCAGAACAGCCTCAGTGTGATGGAAATAACACTGGCCTTGAGGTCATGGGGCCTGGGGAGGATATTCACCAGAGGCCCTTAAGTTAGTCATTGTAGCTCTCAGCTTTTCCATTTTTCATTCAAAAAATGGGGACTCCAGCTCCGTGAAAGAGACATTGTGTGTGAAACATTTCATCATAAGCTGTGAAGCCTGCAAAGAGAAAAACTACTGGTGTTTCCTGTAGCCCCATTTCATCTCTACTAAACACTATTTTGAAAGTGGTATTGAAGCTGGTGGGTCACACAGCAGGATGGCCTGAGCGTCCGTCCATCTTCCCTCTGGTGACCCTTTCACTTGGTGTCTGTGTTACCCAGCGCCTGCCATACACAGGGTGGCCCCGTGGTTCAGCAGACTTTCTGGAAAGGCCCAGGTAGTACATATTTGAGGCTTGGTTGGCCACATATGGTTTTGGTCACATGTTCTATGCTTGCATCTTTTCTTATACCCCTTTGATAATGCAAATACCATTCTCAGCTCACAGACCCTACAAGAGCAGATAATTGGGATTGCAGGCTGTCGTTTGCTGGGGGCGGGTTTACTTGGTGGAAGGCGGGTGGTGGGAGTCTGGAAATGGACAGAAAAGCCTGAAGCTCGGTTTTGCACTTGCCTGGCTGTGTACCATTAGACCACTCACTTCGCCTGCCCCAGACTTCATTTAATGGTCTGCTCTATGGCTTTAATGATGCTTCAGAGACTGTCATGAGCATCACATGTACACCGTCGTAGGCTCTCAGCAGATGGGAGCTGATGTCATTGCTTCTGTCCAGCATGCATGAGGATGCAGGGCTCAGGGCTGGCCCACCCCGTCTGTGGTGTGGTGGAGTGGACAGCGCTATCCTAGGGCCTGGGATATTTTATCAGGGAACCAATGCCTTGCCTTGGATGGGAGAGGCCCCTAGGCTGGAGTTTCATGAGGGAAAGAGGAGTGAAGTCCAGGGCTTATGTCAGGAGCTGGTTAGTGCACATTGGGGAAGCATGGAGAAGTGGAAGCCAGGGTAGGGAGGGAGCGAGGGTGGGAGGAGGGCCATGGGAAGCAGCTCTTCACCTGCTTTGGGCAGCTGTGATGGGCTCTGCTGGCCTTGGGGGAGCGACCCTGGGGGCCTAGAGTGGCCATGGCACTCTGGTCGGCTCAGGGGAAGGTGGGGGTAGATGTGAGGCCCTGGAGACCTGGGCCCCAATATTGACTTTGTTGCTGGCAGGGGTAGGGAGTTGCTGGGAGTCTTTGAGGCTGGAAGAGACCCCACATAGGCCAAGGCCCAGGGAGGCCCAGGGCTTTGCCAAGAGAGGATACCTGGGGAATACCCAGTCCTCTTGAGTCCTGGCTCTTTGTCAAGAGAAACATTAGATAGAGAAGGACAGCCCTTTTTTTATTTCCTGAACAAAGGATGGACTGGAGTAAGCTCTCCCCATAATAATGAAGGCGATCATGTCCCGAGCGCCTTCTGCCTACCGGGCGCTGTGCTGGACCTTCGTGAACCTTGGCGCCCATCCTCTCAACCCTCTGCTACTGGGAATGGTGGAGGTGCCCACTCTGTCTCAGGTTGCGAGGTTGGAGCTGGGGTGAGAACTGGCTGGAACCAGTGGTCCTGCCTTCTCTGTGCCCACCATCTACCCGGAAGCCCAGCTCTGCTGCAGGTTCAAGTTGCAGTAGGACACCCAGGTCGAGGCGGTTTGCGATTTTCATTCCTTTCTCTTTGAGAAATACAGAGAGAAGCAACTGGTTCCTCGAGAAGACCCCACCACCACCCAGCCATGGAGACTTGGAGTGCTCCCCTTCTGCATACTTGTGCCGTCTCATAGCTGGTGCTGAAGGGCTCAACTGCGAACAGTGTGACACGGAGCTCAAGGCAGTGTCTCAGTGTTTGCTCATTTCTGCACCCCCTGGGCTTCTGTGTGTGCCCTTCCTCTATCAGACAGCACTTCTGTCACTTGTCTCCTGGTAAACTTCTATTTAGTCCTTTAAAATGCAGCTCAGATATCACCTCCTCTGAGAAGCCTTCCAAGACTACCCAGGCACAGTTAGTACTTTACTCTTCTACCTTCGGGCATTTTGATTGTACTCCTACCGTTGCACTATTTTCAGGAACAAACATCGCTTGAGCACTTATTACACCCTACGCTTTGTGCTGGGCACCTCACTGCATTATCTCACTGAAGAGTTACAAACCTATGAGGTGGTTGTTCTTATCCCCATTTTATAGACAGAGAAACTGAGGCTTAGAGCAACTAAATCACCTGGCCAAGGTCACCTGGCCAAGGTCACCTGGCTGCTGAGTGTTAAGACTGGGACGTGAACTTAGGCAGTTTGGCTCCAGTGCCCTCCCTCCTAACCACTAAATTATATTGCCTCCCTTACATGACTTAAAATTGCCCCAAACTGTAATTATACGTTTATGGGTCTGGTAAATGCCTCACAAGCAGAGACCACGACTTACTTATCTTTGCTGCCCTAGAACATAGCACATAGCACAATGCATACAGTAGGTGCTTGGCAGATGCATATGAGATGAACAGTGAATAAAGGGACTTGAGGCTGCTGATAGAAGTTGGGTGGCTGAGGCCAGAGAAAGGAAGATGGCAGGGGGGCAGCTGAGTGGACAGTGTGTGTGTGTGTGTGTGTGTGTGTGTGCATGTGCGCATGTGTGGTGGGTATGGGGAGAAGGCTCCGGAGGCCTGGGAAGGAAGGTAGTTCCTACAGGGCCTGTGCCATGCCATTTTGGAATCACCAGCCTACTACCTAGTAAGCATCTTCAAAATGCTAGGAAGTACTTCAGACATGGGCATTCTAAGTCCACAATAAAAGAAGGCTTGTTCAAATCCCTAGACAATGCACATAGGAATTGCCTAGACCTCAGTCCTTGTAGGATGAACTCTGGGAAAGGTTCCCCCGAAGGTGAGGTCTGGATCATGTGACCTTGAACATGACTCTGAGCCTTGCTGGCATTCTTTGGGTCTAGGGTGTACAAGGAAGTTTCGTGCACAGATTCCCCTGTGCATTGGTCCTCTCTTGCACTGTGTGACTCTGTCACAGCAGGCTGGGTTCCAAAGGAAGTGAGCTCTAGGGCAAGCGGGGAGCCACACATCAGATCTCCATCTCCTCCTGGCCTTCTCTGCCCATGGCACACAGAAGGTGGAACCCTGCCATGTCCCAAAGCCTGGAGCCCCCGCAGCAAGCACAGGTGGGCTGTGAGGTCATGCTTCCCAGACCTGAAAAGAGACAGCTGTCACGTCTTGCAGGTGGGCCTGCCCTGGGGAGCTGTGGGGTGGGCTGCGTGTGTGTGAGTACCTCCAGCCTTATTCACAATCCCCTCTGGGGGCCAAGGGCACCCCTTGATGCCAACCGGAAAGGACTTATCTTGCCCGGAAGAGGTCCAAAGCGTGTGTGGCTGCTGACATGGCGAGGGAAGGCTAGGGGGAGGCGGGAGAGGCGGGGAGAGCGAGAAGACCCCCCTTCAAGCCGTGTTCATACAAAATGCATTTCCCAACGTATCCCTCTGGCCTGTCGGAGCCCCTTCTGCTCACTGCTCTGTTTATACATGATAGACAACTAATTAACATCCAAACCTCTTGAAAGGTCTTTTCAGAGGTAATGTTCTGACAGATTATGTCAGCAAGGAGCACTGATTTGTCTAAGCATGGATCACATTGTTTCAGATTGAATGAGGTGAATATTAACCCGCTTTAAATGTACTCTTCATAAAGTACTAATTACACACTCCCAAGGGAGAACAGCCAAGGAATACTAAACAGCAGAGAAGTCAACAGAGGGTTCTTTTTATAGTATGTTGCTGGGCTCTGTGTTTTTCTGTCTCCTTCTTTCTCGCTCTCTCTCTTTCTCTTTTTTTTTTTTTACAGTAAAATCGCAGCACGCTAAAGAATACACATTTATAGCACAATGCTTCTCATCTAATTATATGGCAATCATTAGTTTTAAGCTGGATGCATTATATTTTCTTTGATATATTATGCCTAAGGCATAACTCTGCATTTATTGTTGCTACTGGCAGATTTTAGCTCCCCACCCAAGCCCCCTTTTCCAAGCCCCAACTCTTCTCTGCCCTCCACCTTCTGATAAATTATTTAACCCCTATGCTAGTTTGCTTATTGTCTCAGAAAAAAAAAATCACAATTTAAATTGGCAAAAAAAAAATGGAAAACAATACACCCTTCATTAATTTAAAGAAAAGAAATCGCATGTGTTCTGGGGAGCTGTGTAATTTTTATTAACCAGGTGACGTCCTGAATACACGATTTCTATCTCCCACCCCAGCGAATTTCCTTTGCAACAAATTCCACCAGAGCACACTGAATTCCCTCTTGGCTAAGCCTCCTTGTCCCTCAGGGAAAGAGATATTTATATGTATATAAATATATATCTAGAAAAGCAACACAGGGTGGAAAGCCATGTGCCAGAGAGCATTCCTTTAAGATGCCTGTCCAGAGATGTAGTCAGAATGCTGCTCCATCAGTGTTTCTGGGCCTCTCTGACATTAGCCTTTGCCCGTGGTTGAGAAAAAGCAAGGTCAATTTTGAGGTGCCCTCAACTTTGATTCTCAGTCCCAAAGGGAGGAAAAGGCCAAGTTCCTTGGGGATGGATGATATTGACCCATCTGGTTTGTTTTTGGTCGGGCCTCCAATTCCCATGCCACTGGAGAGAAGAGAGACTGCACTTCTCTGAGGGGTGGAATTACTTCTCCGTAAGTGGCAAAGCGGGTCATGTTCTCCCCTACTGCGACTTTCTTTTTCCTCCCCACCCCAAATCATAGAACTCTGGAGTCTTGGGGTTGAAGGCATCAGAGATTTCCTTTGCTCACTGTTTTATAGCCAAGGAACCCTGGCCGAAAGGGGCTGTGCGTGTCCCTTAATATCACAGGCTGCCTGCGGTCAGAAGTGGACTCCAGCTTCCTGACTCCTATACCAGTGTCCACTTCAAACAGAGAAGTTCCAAGAAACTCTTCCTACACAAGAATGACCAAGGGCCAAGGAGTAAACCTACAGCAGCAGCATCTTCTCTGAGGGCTGAAAGAAGCCCCCTTTTTTTTTTTTTTTTTTTTTGAGATGGAGTCTCTCTCTGTCTCCCAGGTTGAAGTACCACAGTAAGATCTCAGCTCACTGCAAACTCTGCCTCCTGGCTTCAAACAATTCTCCTGCCTCAGTCTTCCAAGTAGCTTGGATTACAGGCACTTACCACCACGCCCAGCTAATTTTTGTATTTGTAGTAGAGACAGGATTTTGCTGTGTTGGCCAGGCTGGTCTCAAACTCCTGACCTCAGGTGATTCGCCTGCCTTGGCCTCCCTAAGTGCTGGGATTACAGTGTGAGCCACTGTGCCCCACCGGAAGAAGTCTTAAACCCCTTGGGTTGCTTCTTGCATCCCACTCCACAATGTCCTCAAGCAAGGACTTGCTCGATCTTGGCTCTGAGCACTGCCCCCAACCTCCCATAGTGGTCCTATCATCATTGTGTAGCTCATGGTTTAAAGTAAGAGTTTAAGAGCAGGAAATGCTGGCCCTAGAATGTGTGGCTTCAAATCTTGCACTGCGACTTCCCAGATCTCTGACCTTGGCTAAGAGACTGAGCATTTCTTTGCCTCCATTTCCCCTGTATCTATAAAGTGGGAACAATGTGAGTGTCTGCTTCACAGGGAGTGGTGAGGAGGAGACTAGGTAATATGTAAGAGCTGCCCAGCCTACTAGGCTAACTATGGTTAGCTATCATTATTGTTAGAAAGTTCATCTTCTCAAATGAGCTCTTTTTCCCCCAAACAATTGCCATGAAAGAACCATCTTGCCTCTAAGAACTACCATGGTTCTAGTTCTGCCCAGGGCCCCATAGAACAAGATTAATTTTTCTCCTACATGACTGCTTTCAACTATTTCATTCATTCATTGCGCAGCTTTTGCTAGGTGGCCCCTGCCTGCTGGGTATGTAGTGCCAGGTGTGGAGAGAGCCATGAAGAAGACCTTGTCCCTGCTCTCAAGAGCCCACACTTCAGAAGGATGTGTAATTTGTCTTTGGAGCTTCTCTTCCCCAGGGGAAATTCTCGTCAGTTTCTTCACATATTGATGTCAAGCCTTTCCTGGCCCATGTTCCTAATGTGAAATCATCCAGAGAAATGTACCAAGGATAAAGGAAAAAATGGCAGTGAATCTGGGCTTCCATTACCCAAACATACTCTATAGCACCCATTACTCAGGAGATTGGGATTCTGTTGGGCTGGAATGGGCCCAAGTATGTTTTTTTTTTTTTTTAAAAAAAAGCTCCCCACACATGGATCTAATGCACACACACATACCCCCTCCATCCTGAATAAATGGAGAAGGGTACACTCTTCTCTCCCAATGCTGATGTCCACCTCTTCCAGGGTCTCTCCTCAAGTGGTCCAGCTTACTCCCTGTGGAGGTGTTACTGGATACTCAAAGGTGCAAACTGCTGACCTGTGAACCCTCCAGAGTACACTGAGTTAGCTGGCAGTACCATTGCCAACCCAGAGACCAGGGCTGGCTTAGCAGGCGTGTGAGCAGTGTAGCTGCATAATGCCCTCTTTGAAGGCCTTCACATTTTTAATTTAATGTCCCGTGGTTGCTGCCAAGTTCCTAGTAATTTCATCTTTGAATGTGTTTTTGGTAAGTGAAGTCTGATGGGACAGTGGAACGTGTGGTGGGGATTTGGAGCCTCAGCTGGCTGATGCGTGGTCTTGCTCTGAGGCTGCTGCCGCCTTCTGCTCTCTGTGGGAGCCTGGGTGCAGGTGCAGAGTGGAGATAGGGCATACACCCCATGGCATCTTAGAGTGGGACAAACATTGGCCGCTCCTGTCCCCAGCTGGCAACATTTAAGTGGATGATTTGGCAGGGGTTTCTCACCCAGCCCCAATCCAGGTTCCAAGCACATCTGGGCATGGAGGTTGCAATCCTTGGGGACACCTCCAGCCATGAGGACCAGTGGGTCACAAAGAAGAGGGGATGTACTTCCCCTGTCCCAGGCAGGGCCAAAGCTCCCGGGTCCTGCAAATCACAGATCTGCCAGAGACGGAGCCAAGCACGCCTTCTCTTCTATGTACCTCTTCCCATCCCATTGTCACCAGGTCCTCTTCCCTTTCTTTTTCCTTTCTTTCCTTCTTTCCCTCCTTCCCTCCTCCCTTCTTTTTTCTCCTTCCTTCCTTCCTTCCTTCCCTCCCTCCCTCCCTCATTCCCTCCCTCCCCTCTCTCTCTCTCTCTCTCTCTCTCCCTCTCTCTCCCTCTCTCCCTCTCTCTCTGAGACGGCAGATGCAATGTCCAGGCTGGAGTGCAATGGCGCAATCTCAGCTCACTACAACCTCTGCTTCCCATGTTCAAGTGATTCTCCTGCCTCAGCCTCCTGAGTAGCTGAGACTACAGGTGTGCACCACCACACCCAGCTAATTTTTGTATTTTCAGTAGAGACGGGGTTTCACCATGTTGGCCAGGCTGGTCTTAAACTCCTGACCTCAAGTGATCCGCCTGCCTCTGCCTCCCAAAGTGCTGGTATTACAGGTGTGAGCCGCTGTGCCCAGACTGGGTCCTCAGTTTCTTAAGAACACCTCCTTTTAGGGATGAATATTGTTCCTTGTGAGCCCACGTCTGGATGACTGTAACCACCTCAGAGGGCCTCACCTCTGTTCTCTCATCCCTCCCATCATGGATGCTGCCAAAGCTAGCATAATAGAAAACAAATTCAATTTTCACATTCTCCGGCTAAAACCCTGTCCACAGGATTCCCCATCTACTCCAGGATAACATACAAACCCCGTGGTGTGCCCGTCGGTGCCTGCGAGTGTGTGCACAGGTTCTAAGCACCTACAGGTATTCGCTCCACGCTGTGGGTGGGCTCTCTCCACAGCCTGTGTGTCACCACCGTTCATGGGCTTTGCACGTCTACTTTTCCACACTCAACAACAAAACTGCATTTTATTCATTGTCAAACGCACAGCCTGATGCAGTGCCTGGCAGTGTGGGTCTCTGATACAAAGTTTGGTGAATTTCCATGCAAGCATTGACCTTCAGCGTTTAAGACCAAGGGAGTAAAGACGTCACAGTGGAATCCAGGCAGTGAGGATGCTGCTTTTGAGGAAGAGCTTTTGCCTCACACCAACAGACACAGACAACCAGCTCCTTGGCCTGACTTGACAGACTTCCCTGCCAAGCCTGCGTCTCCTTCCTCATCCTCACATCACACCCCTGGCTAGTCTTGCCATGGTGAGGCCACCGGCTGATGAGGATGTGGTGTGGGGGATGTGCTCTTCAGGGTCGGGCAGACCCGGCCATACATGCCTGTGTGACTGTGGGTGGTGAAAGCCCACCAACAGGTCACACGCATCTGGAAAACACCAAAGTGGAAGAAGCTGGCCTTGGGCGATGACCAGTTCATAGATGACCTCTGACCTCATGGAGCTTGCAGCCCAGTGGTGATACCATAACCCTCCGAGGACTGGCTTTCTTGTTCACAAAAGGAGCCTCGGAAGACCCATTCCACAGACTGAAATAATGCACCTAAGCTGCATGGCATGGAATAAACACTATGAAGTTTCTGAACGGGCATTCTTCCACAGCCCAAGAGGCGTATCAGGAAGCTGGCCCTTCAGGGTCAGGAACACCTGTGCACCACCTCTCTGCGAGGATGTGAGCTGGTGCCTGTGACACATCCCTACACCCGGCTGTGGTGGTGACCAAGAATAGAGTTGTTGGGGCCAGTGAAGGGCATGCCAGCATCTCAGGGGCAGCAGCAGCCAGGGCAGCGTGGGGGCACGGAATCCAATACAAAGATGGGTCTTTTTTTCTCTAATACTTTGCTTCCTGTCCTGGTGTCACTTTTCTCAGCACGGCTTCTCCTTGCTCTTCTTGCTTCCAAATGCTCAGTACTTCCTGGCCACCAGGTGGGTCACAGCACAGGCTTTGGAGGAAAAGCCGACTAAGCTGGGCTTGCATGATTGCCTCTGCAGGCTAACAGCTGTGTAGCCTTAGGTGAGTTACGTAAACTCCCTGTGCCTCAGTTTCCTGATGGACAAAGTGGGGGGATAATGATACCATCCTCCTTACTTCACTGTGGGGTCTAGACTGTGCCGTGCAAGTGTCTGGGTGGGACCTGTTTCCAGTTCCTCTTTGAGCCACGTGAAGGGGCGTTCCGGTTTTAACACATTCTCGTCTGTCAGGAGGACTTGCATTTTCAAAGAGGACACTGGGGCAGCTTCACACAGCACAGTATAGTGACTGCGGCGACGCTCTGTGGGGAAGCAGTGGGGTAGAGGAAGGATATTTTGGGGGCAGGAAATGGCCTTCCTTGACTTCCAAAGTCACACCACTTAGACTAGCGTTTCTCAGCCTCAAAGCTGGGACACGCTGGTGTGGGACCAGCAGTTGTGAGCTGGATCACAAGCAAATATATTGCTAATAATAACGTACCTCTGTTTTCTAATAATCCCCGCCCCTCCCCCCCAATTTTTTCTTTGTAAATCAGAGGGAATTCAGGGTTATCCTTATAATGTTGTCACGTCCACTGTCATTCCTACATGATTTCTTGAGTGAGAAAAAAGAGGGAGCACCCCGGGGTTGAGAGCAGCCTGGGTGTGGATGCCCCTGGTCATGGATGGCCAGGAGTAAGCAGCAATAACAAGCCACAACCAGGGAAAAGAACAGAACCGTGAAGGCTTCTGGGAAATTGAGACACACTAGGTATGCAGCCCAGCGAGGGGAGAGAAGGAACCACTGCTTTCCGCAACAGCACAGGCAATTCCTATGCTAGAATATCATAATTCCATTGACACGATGCTCAAGAACACACCTGATTGACGGTGACGGGAGTCCAGAAAATTTCACCTTGCAGGGGGATATGGACAGGGAGGAGGTGTGTGAGAGACTCCCAGGGTGTTGGAAATATTTGCGATCTTGATGTCAGTGGTGGTTACTCAGATAAATAACCATGAAATTGTATGCTTAAGACCTGTGTACTTGATGTATTATGATGTATGTACTTGTAACTGCATTTGTCTTTTTTTTTTTTTGAGATGGAGTCTGGTTCTATTGCCCAGGCTGGAGTGCAGTGGTGTGATCTTGGCTCCCAGGTTCAAGCGATTCTCCTGCCTCAGCCTCCCAAGTAGCTGGGACTACAGGCTCCCACCACCATGCCTAGCTAATTTTTGTATTTCTAGTAGAGACAGGGTTTTACCATGTTGGCCAGGCTGGTCTCGAACTCCTGACCTCAGGTGATCTGCCTGCCTTGGCCTCCCAAAGTGTTGGGATTATAGATGTGAGCCGCTGTGTCTGACTTATAAATGTTTGGATTTTTTTTTGAAAAATGCATTGGAATTCCAGACAAACACCTATAATGGGTTTTCCTATGGTGTCTGTTGGAAATGCCCTAAATGTGTTAGGGTCTTGGGCAAAGACTGGGGTGATGGCAATAATGCAGGAGCCTGGGGGCACTGGGGGCCCTAGCAGGCCGTTTCCCTGGAGTGACTGCCCACGAACACTTCCCGTGCCCCTCTGCCCCCCAGTAGATGCCTTTTTGGGGCTGGCATCTCAGCCTCATTAGTGCCAGTGCTTGCGGAGACAGGACCCTCTTTGGATGCCTTATTTCCCCTGGCCACACAGACCCTAGCACAGTGAGAGCATGCATGCTACCACGGCGTGTTGTGAAGCATTTATTGCCTGCGGCGGTTTGGGGTGCTCATGGGAGCCTCCCGGGAGAGTCTGAGTGAACGAAGCCAAACAGACGCCCCTCTCCCCTGCCAATCCAAGGCCCCGCCATGCTGAGGTGACGGCTCCCGGGCCTCCCATGTGGAGCTCATTTTGTTTGCTTTGTGTGTTACTTTTCACCCAGCCCTTCGGTTGCCAGGGAAACAGTGACGCAGCCTCGGGTGGGGCTTCGGCCCAGTCAATACAGAGCCTTTTGAGGCAATGGCTCAGGGAGGCCAGCAGGGTGCTGGGGAGGGTGGCACAGAGGTAGGGGGTGGGTCAGGGCAGGATGGGGAGGGGAGTGGGGGCGGGCTTTTTGTTGGCCCGAAGATGGTGCTACCAGGAGGCAGCATTCCACTCGAAGGTTCGGGAGACCCTCCCTTGGCTGTGTCACCAGCAGAGATGAGGCAGAAGGTTCTAGAGGCTGAGGGAACCACCCTTTCCCATCCTGGTGTGTGTGTGGCCTAGGACAGTTGCTCCAGGGCTCCACCAGATTTCACACCTCTGCAGACTTCAGTCACACCAGGAGCTGGGCAGAGTGGGTTTCTGGGGGCTGAGAGCATTTGTGGACATTTGGGGAGGGGTTCAGCTGGAAACTAAGGTCTAGGCGGATCCTTTTGGTGTGAGAAGCAGCTCCTGTGTCCCCCAGGGATGATCTCTCTCCCTCTCCACCCTCATGTTGCCATCACCAGTGACATGGGACCCTTGGGAGCTCCCAGCCGGCTTGGCCTCAGCGCTCCTTCAGCACCGGCTCAGCCTCACACTCCCTGGGCATGACACTGAGGTCGCTCCTGGGTCCTGCCTCCCTCAGGCCCATGCTCTTGGCGCCAACCAAGCAGCCCAGGTTTCCAGGCCGCGGGGCCACCTGAGGTCCAGCCCTCGGGGGCTTATCTCAGAGCCTCTTTTTGAAGGCTCCTCCAGAGAGGCAGCGTTCCCATTATGCCTGGTCCCGTCTCAGCAGCTCTGGATGCAGCCTTTCAGTAAAGATATTCTGAGTTCCGTTCTTAACCTTAAGCTGCCCTGCAGCCCAGTGAATGAGCAAAGACCCTCCCTGCTGCGTGCCTCAGTTTCCATTCTGAGATCCTTCCTTTCCTGCTGTGTGGAGCCTTTCCCATGTCTTGCCTGCAGCCTAGGGAGGAGCAGAACAGGGCCTTTCCCCAGGCCCCGCCTCCCCACCCATGCCTGTCTGTCATCTCCCCATCACCCAGCCTCTTTCTCCTTTATCACCCTTCCCAGTCACTTATCAAATTCTGTCAGCTCTTCCTTCAAAATGTCGCCAGCATATGTCCCTTCCTTTTTTAAAAAAATAAATTCCATTGTTTTTCTTCATAGGAAAGAGAAATATGCTCAGTGTAGAAAATGTAGAAAATACCAATAACCAAAGAGAAAAGGGAAAAGCCACCCATCCTTCCTCCCGCTGTTGCTACAGTCATTATTTTGAGACACACGAGTCAGTCCCAACCCGTGCTCAGGAACCTGCACTTCCTCTTTGTTTTGTGACCCCCCTCAGGGTCCCCTGACTCTCTTCTCTTGTCCACTCCACCTCCTTTGCTGCTCTAACCTTCTTAAACTCTGCCTTTGAAACACTTCAGTTTCCTACATGTCAAATTCTGGGCAGCCATCACCCCCCCTGGAAGCAGGCGCCCCTCTGGGTGGAAGGCCAGAAGGGGCAGGTCTATGGTGGGCACCTTTGTGTGAATGAGGAAGAAGGTTCCTCTTCCTTGTGGCAGAGGAAGCTCTGGGACTGGGTCAGTGGCTTGGCGGACAGACAGCAGGTAGCTGGCAGCCCCTACCTGCCTCTGCAGCAGAAGCAGTCCACAGTTTGGTGGGAGGTGGCCCTGGTAAAACCTGCCCTCTGCCATGTGGTTGCAGAAGCCTCCCTTATCAATTACAGTCCCCACTTCCAAAGCACCTATCCTACCTCACTGCCAGGCCAGCCTGGTCCTTGCTTCTCAGATGCTGTGTGTTCGATACCCCTCTGGCCTTAGCCGAAGCTGCATCCTGTCCTTCGTTTCCCTACCCTTCCACTGCGCATCCTTGGAGGCCCAGCCCAGGGGTCCAGGCAGGTCCTCTGAGTGAATCTGTGGGTGCAGTGGGATCTGTGGGGAATGGGAGAGGGCCTGGGGTGGCCAGATCTTCCTACAGTTTATTCAATTGCAACCATGTGATTTCTCAATGTCGCCTGCTCATTCAACTCTTGAAGAGACCTTGCCCAGGCTGAGGGGAGTTATTCTATTTGTCCTCTGAAGATTTCTGTGCCTCCATCCCACCTCTCCTTGATCAGCCCTGCTCCTCACGCAGAGAAGCATGATGTTCACAGTTCAGGCTGTGTGGTTAACAGAAAGCACACATATCCACACATCCACTCAACATGTATTTATTGAGTGCTTTTACAGGTTTTACAGTAAAAAAAATCTGGGCTGGCCAGGCACAGTGGCTCAGGCCTGTAATCTCAGCACTTTGGGAGGCTGAGGTAGGCGGATCACTTCAGGTCAGGAGTTTGAGAACAGCCTGGCCAACCTGGCGAAATCCCATCTCTACTAAAAATACAAAATTAGCCAGGCATGGTGTCATGTGCCTGTAATCCCAGCTACTCATGAGGCTGAGGCAGGAGAATGGCTTGATCCTGGGAGGTGGAGGTTGCAGTGAGCCAAGATTATGCCACTGCACTCCAGCCTGGGTGACAGAGTGAGACTCTGTCTCAAAAAAAAAAAAAAAAAAAAAAAAGTCTGGGCTTAGCTTCTGATTCTACCACTTCCTCGGACAAGTCACTTAAATTTTCCAAGCCTCATTTGCCCACCTATTAAAATGAGATTAAAGTTACTTCTCAACTCACTCACTTGTGAGAAGGCATTGAAATCAGATATGTGAAAGCATTTTGCAAGCAGTGCAGCTTGGTGAAATGCCATGAGCATCCCATCACCTTTGTCCAGGGTGTGCTACTCACACTGAACAGTGTAAGCTGACCCCCATGGTACTGAATACCTATCAGGCATTTGATAAATACCTGTGGATAGTTAATAAAATGCATTGATAGTACCATATCTACCTCCTTCAACAGAGAATGTGTGGGCTGGGCACGGTGGCTCACACCTGCAATCTCAGCACTTTTGAGGACTAGCTGAAACAGGGGTGGGGTGGAAGCTGCTTTCCATAAGACACACCCACCAACATGCCATGTCAGTTTACCGTTGCCATGGCAACACCCCGGTGTTACTGCCCCTTTCCATGGCAATGGCCTGGCCACCCAAAGGCTACCACATTTTCCCTAGAAATGTCTGCACCAACCACCCCTTAATCTATGTGTAATTAAAATAGGTATAAATATGACTGCAAAACTGCCCTGAGCTGGTATTCTCACTCAGCACAGTGCCTATGGGGTAGCCCTGCTCTGAGGGAGCAGTCACAGAGCTGTGGTGCTGCCAGAGTTGTAACACTGCCACGTCAATAAAGCTGTTTTCTTCTGCCCTACCACTGTCCCCTCTTGAATTCTTTCCAGGGTGAAGCCAAATACCCTCGCAGGCTAAGCCCCAGGTTAGGGTTCACCTGCCCTGCATCACTGTGATGAGCCCTTCTAATCGCTGCCTCATTTAACCTTCAAAATAAGTCTACAAAGAAGGCACTGTTGTTACCCTATTACATAGATGAGAAAACCGAGGCTTAGTGCAATTAAGTGACTTCTCTAGGGTTGCCTGGCTGGTGAGAGGTCTGGGTAGGAGAGGGAGCAGGGAAATAATTGGACACGGCGCATCAAGGCTTTGGGATAATGCTGCATATGCAAGGCATCTAGAAGAGTCCCAGGCAGACTGTACGCACTCACTAACTCATACTACTTATTCCTGGGTTCCATGCCCATTATATACCTTATTTTATTTAATCAAATCCTCACAACAACCTTGTGGGGTAGGGCAGGTATTCTCTCTCTCTCTCTCTTTTTTTTTTCTGGAGACAAGGTCTTGCTCTGTCATTCAGGCTGGAGTACAGTAGTGTGATCGTAGCTCATTGCAGCCTCCAACTCCTGGCCTCAGTTGATCCTCCTGTCTTGGCCTCCCAAAGTAGGCATTCTTATGTCCATTTCCAAATGAGGAAGCCAGCTATCAGAGAGATTCAGTACCTCTGCCCAGGCCACAGAGCTGTGAACTGAGAGGCTGGCCTAGGACCCAGGCCCTACACTGTCTTCTCTCCCTGAAGGTCAGCTATCTGGGGCCCACAAACATTTTCTTAGACAAATAGGAAAGATTCTGCTTCCCGTGACATTGCTGGCCTTACTTCTGTGGGCCTCTTAGCTGGAAGATCCTTGTGAAGGCCTTCAAGGCAGCCTCCACCAGAACCCACCTGCCTCAGAAATACCTGTGCAGTCTCGGCTGCTGTGAGCTGGGCTCTCAGAGCTAACAGGGGCCTCTCTTTAAACTCAAAGGAACAAAGACTTATAGAACCCATCTTGGCCTTCCCCACCCCCTACCCCTCTTTCCCTACCAAAGAAAAATGAAAGAATCTGATAATTACTTCTATCTACCACCCAACTGTACTAATTACCAACCTATTTCTTCACAGTGTGACAGACACCAGCTCTGGAAAACACATAGAGATAAATTAGCACTAATTGGTTTTCCTCTGGCTGTTTGAATTAGTATTTAAAGCTCCAATTACAAAGCAGAATAATTGCTATTAATGTCCTATCACAGCACAAAAGGCAGTTCGCTCAGGAACCAGCCCAGGTGTATTATTGCTCTGATTACAGCATACTTAACCTGGCTCGTTAAGAGGGAGACACAGGGGACAGTTTCAATATGGCGGACAGGCCACTTCCTGCAGGGCACAAAGCTGGAGGAGACCTGTGACCCAGGGAAGAAAGGCGGGGAGGGAGGCAGGGAGATGAGGGGATGGGGAAGCTGGGCCTGGAAGACTGGGATTTCTCAGCAGGGTCTCTTCCTGTGGCTCTCACTGTCTCCCAGGGGCCTATGCCTGGGCCGGCCTACCCCTCTCCCTACAGAACCAGCTACCTGCTCATACCCCAAGCCAGCAAAGTCATCTGCAGGCCTTCCTGGCCCCTGAGGGGGTGCTCAGGAGGGAGGCTGCTGCCCAATGTTGGCATCGGGCTTGTCACCAGGGAGCAGGTGGGGGGTCTGCCCTCCAGCCACACACCTCTGCTTCCTAGGGGGCCTCAGCCGGGGTCTTTAGGATGCAGGGTTGCTCACTGTTCATACTGTTGAGGTTCTCACTTTACTTGCTCCACCCTTTTGCATCTTGTTCCTCTACCAGGCCTCCCTGTTTTGACCAGAGGATGATGGGAGAGTTGGGGAGGAGGTGCGCTCCGTGCGGTCCCCTTAACGGGTGTTGTACACGGTGGTTGGGGGGGTGCGGGTAGAGAGCCCTGGCCGTTCCACTCATGGGCCAGATGGCCAGACCTCCAACCTCCGAGGGACTCAGTCTCTTCAACTATAAAACGGGCACCACAGCCTCCCTCTTGCTGGCTTCGGGGAGCTGTGAGGTTCAAACGAGGATGGAGAAACGTGCTCTGTGGATCACAGCGTGCTGCTCCTGAAGGAAGGAGGCCGGGGCTTGAACTGGATCTGCCTCTTGCTGCTCCTTCCTTTGCTCTCATCTTCCCTTTCAATCCCTTTCCTTCCTCCTCTTTGTCGCTTTCTCTACTTCCACTTCCTCCCTTCCTTTCGGGGCATCTGCATCTCACATGTCTCCCCATTCACGCTAGGATGTTAAGGACTCAATGAGTTACCCTTTCCTAGAGCAGCTGCGTTTAAGAAGGGAGGGCTATGTTTAACCCAAAGAAATGAGTCACTAATGGTGAACTTTCAGGCAAACTGAGATGATATTTTGTGGGGGAGACGGAGGATGTCACAGTGCTCTTCAGAGCCCCATAGGCAGCTGTCTACTCACTGACACACAGGTTTGGCGCAAGCCTGTGCCAGGCTCAATTTTAGCCAGGGAGGGAAGGAGGCCCCGCAGGAAGGAGGCAGCAAGAGAAAAATCACCAATGGGGGTGGCGCCGAGGTCTCCCCACACACCTCGTTGAAGTTGCTGAGCCTGGATGTCCAGGTCATGACATGAGGCTTGGGGGACTCCCATCCTGGAGGTGCAGACAGGGAGCCACTCTGGCCCAGCTGTCCCCACCAGGATGGGCTGCTGTGTCCTGGCCGTCCCCCATCCTGTCCTAAGGAGTCCAGCCTCCCCTTGCCTGTCAGTGCCTCTGCCTCTTGTCCGATTTCCTTCTCCTATTGCCGTATAAAAATAACCAATCTGACTTTCCCATGGTCTTCTCGGTCCATTTCATCCCTTTCAGGTCCCTTGTCCTCCGGTGCCCTTCAGTCTCTCCCTGGCTCTTCCCCAGGAAGCCCTCTTTCCTTGTTCCTGCCAGGTCCTGGGTGCCACCTTCCAGGAGAGATGGCACAAGGCAAAGGGCAAGGAGGTGTCCGTGGAGCAAGACCCCGGTTCCATCCAGCTCTGCGTTAAGTTAGCCGTGTGATACGTTTTCCTTCACCTCTCTGGCCTCAGTTTCCCCACCTGTACCACAAGGCATGGGCCCCCCCCAGGTCTCTTCTAAGGCCATCTTCTAGGTTTTAGGGCTCCCCTCTCTTCCTTCTCCATATCAACCAGCCCCTTATAACCAAGAAACCTGCCTCTCTCAGCAGCAACCTTCAGGGACCCCAGAACTCCAGAGCATCTGATGAGGGGATTGCTGAGGTGGGCAATGGGAAGGCTGTTGGGACCCATCTGCCAAGGAGAAGCCTCTGGGTGGTCTCTGCTGGGTGGGCCCAGCTGTCGAGGCCCAGGCAAGGAACGGCCTTGTCAACCAATCCCTCCTTTACAACCATGCCGGGAGGGGTGTGCAGGGGCCCGTGGGTGGTGTTCACGTATGGAGGGGGGGATTTCTTTTTAAGAGACAAGGTGGGTGGAATGGGGGAAGCCAGCTGGCTGTGGGCTCTATTTCTACTGACAAGGCTTTACCCTGTAGGTGTGAGGAATTCCAATTAAATATGCAGCCTATTTGTCTGTGTGTGGGAGAGGGTTTGCTGGGAAGGAGGGGGACGGAGGCAGCGTCTCTGCGGCATACCAGCAAACCAGAAATTAGCTCCGTTCATCACAGGCACACGGGGCTTCCCTCAGCCCTCCTGTGCACTCACAGGAGGCTTGAGGAGACAGACAGAGGAAGCGAGAGAGAGGTTGGGGAGGCGGGTTCTCCAGGCTGGAAGGGCTTCCGGAATCTCTGAGTGGGCAGGAAGGATTGCCCGACTCCTTGGCTCTTGGGGGGGTTTCCCGTTCTGGAGGCGCCGGCAGTGAGCTTCTCCGGGCCATCTGTCCCTACCAGGCATGGCCAGGGTGGTCTGGGCTCACCCCTGGAACAATGGGGGCTGCGATGCACACAGAGGGGTGTCGCCAACCGGAGAGGCAGGGGGGTCTGCGGCCAGCGCTGCCCTGGGCAGGCACCGTTACCTCTGCAGTGCCGCAGGGACCACTGGGACCCTCCTCTTCTTTATCTCTATGCCAAAGTAACACTTAGAAAGCCTCATGAGGGGGCAGCAGTTTCTCTGAAGAACAGAATCCTGAGATGCTGACACCAGTGCTCACATCCTTCCTAGCAGAGAGATTATGCCAAGGCATTTTGAGGGTGCATGGGTCTCCAGAAGCTATTGCAAACCCTCCCCTTTCCCCTTTCTTCATCTCTTTTTACTCATAGATGAGATTTGGTAGAAAACATGAGAGTTCTCCAGGGCACAGAAGCCAATCTATATTGATGCTAATAGATTCAGTCTTTCAACAGTAAAATCACTTGGTTTTGGGGAGCCTTCCATGGTGCCTGGCCCGTAAGTCCCTTTGAACCTCTGTGTTGATGGCTGCAGGGTCTGTGGACCCCCTGTTCCCCCATTGGCTTCGCTCTCAGGCTTTGAACCACTGGTCTTTGGTTCTGGCTGCCACTCTGTCTTCTTGCCTCCTCCTCTCCATCAGCTGAATCCTCTCTGCATTTTTGCTTATCTTTTCTTGATGCTGTTTCTCTCCCTATCTGCAAACACTGATTCCTCCCTATCTCTAATTCCACCATCAATTCCCCAACTGATTAAAACATAATCACTCATTGACTTAAGGAGCTAAGTGGCTTGATATGGATGGGAGAAGGAGAATGGTCAGCCATTTTTTCCTGATCGAGGCATCTGAGATACGGGTCAACGAATCCCAGGCCAGCTGACTCCTCCTCCTCAGAGCAGCCCCGAAGTGGGGCCTGCAGAACTGGGAGGTGGTTGGCACATGGTCTCATATCATTAGCCAGACTGGCCTGAAGGACAGCATTGGGGTACAACCAGGGCAGTTTGTGATGGGTCCTGCGGGGGCAGGCTTGGTTAGGGATAGCAGAAGGGCACTGGTCAGAATGGTGGGTTGGGGCAGAGAAGCACCAGCTGAGGTCTGGAGGGAGAGTGCTATAAAGGAGGCGAGTGTGCAGAGAAGCAGGTGCTGTGGGCCAGAGGAGGAGCGGGGAGGGTGCTGTCCCCTTCCTCATCTTCCCTGATTTCCCTCTTTCCTTCTACTTCCCCTCAGGTCCCCCCTCTTCCCCTCCTCTACTCCTCCGTTTCCCTCACTTCCCCCACCTGCACCACCTCTCACATTTACAGTGTGGAAGAAGAGGGTGAGGCTACCCCAGGAAAACTTTCTGGGATGGGAGGACAAGACCATAGTGGACAGGCTGTTGGGTGGGGCCCTTCTAGGCTGTGACAGCAACCTGAGCTGGAGCTCAGGGTGGGCCTGGCCTGGAGTATAAGAGGGCCAGTGGGGAGGGGGAAACAACACTGAGATCCTGAAGGAGACGAGCTGGCTTCAGCTGGGGCCACATGGACAAGACCTCCAGGTGACAGCCTGAGGTGGCCAGGACGCTCACCCACTGGCTGCCAGCCTGCCCTAGCTCTGTCGGGTGCAGGGTTCTCTTCTCACTCGGCCTGCACCATACTCTTCGTGCCCCAGCGCCGGGGGTGGCGGGCACCGGGAAATGTTAAGAATGGCAGAGCTGCTCCGAGCCCCCAGCCTTCCTCTTGAGGGGGAGGAGAGAATCCGACCATGAGGTATTTTCCTGGCGCTAAGGATAACCTTGTAGGAGGCAGAGGGAATCCAATTAGACATGCAAGGCTGGGGAGGCTGAGGGCGTGTGGGAGAAGGCTGCTTTTCACTTTCTGGCTTCCCCGCGCCCTCAATGAGAAATTATAGCTTGGCTCCTTCGTTCCAGTCCCCCTCCGCTCTCCTCTTTCCTTTCCCAGGACCATCATCACACGCAGCTTTCCCCACCACCAGCCCCAGCACAGAGTGGGAAACAGAGTCCCACAGCCATGGGACCCTTGAGGCGGCAGCACTCCCCAGTAGTGCCACCACAGTTTCCTTCCTCTCACTAGTTGCCCCAGGAATTTGGGGGAGGCTGCCTTTGGTACCCCTGGAATTGGCTGCCCATCTACACCTGCCTCTCCTGCTTGTCCTGAGCTCATCTGAGCTCTGCAGTGATTGTCCATCTGGCCCCTCTGTGCTTGGGCTCAGCGGCACAGGTAAAGCAGGAAATGACTTAATTTCCTTCAGACCCAAAGTCCCCAACTGCCCCTGGTGCACAAATCCATGAGCTTCCATGTGAGGCTGGATCCTGTTGCCTCGAAGACGACCCAGTCAGTCCTCTTTAGAGGCAGTTATGGGGAGATACAGCATAAACTTTTTTTTTTTTTGATATGGAGTTTCGCTCTTGTTTCCTAGGCTGGAGTGCAGTGGCGCTATCTTGGCTCACTGCAACCTCCGCCTCCCAGGTTCGAGCGATAACTTGGACAGACTCCTGGGCCTTCTTGGGCCCTCACCAAGCACGCCCACTGATAGCAACTGCTCCACCCAAGATGCTTTTCCTGCCTTCCTGTTGTCCCTGTTTCCCTCCCCTGTGATCCGGGGATGGGAACGAGGCTTCTGCTGATGGAGCGCACCCGGGGCCACCCTGTGTTCTGGGATGCACAGGCCTGAGTGGAGCGCTACCCAGCAAAGCCTCCTGGGAGAAGGTTCTAGGTGTGTTATCTCGTGGGTGCTGGGCTCCCAGATGGCTCCCTGCCTTCCTTCTTGCCCTGTCCTGGGCTTCTGTCCTTGTTCTGCTGAGGCTCTCTGAAGGGGGCTTTTTCAGAGAAAGCAAAGTCCTTAGCCAGTTTGAGTGCCCTCGACAGTCAGGGGCTGGGGCCGCCAGGGCTGGCTCCTCTGTCACACTGTCGAAGGCTGTCTGAGAGGTGCGAGGATCCGATGAAGCACTCAGCCCGTCTGCCTGCGTGGGGAGCCTGGGCTGCGGGGGAGGCGGTCAGCCCATCTGTCTGCGTGGGGAGCCTGGGCTGCGGGGGAGGCGGTGACTAAGCCTCACAAGCTCCTCTGGGGAGTAGGTAGTGGGAAGGCGGGGGAGGAGGGGGTTGGGGTTTCCTCACCAAGTCAGCTGGCTTGCTGTGATGGTGCTCAGAGGAGGGCTTGGGATACTGAGAAGGAAAAGTCATGGGGACATTGGCTGACTATAGAAGGATGGAGTCCTCATGGGGTTCAAGGTGTCCCATATTTGGACTCACCTCATGTTTTCCAAAAATCTCTGATGTAACAGGCCTGTGTGCTCCCCACAACCTCAAGGCAGCTGTTAATGGTCTCAATGTATAAATAAAGAATCTGAGCTGCAGGGAAATAATTGACTTGTCAAAGGTCACTGGCCTAGGTGGTGGTCAAGGCAGAGGTCCCACACCAAGGCCAGTGAGTTTATTATGGTGTCACGGAGGTCTCCAGGCAAAGAGCTCTAAGGGTCTTTAGCAGAGCATCTGGGTCCAAGGTCACACATGTCCCCACCCCCCCACCCCCCATTATATGGAGAGAATGAAAAGCCCAGGGAGAGAGCTGGGACAACTCTGTGTCCCACCAACAAGAAGAGTTCTTTGGAAGGCTGGGTGGTATCTCCACTGGGAACGCTCATTCATTTGGCTAACATCTATGAACTATGGATATGGTGCCCTGAGCACCGTGTTTATCATGGGGAAGGATGAGAAAAGTCAGGTCTGGAAGAGGAGACACTCAGTGGGGCTTCAAGTATGCACATACAGAAGGTGATTGGCTATTTTTATTTTCCAAGAACAAATGAGAGGAAACAGGGCGGAAACCATCACATGGGCCACTTAGATTGGACATGCAAACACTTGGAGGGGATGACTGCTCAGGAGTTTGCCAGGGAGAGTTAAAAGTAGCATGGATTCCTAGGTATCTTGCCTTTGAAGATCTCTTTCTCTTTTTTTTGAGACAGGGTCTCACTTTGTCACCCAGACTGGAGTGCAGTGGAATGATCATGGCTCACTGCAACCTCTACCTCCCCGGCTCAGGTGATCCTCCCACCTCAGCCTCCAAGTAGCTGGGACCACAGGCACACACCTTACAGTCAGCCAATTTTTGTATTTTTTGTAGAGATAGGGTTCTCCATGTTGTTCAGGCTGGTTTCAAACTCCTCGCTCAAGCAATCTGCCCACCTTGGCCTCCCAAAGTGCTAGGATTACAGGTGTAATTGACCGTGCCTGGCCCTTTAAAAAATCTTGAGGCAGGAGAGGAATTACAGGTTCTTCCTCACTCAGGCCTGGGTTGATTTCACTGATGACCTAAGCTGTTTCTTGACCTTTTCAATCGCTTTTTGAGGCTTGGAGTAGCTCATACCTTGAGGTTCATTTGTCAGGGCACCCTACCAGATCCTCTCCCCTCCCGAAGGAGGCATAGTAGGGAGAGCCTCCCCGGGGGAGCCAGGCACATTTGCCTTTCTGCCTGAACCACAGATGAGGGTTTTGGGGGCTACGACCTCGAATGGATCCTTTGCAGTTCCACAGTGCCGTGGGCTGCTCACCAGAGGATGCCTCCTGGGAAAACAGGAGGAAACCTGGGGTGGGAGTTATAAGGCCTGAAGGCATTGACACCCCTGCCACACACCCACCAGGAAGAAAAGGGATCCGAACCAGTGGCCCTTTAACAGCTGGAAGAATGTGGAGGAAGGGCACTAAAGTGATGGCCGGACCCCTCAGATCTGGAGGGGGTCTAACACTCAGTCTCAGGTCTTCCCTTCCGTAAAAGGATGAGAGGGTCTCTAGGATCCCTCTGGCTAGGGGGAAAGGAAACTAACATTTTCTGGGGGCTTCCCATGTGTTGCCTGCTGCCCTGAACTGCACAGGTGGTGTTTCTTAGTCAATCACCCCAACAGCCTTTTGGGGTAGATGCTATCTCCCATCTCCAGCTGAGGAAACTGGCTCAAAGAGACTCCCTAACTTGTGAAGACAGCACAGTCAGCAAGCAGCAGCATCGGGGCTCAGATCTGAAACTCTTCATCTTTGAAGAGGATGGCGCCCAACTGTGGGATGGCAAATGACCCTTTGCCCCCTGCCGGACTGACCCCAAGTGCCCTGTTCAGAGCAGAGGTGACTGAACCTTTGGGGACAGGCCCCAGCACCTCCTTGTTGGTACCTGTCCTGCCTACCACGTTTGGATGCCCTCGGCAGTGAAAACCCCAGTTGGGGCCTGTCCTGCCTCGCAGTCCTGTGGAGGAGTAGGGAGTTCCGGGAGAGCCGCAGGGGGAAGGGGCTGGTGGAAACTCCCCGAGGCAGCAGGCAACCGGGGCTGGGAGTGGGGAGGAGGGACACGGGGGTGGGCTCCAGGCTTTTCCCCACACTTCCTCAGGGATCGCTTTACATAACCAGGGCTGCTTAGTCACTGCTTTTTACTTTTTTTTTGGAAACAATTTTCTCAGCATCACAGCTCCCGTCTCCATCCCTTACTAGTCACCGGTGCTAGGGAAGTCCCTTTTCTCCTGTTCCCTAGGCAACCCAGCACATTTGCCTTTCAAATGATCCAAGGCCTGGGCAGGGGTAGGAGTTCCCTCCCCCTGTACCCAGGCCTCCCACACAGCCACTCCTGCCTCAGTTGGCTATGTCATGTGGCCCAGCCACCCGAAGACATCTGGGGAAACCAGATTCCTCGCCTGGCCTCCGCCCCCATCCCTGACCCTCACATGTTTGGTCTTTGAGTGTGGCTCGGCTCAGGGGCCCCAGCTCATGGCTGGAGGTGCCCATGTTGGACTTCAGACATGAGAGGGTCTCCTCCTTCCTCTCTGGGGAAGAGGGGGAGCCGGCCAGGCATCTTCTGGAGGTGACAGAGCTGGGCTTCTCTCAGCAAGGCCCAGGAAACTCGGGGAGCTGAAGCCACCCACTCTACTGCCACATCCTAAGAAACAGGCCCTGCTGACCTTAGTTCCCTCTCCTTAATCTCAGCAGCTATGGTGGCCGCGAGGACCTGGAATTCCGTCTTGTTCCTTCAGTTGCTCTGTGGCTTTCTCGCTATTGCTCGTGGAAGCCTTGACTGGACAGAGGTGTCCAAGTGCTTGGGAAACCGAGACTTGAGATGGGAGTGGGGGGTGGTGGGGGAGACGTCTCTCAAGCTGGGTGTCAGAAACACTGGATAGAGGCTGGATGGGCCCTTATACACGCCCTTTAAAAGGCCATAATGTTGATCTGAGTGATACAAGGTGCCTTACCAGTGGCTTAATAACTATGAATTAAGAGCAATCATGTGAGCTGTAAAAATAGAGTAGTGCAAACTCACAGAGCACGTGGGAACCTCTCCCTCATTCATTCAGCACACACTGTTCAGCACCTACTCTGTGCTAAGCTTGGTGCGAGTCCTTGAGAAACCATCAGATCCAGACCTCTGCCTTCTGGGGCATGAAAATACCTGACCCATCCATCAGAGAGTGTCAGGGAACTGACATTTTTAAAAGGTCAATGGACCACAGACAGAAAGAGAAAGTCTCATCTGTGTACTGGGGCTGCTGGCAGCGGGGCGGGGGGGTGGGGGTGGGGTCCTAGAATGTCTTCTTCAAGCAAGAGTTCTTAATCTAGGACTGATGACTAGTCTTTGAGGGGTCTGCAAATGACTACAAATTGCAAAACTGTATAACTTTGTATATGTTTGCATGTGTATTTCCCTAGGGAGAGGCCCACCACTTTCATCTGATTGGCATCTCTGATACTCCAGGAGGTTAACAAGCCTTTTATTAGCAGCTGGCCCAGCTTTAAGAGGCAGCATGTTTTAGTGTCCTGAGAGTGACAGCTCACACACGCAACAGACATGGTGGTTACTGTCTTCAGCGGTAACTTAGTAACCAACCTCCCCATTTGCTTCTTCCAGAGTCACTAGGTCCCTCAGCCTTTTTGCCTAGGCCCATAACAGGGAGCAGCAATCCTGGGAGGTTCCAGCTGCCAGCAGCTGCAGGTTCAACCTCAGCCAGAGGGTACTGGCCAGATACCTGCTCCATGCAGAAGCAGCACACCTGGCTGGGTAGGGCTCCCAAGGTTTGGGTAGGGGTAGGTGGGTGGGGTCTTGCGCTTCCCTGAGGGAGGGTTGGGGCAACCCAGGACTTCTCAGGGCTCTGTCTTCCCCCATTTTGCTTCTATATTTAGATCCTTTCTCAGTCCTTTCTTGAGAATAAGTGAGTGATGCTTAGCAATGTTCTTTGTGCTTTCATTCTGTGTTCCCTCTGGGGAAGGATGGGCATGGCTGTCTAATGTGGACGGCAGATGTCTATAATGAGAGCCTCCAGGGATTTCTATGTGACCAGCTTTCTCTTGCCTTTGGCGTAAGACTTGACTTCTCACCGAATGCTGGTGCCGGAACTGCCCTGTAAGGATGAGGCCCTTCAAAGGCAGTGGGCCCAGTTACTTTTGCAGGCATTCAGTGGCTTTCTCATGGTGGTGGTCAGGTGTTCAGAGAGAGGCCTGAGGCTCTGGGTGGAACTGGATTCCGGGATTCAGCTAGGATCCAAGTAGGGTCATCGTTTTCAGTGAGATCTCAGAGCAGTGACCATCATGTGACAGTAATGTATAACGCCCCCCTAACACATACTGTGTTGTTGTTTTTTGAGACACAGTCTCACTGTTACCCAACCTCCCATGCTCAAGCCATCCTCCCACCTCAGACTCACAAGTAACTGGGACCACAAGCACATGCCACCACATCCGGCTAATTTTTTGGTATTTTTGGTAGAGACTGAGTTTTGCCATATTGTCCAGCTGGTCCTGAGCTCAAGTGATTTGCCCGACTTGGCCTCCCAAAGTGCTGGGATTATAGGAGTGGGCCACCATGCTGGTTTGGCCGACACACGCTGTTTTCAAGCACTTCCTGCCCACCAGGCGGGGAGAGAGCACAGGCTTTGGAGTTACAACAGGAGGTTGAACCCCAGAGTGACTCTCACTGGCCCAGTGACCTTGGGAAGGTCATGCAACCTCCCTGGGCCTCAGTGTCTATTTCGGTAGGAGGAGGCTGGGGTCACCCGACTGCAGGCTGTTGTGTGGAGTATGGAGACAGCCCCTGGCTCACAGCAGGTGCCCCACCTTTGTTGGTTTTCTTCTGTCCCTGTCACTGGCACCCCTGCTACCTGCAACCAAACTGAGTAGATGATGAAATGTAAGTGGAGAGGGTGTCAGGGTTGAAGGTTTCACGGAAGGGGTGGGGTTTGCGTAGAACAGCAACAGCAATAAACATGCGCAGCACACGTGGAGTCGGGGATGAGGTCAGGAATCAAAGGCAGGAACGAGAAAAAGAGAAGGAAGGAAGGGAAGCGGCAGAGTCTGGTTATCTTGCAGTTGCTTTTAAAATTTGTCATTGATGCCTCAATTTGAGGGAAACTGAGGCAGTGGGATGGCTGAGACAGGCCTCCTAGCCTTGAATTCTGGAGCTGCTGTCAGCAACTGGACGTGACCCTGTACCCAACCGCCCGACCTCCCATCCTGTCCCGGGAGATGTGCCAGGCTTGGGTGCTGCCAGCCGGGAGCCTGATTTAGCACACGCCTTGTTAGGAGAAGCTAATTAACAAACCTGCATTTAAATAAGCAGCCGCCCGGGTGTTTGTAACCACCGCCTTATTGAATTGTGACAAGTTATTAGCCCTTGCATGTTAAATGAAACAGAAGCATCCAGGAAAAACCCCTAAATCCAATATGCATAAAGCAGATTCCTGCTGAGAAAATGACGGCAGCAAAAACTGATTCACTCTCCGCTTTGGGGAGAACTGCAGGCCTCCCTTCCTTCGAGGTTACATAACCCTCTGTCAACAGCGACACCAGGAGAAAGGCAGTGAGCTGGAGGGGGGACCGTCAGGGATGCTCCGGGCTCCATCTGGGCACCACCTTTTGTGGGTGCTGGGGACATGGCTTGCGTGAAGGAACATGAACAGGCCACGTGTGTGCAGTTTGTGCATGTGAGCTGTTTCCGGGCCTGCTCCTCAGACCCCAGTGTGTCCAGAACACTTTGCAGCCCACTCTGTCCCCACTTTTCGCAGGCCTAGAGGCTGCTCCCGTGGCAGTGGAATGACAGGACAGCTCAGCACAGACGCATGGGGACTCGGCCTCATGACCCCGGTGGCCTGCCTTAGGGGAACTTCTCTCTGCATTTCCTCAAATGAGGGGAAGCTAGGAGCAAGGTCAGCATTCAGTGGTGCCCTGACAATTCTCTTTTGGAGGAAAAGAGTCACTGGCCCTCAACTGTCTTCAACTGAGGACACTAGAACCGGAATTGAGAGCTGCTGTGTTCTCGGTTAAATTCCTGTCCTCTTGGGGGCACCCATGGGAATCTGGACCAGGTGCCCCTCAGCATTTCCCGCCCAGTGCCCATGACATAGCCATGGCCAGATGGAGACCCTAGATGTCCTCCAACGTTTCCTCTCGGAGATGCCTTATCTCTGGAATGGGGTAAGGCTCTAAAAGGCACATCGAGGTCGGTGTGACAAATCCTGGCCACAGATCCTGCTCCTGTTCCCGCGGGGAGGAGAATGAAGACCCAAGACCAGAGAGGAGGCAGGGCTGATCCAGGGGGTGAGGGAGTCAGATGGACTCTGCCACCTGCTAGCAGCGTGGCCTGGGAAAGTTACAGATCCTCTCTGAGCCTGAGTCCTCATTCGAAACAGGAGCAACAGCGACCACACCAGGTCCTGAGAGAGGCACCTTCTGTCTGGCATCGAGGAAGCTGCCAATGACTGTGAATAGCAGAGGAAGAGAGCAGACCCACAGGCAAACATGGCGCTGCCTTTTCTGGGCTTTGCTGCTGCCCAACGTCCCTCCTGGAGACAACGGGGTTACTCTAAAGAATGCGGGTTTCAATCTTGGCCCTGCTCCTTACGACCTTCTGTGCCCCAGGATAGGTGGATTCACTTCTTTGAACCGCAGCTTTCTCCTATATCAAGTAGGCTCAGTGCTTATTTCGCAGTGTTATAATGGGAATGAAATAAGATAATGCATGTTTAGAAAGTGCCTGGTGTGGAGTAGAAACTGAACACATCCTGGCTCTCTTTCCCTTCCTCCTATCCCTTCATCAGGCTTTTTGCCTCCCAGCAATAGAAACCCTAACCTGTCCACTCTGGAGGGCTCTGGATTAGCGGTACCAAGGAAAGAACACTCTAATATGTTATAGTACTCCGGGGCATGTGTCCCTTACAGTTAGGAGGGGACCTCTGGTAAGAGGCTAGGTATATTCCGTATTTTTTTTAAGAGACAGGGTCTTGCTCTGCCACCCAGGCTGGAGTTCAGTGGTGTGACCATAGCTCACTGCAGCCTCAACCTCCTGGGCTCAAGCAATTTTCCAGCCTCGGCCACCTGAGTAGCTGGGACTACAGTTGCATGCCACCATGCCTGGCAATTTTTTTAGTTTTTGTAGAGATGGTGGTCTTGCCACATTGCCCAAGCTGGTCTCAAGCTCCTGGCTTCAAGCAATCCTCCCTCCTCGGCCTCCCAAAGTGCTGGGATTACAGGCCATGAGCTATCATGCCTGGTCTCTCTGGATTTTGAAAACCTCTCTATTAGTGGCTTTTAACAAAGCTGCCACGGCAGCAGTCTGGGGGAGCAGAAAGGAAGCCATCTCTTTCTCCTCCATCCTCCTTCTAGCAGTCATTAAATCTTTATTTGAGTGACCAAAGGTTGTTCATCAGAGCATACACTTTGTACAAAGCTCCATGCCAGGTAGTGAGGGATTGTCAATGCCCAGGGAATCCTATGCAGGAAAGAGGGCTGGCCTCTGTTTTTTTTTTTTTTTTTTTTTGACAGAATCTTCTCTTTCACCCAGGCTAAAGTGCAGAGGCGGCTCACTACAGCCTCAACCCCCCAGGCCCAAGTGATCCTCCCACCTTAGCCTCCCAAGTAGCTGGGACCACAGGCATATATCACTATTCCTGGCTAATTAAAAAAATTTTGGGCCGGGCGCATGGCACACGCCTGTAAATCCCAGCACTTTGGGAGGCTGAGGCGGGTGGATCACGAGGTCAAGAGATCGAGACCATCCTGGTCAATACGGTGAACCCAGTCTCTACTAAAAATACAAAAAATTAGCTGGGTATGGTGGTGCCTGTAATCCCAGCTGCTCAGGAGGCTGAGGCAGGAGAATTGCCTGAACCCAGGAGGCGGAGGTTGCGGTGAGCCGAGATCACACCGTTGCACTCCAGCCTGGGTAACAAGAGCGACACACCATCTCAAAAAAAGAAAAAATAATTTTTTTTTTTAGAGACACAGTCTCTCTGTGTTGCCCAGGCTGATCTCAAACTCTTGGGTGCAAACAATCTTCCTGCCTCAGCTTCCCAAAGGTGCTGGGATTACAGGAGTTAGCCACCATGCCTGGCTGAGGGCTGGTCCCTTCTAATGGGGATTCTGATATTTGACAGGAGAGCAGTCTGCAGAGAGGGGTTAGGATTTGCACAGATGAGGAGATGGGTCATATTTTTCTAAAAGAATGAAATACAATGAATAGAGTTCAAGAGTTGGGATCTGCTTTTCGATACACCAGCCAGGTTAGCACAGTTTGTTCTGGAGAAGTGGTCAGAAGGCAATAATTACACCGGGTCTTAACATCTCAAACCAATCTGGCCTTGAGAACGTTCCTTCCATCAGGCCTGGAAATTGGCAGAGATGGGGGAGGGGAATACCAGCATTTTGATGGGTGAGTTTTGTTTTCACGGCACCTGTACCCTTTCCTTGTAGCTAGAAATGAGTCTTAGTACAGATTCCCAGTTGGCTGGTGACAGCAAAGAGAAGAGTTACCCCCTAAGGATAATCCTCGCTCTTCTCTGCCACTGCTTATTCACTCAACAAACACTCTTTGGGGCTAAGGCCAGTTAAACATGGCCTCTGCTCTCAAGTACTTAAGTCTGGTTGGGGAGTCAGAGAAATAAACTACCACTACTCCTCCTACATCGGTGACAGTGAGTAATTACACAACGGTGCTAAGTTCCCTGATGGCAGATTGCGGGCGTTTCCTAGATGAGAGGGGGCTTAGTGCTGCCCCTAAAGAAGCTGGGTCACACGAGGGCCTTGTGAAGGGTGACATGTTTCAGCTCAGCCTTAAAAGAAGATCTAGGCAGATGAGGGGGTCAAGGTGAGGGCTGGGGAAGGGAAGGGTTTACATTTTGTTTCTAATGCGCTGTGGATGGGCCTGCAGAGCATGCAGGGAGGGGTGTGCATTGGGTCCACAGACTTGGAGCTCTGGCAGAGGAAAAGTGGGTGTGGCTGGAGCCTTTGGGGATGCATTGGCTCATCCGGGGAAGGTATGAAGGGAAGGGGGATGCTGGGAGAACCCGGAGCAGCAAGCAGGAGGCCAGGTAGAGGGAGGGAACCTGGGAAGGATGCTGAGAAGGCTTGGCCAAAGGGGCAGGTGATGGTGGGATCCAGGTAGCTCGAAGAGGAGGGGGTTTCAAAATGGGAGAGGCCTTCTAATGATCACAGAGAAACCTCTGGGACAAGAACTGCTCGTTTCCAACAGAATGACTGCCAGGGGGACAAAGAAGGAGCAGGAAAAAGATGAATGGGAAGAGAAGGGGGAGCGATGGCAAGCGCAGCCTGCTCTTAGGAGGAAGCAGTGTGGCTGTGCAGACCCAGGAAAGGTGACGCAGGGAGGGAAGGCACTAGAAGTCCTGCGTTATGGCAGTGGAGGCCGAGGTTGGCAGGCTGGGGCACAAGCAGGGTCCTGGCGGCATTCAGAGACTCACCTACGCTTGGAGGAGTGCCCAGGACAAATACCTGCCACCTCCCATCCCAGGCCTCAGTTTCCTCACCTGCAAACTGGAGGGGCTGGACCCACAGCCTTGCTAGGTCTCTTTTTAACTCTAAAATATGACTGTCCTGATGGTTATTCATATGCTATGAATTCTAAATTGATACAAGGATTCTGAATTGATAGACATTCTAAATTTTGGATGGCATTTTAGTAACCTGTACTGAGGAGCCTTTGAAGTACGCCAAACCTTTGACCTCTGAGAATTTATTCTCAGAAAGTCACCACAGAGGTGAATGAAGAGTTGTGGATTCACAACTTTGTTCATTGTAGCGTTGGTGATAATATAAAAAAAAATAGACACAACCTAATGTCCAATAGTAGAGGATTGGCTGAGTAAATTATAGTACATCCATATGGTAAACTACTTCTGCACTGAAAATCATGGTTTAGAAGATTATGTGTTGACATGGGGAAATGTTAATGATATATTGCTAAGTAAAAAAGCAGGCTACACTGCAGAACGTACAGTATGATACATTCATTTTCAAAATTTTTGATTAGGACACAGACCAAATCTTTAATTAATGTCATTTTTTTTTCTTTTCTTGGCAAGCAAGAAGAGTATTATCTAGAATAATGTAACTAAAAAATGAAACAGAAAGACAGTTATACACTAAGTGTGTTCACAGGAATTTTTAAGGCATTAGGATGGAGAGTAGGCTGTCAGTGAGTCAAGGGAGTGGAGAAATTCTGAAACTATAGAATTTTAGAAGCGGAAATCACCCAAGACATTGTCAGGCCCAACCTCCTCACTTTTTTCAAGATGAAGAAATTCAGGCTCCTAAGGAAGTCTAGGCAGTGACTAGTCAAGGATAGGGGTGGGTGCCAGCCTCAAACTAGGGTCTTCCAGTCTCCCCGTCAGAGAGACTCTGCTGATACTTAAGAGATGATTCTATTCCTAAGCCCCCTGAGGTAGGGCTGTGGGCTCTTCCCTTCCACCCAACCCCTGAAGACCTTTGCAGTTCAAAGCTGCTCCAGGCCACAGGCAAGTACCTGGGTCCACTGCAGAGCTCTGGGCCAATGTCTCCAGCAGCATGGGGGTCCTATGGGAGCTGATCCAGTGCCCCAAAGGGAAATCAGTCTCTGGGTGGCCTACATCTAGGCTTCACTGTCTTCCCAAGAAATGGATGATCACCTTGTCACTTTGTGACAGATATGCTTCTCCTTCCTCCAGAAAAGATTCCTCTCCGCCTCCTACTCTGCTAACCCCCCACAGTGCAAAGACAGCACCTCATTTTTACCAAGCTCAACCTTGGGAGCATAGGCAAAACGGCAGAGGCTCTGTCGTCCATGTTGATTTGTTAATTCTGTAGCATGCTTTCGGATGCAAGAGAGAGGGTGTTGGGCCTGGCCTTCCAGCATGGGGAGTCCACTGTCTCTTTATTGGCCCCACGGCCCACTGACCCCATGGCCACTCCGTCGTCCCTCTCCCGGACCACTGCATAGCCTGCTAGTAGATCTCCCTGCGTCTCCCCCTTACCCCTCTCTAAGTCTCAGACCTGGAGATTTGGTCTTTATTTCATATGCCTGTTAATTTCTTTTTGTCATCCTTCAACCATTGCATGGGCTGTTTGATGATTCCTTCCTTCCTTCCTTCCTTCCTTCCTTCCTTCCTTCCTTCCTTCCTTCCTTCCTTCCTTCCTTCCTTCCATCCATCACAGGTGCAGGTAGAGAGCTAGGTACAGTTTTGCCCTTAAGGAGGTCACAGTCCAGAGGTGGGCAGAGACCTATAGAACTGATTAGCCTTAGGCCATGTGGAAGCACCTCCTGAGGGTGTAGATACAGGAATTCAAGGGACGAGGAGAGACCCGATGGCTGAGATAGACCAGGAAACCAGCATACATTGGTGGGATTTGAACCCTGCCTTAACATACCAGTGGGGGAAGAGGGGTATGAGGGAGGAAGACATCCCAGGCAAGGCCCCCAAGCAGAGCCACAGCTTAGCAGGGGCAGAAAACACCAGGGATATTTTTGGGTTGCTGGTTGTGGGGTTGGGATGATGGGATCATTAAGGGGGAAATAAAAGCTGGGCTGGGGCCTGACCTTGAAGGGTCTGGCGGCTACCTTTGAAGGCTCAGTGTTCTAGTTCTGAATTTGTACATTTTACAGGCTTCTGGAGAAATGAAGAGTTGGCTCCTTTCTCAGCAAGCAGACGGGGTTTAATTGCTGTTACTGTCAGTGTAGTTGCAAATATCATATAAAAAGGGCTTTTTGGCTAATTGTTTTTAGAAGAAAAATTCAAGAACTATGTATAGATATTATGCATCCAGGGTACTTTAAAGATCAAACTGTTTACATTACCCTTAAATACAGTCTTTAGCAGGCGGCACTGGGCTCTGTGAGTAACTGGGACACCTGATGACCTCCCCCCCAGGGCTTAAGATACTGGAACAATATGACAGCAGTCACTTTATTTCTGGGGGGAGGTGGGGGTGGTTAGCCAGTGCCCTTTGATTGGCCAGAGGACCAGAGGACTAGAGAGCTAAGCCGGGTAATGTCACTGCACCATTGCCCTAAAGGGTTGCCTCTTCATGCAGACAACAAACCTCCCCACCCCAAACACATACAGAAAGAGCTGGATTCCACAGGCTTCCGGGGGTGCAAGGGAAAGGGGCTGCCCCATCCAGTGGGCTCCTGGAGAAGCTCAGGCTGAGGAGCAGAGAAGGGAGCAGCCTCAGAGCTTCTCATCTTGTCTCCTGTCCTGCAGCCTTCTTTCCTCACCCGCAAATGGTACAGAGAGGAGTTTTGAGCCGTACAAATAAAGCAGATTCATATCTGCGCATTGCCATCCTGTCCTCATGCTCAACCCTCTCTCAAATTTTAATTTGGGAGCTTTTAGAAAGGCAAATTTATTTGTGACACCATCCAAATTCTATTTTATTGGAATCCTCCAAGGGTGCGATTGACTCCAGAGAAAGCTCCTTTTGATATTTCCCCAAACTCTCTCTGCGTTTGCGCGTGCTTGTGTGTGCGCGTGCACACGCATGCACATTCATTTTAGGGTCCTCTACATATTTTACGTACAAACACATAATGCATATTCACAAGGCAGCCACAGAAGTGTATATATAGTCATCACATATACGTGTAATTCAGTGCAGACTCCTGGAAGCCAATATTTAAGTTATCATATCTAATGTATTCAACAAACATTTAATAAGCACTGTCCTAGGCCTGAGGGTATAGCAATAAACAAGTGAGACAAAGCCCCTGCCGCCTTAGGGGGCTAACATTTAAAAATGAGACTCGCTGCAGCCTTGACCTCCTAGACTCAATTGATTCTCCTGCCTCAGCCTCCAGAGTAGCTGGGACTACAGGCACACGCCACCACACCTGGCTAATTAAAAGAACATTATTATTATTTTTTTTTGATAGAGACAAGATCTCACTATGCTGCCCAGGCTGGTCTGGAGCTCCTGAGCTCAGGCAATCCACCTGCCTCAGCCTCCCAAATTGCTTACAGTGCAAAGAAGATTACAGATGTGAGCCATAGCGCCCAACTTGGATTTTTAGCACAAGGTTTCCAAACACATGTGAGGAAATCCGCACGGACAGTCATGGAGCTGGCTGGGTCAATAGATCAGTACTCTCTTAATCCAGGAGAGATACCCATTTGGGTGCAACAGCGGCAAACCAAGGTGGCATTAGGGTTCCCTGCTGTGATGCCTCAGGGCTGCAGGGCCTTACCCCCAGAGAATACTTCCCGGTGCTTCCAAGGTGGAGATAAAAGAGTTGGGGATGAGGGTTGGTGCGACCCCTGCTTTGTGGCCTTAGATCTTTACTAAGTGGCAACAGTGATAATGGGCCGTGTCCTTGGTCATATCCTTTCCATGGTTCCGGGTGATTTTTCAATGTCTTCCTCTTCCATAAAGCCTTCCCTGCTCATCCCAGTCATAACCAAAGATGCCCTCTTACGAGCTCATCCTACCTTCTGTGTGATTCACCCAGTGCTTCACAGGTGCTGCCTTATTTTGATAGGTAGCAAATTTTGTTCTAAGTCTATGTTGCTCTTTCAAGGAACACTCATGGAATTTCTACGGATGTGAAGAGGAAGGAAGGACCCCAGCTCTGCCCATAGGAGCTCTTGGCCCAGTAGAGAGACCAGCAAGCTAATCTGTAATTGCAAGCAGAGAGCCAGGTATATGACAGAGGTGTGTATAGGGTGCTGTAGGGGCCTTGCGGTGTGGAGTGGGGGCAGGTGGCTCTCAGCAGAGGTGATGCTCAAATGCTCCCAAAAGGAACCACAGACTCCTTGGAGTGGGGCCCTTACTTAATTCTCTTTCTGTTCCCCACCATAATTGTGATAATCAAATTTTTCCTGCCCAGCAATTTAATTTTTAAGTACAATTTTAAAATTGGATTACAAAACGATATAATTATAGAAAATTTGGAAAAACAGCTAAGCCCAAAGAACATAAAAATCACCCATAATCCTGCTACCCAGACGTACTTATCGACATTTTGGTGCACACACTTTCCAGTTTCTTTTCCCCATGGAACAAAAATGAGTTGTGCTCTAAATACTTTTCATTTGCTTTTTCTTTTCATGTAAAAAAGTGGCAAAAGTATTTTACTAATGTCCTTATATATTCATCCTCAACCATTTTAATGGTTGCATAATATTCTTTTTTTTTTTTTTTTTTTTTGAGACAGATTTTCACTCCATCACCCAGGCTGGAGTGCAATGGTGCAATCTGGGCTCACTGCAACCCCTGCCTCCTGGGTTCAAGTGCTTCTCCTGCCTCAGCCTCCCATGTGGCTGAAATTACAGGCACATGCCCCCATGTCCCAGTTTTTTTTTTTTTTTTTCCATTTTTAGTAGCGGTGGTGTTTCACCATGTTGGCCAGGCTGGTCTTGAACTCCTGACCTCAAGTGATCTGCCCTGCTCAGTCTCCCAAAGTGCTGAGATTTCAGGCATGAGCCACCATGCCTGGCTGTTGCATAATAGTCCATATAGCATAATTTATTTACCAATTGTGTCTTGTTGGACAAATAGGTCATTTCTAACATTTTACTATTATAAACAAGACAGGAGTGAGTAGCATTGCAGATGAATTTTTGCTCACATCCATTACAATTTCCTTAATAATTATCCAACACAGAACACGTCCTGCCTTAGTTTGATAGATATCATTCTTTTTATAAATTTAGTGTAAATTTCTAGACGGAGATTGTTGGGCTGAAAGCTATATACATTTTAAAGGCGTTTGATGTTTGATGCATACAGCCAAACAACGGCAAAAGGGTTTTTAACAATTTACACTCTCACCAGCACTATATGAGAAGACACTGGATGACATTTTATTTATTTATCTTTTAAAAAAACAAAACAGGCCGGGCGTGGTGGCTCAAGCCTGTAATCCCAGCACTTTGGGAGGCTGAGGCGGGTGGATCACGAGGTCAAGAGATCGAGACCATCCTGGTCAACATGGTGAAACCCCGTCTCTACTAAAAATACAAAAAATTAGCTGGGCATGGTGGCGTGTGCCTGTAATCCCAGCTACTCAGGAGGCTGAGGCAGGAGAATTGCCTGAACCCAGGAGGCGGAGGTTGCGGTGAGCCGAGATCGCGCCATTGCACTCCAGCCTGGGTAACAAGAGCGAAGCTCCATCTCAAAAAAAAACCAAAAAACAAACAAACAAAAAATCTAAACATTGCCAATGTAATGGCCACAGTTGGGGTGAGGTAGGGAGAGGTGGTGATGATTTCTGGGTTTTGTTTGCATTTCCAATTGCCAGGGCAGATTTTCATTTTTCATATCTTTATATTGTATTTCTTCAGAGAAAATTTCCTATTCAAGTCCTTTGCTCATTTTTCTACTTACTATTTTTCTATTGGTTAAAAATAAATAACAGCAAACATTTATTGAGTGTCTACTGTATGCCAGATATTGTCCCATGTACTTTATAGACTGCTTTATTTCTTGCTTCTTTCAACAACCCTGTAAGGTACATATAATTTTTCTTTTTTTTTTTTGAGACAGGGTCTCACTCTGCTGCCAAGGCTGGAATGCAGTAGCTTGATCTCAGCTCACTGTAACCTCTGCCTCCCAGGTTCAAGCAATGCCTCAGCTTCCCCAGTAGCTGGGGCTATAGGCAGAAGCTACCAATGCCCAGCTAATTTTTGTATTTTTAGTAGAGACAGGGTTTTGCCATGTTGGCCATGCTGGTCTTGAGCTCCTGGCCTCCAGTAATATGCCCGCCTCAGCCTCCCAAAGTCCCGAGATTACAAGTGTGAGCCACCATGCCGAGCTGACTATACAATTATTATCTTACTGATCTGTAAGTGCCTTACAGGTTAAAGACAATAACCCTTATTGTATATTTCACATTTTATCAATGTATTGATTGCTTTTTAACTTTATCTTTAGAGGTTTTTGTTTACAGAAGTTTGAAGGTTTTATGAGCGCAGATTGGTCCATTGTTTCACTTCTGCTTTTGCATGTACATGTGAAGAGGTATTTTTCCATATTGAGATCAGAGAAATATGAATGTCTATTTTCTTCTGGTTCTATTATGGTTTGACTTTAAACATTTAAACAGCGAATCCATTTAGAACTTCCTTTGATTATGGTCTGAGAAAGAGCATCAACATTTATTTATTTATTTCCCAAATGGATAGTCAATCATCCCTAAACCATTTATGGAATAATCAGTCCTTTCTTTTCAGTTTTTCATCGCTTCTTTATTATACTATCAATATGTATTTTAATCTGTTTCAGATCTTTCTATTCAGTGATATGTCCATGTATTCTCTGCCCAGTGCCTCCTTTTTAATTATTATATTTTTATAACAAGAAGTACAAGTACGCTTCCTAACCTTCCCTTATTAGTTCTCTATTACAAAATTTTCTCAAATATTCCTTACAGGTTTTCCCCATCCAGGGTGCACCTTAGAATCACCTTAAGTTCCAAAAAAAATCATTTTGTCAAGTTACAATAAAAATTCCTTTTTGTCAATAATGAGCACATGTGAAAATTAATTTGGGGAATGTTGATTTGTGAACTTATGATGTATCTCTCCAAATATTCAAGTATTTTACATTCTACCTGAAAGATTTTTTTCCATTTAAATGCTTCACATTTACTGGGTAATATTTTAACGACATTTTACACCACTTACTAGTATAAAACATAATAAATTTACCATGTTTTCTGAACCAAAAAATCAATGCACATGGATAAGATTTTTTGTATGGGTGCTTCTGAGTGTCAAAGACATTTTAGGAGGTGTGTTTGTATGCTGAAATGTGAGAATTTCTGGACATTTCTGTGGTTAAGAGGTCGATAAGGTAGGAAGGTTTACAACTGGAATGGTACTGAACAAATCCCAAAGGTATGTTCTCCAAGCCCAAAGTGGGCAGCACAGTGTCCTGCAACATGGCGGACACTCGATACTCACGGGTGGCCTCACATTGCTGTGTTGGTGGACACTTAAGAGTCTAATATTGGCAAATCCAGAATAAGGGATTAAAAGCAGTGACTCACACTGGTACAAATATCAGACTGTTTAACCTACAGATTGGCCCAGTTTTCTCAGCAATTCTCAAGTATGTGTGTGTGTGTTTATGTGCGCATGAGTGTGGAATTCATTTCTCCACTGGGTTTTGAGTTCCTTGAGGGCAGGAATTGAATCCTACCCTTCTGAAGCCCCACACAGTGCCCAGCAGAGCACTGAACTCAGAGGGCGTGCTCAGTAAATCATGGTTAAGTTGAGCGGAATTGTCTCTGACTGTTACCATTGCCAACAGTGCAGTCGGTAATCAGCAGCTGGGAAGGCTTCCGCCAGGCAGCGCTCTGTGCTGGCACTTGGGGAAAGATACGCCAGGCACAAAAGCCCTATTCTCTGCCTAAGAAGAAGTACTTGCTGCATACCAAGGAAGAGATATATAGACAATGTCAGCACCTAAGATGGTTAGAGCCAAAAGGGGCCTAGATTGTCCTAAGGGAAATGACTCAAACAGAAAGCCAAAAACCACGTTCTCACTTATAAGTGAGAACTAAACAATAGCTACTCATGGACATACAGAGAAGAATAATAGACACCGTAGACTCTAACAGGTGGGAGGGAGGGAGGGAGGTGGGAGAGGAACGAAATTCTCCCTATTGGATATGACGTACACTATTTGAGTGACGAATACACTAAAAGCCAGACTTCACCACTATGCAATAGATCCAGGCAACATAACTGCACTTGTACCCCTAAATCTATAAAAATAAAAATAAGTCAGAATATATGAGTGCAGAAAACCCCCCAAAAACAAACAAAAAAACCCCCACCACCAACACAAGGGACCCAGGTGGTCATGTAGGCCAGCTCTTCACTTTACTTGGGAGGACACTGGGGGCCAAGGGGGATGAACAACTTGACTCCAAGTCAGTGAACTCATTGGCAGAAGAGAACAGGGCAGTTCTGAAAGCGATATGGTGGCCTTTTAGCAGAGTTTGGAAAGTGGGAAGAACTTTATTTTGGGAGAGAAGAAGGAAAAGGGTATTCGGGGAAGGGGACGGTAAGCGAGCAGGATTGGAGGTAGGGGTAAGTAAGCTGCTGATGGTGAGAAGCTGTGGAGGGCCAGTTGTTGGTGGAGGATGTGTATTTCCTGGAGGAGGCTGTTGGCAGACCCCCGTAGAGTCCATGTCGTCATGGAGGAACTGCGGTAAAATAGTCTTGCTGCTGTCTGTCATAGGGACGATGATGTAGTGTATCATGACAGTTCACTGACTTTGAGTCAAATCATTGATCTCCCTCGTCCTCAGCGTCCTGAGATGAGAGTATGAAAAATCAGGTGGTCTGAGTGAGTACTCCGACCAGGATGATGGCAGGAAAGGGCTGGTGCCAACATCATCGGCAGTGCTCTGGGCATAGGGCTGGCCATGCATGGGTGCAGGAGGGAGGCGAGAAGAGTCTGCCCCAGGGGCTAAGAAATGAGGGCAAGTGCCCTGGGACAACTAGGAGACAAGGCAGCATGGAATCAGGTGCTAAATCGTGTGGCACAGACTGAGTGCTAAGAGGGAAGCCAGAGAAGGAGAGAAGGTTTGGAGTCATCAGGAAAGCATCCCAAATGAGGGGAATTTTGAGTACAACTTCCAGAAAAGAGCAGCACTCGGATAGGAGGGAGGTCCTGGGTGTATTCATCATGCTTTTTATTTTCTGGGTTTTATGGTGCTTTCATATCCTGGAGCCTTGCTAATTCTGGAGAGAATATTCTTCCCAGGGCTAGCAAATTCCTAGAGAGAGACAGTAAACAGCCTGCTGGTGAATGCACCTTCCATGTACAAACTAACCAATCCAGAGTGCATTCCCCCAACCACCACCTATATCTACTCTCACACACCAAACCAGTGTTCCCCTTCCCTGAATCACCCCAGGGCCAGCTACCAGACAGCAAGGGATCACCCCTGTGGTGCAGAGCCTGCTGACATTATGCAAACAAGCCAGTCCTAAGCTGTTCAACTTGCTCACCTGCATGCCCATTCCTTCATGCGGAACCTACCATAAAGGCTCTGGGCCATGTTTTCCTCTTCCTGATGACCCTGGTGTCTCCCTGCGGAGCCCTTTGTGGCATGGTCCAGCGCCTCCTCTTGGGAACTGTGAGTAATAAGCTTTCTTCAATAGCACTGATCTCCTGCATCATCACGTGGTCATGGCTATAATTTTTTTTTTCTTTTTTGAGACGAAGTCTCACTCTGTCACCCAGGCTGGAGTGCAGTAGCATGATCTTGGCTCACTGCAACCTCTGCCTCCCAGGTTCAAGTGATTTTCTTGCCTCAGCCTCCCAAGTACCTAGGATTACAAGTGGCCACCACCATGCCCGGCTAATTTTTGTACTTTTAGTAGAGACAGGGTTTCACTATGTTGGCCAGGCTGGTCTCAAACTCCTGACCTCAAGTGATCTACCCATCTCGGCCTCCTAAAGTGCTGGGATTACAGGAGTGAGACACCGCGTCCAGCCATGCCTATGAATTAAGACTTGGGTACAATAAAAATACTGGGAAAGGGAGCGGCCTCATGTTTTGGAGCAGCTGGTACAGAGGAATGTGCGTGGATTTTTCAGGAAGACACAGTAAGGGGGAGATCCCTTCCTTTCCTTTGATCTTCCCCTCCTGCCGTCCTCCCTTCCTCATCTCTCACTTTCTGTCATTGTGGCGGTGGCCTCCTGCTCCATTTTCCTTTGAGTGGCCCAGTCCAAAGTCCAATGTTGTTTACTGTTGCTTGGCATTTTGGGCTTAAGTCAGTCCATGAACTCTCCCCCGTGACTAGCCCTTTCCAGCCTTATTCTCAATTATGTTATGATGTTTTCCCTGCTATCAAGAAATTTTAGGCACCTCTAAAGCCAATGGGGAAGATCATCTGGGAGCTGGGAATGGGTGGATTGGGAGAACTTTTCTGCAACTTCTAAAATTGCAGTCATCGGCAGAGGCCAGGAAAGGCTAACAAAATGCCAAACTTTTGTTTCTAAAAGAGAGGGGTGAGACCCGAGCAGCTCAGGGTAGACTTTTGCTTTCTTCTGGATTGTAGTCTGACCTAAACAACGTTTGCTGTGTCTTGGTATGCCTGGAGTCTTGGTTAATCAGTCTGGGACTACCCTGGGCCTGCTTACCATATGCTGGATTGGGCAGGAGACAGGAGGAGGAGTAGCACTAAGAGCTGGGACACCTCGATTCTCATCCACACTCTGCACTGATAATCTTCTATGACCCTGCACCTGTTTCTTCATCCATGAAATGGAAGGGTAGAACCAGATGGATTCAAGGGCTTTTCTAGCTCTAAGATCTAGAAATATCTGACACAGGGAAGTGTCCCTCATCTGTGCCATTAGCCCTGTCCCCACTTCAGGCATGAGTTGTGACTCTTCACTCTCCATGGCAAGGGAAAATCAATGTCCCCTCATTGCTGTGCCCACCGTGGTACGGTCCCTGGGCAGGCTGGCTCTGCCTTGTCTCCCGGGAAAACTGCACCTCAGGCTGCAGGGACTACATTGCAGAGTCTCACAGGATGATTCCGCAGGGCCTCTGGGATAAGAGTCTCGGTTTATTCCCTGGGATTACAGCAGGACTGGGGCAGGTGACCTGATACGGGAGCTGAGTGTCCTGCCCAGGGAGGGGCTGCAGAGGGCAGCAGTCGTGCTTCTTAGAGCCAGTGCATGCAACTCCCAGACGCTGTGGGAGAATGCCAATTTCTTTTCTTATATAACATTTCCTAACCTAGGAAAAGTTCAGATTTGGGCTGCCTTTGCCTCAGGAGACAAATACATGCCCCCTTTCTTTGGATGCTTTCCTCCCTGCCTACCCCAATCCTACTCATCTTCAAGGCCCCACCCACCTCTGCCACTCCACATCCTCCCTGCCCATCCAACCTTCCCAAGGGAAGGCTCTTAATCTTAACCGTCTACGCCTCCTCCAGGACCTAGCAGAGCACAGAACTCATGGAGAGTGGAAATCTGTTGACTGATAAGATCATGCTGGGGAAAAATTAACCCTGAGGTTAATTAACAACCTTTGTGAAGTCACAGCGGTGCCTGAGAAGAGTGAGCCCCTAGTCACAGCGGGGAGGGCTGGGGAGACACTTCAGGTGGATGTGCATGATCTCACTGGAGCCTCACATCAGCCCTATGGGGTATCTTTTACAGACTGGGGCTCACAGAGGCAGGTTCAGACTCATGGAGCAGTCATAAAGACCCAGGTCCACCTGGTATCAGTATCCCTGCATGCACCACTGCACCAACTGCTTCCTGGAGATAAGAGGTCCCTGCTTCCTGGCTGTCCTCGGGGAGGTACCTGTTCCTGGTGTGAAGTAGACAGGAAGATGCATGCAGAAACTGAGGGGAAAGTAGTTGGGGAAAGGGTGAGGGGTAGTGTCAGGGATCCTGGCCTCTGCTGCCTTCAGGCTGGCTCCCAAAGAGATGAAGGATTTTTTGGGGGAAATGTGTATTTCTTAGGGAAAAGACACAACCTGAGTTCACCCCTTGGGAGATGGTTTTGCAAAAGCACATGTAGATGGGCGTCCATACACATGCAATACACACGCGCATGCACACATACACACACACAAGCCTCCACACCCAGAGCCACAGCAGCCCAGCTCCCAGCCACCAAGGCCCTCCCCCACCAAACCCCGCTCTCCCTCCTACCCTGTATGTGCAATCTTGTGAAAACTCCACCACTCTTAAGGTTAATAAGGCTCATTTGCTTAAGATAGCACCTGTTTCTATGGTGACTCCTGCCACCCAGAATCTATTCATCAACTGAGACAAGAAAACAGTGACTTCCACCCTCTTTGAAAGGAAAAAGCCAATTCTTCGTCAAGGGCTTGACGGGCCAGCAGCCCAGTGACCTCTGGGCATCTGTCCTTCTACCGTGTTGAAGTCCCTCCCTGCTGCCCCTCCCCCACCTCCCAGCATCTCCAGATTCTTCCCAGGCGCTCTGGACTGCGGGTTCCTCCTCCTCATCTCTCTGGGAAACCACAGAACCCCCTGCAGGAGGAGGGTGTTTGTCCTGACTCTTGGCCACCGGCTCTTTGCCCCTCAGCCTCTGATTTCTTCCACACCAGCTCCACCTTGATCCTTCTAAGTGGAGGTTGGCAGGGGAGCCCCAGGAGACCCCTGGGCCTCCCCATGTATCCCCACTACCCCCATGCCAAGCCTGCCTCTCACCCTGCCTGCCTGTAGCTGCCCCCCAGCACGTCTCCTGCCATGGGGCTTGTCCTTCTCCAGTTTCTGCACAAAGCTGCCAGCTGACTCCTTCTCCTTAAATGAGAGCTGTTCAGGCCTTGCCCAGGCTCAATGCCCATCCTGGTCTTCTGTGGTCTGTAGCTGAGCTTTGCAGCACTGACCTGACACAAGTTCCAATCACAGGTCCCAAATCACTAGAGAAGTGGGTTCCCAGGCAGCTGTTGCTAATAATAAAGCCCCAGAGAGTGATTTCTCTTCTCAAATAAATGAGAGTGGCTTCCACATTCTCCCTCTAATAATGCCACTCTCATCGGTGTTCCAAAACCCTTTGTTACTCGGAGAGCGGGCGCGCAGGGAGTTGTGGGGAACGTGGAGCTTGTTTTATGTGTTCTGAGGCCCAGGGGAGTGTGTTGTGCATACGAGCGTTTTGGCAGAAAGAAAAGTCGAGGACTGCTCAGTGGAGGATCAAGTATGGCATTATAAACGATCAGAGCCTGGCATTATCACCAAAATCCACCTCCCTGTTTCTGTTTGCAGGTCAGGTAATAGAGACCCACAGAGCGGCAGAGACTGTAGCAGCATCACCAGCTAGCGAATGGCCCAGCGTATGTGTCTTCCCAATTCTGGCCCCAAACTCTTTCTGAAATATCACTCAGTTTCCTGCTCAGCAGAACAGACTCCTCATGGCCTCCAAAGCCCTGTACAATGAGGCCTCCCTGCTTCTCCTCACTCTCCTCCCAGGATGGTGTTCTGGTCTACGTGGGCGGGGGTTAAGCTTGTTTATAAAGTCGCAGCATGTGAGGGCCACTCTAATCCAACCTCTTGCCCAATCTCTGGCAGACAACTTCTCCTTGAATAGCCCCAGACACAACACAGTCAGCCCCCTTAAGAGACAGTAGCCCTTTGGCTACGTATCCCAAAGCCAGGCCACTTGTCTTGGCCTCTCCTGGGAGTTCCAGGCTCATTTCAATCTCTCACTTGAAATCTAAAAGGTATTTCTGGCTGGGCACGGTGGCTCACACCTGTAATCTCAGCACTTTGGGAGGCTAAGGTGGGCAGACCTGAGGTCAGGAGTTCGAGACCAGCCTGACCAACATGGTGAAGCCCTGTCTCTACTAAAAATACAAAAATTAGCCAAGCATGATGGTGCGGGCCTGGAGGCTGAGGCAGGAGAATCGCTTGAATCTGGGAGGCAGAGGTTGCAGTGAGCCAAGATAGTACCACTGCCCTCTAGACTGGGTGACAGAGCGAGATTCCATCTCAAAAATAAAATTAAATAAAAGCATCTAGGAATGAACACATCTAAGACAGAGCTTGCGACTCCCCCTTGTCTCCTCACCTTCCTGGCCTCCAGTAAAGGGCACCATTGTTCACTCAGGCCCCAGAGCCAGGGGCCATCCTCGCACCATCCTTCACCCTCTATGTCTAATCCATTGGCATGCCCTGTTGGCTCTCAACCTCACAACAGGTTCTGAGGCTGCTCTCTCCATGGCCACAGTTCTTGCCTTGGTGTAAGTTACCATCATCCCTCTCAAAGGAGCAAAATGGTCTCTTAAATGGCTGCCTTGGGCCACTCCACATAGCAGTTACATTGATCTTTTAGAAGTACAAGGCGGGCTGGGCACAGTGGCTCACTTCTGTAATCCCAGCACTTTGGGAGGACGACGCGGGTGGATCACCTGAGGTCCGGAGTTCGATACTAGCTTGACCAACTAGAGACCCTGTCTCTACTAAAAATACAAAATTAGCTGGGCATGGTGGTACATGCCTGTAATCCAGCTACTCTGGAGGCTGAGGCAGGAGAATTGCTTGAACCTGGGAGGCAGAGGTTGCCATGAGCCAAGATTGCCCACTGTACTCCAGCCTGGGCAACAAGAGCAAAACTCCACCTAAAAAAAAAGTGCAAGGCAGGGGATGGGTGCAGTGGCTCATGTCTGCAATCCTAATTCTTTGGGAGGCCAAGGCAGGAGGATTGCTTGACACCAATGGTTCAAGAGCAGCCTGGGCAACATAGTGAGGCCCCACATCTATGAAAAATAAAAATAAATCGCCAGGCATGATGGTGTGCACCTGTAGTCCCAGCTACTTGGGAGGCTGGGGTAAAAGGATGATTCCAGCTGCAGTGAGCCATGACTGCATCACTGTACTCCAGCCTGGGCAACAGAATGAGACCCTGTCTCTTAAAAACAGCATTAAAAATGCAAGGCAGTTTTTCCCCTGTTGGAAGTCCTGGCATAGCCTGTGTGCCAGACTCCTTGACCAGGCCTGGCTAAAGATCCAACATCAGTGCTTCTCGGTTCCAGATGCACATTTTTTCCTTCTTTCTTTCTTTCTTTTTCTCTCTCTCTCTTTCTTTCTTTCTTTCTTTCTTTCTTTCTTTCTTTCTTTCTTTCTTTCTTTCTTTCTTTCTTTCTTCTTCCTTCCCTTCCTTCCTTCCTTCCTTCCTTCCTTCCTTCCTTCCTTCCTTCCTTCCTTCCTTCCTTCCTTCCTTCTTTCTTTCTTTCTTTCTTTCTTTCTTTCTTTCTTTCTTTCTTTCTTTCTTTCTTTCTTTCTTTCTTTCTTTCTTTCTTTCACTGTAATAAGGTCACTTAACATGAGATCCACCCGCCTTACCGTTTTTAAGTGTACAGTACGGTACTACTAACTACAGGCACCATGTTGTGCAGCAGATCTCCAGAACTTAATCATCTTGCATTACTGAAACTTTACACCGCCAAACAGCAACGCCCCAGTTCCCCCTCCATTTGCCCAGATGGGCATTCACATCCCCTGACGAGCCTTAAAAATAAGAATGCCTGTGCTCCATGCCCAGAGATTCTGATTTAGCTGGTCTGGGCGCAGCTTCCCCGGTGATTCTGACAAACAGGATTAGAACCACCGTCCTTCCTTGTCTCCCTTGCTGCCTCATGACCTCATCTCCTACATGCTGCCCTGTGACCCCCCTGTTCCTGCCACACCGGTCCCCATCTGATTCTAGAATACACCAGCTTCTTCCTGCTATTCCCTTGAGAAGGGGGGCCCTGTTTTCACAGGGTTGCCTGGTGAATTCCCACTCTGCTCAGTTTTCCTTCTCTGGGGAACTTTCCCCCCAACCATCTTCTCATCTTCATGGTTTTCAGGACTCAACTCCATCCTAACACTCCCTACTCTTTAATGGAGTCATTGATTTTTCTCCTCTGCTCCCCTCACCAGACAGGGAGCTCCCTAACTGAAAGGATGTAACTGCTTACAGGTTAGCACAGAGGACATTTAGGGCAGGTCACCTAGTCTGCATGATATTATCAGGGTGGATACATGTCATTATGCATTTGCCCAAACCTAAACAAGATACAACATCAAGGGTGAACCCTAATGTAAACTATGGACTTTGGGGTGATAATGATGTAGGTTCATGGATTGCTAACGATCGCCAGTGTTAAGTTCATCAATTGTAACAAACGTACCACTCTGGTGCCAGATGTTGATAGTGGAGGAGGCTTGGGGCAGGCAGCAAATATATGGAAACACTCCGTACTCTGCTGTCTTTTGCTATGAGTGTAAAATGCTCTAAAAAATAAAATCTATGTTTTTTTAAGAAAAAGAAAGTAAAAAAAAAAAAAAAAACCAAGGATTTGGTTACATAAACTTTTTGATCTGCAGTGCCTGAATGAAACCTGTTGCCTAAAATGTGCTGAACACATGCTGAATGAATGAATGAATGAATGAGAGGTCTGATAGATGCACAGAAAGGAGAGGTGTAACTCTTCAATGAGCTAAAGCCTTTACTTCTATTGATGTGGCCTAAGATAATATTAACTGTCTTCATTCCTGCACTGTGGCTTGACATTCTATTATTAGCTTAAAATTTAGATTAAAATTAGCTTCAAAACTAGCTAAAACTCCTCTTGATCTTTTCCCCTCATGAACCTCTGACATGCCAGATCGTCCCCATTCTGTATGTGTGCAATTGATTTAGGACCTAAATATAGAACTTTAGATTAAACCCTATTAAATTTAAATTTCTCAGTGCAGGTACAGCCTTTTGATTTGCTCAAATTAACTGTTTTATGTTACCCATATTAGCTACTCCTTGTAACTTTGACCTAAAATTTCGTGAGCATGCTATCCATAAAGATATTGAACAAGGAGGCTGGGCGCGGTGGCTCATGCCTGTTATCCCAGCACTTTGGGAGGGCGAGGCAGGCAGATCACCTGAGGTCAGGAGTTCAAGATCAGCCTGGCCAACATGGTGAAACCCCATCTCTATAAAAAAACACAAAAATTAGCCAGGTGTGATGGTATGTGACTGTAATCCCAGCTGCTCAGGAGGCTGAGGCAGGAGAATTGCTTGAAGCCAGAAGGCGGAGGTTGCAATGAGCTGAGGTCATGCCACTGCACTCCAACTGGGTGACAGAGCAAGACTGTCTGAAAAAAAAGGATATAAACCAACAAGGTGAAGTGCTCAGACCAGAGTCTTGTGACACGTCACCAGGCACCATCTTTAAGACTGGTACTAATTCATTTGTCAACTCTTTAAGAATGACATGTTAACAAGTCACAGAACTCCACCTAACACAACAGTCACTGAAGCAAAGGTTACCACGATGGACTTGTTCTAATGCCTGGCTCAGCCAACCTGTACTGAGAGCATCTTCCTCGTTCAAGGGGCCAGTGCATTTCCCGACAAAGAAATCTGAGTGATCCAGCATGATTTGTTTTTGGTGAATCTATGTTGACTCCTAATGAGCACTGTTTTCTATATTGTCTCAGGCTATCTGCTTATTAAACTGTTTTTGAATTTTGATGTTTTGGTGAGGACTGATATTACACCTACCAGCCTAAATTTGGGAATCCACATTTCCCTTCCCTATTTCTGGAAATGATTTCGTGATTGCAAATCTAAGCTCTTTCTGGACTTCGGAGGTATAATTCATCTAGCAATCCTAACTCATCTAAAGCAATGGCATGTTTATGGATTGCGGAAGGGCTTTTTGTAAGAGCGGGCAGAGCAGGTAATCGTCTGCAGAGGCCTGGAAGGTCTGAGCAGGTCTGAGACACTACAAGAAGATCAGCAGGAGATCAAGAGGGTTGTGGGGGCAGGCAAGGCCCAGAGCCTCAAAGGCCTTGAATAACACACTGGGGCGAGGGGTCTCTGTCCTGAGATACTGGGGAATCACCGCAGGGCTTCAAAAAGGAAAGCAATAAGATCCTATTTAGATTTTAGAAAAATCATTCCATGAAGCAAAGATTCACATTTTTGTAGACGCTTGCAATAACAGTCTAGAGACATCTATAACAATCAAGGGCCTCAATTAACATACCCGTCTTGGCTTTTAATTTTATGTTTATTATTCTTTTTTCTACCCCATTCAAATGTTGAGCTTTTAATTATTCTGTTCCTTTACTGAAATGCAATTGCTTGTATCCTCTGACTTTTTCAGGCCTGCTCATAATTTCAAGGCCCAGCTCAACTCTCATCTCCAATGTGAAGTCATCACAGAGTAATGCCACCCCATCCATCCACCTACAAAAGCTCCACCTCCATCCATTCATTCATCCACCCATCCATGTACCCAACCTCTATCCATCTGTCTACCCACTCATCCATCCAACCAACCACCTACCTAATCTATATCCATCTATCCATTCATCCATCCATCCATCTACCCAACCTCTATCAATCCATCCATCCATCTACCCAACCTCTATCAATCCATCCATCCATCTACCTACCCAACCTCTGTCTACCTATCCATTCCTCCACCTACTCAACCTCTATCCATTCATTCATCCATCTATCCATTTATCTACCCACCTACCCAATGTCTATCCACCCATTCATCCACCTACCTACCTGACCTTTATTCATCCATCTATCCATTCATCCATCCATCTACCTACCTAGCCTCTGTCTATCTATCCATTCATCTACCTACTCGGCCTCTATCCATTCATCCATGCATCCACCTATCCACCCACCTACCCAATGTCTATCCATCCACCTACCTACCTGAACTTTATCCATCCATCCATCCATCTATTCATTCAGCCATTCATGCATCCATCCACCTATCCAACCTCTATCCAGCCATTCATTCATCCATTTATCCATCCACCTACCCAACTTCTACCCATCCATTCATTACTCCATCCATCCATCTATCCATTCATCCATCCACCTATCCAACTTCTATTCATCCACCCACCCACCTACCCAACCTCTAGCCATCCATCCACCCATCCATCTATTCACTTTTCTATCTATTCATCCATCCATCCACCACCCACCCACTTATTCAATCTCCATCTATCCCTCTACTCATTCACCTACTCACTTCTATTCACTCATCTACCCATCTCTTCATTCTTTATGCATTCATTTCTTCATGACTTCATTAATTCAACATTTACTGAGGGCCGTTAATATTCTGGGCTAAGAGCTGAGAATATAAGAAGACACATTTCTGCTCTCCAGGAACTCATGGTCTTAGAGGGAAAAGAGACTCACAAATAACAATGAGGGCACTAACTGAGGTTTGACTGAGTGTGGCAGCAGCAGGGACAGGGCTGACTCACTCAGTTTGGGGGTGGTAGAGCAAGCCTTTCATCAGAGGTGACATCTGAGCTGGGCCTTGAAGGAGGAGAAGTTGTCTCACTGAGAAGAGGAGGGTGCTCCAAATTCCCACAGCCATTTGAGTCTAAAAAGCCTACTTGGAGTTGACTGTAAACCATTGCGTATTGCTCTTTCATTATTTCCTGTATGTTGGCCTTGTCTTTCCAACTGTGCAGCAGGAAAAACACATTTTAAATCCCTAACATGTAGTTATCAGATTTGATTGGATTTGATTTTTATTTACTTTATTAGTAGCCACAGTGCTGACAGCAGTGCAGGTCAAACAATCAGTCCTAACAGCTCCCTGTTAAGTCTGATGCCCACTGGTGGCTTTTCTCTTTCAGGTCTTTAAAGCGATAACCACACAGGCAGCTCCTTCTCCTGGCCAGGCCCTGCCCTACATCTTGGGAGTGACATATGTTTCATACCATTGGAGGCTCGACTTTCTAAGCTTCTTGTGGAGGATTGAGGGTGGTACAGGATGGAAGGAGGAGAGAGCCAGCATATACATAGCAACTACTAAGTGCCAGGTGCTACGTGCTGGGTGTTTCACAAATTTTATCTCATTACATCCTCAACATTCCTGCGAGGTCGACGTTAGTTTCCTCTTATACAGACGAGGAAACAGATTCAGGGAGGTAAACAATTTGCTCATAGTAAGTCAGAAAATCAGTCTCCTGTGTCCACACTGCACTTGGAGCCCTGGGCCCAGGAGGAACATGGCTGAGGCAGGTATGGCTATCGGTAGAGAGGCCACCAATCTCAAACCAAAGTCCTCACACAAGCACCACACCTCTTAGCCCCACACGTGGCCCTAATATAAGCTGTCACCTGGGCGGGGCCTAGGTAGTGGTTCTGGAAGCCACTTAGACTCTGGAGTGGCAATATGGCCTCATGAGTAGGCATGTAGGTTTTGGGCTCCAATCTCACACAGCCACTTGCTAGCTGTGACATCCTGGGCAAGTTGCTTACCCACTCTGGGCCTCAATTTCTTATCTCCATCACGTCTCTCTTTTATGAGGACTACATGAGATGTTTGTGTAAAGCACAGAGCCAAGCACATCAGTGATGTTTTTTCCTACGTCTTCCTCTTCCCTCTCTCCTTTTCCTCCTCCTTTTTATTTTCTCTTCTTTAGTTATTGTTGTTGCTAATATTTTCTCCTTTTCTTTGAGATGGAGTCTCAATCAGTTGCCCAGGCTGGAGTGCAGTGGCGTGATCTCAGCTCACTGCAACGGCTGCCTCCTGGGTTCAAGTGATTCTCCTGCCTCAGCCTCCCCAGTAGCTGGGATTACAGGTGCACCCCACCACACCTGACTGATTTTTATATTTTTAGTAGAGACAGAGTTTCACCATGTTGGCCAGGCTGGTCTCGAACTCCTGACCTCAAGTGATCCACCTGCTTCGGCCTCCCAAAGTGCTGGGATTATAGGTGTGAGCCACCATGCCCGGCCTGTGGTTGTTAATATTTTCTATGGATATGAACTATAGGGAGAGCATCTCTAGCCAGGACAGACAATATGGCAGGTGGAGACACTGTTGGAGATAGCAAGGGGCACACCTTACAAGCCACCTGCACCAGCCGTCTACCCAATGGGAAGATTCCCTGGCTCACCCATGAAAAATTACTGTCAGTAATAAAAAGCCTGCTCCTTGGTGGGGTATATGCTCAGCTCCTGCGCAGTTCAAATTCTTAGAAAGTTCTTCCTCATATAGGACCAAAATGTGCTTCCCTGTAAAACGTCCCCCATTGGTCCTGATTTTGCCTCGTGGAGTCCAGCAAGATCTCTTCTGTTTTCCAAGGAGATTTCCTTAACTCTTTAAAGGCCATTCCTTCTCATGTGTCTGTAGTTGTTCCAATAGGCTAGCCTTCTTTTCTTCTTTCCACTACTTCTGACTTATGTGCTTTCTACAGAATCTCACCATTCTGGTTGCTTTCCTATGCTGGTCACTATCCCTCTTAAATGACTGTGGCCAGAACAGAAGACATTGTTACAGTGTGGCACGAACAATGCAAACAGATAGAACTTTCTAAGACTGAGGAAGGATCATCATGCTTCAAAGATGCTGCCCACCCTCTCCCTCTACCTACCCCCCAACTCATCTCTACCTAAGAGCATCTGCTCAGGGCTTGAGGGGGTCTGAGGCTCAGAGGACAGTGACATGTCCAGGTTCCTCGTGACAGGGCAAGGGTGGATTTGGGCTGCTGGTCATATACATTTTATGGCTTTGCCCATGAAGGAGTGCCAGGAGCCACCAGCTGTCCCCTCAGAGCTGAGTTCAGAGTTGGGTGAGCTTGACTGTGCTGTTCCCTTTGGGGTGTCTCATGGAGGGTGTGTGTGTGTGTATGTGTGTGTGTGTGTGTGTGTGTGTGTGAGAGAGAGAGAGAGAGAGACAGAGAGAGAGAGACAGAGATGAGAGACAGAGAGACAGAGAGAGAAAGAAAGAGTGAGTTTCTGCCTGATCCAGGAATTCTCCTGGATGGCAGAATTGGTTTCCATAACGACTTTCTGATATAAACATATTTGATAAAAATAAGTTAACAGCAGAGCTGTGGTGGAGCACAGAATCTCAGAGTGCTGAGAGAGAGAGAGAGAGAGAGAGAGAGAGAGAAAGAGAGAGAGAGAGACCTCCCAGAAGAACAGCATTTTCTTTCTCTTTCACCCCACCTAGTCCTCCTCTCTATACACGCTTGCCATAAGCCAACTAAAAAGCTTTGTTTACCATATTCCTGTATGTACTGGCTCCCTTCCTGCATGCATTCCTTATTCATATCCTCTCTCTCTCTCTTTCTCTCTCTCTCCTTAGTTACCTGAAGCACTACAGTATGTATGGGATAATATGATAAATTCATTTCCAATTCACTGCATTATCCCTTGAATATTTTAATGACTCATTGAATGGAGTAAAAAAAAGCTATTTCAAATGAACAATTATGCTGCATTAGTCTAAGGGCTGATTATATTTAAACACTGCTCACATGGATAACAGGACACAGCGACCTCAGCATACGAGAGCTAATTTGGCTCTTATCTCCAAATAATTTCACATCGCAAATTACCATGAAAACCTAAAGGGCTTTAAAAACATTCATCAAAAGATAATATTCCACTTTGTAGCAACATTTTATTTAGATTATTTTGAATGGGAGCAAAAGCATCTCCAGGGCAGGACAATGACAGCAGAGTGGGACTGTGAGTGATAAGGAGACTGTAGGGGCACTGGCTTGTGTTAAAAATAGAGGTGGGAAGTGTTGGAGAGGAAGGGGCTGCAGCCCCAAATTTGGGCAGCCCACCACAGGCCTGGCTGTCACTTGCACCTAGCATTGCACCTGGGCTGTGGCCTGGGATGACTTCAGGGAGCCAGCTCTGGTCCAGGAGGCCACAGAGGATCCCTAGAGACAGAATGATGGGACTGATCGTCCCCCTTCCAGGTCCCAACAGGCTTTGGTTTCCACAAAAGCCAGCTGGGATCATGTTAGGTCCTCTGGGCTAGGCGTGGATTCATCTAGTTTCAAAGGGCAAAAGGATGAGCTATGTTGGGCACTGTCTAGAATTTTTATTTTGTAAAACATGAGTCTAATCGTCTAAGAGAATTTGCTAAATCATAAGTAGCTGCTGTGGTCAGATGTCAAAGTTGGGGGTTGTGGGGGAGATCATTACATTTATCAAGGTCCTACTATTCTGTGTCAGAAGGCTTAATCTCATTGAACACTGGGAAATAGACATTATTATCATGCCCATTTTAATGATGAAGAAACTGAGCCCCAGAGGCTTCTCCTCTTTGCATATGTAATTTCCTTTTTCCATGTCTCCACTCTGAAGAGTGAGGATTTCTGTCAGTTTCACAGAGGAGAAACTGCAGCCTCAGAGAAGTGAAACAACCTGCCCAGTAGTGCAATTGATCACTCAACCACAAGCGTCCTGGCACGTGCTATCCACATAACTAGAAAGCAGGGGGCTATAATTCTTGCTCTGTTTATTGCATTTCCCATTATCTTATTCACCTAATGCATTTAGAGTTCCTTCCCACCTGGAAGTGGCACCTCCTCTGGCTCATCTGACCTAAAGTCCAAGCTCTTTCTCTTTCCCTTGAAGGTGGCCATGTAGGAGTCTGGTTTATCACCAGGGTCCCCTCTGCACTGTCTCTATCAGCACGCACTCATTATGGCCCATAGATCTGCACCTACAAGTTAGGGACCCTAAGCCATGCCTTTTAGCTGCTTATTACTTAAAATGGAACCTCACAGTACAGGTCAAAGCATGCATGGGAAATGGCACAAGTATCAGTGGCCAAAGTGTAAACACAGCTCTAAAGAAACAAATCATTATTAATCCCATTTCCTTGGTTTGACCTCATCATCTGAACTTGCAGTCCCGATAAAGATTGTTTATTCTGGTTATCCCCGTTAGCTGGGTTCTGGATATATAGAAAATGAGATTATATCATTATTTTTATATCGATATACTTAAATTTCTACAGGCTCTGCCGCTCCATTGATTAGGATACATGTGCCGCTTGCTATAGTGCCTCTCTCTAGGGAAGCTTCTCCTCTTTGTATATGTAATTTCCTTTTTCCTTGTCTCCACCCTGAAGAGTAAGGCTTTCTGTCAGTTTCATGGAGGAGAAGTTATAGACTCAGAGAGGTCAAATGACTTGCTCTGTAGTGGCACCGATCACTCAAGCACAAGTGTCCCAGCACGTGCTATCCACATAACTAGAAAGCAGGGAGCTGTAATTCTTGCCCTGTTTATTAGATTTCCCATTATCTTAGTCATCTAATGCACTTACAGGTCCTTAGGAAAAAAACCTCTAATAATGGAAAATTTTAACCCTACAGAAAAGTAGACAAAATAATGACCCTTTCGAGAGCCTTTTAATTCAACCCGGAATTGTCTGCATTTACAGTTGCCAAAGGTGGAGGGCACTGAATGAAAGCGAACCGTGAACTTGCCAGTCTCCTTTTCTTTTTTAAAACAAAAAAAGATATTCAGGGCAAATTTTAGAATCATTGACGGTTTCTAGGAAGATTTTCTTTTTTGGAAGAAGAAAGGTACTCTTGTCTCCTTAATTGTTCTTAGTGTTCTTTGTCACCAATCATGATATTCTTTGTGGAAAGTATTAATATACCATCTTCCTGTGTTCAATATTCCCATTAACAATAAAAAGTCTAATGAAAATATCTGCATGAAAAGCCCTGAGCACTCATTTCAGAGACAAATAAAAGATGAACCAATAAGTATTTCTTTGAAAATGAATGATGCAAATTAATTGATATCTTAATGAGCTTTCAGCATGAAGATTATTAGTTAGATGGAATCCGAACTGAATATCATCTTTAAGGAAACGCTAAGGACACTGCAGTGGGGGAGAAAGATGTTATCTGTCAGTTAGAAATCTCTCCTGCTCAATGAGAACACTTCAAAGAGGGAGCGAGCCAAGTGAGACAGCATGCCTTAGGTATCAGTCTCTGCCTGTCCCAGCCTGGCCAGGTTTGGAGACTGGAGCCTAGTCCTGTTCCTGAATTGATGAACACCCACAGGTATAGGAAGTTCCACCCCAAGCCAGTCCCTGGGGCCTTCCTAATACCACCACTGTGCTATGGATTCCTTCCTTGGTCTCTAGAATGGAAGCCCTGCAAGGGCAGAGCCTTCCTCGATTTTGTTTGCATTTGTGATGCCAGTGCTAGCCTAGCTACCTGATTGAGAGCAATAATAACAACAGAATAACAGCAAATAACAATACAGAGCTTACTCTGTGTTCTGGGCATTGTTCTGAGCACTTTCCTTAAAATAACTCACTTGAAGCCAAGCGCGGTGGCTCATGCCTGTAATCTCAGCACTTTGGGAGGCTGAGGCAGGTGGATCACGAGGTCAGGCATTTGAGACCATCCTGGCCAACATAGTGAAAACCCGTCTCTGCTAAAAATACAAAAAAAAAAAAAACCAAAAAAAACCCAGGCATGGTTGTGGGCACCTATAATGCCAGCTACTCGGGAGGCTGAGGCAGGAGAATTGCTTGAACCTGGGAGGTGGAAGTTGCAGTGAGCCAAGATTGCGCCACTGTACTCCAGTCAGGTGACAGTGTGAGACTGTCTCAATCAATCAATACATATGTACATACATACACAACTCACTTGAGCTTTATAACAACAGTGTGAGGTGGGCACTACTAGTATCTCTAGCTTACAAATGGGTATATTGAGACACAGAGAGGTTGAGCAACTAGCCCAAGATCACACAGTAATAATGGTAGATTAGGAATTCAATCCACAGCAGTCTGGCTCTGGCTACAGAGTCCTTGCTCTTAACCACCGCGCTATACTGAATAGCGTTCAATATATACTTCTTGAATTAAATGAACAAAAGAGTCCCATGAATGAATGCCTGGTCCCTATGACTGAGCATGTCTCTAACTCCTAGGCTTTATTTAAGTCATCCAAAGTTCCAGAGCTTTATTCTATTCCTCAGTAGACCATGCCAGTCACTCTCTGGAGTGGAGGTGGCAGGGGAGGTGCCACGAATGACTCTTGTATTCCTAAAAACTAGTTGCTGTCCTGTTTCAACCCAGATAGCCTTTCAAAAAATTGTCCCTGGACAGGGAAAATGTGGCACATATACACCATGGGATACAATGCAGCCATCAAAAATGATGAGTTTGTGTCCTTTGTAGGGACATGGATGAACCTGGAAACCATCATTCTCAGCAAACTGACACAAGAACAGAAAATGAAACACTGCATGTTCTCACTCATAGGTGGGTGTGGAACAATGAGAACACATGGGCACAGGAAGGGGAGTATCATACACTGGGGTCTGTCGGGGGGAAATAGAGGAGGGACAGTGGGGGGTGGGGAGTTGGGGAGAGATAGCATGGGGAGAAATGCCAGATATAGGTGATGGGGAGGAAGGCAGCACATCACACTGCCATGTGTGTACCTATGCAACAATCTTGCATGTCCTTCACATGTACCCCAAAACCTAAAATGCAATTAAAAAAACTGTCCCTGCTGAGGGGTTCCTATGGCCACAATCTTGTCTACCATCCAGTTAGATCTGGCCACCTAATATCAAGGTCAGCTGAAGTTCCACCAAGTTTGCAGCTGTGGTCACTGTGAACCATGAGGCCATGGTCACTCAGTGTCTGCAGAGTCTCTGTGGCAGGCTTTCCTACTGAGGCTGCTTGGGTAATGATGATATCTAGGGTGTAGTATTATGGGAACCAAAAGACTTACCTAGTGTGTTTTATTTAACAAGATAGTATTCCCTGGGGACAGTTCTCTGGAAGCATCTACCCATAAGGGGTAGTTAGAAATAGAACCCCGGGAGTGAGCCAGGGGCTAGTGGAGGGAACCACGGAGATGACGTCTTCCATGGTATAGAGGGCACAGTGCTCCTTTTCCTAGTGGAGTTGATGGGAGAGATGTGATGTGACCCAGGCCACATGGTACGGCAGGAAAGGTGTGTGACTTAGGGTTAGGGGCGCAGATTAAAGACTCATCTCTCTAACCCACCAGCCGAAAGATGGCATCATTCAGCCTTTCTGGACTTCGCTTTCCCCATCTATAAAATGAGGATTATGTGTATTTCACAAAGTGGCTTCGAGCTTCAGGAGTTTTAAAAGTGTTTTTCACTTGAAAATTGTTCCGCAAATGAGTGATGTTAAGAGCGACCAAGGCACCGCAGCTCTACGATCTTCCTTCAATCTGCTCCACCCCTCTGGGAGCTTATTAAGCTAGAATGCCGTGTTCTCCCCAGACCGACTGAAGCGGAAGTTCTGCGGCTGGGGTGGTGCCTAGGCAGCTGCATTTTAGCAAGCTCGTCTGCCCGGTCAAATGCACGCAACTGTTTGAGACCCACTTAGCCACAGCGAACACCAACACAAAGGAAGTGCTCTGGGTTTGATCAGAGCCTTCGCTTCCTCTGCTTAAGGTCTAGAACCTGAGACCTAAATGAATTTGGTTGACACCATCTCTGTGGCCGGTGGAATTCTGGGGAAGGTAGGCAGGGCCAAGTGGCTATCACTGCTGCTTCCCGCTGAACACCCGTGAGGGAAGTGGTGCAAACGCAACGGAAACCCAAGCCTCCTCCGGTCTGAGCGGGAAGGCTGAGGGCCACACTTGGGCAGGTGGCACTGGTAAGTTCTGTGGCTTAGCAGCCTTGCTGGACAGCTGCCACCGGTTCCAGTTCTAAGCTGGGCTGCTGAGGCTAAACTCACGTTTGTTGCACAGAGCTCCTATGAGAGCTCCCTTCTGAGTATGGGGGTGAGGGGAGTAGAGGAGTGGGGGGGTCTTCAGGCTTGGAAGAGAGGCAGCCTCGTGATCCCAAGTCCCCTCAATGCTGAAGTCATCCCATCCCTAACTGCTTTTGCACTCTTGCCTCAGGACTGCTGAGCAGAGCTCCCTAACAGGAAGCCCTGAGTGCATGGGGTGGCTACGAATGTGACCTTCAGAGCAATACTCCTCTCTTGAGTGTTTCACCCCTGAGACCACTGGGGAGGGCTAAGTCCAGAAAATGACAATGCTCTAGCCTGGGTGGGGGGAGATGCCAGATCTTTCTCTTTCATGCCCACTGCTCCCCTCCCCCTCCTGATGGCTCAAACCTCCCAGCTCTGTTGTATGTTTACTGTGTTTGGCTGGGGAAATCTATGGAGTAACAGAGGTGGCTCCAGCACTGCCCACAAAGCTGCAGCTTGGGTCTCCCTTGAGATAGCCCCTTCTAGGGCCATAGGCAGGGCTGCCTCTAGGGATGGCTGTCCACCTGAGCTCCCCGGGAGGGGCCCTGGTCATTGGGCCACCCACTGGTTGCCTGGGTCACTGTGAACCCTCTCACCCCCTGACTCCCACCCAGTGGCTGTGAGCACCCTGCCTTGCTCAGGATAATCAGAAGCCAGTTCAGATTTAAACCCCTTCCTCTACCCATAGTTCTAGAAGGAAAACCACAAATCCCTTGTATTTGCAGAATTCTCTCTGTTTTCCAAAGTGCTCTTTTAAGTCATTGGCTCATGACGACGATCACAGCAAGTCAGCAGCCCGCTTCCCATATTATGGAGCAAGACAAAATTACCAGAGGGGCCGACAGAAGTCACTGAGTTGGTAACCAGCCAAGATCCACACCACATCCAAACTTTGTTTTGCTAGCTCTGAGTTCCCACTATCTTACAGGGTTGATGCCTTTGTACAGCCCATCGGCAGGTGTTCTAGGCACAGATTTGTGACTGTTTGAGGCAAGTGTGGACCTCCCCAAAGAGCACTGCCAGGCACTTGTGAACAGAAGATTCAACCATCAAATGCAATTGGTAAATCAGTGTATATGACATAGTGCATATTAGACTACTACCAGCGCCAAAAGCCCTTCAGTGAGAAACAGAATGAATTCAGTTCAACCCGGAGTATCTAAAACTTGTTTGGCAACAGAGCCTTTCCCTCCACACAATGGTACAAACAAGCCACCAGATTTGAGGAGCCTCCCTGAAGAGGGTGAGCAAGGCTCCTTCACAATTACGATGACAAAGACATGAAGATGAGAGGCGGCAGCTTGTTTCTACACACAAAGAAAAGAAGAGAAAATTGCTGTGTCTTTCTCATGCCCCTCGCCCCATCATGGGGAGGAGTTCCAGGACCTCCCCTGGCCGGTGCTGCCACCTGCACGTCTCAGAATCCCCTCAGTGCCCCCAAATCCAGTGGTGTGCTGAAGTCAATTGTTAACATTTCAGAAACAGTGTGAGTCAGTTTCTAAATCATCAGGAGCTCAAAACTCACCATTGTGGGAGTATTTATTTATACCATAAAAATCAGCAAACACCAGAAATCAGAGTTCCCCCACCCTTCCCGAGGGCTGGTTTACCGGCGTACCACTGGCCCTGGGACACTTTTTGAAATTGTTAGAAAACTTGGGAGGGCTCTGACAGCTGAGCACTGGGGGAGATTGGACGTGGAAGTCCTTGCTCCAGCCCTCCTGGGTGAGAGGTGGGAACAGCACTGAATGGCAGTCTTCCGGCTACAACCCCAAATGAGTCAGAGAGTGCCTCTTGACCTGCTTACCTTGATATCTGTTACCAGCCAGTGTCTCCAGAATCTCTGTCTGGGTTCTGCTCTGCTAGGGGCATCTGGATCCACCATCACCAGGACATAGGTTGCACCCTGTAACACATGCACCAAAAAGTAATGTAGAGTCATGGCTGAAATAGGAAAATACCACCGGAAAGACCTCCTTTCTCTGCCATTCCAATCGAGCATGACTGAGTAGCCCTATGGCATCCCATCCAGTTTATCCTTGTTCGTGTGACATCCCTGTCACATCATGTTTATTCTCAGAGAAATGGCATCTGTGAAGCAGACAGCAGGACTCTTGGCTTCCCCTTTGTGAGGAAGAATAAATCCAACAAGTTATATGTACCAAGCACCTGGGAGCTCCGAGTGCTGTGCTGGGTGCCTTGGAGGAATCAAGGAAACCTGAAACAGGACTCTGGTTCTCCAAGAAGCATCCAGTGTAGGTGGAGTGACTTGCCTATTAATTTAACAAATATATGAGGACTTATTTTGTGTCAAGAACGGTACCCATCACAAAGAACACCAGGATTCATTCATCCCTTCAACAAGCCTTTGCTGAACACCTACTATGCACCAGGAGCTGCTCCAGGTGCCAGGAGGCAACAGAGCACAAGACAGTGAGGTCCATACTTTCAGGAAGCTTTTATTCTAGGTAAGGGACACAAATCATAAAAATAAATAAACAAGCGAGGGAACGTGTGAGTAGTGCTATGAAGAAAATAAAACAGGGTGGGATGAGAGGTGGGAAGTGTTCTGGAAGGAAAAAAATAGCTGCTATGAAGGTCTTCAGGCGGGAAAAAAGTAGGCTTTGAGGAGCAAGAAAGAGCATCATGGTGGCCAGGGACAATCAAGGGGGAGGGTAGACATGGCAGGTGGGGGAGGGGGCAGGGCCATGCCACAAGATGCTCTCTAGGCCTGGGTAGGGAGCTAGGTTTTAGTCAAAACGCAACACAGAACTGTTGCAGGGTTTTAGGCAGGACAGTGATATGCTCTGACTGACGTTTTTAGAGGATTCTTTTGGCTGCTGGGTAAAAAAATGAATGATCTGCAAAGGCCAGAGAGGAGGCCAGGAGACCTGTTAGGAGACTCGCAGTAGCATGTGAAAAAATGCTGGTATCTTGGGCTAGGATGGCAGCAACGGAGACAGAAACAAATAGATGGGTTAGGGGAGTATTTTGAGTAAAATCGGCAGGGTTTGCTGATGGATTCAATGGCAGGGCGGTAAGGAGGTGGGTGGAGAAAGAGAAATTGAGGATGAATCCTAGGTTTCTGACTTGAGCCACTGGGCCATTTAATGGCACAAATAAGACCTGGAGAGGAGGCTGTGTGAAGAAGGCATTCAGAGTTCTGGTTTAGACATCTTGAGTTTGAAATATCTCTCAGAAGACAATCAGGTATGCATGTCAGAGTCCGTAGTTCAGAGGAGAGATCAGGACTGGGTGAATAAATTCGGTAGTCATTGACATGGAGATGGTCTATAAATCAGTAGAGCAGACACAGAGAAGGAAAGAGGTCTCATGGCTGAACTCTAGAGCAGCTAACATTGAGAAGAGGGGAGAATCACGGAGAGAGGACCTTGGGGCCAAAAAGGTGGGGAGAACACCTGGAGAGTAGTTGTCACAAAAGCCAGGATAGAAAGTGTCTCAAGGAAGAGAAAGTGATCAGCTGTATCAAATTCTGCTAAAAGTTAGGGCCAGATGAGGACACGGATGTGACAATCTGATTTGACAACTTGGATATCACTGTGACCACAAGACCAGTTTCAGTGGAGTAGAAAGGACTGATGCTTGGTTGGAACAGGCTGAGCTGAGATGGGAGATGAGGAATTAAAGATGGCTATTAAAGACGATCATAAAAAAGACTTCCTTGGTGGGAAGGACAGCTGAGATATGGAGTGGCTGTAACTAAAGAGGAAAGAAAAAGCAAGAGATTTTTTTTTTAAAAAAGAGAGGGATAATGTTTGTAGACCAATGGAAATGGTCCAGTATAGAAAGGGAGATAGAGGGGACAGAGAGGAGGAAGGGGGATGGTCACAAGAGCTGACTTTGGGAAGTGGGGATGGGACAGGATGCAGAGTGAAAGTGAGGGGCTAGGTCTTGGGTGGAAGCAGAGTGGGTTCAGATGCAAAAAACTGGAAGGTGAGATAGTGAGAGGAATGAGGAAATTGTTTTCCGATTGCTTCTATTTTTCAGTGAGTTAGAGGCAAGGTCACCAGGGGAAGAGGGATTATAGGAAGTTTGGGGTGAAACTCCATCTCTACTAAAAATACAAAAAATTAGCTGGGTATGGTGGCACACGCCTGTAGTCCCAGCTACTCGGGAGGCTGAGGCAGGAGAATTGCTTGAACCCAGGAGGCAGAGGTTGCAGTGAGCCAAGATTGCGCCACTGCACTCCAGCCTGGGTAACAAGAACGAAACTCCATCTCAAAAAAAAAAAAGGAAGTTTGGGGACAGAGAAGAAGGTGTGAGATAGTCATTTAAGAGAGTAAAAAAATGAATATACAATAGGTATGCAGTAGGTCACTAGACGGTGTTACATTTCACAGTTGTGGGCTTTTTAACTTTTCAAGTACAGGTGTGAGATACGTAGTTAGTTGGACTTACCTTGGATGGGGAGTTAGACGTGAGCCTGATGGAAGAGGGGGAAGTGGGAGAGGAAGAAGTGGGTAAGATGAATGGAGTAAACGGAGATGAGTCCTAGCCCTCCCATTGACAGGGAGAGGCAGGCACACCCTGTTGTTCTAAATGCTTGAGCAGAGGAGCATTTATCAAGCAGAAGGGACAGGGAAAAGGGAGACAATCTTTCTACCCCAGGAGTCCAGGGAGGCTGCAGAGTTGTCTTTTGAGCTTGACCTCGAAGGTCGAGCAGGTAAAGGATCAGGAAAAGTGCTCTCTAGTGCAGGCAATGGTGTGTGCAAAGGCAGGTGGGTGTTTGGGGAATGGCTGGGCCATAGGGCATCTGGAAAGAAACAGTAGGTGACAAAGCTGAAATGGGTATTGGGACCAGATAACAGAAAGCTCTGCACATCTTATGTTGCTTAGAATTTGTTATGTAATAGGACCCACTGAAATTGTTTGGATAGGTAACTCATATCATCAAACATGTTCTTTGGGGCTGGGCATGGTGGTTCACATCTGTAATACCAACACTTTGGGAGGCTGAGGTGGACGAATCGCTTGAGCCTAGGAGTTCAAGACCCACCTGGGTAATGTGGAAAAACCTTGTCTTTACAAAAATTGCAAAAGCTAGCCAGGCATGGTAGCCCACACCTATGATTCCAGCTACTAGAAAGGCTGGAGTGGGAGGATTGCTGGAGCCCAAGAGGCTGCAGTGAGCCATGACTGTACCACTGTACTCCAGCTCAGATGACAGAATGAGACCCTGTCTCAACAAACAAACAAAAAACAACACATATGCTTTGGAAAGACACATGATGGGGGTAGAATAAAGGATGAAAAGCAGAGCAAAAAATCCAAAAAACCCTGAAAATTGCAATACTCTGGAGAAAGACCACAGGGATTTCCATTCAAATAGTAGTAACAGAAAGGAGAGACGTGTATACTGCAGAATTAACAGTGAGGTGACTGGACAGGGCTGATGTCCGGGAGGAAGAAGCCAGGATGACTCTGAGATTCTGTCTTGGGCAGCTTGGTGATGATGAAGCCATGGATATTAGGGGTAGCAAAGTCAGGGGACCATGAGGCAGTGAGTTTGGTGTTGAACCCTACAGGGAGAGATGCCCTTTAAATGAGGTTAGCGCCCTCTCAAGACTTGGCAAATGGGCAGTGGACATGGAGAGGGACGAATCTGTAGATTCATGGGTTGTCTGGGGAGAATCTGTAGAGCATAAACAAAAGAAAGGCTGTGGTGGAACTTGGGAACTCAAAGCGGGGCAGGGAAGGGAGAAAGAGGCTGAGGAGAAGACAGTTCTGAAAAGAGCCGGAGAGTTAGTGTCATGGATGCCAAGAGAGAAATGAAGGAAGGGGTAAAGGTTGTGTCTGTATCCCAGTCAACAAGGGAGATGAAGGCCACAAAGAGACTTGGTTGTGACAAGGAGGGGATCACAGACACCTTTCCAAAGATGAGTAGTTTAAAGGTGAAAACATTGACTATTGGATTTTAAGACCCAGAGGAAGCCATAAACCACATACTAGATGCTACAGGAAATTCAATCAGAGAATGTGAAGATAAACCCAAGAAAATCTCCAAGGACTCAGAAGAAAAGAAAATAGTAGGTGAAAAGAAGGAATATGTCCTAAAGTGGGGGTGTGTGTAAAATCCCAATAGAATGCCATAAAGAGAAAACCGTACATAGTATCTGATACATCCAAGAAAGTAATAAGAAAATAAAAAGAAACAAAGTATAAATATGGTAAAAGAAGAACTAAAGCCATATGTCCTCTCTCTTTTCCTTTCTTCTTCTTCTTTTTTTATTTTGAAAATGACATGATTGCTACATGAGAAATTAAAAAAAAATCAACTGGGAACAAAAGTAACATCCGGTAAAGTAAACTGTTACACAGTGTACACAAAGCTTGGATTTTCTACATATTAATAATAATCCAGAAGTATACATTTAAGGTCCCATTAACAATGGCAACAAAAAATGCAAAATAAGTAAGAATGAACTTGATGAAAAATTCAAGGTTATATGAAGAAAACAAAAACATTATTGATGCACATATGAAGGAAACTTGAATAGACAGAAAAAGAAATACAATGCTTTGAAACTGAAATAATCATTTTGTAAAAAAGTAAATAAACCTTCAATTAATTTGTTAATCTAGCACATTTCCAATCAAAATCCTAAATAGATGTTTTGTGAATGTCACAGAATAATTCTAAAGGTCATAATAAATGTAAAAAACAAGTAAATAAAAGAAAAATAAGTATCCAAGGCAATATTGAAAATGGTAAAATAGGGATATTAATTTTTCAGGTATTAATGTATCTTATTAAGCTACAATAAGATCAATATTGTGTTAATAAATAAATAAGTAAAAGAAGCAAAACAGAAAACCCAGAAAGTCAAGTTTTCAATAAATGTATATTTAATATATGATAGTTATCATTTAAAATGACATTTAATATATAACAAAGTTATTTCAGACCAGTGGGGAAAAGATAGATTGTTTAATAAATGCTACTGGGAAAGCTGGCTCAGTATGTGGAATAAATAAACTTAGGTCCCTATTTCTTTCAGACACCAGAAAACTTCCATATTTAAATATGAAAATGAAAAACAAGCTTTAAATCTGGTTTAATAACATAATATTACATTTATGCAGTGGAACACTCAGAGTTAGATCTTTATATACTCATACAAGAAATTATCTGCAATATACTAGTATGTGAAATAAGTAAGTTACAGAATAACGTGCATGATATCTCAAATGTGCAGGAAAACTTTATATATCTAACTATATATATATCTTTATAGATCTATTTGCATATGCATAGAAAACGTCTGAAAAAATACACACCAAACTGTTAACAGTAAATGTCATGAAGGAAAGATTGATATATCTAACTAGATATAACTTTGAATCTTTTATATGGCAAAAAAAGTACAAAATAAAATTCAAAGACAATAAACTGAGGGCAAATATTTGCGATATCTATGAAACAATGTGAATATCTTTAATATACAAAGTACTCTTTACCTCCGTAAGAAAAAGACTAATAACTCAATAGAAAAATGGATGAACAACATGAATAGGTAACTCATAAAATAAGAAATATAAATTATGAACAACCTTACGAACACGTGTTCACATTTACTACTAATAAAAGATACACAAAAAATAAGATCCAATCTTTGCCCATAAAATTAACAAAAGTTTTAAAGTACATCTCAGAGTTTTTAAGGTATGTAGAAACAACGGGTAGATCCCCAAATCCTATGAATCCAATAATCCCATTTTTTTTGAAAAAAGGACAGAAGACCAAAACCACTTGTCATGCACATGTATATGATTCTACGAAAAGAAAACTAGAAAAATAGGAAGCTTAAAAGCTGGGCGATGATCTCTAAATGATGGAATAATTATGAACTTTATTTTCTTCTTTGTGCTTTTCTGCACTTCCCAAAGTTTCTTCAATAAAATGCATTGCTTTTATATTTAGACAAAAAGATGTGCATTCAAGGAAAAAAAGTCACGGTGAGAAGTCCCAGAACCCTCAATGTCTCCCGTTCAAACAATAGTCGGGGGAAGTCTCAGCGGCAGGCTGCTCTCCCTCCCTGCCCTGGCATTTCCTGTGGTGTCTCCTGTCCCTACCTCTACACTGCTGCCTGATTCTTTAGGGCAGCACTCCCCAACCTTTTTGGCACCAGGAAGTGGTTTCATGGAAGACAATTTTTCCATGGATGGGGATGGGGGGCGGGGTGGTTTCAGGACGATTCAAGTACATTTATTGTACACTTTATTTTTATTATGATTACATTCTAATAGATAATGAAATAAGTATAAACTCACTGTACGGTAGAATCAGTGGGAGCCCTGAGTTTGTTTTCCTGTAACTAGAGGGTCCCATGTGGGGGTGATGGGAGACAGTGACAGATCATCAGGCATTAGATTCTCATGAGGAGCATGCAACCTAGATCCCTTGCAGTCGCAGTTCACAATAGGGTTTGTGTTCCTATGAGAATCTAATGCCACAGCCAAACTGACAGGAGGCAGAGCCAGGCAGTAATGCAAGCAATGGGGAGTGGCTGTAAATATGGATGAAGCTGCCCTCACTGCCCCCCCATATACCTCCTGCTCTGTGGCCCAGTTCCTAACAGGCAATGGACCAGTACTGGGGGTTGAGGACCCCTGCTGTAGGGTGAGTCTGCATTGCAGGGCACTCTTGCAGGTGGTCATAACCTGAGGTTTGCCCTAGATCGCCTCTTTGCTAAGCAGCCCCATAGGAGACGTTTTCAACGACCTCTGTGGTGGTTTTGCAGATCTCTCTCAATGCAGTTAGGGAGCTGGGTCCCAGACATTTCATGACCCTCAATGCATTCAACAGAAGTTCCTTAGCAAATGTTTGGCAGAGGTGGCAAAGGAGTGGTTGTTCACCAGAGAAAGTAAAGAACAGCCTACTCAAGGGCTTAGCCCTTAACCAGACTCCTTGAAGTTGAACCCAGGTCCCCACCCACTTCTAGAGGTCCATGGAGCTGACAGGATGGAGTAGTGTTGGCAGGAGATCAGCGAGTCTTTTTTCTGGCAGGTGAAACTAATTTCTGACCATAGCATCCCACCCCCTAAGCATAGCCAAGACAAGAGAATGTGCCATCAACACTTCCAACGAGGGAAGTGAATTTAGGGAAATTTGTACTTGCCACATGTTTTCTTGCCTAGGATAGAGACTGCTTTATACTTCTGCAGGGGTATAGACCTAGTAAAATGCCAGCCTTTAGTAGGTACCCATGAATGCTTGTTACACTGTGGGTTGTGGTTCTTAGCTAAGTCCTTCTCTTTTCTGGCTTGCTCCTAAAATTTAAGGGTGCTGAGCCAGGTCATCTACTTTCCCTCGGATTCTAAAATCCACTTGGTGGATTCTGAGCTATCCAGACACTGTAAAAGTAACACTGCTTATATGATCCAGCAGTCGCACTTTGGGGGATAGAAATCCGGGAGTCACTGCAGCACTGTTTGTAGTAGTCAGGGTGAGGAAACAAGAAGATGTCTATCAACAGACGAATGGATAAAGAAAATGTAGTATATCCATAAAAGGAACACTATTCAGCTTTAACAAGGAAGGAAATAACTGCAGTTGGTGGCAAAACTTGAGGTCATTATGCTAAGTGAAACAAGCCAGTCACTGAAGGACAAACACTGTGTGATTCCACTTACATGATGTATCTAAAATAGTCAAACACACAGAAGCGGAGAGGAACAGTGGTTGCCAGGGATGGAATGGGGTCAGGGGGACATGGGGAGCTGCTAATTGATGAGTATAGACTTTCAGTCATGAGAGAAGTTGTAGAAAGATTGGTGTACAATATTGTGTCCACACTTAACAATATTGTATTGTACACTCAAAAGTCTTTTGAGTAGATCTCAAGGTAAGCATTCTTATCACAATAAAATACAATAAAAATAAAGTAATCCCACTTGAAGAAGGCAGGATGAAATCCAAGTACTTTCCAAAGACACTGCACATCTCAAAGCCTGACAGCACGCTCTGCTGGCAAGGCTGCAGGGAAACTGAGGCTGCATACATTGCTGTAGAAATGCATGATATGGGCAACGTGCCTTTTTTTTTTTTTTTTTGAGATGGAGTCTCATTCCGTTGCCCACGCTTGAGTGCAGTGGCTCACTCTCAGCTCACTGAAACCTCCGCCTCCCAGGTTCAAGCAATTCTCCTGCCTCAGCCTCCTGAGTAGGTGGGTCTGCAGGTGTGCACCACCACACCCAGCTAATTTTTGTATTTTTAGTAGAGGCAGGGTTTCACCATGTTGGCTAGGATGGTCTCGACCTCTTGACCTCATGATCCACCTACCTCAGCTTCCTAAAGGGCTCGGATTACAGGTGAGAGCCATCGCTCCCAGTCCATGCCTTTTGACACAGTGATCCCATTTCTGCGATTTTTCCAACTGAAGATATCTGCACACTTATGAAATGACTTGTATATAAGGTTATTCATTTCAGCCCTGTCTGTCACAGTCAGATGTAACTCCAAATAAATGGAAATAACTCAAGTGTCCATTAGCTGGGGATTGGTTAATAAACAATGATATGTACTAATAGTGGAAAACTTCCTAACTGTGAAAAAACAATGAAGATCTCTAAGATCTGATCTGAAAAGGTCTCCAAGATAACTTAGCGTAAAAAGCAAGGTGCAGAACAGCGTACCTATTACTTTATTTTTATATAAGAAGGAGAAAATAAGATATTTTTTCACATTTGCTTGTATTTACACAAGCAAACTCCAGAAGGGTGCTTAAAAAACTAACAGAGGCTGTGGGTGGTGGTATTGATATGGGTAGATGAAATAGAGACATCTAGATATGTGTTCTATCATACTGATTTTTAAAGCCGTGTGAATACATATTACTGCTAAACATAAACCAATATTATAAAATAATGTGGAATGCACAGCAGTTGCACAATAATTTGGAGGTGTATCATTGTTATCCTGGAGACATCAGTCTCTAGTTCTCTTTCACTGATGCTGAGAGGCAGAGAGGGATGGCCTTGTCCTTTGCAGCAAGGAGAGATCAGGAAATCCTCATTCCACTTTTAAAAGTCATTTGGGGGAAGGGCAACTGGTGGAGTAGGACCCTGGGTGCTACAGAGCAGGGCATGAGGAAGGTGCAGGAAGCCACATTAACAAATCATAGTACTTTGGGACAATGATGATGACACTGAAGCAGAATTAGATCTGGATTTGCCCAGATGAATTTTTTAAAAAACAGCTATACAGAGGCATAGTTACATATAATAAACCTCACTACTTAGTGGGCAAAGGACATGAACGGACACTTTTCAAAAGAAGACATACATGAGGCCAACAAACATGAAAAAATGCTCATCATCACTGCTCATTAGAGAAATGCAAATCAAAACCACAGTGAGATACCATCTCATGCCAGTTAGAATGGCGATCATTAAAAAATCTGGAGACAACAGATGCTGGAGAGGATGTGGAGAAATAGGAACACTTTTACACTGTTGGTGGGAATATAAATTAGTTCAACCATTGTGGAAGACAGTGTGGTGATTCCTCAAGGACCTAGAAATAGAAATTCCATTTGACCCAGCAATCCCATTACTGGGTATATGTCCAAAGGGTTATAAATTATTCTATTATAAAGGCACATGCACACGTATATTCATTGTGGCACTGTTTACGATAGCAAAGACCTGGAACCAACCCCATTAATGATAGACTGGACAAGGAAAATATGGCACATATATACCATGGAATATTATGCAGCCATAAAAAACAACGAAGTCGTGTTCTTTGTAGGGACATGGATGAATCTGAAAACGATCATTCTCAGCAAACTAACAGAAGAACAGAAAATCAACCACCACATGTTCTCACTCACAGGCGGGTGTTGAACAATGAGAACACATGGACACATGGAGGGGAGCATCACACACTGGGGTCTGTTGGGGAGGGACTAGGGGAGGGACAGCGGGGGGCAGGGAGGTTGGGGAGGGATAACATGGGGAGAAATGCCAGATATAGGTGATGGGGGGATGGAGGCAGCAAAAAAAAAAAAAAAAAAAAGAAAAGAAAAGAAAATTGACAAAGTTGTGCGGCTGTCACCATCATCTGAATTTAGAACCTTTTTATCAACCCAGAAAGAAACCTCGTATCCATGTGTGCAGTCATTCCCTCCCCAGCTCTAGGCAACCATGAATCTATGTTCTGTCTCTGTAATCTCCTTTTTGCCTTTCCTGGACATTTCATAGAAATGGAATCATAATATGTGGGTTTTTTCTGCTGGCATATTTTATTCATCCATGCTGTACATGTATCAGTACTTCATTCCTTTTTATTGTTGAATAACATTTCATTGTATGGAGAGAGACCACACTTGTTTATCCAATTGGTGGATATTTGGGTTATTTCTACTTTAGCTATTATGAGTGATGCTGGTGTGAACATTTGCTGTAAATCTCTGTGCAAACACTTGTTTTCAGTTCTCTCGGTTAGATGTCTAGAGTGGAATTGCTGGGTCATATTATAAATTTATGTTTAACATTTTAAGAAACGACCAAACTTTTTCAAAGTGGTTGCACCATTTTACAATCCCACCAGCAGGGTATAAATGTTCTAGTGTCTCCATATCCATGTCAACACTTATAATTGTCTGACTTTTGATTGTGGCCATGCTAGTGGGTGTAAACTGGTATCTTATGTTTTTAATTTATATTTCCCTAAGGACTAGTGGTGCTGAACTTCTTTTCATGTTCTTACTGACTATTTGCATATCTTTGGTGAAATGTCTATGTTAGTTTCTTGTCTATTTAAAAATTGGATTATTTACCTTTTAAAATAGGATCATTTATTCAGAAATAATTTTAATAGGTATATCTCAACTGGGAGTTAGGGAAAATGGAGGCAGAGGGTGAGTGGAAAGCAAGATGGCAGGAAATAATTCCACAGATCGGGGATGGGCTATCCAGTTGAAACTGCTCTGATCAGCTATCAGGGCTGGACTTGCCTCATTCTTGAACTTCTGGTTTCCGGCCTCAATCCCCATCTATACATGGGGTTGTCACTTACTATAACTCACCATGACACTGATTACTCCCGCTGGGAATGACAGCTTCAAGGATAGCCTGCAACCCACACTGCCACTGCAACCCAGGTGAGCAGGGGCACTCACTGACACTGACTCCTCCCAGGCCCAGGGAGCCATGGCCTCTGCTCATCGCCCCACTGGCCACCTTCAAAGACACTGTGGAGTCCCAACAGTCTGCCTTCCAGTGAGTTTTCTTTAGTCAAAGCCTTTCCCACCCCTGCCTTCCCAGCCACTGGTCCTCAACCACATCGTTGTGCCTGAAATGTTTTCTTCTTGGTCTCTGAGCCAGTCCTATTTTCCTCCTCTACCTCCAAACCCTTCCATGCTTTGCTCTGCACCTGCCACTGATAACAAGCCATCTCCCCTCCATCCTCTCCCTCCAACAATTGCTCTCTATCTCTTCACGTTTTTCTGGTTTTCCCCCGAAGGGCCCCTTCCCCGCACTGCTCTCCCGTGGTAAGTATTTTCTAACACCCCATAAACCCCAGGGTCAGGAGGCTGGGTAGACACCGTCACTCCCTGTTGCCTTCTCTGTGGCACAGGCCATTAGTTGAATACGTCCTCTTTCTGTCTTGGTTGCTGTCGCCTACAACCTCTTGGTTGCCACATTCACCAGAGATAATGACACCAGCTCCCAGTCTCCTTCTCGTCCTTAAGTCCTGCTTTTATCCTGGTGACTTCAGCAAACTTGCGGAACACCCACCCAACACCATGGACTCTCTGGTTCCTGGGTCTTTTCATCTTGGGCAATCTTTCCCTCTCTGTCTCAACCATCAACTTCTACAGCCACATCCGGAAGCTGCTTGTCATCCCCCAAACTACTCCACCTCCAAAAATCGCGAATTTTGGCCACACTCCCCTTTTTCCAACTTGCTTCTTCAACTATGCCTGCTGGGAGCGGTCTTCAGCCTCAGCCTGGCCCCCAGGCGAGTGCTAACTGCCTTCTCACAGCCCATCGGTGGGAGCCGATGCTTCTGCACGGCACTGACACGGCACTGACTTTCTTCACTTGTGTCTTAGTCAGCTTAAATGGCCGGAACCTGAATTCCCTTGTCCTCTGTCATTTGAACATTTTCTTGACAAAACCCCAAAGCTGGGTAAACGCAGCTTTCCTCTACTTCCATGTGTGACCTGAGGAGTGAGTGCTTCAGGAAAAAGTCCTATCACAGAAGAGACTGGCCCCACCCTATATTTTTGGCTACCAGCTTTATTACAGGTCCTGAGGGCCACTATGGATTTCTCTGGTCAACTTGCCCTTCCACTGTTAGTCATGACTTTCCAGTATTTCAAGCCTCCAATATCCCTAAATCTCCAACCTCCAAACTCCCCTAACTCCCCTGACCCCTGTCTTAGCAGATAACATTCTTACTGATGACTTACCAGAGGAAACAGAAGTCATCAAATAGTAAGTCCTTCAAGATCTGCTTCGAGGCCTGCAACCCCCAGTGCATTTGCCCCCAGCCTCACCTTCTCCCCTCCCACTGTCTTAGAAAAGCTGGGTGGCTCGAGCCCCAACAAGGATGAGATTGCTTCCTCCGTCATGCTTTGGATCCTCTCCCCATCATCAGCAATACCTTCTCTCCTTGAATATCCCATTCTCCTTTTCCTCCTCATCATTAAAACATGACCAAGTCTCTTTCATCTTTATAGACATCTTCCTTGCCCCGTATCCTCCCCTGCTATTCCCCTATCCTTGTCTCCTCCCTCCACAGGCAAACTCCACGCAAGAACTGTCAACACCCTCAGCCTCTGTTTCCTTACTTCCCACCAATTCCTTAATCCAGTCTGCCCCCATTGCTTCTGCTGCAGCCCTTGCTAAGATCACCACCTCCATGTCACCAAATCCAAGGGATGCTTTCAGTTCTTACCACACTTGGTGTCTCAGCTGCAGTCGGCAGGGCAGCCCACCCCTTCTTTACAGCAATATCTTTTTCCCATGACTTCTGTGTTTCCATCCCATTCTTCTTCCTCAAGCCTTGTTTTCCCCACCCCTAGGCTGTCTGCTTTTATCACCCTAACCTTTTTCTCAGGAATGTCAACCCATAGCCACATTTATTTCTCTAAGCCAGAGCTCTCCCCTGAGATCCAGACCCCATGTCCAATGACCCACTTCCCACCTTCCTTCGGTGTTTCAGGGCACCTCACACTCATCATGTCCAACAACACTGTCTGGTCTTCCAGAGTTTCCTTTCTTGGCAAATAAAGGTACCCTCCATCTGGAAATGCAAACCAGAAACCAGGGCACCATCTTTGCCATGCTCCTCCCTCTTTTCCTCCTCTTCCAATCCACCATCAATTCTTATCAATTGAGCTTCCCAAATGGCTCTCAGATCCACCCATTTCCCCATCATCGCTACCAGCACCTCAGCCATCATCTTCTGTCTTGTCTACCGGAACAGCCTCCTGACTGGTCTCTTTGAAACTCTAAACAATTATCTACCCTGATCCAGAGTGCTTTTTTCAAAACACGAATAGATCATGTGATCCTGCTGCTTAAAATTCTTCTCTGGCTTCCCTTGGATCCTTAATGTGTTCTGCAGGGCACTGTACACGCTGGCCCTACAATCAGCCCACTGGCCTTGTCACCTGGCACACATTCTCCTGCATTCTGTATTCCGGTTTCATGGGCCTTCCTACTTCCAGGGTTCACCCTGCTCCCTTCCCACTCATTGCCTTTGCATGTGTTTTCTCTATGTCTAGAATACCCCAACCCTGGAACTAGTTGACTTTCATTCATATTTCAGAACTCAGTTCAAGGTCATTTCTCTGCAGAAGTGTTCTTGAGCCCCTAGATTATGTTCCTTTGTCATTCATCCTTGCATTTATTTCCTTCTGATGCTCATTTCAGTTTATAATCAATCATACATTGATAAGCATAGTTTTTGATTAATGTCACGGTCCCCCCAAGAGTATGACCCCCTTGAAAGCAGGGGTGGTGTCTATTTCTGCTTGCCATTATATTCCCAGTACAGCACAGTGTCTGCACACAGTAGGCACTCAGTACATATTTTGAACAAATAAATGAAATATATATTGTGCCTGGCCCAGATAGTTCCATAGTTCATTCATTCATTCATTCATTCAACAAGCATTGACTGAGCCCTTTTCATGTACTAAGCACCATGCTAGGGGCTTGGGATAAGAAATGACAGAGTCATAGCTTTTGCCTTTGAGGATATAGTACCCTACAGGGGGAAGTGGATATGTGTGCAGAGGGTCCAAGGACCCTCTGTGCTATAAACCGGCATATACCTAGCACTGGAAAAGCAAACCTAAGGAGGTGATGAACCCTGCTCAGGGTGACCAAGTAAAGCCCTGCAGAGGATGCTTCCACTGAGCTGGTCCTGAGGAGTGGACTATGCCCAGGAGGGAAGGCCATGCCAGACAAAGGAAGCAGCACATCCACAGGCAGGGAGCAGCAAGTGGTGTTGTGTGTCTGGCAGGTGGAGTTCACAAGGCCAAGAGGTGAAGTAGAGCGGCAGCAGATGAGCCCAGCAAGATTGATGAGGGCAGATGAGTATGTGCCAGGGGAGGTTTGTAAATGCAGGGGGCAGGGGCAGGGGCAGGAGCAGGGGCAGGGGCAGGAGCAGGAGCAGGGTACGAGTAGGAGTGACATGATCAGGGCTGGATTGTAGAAAGAGAATTCCTCCATGTGATGTGGTGAGGGTGGATAAGAATGAGCACAGTAAAGGCCAGTCGGGGCTAGGAGGCCAATTCGTGTGAGGGACGAGTCACCATGGCAAAAAGTGGTCATTCCTGAAGGAAGACCAGCATCCCACACCCTCTGCAGTGCAGCAATACTGACGGGGCTGCATGTTTACGTCTCCAAAAATGCATATGTGGAAGTTCTACCTCCCAAGGCGATGGTATTTGGATGTGGGGCCTCTGGGAGGAAGTGATGAGGGTGGAGCCCTTGTGATGGGATGGGTGCCTTTATAAGAAGAGATTCTAGAGAACTTGCTTTCCCTCTCTCTCCACCAAGTGCACACACAGTGAGAAGGCTGACTACAAAGCAGGAAGCAGGCCCTTTTCAGACACTGAATCTGCTGGCACATTGGTCTTGGACTTCCCAGCCCCTAGAACTGTGAGAATAACTGTGTGTTGTTTAAGCCACCCAGTCTATGGTATTTTTGTTATAGCAACCTGCGCTAAAATGCTCAGGGAGAAGGGCTCTCCAGACACAGAGATAAAGTCTCTAGGGCTCTCTTCTGCCTTGCTATTGGGGAGCCTTTGTGTGTCTGCCTTTCCCCAAGAGGAGGAATGAGAAGTATTCTTGGGATGGAATGTATCAGATTTCAGCAGACATTGAGACAGTCCTGAGTCCTGGGAGTCCTGGCAAGGTGGGCCCATTTTTATTTTCTGTATTTTCGGATGCTGTGATACCTGGAGCCTTGCTGACCTGGAAATTCTGCCCTTACCAGGGCTAACTAATTCCTAGAGATGGCAGACACCCATCCCAGAGCACATTCTTCAAATGCCAGCCACCCACCCAGAGCTCCTATCCTCACCCCATCCTTTATCAGGCTGAGTCACTGTTCCCAGTCCCAGTCATCCCATGGCCAGACACCCGACAACAAGGGGCTGCCCCCGTGCCCCAGAGTCCAGCAGAATTATTCAGATCAGCCAATCCTAAACCTGTCGATGCTGCTTACCCTGTATCATCCATTCCTTCTGGCAAAATCCACGATAAAGTTTCTCGCCCATGCTTCCCCCTCATTCCCTCTGCCTCCTAATTGACCCTGGTGCTTCCCCATGTGGCCCTGTGTAGTGTGCTGTGCCTCCTGTTTCTAGAGGTCTGTGAGTATAAACTTTCTTCATTCCCATCATGTCTTTCTGTGTGTCTTACCATGCCTAATTAGAAGAAATTCCAGGTATGTTTTAAAACAGGGCCCTTGACTTACAGAAACTTGGGGACCGTCTAGCATGGCATGGTCCCTCTTTCTGGAATTTTTTTTTTTTTTGAGAGGGAGTCTTGCTCTGTCACCCAGGCTGGAGTGCAGTGGTGTGATCTCAGCTCACTGTAACCTCCACCACCTGGGTTCAAGCGATTCTCCTGCCTCGGTCTCCCGAGTAGCTGGGAGTATGCCACCATGCCCAGCTAATTTTTATATTTTTGGTAGAGATGGGGTTTCACCATGTTGGCCAAGCTAGTCTTGAACTCCTGAACTCAAGTGATCTGCCCACCTTGGCCTCTCAAAGTGCTGGGATTTGAGAGTATAGGCTCTGATATGATTTTGAATGTGGATTATTGTCTCCAGCACTCTCTTGTCCTTGGATGGGAGACTGAGCTGACCTGGCTAGGTTAAGGTTCACGGCTATGATGAGTGGAGAGCCATTTTCTCAAAGGCAATGGTCTTACCCCTGCCTGAACATGAGAATCACCAGGGGAACTCTTCAAGGTACCAAGGCGGGGCCGCACAGGGTGGAGGTTTTGATTGATTGAAGGAGTGTGGAGGGGGGTCCAAGTGTTGCTGCTGATTTATAAGATTTCCAGGTGATCTAATGTAGAGTTAGGGGCAAGAATGACAACCCAAAAGTGGAATTCCCCAAAGTCCATGGCCAGATCTATCACTGACAACAACCCAGATTTCTCCCCTCCTGATCAGTGAGCTCAGATCAGTTCATTAGAAGACCACTGCCTTCTTCATAAAGAGGACAGTCTTCCCCTAACATCGACTGGGGACCCTTGCATTCTGGGTCCTGGATATGAAGGGGCTGGAGCACCCAATCAAGAAGCTGAAGTCACAAACACAAGTTGCCCTGCGCTCCCACTATTCATGATGATGTTGGTTGCCATACAAATTTAGCCCATAGTGGGCTGGTTGTGTTTGAGCCTCCCCCACCAAGTACTGTATGGGAAATCTAGTTAAGAGCCTTCTTCCTGGGGGAGGTTGAGTGTAACAGCTGCTCCTCGCCAGGGCTGATGAGCTCGCCAGGATGCAAGCCGGGTGCTGCCCCTGAAGCCGAAAGCCTTTCATCCCCAAGGATGGGTTCGAATTTCAGGCTGATGTCCAGCAGCCAGTCTGTTTTCCACAGCTGTTAACAAAGACATCCTGGGCTGTGTGGACAGAGGCAGCTCCACCCAGGAGCTGGGGTTCATGGTATGCTCTGACACATTCAGAAAAAGGTCCAGTGTAGTTGCTGTAGATCAGGGGTCCTCCTCCCTTGCTTGCCTCTATTATAGAGGCTGGGAAGCTAAAACACTGGATTTTCCAGCCTCTATGGCACTGAGAGGCAGCCATATTCTGGCCCAGAAGATGTAGGAGAAAATCCCTAGGGAGGGATCTTTTCCTGAATAAAAGGCAAAGTCTCACTTGGAGAAGAAAATCCTTGGTGTCATTTGCCCCTTCACCCATTTCCTTTTCCCTGCCTGGAATGTCAATGTGATATTGGTGTGTTGCAGCTATCCTGTGACTGAGAGGGGACAAGTGCATGGTTGAAGGCCTGTGTGCTAAAGATGATACAGCAAAAAGATGGAAAGAGCCCAGCCCTTGAGGCTGAGTCAGCTCAGGAATCAGCCCCTAGACTTCTTGTTGCATGAAACAAAAAACCCTCAGTCTCCTATGATAGGGACTTTTCTCCCTTGTACCCAAATACATTCCTTAGGTCACTTCTGACAAGTGGGTGCCAGAGGCGGGTCTTCAGAAAGACAACCTAGCCGTTGTGAAGAGGTTATGTGAGATGAGTAAATGCTGGGGACATGGATTCCAGCCCCGGTTGTTCTACATGCAGGCTGTGGGTTAGGGAGTTATTGACTCTCACCAAGGTGTAGTTTACTGATCTGCAAAATGGCAATAATACCTGTCTCAAACAGCAGGGTCATTCTAAAAATAAAATGAGTTAAAAGCGTGGAAGTATTTTTTTTTTTTGAGACAGAGTCTCGTTCTGTTGCCAGGCTGGAGTGCAATGGCACAATCTCAGCTCACTGCAACCTCCATCTCCCAGGTTCAAGAGATGCTTCTGCCTCAGCCTCCCAAGTAGCTGGGACTACAGGTGTGCACCACCACATCCTGCTAATTTTTGTATTTTTAGTAAAGACGGGCTTTCACCATGTTGGCCAGGATGGTCTCCATCTCTGGACCTCATAAACTGCCCACCTCAGCTTCCCACAGTTCTGAGATTACAGGTGTGAGCCACTGTGCCTGGCTGAGCATGGAAGTATTTTTAAGACTGTGCAGCAATGTTTGTGCATCAGGTTTTGTTATTGTGAACAAATGGCATCAGCATTTGTCTCCACAGGTCTCTGGGGTAGCATTGACCTTGACAGCTGAAAGACTTCCTCCAAATGGTTCATCGCCAGCTGCCTGGAGCCAGAAACTGAACTCCCCAGCATCTCTGGTAGGCCTAGAAACAAGTGGCCTGGGAACACTGGTGTACATGGAGACAGCATCTCACGGGCAGCCCTCTGGTCCTCTAAGTGGGGACTCAGCTCACCTGGGAATGGGACTATTACAGAATGCTGGAACATTGGAAGGAATAGGGGCCATGTTGCCTTTATGGTAAACCTAGCAAGAACCATCCAGCATATTGCACAGCTTCCCAGAAATGGGTCCCCCACTATCCTGGGAATGCTGCTCATTCTGGCACAGCTCAGGTTGTTAGAAAGTGTGACGTCCCATGGAGCCCCAAAATGCCTGCTTCAAACTCACTGCGTCTTCAGGAATGACATTAGAACAGGCCCTGTCCTGCTTGTGCACGGCAGCCCCTCGGTATTCAAAGGCAGTTATCATGGCCCTCAACGACCTGCTCTTCAGACAAGAGGCACCAGTTTCTTCACTAGTTCAGCTCCCTGGGGCTCCATCCTGTGTCCTGCCTCGAGTGGGTCACAGCTACAGAGGGAGACGCACGTGTAAACACCACAGCGTGAAGCTCGGGAAAAGGGGCCCCTGCAGGGAAAGTCAGCTAAACAGACATTATGACTCTGAGACTATAAATGGAAAAATCGAGGCTCAGAGGGATCAGGGTGTCTGCCTGAGGCAGTGTACTTTAGACGTGAATCCTACTCAGTTGCTGTGCGGCCTTGGGCAAGTTGCCTGAACTCTCTGGGCCTCAGGTTCGTTATGGATAAGATGGAGATGGTAATCACAGTGCCTTTCTCTTAGACTGCATGCATATTCGGTGGATTAATACATGGCTCAGAATAATGCCTGGCATATGTGAAGGGATCAACAAAGGCAAGACAAGTGATGGCTTCTCCGGATTCAAAATCATATCCCTCGTCTCCACATTCCACTCTCTTCCCCCTGCTCAGAGGGTAGAGGGACAGATTTGGAGCTCACTTCTACTCACAACAATACGGTATTTGTTTGTGTGTTGCAAATTCCTGCACACCTAGGTCTCTGGACACTTGTGCAATTTACAACATCCATACTACAAACACGTACTTGTTGGCAGCACGTTCCGGCATCTCCGAATCAAGTGCCTTCTGCCACTGTGCTGCCCAGTCCTCTGGGGAAGACAGTCCCTCTAGAGCATCTGCCCACTCAAGATGGCTGGGGAAGCAATGCTCTTGCCTGCCTCACATGGCTCTGGCTGTGTGCCAAGGGGTGTGGGCCGGCTGGGTGGCGAGTTCAAATCCTCACTGTACTCAGTCCCCTCCTCAAAGCCTGTGCTCTGTCCCCCGGGCCAAGCAACTTTTTTTTTCTCTTAATAAAGCTGAGAAACGTATGTAAATTTCAAAGCTTCATCTGCAGCCAAGCAGGCAGCAGAAATCACTACATGTCAAATGATGAATTAAGATATTATCTATACTGCATGAAAGGGAGAGAGAAGAGGAAATGGATGGAAAAGAACGAAATAAAAAACGAGCTCCTAAGCAACAAAGGATGTGCATCATTTCTTTAAGAAATTAGCAATCAGACAAATATCTCTACCTCCCAAGCTACATTCATATCCACCATCCTAACCAGTTCTCCTCTGACTTAGCCTATTTCTATGAATGGCACTACCATTTTGTCAAATTCAAAGTATGAATCATCTTTCGACTCTTCCCTCTTAAAGTCCCGCCCAATTCTTACCGCTGTCTGAGTTTACTAAAGTCTCTCTGGAATCTATCCTCACCTTTTCCCATCCTTCCTGACACCCCCGAGTGAGGTCTGTGCTAGCTCTTGCCTCTAATTCAATAGCATGCTAACTGGCCTTCTAACCTCAAAAGCTCCCTTCCTACTCACCGGATGCTTGCTTACCATCGGAGTAAGCTAGTGGTGTTTTAGTAAACTGACTCTCTGGGGAAAAAAAAAAAAAAAGGAGAAGAAGAAAAATCAGGCCCTGACTTGTAGCGCTTGTTCATTTCCATGGGTGATATTCACATGTGGTCTGTCCAAGCTACCAACGTAAGGTCAGTGGATGCAGAGTTGGAAAGATACACAGAACTGGCACTTGTGAGCTCATTGCTACCTGATAATCTTTCTAAAGAACAGCTCGCTACCGACTTAGGACTTAAATACGAACTTCATAACCTGCCATCTGTGGTCCTGCACCTCTAGCTGTCAGTCAGCCTGCCCAGGGGACCCCGGCATACCCATACATGTGCCCACACAGATGGCGGATGCTTCTGATCTCCACTGTGATTCTTGCTTCCCCACCTCTGTGCCTTTAGACAATCCCTCTCCTTCCTCAAGCCTCATCTCATCTACGAATACGTCTTTGAAGCTCCTGGGACCAGAGAAGACATCCTCATTCTTTGAACCCTAATAGCATTTCGCTTGTTCCTTTGTTGGGGCACTTCCCATATTTTGCTACGTATTTGGTTCTGTGTGGGATTCTTTTGGCCTCTCTTATTAGATTATTATATTCTTTTTTTTTGGTGGGGGAAGGCAGGGTCTTGCTCTGTCGCCCAGGGCCCAGGCTGGAGTGCAGTGGTGTGATCTTAGCTCACTGCAACCTCAATCTCCTGGGCTCAAGCGATCTTCCCGCCTCAGCCTCCTGAGTAGCCGGGGCTATAGGTGCACACCACCATACCTGGCTAATTTTTTTACTTTTATTTTTGTAGAGACGGGGTCTCCCTGTGTTGTCCAGGCTGGTCTCAAACTCCTGGGCTCCAACGAGCTTCTCACCTTGGCCTCCCAAAGTACGGGGTGATAGGTGTGACCCACCTGCCTGGCCTCAGAGTACTATATTCTTGGGACTATTATTTCTTTGTTTCTCTTGGAGTGCCTAGCATATTTTCTTGCACACAGTAGGTGCTTAAGATATATTTGTTGAAATGAATTGTATCCATTTTCTCTGTTAGGATCATGCTTTTTTTTTTTTTTTTTTTTTTTTTAATGTTCTAGAAAGGGAAAGAAATTTCTGGCTGCAGGACTGGACAAGCCTGTTGTGCTGCTGGTCCTGACAGTGTGTTGCCTACTAAGGAGCCTGAACCTTGGCTTGGGAGACCCAAAGCCTCTGGCCCTTTACTTACTCCCTCACACATGACACTGCCTTCTAGGAAGTCAAAAGCAGCTCAGCAGACCTAACGCTCCTCCTCATGAGCATCCATAGAAAGCAGTGGCGGGGTTGGCTCGTGGCTAGGACCGGTGAGTTCAGCGTTTGCCTAAAAGCTAGGCCTGGGCCTTGGCTGACCCGGGGAAGCCTTGGCGGTGGCGCCAGAGCCAGGTGATGCCGCCACCCCTGGCGCTGAGCTGTAGCTCAGCCTCCTCTGCTCTTGGCCTAAGCCGCGGCAGTCGCCAGGGCCCCTAGTGTGAAGGAATTTGAGTTCTAACTTTAGGTGGCTACGTGGCTGATGGCTGTGTTTGTGAATATCTCATTCCTACTTTGGTTACCCAGCTGGTGGGAACAGAACGGGTAGTCATGGGACTGTCATCATGTGCTGTCCAGGTTAACATGTAGCATTTCTATTACTATTAACAGACTTTCTGCTCCTCACTCCATCTGTTCTCTGAAATAATTGCAGTTGTACAGACCATGCCTTCGCTACAGGCAAGCTCTGGGGAAGAGGATAGTGCTTTTATGAGAAAAAAAAAAAGTGTTAAAAAATAACAGCAAACACGAGAAGAGAGTGGGGATGGAGCTAGCAGCAGGTTTCCAATTTCTTTCAGATTCCGGCCTGCAAAGGTGGCGTTTTTCACACTTGTTCGGGATGACCAAGCCCAGATAGATGGGGGTGAGAGGCTGGGCTGGTGGCTCAGTCTTTAGGACGTGGTGTTGGTCGTCATGGGATTCAGCCCCACTTGAGGCGCGTGGACCCTTGGGTGGGCTACCCAGCTGGGAGGGGCGGTACTCTCAGGAAGAGGCAGGGGCTTTGGGGGTGGCCTGGCAGTGCCCTGCTCAGGAGCTAAATGAGCTCAAGGTCTGGGGGAAAGGCTGGTGGATCTGGAAGGGCTGGTGGGGAGGCAGCGGTTGGAACTAAATGACTCGTCCTGTCTGAGCCTCTGATTCTCCACCTGCAACATGGGAGGGGGTCATCTCAACAGCCCGCTTCCTTGAAGGCCTGTTAGGAGAATGAATGGGTTACCACAACATAGTGAGTGTTCTTCTGGCAAAAAGGACTACAAGGGATGATGAAGGCGTGGCGTGTGAAATACAATAGCTACTAGCGACGCAAAACAAATGCGTGCAGGTTGGAAGCCTCTGGTTTCTGAGCCTAGTGTGTGTGGGTTTCTGTCTTCCCATAGGGTGCGAAACAAGGCAAACTGTGAGAACCACAAACCTGACAGACCCTCATGATTTGTGCTGGTTCCTTCCCTCCCACCGCCAGCTCTTCCGTGTGAGGGGCCCATCTCATCCTGTGGGGCTGAAAACGGCGTTCTTAGCCCCTCACCCAAACCCCAACTGGAAGGGCTGGGGAGGGAGGCAATGTTGAGCTTTTGAGGAGGGAACTTGTTGGGGAAAGAAAGAAACGAATTAAGGGAAGACAGCCATGAGATTTCTAAGTCTTCTTCCAATTTCAAGGAAGTGTTTTCATTGAAAAGAAATCCACAGAATGTGACCGGTCTGCTGTAAATAAGACATTTGTTGGGGAAATTTTTTTCTGTGTGTGGGACACTATACTATTCTCCATACCCCTCAGAAGATTTGATAAAATTCCAGAACGGCTCAGAGAATCAGATGAATTACATCTAACCATGATAGCAGTGTGAAACATTGTTCAGGTATCAGATAGACTTTGCCTGTCTTTTTCACTTCAAATTAGCCTCTAAATGGATCAGCATGGCCTAGATCTTCTTTGAAACTAGGTTCAATGGGGACTGGTGGGCCTTTCACAAAGAATTTTTTAAACGCACAGGTGTGGATGAAAACGTGGCCCTGTTGGCCAGGGTGCCCCCAAAGCACATGGTTCTTTTCTTTTCTTAAAAAATTTTTTTTTCTTCTTTTTTTAAGATGGGGTCTTGCCATCTTGCCTAGGCTAGTCTGTAACTCCTTGGGCCCAAGCAATCCTCCTGCCTCGACCTCCCAAAGTGCTGGGATTCCAGACATAGGCCACCACACCTAGTCCTGGTTCTTTAACTAGGGAATTGGAAGGGGGAGAATTTTGAGTAATTCCTGCCTGTTGACAAATTTTCAAAGTTACCTTGGGAACATCCACCTGGTCTCCTTGGGCCAAAGACTTGGTTGGAAGAATGAGGAAAAATGTGAATCAGTTGCCTGAGAGAATGTCTGCGCTAAAGGCAAGTTACATCAAGTCAGCTTGGGGTGTGTTTGCTGCCATCGCCACCGTGTGATCTCCGCCAGGGACCGGGGGCTGCCTCTCAGTGTCCTCTGCTGAGTACTTTGGTCCAGTACCTCATACACAGGAGACAAACCGTGAATGTGCATGCTGAGTACATGCACAAAATACAGGAAACATATAATGGATGGTACTACTTGCCAAGGAGTTTACTACCCAGTAAATGCCTTTTCCAGAAAAAGCAAACCCTGGACGTATGAATCGATACAATCAGCAATAAAAGATTATCAAAGAAATAAGAGCAACCATGAGTCAAGCCCTTTTCTACTACATGACAAACCCCTCATATCCCTTGACTCATTTACTTCTGCAGCCAACGCACCAGCTCAATGCTATCACCTCCATTTTAAAGAAGAGAAAACTGAGGCTAGGAGGGGAGATTGAGTAGCTCGCCCAAGGGCACATGATGAGTAAGTGGCGAAGGCAAAAATCAAACCCAGCTCTGTCTGACTGTGAAGCAGGGGCTCCCAGCCACACTCTTCTGTGGCCCTCTGAGGGGGTGGAAGCAGGATTTCTGTAAAGCAGAATCCTTCCTCCTTCATCTGTCAAGAGTTCTTTAGGGGGTTAATAACTTAGTGACAAAGGCAATTGTATTAAGTTTTCAAAAGTTTTTGACAAGGTTACTTTTAAAGTTAAGAACCTTCAGTACCAAATATTTTGTCACTGATAGGGAACAGCTTAGAGACAGCAACTAACAGAACACCAAATGGGTCCTTTCTCTATTCACTTCTGGGTTGCATTCTTTTTTTTTTTTGAGATGGAGTTTCACTCTTGTTACCCAGGCTGGAGTGCAATGGCATGATCTCGGCTCACCGCAACCTCCGCCTCCTGGGTTCAAGCAATTCTCCTGCCTCAGCCTCCTGAGTAGCTGGGAGTAAAGGCGCGCGCCACCGTGCCCAGCTAATTTTTTTTTTTTTTTGTATTTTTAGTAGAGATGGGGTTTCACCTTGTTGACCAGGATGGTCTTGATCTCTTGACCTCATGATCCACCCGCCTCGGCCTCCCAAAGTGCTGGGATTACAGGCGTGAGCCACTGCGCCTGGCCCTGGGTTGCATTCTTTTGGGTTCAACTCTAGGCTTATTTATTCTACACCTTTATGGAAGAGGAAGTGTGCAAGGAGTCCCCTAGGTAATCAGAGGATCGGGAGTCCCTCCGCAGGTGGAAATGCCACCTGGTGGAGATGAATCCAGGCTGACACCAAGAGGCCATGCGAGAACAGAGAAACTTGGCAGGTCTGTGCCAGAACCCTACATGTAGTCCTGGGAGGACAGCTGGGAAAAGGATAAGAACGGCTACAGACTGTTCCCTAAAGACACCAGCCCAAAGGGCCACTGAGACCTGAAAAGACAGAGAAAGCTCAGGCTTCAGTGGGAAGGAAACATGCATATATTGGTGCACTGCCTTCGCAGAGAACCATCATCGGCCTGCCAAGCGGAGCTGCTTTTGGTTTCCAGTGCTGCAGAAAGGGCCACTCAAATGGCCAAATATAAGAAACAGGAGGGAGAGAGGGAGAGGCCATATAAGGACAGAAGAAGGAGATGAGGTACGATCAAAGTATTTCAAGTTACTACAAGTACAGATGTTCAAACGCAGTCTTGGTGATCAAACCCTGGAAGGCAGAACTAGAGCAAACTCTTGACACTTGAAAAGGAAGCAGTTAGTACAGATAAAAGGAACCGCTAACTGACACAGTGGGTAGTCAACTCGTCTAATTCATTATCCCCGAGACGTGAGACAGGTTGAAAATACAAATCGCTCTTTAAAACGTTTGGAGAAACCAGCGGGTGATCGATTCACAATGGATTCTCGGGGTAGATCGTGACTTTTAGGAAGGGATCCCTAAGGACTGAGAGCAGAGAGGAGAACTGTGGTCATTAAGTCTGGGCATAGTGGCCAGCGGCAGCATTCCCAGCTGAATGGAAAATGATTCATTTGGACCCAGGGTGCCAATTCTAATGCTCTTGTGGGGCTGAAGGAGGTAGGAAGCATTATGTGCACATTCTGAGTAGAGTGAATATGGCTTACAAAAAGTAATTCCTGGTCCCTACAAATATATGAGCCATGTCATCAAGGAGAACTTTAAAAACCTGAGGTTAAAATCTGGGAGGTTTTGGAATGCTCTTGTGATGAAATGGAAGGGGCATGACTCAGTCATCAGACCAGGGTCCCAACAGGCCTGCACAGCCATTGGAAGGTTGTGCAGGGCCGTTCCTACTGCGACGAGATGCAGGGCTGGCTTCACGTGCGTTGTCACTGCAGCTGCACAAACTTGCTCTTAGAGGGGCAGTGCTTGGTTTAATGCTCTGTTGTTGCCATCTTGAAATTCTTGATACTTTTTGAACTACAGGCCCTGCATTTTTATTTTTATTTTTTTGAGATGGAGTCTCGCTCTGTTGCCTGGGCTGGAGTGCAGTGGCACTGTCTTGGCTCACTGCAACCTCCACCTCCACCTCCCGAGTTCAAGTGATTCTCATGCCTCAGCCTCCTGAGTAGCTGGGACTACAGGTGCATGCCACCACACCTGGCTCATTTTTGTATTTTTAGTGGAGACAGGGTTTCACCATGTTAGCCAGGCTGGTCTCAAACTCCTGATCTCAGGTTTTCCTCCTGCCTCAGCCTCCCGAGTGCTGGGATTACAAGTGCATGCCACCATGCCCAGCTAATTGTTTGTATTTTTAGTAGACACAGAGTTTCTCCATTTTGGCCAGGCTGGACTCGAACTCCTGACTTCAGATGATCCACCTGCCTTGGCCTCCCAAACTGCTGGGATTAGAGGCATGAGTCACCACACCTGGTCAGGACCTGCATTTTTATTTTGTGCTGGACTCCACAAATTATGTTGCAGATCTGGTTAGGAACTACTCAGTTGATCTAACAGTGGAGGGGCCAGAGGAGGGCCAAGGAAGAAGGCCGATCGAGGCAGCCGGATCCAAATGATACCATGAAGTGCAACATGTATAGAATGAACAGTTTCCTAGGAAACGGGTGGCTCCATCTACATGTCGCACACAGGCTGTGCTAAAAACATTTCCTAATGTCAGGGAATCAACCAAGGGAAACCAGGCCCGGGAGAACCTGGGGTGCGCTTGATGGTGTTGGACAGTGTGCTGCATGGCCAACTCATGAATGGAATCATCTAGGAAATTCCAACATCATCTAGAAAAGAGAAAAAAATTAGCCTTATTGGGTCTGGTCTTGAGTGGATGTTTGGAAGTTGAATGGCATCCCTGCCCCAGACACGTGTGTTTCCAGAAATATTCTTAAGTAATAACTTAGGCTTATGACAAGGGCCACTCCTGGATTATCTGGGGAGCTTGAGGGGCCTGGATTCTGGATCAAGGGTGAAGACGATGATAGAGGGAAAACAAAGACACTCACAGGAGCGCGGGGCCAGGCGGTGACTCTCCGCTCCTCTCATTCTCCTGTAACGGCTCTGAAGCGGCATCTCTAACAAGCACTTCACTCTTGGGGTCTTGCCTTTTCTGTTTTCAGAGCAAGTCAGCTCAAATCCTCCTTAGAAAGCACAAAGGCACTGATTTGGTTGGAAAAGGGGGAAAAATCACTACTGAAATAATTAACTGAAATGCTCATATTGTCACGGAAATAATTACAGAAGAAACACCAAGATGGGGCCCCAGAAATTCTCCAAAGACACTCATGCCGCTATAAACTGGCATTTTCCAGCTGACAGAGAAAGAAGTTGCTATAAATGAGGATGAGATCGTACTAAAGGAAGTCCCGGATTGCAAGGCTGCACCTGGTTAGAAAATTTCAAGTATCTCAATAAAGCGTCCCCTGCGATTGTCTTGCCTTTTACTTCATTGTGTTATCCTTCCTCTCGGTCTCCCTTTTTCTCTTCAGAAAATTGGTGCTGTTGGGGATATACCGCCTCCAGGAGTTCAGAGAGAGACAACTCCTTCCCAGCCAAGGGCTTCAGGGGTCTGCCCCGGCCCACTGGTAGGGCTGCTGCTTCACCCCCAGCCAGAAGACAGTGTATCTGGGATCTGTCTCTGACTTCTCTCCCTACTCAAAGCTGTAATCCCAGCACTTTGGGAGGTCGAGGCAGGAGGATTGCTTGGGCCCAAAGAGTTACGGACCAGCCTAGGCAAGATGGCAAGACCGCATCTTAAAAAAAGAAGAAAAACAATTTTTTTAAGAAAAGAACCATGTTCTTTTGGGGCGTCCTTAGTTGATGGGACCATGGTGGGCACTTGGCCTGGGGCAGCCAACTCATAAGCCAGCCAGTGTATGCCCTGGCACAAGAAAAACCAGGCTACTCTCAGCCCTAGGAACCAGGGCCCAAAGCAGGGGGTGGGAGAAGTCAGGGTCATGGTAAACTAAAGCCCCTGCAGGCAGGAGCCACCAGGAGCCAATTCACCCAGCATGCAAGGGGAAGAGCAGCCACGGAGAAGGGATTTAGTTCCCCCGACCCCCTGAGGCCTGCCAGCTCTCCATTCCCTATGTGGTCTCACACATCCCCTGTGTGAGCCTTATAGTCCTCAAAAGATGAAGGAAAACTTTCCAAGAGTCAGCACTGAGCAGTCCTGAAATGGGCTGCTTGGGAGTGAGGGTGGGGTTGGGGAGGAAAGTAAATCCATCATCAGACCAGACGCAGTGGCTCATGCCTGCAATCCCAACACTTTGGGAAACCAAGGCAGGAGGATCACTTGAGCCCGGGAGTTTGAGACCAGCCCTGACAACATACCAAGACTGGATCTGAAAAGAAAAGAAAAAAAGAAAGAAGAAGGAAAGGAAGGAAGCAAGCAAGCAAGCCAGCTGGATGTGATGGTGTGTGCCTATAGTCCTAGCCACTCAGGAGGCTGAAGTGGAAGGATCGCTTCAGCCTGGAAGGTTGCAGTGAGCCATGGGTGCACCACGGCACTCTAGCTTGGGCAACACAGAGAGATCCTGACTCAAAAAATAAATAATAAAATAACCCAGCAGCACATGGTGGAAATGTTGGAAGGGAAGCTTCAGGGCCTCCTCTGATCTTGCCATTCCATGAGTTCACGTATTTTGGGAGGCTCGTCAGCTCTACATCCATCTCCACGGCCTGCTGGGGAAATGCTCTGCCATCCTTCAGGCTGAGAAATCCATTCTAAATATCACAGGTATTCATTCCACCCAGAGTCACTCTGCCCTCATGCCCCATAAGGCGCCTCTCACCTCCTTAAGCCAGTCAGGCATTATTGGTTTAGAAATCTGTCCTCTGACCAGACTGCAGGCTTATCTGGGCAAGCTGCTCAGCTTCCCTCAGGACCCAGCACACGGGCCTGCCCTGGCACAGAATGAATGGGTGAAATGACTAGCGTGGTCAGCCAGGCCCTGGAAGGACAGGCTTCTGCTCCTGTATTCCTACTTGCTAGGGTTGGGCCTGCCGAGGGATACCTTGGCTGGCAGAGGCTGGGACAGCCTCTAAGTTGGGGTGCATCTAAAAAGGCTAGATGCCAGGAGAAGTGCCCCTCTCCTATGCAGACCTCCACCTTTGGGTTGGTGCCTGCGGGTTCCTCCTGTCTGTGTCCTCAGAATGACACCCACATTCACCGTTTGCACAGATTACGGCATCTGGCTCCCTCCCATGGTAACTGTCCTCTCACAGGCATAAGAGGAGGCTGCACATGGGGAGGGAGCTTGGGAGAAGCAACAGCCTGGGGAGTTGTGGGTTCCAGAGTTCTGGTCCTGTGTGACCAGGACTGGCCCCTTCCCCTCCCTGTGCCACCTTCTCCTGAGTGCAAAAGGGGAATTGCAGCTCTTCCAAGTAGGAGCTCCTGCTTTTTTTTTTTTGAGATGGAGCTTTTCACTCCTGTTGCCCAGGCTGGAGTGCAACGGTGCGATCTCGGCTCACAGCAATCTCTGCCTCCCAGGTTTAAGCAATTCTCCTGCCTCAGCCTCCTGAGTAGCTGGGATTACAGGTGCCCCCCACCACGCCCAGCTAGTTTTGTATTTTTAGTAGAGATGGGGTTTCACCATGTTGGTCAGGTTGGTCTTGAACTCCTGACCTCATGATCCACCCGCCTCAGCTTCCCAAAGTGCTGGGATTACAGGTGTGAGCCACCATCCTGGAAAAAGCTCCTGCTTTTAAAGGCACTAAGCCCTGCATTGGGAGAGAATCTGGTGGCCTTTCTTGAGCCATCATGGGATCCTCATCACCCCATTCTGAGAAATCTCAACAGGTTCCCCCTCCCCACCCTAACCCACCTTCTCACTTGGCCGCTGAGCCTGTGGTAACTTAAGTGCCCACTGCCATGCTCACAGTTCTCCTTCTCTCCGAGATGAGAAGGCCAGTGGGACAGGGAGCCTAGGTTTGTACCCCAAGCCAGGTACACAGGTTTGTACCCCAAGCATCTCAACTCTGCTCCCTCATGAGGGTGAACCCACAGGGCCTGGGGTCTCCAGTTCCCTGCCCACATCTATCATGGCCTTACCGTGGCCAACACACACTGGTGAGTTGCAGAAAGGGGACTCAACACAAATGTCACCAAAAACATGCAGTGCTTAGGTTTGGGCCGAGTAGAGATTGCCTGTTTAGGGACAATGGAGGGTGATAAAAGTGATATAACAAAGGGGGTCCTGGCAGGGCCTGATGGCTCATGCCTCTGATCCCAGCACTTTGATAGGCCAAGATGGGAGGATTGCTTGAGTCCAGGAGTTCGAAACTAGCCTGAGCAAGCCAGGGAGCCCACACCTCTACAAAAAAAAATTTTTTTTAATTAAAAAAAGGTGATCCTGGTAAATTGGGCTTCAAGAGAAAGATGCCATCATTTCTATCACTGTGGACAATGTGCTTATCCGATCCACACCCTGCACCAAGTCCTTTTTCTTCACGTTATTACTTTACTATGGGGAAGGTGGGTTGGTTGGGCCCATTCCTCTGAGGCAGAGAAAGGAAGTGGGGGAATGTTAGCAAGTCCTGTTCAAAGGTCAGGGGCCCTGGGGCAGCAGGGTCAGAGCTGGCATTCAGATCTGCCATCCTCTCCTGTCCCACCTTGGCACGCAACCCTTTAAGGTGCCTCTGCTTTGGAGATCTCTACATTTAAAGCATATCCTTGGAAAACAGTCTCCTACTCTACCTCCATCTTTCTCTCTACTCCCTTGAAATCTCCATTTTCTAGGAGATTTTATGAAGCCTGTCTAGTTGGAAATTCACAACACCATCATGGGGTGGGGATGGGAGACCCTGGCAGTGGTTCTGGGTTTGTCCCTAACTAGCTGGGTAACTTCGAGTCTCCTCCTCGGTAAGATGACAGGCTAGGTCCCCTCTGCTTCTCAGAGGCTTTACTTTGAAGGCAAAAGCAGCTTGGGTTTCATGAGGCAAGAGAGAGGCACGAACCAGCCCCAGGCAGCAGGTCCATTCCGTGGGAGGACAATCCCCAGCCCCTGTCCCCTTCCCTGCAAAGATGACTGTCATCCCTAGGAACAGCATCAGGGTAGATTGGGTGAGTGGAGAAAGCTGAGGATGGTCCGAGTTCTATATGCAACAATGCTGCTTGGCCCCAGCCCCCAAAAGGCTCCAGAAGAGACGCCTGGACCTCAGGTGGCTTCAAGACAACGCTCAGAACCTGAGCCTGGCACTCTCAGTGGGGGTAATCGCTGAACTCTGTGAGCCAAACACCTCGAAAGAGCTGAAATGACTTTAAATGCCTAAACATTTTAAAACAAACCTTACAACACAAGGCTTTTAATTTTTTTTTCTTTTGCCCTAGCGCTAAAGCTCTCTCTCTCTCTCTCTGTTGCTTTCTCTTTTGGGGGGAATTCAAAAGCCGTTTTATGCCTCATTACCTGCACACTGTGAGTGATGTCTGTCGGTCCATGTGCTGTAAATACCTTAAATCATGCTTCATTAAGAATATCTATGGTGCTATTAAAGAGCTATAATAGACAACGAGTTAACAGATGATTAAAGATGAATTCCATTTGTGTCAGTCACCAGCCAGAGAGAGATGAGAGGCTGTAAGTTCTCAACTCATTATCCAAGGGAGTGCAGTCTTCCTGGATTTGTGAGGAGTAGGGAGGCAGGGGAGGGCTGTCTGCCTGCTGGGAGTGGAGTATGGGGTGGGCAGGGTGGTGGCGACGTGAGCTGTGCCCAGAGAGGATGAGTGTGTGGGACCAGCCAAGGGGGAATGGGGAGAGGAAATCCTGTGTGGGCTCAGAAAAGGGGAAGCATGTGTGTGTGTGTGTGTGTGTGTGTGTGTGTGTGTGTACGTGCACGTACATGTGTGTGTGCTCACTTCTGTACAGGTGCGTCAGGAGCTATGCTCACTGTCTGACGGTGCTGTTAGCTCTACCTGGCTGTTTCCATGCACATGGTCAAATTCCACTTCGAGCCATAAGAAACAGATCAATCTTGACTGCCTGGTAGCCAGTGAAAAAGAGGCAGGTGGGAGGGAGGAGAGGGAACGGCAAAGGTGAAGACACAGGACTCTTGGTAGTAGCTGTGTGGCAAGAAGGAAGGAAGGAGAAATTTCCTTTCTTCTGCTGTGTTTTAAGGGAAGAGAAGATGATAAGTGTCATCAAAAGAAAGGCAGCTGGTGGAAAAGCGGACTGCTGAGGGAGAGAATTGTTTCCCTTTGAAGAACTACCCGATAAAGACAAAAGTATACTGTCTGGTCTCTAACCTCTTCTCAGAAGCACTAGCCACCATCATTCAGAGAGTCAGCTCTCCTTACACCATTTTCTTCTAGCAGAGTCCAGTGGCAGGGATCGGGAAAGCAGCAAGCACCAGCCCAGGCAGCATGTCCATGGAGCAAGAGGGCGACTCTGGCCCCTGGCCCCTCGAGACCCTAAAGTGCTTGGGACTTAGTTCTGTGGCTACAGACCCTAAAGACTTGAGCAAGAATGGCCGAGTAAGGTCACAATTGGAAATGAAGACGAACATAAAGCAGTTCTAATAGACGGATTCAGCATTCTCCATGGCTACTAAACTTTTTCTTATTCATCCTTTAGAAGGTATTGAAATTATTCTCCTGTTTTACAAAGGGAGAAGCTGAGACACCGAGTAAAAGCAGATCATGGCTTTCAATGAGTTAACAGATATTAGGTGCCTTCTGGGAGATGCGTTTCTGACATCTAAGACCTGGTTCTTGCCTTCAAGGGCTTTACAGTGTAGAAAGGAAGAGGGACGCCCCACTGCACAGGTAGGGAAAGAAGAGCTACCAACCCGAGGTCAGTTAGAAGGCAGGAAGAGGGGTGGAAGACACGGCACCTCGGTATTAGCAGCCTTGGCTGAATCTGTGTGTTGCTTCGCTAATGATAACACACCAGCTCTTCTTGGCATCTTCTGACCCAGACGGTGTTTCCGTGCCCACTGCCAAGTTATCCTGGCTCTGCCGGCAACGCTGATGTGTGGCATTATGCGATTCACGTCCCCAGGGCTGCTGTCACATTCTCTGACATCCTGGGTGTCACCTGCCATGCTGTCTTGAATGTGCTACTTGGCCTGGGGTGTTACTACAATTCATCACTCTTCACATCTATTTTTTATGCAAAAAAAAGGTTAAAGATGTCAAAATCTGATGCTTCCTATTCCTTTCACATAGCGTCAACCTAAGACATTCATGTGTCCATGGCTTTAATCTGTCATTTGTTGCTGTGGAATGCAACTGGTTTGTGAGTGGGGATGGGAGAGAGGACTTGAGTGAGCTCATGAAGGAGGAGTCACGTATGGGCATTTGGGAAATGCTGGGTGGAAAGAAATAGTGATTGAATTAGGGTGGAGGAGTGGGCACAGAAGAGCTTGTGTCTGCCTTGTGTTTTACAGTTCATCAAGTATGTCCACACAGAGGGACTCATGGATCCCCCAGGAGCCCTGGGATACAGGAAGACATCATCCTACCCTTTAAGAAAAAAAAATTATGGCTTAGAAGGGATAAATAATAGGCTTGAGGACTTGGCCAGTGACTGAGTGAGCTGGGATGATTACTGTTCTTACTGCAACGCCTTCCCTGGTTTAGGTTCTGAGTTGATGGGACCCTCCTGAAAATGATGGAGAAGATGAACACGGAAAAGAGTGAACAGGATGAGTCCTTGCTAGCCAGCATCTCCAATCAGAGCAACGAGACAAAAGGGACTGCCTGATGGTGGGAAGGGACTGAAGAGGCACTGGAAAAGGAAAAAAGCCAGGGGCTTCTTGGAGCAAGCTGTTCTTCTGGGAGAACTGGGAAGCCAGAGAGCAAAGTCATGTCCAAACAGCCAGGTGAGGCGGGAGCTGTGATAGGGCTGGGGCAGTGCAACTAGAGGGGCTGTTTTTGTACTGAAAACATCTCCATTGCCAGCATGTGTCTGTGTGTGCATGTGTGTGTGAGAGAGAGAGAGATGCTAGAAAGAGTAGGGGCTATGAGCCTAGCTCTGGCTGTGGAAGCTGCCATTTGTCTTAGTTCTAGTCTTAGTTCTTCATTTATATGACAGAGATCCTCATCCTTCCTCCCAACATGGTTTGAGAATGAAATGAAATCCGGATGTATGGAGCTATGTCTGGGCTCATAAGCAGGAAGACTGCTGCATACAGTCAGTGTTACTAACAGCCACAGCCACCCAGGACCTCGGGGAGGGGGTAGGAGGAAGGGCCTCTCATTGCAACGTGATCCAAGTTTAGAAAGGAGTTGGAATAGACTTGGGTTCAGACACGGCTTCATGCCATGTCCCACTTCCAGGAAAAGAAACGGGCTTGTTGGAAAAAGAAAACAGACTCAGAAAGCATTTTGGGCATCCAACAGTTCTTCGGAAACAGCATTTGGGCAAACATCATTGAATCAGCAACACTTGGATCCAGTTTCCATTGACAGCCTCACGAACTGAAGATCGAGAGGCGGGGGACCTGGAAAGGCAGCCTCTTCGGGACAATGTCCAAATGGATCTTGCCCCGGGTGACAGTCTCCACTCCCTTCCTCCCATCCACGTTTGGCTTGCACAGTGGCTCTAGTAGGCGCTAACATGCAGGACTCCATGGAGACTCCTGGGCTTCTGGAGGAAGGGGGTGCAAAGACCCAGAGACCCCAAGCTGGAACATCTGGCTTGAGTTCCAGGTGCACCAGTGACTAGGGCACTGAGCGGCCTTTCTTTGTGACTTTGTATTCCAGTTTCTTCTGAATCAATTCTTGAGAATGAATATACTCCCGTCAAGGAAGTGCTTCGGAGTCCTCAGTGAAGCCTACTTAAGGTAGACACTTGAAATTTTGGAACTAGATGATGAGACCCAGAGATCATCTGATATGGCTTTATTATAGTACAGAGGAGGAAACTGAGCTCAGGAAAGCTAAGCAACTTGCCCAAGGCCACACAGCAAAAAAGCAGGGTCTTCTAATTCGCATTGCTATGCTCTCCCAGGGCACCACCCGCTGCACATCAGAGTTACTCAGGTCCTCACACCTGAAGCTGACAATGAGCAGAAAATTCCTCTCTCTTGCTTATTGGAATCCCATTACCCATCGCTGCTGGGAAAAGAGGGCACTAAACAATTCCCCAGAATGCACAGACAGGACTTGGGGGGAAGAGGGAGCATGTATCGGCCCTGATAATTGAATCTCAGTGCGAAGAGACAGCCGGATGCACTGCAATTGAGTGGAAAATGGCATTTTCGTATTGTTAGGAGCCTTCTCAGCCCAAGGCCCTGATCATTTACTCTGAGCATGTGTTGGTCTTGTGCATCTGACCCCAGTGCCCAGCTGAGCCACAGGCCAGCTGGGATCAGCTGCATGGGGCAGGAAAAGAAATTAATTTTCAATCCCTGGGACCACAGTGGGTGGCTCAGCAGCCAAGGATTTTATAGACCCGGAGAGAATAGGGCCCCATCCCTCTGGGGGAGTTATTGAACTTCCAAGCGCTGGTGGGAGGCAGCAGAGGAAAGAGGAAGAGGGGTTGGAACAGTCTTTGCTGGTCATCCCATCACTGTGATTTAGTGGACGTTCTCTTGCTGGAGATTTGGTCTCTTGCCGATTTCTCTTCCGAAATATTTAATTTCAAACTCCTGCCCTCCACCTCCAAAGCATCACCCCTAGAGTATAAACGAACGGAGTTTCTTGTTCCTCTTTTTTTCCTCCTACCTGTTGTAGCGAGGCAAGAAGCTGCCTTGGCAGAACGAATATGCTCTGATTACACGAACACATCTTGCGGATTCCAGCACCCTCCCATCTCCAACGACCATCGCAGGAGCACAAGCCTCCCAATTTCTTTCCCGAACCCATGTAAAAAGGAGCAAGCTTGGGTCTCCTTTCCCTTGAGGCCACCTTTTCTAGTCTTGGTAAATGAACAGCAGCGAAAAACACACCACAAGAGCGTCCAACCAGAAAGAGCCTAGAAAAATCTGTTTCCCAACACAAACTTGGTTCCAACGGAGTCTTTTGTGAGTGTGAAGAAAATATGAATTATAGTTCCTGGCCGTGCAAAGTCCTCACTAAAAAGAAAAAAAAATAAGAAAGAAAAAAAAATGCTACATCTGTTTCCATTTCAGTTACTCACATGTTTAAATACATCGATGAGGCATCCGTCTAAATTTACCAGGACCTGAGCAATTAACAATTAAAAAAAAAAAGACTAAATGATGATGGCAACGTTTGAAAAATGCAAAATGCCAAGATACGTGTGTTCATGTGTTCATTTCTATCATGCTGCATTCCTTTGCAATCCTGGCACTCCAGGAAAACTGGAGCAAGCCCCTCTAAAAAGGAACAGGGCATCATTAGCACAGCCAGACCCCTATCTTAGCCTGCAGCAATTACCATCCTTCCAAGCAAGCTGTGAAGCGCTTTCATTACTTGGGGGAGTGAGGGGTCACTCGCCTCCAGCCCCGATCTTGGTCTGAAACGAGCATTTTCCGAATTAAGCATTTCAGGTTCATTTCAATCTGTAATTGCTTTGATTTCAGTACGCGTGGAACATGGAGACTTCATGACTAAGAATTCTGTTAGTCAATAAGTTTGCTACTTTTATGAATCATTAGCCCTCATCTTACTCCTTTCCCACACTGGCCTGACCAAGTGTGACAGATTTCTTTTGTCCTCCTGTGGGGACCAGTGAAAACACCCTGCAAGATCACCTGTTCCAGGGATAATTGGTTTCTCCAGGTCACGGAGGTGGGATAAATCAGTGGATGTAAACCTGGAGCACTAGTTCTGCTTTCATACTAAAGGAAGCCAATGCTGGGCACTGGAGTTTATTGCAAAGTTCTTACATTTATTTAAAGTTTAAAAATTTTTGAGATCCTTAATATCCATTAGCTCAAAGCCCTGTGAAGTAGGAAGGCCTGCCCTTCTTTTCAGAGAGAGGGTCGAAAAGCTGCTGATCAGAGTTAAGTAGGAACAGAGGGAACCAGGGCTTCCTGCCTCCGTCCTGATGTTCTTTCAATTCTACAGCTTGCCTCACAGCAAATTCCTTCACAGGAGGAAATCCAGAAGGTGAGCCATTAGGGATTCGGAGCTCAAACTCTGGACTCTACTATTGCCTCCTGGAAGCCCAGCACTCCTTCTTTGGGCTTCATAAATAATGGCCTGAGTCCATGGATGGTTCTGTCCAGGAACTTTTCAGGACGAAGGCAAAGAAACGCTTCCTCCAGTCCTTAGGAGGAGTTGAGACCCGAAGATGAACAGATCACAGGAGATGCATCTTGCTTGGGACAACAATTATGCCAACTGTTTATTGTTTTTGATAAACTGGCCACAGATCCTAGTTAGCAAGAACAACAAACCTCCCCAACACCAGAATCCAGAGACCATGAGATTAAAAAAAAAATTCATATAAGAGAAAAAAATGATCCACTATAATCAGTGCCTACAATACTGCACACAGATAGGTGGTCTCACAGCCTGATGACTTAAGATTCCCAATTCATGACCCCAGGTGCTAGAGGACTGGACATCGGACTGGACATTGCTCCACCCCTCAGGAACTGACTGAGTTACAAAGTGGCTTTGAGGTTGGCAGCAGCCTATAGTTGAGTGAGGTGCTTTGCTGGTGTTCATTTTAACTCCAATTTCCGTAGGAGATGAAACCCCGCTGGCGACTTCCTTTGTATTTCCCCAAGTCTCCCAGGAGAATTATTTTTGTAGAGGGCTCACCAAATATGTATATTCACTACCTATCTGCTTCTGGGACAGTATCAGGCGTGGTACCCACTCCTACACAACACGTATACACAATAGTATTATAGGGAGAACCATAAAAATAAGTAGTCTTGCTGTAGGGGCCAGTCTCAGGAATGTGCCTGTCGGAAATGAACGTAATCCTGACTTGATAACAGCCAGGAACACAAAGCACCTCCACGACTGCCAGTAAAGGACAGCGCATTAAGGAGGGGCTGGGGCAATGAGGAAGCAAAGGAGTTAATGTCTTTTCTCCCCGTCTTCACTTAGGGAATTTGAATTCTTGATCAAGTGATTTGTCAGGATTGTTGTGTATTTACTGTAATTACAGAACATCAAATGTGCATTGACGTAATTACCATAAATATGTGTGAAGACATTATAACGTGTAATTATGTCATATAATTCTTTAATAAAGCATGCAGAAGAAAAATTACTCTGCACATGCTCAATGAATCTCTTCTCCTATTTCTACAGAAGGTTTTATTTGCTCCCTCCGCCTGCCTCTCTTCAAATTACAGAGATAGTTTCTCCCATTTAGGATTAACTAGCAGAAGGGTGAGGTTAGAATATGTGTGTACGTGTGTGTGTGTGTGTGTGTGTGTATGTGTGTGTATGTGTGTATGTGTGTACCCATGAAAGCTTGTCCAAGTAAGCATGTGTGCTTGCGTACACACACACACACACACACACACACGCACCCCAGGAAAGAAAGGTGTTTTTCAAACCCTGGAAGAGACGTCATGGCCCAGGAGTGGACAGCTTACAGTGTTCCCATAGCTGATGTGGAAGAATCCCGTGACCCAAGCTCCACTCCTCCTCTCTCTCTGTGCTTCTCACCTGTAATTGCCTGGGTGACCTGTGCCCTGCATGGGGTGAACGTGTCAGTGCACGAGTAACACTGTGTAGTGACACTGAGAGCTCCTGGGAGAGGGATGCTGGGAAAGATGTTGACATTATTCGGAACCCAGGGAACTTCTGTAAAGATCTGAACAAAAAGTAAAATTCCCCAGGTGAGATCACTAGGGGTGTTCTAGTGGAGCTCAGATTGTCACCAAGATTAGAACAGATTTAAAGTCCTCCCCAGCCCTCAGAGAGTCTATCAGATGTGGGGTCTGTGTCATGATTGCATTTTCCAATTCCTTCCTCTGGCCCTGCAGCCTTTTGGAGGCTGTGCACCCCTGAGGTTAAGGCTTCTACAGAGAAAAGAGCTGGAAGTATTATGTCCTTTGAACTCAGCAATAAATCAAATGAGAAAGAATGCCCTTATAGGCCGGGCACTGTGGCTCATGCCTGTATTCCCAGCACTTTGGGAGGCCAAGACGGGTGGATCCCCTGAGGTCAGGAGTTCAAGACCAGCCTGGCCAATATGGTGAAACCCTGTCTTTACTAAAAATACAAAAATTAGCTCGACATGGTGGTGCACACCTAGAGCCCCAGCTACTCAGGAGGCAGGAGGTGGAGGTTGCAGTAAGCCGAGATTATGTCACTGCACTCCAGCCTAGGCGTCAGAAAAAGAAAAAAAATAGCCTTATGAGCAGGGAAGACCTTCCCAATGAAGATATCAAAATTAAAATCATAAAGGAAAAAGACTGATTAGACCATGAAAAAAGCTACAATTTCTCTACATAAAAATACCATAAATATAGTAAAAAGCAGCTAAGCATGCTGGCTCACACTGTAATCCCAGCACTTTAGGAGGCCAAAGCAGAAGAATTGTGTGGGCCTAGGAATTTGAAACCAGCCTAGGCAACAAAGTGAGACCCCATATTTACAAAAAATTGAAAAATTAGCCAGGTATAGTGGTGCACACCTATATTGCCAGTTACTTAGAAGGCTGAGGCAGGAGGAGGATGGCTTGAGCCTATGAGGTTGAGGCTGCAGTGAGCCATGTTTGCACCACTGCACTCCAGCTTGTACCAGGGTGAGACCCTGCCTCAAAAAGGAAAAAGGAAAACCAAATATAATAAAAAGCAAACAAAAGAACAAGAAAAGATTTGCAACATACATGATGAAGGGAATAATGCACCCATTATACTAAAGAGCTCTGACCATCAGTAAGAAAAACGTCTAAATAGAAAAAAAATGGACAACAATGGATAGAAAAATCACAAAATAAATTCACATGACCAAAAAGCACATGAAAAAATAAACTGCCTAATTTATAATCAATTAGGGGACTTTTACTTGTCAAATTGGTAATTATTTTAATGAATTATGAAATACAATGTTGATGAAATGTTGATACTATGATAATAGAAATTGGGTTAATTTTCTTGGGACAAATTTGGCAGTATATATCAAAAACCTTGAAAAGAGCTGGAAGAGGTGGCTCACACCTGTAATCTCAGCACTTTGGGAGGCCGAGGTGGGCAGATTACTTGAGGCCAGGAATTCAAGACCAGCCAGGCCAACATGACGAAACAGTCTCTACTAAAAACACAAAAATTAGCAGGGCATAGTGGCACACGCCTGTAATCTTAGCTGCTGGGGAGGCTAAGGCATGAGAATCACTTGAGCCTGGAAGAAGAGGTTTCTGTGAACCGAGATTGTGCCATTACACTCTAGCCTGGGCAACAGAGGAAAACTGTCTCAAAAAAAAGAAAGAAAGAAAAAAGGAAAGAAAAAGGAAGGTACATACCCTTTGATCTATTAGTTCTTCTAAGATCTTACCCTCAGAAATTAAAAATAAAATCAAAGATTTAGGTATAAGTTTTCCTGACACCAAATTATTTATAATAGTGAAAGAAAAAATTCCCCAGAAACAACCCAATGTCCAACAACAGGGAACTGTTAAATGAATATGACAGAGCCCAAACTCCACAGAACACAACTCAGCCATTAAAAATGATAGGTGAGTGTTTGATGACACGAACTGATACCTTATTATGTTAAAAAAAACCCCACCAAATTATAAGCCAGTATGTGAAGTGGATACAATTGATAGGTATAAAAATGTAGAGGAATTTATACCACATTATTAATACTGGGTTATCTTTTAGAGTGGGAGTAGGGACATTTAGTTTTTTTCCCTTTCTCTAAAAAAATCTGGTAGTTCAATTTCTTATAGTGAACATTTGGGCTACTTTAAAAAATGGCATCTACACATACACACACACACAGACACACACACACACACCTTCTTACTCACTCACACACTTACTCATTCACACATTTTGGTTTAATACCCGGAGGCAGGTTACAGACAAAGCATTTACACCACATGGGGCGTAACCTACCAAAGCTATACCCTTCTCTCAGCCTCTTGCTCCTGATCACCCATTCCAGAAACACTTGTGGCCAGAGCCCAGTTCTTGAAAGACCGCCAGGAGTGGGAGAGTTAGTGCACATTATATTTTGGCTTTTAAGCAGCCAGTGAGATTCACAGCAAGGAAAAAGCAGAATTGGAATTGGAAGCTAAGATGATGGTGGGCCAGGAGCTGGCCTGGTCGGTAGGATCCTTGAACCCAGGACTGATGTGATGAGTCTTTCATCTGAAGTCACAGGAGAACCCGAATTTGGGTGAGCAAAAGGAGTTGATTCTAGTGGGATGCCAAGTCCAAGACCAAAGAGGGAGGTGGAAGTGGGTTACTAAATCGTAAAGCCAGAAGCCAGTATCAAACACTGAAGCATTCCACATAAGCTTTTCTCTCCGTCTGTCTCACTTTGTACATGGTTAAGGCAGTGCACCGAGTCAGGGAGCAGTGAGCCGTGGAGATGAACAAGGGGCAAGGGATGGGGTATTAGACGAGCTATCCAAGAGAACTACCTGCAATAGTGGGAACTGTCCATCACCTGACTGACATGCTCCCGGTGAGTGGTGTTGGGTGATGCTTCATGGACCAGGCACTGAGCGAACTCTTTGTTGTTATCCCAACCGTCTCCTCCACCATTTTTCAGAGCATGGGGACCACGGGGTAGAAATTCTTTGAGGTGACAAGGGCTGAGGCATTTTTGTTCTTGCTGCTCTTATAACTAAGGCAGCATCCTTTCCATGTCCCAAGGAGAAGGGCCAGCTTCAGCAGCACCCACAGACACAGCTGGTCAAAGAGGATAGTGTGGGTGTTGAAATGGCAAAAGGAAACGTCCAGCTTCCTGCATTGCTTCTTGTCAAATTCCTTTCTCAGATGTTGGGCAGCACAATAGTGAGGGCATCTGAGGAGCATGGCTGTTTTTAGCAATGTGGTTTAAGACAGGAATTAGCATGGCCTTAATGAATAATCACAGGCTAACCCTTATCGTCCATCTCAGAATGAGAATTTCCTTCTTCTCTTTCCATTTTGGCAAATGTAGAGATAAGGAACATATAGAATATATCCTCACTGTTACATGCTTGGCCCCAGCATCCTGGGAGAATGCAGAGTATTATGTATCTCATCCTGTTACTCAGTTTTGAAAGTATGGCATCCTCTCAATATTCGCAGAAAGCAAGAAAGGGATAATTAGACTCATCTTAGAATGAAAAAACTGAGACTTTGAGACGACAACTGAAGCCCAAAAGTCTTAAATAAATAATAGAGGCTCGGCGTGGCGGTTCACGCCTGTAATCCCAGCACTTTGGGAAGCTGAGGCAGAGGATCGTTTGAGGCCAGGAGTTCAAGACACGCCTGTCCAACATGGTAACACCCCATCTCTACCCAAAAGACAAAAATTAGCTGGGTATGGTGGCGGGTGCCTATAGTCCCAGCCACTTGGGAGGCTGAGGCAAGAGAAGCACTTGAACCTGGGAGGTAGAGGTTGCCGTGAGCCAAGATTGCACCACTGCACTCCAGACTGGGTGACAGAGTGAGACCCCATCTCAAAAAACAACAAAACAGAACTACATAGAAGGGACTACCTTGTGGTCCTCTGGTTTGGACTCTATCTCAAAGTCAGCATGGCATGGGTGTCCCCAAACACCCAAACACTTAAAAAAAACCCAACATATTGAATACCAAAATGTCACAGACCAGCTCATTTCTACTTTCAATAAGTAAACTTTTGTCTTAGGCTGAGAGAAGCCCAGCCTATACAGCAAATGAAGGCAGCACCTACCTACCAGGGAACACTATCACATGGCCAGCAGACTTCCCTGTGGAGCCTGCACCCCAAGAGAAAGTCAAAGATGGAAAATCCAAGTCACTTCTAGGGTAGAGCCAGTAATTAGCCAAGCGTTGAGCTTGCAGCACTGAGGTTGCTTACAACTATTCAATTGGAAAGAAGTCAGGCTCATCAGGCTGGAATCTCATTAGTTTCCCTTAGTGAGCGGGAGCTTAAATACTCCTGGGGGATCAGTCCACAACAAAGCCAGCAGAGGGAGCAGCGGAAGTACCCGGGTGCCAGGTGAGATGAGCCTTGGGGCCCACTTAGCAGAAGAGGTTGGGTTGGGCTAGAACTGAGACAGCAGCTTGGCACACTGGCCCACAGAGTACCTATGATGGCTGAATGGTAGCCAAGACTGAGAATATTAGAAGACCCACTTTAGCAATATATGAAATCAAAGCCCAAATGTTAAACTCCACACTCCTTGACATGGCATTCAAGGCCTATCTGGTGTCCATCTTGCCTCATCTCCTATTATGTCCCTCCCTGTACTTTAAGCTTGGGCCCTATCAGTTAAGCATCCTTTCCTTGAATACAATCTACACTCTCATGTCTCTCTATCTTGCCTTACAACTTTGTCTTTGTAGATCCCTTTCCCATCTATTTTTAAAAAAATGTCTTTGGGAGGCTGAGGCAGGAGGATCGCTTGAGCCCAGGAGTCATCCGTCCCTAGGCAACACAGGGAGATTCCATCTCTACAAAAAAATTTAAAAATTAGCTGGGCGTGATGGTGCATGCCTGTAGTCTCCTCTACTCCAGAGGCCAAGGTGGGAGGATTGTTTGAGCACCACAGTTAAGGCTGCAATGAGCTGTGATCATATCACTGTACTCCAGCCTGGGTGAGAGTGAGACTCTGGTTCAAAAAAATAAAAGAAAAAGAAATATATATATATATATATGGTACTAGAATACACACATGCAGTTTGCCATTCTAACCATTTTTCGGTGTCCAATTCAGTAGTCTTAAGCACAGTCACACTGACATGCAACTGATCTCCAGAATGCTTTTCATTTTGCAAAACTGAAACTCTTTGCCCATGAAACAACTCCCTCTTCCCTCTCCCCACAGCCCCTGGCTGTGGTCGGGCAACGACCACTCTGCTCTCTGTCTATGAATTTGACTCCTCTAGGTAGCTTGCCTAAGTGGAATGGTGCAGTACCTGTTTTTTGTGACTGGCTTATTTCACTTAGCATAATATCCTCAAGTTCCATCTGCATGGTAGCATGGGCTAGAATTTCCTTCCTCTTTAGGGCTGAATAATCTTCCCCTGTGTGGATACTCCCTGTCTTGCTTATGCATTTCCATCTTTTTTGCCCTTTCAAAAATCCGACTCTATCTTCAAAGCTTAAAACCCAGGATACGTACTTCCCAGAGCTTTCCTGAAGCTCCTCCCTTATAAGCTAGTCATGTACAAAGATCTTTTAAGCATCTGTTCCATGCCAGGCAACAAGGACAGAAGGATGAGTAGCCACAGTCTCTCCTGCATGATCCATCCAAGCCCAGCTTCCTGAGCACACTGCAGGTGACTCTGTGACAGCTGACTGGCCATGTTCAGGATGCACTGTGCCGCCAGGAGGTCTACTTAATGGTTTCCATGTCAGTCATCTCATTTGTAAGCCCTTGAGGACCCAGGCCACGTCTGGTCTCGGTATCCCCAGTGCCCAGCAAAATACATTGAACACAGAAAATGCTCAATAAATATATGCTAAAATAAAATTACATTTGCACTTCTTGGAATGCAGGGCTTCTTGACTTCTAAATGACTGGCCAGTTGACACAGTAAGCTGGAAGCCCGTGCCCATCTATTGCCAGAGCTGTTACCTGGTTCTTGTCCAGGGCCCCAGGTTTCAGTTTGAAGCCCTCACCAATGGAATGGGGAACTTTAAACAAGAATTTCACTTTAACCTACTGATGTCAGCATGTGCAGAGGGAGAAGTGGGAGTTCCATTTGCCCTATTACAGCAAATAATAATAGCCTGGACGCTTCGTGCTCTTTCCACATGCCAGGCTTTCCAAGTGCTTTCCACAGACTCATTGAATCCTCACAACAACCCTGAGATTTAGGTTTTTAGCTAGGATAAATAAATATCGACTACTATGCCCATTTTGCAAGTGATGCAACTGAGGCCCAGAGAGGCTATACACCTTATCGCTGAATACAGAGGAAAGCAAGTCATACGGCCAGAACGCTAATGCAGGCAGGCAAACTCCCAATCCTATGCTATTCTCCTGGACTTTCTTTGGCAAGATTTGACATAGATTACATTTAGCAGAACTCATTGGAGAATCTCTTTAAAACATGAAAAGGGGGCCTGAGCAGGGCTCTGTGATGTCAGGGATCTATTTTCTGTTTTGGCTCTCATTCTGAGTCTTGCAGCCCGTCTGCCTTCTGAATCTCCTTAGGTCCAAAGGATGTCACCTCGATTAAGGAGAAATATTGAGAACAGGGCCGGGCGCGGTGGCTCACGCCTGTAATCCCAGCACTTTGGGAGGCCAAGGAGGGTGGACCACGAGGTCAAGAGATCAAGACCATCTGGTCAACACGGTGAAACCCCGTCTCTACTAAAAATACAAAAAATTAGCTGGGCACGGTGGCGCATGCCTGTAATCCCACTACTCAGGAGGCTAAGGCAGGAGAATTGCCTGAACCCAGGAGATGGAGGTTGCCGTGAGCTGAGATCACGCCATTGCACTCCAGCCTGGGTAACAAGAGCAAAACTCCGTCTCAAAAAAAAAAAAAAAAAAAGAAATATTGAGAACTAAGAACTTCTCTTGACAGAGAGGTGTGGGGTAGGAGAAAATGAAAAGAACCAGAGAACATGGGTTCAGTTGCCACTTACAATAACCTAGACTCAATCTGCCACTTTGGTGATAAGACCCTCGGAGCAATTTGTGAGCAGGGTTTGAGCGGCAGACTGGTTGGATCAAGAGCACGAAGTCATTCCCTCTCCCCACTAAGTCCGACCCCTGAATTGATTCCTTTTGCATGTTTAGCTAGCATGGAGGGAGTAACATCAATGTGAAAGAGGCTGCTTGATCAGGAGTGTTGATGGGGAGAAGAGAAAGAAAAGATCAGAAGCACTCCGGCTGAACCGAAGGTGTGGGGCGACAGCAGATCCCAGGGAAAGCTGGCAGCATTGTTCAAGAGGCCACAGGAGTCGGAGGGCTGGGATCTGTCTTCAGTCTTCCCCTAATCACACAAGTAATCAATCTCTGGATCTCAGAACAATTCAAGCTAGAATTAGTACCCCCAAGATGTCTGCCAGCTATAACATTCTGATTCCATAGCGCCTAGTCAATAACTACAGGAGTATCTCATCTGCATCAAAAATGGAACTGTCGGTTGGGTGTGGTGGCTTGTGCCTGTAATTTCAGCACTTTGGGAGGCCAAGGTTGATGGATCGCAAGATCAGGAGTTCGAGACCAGCCTGGCCAATATGGTGAGACCTCGTCTCTACTAAAAATACAAACATTAGCTGGGCGTGGTGGTGAGTGCCTGTAATCCCAGCTACTCGGCAGGCTGAGGCAGGAGAATTGCTTGAACCTGGATGTGGAGTTTTAGTGAACTGAGTTAGTGCCACTGCACTTTAGCCTGGGTGACAGAGCAAGACTCCATCAAAAACAAAAAGGAACTGTTCTCCTATATGAGGTATGTTTTCCTGTGCTAGAAGAATGATTCAGAGATTAAAGACAGGGTCACTGATTCCCTCCCTAAGAATCTAAGACCTAAGGGAAGGGACCAAGGGAAGACTCCTCAGGATCCCAAAACAGCAACTTGTGTAGAACAGCTGGGAGAGGAGCTGGAAGTACAGCCATAACAAGCATAGGATAGAGGGCTCTGGCAATATTCATATAACTACTGCTTACTGAGCGCTTACTAGTTCCCTGACACTATTCTAAATGCTTAATCACAAACTCTTTTAAGCTTAACGAGGACTTTCATATTTATTCACTCTATAGGTGACAAAACTGAGGTTTCAAAAGGCTAAATAAGTCACAACCTCTCTATGGCCACACAGCTAGTGGGATGGAGGTACTGGGTGTTAGCTGAGACCAGGGTCTGCCCTCATAACCTCTTCTTTTATTATCACAACAGACTGGGATTTAATAGTGGAGAGATGACCCTGGTTGCCGCTGGCAGTGAAGGGTGGCTGCGGAAATCTCCAGGCACAATAATAACAGCATGGAGAATGAGATGAACAAAGGTTCCCTATTCCCGCTGTCCCAAGAGAAAAAGCTGCTGAATTCGGGGGAGTCCTTCATGCTCCTTTCCTCCCTGTGTGTCCTGAGGGCCATTATCCAAGCCCATCTTCTGCACAGCTGGTTCCAATTGGAGCACATTTCAGGTGTTCAAAAAAAATGACACTATAATTTTTTGGTTGGAAAGCAGGGCCTGAAGCTGGTAAGGAGGTTTCTTACAGCTTCTGAAGCCTCAGTCATAGACGGTTGTCAGCGTTTTCTGATGTATGGTGACTGGCGTGGAGGGAGGGTTAGCTTCTGGCTGAAGTGCACACGGGGCTTTTGATGAGAATGAACCATGGTTAGGGTCCTGCCTCCCTGCATCCTTCTATCTCCATACTCCTCAGATTGCCGGAGAATATTCCCCACCCCTTCTCGTGGCTCTGATCTGTCCAACGCACATTCATTCATAAGCTCAGACAGGCACTGTCTGTGTGCATAGTTGCTAGTTGCCATGACAGAGACAGAGGGTGGGTCTTTGCCCTCCAGGAGTACCAAGGGTCGAGCACAAAAGAAAAAAGAGTTTCACCTGCATGATGATACCTGGCTAAAGGACTAGGGAGATGTTAGGCCTGCCTGACAGCATACTGCAGGAGGAAAGCAAGATGTGTCACTCTGGATCTCCAGTTAAGAAACTGTCAAATGTTTCTCAAATGCATGCTGTCCTCTGCAAGACACCTCTCCATGATGTCTGGTCTGGACTTTTATCATCTCTTGCCCTGACTACTGTAAGGGCTTCCTAACCCATCAAGCCTACCCTCCTCCCAGCCACCAGAATGATCTACTTAAAACTCCAGTCTGAGCAGATCCTCTCCAACCCCACCTCCCTCCTGGGCACACAGAACATCTTCACCTCCAACTTCATCCTGCTTTTTTCTGAACCTTGTGCTTTTGTCCATGAAGTGCTTTCAGGCCCCCTGCCTTTTGCTTGATTAATTCCAATTCTCAATTATAGTCTCAGCTCAGGTGTCACCTCCTCCAGGTAGCCTTACTTGATTATAAACAGGACAAACCCAGGACCAGCCCCTTCCCTCCCTCCCTCCCTGCCCACATAGGACTTCTGTGCCCTTATAACATTCTCTGCACAAACAGCTCTGTGGGCCACCTGTTTCTATCGTGATGATCTACTTCTAGGCTCACCTCTTCAGCTCCTTGAGGACAGGGACTGTGTGACCTCTGAACTTAACCCAGGACCCAGCTCTGACTTAAGAGGAGTGAGAAGGCGCTGGTGAAGACAGAACCACCAATAGGCCATAGGAGACAAGGGGTTCTGTCCCAGATGGAACAAATCCACAAACCCTAACCCCATGCCTCAGTTTCCTCCCGGAGAAAGCCTGGGGGAGGGGTGAGGAGGAGCGGTAGGAATCGAAGTGACTTGGAGGAAGCGGCTTCCATTCATTAGCATTTGTAAAGGGCTCTGAGCGCTGCAGATGGAAACTGCTCTGCCAGGCAGCTTGTTAGGACTAAAAATAGAGTTGTGTAGCACCTTCTCGGCAGAGAACTCAGGAAAGGGTGGAAGGGGTGAGAAAATAGGTAGCCAAAGGTGGGAGAAGGTGACCAGGTCCTAGCCGGTAGTGCGCACCACTGTAAACCACCACGGGGGCCCCCGGGCACCGCCGAGCGCCGGGCTGGTGAACTGACCCCCAGCGCGCACCATCCGTGTGGGAAGGTCGGGGCCAGGGACCCAGGGTGGGACAGTGGTGCCGAACCCGATGAGGCCCCTTCACTGCCACCAGGGGCAGGGGTGCGGGGTGGGCCGCGCGAGGGCGCAGGTGTGGCGGCGAGAGAGGTAGGCGGGCGGCGGGGCCCCAGGATAGGTCACAGGCGGGGACCTGCGGGGCCAGACGCGGAACCCCGGCTGCGGGGTGGGGTAGACAGAAGGGCTGGGGCGGCCCGGGAAAGAGCCGCTGCGGGACGGGGCAGGGGCCCACGTTCTCCTGTGACTCAGGTCTGACTCAATGCCATTTCTGAAACAGCCGGGGGGGCGGCGGGGAGGAGGAGGGAAGGTGTTTTTGCGAAAATGACAAACAGCTGCTTGCTCAGGGCAGCCCGGGAAGAGCGGCGGGCGGGCGGGAATCACTCAGGGTCCCCCTGCGGCGTCTCCCGCTGCCCGCCCACGGGCGGTGGCGATGGCGGCGGCGGGACCCCGGGCCTGGCTGCGCGCTCCACCTGCGCCTCCCGGTCGCCGGGCGGGGGCCGCACTTTCCCCGCCGCGAGGTGGAGCGCGCCGCCGCCCGCCGGCCGCGCTGCTAGAAGGAGCCTCGGGGAAGAGCTAAAAAAGGCAAGGCGCTGCTGCTGGGGCCGGTGCCGCCGCCGCCGGGGAAGGAATTCCCTCCGCCCGGGCGCACGCGGCCCCCCGCCCCCGCCCCATCCTGCTCAGAAAAGCCTTGGATGCTGCCCGGGAGGAGGAGGCAATGGAAGACTCCGTTCCAGCCACCTCCCGCCGCCCGGATCCCAGAGGAAAGGGGAGAGGAATCTCCCCACCGGATCTGGTGGGTGGAAGACGGGCCACACGGGAAGGAGATCGGCGGCCACTCCCGGAGGCGCGAGTGGCAGCCCCCACCCCGGGCTCGAACCCCGGTCCGGACTGAGCGCAGAGCGCACCCCGGCTCTCCCGGCTCGGGCGTCCGAAGCCCACAGCTCCCACTCAGGACATGCGCCCCGAGGTGGGGCCCGGCGCTGCGCGGTGGTACCTGGAAAACGCGCACCTCCCAGCCGGCCGCGCCAGCCTTCCGCCCACCCTGTTCTCTCCTAAATCCAGGGCGTCATGGGCTCCAGGCCTGTCCCCTTTCAGAGCCAGAGACAAGCCCCGAGTAATCAGTAAATAATTTCACTTGCCGAATTTTACAGTTTTCAGAGCAGGTCCACGACATCCTCTTGCTTGTCTAACAGTCACCCTGCCGTCTCCATTTGACAAATGAAGAAATGTGAGCCTCAGAAAACTCAATTATTGGCCTGCTTTAGCTAAGATATGTAGGAAACAACCCCACACAGGCCAATCTTGGGTCCCGTGGTTCAGAAACTTTCATCTGGTCCTTTGTGCTGAGTATCTGGGGTCTTTTCAAGCATTTAACGTTTGGGGATGCCTGTTAGGTACCCAGCAAGACAATGAACACAGAGATAAACAACAGCCACTCTGACCTCAAGGAACTCACAGTCCGGTGAGAAAGAGAGGAAACAAAATTACGGATTAAAATATGCTGTAAACCACACTGTTCTAAACACGGAAACAGATTCAGTAAGTTGCCTAGGTCTCGGTATTGTAGTGGAGCCACCAGGATTTGAACCTAGACAGTCTGACTCCAGAGGCCACCCACACATAACCACTATACTAAACTGCCTCTTTTGTGCTTAACTATATAGCCTTAAGTGGGCCGGGGGGGGGGGGGGGGATGAGAAGCAAATCACAAAACAGGATATACAGTATGCTCTCAATTAAAATACATATAAACACACAGGAGAAAAAAGACCAGAATAATATATGTCAAAATGATGGGTGATTTTTGTTTTCTTCTTTTTTTAATAAGTGCCATATTTTTCTGTACAGAATATGAGTTTTAAAAGAAAACAATAAATGTTATTAAAATACAGCTTGAATGCAAAGCTTCCAAAAGGTAGTACCCGTGAGTCTGCCCTAGTGGAAGTAGCGAAGCTGGTCCGTCTGGGAAATGGGGAGGGGCACCCCAGGAAGGAGAACTTTGTACCCCAGCTGTGCAAAGGAAGGCCAGGAGCATAGAGGCCGGTTGAAGAAATTGCAGGTGAATCTGTGTGACAGGAATGAAGAGGGGAAAAGGTGCAGGAGATGAGACCTCAAATCACATTTCTGGGGAAGCCCCTTGAGTAGAGAATTCCAGACCCCTAATATTATCCTAAAATCTGCCCTTTCCCTTGGGGACCTAAAAGAGCCATCCCAGAATGGGCTGAGATTCCTGAAAGTTATTATTGTGTTATAAATCATTTTCTATCTTTGGAGGTGAAAAAGCTGGATGTAGGACATTAGACTCAGTCAACATATTTGGGTCAGAAGGTGCCAGAGTGCTGGGTGGAGATCATCGAGGACGGGCTGTTACCAGGCACATCTTCATGAATCAGGCCCACTTCATAACTCAGGTTGACTCTTGCTCAGATCTGAGCCTGCAAAGAGTCGTGTCAATAAACCTGCAGCCCTTGTGCTGTTCTGCCCATCTCTCGGAGGTCTCCTTAGTGCACCAGCTTATTAAAGCACTAGATTTTCAGGTTGCAGATGGCAGGTCTTGTCCTACACACCCAGCCCAGCTTCTCAAAATGCCTTGGTTCCCCCTTTTCCTGCTGGGAACACTGGACAAAGTCCAGTTTACTGCCCTTCCCCCTCCTGGCTCTAGCCTTCCTGGAAACAAGCCCGACCCCTCTTCCAACCCCACCCCAAGAGTTGCAGCATTCAGTGCACAGAATGCAGACTAGCAGCTTCTCCGCAGATTCCTAGTTCCAAGCTGGAAATAGAGGGGCCTTTGCTCACGTCATTGCATGAAATTCACCATCTGCCACTTCAACAAGAGAGACTCAGGGATGTTGAATGTGAAAACTCAGCTCTTGCTTGGGCAGTTGACTGCATTTCAGGGTGAGGACCACATCTGGCACGCTAACCCTGGGACCGGGTTAGGGATATTAGAGATTTGACCTGATTCTGGTCCAATAGGTGATGAACCCATAGTCACAGGTTTCCTTTTAAACAGCCACCTCCGTGCATGTGCAGACCGTAGGCAATAGGACCGAGCCCAGCCCAGCTGGCAGGGGTCCAGGGTAGATCTGGCTGCTTGATAAGTGGCTGTGGACAGAGTTGCCCCAGATGTCCTAGGTGGAGAGGGAAGACAGAGGAGCCATTGTGATCATCTTTGCAAGTCGGAGATGTTTATGTTCTTGCTGCTGGAGAAGGGAAAACACCCCCCCAGGTTTTCTCCTCTTACTGCTTTTTAGTAGTGAGCAGTCAGGGTGTTTGGGGGGGTTTGTCTAGTATGCAATTGTTTCTTTAGTGTGATTTTTGATAGCCTAGATTTGTTCGCCTGCTTTCAAGCCTCCAGGGAGTCTCAGAAAAGCCGCTTTCCTCTGGGTGTGCCCAGTGTGTATGCTGCCTGCCTGCATTCTCTCCAGCTCCCCAGCAAGTCCTGGGTAGAGGTAGGGGTGGGAGGAATTGGGTTTTATTTTTCCTTTTTATTCCTCACAAAACTCAGCCCAATGTCATATACACAAACAACCCTGAACTCTGAACCCCTCGCCCAACATCTGGGTGCCTGACCTCTCCAGCTGGATGTCAAACAGTGTAAACAAAACATGTCCCCTGACCCTGAAACCTGCTCTTTTCCAGCTCAGCTAATGGCAACTCCATCCTTCTGGTGGTTCAGGTCAAAACTTTTGGTGTCATCTGGGATTCCTCTTTCTCTCACCCTGACATGGAATCTAGCAGGAAACCCCCTTGGCTCAACATCAGACCACGTCTCACCGACTTTACCTCCTCCGTCATCTCTTACCCGGGTTATTACACTGGCCTCCTTCCTTCCATGTGGGCCTCCAGGGCAGCCTGTTTTCAACACGGTGGCCAGAGAAGGCATGTTCAAACCTAAGTAACATCATGTCATTCCTCTACTCAAATCCCTCCCATGGCTCCCCATTTCTCTCTGAGTGAAAGCCACCAGACCCTACAGGATCTGCATATACCACCCCAAAACGATCCTACATCTTCCTCCTCCATCTATCTACTCATTCCAGCCACACTGGCCTCCTTGCCATTCCTCAGACACACCAGGCATTCCCCTGCTGCATGGCCTCTGCCTGGCTGGCACCTATGCCTTCTTTCTCTGACCTCTTGGCTCCACCTTCATACTCTTTGCTTAATTATCTCTTTCTCCGTGAAGCCCACTCTGCCCCTATTTAGGTTGTGAATGTCCCCTGTGCAAGCACCTCTTGTCTCCCTTGCTCGGTCTTACTCTGGACTGAGTTCCAGATAGCAGTCCAGTATACTTACGGATGTTTTTCCCTATATGTCTCTATGTTTATTTATTTCTGTGTATGCCTCCCCTACCAGAAAGTGAGCAAGACTTTGGAGAGCCTCATGTGGCTTTGTCTCTTTCCTTCACAGATGCATCCTCAGGACGTAGTGCTGGGCACAGTGCAAGTGTTTAAAGAATAAACAAACACATGGGTTCAAAATGAAAGGTGGTCACAGGCTCATGTACTTTCCCCAGGAAGCCACGCTCCCCTACAGCTGCTCTTGTTTTTGGCACTCTTTCATAAGGAGCTGTGTGGATCTGCTGGACACACAGGAAGAGGGAACAAAATTGAATGGGGCCACAGACTGGGAGAAAACACCCACAAAAGACATACTTGATAAAGGACCGGACTCCGAAACATACAAAGAACTCTGAAAACACAACCATAGGAATATGAATAACCCAATTAAAACTGGGCAAAAGATCTGAACAGACACCTCACCAAAGAAAATATATGGGTCCCAAAGAAGCATATGAAAAGGTGCTCATCATACGTCACTAGGGAATTGCAAATTAAAACAACAATGACACACCACTACACCCCTATTGGAATGGCCCAAATCCAGAACACTGACAACACCAAATGCTGGTGAGGATGTGGAGCCACAGGAACTCTCACTCACTGCTGGTGGGAATGCAAGATGAGACATCTGCCTCTGAAGACAGTTTGGCAGTTTCTCACAAAACCAGACATGCTCTTACCATACAATGCAGTAGTCAGGCTCCTTCACATTTACCTAAGGGACTTGAAAACTTAGGTTCCAAGACACAAAACCTGCACCAGCCAGCCTGGAACAAATCCAGGCTACCATCCAAGCTTTACACAAGAACCTGCACACAGATGTTTATTCATAATTGCTAAAACTTGGAAGCAACCAAAATGTCAATGAATGGTTAATGCACTGTGGCACATCCATGCAATAAAATGTTATTCAGCACTGAAAAGAAAGGAGCTATCAAGCCATGAAAAGACACAGAGAAATTTAACAGTGCATACTACTAAGTGGAAGAAGCCAATTTAGAAGGATCCATGTGGTGGGATCCTAACTAAACAACATTCTCAAAAAGGCAAAACTATGGAGATACTAAAAGATCAGTGGTTGCCAGGGCTCAAGAGTGAGGGAGGGGATGATTAGGTAGAGCCCAGAGGATTTTTAGGCAGTGAAGTTGCTCTGTATGATATTACCATGGTGGAGACTTGTCATTATACATTTATCTAAACCCACAGAATGTACAACACCAAGAGTGTAACCTAATGTAAACTATGAACCTTGGGTGAGAATGACGTGTCAATGTATCATCAATTGCAACAAATGCACCCTTCTGGTGGGTGATGTTGATAGTGAGTGGTGGGGAGTTGGGGGATGAGAGGAGACAGGGGTGTATGTGGGAACTTTCTGAAGCTTCTGCTCAATTTTTCTGGGGACCAAAACCTGCTCTAAAAAATAGTCTATTGAGAAAAAGTGGAATGAGCCACAGGTCTTTTCAAACAGTAGATCTGCAGGCTCTGCGTGTGTACTTTCCGTCTATCCAGAGAAGCCTTTGGGGACTCTGCTAGAGAACAGGTTTTGTTCCGGAACAATCCTCATCTCAAGGTTTTCAGGATCAAAGATGGCCCTAGATGAAGGTGGAAAGGGAACGTTCCGGAGGATCCTCTGCAGATGCATTTGGACTTGTTTCTTTCTTGCTCAACCCAGGAAAAATAAAAGACTTCCTGTTGCTACCCTTGACCCCCAATCCCAAAGTCGGGTAAAGCAGGATCCTTTAATCCACTGAAATGCTGCTGGACCCCGGGGGTTGAGGGGCGAGGGGTGGGGGGGGGGCAGGCGGAGAGAGAAGCAGGAAGAGCTGGGACAGATGACCCCAGATATTATCATAATTAGCCCCTATAATATTCTTTTTTTTAATTTTTATTTTTATTTGAATAGGTTTTGGGGTACAGGTGGTACTTGGTTACATGGATAAGTTCTTCAGTGGTGATTTCTGGGATTTTAGTGCGCTTATCACCTAAGTAGTGTATGCCGTACCCAATACGTAGTCTTTTATCCCTCACTCCCAACCTCCCCCAAGTCCCCAAAATCCATTATATCACTCTTAAGCCTTCCACATCCTCATACTTTAGCTCCCACTTATAAGTGAAAACATGTGATATTTGGTTTTCCATTCCCAAGTTATTTCACTTAGAATAATGGCCTCTAGCTCCATCCAAATTGCTGCGAAAGACATTATTTCATTCCTTCTCATGGCTGAGTAGTAGCCCATGGCACATACACACTACATTTTCTTTATCTGCTCGTTGGCCTATATTATTATAGGCCAACGAGCAGATAAAGATATAATAATAATAAGTATGATATATATAGGAAATCAGCTAGCTTAAGGCAACACAGCTAGAAAATGGTGGAGTCAGGATTTGAACCTGGGTCTTTTTACCTCTACCATCTACCGTGGTAAAGTCATGCATGTACTGCACAGTGGCCCTTGGGCAAGAGGGTGACTAAAATCCAGCCCCTGTTCTCCTTCCCAAGCCATGCTTCCTGGCCTAGGGACGAATCAGGCCAAAAGACAGGACCTTTTTTTGCAGTTTGCACGAAGGTGCTGAGGATGCTGGCTGCAGCCCTGTGTGGTGGAACCTGCTCTCTGGGACGTGCCAGGGCCATGTGTACTTTTTCCGTTAGGACAGAGAAAAGGGAAAGAAGTCGAGAGTCTTTTGTTTAGTACCTGGAAAAATAAAGACGCAGAACAGTATTCTTTCTGATACTATAAATGATGAAGGCACTGCCTTCAACGGTTTTAAGTTTTCCTAACTGTTATACTCTTAACTACTTTGATTTTCTAGCTAAAACTGGTTCTAATTTTTTTTTTTTTTGAGATGGAGTTTTGCCCTGTCACCCAGGCCAGAGTGCAGTGGTGTGATCTGGGCTCACTTCAGCCTCCGCCTCCTGGGTTCAAGCAATTCTTCTGCCTCAGCCTCCCAAGTAGCTGAGACTAAAGGCATGTACCACCATGCCCAGCTTATTTTTGTATTTTTAATAAAGACGGTTTCCCCATATTGGTCAAGCTGGTGATCTGTCCACCTTGGCCTCCTGAAGTGTGCTGGGATTACAGGTGTGAGCCACTATGCCCAGCCTAAATTTTAATTTCTGACTTCCAAGGTCTTTTTACTGGATCAGGGAAGATTAGACATAGAAAGAGGAGAATTCTTATAGGAGAAGTTAAAATTGTAGCCTAAACTGAGTAAGTTCTCACCAGAATCATTCTTCCCTGGGTGAGTATAAAGAGAAAGGGGCTAGAAACCCACCCGAAGCTGGTGTAGTTATTGGTGAGGCTGCACCTGGATTGGTCTTTTTAAACCCATTACAGTCTTAGTTCTATTTTTCTTCTCTTCATTGTCAGCCATGGAGGAAAGAATGCAATGAAAAGATGTCTTAGGAGACAACTTTATATTTTTCCACCCAAGTTAAGTTCATCAAGATAGCAATTTAAGTAACCCTGTTGGCCAGGTATTTATAGTGGCTTATGTCTGTAACCCCAGTGCTTTGGGAGCTCAAGGCAAGGAGAATTGCTTGAAGCCAGGAGACCAGCCTGGGCAACATAGTAAGATACTGTCTCTACAAAAAAAGTTAAAAATATTTAGCTGGGCTTAGTGGCATAGACTTATCGTCCCAGCTACTCAGGGGGGCTGAGGCGGGAGGATCGCTTGAGTCCAGGTGTTTGAGGCTACAGTGAGCCATGATTGTGCCACTGCACTCCAGCCTGATGACAGAGCGAGACCCTGTCTCAAAAATAAACAATCAAACAAACAAAGTAACCCCGTGAACAGAGCTGTAAACACATGACACTCAGCGTAACATCATCACTGCCTGATTGAGAAATTAATGCGGTGCTTAACATGCTGATATTCATTTCAATTCCTGGGGAGGAGATCACTTGCACCTTGATGGGTACATGTGGAATGTTGGTGGACGGGGCATCCCAGATCTTGACCTTGGGGGTATTACGGGAGATTTAAGAGTTCACCTAGTGTGTGAACTTCAGGATTTGTAGGATTGGGGACCCTCCCTGTTCCTCTCTGGCTTCCCTCAGCTGGCTGGTCACCACATTTGTCCCTCTCTTGAAACAGTCAGCTTGCTAATCCAATGGAGGTGAAGAGCCAAGCCCATCCAAAAATTCCAGGTCTTGACATCGAGTTCCTCCTAACTTGGTCCGTGTGTGTGGAGCCCAGCCCGCAGCTTTGGCGCTGGGGAAAGTGTGCAGGCCACCAGAACACAGATGCCAGAGGCCGGACTTGTGCAGCTCAAAAGCCTGAGGAATTTCAGTTAAGAGAAAAAACGCTTAGAAGAGTAGTAAGGGAAAGAAGTCAAAAGCCCCTTTTTAAGTAACTGGGAAAATGAAGAGGCAAAAAAATTATTATTTCAATTACTATGAAAATGTATTTTATTAGAAGATGGGGATTCATCACTGACACTCAAAAGCCCGAAAAGCAATATCCCGCACTATAATACCCCTGTCTCCATGCAGGGAGAATGAGTTATTAAATTGGGAGATGAATGTTTTGCAGTTCAGTTAACTGCATCTGTTAAAAAAGAAATACTTATAAACTTGCTGTGGGTCTCCAAACCCTCCCCACTAAAGCTGTCTCTTGCCAGCCCCCAATGCTCTGTATCTTCAAGGATTTTGACATGACCCCCCTTTCACATTTTTATGAAATTCAAGAGTAAGAAAGAAAAAAAGTCAGCAAATTAAATGCAAACCAGAGGGGTTTTTTTATTATTATATATAAAAAAAAAAAACCAGTTGCATATAGTTCAATTGTGGCGAAGTGCGCCAGTGTAAATGCAGTGCATTCTTATGTATAACAGCTTTTCCTCTGCTCCTGTGGCAGCCTCAATAACGCAGGGCTTCTGTTCTGCATGAATAAATATGTATAAAATGTAACGCTGCAAAGAAATAAAATCCGATAACCGAAAGATACCATTTCTTAGATTCCGGGAGCAACATGAGGCATCAGCTTTTCTGATTCTTTAGTATTTATGTGAAGAGCCATTGAAATGGTAATTTGGAATTTATTATTTTTTTTCAGGGGCAAGTAATTTCCAGCTGTCCACTGGGGCTTTAAGAAATGGAGGTTCTAGTGGTCTACCTGCCCATTCTGTTTCCTGGGTGGGGTCTGTGGCTTCTTCTCTGCTTCTCCATTCAGGCCACAGACACACACGTGGCCATCCTTTGCCTTTGCCACCTTGGGAGTCAGGCTCCTTAGTGAAATAATGAATTGATCCCTCAGAGCCAGCTGTGCTTTTTCACCCTCAAGACTCAGATGCCAGAGGAGTTGCAAGCTCAACACAATTCCTGCCCACAAAAAGGGAACTCTGTTCCTTCCTCTCTCTCTAGTGTCGAAATTGCATAGGATAGTATTTTAGTAATCACATTATATGTGAGCCCCTTTGATTTTCTTTTCTTTTTCCCCTTGCTTCTTTTTTTAGCTCTTATTTTAGGTCCGGGATGCCTGTGAAGGTTTGTTACAGGTGTAAACTCAGGTCATGGAAGTTTCTCATGCAGATTACTTCATCACTCAATATTAAACCCAGGACCCGATGCTTATCTTCTCTCTGCTCCTCTCCCTCCTCCCACCCTCCTCCTCAAGTAGACTCGTGTCTGTTGTTCTGAGCCTTTTTTTTTTTGTAACAGAGTCTTGCTGTTGTAGCCCAGGCTGGAGTGAAGTGGCACGATCTTGGCTCACTGCAACCTCCTCCTCCCAGGTTCAAGCAATACTCTTGCCTCAACCTCCCAAGTTGCTGGGATCACAGGCACACACCACCACCCACAGCTAATTTTTTTTGTGTTTTTAGTAGAGATGAGGTTTCACCATATTGGTCAGGCTGGTCTCAAACCTCTGACCTCGTGATCTGCCCACCTTCGCCTCCCAAAGTGCTGGGATTACAGGCTTGAGCCACTGCGCCAGCCCCCACTCCTTTTTTTTTTTTTAATAAAGGAGGAAACTGCTTACAAACTTTGGCACTTTCTTGTTTCTAACATAAATACTTGGGACCCCACTTCACAGTTACTCTTGACTTACTCCCTGTCATCTGCAAAGGCTGAAGCTGGGAATTATTAGGGTCCAGGTTGTCCAGTTCCAGCCCCCAAGGCTCTCACAAGCTGGCCCCAGCCTACTCTTCCTGCTTGTCACCCAGCACGTCACCCACCCGCACTGTCCAGAAACCTGGTGAAGTCTCAGGCCACACTTCCACATATACACTGGGCTTTCCAGATCTTAGTACTGCATTGAGTTTTCCTTCTACCGGCCACGCTCTTTCTAGATTTAGAATTTTTAGTCTTTGAGATTCAGTTCAGATGTCACCTGTTCTTGTTTTCGAGGCAGAGGCCCACTCTGTTGCTCACGCTGAAGTGCAGTGGCGCCATCTTGTCTTATTGCAACTCCGCCTCCCGGGTCCAGGTGATTTTTGTGCTTCGGCCTCTGCAGTAGCTGGGATTATGTGCTGTCACGCAGGACTGATTTTGGTACTTTTAGTAGAAATGGGTTTTGCCTGTCGGCAAGGGTGGTCTTGAACTCTGGGCCTCAAGTGATCCACATGCCTTGGCCTCCCAAAGTGCTGGGATTACAGGCATGAGCCACCGTGACCGGCCGACAGATGTCACGTGTTCTGCAATCACTTCTTCCCTTGTTACCGTGGCTGCTAGCACATTCCAGTCATACAACAGTGGTGTGTCTACCGGCTCTCTCTGCCAGCCTCCTCTAGGGCAGAGATCAGATCTCAGCACTTTCTGCAACACCAGTGCATAGGGTCCATGGTGAAATTAACAGCATCCAGTGTGTGTTGAAGGACCGAATGGATGAACTACCCAGAACAGACAGGATCCAGCTTATTCTTCCGGTGCTCAGGATTTTCCTTTCGGCCTCATTCCAGGAGAGGGTTGGCAGGACAGTACTTGGGAGCACTTGAAAAGTGAGAAACTCGGGAGAGAGGTCACCATCCAGAGATGAAGGTACTACCAGTGGTGACATGTCCTGTCTCTACCTCAATGGCAGCCCAGGGATATCTTGCATGTTCATAGTGCTTGTGTTGTTGTGTAAATAAACAGCATTTGAAGTGTAAAATTAGGAGTAAATAAATGAGTTAGGAATTATTTTCTCCACTGTTCAAACAAAGCTACTTCTCAGGTGGGACATGAGCTTCCTTGGATCAAAGCCAAAACCTGGCTTGGTTAGCCAGAAAACGTAAACACGTTTCTGTTGATGTTCAGGGTAGAAAGAAAAATTCCAGGTTTTGAGGAGAACCTCTCCCTGAATGGCTGTGTGAGGCTGGACTAGGTATTCAACCTCTCTGGGCCTTGGACCTTTATCTCTCAAATGAGGCTAATAGTGCCTCCTTCATTAAGTCTTTGCCAGGACTGAAATGTAGATTTCATAGCATGATGCTTGGATCAGAAGAGCACTCCGTATGTATTACCTATCTGAACTACGATTTGGGTTTCAGGGAATTTATTCTGCCCTTATAAACATATCAAGTGGACACCATGTTTTGATCTTTTCTCTTCTCCTTAGACCAGGCTGTGCTGAGTGGGAATCCTCGAACTGAGCCCTCAGCCCCAGGGATAAGGTATCCCAGCCATTTCCATTGCCTGGGTGGCTCAGAGTCCTTTTTGTCCACTTTCTCCCTGTCCTCAGGCGTCTGGGTGAGGACAGCTTGCTTTGGACTAGAAAGAGGATGGGTATGTACCTAAAGGGCTGCATGTCCTTATCATGAGTCAAAACCTGGGGCCTATGTTTTGATTCTGAGGTCAGAATCAAACCAACCTGCTGGGTTGGTTGGCAGGTCCTTGTGACTTCCATTCCTTCGAGGTAGCAGGTGCGTTGCCCTGACTTCAGTAGCCCAGCACAACCCAGGTCCTACATTCCTGGGCAGGGGCAGCCAGAGCCAGGAGGCACTGACTGAAGTTGAACCAGGAGGAGAAGAGGTGAGGCCAGCAGCTTGTGAACACATGGCACGCTGGTAGCAGCAGGGAGGCTCCCTGGCCCGGCTGAGCCCAGCCGCCCTCACCCCAGGGACCCACCACCCTGCCTCCCCCTCTTGTTATAAAACTCATGGGGACAACCACACATGTGGGCAGCCGGGGGCTTTCCTCGAATTGACAACAGCTTCTCGCTGTCGCTCGGCAGAACATGAGCTGCTTACATAAACACTGCCTCAGAGACACCTGCAGTGTGGGACGCAGGGAGTCGGAGGAGGGTGGAGGGAGAGGCAGAAAGCTGCAGGGTGAGAGAATGGCTCCACCATGGAGGGGCCGTCTGTGCATCCATACACTGCACGCGTGCACACACATACACACGAGGCTGGTTACCTTCTCAGCTGTAAGCAGGAGGCAGGGAAGAAGGCAACACAGTCCTCATTCTTAGAGACTCAACCTGTGTCCCCAGCCCTCTCCATCACCTCCCACACTCCCCTCCAAACTCAGCTTGCCTGGGAAAGGAAACTCCCCAGTCTGCCATGCTCCTGCAAGCTGAGTGTTTGCAGGTGAATCCGCTCCAGGTACAGGAGCAACTCCTGGGGGAAAGCAGGCAGAGGGTGAGCATGGAGAGGGAGGGAGAGAGGGGCAGAATCCCTCGAATTTAAGGTTAGAGAATATAGTAGGGGACCTGCGTGGTAAGATGGCATTTGGGGGCCTCTATTGAAACCACATCCTGCAGGTCAGACCAGCGTGGGCTCTGCGGGAGAGGCAGGAGGTTCAGTGCATGCTTAGCGGGAGGACTCTGAGAGGGAAAGACCTGGCCGGTTATGCAGCAGTGGCCTCAGGTTTCCAGGTCGCACTTTCTCATTTTTCTGCCTGTCAGTTTACTCTACGCGCCAAGTGGGTGAGATTGCTACCTGTGAGTTATTCCGTTGCTCAGATTTAATCAAAAAGCACAGACAGGTACAGAGGGCTTCCCTCTCCAGGCCTGGCACTCCCAGGTTCAGGTCCCCTGGCCTCCTTCCTCTGAGCTGCTTACCCAGGCTCTTCGCTCCTGGACAGCCTGAGCGAGTTAGCAGAGCACAAGATCTCCAAACAGGGGTGTGTTCCCTGGCTTCATCAGAGTGGAGCCTTGCAGCTCAGGAAACAGAGATCACACTGGATGTCTAGGCCAAGCTGGATGCCGAGAGGAAAATGGCCCTCCTTTTCAAAGTATTCTTGCACTTGAACTGTTATCTCAGTTAAGCCACCATGAACAGACCCTGGGGGCTGGAAAAGGAAACTGGGAATGATGCTGAGCTGGTTTCTTATCACAGAGCACCAGGAAGGGGGATGAGCTAAAAATGATAGTTATTGTTCCCAGCTCAGTGTGGCTGTGGGACGGGTGACACCTCCCCTGTGTTCCTCCATCTCTTTTGCAGCAGAAAGAGGACAAGCCCTTCCCCATGGGAAATGCTTTGCTATGCTCTACCCTAATATAACTCTCAGAGCCCACTCACAGCAAATAGATCTTGGCTAGGAAGGGAGGCAAACATCCCGAGGTCACCATGAAGAGCAGACACGGAAGTTTAACTGAGCAACGTCAGGTCACAGGATTAGAGCACGCATCTCCAGAATGGCACTCAACATACTGTTTCGTGACGTGTCTACTTCTGGGCTGCCTGTCCCACCAGGCCTCAAGCTCCCCAAAGGTTGGGACTATATCTTAGTCACCCTTTTACTTTCAAGCCTCACAATGGGGCCTGCCCCAAAAGGGGCACTCAGTAAAAATGCATGCGTCTCATGGACGCATGAATCGGTGAGTAGCAGAGATGAGATTTCAAGCCAGTGGGGAGAGATGACCACCTCTCGAAAGGAATGTGGACTCCAAGAAACATCAAAAGAGGGAAAGAATCTTGAGATTTTCCAATTCTAGTTCTTCAATCTGTAGAAGCAACAGAGGTCCAGATAGGCTAGGTCACAGGCTCAGTTCCATTTAGCTAATTCCAGGGAGAATCAGGACTACCACCCAGCTATCCTCACCACGTTCTTCCATGAGGGTTGGGGAGGACAGGGAGCCTGTGCAGGTGTGCTTCACACTGGGAGAGTGTGATTCCAGGCCTTGGGGCACACACACGCCTCACACCGGGAGAGTGTGATTCCAGGCCTTGGGGCACACACACGATTCACACCGGGAGAGTGTGATTCCAGGCCTTGGGGCACACACACGCCTCACACCGGGAGAGTGTGATTCCAGGCCTTGGGGCACACACACGATTCACACCGGGAGAGTGTGATTCCAGGCCTTGGGGCACACACACGCCTCACACCGGGAGAGTGTGATTCCAGGCCTTGGGGCACACACACGATTCACACCGGGAGAGTGTGATTCCAGGCCTTGGGGCACACACACGCCTCACACCGGGAGAGTGTGATTCCAGGCCTTGGGGCACACACACGATTCACACCGGGAGAGTATGATTCCAGGCCTTGGGGCACACATGCTTGAAAACGAAACGACATGATTCGACAAACACCTGCCGCAGCAATGCGATCATCTCTGAGATCTAAGCATCGATTGATGGGAGTTTTAATTCCCCAAATTTCTTCATCCTCTCCCACAGAAGAAAAACATTTTCTGGTGTGTTTATTTCATGGCAAAATGTGGTAAGGTTCTACGGCACAGAGGGGTGTATGCTGCATTTGCAGAAAGGGGGCTAAGCACCATTTTTGTTGTGGTGGTTGTCTCTGCAGCTGAAAATATTGTTCGTTTTGATCTCTCAGACTACAAAGCACATTGCCACGTGCACCCAAATTTGGCTTCAAGTGGGAATAGCTCTCCCCAAAATCAGTTCTGGGCAAGGGGATGGGAGGAGAGAGTAGCCTGGGGCTCTGCCTGGGGCCAGGACAATGAAGGCAGTGGATGATGGGGAGAGGTAAAAAAGCACAGGCACGCAAGCCTGGGGAGACTCAGCTAGAAGACAAGACAGGAGCTCTGAGTGGGCCCCACCTCCTCAGTGGGTGCCCATGTGACCTTAGCCACCTCAACTACTGTCCCTGCCGTTTACTTCACAGGGCTTTGGTGAGGGTCAAAGGGCTCTACACATGTGAGGTATTGTTATGTCAGCAGGAAGATGCTGGTGGGGGCTGTCGATGGCTGCCTTGGGGATTTAAAGGAAAAACTTGTTCAAAACCTGAGGCAGCAGATCACCTGCTTTACACTCTGCTGTCGGCGTATGTGTGTTGTTTCTGATGCTAGCTGAGGCCCTTCCTGACCCAGATCTCCATCCCTTCCCTGAGCAGGTGCCTGCTGTGCGGCAGGTGCATGTGTGCTCTGGGGACAGCTCCGGGTGGCCTGTGCCCTCCTCCTCACCAGATGCTCTCCCTACTTGTCCTTTCCCACACCTTCCTCCCCATTCTCCAGTCTTCACTTGGCCCTGCAGAGATGGACATGGAGTGGCCCAGGTGGACCAGTGAAAGGGCCCACTGGGGCTCTGGCAGGGGCAGCCTCAGCCCAGAATGTGCTCAAAGCCACCGGTTCTCCTGCCCACCAGGAGCTTCTGTAAACTCCAAGACCTTGATATATTCCCAAAGAAGGGGAAGCATGCGGCAGGGGCCAGGGCCTGCTTGTCCTTGCCAGGTCCCCCCACCCTTTCTGCTCTGCTCTGCCTTGAGGGGGATGCGGATTTACCCCTGTGGCTGCACTTCCCAGACTTCTGTAACTTCTGGATTTAGTTTGAATTGAGCCATTGAGAGGCACTGGTGGGAAATTAAAGGGCAGCAAGGAGAAAGAGAGGCCAGGATATTCCTACCTCTCCCTCTTGGCGTCTAACAGTGACTGTGGCCTCAACCGTGTCTATGGGGCCCTACAGGGCTCTGGTGTCCCCAGGATGCCCCGGTTTCTAGATTCTCCCAACCCCACATCCTCCCTTTGTCTATCCAGCCTAAGGACGGTAGTTGCTCATTTTGGGGTTCCTCTCACCCTCTTTTTTGGCTTCTCAGACCTCCTGTCACCTGCAGGGACTCATGCCTTTGTGAGTGTCCAGCGTTGGTCAACTTGCAGCCCTGGATGCAGACAGGTCAGACTCGGGCTTCCTGCAGCAACTGTATCTATCTGTTCACTTTTCTTGTGTCTGCCCCTCTCTGCCAGGCTGAAAACTTCCTGTGCACAGGACTGGGACCATCTCATTCACAGTTGTATGTCCTCAGTGCCTAGAGCCATGCCAGGCATCTGATAGACACAAAATATTTGTTAAGAGAAGAAATTAGGGAAAACCCCTTAAGTTCCGAATAGCGTTCTCCCCATGGGGCAATGCTTCCCCTTTGGGGTTCACTCTCGCTCTTTGGAATAACTCCTCCTGGGATGAATCCTGGTTGCTGCCGGATCACACTCAAGCCATCCAGTCCTGCGTGGATGATCCTGCTTGTGACAGAGGGAGGCAGTAGCGTACAGCAATTAGGGATAAAACTGTGAGGTTGCAGGCCAGGCTCCATTCCTACTTGTGTGGCCATGAACCAGTGGCGACAATTGACTTAACCTCTTTACACCTCAGTTTCCCCAGCAGTAAAATGGTACTGAAAGTGGCTACTCCATCCTCGGGCTGGTGTAAGAATGACACAATGTAATAAGCGTAGAAGCCTGGCTACCTTACAGGCACCGAATCACTGTCATCCCCGTGAGAGTCTTCAATCATAGGGCTGAATGAAGAAGTGGTTCTCGACAAGACCTGGGAGGCTTCTCTAACACGTGGCCATCACTGGTTCTCTGTGAAGATGAGCGAACTCCCCAGCCCTCCATCTCATTTGCTTTTTTTCCCCCTTCTCCCTATCCTTGCTCCAATTTTTCAGAGAAAATAAGCATTTAGAACTGAGATCCATCCTATCACTTTTCAGGGAAGGAAATGGGGACAGAGGAAATCATAGCAGCCTTGCCAGGGCCCACAGCCTGTTATTGGCAGAACTGAGGACATGGGGCTTCTTGGTCCGACTCTAGGAAAGCCTGCATCATCAGCACCAGTGGCAGCCACACCCGGGCAGCCCCATACTGAGCAGAGGTAGAAGGAGCCAGCAGGGGATCCCAGCTGAAGGGAGATGGGTGCTTTCCCTTCCGGACCCCACAGATCCAGGATTTGGGGTGGTGTGGAAAATGTCTCACGACTTTTTGTCATGTATGCACGGTGGCGCTACTACCATGCCCTATTTTGATTGTGAGAAGAGGGAGGCCTCGAACTGGCCAAACAGGGGCCACGGCTCCAGGAGAGAAAGCGGCCACAGATGTAAAACTATGAAGGTGTATTAATCATCTTTTTATTCTGTAATTTTGGTGCTTTGGCATCTTAGGGCCTCACTGGTCCTGGAGGGACTGCCGCTCTCAGGGCTAGCTAATTCCTAGAGATAATAAACTCCTCTGTGAACACAACTGGCTTATGAAAACCAACCAGTCCGGTGCCCATAACAGCATCCAGTACCCAGGGTGGGTACTATCTCCTCTATCATGTTATTACACCCCAGGCCACTATCCATCTCCCCTAACCACCCCAGGGTAGGTACTAGACAACTGGGAACAGTCTTTATACCCAGAGCCTGTTGAAATGATTCACACCAGCCAACCCTAAGCCTGCTCACCCTACCCTACCTGTTCCTCCCACAACCAAGACTCCTACTCAGGTTTTCCCCTGGTTCCCTCTGCCTCCTGACGCAGCCTGGAGAATCCCCCATGTGGCCCTGCAAGCTGTACCTCCCACTTGTAGGGATCTGTGAGTATAAAGACTTCTTCCTTCATGAGAGCCATTTCTGTGTGTGCGTGTCTTCTCATACCTGATTAAAGCAAATCCCAGACACCATCAAAACAATAGGGGCATCTATACAAAGCAGAAATCATGATGCTTGTTTAAAGGCTCAGAAATTCAGGACCCGGAAGGACCCTTATCATAATTGTCCTTTATTATATCCTTGATCCAAATGCTTTCTGATGTGAGAACAGCCCCAAAGGAGCCAGCAGAAAGTCCCATCAGTTTCTCGTGCTGAGATCGGCCTGAATAGTGTTTGCCACATCACCACTGCTTCTCATCACCCATCCACACACCTGGATCACTCTCCCAATACTGGCCACTCAAAAACACACACCAGTGACCTTCCTGTGCCCCAAGGGGCTCTGGCCAGATCTCTACCTCCTACCCCTGCATCCCTCTCCAGGGAAGGTTGTATCTGCACACTTAAAAAAAAAAAAAAAAGTTGAGCTGATGATGGCACAAAATTAGTTCCTTCGACAGACAAATTTGCTCCTGAAACACTCTGCCAACCTGCTAATGAGTCGTCTTGAACCTTGCGTGGTGTTACCTCTAATTTTGCAGCCTGCTAGAATTTGAGTTCTGTGGACAGCCTCACATTTGGTTTGGAATTATAGGCTGAGTTGCTGCTCGTTCCTATTATTGTGCTGTCAATCTTGTATTAGCGCATTATAATATGGTACACTGGATACATCTGTTCTGTATATCACAGGGCCTCATTGTCATTTGTTGAATCATTTTGTCTTATATGATTGTTAAGCAATTATTTCATCTCGAGTGGCTTAAATTTTGATTACTGTATACTATTTGCGGGGGCTATGAAAAGACGGGATAACTCCACCATCAGCTGATTCACCAACTCTCTGCTCCAGGGTTCACACATATTTATGTTGGAGTGCAAAGGCTTCCGACGCCTGTACATGTGTCCTCCAATCTGAGACAGGAGCCAGGGAAGGGACGGAGTTGATGCATCTTGACTTAAGGGCTGAAGACTGGGCAATTTTGGAGGCCAGTGAAGAGCCACATAGAACATGTCCTGCTGCCTGCCATCACCAGCGGTTCCTCTTGCTCCTGTCCTGCAGGGAGGGCTCCCACACAAATTTCAGACACAGGGGCCTCTTTAAAATGAAGACAAAATGCACCTGGTTCTCCCACCTAGTTAGAAGCAGTTATGAAGGCTGAAGAGCTGTTATGTGAGATTCTTAGCCCCAGATCTGTGAGATAGACTCTCCTAATTAATAAGACAAGGAAGACTAAAAAGTTGCTAAAACTACCTGCCAGGGCTTGGAGCCCGCTGTCACCACCGCTATGATAGCACTGCCTTCGCTGCTGAGCCTATTATAATGTCAGGATGTGCATTCTCCTCTACCAGTGGGGTGGCAGGGCTCACTGGCTATTACGGAGAATCAAGTGCAGATCATGACTTAAGGCTCCAGGACGGGAGTTAATCAGGGAAGAGCTGGTTGACAAGACTCACCCAGTGTGTGACTTGAGAACACCAGGAGGGGGAAGGGAGAAGAAAAATCCTCTTCCAAAGGCCAGCATCGACCCCCTTGACAAAGGGCAATTTCCTCCACCAGGTGGATTCTGACTTCCTTTGCAGTCCCCTGAGCATTTTCTTCCTGGTCCTCAGCCTTCGCATTAAGTTCAATTCAACATCACTCTTCTCCCCTCCCAGTGTCCTCTCCTTAATTTCGCTGCATCCTCCAATGTGAATGTTTGCCTCCTGGTCTGGGATCTGTCTTAGTCCCTTTATCTTACCTGAAAAAGCTTTCCCTTTTAATCTCTGCTCATTCAAGTCCTGCCCATCCTTCAAAGCATGGCCAGGCTCCCCTCTTCCAGAAAGCTCCACCCTGTGGTGTTATCTCCATCCTGAATCACAGCAGCACTTACTGTGAGATAACTCTCAGGTTACATCTAACACAGAGTTACTGCACTCTCCCCACATGAAGTGGACGCTTGTTGGCAGTAAGAAGAGAATATGCTATCTTTTTGCACCCAGTGGTGCATTCAGTGCAATGCAAGGAAAGACTGTGATAATACTGAAAATGAGTATCACCCTGCCCCAGGAGATGTACACCATCCTTGCTTGACGCCAGTTCATAAAGAGAGCTCTTGCTTATTGAGAGCTTATGAGTGCTGAGGACTCTACTTGAATCATCTCGTCTGATTTTTCCAACAATCATGAGATGGTTTTTCTTATTTCCTCCTTCTACGCATGAGGAAACTGAGGCTCATGAGGTTAGATGACTTGCTCAGAGTCACACGGATAGTACAAGGCTGACCCAGAATTCAAGCCCAGGTCTGGCTGACTCCAGCACCGGCCCTTTTCCTCCATGACCAAGCACCAGAAGCAGGTTGACACTGGCCTTTCCCTGCTATAAGCACTGGGCTGGGCTACACCTGCTGCTGGTCCCCAGCACCAGGCACATGACACAACTGTGGTCCTCCAGAGTCTGTGAGGGAGCTGGTGCTCACCTTCCACCTGAAGCAAAGGAGCTGTGTGCTCTCCAGTTTCAGCGTGGAAAAGCCTCGGAAGATGCCTGGTTTAGAAGGACACAGGAGACAGTGTGGACATTGCCCCCACTTCCTGGCTTCCACAGCACCGTTGCTAGTGAAACTACTCTGGCAAAGGTCTCCAGTGAGCTTCTGAAAGAAGTTAGGACTCATGCCTGCAGATGAATATGCCTCGTGGGTATTCATCGGGTCCTTCTGGGGAGCCAGCTCTGTGTCCCAGGCACACCATCTGCATGCAAGAGTGGGGAATGCCTGAGTTTGGGAATTGCTTTTGTACCAGCATATGGGCCACTCCAAGAACCCGCCTCTGGCCTCATTGTCACAGACCGTCTGCAGGGTTGACTTATGCTTCCTTTTGCCAGAGACAGGCTCACTTTTCTCTTGTGACTAACTTGGAATTACAGGTTAAGGAGGGAAGTCCTGCTCACCTGCTGATTCATTCATTCACTCACTTGCTCACCCGTCAATCATTTCTTCAACAGATGAAACCCTTACTAGACAAATACTGACTCCCCGCTCCAGAACAACGATCTGCTCAGTGCAAGGACTGTCAAATGAGTAAGCGTTTCTTCCCACAGGTGTTCAGGGTCTATTTCTGCACTTTGCAGACAGACAAGACAGAAGCAATCAGAAGCAGCTACCGGCCATGGGGTTCTCCCATGGCACATTTCTAGAAGAGGCAAAAGGCAACTCTTGAAGCCACATTAGTCAAGAGGAAATTCAATGCAGCTCACAGCCATTGAATCTGACCCGCTGTGGGACCTTAAGGGCTTCTTAAATTCCCTTAAGAGAGTCTAGACTTTCTTATCTTTAAAATGCAGCTGACAACAATGCCTGTCTCATGGGGGCATAAGGGTTAAGTGGAATCATGTATAGAGCGTTCAGCACCTGTGAAGTCCAGGTCAAGGACACATGCAGGGGCAGGGAGAGGTGTAACCTCTTTCAGTTTGGAGCCTTGCAGGACCCTGTCATTTGGCAGCCCTTCAGGGTAAGATGGTAGCCCTCAAACAGCCTGCTGCCCCAGAGCAGGGGCCCAGCAGGTGCACTGATGGCTTGGTGCACCTGACATGCCCCCATTCCTCACACGGCAGCAACAGGGACAGTGACAGGGACCCAAGACAGGGTGGCCCACCTGGCTGGCAGCTGGCACTGGGCACACTGCCCAGAAGGTGGGGAGTACTCAGGTAGGGGCAGAGGTAGGTGGAGGGAGCAGTTAGAGCACTATCTGCTGCGAGGCCCTCTCTTGGGTAAGATGAGAGGGGCTCGAGGAGGCCCAGGGATCACGCAGGGTTGGGGCAGGATGCTGCTCAAATCAGAAAGCTGAGTTGCAGGGTGTGGGGGAGGGGGTGGGACTGTTAGTCTAATTGAGACTCATCTCGCCTTGTTTTTCTCCTTATCACTTGTATTTCTTTATTTTTTTTTAACCCTCCCAAGTTACTGAGCCTTGAGGACCCTCCCTGTGTGTGTGTGTGTGTGTGTGTGTATTTTTCTATTTCTTGAGACAGAGTTTTGCTCTTGTTGCCCAAGCTGGAGTATGATGGTGTGATCTCAGCTCACTGCAACCTCTGCTTCCCAGGTTCAAGTGATTCTTCTGCCTCAGCCTTCCGAGTAGCTGGGATTACAGGCATGCGCCATCACACCCAGCTAATTTTGTATTTTTAGTAGAGACAAGGTTTCTCCACGTTGGTCAGGCTAGTCTCGAACTCCCGACCTCAGGTGATCTACCCGCCTCGGCCTCCCAAAGTGCTGGGATTACAGGTGTGAGCCACTACGCCCAGCCCCTGCCCCTTTTTTTTGAGGTAGCATTTCACTCTTGTTGCCCAGGCAGTAGTGTAATGGCACGACCTCAGCCCACTGCAACCTCCACTTCCCAGGTTCAAGAAAATCGGGAAGTGAAGTTGAACCCGGGAGGTGGAGGTCTCCTGCCTCAGCCTCCTACGTAGCTGAGATTACAGGTGCCTGCCACCACACCCAGCCTCCTACGTAGCTGAGATTACAGGTGCCTGCCACCACACCCAGCCTCCTACGTAGCTGAGATTACAGGTGCCTGCCACCACACCCAGCTAATTTTTGTAATTTTAGTAGAGATGGGCTTTCATCATGTTGGTCAGGCTGGTATCAACCATCTGACCTCAGGTGATCCACCCATCTCATCCTCCCAAAGTGCTGGGATTGCAGGTGTGAGCCACCATGCCTGGCCACTTGTAGTATATTTTTATAATATTTACTAAATAAGGCTGGGGGTGGTGGCCCATGCCTGTAATTCCAGCACTTTAGGAGGCCGAGGTGGAAGGATCGCTTGAGCCCAGGAGTTTGAGACCAGCCTGGGCAACATGGCAAAACTCTGTCTGTATAAAACATTTAAACATTAGCTGTGTGTGGTGTGTGTGCCTGTAGCCCCAGCTACCGGAGAGGCTGAGGCAGGAGGATCACTTGAATCCAGGAGGTCGAGGCTGCAGTGAGCTATGATCATGCCACTGCACTCCAGCCTGGTTGACAGAGCGAGACCGTCTCAAAGAATGTATTCACCAAATGAAGTTTTATGGTTTTCTCCAGCATTTTATAGTCTATTCTCTTTAAAAAGAAACCCTCTGAAGTGTCTCTGGAGAATATAAACACAAGTGTGCACGTACAGGCTGAGAACAGGAGCTGCTTTGGTAGGTAACTGAGTGGGAAGGAAGTTAGTTTTTCACTGTGACCCTTATCTGTACACTTGCTAACTCAAAATAATTTAATAACAACAACGACAATAAAAAGGGAGTTAGTGCTCTCATTTTAATTGCTTTCTACTTATTTCCAATTTATTGCCTCTCCCTGCGGTGGCCTACAGAGGACTCTGCACACCTTCTTTAGGACAGAAGCTCCTTGGATGCAGGATCTACCAGGGATGTTTGGCCAACCCACCCACTTATTTATTTATTTATTTATTTACAACACAGAATCTCACTCTGTCGCCCAGGCTGGGGCACAGTGGCATGATCTCAGCTCACCACAACCTCCATCATCCCAGGTTCAAGCAATTCTCCCACCTCAGCCTCCTGAGGAGCTGGGATTATAGGTATGTGCCACCATGCCCAGCTAATTTTTGTATTTTTAGTAGAGATGGGATTTCAGCATGTTTGCCAGGCTGGTCTCAAACTCCTGACCCCAGGAGATCCGCTTGCTTTGGCCTCCCAAAGTGCTGGGGTTACAGGCGTGAGTCACTGCTCTTGGCCCCAACCCCCCACTTCTAAAAGGATGGGCCACGGGAGAACCCTCAGTCTTGGCCCCAGCTCTGAGGGTGGGGCTTATAAGTGAGGTGGACGTGGCTTCTACCCATCTCCATCCAGGCTCCTGGAGCCCTCCTGGGCTGGGCCACACTGGCTTGCTAGGGGGCACTGGTCCCATATCTCTGGATTTCCAACCAGGATCTCACACATCACTATGACATCATCTTTCTAAACCATTACTTACATGCTATTCCTGTGCCCAGGAATTTGCAATAACTCGCTTCTGTCTCCATCACATCTCAGCATTCTGGGCCTCTGCCACCATGCCCTTGTGCCCAGCTGCTGGTTCCTCTTTTCTGTCTAGCACACCATCAGGCCTTCTCTTCACGTCAGGAAGTGCTACGCTCAGGATTCTTTCACCTTATTCCCCCTGCTGGGAGCTCCCTTCTTTCCCCTTTTCTGGCTAACCCAGGGCTAATCCTGGCCTCAGGCTCACTCCTCCAGGAAGCCTTCTAGGCTTCTGCAAACTCCCATGTGCTCAGTCACTATGTGGTTTAACCACTGAGAAATACCTCTCATAGTTTATTCAAAAGTATGTTTGTTTTGTCTTCTCAACTGGATCATAAGCTGTCTGCATTCACACAGCACCAGGCTTACTGTGGGCACATCTTCAAACCTCGAAAGTAATTTGATTTGGAGTCAGAAAACGTGGGTTTGACTTCTGAGAGCCTGAGTTTGCACAGCTATAAAATGGGGATAATTTTCCTACCACACAGCATTTGTTCTCGGGAGAGAAGCGCCCATTTTGGAGCTGTGAAAAGGAGGAAAAGAAGATCCATGGGAGTATAAGAAACAGCAGGAGGCAGAGGCTGGGCCTTCTAAGCCCCTTTAAAATCCAGAACAGTTCAAGGGCTAAGAAGGGGAAGGTGGAAGCTGGGCTTTGGGGAGAGACCCCAGTCTCCATCGGAAGATGCTACCCTGTTCTCCTTTCTGCTCTAAGGCTCTGGGGATCCCAAAGTTTAGGGAGATGGTAAATGCAAGAGAAAAATTAAAGGAAAGAGAAGTCTAAGGAAGTCGTCAAAGCACAGCCAGGCGAACAGAACCCTGAAAAAGGGAGGTAAAAGGTAATGCCATAAATTATAGCTTAAAAGCCTCGTTTTGGGCAAATTGCTTTTTAACAAGCAGACAAGCTCTATCAATAGCATCTACCGTATGTTTTTATAAAGTGCAGAAATATGTTTTTAAAAGGCCGGTAAATAAAGTTCCTATCGATTTGAACTCAAGTGTAATCTGTTTTTCTGTCTGCCACCAACACTGGTAATAAAGCAGAATCATGTAATACGGTATTTCAGCTAATATGACTATACATCACTGCAGGGACGCCCTGCTCGGTGGCGATCTATCATTTTCTATTGGTATTGCTTAGCTGCAGAATTTATAAACTTGCTCCAAATTGATGCAATGTTCAATTTTCTTTTCCAATTTATTTTTGGTTGAGCCAAGCAATATTGAGGTCTCTGAGCAAGCCGCTGAGCACCACCAGATGTTACTTGGAAGACCTCGCACTCCTCCACAGGAGTGAGGAGAACATGAGCCAGTACTTGCCACTGTCAATAGGCAGAGAGACGGAGGAACCTGGAGGGAGATGGGTGATGGAGAAGAGGTAGCTTCCTGCCCTGGGGACCCAGCAACAATTGTGCTCCAGGACATCGAGGGGCTGAAGGCGAAAGGTAAGAGAACATCCACGCGAGAAACTGCAGTCATGAACACTCGGGGAGTCTGGGACTTTCACTAAGGTGCAGATGTCACCTCAGAAAGTCTGGATGGAGCCTGCAATGGCGCGTTTCTAACAAGTGGCCAGGGAATGCCGATACTACTGGTTCACGGACCACACTTTGGGCAGTGAGTCTCCAGAATTTTAGGAACTTTATGTCAATAAGCATCATCAAATCATAGACTTACAAATTTCAGACCTAGAAAGACCCCAAGGTGAAATCTGGTGCATTCTCCATTCTTTACGCGGGGAAGGTATCATCAGCCCTAGCTTTCAAACTCCCTGCCTCCTCTCTCTGTGCCTCAGTTGCACTGTGGGGCACACCTTTGTAGTGCCACTTGCCACATCACACTGTGCTGTCCACCAGACGAGAGTGTCCAGAGGTCACTATGTTCAGAGATTGCCTTGCAAGTGGCAGGTACAGGGCAGGGTGGCGGATAGACTTTGGAATCAGGCAACATGAGTTTGAATCCTGACTCTTATTTGCAAGCATGTTTGACGATCTTAGGCAAGTTACTTTACCTCCCTGAACCTCACCTTGGTCACCAGTAACTTCGGAATAAAGCTCTTTCCTCAAAATCTTCCCATATTTTCAATAGCATAACGTATGCAGTGTAATGACCTTGACACAATACCAGATGTCCAATAAGGGTCAGCTGTTTTATATATTTCTTCAGTGTACACTTGCCAAATGAATGAATAAATGAATGCATGAACATGTATGTGGCAGCCAGGGAAAAGAAAGTACACAGGAAGATGCTAGGGCAGAAGGTGGGGGCCACGGAGCCAGGCTCCTCCTGCCATCTGTCCTACCTCACCTGCTGTCTCCCACATCCTCACCTCCCTCCCATTAAACCCAGGTAACAAATCCAAGAAGTGCTCATTTCAGCCTCTTAGGCTGATATGATTCATCGCACCCAGGAGGTAAAGTTGTCTGGGAGAAGGAGTCTGGGTGTGGGAATGAAAACACAGTTAGGCATGGCATTGTCTCTAGCACACGATGAGATACTCCTGAGGCAAAATTCAGGGTTCTGTGGGCAAATGTTTCATTTATTTAGAGAGAAGTCTCAGAGAGGCAACTAAGGCCCTTAGTGAAGTCCACTTAGGACAGCAGAGGAGGAATGGAGCTGGGATTATAACAGGGTCTTCTGACCCTTCCCCATCATCCTCCCACCATGAACCATAGCCTCCTTTCCAGTTTGAGAAACCAGGGAAGGAGAAAGTAGAGGAACTCAGAGTCATACTTCATTGAGCCAACTTGTGAATAAAATTTTAGTAGTCAGCCTATATAAGGCTAAAATATCTGAATAGTTTTCTAAGTAGTATCTTTTAAAATGACATGTATTGATTGTTTTAAAACCCATGGAATCATATACATAATTTGAAATCTATCATCTTAATGCTTTTTAAGTGTAGAATTCAGTGGTGTGAAGTCCATTCACCCCATTATGTACCATCACCACTACCCATCTCCATAACTCTTTTCATCTTGCAAAACTAAAACTTTGGTAGGCCAGTTTGGTGGCTTCATTCCTGGTAGAATAACTCCTGGAGGCCTAAGCTACAGCCTACTTCTCAGTCCATCTAACAATTTTCTGTATTAACTAGTTTTCTGCTTAAAATAACAGAGTATGGTTTCTATTTTCTGCAAGTAAACAAGGACTGACATGGTGTTTTGGAATTAGAAGAGGTTGTAGGTTACAGAGTCTCATGTTTAGGGTTGGTTATCTGTCTGGTTGGATATGAGGACAGGTAAAGGTGTTTTGGTTCTAGCCAAGATAGTGTCAGGAACCAGATTCACCCTATTACCTGAAACAGCAGAACACTGAACAAAATATGTGACACAATGGTGCCCAGATTTTGAACTTCAGGCAGTGTGGGACAGTAATCAGCAAAAGGGGGGAAACAAATGAGGAAGGTCTTATGATCACCCCAACTTACTGCCTGATAGAGATTCTAGGCAGTAGTACAGAGATGGGGGACTCAGGGAACCTGACAGTTACCCTAAATTGAGGAGATAGAGTTCAAGTCCAAGGAGGTTCAGGTGCTCAGAATTCACAGGGCAGAGACAGCTGTGCAGGGAGAGAATTGTGGAAATTGCAGAAGGTCCTCCTTGAGTTTTAGTTGAGTACAGATCAGCATATCCACGTGAGAAAACTGAGTCCAGGGAAAAAAATCCCAAAAGAAAGAGAGGGGAAAATCTACAGGGCTCACACAGGGCTGAGAATAAATTTGTATTTCCACCAGGCAGAGTAAAAAAGCCTCAGAATTCCTGGGGCAGCAGGGAGAGCATTCAGCAGTGAGGCAAAATAACCCCTAGAAAAAGGCTGCTCTGGTTCCATTTACCAAGGTTTAAAAGCAAGCCTGAAAAGGATCAGACTGCCTTCAATGAACCTAAACACATGCCAGAACACAGCTCAAGAATATTTATGAGATTATAATTATATTTCATACCTAATGAAGTAAAAATTCACAATGTCTGGCATCTAAAAAAATTACTAGACATGTAAAGAAGCAGGAAAATAAAAAGCATAACAGGGACAAAAGGTTATCAATTGAAATAGACTGGAAATGATACAGATAATAGAATTAGTACACACATATATTAAGGCAGTTATTATAACTATATTCCATATGTTTAAAAGTACAGGGGAAGGCTTATATATTTCCAGAGACAAGGAAAATATTTTTAAAGACCCAATTCAAATTTGAAGAGATAACAATTTCATTGTCTATGATGAAGAGTACACTGTATGGGATTTAACAGAAGATTAACTATACAGAATAAGATAATAGTGAACTTAAGACACAGCAATAGAAACTATTCAAAATAAAACAGAGAGAAAAAAAATGGGAAAAACCCCCCACCAGAATAGCATATCGGTGAGCTGTATACATGTAATTGGAGTCCCTGAAAGGGAAGTGAGCAGAAAAAATATTAGAAGAAATAACAGCTGAAAAAATCTAAATTCGATGAACACTATGAACCCACAGATCCCAGAAGCCCAACCAAAGAAACGCCAAGCACAAGACACATCAAGAAAACTATACCAACATGTATCGTAATAAAATTGCTTAAAACCAGTGAAGATGAGAGCACAGGCAATCATTAGCAAATGTGTCATTGGCAGCCCATGGCATACAGTAACAAAATAATCTTGATTATCTAGTGTGGTTACCCATTGAAGATAAGAGTTTTGTGGAGTTGCACAATAGATGATTATGTCAGAATGATGAATACAAAGATGTTGGAATAAGATGATTTCTGCCAGAAGTGGGAAAAGTAAAGAAAAATACTTAGAAGCTTGAGGTTTAAGTTCTTGGCACAGCCAGGCATAGTGGCTCATGCCTATAATCCCAGAACTTTGGGAAGCCAAGGCAGGGTAGATGGCTTGAGCCCAGGAGTTTGAGACCAGCCCAGGCAACATGGCAAGACCCCGTCTCTACAAAAAATATGAAAAAAAGAAAATAGCTGAGCATAGTAGCATGTGCCTCATAACACAGTCTCATTTACTTGGGAGGTTGAGGTGGGGGGATCGCTTGATTCAAGGTCAAGGCTGCAATGAACTATAATTGTGCCACTGCATTCCAGCCTGGGCAACAGAGTGAGACCCTGTCTCTAAAAATAAAATAAAATAAAATAATAAATTCTTGGCTCAAGGCTCAATCAGAAGAGCCTTGCTCTTAGGAACACTTAGGACTATCCTCAAAGAATCACCCATGGTTTGTAGTTTCAAGGCCAACAAAAGTGAAATCAGCAGTAGAGTCTGACCCAGCAGATTGCTGAATTACAACCTAAGTTCAGTGAACAGCCTCAGCAGGTCTCTTATGGGAGAGGGTGTTGACTGGGAAAGATGGGACCCTGTGAATTGGGATGTTTAATTCAGATGACTGAGACTTACACCCTACTGAGCCTCCCTTTCCAGCACAAGCTGACCCTTCTCCACAGGTCCTGTCTTGCAAGAGAATCCCAATTCTCCCTGATGTCCACACTTGCCACCCCTGGCTGCTCCTGATCTATTCTAGAATCAGATTTCAGCACGCCCAAGGGAGACAAGCACGAAGTCTGATTCTGAAACAGTAGACTTCCATACCAAAGTAGGTGCCATTGGTTTTCTTACATTTATTGGTAGAAATCTGAGACATATAAAGGTGCTGATCACAGAGGAAAGAAGACCATTTTCAATTGGGCCATATTGATCCATATAGATTCTGGATCCAAAGTACTGGCTGGATCATCTGGGTATGGTTCTGTTCACTCATTGCATTAACTGATGAAATCTGAACTCAAGGTTATCCTATACTAAGTAAAGTTAAGGTGACAGAAATTCCTTGATATAAAGCAAGGAATCTTAATACCGAGAGAGGTATAATAATGTGGGGATGGGTTTATACATGTATTCCCCACATGCCCTTCCTCACTCTGTTCCATGAGAACATATTTCCTTTGTGAGCACTTAGAAATGTTTTGGTGAGGGGGACACAAGCATTCTTTTTCCTTAGTTGTCTTCAGAGTTTATCTTTGGTTTTTAGCAGTTTGACCATGATATATCCCAGTGGATTAAAAAAAAATCGTATTAAGTTTCCCTGAGTATCTTGGATCTGTGGTATGTTGCCTAACTTTACTTTTAAGAAGTTCTTAGCCATTATCTCTTCAAATATTTCTTCTACTCTGCTCTCTTTCCTTAATGAGATCCCAACTATACGTATGTTAGACCATTTTATGTTGTCCCACAATGCTTGGTTGTTCTGCTCTGTCCCCCAGCCTTCTTTTCTCTCCTTATATTTTTTGAGATCACTTCTGTGCCTCTATCTTCAAGTTCACTGATATTTCCGGTTTACATTTGTTATGTTTAATTTGCTGAGAAGTTAAAGCTTCTGTTTCAGTAACCTGTCTAGTTTTCTAAGTGTGTTGGAAGTTCTGATTTTTTGGCCACATTACCTCCAAGGGGAAGAGACCCATCCTTGAACCCAGCCTAGATGGCATTGGCCCTGCTTCCCCTGGGCAGGTTTCTTCATGCCAGTCTGCCTGTGCCCCCAATTACTGTCTACCTAGTGCCCTCTCTCCCTGGGGCAGATGTGCTGTGTGGCATCAGACAGTTGCCTGAAAGTTGCTGGTAATGTGGCTGGAGAGATGAAATATGTTCCCAACCCCCACATCTGGGCATAAAGTGAGACAAGTGCCATTGGAACCTAGAATGATGTGGGGACCCAGAAGAAGATGTGCCCATCTGGGAGGAGAGACAGGGAATGGAGCTTGGATAATCACTCTCATAGCCAGAGTGTGATATGTGGAAGAACTGAACTAGAGCAACACATAAGCTAGGGTAATACCAATTAATAGGAATGAGTGAGTTTTGCTCCCGCCGACCTATCAATCCTTACTCCAATGGCTTCCCACCACCCCCTTCCAACTGAGATGGAGTCTTGTTCTGTCGCCCAGGCTGGAGTGCAGTAGCATGATCTCTGCTCACTGCAGCCTCCACCTCCTGGGTTTAAGCAATTCTCCTGCCTCAGGCTGTGGAGTAGCTGGGATTACAGGCACCTGCCATCACACCCAGCTAATTTTTCTATTTTTAACAGAAACAGGGTTTCACCATGTTGGCCAGGCTGCTCTCAAACTCCTGACTTCATGACCGCCTGCCTCGGCCTCCCAGATTGCTGAGATTAAAGGTGTGAGCCACCGCGCCCAGATTGCCAATGGTTTCTTTAACGGATGGTTGCAGTGTTCAGTGGGGTATTACCAGGTTCCAACCTGCTTGCTCAGAGTCATCCTCGGGTTAAGGGGAATCTTCTCTGATCTCCCCTCATCATCCTGATGATGAGGGGGTTCCCTCCACCCCTCCCACTAGGGCTTTCTTGGGGCTCACTCAGGAGCACTGCTACTCTCACTTTCCTGACATTTCGTGTTTCTGGTTCAGCGTTCTCTGGTTCTGGATATCTAGAGAAGCATGATACCTGTTTCATTTCTCATTTTCCCCACCAGCCCTTGGCCTCTTTATTATTGTTCAAGCTGAGGCTCAGCAGTGACACAGACTCTCCCAATGCCTCGGTCAGCCCTTGGTAGAACCAGCGTTACACAGAGGTTGCAAGGTGACAGCTTATGATAAGGCAGAATTCTGAAGGTGTCAGGTGCCTCTGCTATGCCACCACCTGTTATATGACGCCTAAGAATCCGCAATTGTTGCCTCTTCCCTTTAGCTCACTAGTTCTCAGTGTACACTGATGTACGTGATAGCTTCTCTCAGTTTGTCTCTAATATATATAATATATATGGTGTATTTGGATATTTTTATATATAACATATTTGGATATTATATATAGCTAAATCTAAAATAGATAATATAGCTATATTCATCTCTATATATTTTTATGTGTGTGTATATATATATATATATATATATATATATGTATATATACATAAAATATCCAAATATACTAAGGCTTAGTGTAGACATTGAGATGTGGGAAAGATTTTTTTTGAAGCATGGGAGAAACACTTAAAATTGAGAAATCTGTTTTTTGTGCTAATTGAGAAAATACAGCCCCTTTTCTTCTCCTACTTTTCCATCTCTTTTAAATTTAAGACTGTTCAGACTCTTATCATGCAGTGTCCCTGGGGACAGATCACACTGTAAGCTGCTATCAGTCACCGCACTGCAATGGGATGGGATATGTTCAGAAGCACAGATGTGGATGGAGGAAGGGAGGTGGAGGAGAATGAAGATGCTGCCTGTCCCCATGTCCAGATCAGACGCCCTGAGCTCTTGGACTCATCTCCTTTCCCATGTGCTATGAAATGAATTCTGTCTCCCCACATTCCTATGTTGAAGCCCTAACCCTCAGTTTGGTGGTATTTGAAGGTGGGGCCTTAGGAGGTGACTGGGTCGTGAAAGTGGGGCCTTTTTGATGGGATCAGTACCCCTATAAGAAAGGATCCCAGAGAGCTCATTGTCACCATGTTAGGACGCAGTGAGAAAGTGGCTGTTTTCAAGCCAGGAAGGGAGCCCTCACCAAAAAACGAATTTTCTGGCACCCCAATCTCCTAATTCCAGCTTCCAGAACAGTAAGAAAATAAACGGCTGTTGTTAAAGCCACCCAGTCTATTGTATTTTGTTATGGAAGTCCAAGGTAAGGCACCATCTAAGAAAATGGTCACTCTGTCCTCCCAGCCATCAGTAGTTCAATCTAATACACAGGTTCTCAATCCAAGTGATGTAAGCTCTGGTTTGCGGTAAGTTTAGAAAGATAACCATAGATATTCGTGCCTGAGGGACTGTTCCGCTCACGCCCTCCACCCCCAGGTGAAAGCCACAGGTGGCCCCTTGGCTGTTAGCTCCTCTTTGTCCCTTTCTTTATCCTCTGGAGTTAGTAAGTCCTCGATGGTCTGGCATAGAGGATACACTGCTTGTAACACAAAATGTGTGGATGAAATCCAGGCTGAGGGGCAGGGCAGGCTGTGGGATGATAAAGGGGTGAATTTGGAGGTGCTGGGCCCTGGGGAGGCCCCATTATTGCCCAGAAGAGAGGAGTTGAGGAAGGCAGAGAGGGACCGGCCCACCCTGTAAACTAGGTGGGGTAAGGAAATTGAGTTCCAGTGTCCCTTTGCTAGTCCCTGCTGTGGATAGCTCCAAGAAGATGTGGCTTGGCTAAATAAAGTCCATTGTTCCAGGCAGGCAGTAAACCTTGGGGGTTCATTTACAGCCTCTGAAGCTCTTAAGCTAGGATCTGGGGCAAGCTACACACTTGCTTCCTCATCTGGAAAATGTGGGAAGTAGGTGCTTCCCTCAAAGCATTCTTGGGAAGATTAAATGATGATACATAAAGAATCCAGCTCTGCTAGCCTCACTCTCTGGGGATGGAAAAGCTGCCCTATGCAGGCTGCACAGACTCAGGGAGCCAAGGTTTGCCGGGGGCATTCGGCCATCATTGCCCCTTCCCCAACACAAGGCTCCTCAGGCAAGTGCCAGCTCCTGTTTGTGGAGCCTTGGCCCATGGAAAGGCAGAGAGAGCAGCTCCTGTGTTCCTGTCTGAGGGTCCCAAAGTGCTTCCATGAGGCAGCTGAGCCTTCAAAATCATCAATTCTGAAAAGCTGACACATAACAAGGAACCTGCTTTTGCAGGGGCCAAAAGAAGTGTGTTCGTTCACATGTGTTCTGGGAGGTGCTTCAGGTGCACCTTGCTTCTTAAGCCTGATGCTGGGCTTCCGGCAGCTGCCACTCACCCCGTTACCTTGGTGTCTGCTGAGCAGCACCTGGTGGTGATGCCTCTCATTTTGGCAAAGTGGCTGTGACTCCTGGCTAATTTTTCCCTAGCCAGGGTGGGGAATGGGAGAGGGGAGTGTCTGGCATCTCATCTGCTCAATGTGAGGAAGGGAATTAAAATATTGCAGAGAAATTGCTGAATTCGTGCATGCACTGCTTTTCATTTTTCAAAGAGCTTTCATGGGCATTATGTCACTTGAGCCACCTAGGAACCTTGGGACAGCAGGGATGACCAGGAATGTTTTATTTGCCCATGTTATGCATGAGGAGATCAAGAATGTGGAGAGCTTAACCTTCTCGCCTGTGGTCCGGGTGAGTGACAACGGGAGGAGCAAAGCACAGAGACAGGGTGAGAAAAACAAAAAGGAGACTGGCTTGTGGTTTGGGCTCTTTCACCACCTGCCTGCATGAGAGTCTTCTCTATGCTTCGACTCTCTTGTCTGCAAATGGAGGAGCAGGCGGGCTGCTGCACTAAGCCCACAGGACTACCATGAGACAAGGCTAAGGATAGGAAATATGTGACATGCACCCTAAATGTAAGACACAGTAAGAATGACTTACCTGGAGGTCATGTATCCCATGGAATAGCTGAGAATGGGGACGGGTCGGGCAGGGGTGTGAGATGACATTAGTGAGCACCTACTATGGAAAGAACTCCATGTACACTAATTGGTTCCTTCAGGTGCATTTTTTCCTTTGATCCTCTCGGTGCCCCATTAAAAAGATATTATTATCTTGGCCGGGTATGGTAGCTCACACCTGTAATCCCAGCACTTTAGGAGGCTGAGGCAGGCCGATCACTTGAGGCCAGGGTTTCAAGACCAGCCTGGCCAACAGGGTGAAAACCCATCTCTACTAAAAATACAAAAATTATCCAGGTGTGGTGGCGGGAGCCTGTAATCCCAGCTACTCGGGTGGCTGAGGCATGAGAATCACCTGAACCCAGGAGGTTACAGGGAGCTAAGATCATGCCAGGTACTCCAGCCTGGGTGATGGGGTGAGACTCTGTCTCAAAAAAAAAAAAACAAAAAAACCCACAAATACTATTATCTACTTTTACAGATGAGAGAACTGAGAAACTGAGCTTAAGAGGTTGAGAAACTTAAGCTAGTTGGAGACAGAACTCAGATCTGAACTCAGATCTGTCCATCCTATGCTGATTTCCTGGCCCCACCTCTGAAAAATACACTGGAAGGCATCTCACATGAGTCACAGGGCTTACAGGCTAAAACTCAGGGACTTGACCCACAACCTCATTCTGAGCCTGTTTACTCTTAGTTTAGACATAATTCTGACATCGTCAGTTCTCAGGTTTCCCATGTCGCCACACATCAGAAGGACCATAAGGACGCTAATCATCCTTGACAGCAGCAAGAAGTGACAGATGACAGGAGGATAATAAAATGTTTAAAAATACTTTCGGCCATTTAGGGTGGTTTTGTGTAGAGGCAAATAGCCCTACACACTTCCTTGGTCCCCACAGATATCACTGTGCACGGTCTAAGAAAATTTCTGCCTTCCTCATGAATATAAAATAAAACCTATATTCCCCGGGCAGGCCTGGCTCCAGAAAAAGAATCTTCACATTGGGTGGGGCGGCTGGTGAAATAAGAGAGGCAACATGTATTCACTGAAGACCTGCAGGCAGCAAGATGGAAGCAAATGAAGACAATGACATGAACCAGATGATCTGGTGCAAAATGGCCAGTGGTTTATCATAGACACGATCAGTGGAGATGGAGTAGGATTCCGTCTTGTGTCAGCACAGTCCTAGGCTGAGGGTGTTCAGTTGTGAAGTTGACTCTCTTTCTTTGCCCTCTTAGAACTACCTAGGGTCAGTCCCGCAGGGAGTGTGTCATGTTAATCCCCAGCTTCTAACTCCTGGGGAGGGACGTAGCCCCTCCCGGTCCACCTAAAGTCATCTTTGATACTGCCCACCCACTCTCCGCACTGTGCAGCTCGGCCACGGCAACCTCCAGAGTTCTCATTCCCTGCATGAGATGACTGAGTACTAGGCAACCTCCTCTCCAGGGCGACACCAAGCCTGCTCAGAGGACCCGGGCTGGGGGATTTGCAGGCTGTGTGGGAGGGTACTAACAGAACCCCCGGAAGAATACAAGTCAACAAGCTCCTGCCACCCTTGAAAAGAAATACTTGTACTTAACAAGGGCAACATTCTGTAACAGATATTTACAATGATGACCCGGCATCATTTAACAAAGTTTAAATCATGTTCCTTAGACTCTGCTTAAGAAGGCATGGCCATGTGTCATCTGTTTTAGAAAGACTGCCATTACAAATGATTAAAATAAGAAGTTTGAGTCCATGAATGAGCCAGGGTCAGCTATCCGGAAGATGAGCCTAGAAAGAACAGCTCATTCCCAAGTGTGGCATGACGGCATTGCCATTTTTAATTTTAAAAACTTAAGTCTGTCCGGGAGCGGTGGCTCACACCTGTAATCCCAACACTTTGGGAGGCCGAGGCAGGCAGATCACAAGGTCAGGAGTTTGAGACCAGCTTGACCAACGTGGTAAAACCCTGTCTCTACTAAAAATAGAAAAATTAGCCAGGTGTGGTGGCTGGTGCCTGTAATCCCAGCTACTCAGGAAGGTGAGGCAGGGGAATCACCTGAACCTGGGAGGCAGAGGTTGCACTGAACTGAGATCACACCGCTGCACTCCAGCCTGGGCACCACAGCAAGATTCTGTCTCAAAAAAACAAAAAACAAAAAAACACAACAACAACAAAAACCTATGTCTCAATTCCAAGTCCTGTCATTTCCGTAATAGATCACACCAAGTTCCCTGGATCTCTGGTACCCTTATGGCATGAGGCAGAGTCCTCTCATGTGTTCCTGAGACCCTGGTGAGGATGTGACATGCCCCATATTACTTCATGTATGATCTGATTCCTGGTTAGCCTCTCCCCAGGAGACCCCTCCTTCCTGCATGACCTGGGTGGCCTGGACAGTGGGACTCCAGCCTCAGCTCTGTCGTCAGCCCCCAGCCTGGAATGCCAAGGTCTGAGCTCTGGCCTCTGTCCAGCTGCTGTCTCTGCAAACTTCCCCAGGGTCAGAAACAGCTTCTGCCCAGGAAGAGTTAAGTTTTGGATCAGAGAGCCCTGAGAGTTCTGCTACATAAATAATCAAGGGAGTTTGTCAAAAGGCAGGGCCCAGGACCCCTGCTGGAGGGAAACTGCACTGGACACACGTGGAAGCTTTCCAGGAGAACTCAGGGATGGCTCCAAACTCAGGGATGGCTCCAAACTCAGGGATGGCAGATCCTGCAGCCTAGCCTTGCGTTCCCACATGCTGTGGGGCTGGGGGAATGAGGTGGAGGTGGGTGTTGAACCTTGAACCTTTCTCATTACACTGCATGGATCTCATAATTAGGAGGGCCTTGTAACAGCCCGACGGGCCTAAAAAGATGGCAGTGGTATTTCAGGTACAGCCTGAAACTCGGATTCCATCTCGCCCTGATAGCCTTCTTCTCCCATGGCTTAAGCAAGAAGAATCAACCCAGAAACCCCAAAATGTTGAGAGCAAGACTTATTTGCCCGCTATGTGAGAGCTGGCCATGATGCTGCCATTAAATCTGGGAAGCCGACAGCTGGCATTCAAATCCTGGCTCCACCCCTCACCAACTGTGTGACCTTGGGCAAGTTGCTTAACCTATGTGGGCCTCAGTTTTCTCATCTGTAAAACGGGGAGAACAATGGTTGTGAAGAGCAAATGAGCTCATACTTCTAAAGCACTTAGAACAGTGTCTGGCACATGCCAATGTGTGCCAAATGAAACAAAATAATTGGGCAAAGGCAGGGAATTGAAAGAGGAGGCATTCGTAAGAAACGCTGGTGAGGTTCAAATGTGTGGCATCTCTCTCCTCACCCCCAGAGGCGGCAGTTCCTGCACGGGGCTGCAGGGGAGGGAGTGCGTGAAGGGTTAAACCCCCAAGTGTGCAGAAAAACAAGTTCCATCTGGTCCCTGGGACAAAGCAACAGCCTGCAGAGCCCCCAGCCCGGGCTCCTGCTCAAAGGACACATTGCTTTTTAAAATTCCAACTTGTAGCTGCCTCCATCTATAAATCAACCAGTTCTCCACACCCTAGAGCTCCGAGCAGGATTTGCAAATGGCAGCAAGACATCTACGTTCCCAGAATAGGCATAGGAAAGTGCCCTTGCAACTCGGCCAGGGTTACCTGGTGGCCAGCCTCTCTGCTTCCACGGCTTCCTCTTTGACCCCCTTCAAGGCAGGCATTGCTCTTCCCATGGCAAAGAGCAGGCCGGCAGGACAGAGCCAGTGGTCGAGGCTCCAGTGGGGAGTAGGACTTGTGCTTAGATGCCCAACTTCAGGGAGCTGCCCCTGAACTCACTGGAGTTCCTGTCTTTGTTCATCATCACAAAAAGAAAACTAAAGCTGCTTGCCCTGCCTCTCGATACTGTGACTGAGACCCTATTTTTAGATACCAGGCTAAGAGTGGGGCAAGACTGATTAATGAGAAACATCACCAGGCTAAGAGTGGGGCAAGACTGATTAATGAGAAACATCAAATACTCCACGGAGGCTGGGGGAGCCTTACTTAGAGAAGCAGCAGGCTGCATCTTGGCTCCCTGGCTGATCTGCACACGAGGCAGCTTGTGCCTCAGTATCTGCTGTGGGACCCCAGGGCTCTCCGTACCTGGAAGAGGAGAAGGGGCCAAGATCAGGCTGAGGGGGCTTCCTCATGGACCTTGGCTGGAGGCAGAGCCCCTCAGTTTTTACCACCCCTAGACATGTGCCCACGCCTGATGCCGAATCCAGCACCAGCATTAACCCTGCAGGGCAGGAAAGTAATTCACAAAAAGTTGGGCAATTCAAAGTTACAGTTTCCACAGCAACCAGCACTCAGACCATTTGGGTAGCTGAAGACTTTTCCTCTTAGCATTCACCCCACTGCCCCCCATAGCATTTTTTCCTTCTTATTAAAGTAATACACATTCATTGGCGAACATATGGAAATTACAGACAAGCGTAAAGGAGAAAATAAAAATCACCCTTAGTTCCAACTCTCAAGGAGATCCAATGTTAACATTTTGATATATTCTCCATTTGCGTTTTTTTATTTTTGCATGCATAAAAGATATAATTTTTGAAAATTGGAACTATTGTTAAATGACTATTTTATCATTGGCTTCCGGTAGCCTTAGTCTTCGAGAACATGCTTTTTAATGGCTACATGGTACTTTTTCATAGAGTAGAGCACATTTTATTTAACCCAATCTATTGTTGAACATTTAAGACAATTTTCTTCTCTTTCCTGCTGTTTTAAATAATACTACAATGAACATCCTTTTACATAAATTTTTGTGTGTTTCTCTGATTAAGTAATCCGATTAGAAGCAATTCCTAGGACTAAAATGACTGCTCAAACACAATGGACATGCTAATGGCTTTGACAGGCATTACCAAATCATCAGAATCATCCAGAAAAGTTGAGGCAATTTGCACTTTTGCCTGTAAGGTATAACACAAACTGTCATTTAGTTGATTTTAAAATAGAGTTTTATGCTATTTTCCAAAATCACATTTTTTACATTATAAATGGAGTGGAACTTCCCTCATATTTTTAGTGAGCTTTCTTCTTTCTATAATCACCCACTAACATCCTTCTTTTTTTTTTTTTTAAAAAAAAATAGAGTATTCATCTTCTTCTTGCTGATGTATAAGAGCCCTTTGTGCATAAGGGTGGTAATAATGCTTTGCATATTTGTGGCACATATGTTCTCTTAGTTCATCATGGGGTTTTTATTTTATTTACAGCCATTTAAGTGCAGAAGTTTCAAATGTTGCTGTAATTCACATCATCTTTCTCTTTCTTTTCACCTTGTCCTTTGATTTGATGCCTAGGTGGACCTTTTCTCTCCCGAGATCAGCTGTGTATCTACCTGAACGTTGTTGTCTTAGTTATTTTACGGCTGTGTGTGTTTGGTTTTCTGTCCACTGCTCTAAGCCACATGGGCTTCAGGTAGAGGCAAGGTTTGGTCTTCACTTCTGAGGCAGAAACCTGCCTGGACAGGTCAGAGGTCCTGACCAAGGAGACGCAGGGGCTGGACCTGCCTGCTGCTCCTGCCTCACAGGTCTCAGCCTGGCAGGCACCTCTCCTCGGGGCCCTGGGATGCTGCTGGTGAATGGAAAAGATGAACGGGGAGGAGGAAATAGCTGTTCCACGATTACATACTGAAAAAGGTACACCTCACGTGGCCCTGTTTCCCATCTGAGGTGGGGGCGGTGGAGGATGGGAGCGCCAGATGTATGGAAAGCTGGCAAGTCGCTTCAGTCTTAGCACATTAGAAATCAAGGAATCCGATTCCAAACCTGAAATTCACCATTACTCTATTTGCAAGATGAAGAGTTTGAGGCAGTTGCTGACATTGCATCCCCCAAATGCCAGGTTTTCATGCAGGAAAAGTGCTATGCAGGTGGGGGAGGCTGGGGATCCCCAGAGATGCAGGGCTGCACTCAGTCTACACCAACCTTCATGCTCCAGGGGCCCGAGACACAGAAAGTACCAGGTGGGAGGGTGTGATGCTGAACAGAGGGTGTTACCTCAGGACACCCTCCAGGAAGAGGCGCTTCAGCCTGCCTCCTCTGTCCAGCCTCGGGAGAGTGTGCCTTCTCGCATCCCTATTCCAATCCAGCCTTCAAACTTCTCACCAAAGGCTGCTTGGCCAGTTTGCCAAGGAGGTTCTGTAAGGGATTTGTGCATTCACTCTGCAGGTTTACTGAGAATCTACTATCTGCGTAACCCTGTGTCCAGCCTTGTAATTTATTCCTCTTCAACCAGGGATAAAGTATTTCCTTTAAATCACCCTCTCCCCTTTCTCTCTCCTTAAATCCTTAAAAAAAAAAAAAAAGGGCTGGGTGTCGTGGCTCATGCCTGTAATCCCAGCACTTTGGTAAGCTGAGGTAGGCAGATCATGAGGTCAAGGGATCGAGACCATCCTGGCCAAATGGTAAAACCTTGTCTCTACTAAAAATACAAAAATTAGCCAGATGTGGTGGTGTATGCCTGTAGTCCCAGCTACTTGGGAGGCTGAGGCAGGAGAATCACTTGAACCTAGGAAGTGGAGGTTGCAGTGAACCGAGATCATGCCACTGCACTCCAGCCTGGCAAAAGAGTAAGACTCTATCTAAAAAAAAAAAAAAAAAAAAACCAAACAAAAAACACCAAAACAAAACAAAACAAAAAAATATACCTTCTGTCTTGAGTCCCACATCCACTGGCCACTGCCTTGCCTGACTGTCATGTGGCAAGGCTGCACTAGTCACCCGGTGGCCAAGATGACTGCCCATCACTATCACCACCACCATCCTCATCTAAGCTTCTGGAGTTTGGCATGACAGGTTGGCATACATGATCTCTTGTCATCTTCATCTAATAACCTGTTTCAACAAATATTTACTAAGTGCAAATCTTTAGAGCCATGTGGCTGAGACTGTTCTAGTGCTTGGTATGCACAATCAGACGAAGATTCCTGCCCTCATGGAGCTTATATTCTAGCTGTGGGGTGGGGATGAGAATAGGTAAAATAAGCAAAAAACGTAGAAGTGAAAAAAATGACACGTAGGTTAGAAGGTGGTGAAGGTGAGAAGGTGAATATGAAGGAAAGACGTGGAGAGGGATAAGGGGTCTCTGGGCTCAGAGCTGGGGGATCTGGAAGGCCCCCTTGGATGGTAACCTTTAAGCGAAGATTTGAAGGAGAGGAAGACATGAGTTATCAAGCTATAAGGAGGAGGGGGATGCGGCAGATGCCATCCTAGTGCAGTGCAAAGGCTCTGTAGAGCATGCCTCATGCAGTCAAGACGCAGAAAGGAGGCCGGGCATGGTGGCTCACGCCTGTAATCCCAGCACTTTGGGAGGTCAAGGTGGGCAGATCACTCCAGGCGAGGAGTTCTGGGCCAGCCTGGCCAACATGGCAAAACTCCATCTCTACTAAAAATATAAAAATTAGCCAGGTGTGATGGTGCACACCTGGAGTCCCAGATACTTGGGAAGCTGAGGCAGGAGAATCCCTTGCATCTGGGAGGCAGAAGTTGCAGTGAGCTGAAATTTCAATACTGTGCTCCAGCATGGGTGACAGAGTGAGATTCCATAAGGAGGGAGGGAGGGAGGGAGGGAGGGAGGGAGGCAGGCAGACAGAAAGGGAGGGAGGCAAAGAGGGAGGGAGAGAAGAAAGAGAGAAACAGACAGAGAAAGAGAGAGAGAGAGAGAGGGAGAGAGAGACGGAGGGAGCCAGGTAAGCTAGGGAGGTGATGAGCAGTCATCAGTTGCAGTCAGAGAAGTGAAGTGGTGGCGGGCAGGCTCACACCAGGCCTGGGAAGTCCTGTCAGCACTTTGGCTCTTACTCTGAGGAAATGGGAAGGAATCGAACGCTTCTGAGCAGAGGCTGAACTGATCTGACCTGCAGATTTAAAGGCTCACTCTGACTGTCTGACTGTGAGTATGCTGGGCATTTGAGGCAGGCAGAGGTGGTGGCAGGGAGGCTGGTTAGGGAACTGTTGCAGTGACACAGGTCGGGAGGATGGTGCCCCTGGCCAGGGTGCTGATGGTGGATGAGAGAGGTTGTCGGCTCTGGATATATTTTCCTGGTGTATTGGCTGAATGATAAGAGAGAAACAAGAGATGCAGTGAGCCAAGACCATGCCACTGCACTCTAGCATAGGTGACACAGTGGGACCCTGTCTCATAAGGAAACAAACAAAAAAAAGAGTTACTGGTGACTCCAACATGTCCAGCCTGTACAGCTAGAAGGCTGGAGTTGCTCTTGACCAAGATGGGGCAAAACTGAAGATGGAGCAGGTGTGGGGCAGGCTGGAGTTGGGAGTTGTGCCTGGGTACATGAGGTTGGACATGTTTCATTTGAGGCGATCAGATACCCCAGATGCATGTGGGCAGGAAGCCTTTGTTATGTGAATGAAATTTAAAGTCATGACGGCCGGGCACGTGGTTCATGCCTGTAATCCCAGCACTTGGGAGCCCAAGGCAGGCAGATCACGAGGTCAGGAGTTCGAGACCAGCCTGACCAACATGGTGAAACCCTGTCTCTACTAAAAATACAAAACTTAGCTGGGCATGGTGGCGCATGCCTGTAGTCCCAGAGGCAGGAGAATCACTTGAACCCGGGAGGCGGAAGTTGCAGTGAGCTGAGATTGCACCACTGTACTCCAGCCTGGGCGACAGAGTGAGACTCCATCTCAGAATAAAAATAAATAAATAAATAAATAAATAAAGTCATGACATTGAATGAGACCATCCAGCAGAAGTTGGGGACAAGAAAGGAGAAAAGGAGACATAGAAATAAGAGCCAGAAAGAGTAAAAGTCAGTCCAGAGTGTGTGGGTCACGGAGGCCAAGTGAAAAAGAAACTGTCTAGGAGGAGGCGGTGAGCCACTCGGTGAAACGCTGCTCATGGCTCAAGAAAGATGAGGACAGAGGACTGACCACTGGCTCTCAGCCCTGAAATGGATATTCCACCCATTTCAAGGTGAGAAAAAGGAGTCTCAGAGTGAGGAAGTAACTTGCCCAAAGTCACAAGCTGCAAGCGACAGTACTGGGATTTAAACTCAGGTCTGTGCAAAGCCAGAGCCCCTGGCGCTTTTCAGACTCGCTCCTCAGGCTCCAAGTGTTCATAAACCAAGAAGGGCAGCTCTGAGAGACAACGGGTCACACTCCTGCTAGGGATTCGGCCTCAGGAAATCTGAGGGGAGGAGAACTGCAGATGATTGGGGACTCACTGTTAGTGCAGTTTTAAAAATCTTTTCAACCCAGGGTGAGGTGTGAGAGGCACTCTCAGCACCCGGCGGCCTCCTTTTCTTGCAAATGACCATCCCACCCAGCTAATTAGGGGCTTGACCCTGGAAGGCATTTCCAGTTGGCAGAGGTTTTAAAGGATTGCACCCCGGGGATATTTGCATATTAATGATAGAAGGGTATTTCCACAACCAACTGGCATAGACAGGGGTTTCAGAGAGAGGTGAGCCCACCCAACCCAAATCAGGGATCCTCTATTATTTCACTCCTGGGTAACCTGCCCTCTCCAAAGCCTTCTTGCATGGGTGGCCCCAGCCACTCAGCCCCCTGGCAGGTTCCTGGGGCAGGATGATGGTCCCCTGTCTCCCCCTGGTGTCAGCTCTTCCCATTGCAGCCCCAGGAGATAAGGGGGCGATTTCCGCCTACCCGCTGGTGGGGGCGCCTAGGGAGCCACACCTAAGATGTGGGTTGGGGTCCTCCTTCCTATCCCACCCTCTGTGGCTCTATACCTGGGCCGTGGCACAAGCTCTCCGCATTGCCAGGGCCTCGGAGTCTGAACATGTAATGGCTTCTTCTGACTCAACCTCAGGTTAGCAGTGCGGACTTAACCCGCACTAAGGAAACGAGAGTCCCTGATTTGTGCACACCACTGCACCCCCACACCCGCAGCTAAGTCACTTGATATTGCTGGGCCATCATTAGTCCATTTGTAAAGGGAGGTGACAGAACCAGAGGAGTCCCACAACCCACTCCTTCCTGTACTGGCTTAGGTGGCTGGCTTCTTCCCTGGGCCTGGAACAGTCGCTGGAAACACCTCAGGACATTTGGGGCACACTGCAGGTTGCGCTCTACCCACCAAGAAGCAGTACTATGGAGTGGTTATGGGCAGGAGCTTTGGAGGCTGCACAGACCTGGGTTCAAATCCTGACTCTGCTGCTCATGAGCAGTGGGAATCTTTCTGTGCCTCAGTTTCCTCATCTGTGCTGGGTGGCTGCAAGGCTTAAGGGTGATACTGTTCAGAAAGTGCTTAGCACAGAGCGTGGCCACGAGGAGCATGGCCAGGAAATGTTGCCACGTGGTAAACATTGAGGACCAGAGGGCTGGAGAGGGTGGGGAAGGGCTAGAGCTGGGGAATCCAGGCTCTACTCTCATCACTCCATGTAATAATACATCTGTACTTTAGAGCAAACTAATGTTCACCAGGTTGTGATGAGATTCAAGCCAGGTACTGCAGCAGCAGGCCAAAGGGCTCCAGGTTCAGAGCCAGCCCGGCTGCACTCTCCTGCTGATCTTGGGAGGGTTGCTTTACCTCTACGGGCCTCGGGTTCCTCATCAGGGTCAGAGATCAACGCCTCCTGACCCACCTCTCAGGACTGATAGCAGATGAAGAGTGTGAAATGACAGCACAGAGCTGCTGCCATGAAAAGGACGGTCCTGACATGGAAAGTGTTTTGAAAATGTACAGCTTACCCCAGTGTTAGCAAGAGACCAAGCCCCCGGCATCCTGCACTCGCTCCGTTATCAGGGCACACATTTCCCTGCATGGGATCTGCCTGTTTTCTTGCTAGTTTTCCAAGCACACAGAGGTCTCTGCCCTCGAGGAGTTTATGTTCTCATTGGAGAGACAGACAAGAAAATGAATGGTGAGAACCCTGAAGCTGATGCCAGGGGCAGAGGTAGCCAGTTCATCCACTTGGAAGCCTTGCCAGAAACACCCAGTGAAGGAGGGGCAATTCTCAGAAGGGAAGCTTAGCCCCAGGGCAACTGCCCAATGGCTTGGTAAAGATGGACAGAGTTACAGAACCCTTGTCTACCGAAGAAGGTGCTGAGATGGAAGTCAGGAGGCCTGGGTGGTAGTCTAGGCGCTCTATTAATTTGGAAAGACTACACATTGTATTGTTCCAACTATATGACATTTTGGAGAAGGCAAAACTACGGAGACAGTGGAAAGACCAGTGGTTGCCAGGGGCTGGAGGGAGGGAGGAGGGAGACATGAACAGGTGGAGCACGGAGGATTTTCAGGACAATGAAACTACTCTGTATGATACCATCATGGTAGATTTACACCATCACACATTTGTAGAAACCCACAGAATGTGCAACCCCAAGAGTTAGCCCCAATGTGAGCTGTGGATTGGGGTGATAGTGATGTGTCAGCGTAGGTTTGTTGAGTAGAACAAATGTACTGCTCTGGTCGGGGGTGCTGAGGGTGGGGGAGGCTGTGCCTGTGTGGGGGCAGGGCTACACGGAAACGCTCTGTACCTTCTGCTCAATTTTACTGTGAGCCTAACACTGCTCTAAAAAATAAAGTCTATTAGAAATAAATAAATTGGCCAGGCGCGGTGGCACACGCCTGTAATCCCAGCACTCTGGGAGGCTGAGGTGGGCAGATCATGAGGTCAAGAGATCAAGACCATCCTGGCCAACATGGTGAAAACCTGTCTCCACTAAAGATACAAAAATTAGCTGGGCGTGGTGGCAGGTGCCTTTATTCCCAGCTACTTGGGAGGCTGAGGCAGGACAATCACTTGAACCCGGGAGGCGGAGGTTGCAGTGAGCTGAGATCGTGCCACCACCGCAGCCTGGCAACAGAGTGAGACTCCCTCTCAAAAAAGTAAATAAAGTATTGTTCCTGATCTGTTGTTTCCTCATCTGCTCCCCTCACATAGCTGGGAACTCTACTCACCTCCTTCTCTCTGCCCCTCATCCACAAGCCTGCAAGTTTTAACAAACCACAAATGATACTGCTCTTCTGAAAATCTGCAAAACCTTTCTCAAAACTCCCCTTTAGGCCGCTACTTTCTTTCCCCAATGAGAGCAGGCAACAAGTCCTCATAGCATTCAAAATGCTCTCCCTTCTAAATGGCTCCGACAAAGGCCGGGCAGCTATTTTAAAATCCAAGAAGGCTTTGCTGACACTCCCAACATACCGCTGTGAACACATCCCAAACATATGAAGAGCCCTACACAGACGCTTGCTAAATGCCTATAAAACAAAAAACAGAAAAACCCAGGATGCAAACCCATTGAATGCTCCTTTCAGGTCCCAGGGGCCCCCTTGGTAGATCAGCCCACACAGTTTTTTCAAAGAAACAGTATTTGATCTCAGAAACATCTGGAACCTGTTTCCCCAGCACTTCACTGGGAGCTTTCAGTGGACGTCAGCTGCCCAATCGCTGAGCGCGCACCCTGCCTGCTAGTGCTGCTGGCAAGATCCTTTGGACTGCAGGCGGGGAGGGGGTGGGGGAGGAGAGGGGCCCTGTTTGATTAAAAGCTGCTGGAGGTAGGCCGGGTGCGGTGGCTCACGCCTATAATCCCAGCACTTAGGGAGGCCGAGGCGGGTGGATCACAAGGTCAAGAGATCAAGACCATCCTGGTCAACATGGTGAAACCCCGTCTCTACTAAAAATACAAAAAAAGTAGCTGGGCATGGTGGCGCGTGCCTGTAATCCCAGCTACTCAGGAGGCTGAGGCAGGAGAATTGCCTGAACCCAGGAGGGGGAGGTTGCAGTGAGCCGAGATTGCGCCATTGAACTCCGCCTGGGTAACAGGAGCGAAACTCCGTCTCAAAAAAAAAAAAAAAAAAAAGGCTGCTGGAGGCAGGCTCAGGTATGACCGAAAGTTCTGGAAGAACATGACAGAGAAGGCCATGAGGATAACAAGCCCTGGGAGTGAAGATCAAGCCTGGGGATCCTGCTACTGAAGCCGCCCTGAGTAAGACAGTCAACAGAGCACGTGGTCCATTCTTTTATGGTTTCCCCTCAGCCATCAAGTGTTTAACAGACAGGTAACGACAACAACGAACATTCTCACTATTGCAAGATGCCCATCACGGGCAGGGCAGGGACACGTTCTGCCTGTATCCCTCACCCCAGAACAGTACCTGGCAGAGGGGCAGACGGTGGAGGTCCCTCCCGACCTGCTCCAGCGAATGCATGAATGAGTGAATGACACCCCCTGCCCACTATCAACATTACAGGCCTGTTTTCAGAAATGGGGGGATTCCAGAGGCAAAATTACGTCCGTGAAAGGGTAGTTGACTGCAAGCTGGGGAACCTGCCATCCAAGGCTGGTTCTCCCACTTCCCAGTTTTGGCAAGTGTGACCCTGGCAGTGCCCCATCTGTCATCACTGGGATAATCCCCACCCTGTCCCTCTCCCCATGTTGCTAGGAGGATTGGTCCTGTGGAGTCCTGCATAGGAAGTGTCTTTGCCACCTCAACACCTAGCTGCAAAGGTTAGAAATACTGACAGTCGGACAGGCGCGGTGGCTCACGCCTATAATCCCAGCACTTTGGGAGGCTGAGGCAGTGGATCACAAGGTCAAGAGATTGAGACCATCTTCGTCAACATGGTGAAACCCTGTCTCTACTAAAAATACAAAAATTAGCTGGGCATGGTGGCTCACACCTGTAGTCCCAGCTACTCGGGAGGCTAAAGCCGGAGAATTGCTTGAACCCAGGAGGCAGAGGTTGTGGTGAGCCAGGATCGCGCCATTGCTCTCCAGACTGGGTAACAAAAGCAAAACTGTCTCAAAAAAAAAAAAAAGAAAGAAAGAAATGCTGACGGTCATCACTCCCCTTTCACCCAGTCCTCTTGCATGCAGAGGAGCCCCGGAGGACATGGCTGGGAACCTGGGCTAGAGTCAGACACGGCTGAGTGATTTTAGCACTTTGACTACTTGCACTGAAGGAGCCAGGGACAAAGGATGAAATGACCTGATGTGTCCTTGACTGGGTGCTGGGTGCTGTCCTTACCTGCCTTCCCACACCTGTTAGCACCTGAGCCCTTCATTGACAAACTCAGTGGCTTCCCATCCTCTCTGCCTCTGGGCCTCAAACACACACAAGCCTCCTAGTCTCAGAAAGCCTGATTCTTCTTCTGTGTCTTCTGCCCTTCAGACTACAAACCCATCTCTTCTTATTGTAGTGACCTGATCCCATCCATGAAGCTCTGGTTAGGTGCTTGGCACCAGATATGGTGGCATCTCATGAATTCTTCCCTAAACCCTCACTTGATGCCCTGGTGATCTCCCCAGGGTGGCTCCTGGCCCTGTCCTGACTTTACTGTTAGCTCCCAGCCCACGATCCTGGAAGGGTCTAGATGCAGTGGCTCCTCCCCAGCCCACCCCATGGCAGCCTCTCCCAGCAGAGGAGCCTGGTGACTCCTGCTTCCTGTTCCTGCCTCTCCCGGCACCTTCCTCCGCCGTGCACCTTCACCTCTTCTGCAACTCCGGTGATATCAGCATTCCCCACGCACTGTCCCCAAAGTCCCTCCGCGCTGCAATTTCATGATGTTGCCTCTTCCCCTGCAGTAGGGGAGCTCCAGCTCACAGGGCCAGCAGAGGGCAGCCCCCTCCAGCCCCTGCGGCCACACCTTTCCCCTCCTACCCACTCTCCCCTTCCTCCTCCTCTTCCCTCAGAAGCCTCTACTGCCCCTCCCACCCCTGACTTCTAGTCAGTGGCCAGGTCCTGTCAGCTCTAGAGCGGCTGGACACTGAAATCTCCTCCTCTTTCACCCCCACCATCCACAAGCTTATCTCCCCTACACCAGCATTTCCCATTGACCCCCAATCCCTCCTTCTGCTGTATTTTGACATTGCCCTTTTATTGGTTCCTTCCTGCCAGAATTTACTTATTTGTTTGGAGTTGGGGTCTTGCTGTTACCTGGGTGGGAGCGCAGTGGCACAATCATAGCTCCTTAGCTTGCTGCAGCCTTAAACTCCCGGGTTCAAGCCATTTTCCTGCCTTTGCCTTCCCAGTAGCTAGGCCTACAGGTGTGAACTGCCAGGCCTGGCTACACTTTTTTTTTTTTTTTAACAGAGTCTCTGTCTGTCACTCAGGCTAGAGTATAGTGGTATGAGCTCAGCTCACTGCAACCTCTGCCTCCTGGGTTCAAGCGATTCTCCTGCCTCATCCTGCCGAGTAGCTGGGATTACAGGTGTGCGCCACCACGCCCAGCTAATTTTTGTATTTTTAGTAGAAATAGGATTTCACCATGTTGGCCAGGCTGGTCTTGAACTCATGACTTCATGTCAAGTCATCTGCCCACCTCAGCCTCCCAAAGTGCTAGGATTACAGGCAAAATCCACCAGGATGCCTGGCTAACTTTTTCATTTTCTATAGAGATGGGATCTCTAACTCCTGATCTCAAGCAATCCTCCTGTCTTGGGCTCCCAAAGTGCTGGGATTAGAGACATGAGCTTGTACCCAGCCCCTGCCAGCATTTAAATATTCTGAGGCATCTCTTCTCTCGTGGCTAAGCAGTGGTGTGAGTAGGCCTCTCCGTGAGATACACTCCTCATTTGCTCCCTGGTCCCCTCACACGGGTAACCAGTGGCTCACTGGGGGTAAGGAAGTGTGTGCGTTTCCTGTGGGCTAACCTGACCTCTCTGACTGGCTGTGGTCGAGCACAGCAGAGCCTCCCCCAGGGGAGCCTGCCCTCCCTCCTCTCAGAGTCCACCCCTGCCAGAAAGCTAAGGACACAGACCCAGCGCCCAGCCTTGCCTTCTCTTCTCTAGTCAGATGGCAAACCCACCTCTTGGCTACCTCTGGTTGCTACAGCCTCCTCAGACACTGTGGGTCTCTGTATAGGCCATCCCAGTAAACTCAGTGATTCTCTGTGTCCCCTTCTTGATGAAGACCTCATTATTAGAGTTAATGGTGTGCCCAGTGATACCCATTGTTCTGGCACAACTCTTAACAGCACCCCCCTTTACTCTCAAAGGGTCTGGTCTTGGATGAGAAACTACATCGTCAGCCTCACTGTTACCCACTCACCTGTCCCTCACAGGGGCATCTGGACTCTTCCTCTCCCCAAAATCCCTACAGTCCCCAAGCTCTTTGGGTTCCACATCCTTAACGTCTTTTAAACCTGCCCCCACCGTTCATGCCATCACGAGGTTGCAGGGCAGGCACCTTGCCCTCAGTCTTATCTTTCTTCCATTCTTCCACCTGCTGCTGGAGTGACCTTCCCAAATTGCAAATCTGATCGCATTTATCAACCATCAAATGGTGACCCTCCTCCCCCAGGCACCAGCCAAGCCTCAAGATAAACTCTAAACTCCACACTAGGGCCATGAAGTTCCTGGCTCCTCACCATGGATGTGCCCCTGTCCTGCCCTGTCCCCTCCCCACCTCACCACAAGCTTCATCCCTCACCCCACCATCCTGGCTCCCACCTGTCCCTTGCTGGGTGCTGGCTCTCTGACACGCTGTGTCCTCATGCTTGCCTGTTACCTGTCTGTCTCCCAGCTATACTGCAAGCTCCGTGATGGGGTCTTTTGTCTCTGAATCAATAGCATTAACATGGTGCCTGGCGCACAGTATGTGTTCAGTACTATTTACTAAGTGAATCACTTCACATCCCCAACACCAAATAGTCTGCGGCGGCTGCACTTGACCGCCTCCACATGTAGGCACATGTGCGTCTACTGGGAATGCCTGCCTGTGAGCCTCTGTTGACTCCAACGAACACCTCTGCTCCATCCATTAGGGGCTGTTCTTCTAGAATTGCTGTGGGTGCTGGGAGCCCTGTATCCTTCCTCGGCTAATCATTTTGTGACTGCAGCAGCCTGCATTGTTCTACTCTGTGTATACAGAGAAGGGTTGGGAGTGGGGAGTGCATCTGTGAGTTCCGAGGTCCCTTGCAGAGAGGAGAGTTCCAAGCCTTTAGAAAATTTCTGTTGAAACTCATGTCTCCACCATGGGCCAATGAGCACGAGAAGGTGCTCCCTGGGAGGCTGTGGCTAGCAGCCCGGGCTGGCAAGAGATGCGCTGGCCCGGGTGGTGGGGGGGCGCACTCAGAGTCACCTGCTTGGTAGGGAGAAGAAATAGGGCCTGGGCCAAGCCTGATTGGAAACTCGAGGGACAGCAGGGCAGAACGAGACAGGCTTTTGTTCCCTCCCTGTAATGCAATGCACATTCCCCACTTAAAGGCAATTTCTGCACTTCAAAAGGATTCCAGCTGGCAAAATTTAAGGTGGAGAATAAGCCCCCAGTCAAGAAGCTTCTCAGGGGCCTTTCAGTTTTCCTTGGCTTGAGAACGGGATGCATTTTGAAATGTTTGCCTCTTCATGTTTGTCGGAGTGCCAGGGGAGAAACGCTTCCTCATACTTCCACACCTCTCTCACTCAGCCATAGCTGGCACGGGAGCCAGCCACGTTTTCCTGCACTACTTTCCCTCCTCGTGAACCTGCCTGACTTCCTCTCTTTCTCTCCCTGCTTCCTCACCCACCTCCCAGCTCACACCCCACCCCTGGGGGGAGGAGAGTCCTTCTGCCCTGGGTCCAGCAGGCTTGGCAGCTTTCCTTCCACAGATGCTGAAATGGCCAACAGTTGGGCTGACACAGTTCATAGCTTACACTCCAGAGATGCTCTGCCAGCTGCCATTCATTCATTCATTCATTCATGCATGCATGTATTCACCTGTTCACTCTCTCACCAAAGTCACCCAGTCAGCCAGCATGGGATCTAAGATGCTGGTGAGGCCTGCAGGTGACTCAAAGAAAAACCACACGTAGTCTTGCTGTCCTAGCTTACAAAATGCTTGAAGCTTTGAGAGATAGAAACGAGCAATTACAGCACAAGACAGAGGGAAGTCAATACCCAGTTTAGAGGATAGGGACATTTTAAAAGCACAGAGAAAGAAGAGGTCAGCCAGGGATGCAGGTGGTGCCCAGAGGGGCAGTCAGGGAAGGCTTCCTAGAGATGGAAGCATTGTGGATGGAAGCAGGGTCCAAAGATGTCAAGGATAGGGAAGTGGCTGATGCCAGGGTACGAAGGTGGGAAGACCTATGGTGGGCACAGAGGCACTGCTGCACCCCTCTTTCCAGGACTTTGGCATTTTATAGGAGGTGGGGAATCCTAGGCATGTGAACTGGCAGTCACTGCTTGGGTGGCATTGCTTCAGTCACCTTGGAAGCAACACACCAGCCCCACACAGCAGTCACCAACTCATGCCCTTTTCCATAAGGTCCTGAGGAAATACCTTCATGCTCTTCTCTGTCCTAAGCACTCAGGCTCCCCGTAACCCTTTCTTGAGGGACCAGGTAGCACTTGCTCCTGCAGCCTCATCAGTCATGCCCTCTCCCTTAAGAGAAGCTCCAACCATCACCTTCCCTAACAAGCACTGTCCTTTTTGCCCACCCCTGCCTGTGCCAGTACCCGCTGGTGTCTCCCTTAGAGCCCTTGCCAGTGGCCCACAGGTCAGGCCCATGAGCTCTGGAGTTGGGCAGACCTGGCTTTGACCCTGGCTCTGGCACTTTTCAGCTCTGCACTTGGCCAGATGACTCACTTCCATAGGACCTGCTCTTGCCATTCCTACCTGACAGCTTTTCACCCTGTGGGATAAATTACACCCGGACTTACGTTCAGGGCAACCATCCTTCTCTGCTTTCAGTCCTCACAGATTAAGAGGAGCCGTAGAGGGTCACTGCTAGGCTCAGGGATAGGCACGAGACCAAAGCCAGACAAAGCCTGTGACTTTTAATAGCTGGAAATCCCTACTTCCATGGAGATTGTCAAACACAGACCAAAGGGTCATCTTTGTCACCACAAGGGAAGAGTCTTTTTAAAATAAAAATAGCATAGAAAAAAAACAGTCAAGAGACAGATTCCTAGTGACACTGAGCACCTGGATCCAGCCACACCTGAAGTTATCCCTGGAGTTTACAGTTTTGTAAACCAATAAGTTCCCCCACACACACTTTTTGGCTTAAGCTGATTTGACTTTTTGTCACATGCCACTAACAGTCTTGACTAAAGAAATGTTTAACTGGCAGACGTAATGACAGAATTAAATGAAATGCATGGATAGTACCCAGGGATAAGGTGGAACTCAATGACCACTTTTGACAACTCTTGCTGAACCTGCCTTCTCATAGGTCTGTTACATTTCTAAAAACCATAGTTCCATAGCAGTAGAATACTATATTTTCCTTTTCCCCACAGCTCCAATGAAATCTTCCTTTGTAAAATCTTCATCCTCCCTGGCTTTCTTGACCACAGCTCTGTGTCCCTCATAAATCTCTATGTTTCACATCCATTTTCCCCCTCACACAATCCCTGGGCTGAGACAGGCTGGGTTTAACAGTGCGAGACTTCAGGATGTGGTGGGGGTGATGTCGTCTGTGTTATGTGCAGATAACCCAGGGCGATCAGGATCAACTAAACCAAATCAAACCAAAGACTTTCCCAACAGGCTTCAAATAAATCCCTGCCCTTAAAGATACCAGGTGCTCAGAAAAGTCTACACTGCCATCTAGTGGATGTCTGCAACATCGTCAGCCCTTTGCTGAGAATCCCCTTGGGACCGCCCCTGGCCTGTGAAAGCCTCTAACCCTCACTGTATAAGGGACAAATCCCAAGACAAGGGAATGCATGGCGAAGCCGAGAGCCCCATCCCACAGAGTGGCTTGTACTTTTCTCTATGAGACTGGGTTCCTGCCCAGCCTCTGGGCCCTGCACCTCCGATCCCAGGAGTGAGGATCAGCAGCCTTCCTTTCCCTGCTCCTCTTGGCTGTCCACCAGGCCAAGGGTTTCCATGGAGGAGGGCTGACGTGTGTGCACGCATGCAAGTGTGTGTGTGTGTGCACGTGCACACGTGTGCATGTGTGTGCTTTATTGCTCATCTTCCCAAAGGAAAGGGTAATTTGTGATGTTTGCACACAAGACAGCCATCAAAGCTTCAAGTGCAAAACGCTTCCAGAAAGAGAAGACTCTGCCCCCCACACTGGAGTCCCCCACGCACTGCCGCCCTCCAGAGCATGTGGTCCCGCTCCGCTGAGCTGCCTCCATCAGGCCTGACCAAGGCAGCACTGAGAAGGAAGAACCCTTTGTGGCCCCTCCCTCCCACCCTGCACAGAAGGGACCCAGAAGTCAGCCTTGGTGTGTGTGCTTGCTCACATCCTGTCCACGACCCTTCCATCTGCACGCATTTGTGACCTGGGTCCTGTCTAGGTTGACGCCAGCACCTCTCCTGCTAAAACACAGCAGAAAAGAGGGTAGTCTCCACCATCTTTGGGGCTCCATCTGGACCAGGAGTCAAGAAACAAAGAGGCAGAGACCAGAAGACCAGATCAGCTCCCCCAAAACACACTCCAGCAGCTGAGAGCAGCAGCAGACCAATTTCCGACTTCTGCGATGCTTCCCCAGGCTTCCCAGACCTAAAGCAAGGAAGCTTCCAAAGCAGGATAGTACTAATCACTGCCCAGCAAAAGAGTTATTTCCAGTTCCTAAAATGCTTTGCTCCTCTTTTATACAACCTTGGGCCAAAGAATAATGTGTCTCACATGACAACAAAGTGTCAGGACGCACTGACCTCTGCCTGTGTCGGCGACTTGGGACACAAAAGCTTCTTTTATGTTAAACAGACAGGCCTGTTTAAGCTCTGCCCTGGTAACGCCCAGCTTCTCTCCAGCTCAGAAGCTATCTGAAGGCTCAGACGCGCTGCACCTCGAGAGAGGACTCCCCATATCACCCCTTCCTCCACTTCCCTGTCAACTCCAAAGCACACACCAGCTGGTCTCCTCCAGGCTTGGGGGCCCAGGTCTCAGGGCCTCGAGGGCTGCAAGGACAGCCAAGGAGCTCCCAGAGCAGGGGAGCAGGAAGAGGCCTGGGCAGAGTGGATTCAGCCATCAGGAAGTTTCCAGTCTGCGGCCCTCTCACTGGCCCCCAGGCTCCTCCTCAAGTCCACTCTAAGGAAGGCACAACTTTATGACAACAGCCATATGCTGCCACCAGACCCAACCCAGAAGGCTCTGCACACAGCTTCAAGTCACCCAGAGGAGCAAGCCTGGAGGAACATCAAGACCCTCAGCCCTCCCCCTGCTTTAAGACACCCTGCTCACTTACATCCACAGCCTGTGGGAACTTGACTATCGGCTCCTTCCAGGAGGTGATCTTCTGTCTGTAGTCATTACAATCAGGAACTATCATGCAGCCAATGCTCCCCAACTCTGGGTAGAATACTTCAAGGCCCCTACAAAGAGAGGAAGGAGGTTACCCTGTGTCAGGGTTTTAGGGAAGCCTGGGGTTTCCAAGGTTTCGGTCTAGCTCTATTGAGAATGTAAAGTGAAATGGGACTAAATCCTAAACCTGCCCCTAACTAGTTGTGTGACCCAAGAGTTACTTGATCACCTTGTGCCTCAGTTTCTTCATCTGTAAAATGAGGACACTCATAATACCTCCCTCAGGGTCAGTGTGAGGAGTAAAGTGGCAGTCAATGCTCAGAACAGAACCTGGCACGTTGTAAGTCATCAGAAAGTGAATATGAATTCTCATCAGTGTTTACTTCCCTAGAAGAATATACATCCTTAGGCAAACTTAGTGTCTTTAAAGTAGGATTGAGTTTATAAAAACAACACCTATATGTTGCTTTTCAGTAACATTCTTATTACAGAAAGAAAGGCTTAGCAAGTCAGCATACCGTCCTTCAAGGGCAGAGACCTTCTCTCTCCCCTAAACAATCAAGAGTTCCCCATGCCTGAAATCCCATGGTTAGTGAGTAATTGACTTCTTTAGGTTAAGCAATGACCATAGGCTGGGTTCTCTGTCAAAATGCAAACATCTCTCAGGGGGTAAAACATTGCCTCTCTGAGACTATCAGTATGAATGAACCAGTTCATCTATTTGCTCCCTGAGAAGGGCCTGAACAGCACCAGGGATCTGAGAATGTGGCTCCCCGGAAGGGAAGAAAAAGAGATGCAGAGCAAGGCAACAGAGTCTGCAGGGCAGGGCAGGCTGGGCCATGACCGCGCCAGGCGGGCCTTCGGTGCATGCTTGTATTTGAAACTCAGACACGTAGGTAAGATTTTTCAAATGTATTATAAAAACTGTTTTTACTTGCCCTTCTGTTATATTTATCTCCGAGACCCAAGGCCTCTGCAGGGTTAATGTGGGTTAAGACATCTCTGAGAGAGAAGGTGTGGGTAGGGAGTGGGGGCTGCAGGTCCTCAGCATTTCCTAACAGCCTGGCATGGCTGAGCCGCTCTACAGCCTGCCCCTAGCCACCCATAGCTGTCCAGTGTCTCGCTGGGGGTGACGCCTAAGGGGACCCTGTGAGGATGTAATTTGGAGAACAGAGCTGGAGGGAGAGCTTCCTGAGGCTGGGAGCTGGGAGTAGGCGAAGCGCAGCTTCCTGGTGAGGAGCCCTGCCTCCCCACTGTTGCCTTCCACCTGCCACCATTTCAGTGGCTCCTGAAGTTCAGCTTTGGGCTAAAGGCCTCTGAGCTCCCAGCACCTGGCAGCCGTGGACCAGGACACTTCCGTGGGCCAGGACCCCCAATCCCTGGACTCAGGCGCTCTGGTCTCAGATGGTGGAAGCAGGACAAGTCACGGGCTTCCTGGGCCAATTTGTTTCTTCTAACTCTGCACATTTACAGCAATTCTTGGTGGATGGCAAGGTTTTCGCAGCTCTTGGAGAAGTTTTAGGGAACCGGTTTTATCTTCATCACAGCATCCTTTTTTTTTTGAGATGGAGTCTTGCTTTGTCACCTAGGCTGGAGTACAGTGGCATGATCTTGGCTCACTACAACCTCTGCCTCCCAGGCTCAAGCGATTCTCCTGCCTCAGCCTACTGAGTAGCTGAGATTACAAGTTAGCACCACCACGCCTGAGTAATTTTTGAATTTTTGGTAGAGACAGGCTGGTCTCAAACTCCTGGCCTCATGATCCGCCCACCCATCTTAAGGACTGTTTCATTTGTTTCTGCTGCAACTCCTTGCTGCTGCAGCTAGCCAGATGCGAGGCAGAGAGGGAACCCTCCAAGGGCAGAGAGACAGACAGCAAACAGCACAGAATGGGAAAACTGAGGGGCAGAGAGGATGTAAACTGAGGGTGGAGGGTCGCCCCCACACCCACAACTCCTCTCCCCCTTTTACCACAGTAGAATTGCTACAAATATCAAAAGAATTAAACAAGCAAGATCAGTAAACCTATATTTGGTGAGGGGGATGCAGGCCACAGAGAATACCCCGAAGGACAGGACCCATGCCAGGGAACCAGGGATTGGGTTGTGTCCCTGTCCCTCTCTTCACACCCATAGGGCACTGCCAGGACTGTGTTTGAAGGCAGCATATTGCCCCAGCTAGGATGATGGGGTGTGCATAGGCCTCTGCCCTGCTCAGCAGCTTTAGCAAAGGCTTGGAGAAGGACACAGAGGCGAATGTATTTGATCTGCAGACAGCGCAGAGCTGATGATCAAGAATTGTGATGATCAAATCGACTTACAAGACGACCTGGACAAGCTGAGGTGAGCTGAATCAAAAATTAAAGTCAGTGAGAAAATATACTTTAAAATTTGCATTCAAGGCCAGGCGCAGTGGCTCGTGCCTATAAACTCAGCTCTTTGGGAGGCTGGGGTGGGAGGCTCCAGCATTGCTGGAGTCCAGGAATTTGAGACCAGCCTAGGCAACATAGTGAGACCCTGTTTCTACCAAAAATTAAAAAAAATAATAATAACCGGGCATGGTGGTGCATGCCTGTAGTCCCAGCTACTGGGGAGGCTGATGTGGAAGGATCACTAGAGCCCAGGAGGTAGAGGCTGCAGTGAGCCATGATTGCACCACCACACTCCAGCCTGGGTGACAGATCAAGACCCTGTCTTAAAGACAAACAACTTGCATTAAAGCTAAAAAACCTCAAAGGCGCCACTTTCCTCTGTGCCCTTGCTGTTTGTGGTTTACCTGACATGGAATTCATTCTAATTTCCATCCTGAGAGTTTGGGGATCTCCTGATCTCCCTGACAAGACTCGGAGGCACCCTAGAGAGTGGAATAAAAAGAGCAGGGGCCTTGTCCCCTGCTTTGCCATGAACTAACACTACATAAAGGACTGGGGACAAAGGGCATGACTTTTACTGGGCCATCCTAATAGATCAGGGACCTCATCTATGTATGATTTCACTTCATGCAACTATACCTGGAGCCAGCTGTTATCACTGTTCCTATCTCCAGATGAGTAACAGAAACTGTACATATTTGCAGCTGCTATGTATTGGAGTAATCCGTTGTGTACAACAGAGAACTGGTCCAGTGGGCGTGTCTGTCCATTCTTCCCTGTACCACACATCTTTCCAAGTGAGCTGTTTCGCTCCTCTAGGTTTCAGTTTGAGCTAGGTGGTCGCATGAGTCCCTCTGTCATGGTAAGAATTGGATCAGAAGGGCCGGGCATGGTGGCTCAAGCCTGTAATCCCAGCACTTCGGAAGGCTGAGGTAAGATGATCACTTGAGCCCAGGAGTTAGAGGCCAGCCTGGGCAATGTAGTGAGATCCTGTCTCTATAAAACATAAAATAAATTAGCCAAGTGTGATGGTACGCAGCTGTAGTCCCAGCGACAGGAGACTGAAGTGGGAGGGTCGCTTGAGTCTGGGAGGTCAAGGTTGCAGTGAGCTATGATCCTGCTACCTACTGCAGTCCAGCCTGGATGACAGAGGGTGACAGAGTGAGACCCTGTCTCTAAAAACATGGCTTCTCAGCTGTGCCCGTATGAAGGGCTCAGAATTTCAGCTGCCACTTAGTGAATGCTATGGTCTGAGTGTTGGTGTCTCCTCTAAATTTAAATGTTGGAATTTGATCCTCAATATGATGTATTAAGAATTGGGACCTGGAGGAGGTGATTAAGTCACCCTCATAAAAGACATTCTCATAAAAGGGCTGAAGGGAGCTGCCCTTCCCTTCCACCATGTGAAGACCCAGCAAGAAGGCGCCATCTTTGAAGAGAGAGCAAGCTCATAGTGCACGCTGAATGGCCAGCACCTTGATCCTGGAGCACCTCAGCCTCCAGAGTCATGAGCCTTGGTGTGCGTACTTGGTCACATCCTGGCCATGACCCTTCTACCTCCACTCATTTGTGAACCGAGTCCTACCTAGGTTGACACCAGCACCTCCTAAAACACAGCAGAAAAGAGGACAATCTCCACCATACATTTCTGTTGTTTAGAAATGACCTAGTCTAAGGTATTTTGTTATAGCAGCAGAACAGACTAAGACAGTGAGGATGACAAAAGGACACATGGGATATGAGGCTGCCTTGAAGAGGGGGCCCCATGTGAAAGTGTGGGTCACCCCACTCGGAGAAAGAGCAAGCCAGGTATGGCAACTCATACCTGTAATCCCAGCACTTTGGGAGGCTGAGGTGACAGGATTGCTTGAGCCCAAGAGTTTGTGACCAGCCTGAACAACACAGAGAGACCCAAACTCTACAAAAAATAAGAAACTTAGCCAGGCCTGGCGGCATGTGCCTGTAGTCCCAGCTACTCAGGAGGCTGAGGCAGGAGAATTGCTTAAGCCCAGGTGTTCAAGGCTGCAGTGAGCTCTCATCAGGCCACTGCAAGATTCTGTGACAGAGCAAGATTCTATCTCTAAAAGAAATTTATTTAAGGAGAAGAGTAGCCAAGGCCCCTGAGAGGGATTGAAGGACTGGGGATGGCTGCCCAGGTTGGGGGGAGCTGGGGATGAAGGGACAGGGGCATCTGGGGGATCATTTGCCAAGGTCAGAGCCTGAGCTGAGTGGGGATCTTGGGGAGGGCTCAGTGCAGGAGGTCTTGCCGGGGTCCACTCTGTCTCCTCTGGGTCTCCTCCGGGGTCACATCTGTCCTTGACACATTTTCATTTCATCCTCACTCATGATGATCTCTTCGGAACAAAAATCTTCAGTGGTAATAAAGACAAAGCTCCTCTTTTGCAATGATGCCTTGAAATCAAAAGGCATCTTCCTGGTGTGCAACCTTAGGGTCATGGTCTGTTTCTCAAATTGGGGGCCTGCTGGCGTATTCTGGGAGTCCTGAAAATGGCCCCCCTTGATTCGAGTCTGGGAGCCCTGGACCCAGGTTGAGGGGTGTCAGCAGAAGCAGATGGGGAAAGAGCATCAGTAAGGAGTCAGACAAGGGGGCTAGATCTTGGCTCTGCCACTGTTAAGCTATGTAAGCACCGTGGGCAGGTTTCTTAATCTCTGGGGACTCTTCATCTGCAAAATGGGGACGCTAACACAGAATTTGCAGGTTCATTACTGACAGTGAAAGGAGTCAGGGAGTCCAAGCACCGACAGAGAAATCTGGCATACAAAAGGTGCCCTGGGGCTCCCCAAGTGTGCCTCCATGCATGGGTCACCAGGGCGCCAAGATGAGATCTTGGCAGAGCAGAGCCTAGAGCATCCAAGGCCACAGGCTGGTCACCTCCAGTGACCATACAGACATCCTCATTTCCCACAGTGTGGGAAACTCCAGGAACCGCTGAGCTCTTCCTCAAAGGGCCATTATTGCAGCCTGGGCCTGCTGTACCTGGGACCAGCTGGCCTCCCCAGCTTATGGGGGCATTGACCTTGCATTGCTCAGAGTAGGAAGCCTGCCGGCCCCTCAGCTTACTCAGCAGAGCACCTAGAAAATTAGATCCCCCCCACCCCCGTGAGAGCCAGCCATGTTTCTCTCCCTCCTCCCACATGAAAGTCACCCAGAACTGTTTAACATTTTTTTTTTTAGCCGGAGTCTTGCTCCGTCACCCAGGCTGGAGTGCAATGGTGTCTTGGTTCACTGCAACCTCTGCCTCCTGGGTTCAAGCAATTCTCCTGCCTCAGCTTCCCAAGTAGCTGGGATTACAGGTGCCCACCACCATGCCCAGCTAATTTTTGTATTTTCAGTAGAGACGGGGTTTCACCATGTTGGCCAGGCTATTCTTGAACTCCTGACCTCAAGATCTGCCCGCCTCAGCCTTCCAAAGTGCTGAGATTACAGGTGTGAGCCACCACACCCGGCCGTGTTTAACAAGATTTTTAAAAATGTACTGACACGAGCAAAGTTTGTTACTTTTGTTTTGTTTTGTTTCGTTCTGTTTTGTTTGAGGCAGGGTCTGGCTCTGCCACCCAGGCTGGAGTGCAGTGGTCCAGTCATGGCTGGATGCAGCCTTGGCCTCCTGGGCTTAAGCAGTCCTCCCCCCTCAGCCTCTTGAGTAGCTGGGACTACAGGTTTGCATCACCATGCTTGGCTAGCTTTTAAATTGTTTTGTAGAAACAGAGTCTATGTTGCCCAGGCTGGTCTCGAACTCCTGGGCTCAAGTGATCCTCCCACCTTGGCCTCCCAAAATGCTGGGATTACACACGTGCACTACTGCATCCAGCCAAAATATTACTTTCTAAAAAGAATTCAGCTACATAACTTTAAGAGAAGACACATATTTATGTTTCTAAAAGTAATGTTGGTCAAAAAATTTTTAAATTAAAATAAAAAGAAAAACAAACATTTTCACAAACAGTAATGTTTATGAAAATGCAAAAGTACAGAAGAGAGTAAGTCTAAGTTCTTTTTACTCCTCTCCCATCCCGCACATGGACTCAGTGGGTGGCCCCCTCCCCAGTCACTAAACTGGCAGGGAGGATTGGCATCAAAGTGGCCTGGGGAGGCCTCAGGATAACCCACGAGTGCAGACAAATGAAGGCTTGCTTCTGTAACCAGCAGAGATGGCGAGGAGAGAGCGGAATGCCAGGCCTTCCAGCTTACCCAGAGTAGAAGCGGCTAGTGCCCTTGAAAGGGAAGAAGCCGGCCTCACCACCAGACTCCGTCCAGTGCCATGATCCCTAAAGGGCCCCCTGCCCAAACACTCCTGGTTCGCATCATTGAAAAAAACCTCTCACACAGAGAGGGTCTAATCATACACCTTCTTTCATTAAAATGTCTCTTTGTTGGGGTTCTGGGGGGATGGTGCATTCAGACTGTAGGGAGGGACAGTCTCTCCCTGGGTCCCAGCAGGGAGGTTGAGGCCATCCCCCTGCCCCCACAAAGATCCCCCCACCTTTGGAGGGCCCAAGCAGAGCCAACCATCTACACAGCTCTCTGTTCCTGGGAAAGGTGCGTTCTGGGAGGCGGGAAGGAGCCTGTTTCCAAGTCCCTTCTCGGTGCCATCCTCCGTCAGGGTGGTCTCCAGACCAGACATCTGTTCTGTCTTCCCCATAAAAGTGGGCTCAGAAGATGATGCTCCTTGGTTCTGGAAACACCCCTCCCTGAGATCTACCCGCCCGGTAGCCGCTGCGCCTCCCAACTCCAATCCTGCCCTGACTTACTGGCACAGGACAGCGTCCTCATCCAAGAGGGCCGTGTGGGCACACAAGTCATTCTTGTTCTCATCTCCAGTGACCACTGCGACGAGAACCAGTAACAGTGCTGCTGTGGCCAGCCTCATTGCCCAACCCATGGGTACCTGGAACAGAAGGAGTGTTAGAGTGGCTGGATCCCCTGCTGGGGGGTTCCTGCCCATTACCTGCGCCCCCCACCCCAGGGGCCCACTTGGCAGGATAGAGACCTCTGGTTAAGCACAGGGTGAAAGGCAAGCAGCTTCCAGGGCTCTGCAGTGAATCTGATCCACCACCCGGACATGAGTACCTTGGGAGGACCTGGGCCTCCTCCAAGTTGGACTCAGTGTGCAGTCCTGGCCGAGGCCCCTCCCCTAGCAGGACACAGCTTTGTTGTCACTCTTGTCCTGGCTGCCAGGGCAGAGAGCAGGCTGCAAAGTAGAAGTGCTTATATAAGCAGCTTCTTAGCGCAGCTCCTCGTCCAGCCCCTGCTCCTGGCCCGGGGATGGTCAGCTGGCCAAAGGCCAGCCTGCTCCGTGGCTGTAAGGCAAGCCCTGGGAAGCTGGTGACCTCAGGCTCAGAGCTAGGGGTTGGGTTGGGCTGAGACCCCCAGACCAGCTCTGCCTCTCCTCGCCCCCGTTCTTCCACCGCCTGTCTCCACAGCCTGCGAGCTTCCCCAAGGTGGAGGTGGTTGGACACAGTGACCTTGTGTAGGAGGGACTGCTGCCCTGGGTGGGGGCAGGGGCACCGAGGCCAGCTCCGAAGGGCCAGCTGAGGACAGAAGGTTGCATCCAGCTGCACCTTGCAGCTGTGCTGAACTCAGCACTCCCAAAATAACCGTCTCTGGAGAAGGAGGTCTGGGGAGCTGCGTGGGGCTCAGAAGGGGGTGGCCTTCCCCAGCACTGCACTGGGAGGAAGGGGAGCCGGACACCATTGCCTGCCTTCCCTTGGGGAACAGCCCTGCCACCAGGTGCATGTGGGACTCTGGTTAGAGCCTGAGTGGGCAGGGGGAAGAACAAAGGCGGCTTCCCACAGCCTTTCCAATAGCTCTGCTCTCTGCTCTCTGTTCTCTCAGAGGCGGGGGTGGGAGAGACATGCCAGCAGCTCAGGACTCCTGGCTTCTGCTCTGAGCTCTCTCTGGATGCTGGGGAGGCCACTTGTCTCCCTAGGACACAACACTTTTCCTTTTCACAAACAAGTAGAATGATTCCTGTCACCGTGGTGCCCTGCTAAGGAATATGAGATCACCACTGTAAAGTGTGTGCAGCTAGATCTTTAGAGAAACTATTTTCAGCATAGTCTGCTTTCTGCCTCAATTCCTGCCTCCAGCATCCCAAAATAGGGCAAAAAGCCCCCACTTTGGGGCCACATATTAAACACATTTCTCAATCATTAGGCTCCCTGAAGTACAACCAGGACTCCCCTTGCCCCCAACCAGAAAACATATTCCCAAGATCTCCCGTACTGGACAGAGTCTGATAGCAGCCTTCTCAAAAGATCATTGTGAGAATGAGATCAATCAGGTCAAGCACTCGGTAAGGCGCCTGGCACATAGTAAATGCTCAATATTTATGAACAGCCTAAGTATTCTCCCACAGATCCATCCATTCATTCATTCCTTTGCAATCCACTTCACCCATAGAGTAGGCATGAAGTGCCTCCCACATGCCTGCCCCATGTTGGGCCCCAGGAAATGGGTTGAGCATGGCCACAGTCTGCATGCAGCTCACAGGACAGCCAGAGCCAAGGAGATGCTGCCAGAATGGTCGCCCGAGACCAAGGGACTCTCATCTTCCAAATGGTATTCACTAGAGAAGCCTCAGCTTCCCTGGGTGTCAACTCTTTAGCACAGTGATGGCGGCCTGGAGGCAGGGAGAGCCCATGGTGCAGGTTGCTGCTGTTGAGCCCACTTCCAGCCTCGGTTCTTCCTAAACCCACGTGCCAGGCACTTTTATCTGCAAATCCTCAAGCCAATTCTTAGAACTAGACACTATGATCACCCAATCTTATGGAGGAGGTGACTGCACAGTGACACTAGCTAAAACCTGATATTGGTCACCAGGAAGTGGCAGATCTGGGATTTGAACCAGGCTCTGGCTGAACCTGTTGAAACTGAGTTGACTCCAAGCTTTTTATTTTTTTGAGACAGGGTTTCACTCCCGTCACCCAGGCTGGAGTGCAATGGGGCAATGGAGGCTCCCGAAACCTCTGCCTTCTGGGCTTCAAGGGATTCTCCTGCCACAGACTCCCAAGGCGCTGGGACTACAGGCACACCATGGCTCTGGCTAAATTTTGTAATTTTTGTAGAGACGGGGTCTTGCCATGTTGCCCAGGCTTGTCTCAAACTCCTGGGCTCAAGTGATCCACCCACCTTGGCTTCCCAAAGTGCTAGAATTACAGGCTTCAGCTACCACACCCAGCCCAGAGTCCACACTGTTAACCACCTGGCTACACTGCACCCTGTAGCTGCCCCATGGCCTCTCATTCAGTCCCTGCACATTTCCTTTGCTCTTAGGAGAAGGCCCCCAAAGTCCTCCACATGGCCCACAATGCCCTGTGAGATCCAGCTTTTCCTGTCTCTCTCTAGCTGACTTCCTACTCCTCTCATATGTTACCTCTGGTGGGTTCCTCAAGTTCCTTTCCACCCCAGGACCGTGATAGGCACCGACCCACTTCCCACCTTCATTGGAGGGTAGCTGAAATGTCATTTCCTAAGAAACTTGCTCTGACCCCTAGGCTCCATCAGATTCCTGTTAGAAACAATCAGAGCACCTTATTGCTTTCTTCATTATTCTGTACAGTTGTAATAAATTATTTTGTAGTTATTTGCTTATTGATAGTATCTCCCTCATGCCCCCAGCCTATAAGCTTCTGGGAGGCAGCACAGAGACTGTCCAGCATTCTGAGCACCCTACATGGAGTATATAGAGGCTTAATAAAACTTGTTTAAGGGCATGACACACGCCACTTCCGTTTCTGATCGTCCTCATTTTCACCTAACAGCTCATAACTGTATAAATATCAGTAGGAAACAATCACTCGGGTTGGCCCTTAGCCCTGGATGCCTTTTGCTTATTTACCTAACCTTCCCTGGCTTGTTTTCGTACAGAGAGATCTGGCAGAATGCAGTGGTTCTCGGGATTTTCAACCCTGATCTTTCTCTTGGGGATTTTCAGGACTTTGATTCAGGACTTTGAAACCTAAGATCTGGAAGCCATGTTCAAGCTTCCGCAGTGACAGTTCTCCCTCCCCATCCCCAGCTGGTTTTGCTTGATTCCCTCACTCCTGCAAAGTCCTACTGCTAGATTTCTTGGTGCCAACCTTTGAAGTCCTCCTATCTTCCTTTGGTTACCTGGGCTGCAACCACCTCCAGGCACCACCAAAAATCAAGCCAAATGTGGCTTCCTGAGACACACAGGTCCCTCCAGCTACTGGGATCTGCTGGGCCACTGCTGCTGAAATTCTCCACTCCCTTTTTATCCCTTCAGGCCTCCTGTGCCTGACACCCCCATCAGTGCCCAGACCTCACCTCCTTTCTCTTCCCAGACACAGACTCTTGTTCTTTCTCTCCCTCCTAAACCTTTCCACACAGGCCCTCTGGAATCTCTGAACCATAGTAAACAAATTCCCCTGAACTCTTTCCATTCATTCCTAATAAAAAAATTAACTGAGATATAATTGACATCATACAATTCACCCTTTTAACATGTACAATCCAGTGGATTTTCGTGTGTTCACAAGCTTGTGCAAACGTCACCACTACCAAAGTACAGAGTATTTCATCAACGCAAAAGAAGTCCTATACTTATCAGCAGTAACACCCATTCCTCCCTCCCCCCGGCCCTTGACAACCCTAATCTATTTTCTGTCAATCTGAATTTGCCTATTTTGGACGCCTCTACCAGCATCTTCCCCTTCTTCCTTTCCAGCCTCCCTTCCCACGGCCACTTTCTTGGACATTGTCATCACTACAAACTGCTCCACCACTCAAGGACTGCTCCGCCCTGCAGCCCTGCTCCGCCCTGCAGCCCTGCTCCGCCCGTACAGCCCTGCTCCGCCCGTGCAGCCCTGCTCCAGCCATACAGCCCTCCTCCGCCATACAGCCCTGCTCCGCCCGTGCAGCCCTGCTCCAGCCATACAGCCCTGCTCCGCCCGTACAGCCCTGCTCCGCCCTGCAGCCCTGCTCCCGCCATACAGCCCTGCTCCGCCCGTACAGCCCTGCTCCAGCCATACAGCCCTGCTCCGCCATACAGCCCTGCTCCGCCATACAGCCCTGCTCCAGCCATACAGCCCTGCTCCGCCATACAGCCCTGCTCCGCCATACAGCCCTGCTCCAGCCATACAGCCCTGCTCCGCCCGTACAGCCCTGCTCCGCCCGTGCAGCCCTGCTCCAGCCATACAGCCCTCCTCCGCCATACAGCCCTGCTCCGCCCGTGCAGCCCTGCTCCAGCCATACAGCCCTGCTCCGCCCGTACAGCCCTGCTCCGCCCTGCAGCCCTGCTCCCGCCATACAGCCCTGCTCCGCCCGTACAGCCCTGCTCCGCCCTGCAGCCCTGCTCCAGCCATACAGCCCTCCTCCGCCATACAGCCCTGCTCCGCCATACAGCCCTGCTCCTGCCATACAGCCCTGCTCCGCCATACAGCCCTGCTCCAGCCATACAGCCCTGCTCCGCCCTGCAGCCCTGCTCCCGCCATACAGCCCTGCTCCGCCCTGCAGCCCTGCTCCGCCATACAGCCCTGCTCCCGCCATACAGCCCTGCTCCGCCTTACAGCCCTGCTCCCGCCGGTGCAGCCCTGCTCCTGCCATACAGCCCTGCTCCTGCCATACAGCCCTGCTCCAGCCATACAGCCCTGCTCCGCCCGTACAGCCCTGCTCCCGCTCTGCCCTCAGTGTCCTGTGTCTTCTACAGAGCCCAGGGTAGGGGCCTGGGAGGCATCAGGGGAAACACTGTACTAAGTGAAAACAGCCAGTTGCAAAAGAACACAGATTGTATGATTCCATGCATATGAAATGTCCAGAATAGGCAAACATATAGTGTCAGAAAGTAGAGCAGTGGTTGCTAAGGCTGAAGGCTGAAGGCGGAGGTGGGGTAAGATGTGACTGAGAGGTAGGGGGATGGGAGCTAAAAGGTATGAGGTTTAAAGGTGATGAAACTGTTCTAAAATTGACTATGTGATGGTTGCACGTATCTATACATATACTAAAAACCACTGAATTATACACTTCAAAATTCGTGAATTCTGAGATCTGTGGAGCATATAGCAATAACGCTGTTTTAAAAAATCATCCTGGGGATGTCAGCAAAATGGATGACTAGGAGGCTCCAGGCTCTTGCTCCCTCATGGAAAGCTAAACACACACATACACTGTCCCCACTGCCCTCCCCGCTCACAGAGAGAGAGAGAGAGAGAGAGAGAGAGAGAGAGAGAGAGAGAGAGAGAGAGAGAGAAATGGCTGAACGAACTTTATAGGAGTTCTGGAAAACAGCCAAAGGTTAGAGCAACCAAGCGAATGCCCAATCAAGGAAAGCCTCCTTAACTGCAGCCTGGGTGAGAGAGGGAGACCCTGTCTCCATTTTTCAAAGCCTCCTTCAAAATAATAGGAATTTTGCCAGGCACGGTGGCTCATGCCTAAAATCCGAGCACTTTGGGAGGCCCAGGTGGGCAGATCACCTGAGGTCAGGAGTTCACGACCAGCCTGGCCAACATGGTGAAACCCCGTCTCTATTAAAAATACAAAAATTAGCCAAGCATGGTGGCGAGCACCTGTAATCTCAGCTACTTGGGAGGCTAAGGCAGAAGAATTGCTTGAACCCAGGAGGCTGAGATTGCAGTGAGGCAAGATTGCACCACTACACTCTAGCCTGGGCGACCGACAGAACAAGACTCTATCTCCAAAAAAAAAAAAAAAAAAAAAAAAAAAGGTAGGGAATTTCATTTTCCTTCTACCTTGCCCCACCTCCAGTGCCAGCAGTATTGGTCTGGAGGAGATGGTAGCTCAAGCCCCAGTTCTCTCCCTTAGACTCAAAGCAGAGCCAGACCCGTCATGCACAATGCTCTAATGGGTTTGGGGTCTGCCTGCAGGACCACTCTGCTTTGCCCAAGTGGAAAGGGGCAGCATTGCTTATGAAAACAGCAGACAGACTACAGACCTTCAGACACCAAAGATACAGATTACAAACTGAAACATACAATAGACCATCCAAGGCCCCAGGAAGGTCAAGGAATCTCAAATAAAGTAAACTTGAAAAGATCTATGCTGAGACAGATTAGAACCAAGCTGTTGAAAACCAAAGACAAAGAGAGAATTTTCAAAGCAATAAGAGAGAAGTGACTCATCATGTACAGGGATCCTCAATAAAATCATCAGCCAATTTATCAGCAGAAACTTTGAAGCCCAGGGGGCACTGGGATGATAAAAAGTACTGAAAGAAGATAAGTTGTCAATTAAGAATTCTACATCCAGCAAAACTATCTTCCAAAATATTAATAAGAGAGAAATTAAGAAAATCCCAGATAAACATGACTGGGTGCAGTGGCTTATGCCTGTAATCCCAGCACTTTGGGAGGCCAAGGCAGGTTGATCACTTGAGGTCAGGAGTTTGAGACCAGCCTGACCAACATAGAGAAATCTTGTCTCTACTAAAAATACAAAACTAGCTGGGCATGGTGGCAGGCACCTGTAATCCCAGCTACTCAGGAGGCTGAGGCAGGAGAATTGCTTGAACCCGGGAGGCAGAGGTTACAGTGAGCTGAGATTGTGCCACTGCACTCCAGCCTGGGCAAAAAGAGCAAAACCCCATGTCAAAAAAGAAAAAAAAAAAGAAAGTCCCAGATAAACAAAAGCTTAGGGAGTTGTTGTTGTTTTACCGCTAGTGCTGTCCTGCAAAAAAATACTGAAAGTAGACCTTCAGGTTGAAATGAAAAGATGGCAGTAGGCTGAAACCAGGTGAAGAAATATATAAAGACCTTTGTTTGAGGTAAACACATAGATAAAAAAGCCAGCATTACTGTAATTGTGGTTTATAAGTCTACTTTTTTTTTTTTTTTGAGATGGAGTTTCGCTCTTGTTACCCAGGCTGGAGTGCAGTGGCACAATTCTCCTGCCTCAGCCTCCCAAGTAGCTGGGACTACAGGCACCCACCACCATGCCCAGCTAATTTTTTTTTTTTTTAATTTTTTTTGTATTTTTAGTAGAGACAGGGTTTCACCATGTTGACCAGGATGGTCCCGATCTCTTGACCGTGTGATCCACCCGCCTCGGCCTCCCAAAGTGCTGGGATTACAGGCTTGAGCCACTGCACCCTGCCCTATAATTCCACTTTTTAAATACAGGATGTCTTAGTCCATTTAGTGTTGCTATAAATGAATACCTGAGGCTGGATAATTGATAAAGAGGTTTACTTGGCTCACAGTTCTGCTGGCTGGAAGACTGGGCATCTGGTGAAAGCCTCAGGCTTTTCCCACTCATTGTAGAAGGCAAAGGGAAGCTGAAGTGTGCAGAAATCACACAGTGAAACAGAAAGCAGGAATGAGAGAGGGGAGCTGCGAGGCTCCTTTTAACAACCAGTTCTCATAGAAACTAATAAGGTGAGAATGCACTCCCCTGGAAATGCATTCTATTCATGAAAGACCTGCCCCCATGACCCAAATATGACCCACTGGGTCCCACCTCCAACACTGGGGATCAAATTTCAACACAAGATTTTCAGGGGACAAATATCTAAATTATAGAACAGGATTTAAAGACAATGAATAAAATAATTAAAAATCGATGTTAGTGGGTATACAGTATACAACAATCAGTTATAAAATGGAGGGGAGTGGAGATGTATAAGTGTTTGTATGCAATTGAAGTTGTTAGTATCAACTCAAATTAGATCATTATAACTTTAGGATGTTATATGTAATTCCCATGGCAACCACAAAATGTATTTCTAGAATATACACAAAAGGAAATAACAAGTGAATAAAACATGTCACTGCAAAAAAAAATGCAAAGAAAGGTAGAAATGGAGGAAATGAGGGACATAAAAAGCTGAAAAGTAGTCAGATGCAGTGGCACATGCCTGTAGTTCCAGCTGTTTTGGGAGGCTGAGGTGAAAGGATCATTTGAGGCCAGCTTGGGCCACATAGCAAGACCCCATCTCAAAGAAAGACAGAAAGAGAGAGAATGAGAGGCGGGGGGCGGGGGGGCGGCGGGGAAGGAAGGAAGGAAGGGAGGGAGGGAGGGAGGGAGGGAGGGAGAAAGGGTGAAAACATACAGAAAGCAACAAAATGGCAAAATAAGTCATTATCTATCAGTAAGTGGATTTAAATTTAAATTTAATTGCATTCAATGCCCTGACAAAAAATTATAAATTGATATATTAGATTTTTTAAATGATTGAATTATATACTGTCCACAATAGGCACTTTAGCTCTAAGGACACAAATAGATTGAAAGAGAAAGGATTTAAAAAGATATCCTATGCACATAGTAATGAAAAGAGAACAGGGATAGCTGTATTAATATATAGCTATCCTTGTTCTCAAAATAGATTTTAAAGTCTGGATCTACAACAAGAGACAAAGAAGACATTGTATATTGATAAGCGTCAATTCACCAAGAAGATGTAACAGTTATAAACGTATATGCACCAAACATCAGGGATCCAAAATAGATAAGCAAACAAGGATAGAATTGAAGGGAAAACTAGGTAACTTAACAACAGTAGTTGGGAATTTCAATGCTCCACTTTTAATAATGAATAGAACAACTAGACAGAAGACCAATTAAAGAAATGAGAGACTGGCTGGGCAGTGGCTCACACTTGTAATCCTGACACTTTGGGAAGCTGTGGTGAGCAGATCACTCCAAGTCAGGGGTTTGAGACCAGCCTGGCCAATATGGAGAAACCCCATCTCTACTAAAAATACAAAAATTAGCCGGGCCTGGTGGTGAGCACCTGTAGTTCCATCCCAGCTACGCAGGAGGCTGAGGTGGGAGAATTGCTTAAACCCAGGAGATGGAGGTTGCAGTGAACTGAAATTGCGCCACTGCACTCCAGCCTGGGCAACAGAGCAATACTCTGCCTCAAACAACAACAGCAACCACAACAAAAATACATCCCTAATCCAAAAATTTGAATTCTGAAATGCTTCAAAAATCCAAACTTGGAATGCCTATGAAATACCACAAGTGAACAATCCTACACCTGCCCTCATGTGATGGGTCACAGTCAAAACTTTGTTTTATACACAACGCCATTAATGATATTGTATGAAATTATCTTTCAGCTGCGTTTATAACTATAAATAAATTTCATGTTTAGACTTGGGTCCCATCTCCAAAATATCTCATATATGCAAATATTCTAAAATCTGAAAAAATTGAAATGTGAAATACTTCTGAAATACTTTTCAATAAGGGAAACTCAACATGTATACCAAGGTGTATGGGATGCAGTGAAAGCCGTATATGCTATAAAACAGCTACAAAAGCTTACACTGAGAAGCTGCAAATGCTTATATAGAAAAGAAGAAAGATCTCAAATCAACAATCTAAACTTACACATTAAGGAGCTAGAAAAAAAAAGAACAAGAAAAACTAAAGCTAGCAGATAGAAAGAAATACCAAATATTACAGGCGACATAAAATAGAGAACAGAAAATCCACAAAATCAAAAGTTGGTTCTTTTAAAGACATTAGCAAAATTGACAAACTTTCAGCCAGATTAATTAAACAACAGGGAAGACTCAAATTACTACAAGAAGAAATGAAGGTAAGGCGATTCCTCTAAAATTTACGGAAATAAACATATGAAGAAATAATATTTTACAGAAATAAAAAGGGTGATAAGAGGTTAATAGGAACAATGGGTAAGGTTGTTGGTTATTTAATAAATTTGCTAACTCAGATGAAATGGACAAATTCCTGGAAACATAAGACCTACCAAGACTGAATCATGAAAAGATGGAAAACACGAATAGGCCCACAACTAGTAAAAAGATTGAAGCAGTAATCAAAAACTTCCCAGTAAAGTCCTGAACCAGATAGTTTTACCAGTGATTTCTACCAAACAATTAAAGAAGGATGAACACTGATTCTTCTCACATTTTCCCAAAACATTGGAGAGAATACTCCCAGACTCACTCTATGAAGCCAGCATGACCACGATATTAAAGCCAGACAAAGACTCTGTTAGAAAAGAAAACCACAAAGCAATATCCCTTATAAACTCTGATGGGAAAGCCCCCAGCAAAATATTAGCTCAGAGAATTCCACAGCACACTGAAAGGATTATACAGCATAACCAAGTGAGATTTATTTCTGTAATGCAAGCATGATTCAACATATAAAAAACAATCAACAGGCCTAGCACAGTGGCTCACACCCGAAATCCCAGCACTTTGGGAGACCAAGGCAGGATCGTCTGAGCTCGGAGTTTGAGACCAGCCTGGCCAACATAATGAAGCCCCATCTCTACTAAACATACAAAATTAGCTGGGTGTGGTGGCAGGCACCTGTAATCCTAGCTACTCGGTGGGCAGAGGCAGGAGAATCGGTTGAACCCAGGAGGCGGAGGTTGCAGTGAGCCAAGATTGTGCCATTGCATTCCAGCCTGGGCAACAAAAGACAAACTTTGTCTCCAAAAAAAAAAAAAAAAAAAAAAAACCACACAAGACCAAACCAAACCACAACAACAAAAAACACCAAAAAAAAAAAAAAAAACAGTCACCACGTTAATAGAATGAACGAAAACTACTACATGGTCATTTGGCAAAACTCGACACCCTTTCATGATAAAAACAAACTAGGAAGGGAAAGTATCTTCCTCAATACAATAAAGGCCATATACAGAAAGCTCACAGATGACAATGTACTCAATGGTGACAGACTTCAAGTTTTCCTCTAATCAGGAACAAGACAAGGATGCATGCATTTGCCACTCTTATTCAACATACATTCAAAGTTCTAGCCAGAGCAGTTACGCAAGAAAGAGAAATAAAAGGCATCCAAATTAGAAAGGAAGGAGTACAATTATCTGTTTGCAGATAACAATCTTACTTATAGAAAACTCTAATAATTAAAAAAAGAAAAACTGTTAGCGCTAAAAAGCAAATTCAGTGAAGCTGTAGTTTACGAAATCAACAAACAAAAATCAAATGCATTTGTTTACGCTAAAAATGAAGAATTCAAATAGGAAATTAGGAAAACTCTACTTAACCAAGGAGGTCAAAGACTTGTACGCTGAAAAGTACAAAATGTTGCCAAAATAAATTCAAGAAGAGATAAATAAATGTAAAGACATTCGGTGCTCATGAAGTGGAAGACAATATTGTTAAGACGCAAAGTTACTCAAAGTGAGCTACAGATTCATTGCAATCCCTGTCAAAATGCCATTTTCTTATAGAAATAGAACCCCCCTCTAAAATGTATATATAATCTCCTGGGGCCCCAAATAGCCAAAATAATCTTGAAAAAAGAACATATTTAAAGGACTCATACTTTCTGATTTCAAGACTTACTACAAAGCTATAGTAATCCAAATAGTGTGGTACTGGCAATAAAGACAGATAAATTGGCCAATGGAATAAAATAGAGAGCCCAGAAATAAACCCCCATATGTTTGTATGTAAGAATCTCTCTCTCTCTCTCTCTGTGTCTCTCTCTCTCTCTGTCTCTCTCTGTGTCTCTCTCTCTCTCTGTCTCTCTCTCTCTCTCTCTGTCTCTCTCTCTCTCTCTCTCTCTGTGTGTGTGTGTGTGTGTTCAAATGATTTTCAGCAAGGGTGCTGAAAATGATTCTGGGACAAGGGGATAGCCACATGCAAAAGAAGGAAGTTGGATCCTTGATTTACACCAGATACAAAAATAAATTCAAAGTGGTTCAAAGAGCTAAATCTAAGAGCTGAAACCACAAAACTCTTAGAAGAAAACGTAGGGGAAAAGCTTCATGACATCAAATCTGGCACTGATTTACATATGGCACCAAAAGCAGACTGTCACATTGAACTCCATGAAAACGGAAAATTTTGGGGCATCAAAGGACACTATCAAGACAGTGAAAAGACAACCGACAGAACAGGAGAGAAAAAAAAATCCCAGGAACTGGTGTTCTCTAGAGCCCCTTTGGCAACACTGGCCGCTCCACCCTCCTCTGTGTAGACAGCGTGTTCAGCCTGTGTGGGCTGCTCTCTATCTTCCCAATCAGCTATGCTCTCTCCCACCTCTAGGCCTTTTTGCACGAGCCATTCTGTCTGTAAGGAGCTCCTTTGTCTCCTGCCCCATGACCCACCTGCTTTTGCAAAAGGTGACCCACTTACTTTTGCTCACCTTCAAAGGCCATTTACACATCACTTCTTTAGGGTACCTTTCTGGATATCTTGTCACATCTGCAGACAGCATCTGCAGTCCTTCCACCACGACAGTATACTAATATCTGGGCATTTCTGTTTATTTACTTGCATTTCTCTGCCACTAGGCTGTTACCCTCATGGAGGAGGGACCCCATGCAGCCTATGAATTGCTGTGTCTACCACCAGCACAGTGCGTGGCATCAGCAGGTGCTCCATCACTACTTGAGGAAGGGAGAAAGTCAGAGAGGGAGGGGTGGATATTGAATTCCTAAAAGTCACGCTTCCACCCATTATAGATCTGGGTCTCACTGAAGCTCCAGGAGCAGAGCTGCTCCTCCTACCTCACATTCATTAATTTTTGCCTTCTGCTCTAGTTTTCTGTGCACGTATTCATCCTGTGAGGGCCCCGTTTGTCTCTGCATTCCCCACAGCACTATGAACATAGCAGATGCTTAATAAATCATTACATAAACACGCACGCACATTTTTAAACCGTATGTTGTAAAGGAACTATTTTGACCTTTGGTTGTCCTATTTAAAGACAGGCAGAGAATCCCGAAGTCACCCAACATGCACTTGGGCCATCTTTTGTTATCAGCTCTTCATTGCTTTTTATGCACCTTCCATTTCAGATGACCAATTTGAAAATTGTCTTGAAGTGTAAGAGTATCAAAATATAATTTCTTTTGTTTTTTTCTCAGGGAGGGGGGCTTACTTCTAAACGAACAATGATAAGAATTGCATCGAACTTCCCATCAGAAAGCAGGCAAGCGCGAAGAGAATGGGGAAATATGAAAAGTGTTGAAAGAAAAACTCCTATCATCCCAGAATCTGTATCCAGTGGAATTTTTCCTCAGAGGTGGAGAGGATATGGAGATGAGGAAAAGCTGGGAGAAGAGTTTCCCAGTAGACCTGCCTCGCATGACATGTGAAAAGAAGCCCTTCAAGGAAGAGCGAAATGAAACCTTGGCTCTGCATAGAGAAAGGAAGAGCATCAAAGATGGAATAAATGGAGGTAAAAGAAAATATTTTATTTTTACTATTCTTTTTGAGATGGAGTCTCACTCTGTCGCCCAGGCTGGAGTGCAGTGGCACGATCTCAACTCACCGCAAGCTCTGCCTCCTGGGTTCAAGCGATTCCCCTGCCTCAGCCTCTCAAGCAGCTGGGACTACAGATACACACACTACCATGCTCGGCTAATTTTGTTTTTGTATTTTAGTAAAACCAGGGTTTCACCACATTGGCCAGGATGGCCTTGAACTCCTGACCTCATGATCCACCCATCTCGGCCTCCCAAAGTACTGGGATTACAGACGTGAACCACGGTACCTGGCCTATTTTTATTCTTAACTGACCTTATAGATAATTGTTTTTTAAAATAGTTAAGAACAAGAATGTCTCAAATGATTCTGGCTTATGGTTAAGTGCATGAATGCTAGTAACGTCTAAGGAATGGGAGGACGGAATGGGGAGCCCTCTGTTACAGGGATCTGCACTCGCTCTGCTGTTTTAAGAGATGTCTGCTTTCTTTTTATCAAGCAGAAGACAAAGGAATTCATGGTGGCAATGATGGGGTTGGCAAAGAGAGCTCCAGGGCTGAATTTTCCCAGCAATGACATTCCTCAGGAGTTGGGAGAGTGTCTGTGAAATAAACCCAGTTCTTACCCCTGCTCTCTCCCCTCCATTTATCCAAAGGTCCTGCTAGACCTCTGGCCAGAGGCTGGGGGCCAGGACCCTTCCACTCTAGGGACACAAGTTCTTTTTTAGGTAGCCCCAGCTTATTGGTCTCAGCAACCAACCGTTGACTTACTAAGCCCATTTCATTAATAGATGCACAGGCATCTATTAATGAATAACTTCACCCATGGAATGGCAGGCTCCAGAGGGGCTATGAAATGGTGGTGCCTCACACATTGACTTGCCACTATGCCACCTTTGAAACAGTGAACGTTTTTTCCATCTGGTGGAGGTGAGAATTGAATTAGAGCTTGCTGAAGCTGTGTATTTACCTTGCCCCTCTTTGCAGGGACAGAGTCAATCTCTGGTTCCCCCCACATATCTCAGGATAAAATGAAATAGGTACTCTTCTTCCTGTATCATGGAAGGGGGCATGAAGGCCTCGCCAAGGAAAGAAACTCACTAAATCTGTCAGAAGTAAGGCCTGCCTGAAATCAGTGAGGCTCATCCCAGTCCAGAACTCAGGCAGTGAGAAATTCACCAAAGCTACCTTTCTGGGGAGAATTAGAGAAATGTTTGATGCTCAGAGACAGGCACTTAGAAATGCCATGAATAACATCACAAATAACGCCTCAAATGATGGGCTCAAATCACACCAGAGTGAAAAAATCAAAAACACCACCCTTACCACAAATTCCTAACAGCCCCCTAAGCCAAGCTCCTCACCACCCCTATCCCCTTAGCAAACTCCTACCACACACCAACAGGGGAGAAGAGTCCATGTCACTTACCCAGAACAGTGTGGAAGCTGTTGGGTGGTGGCTGCAGGACGGCGAGACACCTTGACAGGTTTCTGACCTGGAGAAGGTGGGGAGAAAGTTCCCCCCAGGGTGCCCCTAAGTTTGTGCTCTTAAGGTAATCACAGAGGGAGCCTGAGGATATTGAGAGTGTAAGAGGGTTCAGGAAGGTTCCTGGAGCCACGGAGAGGAGGCAGCTGTTGGCCGTTGAGGAGACAGTTGGAGAAGATTCCAGTGAAGTTCCAGGGAGGAGCTAATATGTAGGGCAGGAGAGAATAGGAAAGAAGAATGGGTGCGTTTGCGGCATTCCTCCTTCCAAGGATTCTAAGGAAAAGAGTGGAAATGGCACACAATTCTCTTACTGTTTCGCCTGTCTTTCAAGATGCACTGAGAGTCAGGCCAAAAGGACACTGGAGATGCAGAAAAGAAACTGCAGAGTCAGGAGCAGGAGGCTGGAGGGAGGAACCACTGAGAGCAGAATCCAGGGAAAGGTCCAGTATTTCACTACGGAGAGCAACAGGCACGCAGCCACAGACAGGAGACAGACCGGGATGGACAACTTTCCTCAGCTCCCAGTCTGGGGGGATTTATTTATTAATGATTATTTTAAGATGAAGTTTCACTCTTGTTGACCAGGCTGGAGTGCAATGGTGTGATCTGGGCTCACTGCAACCTCTGCCTCCCAGGTTCAAGCGATTCTTGTGCCTCTGCCTTCCGAGTAGCTGGGATTACAGGCATCGCCACCATGCCCAGCTTTTTTTTTTTTTTTTTTTTTTTTTTGTATTTTTACTAGAGATGGGGTTTCACCATGTTGGCCAGGCTAGTCTTGAACCCCTGACCTCAGGTGATCCACCCACCTTGGTCTCCCAAAGTGCTGGGATTACAGGCGTGAGCCACCCACCAAACCAGGCCATTGCAGGGATTTAGAAACTTCCTCTTCCCCAACAAGTGTGGCCTGGAGCCTGCAGAATAATGGACACCACCACCACCTGGTTCAGCCCGTGGTATTTCAAGCTGGCTCTGACTTGGGTAACTAGGCCCGGGGCAAGTACGTGGTTTTCAGGTCCCAGGTTTCCTGCTGTGTTTTAAATAACCACACCTGGAACCGTCACTTGCTTGCTTTCTAGAGAATTTCTCCCAGGAAAATCAATGAATCAATGAAAAGCTAAACATTCACCCAGTGGTTCTGCACAGTAGGCCATCTGAGAAATTCCTGAAAACACCAATGCTCGGCCCCACAACAGGTGGATTAGACCAGAATCTCTGAAGGTGAAGCCTAGACATGGGGGTTTTCAAATGCTTCCCAGAGGATTCTCATATGCAGCCAGGCTGGAAGTCCTTGAATTCAATCTATATAAATAGTAGGCATGCAGCAGGTGTGGAAGGTACAAAGATGAACAAGGTGAGAATCCTGCTCCTGATAGGCTCACAGCTCAGCGAGGGAGTTGAGCATCTAAACAAACAGCCAGGTGTGGTGGCTCATACCTGTAATCCTGACACCTGTAATCCTGGGAGGCTGAGGCAGGAGTATTGCTTGAATCAAGGAGTTCAAGACCAGCCTGGGCAACGTACTGAGACCGCCCCCATCTCTACTAAAAGAAAAAGAAAAAATTAGCCGGGTGTGGTGGTGCACACCTTGAGGCTGAGGAGGGAGGATTGCTTGAGCCTGGGAGGTAGAGGCTACAGGGAGCCATGTTTGTGCCACCGCACTTCAGCCGAGAGTGAGACCCTGTCTAAAAACAAAATAAAACAACACAGCAAACAAAATCACAACTGAGGGCCAGGTGCAGTGGCTCACACCTGTAATCCTAACTATTTGGGAGGCCGAGGTGGGTGGATCACTTGAGGTCAGGAGTTTGAAACCAGCCTGGCCAACACAGTGAAATCCGATCTCTACTAAAACTACAAAAAAAAATTAGCCAGGTGTGGTGGCATGCACCTGTAATCCCAGCAACTTGGGAGGCTGAGGCAGGAGAATTGCTTGAACCTGGGAGGCAGAGGTTGCAGTGAGCTGAGATTGTACCACCACACTCCTGCCTGGGTGACAGAGTGAGACTCTGTCTCAAAAAAAAAAAAAAAAAATCACCAACTGTGTGCTGAGTTCAGTCACAGAAGCACTCCCAGATTAAAGAGGAGGGTGTGTCAATCATATTAAAAATTTTTTTTTTTTTTTAGAGACAGCCTGTTGCCCAGGCTGGAGTACAGTGGTGTGATTATAGCTCACTGCAACCTTGAACTCCTGGACTTCAGGGATCTTCCCACATAGCTAGGACTACAGTCCGTACATCACCATATCCGGCTAATTTTTAAATTTTCTGTAGAGATGAGAGTCTCTCTATGTTGCCCAGGCTGGTCTTGAACTCCTGGACTCAAGCAATCCTCCTGCCTTGGCCTCCCAAAGCACTGGGATTAGAGGTGTGAGCCCCTATGTCCAGCCAGTCATGTTTTAAATTTTCTGTATTTTATGATTGTTTGACACCTTGGGGGCCTTGCTGGCCTAAAAGAGACTGTCCCTTCCAGGGCTAGCTAATTCCTAGAGATGGTAAATAACTTGCTTGTGAACTTGCCTTTCATGTGCACGACAACCAATTCATTTTCCAACCCCCACCCTTTACCTACTGTCACACACCAAGCCAATATTCCACCTGCCCTAAAATCACCCCAGACCACCAACATTATGCAAACCAGCCCATCCTCAACCAGCTCAGCCACTCAGCCTGCCCCTCCCTTCCTTCCCGTAGGAAATGCAATCAGGGCCCTACTTTGTCTGGCGCTTCCTGCCTCCTGACCTACCAGCTGCTTCCCAATGTGGCCCTGTTTGACCTAGTATGCCCCTTTCTCTTGGAAACTATGGGCAATAAATTCTGTCAGTGGCATTGGCCTCTTCGTGTTGTTACTCAGTAACTCTTCTCAGTTAAAATCCCACCAGTACAATCAAGACAGAGGGGTGATTCTCTTATGGATTGAGGATCAGAAAAGGTTTTAGGAGAGGGACAGGAGAAGGTGCAAAGGCACTGGGGCAGAAGGACTCGGAGGCTGGTGGACAAGGGACAGGATGGGATTGCCGGAGCACTAAACACAACAGACCAAGAGAGTTGGGGTGGGGATCGCATGCAAGTCTTAGGCTGGATGGGAGAATCCCAGGGGCAGCATGGGACACCACCCTTCGCCATTGTCACTCAGCCTTACAACATCTCCAAGAGCTGGATAGAAGATAGGAGACTGGTCAGGAGTTCAAGACCAGCCTAGCCAACATGGTGAAACCCTGTCTCTTCTAAAAATAAAAAATTAGCCGGTGTGGTGGCGTGTGCCTGTAATCCCAGCTACTCAGAAGGCTGAAGCAGGAGAATCACTTGAACCCAGAAGGTGGAGGTTGCAGTGAGCCGAGATAGCGCCACTGCACTCCAGCCTGGGCAACAGAGTGAGGCTCTGTCTCAAAAAAAAAAAAAAAAAAAAAGAAGACAGGAGACTATTCTACAGGTGGGAAACTGAGGCATGCAGAGAGTTAATTCTTCTTTAAATAAGAGCTGACTTACGCACTTGCCTTCTCTCCAGCAAGTCCTGTGAACTAACTCATTTCTCAGTGTGGGTTTCTATGAGGTAACAAGGTCATAGTGGAGAGCCTTCAGGCTGGCACCAACATTCCTGGCCTGAAACTATAGGAAGAGAGTCTATACCGGCAAAACTCCTTATTCAGAGGGAAGACACGTGCTTTGCGCATGGACTACCACTGCGAGCTTGTACCTTGGTCAAGCTTCCTATTCTTTCTATTCCTGTTTCCTCTTCTTTAGAGTGGGCGCACTAATCCACGAGGCAAGCAGACGAGGAAGGGGAAGGGTGAGCACAGTGCTTGACACATAGTATGTTTGATTCCATCTTTTCCCTCTTATTTCTTTATTGAGACAGAATCCTGCTGTGTCGCCCAGGCTGGAGAGTAGTGACGTGATCGACCCTCCAGGCTCAGGCAATCCTCCCACCTCAGCCTCCTGAATAACTGGCACTACAGGCACGTGCCACCACACCTGGGTAATTTTTTGCAATTTTTTGTAAAGACAGGATTTTGCCATGTTGCCCAGGTTGGTCCTGAACCTTTGGGCTCAAGCATTCGCTCACCTTGTCCTCCTAAAGTGCTGGAATTATAGGCATCAGCCCAAGCATTTGGCCTTATTTTTTCCCTCTTAAACCAAGAAAAATTCTAACTCTGATGAGAACAAAAAGAGAGAGGATCTATCAAAACCACAAGAGAGCAGCTCAGGAGTGCCAAGGGATGAGAATTCAGTAAGGGTGTCTCTTCCAGGCCATCAGTGCCATAAGGCGCTCCTTGGGGCTGTCGATCTGCGGAGGAACCACAAGATCTGCTCAGCTAGCCAGTGTCAGCTTCCATCATCTTGCTGTGCTAAATAAGGCCTGTCACTTTCCTGGAGAGTCTCCAAAGAAAACTGCAGGGCAAACAGACGTTGCAATAGGCCCAAGGAGCTCAGATACCCGCCCATCCTGTTTCCTGAGCTTCTCTGTAGGAAGGCAAGGCAGGGGATTGTCTTTTCCATCCCCGCTCTCTGCCTCCAGGTCCTCTGCTCCACGTGGATGCCTTGTGCCCCTAGAGCTTCTCCGATGACAACAACAGCTTTTATTGACTGAGCACTCACCGTGTGCCAAGCAGTATGTGAGCATGCGTAACTAGCACCGTTCCATTTCATCCTCCCACAGACCTGTGGCGGGGGACTCTCACCCCCGCTTTATAGCTGAAGCTTGGTGGGACTGAAAACTTTATCCAAGGTCACACAGCTAGTGAATGAAGAGCTGGATCCCAACCCAGATCTGCCTGAATCCAAAGCCCGTGTGCTTCCTCCCTGCACGAAGGTGTCTTGGGTCGCTTTATGTTTTCCAGCCTCAGTCCAAAGGCCTGTGGACATGAACCTTGGTTGTGCAAGCTGTATCTCTTCGATTCAGTTCACTTAACCTGCGACGCTTTGGATCTTCCATCTTTGATATCTCTCCTACGTTTCATTCCATTCATTCTGCATGCATCTAATCAACAGATTTCCACTGGGGTCCTCTCCAGGCCAGGTGCTGAGTACTTCTGAGGCTACGTGGCCCCTTCCCGATGTACCAGTGTGCAATTAAAATTTAAAAAAAAAAAGGAGTGGTTTCAGCTGGGTCTAGAATGCAGTCTAGCTGATCCCTTCTGGAAAAGGTGGAGCTCACTTTGACTGTCTTTTTCTTTTCTTTCTTTTTTTTTTTTTTTTTTGAGACACAGTGTCACTCTATCACCCAGGCTGGAGTGATCTCGGCTCACTGCAACCTCCACCTCTAAGCCCATGCAATTTAAATATCCACAGGCCAGCCGGGCGCAGTGGCTCACACCTATAATCCTAGCAGATTGCCTGAGCTCAGGAGTTTGAGACCAGCCTGGGTAATACAATGAAACCCCCATCTCTACTGAAACACAAAAAAATTATGGGTGAGGCAGCTTACGCCTACTGTCCCGGTTACTTGGGAGGCTGGGGCAGGACAATTGATTGAACACAGTAGTCAGAGGTTGCAATGAGCCAAGATCATGTCTCTGCACTCCAGCCTGGGCAACAGAGTGAGACTCCATCTCAACAAAAAATAAATAAATAAAAATAATAATCCTTGCCTAGCTGCGTACAATGCAATGTCCTAAGCTCTGGGGCTTACTGCCACGATAAATGCAACACAATATTTACCTCCACAGTTCAAAGGGAAAGACAGACATTTACTGAACCAACAGTGAAACAAGACAGCCTGTGATAAGACTATATAATAAAGGGGAAACTAGCGGGGAAACGCGTGAGGACGGAATTGAGGAAGACTTCACGGTGGAGAAGGTATTTTGCTGAGTCTTGGAGGCTGTTTACTGTGAGCTCATCCTTTTCTCCGTGAGGGGGACTAGAACTCTTGCATCAAATCGTTCAAGGCCTGATTTCCAAGCTCTGACATCTGATCAGGTGTTGCTGCAGAGTCTCCTTAGAGCGGCCCTGGCTCTTGAATGAGTCCTCACACCAATTGCAGCCTTCAGTTTGAGGGCTGATGGCTGTCAGGCTGCCCAGTGGAGGAGTGAAGGCAGCCAAGTCATTAAGCCTGAAGCCACCGACAGCAAGTGTGCGCTGGGAGCTGTGAGAGGCTTGGCCCGCCTGTCAGAACATTCACAGATACCGGCCAAAGAATGAAGACCGGGCCTGGGAGGAGGCCAGGTTCTCGCTCTTCACCGGGAAAGTCATTTGAGAACTCAAAGGAAACACAAGGGTGGTCTTCTGGGCCTTCTGACCTTCCTTCCTCTTTACCCTGGCCTTATTTATGATGCTTGCCTATCTGGGAGAGAGCTTTTTTAGGAAGGTAATTGCTAAGTCCGGGTGGCTGTTGTGGAGCTCACTTTAACTGTCTTCTTTTTTTTTTGAGACACAGTGTCACTCTGTCACCCAGGCTGGAGTGTAGTGGTGTGATCTCGGCCCACTGCAACCTCCACCTCTGAGTTTCAAGCCATTCTCATACCTCAGTCTACTGAGGACCTGGGATCACAGGCATCCGCCTCCATGCCCCACTAATTTTTGTATTTATAGTAGAGATGGGGTTTCACCATCTTGGCCAGGCAGATCTCGAACTTCTGACCTCAAGTGATCTGCCCGCCTTGGCTTCCCAAAGTGCTGGTATTACAGGCATGAGCCACCTTACTTGGCTGTTTTCCTTTTATATGCAGCAATCGTCTCCCAAAACAACACCAGGTGGGCAGGGGTGGAAGGGTTGAGGGAAGCCTAGTCCTCAGTAGCTCCAGAGGGGAAATAGATCAGGCTACCCAGAGGCAGTTTTCTGCCTAGCATCAGATCAGCAACGTTTGATGGGATGACTGGTCCCCTGCAGGGCCACCTGGGGATCCATAAGGGACCCACCAACAAAGTGTTTAGATACTGACCAGGGTGGGGAGAAATGGGAGAAGCCAGCCTAGGGAAGAGTGAGGAGCTTGGGTTCTATCTTAGGCACAGGAACCAGCTCAGCCCCAAGCTCTGTCACAGACTACAGAGAGGAGCTGACATCCTTCCAGCAGCTCCGTGCTCCCAACACAATCATCTGGGAGAGATCTGGTGGGTGTGAATTCTGGCTTTCCTACAGAGAGCCTTCTTTCAAGGGACCCCCTGGGGTCTTGCCAGGAACATTGCCAAAGGGATTCCACTCTTGGGAATCGGATGGATTTGGAGCAGTGGTTTTTCCACCTGTGCTCTAGGGAGGTGCTTCGAGAACCACTGTGGATGCAAAGGGTGAGAGGGAAAGCTGACTGGTTAGAGCCTGGGCCTGTACAAACTATTCTACAGTAATGTTCTGTTTAGGGTATATTTTAAAGAATAAGGCTGGGTGTGATGGCTCATGCCTGTAATCTCAGCATTTTGGGAGGCCGAGGTGGGTGGTGAGGCCAGGAGTTCAAGACCAGCCTGGCCAACATGGCGAAACTTCGTCTCCTTAAAAAATACAAAAATTAGCCAGGTGTGTGGCACATACATATAATCACAACTACTCGGGAGACTGAGGCAGAAGAATTTCTTGAACCCAGGAGGCAGAGGTTGCAGTGAGCTGAGATCATGTCGCTGAACTCCAGTTGGGTGACAGAGCCAGACATCACTTATTAAAAAAAAAGACCTGGTGGCTCATGCCTGTAATCCCCGCACTTTGGGAGGCTGAGGTGGGTGGATCATGAGGTCAGGAGATCAAGACCATCCTGGCCAACATGGTAAAACCCCATCTCTACTAAAAATACAACAATTAGCTGGGCATGGTGGTGTGCACCTCTAGTCCCAACTACTCAGGAGGCTGAGACAGGAGAATTGCTTGAACCTGGGAGGCGGAGGTCGCAGTGAGCTGAGATCGAGCTACCGCACTTCAGCCTGGCAACAGAGACTCTGTCTCAAATTAAAAAAAAAAAAAAAAAGAAAGAAAGAAAGGATAATTTTGCTGGTAAGTAGTCAAGAACTCACTGGGTGGGCCAATATGAATGCACCTCTGTTGCACCTTTGCTGTCTCCTCGTCTCTGTTCTTGACCCGTGTTGCCCTTTTTTATCCTCAGAAATACTTTACGAGGTGTGCAGCGACTGATCCCATTTTCAGATGAGAAGACAGCACAGAGAGCAGGAGAGCTCATTCAAGGTTTCTGGCTGGTCAATGGCAGTGGCTGGATTTGAGGCCGGCCACACTGACACTGGGTCTCCACTCTTTCCCACTGGGCTCTCCTGATCCTCCTCCCTACCTCCCCTCCTAGGACTATGATTTGGTGTCTCTGTCCTTGATCAGATGATCCTGGCAACACTGAATGAATGTGCCTAAGCTAACTTCACTGCCGACCCCCACTTCCCAAGCCCTGTGTGTCTCGCTTTGGAAGCACAATTCTGTGGGGAAGGAAAGCAACCTGACGGAGGGAAGGGGTCTTTTCGAAAGGCCGCCCTGGGGCCCAGCCTGGGTGTATGTGCAGCCTGGGTATTTTCCCATAGAGGTGAGCTGGAAAGGCTTCTGAAATGAGTGGCCTTGGGGGGACTTCCTAGGCTGGTTGGCTACGGAGTAATAACATTCCTGGGCTGTCCCCAGTGCCCTGTCTCTGGGCCTCCTCTGGCCCTTCCTCCTCTGTCTGGGGCCTGCCTTGGGGATGTTCTCTACCCCCGTTACCCAGCTACCAAATCCCACACCACCTCGAATGCCCAGCTCTGGCCCGGTGCCTTCTTCAGGCTTTCCTAACAGTTCCCTGCACCAGCATCACTCAGGCTGAGGATCATTATAGACTTCCCCCTGCTTATAATGGTTTGATTTACGATTTTTCGACTTTATGATGTTGCAAAGGCAACACACATTCAGCAGAAACCATACTACAAATTGTGAATTTCAATCTTTTCCTGGGCCAGCGGTAAGCGGTGGGATACTGCCCTGAGATGCCGGGCAGTGCGGAGAGCTCAGCTCCCGTTCAGCCAGACGATCGGACCGGTGAACAACTCAATGCTGCCATGACTGCATCCTGCAGCCAGTAAGTCATATGAGAGTCAACACTTTGTTATAAAATGGGCTTTGGGCTTGATGACTGTGCCCAACTCTAGGCTGATGTAGGTGTTCTGAGCATGTTTAAGGCAGGCTAGGCTAAGCTGTGATACTCGGTTAGGAGTATTAGGTACATTTTTGACTCAAAATCCAGACCTTAAGTGGTCTGCCTACCTTGGCTTCCCAAAGTGCTGGGCTTACAGGCATGAGCCTCTGCACCCGGCCTCTACTTAGGTCTTTAGAAATGTAATTAGAACTTTTACCTTCCCTTCACCAGACATTCCCTACAGGACAAGCTTATTTAACTACGTGCTTACCTAGAAGCTCCAGAGCCAGAACGCTGACCCACTGGGAGAGACAATAGTCAATTAACCACCTAAAGTATGCCTTTGACCAAACTCTGTCCTGCCTGCAGAGTATCTTGAGACAGTGGCCATTGTACAACCTAGTACTGCTGGCGATGGCACCAGCTCAACCATCTGGTAGGTAAGGCACCAAAGTGAGTCCTGTGGAACCTCATCTGCCCGCTCCCTCCTCTGCATGCCATGCATGCCAAGTTCCCCTTTAAAAGCTCCTGATTTCTGCCCCCAAAGCGAAGCAGTATCCGTAAAGGCAGGAGTCTGTACTTCTTCCCCTAAACTAAGTCTTGGAATAAAATCTTTATTCTGTTACCATAAGGGTGACAGTGAATCCATAAAGGTCTGCAGCAACTTCAGTTCTTTCCTCCTTAGAAGAAAGAATTCGCAGAGTGAGAGACCGAGACACGTTTTAGAGCAGGAGTGAATGTTTATTCAAAAGCCTCTGAGGCCAGTGGCTCATGCCTGTAATTCCAGCACTTTGGGAGGCCGAGGTGGGTGGATCACCTGAGGTCAGGAGTTTGAGAAGAGCCTGACCAACATGGCTAAACCCCATCTTTACTATATAAAAAAAATTAGTCGGGCATGGTAGTGCATGCCTGTAATCCCAGCTACTTGGGAGGCTGAGGCAGGAGAATCTCTTGAAGCCAGGAGGCAGAGGTCGCAGGGAGCCCAGATGGTGCAATTGTACTCCAGCCTGGATGACAAGAGCAAAACCCAGTCTCAAAAAAACAAAAAGTTTTCAAGCAGGAACAAAAGGAAGTAAACTGCACTTGGAAGAGCATCAAGCAGCTGCTTGAGAGATCAAGTGCATGGGTTGGCCTTTGACTTGGGACCTCATAGGTTGGCATGCTTCTGGGGAATTGCATCCCTTTTCCCGACTCCTCCTACAGTGGGCTGTCCACCTATGCAGTGGCCTGCCAGCATTTAGGAGGAACTGCACGTGCAGTGTGTTTACTGGAGTCATACACATGCTCATTTGAGGCACTTTTCCCTTACTGCAGCAGAGCCGCTGCGAACAAAACCTCTGGAACACTGAACTGGGGACGGAAGTGGCAGTTTGTTCGGCGGAAGCTGTGGCTGGCTCAAGCCTTAACAACCGAGCTCCCCGACAAAGAAAAGATTGTAAGCCAGGATTTTAAAGGCTTACAATCTAAGAGGTGCACATGTGAGAGGGTCGTGATCGATTAGGCAAGTGTGGGGGACGTGACGAGGTAGGGGTCTGAGCAGTTGAGCAAGAACAGTGCCTTCCGGGGAAAAATTCCTCCATACCATGTCTGTGATCTACAGACAGGATTGTGGTTAGGAGTCGGGGGTTTAATCTGTAACCTTTAGTCCTTCCACTCTCATCTGGCTGACTGTTAACTTTTACTTCCTCCTTTTCTGCAAGCACAGCCTCAGAGAAAGGGGTCTCCTTCCTCATGACCAATTGGGTATTCCTAGGGGAAGGTCATATACCAGCTAAACTTGGCCATTTTGCCTCTTAGTGGCATGCTCAAACCCCCTCTTCCAACTCCTGAGATCTTATTGGGAAGCTCCTGATCACCAGCTTCAGGTTTTTCTATCTCTTGAGAGACTGCCTTTCCCCAGTGTTGGCTGCTACCAATTATTGTTTTAGAGATAAAAATACATTCTGACATTCCTGGGGCGGGGCTGGGGTGGGGGTCCTCTCCTGCCCTGCTCATGACTGCCTAACAATACAAGACCTTGCTCTTGTTCGTTGCATTCTGAAAGCGATGACTGAACCTGAGTTTTGGTTGCAATGGAAACCCGTAAATATCTCACCGTGTAGGGCCCAAGTGGTTAGTTCCTGCTTTTGAAACTAGGAAGTTAATTTCAATCAGACCAGAGAGACTTCTTTATTTCCCTACTGCATTTTAGCATTGAGTGCTGTACATCATAGGCACTCAGTAAACACTGGTTGAGTTGAATGGATGGACTATGGGACCTCCTGGAAAGTTCATGACTTCCGATCCATTCAGTCAGGCGCCTCCATTCCAGATGTTCAGAATTGATTATGTAATCCTCACGATTTGAAAAGCTTCCTCTAGTAGGATGATACATAGAAGAATACGAACGGTTTGTTTGTTTCCCTAGCTTGTCAGAGCACTGCCAGATGTACGAGGCTGCCTTTGTGCTCAGGGCTTGGCTGCTGATAAAACGGTCTAAATACTCATAAATTGGATCCTATTGTCATGTAGGAAGAGCTTATAAAAGTGAATAATCGCTATCTAATTGATCCCTTTGTGTTTGCTTCAAGCTATATGCCATCGATATGTGACTGTTGAAGGGTGGTTTTCAAAAAAGGCAAAATCATCACGCTCATACAGACATAGAGTGAACGCCTGGTAGATTTTTTATTTAACTCATCATTAATGAGGGAACAGGTAAAATCTTACAAGGGCAATCCAAGGAATGGACACATTGATAGATCTGAGATACTGACACGCACATGAATATGGCAGCGAAACTAACTGGCTTCTTCCACAGCAGGAGAGGAAATCTCAATTGAAGCTTCGCCAGACAGAATGTTTTTTTAACATATGTATAGATGAAAATTATTCTACTGGGTACTAGTTATCTATACTTATAAAGCTGTAAAATAGCTTAATCCAATGAATCAGAGAACCTGGAAGAATGAGCTCTAAGCCATGTATCATTTTCTTTTTCTTTCTTTCTTTTTTTTTTTTTTTTTTGCTTATTAGAAGCTTCCTTGGCAGAGATGACATTTCAAGTCAATGGGGGAAAGGACACACTATTTAACAAATAGTGTGGAGACAATTGAATTCCCTATGAAAAAATAAAATTATGTTGTGATGGCATACTTTACACAGAATAAATTTCAGGTGGATTAAAAATGAAATATTAAAACAGAAACTTTTAAATCTTTAAAATAATATGCAGAAGAATATCTTTAGGACCTAAAATAGGGAAGGAAATATGACAGAAAAAAACAATACAAACTGTACCAAGGAAACTGTAGATTTGACTATATTTAAAACTAAAACCTTTTCTTTCATCAAGATACCCCAAATGGCCAGGTGTGGTTGCTCACGCCTGTAATCCCAGCACTTTGGGAGGCCGACGGGCAGGTCACTTGAGGTCAGGAGTTCGAGACCAGCCTGGCCAACATGGTGAAATCCCATCTTACTAAAAACACAAAAAGTAGCTGGGTGTGGTGGCTCACATCTGTAGTCCCAGCTACTTGGGGGGCTGAGGCATGATAATTACTTGAACCAGGGAGGCAGAGGGTTTCAGTAAGCCGAGATAACACCACTGCACTCCAGCCTAGGTGACAGAGTCACACTCTGTCTAAAAAACAAAAAAAAGATACCTCAGATTAAAAAATATTGCATTGCGTTTTTCCAATATAGGATCTACTTTCAGAATGTATAAAGTGCCCTTGCAAATCAAATCAGAAAAAAAAACAACAACAACAACACAGCAGAAGAGGGAAGCTATAGGGAGAGACCAAGAGTACAAATTACTCCGCACTGCAGCAGCCCCTTCCCCACCTCTCAGGAGAGCACTTGCATCCCAAACCATTAATAGAAACCTAGTGGGACAACTGTGGCCCCAGAGGTTTATCCAACCCCAAGTTTATCCCCACTCGGGTTCCATGTCCTCCAGAACTCTAGACCAACGTACAGAATGAACAACTGCAGTGGCTCTGAAGATTCTTTGTGGAGGTAAATTCTGCTTCCATTATGGAAACCAGGATCTCATCCATCCATTCATTCATTCAATAATTTTTTTTTTGAGACGAGATCTCTCTCTGTCATTCTGGCTGGTGTGCAGTGGCATGATCATGGCTCATTGCAGCCTTGACCTCCTAGGCTCAGAGGATCCTCCCACCTCAGCTTCCCAAATAGCTGGGACTACAGGTGTGCACCACCATGCCTAACTAATTTATAAGTTATTTGTAGAGACAGGGTCTCCCCAGTGTTGGAGGTGGGGCCTAGTGGGAGGTGAATGGATCATGGAGTCAGTTTCTTATGAATGGTTAGCATCATCACCTCAGTGCTGTTCTCGTGATGGTGAGTTCTCATAAACGAGTAGCCCCTCTTCCTCTTCCTCCTGGTCCAGGCATGTGAAGTGCTCACTCCTCCTTGCCTTCTGCCATGATTGTAAGTCTCCTGAGGCCTCCCCAGAAGCCAAGCAGATGCCAGCATCATGCTTTTTGTACAGCCTGTGGAATCATAAGCTGACTAAACCTCAATTAAACCTTTCTAAATTACCGTCTCCGGTATTTTTCTTTCTTTCTTTATTTTTTGAGATGGAGTTTCCCTTTTGTTGTCCAGGCTGGAGTGCAATGGCGTGATCTTGGCTCACCGCAAACTCCGCCACCGGGTTCAAGCAATTCTCCTGCCTCAGCCTCCAAAGTAGCTGGGACTACTGGCATGTGCCACCATGCCCAGCTAATTTTGTATTTTTAGTAGAGATAGGGTTTCCCCACATTGGTCAGGCTGGTCTCAAACTCCCCATCTCAGGTGGTCTGCCCACCTCAGCCTCCTAAAGTGCTGGGATTACAGATGTGAGCCACTGCACCCAGCCTCAGGTATTTCTTTATAGCAATGTGAGGATGAATTAATCCAGGTTCCAATCCTGAATCCACACTGTCTTCAATGCTACATGTCCTTATTAGCCCTAGTCTCTTCTTCAGTCTTTTCTTGACTTTTGTGACCTTGACATTTTGAAGGCCATTGGTAAGATACATTGCAGAACTCTTGCTCACAATTAGGTTGAGGTGAGGTATTATTGCAGAGGACACCACAGAGGTGACGAGCTCTTCTCGGTGCTTCAGATCAAGGGAATGTGATGCCAATATGTATTCCTGGTGAGGCTGACCTTCGCCGCTCGGTTAAGGTGGTATCTGCCAGGATCTTCCACTGTAACCTATTTTTCTCTTTTGTGATCACTAAATATTTGAAAGGAAATACTCTGAGATTATGCAAATATCCTCTTTCTGCTTAAGTTTTGCTGTGGGCTGTTTTTCAAACACATTCCTGGTTTGGGTTTTGCAAGTCTGATTATTCCTGACAGCCAGTTCTTCTTGGCTACTCAGCTGAGAAAGGGCACTTGCTGCCCCTTCCTTTTGTCCCTGCCCACGGGCACAAAGAAGCCATGCTGTTCCTGCCTGGGGCAGCATGTGTGTTCCCAGACCAAACCGATGGTCAGGCTGCTTATTCTTGTGGCCCAATAACAAGATGCAAATGAACTGGGACAGGAGGGAGTTTATTTCAGTAACCAGGCACAGGGGAAGGCCTGGAAAATATCACTGGACCAACTCAAAGTTACAAAGTTTTCCAGAGCTTATATATCTTCTAAGCTATATGTCTACATGTAAGTGTGCATTCATCTAAAGACATAAGTGATTAACTTCTTTTAATCTATAACTAATGTCTGAGTCCTGAAGACCTCCCTCTGGAGCCTCAGTAAATTTACTTAATCTAAATGGGTCCAGGTGCTGGGGTATTACCCTTATCTTGTGTCCTGCTAAGCCATGGAGGTTTGGGGAGTTTCTTGAGACCCCCAATAAAACTTGTTTAATCCTAGGCCGGTGCTGTGGCTCACACCTGTAATCCCAGTACTTTGGGAGGCCAAGATGGGTGGATTACCTGAGGTCAGGAGTTCAAGACCAGTCTGGCCAACATGGTGAAACCCAATCTCTACTAAAAAATACAAAAATTAGGTGGCCTTGGTGGCAGTTGCCTGAATCCTAGCTACTCAGGATACTAAGGCAGAAGAATGACTTGAACTTGGGAGGCAGAGGTTGCAGTGAGCTGAGATTACACCATTGCACTCCAGCCTGGGCAACAGAGCGGGTCTTCATCTCAAAACACAAACAAACAACAACAACAACAAAACTTGTTTAATCCTAAACGGGTCCTATTAAGAATTCCTTATCTTTTCTTGCTTTCAGGCCCGGGAAAGGCCTAGGCAAAACTCCTGGTGGGCTTGTTACATTCCAGCCTTTGTAGAAGTGCACTGGCTCTTTTGGCTTTTAATATTTAACCACTAAGCCAGAGCTGAAACAGTTGTGATGGAGGCCTGCCCACTCAGCTGTTAGGGAGACCTGGCCTAGCACAGGTGGGTGCCCTCCCCTCTCCAAAGACATGGGAATGCTCCAAATGCCTAGAAACAAGACAGCATGCATGACAAGGAGCTGGGAAGAACTTTCAAATGAAGATGGGCTACATAAGTCAGTCTTCTGCAACCTGGAGAAGTGAAGACTGGAGGTGGGTATAACAGGGTAAACATGAACTTGTTTGTTTTTTTAAATGCTGGTAAACTGGGGCATAGTGTGGAGTAAGGAGAGCTTGAAGCTTGAAGGAACTTATTTTAAATATCAAAGCAAAAAAGCTGGACTCGCCAACTTAAGAAAGACACATATGAAATTAGTTACACAAGAAGCTAAACAGGCCAGATGCAGTGGCTCATGCCTGTAATCCCAGCACTTTGAGAAGTTGAAGCAGGAGAATCCCTCGAGCCCAGGAGTTCAAGACTAACCTGAGCAACACAGCCAGACCCTGTCTCTACAAAAAAATAAAAAACATTAGCCGGGCCTGGAGGTGCATACCTGTGGTTCCAGCTACATGGGAGGCTGAGGTGGGAGGATTGCTTGATGCCAGGAGGTGGAGGCTGCAGTGAGCTATCCATCTGAAGTATCCTCTGAGGCTATACATAGACATCTGAATGGGACCCAGAGTGGGGTAAGATAGCATCACACAAACACAGTGGCCACTCTCTCTGGCAGCAGTTGGGGCCAGTATGTATGGTAAACGTGTGTGGCCTAGAAAGTCCAAGGCTCCAGGCTAGCCCAGAAGTCCTCAAGCTTTTGTATGAAGATGATTGAGACTCTGCTAGTCTTCCAGGTTTGAAAATCTGTCATTCACCCTCCTTAATCCCATTAGGGGACGTATCAGAGGCCCCGGCCAGTGCCTCCTTGGTCTTTGCCCTGTATGTAGCCTGCCATAACATTCTCCCTCCCCGCCACAACCCCAGCCACAGGCCCATCCAACCACATTCTGGGGTCCCATTTTTAACTTTTCTTTTTCTTTCTTCTTTCTTTCTTCCTTCATTCCTTCCTTTTTTTTTCTTTGAGACTGAGTCTCGTTCTATCACCTAGGCTGAAGTGCAGTGGCACTCACTGCAACCTCCGCCTCCCAAGTTCAAGCTATTCTCATGCCTCAGTCTCCTGAGAAGTTGGGATTACAGGTGCATGCCACCATGCCTGGATAGATTTTTTTTGGTACTTTTTTAGTAGAGAGAAGGTTTCACCATATTGGTCAGGCTGGTCTCGATCTCCTGACCTCAAGTGATCCACCCACTTCAGTCTCCCAAAGTGCTGGGATTACAGGTGGGATTCACCAAGCCCAGCCTAATCTTTCTAGGCCTGAATTCAATCACCAGTTCTTCCAGGAAGAAATAATTCTATCTCAAGATTGAGTTCAGTCTAGAATCTGGTTCCTGTTACCAGCTCTTAATTATCCCCAAACTCTCTGGGTTTTAGGCACTTTGACCATCCCAACTCTGCTCTGACCCCCTGTGGTTACACTGCCAACCAAAGTTACGTCTGTTGAGGTAGAAATAGTTTGATAAAGATTTATTGGAAGCTAAATGTGAGGATCAACCAGGGAAAACACACCAACAGATTTGGACACATTCCAGTTTGTTACAAGTTGAAATGCTGGCTGGGCACAGTGGCTCATGCTTATAATCCCAGCACTTTAGGAGGCAGAGGCAGGCAGATCACTTGAGGTCGGGCGTTCCAGACAAGCCTGACCAACATGGTGAAACCCTGTCTCTACTAAAAAATATACACACACACACACACAAACTAGCCAGGCGTGGTGGTGTGCAGCTATAATCCCAGCTACTCGGAAGGCTGAGGCAGAAGAGTCACGTGAACCCAGGGAAGTGGAGGCTGCAATGAGCTGAGATCACGCCACTGCACTCCAGCCTGGGCGACAGAGTGAGACTCTGTCTAGAAAAACAAAAACAAATCCAAGTGGAAATGCTTTTATAAGAAAGTTTAGAAGAAGGGAGAGGAACCCTCAGATATGAGTTGTCTTTTTTCTTTTCCTTTTTTGTCTTTTTTGAGACAGAGTCTTACTTTGATGCCCAGGCTGGAGTGCAGTGGTGCGATCTCAGCTCACTGCAACCTCCACTGCCTGGGTTCAAGCAATTCTCCTGCCTCAGCCTCCTGAGTAGCTTGGATTACAGGCGTGCCCCACCATGCCCAGCTAATTTTTGTATTTTTAGTATAGGTGGAGTTTCACCATGTTGGCCAGGCTGGTCTTGAACTCCTGACCTCAAATGATCCACCCATGTGGGCCTCCCAAAGTGCTGAGATTACAGGCATGCTCTGTGCCCGGCTTCTGAGTTCTTTTTTCATTGGAGGGTACAGCCCTTGGCTACAGATCACAATGCACAGCTAAAATGTTCTATGTGCAAGACAATCAGTACAACTTTGTGATTCTGAAACAAATCAGTGTCATTTTTAGTGTCAGCAGGCTAGTATGTCTTAAGGAGCTCATGATAAAATTTCAGGGCCTCATAATCACTTTCTTTACTCGGGGACAGACTACAAGCTATGAATTGTAAGACCTTCCCTGGATGGTTCATTGGGAAGCCTGCCAAATGTGACATGTAGGTTAACAGCCTCAAACCTGAAAAGTTGTTTCTAGACCTGATTCCCTCCTTGTTAGCCTTCTTGTCACCATGGAGACCATAGATTCTGTTAAATTAAACTAAATTTGGCCTAAGAATGCTCCGTAACTGATTCGCTACAGAAGGAACTGCAACCTAACTTTTTGAAATCTATTTTTTGTAGAGAAGAGGGGTCTCCCTATATTGCCCAGGCTAGTCTTGAACTCCTAGCCTCAAGCAAGCCTCCAGCCTCAGCCTCCCAACATAATAAGAATATAGGAGCCAGCCACTAAGTCAGACCCTGCAACCTAACTTAGTAGTAAAGTAACTGAAAGCCTAACACAGGAATATACTCTTGTAACAAATAGCCCAGTCTCAACCAATCACAGCTTCTGAGCTCCAATCAATCACCAGCAGTCAACTGATCAGACCATGTTCAAATGAGGCAAACCTGAAGCTGTAACTGATCAATCTGTTTCTGTTCCTCTCTATAAATACCGCCTGCCCACCTTGTGGAATGGAGTTCTCTGAACCTCTGCTGGCTCTGAGGGCTGCCTGACTCTCGAGCCCTTCTTTGCTCAGTTAAACTCTGCTAAATTTAATTTGTCTAAAGTTTTTATTTTAATAACTCATTGGTCTTTGTTTGTGTCCTACCTCATAGGCCACATCATTGATGTCAGCCATCATAGAAACATAGTCACAAAGAGCTAGAAGGCGGGTGGGGAGGGGAGAAGTGAACACACGAGGACTGCCTGACCAACATGGTGAAAACCCCCGTGTGTCCACAGTGGCTCTGAAGTTGTCTCTGAGAGCTCAGCTTTGCGTCTGTCTCTTTAGTCTTCCTGTAAGTTATTTACTGCACTGACGCAACTCCCTTTCTGCTTACAACAGTCATAGGGACTCTTTTTTTCTGCAACCGAACCCTGACAAATGCAAGTGAAAGGGAGAAGTGACCAAGAGGTAAACACTCATAGATAAGGCATTAGAAAAATTGTGACTAAAATACATGATACTATGCTGATACATTTGAAAAAAATAGATACATCTGATAGTTTCTCAGAAGGTGTAAGTTTTCCAAACTTACAAAAAGCCAAGCTCAGTTGTTCGTGTACTCCCAACTACTCAGGAGGCCAAGGTGAGAGGATCACTTGAGTCCAGGAGTTGGAGGCTGCAGTGAGCTATGATGGCATCACTGCACTCCAGCCTGGGCCACAGAGTAAGGCTGTCTTTAAAAACAACAGCAACAAATTTACAAAAAAAAAAAAAAAAAAGAGAGAGAGAGAGAAAAAAATGAAAAAAAAAAAAAGAAAACCGTGAAATAATTATCTTCTGGATATATACTAGGCCCAGGTGATTCTACGAGAACATGATTTAAAATGGGATATTTTATTTAACATAACTGACACACTTCTCATTAAAAATAACTCGTACTTTCTCTCAGTTGCCAGCAGCTCATTGTTCTTAACTCAAAGGCATCCACTGCTTTGAGGACGTGGCAGGTTCAAGAACAAAATGTTGCTAAACTTTAAGTTTCAAAGCAGCTTTTACCTTATGGGAGAGAGAAAACCTCGATGCCAAAAACACTTGATTTTCAAGAGTCAGGCATCTGAGAAAGAAGCTATTTTTATTTTATTTTATTTTGCATTCCAAAAAACTTGACTTTACAATTCAAGGCTATAAAGGCCCTGAGAACACAGAGTGTATGATCATATAACAAAAGGACAGTTTTGCTGACGTAGAGAGACAACACACAGAGAGTCTCCAAGAGTCTCAGCACCCTGACTCTCTCCTGGTGGACACTGAAGAGCCAGGATGAGAAAAACCCAGATCGTTTTAGTGCGTCCCAGAGCAGAGCCATAGGCTGGTTTCCGTAGCCCAGCAAGCCTGGGAGGACACAGAACAAGGGTGGTAAAAGCAAAATGGTTCAGTGGACCACCTGGGTGGATGGAAGCCGCATTTGCTCCCATGCACCCCTGGGCAGGTGAGGGAAAGCAGCCAAGCACTAGTGGCCACAGAAGTGCTGAGTAGGGAGGTGGGCAAATCTGAAGAGTCCTGTCATCAAGACAAATGTATGCAGTACTCCTGGGCCCATTGCCCACTAGAGGCTACGGCAGGGCTGGGCACATCTGCTTCAGCGCCAGCATATGGCAACAGGAGCCAAAGGACATGATGCCAGGACCAGATAACCCACCCCACGCTAGAAAGATGCGGAGGCCTCCTGAAATTAAGATCGCCATGGGAAAGAAGCGGGGAAAGGGAGACAACTGACTTGAGTTTATACTCTGAATTGATACACATCAATACGAAAGTGGCTAAGATTTAGAAAAGTGAGTTTTCTCATCAGCAGAAGTAGGCTGTGCCGAACTATCTGTTGCAGAGAAATGAAGACACATATTTATATCTTTGATCCTGCATAAACTTCATACCTGCTATAAAAATGAAATAGGTAAATATATTTCCCTTGCTACCAAATATAATTTCACATTAGAGAAAAGTACAGGAAGTTTCCCAATACAATTTACAAAGCTAGCACAAGTGTAATACCAAAACTTAACGAAGTGAAAAAAAGAGGAATTACCAACTACATTAGTCCATTTTCATGCTGCTGATAAAGACACATTCGAAACTGAGCAATTTATAGAAGAAAGAGATTTAATGGGACTTACGGTTCATGTAGCTGGGGAAGCCTCACAATCATGGAGAAAGGCAAGGAGGAGCAAGCCACGTCCTGTGTGGACAGTGGCAGGCAAAAAATGAGAGAGCTTGTGCAGGGAAACTCCTATTTTTTTAATTTTATTTATTTATTTGAGACCGAGTTTTGATCTTGTTGACCAGGCTGGAGTGCAATAGCATGATCTCAGCTCACTACAACCTCCACCTCCTGGGTTCAAGCCATTCTCCTGCCTTAGCCTCCCAAGTAGCTGGGATTACAGACATGTGCCACCATGTCTGGTTAATTTTGTATTTTTAGTAGAGATGGGGTTTTTCCATGTTTGTCAGGCTGGTCTCAAACTCCTGACCTCAGGTAATCTGCCAGCCTTGGCCTCCCAAAGTACTGAGATTACAGGCATGAGCCACTGCGCCCAGTGCCCTATCTTTTTTTTTAAACCAGCACATCTCCTGAGACTCATTCATTATCACCAGAACAGCACAGGAAATACCATCCCCCATAATTCAATCGCCTCCCACTGGGTTCCTGCCACAACATGTGGGAATTGTAAGAGTTACAATTCAAGATGAGATCTGGGTGAAGACACAGCCAAACCAGATCACCAACCATTCTTATGAATACAAAAGCATTCCAACATTTATTCCTAATAGTAAAAACACATCTGAATGGAGCTCAGAAGTAAGCAGACCATATTCTGTGGGGCAAAGGTGTTCCACGCAGCACTCAGAAAAATATACAGCAATAATCCTCTTTTCTGCAAAAAATAGGACTATTTATTATGCTATTGGGAAATCAGCTTTCTGTCCTGCTCAGTGGCATTTTCAGCACCTGCTCCTGTACGAGTCCTCCTGCTAGAAAAAACCAGTGCCATTGTGATGCCATCTCTGATTGTCTCCAGCACCAGCACACGCTCGGGGGACCCGTATGAAGGCTCCAAGGCACCATACAATCGAGTATGCTCAGTGGAGATCTGTTAGTTGGTTGTCAGTGAGCAATGCCTTTAGTTCTTATAGCAGCTTAAGAATTATACATGTATTTGAAATACTGAAACTAAGCTACACTACCAGTAATTAGATTTATTTTAATTAATTACTTAATTAATTTTTTGAGATGGAGTCTTGCTCTGTCACCCAGGCTGGAGTGCAATGGCATGATCTTGGCTCACTGCAACCTCCACCTCCTGGGTTCAAGTGATTCTCCTGCCTCAGCCCCCTGAGTAACTGGGATTACAGGTGCTCACAACCACACCTGGCTAAATTTTGTATTTTTAGTAGTGACAGAGTTTCACCATGTCAGCGAAGCTGGTCTAGAACCCCTGACCTCAGGTGATCTACTCACCTTAGCCTCCCAAAGTTCTGGGATTACAGGTGTGAGCCACCGCACCTGGCCTTGTAATTAGCTTTAGAATCTGGTTTCTCAGCTGAATTGAATCCATATTTATTGTCTTTCATATCTTGGAAAGTAGAGACTTGCTATAGACTAATTCATAATATTTGTCAACATCATAGCTGACTTTAAAAATAATTGTAATACAGGCTGGGTGCAGTGGTTCATGCCTGTGATCCCAGCACTTTAGGATGCCAAGGCAGATGGATCACACAGTCAAGAGATCAAGACCATCCTGGCGAACATGGTGAAACCTTGTATCTACTAAAAATACAAAAATTAGCTGGGTATGGTGGCGCACACTTAGAGTCCCAGCTACTCAGGAGGTTGAGGCAGGAGAATCACTTGAACCCAGGAGGCAGAGGCTGTATGAGCCAAGTTCAAGCTACTGCCCTCCAGCCTGGTGATTGGAAAAAAAAAAATTGTAATACAATTAAGCTATTTGACTCTAAAAAAAAAAATCTAAGTGGAAGGACATCTTTTGTTCATAGACTGGGATGCCTTAATGTTGCTAAGATGTCAGTCAGTACTACCCAAAGCAATTTAATGATTTAATGCAATCCCTATCAATATGCCAATGATACTTCTTTGCAGAAATAGAAAAAAAATCTAAAATTAATATGGCATCTCAAGGGGCCCCTGAATAGCCACAACAATCTTGAAAAAGCAGAACAAAGTTAGAAGACTCATACTTCATGATGTCAAAATGTACTAAAAAGTGACAGTAAACAGTGTGTCACTGACATAAAGACAGAATATCTATCAGTGAAATAGAATAAAAAGACTAGAAATAAGCCCTTGCACATATGGTCAAACAATTTTGACAAGGCTGCCAAGACCGGCCAATGAGGAAAGGACAGTCTTCTCAACAAATGGTACTAGAAAAACTGGATATCTACAGTAAAAAGGATGAAATTTGACTTTTGCCTTTTTACCATATATAAAATTAACTCAAAATGGAATTAAGGTCTAATTGTAAGAGCTGAAACTATAAAGCTCTTAGAAGAAAACACAGAGGCAAAGCATTATGGCACTGGATTTGGCAACGACATCAAACAGACAGACAATAAAAATAAACAAACGGGACAGCATGAAAGTTAGAAATGTCTGCACATCAAAGAACACTATCAGGAGAGTCAAAAGGCAACTCACAGAACAGGAGAAAATATGTGCCAATCACGTACCTAATAATGGATTAATACTCAGAATATAGAGAAAATTTATAAAATTCAGCCAGGCACGGTGGCTCATGCCTATAATCCCAGTACTCTGGGATTCAAGAACAGCCCGGCCAACATAGTGAAACCCCACCTTTCCAAAAAAAAAAACCTCACAAAAATTAGCCTGATGTGGTGGTGGGTGCCTGTCGTCCCAGCTACTTGGGAGGCTGAGGCAGGATTGCTTGAACTCAGGAGGCGGAGGTTGCACTGAGCGGAGATGGCACCACTGCACTCCAGCCTGGGCAACAGAGCAAAACTTTGTCTAAAAAAAAAAAAAGAAAGAAAGAAAAGAAAAACTTATGAAACTCAACAACAAAAAACCAAACAACCCAATTAAAAAATGGGTGAAGGACTTGAATAGACATTTTTTCCAAAGACATACAAATGACCAATAAGTGCCTGAAAAGATGCCCCCAGCAGGCTGCTGTGGCAGCTCCTGCCTGGAATTCCAGCACTTTGGGAAGCTGGGATGGCAGGATTAAGCCCAGGAGTTCAAGACTAGCCTAAGCAACATCACAAAACCTTATCTCCATGAAAGGAACAAACAAAAACGGAAAATAACAATAATGTAAGGTCACAGCTATACTCAGGAGGCTAAGGCAGGAGGATTGTTGAGGCCAGGAGCTCCAGGAAGCAGTGAGGTATAATCTTACCACTGCACTCCAGAACCTGGGCCACAGTGCAGGACCCTGTCACGAAAAAAATGTTATTTTTATTAATTTATTTATTTTGTAGAGTCAGGATCTCGCCCTGTTGCCCAGGCTGATCTTGAGTTCCTGGGCTCAAGTGATCCTTCTGCCTCAGTCTCCCAAAGCGTTGAGATTATAGGTAGGAGCCACTATGTATGACCACAAAAACAATAAAAAAAAATCATCAGTATCATACTCTATGTTCTCATTTACTCTCCTTCTTTTCACACACACTCTGCAGATGGTTTCGGCTAAACTGTGATGGTCTTTGTCTCCATTTGACTCCTCAATGTTGCATGGTTTGATTTGTAATTTTCTACATTCACAACAGTAATCATTACAAACCTTTTGTACCCGTGATAAACCCCCCATCTGTGTTTCTGGGTCCTTTCTGTTTTGTAGAGAAAAATAGAAGTTACGAGACAAAAACTCCCTGAATTCGTCCACCTCTCTCCCAACATGAGGGAAGGTCATTTCTCCTTGAGTCAAAGGCTGACTTTTCTTCCTGTGCTTCAGTCCTCTCATTCCCACCTGCACTTAGCCCATATTACTTCTCTCTTTCCCTTTTTTCTTTTTCTGTATTTTTTTTTTAAGAGACAAGGTCTCATTCTGTCGCCATGCTGCAGTGCAGTGGCATGATCATGGTTCACTGCAGCCTTGAACTCCTGGGCTCAAGCAATTCTCCTACCTCAGCCTCCCAAGTAGCTGCAGCTAACAGCACGTGCCACACTGCCCATGTATTCTTTTTTTTAAAGTAGAGATGAGGTCTTGCTATGTTGCCCAGGCTGGTCTCAAACTCCTGGGCTTAAGTGATCCTCACATCTCCACCTCCCAAAGTGCTGGGATGACACACGTGAGCCACGACACCTGGCCCTATCTCTCTCCTTTCCTTCACAGCCTGCTTCTTGGAAGAGCAAACTACACTCACTGCCTCCACTTCTACGAATTGACTTCCACAGCTCCACCGCTTCTGAAAGGTCAATGCCAAGGCTCCCTTGTTCACTGGCAACTCAATATGAAGGACACGTTGCACTTCCCATTGCTGAACTTCTCTGCAGCATCTGACACCTGACTACTCTCCCTTGAAACGCTCACCTCCGTCAGTGTACCTGGGCCTTTCTGGTTTTCCTTCCACCTCCCTGGCCAGTCCATACTTATAATGTCACTTTCCCTCAGGTTTTACCCACTGGATTCTTGTTTCCTTACTTTCTGCAGAATAACCTTTGCTCTTCTCCTGCTTCAGCTACCCCCTGGCTGGCCATGATTTACACACCCATATCAAAGTCAGAATCCCGGTATCCAGCTGCCTCCTGGACATTTCCACTGGGATGCATCTCAGGCCCCTTGCGCTTGAACTTGTATAAAGTAATTGGCCTCATCTCCTTCTGCAAATCTGCTCTTCCTCTGTGTTCTCAGTTTCAGTGGACCACCCTCTGCCCAGGATGCCAGCTCAGATGGTGGGTGTCAGCCACGATGCCCTCTCTCCCTCTTCACTGAATTCCATCAAAAGCCACTTCCTGTTGTGAGTAGAGCCTAGATGTTCCAAACCAACTCCTCCACTGGGCACAGCACTTAGGGTTCATGACACATTTAGGGGCCCATGAAAAAGTTTTCATTTCTTTTAAAATTAGAAGAATAAAATTAACCTAACCTGGCCCGAAGTATATTCATTTTTATAACAATGCAGTCATCACGTGTGATTCTGAATATTGTTTAATGGAGGAAGTGGTCCACAAAGTGCCCAGAGCCCACCAAAGTCAGTGCATGGCTCTGCTAAGGTTTCTTGAATCTGGTATATGGCTTCATGTCCGCGCCACCACCGTCGGCCCTCCCGGGGGCACTGGGTGCCACCACACACCCTCCCTTCCTGCTATGCCTCCAGTCTCGCCCACTTCCACACCGCTTTCTACCCTGCAACCAGAGACATCTTCCTGAGCTGCTTATGCACGTCCCTGGCATAAAAGCCCTTTGCTCAGTGGGTGCTTGGAGGGGACTGCAAAGACGAGGAGGATTGGACCCTACCCCAGCGTTTCTGACTCAGTAGATCTGAAATGGAGCCTGATGGCTTGCTTTCCTGCCCTGCTCCTCGGGCTGCTCACCATGCCTTGAGAACCTTCTGCCCTAGCAGTTCCCAGTGCCCTCAGGATGAAGCCCACACTTCCCCACAAGGCCCTTCCGGATATGGCCTCCTTTCTCCTTCTCGGCCTTGCCCCTCCTCCTGCCTTTCTGAATATGCCATCCTGCCATTCACAGGATGATTGCCATTTCCTGGGAAGGCATGATCTCCACTGGGACCCTGAGCCTTTGCACAGGCATAGCCTCCCTTGCCAGGGCCTTCTCCAGCCTCGGCTTCCTTTCTTGACCTGGCCAGCTCTTTTCAACCTTCCTGTCTGTTCTCTGAAGTCTCTTGTTCAGGAAAGTCGACTTGGTCCTTCACCTGCTCCCAAGTCAGTGCCCCTCCTAGGGTCTCCGACCCCACCCTGTCCTCACCTCTCCTGGCTTTTATTCCCCTGAACTCTAACCCCCTGTTTATTTTTCTTGCTTACATTTATTTATTTATTTAGAAACAGGGTCTCACTCCCTTACCCAAGCTGGAGTGCAGTGGCCCAATCAGAGCTCATTGCAACCTCAACTTCCTGGGCTCAAGCAATCCTCCCCTCTCGGCCTCCCAAGTAGCTGGGGCCACAGGTGTGTGCCACCATGCAGAACTAAATTTTTTAGTTTTTGTAGAGATGGGGGTCTCCTGGGCTATGTTTCCCAGGCTGCTCTCGAACTCCTGACCTCAAGCAATCTTCCCACCTTGACCTCCCAAAGCACTGAGATTATAGGCGTGAGCTGCCACACCCGGTCCTGCTCTCTCCCGTGCTAAACCATGAGAGACTCGGGAGGGCAAGCAATAGGTCTCATTCCCAGCTGTATCTGCAGTGCCCAGTCCTGGCCTGGCGCTTCCTCAGTGATGAAATGATCACTGAATGAATGGAGAAATGGGTGATGGGAGGGAGGCCTCTCTCTTTCATTACATAATGGAAATCCCCCTCCCTCCTGAGGCAAAGATGGAAACGTCACAGGCAGAGGCTGCTTGGGGAACAGAGGGAAGAGGCGAAGTCTGCAGGAGGTGGGTAGCACAGAGGAACCTTCCTTTCCCAAGGCCTCCTCTATCCCTCAACAGACCAGAGCACGCCTGTGGGCATCTTCTCAGCCATCTCAGCCCACTACCCTACCCGCCCCTCCCACACCCCACCATTTGGGTCAGATGAGACCCACCCCAGGCACCAGCCCTTCCAGGGAGTCACCTGACCACTTCCGGGGCTCCCAGCCAGCTCTGCTGGGAGCCATGTGATCACTTAGGTATGCACGACCAGCTCCCCGAGGGATGCTCTAGGGGTGACCTTGCCGTCCAGAGCGGCACAGCTCCCTCCCTCCCTCTGAGCATGCTGATGTGTGGTTGGGCTGATTCCTGGGTCTAGGGTGGGGGCACCGAGGGAGGAAAGGGCAGGGGAGGCTGGCTTGTTCTCTGCAGACATCTGGCCCGATTTCCAAGCCTGGGTTATGTAACACCTGAGGAGAACTGGGCTCTCATCACCCACACCTTTTCCCTTTCTGTGGAGCATTTCACAACTGCAGCTGCTTCTCAAAGGTCTATTTTGGGAGCTGTTTTCATTTGACCTATATTAAGCACAGTCACAAGGCAGAGGCAAGGTGCGGGGTACAGGGTGGCCTGCCGGCTCTTTGTGCCGTTTTTAGTGTCTCGGGTGAGACAACCAGACAAGCTGGGGGCCCACGGCTCTCACTCCAGTGCAGGCCAGGCCTCTGCCCCATTTCACAATTCTAGTTTCCCTCCTCCTGAGGCCCAGCTAAAAGATAAGAGACCTTAGTCACTGCCACATTGGTCAGGGAGAAATTCAGTTTCCCTGAAGACCTAGAAGCTATAAGGCCAGGCCAGGTTGCATCCTGGGCCTATGAAGTGTGGTTTGTAGAGCGTTTAATTGGCCATCAAGCCCCACCACTGGGAATTCCCTTTCCTGAGTTAATAATTAAATCACATGACCAGCAGGGGGAGAGAAAGGGCTGCTGGGAACTGCATGGCCCAGGTACTGTGCTCAGGTAGGTACTGTGCACAAGCAGGTACTGTGCACAATCAGGTACTACTCAGAGTTCCTGCTACATAAACTTTAAGGACCTGTGCATAAAATGACAGGGGAAATGACTCACCCGCTAAGTGTCCCAATTGCCCCCTTCATCTGGGGCTATCTCCTGGATCACTGTTTTGTCCCTTGAGACTCTGTCATCTCCCTAGACATCTCTTTCTAGGACCTAAACATCTCCCCACATACTGCTGACCCCAAAACCTACATCGCTGGCTCCTCCTCTCTCCCAAGAGAGTACCAAGTCCACATCTCCAGTTGTCTCCCTGGCACCCCACATGTAAAAGGCTCAAAGTGGAACTGCATACTTCCTCTCCACCCACGCCAGCCCTCTTCCCTCTGATGCTGCAGCTGGTGGGGCCCTTTCATCTGCCCCGCCCTGTTTCTACCTTAGAAGCAGCAGAACGGGGTCTTCTCTAGGTAGCTGGGGAGATCCTGAAGTTGCATTTCCTTGGAACCCCCAGAAAAGACTGCAGGCTGTGGGAAAGGCTGTGGTGGGAGTTCGTCACGAGTATCAAAATGGTCCCATGACTCCCACCAGAGCTGGCTAGAGGCACCGCAGGAAGTGGAGAGGTGAGTCCCTTGGGAGTTGGTGCATGAGGTGTGTTTCATGTGACCCAACGGCTGAAGGGCTGAGGTGGCTGGGAGAGCCAGGGGACATAAACGAAAATGCAGAAGTGAGAGGAGATAAAAAGCACTAGAAAGGGCTAGAATGGCCAGGCATGGTGGCTCACACCTGTAATCTCAGAGCCTTGGTAGGCTGAGGCAGGCAGATCGCCTAAGGTCAGGAGTTTGAGACCAGCCTGGTCAACATGGTGAAATGTTGTCTCTACTAAAAATACCAAAATTAGCTGGGTGTGGTGGCGCACACCTGTAATCCCAGCTACTCGGGAGGCTGAGGCAGGAGAATTGCTTGAACCCGGGAGGCGGAGGTTGCAGTGAGCCAAGATCGTGCCATTGCACTCCAGCCTGGGCAACAGAGCAAGGCTCAGTCTCAAAAACAAACAAACAAAAAGGTAAGTGCTAGAACTAGGTTTGACCTCGAGGGTGTCAAACCTGACAGATGGGTAGAAATTTCTAGGTACACAGCCCCCAGGTAAGATCAGAAACACACCTCACATGGGATATGTGTGATACCTGGAGAATGCAACCGCCTCATAGGAGCAAAAGGTGGGATAGGCAAGAAAGAGGGAACCAATCAGAGGCGGCTGAATTCAAACCCATCTTTCCAGCTGGGTGGCCCCTTCCCTCTTGTCTCTTCCCAGATCTCTCTCTAGAAACCACTGGGGACTCCAGCGGAAGGAGAGCAAGGCTCAAAGCTGAAAAGTCCTTTCTTTAGGCCAAGATTATGAGACTCCCTCAATAAGAGGGCTAAGGCCAGCCAGTGGATCACAGTCTGAAAGCAGGCTGACTCCCAGGACATTCTACTGCAAAGAGAGGTTCCCGGACAGGAAATATTTCTGCTTGGGAGGTGGGGAAGACGGGACAAAAAGAGCTACAGAAAGAACCCTGGAAGCAGAGTCAAGCAAGGCACTGGATGGGTTCAGGAAGAAAAATCCACTTTGGTCATCAAGGAATAAAAAGGCAGTATCGTTTTCTACCCAAGGAAGTGCTGAAAAAGAAAATTAAAAGGGAGTAATCCCAATATTGAGAATATCTCCGTTTTCAGTTGGGGTAAATGTCAGAAGCACTGTTTTCATTGACATAGCATAATCCATGGAACTTTTTTTTTTTTTTTTTTGATACAGTCTCATTCTGTCACCCAGGCTGGACTCCAGTGGTGCGATCTTGGCTTACTGCAACCTCCACCTCTCTAGTTCAAGCAATTCTTGTGTCTCAGCCTCCCAAGTATCTGGGATTACAGGCATGAGCCACCATGCCTAGATAGTTGTTTTTTGTTTTTTTGTTTCTTTTGAGGCGGAGTTTCCCTCTTGTTACCCAGGCTGGAGTGCAATGGCGCGATCTCAGCTCACCGCAACCTCCACCTCCTGGGTTCAGGCAATTCTCCTGCCTCAGCCTCCTGAGTAGCTGGGATTACAGGCACGCGCCACCGTGCCCAGCTAATTTTTTTCGTATTTTTAGTGGAGACAGGGTTTCACCGCGTTGACCAGGATGGTCTGGATCTCTTGACCTCGTGATCCACCCGCCTCGGCCTCCCAAAGTGCTGGGATTATAGGCATGAGCCATTGTGCCTGGCCTAGAACAATTTTTTTAATGAAGATATACATATCAAGATGCAAGCTCCCAGCCAGATATGGTGGCTTATGCCCCCACCATCCCAGCTACTTGGGAGGCTGAGATGGAAGGGGTGCTTGACTCCAAGAGTTTGAGACCAGCCTGGCCAACATAGCAAGATCCTGTCTCTACAAAATTAATTTATTGATAGCTCCCACTTTTTAACTCAGTTCCCTACTTCAGCTAATATAGTAATACTTCAATGAAGAACAAAAGCCTCCTTGTCCACTAACTGTATGACGCACAAAGATAAGAGCAATGACTTTCACCCTACACTTCTCGGCACCCAGCTCTTGGCTGGAACACTTGGCTCAGTAGATACTTGTTGAAGCCCAGGTGCAATGACTCATGCTTTTCTCATCAATTTGGGAGGCTAAAGCAGGTGGATTGCTCAAACCCAATAGGTCAAGATCAGCCTGGGAAACATGGCGAAACCCCATCCCTTACAAAAAGCTAGCTGGGCATAGTGGTGCATGCCTGTAGTTTCAGCTACTTAGGAGGCTGAGATGGGAGAACTGCTTAAGCCTGGGAGGTGGAGGCTGCAGTGAGCCAAGATCACATCACTGTACTCCAGCTTGGGTGACAAAACCAGACTCTGTCTCAAAAGAAAAAAATTGTTGAAAGAACAAATTTGCAAAGAAGCGTCTTGATCACTGAAAACACCTTAAATGGTAGGCGAACTGGTTAATTCCATCATGGTATAGCCATTAATAGTAATATTAGGCAACTGTTAAAGAGGTGTGCAGAAGAAAATAGCTATAAAAATATTTGGGGGCCAGGTGTGGTGGTTCACACCTGTAATCCCAGCACTTTGGGAGGTCAAAGCAGGCAGATCACTTGAGGTCAGGAGTTCAAGACCAGCCTGACCAATATGAAGAAGCCTTGCCTCTACTAAAAATACAAAAAATTAGCCGGGCATGGTGGTACATCATGGAATCCAGCTGCTCAGGAGGTTAAAGCAGGAGAATTGCTTGAACCCAGGAGGCAGAGGTTGCAGTGAGCCAAGATTGTACCACTGCTCTCCAGCTCAGGCAACAAGAGTGAAACTCTGTCTCTAAAAAAAAAAAAAAGTGTGGGGACATACTGGGATATAGGACTATCAACTGCATAGTAGATAATAGTGGAGGATTTTTATTAAATTAATTTTCTTAAATGTGATGGTGGTTTGCAGTTATATAGGAGAATTCATGTTAAAATATTTTTGGGGTAATGCCGAGAATGATGGCTCAGGCCTGTAGTCCCAGCTACTGGGGAGGCTGGAGTGGGAGGATCACTTGAGCCTAGGAGTCCTGTGCTGACCAGGTGTCTGCACTAAGTTCCATATCAACATGTGACAACCTGGGAGTGAGGAATCACCAGGTTACCTAAGGAGGGAAAACTCCCGTGCTGATCAGTAGTGGAACTGCACCTGTGAATAGCCACTGCATTCCAGCCTGGGCAACATAGTGAGACCCCGTCACTAAAAGAAGAAAAATATTTGCTTTTTAAATATTTTGAAACAAAAATATTAAAATAAAAAAACTGTATTTAGGAGTAAAGTGACATGATGTCTACAAGTTATTTTGAAAAGTTATGGCCTCCCCCCCAAAATACCCCAAAACTTAACAATGGTGGTGGATAAAAAATCATGGCTGAAAGAAAAATACCCCAAAACTGAACAATTGTTAAGTTTAGGTAAGGAGAATATCAGTATTTATTGTACTTTTGCTTTGTTTTGTATGTTTGCAAACATTTACAACAAGAAGTTAGAAAATAAAATGTGTTCCATGTAACAAGAGGCTGGAAGAAAGAAAGAAAAAATGTTTCTGTATTTATTTCCTTTCTAATAAATTATAACTGCATGTTCATTGCCTGTTTTTACTTGCTAGAAATCATTTACGAGTAAATACCTGATAAATTAAAAAGCAAAAGTCGTATAAAAAGTGTATGATATGGCCAAGTGCAGTGGCTCACACCTGTAATCCCAACACTTTAGGAGGCCAAGGTGTGGGTGGATCATGATATCAGGAGATCGAGACCATCCTGGCCAACATGGTGAAACCCCATCTCTACTAAAAATACAAAAATTGGCCGAGTGTAGTGGCACACACCTGTAGTCCCAGCTTCTCAGGAGCCTGAAGCAGGAGAATCGCTTGAAAGGAGGCGGTGGTTGCAGTGAGCTGAGATTGTGCCACTGCACTCCAACCTGGGCGACAAAGAGAGACTCTGTCTCAAAAAAAAACAAAGTGTATGATATGCAAATAGAATAACAGAAAGTAACTGTCATTCAGAGGCTGAAATCATGTAAGTGTTTTTTAAATTTCCTGTTATGTTTTCTTATCTTTGAAAGGCTGTTAAAAGCTATTTACAGAAAGTAATTCCCTGCCTAACTTCCTTTATTTTATATACGGCCATGATATATACATGGATTTACATCTTTATTAGAATCTTTTATGAATCAAGTTATTTTAACATATCAAGTTGCAACTTTGTGTTTCAACTTGGTTAAATTATATATATATTTTAATCACTGACCTTTGGGATACAACAAAATAATTAAAATACTGTTCCTAACTTAAGAAAAAAAAAATCCACCATATCGGTTGCTTTAATGACATTTTACAAAGGAAAGAAAAGATCTTTCCAAACATTTCTCTTGCTTCTTCCCTTCCTTTCTTCCTTTCAAAATAATTAATTTATTAGTTTGGTAAACAAATAAATCTGTGCTTCTTCTGAACACTCCAATCTAAAAATATTACATACTTATTGTAAAAATCTGGAAAATATAAAAATACATACACGAAATTCTAAGACCTATAATTTCACCATCCAGAGATAACTAGTGTTTATATCTTGCAATGGTTCTTTCTATCCTTTTTCTCATGTATGAATTTTTCTCGGTTTTGTGTACAAGCATGTACCATGGATGAGTGTGCGTGCACGCACGTCCCACACACATTCTATCGGATGGATATATCATTGTTTTTTAAGCCATCCCCTCCTACAGGACAGTTTATTTTTTTCTTCATTTTTTCCCCACTATCACTAGTGTTTATGAATGTCCTACACATAAACCTTTTCCTGATTTCTGATCTTTTTCCTTAGATTTTGTTATTGGAGTCTTCTTGGGTCAAAGTATGGGAATTATTTAAGCCTCTTAATGTATATGTAGAGCAGCAAACAAGAAAAGTTTTCCTCTACCCTGTTAGGCTCAGTACTTGAGGCCTGTAAACTGACAAGTGACAGATTAATAGGAGGAAAAAATGTTTATTTATGCCAATAAAAGAAGCAGCATATATCATCTGATTAGTTTCCAGATATATTTTACTAATTTACACTCCTACTAAGCAGAAGGAGTATTACTATGTCTCCCCCCCACCCCCCTGCCCCCAGACGGAGTTTCGCTCTTCTTGCCCAGGTTGGAGTGCAGTGGCGCAACTTCGGCTCATCACAACCTCTGCCTTCCAGGTTATAGTGATTCTCCTGCCTCAGCCTCCCAAATAGCTGGGAATAGAGGCATGTGCCACAATGCCAGGCTAATTTTGTATTTTTAGTAGAGATGGGGTTTCTCCATGTTGGTCAGGCTGGTCTTGAACGCCCAACTTCAGGTGATCTGTCCGCCTTGGCCTCCCGAAGTACTGGGATTACAGGCAAGAGCCGCTGCACCTGGCCAAGTATTATCACTCTTAAACATCCTTACCAACTTGATAGGTTACCAATTAATCTAATTTTCACTTTTAAAATTACTAAGTGAGGCAAAACCTTTTAAAATGTTTATTTCTATTTCCTTTTTCATGAATTATAACTGCATGTTCATTGCCTATTTTTACTTGCTAGAAATCATTTACTAGTAAATTTAAATTCTTCAGATTTTACATATTCAATTGTTATGTTAGAATATTTATGAGGATAAACGGTGAAAAACTTGTGTATTTATCTTACCAGTGTGAAGAGAAAAAAGAATTCATTTAATCACCAAATTCCTTAGTCATTTTGAAAAACAGAAGGGCCAGTTCATTTAATCAGGACAATTTTGATTGTTATGCTAGCTATCTTCAAAGTGAAATTCTGAACTAATGTCCAATACCAAGTTTTTTTAAAAAACAAACTCTGTGGATATTTAAAATTAGAGCTCGAAATTCCAAGGAACCTAATCTTCTAACAGCTTTGTGTGATGTCCCAAATACTTGAGAAATCCCAAATTACAACTTCGTGTTTCAACTTGATTACATTAAGGGCACCTCACCCCATAGCTGTGACCCAAAAACAATATTTTTAAATTTGCTCTCATCTCCTATATTTAACTTTCCCTTTCAGCCACAGCCAATCAAAAGAAAACACCAAATTGCTTGGTGATGTTTCTTCTTCCAAGTATGATACGTTATCTGTTTGTAGAGATTTAAAGCAAAAGAATTTGTTCACAGCTTTTCCAATTTTAAACCACCAACTGATTTGTCTCTGAGATTTATACATGTATTTTCCAGAATTCTATTTCAGTACATATAAAAGGTCCGCTTGTCAGATTACATATTTTTCTCTTACGATCTCATTTCCTGTTGTAAAGCAAATTGTCAGTGCCTGGCACACCTGCCAAAACTCGTTCAAGAAACATTTACTGGCTGGAGTTGATTCAACCACCAGTAAAAGTGAAATGTCTCCTTATCTCTGGTTGTGGTGACAATTATTTTTAAACCTAGGCAGGATTTTATTGATATTTGATAGAAAGAGAGCTTGGACGAGTCTGGGGGGGCTACCCTCAACTCATTCCCGGTGTAGGACCCTCTCACCCTGGCTACCACTTTTCTTTACTTCGATGGAGCCCTGAGACATTCTCTCACCAGGGCAGGCCCCTCGAGACTGTTTTAAATAGGCTGGTTTTGAGAGCTGGGTCTTTTGCCAACCAGATTCATTTGAATAAGCCACCAGGTCCCTGCCTTGAATTAGGGAATTCAGGAATTTGCAGCTGAGGCTAGTACAGGCTTCTTCTATTGGATTTGAAAGAGACCAGAGGTGGGAGGTGGGTTAGGGGTGAAGCTGAAAGGGACAGAGGTGGGTGCAGTCAGCTGCCATGTCCACCCCGACCTGCCCCTGAAGCAACTCAGTCTGTCCTCTGGGTGGGCAGAATGAGCAATAGGCCTACTCCTGGCTGGCATGCTCTTACAGCAAAGTGCCAGCTTTTCCAGATGAGTTTAGGGCCTCGGTTTGGCCCTAAGCCCAGTCATCTGAGCACCAGCTGCAGTGGCGTCTTGCTGCTGCAGCCCGGGGGGCCCCATATCCGGGCCGCTTTACGCTCAGCTGCAACTGGCCCCTCTGCCCACCTGCTCCCTGACCCCAGGGGCCTTCACCAGGATCTTAAAGCCCTCAGTGCATAAATGGAGGTGACCAAGCCAGAGAGGCACTTCAGCAGTAAACTAGAAGAAAGAAGCCCTCCCTTGCTCCAGCGACCTCTGGCTCTGTCCTCCCACCATTCCAACTAACCCACGTGCCAGAAGGCTCAGAGGCCACTGATTCAGTGCCACCATCCCTACACCATTAAGTAGCCAAGGAAGGGCCTGGGCAAGATGTCAGTGTGTTTTAAAACTGTTCTCTCTGTCTCCCTTTCCTCCTGCTGTCGGGGGATGATGCTCTACCATCTCCTTCCACTAATCTTCTTGCCACTCCTCATTCTGAAATCTTTCTTGGCCAGGCACAATGGCTCATGCCTGTAATCCTAGCACTTTGGAAGGCCGAGGTGGGTGGATCACTTGACATCAGGAGTTCATGACCAGCCTGGCCAACATGGCAAAACCCCATCTCTGCTAAAAATACAAAAATTAGCTCAGCATGGTGGTGGGCACCTGTAACCCCAGCTACTCAGGCAGTTAAGGCAGGAGAATCACTTGAACCTGGGAGACGGAGGTTGCAGTGAGCAGAGATCACACCATTGGCAAGAGGATCACTTGAGCCCGTGGGGTTGAAGCTGCAGTGAGCTGTGATTGCACCAGTGCACTCCAGCTTGAGTGTGACAAAGCGAGACTCCATTACAAAAACAAATGAACAAAAACCCACAAATCTTTCTTACATACTATCTTATTCCATTCAGGCTGCTATAATAAAGTACCTTAAACTGGGTGATTATAAACAGAAATGAATTGCTCACAGGTCCAAAGGCTGGAAAGTCCAAGATCAAGGTGCCAGCTGATTTGGTGTCTGGTGACATCTGGTTTCCTTTAGACGGTGCCGTTTCGCTGCTTCCTCTCATGGCAGAAGGGGCAAACAAGCTTCCTCAGGTCTCTGCCTTTTTAATAAGGGCACTAATCCCATTCCTGCAGGTGGAGCCCTCATGACCTGATGACCTCCCCAAAGCCCCACCTCTTAATGCCACCACCCTACAGATTAGATTTCAATATATGAATCTGGGGAGAATGCATTCAGACCACAGCACCCAACAACATAGAAGTGCCTGGCAAGCTAGACTTTAGCTTCTGTGTATACCCCAATTACTGACAGAGGCACTGTCTTGAGGATTGGGGGGGTGCCTCTGATGTTGGTTAGAAATTCTGGGGACCATGGTGGATTAACTCTACCTGCCGTGCGTAATGGGGGAATATGACAACATGAAGATAAATCTGCACCAGTGTGTGACTATTTTTACCTTGAACCAGTGAAACAGAGTTCAAATCATTTAGTTAAAAAAAAGGAGCAAGGCCAGGCACTGTAAGTGCTAAAATTACGGGCTCATGTAATCTGGGAAGCTGAGGCGGGAGGATCACTTGAGGCCAGGAGTTTGAGATATGGCTGGGCAACAAAGTGAGACCCCCATCTCAAGGGAAAAAATAATAGAAAAGAAACTCTGAGGCTGACAGTTCAGCCAGAGAAAAGCATGAGTGAAATGTGGAGAGTTTCTTAGTTTTGATGATGGTTATCATAACACAGGTTTTACTTTTCTACCTTGAGGAAAAAAGATTTTGAGCGTGCAGAAGAAATAGAGGCATAACTTTCCTATCACTTAACCAGTTTCACATACTTTGGATGGTTCTGTTAAATATTCAGCAGTGTAACTTTTTTTTGAGATGGTGTTTCACTCTGTCACCCAGGCTAGAGTGCAGCGGCGCCATTTCAGCTCACTGCAACCTCTGCCTCCCAGGTTCAAGCGATTCTCCTGCCTCAGCCTCCCTAGTAGCCGGGATTACGGGTGTGTGCCACCACACCTGGTTAATTTTGTGTTTTCAGTGGAGACAGGGTTTCACCATGTTGGCCAGGCTGGTCTCTAACTCCTGATCTCAAGTGACCCACCTGCCTCAGCCTCCCGAGGTGCTGGGATTGCAGGCGTCAGCCACTATGCCTGGCCAGCAGTGTAACTTCTTTCCTGGAATCTGAGTTCACCTGTTTCAAATTGTACTGGGGTGAGGAGGGTCCCCTTGTGGTATGCTTATTGCAGAGGATGTACAGGAAGCCTGTCCTGGCCAAGGACATGGCTAGAAAGTCTTTGAACTGGTGTGACCACCATAATCTAGAATCTTCTCACCAGTGGAGAACTCTGCTCCTGAATACCCACCAGTTAGAATGCTGCTTTCAGAGCAGCATGAAACATGCTTTTTTCTTTCTTCATTTTCTGCTTTTTTTTTTCTTTTTGAGACAGGGTCTCCCTCTGTCACCCAGGCTGGAGCGCAGTGGTGTGTTCACAGCTCACTGCAGCCTCGACCTCCCGGGCTCAGGTGATTTTTGTATTTTTTGTAAAGACGGAGTTTCGCCATGTTGCCCAGGCTGGTCTCCAACTTCTGGGCTCAAGCAATCCTCCTGCCGCAGCCTCCCAAGTGCTGGCATTACAGGTGTAAGCCACCATTCCAGCCCTCATTTTCTCCTTTCTAAATGATCTATTGTGAACTTGTATAATCAGAAAAGATAAAATATAAGGAAAAATATAATGCATGTCATATGCATGTTATACTGATTATGTATTTTAGACATCTATACCTATTGGTGGTGAAAATTTTTGTGGTTTAAATTTTTTTTTCTCGTATTTCACATTTTCTGTATTTATGGACATTTGTTAATTATAGAACCAGAAAAAAAATTGTAAATAAGATACTACCCAATTTATAAAAACCAATGGAGTAAAGATTTAAAAAGGAAGGCAAAACTTGACATGTTTAAGGAAAAAATATAGAAAACAATATTTATCACCTTGGGATAGGGATGAGTTTTTCAATCAAGACATAAAACAACCGTCATGAAAGAAAACTTGATAAATTCAACTGTAGTATAATTAAGAATTTATGTTCAGGCTGGGTGTGGTGGCTCATGCCTGTAATCTCAGCACTTTGGGAGGCCAAGGTGGGCAGATCATGAGGTCAAGAGATCAAGATCATCCTGGCCAACATGGTGAAACCCCATCTCCACTAAAAATGCAAAAATTAGCCAGGTGTGGTGGTGCATGCCTGTAGTCCCAGCTACTCAGGAGGCTGAGTCAGGAGAATCGCTTGAACCTGAGAGATGGAGGTTGCAGTGAGCCAAGATTGCGCCACTGCACTCCAGCCTGACAACAGAGTGAGACTTTGTCTGAAAAAAAAAAAAAGAATTTATGTTCATCCAAAGACATGATAAAGAAAGTAATATTTTTGGAGAAGATATTCTTCATACATATAATTAAAAAAAGATTCGTCATAAATAACCCTGATGAATCAGTGATATTTTAAAAATGACAAAATGTAAAAAAAATGGGCACAGGACATGAATAGGTATCACACAGAAAAAGAAACACAAATATATTAAAACACATGAAAATATCCGCTCAACCTTGTTAGCAATCAGAGGAGCACACAAAATCACAACCAAGGTGCCATTCAGCACCCAACAGAGAGGCCAAAGTTTCCATCTGAAAAATCAAGTGGAGGTAAGAATGTGCTGTTATAAACTGCTGGTGTTCTAGCTGCTTTATACTGGAGTGTGAAAACACTCAAGTATTAGCTAATACAGTTGAGCATGTGCCTTCCTTGTAACCCAGCGATTACAATCCTAGGTATTTATCCAATGAGAAAGGCTTGAACACGTGTACTTGAAGACAAGAGCAAGAATATTCAAAGAGGCCAGGCGCCGTGGCTCACGCCTGTAATCCCAGCACTTTGGGAAGTCAAGGCAGGTGGATCACCTGGGGTCAAGAGTTCGAGACCAGCTTGGCCAACATGGTGAAACTTCGTCTCTAGTAAAAATATAAAAATTAGCTGGGTATGGTGGCAGGCACCAGTAATCCCAGCTACTCAGGAGGCTGAGGTAGGAAAATCACTTGAACCCAGGAGGTGAAGTTTACAGTGAGCCGAGATCATGCCATTGCACTCCAGCCTGGGCAACAGAGTAAAACTCCTTCTCAAAAAAACAAAACAAAAAGCTAACAAACAAACAAACAAAAAACAGAAAAGAATATCCAAAGAAGCAGTTGTCAGCAAAAACTGGACGGCAGAAGACTATGTCGTCACCACAAAATCTTTTTTGTTTTTTCTTTTGAGACAGAGTTTCGTTCTGTCACCCAGGCTGGAGTGCAGTGGTGCAATCACAGCTCACTGTAGCTTCAGTCTCACAGGCTCAAGTCATCCTCCCACCTCAGCCCCCCAAGCAGCTAGGACGACAGGCATGGGCCACCATGCTGGGCTAATTTTTATTTTTTGTAGAAATGGGGTCTCACTCTGTTGCCCAGGTTGGTCTTGAACTCCTAGGCTCATATGATCCTCCCTACTTGGCCTCCCGAGGTGGTGGGATTACCCAAGGCATGAGCCACTGCACCCAGTGCCATGGAATCTTACACTGCAATGGGAATGAAGCCACCACAGCCATTCATATTAATGTGACCAGCTTTTAGAATACAAGGCTGAGTGTGAAAAAAAACAGCCCCAAAAGCTGTTGTACATATAGTATAATACAGTTTCTTAAAACTTAAAAACAAGCCAACCTAAACAGTATATGATTTTGGGGTGCCCACATAATATGATACAAAATATCTTCAAAGAAGATATCACCATCAAATAAATGACAAGCACAAAATACAGAACAGGGGCTGCCTCTGTTGCCGAGGTCGGAGGGAGGGATTGGAAGTCACCCCACAGGGGTAGCCTCAACCACGCAGTGTATTGACTGTGTAATACATGTAAGGTTTCATGGTTGGTTGGGTCTTTATTGTGTTTTGTGACTTAGATATGTGTATATTCTTGTACACTGTATATTACATCATTTAAATATGTTAATGACTATGGGAGAAGGAAACACGAGACATACTCAAAACGTGGAAGTGGAGCATCTTCAACTTAAACCCAGATAGACAGACTTGAGATTCCAGACTCTTAAACCCACCTGATCATGATACACGTTGTCTTTTTTAAGGTGCTTCTGGCCAAGTGTGGTGGCTCATGCCTGGAATCCCAGCACAGCACTTTAGGAGGCCAAAGTGGGCAGATCACCTGAAGTCAGGAGTTCAAGACCAGCCTGGCCAACGTGGCAAAACCACATCTCTACTAAAAATACAAAAATTAGCTGGGTGTCATGGCCCATGCCTGTAATCCCAGTGACTCAGGAGGCTGAGGCAGAAGAATTGTTTGAACCTGGGAGGCACAGGTTGCAGTGAGCCAAGATCACACCATTACACTCCAACCTGGGCAACAGAGCAAGACTCTATCTCAAAAAAAAAAAAAAAAAAGTGTTTTCAATTTAGGGAAAAATAATCTGTTACAGTCATTGGTATAGAATTAGAGACCCAGACTCATTTTCTTACCCCCACCCCTTACTCCTTTGATCTTCCCAAATGATCATGGTTACCATGGGTGCGGCTAAGAGGGAGGAAGGTGCAAAGGAGAGCTGGAAGCATATGCTTTTCCAGCATTCCCTACTGAACACTCCCAGCCAGACCTGCCCAACTAGAAAGTAGAGGATTGACCAGACCTCAGGGTGTGTCTTCACAGACACGCCAACGCCCGTGACCTGGCCAGCTGTTCCTCTGCCTGGAGTCACTCTTCAGGCTGGAGTTACACATAAGGGCATTGTTTCATTGTGATTTTTTTTTTTTTTTTGAGAGGGAGTCTAGCTCTGTCACCCAGGCTGGAGTGCAGTGGCGTGACAGTGGCTCACTGCAACCTCCGTCTCCTGGGTTCAAGCAATTCTCTTAACCTAGCTTCCCGAGTAGCTGGGATTACAGATGCCCACCACCGTACTCCACTAATTTTTGTATTTTTAGTAGAGATGGGGTTTCACTGTGTTGGCCAGGCTAGCCTCGAGCTCCTGACATTGTAATCCGCGTGCCTCAGCCTCTCAAAGGGCTGAGATTACAGGCGTGAGCCACCTCACCCAGCCAGGGCATTGTTTCTAGAACCCACTCAGGATCTCCTCTGGCCTACCCACCCATCCACCCACAGGGGCCAGTCCAGCAGGTGGCACAAAGCCCTTCTAGTCAGAGGTGCTAGCGGTGCAGGGGCGAGGCTGGGACCCCTCAAGCCTGGGAGGCTGGAAGGAGGAAGGAGGTCAAGGACAGTTAGGTGAGAAGTGGGAAAAGCAGTTGTTTTCTAGAGGAGTGGAGAACCAGGGGATCTCTGCCAGCGACTACAGCAAACATCAGAGACCCATGGGAGGGGATACTGCAAGGATGGTGGACTCTCTCTCTCTCTCCTCTCCCTCATTCTCTCCCTCTCCCTCTCTCTCTCTTTCATATTTCACTGATGAGCCACCTGATAGGGGGTTGCCAGGAAATAGTACTCTAGAAATGAATCCGGGTCTTCAATTTCCAGTCCACTGCATTGCTTTTGTTTTTTTTTTTTTTTTAATGAGACCGAGTCTCACTATTTTCAGCCAGGCTGGAGTGCAGTGCCTCACTGCAGTCTCAACTTCCTGGATTCAGGTGATTCTCCCACCTCAGCCTCCCAGATAGCTGGGACTACAGTCATGGGCTACCATGCCTGGCTAATTTTTTGTATTTTTTGTAGAGATGGGGTTTTGCCATGTTGTCCAGACTGGTCTTGAACTCCTGGGCTCAAAGGATACACCCACTTCAGCCTCCCAAAGTGCCTGGATGGCAGGTGTGAGCCACTGCACCTGGCCCCCTGTGCACTGTTATGGCAATTTTCCTTCTCTCTTCCCTTCTCCAGAACTCTATCCAGAGCCAACGCCTCACAATGTATTGAAAATGGAGAAAGAACAGAGCTCCAGCCATTTGGAGTGGAGCTATCAATCAAGTACAAAGGTCCTTAGCATTCCAAAGCAGAAGGTATCGAACCTATAGGACTCACAAAAACGAAACTAAGATTCAGAAATCCGCTCCAAGAAGCACAGTGGCCAGTCTAGATTTTGCACTAGGTCACTCCTGCTTCATGTGTGTCCCGGCTGGCCAGCCCCGGATGTCTGGCCACTGAGAGCTGATAGCTTTTCTGTTGTTTGTTTTCCACCTGAGTACAGGTGAGCAAAAGCAGGAACAAAGTTTCCTCCCATCAACCAGCAACCACCCCTACCTTGCTTCTTCACGGCCTTCCGTCTCCCCAGCCACCATGGCCTCTAGCTCAGGTAGCCAGAATTAATTACCACTGGGGCTGAAGCCATAGCTTGTTCCCTGGCTACAGGCCAGGCTCTCAAGATGTGCGTCAGAAACGCCAGTGAGTGAAATTCCAAAGCAGTGTGAGTCACCAGGGGCTGAGAAGGACCGGCGGAGATAATAAGAGCTCGAGGTGGACAAAACAGGGCCCTGAGGGCCAGAGGCTGTGCCAGGAATCAACAGTGCTCACCTGGCTGAAGACAGAGCAGGGCCTGCCGTCTAAGTGGTTTATCTCTGGGCTCTGCACGGCCCTGGAGGAGGAGGGCAGAACTGACAAGGAGGTCGGCCCCCTGGTCACACCCTGGGATGCAGGAATCATGTCCCTCCCCTGCCTTCCCATAAGCTGGACTTCGGATCCCAGCCCTTAAAACTCTTGTGTTGTTTCTTCCCACAGACCTGGCCCAGGACACTGCTTCAGGACAGAGAATAGTGACAGGCCAGCAGAGCCCCAGAGGGGAGGTGCAGGTAAGGCTACAATCCTTGGGCCCTCACTCTGTGCCCAGGAAAAAGAGGAATCTCCAAGTCCTGGCTTCTCTAACCTATCTTCACCTGGTCACTCACAGCACTGCACAATTTCCAATTCTCAGAATGAGATCTCTTCCAAAGGAGGGGCGTGTGAAGGCAGTACGAGGGCTAGGTGTGCTCAGCAACCAGGCATCTTACCTGTCAAGGCCCAGCAGCAAACTGGGGCAGCCAGAGCTGGGCCAGGAGGTGGAGGTCTTCCTCCCATCATGAGGGTGTCCAGGGGGATTCTCTGCAGTCGCCATGTGCCAGCACCAGGCCTGGATGCCACTTTCTCCTTGTGAGCCTGTCTAGGACAGAAAGGAAGGCCCTCAAAATCAAGTAGATGACACTGCACCCCACCCTCCGTAACCCATTGAATCCTCTCCATCAGAGGGACCACTGGCCAAGAGGATCACAGGAACAGCTTGTGACACAAAGGCCATCTCTGCCCTCATGCCTACGCTATCTCCTGACCCTCCCCAACCAAAGAGTGCTCTCCAGCATCTCTGTTGTCCTGCTGCTCCTTCCCCCTTTCCTTTTCTTTTTCTTTTTCTTTTTTTTTTTTTACTTGAGATGAAGTCTCCCTCTGTCAGGCACATTACAGTGCAATGGTGTGACCTGGTTCACTGCAGCCTCCGCCTCCCGGGTTCAAGTGATCCTTCTGCCTCAGCCTCCCAAGTAGCTGGGATTACAGGTGTGTGCCACCATGCCAGGGTAATTTTTGTGTTTTTAGTAAAGACAGGGTTTCATCATGTTGGCCAGGCTGGTCTTGAACACCTGACCTCAAGCAATCCACCAGCCTTGGCCTCCTAAAGTGCTGGGATTACAGGCGTGAACCATGTATCCAGCCACATTTCCACATTCTTAACTCCCTAACTGGGCAAGGATTGTCCCCTGGGGTGGCTGCGGACAGGGCAGGGCTCTGGGGCTAGTTTCAGCTGAGACACTCCTGCTTCTCTCTTTTGTCTCCCTAACATGTCTTAGGATAACATCATACCATCAGAATTTCAGAACCTGGGGCTCATCTAAGGAAACTGCCGAGGTTCAGGGAAATGAGAGGAAACCGAAGGCCAGAGGTCATTATCTGGCATCAGAACCATAGCGCAGGGGTCTGTTGCAACTGCAAACTAGCCGTGACTTTGCACAGACCTCGGTTTGCTCAACTGTAAGATAAAGAGGGTGATTTTGACATAAATGAAGAATAATGGGCTAGGCATGAGGGCTCAGGGCTGTGCTGTGTGTCTGTCTCTCCGAGAGGCTCTGAGCCAGCCACCTGCTGAGAACCCTCACCCTGGCCGCCTGCTTTCCAACCCTGGCAAGTCACATCCCGTCTCAGAGCTTCAGTTTCCTTCCCTGCCAAGTGGGGATAAGAATAGTTCCTCCATCTCATGGGATTGTTTTGAAATTTAAATAAAGTAGTACATGCAGCACAACCCCGGGAATGTCATAAATGCTCAATAAGGTTTTTAGAATTATTATTAAACTCAAGCTCCTTGACCACGTGGTAGTGTATCATCATTTTATCATCCTCACCATCTTTTGCACAGGGTCTGGCACTAGCAAGAGTTTACCCTGTATTTGATAAATGAAAAAAAGAGCCGGGCGCAGTGGCTCATGCCTGTAATCCTAACACTTTGGAGGGCTGAGGTGGGTGGACCACCTGAGGTCAGGAGTTCACGACCAGCCTGGCCATCACGGTGAAATCCCATCTTTAAAAAAAAAAAAAAAGGAAAAGAAAAAAGAAAAAAAGGGTTTACCCTGTATTATTTGATAAATGAAAAAAAAAAGAAAGGATAAATGAAGGAAGACCAAACAAGCCTCATATTTTTCAGAGAAAAGGGGAAGCCAAGTTAAGCAAGGGGACTTGGGGTGCTGCACAGACAGGTCAGGTGTATTCTGTCCAGAAGGGCGGCTGGTGCCCCATGCCACCTTTGCCCTCCATAACCGCCCCCCCCCCCCACCATCTTGCAGGCCTGCAGCTGGGAGGCAGCCCGCAGGCAGGCCATCGTGGCTGGACCCTGGACTTGATACCTCCCAGTCCCTGGCTCTCTGGGTGTCAGTTCTGCATCTGCGAAGGGATGGCTGCTGTGAAGCTTTGCAGAGGTGGCAATGCATGAGTCTCCTCTAGGGAGACTCTCCTCCAGCCAGGCTTCCACCAGCAGCTGCCAGGGGGCTCTCTGCTGGAGCCTCCCAGAAGGAAGAGGAAGAGAGGGTGGGTTGGGAGGAAGATTATGTGACTCAGAGTCAAGGTTTCCAGGCATTGGTGAGGCACAGACAACCAGAAGGTTGAGGCGTGTGTTTAGTGGCCTTTGAGGGACCCTGAACCATGTGTCCAGTGGGCAGCACAGCAGCAGCCTGTGGTCCCTGCTGCTCAGCCCAGGCCCCTGCATCCCAGACCATCTGGGGTCCAGCCTATTCCACAGAAAGCTTCCAGCTCAGCACTGGCTCCTTCCCCTCCGGAGCCTGCACTAGCTGCCCGTGGTCTGGCCTGCCTGCCTGCCTGCCTCCCCGCACCTCACTTCATGCCTCGTGGAGTGGTCAGAGACTGTGTCGGGGGGAATAGCCATGTCCTGCAGAGCAATGCTTTCGCTGTGACAAGTCAGAATGGACTCTCAGTATTCTCCACCCAAGCCCTTTCTCTCTTCTTAGCTTAAAAATTATCCCTCTGGAGGGGGTGGGATTCCCCTGGGTGAGCTCAGAGGTGGCTGCTAACTTGGGCAGATGGGAGCCTGAGAGAGGGCTGAGGGTCCAGAGAAAACCAGAGCCAACGCTGCTGCCCTGTGGGTTTCCCACCACTGTCACCACCTCAGGAAACTTCTGGTCAGCATTCCCTGCCCTTGTCCACCTAGGGCCCAGCCAGGCTTGAATACTGTCCACCAGCGCCCCTGGGAATCTGGTCGTCCCAGCCTGCTCATTTGTAAGCCGTCCAAGCCAGAGCCACGTGCATTTATTTTTATAGAAATCTCTGCTTAGGAAGTGGGGAAAGGATAGGACAGATAAACAAAAAGGAGGAAGAGAAGTGAGGAGGGGAAAAGAGTGGCCTGTGAAGATGGACTAGAGGGGTCTTCCATGGATGAATGAGTCTGGTGGAGAACACAGAGCCCTGGAGAGTTGGGGGGCGTTCTCTTCTTCCAGCTATAAAAAGTCAGGGCCAGAGACTCCTCAGGTATCATCCAGGCTAATTACCTGCTTTCTTGAAGACTCCATAGGGACAGGGACTCAGCTCCTGACTCCACTCAAGGGTTTTGACACCATTCTCTGGCTTGTGTTGTCATTTGGGGGTCCATGTACCCGGAAGGCAGAGGGTATGGGGGATAGCTCGGCAGGGTCCAGCCTGGAACTCTGCAAGAGTAACGCAGAACACAGACGAGAACCACAGCCCCTCCCAGGTGGCCCCTGGTAATCCTTTAAGCTGGATCTAAAGCAACTACAACCCTAAACTCATTCCTAGTTACTGACATCCAGCAATGCCCAAGGGAAGGGTCAAAGTTCAAGTTTAGCTGACCTTGATAAGAACTCCACGTGTTTACTACACAGATTCTGCACCCCCAGTCAGACAGCTTCACTGAAAACAGCCTCATTGCAATATGATCATGTTTTGAAGGAGCCTGTTCTGTTCCACGCACTCTATCTGGAAGCAGTAAACAAGAATACGCATGCGCAGTGGACCACTTATGAAGGTCAACAAATAACTTTCTCATCCCTGAAATCAACTGCTAACCCTGTGAGCAGAACCAACTACAGAGGGAGAGAGGTGGATCAGAGGAGGAGAGACGGGGGCTCCTGGACTCACACTCCCCCCTCTAAATACTGCAGCCACATGGAAACCCTCAGGGAACAGTTGGGGCTTTTTATAATCTTTATTTGTTAACAGTTCAGGCTATTTTTTTCCCATGCTGCAAGAGATGCTAATGCCTCATGAAAAAGTTGTGAAAAAAAACAAGTTTATTTTGGGGTGACCAGCCTCCTCAAAGCTTCTCACTCCCAGCTGTGCTGGGCTTAAGGAACGGGGCCTGCCCTCTCTCAGGAGGTCTGCAGCTTGGTCAAGGCAAAGGATTCTTAGACCTGGAAGCCCCGACTGCAGTCTGCATTTTCGTCTTCCTCTTATACCTTCTCTGCCCAGAAAATAAGGTGGAAGTCACAGGATCTAGCTTCTTTCATGCAGGCCTGCTTGATGGTAGCTTCCAGGCCCCGTCTTGAGATATCATCATTCCAGGCGACTCGGAGTGGATCAGCGATCATTGATATATACCATGCATTTCCTTTGTATGCATTGTTTCATGGCATTAAGGGTGGTACTTGGAACTCTTGAAAGACACAAACCAGGCCGGGCATAGTGGCTCATACCTGTGATCCCAGCACTTTGGGAGGCCGAGGCGGGAGAATCACTAGGTCAGAAGATCGAGACCATCCTGACCATGGTGAAACCACGTCTCTACTAAAATACAAACAATTAGCCGGGCATGGTGGCAGGTGCCTGTAGTCCCAGCTACTCAGGAGGCTGAGGCAGGGGAATCACTTGAACCCAGGAGATGGAGGTTGCAGTGAGCCGAGATTGTGCCACTGCACTCCAGCCTGGTGACAGAGCAAGACTCCGTCTCAAAAAAAAAAAAAAAAAAAAAAGACAAAAACCAATGCCCCAATTTCTTTACTGAAGGAGGGGATGCTTCAGAGATGCAGTAAATGTTTCATGCAGGCCTTGGCCAGTGTGACTTCCTAGGAGGCAGGGCCAGTGTAGGGAGGATTGGGGGAATGGGTACAGGCGTCTGTGTGCCAACATCTCTGTCAGCAGGGACTAGGCGTAGCCTGGCCAGACCGGACTAGAAGTGGATTCTTCAGGTCCTGCTTGGAGCAGCTCTGGTGGGTGCATGTAGGATGAGAGGCTGGCCAGCCAGGAGGACTCCACTGTAAGATGTCCCTGTCCCAGCCTTCATTTTTCTGGGAGACCCACAGGGCACTAGAGCCAAGGTGGGCATGGGATTTTTCTTTCTTTCTCTTTTTTGGGGGAAATGGGTTCTTGCTCTGCTACGCGGGCTGCAGTGCAGTGGTACGATCATAGTGCACTGCAGCCTTGAACTCCTGGGCTCAAGTGATCCTCCTGCCTCAGCCTCCAGAGTGGCTGGGACTACAGGCATGCACTACTGCATCTGGTTCTACATGGGATTTTTTGACCTTAGGGGATTAGACTCTTACCCTCTGTGCTGTCTGTCCTCCACACAAGGCCGAGACGGCAGGGGCACAAATGGGAGGTGGCTCCCCCTTTACCCAGGGCATGGGGCTTAGGTCTGTGAAGGGGAGCAGGCAGAAGTGGAGAAAAAGTTAGAAGGGTCTCAGTGCTGGAAGGGACAGGAATAACGTCATGTAGCCATCCCTGTCTTCAGGTAAGAGATAATGTTATCTCCCCAATGGGAGACCAGAGAGATTAAGGTTCTTGCCCAAAGTCACACAGCCACTTCCAAGGCTGGCACTGAGTTCAGTGGCTGCTCCTGTGCCTTGGTCTCCACTCCCTCCTGGAAGCTGCCTCTTCTCGTGGCTTCTCTGGCTTCCCTGTCCCTGAGGGGTTGTCACAGAAGCGCCCCTCCATGTCCCTGAACCGCACAGTGTCAGCAGCCTCCAGAGCTGCCTGCCTGGCCTCTCTCATCTCTTTCTTGATCACTCCTAATCTCTCCTGAAATTCTAGACTTTTCTTTAGCTAAACTGGTCCCAAGACTGTGACTGACCATTTAAAGAAACTGAAGGTGGGGACGATTGCAGAATTAGATTCTCTTTCTGTCTCTTACCATGTGTTTAAACCTCACTCTCTCTCCAAAAAAATACCTCCCTCCTTCCATTCTCAGCCATGGTGGCCATCAGCTGATCTTTTTCTGAGTCCTAATTTGGGTCAGGAGATGTTTCAATAAAAACAATGACCAAGAAAATACAGACCTTTCATGCCAGACACCCACAGAGGATGTCGGGGTCAGAATGAGTCTTGGAGGTCACCTAACCTGGCCCTTGTCCATGAGAAAGTGAGGCCCAGAGAGGGAAGGAAATGATTCAGCGTCATGCAATTTCGTGCAGGCAGAGCCCAGGCACCGATGCACGGCTGACCGCTCCTTTCCAAACCGCCAAACCAGCTCAGAATGCACACGTGTGCACCAGGACCCCAGTTTCAGCTTCTCATTTAGTCCCTTGACTACCTGGGGTGGCCTTTGTCTTAGCCCCCCCCCCCCCCGGCTGGGGTCTCACCCATGGCTGGGCCCAGACAGCAGGGGCCACTCTCTTGTCCTGAGTAGAGCCCTCCATCTGAGCTCAACGACCTTGGAGTAAGGTCCAATTGGCAATGTGCTCATTCCCTCTCTTCCCTCTGTCTTTCCTGCACCACCCCATCCACTCCCGCCCCTCCCAACCAGGAGCCTGGAACGAACACAGAGCAATGCAAGCCTGGAGGAAAGGGCAGGATGGCCCCTGGAAGACCCCTTCGGATAGCATGTGAGTAGCTACTGTGTGCCATCCTCTCTCTTCCCATTCATTCATCCGTGAGCTTTTCTTGAGCATCTCCCAAATGTTTGTGGAAGGACCAGACTGCAGGCACTAGACCGGCATAAAAAATACTTTTTTTTTTTTTTGAGACAGAGTCTCACTCTTCAGCCATTGCACTGGTGTGCAGTGGTGCAATCTCAGCTCATTGCAACCTCCACCTCCCAGGTTCAAGCGAGTCTTCTGCTTCAGCCTCCAGAGTAACCGGGATTACAGGCACACGCCACCACGCTCAGCTAATTTTTGTATTTTTAGTAGAGAGGGGGCTTTACCTTCTTGGCCAGGATGGTCATGAATTTCTGAACTCAAGTGATTCACCCACCTTGGCCTCCCAAAGTGCTGGGATTACAGGTGTGAGCCACAGCACCAAGTCAAAAATACCTTTTGAATAAGCATTATCTTTTAAAAAATTTTTTTCTTTAAATAGAGACAGGGTCTCATTACATTGCCCAGGCTGGTCTCCAACTCCTGGGCTCAAACTATTCTCCCACCTCGGCCTCCCAAAGTGCTGGGATTACAGGCGTGAGCCACCCACCTGGCCTAAACCAGCATCAGCATGCTGCTTCCTTGGCTGTGAGCAGGTGCCTTAACTGGGGAAAGAGACACCTCCGTGCTGGCTCTTAGGAGAAAGCTCTCCCCTGCCAATCCCAGAGAATTCTCAGTACGGTCAAGGACAGAGAAAACCCCAATGATAGAGTGGTATTATTAGGGGAGCACAACAGGAAACGTATACTTTGTCAGATGTAAGAAAGTATTCATGGAAGGCTTCCTGGAGGCAGTGATATCTAGGCTGACACTTGAATGATGAGTATGAATTTATCTGGTGAAAGGAGTAGAAACAGAAAGAGTAGGCTGGGCCTGGTGGCTCACGCCTATAATCTCAGCACTTGGAGAGGCCACGGCAGGCGGATCACCAAAGGTCAGGAGTTTGAGACTAGCCTGGCCAATATGGTGAAACTATGTCTCTACTAAAAATATAAAAATTAGGCAGGTGTGGTACACATACTCGTAGTGTCAGCTACTCGGGAGGCTGAGGCAGAAGAATCACTTGAACCCAGGAGGCAGAGGTCACAGTGAGCTGATATTGTACCACTGCACTCCAGCCTGGGCTACAGAGCGAGACTCCATTTCAAAAAAAAAAAAAAAAAGTGTTCAGGGTGAGGGAACTGCTTGTGCAAAGTCCCAGAAGCTTCCTGTCTCCTAGTGGAGACCTGATGGTATCCCTTAAGCCCTGGACAGGGAGGCTGAGCGACTCTAGGCTTTCTAGCTCTAGCTCCAGCTCCTTCACCCTGCGGGGGCTCTGCGTCTTGAAATGCCTCTACTTTTGCTCAGGCTGGTTCTGAACTTTGCCCCAACTGCAGGGCAGGGACACCACGTGCCCCAGCCTGCACAAGGCTGGGGGTGGGAGGCGGAGCTCATGTCACAAGGCCCACGGGGTGGGCTCTGCAGAGGCTCTAGTGTTCCAGGAGAGGGGTGCCATGGAATTGTGGTTAGTAGCCTGCAGAGTCTTGAACGGTAAAGCTGCCTGTGAAGCAAAGGGAAGGTCCAGGTTAGAGGAGGGGCTGAGCCAGGGGGTCTGTGTAGGTTGGGCTGGCACCAGGGAGGGGCCTTCACAGCCACGGGAAGAGCAACATTGGTGGGGCTGGCCAGGGAGCCTGCTGCATGCCCGCTTTCCTAAGAGCCATGAGGGAGGTTTCTCTTTCCCCAGATAAACCTCCCGCTCATAGACAGGCATCTGCCCGGTTTCAGGAAAGCAGCAGCTGCGTGACGGCCTGGAGGAGGGTGGTGTGGGGAGGAATGGAGGGGGTGCCTTCTGGGGACAGGTTCCAGGGGTTTATGTCACTGTGGGGGGGGCTGCAAGAGGGCTTTGGTGAGGGAAGAGATGCTGGGGTCAGGCAGGGGCAGGATATTGTAGAATGGAACCTGCCTCCATGCTGCCAGGAAGCCCTCGGGCTGCAGCCACGTGGCCAGGCATGTGGCAGGACATTGCCAGGTCCAACAGCGAAAGCCGGCGTAGAGGCTCCACAAGCCAGTGATGGGGGGAGTCAGCGCTCAGGCTGAACTGCTCCTCGGAATCACACCAGTGTTTCCAAAGTGCAGCAAATGGGCATAGAGGGCTGAGGGGGTGTCTGTGTATACAACAGAATGGAGGAGGCAGAGAAAGAAAGAGGCCAGGAGCTTTTCTCTCCCCTCCAGGCCTGCCTTGAGAAGTCACTTGAATCAAGGAAAATGGACTCCTCAAGACCAGGGGTAGGAGGGCACAGTGAGGGGAATGGGTGGCTTCCTGTGCTGTGAGATGCTGCTGCCTGCCGGTGCTCACAGCTGGGGACAGGGATGGGCAGGAGAGGACCCCAATACCTCCTTGCTTGTTGGTGGGAAAGCCTGGCCTCAGGGAATGGCCCTGTTTTCTAGGATCTGGCATTGGAGGGCTGGGCAAAGATTAAGGTATGTGGCACATCCTTGGCTGGGGTGCCAGGGGCTGGAGGCTGTCTTGAGTAGCAGGACTGGAGGCCCCAGGGCAGTCCTGGCCAGGGCTGGCTGGGAAGACGGCCTGGTTTTAGCCACAACTGGGGCACAGGCCGAGGACTGGAGCTTGCTGGTGGTCTGCTTCCTCATACAGCAGGGGAAATGCTGCCATCTGAGCTGGGAATATCAAACCACTGGAGCTCCCTGCAGGCTGGCCTGAAGGAGGGGTCTGCGGGGGTCCCCAGACAGCCTAGGTGGGACATGGATGGGGCGGCTCGACAGTGACAAGGGTCTGCTGAGTATGGGCTGAAGGGCACTGGATGGAGGAGGTGGAGACCTGGAGGAAATCGATGATAAAAGAGGACTGAGGGGGCGTCAACCATGACAGCCCAAGAGGCGAAATGATGGGGAAGGCCTTTGGTTTGAAGAAAACCGGAAAGAGGGAATCGCGTGCAAAAAGCAGGGCTGGGAATTGAGGCCACCTCCCCAGCAAAGCTCCTACCTCTGCCTGAAACAGTTCACTGAGTGTGAGCATGGCAGGGGCTGTGGGGGTGCAATTTCATTTGCCACCCACATCTTTGTTCAAGACCTTCCCCCCCACCCCGACAACCAACCCTACACCTTGGAATTCGCACAGCCCAGCCTCGTTGAGGTTTCCAGGCTGGGCTAGCTTTGTCTCTAAAGGCAAAGAGGGCATTGGCTCCAGCTTACAGGCCGAGTAGCCACCCTCTCCTTCATGACTTAGAGTGGAAGGAGTTCTGTCTTCCTACTCCTTGCTGCACTGGGGCCATGTCTACTGCTAGGACAGGTGAAAGGTGATGAAACCAGCATCTGGCACTCAGCCAGTCTCTAGAGGTGGGTGGAGTGAACAGGGTGTCCCTGGGAGAGACCCTGGCCTGCCGTGGGCACCATGCAGAGAGGTCTTATTACGCTTTTCTCTGGTGCAGGGGCTCTTTGGCACACAGGAGCTGGGGTAAGGCTCTTCAATGCCAAGCATGTGGGGAAGAACATATGCGAGCATGGTTCAGTTTCTCTCCTAAATATGTATTCAAATGAGTACTTTCTGGTTTATGGAGGGTGAATTCTAACCAGAAATGAGAAGTAGCACCGTCCGTCATTGTTAACCTCTTGGCTAGCTCTGGGTAGATTTGGAAAGAGGTGGGGGCCCATCCTCCACCAACTGAGCACTTCCCATACATCCACCAGGTAGTAAGGCAGGTTGATCACAAACACCTTGATGGACAGCTTCCAAGTATAGGCATTCACAGATGAGAAGCATGTTTCAGACCATATAAAATTCAGTTTTAACTCAGCTTTCTTTTGGCAGTAAATTTCTCTTCCTAATCATATTTTGCATAAACTAATATTAGAGTGGATTTGCATTTTCAGAGCACAAGATGGAGGAGTGGTGGAGGCGGTTCAGGTGGGCGGTATGCCAGTCTGGGCTTTAAAAATTGTCCAGAGGTAACAAAGAGCTGAAACAAACCAGACTGAGCTGACTGCTGTAACACTAACAGTCAAGATCATCCTAGCCAGGCACAGTGGCTCACACCTGTAACTCCAGTACTTTGAGAGGCTGAGGCAGACAGATCACCTGAAGTCAGGAGTTCGAGACCAGCCTGGCCAAGGTGGTTACCCTGTCTCTACTAAAAATAAAAAAAATTAGTCGGCGAGGTGGCACGCACCTGTAGTCCCAGCTACTCAGGAGGCTGAGGCAGGAGAATGGCTTGAACCCAGGAGGCAAAGGTTGCAGTGAGCTGAGATCATGCCACTGCACACTCCAGCATGGGAGGGAGGCTCCGTCTAAAAAACAAAACAAAACAAATCATCCTGATAAAAGCAGCCTTGAACATGGAAAGGTTCTTCTAAGGACCACTCATGTTATAGATGTTACAGCTTAGAATCTCTATTTGTACAGAGGCGTAAATTGAGGCAGAGAACCCAAAGAAGACTTAGAGATGACTGTCGAGGCTACTGTCTCCATGGTGTTTCTTTCTGAGGTCAGAAGCTATTCCTGAACTCCAGGAGGCAACAGGATGGGGGTGGGATGGAGGTGGGGATCGGCTGAAGACCTCGGTGGGAGACAGGTAAGGTGGTACAGGTACCCACCCCACAATTCATTAAGGGCCATGGAGAGAGGAAGGCTCTCAAATGCCACGAAAATTTCCAAGGCAGCAGAGGGCTTGTATGGAAACGCCATTCTTCCTCCCCACCCACACCCTGTCTGCCTCTGCCGTCGCCTAACCTTGGGCAAGTGGTGGGGGCGTGGGTTTACAACCACGCGTTCTCCAACTCGCATCCCTTCCAGGGCGCACTAGGATGTCTCTCAGAGGTTCCTGCCCGCCTCCCGGAGGAAAGGGGAAAACGCCGTGGGAGTCCGGGGAGGCTTTGAGCCTCGCCAGGTGGAGGCACGAGAGCCACCGAACCCACGAGCCGAAACCCTCCCCTCCGGGTCCCTGCGGGAGGGGCGGAAGAGCGCGGGCGGCGGGCCGGAGCGGTGCGGAGGGGCGGGGTATCCGGGGCGTCCAATCCCCTTCTTTCCCCGCCCGACACCCCCGGCCCCCCGAACGCTTTCCACCAACCGCGCGCGGCGCTGGGCGGGGCCCGTCACGGCCGTCCTCTCGGTGCAATTTTTTTTGTCTTCCCCTTTTTCACCCTCCCATTTTTTCTTTTCTTTTTTTTTTCTCTTTCCTTTTTTTGTGAATGAAAAAAGGAGGTCGCGAGCGGTCCCCGGGACTGCAGCGCCAGGCGTCTTCGCGGCAGCGCCTTCGCCGCGGGCCCGGGCGCGTAGCGGCGGCCTCGCCCCTCTCCCGGCGCCCCTGCGCGCTGCCCGCAGCCTCCGCAGCTCGGCTCAGCGCGCCGCGGTGACATTGGGCGCCCGGGGCGCGGGGCGATGCTGATCCGGAAGGGGCAGCGGCTGCAGTGCAGCGCGCGCGGCGGCTCCCGGGCCGACGTCCGGCCTGGGCTGCTCTGCCGGAGTTTCTGAGCGGCTGCGAGCCGGCCCGGAGGCTGGAACCCAGCAGCAGCGCGGCGGCGCCGGCGTCGCCCCAACTTGCAGGCGCGGAGGGACCCCCGACATTTCACTAAAATGAGCGTGTTCAGCAGGAAGAGATGTGTTCCTCACGCTAGAAGCCACCCCGTCACATGTAGTGCTGTAAGTAGATGGCCGCTTGCGGTTATGGCGGGGTGGCCAGCAACCCTGCAGACGCGCCGCTCCGCGCCGCCCTCCCGGCCCTGCTGCGCCCCTCGCGACGTCCCCTGGGCCCCGCTCCTCCCTGCGCTCTGGCTCCCGCTGCTGGGTTCAGAGGGTCTGGAGACTAACCCTTTCCGGGTGTTTCTAGGGAGCGGAAGATGACTTGATTGCCTCGGCGTGTCGCGCCCCTCCCCCTTCTCTGTGTTTAAAAATTTTTAAATTTCTCTTGTGTGTGTGCAGAACAGCGTGTCAGAAAAAAAGAAAAACGGTCCAGAGGGGTGGAAGTGATTCTGCTAAGAAAACAAAATCCAAACAACAGTGGAATTGGGGTGTGTGACAGGCGGTTCTGGAGCTGGTTCTTTGAACTCCGTTGCAGTCTGTGAAACTGAGTTCAGTGAAACTACTGGGGAGATCCTTGGCGGTATTTGGTGATGTGTCCACATTTCAGGTTTGAGGGGGCTCATCCTGTGTTGAGGCTTGCATTCCTTTGTTAATATGACCATTCAGCGTCCATTTGGGCCTTGCTTTCTGTTGGATCTGCGCGGGGCTCCTTGCAGTGCCAGCGACCCCCGTGGGAGCCTCCCGGAATTCGGAGTCCACTCTCTCTTTGTTCTTCTCCTTCCAATTCTCCCTTCCTATCCACCTCCCTTGCTTTTTACCTTCATTTTCAGGATTTTCCTCCCTTTACCGTTTTGTAAGATGATGTGGGATATTGGTTGCTAGGAGACAAGCCAGGCTCCCAGGGAGATTCTTTCGTTTCCTTGACAACCAGACTAGGGCAGCCACAGATGAACAAGCCTCCTATCAGCTGTGGGAGGGAAAGGGGCCCTTTCTGAGCTCTGCAGAGTGTGTGTAAGGGTGTGGGGGTGGGAATGGGAGTGCACGAGGTTTGTAGCTAATTTCAGCACACCTTGGGTTTTTGCTTGTACCAAGTAGAAGAGCTGGGAGAGCAGTGGGCAGGAGGCTGTTTTGGAGGGGGCCACAGGGATCATGGGACAGGGATGGAAGGAACGCATACCAGTGACTTTGTGATTATCATGGGGAGGAGTGAATTTGGGGTTGTGATGCCCAGGGCTGGGTGGTGAGGAGGTCATAGTTATGGATGATTGAGTGGGATGAGGCAATTGTGAGGGAGAGTCTGGAGTCATGGAAGGGGAGAGTACCAGAGGGAGAGGGGAAATTGAGAAGCTCACTGAGTGGGCTGTATCACCATATATCAGCAATGATACATCAGCAACATCCTGGGGCAAAAACTGTTATTACTGTTGGCATGCTCTCTCCAGGACAGGCTCCTCATTTAGGACAGGCCTGATTAGACTAAGAGTTCTGCTGGCTGAATTGGGCCAGTCTGTATCTAAGAGATATAATTACACATATAGATATGCAATCTAGCATTATATAATACCACATTACATAAGAAGACAAATCAGCCTGGGCTCTCTTGGCACAAATTAACCAAGGTTTAGGAGACTGTCTTCCAATGCCTTCATACCCATTTCCCAGAGGGGGAGACTGATGCCCACAAAAGTGAAGTGACTTGCCCCTTCCTAGATAGGATGGTAAGATTTGCCAGTCAGGCAGTTGGGACAGGATAGAAAGGGTGAGATGATACAAACAGAGAAGTACTGAAGGACAAGCTGGGGACGGCTGAAGGGGCTGGGGAGTGGATGGAAGGGGAAGCAACGCAGCAGGTCTGGTGTCTAAACTCACAGCACGGCATTTGTCATGTTCCGATTTATTGGTTGGCTGATCCCTGCTTAGCCCTAGAGGTGACACAGCACAAGGTGGGTACCAGTGTTTTCACCTCAAAGTAGCTGAACTTGGCCCAGCACTGCTCTGCCGGTGTCCTGGCGTTATTCTCATTGTCAAGGTGCCCCTCGATTTGAGAACTGGCACCCCCTCCATTATGCCTCTTCATTCCCCCCGCTTCTGTCCACAGACCAACATGCTGCTAGAATTGCAACTTGAGAAAGAAGTTCTTTTGGCTGTTGGGTGTTAATCTTTATCCTCCAGCTGCACATATTTTGTATTTGGGATTCTATCTGTTTTGGTATCCACTTGACAAAACAGAAACCACAGCCCAGATGCCGCCTCCTGGCACCAGCACATCCCTCAGCTTGAGATCAGAAACTGTCAAAGTGGGGTTCTGGGTCCTCAGCTCAGGAGAGAGAATTGGGAGGAGGAAGCCTGTGGTTAGAATAACAGTTCTCTGGGCCAGGCGTGGTGGCTCACACCTGTAATCCCGGCACTTTGGGAGGTCAAGACGAGTGGACCATATGAGGTCGGGAGTTGGAGAGCAGCCTGGCCAACGTGGTGAAACACTGTCTCTACCAAAAATACAAAACTAGCTGGCATAGTGGCACACACCTGTAATCCCAGTTAGTTGGGAGGCTGAAGCAGGAGAATCACTTGAACCCGGGAGGTGGAGACTGCACTGAGTCGAGATCGCCCCACTGCACTCCAGCCTGAGCGACAAGAGCAAAACTCCACCTCAAAACAAAAACAAAAAATAGTTCTCTGCTGGAGGAAGGTGAGGAGAGGGAAGGGATGATGCAGTTGCCCTGGAGACCCCGGAGGGCACTGCATGGAGACCTCTCACTGAAGGGTCCAGATCTTGTAACATTCCAAGAAGGAGCAGGAGGTTGTCTCATTGAGAAGTCCTTGCTGCGCTTTTTGCTTATGTTGCTGAGATGTATCCACTCGCGAGAATCCCAGTTGCTATGTTACTTGGGTATTTCGGTCTGCATCCCTGCATGCTGGCATCCAGTTACAGCCCAGCAGGAGTGGAACCTCTCTGTTGCTGCTGGTGGCCTGGCTCTGGACTGGATGGCTTAGCACCCAGGGTGCCTGGGCAGCCTCCAGGACTCGGAGCTCAGCCTTCCCTGGCCTAGGAGGAATGACTCTGGGCTGCTAAAGCCCCCCAGATGACTTTGATGCACACAGGCAATGTGAGTGCGGTGGGCAGACAATGCTGGAGAAACCAAGCCTCCTAGTAATGCCGGGCCTGCCCCTGCTTCCTAAGCCCAGGAGGGTGGACGCTGAACCCAGGGCCTCCAGGCGACAGCTTTTTAAACACCAACATGACATTTGACTACAGAAGGGCCTTCTGCTTGTTCATTCAAGCCATCCCACTCTGGGGGTGGACAAGCCACTTCCTCTCTGCTCAATTTTGAAGGCAACGGAGGCAAGCATTTGCCCAGAAGTTCAGGCTCAAGTTTCTGATCCTTTGCTTCCTGGCGACCCCATCACCCATGTAGCCAGCTCAGTGATCATCACCCAGGAGTGCCAGCTGCCTGAGATCTTCAGCCCAAGAATTGTCCTCCCCAGTAATGGGAGGGGCAGAAGAGGGTGGAGGTGGCTCTCACTCTCTCTGAGGCTGGGGGCAGGGTGCTGGGAGGATAGCCCCATGTAGGGGAAGGAGAGGCCCATTGGCCACTGACTGTATCATCACAGGCCTGTGGTTCCCCTCACCCCCATCTCAAAGCTGGACCCGTGGCTTAGCATGATATACGGGCAACAGGACAGACCCAGGTAGAGGAGGGGAGGCCCCTGAGCTGGTCAGGTGTGTCCAGAAACATCCCCATCTCAGGGAGGTTGGGAGGGAAAATTCTTGCATCTCCATAAAGGGAGCTGGGGTCTGGGGTTGAAGGATGCACCTTAGGCAGGCTAGGGCTTGGAAATCCACCACCAGAGAGGATGAGGGAAAGGCTGGAGGCCAGGAGAGCCACTGCCCAGCTCTGACAAGCCCATTAAATTTTAAAGTACCCTGCCCTCAGGCATGCTGGGAAGGGGTGGGGACCTGGCCACTCTGCTTCTCTCAGCTGTTTGTTGTTCCGCTGCCACTGCCCTGCTGGGGAAGGAGGAGGAGAGCAGATGATGAGTGAGCTGCCCTCTCTGGAGAGCAGAAGGGACAGGGCAGAGCCTGGGCGGGCTCTGCTGGGGATCTTGCGCAGGTCTCCTCCATCCAGACGCACAGCTGGAGGATGGAGGCAGCAGGAAGACAAGTGGCCCATCTTGTGGCACTGCTCTTCTGTGCCTGAATGGGCTCCTGGCCCTTTGGGTCCCCGCAGAGCTCTTGCCCCGAACGTTGCCCATTCCTTCTTCCTACTCTCAGCCGTGGGGCTTGCAGCGGAGGCAGCCTGGCTGAAAGCTGCGGGTGCTGGCCCTGGCCCATGGCGAGCTGGCATGCCATGCCATCCTGACTGCCTCCCTCCTCTCCCTCAGGTCCCGTTTAATGGATTCTGACATGGATTATGAAAGGCCAAACGTAGAGACCATCAAGTGCGTTGTGGTGGGGGACAACGCCGTGGGCAAGACCAGGCTCATCTGTGCCCGTGCTTGCAATGCCACCCTCACCCAGTACCAGCTGCTGGCCACGCACGTGCCCACAGTGTGGGCCATCGACCAATATCGTGTGTGCCAGGAGGTAAGGCTGCAGGGCTACCTGGCTGGGGGTCCCCTCCATGCGTCTGGACTTGGGGGCTTCCTGACACAAAGCTTGGTGTCTCCAGAGCTCACAAGAGCCTTCTAGGGGTGGGATGAAGTGGGATGGGGGCAGCTGAAGAGGAAGAAGCCCCTGGAGAGAGGTTTGAGCCAAGCCCACCCCAGGGATGCGTCTCTGGCTGGTTGTGTTTTCAGGGACCGAGCTGGTGCCTGGGACTCCAGCCTTGTCTGGGGTACTGCACTGTAGGTAATCACAGCCTTAAGTAACGGGGAGCACTAAGGGGCTGAGGCCTGGGAGAGATACGAGCTGAGAGGAGCAAAGAAGCCGGCAGCTGAGAGCAAAAGGCCAGAGGCTCACAAACATGCAATTTGCAGGGGAAGCCAGGAAAAAGGGTCAGCTCCTGAAGAGGCCCCTTCCAGACCCATAGTTGTCCCTTAGGGTCTCTTCCACCCTCTTCCGGTCTCTTCCACCCTCTTCCGGTCTCTTCCACTCCTGGTTGGCTTGGAGGCCACCCTTGTTATTGATTCTACAGAGATTTCCTGTGGGTGAAATTACTCTGCAAGGTGCACAGTGGGTGATGCTAGCCCTGTCCCTCCATCCCTGGTGCTGTCTGGGACCCCCAGGTGTCAGCTGGCACCCATCCTGAGCTGACATACAGAGGGCCCCAAAACTGCTGTCTCCGAGTCCCACTCTTCCTCCCCTGTCCCCAGGTGCTGGAACGCTCCCGAGACGTGGTAGATGATGTCAGCGTCTCCCTGCGCCTCTGGGACACCTTTGGAGACCACCACAAGGACCGTCGCTTTGCTTATGGGAGGTAGGGAAGGCCTCTGGCTGCCTAAAGAGGACAACAGGGTGGGTTTTTCCTGCTTTTTTCAGGAACTGAGCACATCTGAAATTTCAGCTGGGAAGAAGGAGTGGAGAAAACAGCTCTGGCAGAGCCTCATTGGGGCTGGGGCAGCCTGGGGTAGTGAAGGGAGCCTGGGCCAGGAATCAGGAAGCCTGGATTGAGTTCCAGCTCTGTGCCTAGTAGCTCTGTGCCTAGTAGCTCTGAGACGATGTTTCTCAGCTGTGAAGTAGTAAAAACTGCCATTTCCGACTCACAAGATAGCTGTGGGTCCAAAACAAGTCTTCAGCTCTAAAATGCCACATAAATTGGAGGTACTGTTCTTTCACATTTTGTGTAAGAGCACGTGAGCAGATACCTAAGCCAGGTGTGGGACTCTATGGGCTGGGGTGGAGCTGATGTTCCTGGACCAGATAAGCTACCGCTTGCTTCTCTGCCTGTAACCTTACTCTCCCACCCGCAGATCCGATGTGGTGGTTCTGTGCTTCTCCATTGCCAACCCCAATTCCCTCCACCATGTCAAGACCATGTGGTACCCAGAAATCAAGCACTTCTGCCCCCGAGCACCTGTCATCTTGGTGGGCTGCCAGTTGGACCTGCGCTACGCTGACCTGGAGGCTGTCAACAGGGCCAGGCGACCCTTGGCGAGGTAGGGGGTGCTGGTACCAAGGAGACAGACCAGGAGCCTCACCATGGCTCCCTGCTCAGCCATGGGGGAGTTTCACTGAGCCTCATATCTCTCCCTCCATTTGGAGCAAGCTTGCATCGGGAGTCAACAAGCATGCTCATTCATTCATTCATTCGTTCATTTGTATACCTGTTGCACACTTCTGGTGTGGGCAGTGCTATATAAAGCACCATGAGGAAAGAGAGAGAGGAAGAGGTGATATTTGCATGAAAAAGTCTTATAATTTTGCTGGGAGATAAAGTAACTATGTGGCATGTTAAATACCCATGGGAAGCATTGCCTGCTACTTCCCAGAGAGGCAGTGCTGTCACAGCTTTGCACTGGAGAGGTTACTGGGGCCGGGCATAGTTAGGGAGAGCTTCCTAGAAGAAGAAGGGTTTGGGGTGGACTTTGAAGGAGCTTGATGGGATTTGGCCAGACAGAGCAGGGCAGGAGTGGGTGGGGACTGGCAGCCAGATTCAGAGTGGGGTCCCTCCAGCCTGCAGAACAGGCGGCCTCCCTCCACCCCCAACGCAAGCTTGGTTTCCCTTCCTGAACCTGCCAGGCCCATCAAGCCCAATGAAATCCTGCCCCCAGAGAAGGGTCGGGAGGTGGCCAAGGAGCTGGGCATCCCATACTATGAGACCAGCGTGGTGGCCCAGTTCGGCATCAAGGACGTCTTTGACAACGCCATCCGAGCCGCCCTCATCTCCCGCCGCCACCTGCAGTTCTGGAAGTCCCACCTCCGTAACGTGCAGCGGCCTCTGCTGCAGGCACCCTTCCTGCCCCCCAAGCCACCACCTCCCATCATCGTGGTGCCCGACCCACCCTCCAGCAGCGAGGAGTGCCCCGCCCACCTCCTGGAGGACCCGCTCTGCGCGGACGTCATCCTGGTGCTGCAGGAGCGGGTGCGCATCTTTGCCCACAAGATCTACCTCTCCACCTCTTCCTCCAAGTTCTATGACCTGTTCCTCATGGACCTGAGTGAGGGGGAGCTGGGGGGCCCCTCGGGGTCAGGGGGTGCCCACCCAGAGGACCACCAGGGCCACCCTGATCAACACCACCACCACCACCACCATCACCACGGGCGAGACTTTCTGCTCCGGGCAGCCAGCTTTGACGTGTGCGAAAGCGTGGATGAGGCTGGGGGCTCCGGTCCCGCCGGCCTCCGTGCCTCCACCAGCGATGGGATCTTACGGGGCAATGGGACAGGGTACCTGCCAGGCAGGGGTCGTGTGCTGTCTTCCTGGAGCCGAGCTTTTGTGAGCATCCAGGAAGAGATGGCAGAAGATCCTCTTACCTACAAATCCCGGCTGATGGTGGTGGTGAAGATGGACAATTCCATCCAGCCAGGGCCCTTCCGGGCCGTCCTCAAGTACCTGTACACGGGGGAGCTGGACGAAAACGAGCGTGACCTCATGCACATCGCCCACATTGCCGAGCTGCTCGAGGTCTTTGATCTGCGCATGATGGTGGCCAATATTCTCAACAATGAGGCCTTCATGAACCAGGAGATCACCAAGGCCTTCCATGTCCGCCGGACCAACCGGGTTAAGGAGTGCTTGGCAAAAGGCACTTTCTCAGGTATGGAACATGCTTGGAAGGTGAGGGGGTTCTGCGTTGATCCCATTAGTATTGCCTGTCAGTCTCAGCTCCTGGTATCCTGGAGCTGCAGCTGCCGTGCTTTCAAAGCCTGGTCTTCCCTGGCTGGGAGTGGGGTTGTTCTGTGTCCTGAATCTTCTGGGTTCAGGAGGAGACTCCGTGGCTCCCCTGGGGGCTCGTTATCCCACCTTCTTTCACCGGCCCTCCTGTGATGCTTCCTCTGGACAGATGTGACCTTCATCCTGGATGATGGCACCATCAGTGCCCACAAGCCCCTGCTGATTTCCAGCTGTGACTGGATGGCTGCCATGTTTGGGGGGCCATTTGTGGAGAGCTCCACCCGGGAGGTAAGGCTGAGGACACAAAGGGGGGAAGGAAGGAGTGAGACACTGGCACTCTTTACATCTGAGGCACTGCCATTCAGGGTGCTTTCTGCATCATTGACTGTGTACTACCCACAGGGTGATGGGCTGAGAGGTTGATGAGGTAGTTCCTGGAGCTAAGGATGACACAGTGCACCAGGAGAGGGAATTACACCAACACCTCAACCTGCTAGTTGAGAAAGTGCTTTTGGTATATTATCTCATTGAATTCACACGCGACTTAGACGTGCGCCACTCCTACCATATACCTAGGAAATTGTCGGAGGCCCTGAGAAGTAGCTTGTGTGAAGTTGGAAGGAGAGTTAGGACTTGAACTCGGGACTTCTATTCCTTGGCTCTTTACATTGTACCTTATGGCCTCCCTGACACACCTGAAACCACTAGAAAAACTCAGCGTGTCCCAGGCTGAATCCAGCACGGTTTTAAAAGGTAGGTTTTATGATTATTGAGATGAGGGGAGGCCAGCAGATCTGGAGATGGCTGTCATTAAGACAGCTTGTTACGCACAGATGCCAAGAAGATGGGCATGCCACACCACCATGGCTGGGGGCCACCGGGGAAGCTCTGGGGTCAGTTAGGAGGCAGAGGATTTCCCTGGGAGGGAATGGGCCAGGCAGATTGAGTAGTTTAGGATTGGCTGGTTTGAATAAATGTAGCAGGGTGTGGGGCCTGGGGCTATCTCTATTGTCTGTCTCCTGGCTCTAGGGGATTAGGGCAGGGGAGGCAGTAGGCTGCAGGCTCTAGATTGGTTGGTTTGCATATGAAAGACACATTGGTAGGCAACTCCTTCACTATCTCTAAGGCCTGGCCAGCCCTGGGGGAGCCCTATAGGGCCAGCAAGCTTTAGTTGTCAAAGCCTCAAAATAAAGAAACTTGGCCTGGGCAGTGGCTCACACCTGTAATCCCAGACGGGGCGGAGGTGGGATGATTGCTTGAGTCCAGGAATTTGAGACCTACCTGGGGAACACAGACCCCGTCTCTACGGAAAAAAAGAAAGGAAGGAAGGAAGGAGGGAGGAAGAAAGGAAGGGAGGGAATACTTCATAGAGTCACCTGCCCCTCTAATCACTGCCCCTCCAGCTCTCACGGTACCACCACTTTCTCAGGCACCTAGACTGGAAACTTGGGGATGGAAGGAGCCTCTCAGTGTGTCCTTAGATATATTCTCCTGGGTTTGTTCTCTTTTCCATTCCAAGCAGAGTAGCCCGAGTGGTGGCCCTTGGTGTACTCTGGGTTCCTGGACCTCAGCTGTCCATCCTGAGTGCACTGGAACCTCGTAGTTAGGGAGGTTCTGCTTCGCACAGGCGCGTGGGGTTCTGAACATCCACAGTTTCCCCTACTGTTCTGTAACTGCATCTGAGTTCAGGGACTGGGTCTTTTTCCTTCTACCAAATACTCCCTCAGTGCCAGTCTCTTAGGAAGTGCTCGCCAAATGCTTGAATGAAAAACAGAACCCAGAATCAGGCTGCGTGGCATCCCGTGATGTGGAATGTACATTTTCTAAGATCTCTGGGAAGGAAGTACTTAAGGAAGACTAAGTGGATGCACCGGGAATGGGAGTCGGTCTCTGGAGTGGGAGTAGGAATTGGATACACAAAATGTGAGACTAGGAGCTCTCACCAGCCCCTGGGGCCTGCCATTCCCGGGCACTTCTCGGTAATGTAGACGCCAGCTTTAAAGCTCTAGCCAATTCCCAGCACAGCCTGGAGAGCCTTGCACCTGATGAGAAAGCAGTTTGTTGCAGCACTGCTCTCAAGAGATCCCAGAGGCCCGAAGCAGCTGCTCTGAACCGACAGAAAGAAGTCAGCTGCTGTGGGCCCTTCTTATTCTGTATCTAGTTTCTGCTTGCTGCAGGGACAGGAGGAGCTGGGGTGTAGGTTGAGGTGACCGGAAGGCCTCCTTCAAGCATCCCATGAGCCAGAGCAGCTTCCAAAGCGTGCCAATGAGTATCCAGGTCCCTTTGGAAGAGTTTAGAAGCTGGATGCCACGGCTCATGCCAATAGTCCTGGCTACAGAGGAGGCTGAGACAGGAGGAATGCTTGAGACCAGGAGTTCAAGACCAGCCTGGATGGGATAACGAGACCCCATTTCTAAAAATAGACACAGAAATGACTTCATTGCTGTCTGCTCACTCCTTCCCACCCAGGTGGTGTTTCCCTACACAAGCAAGAGCTGCATGCGGGCTGTGCTGGAATACCTCTACACGGGCATGTTCACGTCCAGCCCTGACCTGGACGACATGAAGCTCATCATCCTAGCCAACCGCCTCTGCCTGCCACACCTGGTTGCCCTCACAGGTAACTAAGCAGAGTGCTTGGGGACCTCCCTAGAGGAGAGGTCAGGGAAACCCCAAGGGGCGATGTTATGTTCTCCTCTCATCTCTCTCCTCCTGGGGGGCTAGCTCATGTCCAAGGGACTAAGCTTACATCAAATGGAATCTGTTGACAGGCACAGAGTTCTGGATGAGGAGACAGAGTGAAGAAGGGTAGGTGCAGGGGATGCTTGATGGGGTCACCTGAGGGGGCTCTCTCCAAAGGCGATTCAGCCCAACAAAATGGAACATAAGGCTGGGCTCAGTGGCTCACTCCTGTAATCCCAGCACTTTGGCAGGCTGAGGCGGGCAGATCATTTGAGGCCAGGAGTTCCAGACCAGCCTAGCCAACATGGTGAAACTCCGTGTCTCCTAAAAATACAAAAATTAGCCATGTTTGGTGGCAAGCACCTGTAATCCCAGCTACTCGGGAGGCTGAGGCAGGAGACTTGCTTGAACCCGGGAGGCAGAGGTTACAGTGAGCTGAGTTTGCACCACTGCACTCCAGCCTGGGGGACAGAGCAAAACTGCATCTCAAAACAAACAAACAAAAATGGAACATGGTCTTGCTCTATGTTCTTAGCTTGGCTTCACTTGGACAAGCTTAAGAAGGCAAAAAAGAATAGAACACAATTCCCACAGTTTTACCCTGTGGTTCTCCTTCTTTTTTCCATTTTTCTTCTTCCCCTACCCTTGATATCACTTTCTCTTCCTCCTTCCAGAAACAGCACACAAACATCCCTGCCACTCCTTAGTGCTTGAACTGATTGGATGAGCCAGAGCTCAGCTTTTTGTGTGGACCAATCCCAAGGGCTCTCTGAGGTGGAGCGAGAACTGAGGAGTGGGGGAGAGCCAGTGGCAGGCAGTCTGGGTCCAAAGGCCCAGGGGAGAGAAGTGGTGTCCGAGGGGTGAAGGGATCCTGGGGCTGGACACCCGGACCCAGGCAGGCAGCCGGCTCTTGTTTGAGCTGCTGGTGGTGACGTGGGTACCAGTGGTCGTACTGATGCCGAGGTTAATATTCTTGCATAGGCTGGGGGGCAGAGAGCAGATCCTCACATATTGAGTTGAGGTTCAGAGAAGGGCCCAGTGTCACAGCTGCTGGAGTCTATCTAGGCAGATGATGAAGATTGGGGCTCAGATATGAGAGAAAACAGCAATCCTAAGATGAAAAATGAATAAGGTGGGGCTGGGTTATGGAGAAAAGGCAGAAATCATTGATCAGAACCGGAAGATTAAGAGCTGAGGCTGCAGAGGGAGTCCAGGGTCCTCAGAAGGGGGTAAAGGGGACTTTGGGGCAGGTAGCAAGAGAGGCTTTGAAAGATCCCAGCCACAGCAGTGTATCTTTTCTTGCTGTCCATGAAAAAATGGTGTGGTCTCCCCAGAGCGCATAAACTTCAAATTCTCAGATGGAATAATTCCACTTTTAAAAGACTACCTCCAGAGAAATGACCCAAAGGGGAAAACGCTTAAAGGTATTTCTAGAAGTTCATGTTGTCAGGGCAGGCAATTGGAAGCAAGTCACAGCCAAACCCTTGGTTAAGCACACACAGGCAGTTACATGGTAGTCACTAAAAATGTCAAACTGGACCACTGCATGGAAAGGCTTATTGAAATAATGTTAAGAAACTTTTCGTGAAATTGTCGATACACTCTAGGAAATATATACAAAAGTGTATGTATCTGCCTTGCTAAGGGTCAGTGGAAGATGCCAAGTTTTGTATAATTAGAGATATGCTTCCTGGCTGGGCGTGGTGGCTAACGCCTGTAATCCTAGCACTTTGGGAGGCCGAGGTGGGTGGATCACCTGACGTCAGGAGTTCAAGACCTGGCCATGATGGTGAAACCCCATCTTTAAAAAAAGAAAAACAATTATTAAAAAATAAATATGCTTCTGTGAAGCCATTAATTCAAGTGGAAAATGTGTTATTGTTCAGTAGAATGCAAATACATAAAAGCACATGAAACATATGTTGAGCTTACCGAATTATTATTGTGATTATTTTATTTTAGAGATAGGATCTTGCTCTCTTGCCCAGACTGGAATACAGTGGCCTGATCACAGTTCACTGCAGCCTCGAATTCCTAGGTTCAAGTGATCTTCCTGACTCAGCTTCCCAAGTAGCTTGGACTATGGGCATGCCTCACCACACCCAGCTAATTTTTATTTATTTATTTATTGACACAGAGTCTTACTCTGTCGCTCAGGCTGGAGTTTCGTGGCACGATCCTGGCTCACTCCCGGGTTCAAGCAATCCTCCTGCCTCAGCCTCCTGCGTAGCTAGGACTACAGCTGCATGCTACCACACCCAGCTAATTTTTGTAATTTTAGGTGAGGTGGGCTTTCTTTCACCATGTTGGCCAGGCTGGTCTTGAACTCCTGACCTCAAATGATCTGCCCACCTTGGCCTCCCAAAGTGCTGGGAGTACAGGCATGAGCCACCACGCCCAGCTGTTTGCTTTTTAAGTATTATTTTGATCTCTCTTAGATTTGAACATATTTGGTTTCAATTAATTGCAGTTATCCTCATTGAGGCTCAAATGCTATACTTGGCTCCAGAGCCTCTGGACTTCCTATTTGGAATGATGGAATGTTCTGGGTTCCTCTTGAACGTTCTATGCCCCAGACCTGGAATCAGCCATTTCTTCAGGAAGTCCTGGTTTCTTATGTTGGAAGTGGAACTGGGATTTGTGTGCACTAGGAATGCTCATTGTATTGAGATAGTTGTTGTTTCTAGGTCTTTTCTGTGGACACAGCTGGGAAATACATTGATCTTGATTTTTTTTCTTTTTCTTTTTTTTTTTGAGACGGAGTTTCGCTCTTGTTACCCAGGCTGGAGTGCAATAGCATGATCTCGGCTCACCGCAACCTCTGCCTCCTGGGTTCAAGCAGTTCTCCCGCCTCAGCCTCCTGAGTAGCTGGGATTACAGGCACGCGCCACCATGCCCAGCTAATTTTTTGTATTTTTAGTAGAGACGGGGTTTCATCATGTTGACCAGGATGGTCTCGATCTCTTGACCTCATGATCCACCCGCCTCAGCCTCCCAAAGTGCTGGGATTACAGGCTTCAGCCACCGCGCCCAGCCTTTTTTTTTTTTTTTTTTTATGAAGGAGTCTTGCACTGTTGCCCGGGCTGGAGTGCAATGGCACGCTCTGGCTCACTGCAACCTTCGCCCCCTCAGGTTCACACGATTCTCCTGCCTCAGCCTCCCAAGTAGCTGGGATTACAGGCACACACTACAATACCCGGCTAATTTTTTTGTATTTTTAGTAGAGACGGGGTTTTGCTATGTTGGCCAGACTGGTCTCGAACTCCTGACCTTGTGATTTGCCTTTCTCAGCCTCCCACAGTGCTGGGATTATAGGCATGAGCCACTGCACCTGGCTTGATCTTTTTAAGGATAACTCATGAGTTTATACTGATACTCCTTTTTGGTTTTTTTTTTTTTTTTTTGTAGGAAGGGAGGAAGGGAGGAAGGCAGGAAGGAAGGAAAGGAGGAAGGGAGGGAGGGAGGGAGAGAGAGAAGGGAAGGAAGGAAATCAGGCAGTGAGAAGGACATTGCCGACCTGGATCTAGAGATACTTCTAAATAAAATTCATAACCAAGAGTGTTTATTTCTTCAGTATAAATATTTTAATTTAATGTGCAAGCTTAGTACACAATTTGTTACAAAATTTAAATTAAAACAAACAACTAAAGGTAACTCCTAGTTCTAACTAACAGTTCTCAGCCTTTTTCTGTGATCGGCAGGCACGAGGTTTCCCACGCTCTCCTTTGTATATCAGTGGCTGGTTCTATTGGGAACTTTGACCCTATCTCTATCAGATTATGTCGTGGGACATTCATAGTTTGAAAGATCCTCTTGGATGATCCTAATGTCCTTCTTACTCTTCCTAACCCAGCCTGTTGAGAAGGTCTTGTTCTCATCCCTGGCGTTCCCAGTGGCAGCAGACTTCATAGCCTGGGGCCTTTCCTGCCCTATTGGGACTTGCTGGGGTCCTGGTTTTCCTTGCCCTATAGTGAGCTGGCGGGGAGGGGAACAGAGGGAGGGTGGACGCAGGTCCTGTCATGTGCTTCTTCAGCTGATTGGTAGCCATGTGTGTCACAGAGCAGTACACAGTGACCGGGCTGATGGAAGCGACCCAGATGATGGTGGACATCGATGGGGACGTCCTTGTGTTCCTGGAGCTGGCTCAGGTATCATGGCAGGGAAGGGAATTTACGGTAGCCTCAATACCACACTCTGCTTCCCACGGGCTGTGAGTGGGAAGGCTGGAAGGCGGTCGATGTAGGGAACCTGTCATCGGACTGGACTCCTTGACTATGCGGAGCCCATGTCCCCTCCGTACCAGGAAGCAGCTGGGGAATCTTGATGTACCCGGAGGGGAGCTGGCCAAGCAGGGAAGGGATGAGGTTTTAGGCAGCAGTAGGGCCGGGGAGGGAACCCCAGGCTCAGACTTACATATGGTTGCTTCCTGCCTGAGGTCATTTAAGGGGGACTGAGGACTCTCCATCTGAAATTAACCACCCACTCCCTTAATCCCAAACAGACAAGCAAAATCTCCCACACTGGCCCTCGCAGTGCCAGAAATTCAGCCACCGAAGATTAGTGTGTGGGGTGGTGGCCCGGCTCACACAGGGCTTGCAGACACCTCTGGGAAAGTAGCTCCCTCTGCTCACTGTCAGCGCCTCAGTGCAGGCTGCCTTGGTCCCAGGTGGGGAGGAGAGGGAAGTCACGTGGTGTAAGATCTGAGGAGGGCAGACACAGTATGAAGCCACCACATGGGGCTCTGGGTGTCTGCAGCGAGGATGCTGGGAGCGGGCAGAACAGTGGCGAGGGATGGCTGTGCTGGCAGTGGTGCCAAGGAACCCGAGGCAGCAGCATCCTTGGTTTTGTATGACGTTGCCTCTGGCGTGGGCGCTCTAGGACTGCAGGCTTTAGTGCTAAAGGCAGGTGGAGGTGTCTGTGCAGACCCTCTCCCATGGAGATTTCAGTGTAGATACTCTTCCCTTCTGTCCCCAGTTCCACTGTGCATACCAGCTGGCTGACTGGTGTCTCCACCACATCTGCACCAACTACAACAACGTGTGCCGCAAGTTCCCCCGAGACATGAAGGCCATGTCCCCAGGTGAGCATCCGGGGCCACGCCTGGCAGCGCCTGCTGCTCTCCCCTCGGGGTTCCACAGCTCCCACATAACCCAGGGACCGGGAGGCTGCCGGTGATGACCCTTGACCTTGGGGCCGGGAGTAACCTTCGAAGGAGCCTCCAGCCAAGCCAAAGGGCCCCAGGAAAAGCACTGGCCTGGAGGGCACTCACCCTGCCTCTCCGGGCTTCTCGTTCTCAGAGGAATGAAGAGGATACTGGACTAAAGCTGGCAGATTTCAGACTTTTCTGGACAGAACACCATAATAAGAAATACATTTCCTCTTGTGACCCAGGACACATATAGGAAAATATATACGTCTTTTTCATGCTATTCATGGCCCGCTAAATTGATTGTACAACCCAGGATTGGGCACAGGCCACAGCTTGGACCACCCGGGTCTGGACATCCTCTGAGGCCTCCAGTCTCTTCTTGATTAATTTCTCAGGCCCTAGAGCTCAACAGGAACTGCACAGGCTCCAGGGAGTGTCCCTGGCCTCCCTGAGGGGTCTGCCACTCTGTGTCCGTGGGGTCCTCTTTGGGCTTCCTCTGTTCTGCTGTGACCCTCCACCCTGCTGCCACGTTTTTGCTCCATGATGCCAAGTCTTCCACCCCTGATATCTCCTCCTTTTCACTATGAAAATACTTTTTGTTTTTAATTTTCTGAGACAGTATTGCCTGTTGCCCAGGCTGGAGTGCAGTGGCGCAGTCTTGGCTCACGGCAACCTCCGCTTCCTGGGTCCAAGCATTTCTTGCGCTTCAGCCTCCCAAGTACCTGGGATTACAGGCGTGCAGCACCACGCCTGGCTAATTTGTTTTGTATTTTAGTAGAGACAGGGTTTCTCCATGTTGCCCAGGCTGGTCTCAAACTCCTACCCTCAGGCAATCCACCCCCCTTGGCCTCCCAAAGTGTTGGGATTACAGGCGTGAGCATTACCCAGCCTAGCATTTTCTTTCTAAGGCACCGGTCCAATAGCATTACTCCCTGGTTCCAAAGCTTCTGCGGCTCCCCGCACCCTGCAGAATAAGGTCAGGGTTCCTCTGCTCTGATGCTGTGTCCTGCTGTGGCCTGACTACATCTTCCCCCTGGGAACCTTAGCTGGGGCCAGAAACTCCCTACTCTCATCCCCTAACCACGCCGAATGTCTCCCAGCCAACATTTGCTGACCCCTTCTCCGTGACCCTTCATCTCAGTCTGTTTTACTCCCAATGCTCAGGAAGCCCCCGTTTAGTTCGCCCCACTGTCTTTGGGAAGAAACACAGCTGGAAGGGCTTCCCCAGTGCTGACTTTCAGCCCGCTCTTTGAGCATTTCACTTGTCTCGTGGGCTCGCGTGTTGGGGATATGTTGGGGGCTGGGCTGGGGCCTGCTGCAGGCCTCGTGGCAGGGGAGGCTGATGTCCCACAGTCTTCTTGTCCCTGTACCTCCTTTGTAACCAAGCCACTCTGCTCTCTGCTCCAGAAAACCAGGAGTATTTTGAGAAGCACCGGTGGCCGCCTGTGTGGTACCTGAAGGAGGAAGATCACTACCAGCGGGCGCGGAAGGAGCGCGAGAAGGAGGACTACCTCCACCTCAAGCGGCAGCCTAAGCGGCGGTGGCTGTTCTGGAACAGTCCGTCCTCCCCGTCCTCCTCGGCAGCCTCCTCCTCATCCCCATCCTCCTCCTCAGCTGTGGTCTGAGACGCCACCATCCTCTTCTAACCCTGCTGCTGTTGTCCACATCACCCCTCGCCCCTCTGCTCTTCCGCATCACCCCATCCACTTTACAGGGACCAGGGGGCCCCTGTAACCAGGACCCAGAGGGTGGAGCTGTCCTCACCAGCCACTGTGGCTCAGCCAGAGGGGAGCAGAGCCCTGTGGAGCAGAACGGGAACCACCTGCAGAGGTCCCCAGACCCAAAGCAGGATGGGAGTCAACTGCCGGGAGGAGCGAGTGCTCTGGCATTTTATCTCTGGGTTCGAGAGCCCTTGAGTCAAAGGGCAAGCCTCCTAGCCTCGACAGCTTCCCCGAGTGTCTTGGTCACTGCTCTGGCCAGAGAGGCACCCCCTCCCAGTAAGCAGAAGTGATCCTGGCGGATCCTGCCCCTGTGGCCATGTCTTTCACCGATGGACTTGAGTGTTACAATGGTTTTGTGGCATTTCCACACAGAGCCTGTCACATCCCCACTGGAGAAGTCAGGGTAGAAGTGGAGCCTTCAGAGCTCAACTCAAGGCTTCTGCATCCTGGGGTGCAGCTGCAAAAGGCCAGGAGTGGAAAGCCCTGTATCCGGCCAGCGTCCCTCCCTCCCAGGAGGCGGTGGTAGCACAGGCCTGATCAGGGGGACAGAGGTCGTTTGGAGTTCCAGGCCTGGAAGCAGCGCCTCTTGGTGCAACAAGAAACTTCTCCCTCACCCCTCCTTTACCCTCAGATTCGGAGATGGGAACCAAAAGAAGCAGCTGGGACAGGCGGAGAAGGAAGTGGGAACCAGTGCACAGCAACCGGAGCTCCTCAGGCCCTCCCCGGCCTCTGGGGGCCACTGCTTTTTATAGGGTGGGGCAGAATTAGCAAAAAACAAAAGCAAACAAGAACCAAACTGAAATGGAAACAAAAAATCACCAACAAACACTCTGTCCTCTATACCCCCCAAAGAATGAAAATCAGAAAAAGCCCCTGCCTAGCTCACATTTCTCTAAACAGAGGCCCCCATGATGAGGAGGTGAAGATTGAGGTGGCAGAATCAATGCTGCTGCCTTTCAGGAAAGGACTCAGCACTTCTCTGACGGTGGAGGCCCTGACCCTGCCAGCTGGCTCCCAGCACAGCACAGGGGCCTGGCCTCCAGCAGGTTGGTGATGGAGGGGTCAGGGCTGGTGGCAAGGAGGGGTTTGGTTTCAGGACTCAGATGGCACTGGACATTTGCTTTTGCCCATCTGGAGACTGCAGGCTCCCCTCCTTGCCCTCAGAGGACCACCCCACAGGATGCTTGTGGTGGGTGTTTTCGGGGGGCTGCAGTAGGGGCCAGAGGTCAGGGAAAAGGGCATGGCCCTGGGGTCCAGCTGTCTCCTGTAGCGAACATAGAGGACCTAACCTTCTTAGTGCCGGGTGGGGTAAAGGGAAGGAGAGGAGGGGGAATGGAGCCGAAGGGAAAGCCAGGTTCAATCAGAGAGGAGGAGGGCAGGGCTGGAGGAATGGAGGGGGTTGAACAGTAGCTCCCAGCCCCCATGGGGCAAACGCTGGGCCACAATTGCCCCTTTCCGTTTTCTAGTCCAAACCCAAATTTCACCTTTTTAGGTGTAAAAAATGGAGTCTGTGGGGCTGTGGGCCTGAGCTCAGGAGTTGCCTCACCTTGTGAAAGATGTTCTGGCTGAGAGGGCTTGGCTGGTTAGGCCTGGTGTTGAGCGAACCCGAAACAAAGTTAAATCCTCATCGAGAAAGAGCAGGCGGTGGGAGGACAAGCAGCTCTAGCCCTGGGGGAAGCCACGTTGTCCAGGCCCAGGACCCTCCAGGGCTGTGGCTGCGAAGCCATGCGCGTGCTGCCCTCTACAGGCTGCTCAGCCTCCCTGCAGTTCCGCTCAGCCCAGGGCTCCAAGTGAGGCTCCGGAGCCCAGTGGCTGGGCACCAGGGAAGCAAGAGGGGAGCCCAGAACAGCCCCACCTCCCCTCTGGGCCTCCCGGGAGCCGTGGGTAAGAGGGAGAGCGGGTACTCCAGAACAAGGAGAGTGGGAAATGGGTCTCCCAGGTGCCTGCAGGGCTGGGCAATCTGGGTCCACTGATGGGATGCAGAGAATGCCAGGGCAGAGAAAGTGAAGGTGGCCCAGGGCTGCAGGAAGCCACAGGAGAGTGACCACCAGACTCCCTGAGAAACAGGCCTGGCTGACCCCTCAGGGACCCACCAGCCCTTCCCTGAGAACTGTCAGAGACAGATGCAGGAGCCAGGCAGCCAAGAGAACCCTCCTGGGGTGAAACAGGCCAGCTCTGGTGCCCCTGTCCCCAGAGGGAGGAGCAGGCAGGAGAGGGGAGGGAGGTATGAATTCCAGTCCCCAGGAACCTGGCTTTTTAAACTCCAGGGAGTCGGATGCAGGAAACCCCCCCCAAGCAGGCCAAGCCTGAAGGCAGACAGGGGAGGAAGGGAGGAGTCCCAGCAGGACCACAGCCCTGGCCTCCTGTCACTCAGAGCTGATTCACTGAGGAGGGAAGGATGGGGGCGGGAGACAAAACCACACCTCTTTTTATATAAGGTTTCATATTTAATTTGGTCATTAATTCATAAATACATAAGTATTTTGTACATAACGTGTTTCCTTGTATTGTTTAATACTCTAACAAACTTCAAACAGGGACCTCTGACAAGGCAGAGGCATGAAAGGATACCGACTACGAGTGACACACTGCACTAAGTGGCTTCCGTGTGTCGCAGGCTAGTTGGCCTGGGGATGGAGCAAAACCCAACCTACCCAAACGCCAAAAAACGGCAACAATTTTATGTCAGGAAACTTACTTTAAAAGAAGCTTGGCTGGGCGTGGTGGTGGGCACCTGTAATCCCAGCTGCCTAGGAGGCTGAGGCAAGAGGATCGCTTGAACCCAGGGGTCAAGAGTGAGTCAAGGAGATCAAAGTGAGCCAAGATCGCGCCGTCACACTCCAGCCTGGTGACAGAGCGAGACTTTGTCTCAAAAAATAAAAATAAAAGAATAAGCCTAGCTGGGCATGGTGGCTCACGCCTGTAATCCCAGCACTTTGGTAGGCCAAGATAGGTGGATCATGAAGTCAGGTCATGACTAACCTGGTCAACACGGTGAAACCCCGTCTCTACTAAAAATACAAAAATTAGCCGGGCGTGGTAGCACGGGCCTGTAGTCCCAGCTACTCAGGAGGCTGAGTCAGGAGAATTGCTTGAACCTGGGAGGCGGAGGTTGCAGTGAGCCAAGATTGCACCACTGCACTCCAGCCTGGCACCTGGCGATGGAGCGAGACTCTGTCTCAAAAAAAAAAAAAAAATACAAAAATTAGCCGGGCATGGTGTCACACACCTGTAATCCCGGGAGGCTGAGGCAGGAGAATTGCCTGAACCCAGGAGGCAGAGGTTGCAGTGAGCTGAGATCGTGCTACTGCACTCCAGCCTGGATGACAAAGCAAGACTCCATCTTCAAAAAAGGAAAAAGTATAAGCTTTGCAAACGCTGATAAGGCTGATACTCTAGATGCATCTTCAAGGAAGGCCTCTGCAGAAGGGACAAGGGAGCTGGGACCAGACTGGCTCCCTCTGAGCTCTGAGGCCGAGCGTCCTGCACTGAAGGCCCAGCAGAGGCAAAGACCAGGAGGCAGCAGCACGCTGTGCCTTCCAGAAGTGCAGAGGACAACACGTGGGATACCAGATGGAAGTGGGAGAGGATGGAAGTGCCAAGACCAGAAAGGCCACCCCTCCCAAAACTCCAGACACAACACTCTGAATGTGCCAAAATCTTCAGGCAATTCTAACTGTCCCAGCCAAACCAGTCCCGGAGCAGGACAACACACAATGTCTTGAGACAGAAAAGACTAAAAACTCCTAGAATGACTACCTGCAAAAATGATGCCGCCATGACTGAAACACTATGGAGAAGGGTTTGCTGGAAAGAAGCTGAAATGGTTACTGAGGTTTTAAAACAGTAACAGAACAGGACACACAGACAAAGCCTGATTGCATCAGCCAGTCTAGGTCCTGTTGCCACAGTGTTTAAGAACTGATATTTCTGAGATGAGTCAGATGCTTACAGAGGGGCCAAGCTCCTCACATAGGGAGCCTGTACCCTAAGATGCAGCTCAGGGGCTCAGGATCACAGATCACCAGAAGCAAGTGGGGCTGTCCACTCCTGAGTTGGCAACCACTTCACACCATTCCCAAGCACCATCCACTCTTCCCACTCGATGCCATGGCAGACACGGGAGACAGATTTTGTCCTCTCTCTCCTGAGACCAAACAGGCTCAAGTTCACTACATTCACTGGAAATGGGATATGACATAGACCCTACTTGTTGCGTCTGATCTAACCCATCTGCCTCCCTCTCTGCCTGTCCACAGATGGGGGCTGGGGGTGCAAAGGAGACTGGCCAGATACGGAGCAGCCACACACAGGACTTCACGTGCATCCAGTTCTCCTCCTCGATCACATGTAAACAACTACCTATAAATAATACTCATACACCTCTAAGGTTATCCAGTTCAAAAGACTGAGCTGCCAGTCACTGAATCCAAAGTATATCGGAGGGAGACCTGGAACCCAGACAGCGACATCTTACAGAGGAATTTTTCTGCTTCCCTCGTTGTATGTCTATTCATTGTACATTTGTCTAATGCATTCACATAACTATGTAAACAAGTACATTTACTAAAATTTCTTCATGTTCACAAAATAATCACATACAGAATTATACAAGTAGAAAGGTAAGGCCAGGTGCAGGGGCTCAAACCTATAATCCCAGCACTTTGGGAGTCTGAGGTGGGCGGATTGCTTGAGTCCAGGAGTTCGAGACCCTCCTAGGCAACATAAAGAGACCCCATATCTAGAAAAAATACAATTAGCTGGGTGTGGTGGTGCATGCCTGTGGTCCCGGCTATTTGGATGGCTGAGGTGGGAGAATCGCTTGAGCCTAAGAGGTCAAGGCTCTGGTGAGCCGAGATCCCGCCACTGTACTCCAACCTGGGAGACAGAGTGAGACCGCCCTCAGAAAAAAGTTCATATCATATAGTATCAAGTAAAGTTCAACATAAGGAACTGTGCAGATGCTAAGGCAGATGGAATATACGACGTAACCCATGTAAATAAAGCATTTGCATTAGGATAAAAAAGTGCCATAAAGAGAATGACATCCCAAACCAACTCTCAATATACACACACACAGAATCATCCAGACATTTCCATAGTGTGCTTGTCACATTCAGCTTATAAAAAGAATTTCAAGTGCAGTGAAAAAGTTCTAGGATGTTCCATCCATGGGTGATATTGGACGGGAGAGTTTCTTCCAGTACCGGTCATGTGACAGTTGTACTTTCCCACTGTCTGGAGTCCAGCTTTTTCCAGAAACAAACGTAAACCTGTTTCTGGAAGGTCTGACATCCTGAAGGGATTCACACTCAGGAGATGGCAGAGTCTGCATTATCTTCTAGATACACGAACTTGCCGGAGCTCACCAGGCAATCCTGGATCTTCTGCTTTGCAAGTCTCTGTCCCAGCGAATCCAAGGCATCCAGCAGGGTGTGGACAGAGGCGTCCCGCCCCGTTTTGTTGACCCACTTTCTTAGCATCTCATACAAGGTGTCCCCAGGGCCCGCTGCCTCAGCTCTCGCCACGTCGATCTCATTGCCCGTGAGGCCCAGCTCCCTCGCAAACGGCACCCAGGAGTTAAAGGGCACGTTGTCTGTAAAGTGGTGGAAGCACTGCCTCAGAGCTGGGTGGAAAAAGCCACAGAGAGAGCCAGGTGAGCTGGGACTCAGAAAGGACAGAGGATCCCACATCAGGCCCAGAACCAAGGCGGAGTACCTGGAGAGCCCCCTGTGTGGGTGTTCCTGCCGCTCCAGTGCCCATGCACTTCCCATCCACAGAGAGCCCGCCCATATTGCCTGGCCTTCCCACACCCAAAGTGTTTGGGGAGTCCAGGTCACCAGAGAATCTGCTCTTACACAGGGCTGAGAACCCACCTGGGGAGGATGGATGGACATCACAGAGGCAGAAAGCAAAGTGCGTGAGAGCCCGACGGAGGGAGAGAGCGTGGCTGCAGTGGGAGCTCAGAGGAGGGAGGCTGCCTGGCCTGCACTTGTCATGGGAGCAGGTCCCAGGGCAGCCACTTCTGCATTTGTGGAAAGCACAGGGCCTGGGGCAGGGGACCTCTGTTTACACCCAGCTCAGCCTCATTCCCTGAGATTAGGGCAGAGCTAGGTGGAGGCAAGCAGACCCTGAGCGAGAATTGAACCTGAAGACAAAGCAACCTGGCCCAGATCTTGGGACCATGAGGGATTAAACGAGACGTGTGTAGAACACGAAGCAGGCCGCCGTCCTTAGAGACAGACAGGGCCAGGAATACGAGGTGATGTTTTCTAACAGCCTCGTTTAAAGAGCATCAGAAACAAGTGACGTTCATTTTAATGTATGGTACTGAATATATATAAAATTTAATATACAGTCAATATACAAAAATTATGAGTGAAATATTTCCCACTCTTTTTCCATGAAGTCTTTGGAATTCATATGTAGTTTACACAACAGCTCTGCAAATTGGGCTTAGGCACATGTCAAGAGCTCCTTAGCCCACTGGGGTTAGTGGTGGCGTGCAGGACAGAGCAGCCCCTCAGGAGGTCCTTGGGGCGGGGTGTGGGGGCGGGTAGGCTGCATCAGGCCCTGAACAACAAGGGAAGAGAGAGGAGCTGAACCAGCGGACTGACAGAGTCGTTAGGGTCACTGACAGGGTGCAGAGAGGATGAGGTAGAGTGGGGAGAAGAGATGGGAGAAGACAATTTAGGGTCCGGATGGTCTATAGCACAGGAACCACTGCTTCCAGCATGGAATATTCTGGAATAGCCCTCTTAGCTATGGGGACAGCAATTAGGACACTGTCCCTATTCCCTCCATTGCTACTGCATCTCCAGGAGCAAAACACTTACTCTCAGTGGGGTCAGCGCCATTTGCTGGAACCAGCAGCCTCCTCCTCTGAGACCCTTCAGTTTCTGCCGGTTCCTGTGACACACAGTAGGGAAGGTGTGGTCAGAACCAGGAGTCCAGCAGTCCAGAACTGACCCCGACCACCCGCCAGCCCTGACACCTGCAGCACTTCACTTCCGGAAAGAGCATTGTTCTGAAAGTTCTGGCAACAAGACAGGGAACAAAGGGGCAAGACTCTTGGAAGGAGGCCAACACAACAGTCAATATTCTAGATAGGAGTGTGTATTTTTCAAACCCCAATGTTTAAATTGTAATTCGTAAAAGTGAGTATGTCCTGATGAATTTTTTTTTTTTAAGACAGAGTCTCGCTCTCTCTCTCAGGCTGGAGTGCAGTAGTGCGATCTTGGCTCACTGCAACCTCCACCTCTGGGTTCAAGAGATTCTCCTGCCTCAGCCTCCCAAGTAGCTGGGATTACAGGCATGAGCCACCAAGCCCAGCTGATTTTTGTATTTTTTAGTAGAGATGGGGTTTCACCATGTCGGCCAGGCTAGTCTCGAACTCCTGACCTCAGGTGATCCACCTGCTTTAGCCTACCAAAGAGCTGGGATTACAGGCGTGAGCCACCACACCCAGCCCTGATGAATGTTAAAACACATAGCAGAGGCCAGGCATGGTGGCTTAAACCTGTAATCCCAGCACTCTGGGAGGCTGAGGTGGGAGGATTGCTCAAACCCAAGAGTTTGAGACCAGCCTGGGCAATATAGTGAGATCCTGTCTCTAAAATAAAAAATAAAAATTAGCTGGGTGTAGTGGCAAAAACCATGGTCCTGGCTACTCTGGAGGCTGAAGCAGGAGGATCACTTGGGCTTAGGAGGTCAAGGCTGCAGTGAGCCATGACTGGACCACTGTACTCCAGCCCGGGCGACAGAGTGAGACCTGTCTCAGAAAAGAAAGAAAAGTATCAGCAGACATCATAAAATAGAAAATGGACTTACAAGAAGACCCAAAATGCAAAGAAACAGCTTTGATGCAGAATAAGAATAATTTATCTAAAATAAACCCCCAAACCTTGATTGAGTCATAATAAAACACTTGACTTGAAATACTATTTCCTTTGATAATAAAACTGAATGTTGAAAGGCTCTCAATCACTCCTAGAGACATTTATTAATTTAAATTAACATTTTTTTAAGTCCAGTGATCATTTGGGGGGGGCAGTGCAGAGAAAATCTTATAATTCTAAATTTTATCTAATTCTACGTTTTAAGATGTGTAAAAATGACTTTGAAAACATATTTGCTGTCCAAGATATTAAAACAGTTTTGTTTAGTATTGTGCATGATATAATTCTTTTCATGTCAGTACTGCATATATACACATGCATGGACAAAGATGGTATATGCATAAAGAGTTTAGCAAGAAATTATCCACTGTAGTTAACTGAAATAAGAAGGGCAAGAAGGCTGGGGAAAGAGAGGAGGCTCTGGAGATGGTCAAGTGTTTTCATACTCTGGTGGATGTGTAGCTATGGGTGACCTGCTTTTAAAAAATGATCAGGCCGGGCATGGTGGCTTGCGCCTGTAATCTCAGCATTTTGGGAGGCCATGGGGGGGGTGGATTGGATGAGCTCAGGAGTTCGAGACCAGCCTAAGCAACATGGCCAAACCCTGTCTGTACAAAAAGTACAAAGTTTAGCTGGGCACGGTGACACATGCCTATAGTCCCAGCTACTTAGAAAGCTGAGATGGAAGGATGACTTGAGCCCAGGAGGCAGGGGTTGCAAGGAGCCAAGATCATGCCACTGCACTCCAGCCTGGGCAATAGACCAAGATCCTGTCTCAAAAAAAAGAAAATGGTCAAAGTGATTAATCAGCATGGAGGAATTATTGGCATTGTTCATTTGATTTCTTTAAAATTCTCTTCTCTTTATTTAAAAAGCAAGTGGTATAGATGCAAGGAAGAAACAGAAACAGTCTAGGTGGAAGAGATCACTGCCCACATCAACTTTTGACATTTTCAAGGACAAGATCTAGTTAAAAAAAAAGAATGAAGAGGAAGCAAAAAAAAAAAAAAAAAGGAAACATCTGACATGTGGCAAAGGAGGTGGCAAAAGGGCAAAGGCAGGGGGAAGAGGAAGAATTGGGCGTTAAATGGGGTTGGAAGAAGAAAACAGACTCAGAATGATTCAGGGAGTTCCTCAGCTTACACTGAATCAAAAAATTCATTTCTGTTTTGATTACGTTGCTGTATGCTAAAAATTAAATCATTAAAAATAAAACACTGCAAGAAACTGGATAATCTCATCTTATGATGGAGGGAAGGACTTTCAATGCTTCTGTGCAATGAAAAATTAAATCTATGTACAGATTTCCCACCTACTCAGTATCATATCAAAACTGATGGATTGAAATGAACTGGTTGTGTGCGTGTGTCCGATACAAAAGCCCTCTGAGCATCAACTCGGAATCCTACTTTTTGGGAGCTACCCTACCAACTTTGAAATATGTTCAACATAATAACAATTTCAGAGTAAATTCAAAACTTCTGCTGTTTCAAGCAAGGGCTCCCTGAGTTCTGTTAGGAGCACATGGTGGAGACCGTGCAGCCTTATTCAGTCATCAACAAACCCTGTGACCTCCACTCTGTGCCTATAGATCTCTAGGCTCTGGGGACACAGCAAGGACAGCACAGGAACTAAGAAGGAGATGTCCTGCAGAGTGGCACAGTCACCACGTCAGTGTGGCTGCTCCATCCCCTGCAGTCCCGTGTCTCCTTCAGGTTCCATTTCTCCTGGGCCAGGAGAGCTAAGGAACTGCCTTCTCCCACTGTCTAGAAAATCCCAAGCGAGCAGCAGGCCAGGAAACAGAATGGGCTGTCCCCCACTCACCAGCAGATGCTCTGGCTCCCTTGGGGGCGACACGTTGTCACCTGCCACCACTGGCTCCTGGACTTCCATTTCCTGCTCAGAGTCCTGGATGAGCTGCAAGATACTCATGGATTCATTGCAGACATTGTCCTCAGTCCCAGGCCCTCCTCGGGTATGTGAGCTCTGGAAAAAGACATTGGGAAGGCAAAGAGCCGACTCAGGAGTTCACACCCAGGGCGCGTTGCAGGGTCCCCAGAATGCTACTGAACCTTCCATCCCCACCCCCTCTCAATGAGGTCACCCCAGACAGCCCTGACTCAATGCATCCAGGATCCACTGCTGAGGCCAGGCCCCTAATGCTGTGCTCAGGCAGACACCCCATCTCCAGGGTGCAGGCTATGGGGTGAGGGTGTCACCTAGGCTGCAGCAGGGCTCACCAGCCTGTGTGGTGCTCAAAAGGGCCATGTGTCCCCCACAGTCAGCCCATAGCCTCCAGGCCACTTCAGAGAGTCAGGACAGCCATAAGGACAAGAGGGACCTGCCCACTCAGGTTCTGTTGTCCCAGGAAACAGTTCCTGAGCCTCTGAGCCCCCAGCTCCTGAAGAAACCAACTCACTCTGTCTACACACTCAAGGTTCCGGCCACGACCTGGAAGAGAAGGAGTCTCCTTAACAGGTGGGGCAGGGCCCATGCAGCACCTCCCTCCCAGAGGGCAGTGGGCATGCAGGGGCAAGCTGGGGGCTGGACCCTGGACAAGGAGCCCCAAGCCTGGGGACAGGAATGGGACTTTGCAACTCAGAGACACTCTGAGGAAGGGGGATGAGAAGGGGAATTAGAGTAAAAATAAACACATGGAAAGTCTCTGGCTCTGCTATGACCAAGGTTGAATAAATCCTCCAACCATACCTCATCCTGACCCTTGTCACCCAGTTGAGGAGCCGACTGCGCCCTGCCAGGCTGGGCCTGAAGATGGGAGGAACTGGCCCTGCCCTCCTGGACCTGGCTGGGAGATGAGGGGACCCCTGCCCCTGGGAGAGGGACTGATGAGACCAGGGTCCTGGGGGGTGCATGGGATGTGGGGATGGGGCAATCACAAGGAGGAACAGCCAGGCCGGAGACACTTGGACTTGGGGCAGGAGTGGGCGTTTCTGTCTGTGGGAACAGAGTGGGAGGAGGCAGGGCAGAGAGGGCCCAGCGCCCCACCCTCAGCCAGCACCTACCTGAGCCGATGCCTTTCAGGTAATGAAGGACTTTCTTCCACAGTGAAGTCTTCCAAATAATATACGCAGCCACAGCCAGGAATATGATTAGAGCTATAATCCCTATGATGATGCCTGAGAAGGAACAGGGAGAGGCAGGAGTCCCCATGCTAGAGGTCACTGTCTCCTCTGCAGCTGGGGTGCCCCCATTGAGCTTTGTACCTGATTCTTTGTGGACACACTTGATGTCACTCCAGGGCGTACAATCCCTGACCTTGACCATCCCGCTGGGGCACCTGGGTACAAACAGGGAAGAAGAGGGGGAACTCTTGAAGGAAAGCTAGCCAGGTGGGATGAAAGAGGAGTCACCCTCCTTGCCCAATGTCCCTGAGAAGGCGTGAGGGGAAGGAAGGGCAGGCTCCTCGTGTCTGCATGGCCCCCCCCATGCTCCCTGGTTGAGGCTGGGGAAGGGTCTGAGCATATGTACTTCAGCCCCTCGGCCTCCCTGCTCTGGGGTCAGAGCTGCAGCTCCAGGAACCTTCTGTGCTGGGCACACACTGAGCTTCCCTGGGCTTCAGGGAAGGCCTGCGTTAGGAGGAGCCGCACTCCAGGGGAAGATCGTATGCCCACGTGGTCACAAGCAGAGCCTCATCCTCCAGACAACCACAAAGGTGAGCTCTCGCCCCCACCTGTCTGCCCATTCCTTCCAGTCACAGCAAATACTTGGGGGCCAGAGAACAGCAAATTACTCTTGGCTCCTAAAACCCAAATAGGGAAAAGACAAGTCTTATTAAGGGATCAGGGGCCAGGGGTGAGGCCGGCTGGGTGGGCTCAGCTCTTCATGGGAACTTAAGGGAGCTCCACCCACGCACGGCCTGATTGTGACTTTTGTGGGCTGCAGGCACTTTTGCCTTTATGGGTCCCTGCCTGCATAAAAAATATTAAAAATTACATGTTAGTACTGAATTGGTATGAAGATGAAATATAAGCCTGGCAGCATTCGACTCATTCTTCTCATTTCAAAAGAAAGTAAATTATGCCAGGTGCAGTGGCTCATGCCTGTAATCCCAGCACTTTGGGAGGCTGAGGCGGGCAGACCACGAGGTCAGGAATTCAAAACCAGCCTGACTAACATAGTGAAACCCCATCTCTACTAAAAATACAAAAATTAGCCAGGTGTGGTGGTGCATGCCTGTAATCCCAGCTACTCAGAGGCTGAGGCAGGAGAATCACTTGAACCTAGGAGGCAAAGATTGCAATTAGCCCAGATCACACCACTGCACTCCAGCCTGGGTGACAGAGCAAGACTCCGTCTCAACAAAAAAAAGAAAAAGAAATGAAATAATTTCATGGGCCCCTAAAAGTATCATGGGCCCTAAGTCATGGCCTTCTGTGGGCAGTGAGCAAGTCAGCCTAGCCAAGGGGACTCATGCTGGGGAGGGGTGGGAAAGGGCTGCTGCAGGGGGCAGGGGTAGGAACAGGCAGAGGGACCAGGAGGGGCCGCCACAGACTCAAGGGGTGGAGGCTCCATGGGGCCAGGGAGAGATGGGGGTACAAGGAGATTTGAGTCTTCCTGGGGTTCCATGGAGCTGCCATCTCACCCTGTGCTGCACTTGCGGCATATCTCAGGGGAATCTTCTTCCTGAAAGGTGCCTTCTTCACACTGACACACTGTGTCTGTGATTGTGGTACAGGATCTTATCTCCACTTTACCTAACGACAGAGCATAACGTTTTGGGAATGTGTTTTCCTGATGTGTCCCTCGACCCTTCCTCCCCGCCCCAAGACCCACCCACTCAGTTCATTTCAGTTCGCCAAGAAGTTCTGAGGGCTGGTTTCTGCACCAGCACACTTGGGGCTCATACAGGACACCCACCCTTCAGCTGTCACCAACACTTGGAGTCATACAAAAGGACCACGATTCATTATTGATTACATCAGATTAGAGGAAAGCATCATTTAGATCGCATGGTCAGTAGCAAGGGAGGCTCAGGGGCATTGCCTGACAGACTCTGCAAGGAGAGGAGCCCCTGCGTGATTTCCCCAAAGCCCAGGCTTGCTGGGGAGCAGGAAGGGGACTGAGAACCTGCCAGGAGCACAGAGCCCAGGGGAGAGAGCCTGGCCCTGGAGCAGACTCGTGCCACCACTGACACCCAAACTTTTCCACTCAGCCAGGCCTTCTCTGTCTGGTAATGATGCCCCCACCCCCTTGCAGCTGATAGTTTAAAAGATTTCCTTACCATGTAGCATACATTATACAAATAATTTATGTTTTATTATTATTGACACAGGGTTTTGCTCTGTCGCTTAGGCTGGAGTGCAGTGGCACAGTTTCAGCTCCCGCAACCTCAGCCTCCTGGACTCAAACTAACCTCCTGCCTCAGCTTCCTGAGTAGCTGAGACTACAGGCAAGTGCCACCATGCCTGGCTAATGTTTATATTTTTGTAGAGACATGGTTTCTCATGTTGCCCAGGATGGTTTCAAATCCCTGGGCTCAAGCAATGCCTCCCAAAGTGTTGAGATTACAGGCGTGAGCCGCTGTGCCTGGCCTGTTTTATTTATTAAGACTCCAAGACAAAATCATGGAACAAGGTCTGATGAAGACCAAGGGGGGCCAGAATCTCGGTCTCCTTGATCCCATTTTAGCTACAACTTTTATGTCATCACCCTGCATTCCACCTTTAGGCATGGGGTCCATATGTTCTATACCTGAATCACACTTTGTACAGCGAAAGCAGAAAAGGACGTGATTCCAGTGAGTGGTATAGTCCTGTCCATTTTGGCAGGAGATACAATCTCTACCGTCTTCTGAGATATGGTATCCTGGGAGGGAAGAGAATAGCTGGTGAGTGAAAGAAACATCACAGGATTCTCTGGGAGGGAAGAGAAAAGCTGGTGAGTGAAACATCACAGGATTCTCTGGGAGGGAAGAGAAAAGCTGGTGAGTGAAACATCACAGGATTCTCTGGGAGGGAAGAGAAAAGCTGGTGAGTGAAACATCACAGGATTCCCAGGAGCTGGCCGTGGTGACTTGGGGACTCCTCTTTCAGGAATGAGTGGAATCCAAACAGGGAAATCTCTACCTAGCTTGGTCAGTTCATCAATTCTGCATTTACACACCTTAGACCAGCACTGCCAAAATAAATATAAGACACACATTTATTTACGTATTCAGACAGGGTATTGTGCTATAGCCCAGGCTAGAGTGCAGTGCTGCGATCTCAGCTCACTACAGCCTCGACCTCCCAGGCCCCCCACCTCCCCGACCACAAGTAGCCGGAAATACAGGTGCACATCACCATAGGTTTTTTTTGTAGAGATGAGGTTTCACCATGTTGCCTAGGCTGGTCTTGAACTCCTGGGCTCAAATGATTCACTCTCTTTGGACTTCCAAGGTGCTGGGAATACAGGTGTGAGCCACTGTGCCCAGTCCACATATGAAATTTAAATTCACACTCACCACATTAAAAAAAAGTAAGAAGGGGTGAAATTAATTTTAATTTAATGTACCCCAGATAATATCACTTAAATATGTAATCCATGTAAAATATAAAGATATTTTACAGCATGTTTTCATAGTATGTCTTCGAATCTTGCGTATATTTCAACTGATGCACATCTCAATTGCAGTAGCATATTTCAAGTGATTAGCAATCACATGGACCTAGGGACTATTATATTGGACAGTGCCATCTTAGACCTTGGAAATGCACAGAAGAATGTTCTAATAGCTGTTCTGAATGAGCTCCCCGCCAGTGGAAGATACAACCAGGAGCAGAAGTCATACAACAATAAGGAAACCCTTCAAAATTAAAGCTCACATCATCAGCCACAGAAGAAAATGGGAAGAAAAAGGGTCATATCTCTATAGAGTGAAAGAGTGATCCAAAAGGGGCACTAAAGCTGCCCTGGAATGAGGATGTGTTTCAAAATTGGAAAGTGTGAGTTCCCCCAACTTTGCTTTTCTTTTACAAGATTGTTTTTGGTCAGTGGGTCCTTTTTAATTCCATATGACTCTGAATATAAGTTCTTTCATTTTTAAAATAACACCACTGGATTTTTAACAGGGATTGCATTGAATCTGTACATTGCCTTGGTAATGTAACACTGTTTTGATCGATGAACATGGAATAGCTTACTGTTTATTTTGGTTTTCTTTAATTTCTTACAGCAACGTTTGATAGTTTTCAATGTAAAAGTTTTGCAGTAGCAAAGAACAATGCAAACAGGAAATTAAGAAAACAATTTCATTGACAATGACATAAAAATGAATAAAACATTTAGGAATAAATTTAACAAGGAGATGCAAGACTTTTGAAAAACATTTGTCTACAGATCCAAGAAGCTCAATTATCACCAAGCAGGATAAGTTAAAAGAGAACTACACTGCGAAACATTACAGTCAAATGGACAAAAGCCAACACAAACAGAAAATCTTGAAAGCAGCAAGTGGCCCACTCAGTATGTACAAGGGAATCTCTATAAGGTTTTTGGCTAATTTTTCATCTGGCACCACAGAGGCCAGAAGGGAGTGGGTAACATATTTAAAGTGCCAATAAACAAAAACAAAAACACACAAAATCCTGCAACAAAGAATTCAATATCCAGCAATAGTCATGCAAGAATGAAGAAATTAAGACATTCTTAAACAAAAGGTAATGGAGCACATTACTAGTAGATCTGCCCTGTTAAATGCTAAAAGGAATCCTGTAGGTGGAAATGAAATGACATTAGGTAATAGCTCGAAGGCATATGAAGAGATAAAGAACACTGGAAAAGGTAACTACATAGGTAAATATAAATGCCAGTATGCAGCTACTCAGGCTGCTATAATAAAATACCATAGGCCAAGTGGCTTAAACAACAGACGCTTATTTCTCATAGTTTGGGGATGGCCAACATCTTGTGGTGCATTCATGTAAACTTTTCCTTGTGCACACAAGGAGAGAGAGAGAGAGAGAGAGAGAGAGAAAGTTGTCCAGCATCTTTTCTTAAAAAGGCACTAAGCCCATTATAAGGGCCCCATCTTCATGACCTCATCTAAACCAAATTAATTCTCAAAGGCACCATCTCCAAATACTATTGCATTGGATGGCAAGGCTTCAACATATGATTTTGGGAGACACAATTCAGTTTATAGCACAGTATTATGGTACTTTTGGTTTGTAAATCCTCTTGTTTACTAATTTGATTTAAAGAGCAAATGCAGAAAACAGTAATTACAAATTGATGCTAATGGGCACGAAATGTACAAGGATGTGATCTATGACGACGACAAGATGAAGGAGGAAAGATGGAGAAGTACAGGAGCACAGCATTTGCATACCACTGAAATTACGTTGATATTCAAACTAAGCTGGAGTCCATCTCAGAAAGGGGCCAGTGGGTCCCCACACCCACCCTGTCTGATTTCCCCATTTTAGTATGTATAATTGGAATAGACATACTCAGCAGCTGGCACAATCCCCACCTTCATCCCTGGACATGTGTAGTGAAGACTATTAAGGTGGAAAAGACTAGGTGGAAGCCATCAGACTTGCATTTACTTAAAAATATAGTAAATCAAAAGCAATACCCGATGGGCATGGTGGTTCATGTCTCTAATCCCAGCACATTGGGAGGTCAAGGCAGGAGGCTTATTTGAGGCCAAGGGTTTAAGACCAGCCTGGGCAACATAGTGAGACTCCATCTGTACATACACGTACAGAATTATCCAGGTATCATGGTACATGCCTGTAGTCTTGGCTGCTCGAGCTGAGGCAGGAGGATTGCTTAATGCCAGGAGTTTAAGCTACAGTGGGCTTAAAGCTATTGTGCCACTGCACTGCAGCCTGGGTGACAGAGTGATACCCTGCCTGTAAAGCACAAAAAAACAAAAGCAATCCCACATTCCTGGAGGGATTGCAGAGACCATTACCGTCATCCAGGAGGCATCTGTGGTGATTCCCACTACATGCCCATTGAACTTGCCTATTTGGTCTGTGTCAAAGACAGATGGATCTTGGTGAATGACAGTGGATTATCATTAGCCTGACCAGGTGGTAATTCCAGTTGCAACTGCTGTACCCGATATGGGTTCATTGCTTGAGGAAATTGCTACATCCTAGTACCTGGTATACAGGTACTGAACTGGCAAGTGCTTTGTTCTTCATACCTGTCAGTAAAGACTTCCAAAAGAAGTTTGCTTTCAGGTGGCAAGGTCAGCAATATACCGTCAGTATCCTATTTCAGGGATGCATCAACTGGCAGCCCTATGTCATAGTTTAATTTGCAGGAATCTTTTCTTTTTTTTCTGGAGACAGAGTCTCACTCTGTTGCCCAGGCTGGAGTGCAAGAGTACAGCACGATCTCATCTCACTGCTGCAACCTCCGCCTCCTGGGTTCAAGCGATTCCCACGTCTCAGCCTCCTGAATAGCTGGGATTACCCATGCATACCACAGCCGGCTAATTTTTGTATTTTTCGTTTCACCATGAAACGAAAAATTTTGTTTTGTATGGGGTTTCACCACGTTGGCCAAGCTGATCTTTAACTCCTGGCCTCAAGTGACCAATCCACCTTGGCCTCCCAAAGTGCTGGGGTTACAGGCATGAGCCACCATATCTGGCCTGCAGGGATATTGATGGCATTTCCCTTCCACAAGATGTCACACAAGATGATCCATAACATTGATGGCATTATGCTGATTGAACCTCACGAGCAACAAGTAGCAACTACTCTAGACTTACTGGTAAGGCACCTGCATGTCAGAGGGTGGGAAATAAATCTGACAACATTTCCAGGGCCTTCTACCTCAGTGAAACAAATTCCTAGTTGATGAGTGCTATGGAGCACAAGGTATTCCTTCTATTCTGAGATATTCTAAGATAAAAGATAAATTGTTGTATCTGCCACCCCCACTCCCCACAACCAAGAAAATGATACAATGAGTGTGCTCTTTTTGATTTTCATGGCAACAGAGCCCTCATTTGGGTGTGTTACTCTGGCCTATTTATCAAGTGACCTGAACATGTGCTAGTTTTGAGTGGGGCTCAGAACAAGAGAAGGCTCTGCAACAGGTCCAGGCTGCTGCAGACATTTTTCCGTCACTTGGGCCATATGCAGACCCAATGGTGCCTGAAGTATTGGTGGCAGATAGTAATCCTATTTTGAACCTTTGGTAGCCCCTCTAGGTCAGCCACAGCACAGGCCCTTAGGTTTTGGGGCAAAGACTTGCCACCCTCTGCAGATAACTACTCTCCTTTTGAGAAACAGCTCTTGGCTTGTTTCTAGGCCTTAGTGCAGACTCAATCGTTATCCACAGGCCAGCAAATGATTCTATGACCTGACTGCCCATCTTGAACTGAGTGTTGTTTTGCCTACCAAGCCATAAATTTGGGCAAGTGCAGCCTAAAATTTCCATTTCCATCTTCAAATGGAATTGGCATATATACAAAATTGGGCTTAAGTAGGCCCTGACGGAGCAAGAAAGTTACATGAAGCACTGGCCCCAGTGCCCATGATCCCCATTCCTGGGACATTACTTTCTTTTGCCCAGCCTGCACTTACGGCCTCATATGGAATTCCCTGTGGTCAGTTGCTAGAAGAAGAGAACAACTGGGCCTGGGTTCGAGATGGTTCTGTACCATGCACGGGTCACACTTAGAAGTGGACATTTACAGCATCATATCCACTGTCTGGGACATCCCTGAAGGACAGTGGTGAAAAGAAATCCTCTAGGCTGGGCACAATGTCTCATGCTGGTAATTCCAGCACTTTGGGAGGCCAAGGTGGGCAGATCACCTGAGGTCAGGAGTTTGAGACCAGATTGGCTGATGTGGCAAAACCCTGGCTCTACTAAAAATACAAAAATTAGCTCAGTGTGGTGGCGCACCTGTAATCCCAGCTACTGAGGAGGCTGACGCAGGACAATCTCTTGAACCTGGGATGTGGAGGTTCCAGTGAGCCCAGATTGTGCCACTGCACTCCAGCCTGGGCAACAGAACGAGACTCCATCTAAAAAAAAAAAAAAAAAGGCTGGGCACAGTGTCTCATACCTCTAATCCCAGCACTTTGGGAGGCTGAGGTGGGTAGATTACTTGAGGTCAGGAGTTCAAGACCGGCCTGACCAACATGGTGAAACCCCGGCTCTACTAAAAATACAAAAAATTAGCCGAGCATGGTGGCACAGGTCTGTAATCCCAGCTACTCAGGAGGCTGAGGCAGGAGAATCACTTGAATCCGGAAGGCGGATGCTGCAGTGAGCTGAGATTGTGCCATTACACTCCAGCCTGGGTAACAAGAGCAAAACTGTTTCAAAAAAAGAAAAAAATCCTCCCATGGGGCAGAACTCTGAGCAGTGCACCTGGTTGTTCATTTTGCTCAGAGGGAAGAATGGCTGGACGTGCGGTTATATACTGATTCATGAGCTGTGGTCAATGATTCAGCTGGATGGTCAGAGACTCAGAAGGCGAATGATAACAAGGAAGTCTGGAAAAGAGGTGTGTGGACCGACTCTCTGAATGGGAAAAAACATGAAGATATTTGTCCCCATATGACACAAATATCTTCACAAAATGTGATCTCAGCAGGGAAGAATTTTTAATAATCAGGTGGAGAGAATGACCTCTTCTGTGGATAGCAGTCAGCTTCTTTCCCCAGCCACCCCTGTCACCACTCGATGGGCTCATGAACAAAGTGTGCATGGTGGCAGGGATGGAGGTTATGGATGGGCTTAACAACACGGATTTCTCTCACCAAGGCCAACCTGCCTATAGCTGCTACCGAGTGTCCAATCTATAGGCAGCAGAGGCCAAAACCAAGTCTCTGACATAGCACCATTCAGAGGGTCAATCTGTCAGGTACCTGGTGGCAGGTTGATTTTTATACTGAACCATTTCTATCATGGAGGGGGCAGCATTTTTGCTGGAAGAGGAGCTTATCCTGCATATAGACTTGCCTTCCCTGTACGCAATGCTTCTGTCAAAACTATCCTCTGTGGACTCACAGAATGTCTTATCCACAGTCAGGGTAATCACATAACTTTGCTTCTGACTGAGGGACTCACTTCACAGCAAATGAAGAGCCCACTGTAATGGGCCTGTGCTCATGGAATTCACTGGTCTTACCGCGTTCCTCAGCATCTCAAAGCTGTTGGCTTGATAGGATGGTGGAATATGACCTTTTGAAGACTCAGGTGTAGTGTCAGCTGGGTGACAGTACCTTGCAGGGCTGCAACAAGGTTCTCCAGGAGACCGTCTATGCTTTGAATTATCATCCAATACATGGCATTGTTTCTTCCATCGCTATGATTCACATGTCCAGGAATCTAGGGGTGGAAGTGGGAATGGGCCCATTCCACATTACTTTTAGTGACCTGTTAGCAAAATTTTTGCTGCCTGGTTCCTCAACTTTACGTTTTGCCAGAGCTCTGAGTTTCAGAGGGAGGAATGATTCCATGAGGAGACACAACAGTGACTCCATTTAACTTGAAATTAAGACTGCCTCTTGCCCACTTTGGGTTCCCCAGGCCTCTGGATCAACAGGCAAAAACCAGTTACACAAACCCTGCGGGCTGGATTGATTGATTCTGACCACAAGGGGAAATTGGACGGTTATTCCACAATGGACGTAAGGAAGAGGATGTCTAGAATACAGGAGATTCCTTAGGGCATCTCTTAGTGTTGCCATGCCCGGTGATTAAAGCCAATGGAAGACCACAACAGCCCAATTAAGGCAAGACCACTAATAGCTCAGACCCTTCAGGAATGAAGGTTGGTTCACTCTACCAGGCATAGAGCCATGACCAGTGAGGTGCTGAGTGACAGCACAGGGAATACAGAATGCAGAGTGAAAGAAGCTTGTTATAAATACCAGCTACGACATGGCCAGCCAAGGAAACAAAGATTGTAATCGTTATAAGTATTTCTTCCTTATTGTGTTATGTGTGTATGTTTATGAGTAAAAATATGTTAAGCAAATATCTGTGTTTTCTTCCTTCTCTTATCCCTTTGTTGTGTGACATAAGATATTTGAATGTATATCATAGTACTTAAGTACTGTTAACTTTGTAGTATTTATGTTCCAAGGGTATCAAGGAGAGGGGTAAATGTCACTCAAGGACTTGCATCCTCTTCTGGAGAAAGGGTTAGTGCGTTTTCAGTTCTATACAGGATAGCTGCATTACGTTAGGTAGAAATATAATCCTGTTATTGCTGTTACTTGGAGATTAAGGTTGGTTTAAAAGAACTTCAAATCTTTAAAACTTCTGCATTACTCAGGGCCCTCTAGAGCAGAGGTCTCCAACCAGGGACTGGTTTCCTGAAAGACAATTTTTCCATGGACTGGAGTTGGGGGCATGGGGGTGGTTTTGGGATGATTCAAGCACATTACATTTATTGTCACTATATTTCTATTATTACTACATTATACTATAAAATGAAATAATTATAGAACTCACCATACTGTAGAATCAGTGGGAGCCCTGAGCTTGCTTTCCTGCAACTAAAAACCACTGCGTGCTACACTTGCGGTCCCACCTGGGGGTGATGGGAGACAGTGCCAGATCACCAGGCATTAGATTCTCATAAGGAGCGCTCCACTGAGATCCCTTGCTTGTGCAGTTCACAGTGGGGTTCGCGCTCCTATGAGAGTCTAACGCTGCCACTGATCTGACAGCATGTGGAGCTCAGGCAGTAATGCTCACTCTCCTACAGCTCACCTCCTGCTGTACAGACTGGTTCTTAACAGTCCACAGCCAGTACTGGTCCATGGCCTGGGGGTTAGAGGCCCCTGCTCTAGAGAGATAGAGATTTATCCTGAGGAACTGGTTCACATAACTGTGGAGGCTGGCAAATTCAAAAGGTATAGGGTAGGCCAACAGAGAAGAGTCACAGCTCAGGTCCAAAGGCTGTCTGCTGGCAGAACACCCTCTTTCTTGGGGGATGTCAGTCTTTTTTCTATTGAGGCTTTCAACTGATTGGATGGGACCTGCCAACATTATGGGGGTAATCTGCTTGACTCAAAGTCCACTGATTTAAATGTTAATCCCATCTAAATAAATAAATAAATAAATAATCCTCACAGAAACATCTAGGATAGTATTTGGCCAAGAATCTGGGTAACCAAGTTGACACACAAAACAACTATCACAAGTCAACCTTGCAGATCTACGTTAGCGGTCACACATCGTGCGAAGCTGTGATCTACGGCAGCAGCAATGGAAAGCTGGAGAGACGGAGCTGTACAGGAGCACAGTATCTGGACTGCAGTGAAATTATGTCGGTATTATAAAACTACCTTTTTAGGCACTTAAGAAGGTAATTGTAATCGTGAAGGAAACCAGTAAGAAAATAAAGTTTAGGCTGGGTGCGTGGCTCATGCCTGTAATCTCAACACTTTGGGAGGCCGAGGCAGGTGGATGACTTGAGGTTAGGAGTTTGAGACAGCCTGACCAACATGGTAAAACCCTGTCCCTGCAAAAAAATACAAAAATTATCCAGGCGTGGTGGCTACTCCCTGTACTCAGAAGGCTGAGACAGAAAAATCGCTTGAATCTGGAAACCATAGGCTGCAGTGAGCTGAGATCATGTCATTGCACTCCAGCCTGGGTGACAGAGTAGATTCTGTCTCAAAAAAAAAAAAAAAATATATATATATATATATATATATATATATATTTTTTTTTAAAGATATATATATATTTTAAGATATATATCTTTAAGATATGTTAAAATAAGTATATATTTAAATATATATTTATTAAATGTATATATACTGATACAACAATATATTTCAGAAAGAATGAAAATATATTTTAAAATATGCAGAAAAGAAAAGACGTGAGTCAAAATGGTACATGTCAAGAAATAAAGTTTTTTAAAAAGTGGTAAGGGAGGAACAAAATATATATAAATATATATAAGACATAAAGCAAATAGCTGAAGAGCAGAATGAAATCCTTTTTTGTCAGTAACTGTGTTAACTGAAAATAGTTTAAACTCTGCAATTAAAAGGCAGAGCTTGGCAAAAGCAAAAAACAGACCATAACCTATCTATACACTACCCACAACATTTCTGAATTATCTTTATTAATACTGAAAGATACTCTAAAAAACCCAACTCACACAAACCTTAATAATGTATCATGATGACAGTGATTCGTGTCGCTGATAAAAATGTGATGATTTAATAATAGTGTTGGGGCAACTAAAAGGTGGCTGGAAAATAATAAAGTGTCTTCCTCACTCTCCTCTTATAAGAAAATAAAGTCCAGATGGCTCAATGACTTAATCATAACATAGGAAACCACAAAATGACTGGAAATATATATGAGAATTTGTTTTTTTTTTGAGACGTAGTCTCACTGTCACCCAGGTTGAAGTGCAATGGTGCGATCTCAGCTCACTGTAACCTCTACCTCCTGGGTTCAAGTGATTCTCCTGCCTCAGCCTCCCAAGTAGCTGGGATTACAGGCACATGCCACTACAGCCAGCTGATGTTTGTATTTTTAGTAGAGACGGGGTTTCACCATATTGGTCAGCCTGGTCTTGAACTCCTGGCCTCAAGTGATTTACCCCTCTTGGCCTCCGAAAGTGGCGGGATTATAGGTGTGCATCACCATGCCTGGCCTTATCTGGGAATTTTCATTAGAAGTTTGGATGTGGCACAGTAGCTCACACCTGCAAGAGGATCTCTTGAGCACAAGTGGTTGAGGCTACAGTGAGCTATGATCCTGCCACCGCACTCCAGCCCAGGGGAAAAGGGTGAAATCCTATAATCTTTACGAATTCATGTGACTCAATGATTTAAAATTAAAAAAAAAGCTAACCTCTTAGTAGGAGTGAAGAAAACCTAGCAGAACCAGTGTACACATGGTATCTGTGTCATGAACAGATTCCTGACCTCATTCACAGGAAGAGAAATGCACATTTCGAGGAGTTTCCACGTCTCCGTCCTATGGCTGGAAGGGCATCTCCCCTCCAGGATGGAAGTTCTGTGGACTGCTCCTGCTCAGCCCTTTGCAGTCCTGTCTCCCTGGCCTATTATCTCTGAGAGCAAATCCTAATGGGCTCAGCTGTGCCCCCACTTCTCAGTATTTACAGCTTCTTCCTGGTGGACACGCCCAAGACAGAGGCTTCAAGCGTCACCTATGCGCTAGAGTCCCCAAATGTGCACTGCTTGCCCTGCCACACACTGTCCCTGCAGAGGCTCAAGTTACCCTGAGTAGTTGAATTTGGTGCCTCTTCGTCCTCATTCCCAACACGTCATCCATTCACCCTCCAAATACGTCTTGAGTCCTTCCTATTCCCCTCCAGCACCCTGGTCTTGACCCCCAACCGCAGCAGTAGGTACATTTACAGATGAGTTTCAGGTTAGGTTCTTTCTTCTCCATGCTCTGCTCCTGACAAGCTCATGCGTGCATTGAGAGTGTGCCCTCAGGCAAGCCTTTCTTGTGGCCCTTAGTCATAAAAAAGAAATGCAAATTTGTAAACGGATTTTAAAAACCACTGCGTGCTACACTTGCCAGCTCTGGAAGCCCACATGCAGCAATCAATTCCTAACTCATACACACGGTGGGGGGCAGAGGGAAAGAAGTGAGTCAAACACAACAGTCAAGCACACTTCAGGCGAGGTTCCTGCTGCCTCTCTGGGGGCTCAGATGACATTGCGGGGCACCCCAGAAAATCCCAGAGGAGCGCTTCACACTCAAGGCCCTCCACCTGCTTCCTGTCTTGCTCCAATTCAATCTCGGAGTGAGCACTCAAGATGCACATCCAATGCTGGTGGCCCTCTGCTGAAAACGTCTCAGGGACATCCATCACTCACGAAATAAAATCCAACTTCCTCTGTGTGGGATCTGCCCCCACCTGCCTCTCCACACAGCAGCCCCCTGCCTTTGCTCCATCTTCCCCAACCCCTGCCCCAGGCAACTGTTACTTTGGAAGCCTCCTAGGAGCACTCTTTCTGGCTTTCTGCACCTCTGGCCCTGCCCATCTCTGGATGTCAGCCCAAAGTCACCACTGCCTGGAGGCCTCACCAGCCCCATCTCTGTCCCACTCAAGTCTCCCTCAAGGCTCCTATCAGTCTCTTTGGCTGTCTCTTTCATTCATGTGTTTTGATACCAGCCCAGCAGGAAGGCTCCAGGAGGACAGGGCCTCATGCTGGAGGCACCCAATGCTTCTCTGTGCAGTGAAGAACCAGGAAGTGCAAAGGAAACAGCCTGGAAGCTCATGGAGACAAAGGGAGGAGGGGCAAGGATCAGAGACCCATCTTGAACATACCGGGTGGACACAATCCATATGTGGGGCTGAACCTCTGTTGTGGGGCCGCTCTCTGCTGGGGAACTAGGTTTTGTTGGGTGACTGGAACAGAGTCAGCTGAGACCTGTGGGGACAAAGCAGGGATGGGTGTGAGTGGCTTCCAGACCTCACCCCTCCCAGGATCCATCCATATTCCCTTCACCCCAGGCACCCAGACTAAACAGAACCCTCATCTTTCTTGCAGCTCTCAGCTCTCAAACTTCTTTTATGTATATTTGTCCCTCTGTATTTCAGGGAAAAGCCAAGTAACATACACTTGAAAAACTCTTCTAAACATGTTTATTCCAGAAAATGTGGACAAGGAAAGTTTTTAGAATACACAAACCACACGTGATATTGTCAACTAAAGATAGCATCCATTAATATTTTGTTTCATTTAGTTCCACTATTTTTCCATAGGTATACATACTCTCTCTCTCTCTCTCTCTCTCTCTCTCATTCTCTCACATAGACACACACACAGACACAGGCACACGTACATGCTTTTACAAATGGGGGTTATAATATAGAAAACTTTTTAAAAATTGGGATACAAAATCAAACACTAAATAAGGAACTTCTGATTTTAAAAGGTGCCTGACATACAGACCCATGGTTAGATCAGAGAGCCTAGAAATGAACTTGCACATACAGCCATGCATTGCTCAACACTGTTCTGAGAAAAGGGTCGTTAGGTGATTGTGTTGTGTGAACATCAGAGAGTGTGCTTATACAAACCTAGATGCTGTAGCCTGTGACACACCTGGCCTATATAGCCTCTTGCTCCTAGGCTACAAACCTGTGCAGTGTGTTACATAACTGTATGGAGCCACCATCATATATGTAGTCTGTTGTAGACAGAAATGTTGTTATGTGGTGCATGACTGTATATGATCAAGTAATCTTTGACAAAGGTACCAAGACCACTGAATGAGGTGAGGACAATCTTTTTAAAAAATGGTCTTGGGAAATCTAGATATTAACTCATCATGAAATAATGACCTTGGACCCTTAACTTACATAAATACAAAAAATTAACTCAAAATGAATAAAAAATCTAACATAAAAGTGAAAACCCTAAAACTTAGAAGAAAATACAGGAGTAATTCTTCATGACCTTAGATTTGAATAGTTCATTGGTAGTGTACAGAAATGCAGGGCTGGGCACAGTGGCTCAAGCCTGTAATCCCAGCACTTTGGGAGGCCGAGGCGGGTGGATCACGAGGTCAAGAGATTGAGACCATCCTGGTCAACATGGTGAAACCCCGTCTTTACTAAAAATACAAAAAATTAGCTGGGTATGGTGGCGCATGCCTGTAATCCCAGCTAGTCAGGAGGCTGAGGCAGAACTGCCTGAACCCAGGAGGTGGAGGTTGCGGTGAGCCGAGATCGTGCCATTGCACTCCAGCCTGGGTAACAAGAGCGAAACTCCATCTCAAAAAAAAAGAAAAAAAAGAAATGCAACTGATTTTTCCTGTTGATTTTGTATTCTGCTTCTTCGATGAATTCATTTTTAGTACTGTTAAAGAAAAATTTAAAAACACAGTTTATATATACCCCAAGGCCAATCTTGTATAACCCCAAGGCCAATCTTATATAACGATGTAGCCAAAACTTAAGACATCCTGATATCCCTGAAACGCCAGCTGTAATCATAAGAAAGCCCCACAAAATGTAAGCATTGTATCTTTGTCATGAGTTTTCAGTGAAATTAAACCAAGCAGCTATAGAAAAATCAGATTAAACAGCTGATTGCCTTTAAAAAGAATGTAAATTTTAACAGTCAATCATGAAATTGTCAAAATATATCCTCCTTTATAAACTGTCCTATACCTGCTGTAAAGCAAGTCTCTTACTACTTGATTTGAAATCTCCAGGATTGTAATCTATACCGTCTCTTATTGTACAACAGTAAATTTCAAAATTTTCAAAATTTGATACGATTTTATTTTTGGCAGTTTAATTTTTTGTGCAATCTTTCGGATTTTCTACCAGTAAGATCATATCACCTGGAAACACAGATTATTTTACTTTTTCCTTTACAGTGCAGATGCTTTTATTTCTTTTTCTTGCCTAATTGCTTTGGCTAGAACTTCCAAGCTATGGGGTTTTCTTACATGGGTTTTATGACATTGTGGAAGTTTCCTTTTATTCTTAGTTTGCTGAGTGTTTTTCATCATGAAAGGGTTTTGAATCTTTTCAAAGGCTTTCTCTGTATCAATTGAAATGATCATGTGTCTTTTTCCCCTTCATTCTATTAATGCAATGTATTACACTGTTCGGTTTTCATTTGTTGAAACATTCCTGCATTCCAGGCATAAATCCAGCTTGGTCATGGTGTGTAACCCATTTAAGGTACTGTTGAATTCTTTCCGTGTATTTTGTTAAGGATTTTTGCATCAATTAGGGATATTGGTATGTAGCTTTATTTTCTTGCAGTATCTTTCTCTGCTTGGATATCAGAGCAATGCTGGCCTCACAACAAGAGTCAAGAAAGGTTCCCTTCTCTTCAAGATTTTGAAAGAGTTTGAGAAGTAGTGGTATTAGCTCTTCATAAAAGCTTATTAGAATTCACTAGTGAAGTCTGTCAGTTTAATAGTTTTGAAGAATCAATGTTGGCTTTGCTGATTTTCTCTACAGTTTTTCTTTCTTTCTTCGAGACAGAGTCCCACTCATGCCCAGGCCGGAGTGCAGTAGTGTGATATTGATTCACTGCAATCTACATCCCTGGGGTTCAAGTGATCCTCCCATATCAGCCTCCCAAATAACTGGGATCACAGGAGTGCACCCCAATACCGGGCTAGTTTTTTGTATTTTTTGTAGAGACAGGGTTTTGCTATACCCAGGCTGGTCTCAAACTCCTGGCCTCAAGCGATCCTCCTGTCTTGGCCCCGCAAAGTGCTGGGATTATAGGCATGAGCCACCATGTCCAGCCTCTACTGTTTTTCTATTATCTATTTTATTTCTCTTCTAATAATTATTATTTCCTTTATAATGCTAACTCTGGGTTTGGTTCATTCTTTTTCTAATTTCTAAATTTGTAAACTTAGCTTGTTGATTTAAGATCTTTCTTTTTTAATTAAACCATTTCTGGCTATAAATATCATAGGTGAAATCAAACAGTATATATGCTTTTCTGTCTGGTTTCTTTCACTCAGCATAATTATTTGAAGTTCAGTCATATTATCATGTGTGTCAATATTCCATTTCTTTTTATTACTGAGTTGTATGGCAGAATTAATATGATAATATTATTATAAAATGTAGGAGACTTGAAATAATATAGATTCATTCATCTCCACTACTCATTCTTTCTGCTATAGTTGTCTCAGGTATGTAACATATGTTACAAACCCTACGAAGTGTTATAGTGTTGTATTACTTGATAGTGAATATTTTCAAGAAATTAAGAGGAAATGATCATTCTTAATATGTACATTTATGTTTCTATTCCTGATGATCTTCCTTCTTTCCTTAAGATCCATTTTTCTGACCAGGTGAGGTGGCTTATGTCTGTAATCCCAGCACTTTGGGAGGCCAAGGCGGGTGGATCACCTGAGGTCAAGGGTTTGAGACCAGCCTGGCCAACACGGTGAAAACTCCATCTCTACTAAAAATACAAAAATTAGCTGGGCGTGGCGGCGGGCACCTGTAATCCCAGCTAGAAGGCAGAGGTTGCAGTGAGCCAAGATTGCACCATTGCACTCCAGCCTGGGTGACAAGAGCAAAACTGTCTTAAAAAAAAAAAAATCCATGCTTCCATTTCATTTCATCTCTACTCAGATTTAAATCTTTTAGCATTTTGTATACTGCAGGTCTGTGAGCAATGATGTATCCATACTGTCTCCAAAAGCACATTAAGGTTCCTAATTTTTTTTTTTTTGAGACAGAGTCTCACTGTATCACCTGGGCTAGAATGCAGTGGCACGATCTCGGCTCACTGCAACCTCCACCTCTCAGGTTCAAGCAATTCTTTTGTTTCAGTCTCCCAAGTAGCTGAGATTACAGATGTAAGCCACAATGCCAGCTAATTTTTTGTATTTTTAGTAGAGACAAGGGTTTTACTATTTTGGCCAGGCTGGTCTTGAATTCCCAACCTCAGTTGATCCGCCCACCTCAGCCTTCCAAAGTGCTGGGATTACAGGCATGAAGCACCGCGCCCAACCTCAGGTTTCTAATTCTTAAAGCCATATATGCCCATTTACTCCATCTTATTTGGTAAGGACCTCAGCCGAGTCTCAGATTAGGAACACTAGAATCCACCAGTAACCTCTTCCCTCTTCTTACCAAACCCACTGCATCATCATCACTTCCCTCAGATCCGCCTCAGCTGCCACTTGCCTCCTTCACAATAATGCAACCTGACCCACCCTACTCACTAGAACCCATCCCAAATGCTGCCCAGGCCACACCGGAGGTCACTCACCTAATCCACTCTCTACTGGGTGAACAATGATCTTTGAAGTTTGGATCCAAGGGGGAATTTCCCCAGTGAAAACTTGACAATAGCCTTGGTAACTCTGGGCCTGGGTGATCCTTCACCCTCTATTCAGATCCTCTGTTCTGTCCTCGGCCTGCCTGCCACACTCTCCACCTCTCACATTTAACACACTCTATGAGCAGGCTGAGGACACAACATCCACGTTAGTGCAGCTTCCTAGTCCACATTCATTCACTCAGGGAAGGCACATAGGCGCCTGGTGACCGCATGTGCAAGAAGCCGTGGAGTATCAGGAACATGGCGTGGCCCTCCCTTTCCTTAGTACAGTTTCCATTCACAGGAGCTGAGGCACTGCCATCATGAACCCTAAAGTCCATGAACGTGCAAAGAGTCTGGAGGGGCTGCCCAGGGAGAGGTGATAAATGCCATCGGCGGCAGGGACAATAGTGGACATAGAGGAAAGAGTTCATACAGACAGAATCCCAGACAGACAGGAAGCCAATGTAATGGGGAAGGGGAGTAAAAACAAAAGGTACTGCTGAATTAATATTGTAATATGATTATGAAACGTAGGAGACTTGAAATAATATAGATCCATTAATCACTATTCATTCTATCTGCTGTGCAGGACAAGGCTGTGCAGTCTTCGGGCCTCTCTGATTTCGAGAGATTGGGCATGTGGCCAGACATTTGTGGCGGTGTGGGTCCTCAGATGTGGGCTCATGGGGGCGTGAGGGTGTGGGCATGGTTAGGAGAGAGAAGGAAAACCAAAACGGGGGAAGCCAGGCGCTTCGCTTATTTCAGTTCTTGCTCCATTGAATTCTAGGGACCCTGTCTCCTACCGGAAATGAGTCATTGGCAGAGTTTCCTTGTCTTGTGACTCACCTACCTGTGACTTGGGCTCACTTGCTTTATACCAACTTTGAGACTAATGCCTGCTAATGTTTCTGGTCACAAATTAACCCAAGTAGCTCTTCCTTCTTCTCTGGGTCACCCACATGCTGACAACTGCCCTGGATAATCACAGTTCCTGCACGGCTCTTGTGTGAACTGAAAGTGTCAATATGTATGGAGAGTGCTTAAATCACAGAACTTTAAACATATGCTTTGATTAGTACAATCATTATCCTCAGTGTTGATTTTAAGCAAACCATATTATACTGGCCAAAATACCATGACCTGGAGCCTTGAGACTGCTCAGGCTTCCTCTGTCAGAGTCCAATATGGAGGGATGACATCTCTGAAGCCAGCACAGCGGCTCAGGAGGTGGGAGAGGTGACAGTGGTAGGATCCCATGCTTCCTGAGAGTTATTTAGCTCCCTGCTGTCACCTGCTCCATCGGACTGTGGGCTCCAGGGAGCAGTATTCCCACAGGGCTCATCTGTCCCTCCCCCACCCATGCACAGACTTTCCCAGAGTAAAGGGCTGCTTATCTACCTGATGAATGAATCACTTCCCCACCCAGCACAGACAGTGAGACTAGCTGTGGCCTCAGCTCACTGCGTAAGGAGAGGCTCCAGCTGCACCAGAGACAGAGCCCTGCAGAGCTGTGTAGACTGTTGAGAACCACAGGCAGGAGCTCCCAGAGGCCAAGTGCAGAGCAGAGACTGGGGGAAGCAGCTTCCCAGAGGACTCTGGATCCATGCAGAAGACACATCCAGTGTCTGCTGAGACTGACTCTTGGTGCCTAAGAGGAAACCACCCTGGGGAGGAGAGACCACCAGACATAGTGGATGGGCCAGGATTGTGGCCCACACAGGGCTGGGAACGCTGCATGCTCCCCTTCCCACAGTGGACAGACAGACCACATGCCAGGGGTGCTGGCTAGTTACCATCAGAAATTGACCACTGTACCCTTAGTAGTTAACTACATGAGCCCCTGAATACAGCAACTGAACACAACGTATAGTTAGAACTAGTTAAAAGGTAGTGTTGGGGGAGCAAACTGATCCTCAGTTTTCTAATTGTGACCAGAATAATATCCAAAAGACTTGGAAACAACATAATGAAGTTCAGTACCCAAGAAAGCAAAATTCACAATGTCATGCAATAAAAAAGTACTATGCATGGGCCGGGTGCAGTGGCTCATGCCTATAATCCAATAAAAAAGTACTATGCATGGGCTGGGTGCAGTGGCTCATGCCTGTAATCCAGCACTTTGGGAAGCTGAGGCAGGTGGATCGCAAGGTCAGGAGTCCAAAACTAGCCTAGCCAAGATGGTGAAACCCGTCTCTACTAAAAATACAAAACTTAGCTGGGCATGGTGGCAGGTGCCCATAATCCTAGCTCCTTGGGAGGCTGAGGCAGAGAATCACTTGAACCCAAGAGGTGGAGGTTGCAGTGAGCCAAGATCGTGCCACTGCACTCCAGCTTGGGTGAGAGAACGAGTCTAAAAAAAAAAAAAAAAAAAAAACAAAACTATGCATGAAAAAAGACAGAAAATGTTCCTACAGACAGGGGAAAGAATGCAATCAACAGACACAGTGGCAGTAATAACAGATATAATGGCATGGATAGATTTAAAAACTTAAAACAGGTCATCTAAAGCTTACAAATAAACTCAAGGATATTTAAAAAACAAAACAATAACAACACCAAAATCATAGGTTGGGCATGGTGGCTCAGGCCTGTAATCCCAATACTTTGGGAGGACAAGTTGGGAGGATTCCTGAGCCTGGGAGTTTGAGACCGGGCTAGGCAACATGGTGAAACCTAGTCTCTACTAAAAATACAAAAATTAGCCAGCTGTGGTGGCAAGTGCCTGTGGTCCCAGCTACTTGGGAGGCTGAGGTGGGAGGATCACTTGAGCCCAAGAGATTGAGGCTACAGTGAGCTCTGACTGTGTCACAGCACTCCAGCCTGGGTGACAGAGGCCTGACCTCATGTGACCCTGTCTCAAAAAAGAAAAACACAAAGATGATCAGGAAGCAGATGGAAGATACTAAAAAGGCCAAAAGAGAACCTCTAAAGCTTAAAAAATATATTTCTGATATATGGTAGAAGAGATTAACAGCAGGTTAGCATCTGCAGAAGCAGATTAATGAGCCCTCACTAGGAACTATCCAAAGTGAAACATAAAAAATGATGGGGGAAGAAAAAGAACAGATACTAAGTTAGCTCTGATACAAAAATCTAACATTCTAACATAAATGTAAGAAAAACAGGAAGAGACAGGGTATTTGAAGAAATAATGGCTGAAAATCTTCCAAGTAGAACATAAACTCTAAAACCCCAAATCCAAGAAATTCAACATAGCTCTGTTGTGGCTTTCTTTTCAGAAAAATCTCACAAGTAGAACATAAAGTGTAAAATTAAAAATCCAAGAAATTCAACCCAACCCTGTTGTGGCTTGCTTACTCTCCCTTCCCTTCCCTTCCTTCCTCTCTCCTCCCCTCCCCTTCCCTTCCCTTCCCTTCTTTCCAGTTTCTCTGTTGTCTCCCAGGCTGGAGAGCAATGGTGCCATCTCTGCTTACTGCAATCTCCACCTCCTGTGTTCAAGTGATTCTCCTGCCGCAGCCTCCCAAGTAGCTGGGATTACAGGTCCCCAACACCACGCCAGGCTAATTTTGTATTTTCAGTATAGATGGATTTCAGGCTGGTCTGGAACTCCTAACCTCATGCAATCCACTCACCTCGGCCTCCCAAAGTGCTGGGATTACAGGCGTGAGCTGTTGTGGCTTTCTTAACAAAAAAATCTCCAAGCAGAACATAAACTCTAAAACCCCAAATCCAAGAACTTTAATACAACCCAGCTGTGGCTTTCTTTACAGATAAATCTCACAAGTAGAAAGAACATACAAGTCTAAAGCCAAAAATCGAAGAAATTCAACACAACCTTGGGCAAACAAACTAAGTCACTGCAAATCAGTGCTAAGAAATATCCTGGTTGATATAGAGGTTTTATTAGTTTTCATAAAATGTGTTTAGAGATGTACTCATTTTCTACTCTTTGGAAAAGTTTGTCATATTTGGATTTCCTGTTCCTTGTATATTTGATTAAACTTCCTGTAAAAGTTAAAAAAAAAAAAGAAAATCCTAAAAGCTGCCAGAGACCAAAGATCCACCACCCACAGAGAAGCAAGATGCCGGGCAGCCGAGGCCCTCAGAAACCACAGCAGCAGGTGGAGGCAGAGCCCCTGTACACCCGCTTCACCAGGACGGTTCCCACCCTCCCTCCACTCAGGTGAGAACAAGAACACACAGTGGTGTGAGGTGGAAGCAGTGAACTCAACATGAGGTGTGTAACAATATTCCAATACAACTCCAGTGCTTCACAGTGACATTATTCTGGGTCAACACTAGCATTCCCCTGACCCTACTTTCCCAGTTCCTCCTGTTAGGCCTGGGCCCACACACTTTCCCCCTCTGAGCTGCGTTCTCCTCCGCTGTAAAATGTGATGATTCACTACCGCTCCCAGCCCCAGCTCCTGGCCCAGGCTGTGTTCCAAGTGTTGAGCACACCGTGCTGTTCCCTACAGAGCCCATCTTCCTTCCCTATTAACACAGAGACCTGCCTGGGGGTGGATAGAAAGGCCCTTCCCAGACCAAAATGCAACTGCTATCAAGCAGCAAGTGCCTGATTTAGGAAGACTTCCTCTTTCTAAATCTCGTTTCCCGAGGAACCCCAAAGAGTGGTACTGGCGGGAGGCCGGGTCAATCTGGAAAGAACCGCACGTGTTTTCGTCCTGAATATCTTCAGGCTCCAGTACCCGCTTCACGTGTGAAACGCATCACCCCCAGCTCACGAAGGAAACGGGATCCCGGGTCTGGCTGCCAGATCCGGGTGTGATGAGCGGCCCCGCGCGCTTGGGGGCGTAGCCGCTAAGGAGGGGAAGGGGCCTCTCCAGCTGCGCCCGCGACGGCTCCAGCGCGCGAAACAGAATCGCGGGGCCGCAGCTACCACAGGAGAGTTGCTGGCTGCAGACTTGTCTGTTCAAAGCGAACTGCAATGAGCATCTTTCGGAATTCATTCGAAGGCGCAAAAGAAAAAGAAATTAAGGCAGGAAGGAAGGGAGGGAAAGAAAGGAAGAGAGAGAAAAAGAAAGTAAGGAAAGAGAATCTAAGTCCGACGACCTCTCCGTGGCTTCCCGCGGCTTCCAGGGGAATTCCCACCTGCCGCCCTCCCCCACTGTATTCGGGGATTTACCCCGAGCGAAGCGCGCGCTCTGACCCCTCCTGGCCCGGGTCAGTCCTGCCCAGCCCGGGACCCTGCTCTTCCCCAGACTCCGACGACGACGGGTACGTCTTGCCCGGACATGCCCGGCAGAAGGCGATCCAGGCCAGGCACCCCCGCCGTGCCCCCCCCCCCCGGCCCCCTCCTAGCGCCAGGCGCGCTCTTCCCAGGGCTCGCGGCGGGGACTCACCGACAGCAGCACCGAGACGACGACGACGAGCACAAGGGTCTTGGGGGTGAGAAGCCCAGACATGGCTCCCCACGCTGTCCTGGGTCCCGGGGCCGCGCCCTTTCCGGGACCCCGAGGGGGTCTGGGCGCTCTGTACCAGCTGTCCGACGGCGGTAGGAAACGCTCTTCGTCCCCCAGGCCAGCGGGTTTCAGCCTTTACAGTAGATCCAGTATCGCCCGTGTATTCGTGGTCGCGGAAATGTCCCTGGAGTCTACGGTGTTCGCGGGGCGCGTGCAGACTTGCGTGTGGAGGATGAGTTGTGTGGCGCGGCGCCGCTACACTTTCACCGCCCCGGCAGGCGTCATTCAGAGCGGGGCGAATCAGAGACGGTATTCAAATTCCACCACAGGTTGGTGACAATAAATAAATAAATAACAGCCTCGTCGACGCCACCCTCTGCAAGCACGTCCAAGTGGGGCGGGGAGGGGAAGAAACGGAACGAACCTTTGCCCAGGCGGCGGCACCCAGGGCTGTGGTTTGCTTTTGGGTCCTGCGCGCGACAGGACAGGCACCGAAACTGGGGAGATTGAGCTGGGGGAGGCGCGTGGGGAATTGACTTCTCCCAGGGTCGCGCGCTGGGCTGTGAGCAGAATCTTGAGGTTCAGAGTCTGCTTTCCAGGCGCGTCCTGATCCTCTCCCCTTCCCAGGGCACCTGTCCCTCCCTCCCTCCTTTCTTTCTTCCTTCCTTTTTCCCTCCCTCCCTTCTTCCTTCCTTCCTTTGTCCCTCCCTCCCTTCTTCCTTTCTTCCTCCCTTCCTTCCTCCTTCCCGCCTTCCTTCCTCTTTCTTTTCTCTCTCCTTTCTTTCTCTTTCTCCTTTTTGAGGTTTATTTTTTGAGACTGTCACTCAGGTTGGTGCACAGTGGTATGATCCTGGTTTACTGCAGCCTCTGTCTCCCGGGTTCAAGCAATGCTTCCACCTCAGCCTCCTTAGTAGCTGGGACCACAGGACTGCACCACCACACCTGGCTCATTTTTGTATTTTTAGTAGACATGGTGATTCACCATTTGGCCAGGCTGGTCTCCAACTCCTGACCTCAAGTAATTCACCTGCCTCAGTCTCTCAAAATGTTTGGATTACAGGCGTGAGCCCACCACACCTGGGCAGTCTTGCCTTTTTAAATGCATTTAAATGCACAACTGCTTTTTAAAATTTGGGGGCGAACATAAATCACATTAGCTGTTTTATGGCAGTACAGTAAGATTGAGCTCTTTTTTCTTTCTTTTGAGACGGAGTTTCGCTCTTGCTACCCAGGTTGGAGTGCAGTGGCACGAGATGGATCTCCTTTTTGACAAGGGTATCGTATTTTACTGCATGGGTTATTGTTCTAAATAACCTTGTATGTATCTATCGTGTGTCCACACATCCATGTGCACCAGCTTATTGGGCACCTCCTTAGAAGTAGCACCTTATTCCTTCTGCAGGATAAATGATTTCAGAAGTTTCTTTAGATGTCCGCAAATTTTCCTCCAAAGACCACTGAACCCAGCTTATACTCACACCTAGTCCACAAATGTGCCTCTGTCCCTACACCCTTGCTACACTTAGCTCTCTCTCTTTTTTTTTTTTTTTTTTTTTTGAAATGGAGTCTTGCTCTGTTGCCAGACTGGAGTGCAGGGGCACGATCTTGGCTCACTGCAACCTCTGCCTCCCCAGTTCAAGCGATTCCTCTGCCTCAGCCTCCCAAGTAGCTGGGACTACAGGTGTGCACCTATCACGCTCAGCTAATTTTTTATATTTTAGTAGAGATGGGGTTTCACCATGTTGGCCAGGATGGTCTCTATCTCCTGATCTCATGATCCATCTGCCTCAGCCTCCCAACGTGGTGGGATTACAGGCATGAGCCACCGCGCCCGGCCACATTCTTTACTAGTCTAAGAAGTAAAACATGATACATCACATTGTTATGTATTTTCATTCCTTCCCTATGTATTAGGGATTTTCAAGGATACAGGAGTTTTTTGATATTGAGAGTAGATGACCAGGGATCCAGATGAGACAGCAGGGGAGGGCGGCAGGGAGAATGAATTCCCAGCTGTGCACTTGGGAAACTGTGGTCAGCTGGGGCCAGTCCCTGCCACCTGCCATTCCTGTGAATGGAGATAAGGTCTGTGGCCTCAGGCTGTCAGGATGATATCACATGAGCCTGGAGCTGAGCTCAGTTCCTGACCCAGGTCCTGGCTCTGTTACTGCTAGGCTGGTCCAATCTCTGTGCCAGGTCCTTCCACTCAGTCCCTCTCTCTATCAAAATAGGAATCAAGATTCGTGGTCTCAGGCTCTCAGGCTGTCAAAGAATACTGGGATTGAAGGAAGTGGATGGCTGGGCCCTGCCTTGCTCCCGCTCCAGCTCTGTGACTCTGGTGTGGCCCCAGCTCTTTCCTGTAAAAGGAGCAGGAGACAAAAATTTTCAGCAACCCTGTGTAAACTTCAGAAGTTGTGTAACAGATGTGGGAGGTCAAATTGCATCCTTAGGGCTGGTATCAGTCACTCTGGACTCTAGATCTCCAGGGCACGTGTCTTCCACCCAGCAGAAGCTGCACCTGCTCCTACCTGCACCTCCATACCAGCTCCCTGAGCTGGGGCAGAAGCTTCTGAAGACTGGGGTGGGGAGGGGGAAGACTGGGGTAAAGCACCATGCAGAGTTCAAGTGAGGACAGTGATGGCACTGCAAGGCCACAGCCTGGTTCACCTGCCATGCTTCCAGTTGTCCTAGTAGGTACCCAACCCGGGTTGCAGTTTGAAGAGCAGGAAAGGTCTCCATCCACGTGGCCCCAGATGGCTGTTCACCCAGCCTTTACAGAGAGACCACAGTCCTAGTTCTGATCCTCTCTGTATCCAGGAGTGTCAGGGCAGCGAAGCCCTAGCTTCCAGGTTGGAGATGGGGACAGTGGGGACAGTGCCCTGCCTCAAGCCTGTGCTGTTGGGCAGCTGGTGTCCTGCTCCCAGTCAGAGACTGCACATCTTCATGTGGTGGATTTTCCCAACAACCCAGGGAGAGGAGGGCAGGTTGTTTTCCGTTTTAAAAGTGGCAAAAATGAGATTCAGGAGCAATGTCTCTAGCATTTTTGGCCTCACGTTCTGTATAATAGCAGCCATATTTGTGCCTCTGCAGGACTAGAGTTATCTGAGCAGCTGCTTCCTCAGATCTCTGCCCTGCACTTGGCCCTCTGGGAGCTCCTATGGTTCCTCAGCAGAGTCCACAGGCTCTCTGGGGTCCCCTCCCTGTGCCACAGCCTGGAGCCTGTCCTTAGGCAGTGAGCTGAGGGCACCACTGCGCTCACCTTATGGGCTTGGGGGGAAAGTGATTCACCCAGGAAGTAGACAGTGAACCCTTTACTCTGAGAACACCTGTGCCTGGAGTCTGCTGGAGCCAGGGAGGACAAATGTGAATCCTGCTCCCTGGAGCCCACAGTGTGGTGGGAGAGGTGACAGCAGGGATCATATCACTAATAGGAGGTAGAGTAAGGGAGGCCTGAGATCTCACCACCCTTGCCTCCCCTCCTCCAGAGAGGCCGTGCTGGAGGGAGGCAACAGAGGCCATAGGATGTGGTACTGTTGGCCTAGAAGATGTGGTTTGATTACAGTCACCACTGGGGTCATGGAGGGAAGCTAAGCTCCCCTTTAAGGGCTTTTTTTTTTTTTTTTTTCCTGAGCCTGAGAATCAAATTGACATAAGACAGGTCCAAAGAAAAAAGCGCACACATCTATTTAATGCAAGTTTTACCTGTCACAGAAGAAGCAGTGAGAGTCAGTTACTTACATACTGAATTAGACCAAGTAACTCGTGAAGAAGCAAGTAAATATATGGGAGGCTAAAGATAAGAGTGATTCTTTTTTTTTTTTTTAATATCTGCTCCTTTAAGGAATAAAAAAGACAAGCTTACCTTTCAAAATGCATTTTATATGTGTATACAATCTAAATTTATTTTTCTCTCTTTATCCCTGAATACTTTATTTATTATTTTATTTTACTTCAAGTGCTGGGATACATGTGCAGAACGTGCAGGTTTGTTACATAGGTATACATGAGCCATGGTGGTTTGCTGCACCTATCAACCCTTTATCTAGGTTTTAAGCCCCACATGCATTAGGTATTTGTCCTAATGCTCTCCCTTTGTCTCCCACCCCCTAACAGGCCCTGGTGTGTGATGTTCCCCTCCCCATGTTCATGTATTCTCATTGTTCAACTCCCACTTATGAGTGAGAACATGCAGTGTTTGGTTTTCTGTTCCTGTGTTAAGTTTGCTGAGAATGATGGCTTCCAGCTTCATCCACGTCCCTGCAAAGGACGTGAACTCATTCTTTTTTATGGATGCATAGTGTTCCATGGTGTATATGTGCCACATTTTCTTTATCCAGTCTATTATTGTTGGGCATTTGAGTTAGTTCATAGTCTTTGCTATTATAAATAGTGCTGCAATAAACATACATGTGCATGTGTCTTTATAGAAGTATTTATAATCCTTTGGGTATATACCCAGTAATGGGATTGCTGGGTCAAATGGTATTTCTGGTTCTGGATCCTTGAGGAATTGCCACACTGTCTTCCACAATGGTTGAACTTCATTTACACTTTCACCAACAGTGTAAAAGTGTTCCTATTTCTCCATAGCCTCGCCAGCATCTGTTGTTTCTTTAAAAATAATTGCCATTCTAACTGTTGTGAGATGGTATCTCATTGTGGTTTTGATTTGCATTCTCTAATGACCCGTGATGAGCTTTTTTTTCATATGTTGGTTGGCTGCATACATGTCTTCTTTTAAAAAGTATCTGTAAATCTCCTTCGCCCATTTTTTTAGAGGGTTGTGTTTTTTCTTGTACATTTGTTTAAGTTCCTTGTAGATTTTGGATATTAAACCTTTATCAGACGGGTAACCTGCAAAAATTTTCTCCCATTCTGTAGGTTGCTTGCTCACTCTGATGATAGCTTCTTTTACTGTGCAAGCTCTTTAGTTTGATTAGATCCCATTTATCAATTTTGGCTTTTGTTGCAATTGCTTTTGGTGTTTTAGTCATGAAGTCTTTGCCCATGCCTATGTCCTGAATTGTATTGCCTAGGTTTTCTTCTAGGATTTTTACAGTTTTGGGTTTTACATTTAAGTGTTTAATCTATCTTAATTTTTATATAAGGCATAAGGAAGGGGTCCAGTTTCTGTTTTCTGCATATGGCTAGCCAGTTTTCCCAGCACCATTTATTAAATAGGGAATCCTTTTCCCATTGCTTGTTCTTGTCAGGTTTGTCAAAATCAGATGGTTGTACATGTGTGGTGTTATTTCTGAGGTCTCTGTTCTGTTCCATTCATCTATATATCTGTTTGGTACCATGCATATACCATGCTGTTTTGGTTACTGTAGCCTTGCAGTATAGTTTGAAGTCAGGTAGCATGATGCCTCCAGTTTTGTTCTTTTTGCTTAGGACTGTCTTGGCTATATGGGCTCTTGTTTGGTTCCATATGAAATTTAAAGTAGTTTTTTCTAATTCTGCAAGAAAGTCACTGGTAGTTTGATGGAAACAGCATTGAATCTATAAATTACTTTGGGCAGTATGGCCATTTTCATGATATTGATTCTTCCTATTCATAAGCATGGAATGCTTTTCCACTTGTTTGTGTCCTCTTGTATTTCCTCAAGCAGTGGTTTGTAGTTGTCTTTGAAGACATCCTTCACATCCCTTGTAAGTTGTATTCCTATTTTATTCTCTTTGTAGCAATTGTAAATAGGAGTTCACTCATGAATTGGCTCTCTGCTTGTCTATTGTTGGTGTACAGGAATGCTTGTGATTTTTGCACATTGATTTTGTATCCTGAGACTTTGCTGAAGTTGCTTTTCAGCCTAAGAAGTTTTGGGGCTGAGACGATGGGGTTTTCTAAATATACAATCATGTCGTCTGCAAACAAAGACAATTTGACTTCCTCTCTTCCTAACTGAATATGCTTTTTTTCCTTCTCTTGCCTGACTGCCCTGGCCAGAACTTCCAATACTATGCTGAATAGGAGTGGTGAGAGAGGACATCCTTGTCTTGTGCCAGTTTTCAAAGGGAATGCTTCTAGCTTTTGCCCATTCAGTATGATACTATGAGTTTGTCATAAATAGCTTTTATTATTTTGAGAGATGTTCCATCAGTACCTAGTTTATTAAGAGTCTTTAGCATGAATAGATGTTGAATTTTATTGAAGGCCTCTTATTATTGAGATAATCATGAGGTTTTCATCACTGGTTCTGTTTATGTGATGGATTATGTTTACTGATTTGCATATGTTGAATCTGCCCTGCATCACAGGGATGAAGCTGACTTGATCAAGGTGGATAAGCTTTTTGATGTGCTGCTGGGTTCAGTTTGCCAGTATTTTATTGAATATTTTCCCATCTATGTTCATTAGGGATATTGGCCTGAATTTTCTTTTTTTGTTGTGTCTCTGCCAGGTTTTGGTATCAGGGTGATGCTGGCCTCATAAAATGATTTAGGGAGAAGTCCCTCTTTTTCTATTGTTTGGAATAGTTTCAGAAGGAATGGTACCAGCTCCTCTTAGTACCTCTGGTAGAATTCGGCTGTGAATCTGTCTGGTCCTGGGCTTTTTTTTTTTTCCTTTGGTCGGTAGGCTATTAATTACTGCCTAAATTTCAGAACTTGTTATTGGTCTATTCAGGGATTCAACTTCTTCCTGGTTTAGTCTTGAGAGAGTATATGTGTCCAGGAATTTATCCATCTCTTCTAGATTTTCTAGTTTTGTGTAGTGGTGTTTGTAGTATTCTCTGATGGTAGTTTGCATTTCTGTGGCATCAGTGGTAATATCCTCTTTATCATTTTCTATCGTGTCTATTTGATTCTTCTTTCTTGTTTGTTAGTCCAGCTAGTGGTCCATCTATTCTGTTAATCTTTTTTAAAACACGAGCTTCTGGATTCACTGATATTTTTAAGGGTTTTTCGTGTCTCTATGTCCTTCAGTTCTGCTCTGCTCTTATTTGTTGTCTTCTGCTAGCTTTTGAATTTGTTTGCTCTTGCTTCTCTAGTTCTTTTTATTGTGATGTCAGGGTGTTGATTTTAGATCTTTCCAGCTTTCTATTGTGGGCATTCAGCGCTATAAATTTCCCTCTTAACACTGCTTTAGCTGTGTCCCAGAGATTCTGGTACACTGTCTCTTTGTCCTCATTGGTTTCAATCAATCGTAGGTTTGGTCTTTTCATATAGTCCCATATTTCTTGGAGGCTTTGTTTATTCCTTTTTTATTATTTTTTCTAGTCTTCATGCCTTATTTCAGTACACTGATCTTCAATCTCTGATATCCTTTCTTCCACTTGAATCAGCTACTGATTCTTGTGTATGCTTCACAAAGTTTTTGTGCTGTGTTTTTCAGCTCCATCAGGTAATTTATGTTCCTCTCTAAACTGGTTTTCTACTTAGCAGTTCCTATAACCTTTTATCAATAAGGTTCTTAGCTTCCTTGCATTGGGTTAGAACATGCTCCTTGAGCTCAGAGGACTGTCACCTTCTGAAGCCAACTTCTGTCAATTCATCAATCTCATTCTCCATCCAGTTTTGTGCCCTTGCTGAGAAGAGCTGTGATCATTTGGAGGAGAAGAGCCATTCTGGTTTTTGGAATTTTCAGCGTTTTTGTACTGGTGTTTCCTCATCTTCATGGTTTTATCTGCCTTTTATCTTTGAGGCTGATAAACTTCGGATGGTTATGGTTTTTGTGTGTGTGTGGGGGTCATTTATGTTAATATTGATGTTGCTTTCTGTTTGTTAGCTTTTCTTTTCTTTTTTCTATTTGAGATGGAGTCTTGCTCTGTTGCTCAGGCAGGAGTAGTGCAGTGGCAAGATCTCTGCTCACTGCAACCTCCACTTCCTGGGTTTAAGTGATTCTCCTGCCTCAGCTTCCCAAGCTGAGACTACAGGCACCCACCACCAGACCTGGCTAATTTTTGTATATTTAGTAGAGACAGAGCTTCACCATATTGCCCAGGCTGGTCTCAAACTCCTGACCTTGTGATCTTCCTGCCTTAGCCTCCCAAAGTACTGGGATTATAGGTGTGAGCCACCATACCTGGACCCATGTTAGTTTTTCTTCTAACAGGCAGGCCCCTCTTCTGCAGGTCTGCTGCAGTTTGCTGGAGGTCCACTTCAGACCCTGTACAGCTGGGTATCAGCAGTGGAGGCTGCAGAACAGCAAAGACTGCTGCCTCCTTCTCCTGGAAGCTTCACCCCAGAGGGGCACTGGCTTGATGCTAGCAAGAGCTCTCCTGTATGACATGTCTCTTGACCTCTGTTGGATTTCTCGCAGTCAGGAGGCATGGGGTCAGGGACCCACTCTGTCCCTTAGCAGAGCCGGTGTGCTGTGCTGGGAGAATCCCTCTTGTCAGGATCAGCTACTGTCTTCAGGGCCGGCAGGCAGGAACGATTAAATTCACTGAAGCTGCACCCATAGCGTCCCCTTCCCGCAGGTGCTCTGTCCTAGGGAGGTGGGGGGTTTTCGTCTGTAAGCCCCCGACTGGGGCTGTTGCCTTTCCTTCAGAGATGCCTTGCCTAGTAAGAAAGAATCTAGAGAAGCAGTCTGGCCATAGCCACTTTGCCATTCCCAGCCTAGTCCTCCCAGACTTCTTAGCACTGTCAGGGGATAACTGCTTACTAAAGCCTTGATAATAGTGGACGCCTCTCCCCCCACTAGGCTCGATCATCCCAGGTCAACTTCAGACAGCTGTGCTGGCAGTGAGAATTTCAAGTCAGTGGTTCTTAGCTTGCTGGGCTCTGTGGGAGACGGACCCACTGAGTGAGACCGTTTGGCTCCCTGGCTTCAGCCCCCTTTCCAGGGGAGTGAATGGTTCTGTCTTGATGGGATTCCAGGCTCCACGGGGTAGGAAAAAAATACTCCTGCAGCTAGCTTGCTGTCTGCCCAAACAGCCATCCATTTTTGTGCTTGAAACCCAGGGCCCTGGTGGTATAGGCACAGGAGAGAATCTCCTCATCTGGAGATTGCAAAAACCAAGTATAGGAACCCAACCAGGTAGCACAGTTCCTCACAGCTTCCCTTGGCTCTGGGAGGGAGGTCCCTGGCTCCTCACACTTCCCGGGTGAAGCAACACCCCACCCTGCTTCTGCTCCTCTCTGTGGGTTGGACCCAGTGCCTAATCAGGCCCAATAAGATGAACTGGGTACCACAGTGGAAATGCAGAAATCACCCACCTTCTACGTTGGCCTGGCTCAGAGCTGCGGACTGGAGCTGTTTCTGTTCAGCCATCTTGGCCCCTCCCTCCAAGCCGAAGCTCTCAAGTGTGGTTCTAACAAGGTCTGCACAGTACTCTATTGGCCTCAATTTCTCATCCCCCAAAATAAGGAGGTCGTCTCATGTTTCCCTGAGGACTTTCATTTCCTGCTTTTCGGAAACACACAAGAGGTCAAAAGGATCTTCTTGCACCTACTGTTTTTCAACAACCTTTAATTCGTAATAGTCAACAGGCCAGAGCAGGTAGGGTGCCATGACTCACACCTGTAGTCCTGCCAAGGCAGGCGGATTTCTTGAGCCCAGGAGTTCAAGACCAACCTAGGAAACACAGAAAAACCTGTCTCTACAGATAACAACAGCAACAAAACCCCACAGAAAATCAGCCAGGTGTGGTGGCATGTGCCTGTAGTCCCAGCTATTCAGGAGGCTGAGGTGAAAGGATCACCTGAGCTCTGGAGGTTGAGGCTTTAGTGAGCCGTGTTCACATCACAGCACTCCAGCCTGGGAGATAGAGTGAGACCCCATCTCAAGAAAAAATTCTTTTAGTAATGATTATGCTATTCAGAGTGTGCACTGAAATACAGCACTTGCTGTAAGCCAAGCTCTGTTCAGAGCCGTTCATCCAAATTCACACATTTAATTATCACAGCATCTGACTGTGCCAGAACTATGATTAAGCTGGTTCTCTTAATATGAGGTACAGATCAACTCAGAAACTTGCTGAAGGTCACAGAGCTATTCCCTGGGGAGTGGGAGCGGAGGGGGGGGTGGGGATGGGGTTGGGAATGGGTGAGCCAAACTCAGGGGAGCAGCACCCACTGCCCCGCTGGCTTCTGCTGCCTTTCCCAGGGGAATATTTGGTGCTCAGCTCATTCTGGGTCACTGTTGGGAGGTCTCTGAGAGCTCATTTCATGCCACTTCCTGTTTTCAGGAGAGAGAAACGTGATGTTTAGAAAAAAAGGGAAGTGACTTTCCCAGACTCATGCAGCTCTTTAGTGGCTGGCCCTGGTCTTTTAATACAGGGACAAAAAGAAACTCCATAAACCTCAGACGTAGATCCCAGGCCACAGAAAGTCCAAGAGAACGAGTCTGAGTTGATATGTGGTCTTCTGAGTCACTGCTCAGTTCAGGGTCAACTGGCAGCTTTAAGGAGGTGTGTACCCTGCAGAGGGAAGAGGAGTGTGATTGGTGTAAGGGAGGCTGATGGCCACACTGGGCTGTGGAACCACCTACCTACTGCGTCACTAGTGGGGGACGCGCATGACCAGGAAACCCCCAGTTAATGACTCATCTGGGGAGGATCCTGGATCAGCAGCAGGGCCTTGCAGGGAAGGACCTGAGCAAGCCTCCACCCTCCTCCCTTCTCATTCTCATTCTCTCTCCACCATGCCTCTGGCATGCTGCTCTCTCTGTCTCTCTCTCTCTCTCTGTCTCTGTCTCTCTCACACACACACAAACACACACACACACACATGCACACACACCAGGAAAAAGTTCCAGTCTGACGAAATTCTATGGACCGACAGCCTCACATCTCTGGCCACACTTCTCCCTCAATCAAAGACCCACATCCTGCACAGCCTCATGCCAACCTGACTTGTTTTCACTCCCCTCCCAGATTAATTTGATTTCCTGTCTAGAATTCTGTCTGTGTGAACTCTTTCCTCTATGTCCACTATTTTCCCTGCCACCAATTGCATTTGTCACCTCTGCCCGAGCAGCCCCTCCAGACTTTTCACATGCTGATGGACTTTGGGGTTCATGATGGTAGTGCCTCAGCTCCTGTGAGTGGAAATTGTGCTAAGGAAAGGGAGGGCCGCACCGTGTTCCTGATATTCCACGGCTCCTTGCACATGTGGTTGCCAGGCACCTACATGCCTTCCCTGAGTGAATGAATGAGTGATGTGGATTCTAGGAAGCTGCACTAATGCAGGTGTTGTGTCCTCAGCCAGCTCATAGAGCTAAACGTGAGATGCAGGGAGTGTGGCAGGCAGGCTGAGGACAGAACAGAGGATCTGAATAGAGTGTGGAGGATTGCCCAGGTCCAGAGTCACCAGGGCTATTGTCAAGTTTTCACTGGGGACATCCCCCATCAGATCATCAATGATCAGAGATCACTGTTTGCCTAGTGTAGAGTGGATTAGATGGTGACCTCTAGATGTGGCCTGGGCAGCATTTGGGATGAGTCCTTGGTGGTTAGGGTGAGGGTCAGGTTGCATACTCATAAAGGAGGCAAGTGGCAGCGAGGCAGACCTGAGGAAAATGATGATAATGCAGGCCGGTGGTGCAATAGGTTTGGTAAGAACAGGAAAGAGGCTCAAGGTGGATTCTGCTTTTCCTAATCTGAGACTTGGCTGAGATCACTACCAAAGAGGCATAAATGGCTTTAAGAATTAGGAACATGAGGGGCCAAGTGCGGTGGCTCATGCCTGTAATTCAAGCACTTTGGGAGGCTGAGGCGGGTGGATCACGAGTTCAGGAGTTCGAGACTAGCCCAGCCAACATGGTGAAGCCACGTCTCTACTTAAAGATACAAAAAATTAGCCGGGCGTGGTGGTATGCACCTATGATCCCAGCTACTCAGGAGGCTGAGGCAGCAGAATCTCTTGAACTCAGGAGGCGGAGGTTGCAGTGAGCCAAGATCGCGCCACTGCACTCCAGCCTGGGCAACAGGGCAAGATTCCATCTCAAAACAAACAAACAAACACAAAGAATTAGGAACATGAATATGATTTTAGAAACACTATGGACACTTCACTGTTAGTGGACCCACAGGACACAAAATGCTTCAGGCTGAAGAGACATGACACCAAATGGAAGTCGGGATCTTAAGGAAGAAAAGAAGGTCACCATAAATATAAAGGTGGGGGAAATGTAAAGGATTATTACTTCCTCTTAGTTTCTTGAAAATATGTACTATCGATGATGACATTTCTGTAAGGTTCGTAAAGTACACATAGTTAAGTCTTAGGAATAGTGGATGGTAATGAATGGATCTATCTTGTTGTGAGTCTCTTATGCTTTACATTAATACCACACCATAATTCAGCAACACAACTGAGCCATGAAAAGGAATGCAGCATTGCTGCACAGGACCACAGGGATGGGTTTCAAAATGACCCCATTGTGTGAGGGAATCCAAGCAGAATGCGTACCATCTGATTCCACTTTTTATTAAAATGCAACTAATCTATTGTGACAAAACCCAGAATCATTGCTGGAGACATAGAACCAAAGCAGAAGAGAGGATTACATTGAAGAATGAAGAAATTCTGCGGGATGGTAACATGTCATTATGTTGTCATGGTCATAGTTTCACAGTGTATACATACATACATCTCAATCTACCAAACGACAGACCTTAAAAAGGTATACTTTGTTTCATATTCATTATACCACAGTAAATCTATTTTTTTAAAACTTTAAATAGAATATAGACAGGATTGTATACTGTATTCCTTATAGCACTTGCATATAGATCATGGAAATATGTGTACATAAAAGTATCCAACTAAAATGGAATCCTAAAAGGTAATTAACATTTAAACATGCAAGGGAAAAGGGGAAAAAGATTAGACAAGACAATCATAGCTTAAATAGTACATTTATAAGTCTGTCTCAATTATATCAATTATTGCACTAACTGTAAATCCACTGGGCACTACAGTTCAAAGGCAGAAAGGGTTGGAAGGGCAGGAAAAGCAAGACTCAACTATATCCTGTCTATGAGATGGGAATTAAAAGGAAGACACAGATGCTGTACGTTGAAAGTAAATGGATGGAGAAAGGTAATCATGCAAATGCTAAGGCCAAGAAAACTGCTGTGGCTATCTCACTATCAGATGAAGTTGATTTTGTTAGCAATGGAAGAAATCCAAGTCACTCTACGCTGACAGCAGCGAATCTGCGGGGGTCTGCAGCAACTTCAGCTCTTCACCTCCTCAGAAGAAAGAATTCAACTGAGGGACATAAGGCAGAAGGAGAGGTACAGGCAAGTTTCAGAGCAGGAGTGAAAGTTTATTAAAAAGCTTTAGAACAGGAAGGAAAGGAAAGGAAAGAAGGAAAGTACAACTTGGAAGATGGCCAAGCAGGTGACGTGAGGAGCCAAGCGTGCAGCCTGACATCCCGACTTGAGAATTTACACACTGGCAAACTTCTGGGTTTTTTTTTACTTCTCCCCACTTTTGAAATCTTATTGGGAAGCTGATGATCAGTTTCAGGTGCTTTCTATCTATTAGGAGACTGCCTTTCCCTGGCATCAGCTGTAACCAGTTATTACTTTAGAGAAACAGTTAAAAACCACCTAACCATCACCTGATGGTCACCCAACCCTCCTAGTGTAAGAAGAGAGGACCCTCTCTTGCCCTACTCAAACCTGACTAGCTACTTACTATAACAATTTTAGGACATAGAATATTACAGGAGATCAAAAGGGACCTGTGTAGTTAAAAAGGTTAATTCATCAGGGAGTATAATGATAATCACAAATTGCATATGCCTAGTAATACAGCTTCAAAACACATGAAGCAAAAATAGAATGAAAAGGAGATTAAATCAGCTGTTTCTCTGCAATTGACAGAACAATCAGATGAAAACACTAGTAAAGTAGCAAGTGATCTGCACACTCTCAAGCACCTTGATTTACTGACATTTAAAGAGCTGGAGTGGAACAGCCACTGAAGACTCATTCTTTACTATGATCACAGTAGTTTTGTCAAGACGGAGCATGTTCTGAGCTATAAAACAAGTCTAAAGAAATTTAAAAGGAGTTAAATAATGTACGATATGATCTCTAAACTTGATGACACTAAACTGGAAATCAGTAACAATATCCATAGAGAATTCCAAAATTTGGATATTGAACCACCACAATTCTAAAAAATCTGTGGTTCAGAGAAGTCAAAAGGGAAGGTTAAATATTTCAAAATAAATAATGGCAATATAACACATCAAAACCGGTGGGAAGTGGCTAACAGTGCTCAGCGTAAAATGTACAGCTTCCAATGTTTCTATTAAGGAATTGAGGGTTGGGAGATCAGTTGTTTTGTTTTGTTTTTTTTTGACACAGTGTCTTGCTCTGTCACCCATGCTGAAGTGCTGTAGTACTACCTTGGCTCACTGCAACCTCTGCCTCCTGGGTTCAAGCAATTCTCCTTCCTCAGCCTCCTGAACAGCTGGAACTACAGGTGCGTGCCATCACACCTGGCTCATGTTTTGTATTTTTAGTAGAGACGAGCTTTCACTATGTTAGCCAGGATGGTCTCGATCTCCTGACCTTGTGATCAGCTTGCCTCGGCCTCCCAAAGTGCTGGGATTACACGTGTGAGCCACTGTGCTCACTCTCATTCTTCTTTTCTTTTTGTTCCTGTGATTTGGAGATTTTATATGATCTGTCTTCAAGCTCACTAATTCTTTGTTCTGCTTAATTAACTCTGCTGTTGAAGCTCTCTGTGGAATTTTTTTAGTTCAGATATTGTGTTGTTCAATTCCAGAATTTCTGTTTGGTTCTTTATTATGGTGTCTGTATGTTTATTAAACTTCTCATTTTGTTCATGTATTGTCCTTCTAACTTCACTTAGTTGTCTGTTTTGTTTTTTGTAGCTGACTAAGCTCTTTAAAATGAGTATTTTCAACTCTTCATCAGGCCACTGTAAATCTCCATTTGTTTGGGGTGGATTACTTGTGTTTTATTTTGTTTCTTTGGTGCTGTCATATTTTCCTGATTGCTCATGAGCCTGTGACAATATGTTGGAATATGTGCTTTGAAAAAGCAGGGACTTATTCCAGTATTTACAGACTAGCTTTGTCAGGGAACACCCTTTACCAGTATGCCTGTTCACAGATTCCTGGCAGGCCATGTGGTGTGGTTCAAGGGTGGTCTGGTCGCTGGAGTCCTCAGGCAAGCTGGTTTGGCAACCAGGCATGTATGGGTAGGCTGAGACCTGTCTCCAGAGAGGTGAACTGAAGCCTCAGTCCATGGGGGCTTAACTGGCACTGGAGTGGGTCTTGAGCTTGGGTCTGCAGATGTCAGCCAGGTGCTGGCATGGGCCTCATCCCTAAGACCCCAGGGAAGGGCCTGGAGTGTGAGTTCATGGGGACTTACCTGGCACTGGGGCAGACCTAGAAGCTGAGTCTGTGGGGGTCGGCCAGGATCCTGGGTCTATAGTACAGCCTGGAGGCCCCCATTGGAGACTGATCTCTCATCCTTATCACGGTTTTGTCTCTATGTGCTTCTAGACTTCTGTTTCCTGCACTTTCTGGTTCTTTTTCCATAGGGATTCATTGGATAATTTCTGTCAGTCAGGCATCATGATAATGGGGGGTTCAGAGACCCTGGCCTCATGGTGTTTCTTTCTGAGATGCTATCAAGACACACAAATAGGCGGGGCGCAGTGGCTCACGTCTGTAATCCCAGCACTTAGGGAGGCCGAGGCAGGCGGGTCACAAGGTCAGGGGATCAAGACCATCCTGGCCAATATGGTGAAACCAAGTCTCTACCAAAAATACAAAAATTAGCTGGGCATGGTGGCACTTGCCTGTAATCCCAGCTACTCGGAAGGCTGAGGCAGGAAAATCACTTGAACCAGGGAGTTGGAGGTTGCAGTGATCCAAGATCACGCCATTGCACTGCAGCCTGGTGGCAGAGCAAGACTCCGTATCAAAAAAAAAAAAAAAGACACACAAATATATGTAACAGTCAGGATGTCCTGATGGGAACCATGAAGAATAATTAAGTGATTAGTGAGAAAGAGACAGGTGGGTGGGGCCTCTCAGGGATGGTGATTTTAAAGTTGAACCGGACCAGTCTTGCAGAGAGCCAGGAAAAGTGCTCTTGAGAAGGCCCTGCAGGAAGGAGAGCCCCAGGGTGCAGGGGCTCAGGAATACTGAGCAAAGACAGGGGCCACTGAGCTGAGTGGAGGGAAAACAGGTCAGGAGGACCAGCACGGGCAGATCACATGCAGAGGAGGCTGGATGCTACTTTGTGAGTGAGGGTGTAAAAAAGTAAAATATGTCAATTATTTATACTGATTACATGTTGAAATGTAGTATTTAGGTTAAAACTACATTGTTAAAATGAATTTGACCTCATTCTTTTAAATCCTTTCATATGGCTCTCACAGAATGAATTTTACATGTGGTTTGTATTATATTTTTGTCTGCAGTGCCACTCAAAAATATGTAACGAATGTCGAACTGGTGACAAGACCAAGCCTGGAAGAGTGGATTTCTCTGTCTGGACTCCACTGAGGGCCAAAAGAGAAAGTTTTTGTTTGTTTTTGAGACAGAGTCTTGCTCTGTCACCAGGCTGGAGTGTAGTGTTGTAATCTCGGCTCACTGCAACCTCAGCCTCCTGAGTTCAAGCAATTCTCCTGCCTTAGCCTCCCGAGTAGCTGGGACTATAGGCATGTGCCATCATGCCCAGCTAATTTTTGTATTTTTAGTAGAGAAAGGGTTTACCATGTTGGCTAGGATGGGCTCGATCTGCTGACCTCATCATGATCTGCCTGCCTTGGGCTCCCAAAGTGCTGGGATTACAGGCATGAGCCACTGCACCCGGCCAAAAAGATAAGTTTGGCCTTATCACCTGGTACCCCTATCTCTCCTCAGCCCCACGGAGCCTCCATCCCCATGAGGCATCCCTGAGGTAGAGTGCGGGACAATGAGGTGGGAGTAGCCGATGTGAGTCAGGGAACCAAGTTCCAGCCCAACTTGGTCGTCATCATACCCTATTCCATGATTATGAATTTGGCTGATAAAAAAACAATAGACATAGTTTTTATAATGCATGCCACCTGGCTGGGAAATATTCTAAACTATCGGCTGCAAGGGGTTGGGGGCAGATTACAGCACAGAGAAGGCCTGGCCGAGCGGACAGGACTGGGTTTCAGTGGTGGCACCAGTCTGCTCTGGGGCCAGGCTCTCTCCCTGGGCTCTGTTCTCCTGGCAGGTGCTCGGCCTCACTCAGCCTTCAGGTTCTCAGGCCCCTTTCTCCTCCCCAGCAAGGCCAGGGCTTTGGGGAAGTCATCAGAGGGCTCCTCTCCTTGCAGAGCCCCTCAGGTGATGCCCCTGCATCTGCCTTGCTACTCACCATGTGATCTGAATGATGCTTTCCCCCTAATCTGATGTAATAAATAATGAATCGCGCTCCTTTTTTATGACTGTGAGTACTGGTGACAGCTGAAGGGTGGGTGTCCTGTATGAGCCCTGAGTGTGCTGGTGCAGAACCGGCCCTCAGAACTCCGTGGCTCACTGAGTCGAGCTGAGTGGGAAGGGGTTGGCACGGTGAGGAAGGTCGAGGGATACATCAGGAAAACACATTCTCAAAACCTTATGCTCTGTCATCAGGTCAAAAAGATAGAAGTTCCTGAACCACGACCAGAGACACAGTGTGTCAGTGCAAAGAAGGCACCTTCCAGAATGAAAACTTTCCTGAAATGTGCCAGGAGTGCAGCACAGGATGAGACAGCAGCCAAGGGGCTCCTGACAGCTTTCAGGAACCCGAGAAGACCCGAGTCACCTGGTACCCCTATCTCTCCCCGACCCCATGGAGCCTCCATCCCCATGAGGCATCCCTGAGCCTGTGGGGTCTCCTAAGCCTGCGGTGGCCCCTCCTGGTCCATCTGCCTGTCCTCACCCCTGCCCCTTGCAGCAGCCCCTTCCCTGCCCCTCCCCAGCATGAGTCCCCTTGGCCTGGCCAAATTGTTCACTGGGCACAAGAGGCAACTTTCTACTCCCTTGATTCTTTTCAGAAAACCTGGGAAATGCGATTTCCTTTTGAAATGAGAAGAAAACACTTGAATCCAGTGTAGGTTGTATTTGTTGCCATACCAAGTTGTTAAAAAAATGTAATTTTTAATATTTTTTTATGCAGGCAGGACCCATAAAGACAAAAATACCCAGAACCGACAAAAGTCATAAGAAGGCCATGGGTGGGGCTCCTTCAAGTTCTCATGAAGCCCTGAGCCCCTCCAGCCCACCTTGCTCCTGGCCCCAATCTCTTGGTAAGGCCTGTCTTTTCCCGATTTGGGTTGTAAGGGCCAGGGGTACTTTTCCCTTCTCTGGCCCTCTATTGTTTGCTTTTTTGGGAGGAACCGGCAGACAGGTAGGGGTGAGAATGCACTTGCACTGTGGGTTACCTGGAGGACGGGGCTCAGCTTGCGGCCACTAGGGCTTGTGATCTTCCCTGGAGTGCGGCTCATCCTAACACAGGCCTCCCCTGCAGCCCAGGGAAGCTCAGTGTGTGCCAGCACAGAAGGCTCCTGGAGCTGCAGCTCTGACCCCAGAGCAGGGAGGTCAAGGGGCTGATTGAAGTGCACATGCTCAGACCCTTCCCCAGCCCCAACCAGAGAGCATGTGAGGACCCTGCAGACAGGAGGAGCCTATCCTTCTCCTGACGCCTTCTCGGGGTCATTGCAGAGGGAGGGTGGCTCCTCTCTCATCCTACCTGGCCAGCTTTCCCTCAAGAGTCCCCCCTCCCTCCCTGTGTGTACCCAGGTGCTCCAGTGGGAAAGTCCTGGTCAGTAATTGTACGTCCTGGAGTGATATCAGGCATGTTAAGAATCTGGTGCCAACGCCACTGCAAAAACCCCAGCTGCTGAAGAGACAGTGACCACCAGCCCGGGGACTCCTGCCTCTTGCGATTACCTCCTATGCACCATCGTAGGGGTCATAGTTCTAGTCACGGTTGTGGCTGTGTTTGTTTGGAAGACTTCACTGTGGAAGGAATTCCTTCCTTCCCTGAAAGGCATCGGCTCAAGTAGGTGCTGGCTGAGGGTGGGGGTGCTGGGCACTCTGCCCTGCCTCCTCCTGCTCTGTTCCCACAGACAGAAATGCCCACCCCTGCCCTATGTCCTGGTGTCTCCGGCCTGGCTCTATCTTCCTCCTTGTGATCCCATCCCCACATCCCGTTCACCCCACAGGACACTGGTCTCATCAGTCTCTCTCCAGGGGCTGGGGGGGTTCCCTCATCTCCCAGCCAAGTCCAGGAGGGCAGGGTCAGTTCCTCCTGTCTTCAGGCCCAGCCAGGCGGGGGGCAGTCAGTTCCTCAACTGGGTGACAAGGGTCAGGATGAGACGTGGTCAGGGAATTTACTCAGCCTTGGTCAGAGCAGAACAGAGCAGAAAACAGATTTTCCAACTGTTTGCTTTTACTCTACTTCCCCTTCTCATCCCCCTTCCTCAGGGTGTTCCCGAATTGCAAGGCCTTATTCCTGTCCCCAGGCGCAGGGCTCCTTGTCTAGTGTTCCAGCCCCCAGCCCACCCCTACCCCCCACTTCCCTCCGGGAGGGAGATGCTGCATGGGCCCCTCCCTGCCTGCTAAGGAGACTCCTTTTCCAGGTGGTGAAAGTATCCCTGAATGTGTAAACAGAGTGACATGGTTTCTCCAGAAACTGGATGCCTTGTGGGCTGGGGAACTGCCTCCCACCCACAGCAGAACCCAGGTGGGTACAATCCCTTGTCCTCATGGCTGCCCTGACTCTCTGAAGTGGCCTGGGGCTCTGGACTGACTGTGGGAGACACATGGCCATCTTGAGCAGCACACAGGCTGGCAGGCCCTGCTGCAACCCTGTCCCTCCGGCAGCCCTGGTGACACCCTTACGCACAGCCTGCACCCTGAGGATGGGGTGTCCGCTCAAGCACAGCATCAGGGGCCTGGCCCCAGCAGTGGGTCCTGGATGTGCTGAGCCTGGGCTGCCTGGGGTGACCTCATTGGGAGGGGTGGGGACAGCAGGTCCAGGTGCATACTGGGGACCCTGCATCCAGCCCTGGATGTGGACTCCTGAGTGGGTTCTTTGCCTTCCTGAGGTTTCTTCCCAGAACTCATGTCCCCCACCAGGTCCTGGGGTGAGGACAATGGCCACAAGGAGACCCTGAGTCACAGAGACTTGCAGCCCACCCAGGTGTCTGAGCAGGAAATTGAAGGAATCATCAAATTTTACAGAGGAGGAGATTGCAGCTCAGAATGGGGAAGTGTGTGTACCAGGCCACATACAAGTTCTGCCCAGAGCACTGGTAAGAATGAGGGAAACTAGGAATGACCGCTTTAAAAAGTTAAATGAAGAGAATTTCAAACTGAAGGCATTGGAGTTTGCTGGTAATAGGTTTGTATGGATTAGATCATATTAAGCGCATCAAGCTCTTGCCCCATGTCTGCTGTTGGTCTCAGCACTGGGTGGAGGGAGGCGGAACAGTCCTGGTAAAGAGGAGGAAAGAGACACACTGCCTGGGGCGGCCCTCTGCGGCTGCCTCCTCCTGCTGTGGTTTCTCTGGCTTAGGCTGCCCCTCTCACCTGGCTTGTCTATGGGGAGGAGACCTTTGTTCTCTGGCTGCTTTGAAGACTTTCTCCTTAACAGTGGTTTCAATACTTTGACTGCAGCAAAAATAATCCTCAGGAGCCATGCCTCTAGCATTTTTGGCCTTCCCTTCTGAATAACAACAGCCATGTTTTGGCCTCTGCAGGACTGAGGTCTGCTGAACAGCTGCTTCTGCGTATCTCTGTCTTGCTCTTGGCCTCTGGGAGCTCCTGGGGATCCTCAGCAGAGTCCACAGGGCTCTTTAGGGGACCCTCCCCATGCTGCAGCCTGGAGCCTGTGAGCTGAGCAGTGAGCTGAGGCCACCACTGGGCTCACCTCATGGGCTTGGAGGGAAAGTCATTTACCCAGGAAGTGGATGGTGAGCCCTTTACTCTGAGAATGTCTACGCCTGGTGACGCTGGGAGGACAAGTGAGCCCTATGTGAATCCTGCTCCCTGGAGCCCACACTCTGGCAGAGGAGGTGTCACCAGGGACCTAAATAGCTATCAGGAAGCATGGGGTCCCACCTGCCTCACCTCCCCCACCTCCAGAGAGGCTGTGCGGGCTCCAGAGATACCATCTCCCTGCTTGACTCTGGCAGAGGGAGGCTGTGGAGTTGCAAGTCCCCAGGTCATGGTATTGTTGGCTTGTAGGATGTGGTTTGATTAAAATCAACATTGAGGGTAATGTTTGTACTCACAACAGCATGTGCTGAAATACAGTACTTGCACGTGCCAAGTCTGTCCTCAGCACTTTATACACATATGAACACACGGAATCCTCATACAACCAGACTGTACAGGAACCCTCATTGTCATGAGACAAAGAACATTCCTTCAGGGGAGGGCTGGGCAGGGGGATGAGCGACCCTCCGGGCAGCGGCAGTGATTGGGTCACTGGGTTGTGCTGGCCTTTCCCAGGGGGGTATTTGGTGCTTGTTCATGAGGCCTGCACTCACCTAGGGCTGGGTCATAGGTGGGGGTCCCTGAGAAGTCCTGTAAGGCCACCACTTATGTCCAGAATAATAGACATGTTTAGAGAAGAAGTGGCTTTCCCTGGACCATGAGGCTGGCCCGAAACTAGAAGATAGATGTCTTGCTTCTTAAGCCAAGGGTCTTTTTATATCAAAAGAACAAAGAAAGAAAGAAAGAAAAAAGCCACAAAAGACTCAAAAGAAACATATTTCTCACCACAGGAAGACCTTCAGAACAATTCCAAGTTCCTCATTTTAAGATCAACAAGGCATGTTTTAGGGCGTGTACGCTTGAGAGAGGAAGCTGCAGTGTGAATGCCAAACCTGCCTCTAAAACAGCCTAATGCAACTCTTGTCCAGAAGAAATAAGGCAAGGAAATCCCCTGGTTAATGACTCAGCTCAGGAAGAGGCAGGGTCAGGAGAGTCTATGGAGGAGAAGACCTAGAACAAGACCTGTCTCTTTCGCTCTTTCACACACACACACACACACACACACACCCCATACCCTCACACCCCCATGGGCCCAAATTGTGAACTGAGAACCTCACCTCTCTGACCACACCTTCCATCCCCCTCAATCAGAGACACCCACAATCTGCAGAGCTGCGTCCCAACCTCACTTTTTGTTACTCCCTCCCCCACTGCTTTGACTTCCTGTCTGCCTGAGAACCTGTCTGTGTGGATTTTTTCCTCTATGTCCACCAGTGTCCCTGCCACCAATAGCATTTGTCACCTCTGCCTGGACAGCCCCTCATGACTCTTTGCACCTCATAGACTTCAGGTTATTGATGGCTGCACCTCATCTCCCTGTGAACTGGAACTGTCTGAAGGAAAGAATGGGTCATGCTTGCCTCTGATACTCCAGGATTCCTTGCAGTGTGGTCACTAGGTGCTGGACATGCCCTCCTTGGATAAGTAAGTAACATGGGTTCTAGGAAGCCTGCACAAACATGGATGTGATGTCCTCAGCCTTTCATAAACTATGTTTCATGTAAGCGATGGGAAGGAAGAACAGCTGAACCAAATGCTGAGGACTGCCCAGGCACAGAGTCAACAAGAGACTGTTGTCAGGTTTTCACTTGCTATTCACAGAGATTTTTTTTTTTAAGGCAGTATTTGCAGTGTTAAGCCGGGCATAGTGACTCCTGCCTGTGATCCCAGCCCTTTGGGAGGCCGAGGCGAGTGGATCACGAGGTCAGGTGTTAGAGACCAGCCTGGCCAATATGGTGAAACGTTGTCTCTATTAAAAATACAAAAATTATCCAGGCATGGTGGCACGCGCCTGTAATCCCAGCTACTTGGGAGGCCGAGGCAGAAGAATTGCTAGAACCCAGGAGGTGGAGGTTGCAGTGAGCTGAGATCATACAACTGCACTCCAGCTTGACCAACAGAGCAAGACTCCATCTCCCCACCCCCTCCCCAAAAAAATGAATACATCAGAAGGCATAATAATCATAGATGTGTATAGTGTATAGCCTGATGATAGAACTTAAAAATACACGAAGCAACGCTCGAAAGGATTAAAGGGAGATCTTATCACCTCATTCTCACCAAGTGATAGAATGATCTGATGAAAACAGTAAAATGACAACAGATCTGAACACTGTCAACCATCTTGACAAATATTTATGCCTGAGGTTCCATTACTGCCAACATGTGGGAATTATTTATATCCTAAATGCTAAACATGTAAGAATTATTTTTTTCTTACTGCTCAAGGCTACCGCCAACATCTAACTGCAAAATTTTAAAAATTGCAACCTCAGGCATAAGTGGGTTAACTGACATTTATAGAGCACATATGCAACATCTACTGGAGATTCATTCTTTTCTATGAACATGGTACTTCCACCAAGATAGACCACATTGTGAGCTATAAAACAAATCTAAAAACATTTAAAATGAAGAAAATTATATAAAATATGTTCTCTGATCTCAATGAAATTAATTTGTTAATAACTATATCTAGAAAGACTCCCAATATGTGAATATTAAACAACATACCTATAAATAATTCATAGTTCATGGATGAAATCAAAAGAGAATTAAAAATATTTCAAAATAAATTATGATGATTATATAACATGCAGAATGTGTGGGAAGCCACTAAGCCAGTGCTTAGAGTGACATGCACAGCTCTCACGGCTCTTGTGAAAAGAATTGGGAGTTGGGGAAAACAAAGAGCGACTGCTAATGAGCATGGAGTTTCTTTTTGGGGTGATGAGGAAATGTTCAAAACTTGATTTTATTGATGGTTATCCACTCCTATAAATATATTAAGGGGAAATAATTATATGACATATATATGATATATAAAGTATATGTCAGTAAAGTTCTTAAGGATTAAAAGAAGAATAGTAACACAATCAGTGACTCAGAGGTCTGCATTACTCACCCATAAAATAAGTGTCAATTAAACTCAGAGACAGAGTAGAAACTAATGAAATAGAATACAAAGAATAAAAATAACCAACAAGCCAAGAGTTAGGTCTCAGAAATGATCAACACAATTAATAAATTAATAAACCAAACTTCAAAAGAAAAAAAAACAACAGCATGAAATACCAATAGCAAGAATTAATGATAGGATATTATTACAAATTCTACAGCTATTAAAGGGATAACAACGAGATCTCATGAATACCTATATGCAGAAATATTTAACAACTTAGATGAAACAGGACAAATTTCTTAAAAAATCCTACTTAGCAAAAACAGTCACAAGAGGTAAAGACCATTTAAATATTTCTACAGCTATCTAAGAATTGGAACTTATTATTTAAAAGCTTACAAAGATGACAACTGCAGACCCATGTCATTTCACTGATTAATTCTGTAAATATATTTGTTTGTTTGTTTTTGAGACAGAGTCTCGCTCTGTCACCCAGTCTAGAGTGTAACGGCACAATCTCGGCTCACTGCAACTTCTGCCTCCTGGGTTCAAGAGATGCCCCTCCTCAGCCTCCCAAGTAGCCGGCATAACAGGCATGCACCACCCTACCCAGCTAATTTTTGTATTTTTAGTAGAGATGGGTTTCACCATGTTGGCCAGGATGCTCTCGACCTCCTGACCTCAAGAGATCCATCTGCCTCAGCCTCCCAAAGTGCTGGGACTACAGGCATGAGCCACTGCACCAGCCTGAATTCTATAAATATTTTTAAAATAAGTAACAACAACATTAGACAAATTGTTTCAGGAAATAAAGGAGGAGGAAAAACTTCAGTGTTTTAAAAGTGCAGCATAGGCCAGGCGCGATGGCTCATGCCTGTAATCCCAGCACTTTGGGAGGCCAAGGTTGGCAGATCATGAGGTCAAGAGATAAGACCATCCTGGCCAACATGGTGAAACCCTGTTTCTACTAAAAATACAAAAATTAACTGGGTGTGGTGGTGAGTGCCTGTAATCCCAGCTATTCAGGAGACTGAGGCAGGAGAATCGGTTGAACCTGGTGGAAGTTGCAGTGAGCAGTGATCATGCCACTGCTCTCCAGCCTGGTGACAGAGTGAGACTCCTACTAAAAAAAAAAAAAGAGCAGCATAACTCTGACACCAAAATCTGACAGACACTATAAGAAAAGAAAAATACTGACAATATTTATTATAGATATAGATGTAAAAAGCCTTAATTCAACAATAGCCAATTGAATTCTGCAGAAGATAATACACTGTGAGCAGGTAGGTTTTATTTCAGAAAGACAGTTGGATTAAGATCTGAAAATTAATCAATGTTATTCATGATACTAACAGTATGAAGGAAAAAACTATATAAACATGCTAACTGAAGCAGAAAGAGCATCTGACAAACTTTAACTTCCATTTATGACAAAAAAATTACCATCAGAAACAGAAGAGAACTTCCTCAGTCTGATTAAAATGCATATATAAAACCCTATTGCTAACATCGGTAACAATGGTAAAATATCAAATGCATTTTTTCCGTGATTCGAACCAATTCCAAGCATGTTTCTGCTGATCACAGCTATTCAGCACTGAACTCAGGGTCCTAGCCACTGCAGTATGACATGGGAGGAAGACAGAATAACTGGGAAGGAAGGACTGGAACCACTTTCATTTGTAGAGAAGAACTACTAGAAGCAACTTGTGAATCTAACAAGCCAAGTAATACACTGCTGTGAGAGCAGAAAAAGGAAACACAGACAGGGTTTCCTACACACATTCGTGTCACCAGATATTTAAAGACATAGAGGCAGAAAGGTGTTGTATTTAATCTTCGTTCAATCTAATCAGCAGTCAGACTGAACTTAGCCTAAGGTGTTTTCCTTTTAACAACCTTTTCTTCTTCCTCCTCCTCCTGCTCTCTCTCCTCCTCTTCTAATTTCCCTTTCTAATTTAAAATATTGTGCGATTACAGAAAACACCATATTCCAATTGCAAAAACTATGCTATATACTTTGCTCTGAACCATCTGAGAGCAAGCTACCCATAGAATACACATCACCCTGAAACACTTGAGTGGTATTTCCAATAAAGAAGGACATTCTCCCTCATCACCACAATACAACCTTCAGTACCAGACAGTAAACATTAGTACCTTAATACTAGACAATCCTGAGACCACATTCAGTGATTTTCGCTTGTCTTTATGATGTTATCACTCCGAAATTCTGCCTTAAATAACTATACTGCTGTTTCATCTTTTTCTGTGACTCTGTAGTATTCAGTGGGACATCTGACAGGCTGTTTTGGGGGACAGTTTGTAAAGTGCCTTTTTAAACCTGAAGGTTATGAAGCTTTATCCCCATGTTTTCTCCTAAGAGTTTTGTAGTTTAACTCTTGATCCATTTTCAATTAATTTTTATTCATTACTTGATATTTAATTCAATATCCTGATTCTTAAAAGAGTCACACATCATATAACCCTCATTAGTAAAAGCGTATGTGTCTGTGTATATGTGAACACTGTCCAATCACAGCAGAATACCCATTTTTCTCAAGGGCACAAGAAACTTTGTCTAGGACACACTATATGTTATGCCACAAAACAAGTTTTTTTTTTTTTTTTGAGACAGAGTCTTGCTCTGTAAAGGCACCAGGCTGGAATGCAGTGGCGTGATCTAGGCTCACTGCAACCTCTGCCTCCCAGGTTCAAGCAATTCTCCTGTCTCAGCCTCCCAAGTAGCTAAGACTACAGGTGCACACCACCATACCCATCTAACTTTTGTATTTTTTAGTAGAGACGGGGTTTCACCATGTTGGCCAGGACTGTCTCAATCTCTTGACATCGTGATCCTCTCTCCTCAGCCTCCCAAAGTGCTGGGATTACAGGTGTGAGCCACTGCACCCGGCCCACAAAACAAGTCTTAATAAATTTTGTAAAACTGAAATAATATTAAGTATCCTTTCCAGTCACAATAAAAGGAAATTATATATCAACAGCAGAAGGAAAACTGAGAAATCCACAAATATGTAAATAATAAATAACATTTTTAAACAGCCAATGGGTTAAAAAAAATCAAAAGATATTAGAAAATATCTTGAGAGGCTAGGTACCATGGCTCATGCATGTAATTTCAGCACTTTGAGAGACGAAGGTGATCAGATCGCTTAAGGTCCGGAGTTCAAGACCAGCCTGGGCAACATGGCAAAACCTTGTTTCTACTGAAAATATGAAAAATTAGCCAGGTGTGGTAGTGTGCATCTGTACTCCCAGCTACTTGAGAGGCTGAGGGGGAGAATCACCTTAGGCCAGTAAGTTAAGGCTTCAGTGAGCTGTGATGGTGCCACTGCACTTAAGCCTGGGTGACAGGAGTGAGACCCTGTCATCCCTCCAAAAAAAGGAAATACCTTGAGACATATGATACATGCACTAAAATCCCCGAAACCACCACTCAAGAACTTATCCATGCAACCAAAAACCACGTGTACCCCAAAACCTATGGAAATAAAAAAAGTTTGAGAAAATATCTTCAGACAAATGAAAACACAATATATCAAAACTTACAGGACGTGAAAGCGGTGCTAAAATGGAAAGTGACAGCTGTAAATGTTCACACTAAAAAAGAAAGTTCTCAAATCCACAATCTACCTTTACACTTTAATGAATTAAAAAACGAATAGTGAACTAACCCCAAAACCAGCAAAGGGAGTAAATAATAAAGATTAGAGCAGAGACAACAGAAATCGAGAATAGAAAAACAATAGAGAAAATCAAAGAAGTCTCAGGTTGACTATTAGGAGAGATCCACAGCAGGTACACACCAAGAAAAAAGAGAGAAAACTCAACTAAAATCACAAATGAAACAGGAACACTTCAAACCAATTTACAGAAGTCAAAAGATGCTAAAAAATACTACAAATAATTGTGTTAACAAACTAGAGCATGTAGATAAAACTGAGAAATCCCTAGAAACACACTACCTACCAAGACTCAATCATGAAGAAACTGAGATTTTGAAGATAACTATAGTAATGATATAGAATCCATAATCCAAAACTTCCCAACAAAGAAAAGCCCAGGACCAGTTAACGTCTACCAAACACTTAAAGAACGAACACTAGTTCTCCTCAAACTCTTCCAGGAAATTGAGGATAAGGAAACACTTTCAGATTCTTTCTGTGGGCCCCGCATTACCCGGGGTACTGTAGAAGCAATGAAAGGAGGCCTCTGTGTCTTATTCCTGATCTTGGAGGAAAAACCTTTAGTCTTTCACTGTTGAGTAGGATGCTAGCTGTTGACTTTTCATATGTGGCCTGAATGTAAGATCTACAAGAATTATACAACTCTTGGAAGTAAACAGCAATTTTACCTCTGGGTATGAAAGCTGGGTCTCAAAGAGGTTTTGTACACCCATGTATATAGGAGCATTATTCACAAGAGCCAAAATGTGAAGATAACCCAGGTGTCCATCGACAGATGAATAAACAAAATATGCTGGATATGCACACAGTGTAAAGAAAGGAAATGCCAGTGCATAGTACCAAATGGATGGGCAGTAATGACTTTATGCTAAGTGAAATATGCTAGCCACTAGACAGTTCCATTTATATGAGGTACCTAGAGTAGTCAAATTCATGGAAACAAACAGTAGAATGGTAGTTGCCAAGGGCTGCGGGGCGGGGGCTGGGGTAGGGGCAAAGAGACAAATATAAGTACAAACAAATGATTGAGTGTTAGAACTGGGAGAAAGATGCAAGTTCTGTCTAGCTTTAGAGGCTTGGGGGAATGGAATGTGAGACTGATCTTTGATGGATGAGATCTGGAAGCCACTCATGCCAGTTCCTGCTCTGCCTCCACAGGTCATACCTGGCTCAGCCACAACCATCAGAGTTTATCATCAGTCACCTGCCTCAAAGCAATGGAAACATAGCGCTTTGGGATAATCGTGACCAGCAGGTACATTCTAAGACTGATTTTCAATCATTTACACCACCCTTTTCCTTATAATACACCATATGCAAAAATGAACTCAAAATTGACCAAGAACAATCCTTTTCCATGTTCATCCAGTCTCCTGTTTCCCACAGTTTCATTTTTCTTTTCAACAGGTACTTACTGATCCTTTGCCAAATCTAAGGTCATGAAGCTTTATCCCCATGGTTTCTCCTAAAAGTTTTATAGTTTAAGTCTTGATCCATTTTCAATTAATTTTTGTATATGGTGTCAGATAAGAGTCCAGCTTTATTCTTTTGTATATCCAGCTGCCATTTGTTGAAAAGACGATTCTTCCCAGTGAATGGTCTTGGTATCCTTGACAAAAAATAATTGACCATAAAGGTATGGTTTATTTCTAGACTCATTTCTTTTCCATTAATCTATATCTGTCCTTTTGCCATCACCACATTGTCTTGTAGTGTGTTTTGAAATCAGGACATAAAAATCTTCCTTTTTTGTTTTTCTTATCCAGAATTATTTTGTTTACACTGGGTGTCTTGCAATTCCATATGAATTTTAGGATCAGCTTGCCAATTTCCCTTTCAAGGGAGCATCAGCACTGGTAATATGGGGAGGAACAGATAGTGGACAGGACCCTAAAACTCTCAAAACTATATGCCCTTTGTCTTCAGTTACTAGGGTGGGTAGGGAAGGACCATTAGGTGGGGGCAGGGCTAAGAGTGTCTGAGCTCAGACTCTCCTTGGGCAGGTCTTACTGCAGCTGTTGTTGGGAATGGAGATGTGGTTCCCAGATCAATGGAGTTATGTTCCTAGGAGGATTATGGCTGCCTGTACTGTGTTATGCAGGTTATCAGGGAAGTGGGGGGAAGTGGGGGAAAGCTGGCAGTCACGGGACTCACCTAGCTCCCACACAATCCAAACAACTGGTCTCACTTCCACTGCATCCCCCCAACAGTTTCCAGGCAGTGGGTGAGCAAGGATGAGAACTTGCCCCAAGCTACCTGCCTCCCAGCTGAGAAAGGAAGCAGGGCTTTCATGCTTCCCCGGCCTGTGGAGTCTGCACACCAGATTCATGCCCTCCCCTGAGCTCTGGCCAGGAAACTTCTTAATCAGTTCAAATTGTTAAAAAGTTGAGCTGGAGGTTTCCTTCTCCCTGTGATCTTTTCCCAGTGCCACTGGCAGCCCTCCTCAAGGACCCCTGTGAGGTAAGGCAGAAATGACTTGCTAGGGCAGCCAGTAAGCCCGCAAGTCTTTCCCCACTGTTTCCTCTACCCCTATATTTCACTTGGCTCTCTAAATTGACTCAGCTCCAGGTAAGGTCAGAATCTTCTCTGTGATCTAGAGCTTCAGCTTCCCCAGTGAAGGTGTGTATTTGGGGGCAATTTCCCTTTCCCACTTGCACAATTTGGGGGCTCACAGTATCTGGGGTGTCTACCAGGTCCTGCAGATGCAATCTGCTTCCTTCAGAGGGTCTGCGGATTTTCTCAGTCTTCCTGATTTATTCCTGCAGTCATTCTGAAGCATAAGTTCACAATGCGAACCTTCACACGCTGCTCTGTCTGAGTGGGAGCTGCAATCTAGTCCTGCCTCCCATCTATCATGATCCCGTCGGCAGCTCTCATAGAATTTGAATTTTGTGTGCAGCTTGTATTATATTTCTGCCAGCAGTGCCAGTCAAAGGTGTGTAATAGATGTAGAACTGATGACAAGACCAAGCCGGAAAGAGGGGATTTCCCTGTCTGGAGTCTACTGATGGCCAAAAGAAGAGTATCCCATCCACTGCCACCAGCCTCTGGGATCTCTGTGTCAATTCATTCACTGGCTTTCCTCTCCCATCCCAGGATCTCATCAATCAGAACATATTGGAGATTGTAACCAGTGCATAGAGGGTGTGGATTACACCAGTGCTCCCAACAATTTCTCTTCTTGCTACCCATGTGGATTTTGTAAATCAGGTACAAAATGTGTAGACCCCTTGCCCAGAGGTGGAGGCCAAAGTGATGAGGTGGGAGTCGTAGCTGATGTGAGTCAGGGAACCAAGTTCCAGTCCAACTTGGTCTTCATCATACCCTGTTCCATGATTATGTCTTAGGTCAATCAAATAAAATAGAAAGAGATCATTTTTATAATGTCTGGCACCTAGTAGGGAAATCTTTTTAAACTGTTGGCTTCAAGGGGGTGAAGGCATCATTACAGCACAGAGGAGTGGCTGAGTTGAAAGGGTTTTCAGCAGTGGCACAGGTCTGCTCCATGGCCAGGTGCTCTACCCCAGGGGCCCTGTGCTTCTGGCAGGTTCTCGGCCTCACTCAGCCTTCAGGTTCTAAGGCCTTTCTCTCCAGTAGGCCTGAGCTTTTGGGAAATCACGTAAGGGCTCCTCTCCTTGCAGAGTGCTTCATGTGATACCCTGTGCCTCCCTTGCAACTGACCATGGGATCTAAATGATGCTTATCCCCTAATCTGATAAAATAAATAATGAATCATGATCCTTTGGGGTTGTTTTCTGAGGCAGAGTCTTGCTCTTTTACCAGGCTGGAATGCAGTGCCATGATCTTGGCTCACTGCAACCTCCACCTCCTGGGTTTAAGAGATCCACCTGCCTCAGCCTCCCAAGTAGCTGGGATACAGGTGTGTGCCACCACATCCAGCTATTTTTTTGTGTTTTTAATAGAGACGGGGTTTCACCATGATAACCAGGATGGTCTCGATCTCTTGACCTTGTGATCCGCCCGCCACAGCCTCCCAAAATGCTGGGATTACAAGCACGAGCCACCATGCCTAGCCTGCCAATTTTAACAATATTAATTCTTCCAATCCAAGAGCATGGAATGTCTTTCCATTTGTATGTGTCATTTATGATTTCTTTTAGTAGTGTTTTGTAACTCTCCTTGTAGCAATATTTCACCTCCTTGGTTAGAAGCATTCGTAGGTATTTTGGGGTGTGTTGGTGCAGGGGCTACTATAAATGGAATTGTGTTCATGATTTGGCTCTCAGCTTGAATGTTACTGGTACATAGATATGCCACTTATTTTTGTCCATTAATTTTGCATCTTGAAACATTGCTGAAGTCATTTATCAGTTCCAGGAGCCTTTTGGTGGAGTCTTTAGGGTTTTCAAGGTATAGAATCATGAAGAGCTAGATTGACTTCTTCATTTCCTATTTGGCTGCCTTTTACTTTTTTCTCTTGACTGACTGCTCTGGCTAGGACTTCCAGTACTATGCTGAATAGGAGTGTTGAGAGTGAGCATCCTTGTCATGTTCCAGTTCTCAAGTGGAATCTTCCACCTTTTGCCCATTCAGTATAATCCATGAAGAGACAGACTGACTTCTTCATTTCCTATTTGGATGCCTTTTATTTTTTTCTCTTGACTGATTGCTCTTTCTAGGACTTCAAGTACTATGTTGAACAGGAGTGATGAGAGTGAGCATCCTTGTTTTGTTCCAGTTATCAAGCAGAATTTTCCAGCTTTTGCCCATTCAGTATGATGCTGACTGTGGGTTTGTCATAGATGGTTCTTATTATTTTAAGGCAGGTTACAATGGAAACTTTCTAATGTGTTTTAATATCCAAGGTAGCAAACAGCTCTTCCATACTGTTTCAAAATTTATTATTTTACCCAGATAAAATTTAAAATTACTTTATAAGATTTCCTCCATCTTCCTTTCTACCAAAAACAAATCCAGTGACATTTTTATCAATTACCTTAAAATTAAAATTAATCTAGACATAATTGATATCAATATTTACTTATTAAAGATAGCATTTGAAGTCAGGTATCTTAGTATAACTGAGTTGTCATTTGTGTTCTTCTTCAGATAACGTTATTCCTGTCTTTTCTCATGACCATTAGTACTTTGTGTATTTTGTAACCATTATGCGTTAGATAGCCCTGTAATTCTATTAGAAACTTATTGCATCTGCTATGTTTTTAACATTCCTCCAGATATAGATTTTTATTTCAATATCATAGTTTCATTCTTAGGGATTTTTAATGACACTGAAAATGATTATTGTGTCTGCCCCTTCCAAGAGTCTTGCCTCATTTTTATTTCCCATCTTGTTTCCTAGGCCAGACCTTTCAGAACAATGTTCAGCTGTGCTTAGGAAGGCAGGTGTTTGGGTCCTGATTTGATTTCTGGGGAAAGCCTCCAACATGTCACCCTTAGAAATGGTGACCACTTTGGTTTCATACAGAAATTCTCCTCATCAGGAATGCAGCCTCCTATTCTCAAATGCTTTGAAAAAAATCAGAATTGGTGTTTAATTTTACCGTATGTCTTTCCAGCCTCCAGAGAGACATGTTTTATTTCCTTATTTAGACTATTGATATGGTACAGTATTAATGACCAAAGAACATTTGCAGTCTTGGAATAAATCATTTTGTTAGATTTTCCTGCATGCCCTCATAGTCTTCTGTTGAGACTTCTGCTGCTGGTAAAAATCTTGTAAGGAACTGATTGTTTCCTGTCAGGATGGGTGGAATTGGTTAGATGGGGCAGAAGGAGACTTTCTGGGGTGGTGAAAATGTTCTACATCTTGATCAGGGGATGATTACACCGGTGCATATAGTAGTCAAAGCTGGGCAAAGCTTAGAAAGTGAGCATTTACTGCATGTTACTTATGTCTCAATGAGCCACTGTCACATAGAGCCCGAGAGCTGTGCAGAACCAGAGGGTTTTCTCCATCTCCATGGAGACCCGAGAGGGGAAGTGCTGCAGGTGTCAGGGCTGGCTGGTGGTCAGGGTCAGTACTGGACTGCAGGACTCCTGACTCTGACCACAGCCTTCCCCACTGTGTGTTACAGAGACAGGCAGAAGCTGAAGGGTGTCAGAAGAGGAGGCTGCAGGTACCATTGAATGACGCTGACCCCACTGAGAGTCACTGTTTTGTGCCTGGAGATGTAGCAGGAGGGTAGGGGATAGGGACAATGTCATAACTACTGTCCCCATAGCTGAGGGGGCTCTTCTGGAGAAGAGGAGGTCTATGTCAATCCTGGGCTGATTGTCCCTGGAGCATCAAGACCCTCAATCTCCTCTTCTCTCTTCTCCATCAACACCTTGCTGGAGGCGTCAGAAATACTGGAAGGAGGACATGCAAAGGAAATATTCAGGACCAACTGGTAGGCTCCAAAAAGCTTCTCTATGAAGAAGGTGACGCAAGCTCTGCTATGTCCTGCCTGTGAATCTCTTCAGGAAACCAGAGCTTCCTTTGTTTACCTTTTATCCTATGAAGGGAAGCAGACTGGAAGAAATAGTCCAGTATTTGATCCATGCCTCAACACCCTACTATCTGATATGGTGCAGCTTACCAAAGGTCCTACAACTTTGTCAATGCACTTTGAGTAATTTTGATGAAATACTACATGTGATAAGCAAACTGTGTAAATTTATATAAGATTTTTGGTGGCATATAGTTACATAATTGTGTACTCTGTGGTTTTAGGATGTCATTCTTTTGAGTTCTTCATCGTGAGTGAAGTCTTTTTTTCTCTTTCTTATATTGTAAGTTCCATTTCTGCTGTATGTGCATTTAATTACATCTAACTAGAGATGGTTCACAGTCACAATGGTTTGACTTATAGTTTTTTAACTTTAGATTTGGTGTATTTGGGTATTACCTGCATTTTAAAATTGAAAAATTTGGATGTATGATGAGATTATCAGGACATAGCCCACGCAAAGTCATGAGCATGTAGACTTACCAGGATTTGACTTAGATTTTTCAGCTTCAAGACAGGATTATTAAGGCTTACCCCCATCTTAAGTAGAGAAACATCTGTGTTGCATAATGCTATATGATGTACATCTTTCTGTCTTCCTCTTTCTGTATATGATGATGTAAGCATGGAAGAACTCTAGGAAATACACTTAGCAGGCTGTTTATATGTGTTGCCTAAATGCAAATTGGCAATCAAAAATGACTAGAAATATAACTAGCAATAGGGGAAGAAATCCTCCCTCTCTATGAAAGGAAATGACTGTGTTCCAGTTCTCCCTCCTATGCCCTGTGACTGGACAAGGTTTTGATGACTGGCAACTTCTCAAGGGTCGGTCTGTCTTAGTTGATGATTTTAGAGGTATATAGATGTCTATACTTCTGGCCTGATGCAGAGTCAGTGCCTGGCATGTATTATCAGGAGTGAATTGTCTGATCACCCTTCCCGGGGCCGACAACACCCCTTCTACCTTGGACAGCAAGTTCTGTAGAATCTCCAGCCCAGGGCTCTGGGTGAGTGTATTTGTTCTCACCCTACAGTCACATCTGTTGACAAAGTATTTGAAAACCCAGAGCTCTGAAATTTATCATATTAATATTCCATAACCAAACCTCCCCCTCCATAATTTCTGTTCTTCCAGAATGTCTTCCCAGCATACATTATACATGCCTAGAATATACAGAAACCAAGGCTGGGTGTGGTGGCTCATGCCTGTAATCTCAGCAGTTTGGGAGACTGAGATGGAAGGATCACTGGAGCCCATAAGTTCAAGAGCAGACTGGGCAAAATGGCAAGACCCTGTCTTTATAAAATATATTTTTTTAATTTAGCCAGATGTGATGGCACATGCTTATAGTCCCAGCTACTCAGGCCTGACTCCAGGAGGTTGAGGTTAGTGAGTGTGTTCATGCCACTACACTCCAACCTGAGTGACAGAGCAAGGCCCTGTTTCAAATAACAAAAATAAAAATAATATACAAAAACGAATGGACTCACAGTCTTCACAGTTTTTCAAGTTTTTGCTTTTTAAATTTTACAATAGATCTTGAATAATATTTATTTTTGTCTCTGGAATTCTTTGTCCCTCTTTAACTGTTGCACAGATTTCCTCAATGCTGGGGTGAGCTGAGAACTAAAAAGTGTGCCGAGTAAAGACTGTACTAGGGTAGCCAGGTACAGTGGCTCACGCCTGTAATCCCAACTTTGGGAGGGCAAGGCAGGCAGATCACAAGGTCAAGAGATCAAGACCACCTTGGCCAACATAAAGAAACCCTGTCTCTACTAAAAATACAAAAATTAGCTGGGTGTGGTGGTGCGCACCTGTACTCAGGAGGCTGAGGCAGGAAAATCACTTGAATCTGGGAGTCGGAGGTTGCAGTGAGTCAAGAAATGCCACTGCCCTCCAGCCTGGCAACAGAGCAAGACTCCATCTCGAAACAAACAACTGTAATGGGAAGTTTGGTGGAGGGTTCTAGAAAGGGAGAGCTGGTATTCTAACTGTGTATTGCGGGGCCCCATCTCCCCGGCTCTATTCTGGATGGCAGAAGTGGCCCAGGGAGGGCAAAGATATTTTGGATATAACCCCAAAAGCAAAGACAGACAAATAGGATTACATCAAACTAAAATGCTTATGAAAAATAAAGGAAACAATCAACAGAGTGAAGAGTAACTTACAGAATGGGAGAAAATATTTTTGAACTGTACATTAGATGAGGATCTAATATTGAAAACGCAGACATATCTTAAAGATACTGCAGGTTAGCTTCCAGACCACCACAGTAAAGTGAGTCACACAATTTTTTTGTTTGTTTGTTTTCCAGTGCATATAAATGTTATCGGTACAATGCTGGTCACAATAGCTCATGCCTGTAATCCCAGCACTTTGGAAGTCCGAGGCAGGGGAATCACTGGAGCTCAGGAGTTCCAGATCAGCCTGGGCAACATGTCAACACCCGTTTCTACAAAACACACAAAAATTAGCAGGGCATGGTGGCTTATGGACCTGTGGTCCCAACTACTTAAAGAGCTGAGGCAGGAGGATCGTTTGAGCCCTGGAGGCTGAGGTTGCAATGAGCCCAGATTGCACCATTATAATCCAGCCTGAGCAACAGAACAAGCACCCATCTCAGACTCAAAACAAAACGAAAATAAAGTGTAAAACAAAAAGTTATGGGTATCCTATACTGTAGTCTGTTAATTTGCAATAGTATTGTGTCTTTTAAAAACAATATATGGTGATGGATCACGCGCCTGACCAGCCCCGCCCAGCCTTTCCTCTGGCCTACCTGACCGCGATGCGTCTCTCCTCCCCACCTCGTGGCCGGCAGCAGGCCTCCCAGAGCAGCTGCCCAGGGGCAACCCAGGCCTGCCGGTGTCTCCCCAGGAGCCTCCTTGTACGGGGCCAGACATCTGGCACCAGGAGCCCCTCAAGCCGTCAGCTTGGAGGAATCCAGGTCCTCAAATCTGCCTGCTCCGGAGAGGACTGTTGGTTCCTTCACCATGAAGCAGATCAGCGCCGTGGAAGGCGACTTCCGGCACCACCAGTACCGGGGCCTTCTGGACCGGAAGAGGCTGGCCAGGGAGATGCCACTCTGCCCAAATAAAAACCTGGTTTCAAATCGCCGGATGAAACACAAACGGCAAATGCAGGACTCCCAGCTGAACAGCCCCTTCTCAGGGTCTCTCCACGTGCCCTCGACTTTCCACTCACCATCTTCTGGCCTTGCCAATGGCCTGCAGGTGCTGTCTCCTTGGGCACCCCTGCGGGGGCCCCAGGCTCTGATGCTGCCCTCTGGCTCTTTGTGGGGTCTCTGCTAAGTGGAACAAGAGGCCTTGGCCTCTGCGTGGGCTTTCTGCTGCAGGCAGCCTCTGGCGTACCACCCCCACAAGCCCAGGAAGTGGCGTGCAGACGCTGGGAGCAGCCCTGTCCATGGGGCCCTGGGGCCTGTGTGAGCCACCAGAGACAGGTGATTCATATTGAGGAAGTGCCTCTGACTCCGTGCCTCCCACCCACGTGGTCTGTGCAGATCGGATCTGGCGCTTACCCGCAGGACTCAGCTGTTCTTTCTACATCGTGGTGGGACCTCTCACCCTGACCCATGGAAAAGTTTGTAGATTTCTGGAGAATATATTTATTAAAACTACCTCTTCACTGAAAGTTAACAAAAGGGTCGGTTTAGGAAGTAAACGAAGGGCCGGTGAACAGAGCCAAACGCAGAAGAGGCTTGTTATGGGTAGGGCTTTCGGCAAATGATACTTTCTTTCATTATTATAAAAATTAGTCGGGCCTGGTGGCACGCACCTGTAATCCCAGCTACTCGGTTGGCTGAGGCAGGAGAATCGCTTAAACCCGGGAGGTGGAGGTTGCAGTGAGCCGAGATTACGCCACTGCACTCAAGGCTAGGCAACAAGGCAAGACTTCATCTCAAAAAAAAAAAAAAAAAAAAAAAAGGAAGGCGGGGGGCGGCGGGGGGATATGCATAGCTTAATTTTAAAATATTTTATTGTTAAAAAGTGCTAATGATCACCTGAGCCTCCAGCACATCGTAAGTGTCTTGGGGGAGTGATGACTATCTGTGCCAGTGGCATGGGGGTAAAATAATTTGCTAAGACAGTTCTAGGTAGAAAAAGACAGATTTATTAGGGAAAGTATGAAAATACATTGCAAGAGAGCAATGGGCAGCCAGCAAGCGAAGAGCGTCTGCAAGGAAACAAAGGCCTGCTGGAGATTCTATAGGTTAGTTCTTGGGCCGCAGACTGCTATGTGCAGTAAGATAATGCCAAAGTTGTGATGCCCTAACTTGCATTCTTCCTATCAGCCGAGGGTCTGGGGATAGCTGGGTGCAGGATGATCGTGAGTTATTTGCACAGGAGGACTGTGTGTCCTGGACCTTGAAGAAAGGCAGACTTGTAATTCATCTGCTGCTGCTTTTTGCTGTCCCCTGCTCCTGACAGCCTGACTTCTTTTGTCTAATTAGGACTCCTCATTAACCTTTTTTGCTGGTAAGAGGGTCTTGCCTCACTGTTGACGGCTGCTGACTGATCAGGGTGGTGGCTACTGAAGGCTGAGGTGGCTGTGGCAATTGCTCAAAGTAAGACAATGAAGTTGGCTGATCAGTGGTCTCTTCATTTCACAAAAGATTTCTCTCTGTACCGTGTGATGCTCTTTGATAATAGCATTCTATCCACAGAAGAACTTCTTTAAAATTGGAGCCAATTCTCTCAAACCCTGCAGTTGTTTTATCAACTAAGTTTATGTAAGAGTCTACATCCTTTGTCATTTTACCAGTATTCACAGCGTCTTCACCAGGAGTAGATTTAGTTACAAGAAATCACCTTCTGTGTTCATTCATAAGAAGTAACTCCTCAAAGTTCAAGATTTATCATGAGGTTACAGCAATTTACTCACATCTTCAGGTTCCCCTTCTAGTTCTCTTGCTATGTCCACCACATCTGCAGTTATTTCCAGCCCTGAAGTCTTGAACTCCTCAAAGTTATCCCTATGAAAGGGCAAACAGCTTTACCTCTCCCAAATATAATAGAATTCAGGAAAAAGAATGTGACCAGGCTATGATTATATAGTGCAAATACTTTATTTTATAAATGAGTAACTCAAGACCTATTTTATCTTCACCATTCTCTGAATGGCCACAGGGCCTGGATTTTATAATCTGGGGATACCATTGAGGTTGGGACAATTCTCACTAGGTTCAGAAACACGTGACTAAGTCCCCCTGGTGAGACTGCCCCATGTCCCTTGCCTGTCAGGACCAAATCATTACCAGTCCTGTCCATTCCACCTCTCAGAGCTCCCTGTATCTTTCTATCTGCCAATGTCTTTCCATTTTATCTGCCAATGTCTCTACTGGGCCTGGATATTTCTGGGATGTTCTCACATGTCCCAAACTGCTCATGTCATGAGCCTGGTTCATGAGCAGGATTGTGGGTGTTGGGCAGTGATCCTCAGCCAGTATCACACTAATTGGGTGGGTCTGGCATCCTGTGTGCTGGACAGGCAGGCATGGGTTCAACACTGAAGGAGGGGAACAGCTGTCCTAGCGCAGACCTTTACAGTGATTCTGCAGTGAGAGGGTGAGGCAACCTGCAGGGCTGGAGGATAAGGAGGAAAGCTGAGCAACAGGCTCAGGCTGAGAGATGGTAAAGTCCAAATCAGAGTAGTCAAAGAAACTGGACTTTCAGGACCGGTGGGCTAAATGCCGCTTACCACGATTCCAGCCATCTATTCAGAAAATACACTAAAAGATTACTACTTGTCCAATCTCAACACATTGGACGTTGTCAGTAAACTAAAAGAAATTTAAAACATTTAATGACATTCCATATGGTGGGCGTTTTACATGCAGGCAGTGAGGTGGGGGGCACCATTGCTGTCTTCTTTACTACCTGGGGCAGAATGTGGCCCTGTTCCTCAGTTTTCCTATGATAAAATGGACATGATAAGATATTTCTGGTGCGCTTCATATTTGAGAGTGAATTCAAGAGCAGCCCCTGGCAGAAATGGAATACTGAGCTCTTAAAGGTTTTAATTGTCTTCTCTGAATGCTGTGCCCACATTCCCAGGGGGAGGCCTCATAGGCATCATCCCATAGCCTCCCTTGTCCTTCACACGGTTTATTGCAGGAGGTCCATCGAGGTGGTAACTGCACAGGTCCAGATGCCTATTGGAAAAAAGGGTAGATTCTGAAATATCCTGTGAACTGTCTACACAGTAGGGTGGCTGGCTGGCCATGTTTCTTCCTCCCTCCTTTCCCTTTCCTTTTCCCCTTCCTTTATCCTTTCTTTCCCTTTCTCCTTTCCTTTCTCCTTATTCCTTTCCCTTTTTCTTTCCTTTCTCCTCTACTTCCCTTCACCCTCCTTTTCTTCCTCCTTTTTTTTCTATTTTTCATTTTCAGGTGTAAATATTTTAGATGTACCACAAAGTACCACCATATAGGGTACTTTAATGCTTACATCATCTTGCTCAAGAAATAAAATAGAATAATTACAAATTCAGATGGAAACCCCACAAACATGTCAATCACCTCTCCCTCCCTGCAGCAAATGCTTGCCTAGTGATTATAGCTCTAATTTAAGGAGTATTAAGAATGGTTTCTTGACTGAAGGTAGCAACAAATGGAAGGACAGCATAAGACTCCTCCGTGCATTACCCCTTTCTAAGACCTTATGAGTGCTTGTATAACGATGTCATAAAGCCTGCACTTCCACTCTGATGTTTAAGGCCCTACATGGTTTGACCTGTCCTATACGACATGGTCTTCCAGTCTCTCCAACCAGATGTTTTACTTCTCTTTTACTTGAAGACCTTCTCCCCAATGGATAGTCAAACTAGGCTAGTCGTTTATGGTTTATTCTATGGACATCTGCTTGTTGCCAAATTCCTTAGGACACAGGTCTCACTCTGAAGTGACCAATCCCTTTCATCTTCACCTTCCTTATTACAATTACCTCAGCCTATATTCCCTCCTCCGTTTCATCCCAAAGGTCTCTCCCTCCTCAGAAATACAGCAGCTATTATCTCTACTCCTCGCTTCATACAAATATTCCTTACTTTTTATTGTCATTTCCCTTTGGCTGACTGCATATATTCTGTTAAAGTACTAAGTTACTTGTTTTCCTTTTTCTGAACATCAGGTATCTCCTTGTTTTCCACATTGACAGAGCAGGAAGCTTGAGCTCAGGAGGTGGAGGCTGCAGTGAGCCCTGAGCTCCAGCCTGGGTGACAGAGTGACCTCCTGTCTCAAAAACAAAACAAAAAACTAAAGAATTGTACATTACCTTTTGTCCAGGAGGTACCTTTTATAAGACTATAATCAATGACAAAATGAATATGTCAATAGATTAAATTTCTTAACCTTAATAATTTTGCATATGAAAACATTTGGCCAAACAAAAAGGCAAACAAGAAAGCAGGAACCTATGATGTGCATTTGAGAAAGTGCATGGGCAGGACGCATGTCTCAATAGGCAAATGCAAGTTGTAAACCATCAGTTTGAAGAGAGAATCAAACAGCTAATAAACATGTGAAACCTAAGTCCAAAAATAAGAAAATGCGTATTTAACTTAATTAATGTCTTCCTTGTCAGAGAAAACAAAAGACCAAGCACATCAGATCAAGATTAATGAAGTGCTGCTGGAACCAAAACTGTGCATGTGAATGTGATGTACACAAGAGTGAGTGTGTGTGTGCAGAAAAACATGCCTCTGCACATTAGCACAGTAATTCTATTTCTTTCAGGAAGCCACCCTATGACATTGGTCGCAAAAGTTGTCCAAGACTGATTTTCAAATGCATACACAGACTCTGGGCTCTAAGCCCATCTTGGGACTGCAGACTCCCTTCCTCACCTTCAGAGCAGCACGTGATGCTGTGTGTTGGGAGTGGACCAGACTGGAGTCAAAGGTCTGGGAAAGGGGCACTGGCCTAGAGAACAGGAGTCAGTATGGGGCACACCTGGGCCTCCTGGAGCTGTGGGTGAGATGGAGAGTGGGTCCTTCAGGGCAAGGGCAGCAGAAAATGGGTCTCTGAGGTGCCTGCAGGACCGAGCCACCTGAGTCTACTGATATGGATGCAGGGAAGAGCTGGTGTCCCTCTCCCCAGAGGGAGGAGCAGACAGGAGAGAGACAGGGAGGGGGTGTGAGCACATGACACCTTAAAATCCAAGGAGTCATGGGCAGGAAACTACCTCCCAACCCACCCTCCACCAGGCAGGCCAAGCCTGAAGGCAGAGAAGGGACAAGTAAGGAGTCCTAGCAGGAATGAAGCCCTGGACTCCTGTCACTCAAAGCTCTTTCACAGGAAGAGGGAAGGATGGAAATAAATACCGCACCTCTTTTTATATAAGCTTTCATGTTTATTTTGGACAAAATTCATGAACATATGAGCTTTTCATATATAACCAGGTGTTTACGTGCTATTTGGACTGGGTATAAAGCAAACCAAAACAAACAAATTAACACTAAAAACTCCCAACAATTTCATGTTGTCAGGAAGCTTACTTTAAAAGAATAAGCTTAACCAACACTGATAAGGCTGATATTCTAAATACATCTTCAAGGAAGGCCTCTGCAGAAGGGACAAGGGAGCTGGGACCAGACTGGCTCCCTCTGAGCTCTGAGGCCGAGTGTCCTGCACCAAAGGCCTAGGAAAGGCAAAGACCAGGAGGCAGCAGCACCCTGTGCCTTCCAGAAATGCAGGGGACAACACGTGGGATGCCAGATGGAAGTGGGAGAGGACGGAAGTGCCAAGACCAGAAAGGCCACCCCCTCCCAAAGATTAATGGACACAACACTCTGAATGTGCTGGATTCTTCAGGGAATTCTAACTGTCCCAGCCAAACCAGTCCCGGAACAAGACAACATGCAATGCCTGGAGATGGAAAACATGGAAACTCCTAGAATGACTACAACCGTAAATTATCCTACCACCAATGCACTACTGTGGAGAAGAGTTTGCTGGAAAGAGGCTAACATGATGACTGAGGCTTTTAGGTAAAATAGTAGAATGTGACACAAGAACAAAGCATTAATGCGTCAGCCATTCTAGGTCCCGCTGTCCCAGTGTTTAAGAGTTGATATTTCTGAATTGAGTCAGATGCTTACAGAGGGGCCAAGCACCTCAAACAGGAAATCCATATCCTAAAACGCTGCTCAGGGGCTCAGGGTCACAGAGCACCAGAAGCGAGAGGGGCCATCCACTCCTGAGTCAGCAACCATTTCACAGCATTCCCAATCACCATCCACACTTCCCCCTTAATGCCATGAAGGATGCTGGGGCAGATGAACACCCATTCTGCCCTGAGCCCAAAGGACGCCCAAAATTCACTCATGTTCAGCTGTAAGGGCACTTGACAGAAAAGCTATTCACAGTCTCAGATCTCACTATCCTTATCTGCTGTGGACAAGCAGGAAGATGCAGTCTTGTGCCTGTCCCAGCAGGACCGACCAGACACATGGCTTCCCATAGATCCCACAATCTCCAAAATCCTGGGCATATGTAAACATGTACTTATAAATAAATACATGTTTAAAAAATATTTATAAATAAATACTGCTATATACCTCTAAAATTATCAAGTAAGACAGCCTGGCCCCTTGAGAAGTTGCCAGCCATCAAACCCTGGTCCAATCACAGGGCGTGGGATGAGATATGGAATGCAGTCACTGCCTCCCACAGAGGGAGGATTTCTCCCTCCATCGCTACTTATATTTCCAGTCATTTTTGACTGCTGGTTTACATCCAGAAACCCAGATAAACAGCCTAATAAGTGCATTTCCTAGAGTTTTTCCATGCTTACATCATTATAAAAAAATCAGAAAATGAAAGATGTACATGATATAAATACTAAGCAATACAAATGTTTCTCTACTTCAGGGAGGTAAGCCCCAATAATCCTATCTTAAAGCTCAAAATTCTAAGTCAAACCCTCTTAAGTGCATATGCTCATGACTAGCATGGGGCTTTGACTTGATAATCTCATCATTAAGTCAAAAGTATCCTAAACCGAAAATGCAGGTAATAGCCAGATCATTCAGTTCTAAAGTTAAAAAACTGTAAGGCAAACCATTGTGGCTGTGTAGCATCTGTAGTCAGATGGAAATAATGCACATACCAGCAGGGATGGAGCTCACAATATAAGAAACAGGAAAAAAGACTTGTCTCATGATGAAGAACTGAAAGTAATGACATTCTAAAACCATTTTTTTTTTCTTTTTGAGACGGAGTTTCACCATGTTGCCCAGGCTAGTCTCAAACTCCTGAGCTCAAGTAATTCACCTGCCTCAGCCTCCCAAAGTGATAGGATTACAGGTGTGAGTCAAGGCACCTGGCCTAAAACCGCCCTTAAAACACAATCATATAACGCTGTGCCACAAAGAATCTTACATAAATTCCCACAGTTTGCTTATCACACACAATATTGTATAAAAATTACTACAAGTGCATTGACGAAGTTGTAAGACCTCAGGTAAGCTGCACCATATTGCGTAGTAGAGTTTGTTGAGCCATGGGTCAAGCAATGGACTGTTTCTTCCAGGCTTCTTCCCTTTCTAAGTGAAAAGGTAAACCAGGGAAGCTCTGGTTTCCTGAAGAGATGTTTTAACAGGCAGGACGTAGGAGAGCCTGCATCACCTTCTTCACAGAGAAGCTTTTCGGAGCTACCAGTTGGTCCTGAATTGTTTCCTTCATGTGTCCTTCTTCCGGTGTCCCCAAGGCATCCAGCAAGGTGTTGACTGAGAAGAGAGAAGAGGAGACTGAGGGTCTTGATGCTCCAGGGACAATCAGCCTAGGATCGGCATAGGACCCTGCACTTCCAGCAGTGAATGCTCCAGAAGAACTCTCTCAGCTATGGGGACAGCAGGTAGGACACTGTCCCTATTCCCTGCCCTCCTGCTGCGTCTCCAGGCACAAAACACTTACTTTCCATGGGGTCAGCATCATTCACTGGAACCTGCAGCCTCCTCCTCTGACATCCTTCGGCTTCTGCCTGTCCCTATAACACACAGTGGGGAAGGCTGTGATCAGTCAGGAGCCCTGCAGTCCAGTACTGACCCCGACCACCAGCCAGCCCTGACACCTGCAGCACTTTCCCTCTTGGGTCTCCATGGAGATGGAGAAAATCCTCTAGTTCTCCACAGCTCTCAGGCTCTATGTGACAGTGGCTCATTGAGACATAAGTGACATGCAGTAAATGCTCACTATGTAAGTGTTCTGCCCAGCTCTGACTACTGTATACACTGGTGTAATCATCCCCTGATCAAGACATAGAACATTCCCACCACGCCAGAATCAATCAACTCCCACCCACCTTCACAGGAAATGATCACTTCCTTACAGAATTTTTACCAGCAGAAGTCTCAGCAGAGGACTATATATGAGGGCACCCAGGAAAACTTAACAAAATGATTTACTCCAAGACTGTAAATGATCTTGGATCATTAATACTGTACCAGATCAATAGGGTAATTAAGTAAAACATCAGTCTCTATGGAGGCTGGAAAGACATTTGGTAAAATTAGACACCAATTCTGATTTTTTTCTAAACCTTTTCGAATAGGAGGCTGCATTCCTGATGAGGAGATTTCTATATAAAACCAAAAGTGAACGCCATTCCTAAGGGTGACATGTTGGAGGCCTTCCCCAGAAATCAAATCAGGACCCAAACCCTGCCTTCCTAAGCACAACTGAACATTGTTATGAAAGATATGGTCTAGGCAACAAGATGGGAAACAAAAATGAGGCAAGACTCATGGAAGGGGGCAGACACAATAATCATCATTTTCAATGGCATTTAAAATCCCTAAGAATGAAGCTACAATATCAAAATATAAAAAACATAGCAGATGCAATAAGTTTCTAATAGAATGACAGGGCTTTCCAACTCATAATGGATACAAAATACTCAACAGCCATGAGAAGAAACAGGAATAACTTGTTTGAAGAGTAACATGAATCACAAACCAGTTACAACAAAATACTTACCTACCAATTCTATCTTCTTTGATAAGGAAATATGGAATATTTATAAGTTATTATTTTTTTTTTTAGATGGGGTCTCACTCTGTCATTCAGGCTGGAGTGCAGAGATGTGACCTCGGCTCCCTAAAACCTCCACCTCCTAGTCTCCTGAGATTCTCCTGTGTCATCCTCCAGAGTAGCTGGGCCTACAGTCATGTGCCACCATGCCCGTCTAATTTTTTGTATTTTTAGTAGAGACGGGGTTTCACCCAGTTAGCCAGGATGGCCTTGATCTCCTGACCTCATGATCCACCCACCTGGGCATCCCAAAGTGCTGGGATTAAAGGCATGAGCCACTGCACCCAGCCTCTAGATTAATTTTTAATTTGAAAGTGAATTGAAAAAATGTGGGAAGTAATTGAATCACATGGATGAGTTCTTCCTGTCCTGTTCTTGTGATAGTTAATATGACCCACAAGATCTGATGGTTTTATACTGAGCAGTTCCCCTGCACATGCTCTCTTGCCTGCCGCCATGTAAGATGTACTTTTGCTCATCCTTCACCTTAACGATTGTTAGGCTTCCTAGCCATATAAAACTGAGTCCATTAAACCTCTTTTTCTTTATAAATTACCCAGTCTTGGGTCTTTTTTCATAGCAATACGAAAATGGACTAATACAACTCCCTATTCAACAGATAATGCTGGGATATTTGGCTAGCCACATGCAGAAGAATGAAAACTACACTCCTACTTTTCACCATATACGCAAATTAACTTAAGGTGGATTAAAGGTTTAAAAGCAAGACCACGAACTATAAGAATCCTAGCAGAAAACCTAGAAAACACCCTTCTGGGCATCAGCCATGGCAAAGAATTTATGATTAAGTCCTCAAAAGCAATGGAACAAAACCAAAAATTGTCAAGTGAGACGTAATTAAACTAAAAACCTTCTGCACAGCAAAAGAAACTATCACCAAAAATCAACTATCAACAGGCTGGGCACGGTGGCTCACTTTGGGAGGCCAAGGCAGGCAAATCACCTGAGATCAGGAGTTCGAGACCAGCATGGCCAACATAATGAAACCCCATCTCACTAAAATTACAAAAATTCGCCGGGCATGGTGGTGCATGCCTGCAATCCCAAATTCCACAGAGGCTGAGGCAGGAGAATCACTTGAACCTGGGAGGTAGAAGTTGCAGTGAGCCAAGATCATGCCACTATACCCCAGCCTGGGTTACAAGGAAGACCCTCTATCAAAAAATAAAAATTAAAAAAAAAAAAAAACAGAGTCAGGCGCGGTGGCTTGCAATTGTAATCCCAACACTTTGGGAGGCCAAAATGGGCAGATCACAAGGTCAAGGAATCGAGATCATCCTGGCCAATATGGTGAAGCTTCATCTCTACTAAAAATACAAAACAGCTGGGCATGGTGGCATGCATGTAGTCCTATCTACTCGGGAGGCTGAGGCAGGAGAATCATTTGAACCCAGGAAGCAGTAGTTTCAGTAAGCCAAGATTGCACCACTGCACTTCAGCTTGGTGACAGAGAGAGACTCCATCTCAAAAAAGAAAGAAAAAAGAAAAACAGAGAGAGAGAGAGAGAGAAAGAAAGAAAGAAAGAAGAAAGAAAGGAAAGAAAGAAAGAAGGAAAGAAAGAAAGAAAGAAAGAAAGAAAGAAAGAAAGAAAGAAAGAAAGAAAGAAAGAAAATATCAACAGAGTAAACAGACAACCTACAGAATGGGAGAAAGTATTTTCAAATCATGCATCTGACAAGGGTCTAATATTCAGGAATTATATGCAACTTAATTAAACACACAAAAAGCAACCCAATTAAAAATGGGCAAAAGACATAATTTGTTTGTCTTTAAAAGAATCCATACAAGTTGCCAACACACATGAAAAGATGCTCATCATCATGAATTACCAGAGAAATGCAAATCAAAACTACAATGAGATATCATCTCACATAGTCAGGATGGCAATTATTCAAAAGCCAGTAACAACAAATACTGGTGAGGTTATGAAGAAAAAGGAACATTTTCATACTTCTGGTGGGAATGTAAATTAGTTCAGCCACTATGGAAAGGAGTTTGGAGATTTCTCAAAGAATTTTAAAGCAACTGCTCTTTAACCCAGCAAACCCACCACATACAGAAGACAAAACAAATCATTCTACCAAAGACACCACTATCTATCATAGCAATGACACGGATTCAACCTAGGTTCCCATCAACAGTGTACTGGATAAAGAAAATGTGGCATATATACACCATGGAATACTACACAGCCATAAAAAAGAATAAAATCATGTTGTTTGCAGCCAAATGGATGGAGCTGGAGGTCATCATCCCAAGCGAATTAATGTAGGAATGCAAAACCAAATACTGCAATGTTGTCACTTAAGAGGGAGCTGAACATCAGGTACTCATGAAGATAAAGATGGCAATAATAGACACTGGACACTACTAGCACTATGCCCACTACCTGGGCCAGGAGAGCAGAGGCACTGCCCTCTCCCACTGCCTACAAAGTTCTGTGCAGGCAGCAGGCCAGGCATGGCACAGTCCATCCTCAACTCACCAGCAGATGCTATGGCTCCTCTGGCAACTGTACAGTCACACCCATTGGCTCTGTAAGCTCCTGATCTTTGATTTCTTGCTCGGGGACATGGGTGGGCTGTGAATCTATATTTCTCAGGGTCTCGTAGCCATTGTCCTCAGCCCTGGAACCTCGTGAGGGACATAAACGCCAGAAAAAGACCTTGGGAAGGCAAACCACCCACTTAAGTTCACACCCAGCATTCAGGTTCAGGGTCCCCAGTAAACAGCTAGACCTGCCATCCCCAACCCCTTCCAATGAGGTCACCCCAGGCAGCTGAGGCTCAGCACATTCAGGACCTACTGCTGAGGCAGGGCAAGTGGTCACCCCATCCCCAGGGTGCAGGCTATGGGTGAGGGTGTCACCCAGGCTGCAGGAAGGACAGGACTACAGCACGGCCCACCCATCTTTGTGGTTCTCAGAATGACCATGTGTCCCCCACAGTCAGCCCAGAACCCCCAGGCCATGTCAGAGAGTCAGGGCCAACATGAGAACAAGGGATTGTGCCCACCTGGGCTCTGCAGTGGATGGGAAACTGTTCCTGAACCCATGATCTCCCAATTTCTGGAGAAACCAACTTACTCTGTGAACACATTTGGGGTTTCCTCCACCACCTGGAAGAGAAGGAGTCTCCTTAGCAGGTGGGGAGGGGCCATGCGGTACCACCCTCCCAGAGGGCAGTCGGGGGCAGGGGCAGGCTGGGGGCTGGACACTGGACAAGGAGCCCTAGGCCTGGGGCAGGAATAGGACCTTGCAATTCAGGGACACCCTGAGGTAGTGGAATAGAAGGGGAATTAGCGTAAAAACAAATGTGGAAAATCTGTTTTCTGCTCTGATGAAGGCTGAATAAATTTCCTGACCACTTCTCATCCTAACCCTTGTCACCTAGTTGAGAAGCTGACTGCCCCCTGCCTGGCTGGGCCTGAACATGGGAGGAACTGGCGCTGCCCTCCCGGACTTGGCTGGGAGATGAGGGGACCCCTAGCCCTGGGAGAGGACTGATGAGACCAGGGTCCTGGGGGGGTGTAAAGGATGTGGGGACAGGGTGATCACAAGGAGGAAAATGGAGCCAGGCTGGAGACACTTAGACTAGGGGCAGGGAAAGGCATTTCTGTCTATGGGAACCAAGAGGGAGAGGGCAGGGCAGAGAGTGCCCAGTGTCCCGCCCTTAGCCAGCACCTACCTGAGCAGATGAGTTTTGGGAAAGAAATGAGTTTCTTCCAAAATAAAATCATGTAAACAAACACAACCACAGCCACAAAAAATATGACCCCTGTGACAATCTGTACGATGTCAGACACAGAGGCAGGAGTCCCCGGGCTGGTGGTCACTGTCTCCTCCGCAGCTGATTCATCAATGCACTTGATTTCACTCCAGTATGTACAATCCCTGACCTTGATCATCCCTCTGGGGCACCTGGGTACACACAGGGAGGCAGAGGGGACTCTTGAGGGGAAGCTGGCCAGGTGGGATAAAAGAGGAGTCACCATCCCTGCCCAATGTCCCTGAGAAGGTGTCAGGAGAAGGACAGGCTCCTCGTTTCTGCAGGGCCCCCCATGCTCCCTGGTCAAGGCTGGGAAAGGGTCAGAGCATACGCACTTCAGCCCCTTGGTCTCCCTGCTCTGGGGTAAGAGCTGCAGCTCCTGGAGCCTTCTGTGTAGGGCACACACTGAGCTTCCCTGGGCTGCAGGGGAGGCCTGCGTTAGGAGGAGCCACACTCAGGGGAAGATCACAGTCCCATGTAACCACCAGCTGAGCCCTATCCTCCAGTTAACCCATAATACAAGTGAGCCCTCGCCCCTCCCTGTCTGCTGGTTCCTCCCAGTCACAGCAAACACTGGAGGGCCAGAGAAGAGCAAATTACTCTTGGCCCTTAAAAACCAAATAGGAAAAAGAAGGACTTATTGAGAAATCAGGGGCCAGGGGCAAGGCCAGCTGGGTGGGCTCAGCTCCTCGTGGGAACTTAAGAGAGCTCCGCCCATGGCCTTACTATGACTCTCATGGGATGGGGGCACTTTTGTCTTTATGGGTCCCTGTCTGCATAGAAAATACTAAAAATTGCATTCTTTTAAATGAATTTGGAATAAGGACAAATACAAACCAGGCTGGATTCAAGTGTTTTCTTCTGATTTCTAAAGGAAATCACATTTCCTAGATCCCCTGAAAAGTATCAAGGGACCTGGAAATTTGCCTCTCGTGCCCAGTGAACACTTCAGCCTGGCCAAAGGGACTCGTGCTGGGGAGGGGCGGGGAAGGAGCTGCTGCAGGGGGCAAGGGTGAGAAAAGGAAGATGGACCAGGAAGGGCCACTGCAGGCTGAGGAAACCCCACAGGCTCAGGGATGCCTCATGGGGATGGAGGCTCCATCCCCATGAGATAGGGGTACCAGGTGACTTGGGTCTTCTCAGGTTCCTGAAAGCTGTCAGGAGCCCTTGGCTGCTATCTCACCCAGTGTGGCATTTCCGGCATATCTCAGTGGAATTGTCATTCCGGAAAGTTCCTGGCTTGCACTGACACTCTGTGTCTCTGGTTGTGGTGCAGGGACTTAGCTCTTCTTCATCTGATGACAGAGCACAAGGTTTTGGCATTGAGTTTCTCTGACATGTCCCTTGACCCTTCCTCACCATCCCAACGCCTTCCCACTCTGCTCAACTCAGTTTGCCAAGGAGTTCTGAGGGCCGGTTCTACACCAGCACACTCGGGGCTCATACAGGACACCCACCCTTCAGCTGTCACCAAAACTCAGATTCATACAAAAGGACCATGATTATTACATCAGATTAGGGGAATAGCATCGTTTAGACTGCATGGTCAGTAGCAAGGGAGGCACAAGGGCATCACCTGAGAGACTCTGCAAGGAGAGGAGCCCTTGGGCGACTTCTCAAAAGCCTGGCCTTGCTGGGGAAGAGGGAGAGGCCTGAGAAGCTGAAGGCTAAGTGAGGCTGAGCACCTGCCAGGAGCCCAGAGCCTGGGGAGAGAGCCTGGTCCCAGAGAAGATGCATGCCAACACTGACACCCAGTCCTGTCCACTCAGCCAGGACTTCTCTGTGCTGTAATCATGCCCCCACCCCCTTGCAGCCAGTAGTTTAGAAGATTTCCCAGCCAGGTGGCATGCATTATAAAAAAGATTTCTATTTTTTTCCCATCAACCAAAGTGATAATCACGGAACAGGGTATGATGAACACCAAGCTGGGCTGGAACTTGGTTCCCTGACTCACATCGGCTACAACTCCCACCTCATCACTCTGCACGCCACCTCTGGGCAAGGGGTCCAAACATTCTGTACCTGATTTACAAACTGTACATGGGAGGCAGGCAGGCAAATTGTTGGAGACATTGGCATAATCCACACCCTCTGTGCACCCGACACAGGCTCCAGTATATTCTGATCTATGAGATCCTGGGAAGGGAGAGAAAAGCCAGTGAATGAGTTGCCACAGAATTCCCAGAGGCTGACAGTGGCTGGGAAACTCCTCTTTTTGCCCTCAGTGGAATCCAGACAAGGAAATCTACTCTTCCAGGCGTGGTCTTCTCATTAATTCTGTATCTATTACATACCTTTGACTGGCATTGCTGAAAGAAATATAATACAAACTATATTAGAAATTCAAATTCCATGGAAGTTCAAATTCCATGAGAACCATATTAAAATAGTAAAAAGAATGAGGTCAAGTTAATTTTAACAATCTATTCTGAACCTAAAATATCCAAAACACTACCTTTCAATATGTAATCAATATAAATCTTTGAAGTATTTTACTTTTTTTTAAGATGAAGTTTCATTCTTATTGCCCAGGCTGGAGTGCAGTGGCACAATCTCGGCTCACTGCAACCTCTACCTCTCAGGTTCAAGTGATTTTCCTGCCTCTGCCTCCCAAGTGGGTATAGGCACCCACCACCACGCCTGGCTAACTTTTTGTATTTTTACTAGACACAGTGTTTCACCGTACTGGCCAGGCTGGTCTCAAACGCCTGACCTCAGGTGAGCCATGAACCTTGGCTTCCCAAAGTGCTGGGATTACAGGCACGAGCCACCATGCTACCTCCAGTTTACTTCTTTTTTAATAAATAAAATAAAATAACAAAATAAAATCCAACCTCTTCTACATGTCATCCATGCTGGCCCACCTGACCTGTCTGCTGTCCACTCACTACAGTGGCCCTGTCTTTGCTCAGTATCCCCCAGCCCCTGCACCCTGGGCCTCTCATTCCTGGGGGTGCTGCTCAGGAGCACTATTTCTGGCTCTCTGCAATGCTAGCTCTGTCCAACTTTGGATATTGACCAACAATACCATCCCTGAGAGGCCCTACCAACCTCGTCTCTGTCTCACCCATCACTTAATTATTCTTCATGGTTCGTATCTGGAATTTCTAATTGTTATGTTGATTTGTGTGTCATAATACTACCCCAGAAAAAAGGTTCCATGAAGACAGGACCTCTTATAACCACCATTAGCATGGTGCCTAACTCACAGAAATCATCCAACCTATCCCTATGGAATAAAAAACAAGAGAGTGCAGGAAACAGAAGTCTGGATGCACACAGAGACAAGGGCAGGATAAGATGTGTTATCAGTCTTAGATTGTGCCTTCCAGCTAGCACTGTAGACCCAGCATCCTGGCCCACCTCCACAGACTCTGTCTCCAGGTCTGCCCTAGTGCCAGGTCAGACCCCATGAACTCACGCTCCAGGCCCTTCCCTGTGGAGCTAGTGATGGAACCCATCACAGCACCTGGCTGACATCTGCAAACATAAGTTCAAAGCCCACTCCAGTGCCAGTTCAGCCCCCATGGACACAGGCCTCAAGTCACCTCTCTGGATACAGCCTCTGACCACCCTTGAACCACACCACATGGCCTGCCCAGAATCTGTGAACAGGCTGCCTGGTGAAGGGCGTTCCATCACAAAGCCAGTCTGTAAAGACTGGACTAAGTCCCTGCTGCTTCAAAGCACACATTCCAACACATTGTCACTGCTGCTGAGCAATCAGGGAACCATGACAGCACCAAAGGAACAAAATAAAGCACAGGTAACTACCCTGAACTAATAGAGATTTACAAAAGCCTGACCAAGAATTGAAAATACGCATCTTAGAGAAGCTCAGTCAGCTACTAGAGAATACAGATAGACAACTAGGTGAAGTTGGAAAAACAGTACATGAGCAAAATGAGAAGTTTCATATACACCCAGACACCATACTAAAGAACCAAGCAGAAATTCTAAAAATCAACAACAAAATATCTGAGCTAAAAAATCCCACAGACAATATCAACAGCAGAGGTGATTAAGCAGAAGAAAGAATCAGTGAGCTTGAAAACAGATCATTTGAAGTTACCAAGTGACACTCAGGAAGAAAAAGAAAATAAAGAATGAAAAAAGAGGGAAGAAAGCCAACAGTACCAATGGTTACTGTGAAGCAAAACAATATATGCACTATGCCGCTGTGGGATGTGTTGGGTTTGGGGTCAGGAAGATGAAGAACAAATTGCTATATCAAAAACCAATTAAACAGGAAAAGGAATTATTAATTGGGCAAAAGATGCTGTGGTATGATTGGGTTTTAAACAACTTACATTGGGCCTAAAAATGGATGCCAAGGCAAAAACTCTTATATACATTTATGACAGTGGTGAAAGATTTAAAAAATGTAAAACATTGATGAAAGAAATGGAAAGTGACACAAATAAATGGACAGTACATGTTCATGGATTAGAAAACTCAATGTTGTTTAATCATCCATACTACCTAAGGTGATCTATAATTCATTGCAATGCCTATTAAAATTCCAAAGACATTTTTCACCAAAATAGAGAAAATAATTCTAAAATTTGTATGGAAGCAAAAAAGACCTTAAATAGCCTAAGTGGTCTTAAGCAAAACAAACAAAAAGATCAAAGATGAAGGCATTATACTCCTTGATTTTAAAATATATTACAAAGGTATAGTAATCAAAACTGAATGGTCATGGCATAAACAGAGATAAATAAACTGATGGAATGAAAATAGTGAACCCAGATGCAAATCAATGCATTTACAGTGTACTGATTATAACAAAGATACCAAGAACACAAAATGGGAAAGGACAGTCTCTTCAATATATGATGTAGAGAAAAGTAGAAGTTAACATGCAGAAGAATGAAATAAGACCCTTATCTCACATCATATGTAAAAATTAACTCGAAATGGACTAAAGATTAAACATAAGCTCTAAAATTGTAAAACTACTAGAAGAAGACATAGGGGAAAACCTTCATGACGTTGGTCTGGGCAATGATTTCTTGGTTATGAACCCAAAATCACAGGCAACAAAAGCTGAAATAGATGAGATTACATCAGACTAAATAGATTGTGCACAACAAAGGAAACAATGAAGACAGTCAAGAAACAACTACAGGATGAGAAATCAACATCCAAAAGATCCAAGATTTTGGTCAATATCCAAAATACACAGAAACTCAAACAGCTCAACAGCAGGCAATCAAATAATCCAATTAAGATGTACACGTGGGCAAGAGGCCTGATAGACCCTTCTCAAAAGGAGACATAGAAGCAGCCAACAGATACATGAAAAACATGCTCAGCATCACTAATCACCAGGGAAATGCAAATCAAAACCACAGTGAAATATCACTTCACACCTGTAAGAATGGCTACTATCAAAAAGACAAAAGATAACAAGTGTTGATAACGATGATAGGGAGGAAAAGGAGCGCTGGTTACACTCTCCGTGGGAACGGAAATTAGTACAGCCATTATGAAAAACAGGATGAAGGTTCCTCAAAAAATGAAAAACATAACAACTATATGATCTAGCAATCCCTGGTGATTAGTACACACTACTGGGTGTACATCCAAAGGAAATGACATCAGTATGTTGAAGAGACATCTTCCCTCCCATGTGCACTGGAGCATTAGTTACAATGGTCAAGACAGGGAATCAACCTAAGAGTCCACTGATGTTTGAAAAAGTCTAGAAAATGTAGTACACAGACACAGTGCAATACTATTCGGCCTTAAGAAAGAAGGAAATTCTGTCATTTGTGACAGCATGGATGAACCTGGAGGATACTATGCTAAATGAAATAAGCCGGGCACAAAAGACAAACACCTCACTATCAAACACATGTGGAATCTGAAAAAGTTTATCTCAAAGAGGTAGACAGTAGAATGGTGATTACCAGGGCTGGAGTTGGATGATGGGTTGGGGAGATGTTGGTCAAAGGATACAAAATTTCAGTTAGGGGGAGAAATTCAAGAGATGTCTTGTGGGACATGGTGACTACAGTTATTAAAACAATGTGTTGTACACTCCTTCCTTCTACTCACAGGGGATATATTCCATGGCACAAACTCTGCACATACTCAACTCCCTGATATAAATTGGGATGGTGCTGCGTATAAGCCAGGCACACAGACTTTAAACCATCTCTAGATTACTTGTAATACCTAATACAATAGACACGCTATGTAAATCAGTGCTATACTGCATTGCCTTTTATCTACTTTTATTGATGGATTATCATTTGTATTGTTTTCTCCCACATATTTATGATCTGTGGTTTGTTGCAACCTTGGATGCAGAACCCACAGATAAGAAGGGCAAACAGGGCTTATCCCAGGGCTCTGTATCTGTACAGTTGAAAATTGCTAAGAACAGATTTTAAGTGTTCTTACCACAAATACACAATGAGTATGTAAATTAGCTGGATTTAGGCATTCCACAATATGTACATATTTCAAAACATCATGGTGTATACCATAAATATATACAATGTTTATCTGTCAAATAAAATAAACATATTTTTAAAAATAAGAGTGCACCTGGTGGACACTCCTCCTCCTTGAAGCTGTGCCTCTGTTGCTGTGGGGCCACTGTCAGCTGGGGAACTTGATCCTGCAGGGGGCTGGGACAGTTAACTTGGACCTATGGGGACAAAGCATAGACAGGTGTGAGTGGCTTCTAGACCTCACCTGTCCCAGGCTCCGTCTCACATTTGCTTCACTCCAAGTGACAAAAGCCATCAGAGCTTAGACCTTTTTTCCAGCTCCAAAATTTCATTCTTTTGCACGTGTGTCTGTCCCTTGGCCTGTTAGGGCAGCTATTTTCTATAAAGAAAAACACCTCAGTATCCTTTCCTCATATTATAACACAAAATGCCTTTACCCCAGAAAATGTGAGCAAGAACAGTTATTTCTGTTTTTCTTTTGATAGAGTCTTGCCATGTTGCCCAGGCTGGAACGCAGCGGCTATTCACAGGTGTGATCAGAGTCCACTGCAGCCTGGAACTTCTGGCCTCTAGTGATCCTCCTGCCTCAGTCTCCCAAGTAACTTGGGTAACAGGCACTCACCACTGTGGTTGGCAAGAAAAGATTTTATAAGAAGAATAATAACAATAAACTACATGTGAGCCCCTCAAGCAGAAATAGCATCTAATATATTTAGTTTGACCAAGTGTTTAATTGACTTGCTGGTGACTTCTGTCTCTCTCTCTCACACATGCAAACACACACATAAACATACTCATTTTTACAAATGACAGTTATATATAACCTTAAAGAAAGTCAGGATATAGCCTCAAAGATTAAGTAATTAATTTCTGCTTTACAAAGGGCTTTGACAAGCTGTTCCCACTAAATATCAAAGTGTCACAAAAAAAGATGAAACAGCAATTCAGGGATTCTGGCCATGATCTCTGTGTTATAAATGACAACTAGAAGACAACTGGAGAAATCGGAATACAGTCTGCATAGTGGTAATGCATAGATGTTAATTTCCTTGTTTGTAGAAAGTACACACTAAACAATTCAATAATAGCCTCCATCATGTCAACAGCTATTATTCAAATGTTTTTTTTTTTTTTTTTGTATACTTTTTGTAACTTTTCTTTAACTTGGGAGCCGTTTAAAGTATAAAATTAATTTAACTATAAACAAATCTAATTACATTTTATCTAATTTTGCTCCTTAGCAAAAACAAAAAGGTTACAATAAAAGCTACTTATGTTGGGCTCCGCTCAACTGCCTGGATCTAAACAAGACAAAATGTAGCCTTCTTCCACATCAAGGCCTGTCAAGTAGTTGTTGACAGTGAAGCTAAGGCATGTTTCCCAAATCCTTCCTTCTCCCACTGGGCTCCCTCTAGGTTCAGGCAATGTCTGTGTCTCCTTTCTCTGCTCTCACAGTCTTACTCCCTCTCATCCAACAAAGTGTTTATTAGGTTGGGTTTTTTGCCCCCCTTTCTGAAGACCAACTTTTCATTTTGTCAATTCTTTTTTTTATTATTTCTTTCTTTGATATGAGGTCTCCCTCTGTCATCCAGGTTGGAGTGCAGAGCGGTAATCTCTGCTCACTACAACCTCTGCCTTTTCTGCCTCCCAGGCTCAAGTGGTCCTCCCACCTCAGCCCCCAAGTGGCTGGGATCACAGATAGCCATGTACCCCAATGCCCGTGTAATATTTGTATATTTTGTATAGCTGGGGTTTCGCCAGGTTACCCAGACTGGTCTAACTCCTGAGCTCAAGTGTTCTGCCTGCCTAGACTTCCCAAAGTATTGGAATGACAGGATTACAGGCATAAGCCACCACACACAGTCCATTTTTTCCATTCTTTTTGTAGTTTGTATTCTATATCCTTCATTTATGTTTCCAAGATTTATGTTTGGCTTAAACTTTTTTTTTTTTGAGACAGAGTCTCACTCTGTCACCAGGTGGGAATGCAGTGGCATGATCTCAGCTCACTGCAACCTGCACCTCCCAGGTTCAACCAATTCTCCTGCCTCAGCTTCCCAAGCACGCCACCACGCCCAGCTAATTTTAGTATTTTTAGTAGAGAGGGGTTTTTACCATGTTGGCCATGATCTCAATCTCTTGACCTTGTAATCCGCCACCTCAGCCTCCCAAACTGATGGGATAACAGGCGTGAACCACTGCACCTGGCCTGTTTGGTTTAAATTTACACTTATATTTTATGATTGAGTAATATACATCTTCAGGCCGTAGATTCTATTTTTTTCTTTTTTTGACAGGTTTAATGAGACACAATTCACATAATTACTATGATTATTCATATAATTCACCCATTTAAAGTCTACATTTCCGTAGTTTTTAATATACTCACAGCTATGCAATCATCACTATAAACAATCTCAGAATATTTTGATCACTCCAAAAAGGAACCACATATCCTTCAGTGGTAACTCCCATCTCCCCAACCCCAGTTCCTCATAGGAACACTGAAAGTTGGTTATTTCACCCCAGCACTGTCAGCCACTTCCCACCAGTTTTCATGTTATACTGTCCTTATTATTTATTTTGAAATATTTTCCTCCCCTTTTGATTTCCCTTAACCATAGATTTTTTTCTAGAAGTGTGTTGTTCAATAACCGAACTTTAGAGTTCTCTATGGATACTTACTGATTTCCAGTTTAGTTTCATTAGGCTTAGAGATCATACTGCATGCATTATAGCCCAGAACCTGGTCTACCTTGGCAAAAGTATCATAAGCATAGAAAAAAATGAGTCTCCAGTGGATGTTCTACTCCTGCTCTTTAAATGTCAGTTATATCAAGGTGGTTGACAGTGTTCAGATTGCTTGCCAGTTAACTGGCGGTGTTCTCTCGGCTCATTCTATCAGTTGCAGAGAACAGGCTGATTTAATCTCCTTTTCATTCAATTTTTGCATCATGTGTTTTTAAGCTGTATTACCAGGCATATACAGTTTGTGATTATTATTATACTCCTTGAAGAATTCACCTTTTTAACTACAAAGGTCCCTTTTGATCTCCCATAATATTCCGGGTCCTAAAATTGCTACAGTAGTCAGGTATGAGCAGGGCAGGAGAGGGCTCCCAGCTTCTGACACCAGCAGTTTTGGGTACATCAGGTGGTCCTTAACTGTTTCTCTAAAGTAATAACTGGTTACTGTTGATCCCAGAAAAAGGTAGTCTGCTAATACAAAGAAAACACCTGAAAGTGATCAGCAGCTTCCCAATAAGATTTTAAAAGTGTGGAGAAATAAGGCAGGATCCCGGAAGTGCGCCAGCCTATCAATCCCCAAGTCAGGTCAGGCTGCTCACTTGGCTCCTCAAGTCACCTTCTTGGCCATCTTCCAAGTTGTACTTTCCTTCTTTTCTTTCCTTCCAGTTCTAAAGCTTTTTAATAAACTTTCACTCCTGCTCTGAAACTTGCCTCTGTCTCTCCTTCTGCATTATGCCCCTCAGTCCAGTTCTTTCTTCTGAGGAGGCGAAGAGCTGAAGTTGCTGTGGACTCCTACGGATTCGGTCCTGTCAGCATATAGTAACTCAGATCTCATCTGCTGCTAACAAAATCAATTTCATCTGACATTGACATAGCCACAGCAGTTTTCCTGGCCTTACACTTTGCATGACGTACCTTTTTCCATCTATTTACTTTCAACGTACAGCATCTGTGTCTTCAAGTCCCCTCTCATATAGACAACATATGGTTGAGCCTTGTTTCTTCAGCCCTTCCAACCATTTGTAACTTTGAACTGTATTGTCCAGTGGATTTACAGATAGTGCAACCATATAGTTGAGACAGACCTGTACGTTTTGTATTTAAGCTACGTCTAGTCGAATTTTTTTGCTCCTTTTCCCCTGTACATTTTATGTTAATTACCTTTTAGAATCCCATTTTAATTGGATGCTGACTTTTTATGTATACATATTTCTATGATCTATGTGCAAGAGCTATAGAGAATACAGTATACACTTAAATGCTTATATTCTATTTAAGATTTTTTAAAAATGGATTGAGGCATAATGAATATGAAACGAAGTGGACATTCTTGAAGTAGGTAGTTTGCTAGATTGAGATGTATGTATATACTGTGGAACTATCACCGTGAGAAGATAATGACATGTCCACCACCCTGCAGTGTTTCTTCAGTATTCAGTGTAATTCTCTCTTCTGCTGGACTCTTACATCCCAAGCAATAATTCTTCTGCTTTTTGTCATAATAGATTAATTGCATTTTAATAAGAAGAGGAATCAAATGGTGTGCATTTTGCTTGGATTTTTTCACGACATGATTTTCTCTGTGTGTGTGTGTGTGTGTCTGTGTGTGTAAGTGTGTGCTTTTTTAGACAGGGTTCCACTATGTTTCTGCGGGTGGTCTTGAAATCCTGGGCTCAATGGATCCACCCGCCTTGACAGGAGTACAGGTGTGAGGCATCGCACCCTGCCCACCCTGGCCCATTGACTACTATGAATTAAAGATAATTGAAAAACAGCAGGTGCAAGAAGATCCTTTTGACCTCTTCTGTGTTTCCTAAAAGCAGGTGATGAAAGTCCCAGGGAAACAGAGAACAGCCTCCTTTTAAGGATGAGAAGTCAAGGCCAAGAGAGTCCTGTACAGACCTTGTTAGAATAGAACCACTCTTACCTTTTTCGCCTCCCACATAGTTACTTGCTTCTTCACAAGTTACTTGGTAACTGACTCTCACTGCTTTTTCTGTGCCAGGTAAAACTTGCATTAAATAAATCTGTGTGTTGGTCGGGCATGGTGGCTCATGCATGTAATCACAGCATTTTGGGAGGCTGAGCCGGGCATATCACCCAAGCTAAGGAGTTCGAGACCAGCCTGGCCAACATCGTGAAACCCTATCTCTACTGAAAATACTAATATTAGCCAGGCGTGTGGCAGGCACCTGTAATCCCAGCTACTCAGGAGGCTGAAGCAGGAAAATCACTTTAACCTGGGAGGTGGAGGTTGCAGTGAGCCATGATTGCCCCACTGCTCTCCAGCCAGGGAGACATACCAAGACTCCATCTCAAAAAAACAAAAAAGCTATGTGCTTTTCTCCTGTGCGCCTGTCTTATGTCAATTTAATCCTCAGACTCAGCCAAAAAAAGTCCTTAAAGAGGAGGTTGGCTTCCCTCCAGGACCCCCAATGGTGGCTATAACCAAACAACAGCCTTAGGCCAACAATACCACATCCTGTGGCCTCCCTCCAGCACGGCTTCTCTGGAGGAGGGGAGGCAAGGGTGCTGAGACCTCAGGCCTCCCTCATGCTACCTCCTCTTAGTGATATGATTCCTGCTGTCACCTCTCCCACCACACTGTGGGCTCCAGGGAGCAGGATTCACATGGGGCTCGTTTGTCCTCCCTGGCTCCAGCAGACTCCAGGCACAGGTGTTCTCACTGTCTAATTCCTGTGTGAATCCCTTTCCCCTCAAGCCCTTGAGGTGAGCAGGTGAGCACAGTCGTGGTCTCAGTCACTGCCTAAGGACAGGCTCCAGGCTGTGGCACAGGGAGGGGATCCCAAGGAGCCCTATGGACTCTGCTGAGGAACCATAGGAGCTCCCAGAGGGCCAAGTACAGGACAGAGATCTGCGCTGAGAAGCAGCTGCTCAGAGAACGCTAGCCCTGCAGAGGCACAAATATGGCTGCTATTATACAGAAGGTGAGGACAAAAATGCTAGAGACATTGCTCCTGAACCTCATTTTTGCCACTTGTAAAACAGAGAAAACAACCAGCCCTCCTTTCCCTGGGTCGTTGGGAAAATCCACCACATGAAGATGTGCAGACTCTGGCTGGGAGCAGGACACCAGCTGTCCAACAGCACAGGCTTGATGCAGGGCACTGTCCCCACTGTCCCCATCTCCAACCTGGAAGCTAGGGCTTTGCTGCCCTGCCATCCTGGATACAGACACAGAGGATCAGAACTGGGACTGTGGCCCTTCTGTGTAAGCTGGGTGAGCAGCCATCTGGTGCCACGTGGATGGAGACTTTTCCTGCTCACTCTTCAAACTGCAACCCAGGAGAAGAACTGAAGGCGAGGCAGGTAACCCAGGCTGTGGCCCTGCAATGCCATTGCTGTCCTCACTTGAAGTCTGGCTCCTCTGTTCCTCCATGGCCCCTCCCCATGGCACTCCACCCCAGTCTTCAGAAGCTTCTGCCCCAAGCTCAGGGAGCCAGTACTGAGGTGCAGGTAGGAGCAGGTGCAGCCTCTGCTGAGTGGAGGACACATGCCCTGAGGATCCAGAGTCCAGAGTGACTGACACCAGCCCTGAGGATACGATTTGTCCTCCGACACCTGCAAACCCAGCCCTCTGAGGTTTACACAGGGCTGTTGAAGATTTTTATCTCCTCTTCATTTTACAGGCAGTAGCTGGGGCCATACCAGACTCAAAGAGCTGGAGGGAAGCATGACAGGGCCCAGCTGTTTTCAGCCTCCCATCCCAGGAGTCCTTGACAGCCTGAGAGTCAGGGATTCTGGGCCGTCAGAATTTCTGGATTCCTACTTAGAGAAAGAGGAATGACCTCTCTTTCTAAGAGATGTGGAAGGGCCTGACCCAGAGATTGGGCTAAACCAGCACTGACAGAGCCAGGACCTGGGTCAGGAACTGAGCTCAGCTCCAGGCTCATCTGATGTCATCCTGACAGCCTCAGGCCACAGACCTTATCTCCATTCACAGGCATGGCAGGCGGCAGGGACTGGCCCTAGCTGACCACGGTTTCCCAAGTGCACAGCTGGGAATTCAGTCTCCCTGCCGCCCTCCACTGCTGTCTCATCTGGGGTCTCCAGGTCAAGTACTCCCAGTATAAAAAACCTCCTGTATCCTTGAAAATCCCTAATATCATGAAGGAATGAAAATGCATAACAATGTGATGCATCATGTTTTACTCCTCAGACTAGTAAAGAATGAAAGCTGAGGGTAGCCAGGGTGCAGGGACACAGGCACGTTTGTAGACTAGGGGTGGGTGTGTAAGCTGGGTTCAGTGGTCTATTGGAGGAAAATTTGTGAACATCTACAGAAACTTCTGAAATCATTTATCCCACAGAAGTAGAAGTAAAATTCTACTTCTAAGGAGGTGCCCAGTAAGCTGGTGCACATGGACATGTGGACACAGGATACATTCAAGGGTATTTAGAACAACACTGTTGGAATCAGCAAAGGCAAAGTCAGGGTGGGATCTCACCAGCTGCCCCTAGGCGGCAACAGTGAATTAAACTGTGGCTCACCCATGCGGTAAAATACAACACCTTGTTAAAAAGATGAATTTGAATGTATTGCCATAGAACATCTAATGTGAATTGTGTTCGCTCCAAAATTTTTAAAAGCGATTGTGCATTGAAATGCATTTATGAAGGCAAGACTGACGGAGGGATGAAAGCCTCCTTTGGGACATAGAGAGCTCACATTCCCAAAACTGTGAAATTCGGGCTGCTGACCTTGTGTACAGAAGTCACCCACACATTCTCTCTTCAGGACCACTGTCCTGACACAGCCATTCCTCGAGCTGCCTTCAAGGAAGGTCCACCCACTATAACTATTTTAGAAGTTAGTTATGTAATTTTTGACAGGTGAAAATGATACTGCTTTTTAGAATTTAGCATTAATTTATTCAAAGAACACATGCAAATTGCCCCACTCCTCCCCTCCCCCCTGCGCACCTTTTTTTTTTTTTTCTGTTAGAAACCTTAGAAAGTGCTGTTGGCAAAAATCTCAATCACTCTGGAAAGGTTTTGGAAGTCTGACCATTTTATTTATTTATTTATTTTGAGACAGAGTTTCAGTCTGTTGCCCAGGCTGGAGTGGAAACCGCACAGTCCTGGGTCACTCACTGCAACCTCCACCTCCTGGGTTCAAGTAATTCTCCTGCCTCAGCCTCCCATGTAGCTGGGATTATAGGCGTATGCCACCATGACCAGCTAATTTTTTGTATTTTTGGTAGAGACAGGGTTTCGCCATGTTGGTCAGGCTGGTCTGGAACTCCCGACCTCAGGTGATCCACCCTCCTCGGCCTCCCAAAATGCTGGGATTACAGGCGTGAGCCACTGAGCCCACCCTATTTATGTATTTAAATTTTATTTATTTATTTATTTATTTAGAGACACAGTCTCGTTGTCTTCCAGGCTGGAGTACAAATGGCGTAATCTCAGCTCACGGCAACCTCTGCCTACCAGTTTCAAGGGATTCCCTTGCCTTGGCCTCCCGAGTTATCTTAGATTACAGGCGCCTGCCACCATGCCCGGCCAATGTTTGTGTTTTTAGTTGAGACGGGGTTTCACCATCTTGGACAGGCTGGTCTTTAACTCCTGACCTCGTGATCCACCCACCTCGGCTTCCCAAAATGCTGGGATTACAGGCGTGAGCCACTGCGCCCAGCCCATCTTATTTACAATATGTCCCTATTGTGCACACCACTGCCAATCTGTTTCCAAAGCCAACTCGCAAGGACAACTTTATTTACACCGTTTATGCTGAAGGAAGGGTCAGCCCCGGGTCCTACCTGTGGGAGGCAGAGGGGACACACGGGTAAGAGTGGAAGACCCTGACTGCAAAAACGTTGGTTAAGAGCTTCCTGCCCTTCCTGACATTTTCAGGTCAGAGGAAATGAAAGTTGTTTTAGGGAAGAAAAAAAGAAAAAAAAAAAAAAAAAGCGTTGGAAAGCTTTTTCAATGGGTGTCGTATCAATCTCCGAGCGCGTTTAACAATGTAAATATAGGGTTCTTGTTATTAACTAAGTAACCAAAGAGGCAACCGCTTTGTGGCTTCCAGAGGTTCATTCATAAGTTTGCATACTGACTCCCTCCTTCCATTGATTCTGGAACTCGATCCTCACCTCAGCTGACAACGAGGGTAACCCCGCGCTCTGCTCTTCCATAGCGGCAGGGTCGCTCGAGCCCAGCCCCGGGACCCAGTTCTGCCCCCGACTCCGACCGACGGGTTCGTCCTGCCCGGACACGCCCGGCTGCAGGTGACCAGGGTCAGGCATCCCCGCTGCGTCCCCCTCCCCCTCTTACCCTGCCCCGTCCGGCCCGCGCCAGGCGCGCTCTTCCCCGGCCAGGGACCGAGGCCGGGACTCACCGGCAGCAGAACTGCGACGACGAAGATGAACTGAAGGGTCCTGGGGTCCCGGAGCCATAGCCTGGTTCCACACGCCGTCCTGGGTCCTGGGTCACGCCCTGCTGAAGCCGTCGAGGCGGCCGGGAAGCTCTGTCCACGAAGTTCCATGAGAAGGAGGAGGGTGGAGGCTCTTCGCCCCCGAACTTTGGGTCAAAAGCCCTAAAATCAATCAGAAATAGTCCGGAAATCCTCCCGGTAGTTCGTGCCCGCGGAGAACGTTCCACACTTGCTCTGCGTGATGGGAGTGACGCGCAGCGTTTACACCCCGGGGGCGTGGTCACTTATGGTCACTCCCCGCAGTCCCGGGACAGGTGGTTGTGGCCCGCTGCGGTAACCCAGGGATTGTGGTTTGATTCTGGATCCTGCCCAGCCTGGACAGCACAAGGGGAAGGAGGGGAGGCGACTCACCCTGAGCTGCTGTAATCGGGGTTCTGAGGGTCAGAGGCTGCACTGGAGGCCCGTCCTGAGCCTGCTCCCCTCCCTGGTAAGCCTGCCTCTCCTCTTCCTAAAATCTGATCTCCCTCCTGGCCTAAACACTTCGGTCCACTCAGCTGCTGCTCCCACTCCCTCCTCCCACGGCTGCCTCACTGTCCACTGCACTCCTGCCGCTGCCTCCAGCCCCCTTGCTGCTCCCACCCAGCTCCAAGCTTCTCTGGCAGGGGCTTGGCACCCCTCAGTAGTGGGTGCCTGGCACCAAGGAGGGACCCAGTGAACCGATGAGTGGGCAGAATGAAGGACACACAGGTCATGACAGGCACCTGCAGAGGCTGAGGAGTAGGTAGGAGGGAGAGGAACCCCGGGGCATCCCTAGCCACAGCCTGGCACCCATTGCGTGGTCAAGGCACAGACACTCCCTGGCAGACCTTCAGGGCTCTGGTATTCAGGCCCCATGGAGAGAGGGGATTCAGGGGAGTGGCTTCCAAAGCTTGTTCCCAAGTCTAGTGTCTACCCAGGTCCAACTGTCCAACCTTGGGCTGGACCTCCCCAATGAGTTAACCACACTGCCGCTGTGAGGACAGACCCAAGGTGTAGTAGTGAAGGGTGCCAGCTTGTGACCCTAGGCAGTAAGGTCAATGGCACAACTCCTAGACCCTCGGTGGTGAGTCTGCTCCTGACCCCACACATGGTGGATAGAAGAGGATCACACTATAGAAACGAAGAAGGTTTTTCAGCTCACCAGAAACCTGGGAATGAAATGTTATCCTCTCCACAGGCTTGGATTTGAGCAATGGAGCACCCTGGGCATCTGCCAGGCCCCAGACACTGAGTTAGGACCAGAAATGCATGCCATGCTACAGGCACTGAGGAATGTGTGTGGTCAGGAATGTGTGTTGGTGCAGATCCAGGCAGAGGGTGAGAGGACAAGGGCTTCAGGAAGACTGACAGCATTAACCAGAGCCACCAGGGCCTGCAGGAAGGTCTTCAGAGCAGCTCAGGCCCCTTGGCCCTGGAGGGTGGAGCACACAATGTAGACTAGAAACTGGAGGGCAGCTAATGACACATTTTCTGTGCCCTACCTGGAGCGCTGACTGGAGCTAATGGCAAAAGGCTGTGAGCACCTCCCGGGACCTGGGGCTGTAGACTCAAGTTTGCATTTGAGAGGCACATCCTAGCTTGCAGTGGAACACTAACTGAGGCTCCCCTGTGAGTGAGGGACAAAATAATCTTGAAACCTGAAATACACATGAGTTCTTCAGTAATCTTGGAAATGCTCTAATGGGGAGAGCAGTCGCAGAAGAATTCTATTACCAAATGGAAATGGTTTATATGGGATCCTGGTGTCTGAGGAAGGCAAGGAGGAGACACTCATGAGCAGGGAGCCTCTGTTCCCCTCGGACTAACTCTGGAACTGGGCAATGAGCTGCTGGATTCTACAGTCACTTGGACAGTGCCCCATAAACAGCTCTTTACTGACTGACCAAGAGCTACTGAGTTTGTAGACAGTCGTTCCTAGGTGAACGAACATCCTCTCTGGAAGGCCACCCCTCTGTAAGATTATGATATAGAAGTCCTGTTTTGTAAAAAAGCTTGCTTGTAAAGGGCGTTTGAGGTAAGGAAGTAGGCAGGAAAGGATCTGTGAGCCCATGAACTGTCCATGAACTGTTCTGAAACGCTAAGAGCTCTTGGCGGAGCAGAACGATATCTTGGGGGCTGAGAGTCTGGCCAACTCCCGGCACCCAAGAAACAGTCAAGGACAGGACACTTATGAAGCAGATCTTCCTTGTTTACCGACTGAACTCGACTGGCCCAAAGATGAGGACGTAAACTAGTTATGTAAGCAGATACAATAAAGGAGCAAAAAGAACACAGAGATATTGAATCAGAGCGACTTCCAGATGTGACTTGCGAATAGCCGGTGCTGCTGTCTTGCCGGTGCTGAGGTAGAGTGGTTTTCGTGTGTGTGTGTGTGTGTGTGTGTATATATATATATATAACTATTGTCTTTCCATCCTCCTACTTCTCTCATTAAAATTTTCTATCATTTTATTATTGTTCTCGGTCTAGTGTTTTCTTCCCACGAATCTGCCTGTTAAAGGAAAAAGCAAGCTTGGTACACGCAGTTAGCGCAACAAATTGGCATAGTCGGCAGGATTCGGGGAGAAGGAGGCATTATGCCTTTGTTTAAGAAATCTGTAGATGCGAAATATGTGGTTTGTGATGTGCCGGGTTGGGAAGATCCGGTGTTTGCATCTTTGGCTAGGGTATGGGCTAATGGAACAGGATTGAGTGAAAATTGGGATGGTAAATTGCGATCTGCTGACCCTATGCAGGTCCTAGAAGTCTTGGAAACAGTCCCTTTAGATAAAGAGAAGGAATTGGTAGCTATCAGTCGGCGTGGCTGGATTTTGTTATCGGCTTATAGAAAGCAATACCAGGCACGTCAAGCCTTAATTCAAGAGAAATTGCAGCTGGAGAAAGAATTGGCAGATTTGCAGGGGAAATTAGCAATGTTACAGTGCCAAACTTTCATCCTTGGAGATCAAGCTAGGACTTATCAGGGAGTGGCTGAAAAAGCCGCAGTCCGTTGTGCTCAATACAAGTACAGAAAGAGGAAAGGGAAAGTGAATGCAAAGAAGGTCTGTGCAGTTATTGCCTCTGCGCCCCGAGATTGGGACCCAGATAAGTGGGATGGTGACATTTGGGACAATACTGAGGATGATGGAGTTGATGTGGACTGAGGATTTTTAGATGAGGAGGCTAGTAAGTATCGTCCCCCGCCGGCAGTACAAGCAAAGCCTTTGGCACGGCGGCATCAGAAAATGCGAGGAGACGGACATACTGAAACTTATTTAATACAAGAAGACTTTACACAACAAGAAGTTCAAGATATTTTATATAAATTTTCACAAAAACCTACTGAACCACTTCTAGATTGGATGGTGCGGATTGCAGATATGGGAGCTTGAGGTATAAGAATAGATAACCAGGATGCTCTTAAATTTATTACAGTTTCTATTAATCCCACAGTTCAAACTGCTTTTAGGGATCATCAGCATCGCCCCGTGGAAGGGGCCATGTCAAGTTTATTAGAATTAGCTGCTTGAGGGTGCCAGGGGCAGTATCCTGCAGAATCTGCTTGGCCCTCTGATGATAAGTTATGGTATACAATACAAGATGGCATTAGGCGATTAAAGAAGGAGGCTATGAAGACTGCTATTTCTATAGCAGTGCCTGTAATCCCAGCTACAAACAGATAATTATTTGCAAACTGCTATGCTATCCACCCATAGGAGTGCCTTGATTAAGACAGCCCCTCCCGCATGTAAACATTTGATGATTACCTTACTGTTAAATGAAACTGGGAATCCCATAGAAGGTATTTTAGAAAAGACGGTAGAATTGGGGGATATGGGTGATTGGTCTGAAAGTAAAGAGCGAAGATTACGGGATGATGAGCAAAAAGGAAAAAAGGACAGCGTAACCAGGAAAGAAATGTTCCAAGCGTTAATGAAAGCAGGCTTAAAACCCGAAAAGTTGGCGCGTGCCTGTAATCCCAGCTACTCGGGAGGCTGAGACGGGAGAATTGCTTGAACCCAGGAGGCGGAGGTTGCGGTGAGCCGAGATCGCGCCATTGCACTCCAGCCTGGGTAACAAGAGCGAAACTCCGTCTCAAAAAAAAAAAAAAAAACAAACCCGAAAAGTTGGATGGGCTTCCTACTAGTGAGTTATGGGCCTTGTATAAAGAGAGGGTCCGTAATGTTAAAAAAAAGTACAGTTTGGAGATGAAAAGGATAAAAGGAAAGCTCCTAACCCTTTTTTTGGGACTGAAGAGAAATGCCCAGAATCGGGGTCTGGAGTCAAACAGATCTACCCATGGGACGATTTATTTAAAGAAGATTGACTTGTAAGCCAGGCCACAGTGTCCCAGACGAAGGTTGATATTAGGCCACATGTCCCTATTACTATTTTTTGGAAGAATGGATCTCAAACTAGGGTAAAAGCCCTGGTAGACACCGGGGCTGAGGCTTCTTTAATTTATGGGAACCCAGATAAATTCAAGGAGATGACAGTTACAATTACCGGATTAGGTGGAAAGGAAATTATGGCTAAACAAACCGAATTGGTCATGAAAATAGGACATTCTCCTAAAAAATCATATACTGTTATGATAGTGCCCATACCAGAATATATACTAGGGATGGATATTTTAAAAGGAATGTCCTTGCAATTCGAGGATGGAAGATATAATTTTGCTATTGCTAAACTAACATATAAAATATATCCATCATTAATTATTGGAAAATTAGATATGGAACCTTTAACCTTGCTAACTCCTACCAAAGTAATACATTGCAAGCAATACAAAATACCTGGTGGACATCAAGAAATTACTGAAACTATAAAAAACTATGTAGCAGCAGAGGTTATTGTCCCCACCACTTCTGAATGGAATAATCCTATATGGCCAGTTAAAAAATCTGATGGAACTTGGCGAATGACAGTAGATTATAGAGCATTAAATGCCGTAACTCCTCCATTACATGCTGCTGTTCCGGATACTATTTTAATAATAGAGAATATTCAAAAACATCTTGGTCAATGGTATGTAGTGTTGGATCTAGCTAATGCCTTCTTTACAATTCCAATTAACTCAGATCAATGGAAATATTTTGCCTTCACTTGGCAGGGGAGACAATATACTTTTACAAGATTGCCACAAGGCTATAAGCATAGCCCAACTTTGTGCCATAAAATAGTGGCTAAACATCTAGATGAATGGCACTTTCCCAATATAGAAATATACCGTTATATTGATGACATCATGCTACAGGGATGTGATTCCCACAGCGTGCAACAAGCTGTGGAAACTTTAATTACTCATTTACAAGGTAAAGGTTGGAAAATAAACCCTGCAAAAATACAGGGGCCAGCCCAGCATGTAAAATTTCTAGGTATAATGTGGGATTGCGGTAATCGGAGCATCACCCGCAAAGCAAAGCAACGAATTTTGGAATTTCCAACACCAACCACAAAAAAGGAAGCCCAAAAATATATTGGCCTATTTCGATATTGGAGAAACCACATTCCTCATTTAAGTGTATTGCTACAACAGTTATATAAAGTCACTAGGAAAAAATACACCTTCGAGTGGGGCCGGATCAACAGCAGGCATTTGACAAAGCAAAAGAAGCTGTACAACAGGCCTTGGATTTGTGGCCCGTGAAGGCGGGGCCAATAGAATTGATGGTTAGTACAGAAAACCAATATGCTAACTGCAGTCTTTGGCAAAAACAGGAAGGAAAACGAGTGCCCTTAGAATTCTGGTCTCATAAATTGCCTAGTGCTAAACAGCCATATACTCAATTCAAACAACAATTGTTAGCTGTTTATTGGGCTTTAAGTGAAACTGAATTTCTGACCTTAGGGCATGAGGTTATCATTCGGCCTCAAATGCCAATTATGCAATGGGTGCTTTCTGATCCCATGTCACATAAAATAGGTCATGCCCAGGAAGCAAATATTATTAAATGGAAATGGTATCTTCAGAATAGAGCCAAAGCAGGCCCACAGGGTACATTGCAATTACATGAAAAAGTATTTTCTTGTCCAATTAATACTGATGATTCTACACCTCTGACCATTAAGCACATTGCAAGTAAAGTTGTTGTTAATAATGGATATGACTCTCTTACACCGTCTCAGAAGACACGTGCCTGGTTTACTGATGGCACTGCTAAATATGTAGGAGCTAAAAGAGACTGGAAAGCAATTGCATATAATCCTTCAGCTGACATTGTTTTGGAGCATCATGGAGAAGGAGGGAGTAGCCAATACGCTGAACTATACGCTGTTTGGTTGTGTTTAAAAAAGGAACAAGGACAAGAATGCCATATTTACTGACTCTTGGTCGGTATATATGGGTTTAGTAACTTGGATTGAACAATGGCATGCCAATGATTGGAAAATACGGGATACAACTTTGTGGGGGGCTACTTTATGGCAAGACATTTGGGCATTCTTGCAATGCACTAGTGTTTCTGTTTTCCATGTAGATGCCCATACTGCAGTAGATTCAGCTGAGAAATTATATAATAAAAAGGCTGATGAGTTGACACGAATTAATGTTGCAGCAACCAGTTCAGAAGATTTAAAGTGTGCACAATGGATACACGAACAAACAGGTCATACGGGAGCTCAGTCCATGTACAGTGGGCACAAAAGGGAGGTATCTATGTGCCTTTAGATGCCTGTAAAACTGTGGTTCACCAATGCCCTATTTGTAATCAAGATAGATTGCAAATGGTTTCCCAAATAGTGACGGGGAACTATCACGAGGAAAACAACCAGCTCAAATTTGGCAAATCAATTATATAGGGCCTTTACTTATGTCTAAAGGTTGTGCATATATTTGCACCATAGTAGATACCTACTCAGGGGTGTTGATTGGCTGCCCATTCAAACATGCTACTCAGATTAATACCATTAAAACATTAGATTTTATTATTTTATACTGTGGAACCCCTTTGCAAATACAAAGTGATAATGGATCACATTTTAAAGGTAAGTTAATAATTGATTATTGCACAACTAATAATATTGAATGGATATATTATATACCCTATTATCCCCAGGCTGCAGGATTAATAGAACAAATGAATGGGCTGCTTAAAGAAAAATTAAGGAAACTAGGGAATAATTCCTATCATGGATGGAAAGATCACTTACTTACCGCCTTGCGGCAATTAAATAACAGAGTATTATCCAATCATCAAACGCCCTTACAGCGACTGATGACTCCCACCATGGAAGTACTACAACAAGCAACCACTTCCAATGAATTAACTACATCTTGGTGGAAATTCCATCCTGCTGCAATTAGACCATGGAATGCCACTAATTCGGCTGCAGGATATGATTTATTTACTTATTTGGATACTAAAGTACCTAGTTCTACACAGCAAGTGATTACCACAGGGATAGGTATGCAGATACCTCATGGATATTCTGGTCAAATAGCTGCTAGATCTAGTTTGGCTCTGACGGGAATGGTAACTCTTGGAGGAATTATTGATTCTGATTATTATGGAGAGACAAAAGTCTTTTGTTATAATATTAGTGATTCTGATATCGTACTCCCAAAGGGAAGTCGAATTGTGCAAATACTTTTCCTTCCTTGCTTACATACTTCAAATTGGGCTTCACTAAAGAAACCCCCCGATCCAACACCCCACATGGGATTTGGAAGCACCAATGGGCATGTCTGGGTTCAGACTGCCCCACATCAACCTTTACAAGCTGGGGAAGTTATAGCCAAAGGCAAAGATAATTGTGTATATGTCATGATACCCCCTAATAACACCCCAAAGTTAATTCCTATTAATCATTTATTTGAACAACCATAGTGTCTTTATGTAGGTATCAGCCTATGGATATGGACTACTGTTTCCACAGATGGATGGACATTAACAGCCAAGACTTCCCTGAGCCCGACTTCTGAATTCAACTCTTCTGAGATATTACTACGTTGGGGCTGGAAAAACTCATCATATCAACAAGATAATTATACCTGTCTTCCCAATGAAATTTGTTACTTCATGAATTTCACAGTACAAGGTGAAAATATGACAACCTGGCGAGGTACTGGTCGCATTAGACGCATTTTATATAGCATAGGACCAGTAAATGTTACCATAGCTACTATTGTTAATGTTTCTTGTTGCCAAGTGGATCTGCAGCATATTATGTACATGACTGATGAAGATTATAAGCAGCTTCTACAAACTCAAATGAGTGTATGTAAGAATTCTATGTCTAATTTCCTTTTTAATATTAGTACATATCTTTTATGCCATAACACAAGTGAAATTTCTAATAGATCTGATTGGGCAGACTATATGCATGTCATTATTAAATCAAATTATTCAATCACACACCCGACTTTAGTATGTCTTCGACATGCTTGTACTAATGTATCCATGTTAGCTCAGCCATACCATATAATAATGAATATAAGTTTTCCCAACCTATCCCCCTGCTCCCGGAAGAGAAGAGCTTGGTATGATACATTGCTGGGGGGAGCAGGAACTGGAATAGGAATAGTAAATGGTTTTGACCTAGATTCTTTAGCATACAAATTGAAGAAAGTAGAACAAGATACGGCAATGGCCACTACTATTAATGCCCACTGGTTACCTACCAGTATTCAAGCACACCAACAACAAATGGATTATCAAAAAATATTATTATATATATTCAATGATACTAAAAAAAAACCAATACCAAGTAGATACTAACATTTCTGCATTATTCAATTGGACTAAAGGTTCCCTACAATATTTAAATACTTTAATACAGATTGAGCATACACAGAGAGAATTAATGTCTGGACAAATAGCATGGCAACCTTTTATCCCACAATGGGCATGGTTATCTGTTCATAATCCATTTACCTGCCCCTCTACACGTTGTTGGGGAATATTAAACTATTATAAACCAAGCAGTACCACTATTTTATGCCCATATCTTGTGTTACCCATAATTCAAGGTATGTATTATTTGCAACCCGAATTCAAAGGCTCCTATATCAATGAAAGGAATATTACCTATAATTTAAATGATTGCATAAAGACACACAATGGAACCGTGTGCAATGGTATTTAACAACAGATGGAACCATGTCTATTGCACTTTTCAGTTAATCATTGTATTTTTACATTATTTCATATATTGAATTATTCTGCTATATATGAAGTAGGATCTCAAGCTATCTGTATAGCTACAGCCCAGCCATCAACCATAAGCTTTCTAGGAGTGGAGTCCCCCTTTTCGGGGTGTTTGTATAATATTAGCTTATTGCCATGGTTTAATGACACTTTGTATTTAACCCCAATATATGAAACACAAAATTATACTTGGTTACCTTTACGATTACCAGTACCCAAGATTGAAATATATTTGAATTTATCTATGATTCTGGCACAAAGTACACAACTGCATGATTACCTCCAAAAAACAGAACGCCAGTTAGCGGAACATCGTTTATCCACCACTATTATAGCTAATAAATTACAAGAATATTCCCATTTTATTGCTACAGATGCCAATCATAATTGGTATGATTGGCTATTCTCACACCCTCGGATGACTTATGGTTTTGTTCCCTTGTACGTTACTGTATTTTGTTGCATCTCTGTATTAACCATAATTTTTTGTTGTAATATTTGCATGTATATGCGTATTAGGTATATGTATGATGTATATTTGAGAAATCAATTTTCCTATTTACAAAAACAGGCCTGAGGGCCGAAATGTAAGATTATGATATAGAAGTCCTGTTTTGTAAAAAAGCTTGCTTGTAAAGGGGGTTTGAAGTAAGGAAGTAGGCAGGAAAGGATCTGTGAGCCCAGGAACTGTCCATGAACTGTTCTGAAACGCTAAGAGCTCTTGGTGGAGCAGAACGATATCTTGGGGGCTGAGAGTCTGGCCAACTCCTGGCACCCAAGAAACAGTCAAGGACAGGACACTCATGAAGCAGATCTTCCTTTTTTACCGACTGAACTCGACTGGCCCAAAAATGAGGACATAAACTAGTTATGTAAGCGGATACAATAAAGGAGCAAAAAGAACACAGAGATATTGAATCAGAGCGACTTCCAGATGTGACTTGCGAATAGCCCGTGCTGCTGTCTTGCCGGTGCTGAGGTAGAGTGGTTTCCGTGTGTGTGTGTGTGTGTGTGTGTGTGTGTATGTATATATATATAACTACCGTTTTTCCATCCTCCTAATTCTCTCATTAAAATTTTCTATCATTTTATTATTGTTCTCGGTCTGGTGTTTTCTTCCCACGAATCTTCCTGTTAAAGGAAAAAGCAAGCTTGTTACGTGCGGTTAGTGCAACACCCTCTGATGGAAGAAGGCAAAGCCAAACCTGCTATGTGGGCTGAATTGCATGCTGTTTTCCTAGTTTTCATGGAAGAATTAAACAGCAGGAAAAAAACCCCATACTTGGGTCTTTTTCTGGCTCACAGTGGTGAATGTCCCACCCGCAGAGTCAGGAAGGAGAATGTGAAAGTTGATCGCACAAATTGGGTCATTCTTGTCATACCCAGCTAAAACAGAGTCAAGAGGCTGAGGCAGGTGGATCACGAGGTCAAGAGATCGAGACCATCCTGGTCAACATGGTGAAACCCCGTCTCTACTAAAAATACAAAAAATTAGCTGGGCATGGTGGTTCATGCCTGTAATCCCAGCTACTCAGGAGGCTGAGGCAGGAGAATTGCCTGAACCCAGGAGGCGGAGGTTGCAGTGAGCAGAGATCGCGCCATTGAACTCCAGCCTGGGTAACAAGAGCGAAACTCCGTTTCAAAAAAAAAAGAGGCCATGGCAGGGGAAAACACTGCATTACCCCTAAGCTGCAATTCTCTGTAAGCCTGACAGCTGTAACCTGAAACAATTCATAGTTCTATCTCACATCTCTTGGAACAACCTGCTACTGTTGTAAGACCAGCTTTACCCACGGCTGTGACTCACCAATCAGAGTATGCCACTTCAACTTTTACAGTGCCAATGGACTTTCTGGGAAAAAAAATACTTAGTATTTTTCCTTTAAAAAAAAAAAGCTCTAAACTTCTCTTTGTTCTTTGGACACACCAATGATAACTTGGTCTTCATGTATGCCAAGAATTGCAATTCTTGCCTTCCAAATAAAGTGTATTAGATTTGGATATTCGTCTCTACATTTTCCATTGTTTCCAAGATGAATGGAAAACTGGCCTATTGAAGGGAAGTCCGTAAGGGGCCCGACCTTATGGAAATCTCTAGAAAAACTTGAGGACTGCATTAAAGTAGGACACGCCCATTCCCCTCAGTAGAACCAGCCTCAGGTGTGGAAAGTGACTGTAATTAGCAAGAGACACCCCCGTGTACTCCCTGGAGGTGGTCACTACAGGCCACGAAGTAAAATAAGTGGACATGGGGAACCACAGAGATGCAGAGATAGGCTGAATCTCAACATGTTCCTCTTGCTCCCTCTCAGGAACAGAACGTCACTAAGAACTGTTCTGTCTGTGAGTGGGAGAGACACAGGCTGCCTATGACTATGAGGCAGATTCCCTGATGGGGACGCCCTGCACATACTTGGGAAGTGAGACTGGGGCAGTTCCACTGGGGCCTACAGATGAGACTCAGCAGGACGGTGGATTGTCTTTTGGTTACTTAGTGGAGACTGCAAATGCCCCAGACTGCTATTGATAGAAAAGAACTGAAACAAGGTATTATTCTATTTGGACCACCAAGCCGCAGTTTTTTGGACCAAGAAACATGCCCTAAAGCGAGTGCAGAATGTTTAGCAATAAACTGAAAGGTATCCTCCTTAGAGTAATAATTTGATAAGGAAGCAGGACAATCAACCGAAACATTGATTGTCTAAACTGAGGGGAAGCCTGCAAACCTGAATGGCCTCATCCTGGGAGGCATCTTTATATGATATGATGCTGGATTAGACTAATTATCACTGACTGATCTACTAACTTCCAGCATCTTTTGAATTGTGGATCATTTTGCTATGAGTGAGTCCATGGACAGAGACCAGACTGATCAAAACGAGATGCAACGTAAAAGATCAAATATGTCTTACTTTATTTGTGCCATATTTGATCTCTGCCCTGTTTCCTGCAGCAAAGATCCAAAAATCCTTGGAATTGCTGAAGTGATCGATGTTTTTTGCATGCCAGTGAGATGACTGATGGGTGGAAGCTCTTGGACAGCACGGGGAACCAGCCTGTGTTCTGAGGCTTCAACCTGCAGCCCCTGCTGTAGCTTTGCTTTGTTTTGCTCCCCTGGTGGAAGCTGCAAATACCCTCCCCCTGTCCCAGCCTGGGTGAGAGAAGAGGGGCTGAATGTTGAGGTGTTCACCAATGGCCAGTGATGTAATCACTCATGCTTGAGTGATGAAGCCTCCAAAGAAACCCAAAAGACAAAGTGCAGAGAGCCTCTGGGTTTGTGAACAAGTGGGCATCCATATGTAGGGAGGGTGGCACACTCTCATTCCACAGGGACTGAACTCCTGCACTAGGCACCCTCACAACCCTCGCCCTGTGTATCTCTTCATCCAGCAGCTGACTGATATCAAAATCCTCTGTAATAAATTGGCATTAGCAAGTAAACTGTGCTTCTGGCTTCTGTGAGCCAGCCTGGTGAATGATGAAACATGATTAGGAGATGATGGGAGCTTCCAGTTGGTGGCTACGTCAGGTTCCAAGTAGTCTAGTTGTGCAGGGACTGGAGGTTTCACAATGACTCAGTGGGCAGTGAAATGCTTATGTTCACAGTTTATTGTGTGACTTTTGCACATCATCACACATGCACATAAATTCAACACATGCAGGCAGTGATGAGACAGTGGGGAAAGAACCACAGTGAGCGTCTCGGGAGACAGACTGACACACTGGCAGGTCCAGATTTCCTCAGAACAAGGGCCAGGATGGGGGGTCACTGCTCTTCTCCCACAGTCCATGGGAAAGAGGCCTCAGAGTTTCTGTGGACAGGGCTGCTGCAGCTGCTTAGCTATGATCAGAGCCTTTGCAGTTTTTATGGCCCTCTGCAGGCCTGTCTGTAGCCAGGATCTCAGCTGCCTTCCAGTTTCACTTTCCTGTCTCATCTTGGGGGTCCACAGCAGGTCCTCCCATACCTCAGTCTACCACACATACGCTTCTGACTCTGAGGGGTCAGCAATTTCACTGTGGGCTGACCACCTGTCACAGGTGACTTTATTTTGAGACATTTAGAGTCACCAAACATTATTATATATCAGTAGCCAAGTCAGACAGAGGGTGGATGACTTGGGGACACTGTATTAATCCGTTTTCATGCTGCTACAAAAAATGGCCCGAGCCTGGGTAGTTTATAAAGGAAAGAGGTTTAATTGACTCACAGTTCCACATGGCTGGGGAGGCCTCACGAAACTTACAGTCATGGAGGAAGGCGATGGGGAAGCAGGCACCTTCCTCACAAGGTGGCAGGAGGGAGAGAACAGAGTGAAGGAGGAACCAATAAACCTTTAAAACCACCAGATGTCGGGAGAACTTACTCGCTGTCAGGAGAACAGCCTGAGGAAACCACCCCCATGATCCAGTCACCACCACCCAGTTCCCTCCCTTTTCATGTGGGGATTACAATTTGAGATGAGATTTGGGTGGGAACACAGAGCCAAACCATGTCAGACCACCTACTTGTGATTTGCCGCTGAAGAGGGGGGAGTCTTCTGGGATGGACTCCTTAACCTGTGGGGTCGGCCCGATCTCTGACTAGCGTCAGAAGTGAATTGATTTATGGGATACTCGTGTGAGGTGGGAGAATTGGTCAGAGTGGGAAAAACCCACACAGCTGTTCACAGAAGTATATTGAACTGTTAACCTATTGATCAGTGTAGGCTGGGCGCCGTGGCTCACACCTGTAATCCTAGGACTTTGGGAGGCGGAGGCAGGCAAATCACAAGGTCAGGAGATGCAGACAATCCTGGCTGACACAGTGAAATCCTATCTCTAATTGAAATACAAAAAATTAGCTGGGCATGGTGGCACATGCCTGCAGTCTCAGCTACTTGGGAGGCTGAGGCAGAAGAATAGCTTGAACCTGGGAGGCGGAGGTTGCAGTGAGCCGAGATGGCACCAGGCACTCCACCCTGGGCCACAGAGAAAAACTCTGTCTCAATAAATAAATAATAAATATTGATCAGTGTAATTTCTTAATATTTTCTAAGCTAGAACTTTGCCTTTTTGTGTGAGCCTAAAGCACTCAGGGGTAGGGCTGGTACCTCATGTTTCTTATGGGACCAGTGTTGGAGCTCAGGTGATCAGACCAGCATCAGATGGTCCTGGCAGAACACTGTTTTGTAACACATCCTCTACTGGTTTCCAGGGGTCAGTAGCTGTCAACATGGGTTCTGGTGTTAATTTCTTTAAAGGTTTCATGAAGGCCTCTAAACAAATTAAATATTATTCTTAAAATTTTGTTTTCTCAGCTAGGCACAATGGCTTATGCCTGTAATCCCGGCACTTTGAGAGGGTGAGGTTGGCAGGTCCTGAGCTCAGAAGTTCAAAACAAGCCTGTATCTACTAAAAATACAAAAATTAGCCAGGGACGGAGGTGTGTGCCTGTAATCCCAGCTACTCAGGAGGCTGAGGCAAGAGAATCGCTTGAACCCAGAGGCAGAGGTTTCAGTGAGCCGAGATTGCACGACTACACTCCAGCCTGGATGAGAAAAAAAGATCAAATTCACAAGTACCAGGGCTTCAAAATAACCTTCAGGGAGAAAAATTCAAACCACAAAAGCATACACAATAAATATGGTCCACGTACAGGGAAGGAATAAACTGACCGATATCTGGGGAAGCTCAGACATTGGACTTATTTGGCAAATGCTTTAATTCATCAGTTGTGGAGGAGTTGTTTGTTCTTCTGATAGAGTCTTGCTCTGTGGTTCAGGCTAAAATGAAGTGGCGCCATCTCGGCTCACTGCAACTTCCACCTCTAGGGCGCAAGCAATTCTAGTGCCTCAGCCTCTGGAGCAGCTGGGATTATAAGCATGCACCACAATGCCTGGCTAATTTTCATACTTTTAGTAGAAACTGGGTTTCACCATGTTGGCTTGGCTGGCCTCAAACTTCTTACCTCAAGTGATCTGTGCAGCTCCACCTCCCAAAGCGATAGTTTTATGGGCATCAGCCAACACCTGACCTAAATCAACAGTTTTAAACATACTCAAATATCTAAAGGCACTGTGTGTGTGTGTATGTGTGTGTGTGTGTATGTGTATGTGTGTGTGTATGTGTGTGTATGTGTGTGTGTGTATGTGTGTGTGTGTGTGTGTGTGTGTGTGTGTGTTGTAGAGGATTGCAGAGGATTAAAACTGTAGCTCGCAGCCCATGGCTTCCAGGGTGAGGCTGAGGTGCCCATGGGCAGGGGTGGAGGGAAATGTTCCAGGGGAACCCAGAGCACCACCTACACCTTTCCTCTGGGGAAACATCCATGCATCTAACACATCGATACATACTTGTATGAAGCTACAGAGAATATCCATAAAGATAGAGGAATTACTAGAAGGTTCCCAGTAGAAATCCTGGGACTGAAAAAACATAATAGCTGAAGAGAAAAATCCCCTAGAGAAATTCCACAGCAGGTTTGTTCAGGCAGAAGAAAGAATCCGCTCATTTGAAGGTAGGAGGACAGAACAGGCCAGCAGCCTGTGCAGTGTGCATGGAGGAGCCGCCTGACAACAGCAGACCTTCCCTTGCTTCTCTCCCGCTAGTGAAAGGAGTAGATGATCCTATCTTTGAAGAGCGTGTTGGTAACATTAAACATAAAAGGAAGGCAATTAGGGGTAAAGTCCTCAGGTGTGTGTGAATTAATGGCCAAATTAACTATGGAAACTTCCATAAAAAGAAGTGTGGAAGTTTTGCCTGTTTTGCTTTATTTCATCTTTCTTTTTGCCCCTTTTAGCTCTGAGTAACTCAGGCTGTGCTCTTACTGTGACTCACACCTCCCTCCCTTCTCTTCTTTCAGGCTTGCTGAAGAGGGTGAGGGGTTGTTTCCTGTCTCTGACTCCCTGGAACATGAAATGACAGAGTCTTGGGGACTAGAATCCAAAACCTCCTTCTACCCCTTCACGTGGCGACAGGGACACCAGCACTGGCCTGGCTCCCCCACAGCCTCCCAGAAGGTCCTCTGGTCACACTTGGGGCTGAAGTCTGGCTCTGATGGAGCTGTCAAGGAAGGGGTGGTGGTCCCTGAGTGGTGAACTGGCCCTGGTTGTTGGAAAAGTCCTGGCTGCAGGGAAAGTGCTGTGGTCACGCTCCTGTGGCTTCCTCCAGCCCTGGGAGGATCTTCACTTTCTCCTGAGCCTTCCCTACATCCTCATCAGTGGGCCCAGGTGGCTTAGCCCTGCAGACCCCTGGGAGACCCATTTCTCATTTTCCTTGCCCTGAAGAACCTGCTCTCCCTCTTGCCCACAGCTCCTGGGAGGCCCAGGAGTGCCCCCATGCTGTCTGCCTTCCCCAGAGGGGTGGGGGTACTGTTCCAGGCTCCCCCTGCTTCTCACCTGTGCTGCCCATGAGCTCCTGAGCCTCACTTGAAGCCCTGGGCTCTGAGCTGTGGTTTGAATCCTCCACAATCCTCCAGTCTCACCTTTCCTCTTCTTACACTTGACCTTGCTTTTCCTCCTGCTCTATTCTCCCATTTTCCTCTGTTTTCCCCCAAGCCAGCACTAGGTAGGGCTCTCCGTGTGTGACCTTTCATCATAGGTGACTCAAATGTCAGGAAAAGGGCCTCTGCCCTTTCTCCTGACATTTGGACCCTGCCCAAAACCCACCTCCCCCACAAAACATACAGGCAATAAACATCCTGTGAGTCCCCTCCAAAGATGAAGAGGTTGGCCTGTGTGCTCAAGATGGCAAAGGTGAGAGTCCAGTGTCGGGTCCACCCAAATACCAGCCCCTCTCCCCAAATCCTCAATCACCAGTGTGCAGGGGGCAAAGAATTTCTGAATATTTGACAATACATCTTTGGCCACATTTCTGATCACATGCATTAGTCAACTTCCTAAAAGAAGTAGAATATCAAGGTTAGCCAATAGAGGCGCAAACACACACACACACACACACACACACACACACACACACACACACAGCTGTGATTCTTACTGAGAATGTGTCACTTTAGATCTGACATCACTGCTCTTTTGTTTTCATTTTTTCTAACTAGAAAACAGTTAATTGACTTGCATATGCATTTCTCTGACTTGTGTTTCATAGATTGATCAGTAGTTTAAACTCCTTTAAATTCATTTTTTGGAATTTGTGTTGTCTAGAAAGATGGGCTTCACGCTTCCCAAATACTGAGAACAGATTTCTGGCTTTTTATTTGCCTATTCTTTTTGTCTTAGATTTTAATATACAGAAATTTTAAATTTTAAGTAGTTAAATTCATAGGTGCACTTTTGTTTCTTGGTTGTAAGCTTAGAATGTCCATTGCTCAACATAAAATAAGATGAACTTCTCGAATTTCTTAAGGAGGTTTTATTAAATCATTAGATCTGTAGCATACAGTGATGTAAAGTCCATGGACATTACTTCTGATGTAGAAAGTGTGACGTTGCCCTTAATTTTTCTGTGTTACTCTCATTTGTCCAACCCCAGTAAGCGACTGATTATTCCCTTCCTCTGAACCTTGTGGTTTATGGTGTTTATGGAAGTTTCACTCCCTAGGCAGGAAAGTGTTAGTCATTCATTTCCGGTGCTGAGTCCTCAGGCCCTCTCCTGACTCTGAGCTGATGGGTGTGGTAGAGCTGAAAGCTCCGGTTCTCTATCACGTGGTTGGTTCCAGTGGCAGCCGGACCCTCTCCTCCAAGAGCCGCCTTGTGAGCATCAACTCAGGAATGCTGGAAGTCGTTTCATGATTAGACAAAATAAAGCCCCTCTCACCACAACTGTTCAGGAAACATCAGTGTTTTGAAGCTTTGTCCCCAAAACCAGGAGCAGAGAAAAAAAAAAAATAGATGTTTCTTATTATGTCCCAGCCATGCATACCTGGAGAGAGGATCGCTGGGGCCATTTCAGAAGCAGCTTACCACAGGCCCCACGTGGGCGCAGGGGAGAGAGGCCTTTGCCTGGAGGAGGAAGAGTGGACAGGGAGTGTGACTGACTAAGTGTTTGCTGACGTGAGTTGCTGGACCCTCTCTCTTCTGGTGGTCCCTGAATCAGAGCCTTAGCACTACATGTTGGAGTCTGGATGGCCTGTTTGAGGAACCTGTCTCTCTACAATCATTAGATTTCTGCATGAAGATTTAGCATAAACTCCCTGTATAGGATAAAACCATTTTTTTCCCTTTGTTTACTTTTTTTGAGACAAGGTCTTGCTCTGGTGCCTAAGCTGGAGTTCAGTGGTGTGATCTCGGCTCACTGCATCCTCTGCCTCCTAAGTTCAAGCGATTCTTCCCTCTCAGCCTCCCAAGTAGCTGAGACTACAAGTACCTGATATCATGCCAAGCTAACTTTTGTATTTTTGTAGAGATGGGGTTTCGCCATGTTGGCCAGGCTGGTCTTGAACTCCTTACCTCAGGTGATTCACCCAACTTGGCCTCCCAAAGTGCTGGGATTAGAGGCATGAGCCACCACACCGAGCTGGCTCCTGCTTTTCTACAAAAATTCATATCATTGTCAATTGTCCTCCTGTTCGGTTCTAAGAACCAGCATAGGAGAACAATTTTGCTAAATGGCTTTCAGCCCCCATTGAGACGATATGATGCTGGCTTATTGATACTATTAACATGGCACATTAGTTTTCGACACATTCTCATTCTCAGAATAAGCTTTTACTTTAGATTTTCCAAAGTACCCTCATCTATATGAATGTCATTAATCTCCTAAAAGCCGGGGAGGAGGTGGCTGTGTGTTGTTGGAGTGGTGGAAATTGCCTAAAAATAGCAGAAAGAGACTTTGTGGGAATGGAGGATAGTCTCTGTCTTGATTGCATAATGGTTGCATGTGAGTATATAGCCATCGTAGAGGAAGTGAAACATCTGAGCAGTGAATAGCTGAGGCTGTGTGCAGTGGCTCACACCTATAATGCCAGCACTTTGGGAGGCTGAGGTGTGCAAATCATTTGAGTCCAGGATTTCCAGACAAGACTGGACAACATGATGAAACCCCATTCTACTAAAAATACAAACATTAGGCTGGGCGCGGTGGCTCACGCCTGTAATCCCAGCACTTTGGGAGGCTGAGGTGGGCGGATCATGAAGTCAGAAGATCTAGACCATCCTGGTTAACAGGGTTAAACCCTGTCTCTACCAAAAACACAAAATATTAGCCAGCCATAGTCTGAGCTACTCGGGAGGCTGAGACAGGAGAATCGCATGAACCCAGGAGGCGGAGTTTGCAATGAGCGAAGATCATGCCACTGCACTCCAGCCTGGGTGATAGAGCGAGACTCCATGTCGAAAATAATAAATAAAAATAAATTTAAAAAATAAATACAAGAATTAGCCGGGCGTGATGGTGTGCACCTCGTCCCAGCTACTTAAGAGGCTGAGGTGGGAGGATTGCTTAAGCCCAGGAGACTGAAGTTGCAGTGAGCTGAGATTGCACCACCGCATTCCAGCCAGGATGACAGTCAGCCCCTGTTTTCTTGGTTTTGTTTTGTTTTTTTAAAGTGAAGAGTTTACTGCATTAACTTACATCTCAGTGAGCAAACAGGGACAGAGAATCTGTGAGCTCTGCAAGACGGAAGGTTTATTATCATTTCCATGGAGACCAAAGGGAAGACTTGACATGCACCAGGTCCTATAGCTGGCTGCTTCTCAGGGTCACCACTGGAATCCACGACTCCTGGCTCTGATCACGGGGCTTCTCCATTGTCTTTTACAGTCACCTAAAAGCTGAAGGGTCTCAGGTGAAAAGGATGAATGAAAATCAATGAATGTCACTTGTTTCTTTAAATGAACATAACCTTGTATTCTTGGTCCTCTCTCTCTAAGGAGAATGGTGTGTAGTGCAATGCACACACATTTTATTGAACCACTTGTGAAGGAAAAATAAATCTTGGGACTATAAAATCACGAAGCCAAAGGTAAAAGTCAAGCTGCGAACTGTGTCAGGCAAACCTGCCTCCCATTTTATTCCTAAATAACATAGCTACAAAGTTTAGAAAGCCACATACCTCCCTCACAATTCACCCATGAGGCAATTCTTTGTGGGCCTCAAGATCCTTACCCTAAAACGGTTCTGCTGAATTTCACCCTGGCAATGCACATCGATAGCTGATCTTCACAGGCATGGGACAGAAAGTCATCCCTCTGCCCACCTGAGATAAATGCTTATCTGATTGCCTTGCCACACTATTGTTAATGAAAATGCAGATTCACTAAGCCAGACTAAGGCATGAGTGACTATTCCTCTACCTCTACCCTTTTACGTACAAGTTGTGTATTCAGTGAAAGGCTGATCAAAGACCCAGAGGCACACAAACTTTCATCTCTTATCTCCCTGTGACCTGGAAGCCTCCACTTCGGTTGTCCCTCGCTTCTGGACAGAACCAATGTACATCTTATACCTACTGATTAATGTCTCGTCTCTCCCTAAATAGATAAACAAAGCTGACCCCAACTATATTGGGCACATGTCCCCAGGATCTCCTGAGGCTGTGTCACGGGCATGTCCTTAACCTTGGGAAAATAAACTTTTAAAACATTTTTATGGGCCGGGTGCATGTGGTTCAAGCCTGTAATCCCAGCACTTTGGGAGGCTGAGGTGGGTGGATCACAAGGTCAGGAAATTGAGACCATCCTGGCCAAAACAGTGAAATCCCATCTCTACTAGAATACAAAAAAATTGGCCGGGTGTGGTGGCATGTGCCTATAGTCCCAGCTACTCAGGAGGCTGAGGCAGGGGAATCGCTTGAACCCAGGAGGTGGAGGTGGCAGTGAGCCGAGATTGTGCCACTGTACTCCAGACTGGCAAGAGAGTAGACTTCGTCTCAAAAAAAAAAATCTTAAATTTTATTTATATATTTATTTTTGAGACAGGGTCTGGCTTTCTTGCCCAGGTTGGAGTGCAGTGGCAGGATCTCCGCTCTCTGTAATCCCTGCCTCCCAGGTTCAAAGGATTCTTGTCCCTCAGCCTCCTGAGTAGCTGGGATTACAGACGTGCACCAACACACCCAGCTAATTTTTGTCTTTTTGGTAGAGATGAAGTTTTGACCAGGTTGGTCTCCAATTCCTGACCTCAAGTGATCCATCGGCCTTGGTCTTCCAAACAGCAGGAATTATAGGCAGGAGCCACTTTGCCTGGTCACAAAATAAACGTTCTAACTTAATTGAGACCTGTCTCAGACATCCTCACAGTCCCGAGATCTGGGTGGGGTTGCTGCCTCTTGGGGTTCACTTCTCGCTCAGGGCCTGTTTGCCCTCACCTTCCTCTGCCCCAGCCTCAGGGAATTAGGCTGAGCTGGGTGTAAACAGAGGTCCCCTGCCCCAGGCCCTGTGTTTTCCACAGCTGGAGACATGGCCACCCTGGGACCTGCTCCCAGGACAAGTGCAGCCCAGGCAGCCTCCCTCCTCTGAGCTCCCGCTGCAGCCACACTGTCTCCCTCCCGCGGGCTCTCACACACTTTACTTTCTGCCTCTGTATCGTCCATCCAGCCTCCCTGGGTAGGTATTCAGCCCTGTGTGAGGGCTGATTCTCTGATGATCTTGACTCCCCACAGTGCCTTGGGTGCGGGGGAGGCCAGGCAGTATGGGTGGGCTCTCTTCGGATGGGAACCAGGTGGGCGATGGAGTGGCAGGTTGCCCACACAGGGGGCTCTCCGAGTTTCCCCCTTGGGTTCTGGTCCTGATGTGGGATCTTCTGCCCTTTCTGAGCTGGGTCCCAACTCACCTGGCTGTCTCTGTGGCTTTCTTCACCTGGCTCAGTGGCTGTTCTTCCATGATTTTGCATAGATCCTGCCCTTTAACTCCTGGAACCTGCTCATGAGGCAGCTGAGCCTCACAATGAGATCCTCCCGGCCAGAGCTGATGCAGCAAGCCTAAGGGGATGCCTTGTATGGATGCTAGTGAGATGGGTCAGCAAAAGCAGGTGGGGCCCCGCAGTCCACACCCTGGAGAATGCCTTGGAAACACTGTCAGAAAAATGTATTTACAGGTATAACTATTTTTTAAATTCTGAAGTTAATATATTAGATGTTTTGGTCAATATATTCATTTGTCTCATTCTTTTTAACAAAAGCATAGTATTTTCTTTCATGGTTGCACTATGGCTCATTTTACTATTGCCTTATTTGGATAGTTGCATTTGTTTTTGAATTCTTACACACTGTAGCAAATCACCTTGTAGGAATTGTGTATCCAGACAGCCATGTGCACTACTTAAAAGCAGAATTGTGAAGTCAGTAGTTAATTATTTTAAAATTGTGTTTAGATATTGACAAATTGTCCCCTAAAAGAACATTGTAACAAGTTTAGTCTCACTCCAAGAACACACAAGCGCATTCTACACCCTTGCTACTCTGAACTTTCATTCTTTGCTAGTCTAAGGAGTAAACAATTGTACATCTCACTGTTGTATTTTCGATTTCTCGACATTATTAGAGGATTTTCAAGGGTCTGGGAATTTTCTGAGTTTAGATGATCTGCAGACCTCAGATTAGACAGCCGGGGAGACGATGGCAGGGAAGACCGAATTCCCAGCTGTGCACTTGGAAACCGTGGTCAGCTGGGGCCATTCCCTGTCACCCCCATGCCTGTGAATGGTTAGCTGCAGGTCCAGTCCTCAGTAGTCCACGGCCAGCGCCTGTCATGCAGGACTACACAGCCCCTCGGGAGGCCCTGGGCAAGCTGACCTAGGCCCTGAGCAAGGAGGGAAGGTGAAAGAGGAAGGGAAAGACGGACAGGTGTACGGTGTTGTTAGGGGTCAAGGTTGGATATAGCAGAGGGAGGAGAAGAGGGTGGGAGAAGAGGATTCAGGATTCTATTGGTTTGATGAGAAATGGCATAACTATAAGACAGTCCCATTCATGATAATTACAAAGAATAAAATACACCCTTGACAAAACTGGGAAGCTGGAGCCCAGGAGGTGGAGGCTGCAGTGAGCCCTGTGCTCCAGCCTGGGTGACAGAGTGAAACCCTGTCTCAAAAAAAAAAAAAAGCAAAAACAAAAACACCTAAAGAATTGTACATTACCTTTTGTCTAGGAGGCGACTTTCATAAGGTTATAATCAATGACAAAATAAATATGTCAATAGATTAAATTTCTTAACATTAAAATTTCTGCACATGAAAACATTTGACCAAATAAAAAGGCAAACAAGAAAGCAGGAACCTATGATGTGCATTTGAGAAAGTGCATGGGCAGGACGCATGTCTCAATAGGCAGATGCAAGTTGTAAACCATCAGTTTGAAGAGAGAATCAAAAAGCTAATAAACATGTGAAACCTAAGTCCAAAAATAAGAAAATGCATATTTAACTTAATTAATGTCTTCCTTGTCAGAGAAAACAAAAGACCAAGCACATCAGATCAAGATTAATGAAGTGTTGCTGGAACCAAAAGTGTGCATGTGAATGTGATGTGCACAAGGGTGAATGTGTGTGTGCAGAAAATAATGCCTCTGCACATTAGCACAGTAATTCTATTTCTTTCAGGAAGCCACCCTATGACATTGGTCGCAAAAGTTGTCCAAGACTGATTTTCAAATGCATACACAGACTCTGGGCTCTAAGCCCATCTTGGGACTGCAGACTCCCTTCCTCACCTTCAGAGCAGCACTCCATGCTGAGTGTTGGGAGTGGACCAGACTGGAGTCAAACATCAGGGAACGGGGCACTGGCCTAGAGAACAGGAGTCAGTGTGGGGCACACCTGGGCCTCCTAGAGCTGTGGGTGAGATGGAGAGTGGGTCCTTCAGGGCAAGGGCAGCAGAAAATGGGTCTCTGAGGTGCCTGCAGGGCTGAGCAACCTGGGTCCACTGATATGGATGCTGGGAATAGCTGGTGTCCCTCTCCCCAAAGGGACACCAGACAGGTAAGAGATAGGGAGGAGATGTGAATTCCAGGGCCCAAGAACCTGGCAATTTAACATCCAGGGAGTCATGGGCAGGAACCTCCCCCAACCCATCCCCCTATACCCCCAACCCCGCCAGGCAGGCCAAGCCTGAAGGCAGAGAGGGGACAAGTAAGGAGTCCCAGCAGGAATGAAGCTCTGGCCTCCTGTCACTCAAAGCTGTTTCACAGGAAGAGGAAAGGATGGAAATAAACAAACGCCGCACCTCTTTTTATATAAGCTTTCATGTTTATTTTGGACAAAATTCATGAACATATGAGCTTTTCATATATAACCAGGCGTTACGTGCTATTTGGACTGGGTATAAAGCAAAACCAAAACAAACAAATTAACACTAAAAACTCCCAAAAATTTCATGTTGTCAGGAAGCTTACTTTAAAAGAATAAGCTTAACCAACACTGATAAGGCTGATATTCTAAATACATCTTCAAGAAAGGCCTCTGCACAAGGGACATGGGAGCTGAGACCAGACTGGCTCCCTCTGAGCTCTGATGCCGAGTGTCCTGCACCAAAGGCCTAGGAAAGGCAAAGACCAGGAGGCAGCAGCACCCTGTGCCTTCCAGAAGTGCAGGGGACAACACTCAGATGCCAGATGGAAGTGGGAGAGGACGGAAGTGCCAAGACCAGAAGGGCCACCCCTTCCCAAAGATCAATGGACACAACACTCTGAACGTGCTGAAATCTTCAGGAATTTTAACTGTCCCAGCCAAACCAGTCCCGGAACAGGACAACATGCAATGCCTTGAGACGACAAACACGGACACTCCTAGAATGACTACAACCGTAAATTATCCTACCACGACTGCACTACTGTGGAGAAGAGTTTGCTGGAAAGAGGCTAACATGATGACTGACGTTTTTAAGTAAAATAATAGAATGGGACACAAGAACAATGCATTAATGCGTCAGCCATTCTAGGTCCCGCTGTCACAGTGTTTAAGAACTGGTATTTCTGAGATGCATCAGATGCTTACAAAGGGACTAAGCTCCTCAAATAGGGAATCTGTACCCTAAAATGCTGCCCAGGAGCTCAGGGTCACAGAGCACCAGAAGCGAGAGGGGCTGCCCATGCCTGAGTCAGCAACCATTTCACACCCTTCCCAAACACTGTCCACTCTTCCCTCTCAATGCCAAGGCAGATGCTCAGGCAGATGGACACCCACTCTGCCCTGTGCCCAAAGGATGCCCAAGATTCACTCATGTTCAGCTGTACGGGCACTTGACAGAGGAGCTATTCGCAGTCTCAGATCTCACCCAGTTCTCACTGTCCTCATCTGCTGTGGACAAGCAGGAAGATGCATTCTCAAGCCTGTCCCAGCAGGACCGACCAGACACATGGCTTCCTGTAGATCCCACACTCTCCAAAATTCCGGGCATATGTAAACATCTACTTATAAATAAATAAACAAATATTTATTTACAAATAAATACTGCTATATACCTCTAAAATTATCAAATAAGACAGACTGGCACCTTAAGAAGTTGCCAGCCATCAAACCCTGGTCCAGTCACAGGGCACCGGAGGAGACCTGGAACACAGTCACTGCCTCTCACAGAGGGAGGATTTTTCCCTCCATCACTACTTATATTTCTAGTCATTTTTGACTGCTGGTTTGCATACAGGCAACACAGGTAAACAGCCTAATAAGTGCATTTGCTGGAGTTTTTTCATGCTTACGTCATTATAAAAAAATCAGAAAATAGAACGATGTATATCACATAAAGCTAAGCAATACAAATTATTCGCCACTTAAGGTGGAGGTAAGCCGCAATAATCATGTCAATAATCATGTCTTAAGATGATCATGTCTTAAAGCTCAAAACTCGAAGTCGAACCCTCACAAGTCCACATACTCATGACTTACTACGGGGCTATGTATTGACAATCGCACCATTAAGTCAAAAATATTGTAAACTAAAAATATAGGTAATAGCCAGATCATCCACGTTTAAAGTTAAAAAAGTATAAGGCAAACCATTGTCGCTGTGCGGCATCTGTAATTAGATGTAATTAAATGCACACACCAGCAAAGATGGAGCCTACAATATAAGAAATAAAGACTTGTCTCAGGAAGAAGAACTGAAAATAATGACATCTTAAAACCACTGCTTTTCTTTTTAAATGAGACTGAGTTTCACTGTGTTGCCCATGCTGGCCTCGAACTCCTGAGCTCAAGTGATTCACCCGCTTCAAACTCCCGAATTGGAGGGATTACAGGTGTGAGGCAATGCATGTGGCCTAAAACCACCCTTAACATGCAATCGTATAACCCTATGCCACCAAGAATCTTATCTAAATCTCCGAAATTTGCTTATCACGGTCAATATTCCATAAAAATTACTCCAAGTGCATTGACGAAGTTGTAAGACCGCAGGTAAGTTGCACCATATTGGATAGCAGTTTGCTGAGGCAGTGTATCCTCCAGGCTGCTTCCCTTTGTGGGAGAAAAGATAAATGAGGGAAGTTCTGGTTTCCTAAAGAGATTCTTTCACAGGTAGGACGTAGCATAGCCTTCGTCACCTCCTTCATAGAGAAGCTTTTCTGCGCCCACCAGTTGGTCCTGAATTGTTTCCTTTGCATGTCCTTCTTCCAGTGTTGCCGAGGCATCCAGCAAGGTGTTGACTGAGAAGAGAGAAGAGGAGACTGAGGGTCTTGATGCTCCAGGGACAATCAGCCCAGGACTGGCATAGGATCCCCTTTTTCCAGCAGTGAATGCTCCAGAAGAGCTCTCTCAGCTATGGGGACAGCAGGTAGGACATTTTCCCTATTCCCTGCCCTCCTGCTGTGTCTCCAGGCACAAAACACTTACTCTCAGTGGGGTCATCGTCATTCACTGGAACCTGCAACCTCCTCCTCTGACACCCTTCGGTTTCTGCCTGTCCCTGTAACACACAGTGGGGAAGGCTGTGATCAGTCAGGAGTCCTGCAGTCCAGTACTGACCCCAACCACCAGCCAGCCCTGACACCTGCAGCACTTCCCCTCTCGGGTCTCCATGGAGATGGAGAAAACCCTCTAGTTCTCCACAGCTCTCAGGCTCTGTGACAGTGGGTCATTGAGACATAAGTGACATGCGGTAAATGCTCACTGTGCAAGTGTTCTGCCCAGCTCTGACTACTGTATACACTGGTGTAATCATCCCCTGATCAAGACATAGAACATTCCCACCACCCCAGAATCAATCAACGCCCACCCACCTTCACAGGAGATGATCACTTCCTTACAGAATTTTTACCAGCAGAAGTCTCAGCAGAGGACTATATATGAGGGCACCCAGGAAAACTTAACAAAATTATTTACTCCAAGACCATAAATGATCTTGGATCATTAATACTGTACCAGATCAATAGGGTAATTAAATGAAACATCAGTATCTATGGAGGCTGGAAAGACATTTGGTAAAATTAAATACCTATTCTGGTTTTCTTTTCAAAATGTTTGAGAATAGGAGGCTGCGATCTTGATGAGAATTTCTATATGAAACCAAAAGTGAATGCCATTCCTAAGGGTGACATGTTGGAGGCCTTCCCCAGAAATCAAATCAGGACCCAAACCCTGCCTTCCTAAGCACAGCTGAACATTGTTCTGAAAGGTCTGGCCTAGGAAACAAGATGGGAAACAAAAATGAGGCAGGACTCTTGGAAGGGGGCAGACACAATAATCGTTATTTTCGATGTCATTTAAAATCCCTAAGCATGAAACTACAGCATTGAAATATAAATGTATGTCTGGAGGAACGTTAAAAACATAGCAGATGCAATAAGTTTCTAATGGAATGACAGGGCTATCTAACTCATAATGGATACAAAATACTCAACAGCCATGAGAAGAAACAGGAATAGCTTCTTTAAAGAGAAACACTAATCAAAACTACCATCTCACGCCAATTAGAAGGGCGATCATTAAAAAAATCTGGAGACAACAGATGCTGGAGAGGATGTGGTGAAATAGGAACACTTTTACACTGCTGGTGGGAGTGTAAATTAGTTCAACCATTGTGGAAGACAGTGGCGATTCCTCAAGGCCTTAGAAATAGAAATTCCATTTGACCCAGCATTCCCATTACTGGGTATATATCCAAAGGATTATAAATCGTTCTACTATAAGGACACATGCACACGAATGTTCATTACAGCACTGTTTACAATAGCAAAGACCTGGAATCAACCCAAATGCCCATCGATGATAGACTGGACAGGGAAAATGTGGCACATATACACCATGGAATATTATGCAGCAATCAAAAACGATGAGTTCGTGTTCTTTGTAGGGACATGGAAGAAACTGGAGAACATCATTCTCAGCAAACTGACACAAGAACAGAAAATGAGATACCACATGTTCTCACTCATAGGTGGGTGATGAACAAAGAGAAAACATGGACACAGGGAGGGGAGCACTACACACTGGCGTCTGTTGGGGGGAATAGGGGAGGGACAGTGGGGAGTGGGGAGTTGGGGAGGGATAGCATGGGGAGAAATGCTGCGTATAGGTGAGGGGGAGGAAGGCAGCATATCACACTGCCACGTGTGTACTGATGCAACTATTTTGCATGTTCTTCACATGTACCCCAAAACCTAAAATGCAATAAAAAATATATGAAAAAAAGAGAAACACTAATCACAACTCAGTTACAATAAAATACTTGACTTTAAATGCTATCTTCTTCAATAAGAAAATACTGATATTGGATATGAAGTATTTCTAGATTAATTTTTAATTTTAAAGTGAATTGATTAAAATGCCACTGAGTATTTTTGAGAGGGTAAGATGGAGGAAATCTTATAATTCTAAATTTTATCTGGGTAAAATAATAAATTTTGAAAAAGTATGGAAATGGTGTTTGCTCTTTTGGATATTAAAAAACACTAAAAGGTTCTGACTGGAACATGCCTAAAAATCATAAGAGCCATCTATGACTAACTTACAGCCAACATCATGCTGAATGGGCAAAAGTTGGAAGCATTCCCCTTGACAACTGGAGCAAGGCAGGAATGCTGACTCTCACCACTCATATTCAACATAGTACTGGTAGTCCTAGCCAGAGCACTCAGGCAAGAGAAAGAAATAAAAGGCATCCAGATATGAAGAAGTCAAACCATCTCTCTTCACAGATGACATGAGTCTATACCTTGACAACCCTAAAGACTTCACCAAAATGCTCCTGGAACTGATAAATGACTTCAGCAAACTTTCATGATACAAAATCAATGTATAAAAATCAGTAGCATATCTATATACCAATAACGTTCAGGCTGAGGACCAAATAAAGAACACAGTCCCATTAACAATACACAGACACACACACACACACACACACACACACACACACACACTACCTAGAAATATCTCTACCCAAGGATTTAAAAGATCTCTAGAAGGACAATTACAAAACACTGCTAAAAGAAATTATAGATAACATGAACAAAAGGAAATCTTTCCATGCTCATGGATTGGAAGAGTTAAGATAGTTAAAATAGTCAAACTGCCCAAATCCATCTACAGATTTAATGCTATTCTTACCAAACTACCCATGTCATTCTCCACAGAATTGGATAAAGGTATTCTTACATTCATGTGGAGTCAACAAAGAGCATGAATAGCCAGAACAATCCTAAGCAAAATGAAAGCTAGAGGCATCACATTACCTAATTTCAAGCTATACTCTAAGGCTACCATAGCCCAAACAACATGATATATAGTTAATGGAACAGAATAGAGAACGCAGAACTAAAGCTGCACAATCTTGGATTGTGCAGCCATCTAATCTTTGATAATGCAGGCAAAAATAAGCAATGCTGAAAGGACTCCCGATATGGTTTGGCTGCATTCCCGCCTAAATCTCATCCTGAATTGTACCTCCCACAATCCCCACCTGTCATGGGAGGTACCTGGTAGGAAGTAATTGAATTATGTGGATGAGCTTATCCTGTTCTATTCTTGTTTAGTGAATAAGACTCACAAGATCTGATGGTGTTATAAAGAGCAGTTTCCCTGCACACACTCTCTTGTCTGCTGCCATGTAAGATGTGCCTTTCCTCATCCTTCATCTTACACTATGATTGTGAGGCCTCCCCAGCCATGTGGAACTATCAGTCCATTAAATCTCTTTTTCCTTATAAATTAGTCTCAGGTATTTCTCCTTGGCAGTATGAAAATGGACTAATACAACTCCCTATTCAACAGATAATGCTGGGATATTTGGCTAGCCACATACAGAGGAAAGAAAACTAGACTCCTTCTTTTCACCACATACACAAACTAACTGAAGGTGGATTATATGTTTAAAAGTAAGACCACGAACTATAACAACCCTAGAAGAAAACCTAGAAAACACCCTTTCTGGACTTCAGTCTTGGCAAAGAATTTATGATTAAGCCCTCAAAAGCAATGCACCAAAACCAAAAATTGTCAAGTGGGATTTAATTAAACTGAAGACCTTCTGCCCAGCAAAAGAAACTATCACCAAAAATAAACTATCAACAGGCGGGGTGCAGTGGTTCACACCGGTAATCCCAGCACTTTGGGAGGCCAAAGTAGGCGGATCACCTGAGGTGAGGAGTTTGAGACCAGCATGGCCAACATGAAAAATCCCCATTTCTATTAAAAATACAAAAATTAGACAGGCATGGTGCCTGCAATCCCAACTGCTAGGGAGGCTGAGGCAGGAGAATCACTTGAACCCGGGAGGTGGAGGTTGCAGTGAGCCCAGATCATGCAGTGAGCTGAGATCATGCCACTGCACTCTAGTTGGGTGAGAGAGCTAGACTCCGCCTCAAAAAAAGAAAGTATGAACAGAATAAACAGACAACCTACCGAATGGAAGAAAATACTTACAAACTATGCATGTGACAAAGATCTGCTATTCAGGAGGTGCATGCAACATCGGGTACTCGTGAACATAAAGATGGCAACAACAGACGCTGGGGACCACTAGGTGGGGGAGGGAGGGAGGGTACGAGGGGATGAAAACTGTTGGGTACTATGCCCACTATGACAGCACCTTTCTGCAGTATGGTAGATGTGTAGCTATGCATTTACCACTTTCAAAAAATGTGCAGGCTAGGTGCGGTGGCTCACGCCTGTAATCCCAACACTTTGGGAGGCCAAGGCGGGTGGATCACTAGGTCAAGAGATCGAGACCATCCTGGTCAACATGGTGAAACCCCGTCTCTACTAAAAATACAAAAAATTAGCTGGGCACGGTGGCGCGTGCCTGTAATCCCAGCTACTCAGGAGGCTGAGGCAGGAGAATTGCCTGAACCCAGGAGGCGGAGGTTGCGGTGAGCTGACATAGCGCCATTGCACTCCAGCCTGGGCAACAAGAGCGAAACTCCTTCTCAAAAAAAAAAAAAGTGCTATGTGGCTGGGGGCACTGGCTTATGCCTGGAATCCCAGCACTTTGGGAGGCCAAGGTGAAAAGATCACTTGAGGATAGAAGTTTGAGACCAGCCTGGGCAGCACAGCAAGATCAGATCTCTACAAATTACAAAACCCATGTCCAATGTGATTCAGCACCATGGAGTAATTGTGCACTTTTTTGGTTTGTTTCCTTCCCTTTGTATACTTCTCTTCATTCAAAAACCACCACCATGTGGTATAGCCGTAGGAAAGGAAGAAGATGGGATGTAAGTGATCCTTGTCCACCCATTTGAAAAGAGATCAAAGAGGAACCAAAAGCAGACAAAACTAGAGGAATCATTTCTTAAACAGACTTGGAGGAGGGAGACGGTGACTCAGAACAATTCAGGGAGTTCCTCACTTCACACGGCATCACAAAAGAAATGGCACCTAGGTTCCATTGGTGTATGGTACAAACCAAATCGTTTTTTAAAAGTCCATAGGAAATTAGATAGGATCATCTTGTTTTATCTTGAAGGAAAGAACTTTTGACACTTAAAAAATAATAATAATATGTGTCCAGATTTCACACCTACTCAATATCGTATCAAAACTGATGAACTGATGTGAACATCTGGATGTGTGTGTTTGTGTGATACAAAAGCACTTCTTTGCACTGACTCAGAAATCCTACTTCTTCCCAGAAGCCTCCTTACATACTTAATCAGAAATCTGGACAAAGATTTACTATGAAATATGTTCAGTGTAATAATTATTTTGGAGTAAATTTAAAGCTGCTGTTTCAAGCAGGAGCTCCCTGAGTTCTGTTAGGAGCACACAGTGGAGACCATGCAGCCCTCAGTCAGTCATCAACAAACCCTGTGACCCCCCACTCTGTGCCTGTGGAGCTCCAGGTGCTGGGGACACAGCCAGGATAGGACAGGGAGTAAGAAGCAGATGTCCTGCAGACTGGCACAGTCGCCACCTCAGTGCAGCTGCTCCATCCCCTGCAGTCTCCTGTCTCCCAAAAGCTCCATGTCTCCCTAGGCCAGGAGAGCAGAGGCACTGCCCTCTCCCCCATCTATGAAGCCTTGTGTAGGCAGCAGGCCAGGCATGGCACAGTCCATCCTCAACTCACCAGCAGACACTGTGGTTCCTCTGGCGACTGTACAGTCACACCTGTTAACTCTCTTAGCTCCTGACCTTCGATTTCCTGCTCAGGGACCTGGGTGTGCTGTGATTCTCCATTGCTCAGGTCCTCGTTGCAGACATTGTCCTCAGCCTCAGGACTTCGTGAGGGACATGAACGCCAGAAAAAGACCTTTGGAAGGCAAACCACCCACTCAAGTCCACACCCAGGGCTCAGCTTCAGGGTCCCCAGCACACAGCTGAACCTGTCATCCCCAATCCCTTCCAATGAGGTCCAGGGCAGGTGGGTCACCCCATCCCCAGGATGCAGGCTGTGTGTGATGGTGTCACCCAGGCTGTAGGAAGGACAGGGCTGCAGCATAGCCGGCCGGTCTGTATGGTGCTCAAAATGGCCATGTGTTCCCTACAGTCAGCCCAGAGACCCCAGGTCATGTCAGAGACTCAGGGCCACTGTGAGGACAAGGGATTGTGCCCACCCAGACTCCACAGTAGATGGGAAGCACTTCGTAAACTCATGATGCCCCCAGTTTTGGAGAAACCAACTCACTCTGTCCACATGATCAGGATCCCCTCCAGCACCTGGAAGAGAAGGAGTCTCCTTAGCAGGTGGGGAGGGGCACATTCAGCACCTCCATCCCAGAGGGCAGTAGGGGCAGGGGCAGGCTGGGGGCTGGGACACCGGACAACAAGCCCCAGGCCTAGGGACAGGAATGGGACCTTGCAATTAAGGGACACTTGAGAACGGGGATGAGAAGGAGAACTAGAGTAAAAACAAACACGTGGAAAATCTCAGTTTTCTGCTCTGTGTTCTGCTCTGACCAAGGCTGAATAACTCCAGTGACCACTTCTCATCCTGACCCTTGTCACCCAGTTGAGGAGCTGACTGCCAACTGCCAGGCTGGGCCTGAAGACGGGAGCAACTGGCCCTGCCCTCCTGGACTTGGCTGGGAGATGAGGGACCCCTCACTCTTGGAGAGGGACTGATGAGACCAGGGTCCTGGGGGGTGCCTGGGATGTGGGGATGGGGTGATCACAAGGAGTAAGAAAGAGCCAGGCCAGAAATACTTAGACTAGGGGCAGGGACAGGCATTTCTGTCTGTGGGAACAGGGTGGGAGAGGGCAGGGCAGAGAGCGCCCAGTGCCCCGCCCTCAGCCAGCACCTACCTGGGCAGTTGCCTTTCAAGCAAGAAAGGACTTTCTTCCACAATGAAGTCTTCCAAACAAGCCCAGCCACAACCAGAGTGACCACTAGAAGTGAGACCACTCTGAACCACGGTAGATATAAGACCACTGTGATGACTGTGGTGAGAAAGGTAAAGGCAAGAGTCCTTAGGCTGGTGGTCACTGTCCCCTCTGCTGCTGGGGTTTTCCCAGTGGAATTGGCAGCTGATTCGCTGATGCATTTGATGTCACTCCAGGGCGTACAATCACTGACCTTGACCATCCCTCTGGGGCACCTGGATACACACAGGGAGGTAGAAGGGGGACTCCTAAAGGACAGCTGGCCAGGTGGCAAAAAAGAGAAGCTACCCTCCCTGCCCAGTGTCCCTGAGAAGGCATCAGGGGAGGGACAGGCTCCTTGTTTCTGCAGGGCACCCCCCTCCTCGCCCCGCAATGCTCCCTGGTTGGGGCTGGGGAAGGGTCTGAGCATGCGCACTTCAGCCCCTCAGCCTCCCTGCTCTGGGGTCAGAGCTGAAGCTCCAGGAGCCTTCTGTGCTGGGCACACACTGAGCTTCCCTGGGCCGCAGGGGAGGCCTGTGTTAGGAGGAGCCGCACTCCAGGGAAAAATCACAAGCCCATGTGGTCACCAGCTGAGTCATGTCCTCCAGTTAACTCACAGAACAAGTGAGCCCCCGCCCTTCCCTGTCTTCTCGTTCCTCCCAGTCACAGCAACCACTGGAGGGCCAGAGAAGAGCAAATTACGCTTGGTCCCTAAAACCTAAGTAGGAAAAAGAAGGCCTTATTGAGAAATCAGGGAACAGGGTGAGGCCGGCTGGTGGGTTCAGCTCTTCATGGGAACTTAAGGGAGCTCCACCCCTGACTTTTGTGGGCCGTGGACACGTTTGTCTTTATGGGTCCCTGTCTGCATAAAAAATATTAAAAATTACAGTTTTTTAAAACCAACTTGGAAAAGGTACAAATATAAGCCAGCCTGGATTTAAGTGTCTTCTTCTGATTCCAAAAGGAAATCACATTTCCTACATCCCCTGAAAAGTATCAAGGGACCTGGAAATTTGCCTCTCGTGCCCAGTGAACACTTCAGCCTGGCCAAAGGGACTCATGCTGGGGAGGAGTGGGAAGGGGCTGCTGCAGGGGGCAGGGGTGAGGAAAGGCAGATGGACCAGGAGGGGCCACCGCAGGCTCAGGAGACCCCACAAACTCAGGGATGCCTCATGGGGATGGAGGCTCCATGGGGTCAGGGGAGAGAAAGGGGTACCAGGTGACTCTGGTCTTCTCGGGTTCCTGAAAGCTGTCGGGAGCCCTTGGCTGCTGTCTCACCCTGTGTGGCATTTCTCGCACATCTCAGTGAAACTGCAATTCCGGAAAGTTCCTGGCTTGCACCGACACTCTGTGTCTCTGGTCGTGGTGCAGGGACTTAGCTCTTCTTCATCTGACGACAGAGCATAAGGTTTTGGCAATGAATTTCCCTGACATGTCCCTTGACCCTTCCTCACCACCCCAAACCCCTCCCACTCTACTCAACTAAGTTAGCCAAGGAGTTCTGAGGGCTGGTTCTACACCAGCACACTAGGGACTCATATAGGACACCCACCCTTCAGCTGTCACCAAAACTCAGAGTCATACAAAAGGACCATGATTCATTAATTATTACATCAGATTAGGGGAATAGCATCATTTAGATCACATGGTCAGTAGCAAGGGAGGCCTAGGGGCATCACCTGAGGGACTCTGCCAGGAGATGAGCACTGAAGTGACTTCCCCAAAGCCCCAGCCTGCTAGGGAGGAGGAAGGGGCCTGAGAACCTAAAGGCTGAGTGAGGCCCAGCACCTGCCAGGAGTCCAGAGCCCAGAAAAGAGAGCCTGGCCCTGGAGCAGCCCATGCCACTGCTGAAACCCAGTCCTATCCATTCAGCCAGGCCTTCTCTGTGCTGTAATCATGCCACTGCCCTCTTCCAGCTGATAGTTTAGAAGATTTCCCAGCCAGCTGGCATGCCTTATAAAAAAGATATCTTTCTCTTTTTTTGTTTTTATTCAACCAAAGTCATAATCATGGAACAGGGTATGATGAACACAAAGCTGGGCTGAAACTTGGTCCCTGACTCACATCGGCTACAACTCCCACCTCATCACTCCACACGCCACCTCTGGGCAAGGGGTCCACACATTCTGTACCTGATTTACAAACTGTACATGGGCGGCAGGCAAGCAAATTATTGGAGCCATTGGTGTAATCCACACCCTCTGTGCACCCGATACAGGCTCCGTTATGTTCCGATCTATGAGATCCTAGGAAGGGAGAGAAAAGCCAATGAATATCCACAACACTATTTTTCAATATGTAATCAATATAAATCTCAGAAATATTTGACTTCTTTTTTGTTTTTGGAGACAGAGTTTCACTCTTGGTGCCCAGGGTGGAGTGCAGTGGCACAATCTCAGCTCTCTGCAACCTCCGCCTCCCATGTTCAAGGGATTCTCCTGCCGCAGCCTCACAAGTAGCTGGGATTACAGGCACCCACCACCATGCCCAGCTAACTCTTTGTATTTTTAGTAGAGACGGTGTTTCACCATATTGGCCAGGCTGGTCTTGGACTCCTGACCACAGTTGATCCACCCGCTTCGGTTTCCCAAAGTGCTGACAATACAAGCATGAGCCACCATGCCACAACACACCATGCCACAACACACCATGCCCAGTCTACTGTGTTTTTTTAAAACAATAAAATAAAATAACAAAATAAAATCCAACCTCTTCTACATGTCATCCATGCTGGCCCACCTGACCTGTCTGCTGTCCACTCACTACAGTGGCCCTGTCTTTGCTCAGTATCCCCCAGCCCCTGCACCCTGGGCCTCTCATTCCTGGGGAGGCTGCTCAGGAGCACTATTTCTGGCTCTCTGCTACGCTAGCCCTGTCCAGCTTTGGATATTGACCAACATCACCATCCCTGAGAGGTCCCACCAACCTCGTCTCTGTCTTACCCATCACTTAATTATTCTTCATGGCTCGTATCTGGAATTTCTAATTGTTATGTTGGTCTGTGTGTCATAATACTACCCAGAAAAAAGGTTCCATGAAGACAGAGCCTTTTATAACCACCATTAGCATGGTGCCTAACTCACAGAAATCATCCAACCTATCCCTATGGAATAAAAAACAAGAGAGTGCAGGAAACAGAAGTCTGGATGCACACAGAGACAAGGGCATGATAAGATGTGTTATCAGTCTTACATTGTGCCTTCCAGCTAGCACTATAGACCCAGGATCCTGGCCCACCTCCACAGACTCTGTCTCCATGTCTGCCCTAGTGCCCAGTCAGACCCCATAAACTCATGCTCCAGGCCCTTCCCTGTGACCTAGTGATGGAACCCATCACAGCACCTGGCTGACATCTGCAAACATAAGTTTAAGGTCCACTCCAGTGCCGGTTCAGCCCCCATGGACACAGGCCTCAAGTCATCTCTCTGGATACAGCCTCTGACCACCCTTGAACCACACCACATGGCCTGCCCAGAATCTGTGAACAGGCTGCCTGGTGAAGGGCATTCCATCACAAAGCCAGTCTGTAAAGACTGGACTAAGTCCCTGCTGCGTCGAAGCACACATTCCAACACATTGCCAGAGGCTGCTGAGCAATCAGGGAACCATGACAGCACCAAAGGAACAAAATAAAGCACAGGTAACTACCCTAAACTAATAGAGATTTACAAAAGCCTGACAAAGAATTGAAAATACGCATCTTAGAGAAGCTCAATCAGCTACTAGAGAATACAGATAGACAACTACGTGAAGTCAGAAAACAACACATGAGCAAAATGAGAAGTTTAATATATATATACAGACACCATACTAAAGAACCAAGCAGAAATTCTAAAAGTCAACAACAGAATATCTGAACTAAAAACCTCCACAGAGAACGTCAGCAGCAGAGTTGATTAAGCAGAAGAAAGAAACAGTGAGCTTCAAACAAATCATTTGAAAATACCAAGTCACAGGAAGAAAAAAAAATAATGAAAAAGAAGGAAGAAAGCCAATAGTACCAAATGGATGCCATGGAGCAAAACAATATATGCATTATGGTGGGCAAAGAAGCATCAGAGAAAGTCGAAGGAACAGAATGTGTAATTCTGGGAGAAATAATAAAAGATAACGTCCCAAATCTGGATAGAAATGGACGTCCATAGTCATGAAGCCCATAAAACCACAAACAGATTAAATATGAAGAGATCTTCACCAAGACAAATCAGAAACAAATTCACAAAAATCCAAGGCAAAGAGAATTCTGAAAGCAGCTAGAGAAAAAGAACATACAAAGGAACCCCTGTAATACTACTGAAGGCTCAGTGGAAAACCTGCAGGCCAGGAGACAGTGGGACCATACAAAGTATAGAAAGGAAGTAAACCCTTGCCAACCAAGAATACCATACCTGGCAAGTCTGTACTTCAGAAACGAAAGAGCTGGCTTGTTGCAGCAGCTCACGCCTGTATTCATAGCACTTTGAGAAGCCAAGGTGGGAGGATCACGAGGTCAGGAGTTCGAGACCAGCCTGACCAACATGGTGAATCCCCACCTCTACTAAGAATGCAAAATTACCTGGGCATGGTGTTACATGCCTGTAATCCTAGCTACTCAGGAGGCTGAGGCAGGGGAATCGCTTGAACCTGGGAGGCAAAGGCTGCAGTGAGGTGAGATCGTACCACTGCACTCCAGCCTGGATGACAGAGACTTTGTCTCCAAAAAAAAAAAAAAAGAAAGAAAGAAAAAAGAAATGAAAGAGCAGTAAAGACTTTATTGGACAAAGAAAACCTCATTAGCATTTCTTGCCTTACAATCTGAAAGAAGAGAACACTAACTAGATACATGAAACCATGTAAAATATAAAAGTGTGGTTAAAGTAAGTACATGGTCAAGTTCAAAATATTCTAATACAATCAAAATTGTGTATAAATTACTTATATCATTAGTACAAAGGTTAAAAAACAAAAATATTTTTAAATGGTAGTAAAAACAATTTGTTACCAAATATGAAACACAAAAAGATGTAAATAATGATGTCAAAAACATAAAATAAGGCAGGGATGGAAAAGTGTCAAGTTTTTTTAATGTCATCAAACGTTAAGTTGTTATCAGTGCAAAATAAAGTTAAACATGAAATCAACATACAAATTCAGTAGTGTTTTTATACACTAACAAGTAACTATCTGAAAAACCCCATTTGTAATGGCCACAAGAAAATGCTTAGAAATAAGCATTTTTATTCAAGCACTTATTAAGCATTTTATTCAAGCAAGGTGGTAGCTAGGTTTCTTTCTGATTTGGTCTTAAGGTTTCTCTGTGTACAGTGACCACAAACTCTAGCTTTGCCCTGATGGGGATCCAGAGGATTTCATCATGGACGTTCACAAGAAACTTCTTTACCCCGCTGGACTATCTAATGCCTAATTAGGTATTCATCTTATAGGTGTCCCTTCCACAAGAAAATTAGTTTTTCTGGCAGATGACTCTGTGGTTCCTGTCTGACCTATGTCGTTTAAAGTTATACCTGCTCTTTAGGAGATAGTCACTCTTTAAGAGAGCCAAGACTGGGAAAGATGTTAGGTTCAGGTGTGTCAGTTAGGGAAAACAGAGAGAAAGCAACACAACAAAACACAGGAAACACAGCAGTTGTGTATTACTTACAGATTCCAGAGAGAAGAGGACAGCACACTTTGCAGCACTTAGAGGAAGTGGGAAGCCATTCAGTCCAACCACACTAACCGATGTGTGGGAGGCAAAGATAGAGAGAGAGGATCCGTGGGACTGTGCCTTTATAAAGGTCATGGGCATTATAGCACAGCCTTTCCCACAGGGATTGTGGAAGACAACACCTGCCAAGAAGGTTCACACTGCTCTGTTGTGAAACCATTAGGTTTTACTATAGTCAGCTGCTGTGGGATGTGTTGGGTTTTGGGATATGGAGATGAAGAATAAATGCGCTTTACCAAAAACAACTGAACATGGAAAGGAATTATTAATTAGACAAAAGAGGCTGTGGTATGATTGTTGTTTTTTTTTTTAGAACTCCTGACCTCAGGTGATCCGCCCGCCTTGGCCTCCAAAGTGCTCGGATTACAGGCATGAGCCACCACACCCGGCCTTTTTTTTTTTTTTTTTTTTTTTTTTTTAATGATTGGGTTTTAAACAACTTACATCAAGCCTAAAAATGGATGTCGGTGCAGCAACTGTTTTAAATAAATTTATGATGGAGCCAAAAGATCTCAAAATTGTAAATGTTGATGAAAGAATAAATGGAAAGACAGTACATGTTCATGGGTTAGAAAATTCAATATTGTTTAACCGTCCCTAGTACAATTAAACAATACTGATCTATAGATTCAATGCAATGCCTATTAAAATTCCAGCGACATTTTCCACCAAAATAGAGAAAACAATTCTAAAATTTGTATGGAACCATAAAAGACCTCAAATAGCCAAAGTGCTCTTAAGCAAAACAAACAAAAGAACAAAGATAGAGACATCATACTACCTGACTTTAAAATATATTACAAAGGTACAGTAATAAAAACTGAATGGTCATAGTATAAGCAAAGATAAATAAACTGATGGAAATAAATAATAAACACAGATATAAATCAATGCATTTACAGTAGACTGATTGTGACAAAGATACCAAGAATACAAATGGAAAAAAGACAGTCTCTTCAATATATGATATAGAGAAAAGTAGTATTGACATACAGAAGAGTGAAATAAGACCCTTATCTCACATCGTATGTAAAAATCAACTCAAAATAAACTAAAGATTAAACATAAGTCCTGAAATTGTAAAACTACTAGAAGAAAACATAGGGAAAAATCTTCATGACATTGGTCTGGGCAATGATTTCTTGGCTATGACCCCGAAACAGGCAACAAAAGCAAAGATAGGTGAGATTACAACAGACTAAAAAGGTTCTGCACAAAAAAGGAAACAATGAAGAGAGTGAAGAAACAACTACAGGATGAGAGATCAACATCCAAAAGATCCAAGATTTTGGTTAATATCCAAAATACACAGAAACTCAAGCATCTCAACGGCAGGCAATCAAATAATCCAGTTAAAATGGACACAGGGGCAAGGGGGCTGAATAGATATTTCTCAAAAGGAGACATCAAAGTGGCCAATGGATACATTAAAAAGTGCTCAACATCGCTAATCAGGGAAATGCAAATCAAAAACAGAAATATCACTTCACACCTGTAAGAATGGCTCTACCAAAAAGACAAAAGATAACAAGTATTGATGATGATGGGGAGGAAAAGGAATGCTGGTTCACTGTGAGTGGGAATGGAAATTAGTACAGCCATCATGGAAAACAGGATGGAGGTTCCTCAAGAAACAAAAAAGAGAAAAACCATATGATCTAACAATCCCACTACTGGGTGTACATCCAACGGAAATGACATCAGTGTGTTGAAGAGATACCTTCTCTCTCATGTGCACTGGAGCATTATTTACAATGGTCAAGACAGGGAATCAACCTAAGAGTCCATCAATGGATGAAAAGGTAAAGAAAATGTGATACACAGACACAATGGGATACGATTTGGCCTTAACAAAGAAGGAAATTCTGTCATTTGTGACAGCATGGATAAACATGGAGGATACTGCACTAAATGAGACAAGCCAGGCACAAAAGACAAACACCTCACCATGTCACACATGTGGAATCTGAAAAAGTTGATCTCAAAGAGGTAGAGAGTAGAATGGTGATTACCAGGGCTGGAGTTGGATGCTGAGTCAGGGAGATGTTGGTCAAAGGATACAAAATTTCAGTTACACCGGGGGGTGGAGGGGGGGATTCAAGAGATGTCTTGTGGGACATGGTGACTACAGTTAGTAAAACAATGTGTTGTACACTCCTTCCTTCTACCCACAGGGAATATCTTCCATGGAGCAAACTGCACATACTCAGGTCCTTGATATAAATTGGGATAGTACTGTAGATAAGCCAGGTGCATATGCTTTAAATCATGTTACCTAATACAATAGACATGGTATGCAAATAAGTGCTATACTACATTGCCTTTTATCTACTTTTATTGATGTATTATCATTTTTATTGTTTTTTCCACATATTTTTGATCTGTGGTTTGTTGCAAGCACAGATACAGAACCCACAGATAAGCAGGGCTATAGAACCCACAGATAAAAAGGGCAGAGAGGGCTTATCCCAGGGCTCTGTATCCGTACAGCTGAAAATTGCTAAGAGCAGATTTTACGTATTCTTACCACAAATACATAAGTATGTGAATTAGCTGGATTTGGGCATTCCACAATGCATACATAGTTCAAAACATCATGAGGTACAGCATAAATATATACAACGTTTATCTGTCAAATAAACTGATTTTTAAAAAGAGTGCACCTGGTGGACACTCCTCCTCCTTGAGGCTGGGCCTTGGTTGCTGTGGTGTCACTGTCTCCTGGGGATCTTTGTCCTGCCGGGCAATGGTGGCAGGGGCACCTTGGCACTGTGGGAATAAAGCATAGATGGCCATGAGCAGCTTCCAGACCTCACCTCTCCCAGGCTCTGTCTCACATTCCCTTCACCCCAAGTGACAAAAGCCATCAGAGCTTAGACCTTTTTTCCAGCTCCAAACCTTCATTCTTTTGCACGTGTGTCTGTCCCTTGGCCTGTTAGGGCAACTATTTTCCATAAAGAAAAACACCTCAGTAGCCATTCCATTATAACATAAAATACCTTTACCCCAGAAAATGTGAGCAAGAAGAGTTATTTCTGTTTTTTTTTTAATAGAGTCTTGCTATGTTGCCCAGGCTGGAATGCAGCAGCTATTCACAAGTGTGATCAGAGTCCACCACAGCCTAGAACTTCTGGCCTCTAGTGATCCTCCTGCCTCAGTCTCCCAAGTAACTTGGGTAACAGGCACTCGCCACTGTGGTTGGCAAGAAAAGATTTTATAAGAATAAATACACACACACACACACACACACACACACACACACACACAGATGAGCCCTTCAAGTAGAAACAGCATTGAATATATTTAGTTTGGTCAAGTGTTTAATTAACCAATGGGTGAATTCTCTCTCTCCCATACACACAAACATACACAGACACACACATAAACATACACATTTTTACAAATGAGGGTTATAATATATATAACCTTAAGGAAAGTCAGGATATAGCATAAAATGTTAAGTCATTAATTTCTGCCCTACAAAGGACTTTAACAAGCTGTTCCCAATAAATATCCAAGTGTCACAGAAAAAGATGAAACGATTCAGGGATTCTGGCCATGATCTCTGTGTTATAAATGACAGCTAGAAGACAATTGAAGAAATCAGAATAGAGTCTGTGTATTAGATAGTGGTAATGTGTTGATGTTAATTTCCTTGTTTGTAGAAAGTACACACGAAAAATTCAATAATAGCATTCATCATGTCAACAGCTATTATTCAAAATTTTTTTGTATACTTTTTTTAACTTTTCTTAAACTTAGATTGTTGTAAAGTACAGAATTAATTTAATTGTAACCTTAAATTCAATTACATTTCATCTAATTTTGCCTCGGAGCAAAAACAAAAAGGTTACAATAAAATCTACTTATGTTGGGCTCAGCTCAACTGCCTGGATGTAAACAAGACATAATGTAGCGTCCTTCCACATCAAGGCCTGTCAAGCAGTTGTTGACAGTGAAGCTAAGGCATGTTTCCCAAATCCTTCCTTCTCGGGTGGGACCCTTCTAGGCTCAGGCAATGTCTGTGTCTCCTTTCTCTGCTCTCACATTGTTTCTCTCTCTCATCCAACAACGGGTTTATAAGGTTTTTTTAAATCCTTTCAGAAGACCAACTTTTCATTTTGTCTATTCTTTTTTTATTATTTCTTTGAGATGGTGTCTCCCTCTGTCATCTGGTTAAAGCTCAGTGGCATCATCGGTGCTAACTACAACCTCTGCGTTTTCTGCCTCCCAGGGTCAAGTGGTCCTCCCACCTCAGTCCCCCAACTAGTGGGGACCACAGACTGGCATGTGCCCCAACACTCAGCTAATATTTGTATATTTCGTACAGCCAGGATTTCACCTTGTTGCCCAGACTGGTCTAACTCCTGACCTCAAGCATTCTGCCTGCCTGGGTCTCCCAACCAAACTACTGGGATTACAGGCGTAAGCTACCACACACAGTCCATTTTGTTAATTCTTTTTGCAGTTCGCATTCTATTTCCTTGATTTATGTTCCTTCTTGTTACTTTGTTTGGTTTAATTTCTTTTCTTTTCTTTTTTTTTTTTTTTGAGACCAAGTCTCACTCTGTCACCAGGCTGGAGTGCAGTGGCATGATCTCACCTCACTGCAACCTCCACCTCCCAGGTTCAAGTGATTCTCCTGCCTCAGTGTCCCAAGTATGTGGGACTACAGGCAGGTACCACCACGCCCAGCTAATTTTTTATATTTTCAATAGGACTTGGTTTCACCATGTTGGCCAGGGCGGTCTCAGTCTCTTGACCTCATAATCCACCCGCCTCAGCCTCCCACAAATGCTGAGATTACAATTGGGAGCCACTGCGCCCGGCACGTTTGGTTTAAGTTTACACTTATATTTTATGACTGATTAATGTAGATCTTTAGGCCATAGGTTTCACATTTTTTTCTTTTTTTTACAGGTTTAATGAGACACAGTTTACATCATTAATAATGATGATTATTCATATAATTCACCCATTTAAAGTCTACATTTCCGTAGTTTTTAATATTCTCACAGCTATGCAATCATCACAATAATCAATCTCATAATATTTTCATCACTCCAAAAAGGAACTCCCCATCTCCCCAACCCCAGTTCTTCACAGGAACACTGAAAGCTGGATATTTCACCCCAGCACTGTCAGCCACTTCCCACCAGTTTTCATGTGATATTGTCCTTATTATTTATTTGGAAACATCCCCCCTTTTTATTTCCTCTCTGAACCACATATTTTTTCTGTGTGTCATTCAATAACCAAATTTTAGGGTTCTCTGCAGATACCCTACTGCTTTCCAGTTTACTTTCATTAAACTTAGAGATCACACTGCATGTTTCATAGCCCAGAACCTGGTCTATCTCGGCAAAAGTACCATAAGCATAGAAAGGAATGAGTGCTCAGTGGACGTTCCACTCCTCTTTAAATGTCAGGTACATCCAGGTGGTTGACGGTGTTCGTATCGCTTGCCGCCCAACTGGCGTTTTCATCCGACAGTTCTATCAAATGCAGAGCAAGGGGAGACTTAATCTCCTTTTCATTCTACTTTTGCATCATGTGTTTTCAAGCTGTATTAAAAATATGGCAAAACCCCATCTTTACTAAATATACAAAAATTAGCCGGGTATGGTGCAGGCACCTGTAATCCCAGCTACTTGGGAGGCTGAAGCAGGAGAATCGCTTGAACCTAGGAGGCGGAGGTTGCAGTGAGCCAAGATTGTACCACCGCACTATAGCCTGGGTGACAGAGCAAGACAGCATCTCAAGAAAAAAAAAATGTGCTTTTCTCCTGTGCACCTGTCTCATGTCAATTTATTTCTCAGGCCCAGCCAAAAAAAAGAAAAACAGAAAAAAAAAAAGCCCTTAAAGGGAACCTTAGCTTCCCTCCAGGACCCTCAATGGTGACTATAACCAAACAGCCTTAGGCCAACAATACCACATCCTGTGGCTTCCCTCCAGCATGGCCTCCCTCCAGCACGGCCTCTCTGGAGGAGGGGAGGCAAGGGTGGTGAGACCTCAGGCCTCACTAGTAGCAACATGATCCCTGCTGTCACCTCTCCCACCACACTGTGGGCTCCAGGGAGCAGGATTCACATGGGGCTCGTTTGTCCTCCCTGGCTCCAGCAGACTCCAGGCACAGGTGTTCCCAGAGTAAAGGGCTCACTGTCTACTTCCTGGGTGAATCCTTTTCTCCCCAAGTCCATAAGGTGAGCTCAGTGGTGGCCTCAGCTCACCGCCTAAGGACAGGCTCCAGGCTGTGGCACAGGGAGGGGACCCCAGAGAGCCTGTGGACTCTGCTGAGGAACCATAGGAGCTCCCAGAGGGCCAAGTGCAGGGCAGAGATCTGAGGAAGCAGCTGCTCAGGGAACTCTAGCCCTGCAGAGGCACAAATATGGCTGCTATTATACAGAAGGTGAGGCCAAAAATGCTAGAGACATTGCTCCTGAACCTCATTTTCGCCACTTTTAAAATGGAAAACAACCTGCCCTCTCTCCCCGGGTCATTAGGAAAATCCACTACATGAAGATGTGCAGTCTCTGGCTGGGAGCAGGACACCAGCTGTCCAACAGCACAGGCTTGGGGCAGGGCACTGTCCCCATTGTCCCCATATCCAACCTGGAAGCTAGAGCCTCAATGCCCTGCCACTCCTGGATACAGGACACAGGACCAGAACTGGGACTGTGGCCCCTCCATAGAGGCTGCGTGAGCAGCCATCTGGGGACCATGTGGATGGAGACCCTTCCTGCTTACTCCTCAAATTGCAACCTGGGTTGGGCGCCTACCAGAAGGTCAACGGGAAGCTTGGCAGGTAAACCAGGCTGTGGCCCTGCAGTGCCATCGCCGTCCTCACTTGAAGTCTGGCTCCTCTGTTCCTCCATGGCCCCTCCCCATGGCACTCCACCCCAGTCTTCAGAAGCTTCTGCCCCAAGCTCAGGGAGCCAGTACCGAGGTGCAGGTAGGAGCAGGTGCAGCCTCTGCTGAGTGGAGGACACGTGCCCTGACGATCCAGAGTCCAGAGTGACTGACATCAGCCCTGAGGATATGATTTGTCCTCCGACACCTGCAAACACAGCCCTCTGAGGTTTACACAGGGCTGCTGAAGATTTTTATCTCCTCTTCATTTTACAGGCAGGAGCTGGGGCCACACCAGACTCACAGAGCTGGAGGGAAGCACGACAGGGCCCAGCTGTTCCCAGCCTCCATTCCCAGGAGTCCTTGACAGCCTAAGAGTCCGGGATTCTGAACCGTCGTTAACTTCTCGATTCCTACTTTGATAGAGAGAGGTGGGGTGGAAGGACCTGACCCAGAGACTGGGCTAAACCAGCACTGACAGAGCCAGGACCTGGGTTCCTACTGAGCTCAGCTTCAGGCTCATCTGATGTCATCCTGACAGCCTCAGGCCACAGACCTTATCTCCATTCACAGGCATGGCAGGCGGCAGGGACTGGCCCTAGCTGACCACGGTTTCCCAAGTGCACAGCTGGGAATTCAGTCTCCCTGCCGCCCTCCCCTGCTGTCTCATCTGGGGGTCTCCAGGTCATGTACTCCCAGTATCAAAAACCTCCTGTATCCTTGAAAATCCCTAATATCATGAAGGAATGAAAATGCATAACAATGTGATGCATCATGTTTTACTCCTCAGACTAGTAAAGAATGAAAGCTGAGGGTAGCCAGGGTGCAGGGACACAGGCACGTTTGTAGACTAGGGGTGGGTGTGTAAGCTGGGTTCAGTGGTCTATTGGAGGAAAATTTGTGAACATCTACAGAAACTTCTGAAATCACTTATCCCACAGAAGTAGAAGTAAAATTCTACTTCTAAGGCGGTGCCCAATCAGCTGGTGCACATGGACATGTGGACACACGATACATACAAGGGTATTTAGAACAACGCTGTTGGAATCAGCAAAGGCAAAGTCAGGGTGGGATCTCACCAGCTGCCCCTAGGCGGCAACAGTGAATTAAACTGTGGCTCACCCATGCGGTAAAATACAAAGCCTTGTTAAAAAAGAAGATGAATCTGAATGTACTGCCATAGAACATCTAATGTGATTTGTGTTTGCTCCAAAATTTTTAAAAGCGATTGTGCATTGAAATGCATTTATGAAGGCAAGACTGACGGAGGGATGAAAGCCTCCTTTGGGACATAGAGAGCTCACATTCCCAAAACTGTGAAATTCGGGCTGCTGACCTTGTGTACAGAAGTCACCCACACATTCTCTCTTCAGGACCACTGTCCTGACACAGCCATTCCTCGAGCCGCCTTCAAGGAAGGTCCACCCACTATAAACTATTTCAGAAGTCAGCTGTGTCATTATTGACGGTGAAAATTTGACCGCAACCTTGTTTTGCTCCCCCCAACCCCGCCCCACCTTCCCAGCTCTTCTTTTGTATTATATAAGGAACCTTAGAAAGTGCTGTTGGCAAAAACCTCAGTCACTCTGAAAAAGTCCTGGAAGTCTACAAACTTGTTTTATGTATGTATGTATGTATTTATTTATTTGAGACAGAGTCTCGCTCCGTTGCCCAGGCTGGAGTGCAAATGGTGCAGTCTCGGCTCACTGCAACTTCCACCTCCCGGATTCAAGCAATTCTCTTGCCTCAGCCTCCTGAGTAGCTGCGATTCCGGCTAATTTTTGTATTTTTTTTAGTAGAGAAGGGGTTTTGTCATCTTGGACAGGCTGGTCTTGAACTCCAGACCTCCTGATCCAAAAGTGCTGTGATTACAGGCGTGAGCCACCACATCTCGGCCTCCCAAAGTGCTTGGATTTACAGGCATGAGTCACCACACCAGGCCCATTTTATTTATAACATGTCCTCATTGTGCACACCACTATCAATCTCAGTTTGCAAAGCCAACTACACACCATTTATGCTGAAAGAAGGCACCAGTCCTGAGTCCTGCCTGTAGGAGGCAGAAGGGACACACGGGTGGCCATGGAAGACACTGACCAGGGGCACGTTGGTTTACAGCCTCCTGCCCTTCCCCGGGCACTTTCAGAGCAGAGGAAATGAAAGCTTTTTCAGTGGGTGTTAAATCAATCCTCGATGAACATGTTTACAGTGTAAAAACCAGGTTACTGTTATTAACTAACGAAAGAGGCAACCTCTTTGTGGCTTCCTGAGGTTTCACTCAGAAATTTCCATCTTGACTCCACCCCTCGATTGATTCTGGAACTTACTACGGGGCAGCTCAGCGCGGTCCTTGCCGCAGGGGACAACCAGGGGGAGCGCGCGCAGCGCGCGCCCTGCTCTGTCGCGGCCGGGTCGCTCCAGCCCAGCCCGAGGAACCAGTTCTTGCCGGACTCCGACGACGGGTTCGTCCTGCCAGGAATGCCCAGCCGCAGGCGACCCGGGCCAGGCATCCCCGCCGCGTCCCCCTCCCCCTCTCCCCTTCCCCCGTCGCGGACCGCCCCGGGCGCGCTCTTCCCCTGCCAGGGGCAGCGGCGGGGACTCACCCGCAGCAGACCAAGGAAGAGGAAGATGACGAACAGAAGGGTCTTGGGGCCCAGAGCCATGACCAGATTCCCGACGCCGTCCTGGGTCCTGGGTCCTGGGTCGCGTCCTGCTCAAACCGTCCAGTCGGCCGGGATGCTCTGTCCGTGAAGTTCCACGAGGAGGAGGGAGAAGGTTCCTCACCACCTGAACTTTGGGTCAAAAGGCCCCAAATCACTCAGAATCCTCCGGAAATCCTCCCCGTGGTTCGTGCCCGCGGAGAACGTCCCACTCCTGCTCTGCGTGGACCCGACAGCCCGCGCCCGCTTTTATGTCTTGGGCGGGGGGCGTGGTCTCGGGAGGGGTGGGTGCCTGGACCAACCGAAACTAGTTCTGGCTGGCAGCGGTGACCCGGAAACTGTGGTTTGATTCCGGGTGGTGCCCAGGCTGTGTACAGCACAAGGGGAAGGAGGGCAGGAGCCTGCTCCCTCTCCAGGACCCCTGTCTCTCCTCTTCCTCTTTTTTTTTTTTTTTTAATATATATCTATATTTTATTACACTTTAGGTTCTGTGGTACATGGTACATGTCAAGAACATGCAGGACTGTCGCACAGGTACATATACATGGCAGTGTGGTTTTCTGTCTCCATCCCCATCACCTATATCTGGCATTTCTCCCCATGTTATCCCTCCCCAACTCGCTACCCCCCACTGTCCCTCCCCTAGTGCCCCCCAACAGACCCAAGTGTGTGATGCTCACCTCCCTGTGTCCATGTGTTCTCATTGTTCAACACCTGCCTATGAGTGAGAACATGCGGTGTTTGATTTTCTGTTGTTGTGTCAGTTTGCTGAGAATGATGGCTTCCAGGTTCATCCATGTCCCTACAAAGGACACGAACTCTTCATTTTTTATGGCTGCATACTATTCCATGGTGGATATGTGCCACATTTCCCCTGTCCAGGCTATCATCGATGGGCATTTCTGTTGGTTCCAGGTCTTTGCTATTGTAAACAGTGCTGCAGTGAACATACGTTTGCATGTGTCTTTATAATAAAACCATTTATAATCCTTTGGATATATACCCAGTAATGGGATTGCTGGGTCAAATGCAATTTCTGTTTCTAGGTCCTTGAGGAATTACCACACTGTCTTCCACAATGGTTGAACTAATTTACACTCCCACCAACACTGTAAAAGTGTTCCTATTTCTCCACATCCTCTCCAGCATCTGTTGTCTCCAGATTTTTTAATGATGGCCATTCTAACTATCGTGAGATGGTATCTCAATGTAGTTTTGATTTGCATTTCTCTAATGAGCAGTGATGATGAGCATTTTTTCATGTTTGTTGGCCTCATATATGTCTTCTTTTGAAAAGCGTCTGTTCATATCCTTTGCCCACTTTTGAATGGCTTTGTTTTTTTCTTATAAATCTGTTTTAGTTCTTTGTAGATTGTGGATATAAGTCCTTCATCAGATGGGTAGATTGCAAAAAAAATTTTTCCCATTCTGTTGTTTGCTAGTTCACTCTAATGATTATTTCTTTTGCTCTGCAGAAGCTCTGGAGTTTAATTAGATCCCATTTGTCTATTTTGGCTTTTGTTGCCATTGCTTTTGGTGTTTTAGTCGTGAAGTTCTTGCCTATGCCTATGTCCTAAATGGCTTTGCGTAGGTTTTCTTTTAGGGTTTTTATGGTGTTCAGTCTTATATTTAAGTCTTTAATCCATCTGGAGCTAATTTTAGTGTAAGGTGTCAGGGAGGGGTCCAGTTTCTGCTTTCTGCACATGACTAGCCAGTTTTCCCAACACCATTTATTAAACACGGAATCCTTTCCCCACTGCTTGTTTTTGTCAGGTTTGTCAAAGATCAGATGGTTGTAGATGTGTGGCGTTGCTTCTGAGGCCTCTGTTCTGTTCCATTGGTCTATATCTCCGTTTTGGTGATACCATGCTGTTTTGATTACTGTAGCCTTGTAGTATAATTTGAGGTCAGGTAGCATGATGCCTCCAGCTTTGTTCTTTTTGCTTAGAATTGATTTGTCTATATGGGCTGTCTTTTGGTTCCATATGAAGTTTAAGGTAGTTTTTTTTCTAGTTCTGTGAAGAGGGTCATAGGTAGCTTGATGGGTATAGCATTGAATCTATAAATTACTTTGGGCAGTATGGCCGTTTTCACAATACTGATTCTTCCTAACCATGAGTATGGAATGTTTTTCCATCTGTTTGTGTCCTCTTTTATTTCTTTGGGCAGTGGTTTGTAGTTCTCCTTGAAGAGGTCCTTTACATCCTTTGTTAGTTGTATTCCTAGGTATTTTATTCTTTTTGTAGCAATTGTGAATGGCAGTTCCTTCTTGATTTGGCTCTCTTTAAGTCTGTTATTGGTGTATAGAAATGCTTGTGATTTTTGCACATCGATTTTGTATTCTAAGACTTTGCTGAAGTTGCTTATCTGTTTCAGGAGATTTGGGGCTGAGACGATGGGGTCTTCTAAATATACAATCATGTCGTCTGCAAATAGAGACAATTTGACCTCCTCCTTTCCTAATGGAATACCCTCTATTTCTTTTTCTTGCCTGGTTGCTCTGGCTAGAACTTCCAGTACTATATTGAATAGGAGTGGTGAGAGAGGGCATCCTTGTCTAGTGCCAGATTTCAAAGGGAATGCTTCCAGTTTTTTTCCCATTTGGTATGATATTGGCTGTGGGTTTGTTGTAAATGGTTTTTATTATTTTGAGATACTTTGTGTCGATACCTAGTTTATTGAGAGTTTTTAGCATAAAGGGCTGTTGAATTTTGTCAAAGGCCTTCTCTGCATCTACTGAGATAATCGTGTGGTTTTTGTCTTCGGTTCTGTTTACGTGGTGGATTATGTTTATAGACTTGTGTATGTTGAACTAGCCTTGCATCCCCAGGATGAAGCCTACTTGATCATGATGGATAAGTTTTTTGATGTGCTGTTGCAATTGGTTTGCCAGTACTTTATTGAAGATTTTTCCATGTATGTTCATCATGGATATTGGCCTGAAGTTTTCTTTTCTTGTTGAGTCTCTGCCGGGTTTTGGTATCAGGATGATGTTGGTCTCATAAAATTATTTGGGAAGGACTCCCCTCTTTTTGGATTGTTTGGCATAGTTTCAGAAGGATTGGTACCAGCTCCTCTTTCTATGTCTGGTAGAATTCAGCTGTGAACCCATCTGGACCTGGGCTTTTTTTTGGTTGATAGGCTATTAATTGCTGCCTCAACTTCAACCCTTGTTGCTGGTCTAATCAGGGTTTTTACTTCTTCTAGGTTTAGATTTGGGAGGATGCAAGTGTCCAGGGATTTATCCATTTCTTCAAGTTTACTGGTTTATGTGCATAGAGTTGTTTGTGGTCATCTCTGATGGTGGTTTGTATTTCTGTGGAATATGTGGTGACATACCCTTTATCATTTTTATTGCATCTACTTGATTATTCTCTCTTCTTTTTTATTAATCTGGCTAGTGGTCTATTTTGTTGATCTTTTCAAAAAACCAGCTCCTGGATTTATTGATTATTTGAAGGTTTTTTTTGTGTCTCTATCTCCTTAAGTTCTGCTCTGATCTTAGTTATTTCTTGTCTTCTGCTAGCTTTTGAGTTTTTGTGATCTTGCTCCTCTAGCTCTTTCACTTTGGATGATAGGATGTCAATTTTATATCTTTCTTTGCTTCTCATATGGGCATTTATTGCTATAAAATTTCCTCTAGACACTGCTTTAAATGTGTCCCAGAGATTCTGGTATGTTGTGTCTTTCTTCTTGTTAGTTTCGAAGAACATCTTTATTTCTGCCTTCATTTCATTGTTTATCCAGTCAACATTCAAGAGTTGGTGGTGCAGTTTCCATGAAGTTGTGCAGTTCTGAGTTAGTTTCTGGATTCTGAATTCTAATTTGATTGCACTGTGGTCTGAGAGACAGTTTGTTATAATTTCCATTCTTTTGCAATTGCTGAGGAGTGGTTTACTTCCAATTAGGTAGTCAATTTTAGAGTAGGTGTGATGTGGTGCTGAGAAGAATGTATATTCTGTGGATTTGGGGTGGAGAGTTCTGTAAATGTCTATTAGGTTTGCTTGGTCCAGGTTTAAGTCCTAGATATCCTTGTTAATTTCTGTCTCCTTGACAGTGGAGTGTTAAAGTCTCCCACTATTGTTGTGTGGGAGTCTAAGTCACTTTGTAGGTCATTAAGAACTTGTTTTATGTATTGGGTGCATATATATTTAGGCTTGTTAGCTTTTCTTGTTGCATTGATCCTTTTACCATTATGTAATGCCCTTCTTTGTCTCTTTTGATCTTTGTTGGTTTAAAGTCTATTTTGTCAGAGACTAGGCTTGCAACTCCTGCTTTTTTTTTCTCTCTCTCTCCATTTGCTCGGTAAGCCTCCATCCCTTTATTATGAGCCTATGTGTATTCTTGCATGTGAGATGGGTTTACTGGATACAGCACACCGATGGGTTTTGACTTTTTATCCAATTAGCCAGTCTGTGTCTTTTGATTGGGGCATTTAGCCCGTTTACATTTACAGTTAATATCGTTATGTGTGAATTTGATCCTGCCATTTTGATGCTTTCTAGTTGTTTTGCCCATTAGTTGACGCAGTTTCTTCATTGTGTCTATGTTCTTTACCATTTGGTACATTTTTTAGTGGCTGGTGCTGGTTGTTCCTTTCCTTGTTTAGTGCTTCTTTCAGGAGCTCTTGTAAGGCAGGCCTGGTGGTGTTGAAATCTCTCAGCAATTGCTTGTTCATAAAATATATTATTTCTCCTTCACTTATGAAGCTTAGTTTGGCTGGATATGAAATTTGGATTTGCAAGTTCTTTTCTTTAAGAATGTTGAATATTGGTCCCCACTCTCTTCTGACTTGTAGGGTTTCTGCTGAGAGATCCACTGTGAGTCTGATGGGCTTCCCTTTGTGAATAACCTGACCTTTCTCTCTGGCTTCCCTTAGCATTTTTTTCTTCATTTCAACCCTAGTGAATCTGACGATTATGTGCCTTGGGTTTGCTCTGCATGAGGAATATCTTTTTGGTGTTCTGTATATTTCCTGGACTTGAACATGGACCTGCCTTGCTAGGTTGGGGAAGTTCTCCTGCATAATATCCTGAAGAGTGTTTTCCAGCTTGGATTGATTCTCTCTGTTACATTCAGGTACACCTATCAAACGTAGATGAGGTCTTTTCACAAAATCCCATATTTCTTGGAGGCTTTCTTCATTTCTTTTTACTCTTTTTTCTCTAACCTTGCCTTCTTGTTTTATTTCATTGAGTTGATCTTCAATCTCTGATATCCTTTCTTCTACTTGGTTGATTCATCTATTGAAACTTGTGTATGCATGGCAAAGTTCTCCTGTTGTGTTTTTCAGCTCCATCAATTCATTTATATTCCTCTCTAAGCTGTTTATTCTTGTTAGCATTTCATGAAACCTTTTTTCAAGGTTCTTAGTTTCTTTGCATTAGGTTAGAACATGTTCTTTTAGCTCAGAGAAGTTTGTTATTACCCACCTTCTGAAGCCTGTTTCTGTCAATTCATTGGACTCATTCTCCATCCAGCTTTGTTCTCTTGCTGGTGAGGAGTTGTGATCCCTTGTAGGAGGAGAGGCATTCTGGTTTTGGGTGTTTTCATCCTTTTTGCACTGGTTTCTTCCTATCTTTGTGGATTTATCTACCTGTGGTCTTTGTAGTTGGTGACTTTCAGATGGGGTCTGAATGGGCATCCTGTTTGTTGATGATGAAGTTATTTCTTTCTGTTTCTTAGTTTTCCTTCTAACAGTCAGGCCCCTCTGCTGGAGGACTGCTGGAGGTCCACTCCAGACCCTGTTTGCTTGGGGATCACCTGCAGCAGCTACAGAACAGTAATGGTTGCTGCCAGTTTCTTCTTCTGTTATCTTTGTCTCAGAGGATACCTGCCAGATGTCAGGCTGTTCTCTCCTTTATGAGGTGTCTCTTTGGACATGTGGGGGTTAGGGAGTTGCTTGAGGAGACAGTCTGTCCCTTATAGGAGCTCAAGTACTGAGTTGTGAGCTCTATTGTTCCATTCAGAGCTGCTGGGCAGGTAAGTTTAAGTCTGCTGCAGTGGAACCCATAATGACCTTTTTTTCCCAGGTGCTCTGTCCCAAGAAGGTGGGGCTTTATTTATTAGTTCCTGACATGCTGCTTCCTTTTTTCAGAGATGCCCTGCCCAGCGAGGAGGTAGCCTAGTCACAGTCTGCCAGCAGAGGTGTTGCTGAGCTACCATGGGCTCTGCTCAGCTGCTGTGTGAACTTCCTTGCAGTTTTGCTTATAGAGGTATAGTTAGAACTGCCTCTACTGAGGCGGTCTTCCTCAGTAATGGCACACTCTCTCTGTAATGGTGGACTGCCTTGGTAATGGTAGATTGCCTGGGTAATGGCAGACTGCCTCAGTAATGGCGGACTGCCTTGGTAGTGGTGAACTGCCTTGGTAATGATGGACACCCTTCCCTCCACAGAGCTGGACCATCCCAGGTCCAGGTGTGCTTGCCGTGAAACTCTCAATCCAGAACGTTTCAGATTGCTGATCTTTGTGACGGTGGGACCATCCAAGCCAGATCACCTGGCTCCCTGTTTCAGCCTCCTATTTTTCAGTTGAATGGACAACTGTGTCTCCCAGGCATTCCAGTTGCCAATTGAAATGGTGCCCGGATTTTTGTGAGTTTTTGTGCAGAGACCTTCTGCACTGGCTGAAACAGCCATGCTGGACACTCATGGTGCTTTTCCACCCAGGAATCTCCTGGTCTGTGGGCAGTAAAAATTTGTTTGGAAATGCGGTGATCACTCACCCTCTGCATTTTCACTGGGAACTACAATCCAGAGCTGTTCCTATTCAGCCATCTTGGATCATCTTCCATCTCTCCTCTTAAACCCTGTACTCCCTCCTGGCCTAAGCACATCAGTCCAGGTAGATGCTGCTCCCACTCCCTCCTCCCACAGCGGCCTCACTGACCACTGTGCTCCTGCTGCTGCCTCCAGCCCTCTTGCTGCTCCCACCCAGTTCCAAGCTTCTCTGGCAGGGGCTTGGCACCCCTCAGTAGCAGATGCCTGGCACCAAAGAGGGGCCCAGTGAACCCATGAGTGGGCAGAATGAAGGACACACAAGTCATGACAGGCACCTGCAGAGGCTGAGAAGTAGGCAGGAGGGAGAGGAACCCCGGGGCATCCCTAGCCACAGACTGGCACCCATTGCGTGGTCAAAGCACAGACACTCCCAGATCGACCTTGAGGGCTCTAGTATAGGGGCAGGGGAACCAGGGCAGTGGCTTCCACAGCCTGTTTCCAAGTCTAGTGTCTACCTAGGTTCAACTCTCTGATCTTGGGCTACTGACCTCCCCATCGAGTTAGCCATATTGCTGCTGTGAGAACAGACCCAAGGTGTGGTAGTGAAGGGTGCCAGCTTGTGACCCTAGGCAGTAAGGTCAGTGACCCTCCTAGACCCTTGGGGTGAGTAGTCTCCTGATCCCGCATATGGTGATAAAAGAAGGTCACACTATAGAAACAAAGGAGGTTTTTTGGCTCACCAGAAATCTGGGAATAAAATGCCATCCTCTCCACAGGCTTGGATTTGATCGATCAAGCACCCTGGGCACCTGCCAGGCCCAGTTAGGATCAGAAATGTGTGCCAGGCCCCAGACACTGAGTTAGGACCAGAAATGTGTACCAGGCCGCAGGCACTGAGGAATGTGTGTGGTCAGGAATGTGTGCTGGTGCAGATCCAGGCATGGGGTGAGAGGACAAGGGCTTCAGGAAGACTGACAGCATTAACCAGAGCCACCAGGGCCTACAGGAAGGTCTTCAGAGCAGCTCAGGCCCCTTGGCCCTGGAGGGTGGAGCACACAGTGTAGACTAGAAACCAGAGGGCAGGTAACGACACATTCTCTGTGCCCTACGTGGAGCACTGACTATAGCTAAAAACCTCTAAACTTCTCTTCTGTCTTTGGGCACACCAAAGACAACTTGGTGTTTTTGTATGCCAAGAATTTCAACCTTGCCTTCCAAATAAAGCGTATTAAATTTGGATAGTCATCTCTACATATTCCATTGTTTCCAAGATCAATGGAAAACTGGCCTATTGAAAGGATGTCCATATGGGGCCTGACCCTATGGAAATCTCTAGGGGGACTTGAGGACTGCATTAAAGTAGGGCACGCCCATGCCGGTCAGTAGAACCAGCCTCAGGTGTGGAAAGTGACTGTAATCAGCAAGACACACCCCTGTGTACTCCCTTGAGGTGGTCAACAGAAGCCACAAAGTAAAATAAGTTGATATGGGGAACCACAGCGATGCAGAGAGAGGCTGAATCTCAACATGTTCCTCTTGCTCCCTCTCAGGAACATAATGTCAATAAGAGCTGTTCTGTCTGTGAGCAGGAGAGACACAGGCTGCCTATGACTATGCGGCAGATTCCCTGATGGGGACGCCCTGCACATACTTGGAAAGTGAAATTGGGGCAGTTCCACTGGGGCAGTTCCACTGGGGCCTACAGATGAGACTCGACAGGAACAGAAACTGATCGTGGATTGTCTTTTTTTTCTTTCTTTCTTTCTTTTTTTGAGACAGAGTCTCATTCTGTTGCCAGGCCCCAGGCTGGAGTGCAGTGGTGCCATCTCCGCTCACTGCAATCTCCGCCTCCTGGGTTCAAGCAATTCTCGTGCCTCAGCCTCCCAAGCAGCTGCGACTACAGACGCGCACCACCACACCCAGCTAATTTTTTATATTTTAGTAGAGACGGGGTTTCACTACGTTGGCCAGGATGGTCTTGATCTCTTGACCTCATGATCCACCCGCCTCAGCCTCCCAAAGTGCTGGGATTACAGGCATGAGCCACCCCACCGGGGTGGCCGGATTGTCTTTTGGTTACTTAGTGGAGGCTGCAAATGCCTTAGACTGCTAGTAATAGAAAAGAACTGAAACAAGGTATTATTCTAGTTCGGACCACCAAGCCACACATCTGTGGACCAAGAAACATGCTGCAGATGAGTGCAGAATGTTTAGCAATGGACTGAGAGGTATCCTCCTTAGAGTAATAATTTGATAAGGAAGCAGAAGAGTCAACCAAAACATTGATTGTCTAAAATGGGGGGAGACAAAGGCATGCAGGGCTGGCTTCCACTCATTCACCAGTGCGTGCCCCACTTCACACAAGTGGAGCTAAAGGAGTGTCTCTGCTGGACTTTCCTGCATTTTCCAGTGGATCTGGGGATGCGAGAGTGGGGAGGATGCCAGTATAATGACTGTCATTTTGGTGGTGGTGTTGGATTTTTTTTGCGACACAGTCTGTCTCTGTGCCCAGGCTGGAGTGCAATGGCACGATCTCAGCTCACTGCAATCTCTGCCTCCTGGGTTCAAGTGATTTCCCCTGCCTCAGCCTGTGGAGTAGGTGGGACTCAAATCCCCCCACTACCACACCAAGGTAATTTTTGGATTTTTAGCAGAGACAGAGTTTCATCAGGTTGGTCAGGCTGGTCTCAAACTCCTGACACCAAGTGATCTACCCTACCTTGACCTCCCCTAAATGCTGGGATTATACGCGTGAGCCACCATGCCAGGCCAATGATTGTAATTTTTGTCTTTCTTCCCCACTTACATCAACTATCCCCTCTTCCCACTCGACGCCTGGTGCAGTAGCCACAGGACCAGGGGTACAACTATAAAAGCTGGAAGCTGTGATGATGCCTAAGCCAAAAACTGAGACAATGTGTTGAAACTTTTCTGTCAGTTTTCTTATGGACCTTATGGGTGTGGGTTGTGCCTTGCCACACCTGGCAAAATAGAAGCTAACAGTATATGCAGCTATATTGCCTGATATGGTTTGGAGATGTGTCCCCTCCAGCAAGTGTGGGACACTGTATTAGTCCTTTGTCACACTGCTATAAAGAATGACCTGAGCCTGGGTAATTTATAAAGAAAAGAGGTTTAATTGACTCACAGTTCCACATGGCTGGGGAGGCCTCACGAAACTTACAGTCATGGAGGAAGGCGATGGGGAAGCAGGCACCTTCCTCACAAGGTGGCAGGAGGGAGAGAACAGAGTGAAGGAGGAACTGATAAACCTTTAAAACTACCAGATGTCGGGAGAACTTACTCGCTGTCAGGAGAACAGCCTGAGGAAACCACCCCCATAATCCAGTCACCACCACCCAGTTCCCTCCCTTTTCATGTGGTGATTACAAGTCGAGATGAGATTTGGGTGGGGACACAGAGTCAAACCATGTTAAACCACCAACTTGCCCCTAAATAGGGGGGAGTCTTGTGGGACTGACTTTTTAACCTGCGGGGTTGGCCCGACCTCTGACTAGCGTCAGGAGTGGATTGATTTATGGGATACTCATGTGAGGTGGGAGAATTGGTCAAAGTGGGAAAAACCCACACACCTGTTCACAGAAGTATATTGAACTGTTAACATATTGATCAGTATACGCTGAGCCCAGTAGCTCAGGCTTGTAATCCCAAGACTTTGGAGGCCAAGGTGGGCAAATCACAAGGTCAGGAGATCCAGACCATCCTGGCTAACACAGTGAAATCCCATCTCTAATAAAAATACAAAAAATTAGCTGGGCATGGTGGCACATGCCTGTAATCTCCGCTACTTGGGAGGCTGAGGTAGAAGAATAGCTTGAACCTGGGAGGCGGAGGTTGCAGTGAGCCGAGATCACACCACTGCACTCCATCCTGGGCCACAGAGAAAAACTCCGTCCCAATAAATAAATAATAAATATTGATCAGTGCAATTTCTTAATATTTTCTAAGCTAGAACTTTGCCTTTTTGTGTGCGCCTAAAGCACTCAGGGTTCTCAGCAGCAGGGCTGGTACCTCATGTTTCTTAGATCTGTTAATGAGTGGGACCAGTGTTGCTCAGGTGATCAGGCCAACATCAGATGGGTCCGGGCATACTTTTCCTAACACATCCTCTACTGGTTTCCAGGGGTCAGTAGCTGTCAACGTGTGTTCTGGTGTTAATTTCTTTAAATGTTTCATGAAGACCTCGAAACAAATTAAATATAATCTTTAAATGTTGTTTTCTCCCCTGGGCGTGGTGCTGCACGCCCGTCATCCCAGCACTTTGGGAGGCCAAGTACAGGAGTTTGAGACCAGCCTGCCTAACATGATAAAACCCCATCTCCACTAAAAATACAAAAATTAGCCAGACAGGGTGGCACATACCTGTAATCCCAGCTACTCAGGAGGCTGAGGCAGGAGAATCGCTTGAACCCGGGAGGCGGAGGTTACAGTGAGCCCAGATCCCACCATTGCACTCCAGCCTGGGCAACACAGTGGCTCAAGCCTGTAATCCCAGCACTGCGAGAGGCCGAGGTGGGTGGATCACGAGGTCAAGAGATCGAGACCATCCTGGTCAACATGGTGAAACCCCATCTCTACTAAAAATACAAAAAGTTATCTGGGCATGGTGGCGCATGCCTGTAATCCCAGCTACTCAGGAGGCTGAGGCAGGAGAATTGCCTGAACCCAGGAGGTGGAGGTTGCGGTGAGCCGAGATGGTGCCATTGCACTCCAGCCTGGGTAACAAGAGTGAAACTCCATCTCAAAAAAAAAAACAAACCCATCACATTCACAAATACCAGAGTGTAGGGATTCAAAAGAAGCTTTAGGGTAAAAAATTCAAACCACTAAACATACAAAGTAAATACGGTTCATGTAAAGAAAAAAAAATTGACAGATACCTGGGGAAGCTCAAACATTGGGCTTATTTGGCAAATGCTTTCAATCAACCATTGTGCTGGGGTTTTTGTTTTTCTGACAGAGTCTTGCTCTGTGGTTCAGGCTAAAATGAAGTGGCACCATCTGGCCTCACTGCAACCTCCAACTCCAGGGCTCAAGCAATTCTAGTGCCTCAGCCTCCCGAGCAGCTGGGATTACAAGCATGCAGCACAATGCCTGGCTAATTTTTGTATTTTTAGACGAGACCGAGTTTCACCATGTTGGCCAGGCTGATCTCAAACTCCTGACTTCAAGTGATCTGCCCAACTCCACCTCCCAAAGTGATACATTTATGGGCATGAGCTAACACCTTGCCTGAATCAATAGTTTTAAACATGCTCAAATATCTAAAGGCACTGTGTGTGTGTGTGTGTGCGCGTGCGCGCGCGCGTGTGTTTATTGTAGAGGATTCCAGAGGATTAAAACAGTAGCTCGAAGCCCATGGCTTCTAGGGTGAGGCTGAGGTGCCCATGGGCAGGGGTGGAGGGAAATGTTCCAGGGGAACCCAGAGCACCACCTACACCTTTCCTCTGGGGAAACATCCATGCATCTAACACATCGATACATACTTGTATGAAGCTACAGAGAATATCCACAAAGATAGAGGAATTACTAGAAGGTTCCCAGTAGAAATCCTGGGACTGAAAAAATATAATAGCTCAAGTGAAAAATCCAGTGGAGAAATTCCACAGCAGGTTTGATCAGGCAGAAGAAAGAATCCGCTCATTTGAAGGTAGGAGGAAAGAACGGGCCAGCAGCCTGTGCGGTGTGCATGGAGGAGCCGCCTGACAACAGCAGACCTTCCCTTGCTTGTCTTCTCTCCCGCTAGAGAAACGAGTAGATGATCCTATCTTTGAAGAGCGTGTTGGTAATGTTAAACATAAAAGGAAAGCAATTCAGGGTAAAGGCCTTAGGTGTATGTGAATTAATGGCCAAATTAACTATGGAAACTTGCATAAAAGAAGTATGAAGTTTTGTTTGTCTATATTGTTTTTCTTTTTGGCAGTCAGCTCTTAACACAGGCTGTGCTCTTGCTGTGACTCACCTTCCTGCCTTCTCTTCCTTCAGTCTTGCCAAAGAGGCTGAGAAGCTGTTTCCCGCCTCTGACTCCCTGGAATTTAAAGTGACAGACTTTCAGCCAGGCGCGGTGGCTCAAGCCTATAATCCCAGCACTTTGGGAGGCCGAGGCGGGTGGATCACAAGGTCAAGAGATCGAGACCATCCTGGTCAACATGGTGAAACCCTGTCTCTACTAAAGATACAAAAAATTAGCTGGGCATGGTGGTGCATGCCTGTAATCCCAGGTACTCAGGAGGCTGAGGCAGGAGAATTGCCTGAACCCAGGAGGCGGAGATTGCAGTGAGCCAAGATCGCGCCATTGCTCTCCAGCCTGGGTAACAAGAGCAAAACTCTGTCTCAAAAAAATAAATTAATAAAAAATAAAGTGACAGACTTCAATAGAGGACAGCGATGGCACTGCAGGGCCACAGCCTGGTGTCATTCTGGTGGGCACCCGGCCCTGGTTGTGGTGTGAAGAGTGAGCAGGAAAGGTGTCTGTCACTTCCACATCTAGGTGACACAAAAGCTAAACCCTCCAGGCAAGCTGTAAAAGTTGGGGTACTATATGCGTGGCCTAAGCACGTGGCTCCTCGGGGAGAAGCTGGGAGCTGGGAGTTTTCTCCTGATGGCGCAGCAGAGTGCATGCGGTGGTGTTTGTGTGTGAATGTGTCCCAGGTTGTCCTGTACATTTCAGTGTGGATGTTTTCTCAGTTCTCCATGTGTAACAGTCTCTCAACAGGTTTCTGATTTTCTCTCAGATCAAACTGATTCATGCACAGACGTTCATTTGGTGCTTCCACAGAGAGAGGAAAAGTGGAGAGCCTCCTGTAGCACTATCTTGCTGATGACAGAAACTTGGTTTTACACCTAACTCAGCTTCACACATGGACACAGAGGCAGAGCCAGGTGGGGGTAAAGAGACTCTGAGGAATAATTTAACTGGTAGGATGGAGCAAGTGTCACCATCTCAGGGACTATACACAGGACCAAAGGATGGAGCAGGTGTCACCATCTCAGTGACCATACGCAGGACTAAATGAGATGCGTGTGAAATGTACCACACACACTACCCAGTGATATATAAGGCGAGTCTGGAACACAAATTTATATTTTCTAATATCTCATGAAAAAGTAAAAAGAAATAGCTGACATTAACGTTCATGACATTTTATTCAATGCAATATAGCCAAAATTTTCTCATTTCAACATGTAATTAATGCACAATAAACTATTAAAGAACGTTACATTATTTAGTACAGTGAATTCTTGCAATAGGGCCATCAAATTGCTTGTCAAATTCAGGTTCGCTGCAGAGCAAGTGCTCAGTAGTCCATGGGCCAGCGCCTGTCGGGCAGGTCTACACAGCCCCTCAGGAGGCCCTCGGGATGACCAGCTGTTATGTGCCATTTGGCTTGGATATAACGCAAAACCAAAACAAACCAACCAACACCAAACACCTCCAACAATTTCATGTTGTCAGGAAGCTCACTTTAAAAGAACAAGCTTAGCAAACACTGATAAGGCTGATACTCTAGAGGCATCTTCAAGGAAGGCCTCTGGAGAAGGGACAAGGGAGCATCCTACACCGAAGACCCAGCAAAGGCAAAGACCAGGAGGCAGCAGCACCCTGTACCTTCCAGAAGTGCAGGGGACAAAGTGTGGGACGCCCAATGAAAGTGGGAAAGGATGGAAGTGCAAAGACCAGAAAGGCCACCCCCCTCAAAGCTCCACGAACACAACACTCTGAATGTGCTGAAATCTTCACACAATTCTAACTTTGTCTCGTCCAAATCAGTCCGGGAAAAAGACAACACGCGATGCCTTGAGGTGGAAAAGATGGAAACTCCTAGAATGACTACAATTGTAAATTATCCTACCACCAATGGACTACTGTGGAGAAGAGTTTGCTGGAAAGAGGCTAACATGATGACTGACGTTTTTAAGTAAAATAATAGAATGGGACACAAGAACAATGCATTAATGCATCAGCCATTCTAGGTCCCGCTGTCACAGTGTTCAAGAACTGGTATTTCTGAGATGAGTTATGTGCTTAAAGAGGAGCCAAACTACTCAAATAGGGAATCTGTACCCTAAAATGCTGCCCAGGAGCTCAGGGTCACAGAGCACCAGAAGCGAGAGGGGCCGCCCATGCCTGAGTCAGCAACCATTTCACACCCTTCCCAAACACCGTCCACTCTTCCCTCTCAATGCCAAGGCAGATGCTCAGGCAGATGGACACCCACTCTGCCCTGAGCCCAAAGGATGCCCAAGATTCACTCATGTTCAGCTGTACGGGCACTTGACAGAGAAGCTATTCACAGTCTCAGATCTCACCCAGTTCTCACTGTCCTCATCTGCTGTGGACAAGCAGGAAGATGCATTCTCAAGCCTGTCCCAGCAGGACCGGCCAGACACATGGCTTCCTGTAGATCCCACACTCTCCAAAATCCTGGGCATATGTAAACATCTACTTATAAATAAATAAATAGTGCTATATACCTCTAAAATTATCAAATAAGACAGACTGGCCCCTTAAGAAGTTGCCAGCCATCAAACCCTGGTCCAGTCACAGGGCACCGGAGGAGACCTAGAACGCAGTCACTGCCTCCCACAGAGGGAGGATTTCTCCCTCCGTTGCTACTTACATTTCTAGTCATTTTTGACTGCTGTTTGCATCCAGGAAACCCAGGTAAACAGCTGAATAAGTGCATTTCATAAATTTTTTTCATGCTTACATCATTATACAAGAATCACAAAATAGAAAGATGTATGTCAGATACTTTGAAGCAATGCATTGACATATGTCAGATGCTATGAAGATGTACATCAGATACTATGAAGCTCTACTTAACATGGAGAAGCCCTGATAATTCTATCTTAAAGCTCAAAACTTTAAGTCGAACTCTCATAAGTCTAAATGCTCATGACTTACTATGGGGCTACGTATTGATAATCGCATCATAAAGTCAAAAGTATCCCAAACTGAAAATGCAGGTAATAGCCAGAGCATCCAGTTCTAAAGTTAAAAATATGTAAGGCAAACCATCGTGGCTGTGCAGCATCTGTAGTTAGATGGAATTAATGCACACACCAGCAGGGATGGAGCTCACAATACAAGAAATAGAAAACAAGACTTGTCTCAGGATGAAGAACTGTAAGTAATGACATCCTAAAACCACTTTTTCTCTTTTTAAATTGAGACTGAGTTTCACCGTGTTGCCCAGACTGGCCTCGAACTCCTGAGCTCAAGTGATCCACCCGCCTCAGCCTCCCAAAGTAGTGGGATTATAGAGGTAAGCCATCGCTTAATACACAATATTAATATATCACTTAATATACCCCTTAACATGCTGAAAACCACGCTTCATACACAATCATCTAACTCTACAATGCCCAGAAGCTTAAAATTACTCCAAGTGCATTGACAAAGTTGGAGGACATCAAGTCAGCTGCACCATATTGGATAGCAGAGTTTGCTGAGGCATGGGTCAAGCACTGGACTGTTTCTTCAAGGCCGCTTCCCTTTCTAGAAGAAAAGGTAAATGAGGGAAGCTCCGGTTTCTTTCACAGGCAAGACGTAGGAGAGCCTGCATCACCTTCTTCATAGAGAAGCTTTTCGGAGCCACCAGTTGGTCCTGAATTGTTTCCTTCACATGTCCTTTTCCCGGTGTTGCCGAGGCATCCAGCAAGGTGTTGACTGAGAAGAGAGAAGAGGAGACTGAGGGTCTTGATGCTCCAGGGACAATCAGCCCAGGATCGGCATAGGACCCCGCGCTTCCAGCAGTGAATGCTCCAGAAGAGGCCTCTCAGTTATGGGGACAGCAGGTAGAACATTGTCCCTATTCCCTGCCCTCCTGCTGCGTCTCCAGGCACAAAACACTTACTCTCAGTGGGGTTAGCGTCATTCACTGGAACCTGCAACCTTCTCCTCTGATACCCTTCGGCTTCTGCCTGTCCCCATAACACACAGTGGGGAAGGCTGTGATCAGTCAGGAGTCCTGCAGTCCAGTACTGACCCCAACCACCAGCCATCCCTGACACCTGCAGCACCTCCCCTCTTGGGTCGCCATGGAGATGGAGAAAACCCTCTAGTTCTCCACAGCTCTCAGGTTCTATGTGATGGTGGCTCATTGAGACATAAGTGACATGCAGTAAATGCTCACTGTGCAAGTGTTCTGCCCAGCTCTGACTACTGTATACACTGGTGTAATCATCCCCTGATCAAGACATAGAACATTCCCACCACCCCAGGAAGTCCCCTTCTGCCCCATCTAATCAACTCTCACCCACCTTCACAGGACATGATCACTTCCTTACAGAATTTTTACCAGCAGAAGTCTCAGCAGAGGACTATATATGAGGGCACCCAGGAAAACTTAACAAAATGATTTACTCCAAGACTGTAAATGATCTTGGATCATTAATACTGTACCAGATCAATAGGGTAATTAAGTAAAACATCAGTCTCTATGGAGGCTGGAAAGACATTTGGTAAAATTAAGTACCTATTCTGATTTTTTTTCAAAATGTTTTAGAATAGGAGGCTGCAATCTTGACAAGAATTTCTATATGAAACCAAAAGTGAACGCCATTCCTAAGGGTGACATGTTGGAGGCCTTCCCCAGAAATCAAATCAGGACCCAAACCCTGCCTTCCTAAGCACAGCTGAACATTGTTCTGAAAGGTCTGGCCTAGGAAACAAGATGGGAAACAAAAATGAGGCAGGACTCTTGGAAGGGGGCAGACACAATAATCATTATTTTCAATGTCATTTAAAATCCCTAAGCATGGAACTACGGCATTGAAATATAAATGTATGTCTGGAGGAATGTTAAAAACATAGCAGATGCAATAAGTTTCTAATAGAATGACAGGGCTGTCTAACTCATAATGGATACAAAATACTCAACAGCCATGAGAAGAAACACGAATAGCTTCTTCAAAGAGAAACACTAATCACAGCTCAGTTACAATAAAATACTTGACTACAAATGCTACCTTCTTCAATAAGAAAATACTGAATATTTATAGGATGTGAAGCATTTCTAGATTAATTTTTAATTTTAAAGTGAATTGGTTAAAATGCCACTGAGTATTTTTGAGAGGGGAGGATGGAGGGAATCTTATAATTCTAAATTTTATCCGGGTAAAATAATAAATTTTGAAAAAGTATGGAAAAGGTGTTTGCTCTTTTGGATATTAAAAAACACTAGAAGGTTCTGACTGGAACATGCCTAAAAATCATAAGAGCCATCTATGACTAACTTACAGCCAACATCATGCTGAATGGGCAAAAGTTGGAAGCATTCCCCTTGACAACTGGAGCAAGGCAGGGATGCTGACTCTCACCACTCATATTCAACATAGTACTGGTAGTCCTAGCCAGAGCACTCAGGCAAGAGAAAGAAATAAAAGGCATCCAGATATGAAGAAGTCAAACCATCTCTCTTCACAGATGACATGAGTCTATACCTTGAAAACCCTAAAGACTCCATCAAAATTCTCCTGGAACTGATAAATGACTTCAGCAAACTTTCATGATACAAAATCAATGTATAAAAATCAGTAGCATATCTATATACCAATAACGTTCAGGCTGAGGACCAAATAAAGAACACAGTCCCATTAACAATACACAGACACACACACACGCACACACACACACACACACACACACACACAATACCTAGGAATACCTCTACCCAAGGATTTAAAAGATCTCTAGAAGGACAATTACAAAACACTGCTAAAAGAAATCATAGATAACATGAACAAAAGGAAAAACTTTCCGTGCTCATGGATTGGAAGAGTTAAGATAGTTAAAATGGTCAAACTGCCCAAATCCATCTACATATTTAATGCTATTCTTACCAAACTACCCATGTCATTCTCCACAGAATTGGATAAAGGTATTCTTACATTCATGTGGAGTCAACAAAGAGCATGAATAGCCAGAACAATCCTAAGCAAAATGAAAGCTAGAGGCATCACATTACCTAATTTCAAGCTATACTCTAAGCCTACCATAGCCCAAACAACATGATTTATAGTTAATGGAACAGAATAGAGAACGCAGAACTAAAGCTGCACAATCTTGGATTGTGCAGCCATCTAATCTTTGATAATGTAGAAGAAAATAAGCAATGCTGAAAGGACTCCTGATACGGTTTGGCTGCATTCCCGCCTAAATCTCATCCTGAATTGTACCTCCCATAATCCCCACCTGTCATGGGAGGTACCTGGTAGGAAGTAATTGAATTATGTGGATGAGCTTATCCTGTTCTATTCTTGTTTAGTGAATAAGACTCACAAGATCTGATGGTGTTATAAAGAGCAGTTTCCCTGCACATACTCTCTTGTCTGCTGCCATGTAAGATGTGCCTTTCCTCATCCTTCACCTTACACTATGATTGTGAGGCCTCCCCAGCCATGTGGAACTATCAATCCATTAAATCTCTTTTTCCTTATAAATTAGTCTCAGGTATTTCTCCTTGGCAGTATGAAAATGGACTAATACAACTCCCTATTCAATAGATAATGCTGGGATATTTGGCTAGCCACATGCAGGGGAAAGAAAACTAGACTCCTTCTTTTCACCACATACACAAACTAACTGAAGGTGGATTAAATGTTTAAAAGTAAGACCACGAACTATAACAACCCTAGATGAAAACCTAGAAAACACCCTTTCTGGACTTCAGTCTTGGCAAAGAATTTCTGATTAAGCCCTCAAAAGCAATGCACCAAAAACAAAAATTGTCAAGTGGGATTTAATTAAACTAAAGACCTTCTGCACAGCAAAAGAAACTATCACCAAAAATAAACTATCAACAGGCGGGGTGCAGTGGTTCACACCGGTAATCCCAGCACTTTGGGAGGCCAAAGTAGGCAGATCACCTGAGGTGAGGAGTTTGAGACCAGCATGGCCAACATGAAAAAACCCCATTTCTATTAAAAACACAAATATTAGACAGGCATGGTGCCTGCAATCCCAACTGCTAGGGAGGCTGAGGCAGGAGAATCACTTGAACCCGGGAGGTGGAGGTTGCAGTGAGCCCAGATCATGCAGTGAGCTGAGATCACGCCGCTGCACTCTAGTTGGGTGACAGAGCTAGACTCCGCCTCAAGAAAAGAAAGTATCAACAGAATAAACAGACAACCTACCAAATGGAAGAAAATATTTGCAAACAATGCATGTGACAAAGATCTGATATTTAGGAGGTACATGCAACATCGGGTAATCGTGAACATAAAGATGGCAAAAATAGACAATGGTGACCATTAGGCGGGGGAGGGAGGGAGAGGACGAGGGGATGAAAACTGTTGGGTACTATGCCCACTATGACAGCACCTTTCTGAAGTATGGTAGATGTGTAGCTATGCATTTACCACTTTCAAAAAATGTGCAGGCTAGGCACAGTGGCTCACGCCTGTAATTCCAGCACTTTGGGAGGCCGAGGAGGGTGGATCACTAGGTCAAGAGATCGAGACCATCCTGGTCAACATGGTGAAACCCCGTCTCTACTAAAAATACAAAAAATTAGCTGGGCATGGTGGCACGTGCCTGTAATCCCAGCTACTCAGGAGGCTGAAGCAGGAGAATTTCCTGAACCCAGGAGGCGGAGGTTGCGGTGAGCTGAGATAGCGTCATTGCACTCCAGTCTGGGCAACAAGAGCGAAACTCCTTCTCAAAAAAAAAAAAGTGCTGACAATACAAGCATGAGCCGCCATGCCATAACACACCATGCCCAGTCTACTGTTTGTTTGTTTTTTAACAATAAAGTAAAATAACAAAATAAAATCCAACCTCTTCTACATGTCATCCATGCTGGCCCACCTGACCTGTCTGCTGTCCACTCACTACAGTGGCCCTGTCTTTGCTCAGTATCCCCCAGCCCCTGCACCCTGGGCCTCTCATTCCTGGGGAGGCTCCTCAGGAGCACTATTTCTGGCTCTCTGCTACGCTAGCCCTGTCCAGCTTTGAATATTGACCCACAACACCAACCCTGAGAGGCCCCACCAACCTCGTCTCCGTCTCACTCATCACTTAATTATTCTTCATGGTTTGTATCTGGAATTTCTAATTGTTATGTTGATTTCTGTGTCATAATACTACCCCAGAAAAAAGGTTCCATGAAGACAGGACCTCTTATAACCACCATTAGCATGGTGCCTAACTCACAGAAATCATCCAACCTATCCCTATGGAATAAAAAACAAGAGAGTGCAGGAAACAGAAGTCTGGATGCACACAGAGACAAGGGCATGATAAGATGCGCTATCAGTCTTAGATTGTGCCCTCCAGCTAGCACTATAGACCCAGCATCCTGGCCCACCTCCACAGACTCTGTCTCCAGGTCTGCCCTAGTGCCAGGTCAGTCCCCATAAACTCATGCTCCAGGCCCTTCCCTGTGGAGCTAGTGATGGAACCCATCACAGCACCTGGCTGACATCTGCAAACATAAGTTCAAGGCCCACTCCAGTGCCAGTTCAGCCCCCAGGGACACAGGCCTCAAGTCACCTCTCTGGATACAGCCTCTGACCACCCTTGAACCACACCACATGGCCTGCCCAGAATCTGTGAACAGGCTGCCTGGTGAAGGGCGTTCCATGACAAAGCCAGTCTGTAAAGACTGGACTAAGTCCCTGCTGCATCGAAGCACACATTCCAACACATTGCCAGAGGCTGCTGAGCAATCAGGGAACCATGACAGCACCAAAGGAACAAAATAAAGCACAGGTAACTACCCTAAACTAATAGAGATTTACAAAAGCCTGACCAAGAATTGAAAATATGCATCTTAGAGAAGCTCAGTCAGCTACTAGATAATACAGATAGACAACTACGTGAAGTCGGAAAAACAATACATGAGCAAAATGAGAAGTTTAATATATATACAGACACCATACTAAAGAACCAAGCAGAAATTCTAAAAGTCAACAACAGAATATCTGAACTAAAAACCTCCACAGAGAACGTCAGCAACAGAGTTGATTAAGCAGAAGAAAGAAACAGTGAGCTTCAAACAAATCATTTGAAAATAACAAGTCACAGGAAGAAAAAGAAAATAACGAAAAAGAAGGAAGAAAGCCAATAGTAGCAATGGTTGCCATGGAGCAAAACAATATATGCATTATGGTGGGCCAAGAAGCATCAGAGAAAGTCGAAGGAACAGAATGTGTAATTCTGGGAGAAATAATAAAAGATAATGTCCCAAATCTGGATAGAAATGGACGTCCATAGTCATGAAGCCCATAAAACCACAAACAGATTAAATATGAAGAGATCTTCACCAAGACAAATCAGAAACAAATTCACAAAAATCCAAGGCAAAGAGAATTCTGAAAGCAGCTAGAGAAAAAGAAGGTACAAAGGAACCTCTATAAAACTACTGAAGGCTCAGTGGAAAACCTGCAGGCCAGGAGACAGTGGGACCATACAAAGTATAGAAAGGAAATAAACCCTTGCCAACCAAAAATACCATACCTGGCAAGTCTGTACTTTACAAATGAAAGAGCTGGCTTGGTGCAGCAGCTCACGCCTGTATTCATAGCACTTAGGGAGGCCAAGGTGGGAGGATCACGAGGTCAGGAGTTCGAGACCAGCCTGACCAACATGGTGAATCCCCACCTCTACTAAAAATGCAAAAATTACCTGGGCATGGTGTTACATGCCTGTAATCCTAGCTACTCAGGAAGCTGAGGCAGGAGAATCGCTTGAACCTGGGAGGCAAAGGCTGCAGTGAGCTGAGATCGTACCACTGCACTCCAGCCTGGGTGACAGAGACTTTGTCTCAAGAAAAAAAGAAAAAAGAAATGAAAGAGCAGTAAAGACTTTATTGGACAAAGAAAACCTCATTAGCATTTCTTGCCTTATAATCTGAAAGAAGAGAACACTAACTAGATACATGAAACCATGTAAAATATAAAAGTGTGGTTAAAGTAAGTACATGGTCAAGTTCAAAATATTCTAATACAATCAAAATTGTGTATAAATTACTTATATCATTAGTACAAAGGTTTAAAAACAAAAATATTTTAAAATCATAGTAAAAACAATTTGTTACCAAATATGAAACACAAAAAGATGTAAATAATGATGTCAAAAACATAAAATAAGGCAGGGATGGAAAAGTGTCGAGTTTTTTTTTTTGTTTTGTTTTGTTTTTTTGAGACAGAGTTTCGCTCTTGTTGCCCAGGCTGGAGTGCAATGGCGCGATCTCGGCTCACCGCAACCTCCGCCTCCTGGGTTCAGGCAATTCTCCTACCTCAACCTCCTAAGTAGCTGGGATTACAGGCACACGCCACCATGCCCAGCTAATTTTTTGTATCTTTAGTAGAGACGGGGTTTCACCATGTTGACCAGGATGGTCTCGATATCTTGACCTCATGATCCACCCACCTCGGCCTCCCAAAGTGTCGAATTTTTTTAATGTCATCAAACGTTAAGTTGTTATCAGTGCAAAATAAAGTTAAACATGAAATCAACATACAAATTCAGTAGTGTTTTTATACACTAACAAGTAGCTATCTGAAAAACCCCATTTGTAATGGCCACAAAAAAATGCTTAGAAATAAGCATTTTTATTCAAGCATTTATTAAGCATTTTATTCAAGCAAGGTGGTAGCTGGGTTTCTTTCTGATTTGGTCTTGAGGTTTCTCTGTGTACAGTGACCGCAAACTCTAGCTTTGCCCTGATGGGGATCCAGAGGATTTCATCATGGACGTTCACAAGAAACTTGTTTACCCCACTGGACTGTCTAATGCCTAATTAGGTATTCATCTTATAGGTGCCCCTTCCACAAGAAAATTAGTTTTTCTGGCAGATGACTCTGTGGTTCTTGTCTGACCTATGTCGTTTAAAGTTATACCTACTCTTTAGGAGATAGTCACTCTTTAAAGAGAGCCAAGATTGGGAAAGATGTTAGGTTCAGGTGTGTCAGGGAAAACAGAGAGAAAGCAACACAACAAAACACAGGAAACATAGCAGTTGTGTATTACTTACAGATTCCAGAGAGAAGAGGACAGCACACTTTGCAGCACTTAGAGGAAGTGGGAAGCCATTCAGTCCAACCACACTAACCGATGTGTGGGAGGCAAAGATAGAGAGAGAGGATCCGTGGGACTGTGCCTTTATAAAGGTCATGGGCATTATAGCACAGCCTTTCCCACAGGGATTGTGGAAGACAACACCTGCCAAGAAGGTTCACACTGCTCTGTTGTGAAACCATTAGGTTTTACTATAGTCAGCTGCTGTGGGATGTGTTGGGTTTTGGGTGATGGAGATGAAGAATAAATTTACCAAAAACAACTGAACATGGAAAGGAATTATTAATTGGACAAAAGAGGCTGTGGTATGATTGTTTTTTTTTTTTTTAAATGGGGTTTCACTGTGTTGAACTCCGGACCTCAGGGGATCCGCCCGCCTTGGCCTCCAAAGTGCTCAGATTACAGGCATGAGCCACCATGCCTGGCCTTTTTTTCTTTTTTTATGATTGGGTTTTAAACAACTTACATCAGGCCTAAAAATGATGTCGGTGCAGCAACTGTTTTAAATAAATTTATGACGGAGCCAAAAGATCTCAAAATTGTGAAATGTTGATGAAAGAATAAATGGAAAGAGAGTACATGTTCATGGGTTAGAAAATTCAATATTGTTTAACCGTCCCTAGTACAATTAAACAATACTGATCTATAGATTCAATGCAATGCCTATTAAAATTCCAGCGACATTTTCCACCAAAATAGAGAAAACAGTTCTAAAATTTGTATGGAACCATAAAAGACCTCAAATAGCCAAAGTGCTCTTAAGCAAAACAAACAAAAGAACAAAGATAGAGGCATCATACTACCTGACTTTAAAATATATTACAAAGGTACAGTAATAAAAACTGAATGATCATAGTATAAGCAAAGATAAATAAACTGATGGAAATAAATAATAAACACAGATATAAATCAATGCATTTACAGTAGACTGATTGTGACAAAGATACCAAGAATACAAATGGAAAAAAGACAGTCTCTTCAATATATGATATAGAGAAAAGTAGTATTGACATACAGAAGAGTGAAATAAGACCCTTATCTCACATCGTATGTAAAAATCAACTCAAAATAAACTAAAGATTAAACATAAGCCCTGAAATTGTAAAACTACTAGAAGAAAACATAGGGAAAAATCTTCATGACATTGGTCTGGGCAATGATTTCTTGGCTATGACCCCGAAACAGGCAACAAAAGCAAAAATAGGTGAGATTACAACAGACTAAAAAGGTTCTGCACAAAAAAGGAAACAATGAAGAGAGTGAAGAAACAACTACAGGATGAGAGATCAACATCCAAAAGATCCAAGATTTTGGTTAATATCCAAAATACACAGAAACTCAAGCATCTCAACGGCAGGCAATCAAATAATCCAGTTAAAATGGACACAGGGGCAAGGGGCCTGAATAGATATTTTTCAAAAGGAGACATCGAAGTGGCCAATGGATACATTAAAAAGTGCTCAACATCACTAATCAGGGAAATGCAAATCAAAACCAGAAATATCACTTCACACCTGTAAGAATGGCTCTACCAAAAAGACAAAAGATAACAAGTATTGATGATGATGGGGAGGAAAAGGAATGCTGGTTCACTGTCAGTGGGAATGGAAATTAGTACAGCCATCATGGAAAACAGGATGGAGGTTCCTCAAGAAACAAAAAAGAGAAAAACCATATGATCTAACAATCCCACTACTGGGTGTACATCCAACGGAAATGACATCAGTGTGTTGAAGAGATACCTTCCCTCTCATGTGCACTGGAGCATTATTTACAATGGTCAAGACAGGGAATCAACCTAAGAGTCCATCAATGGATAAAAAGGTAAAGAAAATGTGATACACAGACACAATGGGATACGATTTGGCCTTAACAAAGAAGGAAATTCTGTCATTTGTGACAGCATGGATAAACATGGAGGATACTGCACTAAATGAGATAAGCCAAGCACAAAAGACAAACACCTCACCATCTCACACATGTGGAATCTGAAAAAGTTGATCTCAAAGAGGTAGAGAGTAGAATGGTGATTACCAGGGCTGGAGTTGGATGATGGGTTGGGGAGATGTTGGTCAAAGGATACAAAATTTCAGTTAGACAGGGGAAGAAATTCAAGAGATGTCTTGTGGGGCATGGTGACTACAGTTAATAGAGTAATGCGCTGTACAGTCCTTCCTTCTGCTCACAGGGAATATACTCCATGGAGCAAACTCTGCACATACCCAAGTACCTGAAATAAATTGGGATAGTACTGCAGATAAGTCAGGCACATATGCTTTAAATCATCTCTAGATGACTTGGAATACTAATACAAAAGACATGTCATGTAAATAAGTGCTATACTGCATTGCCTTTTATCTACTTTTATTGATGGATTGTCATTTTTATTTGTTTCTACATATTTTGGTATGTGGCTTTCTGCAACCACGATGCAGAAACCACAGAGGAGAGGCACGAAACCCATAGATAAACGGGCAAAGAGGGCTTATCCCAGGGCTCTGCAGCCATACAGCTGAAAATTACTAAGAACAGATTTTAAGTGTTCTTACCACAAATATGTGATAAATATGTGAATTTGCTTGATTTAGGCATTCCACAATACATACATATTTCAAAACATCATAGTGTATACCATAAATATATACAATGTTTATCTGTTAATTAAAAATAAAACAATTTTTTAAAATAAGTGCACCTGCTGGACACTCCTCCTCCTTGAGGCTGTGCCTCTGTTGCTGTGGGGTCACTGTCAGCTGGGGAACTTCATCCTGACGGTCTCTGAGACAGTCAACTTGGCCCTGTGGGGACAAAGCAGAGATAGGTGTGAATGGCTTTCAGACCTCACTTCTCCCAGGCTCCGTCTCACATTCTCTTTACCCCAAGTGACAAAAGCCATCAGAGCTTAGACCTTTTTTCCAGCTCCAAACCTTCATTCTTTTGCATCCGTGTTTGTCCCGTGGCCTGTTAGGGCAGCTATTTCCTATAAAGAAAATTACGTCTGTATCCTTTCCTCATATTATAACATAAAATACCTTTATGCCAGAAAATGTGAGCCAGAAGAGTTATTTCTGTTTTTTTGATCAAATCTTGCTATGTTGCCCAGGCTGGAATGCAGCGGCTATTTGCAGGTATAGCGACTATTCACAGATCAGAGTCCACTACAGCCTGGAACTTCTGGCCTCAAGTGATCTCTTGCCTCAGGCCCCCCAGTAACATGGATAACAGGCACATGCCACTGTTGGCAAGAAAAGACTTTATATGATTTTTTTTAATCCACATATGAGACCTTCAAGCAGAAATAGCATTTAACGCATTTAGTTTGACCAAGTGTTTAATTGACCAGTGGGTGAATTTTGTCTCTCACACACACACAAACACACAGACACACACATAAACATACACATTTTTACAAATGAAGGCTATAATATTTATAACCTTAATGAAAGTCAGGATGTAGCATCAAACATTGTCATTAATTTCTGCTTTACGAAGGACTTTGACAAGCTGTTCCCACTAAATAGCAAAGTGTCACAGAAAAAGATGAAACAGTAATTCAGGGATTCTTGCCTTGATCTCGTTATAAACGGCAACTAGAAGACAGCTGGAGAAATCGGAATAGAGGCTGCGTATTAGATAGTGATAATGTGTTGACATTAATTTCCTTGTTTGTAGAAAGTACACACTAAAGAATTCAACAATGGCATTCATCATGTCAACAGCCAATATTCAAATGGCTTTTTTGTATATTTCTTGTAACTTTTCTTTAACTTGGGAGCGTTTTAAAGCATAAAATTAATTTAATTGTAAACTTAAATTTAGTTACATTTAATCTAATTTTGCTCCTGAGCAAAAACAAAATGGTTACAATAAAAGCTACTTATGGGCTCAGTTCAACTGCCTGGATCTAAACAAGACAAAAAAGACAAAATGTAGCATTCTTCCACATCAAGGCCTGTCAAGTAGTTGTTGACAGTGAAGCTAAGGCATGTTTCCCAAATCCTTCCTTCTCCGGCTGGGCTCCCTCTAGGCTCAGGCAATGTCTCCATCTCGTTTCTCTGCTTTCACAGTCTTACTCCCTCTCGTCCAAGGAAGCGTTTATTAGATTGGTTCCCCCCATTTTCTGAAGACCAACTTCTCATTTTGTCGATTCCTTTTTTTTTCTTAAATGTCTTTCTTTGAGACGGGGTCTCCCTCTGTCATCCTGTTGAAGCGTAGTGGTGTAATCTCTGCTCACTACAACCTCTTCCACATTCCATTTCGTCAGTTCTTTTTGTGGTTTTTATTCTGTTTCCTTGATTATGTTCCTCCTTATTACTTTGGTTTAAATTTACACTTTTATTTTCTAATTGATTAATGTACAGCTTCTGGCCATAGATTTCACATTTTTTCTTTGACAGCTTTAATGAGACACAATTTGCATAATTATTATGATTATTCATATTTCACCCATTTAAAGTCTACATTTCCATAGTTTTTAATATACTCACAGCTATGCAATCATCACTATAAACAATCTCACAATATTTTCATCACTCCAAAAGGGAACTGCATATCCTTCAGTGGTAACTCCATCTCCCCAACCCCAGTTCTTCATAGAAACACTGAAAGCTGGATATTTCACCCCAGCACTGTCAGCCACTTCCCACCAGTTTTGTGTTTTACTGTCATTATGATTGTTATTATTATTTTGAGATGGAGTCTCGCTCTGTAGCCCAGGCTGGAGTGCAGTGACGTGATCTCAGCTCACTGCGACCTCTGCCTCCCAGGTCCTAGTTCAAGCAATTCTCCTGCCTCAGCCTCTCGAGTAGCTGGGATTACAGGCACGTAGCACCATAGCCAGCTAATTTTTGTACTTTTAGTACTGACGGGGTTTCACCATGTTGGCCGGGCTGGTCTTGAACTCCTGACCTTGTGATCTATCTGCCTGCCTTGGCTTCCCATAGTGCTGGGATTGCAGGCATGAGACACTGTGCCCAGCGTTTTTCTTTGTTTCTTTTTCTTTTTAATTGAGGTGGAGCCTCCCTCTGTTGCCAGGCTGGAGTGCAGTGGTGTGATCTAGGCACACTGCAACCTCTGCCTCCCGGGTTGAAGCAGTTCTCTGCTTCAGCTTCCAGAGTAGCTGGGATTCGAGGTGTCTGCCACCACACCTGTCTAATTTTTTTTTTTTTTTTTTGGTATTTTTAGTAGAGGCAGGATTTCACCATCTGGGCCAGGCTGATCTTGGACTCCGGACTTCATGATCCACCTGCCTCGGCCTTCCAAAGTGCTGGGATTTCAGAAGTGAGCCACTGCGCCCGGCCATCATTATTATTTATTTTGAAATATTTTACCTTCCCTTTTGGTTCCTTCTGTGAACCACAGATCTTTTAGAAATGTGTTCAGCCAGGTGCAGCAACTCATGCCTCTAATCCCAACACTTTGGGAGGCCGAGGTGGGTGGATAACGAGATCAGGAATTTGAGACCAGCCTGGTCAACTTAGAGAAACCCCGTCTCTGCTAAAAATACAAGAAAAACGAGCCGGATGTGGTGGTGGGCAGCTGGAATCCCAGCTACTTGGAAGGCTGAGGCAGGAGAATCATGTGGACCTGAGACGCGGAGGTTGCAGTGAGCCGAGATCGTGCCACTGCACTACAGGCTGGGTGACAGAATGAGAGTCTGTCTCAAAAACAGAAAGAGAAAGAAAGAAAAAAATGAGATCCAAAAGGTTTTTTACATCCACATAACCCTCTGTATTGCCTTTAAGGTCTTTTGATAATCACTTTGGTTAAATGAGTGTGGAAAGTAAAAGTTCCTCTTCGAAGTTTCCTTTCTTGTTAAAGAATAAATGTCCTAATAACTCTTTGTTAAGCCTCATCCTATGTAGCTATTAGACATGCTTTTTGGCACGTAGCACATTCTATGTATGCTTATCGGCACGTAGTACATTCTTTGTCTTTGTACTTTAACCAACATATCTGTGTTGGATGCGCTCACAGGCATGTCCCAGCTTGCCATTGTTTTTACCTGTTTAAAAAAGTTGTTTTTTTTTTTTAAAGATGGAATCTCCCTCTGTCACCCAAGATTGCATCACTGCAGTCCAGCCTGGTGACAGAGCAAGACTCCATCTCAGAAATAATATGTGTGTGTGTGTGTGTGTGTGTGTGTATGTGTGTATCTGTGTGTGTGTCTGCGCTTTTCTCCCATGCACCTGTCTTATGTCAATTTAATTCTCAGATTCAGCAAAAAAAGAAAACAAAACACAAATCCCAACTTTAAAGAGAAGCTTAGCTTCCCTCCATCACTCTCAATGGGAACTGTACCCACACAACATCTTCCAGGCCAACAATAGCACATCCTGTGGCCTCCCTCCAACACGGCCTCTCTGGAGGACGGGAGGCAAGGGTGGTGAGACCTCAGGCCTCCCGCATGCTACCTCCTATTAGTGATATGATCCCTGCTGTCACCTCTCCCACCACACTGTGGGCTCCAGGGAGCAGGATTCACATGGGGCTCGTTTGTCCTCTCTGGCTCCAAAAGACTCCAGGCACAGGTGTTCTCAGAGTAAAGGGCTCACTGTCCACTTCCTGTGTGAAGCCTTTCCCCTCAAGCCCATGAGGTGAGTGCAGTCATGGTCTCAGTCACTGCCTAAGGACAGGCCCCAGGCTGCAGGACAGGGAGGGGACCCTAAAGGGCCCTGTGGACTCTGCTGAGGAACCATAGTAACTCCCAGAGGGCCAAGTGCAGGGCAGAGATCTGCGCTGAGAAGCAGCTGCTCAGAGAACGCTAGCCCTGCAGAAGCACACATATGGCTGCTATTATACAGAAGGTGAGGCCAAAAATGCTGGAGACATTGCTCCTGAACCTCATTTTTGCCACTTGTAAAACAGAGAAAACAACCTGCCCTCCTCTCCCTGGGTTATTGGGAAAATCCACCACATGAAGATGTACAGTCTCTGACTGGGAGCAGGACACCAGCTGTCCAACAGCACAGGCTTGATGCAGGGCACTGTCCCCACTGTCCCCATCTCCAACCTGGAAGCTAGAGCCTCGCTGCCCTGCCACTCCTGGATACAGGACAGAGGACTAGGACTAGGAATGTGGCCCCTCCATAGAGGCTGGGTGAGCAGCCATCTGCAGCCATGTAGATGGAGACCCTTCCTGCTCATTCCTCAAACTGCAGCCAGGGTCGGGTGCCTACTGGAAGGACAACTGGAAGCGAGGCAGGTAAACCAGGCTGTGGCCCTGCAGTGCCATCACTGTCCTCACTTGAAGTCTGGCTCCACTGTTCCTCCATGGCCCCTCCCCATGGCGTTCCACCCCAGTCTTCAGAAGCTTCTGCCCAAGCTCAGGGAGCCCATACCGAGGTGCAGGTAGGAGCAGGTGTAGCCTCTGCTGGGTGGAGGACACATGCCCTGAGGATCCAGTCCAGAGTGACTGACACCAGCCCTGAGGATACGATTTGTCCTCCGACACCTGCAAACACAGCCCCCTGAGGTTTACACAGGGCTGCTGAAGATTTTTATCTCCTCTTCATTTTACAGGCAGGAGCTGGGGCCACACCAGACTCACAGACCTGGAGGGAAGCACGGCAGGGTCCAGCTGTTCCCAGCCTCCAATTCCAGGAGGCACTGACAGCCTGAGAGTCTGGGATTCTGAGCCATCAGAACTTCCCAATTCCTACTTAGAAAGAGAGGCAGGGTGGAAGGACCTGACCCAGAAACTGGGCTAAACCAGCATTGACAGAGCCAGGACCTGAGTCAGGAACTGAGCTCAGCTCCAGGTTCATCTGATGTTATCCTGACAGCCTCAGGCCATAGACCTTATCTCCATTCACAGGCATGGCAGGTGGCAGGGACAGGTCACCCACACATTCTCTCTTCAGGACCACTGTCCTTCCTGACACAGCCATTCCTCAAGCCGCCTTCAAGGAAGGTCCACCCACTGCAAACTATTTTAGAAGTCAGTTGTTGGCTGGGCATGTTGGCTCATGCTTGTAATCCCAGAACTTTGGGAGGCTGAGATGGGTGGATCACCTGAGATTGGGAGTTTGAGACCAGCCTGACCAACATGGTGAAACCCTGTCTCTACTAAAAATGTAAAAATTAGCCAGGCATGGTGGTGTGTGCTTCTATCCCAGCTACGTGGGAGGCTGAGGCAGGAGTAGCGCTTGAACCTGGGAGGCAGTGGTTGCAATGGGCCGAGATCACACCATTGCACCGCAGCCTGGGCAAGAAGAGTGAAACTCTGTCTCAAAAAAAAAAAAAAAAAGAAAGAAAGAAAGAAAAAAGAGATGTCAGTTGTGCAGTTTTTGAGAGGTGAAAATGTTACCGCTTTTCTGAATTTAGCATTAATTTGTTGAAAGAAAACATGCAAACTCTCATCGTTTCTGTAACCTTGTTTTGCCCTTCCGTCTTTTTTTTTTTTTTTTTTTCTGCTGATATCATATAAGGACCCTTAGAAAGCGCTGTTGGCAAAAACCTCTATCACTCCGAAAAAGTCCTGGATATCTGCACATTTCATTTATAAAATGCCCTTATTGTGTACACCAATACCAATCTCAGTTTCCAAAGACAACTCACAATGAAAACATTACACCTTTTATGCTGAAGGAAGGGGCCAGCCCCTGGTCCCCTGTGGGAAGCAGAGGGGACACAAGGGTAGCAGAGCAAGACACTAATTGCAAGCAAGTTGGTTAAGTGCTTTCTGCCACTTTCAGGACAGAGGAAAAGAAAGTTGCAAAAGACAGCATTGGAAAGCCTTTTCACTGACTGTTAACCCCATCACCAAGAAAAACGTTTAACAATATAAACATAGCGTCGGCTGGGCACAGTGGTTCAGGCTTGTAATCCCAGCACTTCGAGAGGCTGAGGCGGGAGGATCACGAGGTCAAGAGTTGGAGACCATGCTGGCCAACATGGTGAAACCCCGTCGCTACTAAAAATAAAAAAATTAGCTGGCTGTGGTGGTGGGTGCCAGTAGTCCCAGCTACTTGGGAGGCTGAGGCAGAGAATCGCTTGCACCCGAGAGGCGGAGATTGCAGTGAGCCGACATTGCGCCATTGTACTCCAACCTGGGTGACCAAGCCAGACTCCCTCTCAAAAAAAAAATTATATATATATATACATGTATATATACGTATTATATATGCATATATACATATATATATAGAGAGAGAGAGAGAGAATTTTATAAATACACACACACATATATATAGATATAAAATGGTTAATTTTGTTAACTACAGAAAGAGTCAGGATCTCTGTGGCTTCCTGAGGTTTCACTGAGACGTTTCCATCTTGACTCCACCCCTCCGTTGATTCTCGAACTTACTACGGGGCAGCTCAGCGTGGTCCTTGCCGCACGGGACAACCAGGCGGAGCGCGACTCTGTCGCGGCAGTGTCGCTCCAGCCCAGCCCGGGGACCCAGTTCTTCCCAGACTCCGACGACGGGTTCGTCCTGCCAGGCGTCCCCGCCGCGTCCCCTTCCCCCTCTCCCCTTCCCTCCTCGCGGCCCGCTCAGGGCGCGCTCTTCCCCAGCCAGGGATCGCGGCGGGCACTCACCGGCAGCAGAACTACAACGACGAAGACGAACAGAAGGGTCTTGGGCCCCGGAGCCATGACCCAGTTCCCGACGCCGTCCTAGGTCCTGGGTCCTGGGTCCTGGGTCCTGGGTCCTGGGTCCTGGGTCCTGGGTCGTGCCCTGCTCAAGCCGTCGAGGCAGTCGGGACGCTCTGTCCCCGAAGTTCCACGAGAAGGAGGAGGAAGGAGGTTTCACCACCTGAACGTTGTGTCAGAAGCCCCAGAATCAATCAGAAATCCTCCGGAAATCCTTCCCGTAGTTCGTACGCGCAGAGAACTTCCCACACCTGTTCCGCGTCCGCCTTTATGACCTGGGGTGGGGGAGAGGAGGGCATGGTTCCTTGTAGTCACTCCGCGCAGTCCTGGGAGGGGTGGGTTTGTAGGCCCACGGAAAGTAATTCTGGCCGGCTGCGGGTCTGTGGTTTGATTCCGGGTCCTACCCCGGCTATGAACAGCACAAGGCAAGGAGCGGAGGAGCCTGCTCCCTCCCCGAGACGACTCTCTCTCCTCTTAAACCCTGAGCTCCCTCCTGGCTTAAGCACATCTGTCTACTTACTGCGGCTCCCACTCCCCGCTGCCTCCAGCCTCCTTGCTGCTCCCACCCAGCTCCAAGCTTCTCTGGCAGGGACTTGGCACCCCTCAGTAGCAGATGCCTGGCACCAAGGAGGGGCCCAGTGAACGGATGAGTGGGCAGAATGAAGGATACACAGGTCATGACAGGCACCTGCAGAGGCTGAGGAGTGGGTAGGAGGGAGAGGAACCCCAGGGCATCCCTAGCCTCAGCCTGGCACCCATTGCATGGTCAAGGCACAGACACTCCCAGATCGACCTTGAGGGCTCTAGTATGGGGACAGGGGAACCAGGGGAGTGGCTTCCACAACCTGTTCCCAAGTCTAGTGTCTACCCAGATCCAACTGTCTAACCTTGAGCTACTGACCTCCCCATTGAGTTAACCACACTGATGCAGTGAGGACAGACCACGGTGTGGTAGTGAAGGGTGCCAGCTTGTGACCCTAGGCAATGAGGTCAATGGCAGGACTCCTAGACCCTTGGGGTGAGTCTAGTCCTGATCCCACACATGGTGGATAGAAGAGGATCGCACTATAGAAACGAAGAAGGTTTTTCAGCTCACCAGAAACCTGGGAAGGAAATGTCATCTCTCCACAGGATTTGAGCAATGGAGCACCCTGGGCATCTGCCAGGCCCGAGACACTGAGTTAGGACCAGAAACGTGTGCCAGGGCACAGGCACTGAGGAATGTGTGTGGTCAGGAATGTGTGCTGGTATGGATCCAGGCAGGGGGTGAGAGGACAAGGGCTTCAGGAAGACTGACAGCATTAACCAGAGCCACCAGGGCCCGCAGGAAGGTCTTCAGAGCAGCTCAGGCCCCTTGGCCCTGGAGGGTGGAGCACACAGTGTAGACTAGAAACGGGAGGGCAGCTAACAACACATTTTCTGTGCCCCACCTGGAGCGCTGACCGGGGCTAATGGCAAAAGGCTGTGAGCACCTCCCAGGACCTGGGGCTGTAGACTCAGGTTTGCATTTGAGAGGCACATCCTAGCTTGCAGCAGAACACTAACTGAGGCTCCCCTGTGAGTGAGGGACAAAATAATCTTGAAACCTGAAATACACATGATGTCTTCAGTGATCTTGGAAATGCTCTAACGGGGAGGGCAGTCCCAAAAGAGTTCTGTTATAAAATGGAAATGGTTTCTTGTCTGAGGAAGGCAAGGAGGAGACACTCATGAGCAGGGAGCCTCTTTTTCCCTCCGACTAACTCTGGAACTGGGGAATGAGCTGCTGGATTCTACAGTCACTTGGACAGTGCCCCATAAACAGCTCTTTACTGACTGACCAAGAGCTACTGAGTTTGTAGACAGTCGTTCCTCAGTGAATGGACAACATCCTCTTTAGAAGGCCACCCCTCTGATGGAAGAAGGCAAAGCCAAATAGGCTAGGTGGGATTCATCAAGTTGCCCAGGCTGGTCTCAAACTCCTGAGCTCCAAGAATCCACCCACCTCGGCCTCCAAATGTGTTAGGATTACAGATGTGAGCCACTGCACCTGGCCCCAGAGTGTTATTAATAGAAAAGAACTATTAATAGAAAAATGGGATTATTCTAGTTTGGACCACCACGTCACACTTCCATAGACCAAGAAGCACGCCCTACAGCAAGCGCAGAATGTTTAGCAATGGGCTGAGAGGTATCCTTCTTAGAGTGATAATTTGATGAGGAAGCAGAACAGTCAACTGAAACAAATCTAAAATAGGGGGAAATCAAGGCATGAAGGGCTGGCTTCCACTCCTTCACCGGTGTGTGCCCCACTCCACACGAGTGGGGCTGAAGGAGTGTCCCTGCTGGCCTTTCTGTCATTTTCCAGTGGATCTGGGGATGAGGGGGTGGGGAGGATGCCAGTATAATGACTGTCATTTTGGTGATGGTGTTGTTGGTTTTTTTCTGAGACAGTCTCACTCTGTTACCCAGGCTGGAGTGCAGTGGCACGATCTCAGCTCACTGCAACATCTGCCTCCTGAGTTCAAGTGATTCTCCTGCCTCAGCATCCCAAGTAGCTGGGACTACAGGCCCCCGCCACCATGCCCAGCTCACTTTTGTATTTTTAGCAGAGACAGGGTTTCACTGTGTTGGTCAGGCTAGTCTTGAACTACTGACCTCGGGTGATCTACCTGCCTTGGACTCCCATAAGTGCTGTTATTACCTATGTGAGCCACCGCGCCTGGCCAATGACTGCCATTTTTGTCTTCACCGTGTTACCTCAATTCTCCTCTCCTCCCACCTGCCACCTGGTGCAGTGGCCACAGGACCGGGACTACAAGTGTTGGAAGCAGCAATAACTCCTAAGCCAGAAACTGAGACTATGTGTTGAGACATTTCTGTCCATTTGCTTATGGACCTGATGGGTGTGGGTTGTGCTTTGCACCACCTGGCAAAATAGAGGCTAATATTCTATGCAGCCATATTGCCTGACACAATTTGGAATGTGTCCCCTCCAAGTTTCATATTGAAATATGATCTCCAATGTTGGAGACGAGCCTGGTGAAGGTGTTCAGATCATGGGGGAAGAACCCTCATGAATGGCTTACTGCCCTCCCCACAGCAGTGAATGAGTTCTTCATCTATGAGTTCACTTGAGAGCTGGTTGCTTCAAGGAGTCTGGGACCTCTCACCTCTCTCTTGCTCCCTCTCACCATGTGATGTGCTGGCTCCCCTTTGCCTTCTTCCATGGAATACTGAGTGGCAAGAGATCTGTAAAAGAAAACAGGAACATAAATTGGAACAAGCAAGACATGAGTCTAACTACAGTCTAACTATATTGTCCCATATCATTTTTTTTTTTTTTTAGACAGAGTCTCACTCTGTCACCCAGGCTGGAGTACAATGGTGCCATCTCAGCTAACAGCAAAACCTCCAGCTCCCATGTTCAATTGATTCTCTTGTCTCACCCTCCCGGGTAGCTGGGATTACAGGCATGTGCTGCCATGCCCAGCTAATTTTTTTGTATGTTAGTAGAGACAGGGTTTCACTGTGTTGGCCAGGCTGGTCTCAAACTCCTGAACTCAGGCAATCTACCCGCCTCAGCCTCCCAAAGTGCTAGGATAACAGGCATCCCATTTCTTATTAAGTATCTTGGTCTGAGAATAGTTTTGTCCAGTTGTATCTCATTTTAGGAGGTGATGTTATAGGTGGTCTCTCATCTAGGTTAGGCCTCTATATGGTGTGGACAATCAGTATTAAATAAGAGGCATTTCTATGGAGACGAAAGAAAAGTAAAGGTTAGTTGTTGGAGCAAATTATATAAGCCCAGCTTTTGAATCCAGAGGACTCTCAGCTGAGATTTCTAGATGTTGGGCTTGAAGCATCTTTAGATGATGGAATAACGAAAAGTCGTGGCAATTCTGATGAATTTCCTGTTGTGTAGTTTATGTCAGGAGTTCTTGTGAGGTTTCTGAGCACCCCATGTAGCCACAGGCATGAAAATTGACCCTAGGTAAACTGTTATTGTTACTGAAACACTTGAGGATGGGTCTAGGTCCTGCTGCTTGAAACACAGAAGGCCAAACACTGAGGCAATGAGTATTGCGAGGGAAATTTAGGAGTTTACATAGCAGGGAAGAAATGGAACCATGTGTAGGAATACAGGAATCAGAGAGTGACAAGAAATGTAACCATGTGTGGGAAAAGAGCAGAGAGGGTTAAAGAAGAGAACTTTGTCAACAGGAAGCACGTGGTTGGTTAGGCAATCATGGTGGGTGAGGGTCTGGCATCTCACTGTCCAGATGGAATGGTTTCAGGAAGTTTCAGTTCCTTGATACTGTCTGTGAGGCTTGATGGTGGGTTTTCTGTGAGAAGCAGAAAAATTCCTCTTTAAAGTTTCCTTTCTTATTAAAGAATAAATTATAAGTGTGCTAGTAACTCTTTGTTAAGCACTATCCTATGTGGCTGTTAGACATGCCGTGCTTAGAGGCACATAGTACATTCTATGTCCTTGTGCTTCAATCAAGATTCTGTGCTGGACGTGCTTACAGGCATGTCCCAGCTCACCATTGCTTTTACCTGTTTAGAAAAGTTTTAAGTTGTTAGTCAAGTAGGTTTTAGTTTAGATTGTGAGATCTGGCTCCAGCCAATAGAGATCAGACACAGCAGTAAGGACAACCCCAAATGCATAAGGAATAAGTATGTCTGCTTTTCCTTTGTTCATTGTACTCTCATAGCAAGATGGCTAGCAAGAGTACCCTTTCTACAAGGCAGGAAGTAAAAAAGTAAAAACTGCTTTGCTGAGACATCCTTTGTCTCAGTGCTAATTTTTCTTTGTGGCACCAAGTATCTGTTTCCCACATTTTCTGAGAAAGGAACTTAGAGAGGACAAATGTAACTTTCTCAAGTTTTAACACTGAAAGGGTCAATTTCTATGATTTTTCAAAGAAACCAAGATCGATTCTATGAGACAATTGGGCCGGTTTCAGTCCCTCCTTTTTATGTATTAATTCCTCAATCCTGGGGAACCTGGGCTTGGATTTTTCTGGCTGCTTCACGCTGAGGAGAGGCATTGTGGGCACGCATGACCTCGTAGCCACCCAGGAATCAGAGGTGAATCTAATCCTCCAGTTTTCTTCCGAAACACAATCTTCCTCTCTCCATCCCCCACTTCCACCAAAGATGAATCATAGCAAGACCATCTGTTGTTAATACTACACAAATATTTCGTTTAAAGAAAAAAATTTTTTACCCTTTATAGTGTACTATTAATGTTCACATTCATTTCAATAAACTCTTATCAACTCATCTATCTGATTTTAATTCGTTTGATCATAATGTAAGATTTTCATAAACCTTCTATACTGTTTTACAATTTTCTATTAAAAAGCACATCAATTTTCCAAGGAAACCCTGTTATTGTGCCACAGGGGCCCAGATGCTGGCCTCACATCAGTGTGTTTTGATTTTAATGCTTAATTTGTAGAAAAACTCTGAATTCATTTCATCCCTTAAAATTGGTCCTTACAATCTCACATGCCTGTCTCTTCCAAAATAGTCCCTGGCCTTAAAGGGATTGAATAGTTTTCATTCCTGGTCCTGTGTCTCAAGAAGCCACTTCATTTTGGTTGTCACCTTCTCCTGTGTCTGAAGACGAGGCTTTGACAGGTGCCAGCATTCAAGATTAAGCAAGAGTGGGTGCCTTTTCAGACCAGGAGTCCAAGTTCTTTAACTTGACAGCACAACGATTAGTTAATAGAATTTTTCTTTTTTTGAGATGGAGTCTTGCTCTATTGCCAGGCTGGAGTGCAGTGACACAATCTTGGCTCACTGCAACCTCTGCCTCCCAGGTTCAAGCGATTCTCCTGTCTTAGCCTCCCCAGTAGCTGGGACAACAGGCACGTGCCACCATGCCAGGCTAATATTTGTATTTTTCGTAGAAATGGGAGTTTCACCATGTTGACCAGGATGGTCTCAATCTCCTGACCTCGTGATCTGCCCACTTCAGCCTACCAAAGTGCTGGGATTACAGGCATGAGCCACCGCACCTGGCTTAGGATATTTATACTGCAGGAAGTCCTGGCATTCTCTCTAACATGTCACAAATTAACCACGTCCAGTAGTTACTGCCTGCAGCACTTCAAACCATTAAGTTACTTACTGCATGTGTCTAATCACTAGCAATCTAGTGACAGAACTGTGCCCCAATGCATAAAAAATGTGAGAGGTTTTATGTCAAACTTATCAAAGTAAGACAACTAACTTTTCTCTCCATTATTTAAAAAGAAATGGTAAATGCAGCTGGGCATGGTGGCTCATGCCTGTAATTCTACTTTGGGATTATACTTTGGGAGGCCAAGGTAGGTGGATCACCTGAGGTCAGTGCTTTGAGATCAGCCTGACCAACATGGTGAAACTCTCTTTCTACTAAAAATATGAACATTAGCTGGGTGTGGTGGCTGATGCCCATAATCCCAGCTACTTGAGGGGCTGAGGCAGGAGAACATCTTGAACCTGGGCGGCAGAGGTTGCAGTGAGCTGAGATCATGCCACTATACTCCAGTCTGGGTGAGAGAGCAAGACTCTGTCTTTAAAAAAATAAATAAATAAATAAATAAGGTAAATGCATACATCAGTTTTGGAAATTCAGCATAAGGATAAATAATCTCCATTCACTTAAATACTGTACAACAAAACAGGGACAGAGTAAGAACAAGCACAGAATAATCTTAACTGTTTCAAAACAGCATCATCACATCTTTCCAAGATTGTTAATCTGGACACAGTACTGACAACTGATTAGGTAAATTTCACTGCAACAATCTTCAAACTCAGGCAACACTTGTACATATTTTATTTTCAAGTACATGCATGAAGGCTTAAATGTAATAAAAGGATTGGAATAAAAAAATCACTAGAAAGTTGGCTGGGTGCAGTGTCTCACACGTGCAATCCAGCACTTTGGGAGGCCAAGGCAAGTAGATCACCTGAGGTCAGGAGTTCAACACCAGCCTGGCCAATATGGTAAAACCCCAGCTCTATTAAAAATATAAAACTTAGCTAAGTGTGGTGGCAGGTGCCTGTAATTGCAGCTACTTGGGAGGCTGAGGCAAGAGAATCGCTTTTACCTGGGAGGCAGAGGTTGCAGTGAGCCAAGATTGAGCCACTGCAACTCCAGCCTGATGACAGAGTACTTAATCCAAGAGAATGTCACTTAGTTTTAATAATGGTGAACACAACTAAAGCACTTTTACAGAAATCCTAGTCAATATAAATTTATTAAGGGCAAGGTTAATTTTGGCTGAATATTAAAACTTTGTACCTGTATCACAGTTTTTCTTCATTGTCTAAAGAAAAGGATCTGAAACCAACTTAAATTATTAATGGAATTAAATTTCCCTGAAAAGAAACACCATTTAAACATTCTTCTCTCACTTGTTTTTCCAGATAACAAAATCAATAATGTACTTTTTCTGCTAGGGACTTTAAGCCTTTTATCTATCTATCTATCTATCTATCTATCTATCTAAATTATTTATTTATTTTGCCAGGAAGCTTAAAGCTTTTGTAGCTCTGGAGATCACCAGTGCTAAGCAAAACCAATCCAATTTTAAATGGCTGGTGTCATCTCTGAATTTTTGCAGGTCCGACAAAGGTAGCTTAGGAAGTTTACATAGAGCAAATTGATGAACAGAAATGCATAGGAAACAAAGTGGCTGTTCCTAGAACCAAACACAAGGCTTCCGTTAGAAACTAAAACACGGCCGAGCACAGTGGCTTACACTTGTAATCCTAGCTCTTTGGGAGATCAAGGTGGGTGGATTACAAGGTCAGGAATTTGAGACCAGCCTGGCCAACATGGTTAAACCCCATCTCTACTAAAAATAGAAAAATTAGCTGGGAGTAGTGGTGGGTGCCTGTAATTCCAGCTACTGGGGAGGCTGAGGTAGGAGAATTGCTTGAACCTGGGAGGCGGAGGTTGCAGTGAGCTGACACCATGCCACTGCACTCCAGCCTGAGTGACAGAGTGAGACACTATCTCAGAAAAAAAAAATAAAAGAATCTAAAAACACAACAATTGACTTACAAATTATACGTATAAGCCAAATCCAAGGAAAAAAAAAAAACAGCCATAAATGCAAATTAAAAGCAAAACCAAATAAACAGGACTCCAACCCCAGTTTTTTTCCTACTCAGTTGTCTTGGAGGCTACAATGTTATCCACAGCCTAAAAACATATGATGAAGGCCAGGACTGGTGGCTCATGCCTGTAATCCCAGCACTTTGGGAGGCTGAGCTGACTGGATCACAAGGTCAGGAGTTCAAGACCAGCCTGACCAACGTGGGGAAACCCTGCCTCTACTAAAAGTAAATATTTAGCTGGGTATGGTGGTGTGCACCTGTAGTTCCAGCTACTCAGGAGGCTGAGGGAGGAGAATCCCTTGAACCCAGGAGGCAGAGGATGGAATGAGTCGAGATCATGCCACTGCACTCCAGCCTGGGCAACAGAGCAAGACGCCATCTAAACAACAACAGCAACAACGACAAGAACATATGATGACTATTTCGTTCCGGGTATACAAATTAATGTCTTTAAGTCTACAGTCCCACTGTATATTTTGTGCAATTAATAGGAATGTGGCCAGTAAGTACTTAATTGCTAGTACTGTCTCTGCAGAAGAGCTATACAGTGGGAAAAAAGGATGCAAGCGTGGATGTGAAATGTGGTCCCTTGTTAAATATGGCTTCATAATGAGCTATATTAAAGAAGAATTGGCAAACTGCCAGTGTATTTCTTTACAACACTTCATTAAGACTAAGAGCTTTAACTATGAGCAATGTCAATTAGCCAATTTTTTTCAATTTTCTATCAGATTTTGAAGAATATTTTACGGCCAGGCCCAGTGGCTCATGCCTATAACCCTAGCACTTTGGGAGGCTGCGGTGGGTGGATTACGAAGTTAGGAGTTTGAGACCAGCCTGGCAAAGATGGTGAAACTCCATCTCTACTAAAAATACAAAAAAAATTAGCCGGGCATGATGGCAGGTGCCTGTAATCCCAGCTACTTGGGAGGCTGAAGCAAGAGAATCACTTGAACCTGGGAGGCAGAGGTTGCAGTGAGCTGAGATCACATCATTGCATTCCAGCCCAGGTGACAGAGTGGGCTCCATCTCAAAAAAAAAAAAAAAAATTTACAATGTACTTACATGGATTATTGATGACATGCTAGGACTTTCTATTTTGTCCTAAATTTTCTTTCTTTTTTTGTTTGAATAAGCATTCAATTTATTTTAAAACAAAATTTCATCATATAAGATCCTTTCTCATACAAAGTTATTCTCTTTTCTTTCTATCTATCTTTTTTCTTTTTCTTTTTCTTTTTTTTGAGACGGAGTCTTGCTCTGTCACCAGGCTGGAGTGCAGTGGCGCAATCTCAGCTCACTGCAACCTCTGCCTCCTGGGTTAACCGATTCTTCTGCCTCAGCCTCCCAAGTAGCTGGGACCACAAGTGCATGCCACCACGCCCGGCTAATTTTTTGTATTTTTAGTAGAGACGGGGTTTCACCATGTTGGCGAGGATGGTCTTGATCTCTTGACCTCATGATCCACCCATCTTGGCCTCCTAAAGTGCTGGGATTACAGGCTTCTCTTTTCTTTTTTACCTTCATTACCAAAAATACATCTTCACCACAATTATCTTTCCTTTTCTTTTTTTTTAAGAGATGAGCTTTTGCTATGTCACCCAGGGTGATTTTGAATTCCTAAGCTCAAGCGATCCACTTGCCTCAGCCTCCCACAGTACTGGATTTATAGGCGTGAGCCACCATGCCTCGCCAGATATTCATAACTTTCTTAACATCTCTATCCCCTACTTACTGGTTCCTTTCTACCTTGTTTCATAAATAACCTTTGCAAGTCCATAATTAGAATTAACCTTCAGACTAGGAAGCAAAAAGTCCTGAACTGTGTATCAGTAGAAAATATAAGCATTTTCTAGATGGGCTTTCCGTAAGGAGGAACAGTCACACCGTAGGTATTTCTTTCCCTTTCTTGTAACCAGTCTAAGAAACAATATTTCACATTTTACCAAAATAATTCCCAGCCAGGTGCAGTGGCTCATGCTTGTAATCCCAGCACTTTGGGAAGCCAAGGTGGGTGGATTGCTCAAGCCCAAGAGTTCAAGACCAGCCCAGGTAATATGGCAAAACCTAATCGTTACGAAAAATACTAAAAAGAAAATACTAGCCGTGTGTGGTGGCACAAGTGTATAATCACAGCTACTCAGAAGGCTGATGGTGAAAGAATCGTCTGAGCCCAGAGAGGTGGAGGCTCCAGTGAGCCATGATCACACCAATGCATTCCAGCCTGGGCTACAGAGCAAGACCCTGTCTCAGTAATAATAATTATAACTCATTTGTTGTCTTTATTAGGTTTTTAGTTGCTTAGAAAAACAGATCTGGACGGGTGCAGGTCTCAGTGCGTTTTGAGCCTTTTAACCTCTTTAACAAACGTTTTCATAATGGAGTGCTAAATTAAATCTCTGACTTACTGCTGGGATTCATAAAACTATAAAAATTAATCACCACAAGGTTAACTTCCAGTCAGGTCATAGACTTCAGTGCTACTATCTCCAGCCCCTTAAAAATGTCCTTATCAGGGCTGGGCGCGGTGGCTCAAGCCTGTAATCCCAGCACTTTGGGAGGCCGAGGCGGGTGAATCACGAGGTCAAGAGATTGAGACCATCCTGGTCAACATGGTGAAACCCCGTCTCTACTAAAGATACAAAAAATCAGCTGGGCATGGTGGCGCATGCCTGTAATCCCAGCTACTCAGGAGGCTGAGGCAGGAGAATTGCCTGAACCCAGGAGGCAGAGGTTGCGGTGAGCCGAGATCGCGCCATTGCACTCCAGCCTGGGCAACAAGAGCGAAACTCCGACTCAAAAAAAAAAAAAAAAAAAAAGTCCTTATCAGGCGCTGTTAACTAATGCTTGTGTGGTTAGGTCACAAGGCTTTGACTCCTGGGTACACATGGCTCATCTAAAGAAGGCACTGACTCCTGCCAGTCTCTGACATCAAACTCAAGGTAACCAGAGCCCGCTTTTGGACCCAGGCAAAGGCAACAATCCAAGAAAACTGCTTCTGTGAGACACAGGAGTCAGAAGCATTTGAACCAGCGCAACTTCATCTTAAATAGGAGCTAGGTAAAATGAGGCTGAGACCAACTAGGTTGCATTCCCAGATGTTTAAGGCATTCTGGTCACGGGATGAGACAGGAGGTCAGCACAAGATTCATAAAGACCTTGCTGATAAAACAGTTTGTAGTTAAAAAAAAAAGCCAGCTAAACCCCACCAAAACCAAGAGAGCCGTGAATGAGAATGACCTCTAGTCATCCTCACTGACACACTCACTGATGCCATGAGAGTTTACAAATGCCGTGCCAATGACAGGAAGTTACCATACATGGTCTAAAAAGGGGAGGCGTGAATAATCCACCCCTTGTTTAGCATATCATCAAGAAATAACCGTAAACAGACAACCAGCAGCCCTCAGTGCTGCTCTCTCTGTGGAGTAGCCATTCTTGTATTCCTGACTCTCCTAACACACTTGCTTCACTTTACTCTATGGACTCGCCCTGAGTTCTCTCTTGTGAGAGATCCAAGAATCCTCTCTTGGGGTCTAGATCCAGACCCCTTTCCCGTAACACAGGGACAGGCTTGTATTCAAAACCATTAAGATTCATTTAATCACTTTGCCTCTCTGTAAAACAATATAATTGTATGCCTTGATACTAAATAGTTTAAATAGTCCTATCATTTGGAGCCAGGCAAAGGTGACAAAGTAAACTGCTTTGTGAGACACAGGGACAGGCTTATATTTAAAACCATTAAGATCCATTTAATAATGTTGCCACTATCTAAAATAATAGATTCTATGCCATGATACTTAATAATTTAAATGTTTAGCTACCTATAAGCTTCCTTTCCTGTCATTCTCTGAACTAGGCAGGGCTTATGAGCTTTTTGTTTAAAACATTGCTAATTCTTGGCTGGGTGCACTGGTTAATGCCTGTAATCCCAGCACTTTGGGAGGCCGAAGTGGACGGATCAGGAGGTCAGGAGATTGAGACCCTCTTGGCCAACATGGTGAAACCCCATCTCTACTAAAAATACGAAAAAATTAGCTGGGTGTGATGGTATATGCACCTGTAATTCCAGGATGGCCTCCATCTCCTGACTTCATGATCCACCCTCCTCAACCTCCCAAAGTGCTGTGATTCAGGCATGAGCCACCTCTCCCGGCCAATTTTCTTAAGTTTCAAGATGGAGGATTGGTGGGGCAGAGCGACTCACGCCTGTAATCCCAGCACTTTGTATCAAGGGAGGAGAATTGCTTGAGCAATCCACTTTTCTTCAGTAACCAAAGACCTGATAAAGGACAATACAAAGCATGGAAAATTATTTTGAAAAGTCATAGCAGTTTTGTTCCCACAGCAGATTATTTAATAGGTAAAACAAGACCTTTCCTAGTTTTTTTTCTAATTAAAGCAAAAAAGAAAACCCATTTTGTCTTTTTTTTGAGACGGAATCTTGCTCTTTCACCCAGGCTGGAGTGCAATGGCAAGATCTTGGCTTACTGCAACCTCCACTTCCCAGGTTCAAGCAATTCTGCCTCAGCCTCCCGGGTAGCTGGGATTACAGTCACGTGCCACCACACCCAGCTAATTTTCGTATTTTTAGTAGACACAGGGTTTCGCCATGTTGGCGAGGCTGATCTCAAACTCCTAATCTCAGTTGATCCACCCACCTCGGCCTCCGAAAGTGCTGGGATTACAGGTGTGAGCCACCACACCTGGTCTATTGTGTCCTTTCAACAGAGAAATTCAAATTCTAGTTTTGAATCAGTTCACTCTCAATATTTAGGCTTATTTTAAAAAGTCATATAATAAATTCATTCCATTTAGTCAACTTGAGCACGTATGATTCTCTTTTGTTTCCTCTCTTTCAACTTTTTATTTCTGCTGTGGTTTCCATGTGTTCCCCCACCCCTCCAAAGTCTGTGTGTTGGAAACTTAATTCCAAATGCAACAGTGTGGGGAGGTGGGACCTTGAAGAGATGATTATGTCAAAAGGGTACTTCCCACATGAATGGAATAATAAATTATTTTGGGAGTGGGTTCATTATCGCAGAAGTAGATTTGTTATAAAAGTGAGTTTGGCCCCCTCTTGCACGCTTTCCCTTCCTCCCCTGCATGCCCTCTTGTCCCTCCACCTTTCACCAGGTGATGAGGCCACAAGAAGGCCCTTGACAAATATGGGCCCCTTGACCTTGGACTTCCAAGCCTCCGGAGCAGTGAAAAATAAATCTCCATTTTAGCTAAATCGCTCAGTCTCAGGTATTCTGTTATAGTAGCACAAAACAGACTAAGACAATATCCATTTCATTTTATCTGTTATTTATTGATTCATTCTGAAACCATCTTTGAATAAAACTTCCAAAGTAGAACAATATTATTTTTATTTTAACAAAAACCCATCTTTTCTGTCTCATAGTTTTTTTATTTGTTTTTGCTTTTTTTTGACAGAGTCTCACTTTGTCACACAGGCTGGAGTGCAGTGGTACAATATTGGCTCACGGCAACCTCCACCTCCTGGGTTCAAGCAATTCTCCCACCCCACCCTCCCAAGTAGTTGGGATTACAGATGCCCGCCTCCATTTCTGGCTAATTTTTATATTTTTAGTACAGACATGGTTTCAATATGTTGGCCAGGCTGGTCTCGAACTCCTGAGCTCTGGCGATCCACCGCCTCAGCTTCCCAAAGTGCTGGAATTACAGGCATGAGCCACCACACCCAGCCGGTATATTTCACAGATTTTTGAAGAAAAAAATGTATCTTATTTTTCTGTTATGATTTGCATAAAATATCACTTTTCCTATTACTTCTAGAAATTCTAATTACATTAATTTAGTTAATTTATTTTTTTTGAGACAGAGTCTCTCCCTGTCACCCAGGCTGGAGTGCAGTGGTAGTGCAATCTTGGCTCACTGCAGCCTCTGACTCCTGGGGTCAAGCAATTCTGCCTCACCCTCCCAAGTAGCTGGGATTACAGGCGCATGTGGCCACGCCCAACTAATTTTTGTATTTTTAGTTGAGATGGGGTTTCACCATGTTGGCCAAGATGGTCTTGATGTCTTGACCTCGTGATCTTCACGCCTTGACCTCCCAAAGTGCTAGGATTACAGGTGTGAGCCACCTCGTCCAGCCAATTTGGTTAATTCATAAGAATTGTTAACTCTTAGTGACTTTAATTTCTAGTGAACACTAGAAAACTAGAAAATGTGCAATCATGAACTGTTTTCTTCCAAGTTTGCAAGTACACAATTTCATAATTTCTAGAAACATGACTCCTAGAACAACTGGAAAATTGTCCTATGACACAGGACAGAAAATGGCAGAGGAAATGTTTAATAGGCCCCAAATACCTTTTTTTCTTCTGTAATAGGTAGCCAGAGTTGATAAGTTCTAAATTTATGTTCAGCAATAAGTATTTCAGTATCAGATTAATATTTAGAAATGACCTAGATATTCAATACATATTGCTATGGCTTGAATGTTTTCCTGCTCTGAAAATCATATTAAAATGAAATCCCACTGAACAGTACTAAGAGGTAGGAGCTATAGGATATGATTTCATCATGAGGGACCTGCCTTCATGAACAGAGTAATCCTTCACAGACTAATGGGTTGTCATGGATGTAGCAATGTGAGAACAGACTAATGCAGTCTGGAGTGGGGCAGTGGCATGATCTTGGCTCACAGCAATCTCCACCTCCCTGGTTCAAGCGATTTCCCTGCCTCAGTCTCCCAGGTAGCTGGGACTACAAGCGCATACCACCACACCCTGCTACCTTTTTGTATTTTAGCAGAGATGGGGTTTCACCATGTTGGCCAGGATTGTCTTGATCTGATCTCGTGATCTGCCTGCTTCGGCCTCCCAAAGTGCTGGGATTACAGGCGTGAGCCACCAAGCCTGGATATCATTGTTTAAAAGTGTGTGGCACCTCCCCCTCTCTCTACCTCCTGCTGTGGCCATGTGAGACCGCTCCCTCCCCATTTTCTTTCTGCCATAATCGGAGGCTTCCTGAGGCCTACTAGAAGGAGAAGCTGCTATGCTTCTGTACAGCTTGCAGAACCGTGAGCTAATTAACTGTCATTTCTTTATGAATTACTCAGGCTCAGGTATTTCTTTATAGCAGTGCAAAACAGACTAATACAGTGTGGCTCTCTTATAAAAGCCTGTTTGTTTCTTAGTGTGTCCATTCACCATATAATGCTCTGCACCAACTTGGGACTCTGCAGAGAGACCCTGCATTAGTCTGTTCTCACCTTGCTACAAATTATTACCTGACACTGGGTGACTTATAAAGAAAAGAGGTTTATTTGGCTCACAGGTCCACAACCTGAACAGGAAGCATAATGCTGGCATCTGCTTGGCTTCTGGGGAGGCCTCAGGACAGTTACAATCATGGCAGAAGGCAAAGGGAGAGACAGTACTTCACATGGCCAGAGCAGGAGGGAGAGAGAGTGGGGAGGTGCCACACATTTTTTAACAACCAGATCTCATGAGAACTCACTCACTGTGACAAGGACAGTCCCAAGAAGAATGGTGTTAAACTGTTTATGAGAAACCTGCCCTCATGATCCAACCACCTCTACCAGGCCCACCTCCAACACTGGGAACTACAATTCAACATGAGACTTTTGTGGGGCCAGAGATCCCTCATCAGCAAGAAGGCCCTCCCTAGATTTGGCCCTTTGTCCTCAGACTTCCTAGCCCCACAAAACATAATACATGAATTTATTTTCCTTAGAAATTACCCACTCCCCACTCTGAGGTATTCACTTATAGCAATAGAAAATAGACTAATACAAATAAAATCATTTAACTTAGATTTTTAAGTTACCAAATATCAGATATAAAAAATTCTTAAAAATAGACATCTTATAAACATCGTATCAAAAGATCCTAAACACATTTATCTAGGATGAGAGCTTCTGCCTCCAAAAAAAGTACTTTTGAATAGAAATGTCCAAATCTCCAAAGGTACATATACTTCAATTGTGACTTGAACTCAAGGTAAACATGTAATTAATAACTTAACCTTAGCTTACTGGATGGCCACCATCTTACATGCTGTTCCCTTGACTGAAATGTTATGAGGCAAATGACTGTACATGAGATGGGACTTATGGAGGAATTAATGCATGTGATAAGGAACTTGAGATGTTCCACAACAGCCCATCTGCACAGTAGAGACCCTGGAATGCTGGAAGCAGGGCTCGATTCAGTCCAAAAGCCTGAGACCCAAGGAAGCCAATGGTGTAATTCTCAGGTCAAGGCCAAAGTTCTTAGAACCTCGGGGGCGCCATTGGTGTAAGCCCTGGAGTACAAGGGGTAGAGATCCAAGAGTTCTGATGTCCACAGGCAGAAGAAGAAGAGTGTCCCGGCTCCAGGAGATGAGATGGATTTGCTTTTCCTTTTTTTTCTTTTGAGATGGAGTCTTAATCTGTCACCCAGTCTGGAGTGCAGTGGTGTGATCTCGGCTCACTGCAACCTCCACTCCCTGGTCTCAAGCAATTCTCCTGCCTCAGCCTCCTGAGTTGCTGGTATTACAGGGCAGGCTACCATACCTGGCTAATTTTTGGTTTTGTTTTTGTAGAGATGGGGCTTCAACATGTTGTCCAGGCCGGTCTTGAACTCCTCAGCTTCCCAAAGTGCTGGGATTACAGGCATGAGCCACTGCACCCAGCTAAGTATTTATTTTAAATAAACGTTTAAGAAACCTAATAAGTATTAACACCTAAGAGGAAACCTCTACTAAAAAGAGACTTTCTTCCGAGACATGGGCAGCACCTGTGCCATCTTCTTGGTGGATGAACTTTCCAGAGTTCACCAGGAGGTCCTGAATTCTCTCCTTTGCATGTCTCTCTCCCAGCATCTCCAACGCTTTTAGCAGGGTGTGGATAGAGGCGTTCCGTCCAGTTTTGTTGACCCATTTCGTCAGCATTACATACAAGGCATCACTTGGGCCCGCTGCCTCAGCTCTGGCCACACAGATCTCATTTTCCGTGAGGCCCAGCTCCCTCGAGAACGGCACCCAGGAGTTAAAGGGCACGTTGTCTGTAAAGTGGTGGAAGCACTGCCTCAGAGCTGGGTGGAAAAAGCCACAGAGAGAGCCAGGTGAGCTGGGACTCAGTGCAGAAGGGGCAGAGGATCCCACATCAGGCCCAGAACCCAAGGGGAGAACCTGGAGAGCCCCCTGCATGGCAAACCTGTAGCTCCATTGTCCACCTGCCTCCCATCCACAGGGGCCCACTCACACTGCCTGGCCTTCCTGGCACCCAAGGCGTGGAGGGGCATCAAGGTCGCCAGAGAATCTGTCCTCAGAGAGGGCTGAGAACCCACCCGGGGAGGATAGATGGATGCTACAGAGACAGAAAGCAAAATGAGTGAGAGCTCAAGGAAGAGAGAGAGCGTGGCTACAATGAGAGCTCAGAGGAGGGAGGCAGCCTGGGCTGCACTTGCCATGGGAGCAGGTCCCAGGGCGGCCACTTCTGCATTTGTGAAAAGCGCAGGGTCTGGGGCAGGGGACCTCTGTTTATACCCAGCTCAGTCTCATTTCCTGAGGCTGGGGCAGAGCTAGGTGGGGGCAATCAGACCCTGAGCAAGAAATGAACCTGAAGACAGAGCAACCCTGCCCACATCACAGGACTACCAGGGATTAAATGGAATGAGATGTGTGTGCACACCACCATCCACAGGGATGGAAGGGACCAGGAATACCAGCCTGTTTTCTAACAGCCTCATTTAAAGAACATAAAATGAAACAAGTGACATTCATTTTAATGTATGGTACTGAATATATGTGAAATATAATTTAATATGCAATAAATATACAAAAACTGAAACCCAATTATCCCATAGAAAGTTTTTTTTTGTTTTTTTGATAAACATAGAGATTGACCCTTCTGGTCTTTAACTGCTTAAAACTTATATTTATTTTATCTGAGTTACTTCCTCAGGAAAGACCTTCAGGCCTCTCAAAAAAAGTATCCAAGAACTGAAACTCACCAGATGACTACATCCAGACAGTGATGGGATGAGGGACCCCTCATTCATCTTGATTATTTCCTTGCTGCATCCTAGTTCCTACTTCTTACACATTGTTACATTTCTTGCCTGCTACATAGCAGCTAAAACCCCTAGTTTTAGCTGGTCAGGGAGATGGATTTGAGACTAGCTCCCATCTCCGCCGCTGCAGCACCTGTTAAAGTGGTCTTGGCAACACTCATCATCTCAATGACTGGCTTTCTGTGCAGCGAGCAGCAAGACCTAGGCTAAACCGCTGGTGTTTTGGTAACAGATTTTAGTTCCCTGACTGGGGAAGTGTTGCTCATCGCTCTACTGCCATGGCCAAGGAGTCTCAGAAGCCCTCCTAAGCAGTTGTCCCCTAATTTTGGCTGGAGGTGAGTTTCAGTCTCTCTGTGGTCCCATTGCAGCTGGCCCAACCACATTCCTGATTACCCCAGAAGAACTGCCTTTGAAATTTGACATTTGCGTCTGGATAGGTGATTGTGCTTTGTGGGCTCAGACACAGGTTCTGCTTTTCTCAATTTGGGAAATTTTTAAAGGAATTTTCATTTGCAGGTTGAACAGGCCCAAGTGACTGTGAGAAGGAAGCACCCTGACTCTTTCAGTTTGGATACTCTTGGCGCACTGTGCTGGGGAAAGTGAGTGTCTTTTGTGGGTACCAGACAGCAGGACTGGTTCCTCTGGCTTTGAGAAATTTGAAAGAAATTTTTGGCCAGGCACGGTGGCTCATGCCTGTAATCCCAGCACTTTGGGAGGCCCAGGCAGGCAGATCACGAGGTCAAGAGATCGAGACCATCCTGGCCAACATGGTGAAGCCCTATCTCTACTAAAAATACAAAAATTAGCTGGGCATGGTGGCGTGTAGTCCCAGCTACTCGGGAGGCTGAGGCAGGAGAATCGCTTGAACACAGGAGGCAGAGGTTTTAGTGAGCCGAGATTTTGCCACTGCGCTCCAGCCTGAGCAAGTCTCCATCTCAAAAAAAAGAAAAGAAAATTTTGTTGGCAGGTTGATCAAGCCCAACCAATGAGGAGAGGAATCACCCTGACCGTTTCAGTTTGGATATTCCTGGGGCTTGTCGGGTGTTGCAGCAGTTGGATTGTGTTTTGGGGATTACCTGTATGTGTTTGGTAGAGTCATGGGAAATTAGAATTCAGTAAACTTGGTATTATTGTGTAATACTGTTTGGCCCCCAAATTGTTGGGAAACTGGAGTTTGCTGCTGAATGAAAAAGTGGGAAGGAGTTCCCTGTATTCAGGCTCTTACATTGCTGTTCTAAGCAGGGTTGGGCCAGGTTAGTTGTTTCTAAGTGGTGTTCTCTGTAATGCTGTTTGACCCCAGTGTTCTTTGGAATCTGAGGAGGTGTGGCCCTTAAAAACCAAACTGCCAGGGAAACTGCTTTACCTAAAATTTTTTCACATCTTCAGTGCATTACGTATTGGGACTAACAAAGTTCAGCCATGTGAACATATTTGTAGACTGGTGAGTTTATATTGCTCTCTCATGGCCAGAGTTCAAAGGTAAAAGCTATTGGGTCTTTGTGTGTTGTGTGTATAGGTCTAGACGTGTTTATGTTTATGTACATTTATACTATTATCATTATTTGCGACGGAGTCTTGCTGTTGCCCAGGCTGGAATGCAGGATCTCAGCTCACTGAAACATCTACCTCCTGGGTTCAAGTGATTCTCCTGCCTCAGCCTCCTGAGTAGCTGGGATTATACGCATGTACCGCCACAACTGGCTAATTTTTGTATTTTTAGTACAGACAGGGTTTCATCATGTTGGTCAGGCTGATCTCAAACTCCTGATCTTGTGATCTGCCCGCCTCAACCTCCCCCAAAGTGCTGGGATTATAGGCGTGAGCTACCGCGCACAGACTGTACATTTATTAACATTAAATTACATGTTGTGTCTACCAAATTGACTTATAGGTAAAACAGTGCTTGGTGTAAGGCCGTTTGCCTCACCCATCCCTCTATCCGCCTGAAAATTACGTCAGCAGAATACGCCCATCATCTAGCTCCACCTTGGAGCTCCCCTCTGCACTGGGCACTCAACCCCACCCTTGGAACTCCCCTCTGCACTCACACTCAACCCCGCCCTTGGAACTCCCCTCTACACTCACACTCAACCCCGACCTTGGAACTCCCCTCTGCACTCACACTCAACCCCGCCCTTGGAACTCCCCTCTGCACTCACACTCAACCCCGCCCTTGGAACTCCCCTCTACACTCACACTCAACCCCGACCTTGGAACTCCCCTCTACACTCACACTCAACCCCGACCTTGGAACTCCCCTCTGCACTCACACTCAACCCCGCCCTTGGAACTCCCCTCTGCACTCACACTCAACCCCGCCCTTGGAACTCCCCTCTGCACTCACACTCAACCCCACCCTTGGAACTCCCCTCTGCACTCACACTCAACCCCGCCCTTGGAACTCCCCTCTACACTCACACTCAACCCCGACCTTGGAACTCCCCTCTGCACTCACACTCAACCCCGCCCTTGGAACTCCCCTCTGCACTCACACTCAACCCCGCCCTTGGAACTCCCCTCTGCACTCACACTCAACCCCGCCCTTGGAAATCCCCTCTGCACTCACACTCAACCCCGCCCTTGGAAATCCCCTCTGCACTCGCACTCAACCCCGCCCTTGGAAATCCCCTCTGCACTCACACTCAACCCCGCCCTTCGAAATCCCCTCTGCACTGGCACTCAACCCCGCCCTTGGAACTCCCCTCTGCACTCACACTCAACCCCGCCCTTGCAACTCCCCTCTGCACTCACACTCAACCCCGCCCTTGGAAATCCCCTCTGCACTGGCACTCAACCCCGCCCTTGGAAATCCCCTCTGCACTGGCACTCAACGCCACCCTTGGAAATCCCCTCTGCACTCACACTCAACCATGCCCTTGGAAATCCCCTCTGCACTCACACTAAACCCTGCTCTTGGAAATCCCGCCTGCACTCACACTCAACCCGGCCCTTGGAACGCCCCTCTCCACTCACACTCAACCCCGCCCTTAGAACTCCCCTCTGCACTCGCACTAATCCCCAACCTTGGAAATCCCCTCTGCACTGGCACTCAACCCCGCCCTTGGAACTCCCCTCTGCACTCACACTCAACCCCGCCCTTGGAACTCCCCTCTGCACTCACACTCAACCCCGCCCTTGGAAATCCCCTCTGCACTCACACTCAACCCCGCCCTTGGAACTACCCTCTGCACTCGCACTCAACTCCGCCCTTGGAAATCCCCTCTGCACTCACACTCAACCCCGCCCTTGGAAATCCCCTCTGCACTCACACTCAACCCCACCCTTGGAAATCCCCTCTGCACTTGCACTCAACCCCGCCCTTGGAAATCCCCTCTGCACTCGCACTCAACCCCACCCTTAAAACTCCCCTCTGCACTCACACTCAACCCCGCTCTTGGAAATCCCCTCTGCACTCACACTCAACCCCGCCCTTGGAAATCCCGTCTGCACTGGGCACTCAACGCCGACCTTGGCAATCCCCTCTGCACTGGCACTCAACCCCGCCCTTGAAACTCCCCTCTGCACTCACACTCAACCCCGCCCTTGGAAATCCCCTATGCACTCACACTCAACCCCGCCCTTGGAACTACCCTCTGCACTCGCACTCAACTCCGCCCTTGGAAATCCCCTCTGCACTCACACTCAACCCCACCCTTGGAAATCCCCTCTGCACTCACACTCAACCCCACCCTTGGAAATCCCCTCTGCACTTGCACTCAACCCCGCCCTTGGAAATCCCCTCTGCACTCGCACTCAACCCCACCCTTAAAACTCCCCTCTGCACTCACACTCAACCCCGCTCTTGGAAATCCCCTCTGCACTCACACTCAACCCCGCCCTTGGAAATCCCGTCTGCACTGGGCACTCAACGCCGACCTTGGCAATCCCCTCTGCACTGGCACTCAACCCCGCCCTTGAAACTCCCCTCTGCACTCACACTCAACCCCGCCCTTGGAAATCCCCTATGCACTCACACTCAACCCCGCCCTTGGAACTCCCCTCTGCGCTCGCACTCAACCCCGCCCTTGGAACTCCCCTCTGTACTGGCACTCAACCCCGCCCTTGGAAATCCCCTCTGCACTGGCACTCAACCCCGCCCTTGGAAATCCCCTCTGCACTGGCACTCAACCCCGCCCTTGGAAATCCCCTCTGCACTTGGCACTCCACCCGGCCCTTGGAAATCCCCTCTACACTCCCACTCAACCCGGCCGTTGGAAATCCCCTCTGCACTTGCACTCAACCCCGCCCTTGGAAATCCCCTCTGCACTGGCACGCAACCCCACCCTTGGAAATCCCCTCTGCACTGGCACTCAACCCCACCCGTGGAACTCCCCTCTGCACTTGGCACTCAACCCGGCCCTTGGAACTCCCCTCTGCACTCACACTCAACCCCACCCTTGGAAATCCCCTCTGCACTCACACTCAACCCCGACCTTAAAAATCCCCTCTGCACTCGCACTCAACCCCGCCCTTGGAAATCCCCTCTGCACTCACACTCAACCCCGCCCTTGGAAATCCCCTCTGCACTTGGCACTCAACCCGGCCCTTGGAAATCCCCTCTGCACTCGCACTCAACCCCGCCCTTGGAAATCCCCTCTGTACTCACACGCAACCCCCCACTTGGAAATCTCCTCTGCACTCGAACTCAACCCCGCCCTTGGAAATCCCCTCTGCACTCACACTCAACCCCCCACTTGGAAATCCCCTCTGCACTCGAACTCAACCCCGCCCTTGGAACTCCCCTCTGCACTCACACTCAACCCCGCCCTTGGAAATCCCCTCTGCACTCACACTCAACCCCGCCCTTGGAACTCCCCTCTGCACTCACACTCAACCCCGCCCTTGGAAATCCCCTCTGCACTCACACTCAACCCCGCCCTTGGAACTCCCCTCTGCACTCACACTCAACCCCGCCCTTAGAAATGCCCTCTGCACTCACACTGAACCCCGCCCTTGGAACTCCCCTCTGCACTCGCACTCAATCCCGCCCTTGGAAATCTTCTCTGCACTCACACTCAACCCGGCCCTTGGAACTGCCCTCTGCACTCACACTCAACCCCGCCCTTGGAACTCCCCTCTGCACTCACACTCAAACCCGCCCTTGGAAATCCCCTCTGCACTGGCACTCAACCCCGCCCTTGGAACTCCCCTCTGTACTCACACTCAACCCCGCCCTTGGAAATCCCCTCTGCACTCACACTCAACCCCACCCTTGGAAATCCCCTCTGCACTCACACTCAACCCCGACCTTGGAACTCCCCTCTGCACTGGCACTCAACCCCGCACTTGGAAATCCCCTCTGCATTCGCACTCAAACCCGCCCTTGGAAATCCCCTCTGCACTCACACTCAACCCCGCCCTTGGAACTCCCCTCTGCACTCACACTCAACCCCGCCCTTGGAACTCCCCTCTGCACTCACACTCAACCCCGCCCTTGGAAATCCCCTCTGCACTCACACTCAACCCCGCCCTTGGAACTCCCCTCGGCACTGGCACTCAACCCCGCCCTTGAAAATCCCCTATGCACTGGCACTCAACCCCGCACTTGGAAATCCCCTCTTCACTCACACTCAACCCCGCCCTTGGAAATCCCCTCTGCACTCACACTCAACCCCGACCTTGGAACTCCCCTCGGCACTGGCACTCAACCCCGCCCTTGGAAATCCCCTCTGCACTGGCACTCAACCCCGCCCTTGCAAATCCCCTCTTCACTGGCACTCAACCCCGCCCTTGGAAATCCCCTCTGCACTCGCACTCAACCCCGCCCTTGGAAATCCCCTCTGCACTTGGCACTCAACCCGGCCCTTGGAAATCCCCTCTGCACTCGGACTCAACCCGGCCCTTGGAAATCCCCTCTGCACTTGCACTCAACCCCGCCCTTGGCAATCCCATCTGCACTGGCACTCAACCCCGCCCTTGAAACTCCCCTCTGCACTCACACTCAACCCCGCCCTTGGAAATCCCCTCTGCACTCACACTCAACCCCGCCCTTGGAACTCCCCTCTGCGCTCGCACTCAACCCCGCCCTTGGAACTCCCCTCTGCACTGGCACTCAACCCCGCCCTTGGAAATCCCCTCTGCACTGGCACTCAACCCCGCCCTAGGAAATCCCCTCTTCACTGGCACTCAACCCCGCCCTTGGAAATCCCCTCTGCACTGTCACTCAACCCCGCCCTTGGAAATCCCCTCTGCACGTGGCACTCAACCCGGCCCTTGGAAACCCCTCTGCACTCACACTCAACCCGGCCCTTGGAAATCCCCTCTGCACTTGCACTCAACCCCGCCCTTGGAAATCCCCTCTGCACTAGCACTCAACCACACCCTTGGAAATCCCCTCTGCACTGGCACTCAACCCCGCCCTTGGAACTCCCATCTGCACTCACACTCAACCCCGCCCTTGGAAATCCCCTCTGCACTCACACTCAACCCCGCCCTTTGAACTCCCCTCTGCACTCACACTCAACCCCGCCCTTGGAAATCCTCTCTGCACTCACACTCAACCCCGCCCTTGGAACTCCCCTCTGCACTCGCACTCAATCCCGCCCTTGGAAATCTTCTCTGCACTCGCACTCAACCCGGCCCTTGGAACTCCCCTCTGCACTCACACTCAACCCCGCCCTTGGAACTCCCCTCTGCACTCACAATCAACCCCGCCCTTGGAAATCCCCTCTGCACTGGCACTCAACCCCGCCCTTGGAACTCCCCTCTGCACTCACACTCAACCCCGCCCTTGGAAATCCCCTCTGCAATGGCACTCAACCCCGCCCTTGGAACTCCCCTCTGCACTGGCACTCAACCCCGCCCTTGGAAATCCCCTCTGAACTCATACTCAACCCCGCCCTTGGAACTCCCCTCTGCCCCGGCACTCAACCCCGCCCTTGGAACTCCCCTCTGCACTCACACTCAACCCCGCCCTTGGAAATCCCCTCTTCACTCACACTCAACCCCGCCCTTGGAACTCCCCTCTGCACTGGCACTCAAACCCGCCCTTGGAAATCCCCTCTGCACTCACACTCAACCCCGCCCTTGGAACTCCCCTCTGCACTGGCACTCGACCCCGCACTTGGAAATCCCCTCTGCACTCGCACTCTACCCCACCCTTGGAAATCCCCCCTGCACTCGCACTCAATCCCGCCTTTGGAAATCCCCTCTGCACTCGCACTCAACCCCACCCTTGGAACTCCCCTCTGCACTCACACTCAACCCCGCCCTTGGAAATCCCCTCTGCACTCACACTCAACCCCGCCCTTGGAACTCCCCTCTGCACTCACACTCAACCCCGCCCTTGGAACTCCCCTCTGCACTCACACTCAACCCCGCCCTTGGAAATCCCCTCTGCACTCACACTCAACCCCGCCCTTGGAACTCCCCTCTGCACTGGCACTCAACCCCGCCCTTGGAACTACCCTCTGCACTCGCACTCAACCCCACGCTTGGAAATCCCCTCTGCACTCACACTCAACCCCGCCCTTGGAACTCCCCTCGGCACTGGCACTCAACCCCGCCCTTGGAACTCCCCTCTGCACTGGCACTCAACCCCGCCCTTGGAACTCCCCTCTGCACTCACACTCAACCCCGCCTTAGAAATCTTCTCTGCACTGGCACTCAACCCCGCCCTTGGAACTCCCCTCTGCACTGGTACTCAACCCCGCCCTTGGAAATCCCCTCTGCACTCGCACTCAACCCCGCCCTTGGAACTCCCCTCTGCACTTGGCACTCAACCCGGCCCTTGAAAATCTTCTCTGCAGTCGTACTCAACCCCACACTTGGAAATCCCCTCTGCACTCACACTCAACCCCGCCCTTGGAAATCCCCTCTGCACTCGCACTCAACCCCGTTCCTGGAAATCCCCTCTGCACTCACACTCAACCCCGCCCTTGGAACTCCCCTCTGCACTGGCACTCAACCCGGCCCTTGGAAATCCCTTCTGCACTCGCACTCAACCCCGCCCTTGGAAATCCCCTCTGCACACACACTCAACCCCGCCCTTGGAACTCCCCTCTGCACTCACACTCAACCCCGCCCTTGGAACTCCCCTCTGCACTCACACTCAACCCCGCCCTTGGAACTCCCCTCTACACTCACACTCAACCCCGCCCTTGGAACTCCCCTCTGCACTCACACTCAACCCCGCCCTTGGAACTCCCCTCTGCACTCACACTCAACCCCGCCCTTGGAACTCCCCTCTGCACTCACACTCAGTCCCGCCCTTAGAAATCCCCTCTGCACTCACACTAAACCCCGCTCTTGGAACTCCCCTCTGCACTGGTACTCAACCCCGCCCTTGGAAATCCCCTCTGCACTAACACTCAACCCCGCCCTTGGAACTCCCCTCTGCACTGGCACTCAACCCCGCACTTGGAAATCCCCTCTGCACTCGCACTCAACCCGGCCCTTGGAAATCCCCTCTGCACTCGCACTCAACCCGGCCCTTGGGAATCCCCTCTGCACTCGCACTCAACCCCGCCCTTGGAAATCCCCTTTGCACTCGCACTCAACCCAGCCCTTGGAAATCCCCTCTGCACTCGCACTCAACGCCGCCCTTGGAAATCCCCTCTGCACTCGCACTCAACCCCGCCCTTGGGAATCCCCTCTGCACTTGGCACTCAACCCGGCCCTTGGAAATCCCCTCTGCACTCGCACTCAACCCCACCCTTGGAAATCCCCTCTGCACTTGGCACTCAACCCCGCCCTTGAAACTCCCCTCTGCACTCACACTCAACCCCGCCCTTTGAACTCCCCTCTGCACTCACACTCAACCCCGCCCTTGGAAATCCCCTCTGCACTGGCACTCAACCCCGCCCTTGCAACTCCCCTCTGCACTGGCACTCAACCCCGCACTTGGAAATCCCCTCTGCACTCGCACTCAACCCGGCCCTTGGAAATCCCCTCTGCACTTGCACTCAACCCCGCCCTTGGGAATCCCCTCTGCACTCGCACTCACCCCTCCCTTGGAAATCCCCTCTGCACTCGCACTCAACCCCACACTTGGAACTGCCCTCTGCACTCACACTCAACCCCCCTCTTGGAAATCCCCTCTGCACTCGCACTGAACCCCACCCTTGGAAATCCCTTCTACACTCACACTCAACCCCGCCCTTGGAAATCCCCTCTGCACTCGCACTCAACCCCGCCCTTGGAAATCCCTTCTGCACTCACACTCCACCCCGCCCTTGGAAATCCCCTCTGCACTCGCACTCAACCCCACCCTTGGAAATCCCCTCTGCACTCGCACTCAACCCCGCCCTTGGAAATCCCCTCTGCACTCGCACTCAACCCCGCCCTTGGAACTCCCCCCTGCACTCGCACTCAACCCCGCCCTTGGAAATCCCCTCTGCACTCACACTCAACCCCGCCCTTGGAACTCCCCTCTGCACTCACACTCAACCCCGCCCTTGGAACTCCCCTCTGCACTCACACTCAACCCCGCCCTTTGAAATCCCCTCTGCACTCACACTCAACCCCGCCCTTGGAACTCCCCTCTGAACTCACACTCAACCCCGCCCTTAGAAATCTTCTCTGCACTCACACTAAACCCCGCTCTTGGAACTCCCCTCTGCACTGGTACTCAACCCCGCCCTTGGAAATCCCCTCTGCACTCACACTCAACCCCGCCCTTGGAACTCCCCTCTGCACTGGCATTCAACCCCGCACTTGGAAATCCCCTCTGCACTCGCACTCAACCCCGCCCTTGGAAATGCCCTCTGCACTCACACTCAACCCCACCCTTGGAAATCCCCTCTGCACTTGGCACTCAACCCCGCCCTTGGAACTCCCCTCTGCACTCACACTCAACCCCGCCCTTGGAACTCCCCTCTGCACTCACACTCAACCCCGCCCTTGGAAATTCCCTCTGCACTTGGCACTCATCCCGGCCCTTGGAAGTCCCCTCTGCACTTGCAATCAACACCGCCCTTGGAAATCCCCTCTGCACTGGCACTCAACCCCGCCCTTGGAAATCCCCTCTGCACTGGTACTCAACCCCGCCCTTGGAACTCTCCTCTGCACTCACACTCAACCCCGCCCTTGGAAATCCCCTCTGCACTTGGCACTCATCCCGGCCCTTGGAAATCCCTTCTGCACTCGCACTCAACCGCGCCCTTGGAAATCCCCTCTGCACTCGCACTCAACCCCGCCCTTGGAAATCCCCTCTGCACTCACACTCAACCCCGCCCTTGGAACTCCCCTCTGCACTGTCACTCAACCCCGCACTTGGAAATCCCCTCTGCACTCGCACTCTACCCCACCCTTGGAAATCCCCCCTGCACTCGCACTCAATCCCGCCTTTGGAAATCCCCTCTGCATTCACACTCAACACCGCCCTTGGTACTCCCCTCTGCACTCACACTCAACCCCGCCCTTGGAAATCCCCTCTGGACTCACACTCAACCCCGCCCTTGGAACTCCCCTCTGCACTCACACTCAACCCCGCCCTTGGAACTCCCCTCTGCACTCACACTCAACCCCGCCCTTGGAAATCCCCTCTGCACTCACACTCAACCCCGTCCTTGGAACTCCCCTCTGCACTGGCGCTCAACCCCGCCCTTGGAACTCCCCTCTGCACTCACACTCAATCCCGCCCTTAGAAATCCCCTCTGCAATCACACTAAACCCCGCTCTTGAAACTCCCCTCTGCACTGGTACTCAACCCCGCCCTTGGAAATCCCCTCTGCACTCACACTCAACCCCGCCCTTGGAAATCCCCTCTGCACTTGGCACTCAACCCGGCCCTTGAAAATCTTCTCTGCAGTCGTACTCAACCCCACACTTGGAAATCCCCTCTGCACTCACACTCAACCCCGCCCTTGGAAATCCCCTCTGCACTCGCACTCAACCCCGTTCCTGGAAATCCCCTCTGCACTCACACTCAACCCCGCCCTTGGAACTCCCCTCTGCACTCACACTCAACCCCGCCCTTGGAAATCCCCTCTGCACTCACACTCAACCCCGTCCTTGGAACTCCCCTCTGCACTGGCACTCAACCCCGCCCTTGGAACTCCCCTCTGCACTCACACTCAATCCCGCCCTTAGAAATCCCCTCTGCACTCACACTAAACCCCGCTCTTGGAACTCCCCTCTGCACTGGTACTCAACCCCGCCCTTGGAAATCCCCTCTGCACTCACACTCAACCCCGCCCTTGGAACTCCCCTTTGCACTGGCACTCAACCCCGCACTTGGAAATCCCCTCTGCACTCGCACTCAACCCGGCCCTTGGAAATCCCCTCTGCACTCGCACTCAACCCCGCCCTTGGAAATCCCCTCTGCACTCGCACTCAACCCCACCCTTGGAAATCCCCTCTGCACTGGCACTCAACCCCGCCCTTGGAAATCCCCTCTGCACTCGCACTCAACCCCGCCCTTGGAAATCCCCTCTGCACTTGGCACTCAACCCGGCCCTTGAAAATCTTCTCTGCAGTCGTACTCAACCCCACACTTGGAAATCCCCTCTGCACTCACACTCAACCCCGCCCTTGGAAATCCCCTCTGCACTCGCACTCAACCCCGTTCCTGGAAATCCCCCCTGCACTCACACTCAACCCCGCCCTTGGAACTCCCCTCTGCACTGGCACTCAACCCGGCCCTTGGAAATCCCTTCTGCACTCGCACTCAACCCCGCCCTTGGAAATCCCCTCTGCACTCACACTCAACCCCGCCCTTGGAACTCCCCTCTGCACTCACACTCAACCCCGCCCTTGGAACTCCCCTCTGCACTCACACTCAACCCCGCCCTTGGAACTCCCCTCTGCACTCACACTCAACCCCGCCCTTGGAACTCCCCTCTGCACTCACACTCAACCCCGCCCTTGGAACTCCCCTCTGCACTCACACTCAACCCCACCCTTGGAAATCCCCTCTGCACTCGCACTCAACCCCGCCCTTGGAAATCCCCTCTGCACTCGCACTCAACCCCGCCCTTGGAAATCCCCTCTGCACTTGGCACTCAACCCGGCCCTTGAAAATCTTCTCTGCAGTCGTACTCAACCCCACACTTGGAAATCCCCTCTGCACTCACACTCAACCCCGCCCTTGGAAATCCCCTCTGCACTCGCACTCAACCCCGCCCTTGGAACTCCCCTCTGCACTCACACTCAATCCCGCCCTTAGAAATCCCCTCTGCACTCACACTAAACCCCGCTCTTGGAACTCCCCTCTGCACTGGTACTCAACCCCGCCCTTGGAAATCCCCTCTGCACTCACACTCAACCCCGCCCTTGGAACTCCCCTCTGCACTCACACTCAACCCCGCCCTTGGAACTCCCCTCTGCACTCACACTCAACCCCGCCCTTGGAACTCCCCTCTGCACTCACACTCAACCCCGCCCTTGGAACTCCCCTCTGCACTCACACTCAACCCCGCCCTTGGAACTCCCCTCTGCACTCACACTCAACCCCACCCTTGGAAATCCCCTCTGCACTCGCACTCAACCCCGCCCTTGGAAATCCCCTCTGCACTCACACTCAACCCCGCCCTTGGAACTCCCCTCTGCACTGGCACGCAACCCCACCCTTGGAAATCCCATTTGCACTCACACTCCACCCCGCCCTTGGAAATCCCCTCTGCACTCGCACTCAACCACACCCTTGGAAATCACCTCTGCACTCGCACTCAACCCCGCCCTTGGAAATCCCCTCTGCACTCGCACTCAACCCCACCCTTGGAAATCCCCTCTGCACTCGCACTCAACCCCGCCCTTGGAAATCCCCTCTGCACTCGCACTCAACCCCACCCTTGGAAATCCCCTCTGCACTTGGCACTCAACCCCGCCCTTGAAACTCCCCTCTGCACTCACACTCAACCCCGCCCTTTGAACTCCCCTCTGCACTCACACTCAACCCCGCCCTTGGAAATTCCCTCTACACTTGGCACTCATCCCGGCCCTTGGAAATCCCCTCTGCACTCGCACTCAACCCCGCCCTTGGAAATCCCGTCTGCACTCGCACTCAACCCCGCCCTTGGAAATCCCCTCTGCACTTGGCACTCAACCCGGCCCTTGGAAATCTTCTCTGCAGTCGTACTCAACCCCACCCTTGGAAATCCCCTCTGCACTCACACTCAACCCCGCCCTTGGAAATCCCCTCTGCACTCACACTCAACCCCGCCCTTGGAACTCCCCTCTGCACTCGCACTCAACCCGGCCCTTGGAAATCCCCTCTGCACTCGCACTCAACCCCGCCCTTGGAAATCCCCTCTGCACTCACACTCAATCCCGCCCTTGGAAATCCCCTCTGCACTCACACTCAACCCCGCCCTTGGAACTCCCCTCTGCACTCACACTCAACCCCGCCCTTGGAACTCCCCTCTGCACTCACACTCAACCCCGCCCTTGGAAATCCCCTCTGCACTCACACTCAACCCCGCCCTTGGAACTCCCCTCTGCACTCACACTCAACCCCGCCCTTGGAACTCCCCTCTGCACTCACACTCAATCCCGCCCTTAGAAATCCCCTCTGCACTCACACTAAACCCCGCTCTTGGAACTCCCCTCTGCACTGGTACTCAACCCCGCCCTTGGAAATCCCCTCTGCACTCACACTCAACCCCGCCCTTTGAACTCCCCTCTGCACTGGCACTCAGCCCCGCACTTGGAAATCCCCTCTGCACTCGCACTCAACCCGGCCCTTGGAAATCCCCTCTGCACTCGCACTCAACCCCTCCCTCGGAAATCCCCTCTGCACTCGCACTCAACCCCGCCCTTGGAAATCCCCTCTGCACTCGCACTCAACCCCGCCCTTGGAAATCCCTTCTACACTCGCACTCAACCCCGCCCTTGGGAATCCCCTGTGCACTTGGCACTCAACCCGGCCCTTGGAAATCCCCTCTGCACTCGCACTCAACCCCACCCTTGGAAATCCCCTCTGCACTCGCACTCAACCCCGCCCTTGGAAATCCCCTCTGCACTCGCACTCAACCCCGCCCTTGGAACTCCCCTCTGTACTCACACTCAACCCCGCCCTTGGAAATCCCCTCTGCACTTGGCACTCAACCCGGCCCTTGGAAATCCCCTCTGAACTCGCACTCAACCCCACCCTTGGAAATCCCCTCTGCACTGGCACTCAACCCCACCCTTGGAACTCCCCTCTGCACTTGGCACTCAACCCCGCCCTTGGAACTCCCCTCTGCACTCACACTCAACCCCGCTCTTGGATATCCCCTCTGCACTGGCACTCAACCCCGCCCTTGGAACTCCCCTCTGCACTGGCACTCAACCCCGCCCTTGGAAATCCCCTCTGCACTCGCACTCAACCCCGCCCTTGGAAATCCCCTCTGCACTTGGCACTCAACCCGGACCTTGGAACTCCCCTCTGCACTCGCACTCAACCACACCCTTGGAAATCCCCTCTGCACTCGCACTCAACCCCGCCCTTGGAAATCCCCTCTGCACTCGCCCTCAACCCCGCCCTTGGAAATCCCCTCTGCACTCGCACTCAACCCCGCCCTTGGAAATCCCCTCTGCACTCACACTCAACCGCGCCCTTGGAACTCCCCTTTGCACTCACACTCAACCCGGCCCTTGGAAATCCCCTCTCCACTCGCACTCAACCCCGCCCTTGGAAATCCCCTCTGCACTTGGCACTCAACCCGGCCCTTGGATATCCCCTCTGCACTCGCACTCAACCCCGCCCTTGGAACTCCCCTCTGCACTGGCACTCAACCCCGCCCTTGTAAATCCCCTCTGCACTCACACTCAACCCCGCCCTTGGAAATCCGCTCTGCACTCGCACTCAAGCCCGCCCTTGGAAATCCCCTCTGCACTCGCACTCAACCCGGCCCTTGGAAATCCCCTCTGCACTCGCACTCAACCCCGCCCTTGGAAATCCCCTCTGCACTTGGCACTCAACCCGGCCCTTGGAAATCCCCTCTGCACTCGCACTCAACCCCGCCCTTGGAAATCCCCTCTGCACTCGCACTCAACCCGGCCCTTGGAAATCCCCTCTGCACTCGCACTCAACCCCGCCCTTGGAAATCCCTTCTGCACTTGGCACTCATACCGGCCCTTGGAAATCCCCTCTGCACTCGCACTCAACCCGGCTCTTGGACATCCCCTCTGCACTCGCACTCAACCCCTTCCTTGGAAATCCCCTCTGCACTTGGCACTCAACCCGGCCCTTGTAAATCCCCTTTGCACTCGGCATCTAGCCTGCCCCTGGAAAACCCTGCCAAAACCTGCCCAATAACACATTGCCCTGTCCGAAAATCCCGCCTATCTATCTATAGCAGCTTGCCACGTCCACGTCCTGTTTCTCCACAGCCAATCAGGAAGGCTTCCCTCCCTATAAAACCTTACGTCTGAGAGGAGTCAGGGGTGACTTTCCCTGGCGTCTTTCTGCAGGACCTTAGAACCTCGCCCGGGAGCTGAATAAATTGGCATTTAACTTTTTGTGCTGGCCTCAGTTTCCTCATTTTTAATTCGGTGATAAACCTCACAAAAGAATCAACCTTACCCTCGGAAATTAAGTCAGTTAGTCCCAGCAATTTTCAAGTTCATGTGACTTAAGTAAAGCCTTACTAAACGAGCTGGCTTTAAAATTATTGGTAAAAGAAAAAAAAAGTGTCTCCAGGTTTTTGTTTGGGTTTTATATTTGTCTCTGCTAGATATTTTGAGGTATCAGTTTGGCACAAAAAAATTAAGACTTTAAATCCAACCAAAACCAAATGATCTTTGAGTCAGTTTTTTGCTGAGTAAGATTAATTTAATGAGCAATTGAATCTTCTGAGTTATTGGTGAAAATATAATTTTGAAGCTCTTAGGTGAGCACCTGATGGTCACTGGCTATTAAAAAAATGATTGGCAGGGCGCGGTGGGTCACGCCTGTAATCCCTGCACTTTGGGAGGTTGATCATGAGCTCAGGAGTTTGAGTCCTGTCTGGCCAAGATGTTGAGACCCTGTCTCTACTAAAAACACAAAAAGTATCTGGGTGTGGCGGCAGGTGCCCATAATCCCAGGTACTCGGGAGACCGAGGCAAGAGAATCTCATGAACCTAGGAGGTGGAGGTTATAGGGTTACAGTGAGCTGGGATCATGTCACTGAACTCCAGCCTGGGTGACGGAGCAAGACTCCATCTCAAAAAAAAAAAAAAAAAAGGTTGACAAGGAAATAACTAACTTTAAATGATGGTGTATATCTTAATTATCAGAAGCAATCTGGATAAACTTAATGAAAGAACTGAGTAAATGTAAATGGAATACATGTTTTAAGTAAACTTTTCATGTAACTAAAAATCTTAAAATTACTATTGATGTTCATCATTGGATATCTGAGTCATTTCCAATTATGAAAGTTATAAATACAAGGAAATACATTTCTAAAAATTGTGGAATTGTTTTCTTTTCTTTTCCTTTTTTTTTTTTTTTTTTTTGAGATGGAGTCTCCCTCTGTCACCCAGGCTGGAGTTCAGAGGTGCACTCTTGGCTCACTGCAACCTCCACCTTCTGGGCTCAAGTGATTCTCCTGTCTCAGCCTCCCAAGCAGCTGGGATTACAAGCGTGTGCCACCACACTCAGCTAATTTTTTTATTTTCTGTAAAGACAGGGTTTCACCATCTTGGTCATGTTGGTCTTGAACTCCTGGCCTCAGGTAAGCCACCACATTCAGCCAGAATGGTTTTCATCTATAAAATGTTAATATCTGATTACTATGCTAATATGCTAACATCAAGATTTCTTGATTTCTAAGGTTTCAGTAAAATTTAAGTTTATTACAAATAAAAAGTTATAGTTAATATGTAATTGTGTGTATAAAACAGGCCAGAAAAGATGTGTTATTAGTGAGAAAAAGAATAATTTTGTCTAATTCAGAAGTTAACTAAAAGTTAATTCAAATTATGGACTTGAAAAAGATGATTTATGAAACAAGGTAGTAAGAAACCAGTTTGTAGCGAAGAGAGATATAAAGAAAATTATAAATATGAAGATGTATTTTTGGTAAAGAAAGTTACACAGAAAAGATAATACTTTTGTATGAGAAAAGATCTCGTATGGTAATTTTTTTAGTCCTGGAGTAAAATGACTGGTGATTTAAAGAAGAGAAGGAGGAAAAGAAAAAAATCTGGGACTGCTTGGAAAGCCCAGGCATGTCATAGATGGTCTGTGTAAATTACATGTAGTTTTTTTCTGTTTCTCTGTGTCTCTTTTCATGCATATACAGAGAAATAGAAAGCTGAAAAAGTTTAGATAATAAAATATTCTTTAAAACCTGATAGAAGATTGGAGAAATTTGGCTAATTCACATTTTCAGAGTTAAAGCTCTTAGTCTGAATAAAGATAAAATAAGAAATACTGTAAAGAAATGCATTGGCGGTTTGGCTTTTTCTTTTTAAGATGGAGTCTCACTCTGTCTACAGGCTGGAGTGCAGTGGCACAATCTTGGCTCACTGCAACCTCCGCCTCCTGGGTTCAAGTGATCCTCCTGCCTCAGCCTCCTGAGTAGCTGGGACTATAGGCATGCGCCCAGCTAATTTTTTTTTGTATTTTTTAGTTGAAACGGTGTTTCATCATGTTGGCCAGGATGGTCTCAATCTCTTGACCTTGTGATCCGCCCACCCCGGCCTCCCAAAGTGTTGGGATTACCGGCATGAGCCACTGCGCCCTGCTACGATTCTTTTTTAATATAGATAAGCATGAAGCCAGATTTAGTGTAGAGCCAAAAATTTTGCATTCCTGTTTGCATTGCTCCACACTATATCTGCTATTTTGCATAGATAGCACTAGGACTCAAGTACTTACTGGCCATGTGTAAAGTGAGTTTCATGTTTGCATTGCTTCACACTGTATTTGCTATTTTGCATAGATAGCACTAGGACTCAAGTACTTACTGGCCGTGTGTAAAGTGAGTTTCATGTTTGCATTGCTTCACACTGTATTTGCTATTTTGCATGGAGGTAGTACTAGTACTAAAGTACTTACTGGTCATGTAAAATGAGCTTCTTAATTACTCACATGTTTTCATTGCTTCACACTATCTTTGCTATTTTGCATAGGTAGCACAAGTACTAAAGTACTTATTGACCATGTAACTAAAGTGAATTTCTTAATTGCACAAAATATATAGTGATATTGGTGGACTTAAAAATAATAAATTATGTGTCAGGAATCAATCCATCATGTAGGTTTTCTAAGGCTCTGGGTAACAGTGTAGCCTACAAGGTAAACTGAGTAGCAGAAAAATTTGGGGTTGGTGTTGTGTTCATTTTTGCTTCCAATTTTCATTTATTTGCTGTTTGTTCTTCTTTGGATTTTCTCTCTCTCTCTCTCTCTCCATATATGCATATAGTATATAAAACCATTGATATTTTAGTTTCTAATGGAAGGCTTTTATTTGGTTCTATGAACAGTCACGTTGCTTCCTATGCATTTCCAACATTCCATTCTTTGCTCTATTTATCTAAAGTTCCTAAGCTACATTTGTCCAGCTCTCAAAAATTGATAGAGGACACCAGCCATTTAAATTTTGGTTGGTTTTCCTTACCTCTGAGGATTGATAGAGCTACAAGAGATTTAAGGTTCTGGCAAAAAATACAACTAAAAGACTTATTTTTACAAGTTCTGAGCAGAAATAGTACATTAAGTATTTCGTTATTTGGAAAAGTAGGTGAGAGCAGAAATGTTGAAATGGTGTTTATTTCCAAGGTAATTCAATTTGATCAATAATTTGAATATTGCAGATGTCCAAGAGAGACATATTAGACTTATTAGTTATTCTAGAATTATGCAGGAAGCACTGTCACATCTGAGGTGATGTTTAGTTTCCTTTGGGTTATGCGTACAGAGGTACGGTGTTAATATGTGTTCTGAGATTTTACAACATTCCTGAAATTCTGAGTTGTCTTAATATATATTATCAGTAATAATATGTTAAATCATTGTATGTCACAGAAGTAACCAAACTCCCTTGTCTATCGTGTCTTTGACTATGGCTGTCCTATGATTTTGCCATCCACAATTGACGTTTTACTTTGATCCATCTAAAAAAAAAATGACTTCGAATCAGCTACAGTCCAGGGCTTGCTTTCATAGGGAAGTTCATGAAAATGACTCTTGAATGAAGGTTTCTGATAACTGTGGAGATTGTTGTCATTGGATCACAGAGTAAACTTCTAGTGCAGTCATTGAAAGACTGTGCCCAGGCACAGTGGCTCATGTCTGTAATCCCAGCACCTTGGGAGGCCAAGGTGGGCGAACCACTTGAGGCCAGGAGTTTGAGACCAGCCTGGCGAACATGGCAAAACTGTCTCTACTAAAAATACAAAAATACCCGGGTGTAGTGGCTCACACCTGTGGTCCCAGCTACTCAGGAGGCTGAGGCGTGAGAATTTCTAGAACCCAGGAGGTGGAGGTTGCAGTGAGGTGACATCACACCACTGAACTCCAGCTTGGGTGACAGAGTGAGACTCCATCTCAAAAAAAAAGACAGACTGATGTGTTCATAAAGATTGTGCTTGTTATTCAAACATGAAGCAGGGCAAGAGCTGATTACAAAGACTGAACTAATAGTGGACTGAAAAATTTTTTATGGCTTTAAGTATACTTTAAGTATATTGATTACTTTTGTAAACAGAATTTGAGGCATATTTCTCTCTCTGCCTAATTTCCCCAGAATTTGTAAACTATTTGTGACTATTAATCCACGGCAATGTGTTTGTTTGTATACGGTCAATAACAAAATGTTTTCTTTTACAATGGAACACAGTTGGAGAAAATGGTTATTTTCCAAGAACTTTAATTGCAAAGGCCTTGTGAGAGGTTCCAACAAAGCCAGCTTAGGAGAGCCTATGTGGACAGTGAGTTTTGCTGTACTTGGTGTGGGTAAACAGGCCATGTATATGGAACTAACCTATTTTACAGGTACATTGGTCCCACTATAATTTGTCTTTGGTGGAAGTGGGGCCGAGAGAGAGAGACTGAGTTCCAGAAGAAACACAGTCTTCTAGTATTAGATTAACCTTTGATTCCTGGGTGGCCACGAGGTCACTCACAGTATGAAGCTTGCCACAATGCCCCTCTTCAGCCATGAAGCAGCCAGAAAGGTCCAGGACCGGATTCCCCATGACTGGGGGATTAATAAATGGAAAGGGAGAACTGAAATCAACCCAATAGTTCCATCAAAAGGGTTTTTGTTTGTTTGTTTTAAAAATAAACATAGAAATTGACCTTTCTGTTCTTAAAGGACATTTGTTTTATTTGAATTCCTTTTTCTGGAAATGACTTTCAGGCCTCTCAAAAAAATTATCAAAGAACCGAAACTCACCAGATCACTACATCCAGTGGGATGCTGGACCCCTCATTCATCTTGACTGCTTCCTTGCCCCTCCCTAGTTCCTGTTTTCTTACACATTGTCACATTTTATCCCTACTCTATAAACCCTTAGTTTTAGTCAGTCCTGGACATGGATTTGAGACTGAACTCTCCTCTCCTTGGCTGCAACACCTAGTTAAAGCCTTTTTCCTTGTCAACACTTGTCTCAGTGATTGGCTATCTGAGCACCAAGACCTAGACCCAACCTCTGGTGTTTCACTAACAAAATAATGAGTGAAATATTTTCCACTCTTTCTTGCATTAAGTCTTTGGCATTGGCATATTGTTTATATGACAGCTCTGCAAATTGGGCTTAGGCACAGACCAAGAGCTCATTAGCCCACAGAAGTCAGTGGTGCCATGCAGGAGAGGGCAGCCCCTCAAGAGGTCCTGAACAGCAAAGGAGAAGAGAGGAGGTGGACGAGGGGATGGACAGAGTGCTTAGTGCTGTTAATAGGGTGCAGAGAGGATGAGGCAGAGGGAGGAGAAGAGATGGGAGAAGATAATTTAGGGTCTTGATGGTCTATTACATAGAACCCCCAGTTTCTGGCATGGATTGCTCTGGAAGAGCACTCTCTGCAATTGGGACCCCAGTTAGAACACTGTCCTTATTCCCTCCATTCCTGCTGCATCTCCAGGAGCAAAACACTTACCCTCAGTGGGGTCAGCGCCATTTGGGAGAACCAGCAGCCTTGTCCTCTGAGACCCTTTATTTTCTGCCAGTCTCTGTAACACACAGTGGGGAATGCCTTAGTCTGAGTCAGGAGTCCTGCAGTCTAGTACTGACGCTGACCGCCAGCCAGCCCTGAGACCTGCAGCCTGTCACTTTCCCTCTTGGGTCACCTTGGAGATGGAAAAAACCCTCTGGTCCCCCATAGCTCATAGCCACTCTCCATTGCAGGCATTACCACCTCAGTTCCACCCCCGGTCAGATCAGCAGTGGCACCAGATTCTTATGGGAGCATGAACCCTATTGTGAACTGTGCATGTGAGGGGTCAGGTCACATGCTCCTTATGAGAATCTTATGTCTGATATGTCACTGTCTCCCATCACCCTCAGATGGGACCATCTAGTTGCAGGAAAAAAAAAAAAACAAGCTTAAGGCTCCCATTAACTGTATAGTATGATGAATTGCATAATTATTTCATTATATATTATAGTGTAATCAGAATAAAGTGCACGATAATGCAATGTGCTTCAATCATCCCAAAACCACCTCCACCTGCCAGTCCATAGAAAAATTGTCTTCCAGCCAGGTGCAGTGGCTCACACCTATAATCCCAGCACTTTGGGTGGCCAAGGCAGGCGGATCACAAGGTCAGATTGAGACCATCCTGGCCAACATGGTGAAACCCCATCTCTACTAAAAATATGAAACAATTATCTGGGCATGGTGGCGCATGCCTGTGCTCCCAGCTACTTGGGAGGCTGGGGCAGGAGAACTGCTTGAACCTGGGAGGTGAAAGTTGCAGTGAGGTGAGATCATGCCACTGCACTACAGGTGAGACTCTGTCAGCCTGGACAACAGTGTGAGACCCCAAGAAAAATTGTCTTCCGCAAAACTGGTCCCTGGTGCCAAAAAGGTTGAGGACCATTGGTGTATAATATAATATCTTTTTTATACAGATACACTGATGCATCGATTTGGACAAACAATTACAGGAAATGATTTCTCATAGTTACTTGAGGAAAAAGACCCAGGGCACTGCAGAGGAGTGGAGGATGCTCTCTCTATTCACTGTGTACCTTTCATGAGTTTAAATTTTCTGTTTGTTTGTTTGTTTAGATGGAGTCTCGCTTGTTGCCTAGGCTTGAGTGCAATGGCGCGATCTCACCTCACTGCAACTTCTGCCTCCCAGGTTCAAGCAATTCTCCTGCTTCAGCCTCTCGAGTAGCTGGGATAACAGGCACACGATGCCATGCCCGGCTAATTTTTTGTATTTTAGTAGAGATGGGGTTTCACTGTGTTGCCCAGGCTGGTTGCGAACTCCTGAGCTTAGGTGATCCGCCTGCCTCAGCCTCCCAAAGTGCTGGGATTACAGGCGTGAGTCACTGCACCTTGCTGATAGTTTAAATTTTCTCACTTCTCTTGAAAATGTCAAAGCACTTAATTAAGCTGGAGAGATGACTGACTTTTTAATGTTTGCTTGTTTTTTACATTTTTAGTTAGAATAAACGGATACTTATGCAAGAATGGAACAGCCTAGGTGGAAGAAGATCTTTGTCTAGATGAGCATTTAACCTCTGATCAAGGAGGGACCCAAAGCAGAGGGAAACAGGAGAATCAGTGGCTCAACGGGGTTGGAAAAACCAGACAGTGACTAGAACAATTCAGGAAGTGCCTCGCTTTGCATTGAAACACAAAACAAGTTCCATTTATGTTATATAGTGACACGCAAAAATCACATCATTGAAAAAATATCTCCATCAGAAGTTAGGGAAGTTCATTTTGTGTTGGGAAAAGGTCTTTCTACAGTAACGAGCAATGAAAAAGTAAATATATCTACAGATTTCACTGGTTAAAAATTAAAACTTCTACATCGGAAAATATTAGAACAAAAAGGGGCAAGAAATCAGGACTCTCCTGTCTGAATGTGAGAAACAAGTAGGAGAGCATGCATGCCTTTTCATAAAGACTCTGTAGACAAGACACCGATTTTATGCAAAAACAGTCAAAACAAAGAAGTGTTCATTTAAGGCCAGGCACAGTGGCTCATGTCTGTAATCCCAGCACTTTGGGAGGCCAACACAGGCGGATCACGAGATCAAGACCATCCTGGCTAACATGGTGAAAGCCCATCTCTACTAAAAATACAAAAAATTAGCTGGGTGTGGTGGCATGTACCTGTAGTCCCAGAGACTTGGGAAGCTGAGGCAGGAGAATCACTTGAACCCAGGAGGTGAGGTTGCAGTGAGCCAAGATCGTGCCACTGCACTCCAGCCTGGGTGACAGAGCAAGACTCCGTCTCAAAAAAAAAGAAAAGAAATGTTTGTAATGTTTTCCTAAATACAAAAAAAAAAAAAAAAAACCCTTTGATGTCAGATCAAAATACATGAACTAGTACAATCCAACACTAGGAGGCTGTGTGCGTGTGTGTACCTGCATGTGTGTGTACCTGTGTGTACGTGCATATGCGTATATGCATGTGTGTGTGTGCATGTGTGTGTGTGCATGTGTGTGTATGTGCATGTGCACAGTAAGCAACACTTCTACATGCTGACTTGGAAATCGTGCTTCTTCTTAGAAGTCTCCGTATAACCATATTCAGAAATCTGGACAGAGATTTACATTCAAATCTGTTTGATACAATACTAATTTGAGAGTAAATTTTAAACCCCCGCTATATGAACAAGGGCTCCCTGAGTTCTGCTAGGAGCACACAGTGGAGACTGTGCAGCCTTCATTCAGTCATCAGTGAACCCTGTGATCCCCCACTCTATGCCTGTGGAGCTCCAGGTTCTGAGGACACAGCAAGGACATGACAGGGACTAAGAAGCAGATGTCCTTCAGCGTGGCTGTGCCCTTGTGAGGACAGCTGATTCTTCCCACGCAGCCCCATTCCCTGCAGTCCCATCTCCCTCAGGTTCCACGTCCCCCTTGGCCAGGAGAACTGAGGCACCGCCCTCGCTCTCTGCCTATAAGGTCTTGAAGAGGCCTGACCCCCACTCACCAGCAGAGACTGTGCCTCCCCGGGGGACTGTACAATGACATCTGTCAAATCTGCCGGCTCCTGGCTTTCCACTGGCTCCTCAGAAGCTAAAGTGGACATCGAGTCTGCATTGCTCAGAATCTCGTTGTGATCATTGTCCTTAGCCTCAGGCCCTCGTAGAGGCCACCAGCAGAAAGAACGGACCTTAGGAAGGCAAAGAGCCAACTCAGAAGCCCATACCCAGGGCTCCCCACAGCATCCCCAGGGCACAGCTGGACCTGCTGCCCCTACCCCCTCCCAATGAGGTCACCCCAGGAAGTCCATGCTTAATACATCCAGGACCTGTTGCTGGGGCCAGGCCCTGGTGCAGGGGCTCACCCCATCCCCAGGGTACAGGTTGGGTGAGGGTGTCACCCAGGCTGCAGGAAGGGACATGGCTGTAGCATGGCCTGCCAGCCTATGTGATGCTCCAAATGGCCTGTGTCCCCTAAAGTCAATCTGCATCATCCAGGTCACTTTGGAGACTCAAGGCAGCCATGAGAACATGGGACCCACCCACCCGGGCTATACTGTGGGCAGGGAGCAGTTCCTGAGCCCCGGGTGCCCCTAGCTCCTGGAGAAATCAACTCACGCTGTCCATGCACCGGGAGTCTCTTCCACGACCTAGAAGAGAAAGGGGTTTCCTTAGCGGGCAGGGAAGGGCCCATGCAGCACTCCTCCTTAGAGGCCAGTGTTGGGTAGGGGTGGGCTGGGGGCTAGGACACTGGACAAGGAGTCCCGGGCCTCATTCACATGAGGCCTTGCCAACTCGGGAACTCCCTCAGGACATTGAGTATAAGGGGAAGTGGAGTAAAAACGTGGACAATCTCTGTGTTCTGCTGTGTTCTTCTCTGACCAAAGCTAAATAAATCCCCTGACCACTTCTCGTCCTGACTCTTGTCACCCAGTTGGGGAGCTGACTGTCCCCTGCCTGGCTGGGCCTGAACATGGGAGGAACTGGCCCTGCCCTCTCAGACTTGATGGGGAGATGAGGGGACCCCAGCCCTGGGAGAGGGACTGATGAGACCAAGGTCCTGGGAAGTGCACAGGATGAGGACATGGGGGGTGATCACAAGGAGGAAGATAGAGCCAGGACGGAGACGCCAGGACAGAGACACCAGGACTTGGGGCACAGGTGGACAATTCTGTCTGTGGGAACAGGAGGAGGCAGGGCAGAGAGTGCCCAGCGTCCCTGTCCTCAGCCAGCACCTACCTGAGCGGATGCACCAATAGATAATCAGTATGGGCACAAACAGAGGCAACACAACTATGAGTAAAATCATCCATGCATCAGGTCCATTGCCTGAGAAAAGACAGGAGAAGACAGGAGTTCCCAGGCTGGCAGGCACTGTCTCCTCCGCAGCTGGGGCTTCCCCAGTGGGCTTTGTACCTGATTTTTCTTCACAGCTGATGTCACTCTGTGGCGTACAATCACTGACTGGAACCATCCCACTGGGGCACCTGGGTACACACAGGGAGGGAGCAAATTACTCTTGGCCCTTAAAACCCAAATAGGAAAAGGAGGACAGGTCTTATTGACAAATCAGACACCAGGGGTGAAGCCAGCTGGGTTGGCTCAGATCCTCATGGGAACTTAAGGGAGCTCCACCCACGGCCTTATTACACCTTTTGCAGGCTGTGGGCATTTCTGTGTTCTTGCATTAAAAGCAAATATTAAAAATTACATTTTAGGACTCAATTAGTTTAAGTATAAATACAACCCTGGCTGGATTCTGTCGTTGTTTTCTTATGATTTCAAGATAAAATATTTCCTGCACCTCTCTGATGGGTTCTTAAGTCATGGCCTCCTAAGACCAGTGAACAAGTCAGCCTGGCCAAGGGGACTTGTGGTGGAGAGGCAGGAGAGGGCCACTGCAGAAGGCAGGGGTGGGGACAGTGAGATGGACCAGGAGGGACCACTGCAGGCTCAGAAGACCTCACATGGTAAGGGATGCCCCATGGGAAGAGGAGGCACTATGCGGTTGGGGGGAGATAGGAGCACAAGGAGACTCAGGTCTTCTTGAGGTTCCTGGTTTCTGGGGGCTCCTTGGGGCTGCTGGGAGCCCCTGGCTGCTGTCTCACCGTACGCTGCATTTACGACACATCTCAGGGGAATCTTCTTCCCGGAAGGTGCCTGGGTTGCACTGACACACTCTGTTCCTGGTCGTGGTGCAGGGACTTAGCTCTTCTTCATCTGATGACAGAGCAGATTTGTTTCCCTGACGTGTCCCTCGACCCTTCCTCACCACCCCGAACCCCTCCCACTCAGCTCAGCTCAACTTGGTTTACCAAGGAGTTCTGAGGGCCGGTTTTCTACCAGCACACTTGGGGCTCATACAAGACACCCACCCTTCGGCCGTCACCAATACTCAGAGTAATATAAAGGACCATGATTCATTATTTATTACATCAGATTAGGGGGAAAGCACCATTTCGATCACATGGTCAGTAGCAAAAAAGGCACAGGGTCATTTGAGAGACTCTGCAAGGAGAGGAGCCCTCGGGTGACTTCCCAAAAACCCAGCCTGCTGGGGAGGAGAAAGGGGCCTGAGAACCTGAAGGCTGAATGAGGCTGAGCACCTTCCAGGAGCACAGAGCCCGGGGAGAGAGCCTGGCCCTGGAGCAGACCCACGCCGCCACTGAAACCCAGCCCTGTCCACTCGGCCAGGTCTTCTCTGTGCTATAACGATGCCCCCACCCTCTCGCAGCTGACAGTTTGCACTACACAGGTGGCATGCATTATAAATATGATTTCTTTCTGTTTTATTTTATCAACCAAAGTCATAATCATGGAACAGGGTATGCTGAAGACCAAGTTGGGCTGGAACTTGGTTCCCTGACTCACATCGGCTACAACTCCCACCTCATTGCCCCACCCTCACACCTCTGGGCAAGGGGTCCACACATTCTGTACCTGATTTACAAACTCTACATGGGCAGCAAGAAGGCAAGTTGTTGGACTCATTGGGGTAACCTCCACCAGCCATGTACTGGTTACAATCTCCACTGGGTTCTAATTGGAAATATTCTGGAAGGGGAGAGAAAAGCCAGTGAATGAATTGCCACAGAGATTCCAGAGGCCGGTGGCGGTGGCTGGGATACTCTTCTTTTGGCCACAGGGAAATCCCCTCTCTCGGCTTGATCTTGTCATCAATTCTGCATCTATTACACACGTCTGACTGGCACAGCTGACAGAAATATAATGCAAGCTACATACATAATCCAAATTCTGTGAGGGCCATATTAAAATAAGTAAAAAATAAGTAAAACAAATAAAAAAGAAAAAAGTCAAATTAATTTTAACAATGTATTTTTTGAACTTAAAATATCCAAAACATTAGCTTTTTTTTTTTGGCTGGGGAGGCCTCTGCAAACTTGCAGTCATGGTGGAAGGCAAAGGAGAAGCAAGGGGCATGTCTTCTTTTTTTTTTCCTTGAAAAAAAAGAAAAGAGAGAAGGAAAGAAAGAAAAAAAAGGAGCGTAGGAGAGGAAGAAAGAGGAAGAAAAAGAGGGAGAACGGGAATGTTGCTTTATGCTAAAAATGGGTATTGAAAACCTCTTTTATGCTAATAATTGTGCTTAATAATGGTTGATCAATATTTCATTTAAACCTATGAGTAGGTGTGATGTGGTACTGACAAGAATGTATATTTTGTGTATTTAAAGTGGAGAGCTCTATAAATGTTAAGTTTACTTGTTCCAGATCTGAGTTCAAGTCCTGGATATCCTTATTAATTTTCTGTCTCGTTGATCTATCTAATATTGATGTTGAAGTCTCCCACTATTATTGTGTGGGTGTCTAGGGAGTCTAAGTCTCTTTACAGGTCTTATGTATCTGGGTGTTAGGATCATTAGCGCTTATTATTGCATTGATCCTTTTACCACTATATCTTTGTTGCTTTGAAATCTATTTTATCAGAGGTGAGATTTGCAACTCCTGCTTTTTATTTATTTATTTATTTTTGCTCTCCATTTGGTTGATAAATCTTTCTCCATCCCTTTGTTTTGAGTCTCTGTGTATCCTTGCATGTGAAATGGGTCTGGATGTAGCATACCGTTGGGTTTTGGCTGTATCTTTTGATTGGGGGATTTAGTTGATTTAAATTTAGGATTACTGCCATTTGATGTTAACTGGATGTTTTGTCCATTCGTTGATGTAATTTTGACAGTCTCACTCTGTCGCTGCCCAGGCTGTAGTGCAGTGGTATGATCTCGGCTCACCGCAAACTCCACCTCCCAGGTTCAAGTGATTCTCCTGCCTCAGCCTCCTGAGTAGCTGGGATTACAGGCACATACCACCACGCCTGGCTAATTTTTAGTAGAGATGGGGTTTCACTATGTTGGCCAGGCTAGGTCTCGAACTCCTGACCTTAGGTGATCTACCTGCCTCTGCCTCCCAAGATGCTGGGACCACAGGAGTGAGCCACCTCACCCAGCCAACATTAGCATTTCAACATGTAAACAAGATAAAACATTGAGATATTTTCTTTCTTTTTTTTTTTTTTTTTTTTTTGAGACGGAGTTTCGCTCTTGTTACCGAGGCTGGAGTGCAATGGCGTGATCTCGGCTCATCGCAACCTCCACCTCCTGGGTTCAGGCAATTCTGCCTCAGCCTCCCAAGTGGCTGGGATTACAGGCACACGCCACCGTGCCCAGCTAATTTTTTTTGTATTTTTAGTAGAGACGGGGTTTCACTATGTTGACCAGGATGGTCTCCATCTCTTGACCTCGTGATCCACCCGCCTCGGCCTCCCAAAGTGCTGGGATTACAGGCATGAGCCACCGCGCCCGAACGATATTTTCTTTTATTTTGAATATTGTATTTGAAACCCAGAGTGTATATTTCACTCACTGCACATCTCAATTCAGAGTCGCTGTGTTTGAAGTGATTAATGGCCACATGGGCCTAGAGACCAGGGCAATGGTCTCTTCCACCTGGGTCCCTGGAAACTTACAAAAAGTCATAATGCCTGTCCTCAGTGACTCATGGTCAGTAGAAGGCACAAACAGGCACAGAGGCAATACAGCAATGAGGGGAAGGCTTCAGATATAGCCCATGCCACCTGCCATGGGAGGAAAATGGAAGGAAAAATGGGTCCTCCCTGTACAGAGTCAAAGAATGATCCATAGAAAGGGGGCCTATGGGCTGTGCATAGTAGCTTATGCCTGTAATCCCAGCACTTTGGGAGGCCAAAGTGGGCAGATCACAAGGTCAGGAGTTCAAGACCAATCTGGCCAACATAGTGAAACCCTGTTTCTACTAAATATACAAAAAATTAGCCAGGCATGGTGGCAGGGGCCTGTAACCCCAGCTACTCAGGAGGCTGAGGCAGGAGAATCATGAGAACCCGTGGGGGCAGAGGTTGCAGTGAGCTGAGATCATGCCATTGCACTTCAGCCTGGGTGACAGTGTGAGACTGTGTCTCAGAAAAAAAAAAAAAAGAAAAAGAAAAGAAAAGGGGCCTGCTTCATGCTCCCCTGGATTGCAGAGGGTCTCCAGGCATTAAGGTGACAGCTGCAGGAGCCATCGCCAGCAGGAGCCCGAGTCTGGAGGGTCGACCTTCACCTCCAGGGCTTTGACCCTTTAGGTGACCTCACTCTCCCCCTTCAGTGCCTATTTATCCCCCTCTACTGATTCATATTTATTAATATTGAAAGATACTCTTAGAAACCCAAACTGTGAAAAAAAACTTCCTTGATAATGTGTTATGATGATTATATGACCAATGATAAAAATGTGATTATTCAGTGATAGTGTGGGGGCAACAAAGGTTACGGCTGAAAAATCATAAAGCTTCTTGCTTATGCTCTCCCTATAAGGAAATAAAGACTAGGTATATTTAGGTATATCAAGGTGTCAACTATAAAGTATGAAATCACACAAGTACTACATGAGAAATTTTTCTTCCAGGTTTGGAGAAGGAAACGACCTTCTCAACCTCACAGGAAATTAAAAAGTTGCATAAAGTAGGGCTAGGCACGGTCACTCACGCCTGTAATCTCAGCACTTTGGGAGGCCGAGGTGGGGGATCACCTAAGTTTGGGAGTTCAAGACCAGCCTGACCAACATGGAGAAGCCTCGTCTCTGCTAAAAATACAAAATTAGCTGGGCAAGGTGGTGCATGCCTGTAATCCCAGCTACTCAGAAGGCTGAGACAGGGGCATTGCTTGAACCCGGGAGGTGGAGGTTGTGGTGAGCCAAGATTGTGCCATTGTACTCCAGCCTGGGTGACAAGAGTGAAACTACATCTCAAAAAAAAAAAGTTGCTTAAAGTTAACTATATAAAAATTAGGAAGAAAACTGCATGGAAGAAATCATGACTAAGATAAAAACTAACTAGGAGGAAATAACTGAAATTCAAAAAAAATTCTAGAAAGAAGAAATCATGACTAAGATAAAAACAAACTAGGAGGAAATAATTGAAATACAAACCACACTTAAAAGCATAGTTTCCTTAAACTATAGGAATTCATACAAAAAAATTCTAGAAAGAACATCAACAAGAAAGTAGTAGACTTGAACAATACATTAACAACTAGACCGGACAGATGTCTATAAAATGCTCTACTCAATCGAAACAAGATATACATTCTATTAAAGTGCACACAGAACATTCTCCAGAATAGACCATAAGCTCGGCCACGTCGTAAACCTTAATACACTTAAAGGACAGAAATCATCCAAAGTATTCACTTCTACCACAATGGAATAAATTTGGAAATCTATAGCAGGAAGAAAGTGGAGAACCTCACAGCTACATAAAACTTAAATAGCACACTCCTTTTTTTTTTTTTTTTTTTTTTTGAGGCAGTTTCATTCTTATTGCCCAGGCTGGAGTGCAATAGTGCAATCTCAGCTCACTGCAACCTCTGTCTCCAAGGTTCAAGCGATTCTCCTGCCTCAGCCTCCCAAGTAGCTAGGATTACGAGCATGTGCCACCACACCTGGCTAATTTTGTATTTTTAGTAGAGACGGGGTTTCTCCATGTTCGTCCGACTGGTCTCAAACTCCCAACCTCAGATGATCCACCTGCCTCAGCCTCTCAAAGTGATAGGATTATGGGTGCAAGCCACCACGCCTGGCCATAGCACACTCCTGAATAACCAATTGGTCCAAGAAAAAATCAAGAGGTATCAGAAAATAAGTTGAATGAAAATGAAGACACAACATACCAAACCTATGGGATTCAGCTAATGTAGCTGAAGTTTAGAAGGAAATTGTTAGCTGTAAATGCCTATTTAGGAAGAAGAAATATCTCAATCTATAACCTAATAATCCAGCAAGCAGACTGAAGAAAACAATACAGGTTAGAGCAGAAATTAATGAGACAGAGAATAGAAAAACAACAGAGTAAATTAATGAACCCAAAATTTAGTTCTTTAAATAGATTGATACATTGGCACAGGAATTTGCGTTAAAAAATTAACACAGGGAAAAAATAAGAAGACTCAAATTATAGTCATCCACTGCATGACGATGTTTTGGTCAGCGATGAACCACCTATGTGGTTCCCATAATATGGTGGTCCCGTAATGTGATGATGGAGCAGAAAAACCCCTACTGCTTAGTAACGCCATAACTCTGTGCATTGCTCAGGAGAAATTCAAGCTGACTGCAGAAATTGGCGTTAAGTAATGAGGAGCTGAATGTTAATCCCCAAGACAATGGGGAAAATGTCTCTAGAGCATGTCAGAGGTCTTCATGGCAGCCCCTCCTATCACAGGCCTGGAGGCCTAGGAGAAAATGGTTTCCTGGTACAGGCCCACGGTCCTGTATTGTATGCAGTCTAGGGACTTGGTGTCTGACATCCCAGCCACTCCAGCTGTGACAAAAAGGGACTGAGGTACAGCTTGGGCTGTTGCTTCAGAGAGTGGGAGCCCCAGGTCTTGGCAGCCTCCATGTGGTGTTGAATCTGTGAGTGCACAAAAGTCAAGAATTGAGGTTAGAGAACCTCCACCTAGATTTCAGAAGAGGTATGGAAACACTTGGATGCCCAGGTAAAAGTTTGCTGCAGAGGCAGGGCCCTCACAGAGAATGAAGGGAAGGGAAATGTGGCATCAAAGCTCCCATACGGAGTCCTACTGGGGAACTGCTTAGTGAGCTGTGAGAAAAGGGCCATCATCCTTCAGACCCCAGAATGGCAGAACCACCAATAGTTTAACCATGCACCTAGAAAAGCTGCAGACACTCAGCACCAGCACATGAAAGCAGCCAAGATGGGAGAGGGGGGCTATACCTTGCAATGCCACAGGGGCAGAGCTGCCCAAGACCATAGGAACCCACCTCTTATATCAATGTGACCTGGATGTAAGACATGGAGTCAAACGAGATCATTTTGGAGCTTTAAGATTTGACCGCCCTGCTGAATTTCAAACTTGCACAGAGCCTGTAGCCCCTTTGTTTTGGCCAATGTCTCCCATTTGGAATGGCTATATTTACCAAATGCCTGTACCTCCACTGTATCTAGGAAGTAACTAAGTTGCTTTTGATTTTACAGGCTCATAGGCAGAAGGGACTTGCCTTGTCAGATGAGACCTTGGACTATGAACTTTTGAGTTAATGCTGAAATGAGTTAAGACTTTGGGTGACTGTTGGGAAGGCATGATTGGTCTTAAAATGTGAGGACATGACATTTGGGAGGGGCCGGGGTAGAATAATATGGTTTGGCTGTATCCCCACCCAAATTTCATCTTGAATTCCCACATGTTGTGGGAGGGACCTGTTGGGAGGTAATTGAGTCATTGGGGCACATCTTTTCCATGCTGTTCTTATGATAGGGAGTAAGTCTCATGATATCTGATGGTGATTACAAGGGGCAGTTTTCCTGTCCAAGCTCTTTCCTTGCGGCCATCCATGTAAGATGTGAGTTGCTCCTCCTTGCCTCCTGTCATGATTGTGAGGCTTCCCCAGCCAATGGCACTGTAAGTCCAATTAAGCCTCTTTCTTTTATAAATTGCCAGGCTTAGGTGTGTCTTTATCAGCCCAGTATAAATGGACTAATACAATTACCTTAATATTAAGACCAGAAAAGGAATTCACAAAGAAAGAAAACTACAGATTAATAATTCTTATGAATATGGATGCTGCAACAAAATACTAGCAAGTTGAATCCAAAAGCATATAAAAAGAATTATATACCAGGACCAAATGAGTTTTATCCTAGAAATACAAGGTTTGTTCAACATCCCAAAATAAATCGATGTAACAAATTATATCAATAGAATAAAAAGCAAAAGTCACAGGATTATCTCAAAAACAGAGAAAGCATTTTACTAAAACCAACACTCTTTCATGATAAAAATCACAAAATAAAAGTGAACTTCTTCAACCTGATAAAGAATATCTACAAAAACTCACAGCTAACATTATATTTAATGGCGAACAACTGAAAGATTTTCTCCAAAAAAGATATCTGTTATCACTGCTTGCATGCAATATTGTACTGGAGGCTCTCGCTAGGACAACTAGGTAAGTAAAAGAAATAAAAAGCATCCTTGGCTGGGCGTGGTGGCTCATGCCTCTAATCCTAGCACTTTGGGAGGCTGAGGTGGGCGGATCACAAGGTCAATAGATTGAGACCATCCTGGCCAATATGGTAAAACTCTATCTCCACTAAAATACAAAAAAGTAGCCGGGCATGGTGGCAGGTTCCTGCAGTCCCAGCTACTCAGGAGGCTGAGGCAGGGAAATTGCTTGAACCCAGGAGGCGGAGGTTGCAGTGAGCTGAGATCACGCCAGTGAACTCCAGCCTGGTGACAGAGCCATATTTCCTCTCGAAGTCAAAAAAAAAAAAAAATTCAGATTGAAAAGGAAAAGGTAAAACTTTATTTGATTTGCAAATTATATGATACTATATAGGGAAAATCCTAAGGAAGCCACGATAAAAGCATTAAGAATAATAAATAGGGCCGGGCGCGGTGGCTCACGCCTGTAATCCCAGCACTTTGGGAGGCTGAGGCGGGTGGATCACCAGGTCAAGAGATCGAGACCATCCTGGTCAACATGGTGAAACCCCGTCTCTACTAAAAATACAAAAAATTAGCTGGGCATGGTGGCACATGCCTGTAAACCCAGCTACTCAGGAGGCTGAGGCAGGAGAATTGCCTGAACCCAGGAGGCGGAGGTTGCGGTGAGCCGAGATCACGCCATTGCACTCCAGCCTGGGCAACAAGAGTGAAACTCTGTCTCAAAAAAAAAAAAAAATCAATTATATTTGTATACACTCACAATGAATCCTAAAATGAAATCAAGAAAAGGTTTTATCCACTTTCACATAAAAAAGTATTGAATATCTGGGAGTAAGTTTAACAAAATCAACCCTAAATCTATAGTCTGCAAACTACAAAGCATTATTTTAAAAATTAGAGATGATCTAAATTTGAAAAATTTTTTAAAAGTAAACTCATGCTTTGGATTAAAAGACTTCTCATTGTTAAGATGCCAGTGACCTCTACACTGAGCTACAGGTTCAGCATAATCCCTGTGATAAACTCAGCTGATTTTAGAAATTGGCAAGCTGCTCCTAAAATTCATATGAATTGCAAAAGACCCAATATAAGCAAAATAATTCTGGAAAAGGGAAACAAAAAAGGCAGATTCACATTTCCTGATGTCAAAACTCACTATAAGACAGTGTGGCACTGGCAAAAGGACAGATATAGATCAGTGGAAAATAATTGAGAGTCCAAAAATAAACCCATACTTTTATGGTCATCCTTTTTGAAAAGGATGCCAAGACCACTGGGGGAAAAAAAAAATCATCATTTCAATAAATGGCAACTGGATAGCCACATGCAAAAGAATGAAGCCGGACTCTGATCTGACACCATTTACAAAAATTAATTGAAAATGCATCAAGAGTTAAACTGCAAAACTCTTATGAGAAAACATGGAGATAAAGCTTCATAACTTTGGATTTGGCAAAGGATCAGTAAATATCTGCTGAATAGAAGAACCAGAAGCTTCAGGAAACAGAAAACTGGAACAACATGGAAAAGGAATGTTATTGATGAATGTAGAGATAATTTTTGTATATGGTAAGGAAAAGGGAGGTGTAAAGAATTAGAGACCAGTCTTAGAATGTACCTGGTGGGCACACTTCTCCCGGAGGGCTATGTTTCCATTGCTGTGAGGCAGGTAATTGATCATCACGTTTGATGGTTACAGCTGAGGCAGGTACAGCCTGTGGGGGCAAAGCAGGGACTGGCATGAGTGGCTTTCAGATCTCACCCTTTACAAGATTAATCTCATATTCCATTCCCTCAGCCTCCAAAACTAGAGAGAATTTGCATCTTTCTCCCAGTTCTAAAATTCAACCATTTATTTGTACTCATATTTGTCCCTTTGCCCCCACGCCCCCAGCCCTTGGCAACTACCGTTCTACTGTCTGTTTCTATGAATTTGACTACTCTACGTACTTCATGTAAATGGAACCACACAGTATCTTATTTTTTTCTTGTAACTGCCATATTTCACTTAGCATAGTATCAGCATGATCCATCCATTTGGTACCATGCATTGGAATTTCCTTCCTTTCCAGTTCCTTTCCAGTGTTTGTGTGTGTGTGTGTGTGTGTGTGTGTGTGTGTGCGCGCACGCACATGCATGTATACATATACATATCATATTTGTTCATCTGTCAATGGACACTTGGATTGTGTCCACAATTTAGCTATTGTGAACAACCCCGGTATGAACATGGGTGTACAAAATCTCTTTGAGCCCCTTCTTTCAGTTCTTTTGGATATATACCCCAAGGTAAGATTGCTGTTTTCCTCCGAGAGTTGTATAATTCTTGTAGATCTTACATTTAGGCCACATATGAAAAGCCAACAGCTCGCATCCTACTTAACAGTGAAGGACTAAAGGTTTTTTCTCCAAGATCAGGAATAAGACACAGAGGCCTCCTGTCGTCACTTCTATGGTGTCAGGGTAATGCAGGGCCCACAGAAAGAGTTAGAAAGAGGTCCGTTCCCTCCAACTCAATTTCTTGGAAGAGTTTGAGAATCAGTAGATGTCATCATGGAAGAAGTTTTTCCTCCTTCTTTATGTCCTGAAACAATTTGTCTACTGTTGGTGTTATTTCTTCCAAAAACACTTATAGAATTCATCAGTGAAATGACATGGGACTGCAGTGTTCATCATTGTGAGCATTTAAACAATGAATCCCACTGGGGATGGTGGCTCACACCTGTAATCCCAGCACTTTGAGAGGCCGAGGCGGGTAGATCACCTGAGGACAGGAGTTTGAGACTAGCCTGACCAACAGGGTGAAATCCCGTCTCTACTAAAAATACAAAAAATCAGTCGGGTGTGGTGGTGGGTGACTGTAATCCCAGCTACTCGGGAGGGAGGCTGAGGCATGATAATTGCCTGAACCTGGGAGGTGGAGGTTGCAGTGAGCCAAGTTTACACCACTACACTCCAGCATGGGTGACAGAGTGAGACTCCATCTCAAAATAAATAAATAAATAATGAACTCCAATTCATAGACACTTTAGGAATATTTAAATTAGCTTTACCCCTTGTGGCTATTTTGCTGAGTAGTGTTTTTCAAGAAATTTTCTATTTAATCTAAGTTGTCAAATTGATTGGCATAAAGTTACTCATGAGATCCCACTGCTACCCTTTTACTAGCTGTGGAGTTTGTAATAATATCCCATCATTAATTCTTGATATTGGTATTTCATGCTGTTCTTTGTTTCTTTTGAACCTTGCTTTATTACTTTTATTAATTTTGTTGACCACTTCTGAGAACCAACTCTTGGCTTATTGATTCCTTTTATTGTTTGAATTCTGTTTCATTGATTTCACGCTCATTATTTCCTTGTCATCTTGTTACTGCTTTTGAGTTTAATTGATCACTTTTTTCTTTTTTTTAAGACGGAGTCTTGCTCTATCACCAGGCTGGAGTGCAGTGGTGTGATTCCAGCTCGCTGCAACTTCCATTTTCTGGTTTTAAGCAATCCTCCTGGCTCAGCCTCCTGAGTAGCTAGGACTACAGACATGCACCACCACACCCCACTAATTTTTTTTTTTTTTTTTTTTTTGTATTTTTAGTAGAGATCGAGTTTCATCACGTTGGCCAGGATGGTCTCGATCTCTTGACCTCATGATCCGCCCACCTCAGCCTCCCAAAGTGCTGGGATTACAGGCGTGAGACACCACGCCTGGCCAATTGACACTTATTTTATGGGTAAATAATGCAGACCTCTGAGTCATTGATTGTGATACCATTCTTCTTTTAATCCTAAAGCACTTTACTGAGATAAACATTATATATATAATTATTTCCTTTAAATATACTTATAGAAGTGTATAACCAGCAGTAAAATTAATTTTTTAATATTTTCATCACCCCAAAAAGAAACTCCATGCCCATTAGCAGTCACTCCTTGTTTTCCCCAACTCCCAATTCTTTTCACAGAAGCTGTGAGAGCTGTGTATGTCACTCTAAGCACTGACTTAGTGGCTTCCCACACATTTCCACATATTATATAATTATCATCAGCTATTTTGAAATATTTTGAATTCTCTTTTGACTTCATCCATGAACTATGAATTATTTATAAGTATGTTGCTAATATTCACATATGAGGAGTCTATCTAGATATTGTCATTGCAACAATTTAATTTCATTGAGATCAGAGAACATATTTTATATAATTTCCTTCATTTTAAATGTTTTTAGATTTGTTTTATAGCTCACAATGTGGTCTATCTTGGTGGAAGTACCATGTTCATAGAAAAGAATGAATCTCCAGTAGATGTTGCATGCCTGCTCTATAGATGTCAGTTAAGTCAAGGGGGTTGATGGTGTTCAGATCTTCTATTTTCCTGTTTTCATCTGATTGTTCTAATCAATTGTTGAGAAGGGGGCAACATGATCCCCCTTTAGTCCTTTTGAGTGTTGCTTCATGTATTTTAAAGCTCTACTAAAACACATATACATGTTTATGATTATTATGTCTTCTGATGAATTCACTTTTAACACTAAAAATAGTGCATTAAAAAATATATCTGCTAATAGCAAATGAAAACCTGACAACGAGCCCCTGGTGACTCTGGATCTCGGCAGTTCTCAGCATTCTGTTCAGCTGCTCTTCCCACCTCTCACATAAGGCAGTGCAGCCTTCCTAGAACCCATGTTACTCATTCACCCAAGTCGGTGCCGGGTGACCACACTGCAAGGAATCCTGGAGTATCAGGAACAAGGCACGACCCTCCCTTTCCTTAGGACAGTTCCAGTTCACAGGGAGATGAGGCACAGCCATCAATAACCCCAAAGTCCATGAAGGTGTGAAGAGTCATGAGGGGCTGCCCAGGCAGAGGTGACAAATGCTATTGGTGGCAGGGACACTGGTGGACATAGAAGAAAAAGTCCACACAGACAGGCTCCCAGGCAGACAGGAAGTCAAAGCAGTAGGGGAGGGAGTAACAACAAGTGAGGTTGGGACACAGCTCTGCAGTTGTGGGTGTCTCTGATTGAGGGAGATGGAAGTTGTGGTCAGAGAAGTGAGGTTCTCAGTTCACAGATTCTGGCTCATGGGGGTGTGAGGGTATGGGGGTGTGTGTGTGTGTGTGTGCGTGTGCGTGTGAGCGCATTAGAGAGCGAGAGAGACAGGTCTTGTTCCAGGTCTTCTCCTCCACAGACTCTCCTGACCCTGCCTCTTCTTGAGCTGAGTCATTAATCACAGGGTTTCCTTGCCTTGTGTTTACAGGCAAGTTTGGCATTCACACTGTGGTCTCCTCTCTCAAGCATACATATCTTAAAAAATGCCTTGTTGATCTTAAAATGAGCAGTTCAGACCTGTTCTGAAAGTCGTCCTGTGGTCGGAAATCTGCTTCCCCTGAGTCTTTTGTGGTGTTTTTCTTTCTTTCTTTGTTCTTTTAGTATGAAAAGACCCCTGCCTTAAGAAACAAGCCATCTGTCAAAGACTCGGGCCAGCCTCATGGTTTGGGGGAAGCCACTTCATCTCTAAACATGTCTATCATTCTTGAAATAAGAGGTGGCCTTAAATGACTTCTCAGGGACCCCTAGATGTGACTCAGCCCTAGGTGAGTGCAGGCCTCATGAACAAGCACCAAATACCCCCATGGGAAAGGCCAGCACAACCCAGTGACCCAATCACTGCCGCTGCCCCGAGGGTCGCTCATCCCCCTGCCCAGCCCTCCCCTGAAGGAATGTTCTTTGTCTCATGACAATGAGGGTTCCTGTACAGTCTGGTTGTATGAGGATTCCGTGTGTTCATATGTGTATAAAGTGCTGAGGACAGACTTGGCACGTGCAAGTACTGTATTTCAGCACATGCTGTTGTGAGTACAAACATTACCCTCAATGTTGATTTTAATCAAACCACATCCTACAAGCCAACAATACCAGGACCTGGGGACTTGCAACTCCACAGCCTCCCTCTGCCAGATTCAAGTAGGGAGATGGTATCCCTGGAGCCCGCACAGCCTCTCTGGAGGTGGGGGAGGTGAGGCAGGTGGGACCCCATGCTTCCCGATAGCTATTTAGGTCCCTGGTGACACCTCCTCTACCAGACTGTGGGCTCTGGGGAGCAGGATTCACACAGGGCTCACTTGTCCTCCCACCGCCACCAGGCGTAGACATTCTCAGAGTAAAGGACTCATCACCCACTTCCTGGGTGAATGACTTTCCTTCCAAGCCCATGAGGCGAGCCCAGTGGTGGCCTCAGCTCACTGCTCAGCTCACAGGCTCCAGGCTGCAGCATGGGGAGGGTCCCCCTGAGAGCCCTGTGGACTCTGCTGAGGATCCCCAGGAGCTCCCAGAGGCCAAGGGCAGGGCAGAGATACGCAGAAGCGGCTGTTCAGCAGAACTTAGTCCTACAGAGACCAAAACATGGCTGTTGTTATTCAGAAGGGGAGGCCAAAAGTGCTAGAGGCATGGCTCCTGAGGATTATTTTTGCTGCAATCAAAGTGCTGAAACCACTGTTAAGGAGAAAGTCTTCAAAGCAGCCAGAGGCCAGGCGCGGTGGCTCAAGCCTGTAATCCCAGCACTTTGGGAGGCTGAGGCGGGCAGATCACAAGGTCAAGAGATTGAGACCATCCTGGCCAACATGGTGAAACCCCACCTCTACTAAAAATATGAAAAAATTAGCCAGGCATGGTGGCACATGCCTGTGGTCCCAGCTACTCAGGAGGTTAAGTTGGAAGAATCACTTGAACTCAGGAAGTGAAGGAAGCGGAGATTGCATCACTGCACTCCAGCCTGGTGACAGAACAAGATTCTGCTAAAAAAAAAAAAAAAAGCAGCCAGAGAACAAAGGTCTCCTTCCCACAGACAAGCCAGGTGAGAGGGGCAGCCTCAGCCAGAGAAATCACAGCAGGAGGAGGCAGCGGCAGAGAGCCCACCCCAGGCGGTGTGTCTCCTCCCTCCTCTTTACCAAGACTGTTCCCTCTCCCTCCACTCAGTGCTGAGACCAACAGCAGACATGGGGCAAGGGCTTGATGCACTTAATATGACCTAAGCCATACAAACCTATTACCAGCAAACTCCAATGCCTTCACTTTGAAATTCTCGTCATCTAACTTTTTAAAGTGGTCATTCCTAGTTTCCCTCATTCCTACCACTGCTCTGGACAGACTGGCCTGTTCCCTGGTGCACACACTTTCCCCCTCTGAGCTGTGGTTCCCTCCTCTGTAAAATGTGATGATTCATATCTCCTCCTGACCCCAGGCGGGTGTCTGAGGTGCTGAGCACACCCTGCTCTTCCCTACAAAGCAGACTCTTTCTCCTTTCCCTATTATCACAGATACCTGCCTGGGAATCCAAGAGAGGCTCTTCGCAGACCAACAAGCACCTGCTATTATCAAGCAGGCCAGGTCCCAAATGCTGGGGACTTCCTCCTCCTAAATCTCATTTTCTCTCCAAACAAAATGAGAGCAACAATCCCCATCTCTCTGGGGTAGGAAAGTACCCTAAACAAAGATGTGCAGTCTCTGGCTGGGAGGAGGACATCAGCTGTCCATCAGCATAGGCTTGGGGCATGGCACTGTCCCCACGGTCCCCATCCCCGACCTGGAAGCTAAAAGCTAGAGCCTCACTGCGCTGCCATTCCTAGATACAGGACAGAAGACCATAACTGGGACTGCTGCTTCTCAGTAGGGGCGGGGTGAGCAGCCAGCTGCAGCCACCTAGATGGAGACATTTCCTGCTCACTCTTCGAACTGCAATCTGGGCTGCATGCCCACTAGAAGGACAACTGAAGTGTGGCAGGTAACCCAGGCTGTGGCCCTGCAGTGCCATCGCTGTCCTCACTTGAAGTCTGGCTCCTCTGTTCCTCCACAGCCCCTCCCCATGGTGCTCCACCCCAGTCTTCAGAAGCTTCTGCCTCAAACTCAGGGAGCTGATACCGAGGTGCAGGTAGGATAGGCTGCAGCCTCTGCTGGTGGAGGGCATGTGCCCTGGGGAACCAGTTCAGAGTGACTGACACTGTCGCTGAGGATGTGATTTTTCCTCCCACATGACAGCATACATCTGCCCACACAGTCCACTGCGGTTTACACAGGGCCACTGGGGACTTTTTCTTACATCCGTCTATTTTATAAGAAGGAGCTAGGGCCACACAAGAGTCACCAAGCTGAAGAACAGCACAGCCAACCCTGGCAGTCTTCAGCCTCCGATCTCTGGGCTCTTTAACAGCCTGAGGGTCTGAGCTCCTGAGCCTTTACAATTTCTCATTTCCTACTGCGATAAAGAGAGGGGAGAGGTGGAAGGACGTGGTGTAGAGATTGGACCAGCCCAGCACTGACAGAGCCAGGACCTGAGGTCAGAAACTGAGCTTATCTCTAGGCTCATCTGAGGTTATCCTGACAGGCTGAGGACAGAGACCTTATCTCCATTCACAGGCATGGCGAGTGGCAGGGACTGGCCCCAGCTGACCACGGTTTCCCAGATGCATAGGTGTGACTGCAGTCTTCCCTGCTCCCTCCCCTGCTGTCTCATCTGGAGTCTCAAAGTCATCTACTCCCAGTCTCAAAAAATTCCTGGATCCTTGAAAATCTTTAATAACATTGAAATAAAAAATACAACATTGGGATGTATCATTTTTTTTACCTCTTAGACTAAGAAAGAATGAAAATTCTGTGTAGCAAGGGTGCAGAGACACGGGCACGCTTGGGTACTCTTGGTGTGAGTGTAAAATTGACACAACCTTCTCCCAAAGGACAATTTAGCAACATCCAAACAAAATTCTAAATTGATGAGCTCATTGACCCAGCAATTCCTCTCCTCAGGAGCTGCCTAATACTCCAGTGAACGTGGATATACGGACACGTGACACATACAAGGGTTCTCACTACAATCCTGCTGGAATTAGCACAAAGGGAGGATATCATGTTAACCATTGTCCATAGGATGGAAAATTAAAATCAACTGTGGTTCACCCCATGTGTTTCACCCATGCACTAAATATAATGATGCTGTTAAAAAGAGTGAGACACATGCAGGTACTGACGGAAAACACCTAAAGCGATTTGTTGTTCACTCAGAATTTTTAAAACCTAAGGTGCCTATAAATGCACAGGTAGAAAGCTGTTGGATGGTGGGATGAGAGGGTCCTGTGGGACGGCAGAAGGCCTTGGCGTCTGCTTATGGGTTCTACCAGGTCTCATGCTGAAATCTGAACCCCAGCGTAGCTGGTGGGGTCTGTTGGGGTCTGGGGATGGGGTGTATCCCTCATGAATGACATGGTGCCATACCCACCTCCTCTCCCATCCCCCGCAGGGAATTGTCACTCTTAGTTCCCCTGAGAGCTGGTTGTTAAAATGAACTTGGCCCCTCCCCGTCCCTTTGCTCAACTCTTTCCCCTCCCCCACCGTCCTCCCCATCCCCTTTCCCTGATGGGCAGAATCCAGCTGTCCTTCCCCTTGGCCATGAGTGGAATCTTCCTACCAGAAGCAGATGCCGGTGCCATGCTTTTTGTGTAGCCTGCAGAACCACGTGCCAAATACACCTCTTTATAAATTACACAACCTCAAGTATTCTTTTACAGCCACTTAAACCAACTGTCACATTTCCCAAACCACCACATTCAGATGTTTGATCTTGTCTACACAGGTGAGCCCTACATCTACCTGGACTCACACTGGCCGGGTGCGGTGGCTCACGCCTGTAATCCTAGCACTTTGGGAGGCCTAGACGGGTGGATCACGAGGTCAAGAGATCGAGACCATCCTGGTCAACATGGTGAAACCCCGTCTCTACTAAAAATACAAAAAAGTAGCTGGGCATGGTGGCGCGTGCCTGTAATCCCAGCTACTCAGGAGGCTGAGGCAGGAGAATTGCCTGAACCCAGGAGGCAGAGATTGCGGTGAGCCGAGATCGGGCCATTGCACTCCAGCCTGGGTAACAAGAGCGAAACTCCATCTCAAAAAAAAATAATAATAATAATAATAATAAGTAAGCATCAACCGTGGGTTCCACCTCATATAAACTGATGTTTAAAACATAAATTCTGTAATTATTTGCAGATTACAAAATGCCATTAGTTTCCTGGATCTTGTTTACTTTGTTAAAAAAACTTGAAATTTCCTGACACCTGTAAGACTGGTTTTTATCCTTGAGCTATTTAGCTTTTGTTTCGTGCTTCCTCGATGTGGAAGAAATCTGGAAGAGAGCAAGTGGCAGAGCCTCTGCGGACATGAAAGAGAACTGAAGGCATTGGCATTTTCCAGATTGCTTTCGCGGTTTGCTGCCTTCTGCAGGATGGGTATGCCCCGTCCCGGCTGTGTCACTGCAGTTGATTCACCGCCCTGTACCTGTTCATGTGCAAGAAAATGGCTGGAAGGGGGGCCGGGCGCGGTGGCTCACGCCTGTAATCCCAGCACTTTGGGAGGCCGAGGCAGGTGGATCACGAGGTCAAGAAATCAAGACCATCCTGTCAACAAGGGGAAACCCCGTCTCTACTAAAAATACAAAAATTAGCTGGGCATGGTGGCGCGTGCCTGTAATCTCAGCTACTCGGGAGGCTGAGGCAGGAGAATTGCTTGAACCCAGGAGGCGGAGGTTTCGGTGAGCCGAGATCGTGCCATTGCACTCCAGTCTGGGTAACAACAGCGAAACCCCGTCTCAAAAAAAAAAAAAAAAAAAGAAAAGAAAATGGCTGGAAGGAAACTGCTGCCGGGGTGCTCATGGGACTCGAAGGAAACGGAAGACTACGGACAGCGGAGAGAAAGTTACTTTTTCCTGCCGGGCCGCGCGTTTAACCCGTTTGTCTAAGTAAAGAAGGATGAAGCGGCCGGGCGCGGTGGCTCACGCCTGTAATCCTAGCACTTTCGGGGCCGAGGCGGGCAGATCACGAAGTCAAGAGATCCAGATCATCCTGGCTAACACGGTGAAACCCCGTCTCTACTAACAACACAAAAAATTAGCCGGGCGCGGTGGCGGGCGCCTGTGGCCCCAGCTACTCAGGAGGCTGAAACGAGAATCGCTTGAATCCGGAAGGCGGAGGTTGCAGTGAGCCGAGATCGCGCCACCGCACGCCAGCCAGCCCGGGCGACCGAGCGAGACACACACACACACACACACACACACACACACACGAAACGAAAAGAAGGATGGGGGTGCGGAGGGGGGTGGGGGGGAAGAAAGACATGTCCCCTGCGCTCCCCTTCACGCAGCCAGTGTGGCTTGGAGGTAGCTTCGAAGTTTACACACTTGAGCTCGCTCTGCCGATTCCGAAACCTCCCCAGACATCTTGAGGCGTTGGGAGGAGGGAGCCGCGCTACGCAGCGGAGGACAGGGTGGAGTCCCCCGGCCCAGACTCCTGTGGGGAGGCGGTTAGGGCTCTCTGCTCCCTCCAGGCGCAGGTCACTCCTGCCAGACCCTAGGGACCCCACTCTTCTTCCGACTTCTACGACGGGTTCCTGCTGCACGGACACGTCCGGCCACAGGCGACCCAGGCCAGGCACCCCGTCGCGTCCCCCTCTCTCCCTGCCTCCTCCCTGTGCCAGGCGCGCTTTTCCCCAGCAGGGACCGCGGTGGGGACTCACCCACAGCAAGACCCCGACGACGACGACGGAGAAGAAAATCTGGGGGACTCGGAGCCGGGGCCTCGCTCCTCGCGCCCGCCTGGGTCCTGGGGCGCGCCCTGCCCGGGCCCTCGAGGGAGCCTGGGCGCAGGGTCCCGGCTGTCTCATGGGGTAGGCAGCGCTCCTCGGCCCCCGCCCCGCTGTTCAATCCTCGACGCGGAGGAGCCCCTAGCTGTGCTGGGTGTGGCCGCGACTGCCTCTGAACCTCTCGCTGAGCTCCCTAGATTCGGAGTCGCTGCCAGGAAAGCGCCCAGCTTTACTCCAGCTGGCGATTGCGTCAAACAGCGTCAATCCAAGAAGCACTGCGCTCTGGTAAGACCAAAGTTGGCATTCTCTGGGTCAAGGCACCTGATCCCTCCCCCTTCTCGGGGCACCTGAGACTCCTGTTGGTGAACCCTGAACTTCCTTCCTCTTTGCCCGCCCCCGCTGCTGTCCCTCGACCTCACCCGCCGCCTGGATGCCGCTGCATTCGGAGTCGCTTTGCCATTTAGTCCCAGCGCGAGGCTTTCCTATCTTCCTATTATTCTTAAACCCTAAAAGTATTATGGGATTTGCATGCTGTAGCTATAGTTTAACCAAAACATTAGATTGTGGATCTAGTAATAGAGGCCTGCAACTTCTTATCTACCGAGAAAGTGTGCAAGAACTGCTAACTCACGCCCCATGCCTAACAAGGTGGCTTTCTCAACTTTTAAAGGATTAGAGTCATCCGTGGGTCTTAGGACTCCAAATAAAAGTAATAAACATGTATTTTTCCAGTGCTATAATTGCCCTAATCCCCTTAATCTAACCGATTATTACTACCTTAACCAGCCCCTGCAAAAAAGGTTCATACCCAAATTACGTAAAAATATCTATCGCATGCGCCTTCGTCATTAGCCTCCTCCCTACAGCAATATTTATATGCACATGCCAAGAAGTCATTATCTCAAACTGACACGGAACGACAATCCAAACTCTTAAACTCTCACTAAGCTTCAGAGTAGACTACTTCTCCACAATATTCATCCCAGTAGCACTATTTGTTACCTGATCTATTGTCGAATGCTTAATATGATATATAAACTCAGACCCCTAATATCAATCAATTTTTCAAATACTTATTTTCCTCATCATATTAATTCTGGTTACTGCCAACAACAGCCTTCAACTTTTTATCGAACGAGAAGGCATAGGAATCGTGTCTTTCTAATTGGCTGATGGTAACCCCGAGCAGAGGCTAATCCTCCAAGCAGTGGCGATATTGGCTTTATTTTAGCCAGAGCTTAATCTCTCTCATCCTCCATGAGAGCTTCGACAAGCATTTATTCTTTTAGTTATTTATTTATTTATTTTTTGAGACGGAGTTTCGCTCTTGTTGCCCAGGCTGGGGTGCAATGTCGCAGTCTCGGCTCCCCACTCCCGGGTCCAAGCGATTCTCCTGCCTCAGCCTTATGAGTAGCGGGGATTGCAGGCGCCCACCACCCCGTCCGCCTAATTTTTTGTATTTTTAGTAGAGACGGGTTTCTCCATTTGGGCCAGGCTGGTCTCCAACTCCCGATCTCAGGTAATCCGCCCTCCTAGGCCTCTCAAAGTGCTGGGATTAAGGGCGTGAGCGACCGCGCCCGGCCACAAGCATTTATTCGAAACCCACTCCCGACTCCCTTCCATTAATTAGCCTTCTCTCAGCAGGAGTCGACCTCAGCTTCTGGGTAGCCGGGTTCCTGTCGTTCAGCAGGCGCTTGGTGGGCGGATGGTGGCGAAATGAAGGCTACAGAGGCCGCCACCGCGGGATGTGGACTCCGGGCCGCTGAAGGCTTCTACGGCCTCCTCCGTCGATACCCTCCGTCGACGAGGGACCCATCCTGCTGGTAGTCTCAGGTTTCGATGCCAGTGAAATGTCACCTCAGCTCCACTGTCCCCGGTGTCAGGCAAGCCCTAGGTACCCAATTCCGCCTTTCTTCTGGATCTTCCTAACCTGTTAAGAGTCTTGAAAGCCCTTAAACCAGGGGAGACTACCTGGCGCGTGACAGGGAATGCGTCCTGGCTGGGGTCCAATGTGGGGTAGGTCCTGCCAGCAGTTCCTCTGCACCTAGCGCTGCGCGGGCCCCGGCGTGGGAAATCGGCCTCCCGAAAGGAAAACGAGTCACAGTCCTGCCCGCGCAGGGCTCCCAGGGCGACCACGGGGCTGAGTGGGTAAGAGAAACGGGGCTCTGGCTGATGTGCATTTTTCTCCATGTTTTCACAGGTGTTCGGACACCATTTGTTGAAAAGATTTTCTGTCCTTATCCATAGCCTTATCACTTTTGTTGAAATTAAATTGATCATGTGTGTGTGTGTGTGTGTGTGTGTGTGTTCATTTCTGGACTCCATTCTACTCCATTTATCTTTATTTGGCTAATGTCATGCTAACTACTACATTGTCCTAATTATGAGCTGTATAGTCAATCTTGAAATCAGGGATTTCAAGTCCTCCCCCTGCCTGCCCCCTAAAAATGGTTTGCATTTCCACATATATTTTATATAGAATCCTTTTTTTTCAAGTAAAAAAGCCTGCTGGGACTTTAGTTGGGATTGCATTGAATGTAGAGATCAATGGGAATAATAGACATTTGAACGATTTTGAGTCTTCCAATCTATGAAATTGATTTATTTATTTAGATATTCATTACTTAAGCTTGACAATATTTCACAAACTTTTCAGATACAGGTTTTGCATATCTTTTGTAAATATATTTCTAAATATTTTTGTTACTATTGCTAGTGTAATTTGCTTCTTTTATTTTCAAATTATTTGTTACAACTATACAGAAATACAATTGATTTTTGTACATTGGCCTTGTATCCTATGGTACTGTTAAAAAGATGTAATGTTTCTAGTTGTTATTTTATAATTATTTAGGATTTTCTATGTAACCAATCCTATTGACTGTAACTAAAAACTGTCTCAGTTCTTCCTTTCCAATCTTATTTATTTATTCATTTATTTTTTTTCAGATGGAGTTTCACTCTTTTTGCCCAGTCTGAAGTGCAATGGCATGATCTCGGCTCACCACAACCTCCGCCTCCTGGATTCAAGTGATTCTCCTACCTCAGCCTCCCAAGTAGCTGGGATTACAGGCATATGCCACCACACCTGGCTAATTTTGTATTTTTAGTAGAGATGGGTTTTCTTCATGTTGGTCAGGCTGGTCCCAAACTCCCAGCCTCAGATGATCCTCCCACCTTGGCCTCCCAAAGTGCTGGGATTATAGGTGTGAGCCACTGCTCCCGGCCTCTAATCTTTATACCTTTTATTCATCTTTCCTACTGAATTGCTCTGGATAGGATTTCCAGTACAATGTTAAATAGAAATAGTTAAAGCAGGCATGCTTATCTTATTCCATATCTTAGAGAGAACACATCTAATTAATCACCATTAGATACAATATTATAGCTTCCTCATAGATCCCTGCTATGATTTTAATGTCTCCTCCAAAACTCATGGTGAACGAGACTCACCTCCAAAAAAAAACAACAACCAAAAGACTCCACCTCCCAACATGCTTACACTTGCAAGTGGCTCACACCTGTAATCTGTAATCCCAGGGCTTTGTTTGGGAGGCCAAAGTGGGTAGATCAGGAAGTCAGGAGTTCGAGACCAGCCTGGCCAATATGGCAAAACTCTGTCTATACTAAAAATACAAAAATTAGGCGGGCATGGTGGCGCACTCCTGTAATCCCAGCTACTCAGGAGGCTGAGGCAGGGGAATTGCTTGAACCCAGGAGTCAGAGGTTGCAGTGAGCTGAGAATGCCTCAGGGCATTGCAGCCTGGGCATTGCAGCGAGACAAGTCTCCTTCTGTTGCCCGGGCAGGACTGGAGTGGCAGGGTGATCTCAGCTCACTGCAACCTCCACCTCCCAGGGTTCAAGCAATTCTCCCACCTCAGCCTCCCAAGTAGCTGGGACTTCAGGCATGCACCCTCATACTTGGCTACTTTTTGTATTTTTAATAGAGATGGGGTTTCACCATGTTGGTCAGGCTGGTCTCAAACTCCTGACCTCATGATCGGCCCGCCTCGGCCTCCCAAAGTGCTGGGATTACAGGCATGAGCCACAGAGCCCAGCCTGATATATTATCATTTTTACATATTGCTAGGTTTGACTTGCTAGTACTTTCTTAAGCATATTTTTGTGTCTGTATTCATGAGAGGTACTGATTTATCATTGTCTTTTTCTGTAATATCTAAGTTTGGGTGTAATTATTATTCTGGCTTTATAAAATAAACTCAGTTTTCCTGAGAGTCATACAAGATTGGCATTACTTCTTTCTTCAGTGTTTGCTGCATTCATCAGTAACATGATCCGGACTTGGAGATAATTTTTGTTTTTCTTTTGGAGTATGTGTGTGTCTGAAGGTTTTTGATAATAACTTCAAATCCTAAAATAGATAAAGGTTTTTCAGATTTTCTAATATTTTATGTGTCTCTTCTGGCAAGTAAAAATTTTCAAGGAATTTGTCTCTGAGTTCTTAAATAGATTGGCATAAAGTTGCTCACAATATTCCCTTGTTATCCTTAGCAATCATATCCTCTCTTTTATTTGACTTTGGGGATTTATGTTCTGTCTCTGATGAGTTTCACTGATTATTTATAAATGTTATTATTCTTTTTGAATAGCTATGTTATGTTAATTTTGTTTATACTTTCAGGGTTTTTCTGTTTTCTATAGATTTCCTCACCTTATTATTGCCTTTATTACACTTATTCTGGGTTTATATTGCTCTTCTTTCTTTAGCTTTTAAATGGAAACCCAGATCACTGATTTCTATCCTTTTTTCTTTACAATATAAACACTCATACTCTCTATGTCCTGCTATAGTTACTTCCTACAAATTTTGATATTTTGCATCATCATTTAGTTTGAAATACTTTCTGATTTCCACAAGCTTTCTTCCCTGACCCATGGTTGTTTAAATTGCAAATATCAAAGTATTTTCTATATATCTTATTGTCATTGATTTCTAGTTCAATTTTACTGCAACTAAAGAACGTATTCTATACAATTTCAATCCTTTTAAATTTGTTAAGACTTTTCGTAGGCCCAGAATTGGGTGTACCTTAGTGAACACACTATGTGCACTCAAAATGAATGAACATTCTACAGTTGTTGGGTATAGTATCCTATAAATGTTTTTTAGGTCAAGGTGCTTGACAATTTTTTTTGGATTATCTATGACTTCACTGATTTTTGTCTGTTTCTGAGACAAAGTCTTACTCTGTTGCCCAGGCCAGAATGCAGAGGCACCCACCTGAGCTCACTGCAACCTCAGCCTACCAGCTTCAAGCAATTCTCCTGCCTCAGCCTCCCACACAGCTGGGATTAGAGCCACCTGCCCCCATGCCTGGCTAATATTTGTATTTTTGGCACAGATGGGGTTTTACCATGTTGGCCAGGCTGGTCTTGACTCCTGACCTCAAGTGATCCACCAGCCTTGGCCTCCCAAAGTGCTGGGATTAGAGGCATGAGCCAACGTGCTGGCCTCCATCTTTTACTTTCAATCTATCCAAAGCTTTATATGTAAAGTGCATATATTTTAGGCAGTTAATACTTTCAGCTGGCTTTTTCTCCCCCCCCCCCCCCCCCCCCCCGCTTTGGAGAAATTCTGCCTTTTAGTTGGATTGTTTATTCTGGTTACATTTGTTGTGGTGAAATTTGGAAAGTTCAATCTGCCACAATTTCTGCATTTCTTTGTTTTTAATGCATTTTTCAATGTGTGTGAATAATGAGTCAACAGGTTTTTTTCACTACTCAACAGATCCTGGGCCTCGGTTGTTTTTAGTCAGCTGTCATTCATATCTGTGTTCCCTGTGAATGCATAAAATCAGCTCTGCATGATCGACTATGATGTGTCCGCATAGGGCTTTCTTTACATTTATTTTCTGAGGGGTTTATGAACTTTTTGAATCTGTAAGTTGGTATTTTTTCACGACTTTTGAGAATATATCAACCATTTCTTCTTGGTCCCTGGTTCCATGTGTAGTGCGTGATATTGTACCATAGGTCACTGACTCACTTCCTTGTTTTAGCTCAGTTTCATTTTCCTTTTTGCTCTAGCTTGAATGATTTATGTTGATCTCTTTTCAAGTTCACCCATTCTTTCTTCTGCAATGTTCAATCTCACTTCAAAAAGCCCAAATAATTTTTTTATTTCAGAGAGTGCAGTTTTCAGCTCTAAAATTTCCATTTGGTTCTTTTTTTTACAGTTACCGTGGGTATGCTGAAATAGCTTATCTTCCACTCAGGTCAACAATCTTTTCTGTAGACCCAACGTATATTTTATAGTTTCCTAAAAGAGATTCTATTATGAATCAGCATTAAAAACCACTGTGAAGACAGAAAGTCTACCTAGAAGGATTTCATGGTTTTGGTTTTGCCTTTTGAGATAGGGTCTCACTCTGCTATCCAGGCTGGCGTGCAGTGGTGCAATCATGCCTCACTGAAACCTCGACCTCCTGTGCTCAAGAGATTCTTCCACCAGCCTGCTGAGCGCCTGGTACTACAGTCATGGGCCACCAAGCCCAGCTCATTTTTGTACTTTTTCTAGGGACAAGGTTTTGCTGTGTCGCCCAGGCTGGTCTTGAGTTCTTGAGCTCAAGTGATCTGCCTGCCTCAGCCTTCAAAATGACTAGGATTACAGACTTGAACCATTGTGCCTGGCCAGGAGTGACTTATCTAATGAGGAGTAACAATGACAGAAAATGTTTGTTAGCTCCTGCCTACTATAATTTTACAAGTATTTATTGAAAATTGATTATGTACCAGGCAAAATGTATGCAAAGATTAAAATATGCAGTACCTGCTCTAAGGGACATGCACACTAGTAGGGAGACAGTAAAACAATTGTAATAACATGTGATTTGGCAGGGCCTATTAAAATGATTCTATACCCAAGAACCTGTATTTTTACTTTGGAGGGTAAAATGCTTACGATGATTAGGAGATAGAAGGTAGGAGAGAAGAAGAAAGTGGAAGAAAATGAACTGGGGAATGTCTCAGACCTTATTTACAAAGAAATCTTCAGGAAGAAAAAAAAGAGGGGTGGTAGACAGCAGAGGAAGTTTTAGCCTATGACACCAAAAGCTACAGCACACAGTAAACCCTCCCTAACTCCTAGTCAGATAAACATAAAATCTCCCACTAAAGTCCTATTTCACTCAGTTCCTTTTATCCAATCCATCATGTCCATAATACAGGAAATAAACATGGACGGAATCGAAGGAAGAGATTTACACTGCTATAGTAATAGTTGGGGACTTCAATTCTCCCACTTTCAAAGACGGACAAAACAATCAGAATGAAGATCAGTAAGAGCATAGATTACTTGAACATCACTACATACTAACAGAAACTAAAAGACACACAAAACAGTTCACCACAAACAGAAGCATAAATTTTTTCTCAAAGATGCATAAAATATTCTCCAGGATAAACCAAAAGTTAGGCCATACAGTAATTCATTTCCTTTTTAATAATAGACCTACCCCTCACTGCCATCATATAGTAATTCTTTACAAATTTAAAATAACTGAAATTATATAAAGTATCTCTTCTGATCGCAATATGACACTAGAAATCAATATCAGAAGATAAAGAGTAAACTCCACAAACACGTAGGAATCAAACAAGCTTTTAAATCAATAAGTCAAAAAGGAACTCATATATGAAATTAGAAAAGATCTCCAGATCTTTTCTAATTAAATAATTAAAATTTCTGCCGGCCATAGTGGTTCACACCTGCAATCCAAGCACTTTGGAGGCCAAGGCGGACGGATCACCTGAGGTCGGGATCTAGCCTGACCAACATGGTGAAACCCCATCTTTAAAAAATAATAATAAATAAAATAAAATAAAATTTCTAATTAAATTTAATTAGGAAAACATGATCCAACAGTGAAGCAGAAAACACAACATACGGAAACTTATGAGATGCAGTGAAAGCAGGGCTATGAGGAAATGTTATGGTAAACGCTTATATCAGGAAGGAAGAAAGGCCTAAAAGAAACAATCTAACTTTATACATTAAGAAACTAGGAAAGGAAGAATAAACTAAATCCAAGGCTAGTAGAATGAAGGAAATAAAAAAATAGAGTAGAGATTATTTTAGGAATAGAAAAGCTGTAAAGAAAATCAATAAACCCAGAAGCTGATTCTTTGAAAAGATTAACAAAATGGAGAAATCTTTGGCTAAATTTATTTAAAACAAGAAAACTCAAATTACTGAAATCAGAAATGAAAGTGGGACATTATTACTGATTCTATAGCAATAAAATTAGGATTAGAAGAGAGTGCTGTGAAAAAATGTATGCCAAAACCAGAATGATCTAACTAAAATGAACACATTCCTAGAAACACACAGCCTACCAAGACTGATTTATATACAATGAAATAGAAAACTGGGACAGGCATAACTGCAAGGAGATTGAATCAATAATCAAAAACTTCCCTGGACCAGATTTGCATTCCGCCAAATATTTAAAGAAACGTCAACACCAGGTTTTCTCAAATGCTTCCAAACGTGAAAAGAAGAAACCCTTCCTGATTGTATGAGGCCAGTATTGTCCTGACACCAATGTCGGGCAAAGATACTACAAGAAAGAAAACTACAGACCAATATCCTTTATAAATTTTGTTGCGAAAATCTTCAACAAAATAACAACAAACTGAATCTAACATTTATCGATTTTTATGTATTATTTACTTTTAAGACAGTCTTGCTCTGTCATCCAGGCTGGAGTGCAGTGGTGTGATCATAGCTCACTGCAGCCTCGAACTCCTGGGCTCAAATTATCCTCTTACCTCAGCCTCCCAAGTCACTGGAACTATGGCTGCATGTCACCATGCCCAGCTAATTTCTTGTTTTGTGTTGTTTTGTTTTAGAAATGGGGTCTTGCTACGTTGCCCAGGCTGGTCTCAAACTCTTGGCTCAAGTAATCCTCCTGCCTTGGCCTCCCAAAATGTTGGGATTACAGGTGTGAGCCACCATGCCCAGCATTGTTTGTTTCTGTCTTTGTTCTGTTTCAGTCTTTCTCCCATTGGGTTTGACCAACTCTATCCAACTCGATCAAATCCAAAGGAAAGTTCCAAAGTATGAGGAAAAAGTCCTCTAAAATGGCTAAATTCCCATACACAAAAAAAAGGTGGTATAGTGGGGGGAGAAAAATGGCCAAGAAAAGAAAAAAATAGGAATCTTCTTTTTTTTTTTTTTGAGACGGATTTTCACTATTGTTACCCAGGCTGGAGTGCAATGGCATGATCTCGGCTCACCGCAACCTCCGCTTCTTGGGTTCAGGCAATTCTCCTGCCTCAGCCTCCTGAGTAGCTGGGAATACAGGCACGCGCCACCATGCCCAGCTAATATTTTGTATTTTTAGTAGAGATGGGGTTTCACGGTGTTGACCAGGATGGTCTCGATCTCTTGACCTCGTGATTCATCCGCTTCGGCCTCCCAAAGTGCTGGGATTACAGGCGTGAGCCACCGCACCAGCCGGAATTTTTTTTTTTTTTTTTTTTTACTACTTAAGGGTTTTATTTACATAACAAGGGGAACTTTTTGCTAGCCAGGCCAAACTGAAAGCAATGGCTGACCCCTGTACTCTGCAGTTCAATAACTAAGGTTCTGCCTTTTTCCCCGCATCATGACAGCCTTAGGTTTGGTTCCTAAATCAAGTCCTTTCTGGTTTGATACTTGGTACTTCAGAAAAAGCAGCAATTTGTCCTAGCTAAAATATAATAATAACATTTTGAAAGATTTTTCACTTTTAAAGGCACCCAAAGGTTCAAAGTCAGCTTAATTAAAAGCTAACATTTAAAATGTATGTGTATGTGTGCAAGACTGTGTGTTTGTATTTAAAAGGCCTTCACGTTTTTGTTTTTGTTTTTCTCTGCTAGGACCTTGTTTTGTTTTTTGAGCAAAAGTTTTTTCCTGTGGCGTTGGTGGTATGATGGTTAGTGTAGCTGCCTTCCAAAGTCTTTTCCTTCTCAATTGACTGAAATCCGTTTTCACCTGATTTTTCTTTTTTTACTAAAATCGTTATTACTCTTGGGTTTTTAAGAAAGAGTATAGTTTGGACTCTTAGAAATGCTTTGTTTTAAAAAAAATTAAGTGCACTGTAAAAGCATCACATGGTCTAGCCTCATAATAATTCTCCCTTTCTGGAGACCCAGGAGCTCAAAGATCCAGTTAAATAAAAATAGGTAGTGCCGGGCGCAGTTGCTCATGCCTGTAAACCCAGCACTTTGGGAGGCCGAGGTGGGTGGATCACAAGCTCAAGAGATCGAGACCATCCTGGTCAACACGGTGAAACCCCGTCTCTACTAAAAACACAAAAACTAGCTGGGCATAGTGGCGCGTGCCTGTAGTTCCAGCTACTCAGGAGGCTGAGGCAGGAGAATCACTTGAACTCAGGAGGTGGAGGTTGTGGCGAGCCAAGATTGTGCTATCACACTCCAGCCTGGGCAACAAGAGTGAAACTGTCTCAAAAAAAAAAAAAAGAAAAGAAAAGAAAAAAAGTCCCTATCTAAATAAAATTCTTCTATACAATCCAATGATAAATTTCTAAAATTTTATGTTCAATTGGCAATTAAATCTGTTTTTATTTCCCTCTAGCTCACCAGACTTTCTCTTCTTACCTTATAATGTAAATTTTGCTATCTGACTTTCACCTGAGTTGTTTCCTTTAATATGCAAATTTAAGACTACTTAGATGACAAGTGCCTAGGGTTCTGAAACAGGTTATCAGGAATCTGAAAGTCTAATATAAAGAAAAAAAGGCTTCGGGAGGCCGAGGCGGGTGGATCACGAGGTCAAGAGATTGAGACCATCCTGGTCAACAACGTGAAACTCTATCTCTACTAAAAATACAAAAAATTAGCTGGAACTAAGGGAGGCCAGAGCAAGACCCATTCATTTCACTGAAACTGAAAATTTCAGGTGGCTGCTTGTTAGTAGTGAAGTCCCATCATCTCTCAAGCTTCCCCACTTTTTTTTTGGTGGTGCACGCCTGTAATCCCAGCTACTTGGGAGGCTGAGGCAGGAGAATTACCTGAACCCAGGAGGCGGAGGTTGCGGTGAGCCGAGATCGCACCATTGCACTCCAGCCTGGGTAACAAGAGTGAAACTCCGTCTCAAAAGAAAAAAAAAAAGGGTTTTGTGAATTTATAAGATGTACTTCTCTCAGCATGCCTAATACATCTATGTATTTATGTGTTGTGTACACAATGTTGCACTACTGAAAATATATAAGAGCTCTAATTGGCTTAAAAATGAAAGCAATTAAATCAAATACTTTATCAGAAAAAGGAAAAACTAGTCAAATGTTTTTTCAAGTTATGTGACTTAAGTAAAATCTTTAATAAATAAGCTAGCTTTAAAATTATTGGTAATTAGAAATGTCTTAAGAATTGCCAGTATACATTTTTGTTTGCATTTATTAATCAAGCAATTTCATACTTAACCCTACCAAATACTATAAGGTATCAAAAGAGTGAGACTCCATCTCAAAAGAGAGGGGGGTGGGGAGGGAGAGAGAGAACGAAAGAGAGAGAAAGGGAAAGGAAACAGAGAAAAAAGAAAGAGAAAGAGAAAAGGAAGGAAGGTAGGGAGGAGGAAAGGGAAGGGAAGAAGGAAAGAAAAGGAAAAGAAGAGAAAGGAAAGCACTGACTGTGGTTGAAGGGTGCAGAAGGTGAAGAACTCAGGGAGGCCAGAGCAAGACCCATTCATTTCACTGAAACTGAAAATTTCAGGTGGCTGCTTATTAGTAGTGAAGTACCATCAGCTCTCAAGCTTCCCCACTTTTTATTTTTTTTTTTTTTGAGAAGGAGTTTCGCTCTTGTTACCCAGGCTGGAGTGCAATGGCGCGATCTTGGCTCACCGCAACCTCTGCCTCCTGGGTTCAGGCAATTCTCCTGCCTCAGCCTCCTGAGTAGTTGGGATTACAGGCACACGCCATTATGCCCAGCTAATTTTTTGTATTTTTAGTAGAGACGGTGTTTCACCATGTTGACCAGGATGGTCTCGATCTCTTGACCTCGTGATCCACCCGCCTCAGCCTCCCCAAGTGCTGGGATTACAGGCTTGAACCACTGCGCCCGACCACTACCAGTTCCTTTCTGACCCAGCCAGATGTAAGAGGCCTCTAACTGGATCCAAGCCAGTTAATTCCCAAATCAAATCCATTCCTGGGCCCGGTTCAGTTTCTGTCACAAATCCAAACCCAGTTTGGATCAGAAATGTGCTCAAAGAAACTCAGAGAGCTCAAAACACAAATCTGTGGAGCTCCAAAATCCAAGAGGGAGCTTACCCACCATCCCCAGCTGCTCTGAGAGATTGATGGACACAGGGGGGTCCTTCAGGTACCTTGTGTGTTCACTCAGTGCTCCTTTGGGTTGCTCGAAGCTCCACTTCGGATTCCACTTCTGATACCACCTGGTAAAAGAAAAGCTTCTGCCAAATTAAATGTAAAGGAGTTTAATTGAGCAATGAATGATTCATGAATCAGGCAGTCCCCAGAATCATAGCAGATTCACAGAGACTCTAGTGGTGCCTCAAAGTCAGAACAAATTTACAGACTAAAAAGGTAAAGTGACATACAGGAATTGGAAATGGGGTACAGAAAAAGTGAGACTGGCTACAGCTTGGTGTTTGCCGTATTTGAATGCAGTTTGAACATTCAGCAGTCTAGAAGTGGTTGAAGTACGGCCGCTGGGATTGGCCAAGACTCAGCTACTGTTACAGGTGCGTACTGTTAAGTTTTCAATTTTGTCTGACTACTAAGCTAGATTACAGTTCATCCACAAGGATTCAAACGTAGAAGTAGGAAGCCCTTCTCAGGCCACATTTATTTTGCGTTAACACCAGTTATCCAGGAGTACTGATTGGTCAGCTAAGAGAGAAAATGATAGAAAATTGAAGCTGTCCTCTTGTGCTGAGTTAGTTCCTGGGTGCAGGTTGGGTGGGGCACAAATCAGATAAGCCAGTTTACTGATTTGCATGATGCCAGCTGATCCATCAAGTACAGGGTCTGCAAAATATCTTAAGCACTGATCTTAGGAGCAGTTTAGGGAGGGTCACAATCTTGTAGCCTCCAGCTGCATGACTCCTAAACCATAACTTCTAATCTTGTGGCTAAATTGTTAGTCCTACCAAGGCAGTCTAGTCCTCAGGCAAGGAGGTTTGTTTTGGGAAAGGGCTGTTACTGTCTTTGTTTTAAACTATAAGCTAAGTTCCCCCAAAGTTAGTTCAGTCTATACCCAGAAATGAACAAGGACAGCTTAAAGGTTAGAACAAAATGGAGTTGGTTAGATCTCTTTCACTGTCTCAGTCCTAATTTTGCAAAGGTGATTTCAGCAGCAAGAAGAAGTGCACAATGAAGAGGGAGAAGCCCCTTATGAAACCATCAGATCTTATGAGAACTCATTTACTATCAGGAGAACGGCAAGAGGGTTCTACCATAATTAAATTACCTCCCACCAGGTACCTCCCACAACACGTGGGGATTATGGGAACTACAATTCAAGATGAGATCTGGATGGGGACACAGCCAAGCCACATCATTAATTATGAGGGATTTGTTCCCAGGATTCAGTCACCTCCCACCAGGCCCCATCTCCAACACTGGGAATCACATTTCAACATGAGATTGTTTGGACGGGACAAACATCCAAGCCATATCACCATTCAATGGGAAGAGGACAGTCTTTTTCAACAAATGGTGCTGGAAATACAGAATATCCACGTGCAGAAGAATGAAGTTGTACTGAGACCAGCTCGGCCGTAGACGCCCCCACCCAGGCGGCACCGAAGGCATTAAGAAGCAGACACCCAGAGAGAACAGCAAAGTGGCACTGTCCGGTGGGCCAACAGCCTTCCGAGCTGAGAGCCTCGGGGGACTGACAGCATTCCAAGCTGAGGGCCCCAAGCAGACTCTGACATACTCATTTAATTCTCTCTGAACAGGTGATTGTTATTAACAAACAGGTGTTCTGTGTTTTCTCATAGACCCAAGATACACTAGGTAGGCAGCTGGTGCCTGCTTACCACTGATCAAAGACAAACCAGAAAGTATTCTCCACGAGGGAGCCACGGGGGCAAGGTCACATATCCTGTCCTTAAAGAATTGTTTTCACCGGTGTATGATGTACATATACTGTCTTGCTACTTTAGAATGCCCCAAGCAGTTTTCCAGTTGATGGGGGGCAGCTAGGTTTTCCTTGTCATTGTTTTTCTTAGCAAGCAATATAATTTTATCATACACTCAGCATCTCTCAACAAAGTTGAACCTTTACCTTATATCGTACACAAAAATTAACTCAAAATGGATCAAAGATCTAAATGTAAGAACAAAACTATAAAACTTTCATAAGAAAACACAGGCAAAAACTTTATGATATTTGATTTGACAATGATTTCTTTATTATGACAGTGAGAACATAGAAAACGAAAGAAAAACAGATAAATTGGATTTCATCATAATTAAAACTTTTGGGCAACAAAGAACACGCTCAATAGAATAAATATGCAATCCACAGAATGGGAAAAATATTTGCAAATCATGTGTCTGGTAAGGGCTTATTATTTGGAGTGTAAAGAACTATAACTCAACAATAAAATATCTAATTTAGAAATGAGTAAAGGAGTTGAATAGACATTACTTCAAAGAAGGTATGCAAGTGGCTAACAGCGAGAAGAAAAAATGCTCAACATAACATTATTAGCGAAATGCAAATAAAAACCACAAAAATCTATTGTGGATAGATTCACATCTATCAGGATTAATGTTATAAAAACCAACCAGAAAATAACAAGTGTTGGCAAGAACGTGGAGGAATTAGAGACCCTTGTGTTACTGATGGGAATGTAAAATGACATGGCCACTATAGAAAATGATATGGCAGTTCCTTTAAAAAATTAAGCATAAATCTATTATATGATTTAGCAGTTCCATTTCTGGATGTTTATGCAAAAGAACTGAAATAGACGTTAGTACACCCAAGTGCATTGCAGCATTCACAATAGCAAAAATGTGGAACTATCCCAAGTGTGCATGAACAGGTGAATAGATGAACAAAATGTGAAATATATATATATACATGTATAGTAGAATGCTATTCAGCCTTCAAAAGGAAGGAGATTCTGACACACGCCACAAGATGGAAGAACCTTGAAAACATTATGCTAAGTGAAGTAAGTGAGTCAGAAAATAACAAATAGTGCAGAATTTCATGTACATGAAGTATCTAGAGTAGTCAAATTCAGGGACAGAAAGTAGAACACGGGGTACCAAGCCCCGCAGGAAGAGGGAGAATGGGAGTTACTGTTTAATGAACGCAGAGCTTCAGTATGAGAAGGTGAAAAAAGTTTTGAAGATGAGTGATAGTGATATTTGCACAACAGTATGAATCTAATTAATCTCACTGAATTACACATGTAAAAATTGTTTAAACTGTAAATTTTACTTACGTATATTTTGCCACAACTTCTGTAAAGAAGACGAGGTCATTTTGGGATAGGGTGGGTTCCTAATCCAGTGTGACCACTGCCGTTATAAGAAGTAGTCCTTATGAAGACGCAGACACACGTGGAGAACATCAAGTGAAAACGAAGGCAGAGATGGAGGTTATGCTGTTGAATTCCTGGGGCTACAAAACCTGGAAGAAGCCAGGAAGGATTGTCCCCTCAAGGCTTCTGAGAGAGCATGACCCTACCAACACCTTCATTTTGGACTTTCAGCTCCCAGAACTCTGAGAGAATAAATATCTGTTATTTATTTATTTATTCAGATGGAGTCTTGCTCTATCACCAGGCTGGAGTGCAGTGATGCCATCTCGGCTTACTGAAACCTCCACCTCCTAGGTTCAAGTGATTCCCCTGCCTCAGCCTCCTGAGTAGCTGGGATTACAGGCACCTGCCAGCACAACCGGCTTATTTTTTAATGATTTTTATTTTTATTTTTATTTTTTTCCAAGACAGAGTTTCACTCTTGTTACTCAGGCTGGGTGCAATGGCGCGATCTTGGCTCACCGCAACCTCCGCCTCCTGGGTTCAGGCAATTCTCCTGCCTCAGCCTCCTGAGTAGCTGGGATTACAGGCACGCACCATCATGCCCAGCTAATTTTTTGTATTTTTAGTAGAGACAGGGTTTCACCATGTTGACCAGGATGGTCTCGATCTCTTGACCTCGTGATCTACCCGCTTCGGCCTCCCAAAGTGCTGGGATTACAGGCGTGAGCCACCGCCCCCGGCAATTTTTAAAATTGGAGACAGGGTTTCACCATCTTGGCCAAGCTGGACTTGAACTCCTGACCTAGTGATCTGCCCGCCTCAGCCTCCCAAAGTGTTGGGATTACAGGTATGAGCCACTGTGCCCAGCCAAATATCTGTTATGTTAAAACCATCAAAAAAGTACTTTACACAAGAGTCAATGGAATTGCATATGAAAATGTGAAGCCTCTTATGCCAGCAGTGTTAAAGACTGAGTGTTGATGTCACCCACTAATTCATACGTTGAAACCCCAACTCCCAGAGTGATGGTATTAGGAGTGGGCTTTTGGGAAGTAGTTAGGTTCAGAGGAAGTTGTGAGGGTGGAGCCTCCATAATGGGAGTTAGTGCCCTTAAAGAAGAGTAAGAGACGTGAAAGCTCCCTCTCACATGCACATGCACTGAAGAAAGCCCACGTGACCACAGAGCCAGAAGGTGGCTGTCCACAGCCAGGAACCACATTTGATGGCACTTTCCTCCTGTACCTCTCAGCCTTTAGAACTGTGAGAAATAAATGTCTGTTGTTTAAGCCACCTAGTCCATGGTATTTTTCTGTAGCAGCTCCGGTAAACTAATGTAAGCAGCATTCACTTTAGAAATAGACATAGTGGGCTTGGTGTGGTGGCTCATGCTTGTAATCCCAGCACTTTGGGAGGCTGCGGTGGGAGGATTGCTTGAGCCCAGGAGTTCAAGACCAGCCTGGGCAATGTGGTGAAACCCCATCTCTACCAAAACAAAACAGAACAAGACAAATGGAAAAATTAGCTGGGCATGGTAGCATGTGCCTGTAGTCCCAGTTACTCAGAAGGCTGAGGTGGGAGGATTGCTTAAGTTCAAGACCAGCCTGGGCAACATAGCGAGATCCTGTCCTTACAAAAAAAAAAAAAAATTAGTCATGTGTGTGCTTGTAGTCCTAGCTATTGGGAAGGCTGAGGCAGGAGGATCACTTGAACCTGGGAGTTCGAAGCTGCAGTGAGCCATGATCGTGCCACTGCACTCCAGCCTGGGTGACAGAGCGAGATCATCTCTAAAAATAAAAATGAAAAATAGAAATAAAATAAAATACAATCTCTATGACCTGTAGTGTAGTGTGATGTAGTTGAAAGAAATAAGGGTCTTGAATTCTGTTTCTTGGGCAAGTTACTTAATCTTTCCGAGCCTGCTTCCTTCTCTGTACATTCTTTTAAGATGGGGTTAGATAATATATATTATAAATGTATATTAAATACATATGAACACCCAGCTTTATACAGGCCTACAGTAAATGTACATTAAAGACAACCCTCCCTCTCTTATTTCTAGCTTCTTATAAATGAATTTTTTCGCTTTTTAAGGAATTAATGTGGTCCAACTGGAGAAAACTCATCGGCAATTTCAGATCTGAGGCATAAAAGTCCATGTGTGTGTCTTTGTGCGATGGGTGTCTTTGTTGCTGGGTGATTGTTTTTTGTAATGTGGCATAAGAGTGGCTCCAGGCCTTTTCACAGATATTTACTTTTCCCCTTTCTTTCTTTTTTTTTTTTTTTTGAGACAAGAGTTTCACTCTTATTGCCCAGGCTGGAGTGCAAATGGCATGATCTCAGATCCTGCAACCTCTGCCTCCCGAGTTCAAGCAATTCTCCTGCCTCAGCCTCCTGAGTAGCTGAGATTACAGGTGCCTGCCTCACGCTCAGCTAATTTTATATTTTTAATAGAGACAGGGTTTCTCCATGTTGGTCAGGCTGGTCTCGAACTCCCAACCCCAGATGATCTGCCCACCTTGCCCTCCCAAAATGCTAGGATTACAGGCCTGAGCCACCTTGCCCAGCCTACTTTTCCTCTTTCTTTTCTGCTAGTCCATACTTTGCTTAGAGAAAGTACCTGACTCTTTGTGGCAGTAAAATCGTGTGGTGGTGAATCATACTGAATGTTTCTTAGCCAAGAAAATGACTACCAGAAACTTCTGGTTCCTTTTCCTGAACACTGAATTATCCTAATATTTGATTTCTCCTAGAACAAAGAGGTTTTAGGTTCACAGCAAAACTGAACAGAAAATACAGAATTGTACCATATGCCCCTGCCCCTTGCTTGTATATAGCCTCCTCCATTATCCACATCCCCAATCAGAGCAGCGCATTTGTTTCAATCAATGAACCTACACGGAAACATCATTATCTCCCAAAGCACGTAATTTACATTAGGGTTCACATTTGGTGTGGTGCATTCTGCAGGTTTTGACAATGGTATAATGACATGCATCCACCGTTATAGCATCATACATAGTACTTCCACTGCCCCAGAAAATTCTCTGTGCTCCACCTATTTATCCCCCACTCCCCTTAACCCCTGGTAACTACTGATATTTTTTACAATTTCCATAGTTTGGCCTTTTTCAGAATGTCATATAGTGGGAATCATACAGTATGAAGCTGAAAATTGTCCGAATCAAAATGTAGTAACTTTTCCAACCCTGACAAATAGAACCAGGGAAAGCCATGAAAAGAGGGTTCTCATGCATATATGTCTGATAACAGAATCATCACAAAAATCTCTACAAAAATGACAAACTTGCACAAAGACCACTGCAAACTTACACACATACACAAATACTTCTGGCCAGCAAATCGCTGTCCAACCTTGGACCAACACCACCCTTGTTACTGATCTTTGTATCCAAGGATAATTATCTCAAAACAACTTATGTAATCTTCCTCATTTTTTCTTTAAAAACTCTTGACTTCCTGGCCGGGCTTGGTGGCTTACCCAGCACTTTGGGAGGTCAACGCTGGCGGATCATGAGGTCACGAGATCGAGACCATCCTGGCCATGGTGAAACCCCGTCTCTACTAAAATACAAAAAAAAAAAAAAAAATTAGCCGGCATGGTGGCTTGTGCCTATAGTCCCAGCTACTCAGGAGGCTAAGGCAGGGGAATCGCTTGAATCTGGGAGATGGGGTTGCAGTGAGCCAAGATTGCACCACTGCACTCCAGCCTGGTGAAAGAGCAAGACTCCATTTGACAAAAAAATTCTTGTCTTCCTTTACCTCTCTGAATATACCCACACTTATTCTCATTGCAATGCCTATTCCCAAACACCATTTTCTTTTAGAAAGTCTCCCTCTCTGCCTGTTATTTAGATTTGACATAGCCTTCTCAGATTGACTTCTTTTTCTTAGTAATACACATTTATGTTTCTTCCATGTCTCTTAATGGCTTGATTGCTGAATTCTTTTTAGTGCTGAAATAATTCTTCATTATCTGGATGTACCACAGATTATTTATTCCTTCACCTACTCAAGGACATCTTGGTTCCTTCCAAGTTTTGGCAATTACGAATAAACTTGCTATAAACATCCCTGTGCAGATTTTGTATGGACATAGGTTTTCAACTCTTTCGGGTAAACACCAAGGAGTGCAATTGCTGGATTGTGTGGTGAGAGAATGTTTACTTTTGTGAAAACGACCAAACCATCTTCCAAAGCAGCTGTACCAGTTTGCATTTCCACCAGCAATGAATGAAAGCTCCTGTTGCTCTGCATCCTCACCAGCATTTGGTGTGTGCAGTATTTTGGATTTTCACCATTCTAATAGGTGTGTAGTAATATCCTATTCTTGTTTAATTTGCAGTTCCCCAATGACATATGATGTTGGGCATGTTTTCATATACTTATTTGCCATGTGTATGTCTTGTTTGATGAGATGTCTGCTCAGACTGAAGATACAACTTTAGAAGTTATATAAAAAAAAAGAGAGATGTCCGCTCAGATCTTTTATCCGTGTTTTAATTGGGTTGTTCTTTTTCTTGTTGTTGAGTCTCAAGAGCTCTTAGTGTGTTTTGGGTAAGAGCCCTTTATCGGAGGTATCTTTTGCAAATGGTTTCCCCAGTCTGTGGCCTATCTTCACATTCTCTTCACAGTGTCTTTCACAGAGCAAAAAAAATTAATTATGTCTAGTTTTTCAATTATTTCTTTCATGAATTATGCTTTTTGTTTTGAGTCTAAAACGTAATCATGTTGCCCAAGGTCACCTAGATGTATTGTCTTCTAGGAGTTTTATTGCTTTGTGTTTTTCCATTTAGGTCCATGATCCATTTGAGTTGGCTTCTGTGAATGGTGTAAGATCTGTACCTGGATTTGTTTTTGTTTTTGCATGTGGATGTACAGTTGTTCTAGTGCTCATTGTTGAAAAGACTCTTTGAACCACTGGATTGCCTTTCTTTTTTTGAAAGGTCAGTTGACTGTAGGTGTGTCTATTTCTGGGAATCCTATTCTATTCCATTTATCTATTTGTTTATTCTTTAAAAAACATCATACTGTCTTGATTACTTTTGATTTACGGTAATCTTGAAGTTGGGTTTATCTGTCCTCTGACTTACTTCTTCTTCAACAACATGTTGGTTCTTCTGGGTCTTTTGTCTTTCCACATAAACTTTAGAACTGGTTTTTTGAGATCCACAAAATAACTAGCCATGATTTTGACTGGGATTGCATTGGATCTACAGATCAATTTAGGAAGAATTGATATCTTGATAATATTGAGTTTTCCAGTCCATGGATATAGAATGTCTCTATATTTATTTAATTCTTCATGGATTTCTTTCATCAGAATTTTGTAGTTTTCCTCATATAGAATTTGTACATATCTTGTTAGATTTATACCTAAGTATTTTATGGGGGTGCTAATATAAATGGTATTGTGCTTTAAATTTCTTGTTCCACTCGATCATTACAGGTATATAGAAAAGGAATAGACTTTTACATATTAACTTTGTATCTGCAATCTTGTTCTCATTGCTTCTTAGTTCCAGGACATTGATTTGGCAATTCTTTCATCAATTTCTACATAAATAATTATGTCACCTGTAAAGACAGACCATCTTATTTCTTCCTCTTCAGTCTGTACAACTTTTATTTCCTTTTATTGTCTAATTGCATTAGCACGATTTCCAGTACAGTGTTGACTAGGAATGGTGTGAGCAAACAGTCTTGTGTTATTCCCGATTCCAGCAGAAAAGCATCTAGGTTCTCACCATTAATTCTTACGTTAGCTGTAAGGTTCCTGTTTATGGTCTTTATCAAGTTGAGAATGTGTCCCTCTATTCCTAGAGTGCTGAAACTTTTTATCATGAACTGGTGTTGGATTTTGTCAAATGCTTTTTCTGCATCTAGCAGTATGATCACATGATTTTTCTTTAGCCTATGGGATTATATTAATTGATTTTTGAACATTAAACTAGTCTTGCCTAGCTCTAATAAATTCCACTTTATCATGGTGTACAGTTCTTTTGATACATTGTGGATTTCAATTTGCTAATATTCGATTGAGGATTTTTGCATCTATATTCACAAGAGATATTTTGTTTTTTCTTTCTTGTAATGTCTTTGTGTGGTTTTGACATTAGGGTAATCTTTGCCTCATAGGATGAGTCGGGAAGTATTCCTTTTGTTTCTATCTTATAAAAGAGATGGCATAGAATTGGTACAACTTGTTTTTGAAATATTTGGTAGAACTTATCAGTGTAACAATCTGGGCTCAATGCTTTCTGTTTGGATGTTATTAATTACTGATTCAATTAATTAGATATAAACATATTTAAGTGGTCTATTTCCTCTTGTGGGTTTTGACAGAGTGTGCTTTCAAGAAATGTGTCCATCATGTCTAGGTTATCAAATTTGTGGATAGTTATTCATAGTATTCCTTTACTATCGTTTTCATGTCCATGGGGTCTGTAGTAATGTAATGTCTCTTATTTAATTTCTGATATTGACTATTTATTTTTTCTCTTTTGCTAGCCAGGCTAGAGGTTTATCAGTTTCACTGACCTTTCCAAAAAAAATCAGCTTTAGATTTTGTTGATATTCTTTTCATTTTGTTTTCAATTTCATTGATTTCTGCTTTTTATTATTTTTTCTCTTCTGTTTACTTTGAATTTAACTTGTTCTTCTAGTTTTCCAAGGTGGAATCTCAGATTATTTTAGATCTTTCTTCTTTTCTGATTTGTGTACTCATTGATATAAATTCCCGTTTATACAGAGATCCACGGATCCATCCGGGTGGTCCAGGCACCACTGGCGCCCCTCTACGGCGATTCCCCAATCCCACTATCCGAAGCCATAAGTCAGAAGCCGCTGTAGAACGCTTTGCCAAACTCTAGACTCGAAGGGACGTAAGGCGCAGCTACCCGCCGCGCAGGCGCGAAGCCCTGCTTTCTTCACAAAGACCGAGGGAGGAGGGGTCGGCGCAAACCCTAGGTGTCTCCCTGAAACAACGTTATCAGCCCGCCTCCAGGCCTACGGAACGCAGCGTGACGCATGCGCCTTGAAGACTTGCAGAACTTATTTCACGCTCGGGGCGGCGGTGACGTGATGAACGGGAAGGAGGTGGTCAAGGAACGGAAGCCGGGAGGGAACTAGGGCGGAAGGGGACCAGGGCCAGGCTTGTGTTCAGAGCCTTACCGGGGCTGGGGTTCCGATGTGGTCCCCGGAGCGGGAGGCCGAGGCCCCTACCGGGGGAGACCCGGCGGGCCTACTGCCCCCCGAGTGGGAGGAGGACGAGGAGCGCATGTCCTTCCTGTTCTCCGCTTTCAAGAGGAGTCGCGAGGTGAACAGCACCGACTGGGACAGCAAGATGGGCTTCTGGGCGCCGTTGGTGCTGAGCCACAGCCGCCGCCAGGGGGTGGTGCGCCTGCGTCTGCGGGACTTGCAGGAGGCCTTTCAGCGCAAGGGGAGCGTCCCGCTGGGGCTGGCCACGGTGCTGCAGGACCTGCTGCGGTAAGGGGCGGGCGGGTGCAGCTCCCCGAGGGCCGGGCCCTTGTCCTGTTCTCAGCACAACGCATTGCGCGCAGCCCACTGTCTGGCCCAGAGAAGGCATCCAGTGTGTGTTCAGAAGGAGAAGAAGGAAGATAAGAAGGAAACTAAGGAGACTGGGCTAGGGAGGCTTGGAAGGAGAGGAAGAGGGGGTCTGGGGAGATTGGGGGGCGGGGATAGTCAGATTAGATGAGTTCCAGAGAAGCTAGCCTAGCAGAGGTGACAGTGATTTGTCTGGACTGGGATCCCCTTATGTAGTTATTTCGTAAGGGCCTTCAAATTTGAATGGCCTGTGGAGCAGAAGGTCTAAGAGATAGGATTTATTAACCTAGGGAAGGTCAGGGCTAAAAAGCGGGCATTCACGGGGAAGAGTTCTGTAGGCATCTTGCCAACAACCCCTGGCACAACTCATGCATCTGGCCTATCCTGGCTTGTCCTGGGCACAGGCTTTTTGGAGCAGAGAAGACGTGAAGGAGAGTGAGGGCTTTGCTGAATATCTGAGTGCCTTTAAAAGGTCTGTAGGAGATACGTGTGCAACAGGTGCAGTGTTCTGGAGGTATCTGAGGGGTAACAATAACTAATAGATGTACAGTGCTTCCCAGCGTGCAGGCTCTTTGCATGCACCATTTGACCCTCTCAGCGGTCTTGTGATGAGGTGATAGAGTTATCCTCAGCAGACAGAAGAGGAAACTGAGTTTGAGAGAGATCACGTGACTCACTCAGTTACACAGCTAGAGGTCACACCCGGTTTGGATCCCTGGTCTTTGGATAAGTCATTTGCACTTCGATGTAGGTATTATTCTGAGACCCACCTAGTGTGATACCTCTCTCAGTGAAGGAAGGAGAAGGGCAACTCTGATGGTTTGGTTTGGTTTGGTTTAGCTTGCTGCTCTTTCTGATTAAGAGATCTCTCTTCCCTACGTTTGTTCCCAGTACCTTTCCATTGGCTGACATTGATATTGCTCAGGATGGTCTCGAACTCCTGGATTCAAGAGATCCTCCCACCTTGGCCTCCCAAAGTGTTAGGGTTACAGGCGTTGAGCCACTGCACCTGGCAAGACTTTCTGAGAGCACGTACAATGGAAACAGTTTTAGTTCATGCCTGAAGTAGGGAACAGGAGAAACAGTAGTTGAAGAAGTCAGTGAGGGATGAGACCAGAACGGGCCTCCTTATTGTAGAGAGGTGATGATCTTTCCCTTCCAGTCCAGACCCTTGAATACCTCCATGTTATTAGACTCCTCTCCTGACTGCTGGTGCTTCACTGAAGCTTCCTGGTGCTTACTGGGGTCCTGAAGAATTTCTGAGGGTGATGTTTCTCCACAGAGATGACATGGCACGCTAGTAGTATTAAAAGTAATGGTAAAAACCACAATTACTTTTGCATCAACCTAATAGTTAACAGCTTTGCTTGAGGGCCAGCCAGCCTAGGCCTGAATCCTGGCTCTGCCATTTGCTAGATTATGGGGCCCTCCACAAATTTTATGCCATCTTTAAGCCTCAGTTTGAAAATTCTGAAATGGTGATAATTGTACCTAGGTTTATTGTGAGGATTTGAAGAGATACTCCTTAGCATAGTGACTGGCCCACGGGGAGCATTTAATAAATTGAGCTGCTATTACTGTTACCAGCACCATGAAATACTTAGGTCTTACATCTTCTCCCCACCCCAGCTTTGTAAGAGCAACAAGTCTTTCTCTGTACATCTGTGTTTTCTTCTTTATGTCTCGCACTTGGCAGTGATTTATTTTCATTTTATTGTTTTGAGCTCCACTTGTAAAAGGAAATCTCAGCGAGGGCCCAGAAGCCACCTGAGTTTCTGTTGTCTTCGTGGAGCGCTTATCTTTAGGTTCCAGACCCATCATGGTGTAGATTTGGTCTCTCTCCTTAACCTTCTGAGTCCCTCAGTTTTCTCACTGGTTAAAATGCTCATAACAGCATCTCCCATGCAGAGGTGTTGTGAGGCTTAGAGCTGGAATAGAAACAGCGCAGCTTATAATAGTTGGCACAGCATAGGCGCCTAATGAATAGCAGTGATGATGATGATGATGATGATGATAAAATTCCTCTTTTGGGGAAAAGGGGGAGCTGGGGACTAGAATGGGATCTAGCCTTAAGTGCTACTACACGCCCTTCTTTTCCTTTCCCTGCAGTCGAGGGGAGCTGCAGCGGGAGTCAGACTTCATGGCCAGTGTAGACAGCAGCTGGATCTCCTGGGGGGTCGGGGTCTTCCTGCTGAAGCCTCTCAAGTGGACTCTTTCTAACATGCTGGGAGATAATAAGGTTCCAGCCGAGGAGGTCCTTGTGGCTGTGGAGCTGCTGAAGGTGGGTACTCAGAAGGGGGTGTCTGGGTGTCACCTGGTGTGATTGCGGCATCCTCCACATCCCTTGTGTGCATTTTTAGGGGACTGTCTTTTTTACATGGTGCCTGAGTTGATAACTGAGTTTATCTGCCCTCCCTTGTGTTGCACTTTGTATATATTCGTTAGTGGGACTTTCCATCAAGGCTTAGCCTTTGGGAGTTGTCTATAACTAACTGGATTATTTTCTAGTATCTGTAGGGATTAATGTTAAGCAGCAGTTTAGGAAATGATTTGCCTTCTGTAGTTTACTGACAAGAGTCTCTCAGGATTCCTGAGGACCTCGTGGCTTTCACCATTGCCACCTGTAAACTGGCCCACTCAGCTCCGCTTTCTGACTTTCTGCCGGTACCCTTTCCCCTCCCAGCTTTCTGATGGCCTGCCTTCTGCTGCACACGCTCTTATGCCTCAAAGAGGCCACTGGGGCAATGGTCCTGTCGTAGCCTTCTGGTCAGTCCGCCGCCTCCTGGCCTGCCTTTCCCACAGCCTGGATCGCATGGCTCGTTGCTCCACTCCCTTCCTCAGTGACACCCTCAGCTCCTTTGCATCTCCTTTGGCCCACACCAGGAAACTCCAGCAGATCCATAGTCCAAGATCAAGCCGCATGGGGTCTGCCACCCCTGCTGGAGAAAATCCAGACTCAAGTCCCCTTCATGGTCCCCAGCTGTGGGAGGCCCTCGGAGCCACGCCACAGCCTCATTTTTCTTTCTCTCTGTCCCCTCACACGCTTTATCCAGTGTCCTTCCTCTCTGCAGGCACTTCCCTGAGAAAGTAGTCTCAGGATTCCTGAGCCGGCCTTCCGTTTTCTGTCCTCCCACCCCAAGCCTAACCTCCTCAGAACCCACCTCCTTCTGTGCTCAGAGTAGTGTCCTTCCTCTGCCCCTCGTCTGCTCTGGGTCTGCCCTGCTCCTCTTGTCCCTTTGTCCCATCTGCTGGCCTTTTGCCTAGTATGTTCCATCTCCCTCTTAGCCTCTAAACCCAAACCCACTCATGCTTTTCCCAACACAGATTGTCACTGTTGTGGTACCCGGGCCCTGCCTAGTGACTGCTGTTTCATTCTCTACCGACCTTTGTGTCACCACTTCCTCACCTCCCATTCACTCGGTCACCCAGTGCAGACCTGCATCAACCACCTGCTCCACCCAGATTGCTGTGGGTGAGGTGATAGGAGCCTTTCTTAGAGAGACAGAGACAGAGAGAGAGAGAGAGAGAGAGAGAGAGAGAGAGAGTGAGAGAGTGTGTGTGTGTGTGTGTGTGTGTCTACAAAGTTGACTGAGCATCAGGTGGCAGAAGTACATTGCGGAGAGTAGTTATTTTTGAAGTTCACAGACCAAGCCTGACCTCAGGGCCCTTGCATAGCACTAGAGGCTTCACACAGCTGGAGCCAGCCCAGAATCCTCCCCCCTCCCGCAAGAGAACCACCCATTTCTCCTCACCTTGAGAGACTCCAGCCCATTCTGCTGCCGCTCTTTCCCTGTTCCCCAGGATTTTGGACTGAGCAGCCCACATTTTCTTCAGGGGCAGCCCCTCTGCTCCATTGACACTCCCTCCCCACACCCATGCGGTTATTCCCCTGCCTGGTGCTTTGGTCTCCAGGGCTCAGTCAGGGTCCCCACACAGACTGCAGAATGATTCGGGTGGCTCTGGGCTGAGCTCAGGTCCTCTCTGCCATCTTTCTCTCATCTCACATGTCCTCCAGCCTGGAGCAGAGGAGAGGTAGACCCATGGATCCCCACAGATGAGGCTTACACTGGCAAACAAAGAAAGCCTGCTCTTGAGGTAAATCGATTTTCCCAAGTCCAGACAGAGAAGACAGCCAGCAACTTTTTACTTTCAGATGGTACTGAAAAAATACAAAAAAGCCAAAATTGTCCGTGATTTTCTTATTTTAAAAAAATACAAAGAAATGCAAGTTCCCTTTCTGTTCATCCAGCTTCTCTGTCTTTGGGTGCTGTCTTCCCATTCGTGTGAGAGTATGTGAGTGTGTACGTTTACAGACTGTTTCCTTCATGGCCTTGTCAACTCTAGTTCTTCAGAAAGTCCTACTTGCCTGTATCTCATCTGTCTGTCCTACTAGAAGGGAGCAGTGCCATGGGCCCTGGGACCCTGGGAGCAGTACCTGGTACCTGGTAGACAGTGGATAAATATCTGTTGGGTGAATGAAGATAGACACACAGACACGTGGACACATCACTCCATTTTTTCTAGAAACGGAATGGGTGTGCAGCCTGCTTTGGGTAGGCACCTGTTTCCAGGGCCTACACAGCAGAGACCGACTGGATCCTGTTTGATGCCTGCATGGTAATCTGTCGATGTGCCACAATTCACGCAACAGGTGCTCCACAGATGGACATTTAAGTCATTCCAATTTCTCTCTCCATTTTTCCATCACAAAAAAAATGCTACTTGTGCAGACATCTGTATACTTCTCCCTTTATCTTTATGGAATTGATTTCTGGAAATGCATATATGCCTCTTAAATTTTAACAGAAATTGCCAAACTACTTTTCAAAAGTAAGTGCTAAATTGTACTTTCATCAAGACTCTATTAGGGAGTCTGGTCTCTCCACATCCTTGTTGGCACGGGATGACATCAGTATTTTAAGTCTTGCCAGTTTAATGGGAAAAAATGATATGTCCTGTTTGTGAATTGAGCATTTTTTTCACCTATGTACTAGCCATTTACATATCCCTTCTGTGAATTGTCTGTTTATATCCTTTGCCTGTTTTTGTATTATCTTTTATGTTACTCTGTATTCTGTATGTATTAGAAATAGATACATATAATGTATTTGGTATTAAGGATGTAAATATCGTTTCCCAGTCTGTTGCTTGCTTGATTTTTATTTATGATGTCTTTTACCATGTAGAAGGTTTCCTATTCAGATCTCTCCGACTTTTCTGTATGGCTACAGAATTTCAGGTCTTGTTTCGGAAGTCATCTTCTGCCCTGAGCTTAAGTAGATACTCCTTTATGTTTGCTCTGAATTACTCTGTACTTTATTTTTTGGTTTATATTTCCTTACTTCAATACTGACTTTTGTGTATGTGGTAAAGAAAAGCTCCGTGTTCTTCCACATGGCCAGCCCGTTGTCTCAGTGCCTTTCCTTGAGCTTGTATGACATGAATTCATCTGTATGTGGTTACTGTGCCGTTCCTGCAGTAGCGGAGTATCTGGCGGGCCAGTCGAGTCAGTGAAAACTTGATATCTGTGTCTTACTAGGCTCTGTTGCATCCTTTGACACTGTCGAGTTGCTGCTTAAAATGTCGGATTTCCTTGAATTCGTTCACATGATGCTGCAAGTTCTCCTTGGTTCCCCCAAAGCACTCCTGGCTCTTTTGTGGGTTCCTTCACTTCATAAACACTGGTGTTCCTTGTGCTTATTACTTTCCTCCCTGAGTGCCCTCGGGATCTTCGTTGCCATGGGTATGTTGAGGACGTTCAGCATGGGAGCACTGTCCTGTCTCCTCTGAGTTTCAGATTTGTGTATCCACTTACATGTTGTATGTATCTTCTTGGATATCTCTCAGACATCCTAAAACATTATATCCAAGATGGGATATTTTGTCTTTTCTTTAAAACAGGCTTTTCCTCCTGTATTTCTTCTATTGATAGCATCACATCCACCATTCACGCAATCCATGGTGACTTTACACTCGACCTTCTCCTCCATCCCTGTATCCAGTTACCAGTTTTATCTTCTGAATTCTGTTTGGCTCCCCCTCTCCTCTTTCTGTGCTTATTACTCAAATAGTCTTGTTCAGCCCCACATAATCTCTTGTGTAAATGGTCTCCTTGCCTCTTATCCTAACTCTACAATCTATCCTCTCCCAATTGGCAGTTAGCTTTCTGTTCATCTAGCCATGTCAGTTCCCTTCAGTCACTGCCCGCCCTCTATAGAATAAAGGGGTATCATAAGATACTACACTTCCATAATACAGGAGCGCTTCTCCTCCCCTTTCCCCTCTGCATTTGTACACATGTACCGCATAGACTCACCCTTCTGTGCTCATGTTCCTCTCTCTTCCTGAGATACCCCTTCAACTAGCAACTTGCTCACTCTTCAGAAACCTGCTCAACTTTTCTTTTTCAAGAAGCCCTGAGTCCCCAGGCATTCCTTCCCTGTATTTTCATAGCGTCTCCTGCCCACCTCAGTAAGTCTTTCCCGTTTCTGGTAGTAATTTCCATGTATGAGCGGATTAGTGACATTGTTTCTTGGAACTTATATTTCTTACTTAGTCTTGTTAGTAATCCTATCCCATCTGTTTGTCATTTGTTTTGTTTTGTTTTTGTTTTTGAGATGGAGTGTTGCTCTTGTTGACCAGGCTGGAGTGCAATGGTGCAATCTTCGCTCACTGTAACCTCTGCCTCCCGAGTTCAAGCAAATCTCCTGCCTCAACCTTCCAAGTAGCTGGGATTGCAGGCGCCCGCCACCATACCCAGCTAAATTTTTTTGTATTTTTAGTACAGATGGGGTTTTGCCATGTTGGCCAGGCTGGTCTCAAACTCCTGACCTCAGGTAATCCACCTGCCTCGGCCTCCCAAAGTGCTGGGATTACAGGCATGAGCCACCACACCCAGCTGTGATCACGGTTTTAAAGCTCAAGGTCAGGGTCCCTGCATCTTGTGGCAGTGGCCAGGGCCCGTCAGCCCATGTTGCCTTTCCTGCAGGAAAAGGCTGAGGAGGTGTATCGTCTGTATCAGAACTCGCCCCTTTCCTCCCACCCCGTGGTGGCCCTGTCAGAGCTCAGCACCCTCTGTGCTAACTCCTGCCCAGATGAGAGGACCTTCTACTTGGTGTTGCTGCAGCTGCAGAAGGAAAAGAGGGTCACAGTCCTCGAGCAGAACGGGGAGAAGGTATGGAGGCTCATCTGTTCCTTTACTGACTTAGTGGTGTTTGATTAAGTACGTATGGTAGCGACCCCTTACCCAGGATTTTGCTTTCCGCAGTTTCAGTGACCTACAGTCAACCACGGTCCAATAATAAGTGGAAAACTCTAAACATAACAGTTCGCTAGATTTCAGTCGTGCACTGTTCTGAGTAATGTGATGGAACCTCGTGGTGTCCCGTCTGGGTGCACATCCCCACTTTGTCCAGCATTTCCCCGCCTGAGTCACTTAGGACCTGTTTCAGTGATCAGATCAACTCTCACGGCATTGCAGTGCTTGTGTTCAAGCCACCCTTATTTTACTTTTTATTTTTTGAGACAGAGTCCTGCTCTGTTGCCCAGCAGTGGTGCAGTCTCAGCTCACTGCAACCTCCACCTCCCAGGTTCAAGTGATTCTCCTGCCTCACCCTCTCAAGGAGCTGGGATTACAGGCATGCACCACAGCGCCTGGCTAGTTTTTGTATTTTTAGTAGAGATGGGGCTTCACCAATTGGCCAGGCTGGTCTCAGACTACTGACCTCAAGTGATCCACTTGCCTCAGCCTCCCGAAGTGCTGGAATTACAGGTGTGAGCCACTGCACCCAGCCTATTGCACTTAATAATGGCCCCAAAGTGCACCACGGGTGGTGGTGCTGGCAGTCCAGATGTACCAAACAGAAGTTGTCAGCTGCTTCCTTTAAGTGAAAACATGGAAGTTCTGGACTAAATATGGAAGGCAAAATACCATTTGCTGAGGTTTCTAGAATCTACAGTAAGAAAGAATCTTCTTTTTTTTTTTTTTTGAGATGGAATCTCTCACTCTTATTGCCCAGGCTGGAGTGCAGTGGGGCTATCTCGGCTCATGGCAACCGCTGCCTCCTGGGCTCAAGTGATTCTCCTGCCTCAGCCTCCCAAGTAACTGGGATTATAGGCACATGCCACCACACCGGGCTAATTTTTTATATTTCTAGTAGAGATGGGGTTTCACAGTGTTAGCCAGGATGGTCTTGATCTCCTGACCTCGTGATCCGCCTGTCTCAGCCTCCCAAAGTGCTGAGATTACAGGCATGAGCCACCATGCCTGGCCCAAGAATGAATCTTCTATAGGAAAAATTGTGAAGGAGGAATACTGTGTGCATAGCTATATGTATAGGGTTTAGTATTCTCCGAGGGTTCAGGCATCTATGGGCGGTCCCATTCACTGGAACATCCTCCCCCATCGATAAGGGGGGCCCACTGTTCTTGGATGCCCACCAGCACTCCTGCTTGGGAATTTCTCAGCCTTTGTGGGAATGGCAGTAGTAATTTGTCCCTGTCCCTCAGATTGTGAAGTTTGCTCGGGGGCCACATGCCAAGGTCTCTCCAGTCAATGACGTAGATGTTGGGGTGTACCAGCTGATGCAGAGTGAACAGCTTCTCTCACGCAAAGTGGAGTCCTTATCGCAGGAAGCAGAGAGGTAACTTCTACCCCTGAGCTGAGCCCCGTCTCCACTGTAGCTGGCCCCCAGAACTGGCAAAACGTTAGTATATGTGGGCTTTTAATAAACGTGGATTATTTTCTTAACTGATTACAAAAGCAATCACTGCTCAATGCAGAAATTGTGGAAACACAGACTATCACAAAGGAGGAAAATGAGGCCTTTTTTTTCCTCCTAAATCGAGACAGTGGTGGGAATCTTAGCTTACTGCAGTCTCAAACTCCTGGGCTCAAGCAGAGTCTTCCTGCCTTAGTCTCTTGAGTAGCTGGGACCACAAGGGTTCTGCCTGGCTGATTTTTAAATTTTTTATTAAGGTGGGATCTCACCATGTTGCCCAGGCTGGTCTCATACTCCTCAGCTCAAGCAAACCTGCCACCTCAGCCTCCCAAAGTCCTGGGATTACTGGGGTGAGCCACTGTGCCCAGCCAAAAACATGAGTCTTAATTCTTCCTGCACAAACTATGATTGTGAATGTATGTTTATCTCTTCCTTGCCAGTGTCCAATCAACTAATATTTACTGAGCCAGGCATTGTCTTAGGGACTGGGCATATAGCCATGGGCAAGAGCCTGCCTTCGCAGAGGTCTATCTGAGGAGCCCTTCCCCTGCTCTTCCCCATGGGTAACTGGACAAGGATCCCCTGAAAGACAGACGCTCTGACAGGAGGACACAGGCATTGAAGCAGAACCTGTTCTGTCCGTCTTCCAGCTGGGAACCCTCGCCTTGCTGGAAGGCAAAGGGATATGTCCGAGGCCATTGTTGGTATTAACAGTTCATTCCCTGTCTCCCAAAATGGGAAGATGTGTATGAGGTACCCTGTTTGCATGTTGTGTCCCTGTGGGTTGAAAAAGCTTATCCTCAGTCAGCCTACTTGAGCCTTCGTGCTGACTTGCTGTAAGAGTTTTGGGCTGTCGGCATCATTTTTCTTGCCACTGAGTAGAGTGGGTTGAGTCTTCAGATTTAAAACCACCTTTGAATGCTGCTCTCAGGGACCCTTTGGGACCCTGCCACTCCTGTCCTGTGGCACAGTCATCTTATTTGTCCCTTGGTTTCCAGGTGTAAAGAAGAAGCCCGGCGGGCATGCCGAGCAGGAAAGAAGCAGCTGGTGAGTTCTTGTCTCCACCAGCCCCATAGTGGTGCCCTGGGCAGGCCCGGAGCAATGCCCAGCAGTTCAGAGAGCAGCCTGCTGGCGGCTTGAGGGGACAGAGTCTGCAGCGGGCCCAGGCACCACACAGCGTATTTTACAAATGGGAGGGAAGAAGGCTGGGTCAGCCTTAGCATCTGGGAAGGGCTGAATTCCTCATGCCCTTTGGCTTGCCTAGTTCAGCACTGACCTGAGTCTCCATCCCCCCAGGCACTCAGGTCTCTCAAGGCCAAGCAACGGACAGAGAAGCGCATTGAGGCCCTGCATGCCAAGCTGGACACTGTTCAAGGCATCCTGGACCGGATCTATGCCTCCCAGACAGATCAAATGGTAGCCACTCACCTCTGCTCCAGCACTTGCTGGTCTCTCTGTGCGCTGCTCACCTGCAGCTTCGGCTTTGCTCTTTGGAGGGTCCCTAGGTTCTTGCGGGATGTGGCTGGGGTTGCCTTTGCATTTCCACTTAGGAGGTTTGGCCTTAGTGGGTATAGGGCGAATCGAGCTTGGCTGCCAAAAAAAAAACCCAAAGCTGCTTTTAGAGTTGAAACAATATTGTATGTATTTTGCCAAATGTCTGTCACTTGCACTGATAGCTTTGCCTTGTCTTTAGGTCTTTAATGCCTACCAAGCTGGGGTAGGAGCACTCAAACTCTCCATGAAGGATGTCACAGTGGAGAAGGCAGAGAGCCTCGTGGATCAGATCCAAGAGGTACAGAAAGGGGCCAGGGAGGGACACACAGAGAAGGAAGTGACAGAGGACAGATGTGACTTCATCGCACATCCTCTTTAACCAAACTTGACTTGTCACCTTGTGAACTTGAAGACGCTTTCCTTGTTTCTCATTTGGGGCAAGATTGCTTTGTAACCCTAGACATTTTCCAGCAGACTGGGCTACTCAGAGCCACCACACCCAGCTCAGGGCTTTGCCCTTGTCTCTTACAGCTCTGTGACACCCAGGATGAAGTTTCTCAGACTCTGGCTGGTGGGGTAACCAATGGCTTAGGTGAGTGGGCAAGGTGGTTCTTTCTTTCTTCCTTTCATCCTAAAGGACTTCGCTTCCCTGTGCTGTGATGGGTTTGCCAGTGGATTTGCTTTTCCAGGTACAGGCAGACCTCCCCTAGCCTGCCCTCCCTGGGGCTCCTCTGTGGGAGCAGTGAGGGAATTGCCATTTTCCCCTTGACGGCTGCGCTCATGACCCGTCTGTGCTCCAGCATTCCTCATTCACACGGCTTCTAACTGGATGATCCTCTTTCAAGGGCAAGGGGAATCAGGGTCAGGTCCATGGGGTTAGCAGAATGCATTTCCTTCCACACTCAGTAGCTTTGAGTGTGGAAGAAGCATTTCTGCCTGAAGCTACCCTCAGTCTCCTGACCCCTGGGATTGTTTTTAAGCTCCAAGGAGGTCTGCATCTTTTGTGAAGCTAAGCTGGGTTTTGGTAACCTCAGTCCTGGACTCATTAGTGCATTTCTCCCTGGAGTTTATACATCTTTATGTTGTCTTTTCTTTCCAGATTTTGACAGTGAAGAACTGGAGAAGGAATTGGACATCCTCCTTCAGGATACCACCAAAGAACCTTTGGATCTGCCTGACAACCGCCGTGATAGGCATTTTACCAACAGTGTGCCTAACCCTAGGATCTCAGATGCTGAACTTGAAGCTGAACTTGAGAAACTGTCCTTATCAGAGGGAGGTATGAAGCTGTTTTCCAAGGCCTCTGGCGGGCATGCAGCCTTCTGGCTGACAGAGTCAGTGGGCCTAAGCCCAGTTCCTCAATTTGCCAGAGTACCAGAGCCCTGTAGGGAGTTGAGGGTTTGTTTCTATCGAGACTCGGTGCCTTAGACGCTGGATGCCTTCATCTTCGAGGTTTTCCTGTTGTAGTGTTCAGTCATTTCTTTGCCTTGCAGGTTTGGTCCCAAGCAGTAAATCTCCGAGAAGGCAATTGGAACCGACTCTAAAGCCATTGTAGGACCCTCCAGTGAAGGACCCTCATGTAAAAGAGAGACCAGGCTTGTTGAGTGTGTACATAGTTATTTAAACAAGAAACTCTGAGAATGTGTTTGGAAGAGGAGGAAGGAGAGCCACTGATTAATCTGGATGCTCCTATTACTACAGGACAGATACAATTTCTGGAAGGGATGCTCCACAGACTTGCTCCCAGCTGTGTCATGGACCTGCCTTCTCATCTTTCTAGTGCCACGGTTTATACAGTCCTGTGTCTGACCTGTCATTTCCTAGCCTGCAGTTCTTGCCATTGGCACAGTTAGGTTTGTCTTCACCCACCAGCTTCGTTTCCAGCCCATGAAGGAGAAAGATTGCAGCTTTGCCAAATCTGAATCAGTTCCCCCTTTCCCCCCGCAGTTTTTCAGAGGGGTTTATCTTGTCGCTAATGTCAGTTAAATAATGTATTCCTGTCCCTCTTGATTTTCACTGGTAAGAGAAGAATGAGATTGAAACACTTCAAGGTTTGATTTGAGGGGACTTAGCTGCCATTTTGTGGAGGAACATAGAGTGTAAAAGGTTTTCCTCTAGGATCATTTGTCAGAATTCTCCAGGTGTTCAGGGAAAGAGGTCTCCCCAAGTGGCGCAGAGTTGTGACAGTCCGGAGGGGCTAGCATGTCTGGTGGGCACTGCCTCTTCATCAGATGAAGCAGGAGGTGTGCCGGTGGGGAAAGGCTTCTTCCGCGCCTTCTGCACTTACATGGGAAGCGGCCCAGTGACTACAGGACCCCGAGATGTCCAAACTCCTCATGCTTTTCTAAAGAGGCGAAATTGTTGCCTTGGCCCCATCGTGGAGTAACTTAAAAATACGTATCTACCAGAACAAGCCACACAACGACACACCTCCCCTCCCTGAGCCTGGCCTGCAGCACCGGGCTCTCTGAATTTGGAAAGCGTTTCACTTTGTGGCCCACCGCTGGGGGCGGCGGGGCTGAGTCAGGATGTGCAATAGAAGCAGGGGCTGTGCCCTCTGCCAGATCCACTGGGAACTGCCTGGGCCACCCGTGCGCCTGTCCTGCCTCCTGCAGTCCCTGCTCCCTGACTCTTCAGGGACCAGGCAGGGCGGGGAAGGGGGACAGACGGGAAAGGGTCTGAATGCTCTGGCAATGGTGAGAAGAAACGACAGCCACACGCCACTCTGCTGCCCAGCCACCGGGATTTCTGCCTGGAGCCCTTTGCCCTGTCCCTGCTGCCTGAGGTGGCGTAGAGCAGAGGAGAAGAATTTGCTCCAGGCCAGGAGCACAAATAATTCAATGAATTTCTCTCCCACTCGACCTTGGTAAACGGAAATGTTGGGGGTGAAGAGAAACAATCACTATTTTTTTTTTCTTTTTTAATCTGGTAAATAATTAAAAGAAAAAACTGGAACACTTGTCCTGTCTCCTCTTTAGGTTGTATCAGGTGTCTCGTTCCTTCTTGCCTCCCTCGCCCCCACCTTCTGCACACTTTGGTTCTGTCTCAAGGCCACAGGAGAATGTGGAGTGCCTGATCGTGTGAGCTTTGAGCTGCAGTGGCTGCTGGTCTGTCCAAGCGGCCCCCACACTGAGCTCCCCTGGGGAGGACTCATTCTTTGAATGGCCTCCTTGGTTTTAGCAATGTGCCATTGCTACGGTTTGCCATTGCTGGGCTCTTTATATCTGTAAGTGGCCTAATTTCTTCTGTTCATGTGATTGTACCATACTTTAATCTGGCACCAGTATTCCTCGGTACCTCCTCCAGGGATGTTTGCCACCTCCTGTGGGGGAGATGGGCTTTGAGGCCGAGGGCAGCATTAGGAATGGGCTGCAGCACTGGGTCTGTGGCTCCAGGTAAGTCAGCAGGTGAGCCAGCCAGGAAAAGGTGGTGAGAGCAGTTCACAAAGCCCTGGGAGACTCTCAAGGACCTAATGAGAGAGGGACTGGAGCTGACAGGCCCCACGGAAGAGAGGCCGGAACCCCTGACGAGCCATTCCTAATGCTGGAAGGAAGTGGCCTGGACCTGGGAGCCTTGTTACCTGGTTTAAGTTTGCTTTTTCTTTTGCTGTCCTGAGCCACTGAAGAGTCCTTGTTAAATGATCCAGACTGATTGTTTGCTGTGCTACAGGAAATTATAAGAAGCTGTTGAGTCTGTGCTTGGAGCGCAGAACAAGGGGTGATCTGTAGGACTCTGGTGGTGGAGGCTGTGGCTGCCAGCATGGGATTCCCACCAGCCAGGCAATTGGGCAGTGGGCTGAGAGTCTGGCCTTAGGAGTCAGCAGCATATAGGGATTTATTCTTGAGAATTTTCTTAGTTTTTTTTTTAAGACTGGATCTTGCTCTGTCACCCAGGCCGAAGCACAGTATGAAATCATGGCTCACTGCAGCCTCAACCTGGGGTCAAGCAAGCTCCCCCCTCAGCTTCCCGAAGAGCTGGGACTACAGATGCGCCTGGCTAATTTTCTTAATTTTGGTAGAGATGGGTGTTTCAGACTCCTGGCCTCAAGAGACCCTCTCCCATCTGAGCCTCTCAAAGTGCTGACAGGTGTGAGCTGTGGCACCTGGCTAGCTTCTTCCTTCTCTTGAATCACTGCTGCCTGGATAGGAGACAGAGCGGCACAACCACGCCACAAAGTAAAGAGATGATGCCGTGCTTGGGAGGGTGGCTGGAGAGTCCCCGTCACTGCTAGTTTGGGAACAGTGATGGTGTGCATTGAGTAGGTGTGGGTAGAAGGGCAAGTGGGTATTTGGGGGTGAGGGGAAGGTGCTGCCTGGGAATCTCCTGGGCCTGCCTAAGAGGATTGCGTAACCTGAGTCCTGGGGCCGGGGTGGGCTCTGCAGTTAGCATGCTGTTGTGAGAGGGACGAAAGGGTTAAAATGCAGTTCCCACTGCCTGTGTGAAGTGACAGCCTGAAGCTGAGCAGACCTCCGTGAAGTGATCACAAGGGTCTGGCTTAATCTGCTGAAAATATAATCCGGACCATCAGAACAAAAAGCTGGAGCTGTGAAGGAAGACGAGACCCCTGGGAGCTGCTAACTCCCAAGGAATCCCAGCAAAGCCCTGCTCTAAGGTTTGTGGGTGAGCCTGGTGACCCTCCTTTCTTTTGAAGTGTCTTGGTGTCTTCTCATTTTTACATAGTTGTGGCTACTGTTTGGGGAAATTGTGGCTTCTTTTGTCTTTCTGCACAGAAGCAATGCAAGGTCATAGACTCTGGAATGTGAGAACCATGAGAAGGGTAGGGGAATCCCATTTTACCAAGGGGGACCCTGAATCTTAGGCAGCTGGCCGAGGCTACGGAGCTCCCGGGGGAATTTAGTTTATTGACTTCCAGCTGGAATTCATTGTTACACAAGTGTTGAGTCTCAGGAAATGATGGTCTAAAATGTGGCATTTGAGAAGCTGAACTAAAGCGGCAGCCTAGAGTCTCTCTCTCTCTCTCTCTCTCTCTCTCTCTCTCTCTCTCTCTCTCCTCTCTCTCCCTCTCTCTTTCTCTCTCTCTCTCCTCTCTCCCTCTCTCTCTCTCTCTTTCTCTCTCCCTCTCTCTCCCTCTCCCTCTCTCTCCCTCTCTCTCTCTCTCTCTCTCCTCTCTCCCTCTCTCTCTCTCTCTTTCTCTCTCCCTCCCTCTCTCTCTCTCTCTCTCCCCCCCCTCCCCCTCTCTCCCTCTCCCTCCCTCCCTCTCTCTCTCTCCCCATCTCCCCCAAGTTCCCTTACCTGATTGAGAAAACTTCTAAAAAAATGTGGTTTTCTTAAAACCCTCTCCCTGTGAATCTCTTTAAATAATCAGGAGTAATAACCCAAGAAAAAAACTAAAAAAGCAGCTACACCCAGGATACCATACCGAGACAGACTTTTCAGCTTCTCTTCTGAGGGCAGTCCCAAAAGAGAACCTGGAAGACTGTATCTGCATACTCAGACAACCTTGGCTCAGTGCAGTTCCACGCCCACCATCCATGACTTGTCCACAAACATTGTTTATCCTTCAGTCCCATTCAGCCTCCAAAGAGAATCATTTACAAACCACTATCAGGTCTTCAGGTCCATTCATTTCCAGCCCCCACTTCTCTTTCCCCAGTGAAGAGAGCAATTAAGTGCCAACTATTGGGCCTTTCTGTGTATATTCATATTTTTCTATATGGCTCCCCTGCTTCATGCATGTTAATTTGTTATGCTTTTCTCCCGTTGACCTGTCTTATTATTAAGGGTTATAAGGGTTAACCTGTCTCCTGTTGACCCTTATAACCTTATGATAAGGGTGTTGGCGGTGACCCTTTATGATGGGGGAGATCACCCCTTTTCACTCCTGCACCAGGCTGCTCTTAACCACACTCTCAGAAACTCATTCTCATGACCAGGCGCAGAGGCTGAGACCTGTAATCCCAGCACTTCGGGAGACCAAGGTGAACAGATGACTTGAGCCCGAAAGTTCAAGACCACCCTGGGCAACATACTGAGACTCCATCTCTAAAAATGGAAGAAGAAAAAAAACACTGTCAAAAAATAACTCCCAAAGTACTTTCTGTGCGGGCTTGTTTCCCGACCCCATGTCAGTGCTTTCAGTTGGAAGATAAGCTTTTTTTTTTTTTTGAGACAAAGTTTCACTGTTGTTACCCAGGCTGGAGTACAATGGCGTGATCTTGGCTCGCCGCAACCTCTGCCTCCCAGGTTCAAGCAATTCTCCTGCCTCAGCCTCCTGAGTAGCCGGCATTACAGATGCATGCCACCACACTCAGCTAATTTTTGTATCATGAGTAGAAACAGGGTTTCACCATGTTGGCCAGAATGATCTCGATCTCCTGACCTCCTGATCCACCAGTCTTGGCCTCCCAAAGTCCTGGGATTACAGCTGTGAGCCACTGTGCCCACTCACCATATGATATTTTTAGGCGGTGTGGGAGACATCCCATAAGAGAAGGTTGCCTACATGAAATGAGGACAGGAATGGGGTGTCAGGAGTGGCCAGTTCCCAGGTGTACATTGGAGACAGAACCCACAGGTTCCCGAAGGCTAAAGGTCGGGCGGTAGGGCAGGAAGGGAGAACTAAAGAACGATTAATACCCTGTGGGCTTGAACAAGTGGGTGGGTGCTGGTGCCATATATCGAGATGGTGAGGACCTGGGGAGGAACAAACTTGAAGATCAACTTGAGATGGAGCCTGAGGCATTCTAGCTGTTAGAGGTTGAGGAGGAGAGGAGGAGCCAGAAAAGAATATCAAAAGAGGGGCTGGGGGGGAAAAAAAGACACCCAAACCTGTAGGGTCTCGGAAACTGAGAGAATGGCCATCATGGAGTTCTGCTGGGAACCAGGTGGCAGGAGCCCTCTGTTCTAGGGGCAGGCACAGAGGGAGGCATTGTCTGCAGAGGACAGAAAAACAAGAAGAGAATCCAGTCTGCTTTTCACTGTCACCATGTGCTGACAATTCTAAACAATGTGGGTGATTTATTGGTCTAACTTCCAAATAACTATTGTGGTTATCTGAGCTTGTAGGTACATTTCTATCACCTACCCTTGACTAACCCTTGTACTTGGAAGTTCATTCAGAGAACTCACCAGCTCGGGGGCCGCCCGCACATGCTCAGTTTGCAGGTAAGCTCAGCGGTTTGGAATCACTAGAGCTCATTGTGGTTGCAATTTGTATCTTCAACCCTTATGATAATATGTATTCCTGGGTTTAAATAGTAGATTCAGAATAAGCCAAGACAGTGTGGTAATTGTAAAGACCAGAGACGCAGAGCATGAGTTACTGTAATTATGTCATTTTCTATGGCCACTTGGAGTTTTGCTTGTGTTTAACATTTAAAACCATGGGACGGTTGCAGTGGCTCATGCCTGTAATCCCAGCACTCTGGGATGCTGTGGCAGGAAGATTGCTTGAGTCCAGGAGTTCAAAAGCAACATGAGCAACATAGAAAGACCCCATCTCTACAAAACTTAAAAAATTAGCCAGGTATGGTGGTATGCGCCTGTGGTCCCAGCTACTCAGGAGGCTGAGATGGGGGGATCACTTGGGCCCGGGAGGTTGAGGCTGCAGTGAGCCATGATTGTGCCACTGCACTTCAGCATGGGTGACAGAGCAAGAGTCTATCTCAAATAAATACATTAATAATAAAACTGTGGAAAAGAACAAAGTACATGGTATAGTTTTACTTGGTAAGTGAAAATTTTAGTTTATGCGTAAAATATTTTACCAAATTTGAATATCTTTAAATGGAAATTTCTTTTCTTTTTGAGATGGAGTCTCACTCTGTCACCCAGGCTGGAGTGCAGTGGCACGATCTAGGTTCACTGCAACCTCCACCTCCTGGGTTGAGGCAATTCTCTGCCTCAGCCCACTGAGTAGCTGGGATTACAGGCCCTTGCTACCATGCCCAGATAATTTTGTATTTTTCTACCTTTTTTTTTTTTGAGTTGGAGTCTCACTCTATCATCAGGCTGGAACGCAGTGGCATGACCTTGGCTCGCTGCAACTTCCGTTTTCCTGTTTCAAGCAATTCTCCTGCCTCAGCCTCCGGAGTAGCTGGGACTACAGGCGTGCACCACCACGCCCGGCTAATTTTTTGTGTTTTTGGTAGAGATGGGGTTTCAGCATGTTGGCCAGGATGGTCTCCATCTCTTGGCCTCGTGATCCACCTGGCCTGAGCCTCCCAAAGTGCTGGGATGCAGCCACCACGTTGGACCATAAATCTGCATTTGGAGGTAGTGTCCAGATTTCTGCAAAATCTTATCTTTGTCAGACCCCTCACCCTAGCTGGGTTCCCGTGACTCTGGCCCTTTAAGAAGAGGCTGGAACTCTGGAGAGGTTGAGGTCTCCTAGGAACTGAGGGACAACAAAAGAGTCAGAGACTTGGGGGGCGTGGTGGGGACCCTCCTGGCTGGGATAGCACACACAGAGGCCAATCAGGTAGAGCGGGAACTAGGGAGGATGACTCATTCCCCCCCACCAGCCCCTGAAACTCCGCACCCCTCTATCCTGCTTTCCCTCTCCAGTTCTGGCCCTTTCTCCACCATCTCTTTCTCTACCCTTTTATCACTCCCACTGCCTTGGCTCTAGAATGGTCTTTACTTCTGGCTTACAAGAGTTTGTCAGTTGATTTTCTTGAGTTTTTAAGGTTAAAACAAACAAACAAAAAAATCAAAGGTTGGGTGTGCTGTCTCATGCCTGTAATCCTGGCACTTTGAGAGGCTGAGGCGGGAGGATGTCTTGAGCCAGGAGTTCAAGACCCACCCAGGCAGCATAGTGAGACCCTGTCTCTACAGAAAATACACAAATTAGTCTGGTGTGGTGGCATGCGTGTGTAGTCTCAGCTACAGGAGGCAAGAGGATGGCTTGAGCCTGGGAGTCCTGATTACAGTGAGCTATGATCATGCCACTGCACTCCAGGCTGGGTGACGGAGAGAGACTTCATCTCAACAACAACAATGAAACCCCACAAACACATGTATTCTGCAAATGAGAAGGTGATATCCTCAAATGTCTAAACATTTCCGTTTTTATGTCTTTTTGTCAATTTGCTTTTTTTGCTAGTACCTGTTAAAAAAAGGTATACGCTAGAGGCATGGGTACATATCCTTGACTTGTCCTAAAGTGAATGTGCTTCTCCATTTAGCCCTTTGTGGTATGTTAATAATTTTATTTCGATCCTTAAATGAATTTGCATAGAGTTGTTCTAAATGGGAGTTGGATAGAGAGCACATAATAATGTTTTGCTTTTTGAATCCTTTTTTTTCTTTGAGACGGAGTCTCACTCTGTCACGAAGGCTGGAGTGCAGTGGTGCAGTCTTGGCTCACTGCAACCTCCATTTCTCTGGTTCAAGCAATTCTCGTGCCTTAGCCTCCTGAGTAGCTGGGATCACAGACATGCGCCACCATGCCCAGGGTTTCACCACACTGGCCAGGCTGGTCTTGAGTTCCTGACCTCAAGTGATTCTCCTGCCTCGGCCTCCCAAAGTGCTGGAACTACAGGCATGAGCCACCACACCCGGCCTCTTTTTGAATTCATTTTAATGTTTGTAATATAATTGAATTATCCTACCTCTGGTTTGTTTGAAACACTTTGGTGTTACTACTGATTTTTTTTTTTTCTGGCCTCCTCTCCCTCCCCAGTTATATTTTTCGATATAGGCGGTGTTTCTTTCTTAACCAGCTTCCATAACCTCTGGCAGTTATTTGGAAAAAATAGCATTTACTGACTTTGCCACAGCTACATGCCTCTCCCCTCCCCCCACACTTTGAAATATACTCTGGGGTTCCTGTCCCAATTTATGGCGATAACAAAGTTGTTTTTGTTTTTACCTTCTATAGCCCTCCTTTCAAGATGTATAATATTTGTATACCCTTTTGTTGCTCTGATTATTTAAATTAATTGAATGTTTTAAGTAAATGAATTATTCAGCACGAGGCCTCTTCTGCCAGGTTATATCAGCTTGTGAGTCGTTTATTTGGATTCATCTCTTGGTTGTGGGGATTGTGTCTTCCAGTGGCTTTCCAGAAAGGCACATGAATGTCAAAGCATAACTCAGAAATACTGTTTTTTTGTTTGTTTGTTTTGAGACAGAGTCTTGCTCTGGCGCCCAGGCTGGACTGCAGTGGCGCCATCTGGGCTCACAGCAATCTCTGCCTCCAGGGTTCAAGTGATTCTTTTGCCTCAGCCTTCCGAATAGCTGTGACTACAGGTGCCTGCCACCACGCCCAGCTAATTTTTCCTTCCTTCCTTCTTCTTTCTCTTTCTCTCTTTTTCTTTCTTTTTCTCTTTCTTTCCTTTCTCTTCTTGCGATGGAGTCTCCCTCTGTCCTCCAGGCTGGAATGCAGTGGCACAATCTTGGCTAACTGCAAGCGATTCTCCTGCCTCAGCCTCCTTCTTTCCTATTTTTTTTTTTTTAACAGTAGAAATTCTTCCCATCCTTCGTGCTGCTTTTGTTGCATTTACTATCCTACCCTCACCTTCTGTTTGCAGTCAAAGGTGTGCATAGATTTCTTTCCCTGTTTATCTAGGAATCTCTAGATAACCTCCACCCATGACGGAGACATAGACACTGATACCTCTTTTCCTGTTTAACCTCTGAGTTTCCCAAAGAGTGTTTGGTAGAAATTAAATTCCTGGACAGCCTTCCCCTGGAGTTTGTTTCTACTGAGTCTGTCTCTGAATTTGTTGAACACCTCAAGGACACACCCAGCTTTAGAGAGGTGGGGACATGGCTCGCTTTCTGGGTTTTGGGTTCGTTCCTCCATTTCAGGGAGGTACAGCCACTTTGTTGAAAAAGTTGGGCAGAACAAAAGTGTCTCTTGAACTTAATTGATCCTAGAAGACTGTGCCAACATTGAGGGGGAAAAAAAAAAGAGCCCATCTTGGAATCAGACCCATCTTTGCTCAAAGTAAGACTCTGGAATGTAGTATCTGTGCAAGTTGGGTAAAATTATTTCATCTTTCTGGGTCTCGGTTTTGCCATGAATATGAAAGCTACTCGTGTCGCTCTGGGAAAAGCGGTTTGTGTTAGTGGCAGGTGCGCCCCCTCCCAATAGGCGACAAGAACACGCCCCTCCTGTTCCTGGCGCTACCTCCCCCCGGCCGCGCGGTGGCGCTGCGTCCCCGCAGCGGCCCGGGCCTCTCTGGGGCGCTCGGGCGCGCAGGCCCCTGGAGACGCCAAGGGCTGCGGCCACGCGTGGAGAGGCTGCGGTGAGTGCGGCGGGACTGGGGTGCCATCGCCTCGACCCCCGGGGTGGGAAGGGGCAGCTGGGCCGCTTGGAGCACTCCCCTATGATCCCCGAGAAGGAGCGCAGCTCAGGGTGCGGGGCCACACTCAGCATCCGACCGCAGGCGGGGCCGAGAACCTTGGGCAGCAGCCGGGAGACCTCTCCCCTAAGCCCTGACTTGCCGGGGGTCCCTGGCATCACTTCCCCGCAGCCGGGTCTTGGACAAGAGGGTTTCTAAGGCTTTTGCGGTGCCGGCTTTGCGGGGTCGCGGGTGATCCCGGGGTCTGTGCTCTGATCTCCGGCCCTGCCCGTCTCCCCTACAGGCTCTCCCACCGGTCACCCTGGCCCTTCTCTGCTTGGACGGTGTCTTCCTCTCCTCAGCCGAAAATGACTTCGTCCACCGGATCCAGGAGGAGCTGGACCGCTTTCTGCTGCAGAAAGAGCTGTCAAAGTAGGCTGGTGTTCGGGGCGAGAGTGCCCCCTTGCTGAGAAAGGCAGAGTTCCTAAACCGCCTGTGTCCCCTCCACCAGGTGGTGCCTGGCAGCTGGCTCTGCCCTTGGCCTTTAGTCGCCATAACGCCAGCCGCGTCTTTGTCTGAGCATCACCCGGAGACGGAAGGGGCCCTGCAAGGGGATGGGGATGGGACCTGTGGGTTCCTGAGAACACCTCTCTCTGTGCTCAGATCCTTTCAGTCCACCTGGGACCCATAGGGGCAGAAGGGAGCCCAGTGTACCTGGGAGTGGACCTGGTAGGGGTCAGGCCCCAGGGGCTGGTCCTGGATCCCTGCTCAGCACTTCTTTCTGTCCCTTCCCAGGGTTCTTCTTTTCCCTCCACTCTCCAGTCGCCTCCGGTACCTGATCCATAGAACAGCAGAGAATTTTGATCTCTTGAGCAGCTTCTCCGTTGGGGAGGGCTGGAAGAGGAGGACAGTCATCTGTCACCAAGACATCAGGTGTGTAGTCTCCCACCTTGGAGTGCCTGCACCGGGGGTATGTGGGTGGCTAGCCAGCTGGTCAGCCTTTGGAAGGGCAGGGCTGGGTGGAGCTAGGGCTGGGACCCCCGGCAGCTGCCATTCCTAGCTGCAGCCGCTCAGCCAGTGCTGCTTTTTTGCATCAACAGTGGGGCAGACATGCAGTTTGTGAAATTCACTTGGCAAAATCAGGCAAAAGACAGAGAAAGAAATCTGTTTGAGGAGGGGAGGGGGGCCTCCCCAGCACTCCTCTCAGTAAGCTTGTGTCCCACAGAGACCAGAAAAACCCCTGCCAGCCTCTGTTCCCATGTGCATCTCACAGTGGGCATCTTACTATAATGACTATGATCCTGGTGTTTGAAGTTACATGTTTTTCTGATGGCATAATTCCTAAATGCGAGCACTTACCTCTCCTGGTGTGTAATTGAAGACGGACTGATCTCTAATTTCAATCACAGCACTAGACGGTGAGCTGGCTGTTCTGGGCTTGTTCAAAAGTGACAGCTCAGGCCTGTCTGTAATCCCAGCACTTTGGAAGGCCGAGGCAGGTGGATCATGAGGTCAGGAGTTGAAGACCAGCCTCACTAAGATGCTGAAACCCCACCTCTATTAAAAATACAAAAATTATTCAGGTGTGGTGGCCCGTGCCTATCATCCCAGCTACTCAGGAGGCTGAGGCAGGGAATTGCTTGAACCTGGGAGGCGGAGGTTGCAGTGAGCTGAGATCACTCCCCTGCACTCCAGCTCCTGGGCAACAGAGTGAGACTCTTGTCTCAAAAAAAAAAAAAAAAAAGTGACAGCCTCCACCATGATGTCTTCCTAAGGGATTTTTGAGGATTATTTTGGCTGTGGTTTTCGCCTAATGCTGACCTGAATGTCACTCCTGAATGACAGGTGGCTCCAGTAAATCATTTTCCTTTGGGCCCCTACATACTCTGATGACCTCCTCCCGTTCCTGCTCTAGGGTACCCAGTTCAGATGGCCTCTCTGGCCCCTGCCACCCTCCTGCCTCCTACCCCAGCAAGTACCACGGTCCTCGGCCCACCTCCAACCAAGGAGCAGCCGCAGGGCCCCGAGGTGCCCGGGCTGGCCGGTGGCATCGTGGACGAAAGCCAGACCAGCCTTTGTATGTGCCCCGGGTACTGCGCAGGCAGGAAGAAGGGGTGCTGACCTCTACCTCGGGGCTCCAGGGAGAGGCCCAAGCTGGCAGGGACCCAGAAGAGCCTGGAGAAGTTGGTGCTGGAGACCCCATCTCTGATCAGGGACTCCCTGTGCTGACGACTCAGGGAACAGAGGACCTAAAGGACGCAGGACAAAGGTGTGAGAATGAGCCACTGCCTGACTCTGTTGGCCCTGAGCCCCCGGAGCCTGAGAGTCAGTCAGGGAAGGGAGATAGGGCGGAGACGGCCACACAACTTGGGTCCAGCCTGCAGCTGGACCTGGAAGAGGGGAAGGAGAGTCCACTGGAGAAGAGGCTGGTGGCAGAGGAGGACGAGGACGAAGAGGAGGTGGAAGAGGACGGCCCCAGCAGCTGCTTGGAGGACGATTACAGTGAGCTGCTGCAGGAGGTGATGAGGCTCTTGAGCACGGAAAGGGAGGGCGGAGGTGAGGTGGGTGTGGCCATGGGTGGATGGGGACCAAGGGTTATGGGTGGAGGGCAGGGGATGTGCAGGGGGAGGCAGGGCTGGGGGTTGGGTGACAGGGATTCCTTGGGGAACACAGGAGAGGAGGTGTGGATTTGGGCCCCAGCCTAGCCATGTAGATGCTTGACCCTGGGCAAGTTATATTGTTTTGCTGAGTCAGTTTCCTCATCTGAAGATAAAACCAGATGATAATACAGGCGTCACTGGGTCATGGAGAGGACTCTCTGTGACCAGATGATAATAGGACTCTATGTGACCAGCTGATAATACAGGCCTCACTGGGTCATGGAGGGGACTCTGTGTGACCAGATGATAACACAGGCCTCACTGGGCCATGGAGGGGACTCTGTGACCAGATGATAATACAGGCCTCACTGGGTCATGGAGGGGACTCTGTGTGACCAGATGATAACACAGGCCTCACTGGGCCATGGAGGGGACTCTGTGACCAGATGATAATACAGGCCTCACTGGGTCATGGAGGGGACTCTATGTGACCAGATGATAATACAGGCCTCACTGGGCCATGGAGGGGACTCTGTGTGACCAGATGATAATACAGGCCTCACTGGGCCATGGAGGGGACTCTGTGTGACCAGATGATAATACAGGCCTCACTGGGCCATGGAGGGGACTCTATGTGACCAGATGATAATACAGGCCTCACTGGGCCATGGAGGGGACTCTGTGTGACCAGCTGATAATACAGGCTTCACTGGGCCGTGGAGGGGACTGTGTACAAGTGCTTCGTCATGTGTTACGGATGCCAGTCGTGGAAATTACTCTTTAGCCTGAAGTTTTGTCTTACATCTCGTTTCCTTGGAACCATGTGTCTGCCCCGAGACTGGCTGTGTGTTCTGGTGGGAGGGTGGCATCTTTTATTACCATTTTATATATAAAGAATGCCGACCACAGCCCTGCCAAGTATTGGTCACATCGCTAATAGGGGAGGGAAAGGTCTTGCACTTGCCCAGCTCTGCCTCTGACTGACTTTGCAATTTTGGGAGAAATTACTTAACTCTTGGGCCTTCGGTTTCCCCATCTGTAAAGCAGGTTTCTGGAATATAGTTCTCAGGATTCTCTGGAATGTCATGTGTGTCAGTGCCAGTCATTTAGTGGGGACTCCATACAGATAAGCGCCCTCCCCTAAAGCCCACGCTTCTTGACCTTCCAGCGCAGCCTGCCTGCTGCTGTCTCGCCCTGACTTTTGCCAGGTGGGCCCCTTCTCCCCGCAGAGCTCTCAGTGCATGTCCAGGCTCCCCTTGCTAAAGGGTCTGATCTCTCCTAGATCATAGACAACCTGACAAAGAAGGAGATTCAGATAGAGAAGATCCACGTGGACACATCCTTCTTCGTGGAGGAACAGCCTGGAGAGAAAGACCTGGCCCACGTGGTAGAGATCTATGACTTTGAACCAGCGCTCAAGACGGAGGACCTGCTGGCAACGTTTTCTGAGTTCCAGTGAGTGGTGGCGAGGGAGGTGCTGCCTTCAGAGAGGAGCTAGGACACCTGTTTGTAGTTGGGGGTGCTTGCCTGCCCGACCCCCAGTGCCTAATCCTTCACAAAGAGAGAAGTGGGTATGTGGCCTGGGCTCTGTATTCCCGGGCAGTTTGCCCTGCTGACCATCCCTGGGAGAGAGAGCACTGATCTGTGGGTTGTAGACACACTCTGGAGGCCCTAGACCTGGGCTGATCCCCCTGCATGGCCACACGCCTGTCAGGACCCCACATGTCCTCCCTCAGTCTTGAGGGACGCGGCAGCCCACTCTCCTCCTCTTTCCAGCCTCCCAGCGGCTGCTCAGTGGGTCTCCAGCAGGCTGCCGGCCAGCTGCATGTGGGAACTGTTTCCAGGGTGCACTGAGCTGCCTGGTGGGGCAGAGTGGAGGTCGGGATGGTGGCCGGAGGTAGTACATGACTTCCCTCTTCCTCAGCTTTGCCACTGGCCCTTAGATCACCCTCCTGGCTTTCCTTCTTTTTTCTTTTCCTTTTTATTCTCATTTCCCATCTTCCCTTCCCCTTCTTGGTTCCTGCTCAGGCTTTTTTTTTTTTTTTTTTTAAACGGGGTTTTGCTCTTGTCACCCAGGCTGGAGTGCACTGGCGTGATCTCGGCTCACTGCAGCCTCTGCCTCCTGGGTTCAAGCCATTCCTCTGTCTCAACCTTCTGAGTAGCTGGGATTACAGGTGTGTGCCACCACACCCAGCTAATTTTTTTATTTTTAGTAGAGTCGGGGTTTCACCACCTTGGTCAGGCTGGTCTCAAACTCCTGACCTCATCATCTGCCCGGCTTGGCCTCCCAAAGTACTGGGATTACAGGCGTGAACCACCCCGCCTGGCCTTCTCTTCTCTTTTTTGAGATGGGATCTTGCTCTTCTGCCTGGGCAGGAGTGCAGCGGTGCAATCGTAGCTCACTGCAGCCTCAACCTCCTGGGCTCAAGTGATGCTTCCACCTGGCCTCCCAAGCAGCTGGGACTACAGGCATGCACCACCGTGCCCAACTCTGCCTAGGCTTTTAGAAACTCCTTTCTGCATGGCGCTCCTTGCTAACCCTGCTTCCCAAAAGCCTTCCCCTGTGCTCTGCCCCTGAGTGGGAGGAGAGCTGAAGGGGCAGCTAGGGGCAGCACATTCTGTTCTTCTGTTCTGTACCTTGATGGTGCAGCCAGGCTGGGGCTCCGTGCCTTCCTCAGCTGGGTGGGGCCACAGTGCCTTAGGCCTCTTACAGGCTGCAGGGTAGGTGGCACTGTGGTGGCACTGTCCTAGGCAATAGGAAGAAAGCCCACAGGAGCATGGCAGGCCTGCTGGTTTGAGGGCCTATTCCTCTCCCACACCTCAGAAACCCTTTCGGCCCCAGCCTCAGACCCCATGGCATTGGCCTGGCTGTGACAGGCCCGAGAGGAGCCTCTTCCTCCTTGAGGTCATGCCATATGAGCTCTTTGAGTCCTGGCTTCTTTAGTTCTATAAACTGGTGGCCTGCCTGACATACTGACTGGAGTGACTTTTGTCTTTCTGAAGCTGACCTTGTGGGCTTCAGAGGAAGTTTGGTGCAAATGGTGGTCTCCGTCCCAGAGGAGATAGGCCCTTGCCTCGGGCTCATGGCATTCGCGGGCTGCAGGATTGGAAGAGGAGGAATTTGACTGCTTGCTTACCTGAATGTGCTGTCTCCTTTCTCCCCGCAGAGAGAAGGGGTTGAGGATTCAGTGGGTGGATGACACTCACGCACTCGGCATCTTTCCCTGCCTGGCCTCAGGTAAGGACCCCTAGTGGGCCCAGCCCTTGCTCAGACCCCCACTGAGAGGGAGGATCTTGGTTCCCTGGGTGGAGGCCACCCATCTCCTGGGTGCAGGCTCAGCTGAGCCAGTGGCTCTTGGGGTTCTGTTCCCAGCCTAAAACACAGGGGGAGCTGGACGGTCTCTGGCTCATAGTTATGTGCCTTCATGGAGAAGGTCTTCCTATCGTGTTAGTGCTTTCTATGAAAAGGCATCCGATTCAGGCCACCTTTGCTGAGGAAGGGCCATGGGCCAAGCCCAGTGGATGTCCCTGTATTGAAACCACAGGACAGCACTGCTTTAATGGGCCAAAAGCATTCGAATTCTGGCAATTTTATATGGTTCAAATAGATACGTTCTTACTCGATTTTCACTTCAGCCTCAAGATGTAGTTCAGAGCCAAGCATGATGGCTCATGCCTGTAATCCCAGCACTTTGGGAGGCTGAGGCGGGCAGATCACCTGAGGTCAGGAGTTCGAGACCAGCCTGACCAACATGGAGAAACTGTCTCTACTAAAAATACAAAATTAGCTGGGTATGGTGGCCCACACCTGTAATCCCAGTCACTCAGGAGGCTGACACAGGAGAACTGCTTGAATCCGGGAGGTGGAGGTTGCGGTGAGCTGAGATTACACCACTGCACTCCAGCCTGGGCAACAAAAGTGAAACTCCATCTCAAAAAAAAAACAAAAAAAGATGTGGTCAGATTACTCCATTGTACAGCTAGGGAGACCTGAGGCTCTCAGAGTGTGGGGTGTGTACTCCAGGTTACACAGCCTCTCAGTGTCACAGCTGGGAGCACCACAGCACCTCCTCATGACTCCGGTGCGCCAGTCCCCCTGAGCCACTTGCCTGCATTGCCTTGCCACCCACCATGCTTACATTTGGTGTAATTTGTAGTTACCCTCACCGCGCCTGCTTCACTGGGCTTCCCAGAAACAGCCTTCTTAACACCCAAGCTGGGGACTGGGAGCATCATTGCTGGTGGGGCTAGTCCTCAGGAGGGAGGGGGCAGTGTTTAGGGAGGGAACGGGGCAGGGTAGGGTAGGGTCTCAAACCCCAGAGAGGGAGATTGTGGAAAGGAAGGCAGGGAGGGAGGCCAAGAGGTGGCCCTGTGCTGTGAGAGGAATGAGCTCTGGCTGGGTTGGCCGTGGCGTTCTGGTCTCCTCCAGAGCCTATGGCGGGAGCAGGTTCCCTGGGCTCAGTTTCCTCTTCTGTCATACAGTGGGCGCTTGGACCTGAAGCCTCTCCCAGCTCTTCTGTGCTCTACTCTGTAAATAGCTGAGGTGCTGCAAGGCCAGGCGTGACTTGGGGCAGTGAATGCATGTTTCCTGAAGGGTCTTGAGTGGTGAAAGGGGGAGAGGCGCTGGGCACGGTGGCTCACGCTTGTAATCCCAGCACTTTGGGAGGCCAAGGTGTGTGGATCACGAGGTCAGGAAGTCGAGACCATCCTGGCCAACATGGTGAAACCCCTTCTCTCCTAAAAATACAAACATTAGCTGGGCATGGTAGTGTGTGCCTGTAGTCTCAGCTACTTGGGTGGCTGAGGCGGGAGAATCACTTGAACCTGGGAGGCAGAGGTTGCAGTGAGCCAAGCTCTTGCCACTGCACTCTAGCAAGTCTCAAAAAAAAAAAAAAAACAAAGAGAAAGGGGGAAAGGCTGTGTTGAGCCCTGGGTCTTTGGGAGCTGGGAGCCTGCCTCTTCTGATGTCAGAATCACAGCCTCATCATGTTCCCCCTGATCGGCCTGGGGTAGGAGTATCCTCTGAGTGCAGCTGTCCCTTTGTAGGCCTGTGGGGCTCTAGGGGATGAGGCAAGCAGGTGGCAGTCGTCTCTTGCCCATCCAGGGCAGTGTGGGAGCAGCCCTGCCCTGAACTTTGCACAGGTACATGACATGGCTGTATGGGTTCAGGGTGATAGATGTACCTTGGTGTCCTGAGGAGGAGGGCATGGCTCCATACATGCTTTCTCTCTGCAGCTGCTGAAGCCCTGACCCGGGAGTTCTCGGTGCTCAAGATCCGGCCTCTCACGCAGGGAACCAAGCAGTCAAAGCTCAAAGCCTTACAGAGGCCAAGTAAGGAAGCGATGTCCCTGGACGGGGAGGCTGTGTGTGTGTGTCTGGGTTGGGCAGGTCTTCCCCCCGTTTATTCTTACCTCTTGATTTCTCTGCTTTTTAGGAGCCCTGGGCTGTAGTAGGCAGTGGGCTGTGTTCTCCCTCCCTAGCAGGCCTGGGTGTGTCTAGGGCGGGGGTCTCCCTTGGGGAGTGGCATCTGCCAGCCATCATGCAGGGAGGCCTCCTGCTCACACCCTCTTCTGGGCACCATGCAAGGAAAACCTTGGTCTTTCTTCTGGAGGGCCCTGGAAACCATATCCACTGGGCCTGGAAGGGCCTGGGCTTTGGGGTCCACTCTAGGTGTGATCCTGGCTCTGTTAGTTGTTTCACTTGGCCTTGAGGAAGTCACTCAGCGTGTGACTTGGTTTCTTCTGTAAAAGAAGCAGACCGTGCAGGGTAGCCTGGAGGACTGAATGAGAGCATGGCATACCTGCCTGGAGCTCTGAGGAGGGCACGTAGAAGGTACCAGATAACCATTGGTGCCTCCCTTTCCCCTCCACCTTCCAGAAACCATGGTGGGTTTTAGACGTGAGTTTTCCATGACTTCAAAGTAGCGACTAGTAAACGGGCCTGCAAGACGTCTGCCGAGGCTGGCTGTGCTCTCACGGTTGGTTACGTAGACTACATGGCTGTGCTCTCACGGTTGGTTACGTAGACTACATGGCTGTGCTCTCACGGTTGGTTACGTAGACTACATGGCTGTGCTCTCACGGTTGGTTACGTAGACTACATGGCTGTGCTCTCACGGTTGGTTACGTAGACTACATGGCTGTGCTCTCACGGTTGGTTACGTAGACTACATGGCTGTGCTCTCACGGTTGGTTACGTAGACTACATGGCTGTGCTCTCACGGTTGGTTACGTAGACTACATGGCTGTGCTCTCACGGTTGGTTACGTAGACTACATGGCTGTGCTCTCACGGTTGGTTACGTAGACTACATGGCTGTGCTCTCACGGTTGGTTACGTAGACTACATGGCTGTGCTCTCACGGTTGGTTACGTAGACTACATGGCTGTGCTCTCACGGTTGGTTACGTAGACTACATGGCTGTGCTCTCACGGTTGGTTACGTAGACTACATGGCTGTGCTCTCACGGTTGGTTACGTAGACTACATGGCTGTGCTCTCACGGTTGGTTACGTAGACTACATGGCTGTGCTCTCACGGTTGGTTACGTAGACTACATGGCTGTGCTCTCACGGTTGGTTACGTAGACTACATGGCTGTGCTCTCACGGTTGGTTACGTAGACTACATGGCTGTGCTCTCACGGTTGGTTACGTAGACTACATGGCTGTGCTCTCACGGTTGGTTACGTAGACTACATGGCTGTGCTCTCACGGTTGGTTACGTAGACTACATGGCTGTGCTCTCACGGTTGGTTACGTAGACTACATGGCTGTGCTCTCACGGTTGGTTACGTAGACTACATGGCTGTGCTCTCACGGTTGGTTACGTAGACTACATGGCTGTGCTCTCACGGTTGGTTACGTAGACTACATGGCTGTGCTCTCACGGTTGGTTACGTAGACTACATGGCTGTGCTCTCACGGTTGGTTACGTAGACTACATGGCTGTGCTCTCACGGTTGGTTACGTAGACTACATGGCTGTGCTCTCACGGTTGGTTACGTAGACTACATGGCTGTGCTCTCACGGTTGGTTACGTAGACTACATGGCTGTGCTCTCACGGTTGGTTACGTAGACTACATGGCTGTGCTCTCACGGTTGGTTACGTAGACTACATGGCTGTGCTCTCACGGTTGGTTACGTAGACTACATGGCTGTGCTCTCACGGTTGGTTACGTAGACTACATGGCTGTGCTCTCACGGTTGGTTACGTAGACTACATGGCTGTGCTCTCACGGTTGGTTACGTAGACTACATGGCTGTGCTCTCACGGTTGGTTACGTAGACTACATGGCTGTGCTCTCACGGTTGGTTACGTAGACTACATGGCTGTGCTCTCACGGTTGGTTACGTAGACTACATGGCTGTGCTCTCACGGTTGGTTACGTAGACTACATGGCTGTGCTCTCACGGTTGGTTACGTAGACTACATGGCTGTGCTCTCACGGTTGGTTACGTAGACTACATGGCTGTGCTCTCACGGTTGGTTACGTAGACTACATGGCTGTGCTCTCACGGTTGGTTACGTAGACTACATGGCTGTGCTCTCACGGTTGGTTACGTAGACTACATGGCTGTGCTCTCACGGTTGGTTACGTAGACTACATGGCTGTGCTCTCACAGTTGGTTACGTAGACTACATGGCTGTGCTCTCACGGTTGGTTACGTAGACTACATGGCTGTGCTCTCACTCATGGTCCCGGGTTTCTTGGAGCAATAAATATCCTGCTTATAGGTCTGCGAGCTCTGTCCCATCCTGACTTGACATCCTCCCAAAGGACCCTAAAAAGCAGGGAGGTATGCGGGATGAACCCCCTCAGCTCCCTGAGTGTAGAGACAAGAGAAACAAGGGCATGGAGAGGTGACAGGTTTGGTTCAGCATCCCCTGGGGGACCAGGATCCCTCAGTGGGCCCCCCTTGTGAGCATCGGGCCACACCACGGGCACACCTGGGCCCAGGCCCCACATGTCACATGAGAGGCTGGCTCTGGTGGCCTCTGTGGCTGCTGTATTGCTGGGGGAGAGGCAGCCACAGCCTTGTATTCAGGTCCCCACCATGGACTTTCCTTCTAGAACTCCTGCATCTGATGAAGGAGAGGCCACAGACAAATGTGACCGTGGCCCGGAGGCTGGTGGCCCGGGCCCTGGGACTCCAACACAAAAAGAAAGAGCGGCCTGCTGTCCAGGGTCCACTGCCGCCCTGAGGCCTGGAGACTCGGCTGGCCTGGATCTGCACGCCGATGTAGCTGGCACCCCGACACCACATGCCTTCACAGATGCCAGAGCAGCCCCACGCCACCCTCAGGCTTCATCATGAGGCAAGGTGGGCTTTAGTTCAGTTTAGTCCCAGAAATGGAGAAAAAATAAAAACTCACGTTGTTCTAATGTGATCGCTTTGAAATGGGGTCTGCGGGGGACGCTAGGGGGTGCTATTCCACCTTGCAGTGGAGGCCTGCAGCTGAAGGAAGGTCACTGGAGGAGTCTGGCTGGGAGGATCCCTGCAGGGCCTCTGTGCACAGCCTGCCTGGTTTTGGGCACTGGGTTTACCTGCTGTGTAGCACCTGCCCACACTCCTTCAGCAGTTCACATATCCCGCCTGCCGGCCTGTGCTGCAAGACAGTTCTGGGACCCCAGGGCTGGTCCTGGTGTTACTGGTCAGTGCTGGTTCTTGCAGAAATAAACGTGAACAAAAATTACAAAAATCAAGAGGTGAGATCCGAATGCACGCTGATGCCCTCATCGACTGTGGTTTGGGTGGCTGGTGCCAGCGTGGTCCTACCTGCCCTCGGGTTTGCAGGGCCCTCGCATGCTATTGACACAAGGGTGAGGGCTGGCTGGAACCAGCCTCCCCCACTGCCACTAGGAAGAGCTGGGAGCCCCTGTCCTGTGAAACGATAGCCTCCTCCTTTGAGAAGCTACCTTGTGGGTGTTTAAATCTAGACTTTCCATCTGGCCCTAGCACAACTCCTATGCCTCCTGACAAGTGTCAGTAAAAACCACAGGAGCTCAAGAAGGGTTATGATTCCTGTTCTGGGGCTTTCTGCGGTCCCCTTGGACTGCTTCTCCCAGAGGGCAGGAGCTGTGCCTTTTACAGCCTATTGAAGGAGGCCCCTGGTGGCCACGCTGGGCTGGAGGGGGATCTGGGCACCCATGTCCACTGCAGGGAAACCATAAATGTATCCGAAGCTCTGCTTCTAGCCACTGAACATAGGAAGCCCAGTGCTCAGGGCCCATGTGCTGTGGGTCAAAGGAAACATAGACACGTATCATAAATCTTTTATTCCAAGTTCAAGTATGTGTAAGTGTCTGTGATGACACATGGTGTTCGGTGAGCGTCCCTGTCACCCAGGACCCTGGTTATAGCACCGTTGAATCAAAAACCCACAGAACTGGAACAATAGGAAGATAAGTCACTTACACAGGTGGGCTGGTTTTTCCTTAGAGCGGTACTTCCAAAGGCCCAGATGTCCGGTATTAAATACCACTAAATTTGTGATTCCCAAGTCTGTGAAAATATAATATCATATAGTATCTTGAAAAATAAAGGGGGCAGGTGGAGAGAGAAGCACCAAGTCTAGGCTCACTGAGTCAGACACCACGTGGCAGCATTATCTATGTGCCTATAGTAGACTAGAGTAGAGGGCACTGGTTTCCTGGGCAGAGAGGTCTAGATATTCAAGTTTGCTGAAAATGACCTAAGAGGAGGAGAAACGGGATTTGGCCTGACCTTCTCTTAGAGGGTGATGAGACTGCATTTGCCCATGTGTCACTGGAGAAGAGTGGCCCCATGGTGTCTGTGGTGAGCTCGGTGGCTTGGATGGGACAAGCTGGTGACAACCTGTCTGTGGGCCTCGTCCTGGGCAAGGTTGGCTCTTGGTGCTGCTTCGGCAGCGCTGTGGACAAACTGCAGCTTCCAAGGCCTTCTCAGGCCCCAAGGGTCAGGCAGCAGCCCCTGGTGAATGACGAGAGCGTCCCCTTCCTCCTGAGCTTGGACTTGGCTGGAGGGTCTGGATGGGTGGGGTCCAGGCTGGGCGAGGGCACGCGGCATTCATTCAGACTCACTTGGGGAAGTCCCAGGGAAGATGTGGTGTGGCCTGAAGACAGGAGGTGACCACGCAGCCGCCTTTACTGCGGGGAGAGCTGGTTGTTTAAGAGCCCGCTGAAGTGCTCAAATTTCTTTTCTGTCTCTTCGCTGAAGGAACCGCCTGAGGAGCGAGAATTGGGGAAAGAGAATGGGCAAATGAGATGCTCAGGCCTTGCCTGACCCTGAGCTGGGGGAGTGGGCCTCAGGGGCTCTGCTGGGACCCCCTCTGTGCGACCTCACAAGGACAGCTCCCAGGTGCTGGCCATCTCTAGGGCTGGGGACACAGCAGGTGCTCTGTCAAAGTGGACTGAACGAGTGGATAAATATAGAGCCTTTAATTTTAACCTCGCCAAGAGTGAGGGCCATGACTGTCCCTGCAGAGGAAAAAGCTCTGCCTTCCCTTTTTGTTCCCCAAATCACATCAGCCAAGGAAAAACCGTCTTTACTGGAGACTAGAAATAACAGTGGTTTGCCAGCTTCCGGCTTTTGACAGAAAAACCTGATAGGCAGCATCCACAAATTGCTGACGCCCACATTTTTGAGGTCACATGTAAAATGAGCCAGTGGCCTCCGCTCCAACCCTTAAATAGCCTTGGGGTCTGTGCTGGGCCAGCCCGGGTCCTGTACCACCCTCTCTCCGTGGCTGGAGCTGGCTGTAAAAACTCAGTCTCCATCCAGGCCTGTGTGTCTGTGGCTTCCGTCCTGAATGTGGAAATGTGGTCCTGGCTGCATTCCCCAAGCTCTTTACCCAAATTAGGAAGCTGACTCTGGGTCCTTGAGAAAGTAGGGCAGCTCCCGCCTGCTTCCTGGAGCAGGGTGGCCCGGGCCTTACCTATGTGGCAGTTGTACATCCAGATGCGGTGGCCGTCGTAGCGGCTCCTGCACTTCATGATGTTGTTGGAGTAATCGGATTCTGCAACCTCGTAGTTGGGGTTAATGACAACCTGGGGAGAAGCGGGGCAGAGGAGGCTGCTGGTTCCCTCTGCAGCCAACTCCACCCAGGCCTGGGGCTCTGCAAGACCAGTGACCTTAGGGAAGGGAAGCGTGGCAGGTGTGGGCTTCCCAAGAGAGGGGTCTGTGGGTCCCAACAAAGTCCCTGGAGCAGGACAGGGAGATACTGCCCTCTGTCCATGTCAGTGTAACACATACCCCTCTATGCAGGGTGGGCCTTCAGAAAGGGGTCACCCCCTCTTGGGAGTTCTGGGAGAGGGAGGAGTTGGGGTCTAGGGAGTCCCCAGAAGAAGATGCTGAAGCGAAGCAGAAGGGTGTGGGAGGGACTGGGCAGTGTGGGAAGCCGGAAGAGGGCTGCCTGGCACTGGAGATAGGACACTTGTCACAGCCACGTGACTGTAGACATGTCCCTTCCTCTCTCTCTGAAGTGATGGGTGGGACGTGGGGATCCGTGTCCCTGTATGCTCTGCTGGCCCAGGGCCTGGCTCTGGGGCTGCTGGAGAGGCTGCACCCTCTCCCCGTCCTTCCACCCCGGCCTCTGCATCCCCACAGCTGCGGGGACGTTGCCCAGGACAGCGGGAATAGGAAGGACAGATTCTGAGAGGGTGTCTGTGAGGGGACAGTGAAGAGGAGGTTTGGGGTGAGGACCCGAAGAGAAAAGAGAAAGGCAAGTGGAGGGAGAAGAGCCAACAGCAGTGAACAGAGGGGCAGAGGATCAGGTGACAGGCCTTGCCCTGAGGGTCCTGCCACATTTGGAAGGGCTGTGGCCCACAACAGTGAGGCAGGTACAAGCTGCTCGTTCAGGAACATTCTCTAAATTTGGGGCCCCCGAAAGGCCTGAACATGACCCTTTGGCAGGCCGCTGGGCCTGCCCAAAGAGGTGCTGTGGGAAAGGGCGGCCAGCCTGGCAGCTAGCCCTGTGCTCAGGCCCAGCAGGGCTGTTCTGGGGCCTGCACTGGCCCAGCTGTGTCCTGCTGGGGCCTTGGCCCTTTAGCTGAGAAGGTACAAGTCCCATTCTGCTGGGGTGGCGTGAGTTTTTTTTTTTTTTTCTTTTTTCTTTTGAGATGGCATCTTGCTCTGTTGCCCAGGCTGGAGTGCAGTGGTGCAGTTTAGGCTCAATGCAACCCCTGCCTTCTGGATTTGAGCAATTTTCTACCTCAGCCTCCCAAGCAGCTGGGACTACAGGTGCCTGCCTCCATGCCCGGCTAATTTTTGTATTTTTAGTAGAGACGGGATTTCACCGTCTTGGCCAGGCCGGTCTTAAAACTCCTGACCTTGTGATCCGCCCGCCTCAGCCTCCCAAAGTGCTGGGATTATAGGCGTGAAATCTACCCAACCGTTCTAGCTGCCCTCTTGTCTCTGGCTCACGTATGGTATGGGGCAAACACAGGTCCACATGCCAAGGCATGTGCAGGCTGTGCAGGCCAAGGCAGCGCTTTGGCCACCCAGGCGTCCCCACACTGCAGCTGTGAGGGCAGCGGATGCAGCAAGGGCTTGTGCTGGGGGCACGAGGGCCAGTGTGACATGTGGGGTGGAGGTGGGGCTGGAAATCTGTGTTCCCTACTGTCACTCTCCACTCATCTACTGCCGCCGAAGTCTCACAGGGGCCTGCAGAAAGTGGCTTTAAGCCCCTGTGTGTCTGTGAATCTAGGAAAAGATGAGTAAATGGATAAAGCTGGGGCCACCAGGAGCCAGGAGGCCCCTTCAGCGCTGCCTCTGAGCCCTGCACAGCCCCTCTGCATGGAAGGCTACTTCCTCCTCGCCCAGCCCCCTCCTCCCGTCCTTCACAGCACCACTGATGTCTGAAGTCAGGGCCAGCACTTGTGTCCCGTGAATCCCCAGGCTGGTGCTTGTAGTGCCTAAAGTTCAATGTCTATATTAAGGGGAATGTGCTGTTTGATTAATCAGAGGCATTATCATGCTTCTAATGAGGCCATTTTCTAATTGTATCATTTAGGAGCCAGGAACACAAAACACAGAGTTGATGTGTCTGGGGTTGTGTGGCAGTGAAATTAGGATAGTGATGATGCCCCTTCCTTGGGAGATTAAATGAAACAATGCATTCCCCAGGCTTAGATATTCAATGGATGCACTGGCCAGAATACAGGGAGATACACCCTCACCTAGCAAAGTGAGAGCAAGCCTGAAACAGAAACCACAGGCAGTGTATACGTGCACATGGCCACGGCTATTCATCCTTTAAAATAAATAACCCTCTGGCTATGCCTCTCCAAGTCTGTGGTTCTGGGATTGTGGGTGGAAAAGTGCTTGGCTGTCTGCTTTCCAGCCTCTGAAACTGCCCAGGAATCCTCTGAAAGCCCCTCTGTGGTCACTTCTCTGAAGGTGTTTCTTCAGAGGGCTGTCTGTCGGTGGGGACCATGTGCCAGGCCCTGGGCTGGCTGAATGCCCCCTCAGGAAAGCTTTCAAGGTGGAATGACCCATTTCTGCACATGCACCTTGCTGCCCAACATGGCAAGCTGGAAAATGAGAGGGGTGGGGAATGTGGGAGACGGTGGGAGGGTGGGATACAGCTTCTGCAGGTGCCATGGACCCATGCACCGGGAGACATTAGGGGTACAACACCCTGTCTCTCCCCCAGTTAGAGCCCTGGCCAGAACATGCAGCTGTTTTCTGGAAGGTGGGAAGCCAAGGCCCCCTGGCTCCTCCTCAGGGCTGGCCTTCTGCCCAGGCAGGGTATGTGGAAACAAACCCTGGGAACTCCTCTGACAGAGAAGGCACCTGGCCAGGCTGTCTGTCCTGTTCAATCTTTTACTCCTACAGATTCACTTCTTTGCATCGAAAATGGCCCCATCTGTAGCTCCTCTTTGATGAGGCAGATACTTCTGAAAGAACTAAGTCACAGACACTTTCGAGTGACACCCTCTTTATGATTTTGCTTTCAGTCTTGACAGCACAGACCAAGGCAGGCCAGGAGTACTAAGAGAAACAGGGATGGTGAGGGAACAGCTCTGCAGGTGACAAGAGGGGTGGGTTCCTGAGCGTCTGTGGAGTGAACTCCTGGCTGGAGGAGCAAGTCTAGCCTGCCGATGAGTTTTGAGTTGCACGTACCAGGTGTTAAGTAAATCGAACATCAGTGTCTCCGGCGTCTCTGGTCCTGTGCACGCCCTATTCCTCAGGCCCTCATGCCTCACATCTTTGGGTTAACCAATGGACTGTGATGGCCTCTGGGGGTAGCACCTTACCCTTTAGACAGCCTGACTTCCATGCCCCTGTGTGGACACCAATGGGGAGGAGCCTCTGGAGATGGCCTCCTCTCCCGGCCCCTGCTGAGCTGGAACCCCTTCCCGCCCACCTCACCTGGAACAGGTAGTCTCCAGGGGGCACGTCAGTGATGTCAACCCATTGGCAGTCGATGTCATGGCGGTACATGTCCCAGCAGCCCATGGTGATGCCCTGATCACCGAAGTTGGCACACTCGTAATTCTTCTGGATGTCTGCAGGCGGTAGGGAGGGGCACTCATCACCAGATAACCGTGGCCCCACTGCCCGGCCTCTTCTTGCTCCCAAGGCCCCTACCACTGCTTCATCTGGGCTCAGCATTCCATCCCACTATGTGGGCTTCTAATCTTTCTCATTTCAATAGAACCCCCCCACTCAATTCCCTACCCACATCCTGCCTCTTCCTTCAGGCCGGGCTCAAGGTCTCCTTCCTCCCTGAAGCCCTCCCTGACCACTCTGATCCACCCTGGACTTTCTGTGACATCCTTAGCCTGGAGATGAACTACATGTGTGTGTACCAGGGAAATCTCTAGTGTCTGTGGTTTAGCATTATGTGGGGGTCATGCTGTCCGTCTCCTCTGGAAGATCAGCAAGAGAGAGTGTAGGACCACATCTCTCTGACACTTACATGTTATCTGCACATAGTAAGAGGTCAATACCTGCCTGCTGTGTGATTTCACGGCAGGCCGCTTCAATGAATAACAAACTAAACACACATTTACTGAGAAGCTGCATGCCCAGACACTGCTCTAAACAGTGGGTATAGCGAGAACTGACAAGTCTCTTCAACAAGAGCCCCCAAGGCTACAGGTGCGCGAACGGGGTGATCACAGAGCACCACTCCTGCCTTTGAGGGGCTCCAAAGGGGTCATTTGAGTTGGAATTGAGGGTGAGAGCCTGGCGGGGTAGGGAACTTGGTGTTGAGACACAGGAAAAAAGGTTGGTGGCAGCCAGAGCGGGAGGGGTGGAGGCTATTGAGCCCAGATGGAGCAGGTCCTCGTCTAGACCTTGTCCAGGAGGCCCTGTGGACCAACCAGTGCCTATCAGCACAGCTCTGGGGTATCCTGGTGCCCCTGGAACCAGGTTGTGCCCATGTTCCCAGTGCCTCACTGTAGTTAAGGAAAGTTAAGGAAAGTCCAGGTAGGAAATGGTGGTAGTGGTCAGAGTGACACAGGGTGAGCACCAGGCCTGGGCTCCTGCCAGGTGATCGTGGAGGTGGGGACACTGGAGTCCCTCTGAAGCCTCCCATCTCCCCATTCCGCCCATAGATACCTCCTTCACACTCTGTGTCCTCCAAGCAGAAGCTGGCCTTGTGGCCCTCTGCCACCTTGGTGCCATTGAGGTTCAGCAGGTCGTAGTGGGTGAACACCTCCATGCTATGGTAGTGCCTGTAGCAAGAGATGGCCTGGAGGTCAGTTTCTGGAGCAACTGCTGCTTGCAAGCAGAAGCCTGGCTGGCAGTTTGCCTCTGGGGACAAGGAGGGGCTGGGTAGAGAGAGGAGTGGATGATAGGGGCCTAAGGAAAGGGAAGCCGGTGCTTCAGAGGCAGCTTCAGGGCTCTGGAGTCAGACAGCTGCTCACCTTCTAAACCTCCATCCTCTCCTCCACTGAACGGGAATGATCATCATAATGCATGGGGTGCTGTGGGCACTGGGAAGGTGAGCGGATTAGCCAGCACTGCATATGATAAGCATAGGAACTCCAGCTATTGGTTTTTTTTTGAGACGGAGTCTCACTCTGTCACCAGGCTGGAGTGCAGTGGCACGATCTCGACTCACCGCAACCTCCACCTCCTGGGTTCAAGCAATTCTTCTGCCTCAGTCTCCCAAGTAGCTGGGATGACAGGTGCCCACCACCATGCCCGGCTAATTTTTTGTATTTTTAGTAGAGACAGGGTTTCACCATGTTAGCCAGGATGGTCTCGATCTCCTGACCTTGTGATCCATCTGCCTCGGCCTCCCAAAGTGCTGGGATTACAAGCGTGAGCTACCGTGCCTGGTCAGCTATTGTTTTTAATAAGCATGCAACTGGCTCTCACTGTCCCTTCATGGTTGATGCACTTTCTTGGGACTAATTAAAAAACCCCACATTTTAGTGTCTTTTGAAATGGAATATGGTAGAGAGAAAACAAAAAAAGGGAAGGAGGCGTGATTAAGGGGGAGAGACGGAAAGGAACAGAACATGTGCCCTGCACAGGACATGCAGGTGCCCAAGGTCGTGTCTGTGCTTCAGACCCGGTCAGTAAGGGCCTGCAGCTTCGCCTCCAGCCCTGGGAGGTGAGCAGCGAGTCTGTGCTCCTCATGTTGCACAAACAGAGCAAGAAGAAGCAGAAAGACAGCTGGAGGCCTTCTGGGAAGGAGACACTGACTCATCCTCAGGGGCACACTGCAGCGGCAAAGGGAGGCACGTCCCTGGGGTTCCGGAAGGGAGTTCTGCCGGGAGAGCTTGTGCAGGCAGGCTGCAAGTCCCTTGCCGCTGGTTTACATAACGATGCTCCCTCTCTTCCCTTGGGAAGAATTGAGAACAGATGCAGTCTTGGAACACAATGCAATGCGCTTGGTTTAGAATAAACAAGGGAAACGGGGCTGTCACCTGTGGCTGCGGGCCTTCCCAGAGCTTGCATGGCCCAGGCCCAGGGCTGAAGGGAGCAGGTTGTCTTAGCCCAATTCCAACCTGCAACGTGCAACGGTTCCTACATGCTTGTCTCTGCCATTACAGAGACATTTGGAAAATGGGGGAAACTGAGGAACAAGATGCCAGGTCATGAGAGCAGAGTCCCCGGATCTGGGCTTCCTATTCAGCAAAGAGGGGAGGGTGGCTTTATCCGCTCTCGGAGCTGCAGAATTGAATAAGGTGAATGGTGTCAAATACCTAATGCAAGGCTGGTAGCAGATGAGTGCTGCGGACTTGGCATACCTGACCCTTGCTTGCGACACTCCCATCGCAGCAGTAACAGCAGCAGGAGTTTTATCACGTCCACTCCCACTGAGCCTACACTTCTGCAGCTGCCTGCGTTTGGCCTCAGGTTCCCTCTGCTGTGTATGCCCGTGAGCACACGGGGAAGACAGCAATGAACAGGAACAGAACAGGCTTCCTGGGAGGAAATTCGAGGCTCTTTTCCCTTCCTCCTGCATTTGCCTGTGCTAAAAATATCGGGAGTTTCTAAGTTGGGCTTCCCTCAGTCACTCATGTTTCTGGGTAAAATGACACGGAGCCCAGGGTCCACTGAGAACGTTCACAAGCAGGCATTTTGTGGCCGTTGAAGTGACGACTTTGAAAAAGTCTATTTTGGCTTCTTGAAGGAGTAAGAAGAGACATGAGGTCTGACTCACTGCCTAAAAAATGTCTGCATTGCTCAGAGAGGGGCTTATGTGACCATGTTTACCAGCTGGAAAGACTGAAGAGAAATAAGTTGATGCTCCGTTGTCTAAACAGAATTCAGACGGAGCGCACAGACAGACTCTTGTAAGGCTGACCCTGTCCCGTCCTCGGCTTCCTGCAGACTTGATTTAAGTCTTCCCCAGCTTCATTTTTTCCCTGCAAACACTCAGAGGGGAGCAGCTGGTTTCGTGGCCTCCCAGTTTTCCCTGGCTTCTGTCCTGGGCATCTCCGCTCTGCCTCTCGGGCATATGCGGTCACTCCTCCCTGGGGCTACATCTTTTTCCCAGCTGCTTGGATTAGAGCCTAGAACACCCCCACCACCAGCCATACACCCCAGGAAATACAGAGTGTGACTCTGGGAAGATGCGATGGTGAGTCTGTCGAGGAAGGTATTCCTCCTCTTCCCAGGCTGAGCTGCTGTGGCGTCTAGGAGGGGCCTGGATCCCTTGTGTAGAGTTAGGGAAACTTGGACTTGGAAAGAAAATCCAGACGCCAAGGGGAGAGAGCCTGACGCTTGGTGGAGGTCACTTGATCTCGACAAAAGGAGGCATAGCCTTCTGCAGTGAGACCCCAGAGCTCAGTGGTTTTTTGGTCTTGTTTTTCTTGAGACAGAGTCTCACTCTGTTACCCAGGCTGGAATGCAGTGGTGTGATCTTGGGTCACTGCAACCTCTGCCTCCCAGGTTCCAGCAATTCTCCTGCCTCAGCCTGTCGAGGAGCTGGGACTACAGGTGTGCGCCACCGTGCCTGACAAAATTTTTTTTTTTTTTGAGACAGTCTTGCTTTGTTGTCCAGGCTGGATTGCGGTGGTGTGATCTTGGCTCACTGCAACCTCTGCCTCCCAGGTTCAAGCGATTCTTCTGCCTCAGCCTCCTGAGTAGCTGGTATTACAGGCGCCCACTACCACACCCGGCTAATTTTTTGTATTTTTAGTAGAGACAGGGTTTCACCGTGTTAGCCAGGAAGGTCTTGATCTCCTGACCTCGTGATCTGCCTGCCTCAGCCTCCCAAAGTACTGTAATTATAGGTGTGAGCCATTGCGCCTAGCCCAGAGCTCAGTGTTTTAAGACACGGCACTTGCCAAGGGAGGAGGTGTTAGATGCAAAATGAATGGAAGATAAAGCTGGTTCAGAGGAAGATGGGAAACGCAGTTCTTTGCTGTCCTGGGTCATTGGTGGCCCCAGTGAAACTCCCAGTCAGCCTTGGTGTCCCTTGTAGAAGAGATGCTTGGGCTCTACATCTTTTCTCATTGCAGCCATGTGCCCCTGGGACATCTGGAATGGACAGTCCCAGAGGTGCTCTGCGATGGTGGGGCAACCGTCCTGTCCTCTTTTCAGAGAACACTGGGGGTATTTCCATCCCAGGAGGAGCTGTTGGGAAGGCAGAGGCCCTTCTGCCCGCTCCACCTGCCATCCCCCTGTGCTAGGCAGCCCCTTGGCAGCAGCAAGCCCCACAGATATGATGCGGGCCTCAGATAGGCTCCGAGGAGCCACATCACATCTGAGGGCTTTGATCCTCCCAGGAACCTGTGCCGCACATGTGGCAGGCAGGGTGGAGGGAAGGGAGTCTATCCTCTCTGCAGCCATGCCATCCCTGACCTGGAGGACTGTCATCTGAGCTGGAGCCCACTCTCCCTGCTTCTCCTTCTAGCTGCTCTCCTGGGGCTCCCCTGAGGTGGGAGGGCCAAGCCCCTTGGCCTCTGCAGCCTGGTGTGCATCTGTGCCCAGTGCTCTGTCCCCTGTCAGAGCTGTGGCACATCATGCCAGTCGAGTGGGGGCATCCCCACAAGTGGCAGCAGAGGGACCGCATGGAGAGCATCGGCCAGGGTGTAGTGCACGTGAGACAGAACAACTCCGGGGGCACCTTCCTCCAGGTCTGGTGGCCGTGCGAACTTCCAAGATGGCCAATCTTGGTGTTTCAGCTAAGGGCTTTCCAAGAACAGAACCCTCCTCCTTGAGGCAGCATCAGTTAAACTGGAAACAGCATTTTTTTCCCATTCCCACAAATTTGAGCCAGGGTTCTCAAGCCGGGCTCCAGATGGCCTTCGGAGTGTCTGCAAATCTGCTGACATAGGCTATTAAACTTCTAGAAATATTTGTTTTGAGGAAAGGACAAGCCAACTCTCATCAGCTTCCCAAAGGAAACCAATAGAGGTTTGAGGCCTGGAATCCTGTTCCTCCCACAGCACCTGGCAAAGTTACCTGGTGCTCAAGGGACCCCTCCTAAAGGCCCTAGGATCTTATGGTCATTGTTTCTAAGCTACGAACCAGGACGGGGCGAGAAGGTACATGTGCTCAGCATGTCCTTCCTTCCCCTCCCAAGCCATTGACTGGAATATCTGTAAGCAAAGAAATAAAACAGACCACAGGAAAGCGGTGTGGCGGGGGCAGGGAGCCACGGTCCCCAGGGCCAGATCAGAAGAACATTTCCAGGATGTCACCATGTGCCTATTCTTGGAGGAGACTGATCCTTGGACAGTAAGTATACGGCACAGGGAGGTTCCTACCATGTAATCTCTGGGTGGGCAGCCATATGCAGGGCTGAGATGCAATTATCTTCTGCTTATAGACCCACAGGCAGCAGCAGCCCCCGCCTGCCCAGGGGTTCCACCCACACACTCCCTGAAGGGAGCCAAGCACCCATATCGTCATAACTTCACTCTGACTTACATCCTGAAGATGACTGGTATGCTTCTCTATAAAGACTGCACCTTCGGCCAAACGCAGTGGCTCACCTGTAATCTCAGCACTTTGGGAGGCTGAGGTGGGCAGATCACCTGAGGTCAGGAGTTCAAGACCAGCCTGACCAATATGATAAAACCCCATCTCTACTAAAAAAAAAAAACAAAAATTAGCTGGGCATAATGGCATGCGCCTGTAATCCCAGCTACTTGGGAGACTGAGAGAGGAGAATCACTTGAACCCAGGAAGCAGAGGTTGCAGTGAGCCGAGATCATGGCATTGCACTCCAGCCTGGGCAACAAGAGCAAAACTCTGTCTCAAAAAAAAAACAAAAAACAAAAGCCACACCTTCTTGGGCTAATCAGGACATTCAGAGCGTTCACTGAATTCCACCATAGTTCTTTCTTGTGAGTCTAGTTGAACAGCTCTATCCCAAACTGATTCGAATGTGACTAGATCATCAGTTGCGATATGAAAAAAAATAAAAGCCAAAGATAGATTTCTGATGAAGAGTCAGCAGAGAAAAAAGAAAAGGGTATGTGCTTTGAGGCAGACAGGTCCGAGCCCAGATCCCTGCTCTCTGCAACTCCTAGCATTATCTTGGGCAAGAGACAACTCCCAACCTCTGTGTCCTTCCCTAGGAAAACGAGGTTTCACTGGGCCTGACATTTAGAATGGGCCAGGACATGTTAGTTCTGCCCGTAACAGTGATGGCCACATTCCAGAGCTGCCACAGAGCCTAACATCATCTAGACGAGGGCTTCTTAGACTTCAGTGTGCACACGGCCACCTGAGAGTCCTGCTAAATGCAGATGCTGATGCTTAGGTCTGCAGTGTGCCCTGGGATTGAGGAGCTCCCAGGCTCTCACGTGGTGGCTGATACCACCAGTCCGAGGACCTGACTTTGAGAAGCAGGGATGTAGTGCAAAGCCTCGGTTGTACAGATAGACCTTCCGAGTGTGGAGAAGGGCAATGACTAGGTCACAGTCTGCAGCCCTAAAGGGGGCTTCCTGCTGTATTAAGTGGCAGAAGACTCTCTCCCTTCCTTTCCAAGAGCATACCTGCTTCTCTTTCCTCTACCCACCCAGCTCAGGTCTGAGCAAGAAAATCCCTGGACAGGCAGAGACAACAGGTTCTGGATTAGATTAAGAGGCCAGGCAAAGAAAGGGAAAACAAACAGAAGAAAGGGTAGAGGATGAGCAAATGGCTGGTGGCTCCAGTGGGGCTGGCTGTAGGATTTCACCCTGTTCTGTCCTTGCCTGGGATTTGTAGCACTGGGATCAGGTCCACAAACTGACAGAGCTGGAAGGGACAGGCGAGGTCCCAGGCAACACAGCCCCGCTGAGCCAACATCACGCAGCAGGCTAGAGGCATGGCTGCGTTTAGAGACCAGGTTTCAGGATTCCTGGGCCCAGACTGCAGTTTCCACATCCACTGTCTTCCTAGAGGTATTTAAAATACAAACCAGTATGTAGAATGAAAAAATACACACACACACACACACACACACACACATTTTTTTGAGACAGAGTCTTGCTCTGTCACCCAGGCTAGAGTGGGGTGGCATGATCTCGGCTCACTGCAACCTCCACCTCCCAGGTTCAAGCGATTCCCCTGTCTCAGCCTCCCCAGTAGCTGGGATTATAGGCGTGTGCCACCACATCGAGGTAATTTTTTCTATTTTAGTAGAGACAGGGTTTCACCATATTGGCCTGGATGGTCTCGAACTCCTGACCTCAAATGATCCGCCCACCTCTGTCTCCCAAAGTTCAGGGATTACAGGGTGGGAATATTTCTAAAGGAACTCAGAGTCCAACAACCACAGAGCCTAGAGTACCTGGCACAAACCTGTGGATACATTTGGAAACTGTGGGCTGAAGGTCAATGAGGAGGGTATGGGCACTCAAAATGTGTTTCCTGACGTTAGAAACACTGGGGGCAGGAAGAAGGGCGGCAGGCCAAGGGAACTTGGAGTGGAGAATGTCTTCAGGAAATGTGACAGCCAGTGTGGCAGATGCAAGCCCCCCTCTAGGAGGAACCTTTCTGTGGGCCATGCAGCCTCTTGGCTCTAAGTGACCCTGGCAACTCTGAATCCCCATCTGGGGCCTGCAGGATGTCCGCCGGGCAGCTTAGTGGGGAGGGTGGTGGGCCGGGCCTACCTGTGACAGTCATGCCAGATCCACGCATGGCGGCCGTTCTTGGGCCGGAAGTCAGACTGGCCGTTGTTGTGGATCTGGGAGGAGAAGCGCAGGAGCCGGCGGTAGCCTGTGGTAGGGTTGGTCTGCGCGGCTGAGGCTGAGAGGCAGTTCTCCTCCATGGCGCACTGCAGCATGAACATGGGCCGGTCCTCCAGATAAGTGGTCTGCTGTACTATCTCCGCGTTGAGGACCAGGTCCGGGGCGGCTGGAGGATGGCACACCAGTCAGCAAGACAAGAGACCCCCTTCCCAAGGGTTCTACTTCTGATTCTTGAGCTGCGACAAACCCCTCTCCTGCCTGCTGTCACCTTCAGGAATGGCTCAAGGTTACCTTCTTGTTAAGCAAGACCCTAAGTTACTCTTTCCCTCTCCTCTGAGTCCTCTTTGACAACTCCTCAGCTATCGGTGCAGATGAGTGACATCTTGACATCTCACTCACCTGGTCCCAGGCTACCAGCTAAGCACAGACCATGGTTAACAGACTCAGCTCCTGGGAAGCACTGGATGTGGGTGATGAGCACATGGGGGTTGATTCTATTATTCTACTTTCAAGTGGCTTCAAATTTTCCATAATAAAATGCGAAAAAAACAACAATAACGATGTGATTGTGCTACCCGGGAGAACACCTCTCATGCCTTAGTCTGCTGCTTCTGGGAATGAACATGTATAATATTGTATGTAGATACGATGTGCTAATACTGTTCCGCTTAAAATACATCTTAACCTACATATATCCATTACAGCACATTCCCTTCATGGCTACATATTTAATTCCTGGCTCTGAGAATTTTAGATACCTTGGTTGCTTGGAATTTTCGTTATAAGCTGTGAGAAACACCCTGTAGTAAATCTGTGCATATAACTTATTTTTTTCAGGAGAATATAATTACTACAAGTGAAACTGCAACAGAAAGGACTGTTTATGTTTAAGTCTGACTCCTCTTGCCTAACTGCCTTCTCGCAGGTTTTTCCACGTTCCACTGCACACACTGCTGCCGCACGAGTTTCTCCAGGTGCCTGTCTTTTAAATGCTTGATTTACTCAATTAGTGCACTGCACATAGCAGGTGTTAAAAAACTGATGGCTACAATCTGTGTTTACTAACCAATTGTATTAGGAGGCTTAGCTTCTTTGCAAAAGGATTAACTGTAGGCTTTATCCTTAAGAGTGTGCTTTCAGCCGGGGTCGGTGGCTGACACCTGTAATCCTAGCACTTTGGGAGGCCGAGGTGGGCGGATTACAAGGTCAGGAGTTTGAGACCAGCCTGGCCAATATGGTAAAACCCCGTCTCTACTAAAAATACAAAAATCAGCCAGGTATGGTGGTGGGTGCCTGTAGTCCCAGCTACTTTGGAGGTTGAGGCAGGAGAATCGCTTGAACCCGGGAGGTGGAGGCTGCAGTGAGCCAAGATCGTGCCGTTACACTCCAGCCTGGGCGACAGAGCAAGACTCTGTCTCAAAAAAAAAAAAAAAAAAAAAGGTGGGGGCTCTTTCAGTGAACATTTCTAGTACACAGAAAAATGCCATACATGAGTTAGTGATCACAAGATCCTGCCATCTTTTATTTTGACCAGCTGCTTGTAATCTTTTTTCCCCTAGACTGCTTGGCAGATTTGCTTATAAATTTCAAGCAAGCATAGTCTGTGAGTTTTGCTTCTCTCAAGTTCACCAGCACCTGGAGGGAGCTCTGTCTGCTTTCTCCCCCTCCTCCCCACTAGGCTTACAGGCCGTGGCAGAGCTCAGTGGGTTCTCAGTAAATGCTGTGAGCTCACTGGCACCTGGCAGAGCTGGCATCCTCTGGAGAGCAGATCCATTCACAAGAATTGGTTGTGGAACCAAAGGGCAGAGAAAGGGCACACTCAGATGGCATGTGGGGTAGGGCATGGAAGCCGTAAGTCAGGAGGCTCCCGTTGACTGACAAGTATTACTCCATGGAGGCTATGCCAGGATGCAGCATTGCCCTGCACCAAGTATTCTGGGCATGCTTGTTTTTATGAGGGTGTCGTGTGACTCTCTTATTAGTAGACAGCTCCTCTGAATACTTCTGAGCTAAGCACGGAAGTCTCCACTTGGGTCTGCCCTCCAGCTCATGAGGAGAGGGATCTGTTAACGTGCCATGGTTTGTACTCAGCTGGTAGCCTGGGACCTGCACTCTCAACACCTGCCATGGGTTGGGACTTGGCCTCCTTTGCATCCAGCATGCAGCAGAGCACCTGAGTGGCCTCCTTCCACCTACCCATGGCTCAAGTATTATGATGCACAATGCTGGGCTCTCTGAATGGAGCTGAGCAAGCCAGATGTGGAACTACCCCAGACTCTAGCAAGACAGAGACATATTAAACCCATAATAATTACTACTGCAACAAGAGCTGGCAGGAGAAATGTGGGGCATGATGGGAATTGTAACAGGAGGAGCCTGTCGGGTGGGTGGTCAGGAAGGCCACCTTTGGGAGAAGCTGTGTTTTAGTTGTTCTCTGAAGGATGAGTGGGGATTGGAGGAAATATGCTAAGGATGAGGTTGGGGGAGGCTTCAGGCAAAAATCCGGCCTGTGCCAGGCCCCTGAGGCACAAGGGAGAGTAAAAGCCAGTGTGGTGCAGACACTGAGGATGGGTAGGGGTGGCCTGGGAGGGGGCTGGACAACATGAGTCCTGTGTGAGCCCCTGGTCACGGAAGTGCAGTGGGACCCTGGGTGGGATTTAAGTGGCAGGTGGTCTTGGCTGTGGTTTTGGGGAAAGGAGAGGAGGGGAAGCCACTGCAGGGGCACGTGTCACTGTGGGGACCTCCTTTGCAGTGATGCTGTGTGGAAGGTGGTCATCTGGACACAGGCAGTAAGGGGGCGTGGGAAGACACAGAGGAGGCTGAGAACATACTAAGAGGTGGACTGGACATGGGGATGGTGGGCAAGAGGGAAAATCAGGAGGATGTGGAGATTTCTAGTATATGCAATTGGGGGGGTGAGAGAAAGATATTAGGAAGGGTTGCCTGAATAATTACTTTATTTCTCTGAATGCTCTGACATGCATTTAGCCAGATGAGCCAAGAGCTGTGCTCCTGGCCCCAAAGGCCACTGCCTCACTGCAAACACACTCCTAGTGACGCTTCAGCCTGAGCTGTGGTGCATTCTGCATTCTGAGGAATCGCCCCATGGAACTCATGTTTGGATCTTCCATGAGGATATGAGGACATCGTTCATCTCATAAATCTCAGTCCTCGGAGAGCAATTCCCTTTGATCCCTTCATTCAGAGCTGTAGGCTTCTCTTGACTCATGGGTTTATTTCTGTCTCACAGGTACTGTTAGTTAAATAATGACCAGTTTTCTCTTTCCTCTGGCTGCTAGGAAGCTCACTGTGAAATTAATGACCTACTCATAATAAATGTATGGAAACCCCAGTATGCATTTTTTAAATTAACCTCTTCCTGGCCCCATTTTAAGCCACAACCATTTTGCTATCAGCTGTCTATCTTTCATCTATTTTATTTTATGCTATCTTGAATTGTATTTAGGTTTGTATTATCTCAATTTCCTTGAGGAAAAGATGGGATATTGCACATATAAATAAATTGATAAATAAAGAAAAGGCCCCTGACAGAGGGGTGGCTATTCCTCTCTGCTGGGATGCCCTCCTCTGGGGAGCTGGTAAGGTGGTGATCTCGCCATCTCTCCTCACACACAGGATGTGATAGCTTGTGATGTCTGCCCAGAGAAGCTTGCCCTGAGATCCTGCTTTGTGAGGGCTAGAAGACGCCAGTAAGTCTAAAAGGGGTTGATGGGCCAGGCACCAGTGGCTCATGCCTGTAATCGGGAGGCTGAGGCGGGTGGATCATGAGGTCAAGAGTTCAAGACCAGCCTGGCCAACGTGGTGAAACCCCGTCTCTACTAAAAATACAAAAATTAGCCAGGCATAGTGGTGAGCGCCTGTAATCCCAGCTACTCAGAAGCCTGAGGCAGAGAATTACTTGAACCCAGGAGGCAGAGGCTGCAGTGAACCAAGATTGCACCATTGCACTCCAGGCCTGGGTGACAGAGCAAGACTCCATCTCAATAAAAAAAAGGGGGTGGGGTGGGTAGGAGACGAACCTCCTGGGCTGAGTTTAATCTCTCATTCTCTGTGATGGCAGAATGACAGTGCATCTTTCTTTACCAAGCACTTGCATACGCTCATTGTCACACTTGATTTCTAATTTCTAGGGAAAACAACACCTATAGACCACAGAGGCTGACATGCTTTGCCAAGATCAGCCAAGAAGGCAGGGTCTGGTCTCAAGTTCTCTGGCCAGTACCTGTGCCTCCCAATGAAGATGGCTACATGTGGGTTTTATTATAAGGCCAGGAAAAGGACGGCAGGGCTTGGACTGAGGACAGCATTCCACAGGGTTGTCTACTGCTCCTCTTCTCACAGCGTGGGAGGGAGGCCTCAGGAAGTGGGTCATTCTGAATCCTGGCTGGCATTCCCTTCGATGGGACCAGTCTCTCCAGGACTCCCAGCGACCTACCAGGCAGCTAAGTGACCTCCAGAGTCTGAAATAGGAACTGCTCTCAGTAGGAGGTGGAGGGAGGAAGCCAACACACGTGGAAGGTGTCATCGTCCTCATTTAACTGGCGTAACGGAGGAGCTCCCAGTCATGTCGTCTGCCCTGGGTCACTGAAGTCGCAGTGGTCCTGTGACTGAACCCAGGGCTCCCAGACTGCAGCCCCTCCCTCCTGCTCTCCTCCCCACTACGTCACAGGCAGCGATCTGTGGCTAGGGTGGCGGTCATCCCTCCTGCCCCCACGAGTTCTCACTTTCTGAGCAGGCAACTCCGGCCCCGTACTGCACCCCTCCCTGGGGGCAGGCCACGTCCTCCCCGTCGTGGCGGCAGTGCGCCAGGGACAGCTCCGTTCCCGAGCACTTCACTCCGCTCATGACCACTTTGTTGGCGTAGACATCTCCGTGCCAATACCAGGTCTCCTGGATGAACCGACAAAACAAATGGTGGGTACGTCACCTTGAACTGTCACTTTCTCATATCCTAACAACTTGCAGCCTCACAAAAATCCCGTTTTATGATCCCATTTTATGAATGGAGACAGCTGGGGCACAGAGAGTCCCCTGCCCAAGCTGCACAGTTAGTTGGTGGCAGAGTGAGTGGGAATCCAGGTCTCCTGACCCTAGCACTTGGACTCTGTCACTCTCTCCTTCCAGGAAGTAGGGCTAAAGTTGTGGTCAAACACTGCAGGGTTGCTCAGCAGGAATGGCAGGTGCACACAACTCAGGCTGCCCACTCCCTAGTCCTGAGCCAAGGCAGACATTGCTAATCAATCCCAGCACCCTCTCCTCTAAGCCCAAATGGGATCTCAGAATCCGTCTCAACACCGTGCTCCAGGAAGATGCTACTGGTTGATTGGAAAGGGTGGAGAGAAAAAATCTATTTGCATATGTCAATCATTGGACATGTTACAAAGATGAACTTCTGAATTTAGACTTATCCCCAGTTTAAAGAGCATTTCATAGAGTAGGAGGCTGAGGAGATCCGAGACTTAGGATGCTGGGATTTATTTGGCCCCTTTGCTCTATGGAGCTTCAAAATACTGTTAGGATTTACTCACACTTCAGAGTAGTTTCCAGCAGAGAAAAATGAGGAGCAGAATGGGGCCATCAGGTACAGAAACGGGATGAGAACACAGGTTCTGTGTTCCTCTGGTCTCTCAGGCTTGGAGGATGAGGCAGGATTAGAGCTCAGGGAAGTCTTCTTGGGATCATCAGAGAGAGACCATCAGGATAGGAAAGGCCTTGGAAGTATTACTGTCTCATCTAAACTCTCCTGTGATGGTTCATAGTATGTGTCAACTTGGCTAAGCTATGGTACCCAGATATTTGGTCAAACACTATTTTAGATGTTTCTGTGAGGCTGTTTTTAGCTGAGATTAACACTGTAATCTCTGAGTAAGGCAGATTACCCTCCATAATATGGTGGATTCTCATTCAATCAGTTGAAGATTTTAAGGGGTAAATAATATCTGGAGCCCCTCAAGTAAGAGACCACTCTGACCACAGACTGACTGACTTCAGACTACAACACCAATGCTTCCAGCCTGCTGGTCTACCCTGCAGACTTCAGCCTTGCCAACCCTATCACTGGATGAGGCAATTCCTTAAAAGAAATATATTTATGCTGTGTGTGTGTGTGTGTGTGTGTGTGTGTGTAGCTATACACACACTTATAAATATATTTTGGTGGAATAAATTTGCATAAATATATATTGGTTGATAGCGTGTGCGCGCACGCACACACACACACACACACAAATACACACTCACACATTTATACAACCTATCGGTTCTGTTTCTCTTTTTGACCAATGGGTATTTTGACCAACACCCATCCCCATCCTCCAGATGAAAAAACTGGGGATGTGAGAAGGGACAGGGCTTGCAATGAGTGGCAGATTTCGTACAGACATCAGCCCCAGGCCTATTTCATGACCCCAGCTGAGGCCCAGGTGTCTTAGGAATGAGCTGACAGGGAACAAAAATATCTGGACAAAGACTCTCTTGAAACATGGCACTGTTTTTCTACTCTCTTTGGAGATTTAGAGAGTGCCCTGGCTTAGCAGAAACACTGTGTTGCCTGGGGAACCCGAGCTCCCAGAGGGCGTGGGCAGCTGTTTCAAAGGCCCGTCCCTACTGAATGCTGGAATGAGGTACCACAGGGCAGGGGACCCCGAGCAGCTTCTGCTCAGAGCTCAGCACCTTCCATCACAGCGACCTGGGACCCACCCAGCTCATGGGAGACAGTCAGGCTCAGTAAGGATGCGGGAGTCCTCCTCTTCTCTCCCTAAACCCCCTTTCTTGGACCCCAACAAGAGCCACTGGGGAAGGACAGCTGGAGTCAGGATTAACAACAACACAAGAGGGTCTCCAAGCATCTTCCTGTTCTGTAAGCTGCTTAATGGATGTGTTTAAAGTCAGGATACTGAGGACTTGGGATTATTCATTCCATATCACAGGGAGGACAGCTGAGGCAGGGAAGGGTGGCTGCTTTGCCCCAGACCATTACACAGCCAGCTGGTGGGAATGCCTCAGGATTAGAACCGGGCCTCCTCTTTTGTTGCTGCTTTGTGATGGGGGCGGGAAGGTGGGAACGAGGACCAGAGCTCAGCTGTTCTCAGCTGAGTCACTCTCTCTTTGGAGAAGGGGCAGTGGGAGGAAGTGCAGCTGATGTGACAAGACTTGGAGATTTCCTAGCGTGTCAGCGGGAGAATGCGTTAGGCAGAGATGTCAGCAGGGAACCGTGTTCAGACCAGAGCGGGCTTCCAAGAGAGCAAGCTAAAGCATTAGGGAAGGGTGAGCCTTGGGCTGGGGGTCACCACCTCCCCGAAGGACTGAGTTGCTTCCTTCTGCACAAGGCACATCAGGATGCCCCAGGGTCAGCCTTGAGCCCGGGGTGAACCCCAGTGTGCAGAGCAGGAGTGGAGCATGAAAAGCAGAGCCCAGCCCCTCGTTCTGCCGCCGAGAAATCGAGGAAGACGTGGGAGTGACCCGCCCCAGGGAGGACTCAGGCCTGTTAGGAGCAGTGCTATGGCTGGAGCCAGGCTCCCTGCCTCTGAGTCCTTCCACTGTCTTTCCTGCACGACTGGGGAAGGTACGTGGGAAGGAGGGCTGATTGAAGACAGTGTGGTCAGACTGCATGGGGTGGGGGAGAGCAGTAAGTGCGGGGTCTGAGGCTGGAGCTTCTCACCTGAAAGGCGTTGCTAGCAAATCCCAGGCCCAGCTGGCGGCAGACCACCATGGCCTCCACGATGCCCCAGTTCTGGCCGCATACCGTCCCCCACACAAGGGACCCGTTTCTCTCCACCAGCACCTCCACTCGGCCCTCGTAAGGATTACGGCCCCCGTTCAGGCGCAGCTGCAGACAGAAAGGAAGGCAACGGTCACCAAGAGGGATGGAGGGCTTCCCCACTACGTGCCATCTGCCCCAGTGTCCTAGTGTCCTAAGTCTGGTGCTGCCGGAGGCACACACAGATTCAGCAGCACCCTTGGGAGCCCCCTGGTGGCAGCACCGTGCCTAGCATGGTCTTAGAGTGAGGTCCCTACCCCAGGCACCCTAAGCAGCTGGGGAGGTCCAGTGACTCCACTGAGCACCAAAGCAGAAGCTGACTCTGCTGCCCAGGAGCCTGTCAGTGGAGGCTGCTCTTTGGGAGGATGCACTCTCGGGAACTTGACATGTTGGAACCCCCAAGACTCCTGCCTGGGCCCTTTTCTCTTTGCCACACCCCCTTCCTGGCAGGTTCAGGTGACTGCTAGCATCTTGTCCCATGGCCCCCCTGCTGGCTTCTCTGAGACCCAGCCAACCAACTGCCTGACAACAGCACTTGGCATCTCAGAGATCACACATCTGAACTTTTCTTCTTTCTTTACCCAAAATGACTGGGTGTGGCCACATTCCAATACCACTTCATTTTAAAAAACATGCTGGATATGGTGGCTTATGCCCGTAATCCCAGCACTTTGGGGGGCCAAGGTTGGAGGATCACTTCGCAACACAGCAATACCCCATCTCTACAAAAAACAAATTTAAAAAATGAGCCAGGCATGGTGGTGCACACCCGTAGTCCCAGCTACTTGGGAGGCCAAGGTGGGGGGATCCCTTGAGCCCAGAAGTTTGAGGTTGCAGCGAGCTATGATCATACCACTACACTCCAGCTTGGGCAACAGAGCAAGACCCTGTCTCAAAAAACAAATGAGTAAACAAAAATCCAGGAGGAGGAATGGGTTTGGCCCATATGTCAGTTTGCTGGGATTCTTAATCTGCTCTGTTATTCAAGCCAGAAACGGAGGAGCAGTTCCTGACATCTCCCACTCTCCTGTCTCACATCCTGTCAAAAGTCTTCACCTGTGGGTTATATCACTCATCTCTCTCCAATGCATCCACTTCCCTCCAGCCCTTCCCTGCCCTCCATCATCTCCTGCCTGAGCCAGAGCAGCGTTCCTGTTCTAGGAACAAAGCCAAGGCAATCCTCAGAGGCTCTGGCTGCAGAATGTGGCTGCCTCGTTGCCTCTGGGGCCAGGAAAACATGTGGTCACCAAGGATACTTCCCAAGGCTCCAAGATGTTGCTGTGGTTCTCCAAGGTGGGCCAGGCCTGGGGTGGCCTCCATGACAGGGAGAAGGGTTTGACTGTTCTGCAAGGAATCTGGACACTTCATGCACTGGGGAGCTTTTCTAGTTTCCTAGAGAAGACTGGAGGGCACAGTGTAGCTGGCATGCAGTTCTAACTTGACACAGAACACAGCTGGCCAATTCCAGGGCCCCAAACAGGCACCAGAATCCTGGAAACCATGCAGCTTTCTGGTGAGCAGGGTCTGACCCCACCAGTGACAATGGAGCCTAAGGGACCTCATGGTCAGCCAGGAGCCTCTGTCCTCATCCTCTCCACCTCCTTGCCCAAGGAGGATGCCAGGGAAGGTCAGTCCTTCTCAAAGTCTCTTTAAAACTGCCCAGACATTTCCCTTTTCCTGCTCCTTTGGTTCTCAGTGGCAGGAGCACGAGGTCTTAAAGAAGGGAGCGAAGTGTGTGGCGGCCCAGTGTTTTTCTCCACATGAACAGAGAAAATAACACCTCCAGCCAGCTTTGATAAGGTTGTGGCTAGCTGGTCCCAAGCCTGTGTTTGAAGTTGGTGGGGCAGATATTAACATGCAGGGAGGCAGGGCCTTTCCAGCTCATGCTGCACACAGGGGCTTGGGCCTGCTGCCAGGCCAGGGCCAGGCTTGAGGTTCAGAGGGGAACTGAACACCGCAAATGTTAAGTGGCAATATCAGCAGCGGTCCTCACAGCAGCACCTGATCGCTTCTGGTTCATCCTGGAGCTCTGCTCTGTACTTTCTGCAGCCTCATTTACAGCCCCCTCACCTTTTTCTGCAAGCCCATGGCAGGGATGTTGCATCTCACACCAGCGTCCTCCTCATGGTTGCAGCCCTGAGACTCGGCGTTGAACTTGCAGTCTATGATGGACTTCTCATTGCCCGTGCACTGGATCTCGTTGAGGTGGATGGGTCCGATCCCTGCACAGGGAGAATGAGCATGCGCTATGAAAGCTTTGGAAGGAAACTTTCTGGATTGGCAAGAAAGTCCTGGACAGTAAGAACATGCCCTTCCCATCCTCAGAACTCCCTTGACTGCCTCTCGTAATCAGCTCAGTGACCCAAGCCTTTTCTTCCCAGAGAGAACAGAGCCAACTATCTTGGGATTCACTTATCCCGTAAAAGCAAATAAAGTTTGCTACTAATTTGCTGTGTGACTCTGGCCAGATCACTTAGCCTCTCTGAATACGTTTTCTATCATCCTTTTCTAGTCCAAAGGAATTGGACTAGAAGCTGTGTAAGTTTCCTTCCCGACTTTAATATTCTATGCATTTATGAATCTCAAAGGGATGACTACTGCTGTATTTCTCAGGGTCCCTGCAGGAAACAGATGGCATGTACAAATTGGACTGAGTTAGAAAAAGGGATTTTAAAAATAAAGGTATGGATGGAGTGCAGGAAAATCACAGTCCAGTACTCAGGAGCTAGTGACACAGGCATAACCATGCCCATTACTCTCCGCCTCCCTGCTAGGTGCTGAGGATTCAAAGATGGGTGAGGCAGGCTCCCGCCCCGGACTGCTCCTGGTTCCTGAGGGAGGCAGAACTTACACAAAGGCTTGTGATATGAGGTTGTCAGTAACAAAGATGATGGTCATGACAGGTCCTCTGGGGCTCAAAGGAGGGCCCTTGGCCCTGCCGGGGGCTTCTGGAGACAGCTGGTATCAAGTCTTACTGAGGGCAAAAACCAACTTCTAGATCAACCCGTATAAGCAGGCAAGAGCCAAGTTTCTGTTTCCTTGGAAATTCATAAATGGTGATGCTATCAATTCCTTGGAATTTTATAAAATGCATGAAAATGCATCAGTGATGGTAGCTGGAAGCACCGAAGGACGAGTGTGGAAAGGCTGTAACAAGACACCGATCCTAATCAGAGCCCAGGAAGCAAGCCAGGGCTACAGCTCATGGCGACAAGGCCCCAGGCGACAAGCTGGGACCTCAGACCCAATCGGATCAGGGGCTCGTTTGGTGACTGTGAGGATGATGATGGGGTGATGAGGCTGGTAGCTGATATTTATCAAGCACTTACTATGTGCCGATTCTGTCCTACACACACTGCCTATATTAACTCACTTGGTCATCCCAGCAACCCCCCAAAAATAAGGAATCAGAAGACCAAAGATTAAGTCTCTAACCCAATGGGGAGCCAGGATTCAAACCAGGCAGGCTGACCCCTGGGCATGGTCTTGCCAAGTTTCCGATGCTCATTCAGGGGAGTCGGGAGAAAACCCTATGTTGGGTAAGAGCAGAAAGTTCTGTCTAGGAAGCAGCTGGGCTGATCCGGTCCAAACGCCTGAGCTCTCCTCCCTCGAGGGAAGCCCTCACTGTCTGCCTCCTGCCTCCTGGACTGCCCTCTTCTGCCTCCATCTAAGGAGAAGCCTGCCTTGAAGGAAAACCTCAGCTCCATCCTCCTTCATGGTGCAGCTTAAAAGACCTCTGAACTTTTGCTTTTTACATGTCTTGCTCAAGCGGCCATGAGCTGGGCAGGCAGCCTGAGACTGAATTCAGCTTGAGGTTGAAGATTAGCGAGTGGGGAATCCTTAGAGTGATAAAAGCTTTAGCTCCACCTTCTTCATCTGTTGAAAGGGCAATTAATTATAATATATGTTTTGCCAGGTCAGGATTTTTTTTTCCTTTTTTTGAGACAAAATCTTGCTGTGTTGCTCAGGCTGGAGTACAATGGCGCGATCTCAGCTCACTGCAATCTCTGCCTTCTGGGTTCAAGCGATTCTCCTGCCTCAGTCCCCCCAAATGGCTGGGACTACAAGCCCACACCACCACACCCAGCTAATTTTTGTATTTTCAGTAGAGACAGGGTTTCACCATGTTGGCCAGACTGGTCTCTAACTCCTGACCTCAAGTGATCTGCCCACCTCGGCCTCCCAAAGTGCTGGGATTACAGGCGTGAGCCGCCCCTGCACCCGGCCCAGGATGAGATTGTGGGGAATGAAGAATATGTCAAGTATGTCAAGTGACTAGGGACTCAGTAAATGGTCGGTATTTTTAGTATTTTGTCTTCTATATCATCTATTTGTTTTGTGTAAGTTATTTCTTAGGTTTTTCTTATTTCTCCCACTTGACGTGAGCTCCTGGAGAGCAGAGTATTTGTGGAATAAATGATTCTCCATCCAGGATCCAGGCCGAAGAGCACTCAGCCAATGTCTGTGATTGCTAAGATGACAGCTCAAGAGTGGACAGGGCAGGAAAAGCTGACTTAAGAGCCTAGCGTGCTTCAGACTCAAATGGTCAGTCTCCTGGCTGAGCTTCCATGTAAACTTGTGTGGCTCTCAGACATCGGGGAGGAGGCCCCAGGCGGGCAGGGCCACCCTCCCGAAGCTCGCATACTCATGGTGCAGCCAGGGAAGGGCAAGGAGAAGGCCCAGCATGGCTCACCCTCTTCCTGCCCCACTGAGTTCCGTGGGTTGGGCAGATGGAAGAGGCTCTGAAGGACACTGGACCGAGCATCTGGCTTCAGCTTGCCCATGGTGTCTATGGCTTCTGCTTACCTGGGATTTGCATTCTGCATCCTTGACCTGTGGCTATCACCTACTCCTGGGTTCTGGAGCACCCTGAATCGTTCCTTCTCACGGTGCCTTCCCCATCTCCACGTAGGCTGTGTTCTTCCCCACATACCAACCCTGCTCTAGGTGACCACAGGCTTGAGGCAGAATCAGGGTGCAGTGGAAAAGCTGCGTCTAACATCTTGCAGCTGTGTTATGGCTTCCATGGGTCCAGGCCAATGGGTAGGCTGAACAGTCAGCTAAGCTGGTTACAATCAGATTGTAGGAAGCACAGGAGAACAGAATAGGACACATCATGGGTTCTGCGTGTTATAAAGCTAAGCTCTTGTTTACAAAACTTTTGCTGGAGTTTTGCATGTGTGACAGATCCTGTCACATGCATTCCTTCTTGGGGACTGCGTGCAAAAGGGTTTTAAAGCCACACATCTGGAGCTGTCCCCTCCAGCATGGGAACCACCAGCCACATGTGGCTATTGGGCACTTGAAATGTAGCCAGCCACTTTGTCTACACTTCTGAGTGGAGCCCTGTTATGGCTTCCATGAGTCCAGGCCAGTGAGTGAGTACTCAGAAATGCAGACACACTGAGATGTCTGCAAGTGGAAAATACGTACTGGATTTCAAAGACTTAGCACAAAATATGCAGATGGTCTCATTAATAGCATTCATATTGATTACATGGTGAAATAATATTTTGGATACACTGGTTTCAAGAAAATACATTATTAAAATTAAAGTCATCTTTTAAAAATTGTGGCTGCTAAAAAATGCAAAGTTACATATGTGGTTCCTGTTCTGTTTCTTTTCTTTATGAGAGACAGGGTCTCGCTGTGTCACTCAAGCTAGAGTGCAGTGGCGCGATCATGGTTCACTGTAGCCTCCACCTCCCAGGCACCAGCGATCCTCCCAACTCAGCCTTCTGAGTAGCTGGGACCACAGGTATGTGCCACCATGCCTGGCTAATTTAAAAAAAATTTTTGTAGAGCCAGGAGCGGAGGCTCACGCCTATAATTCCAACACTTTGGGAGGCCAAGGCAGGTAGATCACAAGGTCAGGAGATTGAGACTATCCTGGCTAACATGGTGAAACCCCATTTCTACTAAAAATATAAAAACTTAGCCAGGCGTTGTGGCACATGCCTGTAGTTCCATCTACTCGTGAGGCTGAGGCAGGAGAATCACTTAAATCTGGGAGGCTCAGCAATAAGCTGAGATCACGCCACCGTACTCCAGCCTGGGCGACAGAGTGAGACTCGGTCACACACACAAAAATAAAAAATTTGTAGAGAGGGGGTCTCGCTATGTTGGCCAGGCTGGTCTTGAACTCCCAGGCTCAAGTGATCCTCCCACTTCTGCTTCTCAAAGTCTCAGAATTATAGGCTTGAGTCCTATTCTGTTTCTATCAGACAGCACTGGTCTAGAATTAGAACTTCTTCACCAAGTATTTGTACTACTGACCCTACTTATTCAACTGGAACACACTCATTCATTCTTCCTTTTGACATGAACATCTCTGGAGTGCTGCGTGCTGGCAGACTCAGTACTAAGGACACAGAGATAAAGACACAGGTGCTCCCCTCATGGGGCACGCAGCCTTGCAGGGAGGTGGAGGCACCAACAGGCAGTTGGGATCCCGATGTGGGCGGGGTCCTGAGGCAGAGTGCAGAGCCTGACCAGGACCTCACGTCTATGCTGCTGAGGCTGGAGCCAGTCAGAGCTGCAGGCACCAGGTGTCCAGCCACCTCGTTCCACAGTGAAGAATCTGAGGCCCAGAAAGTAGATCAAGGTCACCAAGCAAGCAGGTGGCCGGGACGGGGAGGAGGACTCAGATTGCCTGCCTCCCAGTCATTGCCTTTTCACACCTCCTGGCCGTAGGTGCAGTCACTGAACCCATCAGCAGCTACAGCCAGGATCAAGGGGCTGACCCTGTCTGCTCTGTGACTTGACATTAAATGTGGTAGTTTTCCCTTTCTGCCTACTGGAGTTGACCCCACCCAGCATGACAGGAGATGATCAATCATCCACTGGTTCTTTCAAGGACAGCATCAAAATGCCAAATGCCTCTTGGTCCCAGCATTCTGCAGGTCCCTGGAAACCTCTGGCTGCTCTGGACAGTGAAGTAATTAGGTCACACAGCACACACCCATGATAAATGGAATGTTCATGTCATCGAGGGCCTATTTATTCCTCAGAATGAGTGGTCTTTGCCCTGGAGGCCCTGGGAGAGCATGAACTCACACGTTGGCCAATCAGTAAAGGGCTGCAGGGAAAGTCAAGATCCAGGGAGGCCGGGTGTGGTAGCTGACATCTATAATCCCAGCACTTTGGGAGGCAGAGATGGGTGGATCACTTGAGGTCAGGAGTTCGAGACCACCTGGTCAACATGGTGAAACCCCGTCTCTACTAAAAATACAAAAACTGCCTGGGTGTGGTGGTGTACACCCATAATCCCAGGCTACTCAGGAGGCTGAGGCAGGAGAATCGCTTGTACTTGGGAGGTGGAGGTTGCAGTGAGCTGAGATCAACACCACTGCACTGGTGACTGAGTGAGACTCTGTCTCAAAAAAGATCCAGGGGATCCTGAGGAGCTCACCGTGCCCAGGGAAAGAGCCCTATTATATGGCCCAGTGGACGCTGCCAGGTGGCACGATGTGACTCAGTATACCCCAGCCCCCCAAACTTCAGTGCACATCTGGAAGCTTGCATGGACTGGAGAACAGAGACAGAGAGACATTATGAATGAGAACAGGACTGGGCCAAGGTGGGTTTAAGGAAGAAGCATCTGAGAGTTAGAAGACTTGGGTTTCGGTCCTTCTCTGCCAGCAAGTTGGGGTGACCTCAGATTTGTTCTCATCTCTTGGACTAGAGGACCCGAGGTCCTCTCCAGCAGCGCTGACCATGATTCCAGGACTCACTCTCTCGGCCACTGGAATGCAGGCCTCCTTCCAAAGTCAGGAGACCCTGTAAGAGCTGACCCACTGCAGCCTAGGCCTGGGTAGCCCGCAGAAACAACCAGCCAATGGCACTTAACAGATGAGCTCCACTTCTAGAACGGGGAAAGCTCCATGGTCTTTGACTCAGCTGGAGGTTAAGTTCAATGCAGGATTCTGGAGTCTCACACAGAAAACCAATGAATGTGGTGTCAGGCCGTGGGCTAGTGGGGACTATCATTTTCTCCAGGCTGTGATCAGTGACCTCACCACATTCCTTTCTGTGGGGTGATGGCCCGACATCTGACACTATGGAAATATCCCCTCCCTACCAGACAGGCCACCCCACCCCATTCTGCTTCCTACCCATCCCTTCCCAGCCACAGCAGCCCACGGTCTGCAGCGGCCTCCCTGCTGGTCAAGGCTGAAAAGATTCCAGGAAATGACTATGACTTCTCTCGCTCAAGTCACAGTTGTCCCAGCGAGGGCTGGGCACTCCCAGGCTGCCCAGTCTGTTTGGGTTGAAAACTCCTCCTGCTGAATGACCGAGGCTCACGAAGATAAGTGGTTTTCTTGTGGCTGGCTGGGGAGGAGAAGGGGCCTCTTCTGGGTCATCTTCTGGCTCCAATATCACTTTCCACCAAGGGACCCGTTTGAAAGCCTCCTTTACTTCTGTTTTTTGCTCACATGAAACATTTGTTCAGGACAGTTAATAAAAAGCAGGCCCTTTCTCAATTAGTCCGAGGACATCCGGGGGCGGTCTCTTGTTGGCTTTCTCTGCTGTCAGGGAGGGGATGTTTGCAGGGCTGCTCCAGGGAGGAAAAGTAACATGGCATTGGGTCCTTCTGTTGTAGAGTAGCTCAGTCTGGTGAATTTGGAGGCCCTCTCCTGGAGGAGGGGTGTGAGAACCCCAGCTTTTTTGGTGGGGCAGCGGAGAGCACTGGGTTTGGAGCTGAGAGCCACGATGGAGTATGCACTGACCGAGAACATGTCATCTCACCTTGGACGTTTACTTCATTCTTTGGGCCTCAGCTTCCAAATCCATAAAATAGGATCTCAATGTTCTCTAAGGCACCTTTCAGCTGTCTAGGGAGAGGCCTGGGATTCTCTCCCAGGCAGCTGCTAAAAGGAGGAGGACAAGCGAGGATCATCAGAGAGCTCACAGTGTAGCCGGGCTGGGCTCACAGCACCTTGCTCCCGGGAAGAGAGGCCCCTCCAGCCTCCCCATTCCTTACCTTGTCCCAGTCGGGAGCCAGTGACTGCCTCTTTGGCACTCCCAAAGCCCAGCTCTCTGCAGACCACACTGGCCGACACCAGGTCCCACTTGTCGTCGCAGACGGTCCCCCATTCTCCATTTTTGAGCACCTCCACGCGGCCCTCCCCGATGCTGGCGCCGCCTCTCAGTCGCACCAGGGGTTGCTGAAGAGACACACAGTCCTGCTGTACAGACGCTGCTGCACATTCAGCGGGCGACCACTGTCTACTCCCCCTCCCTTCCCCACCACCCTGTTCCAGGCCAGGCACTCAGTCTGGGAGCTGCAACTGTATGGATGGGTGTGCGTCGTGGGTGTGGGAGCCTCCTCTACACAGTCAGCTCTGGGCCAAGCTCCCTTTGCAGCCCTTGCTTGGAGCTTCTGTCCTGGTCCTCTGGGAAGCATATCAGGGACCATCAATCACTCATCACTCCAACCTATTCATGGCACAAGTATCCTTCCATCAGCGCTTCCCCTACCAACTCCAGAGCTTCATGCTTTAGAGCTACAGAAAGAAGCGCCTACCCTCCAAAGTCTGCAGATTCCAAACGGATCATAATTATTCCTTATAACAAGGTTGCTTTTTTGGGGTGGCGGGGGATGGAGTGCAGTGGCACAATCTCAGCTCAATGCAACTTTCGCCTCCCAGGTTCAAGGGATTCTCCTGCCTCAACCTCCGGAGTAGCTGGGATTACAGGCATGCACTACCACACCTGGCTAACGCTTTATATTTTTGGTAGAGACGGGGTTTCATTATGTTGGCCAGGCTGGTCTCAAACTCCTGACCTCAAGTGATCCACCCACCTTGGCTTCCCAAAGTGCTGGGATTACAGGGGTGAGCCATCGCGCCCGGCATCAACGTTGCTTATGTGTTAACAGTGCCGCAGTCTAGGCCTGCAGAGACTCCACGGCACTAGGCGGGCACTGGAACGATTCTGCTGTGCACAGTTAGAGGCAGGAGGGAGCAGATAGGAGAATGGGAAGACAGGGAGCTGGAAAGCCAACCCTCCTCATACAGCCATGACTCAGAGAATGGAGGCTGTAAGAGATGGGAGCCCCATACTGATTTTTCCAGGGCTGGAGGCATGCCCAGCCACCCCCGATATGACTCCAAGTCTAAACTGGCCTGAATCCAGAAGATGCAGCCCAACCAGCAATGCAGAGAGGGTGGAGAATGAGCATGTAAACACCCCTCATGCTCACTGACAGTCTGGAAGCTTTCATCTCCTTGTGAGTTCCCTGAGTTAGGGAGGAGTAAGAGCCACTCTCTACGTCTTGGCCACAGTGGATCATGTCTTACAAGATGGGAGGTGCTCGGCTATTTGACTCCAGTTGTGCACAAACCCAGGTTTGCATCCGTCTCTGCACGTGTGTATATGCAGGCTCACCTGCATATTTGGTGTTTTGGAGGAGGCTCAGAAGCCTGTGAGGCTCTCAGCTGCTGCTGATGCTCATTCAACTGCACACAGAGGGAGTGAGGAGGACTGTGTAGCCATCTGGGCGTGTCACGTCAGATCAGAGTCATCGCTTACCCTGGGCCCTGTGTTGTCCTCAGCCCATACCTGCCTTCGCCCTACCACTGATGGCTGGGGTGAGGCAGGCCTGGGTGGAGGGGACCTTTTCAAACATTCACATCTACCAGCTACCTTCAGGGGGATGATGACATAGAAGATCCTGTCTCTCCACCAACTGTACCTTGGGGCTGGCAATGGCGGGGGTGGTGGTGCTGGGATAGAACCCAGATGTACAGACCCCAGGGACTGCACTGACCCTGGCAGTATGGGGAGAAGGAAAAAGGGGAAAATATCCATTGGCCACAGGACCTTTTATCCTAGCTTAAAAAAAAGCCTACACAGAATAAAACAAGTACAGCTGCTGGCTCCAGCCTCTGTTTTCTGTAGAACGGCGGCCTCTCGCTTTCCCGACCTCCCTTCCCAAGCTGTCTTCCCACAGAGTGACCATCCACGACCTAAGCTTAATGGAGGTGGAGTGTCAAATAACCTCGCCCCAGCCGGTGGTGGGCAGGCAGTCAGCTGGCCCCAAAGGGAAGAAAGAAACCAAGGGAAAATATGATGTAAGGCCTGCTCGCTCTGTTTTAATTGGTTTGGTATGAACTTGATTCCTCTGCTTTAAACCGCAGAGTAGAGGAATTCCAAAACAGTAGGATCTGGTATTCTGGACGACACACAAGGAAAGCTCAGAGGCTCAGGCTGAGGCTCTGGGAAGGCTGTGGCCATCACACACGGGGCAAGGAGGGTATGGGGGAGTTTGGGGGGTGGTGGGCTGATGGTCGTAGGAGGGGAAAGTGGCGCTGTCCAGGTGCGTCCTGGAGCCACACGTATAATGGTGTGGTCACCTCTGTGCTCTTCAGAGGCCCCTGAGGGGACTGAGGGGACAGAGGAGTCAGGGCCTCATGGAAGTGCCAGGAAGTCACTCCAGTAGTCCCCACTCCCTCTGCTGAGGAGGGCTCCCAGCATGCATTTCACTCCTCTCACTTAAGGCTCAGTCTTTTGTCCAAACCACCACCCAGCCTGGGAGAGGGGCACCCAGTGTGGTTTATCCAGCTCTTGCCATGGTTTCCCTTTTATGTTGGAGGAATGTAATCACCCCCTTTCCAGAGCAGGTCTCAACAAAGAGGGGAGACAGGGGAGGGAAGAGGGGAAAGAGGGAGCGGGGAGAGGAGAGGAGACAAAAGGGCATGGTTGGGGAAGGGCTGGGTGGCTCAGCCCCTCTGCTCCTGCCCGGCTGCCTGGACCTGCTGACACACCTGGTTGACACACTCTCTGTTCCCACCCCAGAGCCTTTCCCACCCCAGAGCCTCCTCTGGCTCCCTTTTATCCCCAACTTGGTGACAGCCCACCTGGAATGCACCCTGCCAAGGCGGTGATTACTATGATCATCACGCTCCTCAGACATCTCTTTACTCACGTGGAGTCAGCCGACAGTGCCATGAGTACTGAGGTTCCACCTGGCACAGGCAATCAGCCCCGAGACATGATCGGTAAGTTCTCCTGTCCCTCCCTCTCCTCTTCCCTGTTGCTATTCCCACACACTCACCAGAAATTAGCTGTTTCCTGAACACAGAAATCAGAGACCCTCCGATGCATATAGGAGAAAGTAAGCGGAGGAAAGGAAAAGCGAATCCACAGGAGACGGACAGGTGCTTGCTCTTCTTCAGAGGTCAGGTCAAGCCTGCTCTGGTTGGGCTGCTCTACTTATCCTAAGAAATCGGCCGGTTGGGGTGGGCACGGTGGCTCACGTCTGTAATCCCAGCACTTTGGGAGGCTGAGGTAGGTGGATCATCTGAGGTCTGGAGTTCAAGACCAGCCTGGCCAACATGGTGAAACCCCATCTCTACTAAAAATAAAAAAATTAGCCAGGCATGGTAGTGGGTGCCTGTAATCCCAGCTAATTGGGAGGCTGGGTCAGGAGAATCAGAATCGTGTGAACCCAGAAGGCAGAGGTTACAGTGAGCCAGGCTGGCACAAGAGTGAAAAAGAAAGAAAGAAACGAAACTGGCCTGTTGAAATGGGGCTGTTACTTTATATGGAAAGATGTTCATCTGTATTTCTGGAATATACTCACACACCCCCCCCCACATACACACACAAACACCCCCCACACACCCCCACATTCACTCAGGCACACACACCCATACACATACACACCCCCGACATACCCCCCGAGACACACACACACCCCCCACAGACACTCATACACCCACACACTGACACCCCCACACACACACTCATAGATACACACACCCCCCTCACATATCCCAGTCATACACACACACCCCCACTCAGACACACACCCACTCACATCCCCACACACACACATACCCCCCACAGCTCCACACACGCACACTTACATCCCCACTCACATCCGCACACTCATACACATCCCCCACACTCATACACCCCGTCACACCCCCACACCCACACACTCATATACACTCACATCGCCTCACACACACACCCACAGAAACACCCCACACATTCATACACATAGACATGCTGTTTCACATGAATAGAACATGACTAATGTACAGACGACTTAGGATAATGGCATGTTTTCTACCTTGGTGGAAGTTTTTGAAAATTGTGATCCATTCTATTGCAAAATAAACCAAACATGCTCGGAAATGTGTGGCGGACTGCATGTGCTTCTCGGTGCTGGGTCACATTTCCCATTCTCCTTTGGGAATTGTGCAGGGGCACAAGGTCCCTGTCACACACCCGTTCATGGCCTGCTCATGCTGAGTAAGACAACACACAGACAGCCTGTGACAACTGATGCTGGGGTACTTTTCTCGCCCACGCAGTCCTTCTCTGCAGAGGACGCTCAGGTCTCAGGGTGAAGCAGCAATGATGGTGACCTCAGCTGGGGCTAGCCCTCCTCACTCTGGGGTATCATGCCTACTACCTCCACACCGTCCCATCCTAAGTGCCAAGTAGCCACACCTCATGCCCCATCGTTACCTCTGGCTTGTAGGCTTTCCGGAATCTCGAGGGTCCATCAGGGCTGAAGACTGGGCCAGGCACACAACTCACCACGGCCGGCAGCCCATTCTCACAGGTGACATTCTTCATGGGGTCCAGTGACACCTGGGGGCCCAGCTTGCAGCTGGAGATGTGGGCCTCTGTGCCGGTGCAGTCCATTGAGAATGGCCAGTAGCGCTGCTTCCTCCGTGAGGCAAACATTCTGCAGAGGGTAGGAAGGGACGGGTGACCAGGGCATCATGATACTTACCCCCAATTCCCTCTGCAGCGAGGCAGAACAAGAGAGGCAGGGCCCTGCTCCTGGAGCTCAGCTGTGCTTCACAGAAGGGTCCCAGCTCAGTGCATTCCGCCAACATTCACTGAACACCTAGTAATGCCAGGCACCACACTGGGCACTGGGGGATAGGATCCAGAGAGTGGACAAGGTCTCCTGCCCTCAGGCAGCTTCCATTCTAGGAGAGAAATAACTAACTCAATGTAAGAAAATAATAATAATGAAGCCCAGGAATACCAGGAATACAGAATACACAAAGCTATTTAAAATAGGTGAGGGCCGCCGTGCTCATGCCGGTAATCTCAGCACTTTAGGAGGCTGGGCTGGGTGGATCACAAGGTCAGGAGATCAAGACTATCCTGGTCAACATGGTGAAACCCCTTCTCTACTAAAAATACAAAACTTAGCTGGGTGTGGTGGTGCGCATGCCTGTAGTCCCAGCTACTCGGGAGGCTGAGGCAGGAGGATCACTTGAATCCGAGAGGCGGAGACTAGAGTGAGCCAACATCATGCCACTGCACTCTAGCCTGGCGACAGAGCAAGACTCCGTATCAGGAAAAAAAAAAAAGGTGCGATCCCTGATCCTAGAAAACCCCTCACAGTCTAAATTAAGCCATTTGTTAACCCTAACTCTTCAGATAATTTTAACACAATTTATTGTCATTCCTTTTTTTTTTTTTGGTGAAAAAAAAAAGGCAGAAGTGCAGTGGTGTGATCTTTGCTCACTGCAACCTCCGACTCCTGGGTTCAAGCGATTCTTATGCCTCAGCCTCCTGAGTAGCTGGGATTACAGGCACCCTGCCGCTACGCCTGGCTAATTTTTGTATTTTTAGTTGAGATGGGGTTTTGCCTTGTTGGCCAGGCTGGTCTCGAACCCTGATCCCAAGTGATCCACCCGCCTTGGCCTCCCAAAGTGCTGGGATTACAGGCGTGAGCCACTGTGCCTGGTCTGTTGTCATTCTTTACCTTTAGTTTTATCAAAGAGCAGTACAAGCTGACTGCTAAACTCTCTCAGTGACCTACAAAATTAACTTTGTATTTCCAATGAAAACAGTCTTAAACTACTACATCTGCTGAATCAAAGTACAATGTGCTTAGCAGTAGAAATTATAATGGTAACAAAACTCAGGAAGATCAGTGAGGTTGAGGGTGTCTCTGTATAATATCCTAGGGAAGCCCTTAGCCTGTATTGCTAGCAGTGCACAGTGTTCCTTTGCATTTTTTTTTAAAGACAGAATATGGATGCAGGTAATGCAGTTTTTTTCTGAAATGGCAACCAACTGACAAGTAATAGATTGGCTAATAAAAAGGATACTGTGCCTCAGTTTCTCATGTCCAAAAATCAGAAGTAGTAATAGTATCTACTTCACTAGATTGTTGTGACTGTTTGTTTATTTATTTATTTATTGTTGTTTTATTTTTTGGGGGATGGAGTCTCACTGTTGCCCAGGCTGGAGTGCACTGGCGCGATCTCAGCTCATGGCAACCTCTGTTTCCTTGGTTCAAACGATTCTCCTGCCTCAGCCTCCCGAGTAGCTGGGATTACAGGCACACACCACCATGCCCACCTAATTTTTCATACTTTTTAGTAGAGGCAGGGTTTTACCATGTTGGCCAGGCTGGTCTTGAACTCTTGACCTCAAGTGGTCTGCCTGCCTGGGCCTCCCAAAATGCTGGGATTACAGGCATGAACCACCTTGCCCAGCCTGTTGTGACAGTTTAAATGAGTTAATACTTGCCACTAAAACAGTGCCCAGACACAGGAAGGGCTACATAAGAGTCTGTGAAATAAAGTAAATAAAGAAAACTTTATTGGTTAAAGAAAAAAGAAGAGTGAGAGGAGGGACGGCTTCCCTAGTTGCAGGGATGGGAGACGACTTTATGGAAGAGGAGGCTTTAAATCGGGCCCTAAATGACGGTGGAATTTGAAACAAAGGAGGTCCAGGAAGGCCCTCCTGCCTGCTCATGCCGACCCAGCTTTTCAGGACCGACGTGCTTGTCTCTGTGCGGCAGGACCCAGGGAGATGCCAGAAGGAGCCAGTGGAGGGGCCTCGCTGGGCAGGCTGACCCCAAGAAAAGGCAGAGTCGAAGTCCCATCCCTACTAGTCCAGCAACCCTGGAAGGACCTCCTTTGTCTCAGAGTGAATGGGAAGTGAAGACAGAGGAAGGACAAATCCTACAGACACAGTTACCCTCTCTCCTTAACCCAAATTTGAGACTTGTCACAATTCTAGTGTGCCTGTGAACACAATGACATGCAATCTGGCCACGAGGACTATCCTGGTAAATTCAGGGTGCATGCTCACCACAGCGGTGGCCAGAGCAGAGAACGGCTCAGGAGGGCTATTAATAATCCCAGGAACCACTGCCCCGTCCACACTTCCTGCAAGGCCCCTGCACTTGGACGCTTACACCATGTTCCATGACGCCCCTACAAGGGGCGGGAGAAGACATGGCGGGGGGGGGGCGGGGAACACCAGCTGCTTGAGGATGGGTCAGACCCAACCGCCTGCCTCGGCTCAGGAAAACTCTTCTGCATCCACCAGTGAGCACCACCCTCTCCAGGAACAGATGTCCTGCGTGCTCAATGGAGAGCGCAGAGCCCACAGCAAACAGAACTGTCCCCAGCAGCCCGGATCTCTCTGACATCAGCCCCCAGGAATGTGCTGCAGATGCTCTAGTGCATCCAGCCCTCCCCTCCTCCTTCCCAGTATTTCACTGGGGACAGGCCTCTGAGCTGCAGACAGAGGCCCTCAGAGGGTGGCAGACAGCCTACCCGGCTCCAGGCCTGGAGATTGGAGGGGTGACTGGAGTGAGTGAGGCAGCCTTGGGTGTAGCAGAGCGGAGCAAGAAGCCTGCCTGTGAAAGAGGCAGCTAGGCCTATAGCTGGGCTGCAGGAAGAAAACAGAGCTGGGCTGATTAAACCAAGAGTCCTACCCACCAGCTCTCCCCCAGCCAAGGGTGAAGGCAGATGTCATGGGATTCTGCCAGCTGCTGAGTACATCTTTTTCCATGATGCTTTCTGGACGTGGGGAAATAGCACAGGAGGGGTTTGACATGGACTTAAGCTAAAACCCCATAAGCCCCTACTTTAATGTTCTGGGTATTATGCTATGTGGACCAAAGTGTGGCCCACAGTGAGTGAACAGAAATGCTGACCCTGCCTCTGTCGCAGGTGGAGAATGCTGTGGGGAGCTCTCCCTGGAGCCGACCCCACTGTCCTGCAGGCTCTGCCAGGTGTGGGCTGTGACACTCTGAGTCCACTGCCCTTCAGGCCTCTTCCATGCAGACCCAGGTCTTGAGCCAGTGGTCTCTGAGCCTCCTCATGACCTAGGAGTCCTAGCCCTTTGCTTGCAGATAGCCCATCGAGGCACAGAAACTCTCCACAGCACCTTTCTCTTTTGGGCACATGTAGGCTTAACAGTCACTGAGTCCCAGATATGAACATAAAATGACAGGGACAGGCAAGAAGGTCGTGCTTTCCCTCACACTCCTCCACTAGGAATGCTACCCGCCCCACCGCCAAGCTAGAAGGCTGCAAGAGGGGTTAGTGTCCAGCAGCTCCTGTTCATCTCTCATCCTACAGACAGCACCACCCACCACCCCCTTCTTGGATCGCTCTCAGCCTTGGAAGCCTTATCCTTCCCCTACTTGAAGAGGCAAAGCCACAGACGCCAGGGTGGGAGGGGCGGGGAGGGGGTTCCAATGCAGCACGTGACAGGATTATCCAGGGCCCACCTGCTGAAACTGGCCTGAGATCATCTCCTTAAAAGCTGAGAAGGACTCTGGACTGGCCAGGGTTGGGAGGTGCCTTCCAAATGCCATCTGAACAAGGCGTGTGCTGTGCAGCTCAGAACTGCAGCCAGGCTGGGGGCGCTAGCAGGGCCAGCCAGGTAGGAAGCCTGCCAGAGAAGGGGCTTGCTTTTCTTGGCTCCAATTGGTAAGAAAAGCTGAGAAGGTGTCACCAGGGAAGGAGTCAGGTGGGAGTTCCCCAAAGTATTCTGAGGACGGTGACTCCTGGTGCCAACAGGAAAGAAGGTCTGGGCCATGTCTGGGAGATGGAATCACCATCGAGGTTACCCTAGGGTGTTGTGTGCTCACCCCACTGGGCAGCTCTGTGGCTGCACTCATTTACCCACATGTGGGTCTGGGGGCTGGGGCCAAAGTACGGCCCACCCCATCCAGGCCAGGCTGGGCCAGGTCAGGGAGGGATATGCGGCCTGCCGGGCACTCCAGAGAGCTGGCGGGTAGAGCTGGGGCTTCAAGCTAGGTCTCCTGGAAGCCACGTCTTCTCTTCCTCTGATTTGGAAGGAAAGAGACAGTGCTGTGAGTCTGCACTCTCCACGAGTGTGGACCCTATAGCTGGATACAGAGGCCAGGCTGTGCATGAGGCTGGGATCTGCCCCTTCCTGGTTCTCTCACGTTTCTCCAGTTTCCTCAACTCTTAAACAGACCCGTTTCCCAGTGCTGTTGTGAGAATTAAGTGACTGAGAACAGTGCCTGGCATGTGGTAAGCCCTTAGTAAAGGGAAGCTAATGTTCCTATCATTATTAAGAGGAGGGAGGCTGGGAGCAGTGGCTCACGCCTGTAATCCCAGCACCTTGGGAGGCCAAGGCAGGCAGATCAAGAGGTCAGGAGTTTGTGACCGGCCTGACCAACATGCTAAAACCCTGTCTCTACTAAAAATATAAACATTAGCCGGGCGTGGTGGTGCGTGCCTATAATCCCAGCTACTTAGGAGGCTGAGGCAGGAGAATCACTTGACCCCGGGAGGCAGAGGTTGCAGTGAGCCGAGATTGCACCACTGCACTCCAGCCTGGGTGACAGAGCGAGATTCTGTCTCAAAAAAAAAAAAAAGGGGGAAAGAAGACCCCGTGATCCACCAAGTATACCCCAAGTAAACGCCAGGTTGTTGGGGTGCCGGAATCCTTCCACCGGACACCCGTTAAGTTAAATGACTCCAGGTTCTGTCCCTGCCTACTTCTTTCCCCCACTGGGAAATATGAACTTTAGCGACCATAACAGCACTGGCGGATTTAACCGGGATTGGATGAAGTGAGTGGCATTGGTCAGTTTCTCAATGACCAGCTGCAATTTTCAGATTTCTCAGAATCACCATTTGTGGAGGGCAAGTAAACATTTCTTCTTAACTTAATGTTGTCTCTGCAGGGCCTGGCAGGGGTATTGCCCTAGCTTAGCTCATGCAGTCCCTGAGCAGGCTGGTAGCACCCCAAGCTGGGGTTCTCCGGGCTAGGGATACCCTGTGCCTCACTTCTGCAATTCGCCATCCCTCAGGCTACTCTGGGGATTAGGGTCTATCTCCTGTAGACCTGTGAGTTCCTCAAGGGTTAGGATGCCACAGGGAACCCTTGAACTTGGCACCTGGCCCAGCAGAGGGGCTCTATGCAGGGTGCCTGCAAGGACACCCACTTGCCTGGCTGTGCCTGGCTAAGGAAAGGTCACTGCCAGGGTGGACTCCTTTAATCAGGTAGGCGGGGCAGGTACCCTCAAAGCCACCCCTTCCGTGCAGTCCTCTTACTTGTACACTTTGGTGTTGTACGTTCTCTCCCCAGGGAAGCCAAACATGCCGCAGACCACACGGGAATTCTTGGCCGTCCAGTGCTTGTCACAGATCTGCTTCCAGGTCTTGCCCTCCTTCACCTCCACGTAGCCCTCCATCACTGGGGTGCGCTTGCGGTAGGCTGAGAGGATGGCTCGGATCCGAATGTCCTCCACCTGGATATTCAGGCTCTGGGAAGGAGGAGGAGTGGAAGGAGAGGGTTACCCTTCTGGCCTCGCTGCAGAGACATCAGGCATTCAGTCCTTCTTTAGCGACTACAGGCCGGGCCTGCCACTGGCCTGCCTGTGCCCTTGGGCCCTGCAGTGAGCTCCAGGCACCCGGAGGAGCACATGGCCCAAGCTGCAGTTAGAGAGCGCTGTGCATGGGTGGTAGTGAGGCTGCAAGGACCCAACAGGGAGTGGGGCGACCTGGAGCAGTCAGAGAAGACTCAGAGACCCATGGGCTTCTCCCACATCTGAACCTAAGATCTTGGAGAGCACAGGGCAGCAGCCTCTTCCTGCACAGGCCTTGAAATAAATGCATGGGAGAGAAGGGTTCTTTGAATGCGGATTTCACATTTCGCTCCAAAGCACATGTGTATGTGCCTGTGAGTGTGTCTCTGTGTGTCTCCTTGATTAATCTTTCAGTAAAAGTTGAGTCTCAGATAGAGGAGCCCTAGATGTCCTGAAGCTGGTGGTGCCACCTTCGAGACTCCCTCATACCCCGGGGTGGGCATTCCTCTGTTCAAAAATTCTTAGAGAGGCCTGAGAGAAGGGGCAGGGCTTAGAGAGAAAGGAAGCAGAGATTCTGGCATTGAGCATCCTGTGTGCAGAGACCCACACCTGCTTGGCAGGGATCAGGGAGGTAGGGTTGGGGACAACTGTTTGGCCATAGTAAGGAAAGGAGAGACTGCAAATGCCTTGAGTCCCTTGGAGGGTCCCCTTCCCACACCCATCCCACCCATCTATCTGTGGAGTGAAGGACAGGGGCTGGGGTCAGGGTTGGAAAGATTCATTGGCAAGGTCCTTTGGGAGGAGGTGGAGGAGGGCTGGGGGGGCACAGGCGGGAGGAAGGTGCCTGTCTCCCTGCCACACAGGCATTCCTCCTCCCTTGACATGGAGCTGGAACACCTGCGTACCACCTACACCTGGGCCCTGGGGATCTGGCAGGAGAGGGAGCCTTGAGAGGCCAAGCTGGATGGGAGGAGCAGAGGTTCCTGGAGTTACAGTGGCACTTAACTGATGCCTTTCCAAGACCTGCCATAACAGGTTCCAAATACTATGGAAGCTCCCTCCTGAATCACATGGCCAGCCATCACCAGCTCTTGCTACAGTCCCCGACTGAGGGCCAGCACCACAGGGCTCTTTATTCTTTTAATTAATTAATTTATTGTTATTATTATTTGAGGCAGGGTCTTACTCTGTTGCCCAGGCTGGAGTGCAGGGGTGTGATCGTGGCTCACTGCAGTTTCATATCCCAGGCTCAAGCAATCCTCCCACTTCAGTCTCCCAAGTAGCTGGGAATACAGGTGTGCACCACCATGCCCAGCTAATTTAAAAATATATCTCAGAGATGAGGTATATGTTGCCTAAGCTGGTCTCAAACTCCTGGCCTCACGGGATCCCCCACCTCGGCCTCCCAAAGTGCTGGAATTACAGGTATGAGCCACTGCAGCCGGCTCCTAAAACACAGATTTAACCTTGTCCGTTGACTAGCTCTTTTTTGTCTATGTAATACCCTCATATTGAGTAAGAAGTTCTCAGGCATTCAGAACTGACTCCACCTATGCCTCCAGCCCCGTCACTGTCCCCAGCTTCCCAAGGATCGGCAGACCCATGAATTGCAGCGCATAACAGCAACAGCTACCACGGAGCAGTCAACAGGTGCCCAGCCCTGTGCGAAGTGCTTTCCTGGTGTTCTCCTACCTAACCCTCTGGAATGAGGTGCTTGATGGCTATTGCCATCCCATCTTAAAGACAAGAATACCAGCTGATTCCAGTCCCCTTGCCTGGACCGCCCTGAGGTGCAGTGGAACACACACACACACACTGAGTGGGCCAAAGAGCAGGAGGTATGGCTGGTCTGAGTAGGGCTGGAAGGCAGAAGGAACCCAGCACCCCAACTGCCCCAGCCCTGTCCAGCCAAGATGCAAATGAACCACCAAGTTGAAGAGAACCATTCTTGGGGTGCCCGGGGATTCACATCTCCTCACCATGGGCTTCAGGGTCCACAGCCAGGCCCGGCTCCAGGTCCTGCAGGGTGGTGGAAAGTATGTGGGCCTGGAGTGATGGCACTTGGCTCCGTTTCCTTTCCACCAGAGTGGAAGGAATGCTGCCAGTGGCAGGATTATACCCCAGCCTGGATCCTGGATCCTTTACAGCCCTCATTCAGGCCGCAGGACCCGTGCCACCAAGACACGTGGACAGGGGTGAGCCAAGAAAGGGCCTGAGGTCTAACTCAGCCCACGAACCGGCCGCCTTCTGTCTCTTCGCATCTCCGGAGGCCGGGCTGGAATTCCAGTGTGCAACTGTCATGCCCAGAAGGAAAGTTACTGCCTAGCATGAGGCCTGCGCTTCACGGGGCAGGCAGCCCGGGCTGACCTTCGGTTCACAGATCCTTTCCCTGAAGTGGGCAGCAGTGCAGGCTCGCAGCAGGGAAGGTGTGACCCCCAGCACCTGGCCGCCACAGGAGGAGGAAGAAGACCCGGCTGGAGGAGCTCAGCAGACCCCGCTGGAAAGAGCTATGCGGGCCTGAGGCCAGCACACACCAACCCAAACGCCAAGGGAGCTTTCGCTCATTCCTGCCATGATACCGGGCAGGTTCCTCTGCTAAATATGGCTGGCGGGGAGAGCCACGGGGCTCCACCACGAAAGCAATGCAGCCTGGAAAGAGAAAGGGCTAGCAGCAGGTCTCATCATCCTCATTCTTCCATCGACTCACTGCATACGTGTTTATGCATCTGTGTGTGCGTATGCATGGTGGTGTGTGCTTCATGGTCCGTGTGTATGCATGGTGGTAGAAAATGTGCTTGGTGATACATGCATGATGGTGTGTTTGTGAGTGCCGGTGTGTCCATGTGTCATGTGAGTCTGTGTGTGTGTCTCTGGGACTGTGTGTCTCTGTGTGCATGATGATGCATGACAGGGTTGCACGTGTATGCCTGTGAGTCGTGTGGTTCTCTGTCTACCCTCTCTGTATGTGTGTCTAAGTTACATGCGTCTCTGTATGTACAGAGTGTGCATTTGTTTGTGTGTCTTATGGTGGAGGAAATTCTGCGAGGATCTTGTTCCTTGCAAGGCCTTAGGAAAGCAGTCACGACATGCTTCATACTCATTCCTTCAAACTGGAATGTCTTCTCTTCGTCTCCCTCCAAAGAACCAAAGCCTCCCCAGTCTTTAAGGCTCAAACCCACCTTATTCATTCATTCAGTTAACAAAACGCAGTCTCTGCCCTCTCCGGGCCTAGCTGGGCTTCCTCCTTACACTGCAACCACAGCGCCCTGTCTCAGTTCTTAATGATGACAGCTATGGGCATCATTTATCAAACACCAATTTACTGCAGGCTAGGTTCTTTTTTATTTTTATTTAATTATTTATTTTTTGGAGAGGGAGTATTGCTCTGTCACCCAGGCTGGAGTGCAGTGGCATGATCTCAGCTCACTGCAACCTCCGCCTCCCAGGTTCAAGCGATTCTCCTGCCTCAGCCTCCTGATTAGCTGGGATTACAAGCAAGCACCACCATGCCTGGCTAATTTTTTGTATTTTTAGTAGAGACGGGGTTTCACCATGTTGGCCAAGCTGGTCTCGAACATCTGACCTCGCGATCCACCTACCTCGGCCTCCCAAAGTGCTGGGATTACAGGTGTGAGCCACGGCGTCTGGCCAACTGCAGGCTAGGTTCTATACAAAAAACTTTACATCCACTCCATTATGCATTCTCAAGGCAGCTTTCAAGATGGCTCCTGGTCCACCCATTTAGAGGTGAAAACATGAGAAATCTTGGCAAGCTTTTGCAAGTTATCCAACTTTACACAGCCAATAAATAGGCAAACAAGTATGCAAATTGAGTTCTGACTCCAAATCTGTGCTCCAGGCTCATAATGACCACTGGTCTCTGAGCAGTCCTCATCTCATGCCTGTGTCCGATCCACTGCCCGGTACTGAGGGTGACTCACCCAGGGCAGGGCCTGGGGCTCAGAATTCTGGGTGTCCCCTTCAGCCACCTGAAGGGTGCTGGTGCTATGCACAGTGGAAGCCCAGCACTCTACGTTGAGGAGCAGTGAGTCAGACCGGAGTGTGTACGTGAGGGGAGAGCCAGGCTCTGGGCATTCTTGCCTTTAGGCCAGTGGGAAGAGGCAGGGAAACCCTTTGGGGCACACATTTGGTGCTCACAGAGGCTTAGTGAGACCTCTCAGAAAACACGCGCACACACATCACCCATCACCTCTCTCAACTTCACTGCTGTGGAATACCTTCCATAACCACAAGTATTACGATATATTCTCCCCAGGAGTTCAGCCCCAAAAGTGAAGAGAAAGTTTGAAATATTAAAATATACACACGTTTTTTTTCTTTTTTAAATGAAAGGCTCTCTAGGCTTGTGAGTTTAAAATTCAGCCGCAAATCCCAGAAGCTGGTCAAGTACCCTGCACATATTAAAATTCAAAGTAAAACCTGATGCTGTCCCTCTTGCCAGAGACAACAGTGCACTCAGGCCTCCAAACAGCTTCCCTCCAAGGGAGACACAGAAACCCTGGGATGTGTGGTCCTCAGAGCTCATTACATCTTCCAGCAGGGCCTGACTCTGGAAGTGATTTGCACCCGCTACCAGAAGTAAAAACTAAGGCACAGCCAGGCAAGGGACTTGTGACTTCAGCCAGAGAGGGAGGGAGCTCTGGGCTCTGACTCTCAGGTTTATGCCTGAATGACATTTAACATTTGCAGCATCTGTCCATGACTTGTAAATTCCAGAATGCGAGAGTCAGGGGCTGCTGCCAATGAGGAAAAATCACCCATTTTGAAAGTCTAGCTGGAAGTTGCATCAGAGAAAGGTACAAGGAGAAGCAAAGCAAGCCAGCCAGCCTACATGAATCCACGTCACAGCTGCTCTAAACTCTCAGCACCAGGCAGGTTGGCAAGGCCAGGTCTTAGCTCAGTGGTCCTTCTCCTTCCCACTGTTCTAGAAGTCGTAATTTAGTATCAGCCCAGACTTTCTGGGCTGAGAAGTCATCCTGGGGGTGAGAGGACCATGTTGGGAAAACATAACATCATGCCAACATCTCAATGAGAATCTCCGACTGTCCACTCTAGCCAGCCTCTGCCCACCTTGCATGCAGCCTCCCACAACCACCAGCAAGTTATGGAGCCTGCAGCTTTCCTACTTTGACTATTTAAAAACAAAACCGGGCTGGACATGGTGCCTCACACCTCTAATCCCAGCACTTTGGGAGGCTGAGGTGGACGGATCACCATGTCAGGAGTTCAAGACCAGCCTGGCCAATATGGTGAAACCCCATCTCTACTAAAAATACAAAAAAATCAGCCAGGCATGGTGGCACATGCCTGTAATTCCAACTACTTGGGAGACTGAGGTAGGAGGATTGCTTGAACCTGGAAGGCGGAGGATACAAGGAGCTGAGATCGCACCACTGCACTCCAGCCTGGGCAACAGAGCAAGACTCTGTCTCAAAACCAACCAACCAACCAACCCACCAACCCGGGCCGGACGTGGTGACTCACGCCTCTAATCCCAGCACTTTGGGAGGCTAAGGTAGGAGGATCACTTGAGGTCAGGATTTCAAGACCAGCCAGGCCAAGTTGGTGAGAACCCATCTCTACTAAAAAAAAAAAAATACAAAAAATAGCTGGGCGTGGTGGTGCACACCTGTAATCCCAGCTACTCAAGAGGCTGAGGCAGGAGAACTGCTTGAATCTGGGAGATAGAGGCTGTGGTAAGCTGAGATGGTGCCACTGCACTCCAGACTACCCAACAGAGCAAGACTCTGTCTCAAAATAAATAAATAAATAAATAGGCTGGGCACAGTGGCTCATACCTATAATCCCGGCACCTGGCGAGACTAACGCAGGCAGATCATTGGAGGTCAGGAGTTCGAGACCAGCCTGACCAACATGGTGAAACCCCGCCTCAACTAAAAATACAAAAAAATTAGCCAGGTGTGGTGGTGGGTGCCCATAGTTCCAGCTACTCAGGAGGCTGAGGCAGGAGAATTCCTTGAACCCGGGAGGCGGAGTTTGCAGTGAGCCGAGGTCACGCCACTGTATTCTAGCCTGGGCGACAGACCGAGACTCCATCTCAAAAAACAAACAAACAAATAAATAATAAAATAAATAAAACAGGCTGGTGTGGTGGCTCACACCTGTGATATCCTCATGCTTTAAGAAGCTGAGGCAGGAAGATGGCTTGAGGCCAGGAGTACAAGACCAACATAGGCGACAGAATGAAACCTCATTTCTTCAAAAAAAAAAGTTAAAAAATTAGGGTGGCACATGCCCATAGTCCTACCTTCCAGGAGGCTGAGGTGGGAGGATCACATGAGCCTAGGAGTTTGAGGCTGCAGTGAACTAGGATTGTGCCACTGGACTCCAGCCTAAGTGAGAGAGCGAGAATTTCTCTCTAAAAAACAAAACAGCGGCTTCCCAGATACAGACCCACATCCCAGTTGCCTGCCTGATACCCTACTCAGCACCTCCACCCAAACACATCCAAGATGGCTCAGCTCTTCCTCTTTTCACTGAGCCTTGAGGGATGCTCCTGCCTCCAGCTTTGCAGACCCTCTCTCTTCCTCACTCACACGGCCATTCAGCCCTAGCAAGACCTTCTCTGCCCTTCTATCAGCTTGCCCTTCCCTCTCCCAATTCCCAGTCACCTGTGCAAGGAGAATGCGTGGGAGCATCAGAACAGTGTGACAATTCTGTCATCTGACCTAGGCCCATACTGTCTCCACACCTCTGGTTTCTTCTCCCATCCAGTCAGTCTCTTTGACCACAGAGCATTCAAGATCTTCCTGGTGGCCTGCCTGCCTTAGGCCCATCCCACACCCTGCCATTCTCTGTCCCTTCTTTCTACCTATCAGAATCCTGCCAATCATCAGGAAAATGTTATTCATCCATTCAAAAATATTTGCCCAGTGCTACCAAGTCCTAAGTACTGTGTGAGACCTTGAAAGGACAGACAGGCATGGTCCTTGCTGTCATGAGGTCCCTAATCTAGAGGAGGAAAGGCGGCACCAGCATCTCCGTGAATCCTCCTCTCCTGCCCCCAGCTATCACCCCCACAGGCTTGATTTCCTCTTTATTCCTCCAGCACTGGCGTTCTGACGACTCATTGGGTTACTGGCTTATTCTGACTATCTTGTACTAGTATTTACTTTTCCACATGCTTTTGCCACTCAATTGGACTGTGAATCCCGTAAGGGCAAAACTCTGCCTTATTCATTTTTGTATTACCCACACAGTAAGAATTTATTACTGGTTCCTTCCAGCCATGTTTGAGGACCCACTATAGTCAGACACATAATGGGCCCTCAAACATGGTTGGAAGGAACCAGTAATGATTTCTTCAAAATCCAACAACAGGAGTTTAGCTTAGCTAGACATACAGAGTGCCGAGTCCAACATTTTAATAAAGACTCTTTTCATTCTTTGTTTAATGCAAAATAAACAGCTAGGCAGTCCTCACCTTCGTAACATAAGCAGGACTTGTGTGGCTTATGGATAGACGAGAACATGTAAGCTTTGTCCAGTCATTCTTTTGTCACCTGAGCTCTCTAACACCTGTTCCCCTTTTCCCTTAAGATCTGAAACTAATAAATAGTTGCTGAACTGAATTAAAAGCCATTCTGATCCACAGCACACAGTCAGTTGGCTTGGCTAAGGGGGTACTATCTGTATACAGTATAAGGCATGCAATATTCGGAGAGTCTGACTATGTTATAATTATCCCCTTTCAATGATCCAATCAGAAACTCTTAGTTTAAGAAGGTGCTGAGGGCCAGGCACAGTGGCTCATGCCTGTAGTCCCAGCACTTTGGGAGGCCGAGGCAGGCGGATCACCTAAGGTCAGGAGTTTTAAACCAGCCTGGCCAATATGGGGAAACCCCGTCTCTACCAAAGATTAAAAAATGAGCCGGGAATAGTGGTGCGTGCCTGTAATCCCAGCTACTCGGGAGGCTGAGGCAGGAGAACTGCTTGAACCCAGGAAGCGGGGGTTGCAGTGAGCCAAGATGGCACAGTTGCACTCCAGCCTGGATGACAAGAGTGAAACTTGGTCTCAAAAAAAAAAAAGCTGCTGGTAACATTCTCCAGCCTGTGACTTCCAGATGGAAGAAAAGGAGAGAGAAAAGGCATTTCAACAATTTCTGTTCATTGGCTCTAGGTGATGAAGGCCACTGCGGCAGCATGGGGTGGCCTGGAGAGCTGAGGTCAGGCTGACGCCACCAAAGAAAAGAGCCGGTGGTCTGTCGTGCCCTTCCTCCTATAAATCAAGAGCTTTGCAACACTGCTGGAAAGGTGAATGCTCTCTGTTTCATTTTCCAAGCAGGCAGCCACTTGGGTAGGTAACAGAGGCTGCTTCTTTGGAGAATGGGCAAACCCTACTGTTGGCAGAAAGCCGGCGGGACACCTGTTCCAACAAGCAGCCCCTGTGACCCAAGCAGTTCCTCCTGTCCTGGTCAGGCCTTACTGCCCACCACACACCCTGGTGGGGAATCTGATGCTTCTCTTCACAGCAATCATCACCATGGTAACACAGTCACAATGCGTGAGACTGTTTCTCTACTGCTAGATGGAAGGCTCAGGGTGGGCAAGATGGTCTGTTCCATCACTCCCTTTATCTTCATGCCTAGCGTAGGGTCTGGTGCTGAATTGAAATATACCGGGCGCATGAATGAACATATCCTTAGCAAAAGCCTCCTGGAGATGAGGTGGGGGGATTCCTTGACACGGACACCCAGCATGGCTGAGGTGACTCAAATAAGCCACTTAAGCTCATTGCAGAACCAGGCTGACGGCTGCCCACTCCGCCCTAGTCATGTCACCAGCCCTCCCTGCAGAGTGGGGCTGCCCACACTGGAAAGGAGGGGCTTTCTCCAGCCCAGATCAAGCCCCCACTTCCTCAGGGGCAACTTTCCCACAGGTTTCCTCATTCACCTCTCTTCTCCAAACTGCCATGCAACTGAGCACCCAAACACACTCTCCAAAGTTCAAGTATATTCTGTTCATTTATTTACTTCATCTAAAACAAATTGTAAGGCTACTTATTCATGTGCAATCTAGTAAATAAACATAAGGTTGTGTATGGGTTTATTTCATCTCACAAATAGTTATAAAGGTATTTATACTTTTAAAGCATCTGCAACACCCAGGCCGGAAACCAAGTTCCCATCTGTTATCCACATATACACCCTTTTGCATTTCAGATTTTCAGTTGGAAAAACAGGTCACCTTAGAACCACTTGCCTCGTGTGTCCCTGTGGTAGCTGGCAAGCCTAGGCGACATATAGGCTCTTAGTAAATAGAATCGTGGAATGTGAGGGCTGGACAGGATCTTTTTTTTCTTTTAACGGAGTCTTGCTCTGTCGCCCAGGCTGGAATACAGTGGTGCGATCTTGGCTCACTGCAACCTCCACCTCCCAGGTTCAGGCAACTCTCGAGTAGCTGGGACTATAGGCGTGTGCCACCACACCCAGGTAGTTTTTTTGTATTTTTAGTGGAGACAGGGTTCTCACCATGTTAGCCAGGCTGGTCTCGAACTCCTGACCTCAAGTGATCTACTCACCTTGGCCTCCCAAAGTGCTGGGATTACAGGTGTAAGCCACCTTGCCCAGCCCTGGATGGGATCTTACATAACCTCTTGCCCAAGCTCCCTGTGAGGTACGAGAGACAAAACCCAGGAGAGCTACATCTGATTGTCCAGCCAGACAGTTCAGCAAGACCGAGGGTTCAGGCTGTGACCTTCACCACGGCTTCTTCCGCCCTTGCTGAAAAGTCTGGCACAAACTACCCGCTTGCTACCATTTCTCTTCCTCCTACAGAGAGGACATCCGGCTACACTGGGACCATCTGGAAATGGGGTCTATATTTAGGCTTGGAGAAACCACTACCTTCTAAACTGCACAGAGGTGAAAACAGGCCCCCTTGTTTCCCAAAACCACCCAGTGCAACCTCTCTGGTGGGAACCAGGGGAGGGATGAGATTCCTGGCTGGAAAGGGCTCAGAATTTTCAGAAATCCTTCTAGAGACCTTTCCCTTTTAGGCTGAAGCCCTCCACCCTCTGCTGCCCCCAGACAGATAAAGCTGCCACTGGGAAGGCAATGCTGAAACATTTGGCAGCTGGCTGTGACTAATAAAAACCTGGACCCAAGGAATTTAAAAAATTCACAGCAGTCTCAGCCTCTGTGGTTAAGATGAGAAGAAAGGGCTTTTTCAGGTCTCAGCGTCCTTCCCAAAGAACACGAGAGAGAGCAGAGAATGGGGGACAAGGTTCTCCCGTAGGGTGGAAACAAATGGCTTTCTCCTCATTCTGTCCTCATCACCCCTCTGTTGGCCCCTCAAGACCTCTGGGGCTACCCACTTTTACAAAGGGGAAACTGAGGCTCAAAGGTCATTCAGGGGATAGGCAACACCTAAATCTCACAGCCTGGGGATTTCCAATCAGTTCTGGCAGTGGAATTGCTTTTTGCAAAAGAGCCTTTAGAACATGGGTAAGGGCTGGGCACAGCTGCTGATGCCTGTAATCCCAGCACTTTGAGAGGTCAAGTTGGGCGGATCACCTGAGGTCAGGAGTTCAAGACTAGCCTGACCAAGATGGAGAAACCCCATCTCTACTAAAAATGCAAAAGTAGCTGGGCGTGGTGGTGCACACCTGTAACCCCAGCTACTCGGGAGGCTGAGGCAGGAGAATTGCTTGAACCTGGGAGGCAGAGGTTTTGGTGAGCAGAGATCACACCACTGCACTCCAGTCTGGGCAGTAAGAGTGAAATTCTGTCTCAAAAAAAAAGATGGGCAAGGAAGAAGGTAGGGTGGGGAAAAGAAAGGAGAAAAGACCAGGATGTTCCCTGATCTAACAACACACAGCCCAGCCACGAAGCTTCCTGAGCACATGACCCGGCCACGTGCAGAGCAGCCAGGGAGCAGAGGTTTACTCAGCAGGGCATCTGGATTTGTCATCTCTCCTTATCTAATGCTTTTTCCAACCGGTCTACCCGCCACAGGCGGAAACAAAGCCTCTCGATTTAAGAGGCTCTGAAATCCTGGGAGGTTTGGCTGAGGCTCTGTTTGCCAGATTTAAAAGAGATCTGCTCACTTGGAGCCAAGATTATTTGACATTTGCGTATTTGTTCCTACTTACCTCCTTTTAAGAAAGTTTTGAGGACTGACCTAAAACTCATTTCCTTTATATCCAGACAAACTTCTGTTTGACAGGACAGTGTCCAGGGACCCAGGAAGGGTCAGTCACTCTGGACATACAGCTGTGAGCTCCAGTCTCCACTGGGACTCGGCCTTCAATTCTGGAGTCCAAAACTGAGAATATACGAGATACGACGGTACAGCCTGTGTCAGAGAAGGGGAAAACTGAGAACCTGCCTGGTTGATTTCCTGGATAAAATGAACCGAGGCTGGTGATTCAGTGGAAGGACTAACCCAGAACAGCACTTCTGAGTCTGCAAAGCACTTTTACCGCAATCATCTGATTTTGTTCCCCTACAGAATATTTAAAACTACCTTGTAAATAATGAATGCACACTACGTCTTTCTGATGGAGAAACCACTGCCACTGGACTACAGACCGTCGCAGCTGAAAGGGATTGAATTCAACTTGCTGGACACTACCCAGCTGAAGTGAACCCTTGCCCAGTTGTTCTGGATGCTGGTCAAAAGGCAGCTTAGGGTACGAACCTATGAACTTTCCCTTGGTGGGGTCATTTATATGAAGAAGGTGTGATTTTTTTCCTCCTCCAGAGGGGAATTCACAAACTATCAGGAGCCCCCAAGGATTCTCCAAGCAGCTGTAGGAGTCCAGAGAAGCACAGTTAGCTCATTAAGTGAAATTCCATCAGCCAGGCTGCAGGGCTTAGTGACTCATGCCTCTGGCATTCCAGAGGAGGATGAACTTGGTCTAGACTGATGCAGTTTTCTTCCACTCTCTGCTCTGGGAATTCCAGTGCACTCTGGAGGAAGCTTGGGCTGTGAGGGTCATCTGTAATTATCTGTGCTCTATCCCCAATCTCCAGGGGTTAATGAGGCTGAATGTTACAGAGCCCAGCCCACACCCTTGCAGAGTAGCCGTGGGAAGGGACGTGGATGCCCTCATCACATTCATTAGCCCAGTGGTCTACAACTGGGGTCACAAGACATGAGAAAACATTCACTGACATTTTGTTCTCGGCCACTTTTGAATTCACCCTTTCCAAACCGGGGGAAGTCGAGGGAGGGCTTTAACTCTCACACTTTGATATGAAGAGTGAAAAGTCTGCACCTGATTTCAAGGTCAAAGCCATTAGGGGCTGGAGAAAAGACAGAGAGACCCCCAAGCACACAATACACCCGCTGGCTGGCAGGCACGCCCCCTCACTCTGTGTTCTCACATACACGTGATGCCTGTGTGCACTGTCAGTATCCAGCTGGTAGGCTATGTGGGGTGAGTGCATTTTCCCAGACACTGCGTAACAAGGGTCTTAAAACTTGGCAATCACTTAATCCCACGTACTTCCCCATGTAGGCATCTGAGCACAATATTCCTGGCAAGAGGTTGTCCAGTTCATGCTTGAATTCCTCCTCTACTGACAAGGAGCTCACCTAACTCAGGGTACGGCTGTCTACTGCAGGAATTCCACTGAGCTGAGATCTATTTCCCATCACACTCCCCTTCGCCTTGGCTCTGGAAGTTGGAATATATTCTTCTTTTTTTTTGAAACAGAGCTTCACTCTTGTTGCCCAGGCACCATCTCGGCTCACTGCAACCTCCACCTCCTGGGTTCAACCTCAGCCTCCCAAGTAGCTGGGATTACAGGTGCCCGCCATCACGCCTAGCTAATTTTGTATTTTTAGTAGAGATGGGGGTTTCACCATGTTAGCCAGGCTGGTCTTGAACTCCTGACCTCACATGATTTGCCTGCCTAGGCCTTCTGTAGTGCTGGGATTACAGGTGTGAGCCATGGTGCCTGGTCGGGAGCTGGAATATATTCTAAACATTCTTCTGCATGGTAGTAGTTCAAGTATTTGAAAACCATCTCTCCCTGTATCTCTTCTCTTGATAACTTCAGTTCCTTGTGATAATGTTTCCGGATTTGCCCCCATCCTGTTGGCCTCTCCTCTGATGGACATCTGGATCCAGAACTGAACCCTGCAGTCAGTGATTGGTCCAAAAGGCAAAGAGCTTAGGGAACTAATTCTTCTATCAGTAAAGCAGTTGATATTCACTTTTTTTTTTTTTAGCAGCCCTGTCACACTCTTGGCTGATACTGAGCTTTCAGTCAACCACTGCCCCCTCAGAGATTTGTTCTTTTATTTCTTTGAGACAGGGTCTCACTCTGTCACATAGGCTGGAGTGCAGTACTCACTGTAACCTCCACCTCTCAGAGTCAATCAATGCTCCCCGCTCAGCCTCTCAGGTAGCTGGGACCACAGGCACGTGCCACCATGCCAGGTTAACTTTTTTAATTTGGTAGAGACATGGTCTCGCCATATTACCCAGTCTGGTCTCAAACTCCTGGGCTCAAGCAATCTGTCCACCTCTGTCTCCCAAAGTACTAGGATTACAGGTGTCAGCCACCACACCAGGCCTTTAAAAAAAAACCAAAATCAATGATGTTTTAGTTACTTCCCTTAAAGTCTGCACTCCTGTGGCTGTGCTTTTCTTCATGAACTTGGATACAGGCCCTTCTACTCATCCCTAACATGTTACAGGTTGGGCCTATTATTTCAACCTACAGCAGTTTTTCTCAAAGTTCACTCCGTAATTTTATACTCTAACAATCTCTCCTAGTTTTGTCCCATAGATTTTATCAGTATGCCTTTTAATTGCCACAAACATTCCTGACACATGATGGGGAGGCCGGAGCAGAGCCCTAGGGCTCACCATCAGAGACCATCCACTCTGTTTATAAACAAATTAGTCAGCAGTTAACCCTGGGTATCATTAGTCAGTGTGTTCATGACTTCACCCAAATGCATGTCTACCAAAGCTGCGTCTCTTCTTCTTGTCCACAAAAATTTAATAGAGGGCATTTCTTCAGCTGAGAGGAACGATCCTATGACTTCAGCTACTGACATAGGCTGTTCCAGGAGGTATTTTGGAGAAACGTCTCAGCATCCCACAAATATCCCACGTAGGTGGTCTAGATGGTTCTCCACTCACCAGGCCAGCACTGCCAGTAAGCACGAGCCTCAGCCACAAAGCCTGGGATACAAGAATCTTCTGGCAACTCACAGAGGTTCTCCCCAGACATCCTGAGATGCAGGCCCTTTCATGACCTACTTTCAGCGGGTACCAAAGGGAAGTTGCAGGGAACTGATCATCAATGAAAGTTCCCTCAGTCTCTGTGGCTAGGCCAGAAAGCTCCTCTCTGGCTCCTGGTCACTAGCCTGATCTGTCTGACAGCAAGAGGAAGCCCTTCTAGGAAAATGCAGAGCATGGAAGGCTGTGGATGTCACCTGGCCCTTTAAGCCAGACATCTCCACAGGCTGCCGGCTCTGGGTTTCTGGAGATTCGACAGGGCCCATCTCCTTGCCTTGGAAGGACCCCCAGCTTCCCCCAGCTTCCTCCAAGGTACACATCTTGTCTTGCAGGGACGTCTTGCAGGGACAGAGTGAACTTTCATTGATGATCAGTCCCCTGCAACTTCTTCCCTTCGGTACCCGCTGAAAGTAGGTCATGGAAAAGCCTAGACCTCAGGGTGTCTAGGGAGAACCTCTGTGAGCTGGACTAAGGTTCTAAGGGCTGGAGGACAAGGGCCGTGTTTTCTTTCCCTACTGGTGCCCCAAACCAGCAGGTACCTAACAAATGCCCAGAATAAAGGCAGGGGCTAAGCTTTCCCAAGAAAGTCCTAACATTATTTTTTTTTGTCTTTTCTATGCTTATTCCATTCCATGAAGGTTCTGCTTTTGCTATGATCCATTTTACTTCTTCCTGGAAATGCTAAGCATTGGAACTGGCACTCAGTAGGTGTTCAACAAACATTTATCTAATGACGTGCCACTCAGAGTCCTTTTTCCAAAATCATTTTTTTTTGTAATGGTAAACAAGCCTTCTCATGTCCTCCATACAAAACTCACTGATGTTTTGGCCTGTCTTCCTTTTTTATTCAAACCATCAATGACTTTCTTATGCCAAGAAGGTGGGTCTTCACTGGACACTCCAAGTGGATTACCCTGAGGTTCTAGGTTGAACAGAGGCCCATCCAAGATGTTACGAATCAGCTCATGGTCCTAGTAGGCAGGGCAAGCTGTGAAGAAATGACTTGCGTCCATGTGCTTCTCACTGCTGTTGAGTTTAATGTTTCAACCTGGGAGATTCTCCACTTAAGGAGTAACAATTTCTGGTTTGCATTTCTGGGGAGAAGAAAATTTGGGAGGTGGAGACGTTGTTACCATTAGGTAGTAGAATTTATCAACTGGATACAATGATGAATAAGATAGAGCCCCTGCCCTCTGGGAGCTTCCAATCTCATGGGAGAGATAAGACACATTTAAGTGGGGTTAATTATTGTCCATGAGGTTATAAGGAATGGAGATGGAAAATTTTGTAAAACTGGGTTGGACAAGCCCATCCTTGAGATCATCAACTTCATGGGAAAGAAAGCGAAGCTGTTGGCCGGGCATGGTGGCTCACACCTCTAATTCCAGCACTTTGGGAGGCTGAGGTGAGCCGATCACGAAGTCAGGAGTTCAAGATCAGCCTGACCAACATGGTGAAACCCCATCTTTACTAACAATACAAAAATCAGCTGGGCATGGTGGTGCGTGCCTGTAACCTCAGCTACTCCGAAGGCTGAGGCAGGAGAATAGCTTGAATCCGGGAGGCGGAGGTTGCGGTGAGCCAAGATTGCCATCACACTCCAGTCTGGGTGGCAAAGTGAGACTCTGTCTCAAAAAAAAAAAAAAAAAAAAGAGAGAAAGCAAAGCTGTCATCAGTGACCAGAAGACGAAGACTGAAGAAAGTACATCAACTCCATCACAATCTCTCTATTTATCTCGAATAAAATAGCAGCATTTGCAAGGTGTCGACCAGCAGTCTCCTCCTTGCAGCTGAGAGGAGCCTGGAAATCCTTTTCCATGCTATAATGTAGGCTTGGACAAATTCCTAGCACACTTGGGAACATATATGGAGAGAGAAGGACTGTGTGAGTCATGACAATAAAGACCACAGTCCTAGAGAACTTCCTCTGGGGCCCAAATAGGGCAATCTCATCACCTTTCTTCTGCATTAGTGCTGGGGTCAACTGGAGGCTGAAGCACAGCGAAGGCTCCTTGGCCTGGATTTGGGGCAGATCCCACAATCCCTTGGGGGTGATGTCCAACATGCTCCTTGAGGAAAGGAGTGTTAGCTACCAACTCCTCCTGTCCTAAGCCCCACAAATGTTGCCCATAAGAGTAATGTAGGCCAGGTGTGGTAACTCACACCTGTAATCCCAGCACTCTGGCAGGCCAAGCCAGGCGGATCACCTGAGACGGGGAGTTCGAGACCAGCCTGATCAACATGGAGAAACCCTAACTTTGTGAAAAATACAAAAATTAGCTGGGCATGGTGATGCACTCCTGTAATCCCAGCTACTCAGGAGGCTGAGGCAGGAGAATCACTTGAACCCAGGAAGCAGAGGTTGCAATGAGCTGAGATCGCACCATTGCACTCCAGCCTGGGCAACAAGAGTAAAACTCCATCTCAAAAAAGAAAAAAGAGTAATGTAATAAGTGTGTGTTAATTTAATTGTTTGGGTAAAGAATTCGCTGGAAAGCTAACCCTGAAATTTAGCCATAAATGTAGAAAGGTTATAAGCCCTGTTGACTATTTTCAAAAGCTGAAATAGTCATTCTGGCAACATCAGAATCATTTGGGGCCGCTTAAAGAAAAATAACCTGGTCCCATAGCAGGAGATTCTCAGTCAGCAGGTCAGGGGGGAGGCCCCAGTACCTGCATTTGTGAAGTGATTCCAATCCTGAGCTACATTGGCCAGCGGTAGCCGGCTTCCAAGACGGCCCCAGCCATCCTACCCTGTGCCACCCCTTGTGCAATCTCCTCCCACAGTCTACCAGGGCTAGTCCGTGTGATCCACGGAATGCAGCAGAAAACATGGCGTATCACTTCCAAGATTAGGTTATGAAACATGACTTCCATGTTGTGCTTTCTCTCACTCTCCTTTGCCTCATTCACTCTGAAGGAAGACAACTACCATGTCCCGAGGCCACTCAGGCAGCCTATGGAGGGGCCACATAGACACAAACAGAGGGCTGCAGTCTACAGCTAGCAAGAAACCACAGCCTGCCAACAACCATAGGACCTTGCATGGGAGGGGACCTTCCAGACCCCATTGACAGCCTGAATGCAACACCATGAGACGCCCTGAGCAGAATCAAGTAGCTAAGCCGCTCCTCAATTCCTGATTCTCAGAAACTGGGTGAGATATAAAGACTCATTGTTTTAAGCTGCAAAATCTGGGGGCAATTTGTTATGCAGCAACTGATAACGAATACATTTTCCCACCCAAAGGGCAAGCTCCTGAACATGGCACAGCAGGTGTTTCATGCCCATCTTTCCAGCTTTAGTTCACTCTACTCCCAGATGCATTCCACCTGAGATCACGCTCTGCTTATCCCAGCCCAACCTTCACACCTCTGTGCCTCTGCCCAGCCTGTTCCTTGTGCCCTGAATGCCTTTCCCCATGGATGGGATTCCCTTCTCCAGAAATCCTTCCCTCAACTGCCCTCGCATCTAATCCCATTGGGTTACGTAACTCCTTCTGCTCACACACACTTCGTAAAATCAATACGGAAAAAGCAAGTTGCATGGAGGAGGAATACTGTTTGCGTGACGCGGACATCAAGAGCACATGACTTGCCTCTATCTGGTTGATCAACGAATTGTCAAATTTGAACCCAGGAATCCTTTTGTCACTGCACACCACACCGACGTCCTCTGTGTGTTTGCAGTCGGTGACGCCCCAGCCATTGGAGGAGCACGCTGCAAGTGTCGCCTCCTTGCCTGTACAGTGGAGATTGTCCAACCAGATGGGCCCTGAAGGAGGCAGAGGAGAGAAACCAAGCGCTGCATCAATGCCGGTCTGAGACTTTGTGGGGCAACAGTGTCTTATATGGAAAGAGAATTTTTCTCTAATTTTGGCAGCTGTGTGTGGCCATCACTTAATTTTTATTATCTTACGATACTATACACAGCTCTAGACCACCTGGATCCCCATACCACAGGAAGCAGCTGATGTGATCTGGGGATGTGGCGGGTTAACATGATTAGGATGGAAGTTAGATTTAAGCCCAGAAGTCGCACGGGATAGAGGAAAGAGTGGGGCTTGGGGTACCAAGCTGGGTTTGAGTTCTCGTTCAGCCACTTGGCTGTAGGATCTTGGTCAAGGGCCCTTTCGCTTGTCAGTAAAGCAGAGCTAACAATGACACTTCAGCTGCACAGCTGCCTGCAGATGAGAGACACTATGAAGCACGTGCCTAGTTCACTGCTGGCCACGGTAGCTGAAAAATAGTGATGATGATAAAGATGATGATGACGTTTTAGTGACACTGATTATAGCACTAGACAGTCTCACCTTCTATCTGTAGCAGAGGCTGAACTCAGACCCCTCAGGGAAAAACTAAACTCTCTTGCCACTTTAGGTATAAGGTTTTTTTTTTTTGTTAGACGGAGTCTTGCTCTGTCGCCAGACTGGAGTGCAGTGGTGCAACCTCAGATCACTGCAACCTCCACCTCTGGGATTCAAGTAATTCCCCTGCCTCAGCCTCCCAAGTAGTTGGGACTACAGGCATGCACCACCACACCCGGCTCATCTTCGTATTTTTAGTAGGGGATTTCACCATGTTGGCCAGGATAGACTCAATCTCCTGACCTCATGATCCGCCCACCTCAGCCTCCCAAAGTGCTGGGATTACAGGTGTGAGCCACTGCGCCCAGCCTGGTTTGAGGTTTTTAAGACATTTTCACGTGTAGCATCTCCTTGGTCTTCCTATACCAAGGGGATGAGGTGACATGATTATCCCACTGCCCCTTGGGCCCAGAAGCCTGGGCTGTGACTTCCTGTCCAGTGCTCTTCTCACTTCCCAATGTTTCCCATAACTGACTCAGAGACAGCACAGCCAGACTGGCCCACAGAGCCACCTCCTCATTATGTTCCAGAGGCTGCCATGGGACTGTGCTTACCTTTTTTTTTCTTTTTAACCTCACATGCACTAAGTAGAGAATTCAGTGTGCAAAGTGCCAGAGGATGAACCACAGTGAAACACCACCTCACACCCTTAGGATGGTCACTATCAAAAAGAGAAAATGGCAGTGCTGGCGAGTATGTGGAAATTAGAACCCAAGCACACTGTTGACGGGAATGCAAAATGGTGCAGCTGCTATAGAAAGCAGCATGGTGAGCCAGGCGTGGTGGCTCATGCCTGTAATCCCAGCACTTTTGGGAAACCAAGGTAGGTGGATAACCCGAGGTCAGGAGTTCGAGACCAACCTGACCAACATGCTAAAACTCTGTCTGTACTGAAAGTACAAAAATTAGTGTGGTGGTGTATGCCTGTAATCCCTGCTACTCAGGAGGCTGAGGCAAGAGAATCACTTGAACCCAGGAGGCGGAGGTTGTAGTGAGCTGAGATCACACTACTGCACTTCAGCCGTGGACCTCATCTCACTCTGGCTGGGTGACAAAGTGAGATGAAATGAAGGAAAGGAAAGGGAAGGAGAGAAGGGGGAAGAGGAAGGAGGGGGGAGGGGGAGAGGGGAGGGGGGAGGGGGAGAGGGGAGGGAGGAGGGGGTAGAGGAGAGGGGAGAGGGGAGAGTTTCCTTAAAAAATTAAAAATAAAAAATTACCATATGATCCAGCAAAAGAATTGAAAACAGAGTTCCTAAGATATTAGCACTCCTTTATTTATAACAGCACTATTCAAAATAGCCAAGAGGTGGAAGCCACACAAGTGTCCATTAACAAAATGTGGCCTATCCATACAATGGAATATTAGCCTTCAAAAGGAAGAAAAACGCTGAAACCTGCTGCAATATGGAGGATTCATACAGACATTATGCTGAGTGAAATAAGCCAGTCCCCAAAGACAAATCTTATAGGGGGTATTTAGAGGAGTCAAATGGACTGAAACAGAAAGTAGAACGGTGGCTGCCAGGGCCTGGCATGAGAAGGAAGTGAGGAGAGTTGTTTAATCGGTACGGAGTTTCAGTTTTGCAAGATGGAGAAGTCCTGGAGATGACGGTGACGATGGCTGCACCACGATGCGGACGTACGTAACACTACCGAACTGCACACTGGAAAATGTCGGCCGGGTGTGGGGGCTCACACCTGCAATTCCAGCACTCTCGGGGGCAGAGCCAGGCGGATCACAAGGTTAGAAGATCGAGCACATCATGGCCAACATGGTGAAACCCCATCTCTACTGAAAATACAAAAAATTAGCTGGGCGAGGTGTTGTGCACCTGTAGTCCCAGCTACTTGGGAGGCTGAGGCAGGAGAATCGCTCGAACCCAGGAGGCGGAGGTTGCAGTGAAGCCAATATCACTGCACTCTAGCCTGGGTGACAGCACGAGACTCTGTCTCAAAAAAAAAAAAAAAAAAAAAAAAAAACCTTTCAAGGCTGGGCTGGGCGTAGTAGTTCATGTCTGTAATCTCAACATTTTGGGAGGCCAAGGTGGGAGGATCACTTGAGCTCAGGAGTTTGAGGCCAGCCTGGATAACATAGTGAGACCTCATCACTACTAAAAACCAAAACATTTAGCTGGGCATGGTGGTACATGCCTGTAGTCCCAACTATTCAGGAGGCCGAGGTGGGAGAATTGCTTGAGCCCAGAAGGCTGAGGCCGCAGTGAGCTGTGATTGTGCCATTGCACTCCAGCCTGGGTGACCGTGAGACCCTTTCTTCGAAGAAAAAATAGTTAAAGTGGCAAATTTTATGTGTTGCATGTTTTGCCCCAATTAAAAATAAAAATTTTATGAAGTGCTAGAGGGTTTTCAAATAGTGATTTTTAAAAGTGCCACTGAAAAATGAAAGAAAACAAAACTAAACCTTTCATTTTTCTCACAGCTCCTTTTAGGAGTCCACAGAGCAGCAGCCAGAGACAAACAAACCCGAGTTCAAGGTCCATCTGCCACATACTGGGCCACTGTACAATGTGGTCAGTGGCTTCAAGGCCTGCTTCACATTTCTAGAGCCAAAATAATGATGCTGAGCAAACAGGTTGCCATGGAGACTTGATGAGGTAACGTATGTGCCTGGTACACTTTCAACCTCCCTTTCCCCTTCCTTCTTCCAGTCAGTCTGAAAAGCAATGAATTCTACTGCTTCCATGATGCAAGAGAAAAACAAATAAAAACATTCCCATTGGAGAGATTAGAAAACCAAGGAGAGAAACAGAGGCTCTTCAAGGTCGAGAAGGACCCTGGGACCAGTTTCCTGACAGACAGGACTGAAACGAGAGCACTTCAGATCCATTGTGGAGAACAAAGGGCTTATTGAAAACATCTGGGCTGAGGTTTTCCAACTGGCTTCTCAATTTGGCCTGGTTTCCAAGCAGTTTAGCTCCACTGAAACATACACTCCCTAATCAATTGCTGTCTCAACAACAAACCCATGTTTGTCTTGCCAAGTACTAGCAACGGAAAAGACCCCTCCACGTTCTAAGCGGAGCATTCTGTTGCAGAGCTGTCCAAGTGTCAGAGATGGTGAAAAGCAGTGGCACCCTATTCTGTCTGCAGTGAGAGGAACCCCTCTCGCCAAGGACCTGGAAATCGACCAGTGCATCATCAAAGGAACTGAGAAGAGCTGCAAACCAGAGACCCTACGGAGTCTGCCCCAAAGAGCTTCTCTCTTATGAACCTTCCAAAGATCCCCAACAATCTTCCATGGACCCCTTCCTCATATGCTTGGTCAGTTTCTACTTAGAAGGCGGATATGTTAATTTGCACTTAGCCCAAGAAAGTATCGCCATGCATGGTATACTCGTTTGGCCTCATTTCATGACAACACTTTTCACGTTGGTTTTTTTGAGACAGTGTCTCACTCTGTTGCCCAGGATGGAGTGCAGTGGTGCAATCAACGCTCACTGAAACCTCCACCTCCCAGGTTCAAGTGATTCTCCCACCTCAGCCTTCCAAGTACTGGGACCACAGGCGCATGCCACCACGACCGGCTAATTTTTGTACTGTTTTGGTAGAGACAGAGCTTCACCATGTTAGCCAGGCTGATCTCGAACTCCTGACCTCAAGTGATCCACCTGCCTCAGCCTCCCGAAGTGCTGGGATTACAGGCATAAACCACTGAACAGGGCCTCTCTTTTTTCTTTCTCTATATACTTAGTGCTCATTAACTAGACTACTCTGACTCCAGTGCAACCAGCTTCTGGGTCAGCCTTCTGGAAAGCAAGGTGGTTCTAGGCACAGTCCAGATGCCTCCTCAGAGCTGCCAAGAGAGCCGTGTCTTTGGGACGCAGATGAGAGTCAACGCTTTGGACACAAGAAAGCCATTCAATCAGAAGCCAAATTCTATCTCTTTTCCTTCCAATGCCTCTCCCGATGAAAGAAGAGATATATACACAAGTTAACAGATCATTAGGAAGATAAAAATCATAAATGAAATGCAGTTGGAATGCGAGAGCCCAGGGTAATGGAAATTATTCAAGTTAGAATCTGTGGGGTCGAGACCAGGTGCACTGGGTCAGCCTGCAATCCCAGCACTTTGAGAGGCTGGGAGTTTGGGAGGCTGGGTGGTCAGATCACTTGAGGCCAGGAGTTTGAGACCGGCCTGGCCAACATGGCAAAACCCTGTCTCTACTAAAAATACAAAAAAAAAAAAAAAAAAAAAATCAGCTGGGCCTGGTTGCACACACCTATAATCCCAGCTACTTGGGAGGCTGAGATGGGAGGATCACGTGAACCCAGGAGGCAGAGATTGCAGTGAGCTGAGATTCCACCACTGTACTCCAGCCTCGGTGATAAAGCAAGACTCTGTCTCAAAAAAAAAAAAAAAGAAAAGGAAAGAAAAATATCTGTGTGGTCACAAGGTGGTTATCGCTGGCTTCATCACTCTGGTCTAAAGAATAAGGGATGTGAATGGGGAATAGGCTCAGCCTCCTGATTTGGAAGACGGGAAGGAGAGCAACCACCTTAGCTTCTGCTTGCTATACCCTGACCAGCGGCTGGGAAACAACACAGTTGCTCCCTCCAGAACTCCCTAAAAGGGCCCATGGTTTGCCTGAGCTCAGAGATGCTTTAGGAGAACCATCTGTGGACAGGCCAGGCTGGAAAACCCAGGATGTCCCTGGTGCCCTCCCTGGTTGCATTATTTTTAGCCTAAACTCCAGGGGAGCTTGAGGAATCCTGGAGGCGCAGCCTTATCCGCAGAGTCTGACCTGCACGTTGAGCCCCTCCGGAGCAAGCCCTGGGCGTTGGCCATGTTCTGTGTTCACTACACCTAGAACTGTTCCTGCCAACTGTTTTTCCTATTCTGCCAAATCACAATGAATCGATCAGCTAATATTCACTGAGTGCCCACCATGTACCCCGGGATAAAGATCTGGGTTGATGCTGGTGAAATTCAAATACACTTGGATGTACAAGGTCTCTCGTGTCATACACCAAGGACCACCTCACAGAAGCAGCTTAACTTGTGAAGCCTGGAACACGGACAGTCTTCTTTGCTTTTCTAAGCATCTGTTTCTTCCTGTCCTCTCTTGGACATGATTTCTTTTACAATCCTTGCTGGCTTCCATGTCCACCCAGATGACCTTTGCAGTGCTCCCGGTCTCTTCATTAATACTCCTTTCTCAGGGCCTGTCCTCCATCCTGCTCCAGCTGCTCCCCTATGGTCAAAGCCTAGGTCTCTCATTAGCAGAGACTGCACCCTTTCATCTCCATTGCACTCCTCCTGCTCTGCACCCATAGCTCCTTCCATCTTTTAGTAAACTTCTCGTATCTCCATCTGAACAGAGACCCACAATCCATTATCACAGCAGCTATGCACAATCCAACTTCTCCATGTATTACCACCCTCCTTACCCAGCACAGTCTCCACGGACCCTGATTTTAACTGTTCCCTTTCCTATTCCCTTCACTCCTTGGAACTTTTCACTCTTCATCATGCTTGGATGGCCAAGTCCCACCTTGGTAAAAACCTGCCCCTACTACCCCATGCCTGCTCCTGACAGGGAAAAACCACAACCCCCTTGACTGAGGACAGGTAAGTTTGAAATTTACGTTGAAATAAAATTGTCACTGGAAAAACACCTAGTCATTGGAAACCATACTGACCAATCAGTATGGCTGGTCACTTACTGTGCCCCTTGTTAAAAATAATGAGCACGGGAAAGCCTGGAACAGAAAATATGAATCTGAGGTTACCCTGGATTGCTCCGCCAGCCAGATAAACAGAGATGTAGAAATATCAGACATTTGTCTAAAGAAAACAGGAAGTGGGCTCTAAAGCCTGGCATTTGCTAACTTCACTGCTGTGGCTCTCATCGCTGCTAGGGAGCCCAGAGTGTCTACCCTATGCTGTCTCCTGAGTGAGTCACTGCAACAGGAAATGTTCATTTGCCTGGAGGTGAGATGTGTATAAGAGGGGAGTTCCTTTCTCCTTTAAATACTAGAATAACGGAAATAAAAATTTGGAAGGAAGAATAACAGTTATCAATTTCGATGACTCCAAAACCTGTCACTTTGCAAGTTTCCAAAAGTGACAGAATCCTGGGCTCCAGCCCAGACCTTTTAAACCAGTTTATGGGGGGCTGAGGTCTCCGATATTCCGTATTTGGAGCTCCCTTGGGCGATTCTTATGCAATCAGCATGGCATTAACGCTTTAGTCCAGGACAGGAGTGTGGGCATCTCTGTTTAAGTCCAGTAGCCAGACCTGTGCTGAGCCTGGGTTGCCGCTCACCCCAAGGGGTCGGGGGTGGGAGCTTCCTGTGCCTGGCTGACCCAGAGATGGGAAGCTCTTAGCGCCTGGAAAATTTTTTAAGAAGAAACAATGCCCTTCACTCTTACATCTTTCCCATGTGGGAACATACACTGCCAGGGTTTCAGGATTTCTTAGAGAGCCCAACTTCCAGATGGGGAAAAACGAGGCTGGAGAAGGTATGTGTCTTCCTACAAAGTGTGGTGTCAGAGGTCGGCAGAGACTCATTTCTAGGTTCAGGACTTCAAACTTGTCCTGCCGCAAAGCTTTTTTTTTAGACGGAGTTTCGCTCTTGTTACCCAGGCTGGAGTGCAATGGCGCGATCTCGGCTCACCGCAACCTCCGCCTCCTGGGTTCAGGCAATTCTCCTGCCTCAGTCTCCTGAGTAGCTGGGATTACAGGCACGTGCCACCATGCCCAGTTAATTTTTGTATTTTTAGTAGAGACGGGGTTTCACCATGTTGACCAGGATGGTCTCAATCTCTTGACCTCGTGATTCACCTGCTTCGGCCTCCCAAAGTGCTGGGATTACAGGCGTGAGCCACCGTGCCCGGTCTGCCGCAAAGCTCTTAAAAGAATCTTATTTTCTTTTGAGACAGAGTCTAACTCTGTCACCCGGGCTGGACTTCAGTGCTGTGATCTTGGCTCACTGCAGCCTCCACCTCCCGGGTTCAAGCAATTCTTGTGCCTCAGCCTCCTGAGTGGCTGGGATTACAGAGGCTGGCCACCAAGCCCAGCTAATTTCTGTATTTTTAGTAGAGACAGGGTTTCATCATATTGGCCAGGATGGTCTCGAATTCCTGACCTCAAGTCATCAGCCCGCCTTGGCCTCCCAAAGTGCTGGGATTATAGGCGTGAGCCACTGTGCCTGTAAACAATTTTTAAAAATAAAGTAATACAATTACTTAAAACAATCTTTAAAAATAAAGTAATAAATCTGAACCTCCCAAGGGAGGAAGGACTCGGCTAACCAACGGTGAAAAACCCAAAACATCTCTGTTCCTATTGTGACTAAGCTCACAAGAGCAGGTTAGTGTTAAAAGATGAACTCTACATCCAGGAAGGTGGGGAGTGTCAGCGAACTCTAGCATGTGGGAGCCTTTGTGGGGAAGAGCAAGAGGCTTTCCTAACAGGGAACTATTTGGAGTAAAGTGCCATTCCTCTGGGCTGATGCAGCCCCCAGGCAGACCATACTGCGTGGAGGGAGGAGCACAGTGTGATTTCACCCCCACCTGGGGTCACCAACCGTTCTGGTTTTCCAGAGGTTTTCCCAGGATGTGAGACTTTCTGTGGTAAAGCCAGAAGAATCCTGGGCAAATCAGTACAGTCACTTACTGTGCCCCTCCTAAAGACCCCTTCCCTCTCGCCTTCCTGCAGGGTGAGCCTGCGTGGGCACAGAAGGATGCCAGTCCCTAGATGGGGTGTCACCAGGAATTTACACTTTGTAGTGCGTACAGCTTCCTCTCCCAGGCTGCCCTCAGGGAAGGCTGCTCTGGGCCTTGTCAGGTGACAGCACTCAGATCCAAAGCACAGAGCCTTTACCTTCCCCCTTGCCGTAGGAGGAGCTGGCAGTCCAGGACTTGGCCTCCACGTAGCCCAGCTCCCGGCAGACGACGTGGGCAGCATGGATGGAGAAGTCGTCATCGCACACAGTGCCCCACTGGCCGTCATAGTACACCTCCACCCGGCCCTCGCTGTGCTTCCTCTTCTGCCCGGCCAGGCGAAGCTGAATCTTGGCCACGTTGGCAGGGACCTGGGGCTGGTGATACTCGGGAGCTGGTTGCTGGAAGTACTCAGGGTAGTAGGGCCAGCTGTCATACTGTGCCAGGCTCAGGGGGGACAGGAGGGCCAGCATAGCCAGGCAGCTGCAGAGGGGGGAGCACAGAGGCCTCTCCATCCCAGTCTTCGGGCTGAGGATTCCACAAAGGGGCCCTGAGCAGCTGGGAGGGACAGACAGGGTACAGAAGCAGCAGACGTTTTCTGGAAGAGAGGAGAGATGCGTTAGGTTGGGGAGATGCGGCTATGGAGACCTAACAAAAAGAACCAGCAATTTAATACCCCTTGGCTTAATATGGAAAACTCATCCATTCTTGACGCCAACCCAGCCCCACTCCTACCTTCCATTTCCACCACGCAGGGCTAGGAGTTCCTACCGCCTTTACCCACCACCTTCCCATCTCTCTGGAATGCTTTTTCCAGTAGAGTTCCTGGCAGGGAATAGAGCACACTCCAACTTAATTTGAGGAGAGAGAGAAGTGGGAGGGGGGGAGGGAGGGAGAGGGGGAGAGAGAGTGTGCCTGCGTGTGTGTGTGTGTGTGTGTGTAGAGACAGAGTCTCACTCCGCCACCAGGCTGGAGTGCAATAGCACAATCTCGGCTCACTGCAACCTCCACCTCCCAGGTTCAAGCGATTCCCCTGCTTCAGCCTCCCATGTAGCTGGGACTACAGGCCCCCATCACTATGCCCAGCTAATTTTTGTACTTTTAGGAGGGACGGAGTTTCACAATGTTGGCCAGGATGGTCTCGATCACTTGACCTTGTGATCCGCCCACCTTGGCCTCCCAATGTGCTGGGATTACTGGCATGAGCGACTGCACCCCGTCTGATGAGAGTTTTTTAAGACTATGGACATGCAGGCAGTTCTGCGGAACTAACAAAGGCTGGTATCACACCCCAGAGTTGGCAACTCAGCGTGGTTACCACCCTAGGCTTGAAGGGAGCCTGGGAGTGAGAACCGGAAAGTGGCAGAGGGAGCGCTCTCTCAGGAGCTGCACCTTCACTGGAGGATCTCAGAGCCAACCCATGGCAATGCGGGAACGCGGGAAGGGGAATAAATCCTGGGCTTCCTCTCCTCCCATCTTTGAATCTTTCTGGTGCCTCCTATTAAGCAAACCGAGCCCCCTCCAACTCAGAGCCTCTGCCAAGGGAGCCCATTGAGGGAGACCTCGTGGACTGGCCTCCTGGAACATGGGGGCTGGCAGAGAAGAAGGGCAGCAAGTCTGAAGGGGCAAGGGCAGGATACTCAACACACCCACCCTCCATTAAATGAATGGCTCCCCAAAGCACTACAGGAGCATTTGCTAGATGAATTCTAATTTTCCCATCAGCATTGAGGACTGCAATGCTAAATGAGCTTTAAAATCCTCAAGGTTGGCTGGGTGCGGTGGCTCACGCCTATAATCCCAGCACTTTGGGAGGCCGAGGTGGGTGGATCATGAGATCAGGAGTTCAAGACCAGCCTGGCCAGCATGGTAAAACCCCGTCTTTACTAAAAGCACAAAAATTAGCCGGGTACGGTGGCAGGTGCCTGTAATCCCAGCTACTTGGGAGGCTGAGACAGGAAAGTCGCTTGAACCCGGTGGATGGAGGTTGCAGTGAGCCAAGATTGTGACACTGCACTTCAGCCTGGGTGACAGAGTGAGAGTCCATCTCAAAAAAAAAAAAAAATCCTCAAGGTCATGGTCACTGCATCTGATGGAGCCTACCCCAAGAATTCCTGAGTGAAATCATGCAGCAAGAGACCTCATGTATCTTGGTTCTTCCGTAATTCAGAGAAAGACGGAGACTACCCTAAAAGGGCTGCTTGTTGTCTTGAGAAGAAAGATGCAGGTACCCAAACCAGGATGTACAGGTGGAAACTCGGTGGGGGCATAAGGTATTTTATTTTAACCCTGTATAGAGGAGTAGGCTAATCATATTCCTTTGGTCACAGCACATTGCCTTTGAGGAAGGACTGGATAACTTTCCAGTAGTCAGAGTGGTCCAGAGCTGCCCATGGAGGGATGATCTGCCTTGAAGAGAGGCCGTTCCATGCCTGTTGTGTGACCAGCAGCACCCAGTGCCCCAAGGAGGATGCTGGGCTGGAGACATTAGAGCTTGGGGGACAGTCAGAACTGAGAATTCTGGAAAGCTTTCTGATGTCGCCAGACGGCCAGCCATCCTTATCCTATGACTCACAAACAAGGCTGGAAAGTGATGGATGGCCCCTGACCAGCTACTAACACACAGCCTGACCCCCTAGTGATGTAGATCTGAAGGGAATCAGTGTCCCGGCCACACCTCAGTCCCATCAAAGCACATTTGCATCCTCAAGCTTACCTATGTCTCACAAGAACCTCGGAGAATAGAAGAGGCAGGTATTATTAGGCTTCTTATTTTACAAAAAAATCAAGAACGAGAGAGGATTGGAGATTTTACCAGAGTGGCACAGTTAGTGCAAGCAAAGCCAGAACGGGTCACTCCCAACCTGCCACCCCATGTAAAAAATGTCCTGGCTCAGCCTGGATACAAAAGCCTTTATGATGTGGCACGTGCCTACCTTCCCTGCTTCGACAGTGTCTCTCTTCCCTCACTCCAGCCCTGCCCATGGCACACATCCCATCATATCAGCCTACACCAGCTTCAGTTTTTGTTACCTAGAACAATGCGCCTCCATCCCCTCCCCTCCAAATGGCAAGTGGCATAATTCCTCCTGATCTTCACGGAGACCTTCCCAGGTCCTCCTAGCAGATTGAATGTCTTTCTGATTCCCTTTGGCGTCATGTTTTGCTTGTGCTTTACAACGTGGTCATGTCTGGCTCTGCCACCGGACCCTCAGCCCCAAGGGACAGAAACCACCTCTTTGTCATTTCTGCTCAGCAACACATCTTCCCCTGGATGTGGCAGGCTAGTTTGTAGTAGATAAAGCTTCCTGCCAAGAACAACTAGAAAAGGAAGGTTAAATACTAAAAACATATGTCTGAAGACACGGGAAAGCTACCGAGGCAGCAGGGACTAAAGGAGCCAAGAACCCAGAGAGACGGGAAGGGCACTGAGGTGAGGCTCACGTATGTCTCTGCTTTTCCCTGGAAGGCACTGGCCAGTTCTTAACAGGGTGAGAATCTAAGCAAAGCTGCAGGCGTCTCCAGGGATGGGGGAAACTGGGGGGACTCAGAATCTGCCAAGGATGAAGGGACCCATTCAACAGCTCCGGGCTTTCCGATGCGTTCCTGAAAAGTTGCACTCTAGAAGCGGGGGCATAGGAAGGTCTGACATTCCCATAAATGGAATCCCAGAGAAGAGGAGAGACAGGATGTGAGGACGTGCAGAGGATAAACAATGGAAGAAATAATGGCCTAGAATTTTCCAGAACTGACAAAAGATATCACACCCACACAGTGTAATTTACAAGGAAAACCACATCTGGGCACATCAAAATCCAACTGCAGAAAATACAAGACAGGAAGAAAAAGCTTAAACACAGCCAGGGTAGAAAAGCTGCATTACCTTAGAGCAGCAGAAAGACTAACAGCTGGCCCCTCGACACAAATAAGGAGGCAAGATGTTAATAGTACATTTGCAAAGGGCTGAAAAAAGCAAGTCTGCCTAGAATCTGTGCCCAGTGAAGAGAATGGAGGTAAAATCAGGACACTCCAGATAAACAAGAGGAGCGAATCTGTCACCAGAATATCCACAAGACGGAAATGCTACAGGGAATTATTCAGGCTAAAGGAAAAATCATCCCAGATGTCAGTAAGGAGGCGTAGGAAGGAATGACAGGTATGAGGTGGGAAATGATGCAGGTAAATCTAAGTGAAGATCAGGTGTGTAAAATGGTAAAAATGTCTCATGGGGTCTAAAATATACAGATTATTAAACAGCCATGGCAACCACAGCACAAAAGGCAGGAGGGCCTTAATGGGGTTCAAGTGGTTTAAGGTTCTTGTGTTGTCTGGGAAGTAGAAATACTAGTTTCAACCAGACTTCAGCAAGTCTAACAGACGCATGTTGTGATCTTTATGGGAATCGTCGTAAGAACCACATACTAAAAGAAAAGTAGAACTAACAGGTTAATAAGGAGGGGAAATGGTACAATCAAAAATACTTGATTAATCCAAAATTGAAGCAATAAAACAAAGAAAGGGTAGCATAAAACAGCTGTTACAAATATAAAAAAAATTAGATGGTGGATTTAAACTCCAATACATCAGTAATTACATTAGATAAAATAAATACAATTAAAAGACAACGATCATCAGAATGAATATAACGAAACAATCTAGCTTTCTTTCTTTCTCTCTTTCTTTCTTTCCTTTCTTGATGGAGTCTTGCTCTGTTGCCCAGGCTAGAGTGTGCAGTGGTGTGATCTCAGCTCACTGCAACCTCCACCTCCTGGGTTCAAGCGATTCTCCTGCCTTAGCCCCCTGAGTTGCTGGGATTACAGGCATGCACCACTACGCCTGGCTAATTGTTGTATTTTTGGTGGAGACAAGGTTTCACCATGTTGGCCACACTGGTCTCAAACTCCTGACCTCAAGTGATCCACCTGCCTTGGCCTCCCCAAGTGCTGGGATTACACACGTGAGCTACCATGCCCAGCCCAATCCAGCTTTTTAATTCTTACAAGAGACACCAAGGCTTAATGTAAAAGGATGGAAACAGATATACCATGCATACATTACCCACCGGGAAACTGGTACGAAGTGAGAAAAAACTGACTTAAGAAACTTTACTAGAGACAAAAAGGGACAGTTTACAATAATGAAAGTCAGTCCACAGAGAAGATGTAACTCCTCCAGATGTGTATGCCTTGCTTTAATATACATAAAAGAAATACTGATGGAACTAAAAGGAAAAAACAGATATTCATAATCATAATGGCAGATTTTTACACACCTCTGTCAGTAACGGATGGAAGAAAGACACAGAATAACTCTGGCAATGAAGATGTGAATGACATAATTACCATACTTAACCTAATTTACAAGTTTCTATAAGCTGTACTCAACAACTGCAGAAGGCAGCTGTGCTTCAGGGACATATGGAAGACATTATGATACAACATACTCAGATATTCAGATACAATGACATTATTCAGAATATGATGACCACAGCAGAATTCAGCTACGAACCATTAATAAAAGAACAAGTAGAAAATTCCCAAATATTTGGGAATGGTGGGTGAGGAAATCTATTACCATGCATCTCTGTCCAGCTCACAGTACCAAACTGATTTACTCATTCGACAAGCACATTCGCTGAGCTGTTATTATACCGTAGGCCCTGCTGTGAGTAGAGGTCTTTCCCATGGAGCTGACCGCCTAGCTGGAAGTCACCTACAAGGCTTCAATGTCCGTTCATGGACTGAACTACCTGAACCAGGGGGACCTAACTTTGAATTCAGGAAGGTTTTCCTCTTCTGTGCTGCCTTTTTTTGAGAAGGGTCTTGCTACGTCACCCAGGCTGGAGTGCAGTGGTGTGATCACAGCTTACCGCAGCCTTGACCTCCCAAGGCCAAGCAACCATGCTACTTACCTGCCTGTGTAGCTGGAACCACAGGCACACGCCACCACACCTAGCTAGGTTTTTTAGTTTTTAATTTATCCTCATCTTGTGGAAATTAAAGACAGAAAGCCAATGAATTGCAAAAGGTCACACAGAGAAAATAGCACGTAAAAGGAAGAAAATAAGGGCCAGGCACGGTGGCTCATGCCTGTAATCCCAACACTTTGGGAGGCCAAGTCAGGCAGATCACTTGAAGTCAGCAGTCTGAGGCCAGCCTGAGCAGCAGACACGGCTCTCAATGCTCTAGTGTTTTAATTCACTTGATGTGGTAGGCATCATTATTATCCTTGGGAGGAAACTGAGGCACAGAGAAGTCTGATAAGTTGCCTAAGGTTGCACTGACAGTAAATGCAAGCCAGGATCTAAAGGCACTGGTGGCCTGACCCGGGCTCTGTCCCCACCACGAAGCTCTACTGCCCCCCACCTGGCACTGTCTCCCTCCCCGACCTTCCCACCCTCAGCCCCCAAGGGCTTCAGACATTTCCAGAAACTCTAATCCTGTCCCAGAAAAAATTTTTTAAACTATGTGGTCTTGCAGCACTTTAAAAGGTATCTTAATCTCTGGCTCTGTACATGTGTACACCAATCCACCTATTCTCCCGGATTCTCCAATCTGTGGCACTGCTTTGGCATTCAACTCCTAAATCTTTCCCAGAACAGTGCTCCTGAATTTTTGGCCTCCTTTGTAGGGTCTTCTCCTAATCCCTCCTCTGGGGGGTTGCAACTTATTAAACCCAGCTGCTTTTCTCTTCTTTTAAAAATTACTCTTAAGGTTTTTTCATTTTTTATAGTGAAAGTTACACAAGCTGTAATAAAAATCTGGAAAATGCAAACAAGTAAAAGGAAGAAAATAAGGGCCGGGCAAGGTGGCTCATTCCTGTAATCCCAGCACTTTGGGAGGCCAAGGAGGGCGGATCACTTGAGGTCAGGAGTTTGAGACCAGACATGGCAAAACCCCGTCTCTACTAAAAATACAAAAATTAGCTGGGCATGGTGGTGAGTGCCTATAATCCCAGCTACTTGGGAGGCTGAGGCAGGAGAACTGCTTGAACCTGGGAGTTGGAGGTTGCAGTGAGCCGAGATCGTGCCACTGTTCTCCAAAGAGAAAGAGAGAGACTCCGTCTCAAAAAATATAATAAAATGAAGAAAATAACTTGCAATATCATTGTAGGGCGGGGGGTAACCATTTTCAAAACTGTGTTGTAAACCTCTCCAGTCTTTTTTTGTACACATTTCCTTTTAAAAATTGGAATCATTTTCTAACCTATTGCTTTGTAAACTGCTTTTCACACTGAACAGCATATTACAAACATTATGCCTTACGGAATATTCTTTCATAAGATTTTTATAACATAGTATTCAATCTTACGGACACATAATAATCAAGTTCCTACATTTTTTTTACTGCTGTAAGCATTGTTGAAATGAATATCCTTGTAGCTGAAACTTGGCACAGTCGGGATAAATGCCTAAAAGTGAGACTGCTGGGCCAAAGGGTCTGCACAAAATCAACACTTTTGCAAAACTCCATGAACTGCCTTCCAGAAAAACTATGCCAACTGAAACCTCTGCCAGTATATGTAGGTTTCCCCCAAACCTCAAAAAACTCTGGCTCTGACCATGTTTTCAAACTTTCCTCCATCTGATAAGTTAAAAAAAAGTATTCTGTTTTAACAAGCCTTCTTTTTATTAGGAGGGAGGTGGAGTTTTTTCTTCCCTTGCCCCAAGCTTATTGGCCACCTGTGTTTCCTTTTTGGAGATTATGTCTTCCTGCCTGCTACCCCCTTTTCTACTGAGCTTTTCCCTTGTTGCTTTGTAAGATTCACTTTTCACACTGGCCTCCTTTCAACCTCAGGGAGGAAACACTGCCAGGCGTTCTGGGTAACAACGCTGCCTCCTGCAGGTCAGAATGGGGACAGCGAGGCTGTGCCAGCCTCCATGGGCACCAACATCTCCTCTCTCTGCTTACACTGCTCACACAGGTGGGTGTTATAAGTGAACGGGCACCCGCCTGGGCCCGAAAGCTTAGCACAGCGCCTGGTGCATGATAAGGGCTTAATTAAGATGGGTTGGATAATAACGGGGTATGTATGCATGGCTCCCAGTAGACCTCTCATTCTTGGGAAAGACAGCGGAGGGGACCAGGTGAACCCACAGCCCTGCTGTCAATGTTTATAAATGTCATTTATAAACAGCGGAGAGCTCACAACAGAGCTGCAATGAACACAGACAGAAGTGCTGAGATGATAGTTAGGCTGGCATAATGGGTGGGCTCCATTATACCCAGAAAACCATGTCCTCCTTTTCGATCTTTTCGAAATCCTTCGAGTTTTGATCTCTGTGAAGTAGACACATTCTGGCCTGTGATAAAGTGCCATCAGTGAATGAACACAGTGACAAAGCAGAGGAGAAACTTGCTGACTTGATCCTATCTCCCAAGAGGTGGGAGCCCTATTCTGGGGCTCTACAGAACTGCCGAAGTCCTGAAAGTCTTAGGTGAACAGGACTATTATTGTGAGCTGCACTGTGTCTCTCTGCCCTGCTCTGGTCAGTCTGTCCAGGACCGGAACCCCTTCCTCTCGAAACCCTGCTCCAGCATCAGTGGTCCAGATTCTGCTGCTAGAACTCCATAACGCTTCCTGCCTGGATCTCTCAAGACTGCCTAAAGATGCTCTTCTCTGGGGTGGGCCACTCTCTCTACCTGCTGTGTCTGCTGGAGGCGACGACACCCGATTAGCATGGCTGAACCCACCCCAAACACCTGCTCCCACCCTCAAATCCCCGTGTTTACTCTGGGCCCTGACTTCTCCAGGACTGCTCCGCCCACGCTCAGCTGATGGGACCTAGTGGTCGTCTGGTACCTGACATGCCTCTCTGTAGTGGTTTTAAACAAGCTCAACCCTATGACCCTAGGTCAAAGGGCGAGTAGAGTAGAACCCCTGGCATTCCCCTCTTCCATTGTGTGGACCCTCCTGCCTCTCTGTGACCCTCCTCCTGGAACTTACTGGGACCACTGTTTCCCTAGAGAGGTGATGTTGGGTGTCTTGGAATCAGAACATAGTGTCTGAATCCTGCCTTCCCCACTTCCTAGCTATATTAAGAGCCTCAACTGCTTCTTCCAAATATAGAAATCACCTGTGTGTGTGTAACGGCGATTAAATGAAATAACCTGAAGATCCCTAGCACACAGCATCGACTCACTCTTGTTAATTTTCTTTTTATCTTCCTTTGAATCCAGAACCTCTGATTGTGAGGCTCTGTGCTTCATACTCAATAAATACTGACTGAGTGAATAAACAAATTTCTATTCAAATGTTCACATCCTATCAACACTACCTTTTCCCTCTGACCTAATTACACTGGAAAGCAAGCTGACGAATTCATTCCTTGTCATTTTTCATATTAAGACATTTAAGACATTAAGGAATAGATCAGTTATTTCTAAGGAGACAGCACTTTTGCATTTTTAACAAGAAACTCCTCGATGTGAATTTCTAGATATGAATTTTACATACTGTGCCACGCTGAAAGTAAGGACATTAGGATTTTCATGAGTGGTTAGACCTGACCCATGCCCTTCAAAACAGCTCACCTGCTTGCCTCTGAAATCACTTGTGTAGTAAAGGCAGTCGGCAAATACTGAGGTAATTTATGGGATACGAAGATCTGGGATCAGAAAATCTCACCCTAGCAGATAATCAAGGCTTATGTCTAGACAGGGATTGCGGGTTATAAGATTGGACCTAGGAGGGGCAGAGCAAGGCACGATCCCAGCCCAGCACAGCTGACTTCCAAGGCAATGAGCCAACTCAGCTGCACACACCTGCTTGCCCTGAAGAAAATGAGCCTCTAAATACATGCTGGACATGGATGCTCCAAAGAGGCTGTCAAGACCTGAGGCAGTGAGCGCTGCTGACACAGAGGGGAGAACAGGGTACCTGCAGTTACTTCTGCAGAACCAACAGGGAACAGCAATCCCTCAAGTCTCGCCTCCTCCAAGAAGCCCACGCAGCTTACTTCCAACAATACCTGCATCTGGCTCAGGAGGCTCCAGGGGTTGGAGAGATTTCATGAACTATCTGAGTCAATTTCAAATTGATGTCTCAGAAAGGCAGAAGGAAGGAACAACTTAAAAGTCTCCAACTTTCCCAGCTCTCAGCATGGACAGTGAATTAAAACGTGTGGAAAGGCAATTTGCTTTAACCTTTGGGGGTCTGGCAATTTTATGTTCAAAGACTGGAGGGAGCAATTCCACAGAAGTTTCCCTCATCTGTGAATATAAAGACTTTCCTATTCTCTGCCTGTTTGATGTATTTATTTACCAGTCCCTGGGCCCCCTGCCCTGTTAGAAGAGAATCACCTCTACTTTTATACAGCAACCTGGACACCACATGTGCTGGTGTTGAAGGTGGGCTTCTGTGAAAGAGAAAGTTGGATTTTTTTTTTTTTTTTTTTGAGACAGAGCTTTTCATTCCTGTTGCCCAGGCTGAAGTGCAGTGGTGCAATCTCAGCTCACTGCAACCTCTGCCTCCCAGGTTCAAGCAATTCTCAAAGCACCACACCTGGCTATTTTTTTTTGTCTGTGTGTGTGTGTGTGTGTGTGTGTGTGTGTGTGTGTGTTTCACCATGTTAGCCAGGCTGGTCTCAAACTCCTGACCTTAAGTGATCCACCCACCTTGGCCTCCCAAGGTGCTGGGATTACAGGCATGAGCCACCATGCCCAGCCAAAGTTGGATGTTTAAAAGTAAAACAGAAGTATATTTATTGAACATTCATCAGTATCAATCTGTTTTTGATCAGTATCAATCAGCCTGTGAAAAGTGCTGAGAGGTATTCACTCATTTCATCCTCCTGTCCAGATGAGCACTGCCCAACAGACATGCAATGCAAGCCACATAGGAAAATTGAAATTCTCTAGTAGCCACATTCCAGAAGTAGAAACAGATGAAATCAATGTTAATGATATATTTTATTTGATGCAATATATCCCAAATAGTATCATTTCAAGATGGAATAAACATAAAAAGTATTTATGAGATGTTTTCTGTTTTTTTTGTACTAAGTCTTTGAAATCCAGCATGTACTCTGGGTTTGCAGTGCATCTCAATTCCAAGCAGCGCATGGCAAGTGTCTGGTGGCCCCATATGGTGGTGGCTACCATACCGCACAACACAGCTTTGGACAGCCCCCTGAGCAAGGCATTTTCAGCATCTCTAATCCCCTAAGGAAAAACCGAGGGACAGAAAGGCTACATGATTTTCTTATAGAGTGATCAAGGTGGGCTTTGCACCCAGGCCAGCCAGATACCAGAGCAGACACCCTTATTCACTAATTGTCATTATCACTGTCACTGAGACAAACACCCTGGCATGTCTAGCCTTGCCCAGCAGCCAATTCACTTAAACAGGCTACTCAGGTTTTAAAAATTTGAGCTTCAACTACGAAATGTAGTAGAACCCAAATGATTACAAATAAAGAAAAAACTGAATTTTACTTTGAATAAAATAAAAATAAAAAAACAGGCTGGTGTAGCGGCTGATGCCTGTAATCCTAGCACTTTGGGAGGATGAGGTGGATGGATCACTTGAGGTCAGGAGTTTGAGACCAGCCTGGCCAACATGGTGAAACTCCATCTCAGTAAAATATAATATAAAAGTACTAAAAAATACAAAATGAGCCGGGCATGGTGGGATTACCGCTGGGATCACATGCCTGTGATCCCAGCTGCTCAGGAGACTGAGGCAGGAGACTCACTTGAACCCTGTGAGTGGAGGCCGCAGTTAGCCGAGATCATGCCTCTGTACCCAGCATGGGCAACAGAGTGAGACTTCCTCTCCCAAAAATAAAAAAAATAATAATAAAACAAAATATAAGTGCTCTATGTCTCATGATGTCTTAGCATAAACAAATACGGTAAATCTCCATCTACCCATCCAGACATTTGAGGACATCTGGACAAATGGCAGATACATTTCTCTTCTTCATACCTGTTCTATTAGTCGTTGTTCAGTTAAAAAGAAATAAAGAAGCCTGGTGGAGATACCACAGTGGGAAGAGTTTTTAGGAAACAGGAAGATCTATTCTCAGCATTCCCCTTGGAGGACCTCCAAGGGTGTCTCAGCATTGACAGTCTAAGAAGCATCTGCTCCAGTGAAGTCACCTCAGTCCACACAGTGGAAATTCCAGGACCCTCCTCTACCCTGAATGCAAGCAGACAGCATCTGCCAACTGGGTCAGCAGAACACAGGAAATTCAGGCCGAGGATCTCCACTGCTCTCTTCACACACTCCAAAGAGATGCAGCTTTCACAGGCTGCATCTGTACGGTCCACAAGGGGAAGGCCTCCCAAGGTGCTAGGATTATAGGCACGAGCCAAGGTGGGAAGCCCATCTTGAAGAGTATCCTGTTCAAACTTCATTTTGAGTGAGGTCTGTGAGCTGCTGTGGCGGATAGCCTTAATTATTCACACAGCTGAGCCAGGAGTGGGTCATAATTAGAGGACAAGGCAAGATGCCTAAGGACTGAAGTCTCTGACTGACACAAATAAGAGACCGCCAGGAAAAGTTGGTTGTGCCTGGCTCTTCAGAAAGGGAGAAACTCTCCCCCTAATCTGGTCTCACTGGGTTCTTGACTGAGCAGCTGAGAACGCTCTTATATTCAGTGCAATCCATTCAAGGCTACAATATTCACACAGTTGATTCTGGTATAAGCTTTGCCAACAAGAGGCACTGTGTCCTCGGGGGGTATGAGAGATCAGCAAAGGATTCCTCCACATCACAGGGACTCAGGGAGTAAGGCATGCCTTGTAAGTATCAGCTGGGATCAGCTTACCCCCAGGGTCTTAGGTACCTCCCACTGCAGGGACCCATTCAGACAGCCCGCAGCACACTCTGCCATCTCTCTACTGACTGTAACCAGCATGGACTAGTGGCTTAGTCATGCAGAACCTGGTTCAAATCTTCTCTCTTCCCTTATTAGCTCTGTGACCTAGGCCCACTAAGTCTCAGGATTTCAAATGGAAATAATATGTACTTAAAAACAACCTTTTTATTTTTTTGAGATGGAGTCTCGCACCATCACCCAGGCTGAAGTGCAATGGTGTGATCTCGGCTCACTGCAACGTCTGCCTTCCAGGTTCAAGGGATTCTCTTGCCTTAGTCTCCCGAGTAGCTGGGATTACAGGAACCCACCACCATGCCTGGCTAATTTTTTGTATTTTTAGTAGAGACAGGGTTCCACTATGTTGGCCAGGATGGTCTTGAACTCCTGACCTTGTGATCCACCCGCCTCAGCCTCCCAAAGTGCTGGGATTACAGGCATGAGTCACCATGCCTGGCCAAAAACAACTTTTTTTTAAGGAAAAATATGAAACATCTTTTCTGGCCAGTTGTAAAAATTAAAGATCAAAATTAAATATAAGCAACAGCATTACGCAGCTTAGTATCACTCAAAAGTGTACTTGTTGCTTAAATAACCTGATCTTGGTTCAAACAGGTGCTCCTGCTAGATTCAGGTCAGGTTATTCAAGCAGCTACTACAGTTCTGAGTGATATGAAGCTGCATAATGCAGTTGCTTATATTTAATTTTAATCTTCAGCTTCCCCAAGTGTTATTTAAAGAACTGTGAGCTGCCAGGGCTGAGCCTAGGTAGTTGCTTCTGGATGCAGCTCCTTGCAACAACTTCAAAACTGGAAATGGACTGTGTGTAGTGCTCATGCCTGTGGTAATCTTAGCACTTTGGAAGGTCAAGGCAGGAGGATTGCTTGAGCTCAGGGGTTTGAGACCAGCTTGGGCAACATAGGGAGATCCTGTCTCTACAAAAGAATTTTTTATTTTAATTGGCTGGGCATGGTGGCAAATGCCTATACTTCCAGCTACTCGAGTGGCTAAGCCAAGAGAATCACTTGACACCAGGAGGTCGAGGCTGCAGTGACCACTGATTGTACCACTGCACCACTGGACCCCACTGCAGGGTCCCACTGCACCCTGTACCACCAGGAGACAGAGCTGAGACTTGTCCCAATATATATATATATATATACACACAAAAAAAACCTAGAAATGTACAAAGAATATGCAATATTAACAAAAGCTTAATTATCTAAATAAAAAGTTGTCTTCTCACATACTGTATAAATTACTCATGTGCAACACTGTGCCAAGTCTGCAAATAAGGCTGTTAAGCAGGGCTTGTATCAACCAATGCCTGCTGATCTTGCTGAGAGCTGGGGAAGAGGGATGGGTTGGAGGGGGAGGAGGAGGTTCTAAACCGTGATCTCGCCCAAGGTTCTGAGTTGTCATGAACAGTACTGTTACAACTGTCCGACAAGCATCATTGATTGTAAGACATCGTTAGTCCTTGAAGCACCTGTCACCCTAAGCACTTTCCAGTACATTCCAGAATCCCTGATTTTTCTCATCCCAGGAGTCGTATTGTCCTGATAATGGATGAGTGTTTGAAAATCCTCCATGAGGCCTTACTTAATTTTGACCCAGCAGAGCTAACGGAGGAAAAGAAGAAAACATCAAACTGGCCTTTCCCAGGGTCCTTTTCGGAGGCTACTGCCTTGACACCTGAGTCAGCTGCCTAGGAAGGGATGTGAACACACTCCAATATCAAGACTTTCCTTGAAGCTATTCACATTTTTTTTCTTTCTCCAAAAGCAGTCCCTTTTGAATCATTTTATCATCCACCTAAAAAGGCATTCTGTGTTATAGAATTCACCTGTTTAATGGTACCTTCTGGAAAATCAGGTGACAACTGGCTTCCTAGTTGATTCTTAAACACAGGAGGAACCTAGAACACGGCCTCTGATCAATGACGCTTGACCTGTGGCACGCAGTCAAATAATGCCCCATGTGACCAACTGATTCCTAGTCAATGGCAATAACTGTTTTTATTCCCAAAAGCAATAAAAATTCCTACTCATGTACAGATATAGGGGAAAACGCACTGCAAAAATTATACGCTGTATTTGGACATCATGCTTTTATATTTTCAAGAGTGCTGACATGGCCTGAGATCCTGATGTAATGCTCATAACTGTCCCTTTCCCTAACATGAGTATGTGGGGCATAGGACTCTCACAAAGCAGGCTTCAATGGGACCCTACTTTGCTTGCCTGGCCTCTGGCAGGTCCCCCATAAGTAGGAAACTGATTCATCCCTCCCAGCACTGGCTCCACATCTTGTGCCCTGGAGCTCCTAGCAACAGTCCTGCCTGCCCCAGATTTGAAGCACCTCATAAACAACCTGGCGCTTCTCAGCCAGGAGCAGTGCCCCACCCTGCCAAGGGCAATGGCTTGCAACAGTGCAGCTCAAAGCTCAGCTGAATTCTTCCCTCCGGACAGAATGTTCCGCTTGACATTTCTGCCAGATGCTGGCATTCACATTTGGGTCAGGGGCTAGGGTGGGGTCTCTCTGCTCCATCAGACCCTCCCTACCTAGGATTCCTGCTTGGATCGACAGGAGAGATGAATGGTCCTCATTCATTCATGGCCCGGAATGCACTGTGGAGTGGCAATCCCAGCTGTGGTCCAGAGCTGCCTCTGGCCTCACGAGGAACACATTCCTTTGTAGAAGGAAGCTGTCTTAGATGAATGGGGTTTGCTCAGAGAATGAGGGAAGTGGTTCAGGGGCCAGAGGACCCTGTAGAAGCACCTCAGACAAGAATGGAGACTTTTAACACCAAGCTTGGCCTGGGCTGTCTGGTCTACTTGGTCCCGCGCCAAAGATTCTACGTCAGTGCCATCTATTTCTGGCCACAAAGTGGGAATGTTCAGGGCACAGTGAGATGGTGAGAAAGTAAGCATACAAAACTGCATTTTTTCCCCAGCCTCCAAAAAGAGGTCTTTGTTGGCATAATTTGTTGTGACCAATGGGGAGTCCCCACAGCCCACCTCTGACTCTGGGTGGAATCTCATTCTGACCAGGTTGTTTCCTGGGGAGGTAGAAGGTACAATTTCAAAAACTTTAAAATGTGCCTACCAGAGACTCTCAGATTGGATCAGACTGTAAAAACCAAAAACATAGTGTCTATAAGACACACCTCTGCAGCCCATAAAGAAGGGGTAGGGAAAATCCAAAATTGGTGATTTTGCTTAAAGGCAATTCAGAAAGTGATTGGCACAAGGATGGCTGTATTAGTCCGTTTCACACTGCTGATAAAGACATACCTGAGACAGGGTAATTTATAAAGAAAAAGAGGTTTTATGGACCCACAGTTCCATGAAACTTGGGGAGGCCTCACAGTCATGGTGGAGGGTGAAAGGCATGTCTTAAATGGCGGCAGGCAAGAGAGAGAATGAGAGCCATGTGAAAGGGGTTTCTCCTTATAAAACCATCAGACCTCATGAGACTTATTCAATACCACAAGAACAGCACAGGGGAAATTGCCCCCGTGATTCAGTTATCTCCTGCTGCGACCCTTGCACAACAGGTGGGTATTATGGGAGCTACAATTTAAGATGAGATTTGGGTGCAGACACAGCCAAACCGTATCAATGCCTATGGGATTCATATTACCCAATCCTCACAACCTACACAAACAACCACCCACCGATAACAAAACAAGAGATGCAATTTGACTAAAAGGTAACATGTAACAATTGGAAAAACAAGGCCAGCATCTGAGTGTGGTCTCAGATTCAAATCTGGCTGCAAATGGGGAAGAGTTTTAGGTCTTCATGGGCTACAGAAAGAGCTGAAGTGGCCAGCACAGTGACTGGCTCAGTCACCACAATTATAAAATCAGCAACAAGGCCGGGTGCGGTGGCTCAAGCCTGTAATCCCAGCACTTTGGGAGGCCGAGGCAGGCGGATCACAAGGTCAAGAGATTGAGACCATCCGGGTCAACATGGTGAAACCCCGTGTCTACCAAAAATACAAAAATTAGCTGGGCATGGTGGCGCGTGCCTGTAATCCCAGCTACTCAGGAGGCTGAGGCAGGAGAATTGCCTGAACCCAGGAGGCGGAGGTTGCGGTGAGCCGAGATCGCACCATTGCACTCCAGCCTGGGTAACAAGAGCGAAACTCCGTCTCAAAATAAATAAATAAATAAAATAAAATAAAATCAGCAACAATCTGGACAAAATCCAGGAGACATATCATATTCCCATCAATCACTTGGAAGAGTGCCCGACCTCATAGCATTTACAAAAATAACTCGAAATGGATCAAAGACCTAAATGCAAAAGCTAAAACTGTAAAACGCTTAGGGTAAAACATAGAGTAAGTTTTCATGACCTTGGATTTGGCAGTGATTTCTTAGACATTACACCAAAAGCACAAGAAACAAAAGGAAAATATATGTAAATTAAATGTTATCAAAATAAAACTTCTACACATCAAAAAATGTTTTGAAGATGCTTTATGAACCAGGGCAGCAGTGGTGAGGGTGGTAAAAGAGGGTGATGACCAAATATTTATCACAGTTATTCTACTGTTTTGCCATTGTCTATTTGCATGTCTGTTTCTCTCTTAAGCTGGTGATCTTCCATCCCTCGATGTTTTAAGGAAAGAAGCTACTTAAATCTCTTAACTAAACTGTAATTATAAACTGACTCTTTCAAATCACGGATTATAAACTGTGTTCTTTCAAATATCTCTTCCAAACCCCCTCATGGTAGAGAAAAATCAACATCCAGTCCTAAGATCTTGAGGTATAGCTGAAGCAGCCATATTCGGGCATAAAATGTATTTGAAATCTCCTGCTTTGCCTTTCAATTCATGCACTCTTGGTAATGTTCTATTCTTGATGTAGTAGCAACGGTGCATTGACTTTGTAAAAGTTCATCTACAACAGGCATTTGTACACCAATGTTCACAGCCAAAAAGTAGAAACAACCCACATGTCCACCAGTGGAGGAAGAGATAAACAAATACGGTCTATCCAAACAATGAAATATTATTCAGCCTCAAAAAAGAAGGAAATTCTGACACAAGTTACAACATGAAAAACCCGGAAGCCATGCTAAGTAAAATGAGCCAGACACAAAAAGACAAATATCATATATTCCACTTATATGAAGTTCCTAGTTCAGTCATACTCACAGAGACAGAAAGTAGAATGTGGTTAGTGCGGGGGGGCGGGGGGCGATGGGGAGTTAGTGCTCAGTGGGTACAGAGTTGCTGTTCTGGAAGATGCAAAAGTACCCGAGATGGCTGATGGTGATGGTATCAATGTCAACACACTTAACACCACTGCTTTAAAATGGTTAAGATGGCCAGGCATGGTGGCTCATGCCTATAATCCCAGCACTTTGGGAGACCGAGGCAGGCAGATCACAAGGTCAAGAGTTCAAGAGTAGCCTGGCCAACGTGTGACACTCTGTCTCTACTAAAAATATAAAAATTAGCTGGGCGTGGTGGCGTATGCCTGTAATCCCAGCTACTCAGGAGGCTGAGGCAGGAGAATTGCTTGAACCAGGGAGTCAGAGGTTGCAGTGAGCCAAGATTGCGTCACTGTACTCCAGCCTGGTGACAGAGTGAGACTCTATTTCAAAATAATAATAATAATAATAATAAAAGGTAAAGATGGTGAGTTTTATATATGTATATTTCACCACAATAAACACAAAAGCAACCCAAAAAGCCTATATAGGTATATACTTAGGATCAATGTGATTTTACCTATATATGCTATTCTTGGGGCGGGTGAAAGCTTCTTCAGAAATATGCTTTTCCCTGGGCATAGTGGTGCCTGCCTATAGTCCCTGTTACTCAGGAGGCTGAGACAGGAGAGTTGCTTGAACCTGAAATGTGGAGGTTGCTGTGAGTCAAGATCACGCCATTGCACTCCAACCTGGGAGACTCAGTCTCAAAAAAAAAAAAAAAAAGTGCTATAGCATGCCTCAGTTTTTTCTTTTTTTGTAGGGACAGGGTCTCCCTATGGTGCCAGCTATTCTGAAAAGGTGCCTAGAGATGTCCCTGACACTGGTCATGGAAGAAGGGCTGCCAACACGCTTGGCCAGGAGGTGTTCCCTGCTGAGCAAGTGCTGTGTTGGACAGCAGTGGGTACATCTGTGAAATTACTCAGGTGAGAGATTTCTGATTTCTTGCATCAACCCACACAGGACTGAAGACTTAGGAGACTTAGCTGTGTGTTGCTCTGGCTGCACCTCTGTGAATGTCTGGGTGGCCTTTCCTTGTCTAGCCTGCAACTGCTATTCCCGCCTCGTCTGTGAGTCTAGAGCAGAGTGGCCTCTGACCACTTCATCTGAGACTTTGTGGCCCACCCAGGGTGTGACTGCCATGCAGACAGACCACAAAAGCCTTTCTCCAGAGGGAAATGGATGATGACAGTGATGAGCTGATCTTTTAAAACCAGGCAGCCCCTGGGAGTGGGAAATGACATCTCCTTCTGTGGTTTGAATACTTGTCCCTCTAAAAAATTCATGTTGAAACTTAATCCCCAATGTGGCAGTTTTGAGAGGTGGAGCCTTTAAGACGTGATTGAGTCATGAGTGCTCTGCCCTTGTAAAGTGATTAATCCATCCATTGATTAATAGATGAATGGGTTATCATGGGAAGAGAATTGGTGGCTTTACCAGAGGAAAAGAGACTTGAGCTAGCATGTTAGCATGCTCAGCCCCCTCATGATGGGATGTCCTCTACCACCTTGGGATACTGCCAAGTCCCCACCAGCAAGAAGGCCCTCACCAGAGACAGCTCCTGGACCTTGGACTTCTCAGCCTCCATAACCGTAAGAAGTAAATTCCTTTTGTTTATAAGTTACTGAGTTTCAGGTATTCCGTTATAAGCAACAGAAAATGGACTAAAACACCTCTAAGGCTCCCCAAACTCTAAAATGAAGGAAGCAATCATGCTTGTCCAACTGCAGCTGATGTGGAATCACCTAGAAATTCTTCCTCCATGGAGACAGCCTGTTAGCTAAGGAAAAAGAATCTAAGTCTGCCAGAAGACAGGGTGGGTTAAGGTTAATGTCTTGCCCCTTTGAGTTCCTCCATTGAATGGAATTGCGTTGACGAGTTTCTCTGCCCCTAACTGGCTATTTTATGGAAAGTCTGTTCACTCCCTGTTTCAAAGTAACAAGCATGACAGCAGAACATGTAGGAGTCCTGTGACAAGGGATTCCTTTTTCCCACGTATCCTGTCAAGGAAGGAGAATTCCAACTTGCGAGTTTCATTAACAAGGTGGAGAAATTTCTTAATCACTCAATTTCAAAAACAAACTTAAGTAATGAAAATGCTAAAAGCAGAAGGCTCTGGTGTTGTATTAGTCTGTTCTCACGCTGCTAATAAAGACATACATGAGACTGGGTAATTTGTAAAGGAAGGAGGTTTAATGGACTCACAAGGCCTCACGGCTGGGGAGGTCTCACAATCATGGCGGAAGACGAAGGAAGAGCAAAAGGACATCTTACATGGAGGCCGGCACAAGAGGATGTGAAGAGGGACTCCCATTTATAAAACCATCAGCTCTCACGAGACTTATTCACTACCACAAGAACAGCATGGGAAAGACCCACTCCCATGATTCAATTACCTTTCATCAGGTCCTTCCCACAATACATGGGAATTATAGGGGCTACAATTCAAGATGAGATTTGGGTGGGGACATAGCCAAGCCATTATCAGGTGTTACATATCTGGTCAAGTGCAGCATAAAGTCGTGCATAAACTTCAATGGGAAGCCGCCATAACTCCACTTCTCTGTCACAGGATTTGAGGGCTTCGGCATGAAGGTACCAGCTGTTAGAGTACTCAGGTGATGCTCAAAGAGGGGAGACTGTCCTCTTTCTGGGACAGAGGACCAGATTTCTTTCTGGGACCTTTGTTTTTTCCAGGAATCCCAGCAGCAGTCATTTTGCTCATCCTATTTTTTATCTTGAAGTCAAAGAATGAGGAAGTATAATGCTCACCAGCTCAGAGAGGGCAGCTCTGAGCCCTCACAGTTTGCAATGAGCTAGGAAACAAACCCTGGCTTCCTGACTTTGCAGTTTACTCATCTTAAGCACCAAATGTCCAATTACTAAATATTTACACAGGGATTTCTGACAGCAGGTGTATAGGAAGTGATAAGCCCGGGATGAAGCCTGAGCCAAGAAGAACTCTTCAGAGAGCAGCTGGGAATCAATGAGTAACACGGGGAACCAGAACCACCACAGTGCAGCCATGAGGAGGCTGGGTTAGACCCTGATTCCCTGGGTCAAAAGCTGTGCCTTCTGCACAGCTTATCTGCTTATCCATTTCCTCAGCTGAGAAATAAGTTTGAAAATACCCACCTAACTCTTTAGTGGGACCTTGTAAGAATCAAATGACATAGTGGACAGAAAAGCAGTCTGAAAGGAATAACATACAACAGGAATGTAACAAGTTACACAAATCAACAGAACTCACATCGACTACTGGGAAAAAAAAAAAGACATTTTAGGGAAAATTGGTAAATGTGTAAATACAGAGTGCTATTTGGCATTAGATGATACCAAAGAATTTTTGTACCTATGCATGTTTGTATCTTGCATGTTCTGCATATGTACCCCAAAACCTAAAATGCAATTTAAAAAAAAGAATTTTTGTTAGTTTTCTTAGGTTTAAAGATGGCATCATAGTTATTTAATATCTTTAGAAATCACACTGAAATATGCAGCAATGAGCACAGAAAATCTGCTTCCTTCACAAAGCCCTTCCACACTGGCCATCTAGAGGTCAAAGGACAAGGACTTGGGAAGAGGGCAGGAAAGGCCAGGCAAGGAGCCCAGTTGGAAAGAAAATAAATAGAAGGCTGGGTATGGTGGCTCACACCTGTAATCCCAGCACAGGAGGCCAAGGTGGGCGGATCACTAGGTCAGGAGATCGAGACCATCCTGGCTAACATGGTGACACCTCATCTCTATTAAAAATACAAAAAAAATAGCTGGGCATTGTGGGATACGCCTGTAGTCCCAGATACTCAGGAGGCTGAGGCAAAAGAATCGCTTGAACCCAGGATGTAGAGGTTTCAGTGAGCAGAGGTCACACCACCGCACTCCAGCCTGGGCAACAGAGTGAGATTCTGGAAGGAAAGAAAGAAAAGAAAGAGAGAGAGAGAGAGAAAGAAGGAAAGAGAGAAAAAGAGAAAGAAAGGAAGGAAGGAAGAAAAGAAATAGAAGCAAGCTTCTTTGCAGAATCTTCTGTGATGCTTAAAATGTCAGCCAATGTGTGATGTCAAGCACATGTTTTGTCTTCAGACCTGAGTTTCATACTCAACTTTGCCACACAATGCCTAAGTGACCTTAGATTAAGTCACTAAGACAAAGTTGCAGGGAAGCAAACGCACGTGCATGCACACACATGCACACGTACAAGTGCATGCATGCACACATACACAAGCAAGCATGCACACAAAAACACATGCATGCATATACAGGTATGCACACACATGCACAGAAACACACACTACATGCACACACATATGCTCACACACATGCATGAACATAAACATGCCTTGCACACATGTGCACTCACACGGGCACACATACATACACGTGCACACACGAATACACAAACGTGCACTCGCGAAATCAGTAAGATTCAATTCTCTTGGGGTGAGCCCGGGTAGCCACCCGGGGGCCCATGGGGCGCATGCATTTTGTCGTAAGTCTAATGGTCATTCCAGGGCAGATACTAGGGACCAGGAAGAGGAACAGGACAAAGGTGAGGAGAGAGATTAAAAATTTTGTCAAGTCAGGATGCAGCGAGTCAGTCACTTATCTGGGAACCGACCAGGGAAATGAATTCTTCCTCTTCCAGCCTAAACCCCATCCCTGACCATTAAGTACATGACACACCATCAATAACTAATTCATTCCACCAAAGATGACAAATGACGTTCTAGGGTTCCAGGACAGACAGGCTAGGGAAGGCATGAGGGAGGGACCTGGAGTAATAGGTACGCGTTTCAGTCCCCACACTGACTAACCCAATGGCCCTGGGCCTCAGTGTTTTTCTTCCTAGAAGAGAGAGAAAAAAGCACTGCGTTTGAGATCTCCGCAATTCTAAGACCTTAGGGACAAAATTAATTTGGAGCATGTTTCTGCCTGTCATGCACATGTCTCTCCTCAACAGGACTCGGGGTTTCCTAACCATATCGAGCAGTTCAACCCCTCCCCTGCCGTGTTCTGCGGCATTCTCTTCCCCCCTACCCGCACCCCCACCCCACACTTCTGCGATTTGCTGGTCTTAGCCCTAGCACGAAGAGGAAGGAACCTCGCTTGTTTTTCCCAATCACATCTGTTCCAGCGCCGACTCCAGGGACAGACACCTCGGGCAGGCAGCTACACCTGGAAGGTTTCCAGCTTTGGGCCTGTGAGAGGGGGCGCAGTGGGCAAAGCGCCTGCGTAAAGTTGTAGCACTGGGGACCGCGGGACCAACGGCGCAAGACTGGCGTCAGCCGTACCCTTAAGTTCGCTCGTGCCGGTTCTTTCCAACACCAGGGTTTCTCGGTGATGACGGCGGGAGAGGGTCCCCGGTCCCCGGAGAGCCAGGGCGACTTGGGAGTACATACCTGGCGTCTCTGCTCCCGGACTCAGGGTGCTCCCGCGCTCCCATAGCCTTAGCAGGCTGGGGGCGAACCAGGTCCAGGCAATGACGCTACAGCTCCCGGGCGCAGCCCCCGGGGACTCCCGCCCCCATTCCGTCCCAACCAGCACGCTCTACATCCCCAAAAGCACAGCTCCGAGGGCATGCGCTGTGCCCCCCGTTCCCCACTTCTCAGTAATCAGAACTCCATAGACGCTGTCCCTGGAGCCGCGCTGCACTCTCCAGGACGCCCAGCGCGTACCGAGGCTCCACTGGCTCCGTCCCGCCTGACTACGGGGGCTCAAGGAACCCAGCGCCGCGCCCGGCCCAGACGAGGTGGGGCTGGGCGGGGCCGTCCGGGGCGGCAGGGGGACCCGTGGGTCGGCAGGGTGACCCGTGACCCGGCACGTCCTCGCATCGCTCTCGCAAGAAGTCCTCGAGAACCCTCTCGCCCCAAACACTGTCGAGAGGCAGCCCTGCACAGGGCGAAGCCTGGAGACCCAACGGGGACGCTCCCGCTTTCCCGCGAACCGCTTCGGGGAGGGGCTGGCGCGAGAAGCACTCTTACTTGGTTTCTGGGGTCCGCAGTGGCCGGCGTGGGACCGCGCTCTCCACGGTGGTCCCCCTCCGCGTCCGCCGCCGCCGCCGAGCCCCTTTCCCGAGCAGAGCCGGGCGGCCGAGGTCTCCGACGGCTGGAGAAAGCGAGCCCCGAGCGTAGGCAGCCGCGCGCCTAAGTCGCGCGTTTACTCTTTTCCGCCTTACTTTTAACCAGAGGAGGACGGCAAACCCCTCCCCGGACCCACCCCCTTCCCCGAAGGCAGCCGAGGCGGCAGGCCCGGCCTCCAGCCTCTTTTGTTGTAATTCGAGAGCGGCCACTCCCAGGGCCAGAGGGAGCTCCTCGGGGCAGCCCTTCCCAGGCTCCTCGCGCCCGGGTTTCCGGAGCCTGAGAAGCCCGAGCGGGGGCCTTTCCTCGGGAGACTCCTGTAACCCCCAACCCCCGCAGCGCTCCCAGAATTTAACCCTTCCTTGTCCACCAGCCTTAGGGCCCATGCCTAGTCCACCTTCTATCCCGAAAACCCTGGCCCTGCCTGGCACATAGTACACGCTCAATAAAAACTGCCGAATGAGTGTTCAGAAACTTGGCTCCGTCTGGCCTGAGTTCCACCTCCCTTTTCCTGTAGGGGGAAAACATCCTGAACCAGTAAACAGCCCCCTTTCGGCCGGATGACATCTTTGGCCCTGGCCAGGCCTCTTCTCCGAGGACTAGCTTTATTCTTGGTAAATTCAGCTCTTTGGATTCCGTGACTTCTGGGTCCTTCCTGGAATGGCAGGGCTGGGATGAACAAGCCTTGTGCTTGGAGACCGAACAGGACGCAGCCAAGCCGGGGTGGGGGGAACCATTGTGCAGAAGGACCTCCTGTGCCCAGCTCGGAAGCTCCCGGGTAGGGGGTGGGCATGCTGAGAGAGCCGTCTGCATAGAGAGGGCTCCTTACGCAAGAGCAGGGCTTTGCCAAGGCCAGGGAGGCAGCTAGCTGCAAAACAAGGGACCCCTGTGCAGACGTGGACTGTAGCCTGCAAGGAGCTCCTTCCTCAGTCCTCTCTTACTCCACCCCATGGCTGGACAAACCTTGCCCACCTGCAGGGGTAGGAGGAAACTCCCAAATCTCACCTCCAGCCCAGGCATCTCTCCTAAACCATGGGTATTTAAATCTGTTGGCCCTGAAGGACATCCACCTGGACATTCTGCTGGCCACAGCTAACCTGGCAAGCCCCCAACTTGGCACTGCAACTCACAGCCCACCTTGACCCCTGTGAGCTCTCCCAGGCAGATATGGGGCCTTCTCCTTTGCCTCCTCCGTACCCTCCCCACAGAGCAGTCCCTGGCTCTGGTAGGCAGTGGAGGGAAGGGGTCAGAGGAAGGGGGCGTGGTTATCAAAGGCCCGGAAGAGGGATCCTTGTGGTGGTGGAACTGTTTAGTATCTCGAGACAGAAAACCAAAGGGTTGATAAAATTGTATGGAACTTAATACACCCAATAAAATTTCAATTAAAAATTTAAAAATCCTCCGTGGCTCCAGGGTCCTCAAAATGTCATCTGAATCCCTCTCCCCCGGGCCTTACTAGATGTGCTTCTATAAGCCTTCTATTTCACACCCCAGGGCCTTTGAATGTGACATTCCCTTGCTTTCTCTGCACAATAATGCCTGGTTATGGAGCTCTCACTCAGCTGTCACACCCTACACAGTGCCTGGACGTAGCAGACACTCAATAAATGCTCGTGAAGCTGAGCTCTCCCCTTTCCCCATCTCCCATCCTTCCACCTAGTCCTACCGGCTCCTGCTAAAGCATTCACCAAAAAGGTAGAAAATGAAAGGAAACCAACTTTGTAAACAATGTTTTGTCCAGACAAACATTATATAGTATAAAGAAAAGCAAACTTCCTGTGGAACATTCAGAAAACATGCAAAAATTTAGGGAAGAAATTGTCACTTTGGTGTCCTATCACCCATAGTTAAACACTTACTATTTAGAGTATTTCCTTCAGAATATTTGTTCAACCAAATTGTAGTTATGGTTTTGGTATCCTGATATTATTAATTATTATTATTTGAGACATAGTCTAGCTCTGTCACTCCAGCTGGAGTTCAGTGGCACGATCTCAGCTCACTGCAACCTCCACCTCCCAGGTTCAAGTGATTCCCGAGTAGCTGGGATTACAGGCATCTGCCACCAAGCCTAGCTAATTTTTGTATGTTTAGTAGAGACAGGGTTTCACCATGTTGACCAGGCTGGTCTCAAACTCACGGTTCAAGTGATCCACCCACCTCAGCCTCCCAAAGTGCTGGGATTATAGAAGTGAGCCGCTGCACCTGGCCTCTGATTCTTTTTACTATATTATTTTGTGTTAATTTTTCAATGTAATTTGTAATGGTTTTAGACAATTCTGGTCTGAAACTACCGTGCAGTGGAGTCATTTCTCCATTATTGGATATTCAGTTGTTTACGGCTTTTTGCTAGTGTAAATTACACCATGACAATTATCCTTGTGAAAGTAATATTTCTTGATTGGGTTCCTGCTAATTGTTACAGATGAAAAAGCCCAAGCTCAGAGAAGTGATTTTCCCAGAGTCACAGAGCTGGTGAATGGCCAAGCTGGGAGAACCAACTGGAGCTTGACTCCTCCAGCAAGTATGAGTGACCCACACTGGAGGCCTCAGTAAGTCCATCTCCGCCTCACCATGTCCCCACTTCCAGGAGAAAATGAGTGGAGTATTTGAAGCTTGCTCTGAGTGGTTTATTGATGTATTTTTGTTGACCTGAAATCAAGACCTAGGAAACTACTTCAGGACAGCTGTAGCCCCTTGCCCTCAATGAAACAAAATGATGGCAGGATGCCTTACGTCTGTAAGTCTGGATGTGCCCTGCCACCTTCACCACGCAGGTCCTGTACTGCTGCAGAGGCAAAGTCGTACAATGGGTTCAGGGCATGCTTGTGTAGTCAGGGGGCCAGGGTTCAAATCTTGGCTCCACCATTAACTGATGTGAACTCCCTTTTCCCTCACATGCTTCATCTGTAAGAAGCACCTCACTCAAAATGCTCTTAAGAGCCTGAGTGCGGTAGCTCATGCTTGTAATCTCAGCACTTTGGGAGGCCGAGGCAGGCGGGCTGCTTGAGTCCAGGAGTTTGAGACCAGCCTGGGCAACATGGCAAAACCCTGTCTCTACAAAAAATATAAAAATTAGCCAGGCATGTTGGTGTGGGCCTGCAGTCCCAGCTACTTGTGGGGGCCAAGGCAGGAGGATTGCTTGCGCCTGGGAAGTCAAGGCTGCATTCGAGCCAAGATCATGCCACTGCACTCCAGCCTGAGTGACAAAGCAATACCTGTTTTTTTTTTAAAAAAAGCTCCTAAGGAGTAGAATAACTGAATGGGCTCAGAATAGTCCCTGGCATGGTACTTGGACAATAAATGTTGCGTTGTGAGGAGGGCATCTTTGAGGAGGGCACCATGACTCCCCGTCCCTCTGGGCTTCAGACCCCATGCAAGGAGTAGGAAGGCAGCACCTCCTGCCCCCCCCATCCCCAGGGGTCATGTGAATGACCGCATTAGGATCCATTCCCAGACTGTGATTACTGAGTCAAAGGCTAGAGGCTAGTCTTTTTTTTTTTTTTTTTAATAGTTTTCTTTTTCTTTTTACTTCAGTAGCACTGGGAGAATAGGAGGTGTTTGGTCACACGGAAAAGTTCTTTAGTATTTCTGAGATTTTGGTGCACCCATTATCCAAGCATTGTACACTCTACCCAATGTGTAGTCTTTTATCCCTCACCCCCCATCCCACTCTTTTCCTTGAATCCCTAGTCTTTTTTTTTTCTCCCTTGACTTTTGCACCCTCTTGCTGAATCACTCTCCTGGCAGCCTGGGTCGACTTAGATTGCAAGAAGCATAGCATGTCCCAGGGGGCATAGCTGGAGGCTCCAGGGAGGCCCAGCAAATGCTGTATCCAGTCTGTGCCTTCATGGTACTTCTATGCCAGAGTAGGAAACTGACAAGACACACACAAAGACACAGAAATGAGGAAATGTGAGAGTTCGGTGGTAATGGAGTGCTACAGAGGAAACTAAAGCTGGTGAGGAGGGGAGAAGGTGAAGGAGACTCAAGCGCTGGTCCAGTGGGGATGGCCAGGGAAGGCCCATCTGATGAAGTGGGAAAGTAGGAATAAGTTTAGTAGGTATTAGTAATGAAAACTTAGATGAATAGAAATGCAGAAACAAGTAGCTAAATGTATAGAGCTGAAGAAGAGGCTCCACATGGTCTATTTGTTAAATTAAATGGGGAACCAATCAACTATCCAAACAAACAAACATTGATCCAGCTGTTGGGAAAGTGATTTGGAAATGTAGTCACATGCCACATAATGACATTTCAGTCAACGATGGACCAGGTATATGATGGTGGTCCCATGTCACTTGGTCTCATAATGTTAGAGCTGAAAAATTCCTCTCTCCTGTTGACGTCATAACTGTAGTGACATTGTAGTGCAAGGAATTATTCATGTTTGTAGTGATTGCTGGGATTCACTCAATATTAAAAGAAATATAAGGAAGTTATAGATTATAGTCTCAAACCTTTTGGAAGGCCAAAAGGTTTCAGTGAACTGCCTTCAGCCAGTTCTTACGTTAGAGCATTAAGTCTTCCCCAGTCAAGTCTGTTTGCCCCACATTCCTTTGTCCCTACTCTAATTTGTCTACTCATGTAAACTTTGTGCCAGATGGTCCTCTCAAGAAGAAGTCGAAAAAGCATTACCCGTTAATAGTGTTTACTCTAGGCCCCAGAACCAAAACCTTTTACCATTTTGTAAAACCTCTCTTTTAACCATGTTAACTACCCACAAGCATGTTAACTTAGAACCTCTGTTATTAAATCTATGCTGAATAAATGTGAAGAACAAGGAGCCGTAGTCACTTAGCTGCAATCGCCCTCTGAAAGCAGCCGACGGCCATCTCTAGCCCACTCAGATCACTGTACTAAGTAAAAGTATTCTATTCATTGTCACTAAGTTGAGGTCTGCAAGACAGACCTTTGCAAGTAGTGATTAGCATCTCAGTGATGCTGGTGTGAACAGCCTATGAACTGCCAGTCATATGACAGTCTAGCACATGTGACTATGTACAGTACATAAATAATTGATGATAATAACTCACTATGCTACTGGCTTTTGTATTTCCGTACTATATTTTTGTTATTTCAGGGTGAACTTTTACTTATTTAAAAAAAGCTACCTATAAAACATCCTCAGTCAGGTCCTTCAGGAGGTATCCAGAAGAAGGCATTGTTGTCCTAGGAGATGACAGCTCCATGTCTGCTAATGCCCCTGAAGACATTCCAGCAGGGCAAGATGTGGAGGTGAAGGACAGTGACATTGACGATCCTGACCCTGTGTAGGCCTAGGCTAATATGTGTGTTTGTGTATTCGTTTTTAACAAAAAAGTCTGAGCTTTGTTTTTAACAAAAAAGTCTGAGCCAGGTATGGTAGCTTACACCTGTAATCCCAGCACTTTGGGAGGCTGAGGCAGGTGGATCATGAGGTCAGGAGATCGAGACCATCCTGGCTAACACAGTGAAACCCCATCTCTACTGAAAATACAAAAAAAAAAAAAAAAAAAAGAAAATACAAAAAATTAATGAGATGTAGTGGCATGCATCTGTAGTCCCAGCTACTTGGGGGGGTTGAGGCAGGAAAATTGCTTGAACCCGGGAGGCAGAGGTTGCAGTGTGCTGAGATTGTGCCACTGCACTCCAGCCTGGGCAACAGAGCAAAACTCAGTCTCAAAAAAAAAAAGTTTACAACATAGACAAAAATAAATAATTTTAAAAACAGGAAAAAGCTTACAGAATATGAAATAAAAAATTCGGTACAGCTGTACAAAGTGTTTATGTTTTAAGCCAAGTGTTATTACAAAAGCCAAAAAATGTTTTAAAAGCTAAAAAGTTTATAAAGTAAAAGAGTTACAGTAAGCGCAGGTGAATTCATTATTGAAAAAAGAAATACTTTGTATAAATTTAGTGTTGCCTAAGTGTGCAGTGTTTATACAGCTGACAGTGGTGTGCAGTGTACATTCACTCACCACGCACTCCCTGACTCATCCACCAAACTCCCTTCCTGATAAATGCCCTCCCTAAACTGGACTATCATTTTTTTTTAACTATATCTTTTCTGTGTTTAGACACCCAAATACTTAACCACTGTGTTACAAATGCCTGCAGTTTTCTAAACAGTCACATGCTGTACAAATCTGTAGCATAGGACAAACAGGCTACCCCATGTAGCCTAGGCTTGTGGTAAGCTGTACCACCTAGGGTTGTGGAAGTACACTCTGTGATGTCTGCACAGTGACGAAATCGCCTAATGATGCGTTTCTCAGAATGCATTTCCTCCTGTCATTAAGCACTTCACGTCTGTATATGTCAAGGGGCGGGTGTTTGATCTGGCCTTGGGGAGGGGACGGTCACAGAGATCACATATTCCAGTGTCCCTATGTTGGCCAGATGTCTATCAGGTCCTATGATTTGGCTTCCGTGTTTCATCATCTCAAATCTGAACGTTTATCACAACCACTTTTGATGAGTATAGACATTTTCTTCAGAGAGAAAAACGGGGAGGAGAATTCCCGCCTCCTCCGAGGAAGCAGCGCCCCTTAGTGGTCTGTCTCTCACACAGCAATGTGCGCTTGCTCTCTTCAGGGCCAAGCTGTACCAATGGGGTTAAAACCCTAAAAATCTAAAGATTTAAACGGCTAAAATCTAAACAGCCGCCATGACACTTGAGAACTTGTGCTCCAAGCACCTTGTTTACAGACAGGGAACCAAAGGCCCAGAAAGTTGTCAACACCAGCACCTTCCCTGGGAGGGGTTAGCAGGGGTGCTGAGACCAGACCCAGACTCAGGTCAGCTTAGCCCCAGGAGAGTTCCAAATCTGCTCAAAAAGTGTAATTGTAAACTGCATATATGTACAATCAGGAGCGGGTAGGGCTCATCTGCCTTTTTCTCCAGGAAACACAACGTTTTCACACTGAAAAGTGTAATTTCATTTACTCTTTTCTAGGATGTAAAATTATTCTGTCAACCATAGTGTGCTAAACTTCATCCCGTTCCTTTTCTTTTGCTTAATTTATTATTATTATTATTGTTGTTGTTGTTGTTGTTATTTTTTTTTTTGAGACAGAGTTTCACTCTTGTTGCCCAGGCTGGAGTGCAATGGTGTGATCTTGGCTCACTGCAACCTCCACCTCCTGGGTTCAAGTGATTGTCCTGCCTCAGCCTCCCAAGTAGCTGGGATTACAGGCATGTGCCACTATGCCTGACTAATTTTTTTTTTTTTGTATTTTTAGTAGAGATGGGGTTTCACCTTGTTGGTCAGGCTGGTCTCCAACTCCTGACCTCAAGTGATCCACCTGCCTCAGCCTCCCAAAGTGCGGGGATTACAGGCATGAGCCACTGCGCCCGGCCTGCTTTTGGTTAATTTATTATTAATCAGCATCACTAAACAGCCCGTTTGAGAGTACAAAACAGTTTACTTGGAGGAGCTCAAAGCTTCTCATAGCTTTCTCTAATAAAGAAGGCCATGCAGGGCAGTCCCCTGTATTCAGCAAAGAAGAAAATTCTGTCTGGGAGGGAGAGAGAAGCCTTCCATGAGACCAGGTTCCATGACTAGCCCTTTCCATCACCCACTTGGGCTGGGAGTGACTCAATCCCTTCAACAACTTCCTGTGCTTGGAGCCCATTTGGGGCTCAGTTCAGTGTGACGTCACTCAGTGCCTCCCTGCTTTGAAGCGGGACCAGGGTCAGTACAACTCAAGCAGCCTGGGAAGGTCCTACTCGTAACAAAAGTGTGCTTTCCTCTCCTGGGGATTACCATATCTGAAATCCTGCAATTAGAATTTCGTTCCTTTGGGTGAACTACCAATACCCGCAACAGTGTTTTAGTCCATTTTCTGTTGTTGTAACAGGATACCACAGAATTGATAATTTAAAATGAACAGAAATGTATTTGAGTCATGGTTCTGGAGGCTGGGAAGTCCAAGGGTATGGCACTGGGAAGGGAGAGCAAGCAAGAGAGCAAGAGGGGGCCAGAGTCCCCTTTATGAAAAGCCTACTCTCACAATAACATTAGTTCATTCATGAGGGCAGAGCTGTCATGACCTAGTCACCTCTTATCAGGCCCCAACTCCCAGCTCTGATGCACTAAGTTGCTAACACATGAACTCTGGGGGACACATTCAAACCATTGCAAACAATGTGGTTGAATCTCAAACATATCAGGATGTCCCCCCATCACTGACTCTGACATGCATTAAAAAGCCAGCCACAAAAGGGAGACATACTGTATGATCTAGTCATAACTCTAGAAAACTCGAGAAAAGTCAAAACTAAATGGTAGGGACTGAAAGTAGACCACTGGTGACCTGAGGCTGGAGGTGGGGTGGGGATGGCCTGGGAAGGAGCATGAGGGGGCTTTCTAGCTTTTGGGGTTGATGGAAATGATCTATTTCCTGATTGTGGTGGTGTCAAAGGGGACTCTGGCCCCCTCTCGCTCTCTTGCTTGCTCTCCCTTCCTAGTGCCATACCCTTGGACTTCCCAGCCTCCAGAACCATGACTCAAATACATTTCTGTTCATTTAAATTATCAATTTATTTATATTTTTTATATTTATTTATATTTATAAATATAAATTTATATTTATTTATTTATAAAGGTATATTTATTTTTATATATATACCTTTTTTTTTAGAGACAGGTTCTCACTACATTGCCCAGGCTGGTTCCAAACTCCTGGCCTTAGTAATCCTTCCACCTCAGCCTTCCAGAGTGCTGGGATTACAGGTGTGACCCTGCAACCCATCTCACTTAGTAATATACATTTAAGATCCCATGCCTTCTCATGGCCTGATAGCTCATTTTTATTTTTTCTCTTTCTCTCTTTCTTTCCTTTTCTTGTTTTTGATGGAATCTTGAGTTTACTGGCAAAATCTCAGCTCACTGCTACCTCTGCCTTCCTGATTCAGGTGATTCTCTTGCCTCAGCCTCCTGAGTAGTTGGAATAACAGGTGCTTGCCACCATACCCAGCTAATTTTTGTATTTTTAGTAGAAATGGGGTTTCACATGTTGGCCAGCCTGGTCTCGAGCTCCTGACCTCAAATGATCCACTCGTCTCGGATTATAGGCATAAGCCACCACGCCCGGCGTACAGCTCGTTTTTCCAATTGCTGAATAATATTCTGTTGTCGGGATGAACCAGTTTATTTACCCATTCATCTATTACAAGACATCCTGGTTGTTTCCAAGTTTTGGCTATTATGAATGAGCTGTTGTAAACATTCATGTATAGATTTTTGTGTGGATTTAAGCTTTCAACTCCTGTGGGCAAACATCAAAGAGTACAAACACCAGTTGCTGGATCTTATGTAAAAGTATGTCTAATTTTGTAAGAAACTGCCGCACTGTCTTCAGAGGTGACTGTACCATTTTGCATTCCCACCAGCAGTGAATGAGAGTGAGTTGCTGTCATTCTACTTCTTTACCAGCATTTGACGTTACCAGTGTTCTGGATTTTAGCCATTCTAATAGCTGCACAGTGGTGTCTTGTTGTTTTAATTTGCAATTTTGATGACATATGATGTGGACGATCTTTTTTTTTTTTTTTTTGAGTCAGAGTCTTGCACTGTCACCCAGGCTGTAGTGCAGTGGCGTGATCTTGGCTCAGTGGCGATTCTCCTGCCTCAGCCTCCCGAGTAGCTGGGACGACATGAGGGTGCTGCCACGCCCAGCTAGTTTTTTTTGTATTTTTAATAGAGACGGGGTTTCACCATGTTGGCCAGGATGGTATCGATCTCCTGACCTCGTGATCCACCTGGTGATCTCCTGGCCTCGGCCTCCCAAAGTGCTGGGATTATGGACGTGAGCCACCGCACCGGGTCAGTATGGATGATCTTTTCATGTCTGTGTTTTCCATCTGCATATCTTTGGTGAGGGTATCTGCTCAGATCATTCGCCCATTTTTTTTTTTTTTTTTTATAAACAGAGTCTCACTCTGTCACCTAGGCAGGGGTGCAGTGGTGTGATTTCAGCTCACTGCAATATCTTACTCCTGGGTTCAAGTGATTCTCCTGCCTCAGCCTCCTGAGTAGTTGGGATTACAGGCACCCACCACCATGCCTGGCTATTGTTTTGTATTTTTGACCATTTAAAAAAATTGGATGTTGAGTTTTAAGAGTTCTTTGCATATTTTGGACATGAGTCTTTTATCGGATATGTGTTTTGCAAAATTTTCTCCCAGTTTGTGGCTTGTCTTTTCATTCTCCAAATTGTTTTCCACCAAGCATCTAGAATGCCATCATCTCTCCCTGTCTGTGTGTGGTGGAGGAGGGGGGAAGAGAGAAGGACAACATGCAGAAGGAAGGAAAGGGTACTAGGAATGAAAAGCACTTGATGTAGTCTTCAAGGGGCTTCTTAACATTCTGATTTGAGAGAGATCTCATAGATATTCAATAACAAGAAAAAGCAATGTGAGATTCATTGCAAATGCCTGGTACCCTGTAGCAAGCAGAGATCTGAGGGACTGGAGATGGCGGTGGGGGCTGCATGGGGTCTGGAGGGCCACCCATGTGCAGGAGGAAGAAACTGAGATGAGAGTAGGAATGAGCTGGAAAGATGAGCAATGCATTCCAGACTGGAGTAGGTGGTGGTGGCATGAGAGAGTCACAAAGGAGGGAGGCCAGCTTAATCCTTCCTCCTGCAGGAGCCCCAGGACATCTGGGAATGGGGCGGGTAGGGTGGGGCTACAGGGGCTGGACCCTGGTCATTTGAACTAGACTCGGAACATGGGGCGACAGGTTCTGAAGACAAGCTGGGCAAACATTCTCATTTTGCTGCTTCCCCTAACTTTCCATTTGCCTCCTCCACATGGAAAGTCTCCTGGGAGAAGAGGGAGACTTTCACCTAGCACAGTCATTCAGAGGGGAAAAAAGGCTTATTCAAATCTCATTCCCAGACACCTGGCTTCTGCCAGCTCTGACCACCTTGTCTCAAAGATGCAGCTGAAACAGGGAAGGGGGAGCACCAGACAAAAATGAGAGCTTTTCTGCAGAGAGATGGGCTGGTGCTTGGCAAGGCCCATGCTCCGGGCTGCAGCCCAGCAATGCCTCACTGGTCTCCCAGAAAGCATATGAGATGCCTGCCCAGGGTGCTCAGGGTTGGCTGAGGACACAGCCTGACTGCTCTGTTCCAGTCACTGGTATTTATGAGCCTCCTGTGAGCCCAGACCCAGGTCTGCACCATACGGGAGGCAGGAAAGGTGCAAATTCTGCTCTGCTTGCCAGCCCACTGCACCTCCAGGAGGTGCCCACAGTGGGTAGAGAGGATGAGATGTTCAGAGGAAGCCATGGTCCACGAAAAAAAGCCCCCGAACTTAACAGCATTAGCACTGAAACAGGACAAACACAAATTATGAACTGAATTATGTCCCTCCAAAATTCACATGGAAGCAGTAACTCCCAATGTGATGTTATTTGGACCTGAGGCCTTGGGGGAGGTAACGAGGGTTAGATGAGGTCCTGAGGAAGGGCCCTCGGAATTTTATTAGTGGCTTTCTATGAAGAGGAGTAAGAAATCACTCTTTCTCTTTGCCAGGTAAGGTCCAGTGAAAAGGCAGGTTTTATGAACCAGGAACTGAATTGGCCAGCACCTTGACCTTGAACTTCCCAGCCTCCAGAACCATGAGAAATAATGTCTGTTGTTGATGCCACCCAGTCTGGGGTTTTGTCATAGCTGCTGAGCTGACTGACAAACACGAGTGGTGTTCTTTTCCCAGCCTTCCAGCCACGGCTGGATGTGGCCAACACTGGGATGCTGGGGACTTTGCTTTTCTCTTCACCCTTCCACAGTTTACCTCTCCTCCCTGCTCTGTGCTAGCAGTTGTTCTCAACATGTGGTTTGGGACCACTGGGAGTTACCAAGACTCTTCCAGGGTCAAACTATTTTTTTTGAGATGGAGTTTTGTTCTTGTTGCCCAGGCTGGAGTGCCATGGTGCAATCTCAGCTTACTGAAATCTCTGCCTCCTGGGGTTCAATCAGTTCTCCTGCTGCAGCCTCCCGAGTAGCTGGGACTACAGGCATATGCCACCACACCCGGCTAACTTTGTATTTTTAGTAGAGAGGGGGTTTCTCCATGTTGGTCAGGCTGGTCTCAAACTCCTGACCTCAGGTGATCTGCCCGCCTCAACCTCCCAAAGTGCTGGGATTACAGGCATGAGCCACTGCGCCCTGCTGGGGCACTATTTTTAAAAATAAAACCAAGACCTTATTTGCCTTTTTATTCTCATTTTTTAGAACTGGTGATATCTCAGGAGCAGCTGGAGCTACTTCCTCTAAATTGACCAAGGTTTATCATTGGGGGGAGCTCCAGGGACATCAGGCAACTCGGATTCCAGTCTTGGATTTCCCCTCAGGAAATGAGGCACTGACTTAGATAACGAAGCCTCCCCCTCACTGTAGAAATGGCATTGTCCTATTTTCCCTGAATCTTGGTGTTTCTTTTTTGTAGACTGAGATATAATTTTATATCCCTTACATAGCTCAGAAAGCTGTTAAGGAAGCCAAATAAATTCGATGTGAATGTGTCCTAACAAGAGAAAATTGTTCCATCATGATTAGGTGTGATTATTTTTTTTTTGAGACGGAGTTTCGCTGTTGTTACCCAGACTGGAGTGCAATGGCACGATCTTGGCTCACCGCAACCTCCGCCTTCTGGGTTCAAGCAATTCTCCTGCCTCAGCCTCCCGAGTAGCTGGGACTACAGGCACGCACCACCATGCCCAGCTAATTTTTGTATTTTTAGTAGAGACGGGGTTTCACCATGTTGACCAGGATGGTCTTGATCTCTTGACCTTGTGATCCACCCGCCTTGGCCTCCCAAAGTGCTGGGATTATAGGCATGAGCCACCGTGCCCTGCCTAGGTGTGATTATTAAAAGAGGAACAACCCAAGGAGAATCGGTAGTCAGCACTGAGTCTAGTCAGAGGCCCACCCCCCAGCCTCCCTTGGTTGCCGGAAACTGGCCCAGGATCCTCAATCCAATGCACCATCAGTCTCTGAACATGGTTTCCCTTTCTTCCACACACCTTCCATGTTGGGAATTGGAATTGTTTTCTCTTAAAGGATCCCTGGAGGCCCCTGAGGTATTTTTTAAAATATAAAATTAAATTATATATTTAATTTATAAATTAAATCTCCTGCCCTCAGATGATCCACCAGCCTCAGCCTCCCAAAGTGCTAAGATTACAGGTGTCAGCCACCACGCCTGGCCCCTCTGGGAAAGCTAAGTAACATCCACTAGGAAATAGAAATAAGGAACTCATAAGAGGGGTCTGGAAGGAAATGAAAGGCAGAGGGTAGCACCGTGGAGGTGGGATGTTCTTCCCTCGTATTAGCCAGTGCTAGAGTAGGGGTAGGCAAACTGCAACCCATGGGTGGAATCCATATTCACCTGCATATTCTGGCTCATTTCGTACTATAGAAGCAGTGAGATGAGTTTTGGAGAGAAGTTATGTGGCCTGCAAAGCTAAAATATTTACTATCTGGCCCCGTAGAGAAAAAAATTGCTGACTTGGTCTGGAACGGCATTCTTCAGAGGTGAGCACGCATTATGAGTGACCTTGAAAACTGGCAAAATGAAGAGGTCTGAGATCCGGCACTTCTGTCAGATTTCAATGATGCTGATGCTGTTGATCCAGGGACCACACTTTGAGAAGCAAGGTCCGAGGGCAGCTCTGTCTAAAAAAAATATACCGCCAGCCACATAGGCAATTTATGAGTTGTCTAGTGTACACATTGAAAATGTAGAAAGAGGCCGGCTGCGGTGGCTCACACCTGTAATCCCAGCACTTTGGGAGGCCAAGGCAGGCAGATCACAAGGTCAGGAGTTCGAGACCAGCTTGGCCAACATGGTGAAACCCTGTCTCTACTAAAAATACAAAAATTAGCTGGGCATGGTGGTGGGTGCCTGTAATCCCAGCGACTCAGGAGGCTGAGGCATGAGAATCATTAGAACCCGGGAGTTGGAGGTTGCAGTGAGCCAAGGTCTGAATCACGCCATTGCACTCCAGCCTGGGTGACAGGGCGAGACTCCATCTCAAAAAATTATTGCGTAAAAATAAAAAGGTAGAAACAGGTGATGTTAATCCAATAACATTTCATTTAACTCAATATACCAAAAATATTATCATGTCTCATGTACCTAATGTAAAGAAACTATTTATTTATACAAAGTCTTTGAAATCTGCTATATATTTCATACTTACAGCTCATCTCAGTTTGGATTGGCCTGTTTTGTGTGGCCAGTGGCCGTCATACTGGACAGCGCGACCCTGGAGTACAGACTGGAGCCAGGCTGCCTGCATTCAAATCCAAGCCCCACCACTGGCTAGTTGGGTACCTTGGGCAAGTTATGTGACCCTCCCACATCTGTTTCTCCACCTGTAAAGTGGGGGAGATCAAAACACCTCCTCATGGTGTCGTTTTGGGGATTAACATGGTTAGGCTTTGTGCCCCACCCAAATCTCATCCTACATGATAATCTCCACAGTGAAGGGAGAGGCCAGGCAGGAGTAACTGAATCATGAGCGTGGTTTGCCCCGTGCTGTTCTCATGATAGAGTTGTCTCGAGATCTGATGTTTTTTTTTTTTTTTTTGAGATGGAGTTTCGCTCTTGTTACCCAGGCTGGAGTACAATGGCGTGCTCTCGGCTCACCGCAACCTCCACCTCCTGGGTTCAGGCAATTCTCCTGCCTCAGCCTCCTGAGTAGCTGGGATTACAGGCATGCGCCACCATGCCCAGATAATTTTTTGTATTTTTAGTAGAGACGGGGTTTCACCATGTTGACCAGGATGGTCTCAATCTATTGACCTTGTGATCCACCCACCTTGGCCTCCCAAAGTGCTGGAATTACAGGCTTGAGCCACCATGCCCGGCCGATCTGATGGTTTTGTAAGTGTTTGGTAGTTCCTTCTGCATTCATTCTCTCCTGCCACCTTGTGAAGGTGTCTTCCTTCCCTGCTTTCACCTTCTGCCACGATTTAAGTTTTCTGAGGCCTCCCCACCCGTACTGATCTGTGAGTCAATTAAACCTCTCCTTTATCAATTACCCAGTCTTGGGAAGTTCTTTAGAGCGGTGTGAAAATGGACCAATACAGGGATGATGTAAGCTAACAAAGAGCTAGAACAGCACCTGGTGTGTGATAAGCTATCATTCTGTTATCATGACAGTTCTGCACAGAAGCACCTTCTTTCCCTCCAATAAAGCAAGGAGGTGGTGCCATATTTCCTGCCCCCATCCCTGAGGCCAGACCGTAGAGTTTAGCATGCTCTGTCCTCAGTTCTCAGCCTGGTTATTCCCCCTCGCTTTAAGGATCCTGCCTTGCTCATTCACTCTGCAGATATGTATTGAACGTCCCCTGCATATCAGATCCTGTGCCTGGGGATACAACATAAAAATGGACACACAGAAGCCCCCTGCCTCCTGGATCATGTTCTAGTAGGGTAGTAGGGACAGCCTTACATGGAACGTAATGAACACAAGAGTGTGCTAGATCTAAGGCCATAAGCACCACAAGGGGGGAATGTGGAGCAAGGTGAGGGGGATGGAAATTCCTGGGAGGACCCTGAGGCCAGAGTGAGTTGGGGAGAGAAATGAGGACTGGGTCAGAGTGGTGTGGAGTGGGAGGCCACAGTGTGGGGTTGTCTAGACCATTATAAAGACTTCCTGAGTCAAATACAGAACTGAGTGGAGGGATTTTGCCTAACAACTTCAAGATATGAATCGTGCCTTATCACGCTGCTGTGCTGAAAACAGCCTGGGTTGGGTTGGGATGGGATAACCAACTGAGGGGGCTCACTGGGATATGAGGTCACCCCAAAACGAGGAGATCAGTTTTATCTTTTGTCCTCCTTTCATAACTAATCTGTGTTCCCATAATGTCCATTTAATAGTCGAAATGTGCACATCCTCACAGGACATACTGTGTTGTGTGCCCTACATTTACATAATGGCATTATGCAACAAATCTCATTTCTTGCTTTCAGTATTCAACACTATTTTTAAGAGCCACCTGCTTTGCTGTTCATAGCTCTAGTTCTGTGTCTCATGGCTACACAGTAGTCCATGGTACACACTTGCATCTTTGACTTGTCCAAGACCTTGTTCACCTCCAACAACACGGTCACTCAAAATCATTGCCAAAGGCATCCTTCCCTAAGTCCATGCATGGACCCAGGTAGAAACCTCTCCAGAGAGGCACGTGCAAGTGTCTCTCTGAATCACAGGGCACACATGCTGCTTTTAAGTGCTGCCAGCCCCGCTTCTGGGGTATGCATTGCAGTTTGCACCACAACCACCAATATTCAAGTCTGGGCCTTGCACCACTGCCAGCACTTGAAGTCTGGCAATTCTGAAGGGTGTAAGGTAGCGGCTCTTAATCTACATGTACCTTTCTTTGGCTCTCTTAGTTTACCTCTTTTTCACCATTTGGGCTTCCCCTGCTGTGAATCAGCTATTAATATCCATGGGTGGTTTTTTTTTCTTTTGGATTTCCTTTTTCTTGTTGTTTGCAAGAAACTTTGTACCTTCTCATCCCTTTTCCATTTTAGTCACTGCAAATAGCTTCTTGGTCTGCCATCTGTTAGCTCTGATGATGCCTGTTGAACAGAAAGCCTTACCTTAGATGTCGTCAAATCCATCCTTTCCCCCTTACATGTGGTGCTTCTTGTGAGGTTTAAAAGTGACTTTTAAGGACAGCTTAGAATGAAAAAAAAATCTGAAGCTATGCTTAGAATAAAATAAACATGTAGTAACTACTTTCTGTAAGCAGGGCTTCAGAAAATATCAATCTTCCTTTGCCTCTATTATTACTACCTAATTCTGGGAGTTCTTCTTCCTTTTTGTCAAGCCTGAACAGGTTACAAAGAAAGGAAACTACTTGAGGTAAATTTGGTTTTCTGAAGTTTTTCTAAATACAGCTTTAAGATGCAACCCTCCCTTAACAAACTTTGGTGGAGGGAAGAAGTGAATGGCGGATTGAGACTCAGAGGCCTGGGATCTATCCTGCCCTGCATGACACATTGCATATTGTTTTAAAACCACACAAAACTGCACATCTGGAAAGAACAGCAAAGGTCGAGAATAAAAGATTCTTAAAAGATTTGTTTCACAAATTCTAGAAACCTAAAGAGGTGATTTCTGAAAGAAACCAGATTTTGATTAGTTTACAAATATTTATGAAATACTGTGTACTACACAGTGTCTTATTTATTGGGTTATAAATGTAGAAACACAGAAAGTAAACACAGGACCTGTCACGGCCCATGTTCAAGGGCATTTAGGGCGGAAACAGATACATTGATGGACAACAGGGCCACGGGAGGTGGGAGAGGATTTTAAAGTGTAATTGGAATGTTACAGGAAACCCTTAGGAACTTCCGGAAAATTCTCCTGTGCTGCCATGACCAGCATCAACAAACTTTACAAGGCTGAGGAGAACTCGCTAAATGTTTAAGTATTTTGAGTCTAAAATGTGGGTATTAAAGCTTGGGCCAGGTGGAGAAGAAGCAACCTTAGGAGAAGGAAGGCTAAGTCTGGTCCTTGGCTTTTAACTCTTACATGATCACAGGCAAGAATAAGATGATTGATATTTTCAGAACTGAACCCTTCAAACTCTTGATTCTCATGAAGGCAAAAAAGGGTGAAAGGTGGTATCCACACTCCCAAGTAGAAGCCTGAGAGAACAGCACGAATAGCCAGGACTGGACGTTTTAGAAACAACACAATGAAAGACCCACATTGGGGATTCTAAAGCTGCTCCTTTGTGTTCTGATGACCTTGCCACAACTAGCTTTTCCCCTTTCAGTCAAACAGGGGCCACTGGAATCCCAATCCCTTGACAAAACACAAGATGCCTGAAATGTTTGATGACTGGCTGAACTGGAGGAAAAAAAACTCCTTTTACCTCCGTCTTTTGAGTTCACATATTTAAACAAGAAGCCTGTCTTTTGTGCCTGTCGCCACTGTGTTCAGTGAGGAGCTTTCAGTCCTTCACGCAGGGCAGAAATCCTTCTGAAGGTCTAGCTTTCTTGTTTGCGCCTCTTCCACCAAACAGACACAGGCTGTTGACAGAAATGTTTAAGTGGCCATGAAGTCTGGAGCCCAGATATCATTCACCTGCCAAATGGTGTCAAGGGTGAAGGGCAAAGATCGAAGGCCAAAGTGCCCCTAGTGTCCCTGCAGCAGGTCTCAGTCAACCTTAATGGATCTATTAATAGAAAGAGGGAGGACAACACAGGGGAAGGGGGACTAGCCTGACTAAAAGCAAAAGAAAACACATCAAGGACACACTCTTCTTTTGTTAGAAGGAAGTGGGATCAGAGGGCCACAGGCTCCCAGACGAGGTGGGGCCGGGAAGACTCCCACAGGATTGCCTTTCATCCTGACACCGACGCTCCAGGCAGACCACCACTCTGCTAAGGCGTGCTTTGGGATCAGTGGGGCACTCCTTTGTCTTTTCACGACATTTCCAAAAGAAGACGACTCTGACAGAGGTGACCTGCACTTCTCTCCTCCCAACCCAGGGCAAGCACCACGACCCCTGAGTGCAAACCATTAGCGTTTCAGGATCTCAAAAAAACCTTACGAGGTGCATGGCACTTCATAGGACTAATGGAAACAGACTAAAAACAAAAACACAGAACCATGGCTTTTCAGACGTGTTAACGTGGTTAGCTGCTGGAAATAGGCACTGACTTCTCTTCCACCAAGTGGAATAAACATTTAGATGTCTTCTGCCATCTTAGACATTTTAACATATTTATACTCGGACAAAGCGCCCTGAATTTAGCACTCCTCAAAAGTTATTTAAGTTCTGTTTTAATGCTGCGTCCTGTCTTCCTGGCGGTCAACGGCTTGAGCACCCTCTTGAGCTCACTTTGCTCGCTCTGTTCTCTCATTTTGTTTTCCGCTTCCCTCTCAACACCCTCAGGCCTTTATCTTTGTTGGTCCTAACAGCTGGTCCCCTTCCCTTCCCATCTGTCTCTATCATCTATTTTCAGGTTATGGCTCAGGCCCACCTCCTCCTCCAGGAGAACATCTATGTATTCCCCAATGGCTGAGAAATATGCTTAGCGTCTAATTTCACCTTCCAGATCGGTAACGTGTAACATTAATAATGACAGTCATAATTGTCTGGAAATAAGCCAAAGGCTCTAAGCTTAGATCGAAGTGCAAAATGGTATAATATAAAGTCAGCATTTGCTGTTACTATGAAATACATAAGAGTTGGTTAATTTTATTTCTTTTTCTATATACAAGTAGGTCCTTAAAATGATGAACTTACAAATAGTCATCACAGAGGGGCAATTATCGTTGGCCAATGGCTTAACGTCACAAGCAGTGGGTTGGTCACTACCTGTGAACTATCTGGTTTCTGAGCTGCAGAGCGTGTGGACTCCCTCTCCACAACCCACACAGTTGTGCTTCACTGTATGCACACGCAACACCACACATGCAAAGAGGGTGCGTCGGATTCAGACAACATATTCCATCGAATTTAGACTCAAGTGCAACTCATCCTTCTAATGAGTAAGAAGATTCAAAGATAAAAAGAAAACATCCCACACAGTCTACGGGCCACGGGATGAGGAACTTTTTTTTATTGATTTTCAATACCCAAGTGTGCTAATTAAGGCTGCCACATACAGCAAGTGACAGGACACGACAAGGACCTTCCAAGAGAATTATTCTTACTTTGGATGGAAGACATCACTTAAACAGAAAACATTTAAAGACGCTCCCTTGCTGTTTATAATTCTTAACTGTAAAACAGAATTTTAGTACAGAACAAAAGATTCTCCTTGGTCGATCACATCATTCATTATTGAAAGGGAAACTCAGTATCAAAAGAAACAAAACACCAAAATAAATAAATAACTTACTGAAAGGTAGTTTTGCTGCATTGCACATGACCGCACAGAATTCTAAAGCTGATTGTTTTCTTAAATTGTGGAAAACTCACTTGCCATTTTTAGTTTCTTGTGATATATGCTCCTTGTAAGGAAAACTACTCTGTGTAGGCCTCAGTTTAAAATGTAAGTATCTGTTCCTCCAGAGCTTGCTAATCTAGAGTGTACAGGTGCGTAACTGGTGGTGAAAAAAGAGGCCTACCCAGCCTTCAGTGGCTGGGCAGGGCCCCCGTGTCACTGGCCTCAGTCACCAGCAGCGCCTTCACTCTGCCCAGGTCAGAAAGCACTGCCTAGAGCCAGAGCTTAGGATGAACATGGGCAAAAAGCATTGGACAAGTCCATGTGTCACTCTTCTACTGTAACGTCCCCAGAGGGACTGTGGAATCTCTGAGAATGTCCCCTGGAGGAGGTTTAAAAATGAGAAGCCCATGATATGGCCATGGAACATTAAGCATTTACTGCTAGTATGTTTCTACCAAGATCAAACACAATACTTTTCTTTGGCAAAGCTTTGGGCAAGTTCCTAATCCAATTTCTTCTGCCTTCTTTTCTTTCTTTTTTTTTTTTTTTCTTTTGTTGGAGAGGGAGTTTCACTCTTGTTGCCCAGGCTGCAGAGCAATTGTGTGATCTTGGCTCACCACAACCTCCACCTCCCAGGTTCAAGTGATTCTCCTGCCTCAGCCTCCCGAGTAGTGGGGATTACAGGCATGCGCCACACCTAATTTTGTATTTTTAGTAGAGATGGGGTTTCTCCATGTTGGTCAGGCTGGTCTCGAACTCCCAACCTCAGGTGATGCGCCCGCCTCAGCCTCCCAGAGTGGTGGGATTACAGGCAACAGCCACTGTGCCCGACCTCTCTTCTGCTTTCTATCACAAGTACACAGCGTTTACTGCCTTCTTGGGCCAGCTCTTGATATGAATTCTTCTCTTGAATTAAGCTCCTCCCTGGCTTGTCTCTCACCCACCCTGTATCTTAGAGAAAGCATCTGCCTGTCTTCACCTCCATGAGACCTTCTGTGGAATGTGATTTGCTGTGACTGCAGACATCTCAACACAGCATAATGAACTCCCTTGGTTGGTCTCTTTTCACAAAATTTTGAGGGGCAGGTTTCTTGGTTTGTTTGAAAATTCATCTTGAAAATAATCTCGAACTAAAAATAAGATGTGATATTCTGGTACATAAACAAGTCTTTTAAGATTGAAGTTTGGTTACTTCTCTGTCCATCTTTTTGTGCCCACAAATGGAAACTGCGTTCCTGACTGAAGAGGATGCTGCTGTCGATATCCTTTTCTGAGCTGCACTGTTCTCACAAGGACCAGCACACTTTTTCCGTAAATATTTTAGCAAATATTCTAGGCTTTATATGCCACATATAGTGTGTCTGTTGCAGATTTGTAACCTTTTTTTCTTAGATAATTGTTTAAAAATGGCAAATCTACTACTGCCTCTCAGCTGGAGGAGTGAGGTTTTCTCAGCCCTTGTTTCAGGACCATCAGTTATGTGACTAACTCTTTTATGCCCAGAGCTGGAAGGCGGGGGTCCCCTAACTCCCTTGGGTGCCCGTCTGCCCACTTCACCCCTTTGTGGTCCCTTCCTTTCCTTTTTTTATCTCTGCCACTGACCCCTAGTGGCTCTGTCCCTAGCTCCCTGAAGCCCCCACCAATGACCCATGGCTCCTCTAGGAGAGTTGCAGGGGGGTGGCCAAGAGTAACTCACTAGGTAGCCAGAAGCCTGCCCCATTTCTTAACAGCTTTGACCAAGAAGCACAAATACGATGCAGGCAAATCCAGATAGGCAGAGCCTCCTCAGGAGCCCGATAACAACCTGGACAACTGTGAGACCCTGCGGCTGCACAAGACACTGCTGGAGATGAACTGGCTCCAGCCTCTGGCCCTGTGACAAGGCTCTGCCAGGCTTTCCAGGCTGCTGGCAACATGCTTTGAAATCTAAGTGGAGGGAGCCATGCCCCCACAGCTCTTGCCTTGAGGATTAGTTAGATGCATTTTATCTTCCAGAGAGGCAGGTTAAACTGCAGCTGGGGCAGTGAGCCATACTGGGACAGAATTTCCTTAGTCTTTTCTTCTGATCCCTCAGCAGAACTGCCCCTAGTGCTCAGTCGTCAGCAATACTGGCCTTTTCTCTCCTGTTCCTTCAAGCTCTTCTAGCCTCTGACCAGTACCTGGTTGCAAAGCCACTTCCATATCCTCAGTTATCTGTTATAGCAACAACGCCGCTTCTGGGTACGTCTGCTACCAACTACAGGAATTTAACTGTTCTGGAATTAGGGAACAGCACATACAGACACTTGCACAAAACAAACCGCACCTAAAACAACTGTATGAGAATTCCCCAAACTTCTAAGCTAAATAAATAGGTGAAAAACAACCAATCTCACATATGCCAATCCAGTTGTCCTTTTTAGATTTTGGCTTAAAATGTCAAATTTGTTTCCTTCAAAATGTGAATTTACTTCCTGTGTTGGATGCAGACTCTTCCCTTCTGGATGTACGGTGGCACCGCCAACGACAGCCTCGGCCACAGCAGTAAGGACGAGCACTCGGCGGGCTTTGCACGGGTTCTCCCAGTACAGTTAAAAGCTGAGATGACTTTTAATTAAGCAGGTGGGGGAAACAGCAGTTGGAAGCTGGAAAAAACTGAGGCACAATTCAGCAAAAGTACTACTGAGAACTACTGAAGAACAAGAAGTGAGCATGTGCTCTAGTTCTAATAAAACTGAAACTGGTGACACTTCAGGAATTTTCCAATTCTTTCAAAATCAAAGTGTTCTAATGCCACTGAAATATGGAATAAGGAGAGTAATTACCTGTGGTCAGGAAAAGATAACAGTAACAAGGATTTTTCGAAATAGAATGAACCAGTAAATTCTGAAGTGCATTTTTAGAGAACCGGCGCTGCTTTCCCTTACTCTGGTTCCTTGGGATTTTTCACACACTCACACAAAGCTCTGGTTGATAGTTCACTCACACTTTTATAACTGGTTATCTCCTGGTGCCTATATTTCTCTGTTTGGGATACAAATGGTTTAAAAAATTTTAACTCTGCAAAGTTAAATTTAACTCTGAAAACATATACAGTAACAGACCTGAACAATAAATAAAAAATAAACGTCACCGTCTTCAGGTTAGACCTAGAGAGAAAAGAGGATTCTCATTTCAGGCAGTAAGTCTTTTGGTTCTATAAAAGCATCACTATTCAGTCCCCTCTCCATTGAGAGAATGTGTCTTTCCATGTCCCTCCGGTATCAAAGTGCATTTGTTTAAATTTAACATTCCTTAAAGAAACCCCAGAAATCTCATTTATTTTTGGCAGATAACCTATGCAGCAAAAATCAAGTGAATTTCCCTCTTCCCCACTCCTCAATTTAAAGCTTTACCTAAAATGGCTAAACACAGTACTTCTAGTCAGCAGGGCTTACAAACAATGGATTTTGTTTTTGTTTAGAGGAACAAAAAAGGAAAAGAAAAAACAAAACCACAGGAAAAGAAAGAGGAGAAACCCTGAGGCAAAAATGGCTTTTCCTTTCATGTCTTCATGGAGTTGTGAGCCGGATCACAAGGTCCCGGCGGGCTTCTGGGCGGGAAGGCCCTCCTCCATCCAGAGGGTGGCGGCCGAGCTGCTCCGGAGAGTGCGCCGGTGGATGCGCCTCAGCCGCAGCAGGTACAGCAGGATGGCCAGCAGCACCACCAGGAAGCAGCCAGAGAACAGGTAGTGGTTGTAGACAAAGGAGACGCCCCGCCAGTGGTTGTGACTGGCCCGGAAGGCCTCCTGCTGGATGTCTCTGCCCAAGTGAACACCAAGCAACAAACAGGACAGTAAGCAAGGGAAGGGGTGGAAACAGCGCACAAGGGGATGGCAAGGCCCAGGCCCCAGAGCTGCACACAGGAACTGCAACCCGACCTCTAACTGAACAGAACAGCCCAACGTAGGGGACTTCCAATTATCAATGAGATAACACATGAAAGTATACTCTGAAGTCATTATAATTTGGGTCACCAAAATCAGAGGAATTTAGAAGAGCCGTGAGGGTTTCACTGACACACAGAAGTCAGTTAACGTGGAATCAAACTGCATGCTTGTGATCAGTAACACCCACGACTCACCATTTTTGCAGTTAACCCGGCCTAAAGTACTACTGAGAAATGCTCAATTAAATGGGGGTGGGGGGAGCGAATATCTCATCTATCAGACAACCCGGGTTCTTACCACAGGTTAACTGACAGCAGGTCTGCAAACGTGAGTGGGGAAAATGCACATCTTTGTTATACCCAAGTGCTGACTGAAGTTTAGCGTTTCTCTGACCATGAATGCAGATAAAACTATTGTTAGGGTTGGCAGCACCAGCAACTAACTTTGTTACTAATGAAAATCATAGATCTTTCACGTCACATTATAGTATCATCAATGCCTCAAAATATCACTGATGCGCATCACTACACTGAAATAACAGAAAATACTAATTCTGCTGCCAGATCCTGTTATTTAATGTGTTAACAAAGAACAACACATATTACTGTATCACAAACTTGTTTTCTGTAAATTTTTTTTCCCCCAAGATGGAGTCTTGCCCTGTCACCTAGGCTGGAGTGCAGTGGCATGATCTCAGCTGACTGCAACCTCCGCCTCCCATGTTCAAGCAATTCTCCAGCCTCAGCCTCATGAGTAGCTCGAATTTCAGGCACGTGCCACCATACCTGGCTCATTTTTGTATTTTTAATAGAGATGGGGTTTCACTGTGTTAGCCAGGATGGTCTCGAACTCCTGACTTTGGGATTTGCTCGCCTCAGCATCCCAAAGTGCTGGGATTCCGGGCATGAGCCATTGCACCCGACCCTGTTTTCTGTAATATTTTAATAAATACTATTTCAATATGATGGTTTATTCTATAATCCTATGTATTTATGCATGCATTTAAAAACAGTATTTTGAGAAGAGACCTCAGTCATAAAGGTCAAGAACCCCAGAACTGACCCTTTTGCAGGGGTTGGGGAACAGACAGTTGAGAATAACCAAACATGGGGCAGTAACACTGGAGTGCTGTGTATTATGGGATGGTAGGGTGGGAAGGGAGGAAGCCCTTGTGGGGAGCGGGGGAAGACCAAAAGCAAGCATCAGTGTCCCCATAGTTCTGCCGTAGCTGGCTCTAAGAGCAGCACCCCAAACAGCCACAAGCCACGGCTGCCACGAGGCGCTGCAGAAAAGCATCTTTGTGATTCTCATTTGGTACCAAATTCACAGCCCTACCTTAATGGTAGAAAGCGGGTCCTGTAGAGGATGGCTCCAAGGGTCCACTGAACCTCCTTGTCATACACTTGCAAGGCGGTCTTTAGGTTTCTATAGTTGACGGGAAACGAAAAGCCCCGATGAAACACCTCAAACATCCACGCAGACTTGAAGCACTGGTACCTACAGACGGCAAGCACGAAGGCCAGTCAGGCTGACTCACTCTGCCAAGATGGCACCACACACACACACACACACACACACACACACACACACACACAGACCTTCCCTCTGTGGACAGCCAGGGGGTGGGGCAGGGGCTTCCTCAGGCCAGGCCCCCCAAAGCAGCTGCCTGTGTTTCACATCCCTGGTCCCACAACACAGAGCAGTCCACCTGTCAAAATCAATTAGTGTATGAACCCAGTCTCGGCATGTCAGGTACTCCTGAGACAGGTTTCTTTTCCCGCAGGCATTTCACCATGTACTCCTCGAATGAACACCAGATTCAAATCTTTGTACTTCAGTTTATTATAAAATGAGATGGTAGGAGGGTTCTTTTCAGCTCTGATCTTCTAAGACTCTAAATATTTATTAGAGGTTTATATTTTGCCAAGCCTTGTGCTAAGCAAGTAGTAAGATACAATAATTAATAAGATACAGTGTCTGCATGTGACTTACAGTGAAAAGGGATTTTTTTAAAAGCAACAGAAAAACAAAGTGGAACATGATAAATGCATTAGCAAGGTAAGATGAATTCTAGAGACTCAGAGAAAGGGATGAAGTCTGACTGAGGGGACGGAGGAAGACTGGAAAGGGATGGCCTTTAGCTGGACTTAGATGTCTGGGCAGGACTTGAACAAGCAAAGGTATGAACAGGGGAATTTTAGCGGGAAGAGACGTAAAACTACCAAAAAAAAGACATATGGAATACACCTGGGCACAAGTATTCGTCCCATCTGAAAGGGGCCCAGAGCAGATGGGAAGAACAGTGAGTGAGGAGAAGGTAGACTGAGGCCAGGGTATGGCAAGCCAGTGGTGCCAACACTGCATTAAGGTTCTAAGAGTGACCTGGGGCTTGGCCTTCTAGTACTTACTTAAGCCTGTGGAGGTCAGCATGAGAGGCATACAGTCCTCTGTCAAAGCGTTCCCGCAAAATGGACCACTTTGTTGCACAATAATCCTAAAAAAAAAATTCACCAAAAGAAATCACTAGTAAAGGCTTATTAAAATTCTCATTTTAAAAATGGTTTACCAAATTTATATTTGTAACAAGCATATCCTTCCCATTAGGAAACACACAAGCTTAACTTATACAATGAATGCAAGACACACACATACTCAGGGAATACTTACTGATGCGCAAACACAATGCTTTACCTTAACATTCTGCCCAGGGGATTGTTAAGAGAACTTTGCTGTCCACAACCAGCCTCTCTGAAACTGTTTCGTTTCTCCCTCCATGACTATATAGTATGGGCATAAATTTTTGGAAAAGTCAAGCAGTATTTTAGCTACTTCAAACTAAGTCCTCTGTCTGTGGAGGACACAGTACAAGCCACTGAGAAAATGATGATTACAGAAGGTTTTTGTTTTTAACAGAAGGGAAAGAGATCCCACTTTTCCTGAAGTTATTTGTAATAATATTAGTAACTTCTACTGAGCACTGTGTAAGTGTGTCTTGTCAATGTAATGCTTAACTCCTTGAGGTGGCTACCATCCCGATTTCTATTTAAAGGATGAAGATGCTGCTGAGAGAGGCGGGAGATGGGCCTGGGTGTGTGACAGGGAGCACAAGAGAAACGCACTAGGCCTGCGCAAAGGGCTCGGTACAGGTGCTTCAGGAAGAGAAACGGCCGAGGGTGAGGGAAGCCAGCTGTCTGGCATGATTACAACATACTGTGCTCTGTGGCTATATGACTTTGAGAAACATCTGGGAGCTAAAACATCACACCGTGACTGATTACACTGGGGTGTATAGAAAAGGATGAACTGGTTAGAGGGAGAAGTCCATGACTCCTAGGCTGCAGGGAGGGGGACTGGATGGTTGGTGATGCCATTAACCTAGACAGAACAACAGGAACAGAATGGAGAGAAAATGGTGGGTTTGTCTGGAGTTGTGGAACATAGCAGGCAGGGGTCAGGACTGAAGCCTCTTCTTGAGAGGCAGCAGCAAATCCTGAGCATGGATGAGACCATCCAAGAACTTGAAGGTCAGGGGCCAAGAGTGGAAGTCTGGCATCACCAGAGTTTCAGGGGTGTCATCAGGAAGGCAGAGGGACACGAGAACAGGAGTGTCCTGGTAAGTCAGGGACAGGAAGGCTGGCAGGAGAACTGTCAGATGCAGCAAAACAGAACAATGACATAAGAGACTGTAAAATTTGGAGGTAACTGATGACCAGGGTAGCTAGTGAGTGGTGGGCAGAAGTCAGCTTACAGTACATTTTTTATTTCTGCTGTGACTATTCAATCTCCCTCCAACCAAAGGGAACAGGATCCCAACATGCTGCAGTGCAGCCTTCCATATGCCGTCTTTCCCTGCAAATGTGAAGGGAGGACATAACCCGTCTCTGTCCACAATGGTCTCTCAAAAGCATGCGGAGCAGATGGCGACTGTCAAGGTACCTTTGCAGCTTTAGTGAATTTAGCAGCATTGTAGTCTCCCCCCATGCGTAACACATCCTCGGTGCAGTAGTAGAATTCAGAAAAGCCATAGAATTCACTGTTCGGGAAGTGAATTGGAGGCTGGTAGATCCCATTGAGGGAAGTCTGGGTCTCGTTTGTTTTATTCATGAAAGGCTGGATAGTCTCTCGACACAGGTCAAAGTCTCCAGTCCCTCGTAGGTATAAGGTTTGTCCATTTTGCTGGATTTCATCTTTAATGTCTAAGGGTAGGCAGGGGTCCAGGAACGGCATATCAGGAGTCAGACCATTCTGTTTACCCAGGAGCCTATGGCAAAAAAAGAAACTTCACTGTGAGTCCTACAGAAAACTGTGTTTTGAAGAGGTGGCTGCGAACCACTGTTTCTCAGAATACTCTCTGTGGGCCATGAGACCTGCAGGACTGTGTCGACTGTGTCTGTGGGAACAGAAAAGGGTTCCAAGATCATCAGTTAGGAAAATACGCACTCGAGACTTTCTTGGAGAGTCAGGATACAAACCTGCCTGCAGCAGACAGGTTACCTGAGTCCAGGTAAACAACCTATCTGCGTACCCGGCCATCCTGGCAACATGGCCAACATGGCCTGAGGTTCCCAGATGCCAGGCACAAGGCCAATGCATTGCTGACAGCCCCATTTCTGTTACCAGTGCTTGTGGTTTTACCTAATACAGTTGAATGGAACGCGACTGTGAAAATAGCTGGTCCTGGGAAAAGCAGGTTAGATGTTTTAGAAAACATAAGGACAACTTACTAGAAAATTATGGGCAAGATCTTTAAAACTGGGAAAAATTAGTAAAAGTTTAGAAGGATTTGGTATCAAATTGCTTCGCAAATGTCTTTAAGTCCTCAGTATTCTTTAAACAAAGACAAACTGGTATCTCCATGAGGTGTGCAGTGCATGCCGGAGTAAAGATGGAGTCTAAAAACAGACCTTGGGGTTCAGAGCAAAAGATCGGCAAATGAATCGAAAATTTAAGACAGAATGTTTAAGGCCTGAGTCTGTTTTTATGATTCTGTCTGAACTTATTTTTTCTTCATCAACGATGGGTCCCAGCTGCAGCAGACAGCAGTTTCCACTGTATGACAGATAGGCTCTGAGAAGCCCTGGAGAAAATAAACGTTAGCTTTGTTAACTGAACGGCACTAGGCTTATTACTTGGTAATGAAATTTCTGGGAATGAACATGTCATTCTATTGTGTGTGCACACCTTTAAGCAACAAGAAACAGAAAAGAGCTCTCAACATCTGAAGTGATGCTGGTGTTGGATGATATGAAATCACAGGGGCCTGACAGGTGTTTCACTGTGAGAGTTAGGCATGGTCCGACAGTCAAGTTTTCACTTTTCACTTAACTGACAAGTTATGTATTCCTCAGATCAGGGCTACTCATCATGCAGCTGAATGTAATAAATTAAGGTCTTTGCCATAAAAATGTTCACTTAATTAAAAAAAGTTAATCACCACTACAAATGGCAAAAAGATGTATGTGTACTTCAAGGTTCAGTTCATGACATATGAAACGTTTGTAATTATTATAAAAGTCTGGCCAGACATGGTGGCTCACAGCTTTAATCCCAGCATTTTGGGAGGCCAAGGTGGGCAGATCACCTGAAGCTGGGAGTTCGAGACCAGCCTGACCAACATGGAGAAACCCTGTCTCTACTAAAAATACAAAAATCTGCCAGGTGTGGCGGCACATGCCTGTAATCCCAGCTACTTGAGAGGCTGAAGCAGGAGAATCACTTGAACCTGGGAGGCAGAGGTTGCAGTGAGCTAAAATTGTGCCATTATACTCTAGCCTGGGCAACAAGAGTGAAACTCTGTCTTAAAAAGAACAACAACCAAAAAAAACTCCAAAAGTAGTCAGATATATATTTCATGTTATTACTTTTAGTTGTCTTATAACTAAATTAAGGAGTACCACTAAACAGTCTATTATATAAAGCTTTCTGACATTAACAGCAATGAGTAAAAATTAAGGTTTCAGAATAAGGTGTTCATTGAATCTGCAAAAATGTTTCAAGTGTTGTTTATAAAATATTTCCAGTTTAAGACTACTATAAAAATGATTATATCAAAATGTGCTAAATACCAATTAAAAATACAAAACCATGGGGCTACCAACCTCATAATTAACATTATTCAGTTAACTTTTGGAAGAGATTATAGGAAAAGGTTTTTATTGCTTTTCCTATTACACATATGACTTTGTGGTAAATGTGGTACTGAACAGCTCCAACTTGGTCTAAGGTTCAGGCCTTCATAGGTTTATTAAGATTACATTCATCAAGGAAGTATACAATCTCTTAGCTCTATGAATTAGGATTTTTTCTCCTCAAAACTGTTTCATCAAAATAAACAAATAAAACACAGTAATAAATAGGATATCTTACATAACCCCAGATTCAGATTTTTTATTCATCTAAATAGCTTTTCTGTTCTTACAGACGAATTTCAAATAAATAACTGCTATATACTTATAAAGTCAATTTAATCCAAGAGTGCTGTTTTGTTTTATGTATTTTCTATACCACAATTCTACATACACTGAATTTTTAAAAGTTTTATTGCTAAATTTAAAAGCCACTAACTCTGACTCTTCTAGATAATTTATTTATCTTGAATAATTCCCTTCACAATGGTTCTTACTCACTAATTAGCTGCACAGGCTGGTTCATCCATAGTCTCCAGAACATCACAAATTTCAATCTCCTCAGCAACAACAAGAGAACACACTGCCTGAGGCCCCCAGGACACCAGCTGTGTTCTAGATCCTGGGTTTCCAAGGACTCTGAATCAGGAGCAGCATCACCCAGGGCTCCACACTATTCTACAGCCTGATGGTGAAATTTCTAATCCATCAGTTGAAATGCAAGTGAGAGAGAGAGCAAGCAGGCACCTCCTTTAGGGCATGGTGGGACAGAAGGCCGAAGGCAGGACCCCGAAGCGCCTTCATTTCTTCTCCCTGCTCAGCTAGTGGGGGAATAAAAAGCTAACAGTGCAACACACTTTTGCTAATTGAGTTCTTCCCGCTTTGCCTGGGTCTGTTTTTTATGAGGAGAGACCTAGGTTTGCAAGTGACTGCCAAGTAGTGAAAGGTGCTTTACCTGTTCTTTTGAATGGTGTTGGTGAATATTCTGTCTTCATACCTCTGTCGAGCAGCATTGCCACCGAACCCAAGAAATGTGGCTACATAGACTCGATAAACATGCTCAGTCTGGTGAACATCACATCCCAAGTTAAATTCAGCTAACAAGTTTTTAGCTACTTCCTCCTGCAGACATAAGGATAACAAACTTTAATAGTTTAAACTACTTTAACCTCCTACTAAAAAGAAGGGTCTGAAAACAGTCTCATCTAAGGGGGACAAAATGTCTGCTTCTGTACTTCCCAAGGACCCTTCTAAGCATCCTTCATAATTTAATATGACAATTCTGATTTAGGAAATTTCAGATGGGCTGCAGATTTGTGATACAGTACACAAAAGTGTACTGACTTTTTGAAAAAGGAAGTCAGCGAAATAGTTCATACCCTCTGATGTAATATATTTATGGAATCCAATGCTGTGAAAATAAACCTAAACATGGACATGTTTCTATATGCAAAGACATCCTTTGTCATTCTATGACAGAAAAAACTAGATGTCATCTAAGTATGTAACAGAAGGGAAGGTTAATTACAGTAATCAATACCTTATGGAGAAACATGCTCATGCAGTGTTAAATAAAGGACAAAAATCATATAAACTAAGATTATAACCATATTCCTAAAACTATGAGTAGAAAAAAAAAATGAAAAGAAAGAAATTCACCAAAAGGCAAACAATGGTTTTTTAGAGGATAAATCCATGGGAAATATTTAATCTGGATTTTTCAGTATTTTTTCCAAACATTCTTTCTATGTATCTTTTACTTTATATTGAGGGGGAAAAACATGATTTTTTAACCAAGCGCGTAACAGTCTCTAGAGGCAAGTCTAGAATGGGAGGTAGGAAACAAAAGTTGTTTGAATTTACAAAGCATTTTTCCAAGGAGCTTAATAAAGATGTCAGAAACATTTATTGAGCACATACTAGCTGCCTGGCAGTGCATCAGATATACTGGATGCATTATCTCATTTAAAGGTAGTTTCACTGATGTTTACAGATGAAGAAAGCAGCTCAAAGAAGGTACACGACTTGCATAAGGTCCCACAACTAGTCAGGAGGAGGAGGAAGAAACCCAGGCCTGACCAGCTCCAAGGTCTCACCTGGAACTTCCTCTCCATGCTATGCTGCCTCCCACCTTCCAGGGGAAAATGCAGGAAGCTAGGCTTTGGTGTTAATTTTTATCTGAACACAGAGTAATAAAGATGTGTAGCAATTCAGAAATACATCTGGCAACCGTGCCAGGGTTCTCTAGACAAGGTCGCCCAGGCAGCGACTCAGAGGGCACAGAACAGGGTGGAGAACAGTGGGAGTAAATCCCCCTTGAAAGATGTGGAAGCAGTGGATACAAACCTTAATCCTCCCCAAGGAAGCTCAAAATCTGAGCCATTAAAAAAAAATTTGCCCCCAATTCTAACTGAAACAATCAGATGTTATTATGTTACATGTTATAAAACCTGTTGAGAAAAGACATGAGAGAAGAGGAAATATAAACAGAAACTCAAGCATGTGACTGTGTATATACCAAAGAAAAACTCTACGGTCAGAAAACAAACCAGCTGATTTCAATGAACACACACAAGCGGCTCAGCTGAGGTGTGCCTTGCTCCTCCTGTCTCTGTTCTCCCGGGTTGAGAGGCGGCACCTCAGCAAGCACAGTAAAGATACGTTCACACTCAGAAAACAAAACAAGAACAATGGACACATGTTAAATGAAAACCAAACCAAACAGAAGGAAATTTGTACAGATAATGACCTGCTGTGAGGACGCAAAGCTTACAGTTTTGGGGACTTCGTACGCTATCTGAGTTGACACGCCACCCATGTCGAGAATGCCCGCTGTCCTTTTACGGACAATGGCTTCGCTGCTTTCACTTCCGGGAATGTTAACCTCCACAACTGCCTCATCATCTGGGAAGAACAGAAAGTGTTCACTGCAACAGAACTAATCCAGAGAACTGTGTTCTTCTTCAGTCACCTTCTTTTCACAGTCTATTTCAAGCACATTCAGGCAAACCCAGTCTATCCTCCCAACTAAAATCAAGTTGAATTGTGTTCAACTGCAGCTCCTCTCATTCTACTCCCACACGCTTAGAAGTGTCACAAAGCTTAGCTCTTTTTTCAGCCAATGGATTAAACAGAAAAGCACTGATTTCCAACTAGACACATTCATTGGAAACATGATACTTACCATCTTCAATATGCTCAAACCGTCCAAGGACAAAATTAATGCCAATCCAAGCATACACACCTATAGACATTTTACAGGGTGGAGAGAAGAAAAATAGTTTTAAAACATTTTGTGTAACTCTTATCAGTGCAGTCTGTACAAATGTCTCATTTATTTCACTCCCTGACAACCTGTAAAATCGTCTGAAATAACACCTTGCCCCTGATGTTTTTATTACTCTAAAAAGCTTTCCAAGATCTCTCACCTTTAATATTTTAGTTTTATACCATCTACATAGGTTGAAAATATAATACCCTAGGTGTTAGTTTTCTTTTGAAATTTAGTAGTTGTTTTAAAATACTGAAATTTTTACTTTTATGGTGTAAAACCTGTCAAGTCCAAGGTTTTAAAAATTCAAGGTATCAGCAGGATGCGGTGGCTCACACCTGTAATCCCAGCACTTTTGGAGGCTGAGGTGGGTAGATCACGAGGTCAAGAGATCGAGACCATCCTGGCCAACTCGGTGAAACCCCATCTCTCCTAAAAATACAAAAATTAGCTGTTCTACAGGTGTGCACCTGTAGAACCAGCTACTTGGGAGGCTGAGACAGGAAAATCATTTGAACTCAGGCAGCAGAGGTTGCAGTAAGCTGAGATTGTGCCACTGCACTCTAGCCTGGCAACAGAGTGAGACTCCATCTCAAAAAAAAAAAAAAATTAAGGTATCTTCTACTCTTTCCTTTATCCCTCCATTCACTCAGCTGCCAAGTCTGATTCTATTTTCACATTCCCTACACCTGGTTTTCATTGTCACCTTGATCTAAACCATGGTGGGGGAGGTGGGGTTGGCCCATCTAATCCATCTGCACCCTACTCCTCTGTTGCAACCTGCTCTACCCTCTGCTATTGGATTGATCTACAGAAAGAAGTACAAATTCCTGGACTGACAATTCAAAAGCCATCCAACCACTAACATTACCACCACTCCTTCCAGAAGGGCCATCATCCAGTCAAACCAAAACATCTGTGTTCCTCTGTCCACAGTGAATTCTTTCCAACCTGTACTGAGTCCAGTCCTTTCTTCTGTCTGGCATGTGCTTCCTATGCGCCCTCAGAGCCCCACCCTTCCCATGCTCTGGCATGTTCTATGTAAAACTATCCCTTCCCTTGAGGTGCAGTTCAGATTTCTCCATCATGGCCCTACTTGGGGGGAAAAAATGCCTCCCTCTTTCAAACTCCTGTGATATTTTTTTCCTTATTTTTTTTCTGGTACCTAAAACCCTTGTAGAACTGCTAATTGTGGACCTCATTTGTCAGTAAGCAGCTTAATGGCAATGTGTAAACTTCACCCCATTTTTGTATTTTCTACCGTGTCTTCCATATAGGAATTAATGCTGAAATGACAGATGACTTTTGAAATACTTCTTGGTATACATTTCTAGCAAGCTATTCCCCAAATAATTTCATTGACTTGACATTTCATTCTCAAGTAGAATCATTTCTTTGAAAATAGAACAAATATTTGATATTTCTTGGTGTATCAAAGTCGAGAAGAAGCTCTAATTACTCCATAATGATCAAAGTCCCAGGAAGCCACACAACTTAGGCAAGGCACACAGCCTTTTCTATAAAAGTGAGTTTGTATCAAGCTAGGTCCCTACATGTGGTGAAGACAAACAGTTATTTTTCAATGGCTTCATGTTTGGGCAACAAAGACCAGTCATGTAAGAAACTGATTCAGTCATTTAAAAATTATAATATTTCCAGGCTATTATTTCCCAAATATTAAGATAACAGGAGTATAACAAGGTGTACACTGGTGAAAGTGGGGAGGATTTAAAGGAATAGCTTCCCAAATTTTAAACTGAAGACCCTATACCAACCTTCTTGTTTCCCAGAAATGACTTCTGCATGGGAGTCAGAAAACAGGAAGTCAAAGTGCACAGGGATATCGGTCAGAAGGTCTTCCAGAATGGCTTTCTGCTGGCTATAAGGCAACACAAACATTTACACATCAAAAGACTACAGCTTGAAATCTTCTGGTTCCAAAAGAAAAAAACAAACTATGGCTCTGGTATACCTTGTATCCAACAAGTTCCAAAACAAATAAATTCATTGGAAAGATTATATTAGGAATGCATTTTCAAAATGAACAAGTTGTGTGAATTATGGGATTTCTAGATGTAAAACTACAACTGCAAGCATTCCTTCCTTAACTACATAAAATAGATTAGGTTTTTAAAAACGACAACTTTATAGTTGACTATTTATAGTCGTAAGTCAATTAATAGATATTTGGTGGATTCTGGCTAAAGGAATCGTTCTGGTACTATTCCAGGTTTGAAGAAAGAATTCTGAATGTCTTCCTTTTGATGATGATGATGATGGGGAGGAGCAGGGGAGGGAGGAGGACCAGGGAGGAGAACACTCCTTCCCCCACCAGGAGCCCACCCTCAGCCTTGCCCTTCCACGGAAGATCACCTTTCGGGGAGGATTCTCATTCCAGCCGTGCAGAGAATGTAGAGGGGGGTCTCTTTGTGTTTTGCCCGTGGCACGTGCTCTGCAGCAAAGTTTAAAAGTGGAGAAATGTAATCACTGACCTTCTCTGGAGAGGTAGCAAATTCTGAAATGCCTAGAGAAACAGGATACTGTAGTTAAGCAACAGATATTTTAGCTATAACAAGTGACGTTTCTTCAGTGTGGCTAATTTTAGGGAAATCATGCTACACATTACACTTTCTTAGTTTTTCCTATCCCTCTAGCAGCTTCTTCTGCAGACCTTACTTAAATGCTGGTAACACTAAATATTCAGTGCTATGTCCTTTTCTCCTTCATCAAAGCCTGCAGACCTGACTGAGCATCTGCTGTGTGTCACTGCCATGCACATGGACTCTTGCCTGCCCTCAAGACACGTGCTCCCCGTCTCCTCAGGTGAGCTCAGTCCCTCCTGAGGCTGCTATCACCAACAGCATGCCATGAACTCCGAACTGTGTCACCGGCCATGCAGCACTCATTAGCCTCCAGGTGAGCTGGGGTAACTGTCCACTGGACACTACCCTTGATTGTCCTCACAGCCACCCCCAACGCATCATGGCAAAATCTGAACCCAACTTTCGCTACAAACCTGCTCTCACTGCTGGTTACCTCCCTCAGAGGCAATCAGCATTGGCACCAGTGGCCTAAGCTAGGGTCTCAGATGAAGCCCCTCTCCCTCATCCCAACATGCAACCTGGGTTTCATAGATCACCTTTCCCCGGTCCTCTCCCATGACTTTACTCCTCATCCCTTTGAACACACTTTCTGCCAGCCTGCCACCACACATTCCACCCTCTGATCCTGACCATCTTCCCGCCATTCCCCACCCAAAGGATGCCTCTTTAGGCCTCCAGTTCTTTTGTGGCTCAGTACCCACCAGATAAGGTTTAGCTCTAGAACAGCACACCCAGCTCTGCATAACTCACCCACCCTATCTCTTCCCACGTTCCTTCCATTGCCTTCAGCTACAGTGAACTAACATTTGCCATAATGCACCTTACTGTGGCCTTAGAGCCTTGCTTGTCCACCACCAGGAAGAATCTTCTTGGTCCACCTCCTTACCCCTTTTCACCTGGCTAACTCCTGCACACCCACTCGACTCCAGCCTCCATGGAAGTCACCCTAACAGAAACCTGAAGATGATTCTCATTAAATTCCATGCTTACTTCCTTTTGCTAGATGTACATTCATTACACCATATCAAAATTAGATATTTACTTGCCTGTCGCATTACAACTGAAAACTTAAAGGGCACAAAATGTGTCTGTTCAAACTTATATTCCCAGCACCTAACACAGTGCCTAGCAAATAGCAGGTGCCCATCATATATTTGCTAACTGAGTACATAAATGAGTATTTCTAGGTGTTATTTTGCCTACAATGTTAAAAATGAGGGGGACTTTAGAAGTCTAAAAATTCCTTATTTCACACATTAGAAAATTATAAACCCAGAAAGATTAAGTGATTTATCACAGGAATTAGCAAAAAATGGACTCAACTATAGATCATTTCACTCCACATACAATACAATTTCAATGCACTTGAAGCCCTAAACTAGTCAGAATCTATTAAGGAAATTTCTAGAGCCTTGCTGTAATGCTATACATGGACGTCTATGACAGAGTAGTGCTATAAAAGGGTATTTTGATTTCCATTTCATACACTTTGTATAGTGCAAGATGGACCCCTGTTGTCTGATTTTAATGAGATTCTAGTATATACTCCAGGATGACTTTTTATTCTAAAAGGACAACTCCAAGGCATGGAAGTTTTCATCTTATTCCATGAGACCTGTTTAGTCACTGATGGGACCTGGCACATGAAGCTAGATGAAATGCAAAATGCTTTATTCTTTTAGTCTTCTCATAAACTTTTTATTTGATCAGTATTACTTTGACTCTGCAAATGTTTCTAGATTAGGGATACATGACAATTTAAGGGGTAGAAATGCATAAAACGAAAACTGAAAAGACAGTCACTAAAACTTAAAGAAAAATTAGTCTTTGTTCATGGAAATGTACTCTGATTAAATAATGCTGGTATATAGACGCAGACTAGGTTCTCTCTCTTTAACCTGAAAAGTGAGGTAGAGACTTTAGATTTTCTGAGTAAATATGCTGGTTCCCAGCTGGCCACACATCAAAGGATAATCAACTTGTTGAGGGCTGCCTGAAGGAGGAGGTGGGGTCTGAATTATTCCACGAAGAATGAGGACTTGAGAGGTCACCATTCTGCATGGCTGGGGACTCTTCTATGAGGACATGCATTTTCTCAGGTTAAACTTAATATACTTTAAAATTTTATTTCTGAAATGGGGATAAGCCATAATAATTATTATTTATCAATATTCTCTAATAATTCACAAGATAAATTTCTTGGATTGTTTGCATTTGATATTTCACTATGTAATACATTAGTAAGATGAAATAAAAGTGCTGCATCTCTATTAAGATCTATGGTCCACTGTTTGAAATCAGTGATGATCAACTATCAAGACAGAAAAAGCTTGTTTCAAGGCACTCCCAGTATCTCCAATTCTAAATGCGCCTGACAGAAGCTGCTGCCCATGGAAATGGTGATGATACAGAAAAAACAGCATCACTGATGTAAATTACCTAATAAGGAAGCCAAATCTAAACTTTTACATGTCACATTGGCTTAGAAATTATATCTTTTAAAACTATACATAATTATTAGCTCTAAGTTCTATGGTCGTACTTATCAAATAATCTAGATAACTAGAAATATGTTTGGCCAGCAATTTTTAAAAATGACAAATATATTCCAATATATTATAGATTTTCATGAGTTATCTAAAATTATCTTGTCATTAAGGATAGAGACCAATGGCAACTAAATAGGAAAAAAACTCTCCATAGTTAATGCCAACTAGCAAACCTCTGAGTAGACAGTATAAGTAAGGCACTATTTTAAACGCTATAGGAGACAAAAAGACATTTTTTTTGGATGTTTTATCAAGATGTTAGTCACTCTATGCAAAATGGACAGAAAAGGGAAAACCCATCAGGTCCTGGTGTGAGATTTGATGCAGGGTGATGGCAGTGCAGAAAGGGAACAATATGGAAGACACCACAGAGAATGAAGGGACAGACCCTGGTGACTAAGCAGATATTCTCATTTACATACCAGGTTTTATCTTCATGACCACTGGCTTTCGGTTTTTATCCCTCATCTGCCTGATATCCAACAGATCACGTGGATTGCCATTATGCCTTGGCCAGCAGTAGACAAATATTCGAGACCCACTGCTACCACAGTCCACCACGATCCCATAGTTCACATTGGGGTTATTGGTGTCTGTAGCTTCAATGTCGGTAACACGTGCCAGGTACCTTGTATAGAAACACATATATGCTTTTATTTAGACAGAGAATACCATCTTAAGTCTAGCACAACAAATACCAAGTCAGAAATTTCTAAGCCATGTAGCAGCACCACTATAATATATATATATATATATTTTTTTGGTTAATCAATGAGAGCTTATAACGTTCCTCAGGTTGGCCTTGAACTCATGGCCTCGCCTCCTCAAGCGCCAGGACATCTGGCCAGAGCCACTGCGGCCCCCAGCACCACTATAATATTAATGCAACTGAAGAATAATTGAAGAGCCAAAAGAAAACAGAACAAGGAATGACGATAAAGATCATCAAAATCAGATACGCATGCCTTCATGGAAGTCCAAACAAGTTCCGAAATGCAAAATTCTATTTCGAATCTACCAACTCAAAAATCAGCTTAAAACATATTATGGGAGACATTTATATATAAATAATTATTCCAGGGCCTCTTATGATACGGATTTGGTAGTTAGCAGTTAACTAGCTTCAAATGGTTTAACTGTTCATGCCATGTTGTATATAGTACACAATCTAGTTCCTACAGTTCCTTAAATTCCAACCTAAAGCCAAATGTCGAGAAGCCATGAAATGATGGTGCTATGGTCTAAATATCTGTGCTGCCAACCCTGAAATTAATACACTGAAGACCTAATCACCAACGCAATGCTATTAGGAGGAGGGGCCCCTGGGAGGTGATTAGTTCATGAGGGCAGAAACCTCAGGGAGCCCCCTCGCCCCTTTCCATCATGTAAGGACACAGCAAGAAGACCTCATCTCAGAACCAGGAATCAGGCCCTCACCACACACAAAACCTATGGAAAACTTGACTGTGGATTTCCCAACCTCTAAAACAGTGAGAAACAAGCCACCTAGTCTATGGAATTCTGTTCCAACAGCCTAAAACAGGTAAGACAGAAGGAATGGCTTCTGGTCTGGAAAACAAATGTTTTTATCTCTTACCTTTGAAATTTCTTGTCTCTGGTTAGTCGCCCATACTTATTTCGGATTATCACAACAGAAAAATATAAAAGTGAAACAGCAGCAGCCAGGACAGTAATGACAATTATTTGGCGTAAATTGGTATTCAGAATTCGAGGACACCCCACTGGAGATATGCTAAAATGCCAAGAAGCAGGAAAAAGACAGGAGATGCCAATCCTGAAATTAGAAGGAAAAGATTTTAAAGCAATCTGCTTCAATGAGGCTTCCCTCACCTAAAGTGATCCTAAAATAACATATTCCGCTTGAGCTACCTGCATTTCCCTCCCTGCAGGTAACCGTGTAATGACATTCTGCATATGCAACACAACAGCTACACAACCCATTATAAAATTATTTGGATGAGAATTAGGCCCTGATGGTTATGACACTTCTGTGTTTTCCCCTTTTCTTGACGGCATCATGTAGATTTTCATTTTATCCTGCTTTGTTCCAAAATAGATACAGAATTAGAGACAGCTTACGAGAATAGGTTCAACAACGTAAATATATAAATCAATCACAAAATCGGGTGCAAGGATGATGAGACCAAACGGGAATGCAGTATGGAGAAAGCATGTTGTAAGGTGGGCCTGCTCCAAATGCGACGGAGCATCCTAGTGGCCAAAACATTTCCCATTACACCACAAATACACAAATAGCTCAGGAGGAATACATTTTCTTAACAGCGAAGTCCACGGAAAATTCCTCCCAGATGACTCCAGTAATGGAGAAAACAGTATTTTAACAACATCCCCATAACAAAGTCAATAAATGAGTTTTCTATGTCCTGAGCTTTCAGAAATATTCCTATAAGACATTTTTGCAAATAATCAGGAACTTTTCCCCTCAATGTATGTCAAGAATGAGAGGCTCATTAGAAATATTATTAGGCTTTAAAAAATGTTCACCGCCTTTGGCATGAATTTTATTATTTTACAGTTAATTCTTTCTTTTTCATCTTGAAGACTGCTTCATGCATTAAAACACCACCCCCCCCGGGCCCCGGAAGAAGGTACTAAACAGAAGAACAGCACAACTGTAAACATTTTTCACTTGCAATTTAGACTTTTTTCTCTCAAGACCTGTTTTTGCGTCACCAAGATGTCATGTTTCACAATGATTAGGCCCATCACTCACCTCCCCATACTGAAAGGTCAGCGACAAGGCAATGCTCTGGGAGTCAGTCCTTCTCACAATTACAGAAATAATGCTGGGGTCCTCATGGAGTTAGAGCCCTCCTGTTCCAGGAAGTGAGACAAATCACAAAGATAGCATAATCAAAGAAAATGTTTATGTTCTTTATCAAGCGTGTGCTTAAATCCAACAACATATAATGTCTACATGATCCTTGTCCCGAAACTGTTGGAAGGGTTTATGCTGAGCAACAGACTTCTAAGTTAATTTCATACTGTCCAATATAGACCAAAATCAAAGCAGATAATAATCCGCTGGCACTAGTTAGTGCTCTCTAAGCGAAAGTGTCTGACTCCAAAATATTGGAATTATCAAACAGGCCTTAAATGCCTTATGGTATAAGGGAGATTTGGGGTGGAGGTAGGAGGCAGGCAGAATAAGCTGAATGTGAACCTGAAACAGCCATTCACTTGATAAATGTCTATTAGACTTCTCTGTTTTGGAGGGGTGGGGGTTTCGCTCCGTCACCCAGGCTGGAGTGCAGAGGTGCAATCTTGGCTCACTGCAACCTCTGCCTTCTAGTTTAAAGCAATTCTCCTGCCTCAGCCTCCCAAGTAGCTGGGATTACGAGCACCTGCCACAATACCCGGCTAATTTTTGTATTTTTAGTGGAGACAGGGTTTCACCATGTTGGCCAGGCTGGTCTCAAACTCCTGACCTTATGATCCACCCGCCTTGGCCTCCCAAGTACTAGGATTACAGGTGCAAGCCACCATGCCGGCCTAGACTTCCCTTTTATGTACAAAGTACTGTGCAAGGCACTGTGTCCCTCGTTAGTTCTCTGACTCCATCATTATCACTCCTCCTCCAGCCTCCAGACCTCAAATTGCAAAACAGATAGGGCCTTTAGCCAGGGCCTCCTTCCAATCTGCTGAAGTGAAAGGACAATCGGTCTCTTTCCTAGGTCATGAAAAGCTGCTTTGCCTCTCAAGACAGCCGTTCCTCTGGTCTGCTTCTGAGCTCTGGAAGAACTGCTCAGGATCCTTTAAGTGTGCCAACCCCGACTACTCTTATGTTTCCAGGATCTCTGTCCAGGCTCTTTGTCTTCTACCTCCAATCATTACTGAGGCTTTAATGATCAGGTAACTCAAAACTGTCTTTCTCCACCCCAGGCTTCTTCAGTGGCCTATGAGCGATCTCTACTTGAATGTTGCAGAGAACCATGAGGAAGTTCTAAAACTGCACTCTTAACAGCAGCAATCTTCACCCCTATTTCTCCGAATCTGCTCTGCCCTTGCAGTCCCAATCTTGATCCCATGAAGCTATCCAAATCGGAAACCAGATTCATGCCTGATCCCTCTTCCTTCATCTTTCAAATCTAATTTTTTACTGATTCCTTTAATTTCTTTAACCTCAGCTTATCTAAAATCCCTTTATCACCTCTGCCTGAGGTCAGGCTCTTATCTCTTGCCTGCTCTACCAAAAGAGCAGCCTCACTCATCTTCTACCCACAGTCTCAACCAGTGGCCCCACAATGCTGCCTCCCTCCGCACAGATTCTTCCTCTGAAATTGATAGCTCCACTCTCCCACCCCTTGCTCAGGACGCTGATCAGATTATTTCTATACTCAAAAGACTCCAAGCCACCAAGTCCTAGAGGATCTGACACCTGTTAAGCCTCTGAGCTCATCGTCTACAGTCTCCTCCTTTACACTGCATTCCAGCCACACTGGTGCTCTGAGTGGTCTTCAAAAACGCCAGGCACTCTCCAGTCTCAGCGTCTCTCAACTTGTGGCCCCCTCTGCTAGTAAGTAATCTGTATGACTCACTTGTTCACTCCCTTCAGGTCTTTACCCGAGTGTCACCTTCTCAAGGAGGACTTCCCTGGTCACCCGATCAATAACTGCAATGCCTACTGCCCCGCACCAACTCCCTTCCCCAATTGATCTTTTCTCCTTAGCATTTACGAATTTGTTAAATGCTTATATAGTGCTCATTATGTGCCAGGCCTTGCTCCATTGTACAAATACTAATTTTGTCCTCCTAATAACTTACGAGACAGGTACTATTATCACAACACTTTACAGATGAGGCAGAGAGGTTAATAAATTGTCTAAGGTCACACAGCTCCTGGGAGGGAGAGGTGGGATGCAAGCGTGAGAATCCACTCATCCCTGTCCTCTAGCATACTGCGGATGCTGCGTTTCTTTTTTGTCTCTTCCTCCACAATGGGAGCTCCCCCAGAGCCAGGTTTTGGTCTGCTCAGTTGAGTGCTACAGCTGCAGCTTACAGACCCTAGGATAGGGCTTGGCAAAAAGTCAAGTTTTAGAGTTCTGGGACCCAAAAGGGTTAAGAATCTCTACACTAGAGTGATCTTTCCAAAACAAAAGAGAAGCATAACTCCCCACCCCCGATCTTTTATCTCTCACTCAGGAAACAGTCCCAACTCCTTAGGATGTAAAAGATGTCCATCATGATCTAGTCTGGTGTGGTCCACTGATGTAGTCACTTGCCACGTGTGACTAAAGTAATGAAAATTAAATAAAATTAAAAATTGAGTTCCTCAGTTGTCCTAGCCACCTTTCAAGTGCTTGACAGCCAACATAGCTTCTGCATTAGCCAGTCCAGACATAAAACACTGATACCATCACAGAAAGTTCTCTGCACAATACTGATCTGGGGCCTGTCTTTCTGTCTCATCCTCTGACAGGCCCCTCTTATGTACCCTAGGTTCCAGTCACATGAAACACAAGCTGCAGATCACTGAAATGCCTTGCATTCCTTGGCATCTACAGAATGAACTTCTCCTTTGGGTCCATCGGTTGCATTCCTCAGAATCGCGCCTGACACAAATCAAGCATGAGTCCTCACTGAGTTTCCCTAATCCTCATATCCCAGAGTATTTGCTCATCATAGCAGTGGGCTCAAGTATTTTACACCTGTAGTTGACTTCCTCATTACATGACAAGCCTCACAAGGGCAGGGACAGCCTCTTATTCTTGTTTCCCCAGTGACCAGTGCCACACGAATGATAAGTAACTATTGTCTGTTTCACAAATGGCTGAAAATGGGATACACAAAGACGAATTAGATATAGACTCAGACCTTAAAGAATCTATAGTGCAGTGGAGGAAATAAAACATACATACACAGATATTAGAGAGTAAAAAGTATTAATAATGCCTACCTGACAAAGGGGAAAAAAGGCACTTTAATTAGTTCAAGTTTTAATATGGTATCCATATTGTACCATGTACCCCAAATCTAGAACAATGTCTGTGATTTAAACGTTTATACAAAATGCAAAAAAAAATCAATTATCTAGATGTTTAAATGGATTTTAATGTGTTTTTATAAAATAGCTACACATGAGTTTAAAACTTCTGTGTGCTTAAAAAAAAAAAAAATCCCTCCCCGCTACGAATACACACAACTTGGGAAAAGTACTTGTAACGTGCATGTCAAAGAGCAAATGAGCTTTACGTATCAAAAGTTCTTCTAAAGAAATAACAGAAAGACTGAACAGAAAAATGAGCAAAGACAATTTGAGGTGATCAAAATAAACATATAAATAGCTGATAAAATAGACCTATCAGTATTCAAATAGAAATAGAAACAGCAATCAGATTGGCAGACATGAAGGCCTGGTGATACCTGGCTGACAGAGGGAAAGAAAAGGTCAGCGATGAGTACTGCTGGGAAGACTCTTGACAGGCACATCACTAACCTTCGGGGGGAACTGGGGTGACACACATGAGCACTTATGAGTGCCTACCCTCTGCTCTACGCATCACACTTCCAGACATTCATCTTTAGGAAGTCATAGGGTAAATTCACTAAAATACTATAGGATGTCCATAATAGTATTGTGTATAACAGCAAAACACTAATGTCCACTGTGGGTATATTCACGCAATGGAATACAATGTGACTAATACAGGTGATGATACAGATCTATTTATTGACATGAAAAGATGTTCATAAAATATTAAGCAAAAAATATGTCACCATGCATGGGGGGATCAAATGTTAGGAAAGAAACGAAAATGTTAACAGTGCTTAGTTATTTCTGGGCAATGAGCAGGTATCATCTTTATTTTCTTCCCTAGGCTTGCCTGTATTTTTCAAAGGACATATATTAATGTTATCATCAGAAGACATAACTGTCTTTAACAAGCTACATTTGACTGACAGTATCTTGTTTCCAGGATCAAATCCTTTTCTAAACATATTGAGAAAGCCTATCCTAAAAGCCTATTAGGACATAGGAATTCCAATCTGAACATTAAAAAAAAATCCTTAATACTTCTGTGATAGCTGAACTGAGAACCAAAGAAAAGAATGTTTTAGTTAACAGCTTGAAGTCATGGTTAAAAGCAAACTGGTCCTTGGGAAGAAAGTCAGGACTACGGAGGTCACATGAGAAGTAACAAACCTGACATCAAATTTCAAGGAGTTTGCAGATTGCTGTAGTGAAAATATTAATACCCAGAAAATAATCAAGATACTAATTAAAGGCAGTGTTTAATTACTCAGATTCATGTTGTAAGAGCTCAGAAGAGCACAGTGAAGGCTAGCTTTAGCAGGAAGAGATTCCTAAAGGTGGGAGGTCGATTCTGGATGGGGTGAGAAAGGAACACACTTCTAAGGGGAAGGTGACTGCGAGAATGATCACAGCACATTTAGGAAACTTTGTGTCATCTGATGTTTGTCTCAGGACTGTTTATTTATTTATTTAATTAAATTAATTAATTTATTTTTTGAGACGGAGTTTCACTCTTGTTACCCAGGCTGGAGTGCAATGGCGTGATCTCGGCTCACTGCAACCTCTGCCTCCTGGGTTCAGGCAATTCTCCTGCCTCAGCCTCCTGAGTAGCTGGGATTACAGGCACGCACCACCGTGCCCAGCTAATTTTTTGTATTTTTAGTAAAGACGGGGTTTCACCATGTTGACCAGGATGGTCTTGATCTCTTGACCTCGTGATCCACTCACCTCGGCCTCCCAAAGCGCTGGGATTACAGGCATGAGCCACCATGCCCGGCCAGGACTGTTTTTTTTAAGATATGTGAGGATCTCGATCAAAAGGAAAGATATTTTAATTTACAAAACTTGTGTTTAAAAGCAAGAAAATAGGACAGCTTATAAGCTGAAGCACTGTAATTTTTACTCAGGACAAAAGTACGATGGATTATTGTCCCAAAGTTAACAATACGGTAATCTGATTTTCAAATGTAAATTCCAATTTTCCTTCCAGCTAAGAATCTTTGCACCAGGGCTGGGAGGCAAATTCTGTACTACTACATAAAACTTACATGTTTTAAAAAGGCCTAAATTGTGTTAGACCTAAAAACCAGAGAGATGCATTAACTCTCATGATCTCAGCTAGTGCGGCTCTGCTGGGCTGAACGTTCTTTACTGGAATAAAGCCCATGGTCAGGTGTCAATGTCTTTGTCAGTCTCTCACTGACAGTTCTACAGACAAAAAACAAAAACAATTCAAATCAACCACAAAGGGAAATGGTTCCTCTAATGAAAAAATACAAGATACAAGGAAGCAGATATTAGTGAACTCTCAAATCACAGACAAAACCACAGAGAAGTCAGCCTCTGGGAGAGCTTGGCCTCTGAATAAGGAGAGGTGCCATAAGGAGGGGGTACTTCAGAAAAGAATGACTTAAATATCAAAGGATTAAAGAGAACCTGGAAAAATTAAAGATGCCCTCAACCATTCCCACAGCATTTTGCAGGAAACAACTATCTTTCTGAGAGTGAGTGGCCGATGTGAAGGCTGCCACGCAGCACCGATACTCAGCTGTGACAAAAAAAACCCTGAAGACAACCTGATTCACTCTTTAAGAAGCATGTACATAGTTACATTTATGATCTGTATGATCGTCAATATTTGTTTTAAACATATTATTTTTTAACATAACGCCTTAACCTCTTCCTACCTCTCACTATTCATTTGCAATATTCTGGTTCCCATTTTAAATAGTCTTTTTCTGGACACTTTTCCTGCATCAACTCTGACTTTTCTCAAATTCCAGTTCCACAATCCAAGCTCACTGAAGCCCTGCTACTGCAAAATCTAATAAGAACAGGGCACTGTTGCTCAACTCTTGACATTTTTACACCTTTCGTCCAAGTCTGGGGTTGAAATCTTCTGATGCAAACTAGTATCACCCTCCAAATTCTCCATATGTAAGATGAGTATCACCAATCACCACTGACTGACCTGGATTACCTGGCTCTCAGCTTTGATTCCCACTTCCTGCGTTGACATATCTTATCATTCACCGAGCCTGCAGATTCTTCTTCAGCTATCCCATATATCTAAGATGACCACAGCAGGCATCACTACCTCAAGACAGATGTCTTGTCACCTTCTGCCTTCACTGTGCACACTATGCTCTGTAAGCACCTCTTCGTAAAACACAGCCTTCAAAATATGACCAGCTAAGAAAGAACCTTCTGGAAGCTCATGGATCAATACCAAGTTTCCTGTGTGGCACCTGAAACCTTTTCTCCATCAACTGATTCACCTTATCTCAGCAATCTGGCCCTCATCAGTCCCAGATACCATCTCTCCGCTCCAGTGCCGCAGGTCTCTTACTTCTCTCCTACACAAGCTGTCCCCACGCCTGCCTCAGGCAAATTTACTAACTGCACTTCCTCCCAACCACCGTGTCCTCCTCTCAACATTGTACTTCTTTCAAGGCACAGGCCGACATTTTTCTTTGTCAAGATTTAACCTGTCACACATCCTGATTTTTTCCCACACTTTGAATCATCTCTTTGTTCATGGGTAGTCTATTTTAAATAAACATGCTGAATAAATATGTAGAGAATATAAATCCTTAGATAAATTTTCACTTTCATCTCTCCTTCCTAGAGGACCAGCTCGTCTGCTCACGAGCCAGCCGCAGCGTACTTAGGACACCGCAGTTTCTTTTTCCTTATCCTCAAGGGCCTGGGTCACACAGGCCCTTGTTTTCCCATTAGGGCTAGAAGAATATAAGCCATAGATTCAATAAGCAACAACTATAAGAGATAAATCAATGTTAAGATAAACAGAGAAAAAATTAAACTATACAAATTAGTATTCCATTTTATAATTTTAATGTCAAATAGAATCAACAAAATACAAAAAAAAGTCAAATATACGGTAACACAATATAATTCTTTTAGGCCTCTCTAAAGCTGGATAATTTGGTATTTTCATCACAGAAAGCAGAAGACAACAAAGACTGCAATGTGAAATTAACCTGGGCTTTGAGTCTCTCCTTTGAATTCTTCAGTTACCTCTAGTTTACCTTACAGCCTGAAAGTTCCTGAATTATAAAGCATCTCTTTGGCTTCCCTCGTGATAAATGTTCTCTGAAAACACTCTGCAACAGGGTTTATCTAACTGAGGTCTGGAGTACCCTAAGGGTTCTGGGACACATTCTAGACAATCTGAGAATCGTCCCTCTAGGAGTCCCCTCATTACTCAAGTTCAGAAACATTGCTGTATATCATCACTTTACTGCCCAATGAGCTCCATTCTTCCAAGAAGAAATCTAACAAGAAACCTTGTAAAAGCAGAGTGAAGTGAAAACAAGACGTGCGAATGTCATCATTGAAAGCGGCAGGCAGGGCCGGCTGCGTCCCCGGTGCAGCATCCCCAGCTGCCCGGCCAGGCGCCGCCCACTCGAGGGAGGGATCCTGCGCGGTCACCGGACGCGCGCGACCGCCAGGTGTCCCCTGCCAGGGGCTGGGGGAGCGCGCCGGCCCCCCGGGCTCACGGGGGCTGGTACCCGGGCTCCCAGATGTGGCCGCGCGGCCGGGGCGGCGGGAAGCGGTCCGCGGGGCTGAGCGGGCGTAGGCAGGCGCCCAGAGCCGAGAGGCTAGTCCGCGGCCCGCTCCAACCCACCAGCCGACGCCGACCCCTTCGGCCTACCCCCTCCTCTCACCCGGCCCCGGATGACGGCCTCACCTGCTTGGCTGGCCGGGGCTCCCGGGAGCGGGGGACCGCCAGCGGGCAGCATCACGGCCACCGCACCGAGGCGGCAACAACGGCCAGCCGTCTTCCTGGAGGTCGCGCTCCTTTCCCGGAGCCGCACCCCCAAACAGCCCCCACCAGCGTGGCGTCACCGCCTGCGCCCGGAGCGCGCACGTTGGCGGCGGGAGCGCGTACGCCGAGGAGCGCGCAGTGCGCCCGGGAGCTGAGCCTGATCCGCGATGATTGGCGTCCGAGCGCTAGGCTGTTCCGTGGATCCGCGCGGCCATGCCACCGCGCCGTGCGTGAGAAATGTGGAAGCGGCTTCACGGAGGCACTACTGTGGCGTGGTGCTCGTCTGGTCACTAGAGGGCCGTAGCGTACTTAGGACACCGCAGTTTATTTTTCCTTAGTGCTCCTAACGGTTATAGAAAATAGCGCTTGTTGCTCAACTCTTGACATTTTTACACCATTGCCGGTAACTCTCCCTGTTTCACAGATGGGGAAACGGAGGCTCACACTTACTCAGTCCTCTTGAGATCTCTCATGAATTCGTGAGAGGGAGAGCCAAGATTTCATTCTTGGCTAACATAGGCCAATGGCATATGTTAGAGCCTGCGTTGGGAGAGACAGACTGCCCCATCCCTCTCCAGCGCACGAAATGGTTATGAGAAGAAAGAAAGGGAAGAGCGTACCTGAGATTCACCCCATGACCGATACCTAGCTCGAGGCCTCTCTCTGGCTTACCAATAAACTGCTTTGAAGTTAAAGAACTTTGTACTTGAGAGCTTGAAGAGACCTTGGGAATCCCGGGTTCCATCTTTCTTCCGTCTTTTATACAGATGAATGCACTGTGGCCCGGAGATAGGAAGTGACCGGCCAACCCAGCCACTTTAAAACATTTTTAAAAGCAAGAGCACTAGAAATATCTGTTCTGTTCCATTGATCAAGTAAAACAAGCTTAGCCAGAACTGGCAATTCTGCATCTTAACTCAGAATCCTTCTTGGTCCGCCTGGGTCACCTCCTCTTCCTGGATTCAGCTACTGTTCATGGAAGAAACCATGAAGCCACAGAAGGTAAGAGCCAAAGTGACTCTACTGTCTAGCCCCAATCACCTTCTTTTACAGTTAAGAGCCTGGAACCCAGAGGGGTGTGGTGAATTGCCCAAGACTTCCTGGAGGTAGAGGGGAGAATAGAACCAATGTTTCTGACTCCACATGACTCCCGCATCACTGTCTTTTTTTTGACAATCTGTTGCTATAAGAGATTACTCGTTTGGATAATTTACACACTAGAAAACCCTGTGATCCAAGGCCAGCATTGAGAAGCTGAAGCTGGCCACTGATATGCTGTGATTTTAAGGATAGGCTCCTTTAAAATTATCTGCCTTTCAAAATCCTTACCATTGGAGACACTGATTGGGGTTATGGTAACTTTCTTTCTTTCTTTCTTTCTTTCTTTCTTTCTTTCTTTCTTTCTTTCTTTCTTTCTTTCTTTCTTTCTTTCCTTTCTTTCTTCTTTCCCTCTCTCCCTCCTTTCTTTCTCTCCTTCCTTCCCTTCCTTTCCTTCTTTCTTTCTTTGTTTTGAGACACAGTTTCACTCTTGTTGCCCAGGCTAGAGTACAACGGCGCTATTTGGCTCACTGCAGTCTCTGCCTCCCAGGTTCTAGCAACTCTCCTACCTCAGCCTCCTGAGTAGCTGTGATTACAGGCATGCACCACCATACCCAGCTAAATTTGTATTTTTAGTGGAGACAGGGTTTCTTTATGTTGGTCAGGCTGGTCTTGAACTCCTGACCTCAGGTTATCTACCTGCCTTGGCCTCCCAAAATGCTGAGATTACAGACATGAGCCACCGTGCTTGGCTTTTTTTTTTTTTTTGAGACCGAGTTTCGCTCTGTTGCCCAGGCTGGAGTGCAGTGGTGCCATCTTGGCTCACTGCAGCTTCTGTCTCACAGGTTCAAACAATTCTCCTGCCTTAGCCTCCCGAGTAGCTGGAACTACAGGTGTGTGCTGCCACACCCAGCTAATTTTTATATTTTTAGTAGAGACAGGGTTTTACCACATTGGTCAGGATGGTCTTGATCTCCTGACCTTATAATCCACCTACCTCGGCCTCCCAAAGTTCTGGGATTACAGGCATGAGCCACTGTGCCTGGCTGGGTTATGATAGTCTTTCTTAAGGAGGCCTCTACTGAAATGCCAGACTAGGCCGGTCAGACTAGGCAGGTGGATTGCTTGAGGTTAGGCGTATAAGACCAGCCTTAACAATAAGGTGAAATCCCATCTCTGTTAAAATACCCAAATTAGGCAGGCACGGTGGCTTTTTGTGCCTGTAATCCCAGCTACTCAAGAGGCTGAGACAGGAGAATTGCTTAAACCCAGGAGGCAGAGGTTGCAGTGAGAGGAGATCATGCCACTACGGTCCAGCCTGGGCAACAGAGTGAGACTGTCTCAGAGAGAGAAAGAGAAAAAATGCCAGACTAGTGTATATGATCACACCATTCATATTTCCTGATAATTCATATGTATTAATCTGATAAGAGCTAGGAAAGAAAAATATTGGATAGTATGGAAACATGTAACTTCGTGCATTACATTCTAGAGCTACAGTGACGAATTGCCCTAAATTGAGTGGCTTAAAGCAGGAGAACTGACTGTCTTCCAGTTCTAGGTGGTGGAAGCCTGAAATCAAGGTGTCAGCAGGGCCGTGCTGTCTCTAAAGATCTAGGGGAGGATCCTTCTTTGCCCTTTCCTAGCTTCCGGTGGCTGCTGGCCATCCGTGGTGTTCCTCAGTTTGTAGAGGCATCACTTCGGTCTCTGAATTTGTTGTCACATGGTGTTATCTCTGTGTGTCTGGGTCTCTGTCTCTAAGTTTCTTTCTTCTCATAAAGACACCAGTCATATTAGATTTAAGGCTCGTCCTAATCCAGTGTGATCTTTTTTTTTTTTTGAGGAGTCTCACTCTGTCGCCCAGGTGTGATCATATATTTGATCATATATTTGATTACAGGTGTGAGCCCCATGCCTGGTCTCCAGTGTGACCTTATGATCTCATATTAACTTGATTCCATATGCAAAAATCAGCGGGGTGTGATCAAATATGAATGGTGTGATCATATACACTAGTCTGGCATTTTTTCTCTCTCTCTGAGATGGAGTCTCACTCTGTTGCCCAGGCTGGACTGTAGTGGCACGATCTCCGCTCACTGCAACCTCTGCCTCCTGGGTTCAGGCTGGAGTGCAGTGGCGTGATCTCGGCTCACTGCAGCCTCCACCTCCCAGGTTCAAGCGATTCTCTTTCCTCAGCTTCTTGAGTAGTTGGAACTAAAGGTGTGCACCACCATACCCCGCTGATTTTTGTATTTTTAGTAGAGATGAGGTTTCACCATGTTGGCCAGGCTCTGGTCTTGATCTCTTGACCTCATAATCCGCGGGCCTCAGCCTCCCAAAGTGCTGGGATTACAGGTGTGAGCCCCATGCCTGGTCTCCAGTGTGACCTTATGATCTCATATTAACTTGATTCTATATGCAAAGACTCTATTTCCAAATAAGGTCACATTCATGGGTTCTGGGCAGACATGAATTTTTTGGGGGTGGTTGTGGTCTCTATTCAACTTAGTACATGAGAGGACCATTTTGGTCTGGTTCATCAGGGAAAGCTTCTTTGAGGTAGTGATGTCTGAGGTCACACCTGCACAATGAATGGAAATTTATTAGAATTCTTGGCCTATATGAAGGAATAGTATTTCAGTCAGTGGAAACAGCAAAGAGGCTCCGAAGGGGATTGTTCTCACTTGTTAACAAGAGAAACAAATACTGGAGCTAACAAGAGGGAACACTCGCTAACTACTTTATGCCAGGCATGGTTGTAAGAACATTAGAAAACACTGGGCTGAGTGCGGTGGCTCATGCCTGTAATCCCAGCAGTTTGGAAGGCCAAGGTTGGTGGATCACGAAGTCAGGAGTTCCAGACCAGCTGGGCCAACATGGTGAAACCCTCTCTCTACTAAAAATACAAAAATTAGCTGGGCGTGGTGGCATGCCTGTAATCCCAGCTACTCGGGAGGCTGAGGCAGGAGAATCATTTGAACCCAGGAGGCAGTGTTTGCAATGAGCCAGGACCATGCCACTGCACTCTAGCCTGGGCGACAGAGCGAGACTCTGTCTCAGAAAACAAACAAACACTGGATATAGAATGATAGTGAAACTACATCAAAATTTGTGGAATGCAGCCAGAGCAGTCGTTAAAGAGAAATGTATAGCTTTAAAAATTTATGTTAGTAAAGAAAAAAGGTTTGAAATCAATTATCTAAGTTTCCACCTTATGAAGTTCGAACAAGAAAGCAAATTAAATCCAAAGTGAATAGGAGAAAAAATAATAAAAAATAATGTGAGACGTTAGCCAATTCACAAGTTGGTTCTTTGAAAATATTAACAAAATTGCTAAACCCCTAGTGAGATTGATCAAGAGAAAAAAACACAAATAACAAATACCAAGAATAAAAGAGGAATTTCCCTACTGATATACAGAAATTTAAAATATAAGAAAACATTATGACTAACTTTATGCTGACAGTTTCAACAATATACATTAAATGGAAAAAATACTTGAAAAATACAACTTTCCAAAACAGGTACAGGAAGAAGTAGAACATTTGAATCACCTCATATCTTTAAGGTCCCTAGAGAAAATTCCAGAGCAAGATGGTTTCACTAGTACATGTTTATCAATCATTTAAGAAAGATATATTGATTTTATATAAACTCTTTTCGAAAAACGAAGAACACTTTTTTATCTGTAAGTTCAGAATAATCCTGATGTCAAGAAATAAAAAGGAAAGAAAATCACACACCTATATTTCTTACACGGATGCAAAAACTTTAACAAAATATTGGCCAATCCAGGTTGGGTGCAGTGGCTCATGCCTATAATCCCAGCACTTCGGGAGGCTGAGGTGGGCAGATCACCAGAGATCAGGAATTTGAGACCAGCCTGGCGAATATGGTGAAACTCCGTCTCTACTAAAAATACAAAAATTAGCCAGGCAAGGTGGTGGGCACCTGTAATCTCAGCTACTCAGGAGGCTGAGGCAGGGAATTGCTTGAGGTGAAAGTTGAAGTGAGCCGAGATTGTGCCACTGCATAGAGACTGGGTGACAGAGTGAGACTCCATCTAAAAAAAAAAAAAAAAAACCCAAAAAACAAAAAAACAAAATTGGCAAATCAAATCCAGCAACCTCTGAAAAGAGCAAGGCAGCATAACCAGGTGAGATTTTTTTCGAGGAATGCAAAGTTAGCTCAACATTTGAAAATCAATCGATGTCATTCACTACATAAACACAATAAAGAAGAAAATTCATATGATTCATATGATCTCAGTCAATGTAATAAAATATTTGGCAAAATTCAAGACCCATTCATGATTTTTTTAAAAAAAGCCTTTATCAACTATAAAGGGAATGATTTCCCTCAGTTTGATGGAACATCTACAAAAGAATACAGCTATCATGGTTGTAAAATCAAAGTATCTTATTATATGCATGGGGCTTTAAAAGTGTTAAATGAAATGTTGAAAAAATATGTGATACCTGGAGCTACAGTGGCCGTTTTGCAACCATGAGACAACAGTCATGTAGATAAGAGCCAACAACAAACACGATGGAATTGAAAGATAGAATTCTTTGGGTCCATCATGGCATCGTTAAACCTCTGAACCAATACCAGTGACTGTGTCTACCTCCTGACTTCTTGTTATGAAACAAAAATAAGCTTTTTATTTGTTTAAATTTATTATGGTTGGTTATTTTGTTGCTTGTTGTTATGTCTTAAAAAATATTTGTTGACTGGTGGGTGACTTGCTCAAGGTCATAAAACTGAATGGGAGACAGGATGACTTCATGTAAAAAGTAGCAAGCAAGGTGGGGGGGGGGCGGGCGCGGTGGCCCATCCCTGTAATCCTAGCACTTCGGGAGGCTGAAGCAGTAGATCATGAAGTCAGGAGTTTGAGACCAGCCTGGCCAACGTGGTGAGACCCTGTCTCTACTAAAAATGTGAGAATTAGCTGGGCATGGTGGTGGGGGCCTGTAATCCCAGCTACTCTGAAGGCTGAGGCAGGAGAATCACTTGAACCTGGGAGGGAGAGGTTGCAGCGAGCTGTGATTGCGCCACAGGGTGACATAGCAAGACTGTCTCAAAAAAAAAACAGTACCTAGCTGGGAGGCAGGAAACCTGAATCCTAATTCTGTTGTGCTACCAATAGGCTGTGTAAGCTTAGAAATTTTAGTTTGCCTCACTGGTCCTCATCACCCTTATATAATTTTTAAAAGGAAAGGGGTTCATGGAGATGGCTAGATTGACCTCTGAGATTCTTTCCAGGTCTAAAATCTATGATTTCTAAGAGGCAAAAGAGAAGACTGGAAGTAAGGTTTTCCCTTTCTCTCTTTTCCTTTCCCTCTCTGTTGTGGTCTGAATGTGTCCCCCAGTTGTCCTGTGTTAAAATGTAATGGCCAGTGTGATTAGTGTTAAGGGATTCTGCCTCTTAGCATTAATTAAGTCAAGAGGGTGGAGCCCTCATGGGTACGATTACAGCAGACCTTATAAAAGGGCTTGAGGAAATATGTTTACTCTCTTCTTCTCTGCTGCCCTGATAGCACCTTTCAGTCTTTCCATATCTTCTGTTAGGTGAGGACACCTAGATGGCTCAATCTTTGAAGAATGGGCCTTTACCAGACACCAAACCTGCTTTGGACTTCCCAGCCTCCAGAAGTGTGAGAAAATAAAAATTTCTGTCCTTTATAAATTATTCACCTTGTAGGGACATTGATGAATCTGGAAACCATCATTCTCAGCAAACTGACACAATAACAGAAAACCAAATACCAAATGTTCTCGCTCATAGATGGGTGTTGAACAATGAGAAGAACGCAGGGAAGGGAGCATCACACACTGGGTGGGGGGCTAAGGGAGGGACAGCAGGGGTGGGGAGGTTGGGGAGGGATAACATGGGGAGAAATGCCAGATATAGGTGACAGGGGAAGGAGGCAGCAAACCTCCTTGCCATGTATGTATCTATGCAATAATTCTGCATGATATGCACATGTACCCCAGAACCTAAAGTACAATTTAAAAAAGAAAGACTGTCCAGCAATGGGGCAGACTTCCTTCAGGAAAAAAAAACTAAATGATTCACTCTCTGGTACTTTATTATAGTGGCAAAATGAACTAAGACAGTCTTCTTCTCCCTCCTTTTTTCCTTTCTTCTCTTTCTTCTTAGGAAATAAAAACATAAGGGCCAGGCACAGGGGCTCAGGCCTATAATCCCAGCACTTTGGGAGGCCAAGCAATCGCTTGAGCCCAGTAGTTTGAGACTGCAGTGAGCTGTGATTACATCACTGTGTTCCTGGGTGACAGAGCAAGATCCTGTCTCTAAACAAAACTTAAAAAAAGAAATCAAACATTAGATAGAAGACCCTTTTCTTGTTTTGTTGAACTTGAGAGTTCTTTATTGACAGTGTATATGGGAATGTTGATGAGTGTATTAGGGTGGGTGAACAACCATCAGTGTATCAAACCCAAACATGATTTCTCTTTAATTATCTTTCTAGAAAACCCTTCAATATGGCAATTGCTTAGAATTCTGCTCTCCAAATGTTTTAATCCTTCATTCCAAGGAGTCTGAATTGGCTCACCTGTCCCTCCTGGCTGTGTATGGATGTTAGGGGGAGGTAACCACGCTAGATGTCAGGAAGTAAAGGAGCCCTGTGGGCCTTGGAAATGAGGAGTCCTCTTAGTCTTCCCTGGCCCTGTTTGCTTTCCAGTCTATCCATGAACAGACTAGTTTTGAGTGGCTTGGCTAATAGTCCTGTATATTTATATAGCCTTTGTCTTCAGGAGATCATATCACTTTACAGGCATGAGCTCATTTATGAGCCCAGCCTTCCTAATGCAAAGGAATGGGCAAGAGAATTTTTATTTCGTGGCGTTTTCTTGTGGTGAGAAAGGGAAAGTGACCTGTTCAAAGCAACATGAAAATCCAGATTCCTCCAAATTTTTCTCATCAAAGCAGAGTGATCAAACTGTATCATAAAGGAGTCATGTGAGAGCTAGGTAAGTGAACACACACAGCACACACACACGAAGGTAGCAGACGTGGTTGCTTTTGCTGTTTGGGACCCATCTCTCCAGTTTTGGTAACAGTGCCTCACATTTCTGAAGGAATGTACTTAGGTCATACTTGGTCCATGTGGGTCAGAAACTATGACCCTGGCCTGGGTAACCAAGGTGATTTTGTCTCCTGATCATAATGATTGGCACATGAGTGAGTGTTGTTCTGATCAGATGTCAGCCCTATTTTTCAATATAAGCTTCATCTGTGATAAGGATGATATTTTGGTTTGTAAACCCAGACAATCTGAGACAGTTTTCAGTTAATGTAGAAGGCGGGTGGATCACGAGGTCAAGAGATTGAGACCATCCTGGTCAACATGGTGAAACCCCGTCTCTACTAAAAATACAAAAAATTAGCTGGGCATGGTGGCGTGTGCCTGTAATCCCAACTACTCAGGAGGCTGAGGCAGGAGAATTGCCTGAACCCAGGAGGCGGAGGTTGCGGTGAGCCGAGATCGTGCCATTGCACTCCAGCCTGGGTAACAAGAGCGAAACTCCATCTCAAAAAAAAAAAGTTTATTTTGCCAATGTTGAGGACACGCCTCCATGACACAGCCTCATGACGTCCTGGTGATGTGTGCCCAAGGTGGTCGGGGCACAGCTTGGTTTTATACATTTTAGGGAGACATGAGACGTCAATCAATATATGTAAGAAGTACATTGGTTCTGTCCAGAAAGGCAGGGACAACTCAAAGCAAGGAGGGGTCTTCAGGATCACTGGTAGGTCAGGGACAAATGGTTGCATTCTTTTGAGTTTCTAATACGCCTTGAAAGGAGGCAATCAGAATATGCATCTATGTCAGTGAGCAGAGGCATGACTGAGTAGAATGGGAGGCAAGTTTGCCCTGAGCAGTTTCCAGCACGAATTTTCCCTTTATCTTAGTGATTTTGGGGGCCCAAGATAGTTTCCTTTCACACGTTTTCATATAGTTTTTGTTTCATTTCTAAAATTATTCAAACTGAAGCAGGAAGCAGCGGGTAACTTATTAGACCCCTTCAACCCTTCTCTGTTCCTTCCTCACTCCAGATAACATCCCATTCTTCCTCTCAGCATCCTTCCTGAATGCCCCATCACCGTTAACTTAAGGTTGAAATTCCTAAGCAAATCAACTGAGAATCAGTGGGGTGATCAGATGTCACGTGCAGGATGGCTTCACACCAGTCTCACCCCAAGGCCATGGTTAAGTTGCTTTCAACTTTTAAGCCTGATGTCCAGACCCTTCCCATATATATTTTTCCTGTGTTCTAATATGTTTAATGGACTACTTGCTTGTTTCTTGATTGCCCCTCCCCTGCACTCCCCTCCCCTCCCCTGCACTCCCCTCCCCTCCCCTCCCCTCCCCTGCACTCCCCTCCCCTCCCCTGCACTCCCCTCCCCTCCCCTGCACTCCCCTCCCCTCCCCTGCACTCCCTTCCCCTCCCCTCTCCTTCCCTGCACTCCCCTCCTTCTTGTGATTCTTCCCTTCTTTCTAGTGAAGTTTTCACTTTTGTTCGCTGGGCTGGAGTACACGGTCTTGGCTCACTGCAACCTCTACCTCCCGGGTTCAAGTGATTCTCCTCTCTCAGCTTCCCAAGTAGCTGGGATTACAGGCGCCCATCACCATGCCCGGCTAATTTTTATATTTTTGGTAGAGACAGGGTTTCACCTTGTTGGCCAGGCTGGTCTCAAACTCCTGTCCTCAAACCATCCACCCGCCTTGTCCTCCCAAAGTGCTGGAATTACAGGTGTGAGCCACTGCGCCCAGCCAAATGTGCCCTATTTTCATACCTCTGTATTTCATCTACAGGTTTCCTCTGCCTGGAATAATCTCCTCTCTTTTGGCTATCTAGAAAACTCCTCACTCCTCAGTTTGCCCTTCAGAAATTGCACCCTTATTAGTTGTTCCATACCCGACAGGTGACAAAGTCTCTCTCCCTCTAGGTACCTCGTTTGGTATAACTGTTGTGTGTCTTTGCTACCATCTTATTCCTCTGTGTATTCCTAGCCTGGAACAAACTTGAGTTCAATTCAGCAAACACATTTTGTGTGCCCACGTTTGTTACTCTCGTGCCCTGCAGAACTTAGAGGACTCGTCTAGTTCCTCCATCACCAGGAATAGTTTTCACCCTCCTGTTGCAGAGATGCTCCTACCTTTGCCCTGTCTCCAAACTCCTTTCTCTTTAAAATCCATGCTGTATTTTTTTAAAGCATAGATGCTCAATAAAGTCTACTTAAATAGAATTGATTTCTATTGCATGTTGTTCATGTCAGGCTGGCAGCTTTATCAGTCAGAGTCTTTGGAATTTATATTTTGTCGTCCAGAATAGTAAGTATCCTTCTTAGCTTCGAATAGGGTCATTGGCCTATCTTAGCTTCCATAGCCTGTCCCATTAGACTCTAAGCTCTTTGAAGACAGAGACTATGTAAGTACCTTCCACAGTGCTGAGCAGTGCTACGAGGTTGCTTAGAGGTTGGCATCCAGGAGGTACTCAAAGCATGTTTGCTAAGTGGTTTGTGAATGGATGAATGATACTAGTTTCTGTCTCGATCAGAGATAGACATCTATGAAGACTGATGGAATCTGGGAGAGAGGTTGTTTCTTGGCTTGCCACCTTGCAAAGTCACTGAAAATTGCAGACAGAAAAGGGAGAGAAAGCAGTGAGTGATCCAGAGATAAGCTTTATCTTTCCTCCCAATATTCTGATCCCATGTGACTTGTATGTCAGGCAGGAAAATCCTTAGAATTTTTGGACTTCGATGGTGCATTTTCCACTAGGATGCTGCAAGTTGAACTCTGTTTTTACATTTTCTTGTCATTTCAGTGGAAATTAGGGAGAAAGAGTCAGATGTGCCTTCTTAATCTAGTATCCTTTTCTGTGATGTCATCTCTCTCTCTCTCCCCCCACTTTTCTTTCTTTCTTTTTTTTTCAAGACAGGGTCTTGTGCCCAGGCTGGAGTGTAGTGGCATGATCACAGCTCACCTCAGTCTCTACTTCCTAATGCCCAGCTAATTTTTTTGTATTTTTAGTAAAGACAGGATTTCGCCACGTTAGACAGACTGGTCTTGAACTCCTGACCTCAGGTGATCTGCTCAATTCAGCCTCCCAAAGTGCTGGGATTACATGCATGAACCACCACGTACAGCATGATCACTTTACATTTTTGACATCACGACATACTTCAGTTTACAAGGGCAGTGAATATATTTATTTTGGTGTCCTTTCATTACTTGGTGCTCGGGGTGGATCACCTGAGGTCAGGAGTTCAAGACCAGCCTGGCCAACATGGTGAAACCCTGTCTCTACTAAAAAATACAAAAATTAGTCAGGCATGGTGGCAGGTACCTGTAATCTCAGCTACTTGAGAGGCTGAGACAGGAGAATCACTTGAACCCAGGAGGTGGAGTTTGCAGTGAGCCGAGATGGTGACACTGCACTCCAGCCTGGGTGACAGAGCAAGCCTCTGTTTCAAAAAAAAAGAACAAGCTCAGAGTCTCCTTGTCCACACAGGGAGATGGAAGCCAGTGCATGTGGCTTGCATAAAAACACTGACAGCAGCATAAAAACGATGAGCATGGCAACACGTCTGCTTTCATAGTTACCTTCCCAGCACCGGGGGACAGGTAGAGACAGGAGTTGCTGTCTTTCAGGGCCAGCTTAGTCAGTTCTGTGAAAGTTTCCTAGATATACAGAGGGTGTCAGTTCAGGCACAAAGGTGGCCTCCCAAAGCTGACCCCCCGCCCCTGGGAGTGACTGTATGTCCTGTGGGGAAGAGGTGTTGTTTGTTGTGTTTCTAAACAATGTGTTCAGGGCCGGCTTCCCCAGTGGGGAGTCTACGGCATCATGACTTGGATCTAGAGGTCTATGTTTCTTCCTGCTCTATACTTTAATATAATTATCATAACTGAAAAGGTAATGTAAGGAGATTAAGTAGAATATTAACCATACTCTTAACAAAACAACTTGCTTGCTTTTTTTAATATATTACCTACCACCTGAATAGATCATTTCACTTTTTTTTTTTTTTTTGAGACAGAGTCTCGCTCTGTAGCCCACGCTGGAGTGCAGTGGCATGATCTTGGCTCACTGCAACCTCCGCCTCCTGGGTTCAAGCGATTCTCCTGCCTCAGCCTCCCGAGTAGCTGGGACTACAGGTGTGTGCCACCACACTTTGCTAACTTTCTGTGTTTTTAGTAGAGATGGGGTTTCACTGTGTTCGCCAGGATGGTCTTGATCTCCTGAGCTCGTGATCTGCCTGCTTTGGCCTCCCAAAATGCTGGGATTGCAGTACAGGTGTGAGCCACTGTGCCGGGCCCAATCACGTTACATTTTTGCCGTTGTGGCATACTTTCGTTTACAAGGACAGTGAATATATTTATTTTGGTGCCCTTTCATTAGTTGGTGCTCAGGGTAATACCTGATACATACATTGGCCAATAAATGATTATTGAATGAATGCAATTTTTTTTTTTTTTTTTTTTGAGACAGAGTCTTGCTCTGTCACACAGGCTGGAGTACGGTGGGATGATCTCAGCTCACTGCAACCTCTGCTGTCCAGGGTTCAAGTGATTCTCCTGGCTCAGCCTCCCGAGTAGCTGGGATTGCAGGCACTCGCCACCTTGCCTGGTTAATTTTTGTATTTTTAGTGGAGACGGGGTTTTACCATGTTGGCCAGATTGGTTTCGGACTCCTGGCCTCAAGCGATCCACCCGCCTTGGCCTCTCTAAGTGCTAGGATTACAGGCCTAAGCCACCACACCCGGCCTGAATGCTATTTTTTAACATACTCTTTTCATTGAGTGTAACAGGAACATTCGCTATACTTCTGTAGTATAAACAACTGTAATTTTTAATGTTCCATACCGGCGCAGAATCGTCATTTATTAAAGGTTTCATTTAGTTTGAATTTTGGCTGGTTCCTTTATTGTAGAGAATATTATCATGAAAATTTGCATACATATTTTTTAGCACCTTTGCACTTAAGTGCCTTAGAATGAATTCCCAAGAATGGAATTATTGCATTTAGGAAGTGTGGACAATTTTATGGTTGAATGTATATTTCTTAAGGGTTTGCCCTCTCTACAGAACATATTTGTGCATCTCTCTCTAAATGTGTCCCGGTTAACCATGAAAGGCATAGCGGCCATTTCCAAAAGCTCCTAACTGAGAAACTCTTTGAAGGGCCTGAAGACACTCACTGGAGGCCAGAAGCACTAGCGACCATCTCAGTTAGGTGAACAGAGTAGATCTTCTGGTTTCTGAGTAATACAATAGATTATCAGCAGAAATGATGCCTTTCCCCTTAGGTCCTGAGACAAAATCCAAAACTGTGTCCTACCATCATGCAGAGTCTCTGAGAGGCAGCATAGCTCCAGGCGGTTCTTGCTTTGATATTGAATGAAACTGTGATCATAAAGCCTAAGTGAGACCTCTATTAATAGCTTTGATTGCTTCTCTAACAAACTGTCACGAACTTAGTGGCTTAAAACAATGCAAGTTCTTTACTTTACATTTAGGTTGACATGGGCCTACAAGGGTCTCACCAGCCACAGGGCTATATACCTTTCTGGAGGCTCTAGTGGGCTTCTGCTTCTTTGTCACTTCCAACTTTCAGAGACCACCCTTGCCACCTCTAACTTCAAGAGATCATTCCTTGGTTGCTTCTTGGCCCTCTTCCTCCATCTTCACAGCCAGCAATGGTCAGCTCTCTCTTCCTAAAGCCTGGAAGTCCTCTGATGTTAAAGGACTAACGTGATTACATTGGGCTCACCTGGGTAATCCAATATAATCTCCCCATTTCAAGGTCCTTAACCTTAATCTGTAAGATCTTCTTTGCTATCTAAGGTAATGTATTATAGGTCCCAAGAGTTAGATCAGGGACGTGCATGGGAGTGAGAGAGGTGGGGAGAGGAATCGTTCTGGCTACTACAAGACCTAAAGTGGGAATGTATTTTTTTTAATTAAAAATATATGCATTCCAAGAATGACATAATAGACTCGGGGACTCAGGAGGAAAGGGTGGGAAGGGGGTGAGGGATAAAAGACTACAAATTGGGTTCAGTGTTTACTGCTCAGGAGATGGGTGCGCCAAAATCTCACAGATCACCGCTAAAGAGCTGACTCATGTAACCAGACACCTTACTCATGTTCTTAATAACTTGTATTGCTTAATAACATGTAACCAAATAACTTACCCATGTTCTCCAAAAACCTATAGAAATAAAAAATTTATATGTATATATATATATATATATATATATATATATATATACGCATCCATGGGACATATAACACTATTTATCCACTTGCAGAACAAGTGACTAGATGGGGTGAGTCAAGTATAAAAATCAGTATGTGCTCAGAGAACTCTTCATCATCTAGATGTGTTGAGAGAAAGCTCTCTGGGATGCCATGCAGGCTGGCTGTCCATCGCCTGTGACCCCAGGGCCAGGCCTGCCTTCCTTCTTCAAGCTTGGCACGAATTCCTGCCACTGTGGGAAGTTGGGCTAGGGCAGAGGCATGACATCAGGCAGAGAGAGGGGATGAGAGCAGGAGCAAGGCCCTCAAGGTGGACCTGCAGAGGCTGCCCCTGGTTCCTAGACCCCATTTGCAAGATGTCTTTTTGCAAAGACATCTTTCTCCTTGGTGGGCCTCATCCATCTGCCTCCCCAGGCTGTTGGATTTTGCTCCACTAGATGTTGTATGTAGCAAAAGTTCCCCCGGAGAGCCCGTGTGATGAATGACCCTGCCACAGTTGTAGTGTGTGTGTGTGTGTGTGTGTGTGTGTGTGTGTGGTGTCTTGGAGTTGCAAGACTTGATTAGCTGAGGCTTTTTTTTTCCACTTGTGACTAACATGAATGGAAGCATAATACAGGCAAGGATAAGGAGAGCATCTCTCCCAGAAGCCTGGAAGTTGAAGGTATGGGTGGAGAGAGGCCACTGAGCTCCAGGATATAGATCTGAGTGCAACATTGGCAGCAAGTGGCTTTCTTCTGGGATGTCATGATGGGTTCTGACCTGGGATTCAGGACCCATTGCATTTGACTCTGAATCCCAGCTCTTTGATTCTGAATCCCAGCTTTTCACAAATCATGAATGCCTGTTGGCACCGGATCCTTTGAGCCCTCCGATGAAGCCTCAGACTCACCACTAGATGGTGTCTGAGCTCACGCTCTCCGCCGCAGTGCAGCAAGGCACCAGGAAGCCATCTAGAGGTGCCTCTGTGACCAGGGACAGGGAGGTGACGAGTTCTGCTGGATCAGACACAGCCACTCCTGCCCCTGTTTTGCCTGATTCCCTTGGAGTATCCATCAGGACTAAACTAGGTAGTTTTTGCTCCTTCATTCCCTGGATCCAGTCCTAGGGAAATGTGGTCCTTTTGCTGTTTCTGGGGACTCCCAAAAGGAAATGGGCACCTTCTCCAGTAAAAACTCTCACGCCTGTAATCCCAGCACTTTGGGAGGCCGAGGCGGGCCAATCATGAGGTCAGGAGTTCAAGACCAGCCTTGCCAACATGGTGAAACTCAGGCTCTGCTAAAAATACAAAAATCAACTGGAGGTTGAGGCAGGCGAATCGCTTGAACCTGGGAGGCGGAGGTTGCAGTGAGCTAAGACTTGGCCATTGCACTCCAGCCTGGGAGACAGAGCGAGACTCCGTCTCAAAAACAATACTAAACTCAAAAACAAAAAACTGATTTGTTCTGTAATTTATTGTATTTATTTGTTTATAGGAAAAGGAGAGGCATACTAACTTGGACTTGAGTTTTGGCTCTTATTTTCTAGTCAAAGTCCTCTCTGGGCCTAAATTTCTAGTTTATAAAATGAAACTAGAAATCCCTGCCTCATGAAATTGCCTGAGTAAAATGCAATAATGCTGTGTCATGTGTGTGGCACGGTTTCTGGCACTTAGTAGGCGCTTTGTATCTCACTTCTATTCCAGATGAATTGGAGCTCCATTCATTTACCTTTTTACACATTCTCGTCTATCACAGCACCTGACATCTTCTATGCTGAGGACCAAACTCACAAATGGAATTTGCAGATGTTGATTTTCATCACCTAATCTATTACTGAAACACCAAATTTTGTGGAGGATTCAGAAGATTATATTATAAAACTCCTGCCTACAGTGTCTAACAAAATGATTGGAGGAGACAAGATTAAGTAAAACACATATAACGGTGAACAGAGAATCTACTAAATGAAAAGTAATTAAACATGTATGATTGGCTGTGCGTGGTAGCTCCTGTCTGTAATCCCAGCTCTTTGGGAGGCTGAGGTGGGCAGATCACGAGGTCAGGAGTTCAAGACCAGCCTGGCCAACATGGTGAAACCCCATATCTACTAAAAATACAAAATTAGCTGGGTGTGGTGGTGGGTGCCTCTAATCCCAGCTACTCTGGAAGCTGAGGCAGGAGAATTGCTTGAATCCAGAGGTGGAGGTTGCATTGAGCTGAGATCGCAGCATTGCACTCTAGCCTGGGCAACAGAGGGAGACTGTCTCAAAATAAATAAATACATAAAAATAAATAAAATAAAAATGTATGACATGACCTGTTTATAATTAAGTTTATAGCTCCTCAAACAGGGCTCCGTTTCTCAAATTCTGACATTCAAGAGGCAAGTTTACATCTGGATTGTTTGTTGATCATAGGCTGTTTGTCAGATTCTAGAAGTTTTTATGGGAAGAAGAGGACTAATTTTGCAACAGGAAAATTATTATGTCTAGAATGCAACCCTGGGAGCCAGTGAACCTCATGAAAACTTCAAGCTTCTAAGTATGAAATAGAGCCAGTGAACCTCATGAAAACTTGAAGCTTCTAAGTATGAAAAAGGAGCCCCAAAAGGGAAGTGAAAGGACACGGAAGACAACACTTAGCTACTGCACCATTTGGTGGATAATTTCCTCCTCAGGGTATTAACAACTCATAGAATTATAATCTGGGAGCTATCTTAAATGTGTTGTGGTTTGATCTCGCACCCAATATAGGAATCTTTATATCATATCTTTGACCAAAGGCATCCAAATCACAGCTTAAACAAGTTCAAGGATGGGAATTCATTCCCTCAGAAGAAAGCCCATTTCTTTGTTAGACAGTTCTAGTTGTCATCATTCACCCCAAATTCCTTCTAGCTCCCCTCATTGGTACTAGTTCTGTGAGTTTCATCCCTCTCCCAGAGGTCAGTTCTTCAAATTGCCATGAGCTGCTATTATACCTTCTGTTGGAAATAGATGCCTGGTGCCACAAAGAAAAATTAGCACCGAGACAAAGGATCTTTCAGCAACGCAGTTTTTACTTCCTGCACTGCAGGAAGGGTACTCTGGCTAGCCATCTTGCCACCAGAGTACAAAGAACAAAGGAAAATCAGACAAATATATCTCTTACCCATTTGAGGTCGTTGTTACTGCTGTGTCTGATCTCTGTTGGCTGGAGCCAGACCTCACAATCTAAACTGAAACCTGATTGGCTAACAACTTAAAACTTCTATAAACAGGTAAAAGCAATGGAGAGCTGGGACATGCCTGTGAACATGTCCAGCACAGATATTTTGATTAAAATACAAGGACATAGAATGTACTGCGTGCCTGTAAGCATGGCATATCGAACAGATACATAGGATAGGGCTTAACAAAGTTATTAGCACACTTATTCTTTAACAAGAAAGGAACTTTTCTGCTTCCCACATCTTCCGCAACTTTTTCTCCCCAAATGTTCCCGCTGTCTTCAAATATTTGTCAAGTGGCTCCTTGACCCTCACAGACCACCATGTTTGGAGCAAAAGAAGCGTCATGGGGGCATCTTGTCCCTCGGCTTCCTGGCTATGCCATGACATGGCACTAGATGGTGCTGTGACCACGGCCCCACCCTGATTCTCCAGGTACTCAGGGGTGACTTGAGGGTTCCCCTCGTGATCTGCCCACCTCAGCCTCCCAAAGAGCTGGGATTACAGGCAGGAGCTACCACGCACAGCCAATCATTGTTTAATTACTTTTCATTTAGTAGCTTCCATATTTGGATTCTTATTTCCCTGGCTCCTCCTATAATTGTGTAAGTTCTAATTGCTCAAATAAGCTCTTTATTCCAAAGTACTCACCTTGTTCAATCTCAGTGATCTGGTTTTCTTTGAGTTTGCCCCAGAGTGACTCAATATTGCTGGAGAAAACAGTCACCCCTACTGACTGATTACACTTTAATTAATGACTGCATAGTAGTCATCCAGTTTTGTCTGTGTAGATCCTTTTATCCAATTTTGTCTGCATAAACCTTTTCCTTCTTCTGCACAATGTTGCCAGAGGAAGTCTCCAGACCCCACTGAACACAGTCTGGGGTTATTTTCCTTTGACTCAGTCTGGCCAATCTGTTGCTCTCTCCTTGGAATCAGAATGCAGAGCAACGGAACTCTTTCATACCAACAGCTGCAATCTATGACTGCTGTCCATGAGTTCCTGCTACCGAGAATTCTGCTCCTTCACCTTTTTCCTTGACCATGTACTCTCTATTCTTCCAATAGATTTGCTGTTGCTTAACTAGAGTCCAAGTCTAACGCTTGCCTGCTTTATCCATTGTCATCCCAATGCTGGACAGAATATAGTCAAAGCTGGAGACCTGTGACATACCAGTAGAGACTTTCCCTTCCTTCAGGCTGATACTGAATAAAGGATCAATCTTCTCTAGGCTCCCCTTACCATATCATCATAGTGTGCATTCTAGCATTCATGATACTCAAAACCCAGAAATTCAGAATAAGAAGATTTCATCGAATCATGTGGGAAAGAGCCTTGGACCTAACACATTAGGTTTTCAGTTGTTTTCTTTAATATGTCCCAGATCTGTGAAGAACTTGCACAACACTGCAACCTTCGCCTCCCAGGTTCAAGTGATTCTCACACCTCAACTTCTCAAGTAGCTGGGATTACCTGGCTGATTTTTGTATTGTTAGTAGAAACAGGGTTTCATCATATTGGCTAGGCTGGTCTTGAACTCCTGACCTCAGGTGATCCGCCTGCCTCAGCCTCCCAAAGTGCTGGGATTACAAGTGTGAGCTGCCTGGCCTCCACTCCTGTTCTTCTAAGGGCAGGATACTGCCTCTGTAAAATGAGTATATAGATACACTCGAGATTAGTTGCAGGGTCCTGGGTAAGTGAACCTCTCAAAGTGTATGTGTCAAGATCTATAATTCTGTGGCTTCCAGTAAGGTCCTCGTCATAAATGTGACCTTTTAATATCTGTTATAGTGTCATTTGTAATAGTGAAAAATCGGGTTAAACCCCCAATAACCACCAATAAAGGATACATTTGGATATACACACATAATGGGCCATTTGGAAGTAGCTAAAAATCATGTTTTAGAAGGATTCTTAATGATGTGGAGAAATAAGTTAAAATAAGAGAAAAATACAGTTTTTATATACAAAGTGGTCCCAGAACAATGTGAGAGGAAGCGAATGTACGAAAATATCAAGGTGATTAATTGGGGGTGGCAGGATTATTAATCATTTTTTCCATTCCATGTACTTATGTCTGTGTTTTAACATTTTTACAATGAATATGTGTGACATATACTCTAAGGAAAAAAAACCCTGAAAAACATTTTGAGATACCTGATCTATATATTCTAAGTTATATGCCTTATACATGTTTATGCCCTTTAGCTACATAAATTTCATTTTAGAATTTACTATCAGATAGTAATTCAAATTTTAGAGTTTGCTGTAATACAAAGATGTTAATGTGACATTCTGTGCAATAGTGTAAAATTGGAAACAGTCTAATAATGCAGGAATGATCAGAGAAGGATATACCATCTAATTAAAATCAAAGGTGGACTTTTACAACTGTGTATATGAAGTCCATAATAAGAAAGAAAGTTTATGAAGGAATGTCAAGGGAGAGACAGAATAAAATTGTATTCCGATGATGTCTACGGCACTGGAAACAAACGAAAATAATACATGGAAATAATCTGGAATAAAGAAAGGTGATTGTTTTGGGTGGTGAGACCAGGTAATTATAAAATATGATTTGACTTTTCTGTTTGCACCAATCTAATAAATGGTTACTCTTTATTTATGTAAACAGGAAAAGCATCATGCAATTATTGTAAAATTAAAAACCCTGCTCTATGGAAGGGAGATCGATGAGTTTATCTCTTCTGGAGAGCTTCCTGGGGGTGGGTCGAGACAGAACTGATAAACTGCTGTCCTCATTCAAGAGCCTCAAGGCCCTACCCCCAGAGTAGGAGCTCCCCCACCCTGAGTTGTCACATAAAGCACACTCCCTCCAGCCAGATGCAGCCCGGGCCCCTGGAAGCCCAGCTCTGGATGTGCTGATGTGCGTCTCTCCCAGGGTTGCTGGAGATCTTCAGGGAGATAGGGAGTGGCCTTCTCTCAGCACTTTTTCCCCAGCCTGCCGCAGCCACAAGTCTCCTGTCAGGTTCATTACCACCTTCTCCTACTCCTTTCCCAATGAGTGTTTTGTCAGCAGTTTTTCTTAAAAACGGTGATGGTGATAGGTGATAATAGCTTCCTGAGTTCTTATGACAGGGCAATCATGTTACACAGAGCATTTCTGCAAATATTCACAGCATTCAGTGTATATACACCTTATGAGACAATGCACAGTTCTTATTTTACAGAGGAGAAAGCTGAGATTTAGAGATAAATTGATTTCCTCAATATCACATTGACAGTTACAGGCAGATCCAACTGACTAGCTCCCAAGTCTTTGCTCTTAACCCTCTCTTGATGTAGGCTGGATGCTCAATCTGAACTCTAGGCTGTAATGCTCTCTTCTCTTCCTGCAGGAACCAGCCTATTATTTAAGCTGATAAACTGCTGTCCTTATTCAAGGGCCTCAAGGCCCTACCCCCAGAGTAGGGGCTCCCCCACCCTGAGTTGTCACATAAAACATCCTCCCTCCAGCCAGATGCAGCCTGGGCCCCTGAAAGCCCAGCTCATGATGTGCTGTCTCTCCCAGGGTTGCTGGAGATCTTCAGGGAGATAGGCAGTGGCCTATTCTCAGCCACTAATTTGACTTTTTTTCCCCCAGGCTGGAATACAATGGTACCATCTCTCTATCTTGGCTCACTGCAACCTCTGCCTCCTGGGTTCAAGCAGTTCTCCCGCCTTGCACTATCATACCTGGGTAATTCTTGCATTTTTAGTAGAGATGGGGTTTCGCCATGTTGGCCAGGCTGGTCTTGAATCCCTGACCTCAGTGATCTGCCTGCCTTGGCCTCCCAAAGTGCTAGGATTACTGGCGTGAGCCACTGCGCCTGGCTTGGACATGACTATCTTACATTATTCTCCAGCCACCCTTCTTCCTTTGCCTCCTTGAGATCTGGGGCAGCAGTTTCAGTAGCAAGTGTGTGTACACCTCTGTATTTCATATAAACACTCCAATCATAGCTTCTGATTATCCACTGAATGGCATTTAAAGGATGAAATTGAAGCAACATGGACAAAAGTCATAAGGCTTCTGTGCACAAAATACATGGGACGTGTTCCATACATTTGTTGTTGTCTGTGTAGGTGTCTCGTGGGCAGAAGGTGCCCAGCATTCCCCTGTATCAGCCTACAGCACCTCAAGGAGTGCCTGGCACGTCATATGGACTCAATAAACATTTTCTAAATAAATGAATGAAAGAAAAAACAAATGAATATTTTAATGATATCAGAATCTTATAGTTTCAGTTTCTTCATCTGTAAAATAGGTATGATTATTTTCTCTCCCATTAGATTGAGAGCTCCTTAAGGGTGGGCAATTATTTGTGTTCTGAGTCATGTCCCTAGCACTAGGTGCACTGCTAGGCACATAGGATGTACTCAAAGTCAGCTGGCCAAAGTGAAGTCCCTGAAACTCCCCGGGGAGGTCTGAGAATGGAAGAAGCAAGGCTTAGAACATGCCCTGCACATTTCTTTGTTTTGTTTTTTTTGAGATGGAGTCTTGCTCTGTCGCCCAGGCTGGAGTGCAGTGGCGCTATCTCTGCTCACTGCAACCTTTGACACCCGGGTTCAAGCAATTCTCCTGCCTCAGCCTCCCAAGTAGCTGGGATTATAGGCATCCACCACTACCCCCAGCTAATTCTTCTATTTTTTTTTTTTTTTTTTTTTTTTTTTTTTTTTTAGTAGAGACAGGGCTTCACCCTGTTGGCCAGGATGGTCTGGAACTCCTGACCTCAGGTCATCCACTTGCCTCAGCCTCCCAAAGTGCTAGGATTACAGGCGTGAGCCACTGGGCCCAGCTGCCCTGCACATTTCTTAGAGAAGAACATTTTGGTGTTAAATTATTGAAATGAATTGCATTATCTGCCCCTTATTGCAGAGTCTCATGTGCAAAGTCCACGGAAAAGTACTCCTTGGAACTCAAAACCAAGCCTTCTGGATCCCAAAGCTGACTTCCTCACTCCTACAGGTTTCCCTCTTTATTCTGCCTGCACTGAAATGTCACATCCCTCCAGTGTGATCATTGTCTCACTGCCTATTATCAGGGACAGAGGTTCACTAAGTGCAGGTATAAGGCACAGGACTGACACCTGGGAGAGGGCCTGCTTTAGGAGATGAAAGAACCACTTGCCAAACCTCACCTGTCAGCCAGGGCCACGCGGCCAGAAGCTGTTTTCTGAGCACATCTAGGCATTAGTGCCTAAGTTGTTGACTCCTGGGAAGAGATTTCTTAAAAGTACCTTGCAACCATTTCATCTCTCTGCCATTATTTTTTTCCAGGGGTGAGAGGAGAATTCTGCCTCCATAGCTTGTCAACATCCCTTCAGCTTGGTGGTCCACCCAGTTTCCACCTAGTAGAGTGGCCTGCCCCTCACCAGCAGCTTGCATGGCCTTCTTATCTCCTTGGCCCAGCTGAAGCCTGGTGGGCAAGTAGCCAATTATGGTCTGGGCATCCTGGAGGAGCCAGTTTTCAGGGTAGCATCAATTGCTGGGAAGGGTCTGTGGTCTGGGGAAGTCACACCTAGAGGTATGCTGGAAAGCCAGGTCAATGCAAACACTATGCCTTGGAGTTGCCTGCAGGGGTCATCTGCAGCAGGAGGGTGTGTGAGGAAATGGGAGGAGTGGCCCTGCCCATTTCACCTTGGTGCCTGGGTGGAGTTCACAGGCTAATTACAGGTGAAGGAGCTTAAGGCTTTCTGCTTTGCTTTCTTCCCCCTTCGTCTGCCTCACCTTCTCCTCCAGAACCACCCGGCTCTGCTGCAGTCCTGTGATGCTTCCCAGTCTCAAGGGCGGTGGCAAGGATGGTGTTCCTGTGTTTTACCATGTCTTTACATTTTCATGGTTTCTTTTCCTGCTCCATCTTGGTGCCTTGTAATCCTACCCACCACCCCCATTACAAAAAAAAGATAACTACAAGAAAAATAATTTAGTATTGATGAGGCATGTCAGGCATGCAGTATCTTATTAAATCGTCAAACCACGTGGATTTTATAGCTGGGGAAACTGAGCCTTGGAGAAACTGAGAAACTTGTCCAAGGCCACCCAACTGGTAAGCAGCTGGCCAGAGCCCCCACCCACACCTGCTCATGTGGGCCTGCTTCGAGTCTGGATCACTCTGGCATCTTCCTGACTCGTAACCACCAGTTCATTCCATCACTCAGCCCTCCCAATCAGCAGGTGATCACAGAATCCTACCATGGACCTGGGCACTTGAGGGGACAGGAAAGAAGACCAAGTCATGGCTTCTGCCCCAGAGGAGTTGAGGACCTAGCTGAGAAGACAAGACAAAGACTTGTAGAACAGTGAGAGAAGAAGCCAGACTGTGCTGAGATGATTCAATTTGCATTTGATGGCTGTAGAGCTGGAGTCAGGGACTTAGCTTCACACACAACCCCTGTGTGGGCACTGCCAAGCCACTGCCCTTCTCTGTACCTCAGTTCCCTGACTGCAAAATGAGGGCATTGTCCTAGAAGATTGTACATATACAAATGGTACTTGCCTGGGATCAAGTGAGCATACCCCTCTTGATAGGAAAGTGGAGAAACTGAGGCCCTGGGATTAGGATTGTCCCAGAAAGTAACTGGAGCAAAGCCAGAAAAGAAAAGCAAACAGATTTGACCCATAGGAGGAAATCATTGTGTTACTAAGAACAGGACTCCACTCCCAAGAGCAAGTGAGTGGGGAGCCCTGTGAGTGGGGAGGAGACTCACTGCTTCATAATGCTTTTGTGTCTGGCAAAGCCCTGAAGGCATCATCCTGGTGTGGATTTCCCTTGGTTCTTGGCCGCTCAAAGAGAAGCAAGCTGGTTGATTCTGATCCTTTCACTTCCAGGGTGCTGCAGGGTACCCTGGGAGTGGTGAGGCTCCCACAAGCCGTTTCTAAGCCATTTTCTTTAGAAACAGGAAATTGTGTTTCGGTTTGGAGGAGTGGCTGAAACGAGACACCTAGAGGTTGGGGGTTGGAGGACGGGCTTCATCTGTCAGGCTGTTATTTCTTCCAGGCAGCTGGAATGTAGATGCACACAGAGGTCGCCGTGTGTCCTAAAGAAGGAGGCATTTGTACTGGCTACACAGAGACATCTAGGGTGGTTTTTCACATTATATTACTGCAAAGTCCTGTTCCTAGCTGCGTTGCCTGTTTCTTTCAGGCTGATCCAGGAGGAGGTGTTTTGAGGTTGGGTGAATGTCACTGCCCCTCCTTGCTGTGTCTTATAACAATAATTGGTTATGGTGCTGGCTTCAATGTGCACAGCATAAAACCACTTCCACAACACTTCACAAACATTATCTCGAATTGTATGTAATTAGAGCAAGATGGAATATGCTTCATAATGTCCATTTCACAGATGAGGACATTGAAATTTATTTTTTTCCACCAAAAAAGGTCTATCCATGATAAAAATATTTTCTTAGATTCTATGGATGAAGACATTTTCTGTCACTTGAGGAAGAGATGTCCACATGGTCTGGGTGATAGCCAGGTGCTAGAGATGAACTCAAATGGTCCTTGTCTTCCTAAGTTCCATGAGCCCATATTTTCTCTTTCATCTTCTTTTCCCTTTTTGATCCCTTTATACCCAAAGCCATTCTCTGCATGAACTTTTATTCCCCATTCAAGCTAATGATCTGGAGACCCAGGGCTTTCTACACCCCAAACCCTGTTCTCCTCCCAGCTTAGGACAGAACCAATAGGAGGGCAGGCTGCACGCACCTTGTCTCTTATAACAGCATACATTTACGTGTGAGAGATGCTCTCTGCTTTTAGGAGGTTAAAAGAAAGTCTGGGTGCGGTGGCTCATGGCTATAATCCCAGCACTTTGGGAGGCTGAGGCGGGTGGATTACGAGGTCAGGGGTTTGAGACTAGCCTGACCAACCTGGGGAAACCCTGTCTCTACTAAAAATACAAAAATTAGCTGGGTGTGATTGCACGCTCCTGGAATCCCAGTTACTCAGGAGGCCGAGGCAGGAGAATCGCTTGAACCGGGGAGGTGGAGGTTGCAGTGAGCTGAGATTGTGCCATTGCACTCCAGCCTGGGTGACAGAGCAAGACTCTGTCTCAAAAAAAAAAAAAAAAAAAAGAAAAAAAAAAGTTTTAAAAAGCTGACAAGCATCATTTCATACCTGAGAGGTGGGGTGGGAAGGGCAGTCATTTCTTAAAACACCTACTGTGCCAGGTATTTTGCATAGAGTAACCCATTTATAATCTCAGGGAGAGCCCTGCCTGGGAGGTTTTATTACTCGCCAGATGAGTAAAGCAACTTGCCCAAGGTCACTCAGTTAATAAGTCAGAACTGGGATTTCAAAACAGGCCCACATGTTCTTTACCACTATACTCTGCAGCCGTAAAAGAGCAGGACTCAAATTTGGTCCTCTTCACTGATCATCCAGCACCTTCTTCACTATAAGGGCTCCCCATTTTGAAGTTTATCTTTGCGCTATCTCTGAAAGAAGGTCTTTGTCAGTGCATACTGCAAATGGAATCAGATGAGCATTGAGGCAGGCTGAATAATGCCTCCCCTCGAAGATGACCTCATCCTCATCCCTGAAACCTGTGACTGTTACGTCTATATGGCAATAAGGACTTGGCAGGTGTGACTAAATTAAAATCTAGAGATGGGGGGCTAGCCTGGATTATTTGGATAGGTTCTAAAGGTAATTACAAGGGTCTTTATAAGAGGGAGGCAAGAAGGTGAAGGAGGAAGTAAGAGGTTTGAGAATGAAAGCAAGACGTAGGCAGAGCAGGCGGCTTCAGGAACCAGTAGAAAAAGAAAACACTCTCCCCTAGAGTCCCTGGAGGCAATCATCTGCGTGGTTGATTTCAGCTCAGTGAAACTGATTTCAGACTTCCGGCCTCCAGAACTCCAGTAAGAGAATCAGGTGGTGTTATTTTAAGGCACCAATTAGTGCTAATTTGTTAGGGTAGCCATAAGAAATCGACATAAGTACTATTTACCTACCTAGGGGATTAAACTATTTAAAGCTCTTAAATGTAGTCTTTTATATGTAAATAAACTCCAGTAATTCACTGTAAGTAAAAGCCCTGACTGTATAGGTTAGGGCTTGGGTATTTGAATTAAAATGTATCTAGTTGCTCATTAAAGCCAAAGGTATACTAGGCCAGGCTTTGCAGTGGTGAGATCTCTGCTTGTTGCAACCTCTGCCTCCTGCGTTTAAGTGATTCTCCTGACTCAACCTTCTGAGTGGTTCGGATTACAGGCATGCACCAACACTCAGCTAATTTTTTGTATTTTTAGCAGAGATGGGGTTTTGCCATGTTGGCCAGGCTGGTCTCTAACTCCTGACCTCAGGTGATCTGCCCACCTCAGCCTCCCAAAGTGCTGGGATTATAGGCGTGAGCCATCGCTCCTGGCCTACAAGCCTAATTTTTTATGTGAGATATGAAAATTTTGTTCATGGACAGTATTTGAAAGTAAAAAATTTAAAATCCCTATACCACACATTTACTAATATTCAATGTATCAGTGAAGGAAATATACTTTAATACATGCAATAAACATTACTATTCCTAGCAAGGTGGAAAAAATTCATAAATGAATTGGTATCACCTTTGTGTTCCATTATGTTGAAGAATTATTTGTTCAGTTATACATTTCTGTCTTGAGTAGAGATGTATACGTAGAAATATATATCTTTTGGGCATATAATATTCATCAACTTCATATGCTTTATTTATTTATTTATGAGATGGAGTCTCACTCTGTTGCCAGGCTTGAATGCAGTGGCACAATCTCGGCTCACTGCAACTTCCACCTCCTGGGTTCAAGCAATTCGCCTGTCTCAGCCTCCCGAGTAGCTGGGACTGCAGGCATGCACCACCATGCCCAGCTAATTTTTGTATTTTTAGTAGAGACAGGGTTTCATCATGTTGGCCAGGATGGTCTCGATCTGTTGACCTTGTGGTCTGCCCACCTCAGCCTCCCAAAGTACTGGGATTACAGGCAAGAGCCACCATGCCCAGCATGTGTATTATATATATTGCTTATAATTCCAAATTTTGTAACAAGGCAAACATATCAACTATTAGCTATGGGACCTGGTGTGTAGATGGAAGGAAAATTCATGTTTTTCTCATTATTCTTCTCCCAGAAAGAGTTAGTATGTGGGTTTCAGCCTCAAAATGTTTCTTGAATGTATTTGTGCTCTTTGGATAATTTTTGTTGCTAAAGATGAAGTTTATTATACATATTATTTTGTTGAAATTACCACTGATGCCACAAATTATTTATAATACTAACTATTTTGATTATAAACTTTTTGCTCATGAACATGGGTTTGAACAATGTATTCCAAAAATCTAATTGGCACAGGCTAAGGTGCAAGTCATGGTCGTCACTAGGTATCGATCTACCTACTTTCCAATATGCCTATGAAAATTTTCACCCGACTTCATTTAATAGTCAGTTAAATAGTAGAGCACAATCGGTAGATCTGGAGAATGATGTTTGCCTTTCTTTTGCTGGTGGCAGGGCTGCCGAGATTTTTTAAGGCACCATACTGGGGCTTAAAGAAGCATCTTGGCCAGGCACAGTGGCTCACGCCTGTAATCCCAGAACTTTGGGAGGATGAGGTGGGAGGATCGCTTGAGTCCAGGAATTCAAGACCAGCCTGGGCAACAGAGTGAGACTTTGTCTGTACAACAAATTAGAAAAATTTAGCCAGATATGGTGGCATGCACGTATAGTCCCAGCCACTTGGGAGGCTGAGGTGGGAGGATCACTTGAGCTCAGGAGGTGACGTTGCAGTGAGCTGTGATTGCACCACTGCACTCTAACATAGATGACAGAGTGAGATCCTGTCTCAAAAAACAAAAACAAACAAAAAGAAGTATCAGCTGCTGCGCCTCTGGAACTACAACATAGGCAGAAAACAAATGTGAATGAAACACAGAATACAAAGTATTAATGAGTTTTAGTTGAGTAACACTGACTTGCAATTGGAAGAACATTTGCAGACATCGGTAATGGGGGAGGAGAAAATGTGAGAAAGAAACCTGAAGTCAATTAAATGAATACGGTCTGCAAATTAGGGGTGGACCCTTGGGTTAATCTGCAGCGGCAGTTGAACCCTGCTAGAAGCAGCTTAGATGCCACTGAAGTTAATTTTGGCTCCCAGTAAATGTCTTCTCTCCTCTACATTATCCTTTGTTAGACATATGTAAATACTGCCAGATACATTTTTTTTGTTTTCCTTCTTTTTTTTTTTTTTTTTTTTGAGATAGAAACTCCCTCTGTCGCCCAGGCTGGAGTGCAGTGGTGCGATCTTGGCTCACTGCAAACACCACCTCCTACGTTCAAGTGATTCTCTTGTCTCAGCCTCCTGAGTAGCTGGGATTACAGGCGTGTACCACCACACTTGGCTAATTTTTGTATTTTTAGTAGAGCCTGGGTTTTACCATGTTGGTCAGGCTGATCTCAAACTCCTGACCTCGTGATCCACCCATCCAGATAAATTTTTTAAAAACCCAGGGGCTATTGCCTATAGGTCATCATTAATGTACTCCCAGAATGCCCAGGCATGGTATGGGGTGGCCACCGTATGGTTCTTTAGACTGAAGACCACTCCTGCAGAACGTTTTCTATTAGCTCAGGTCAGTCTGAACAGATGGGGTGCACTTTAGGATTCAGTTTACCTGTTTTGTTTGGGGTTGGTGCTAATTTGGAGTAAGCATACTATTCATGAACTATATGGTTTAGAATGTGTCACCTTACCTGTTCCAGTCACTCCTTCTGATTTGGAGACCTGAAGACCAAGTTTTATTCTTCTGCTGTTTCCACCTCTGGTGCTAGGCCCAGAGGGGTGCACCTAAAATCTGAATCAATCCACAAAGCCCGACAGACATCAGTGGCAGGGTTTGGTGGGATTTTAATAGCAATCTACAAAAGAAAAGTCAGGAAGATAAGGAATAGAAGTGCATTGTTCATTTCTATTCTCCACATTTTCAGCGTTGCTCTCATTCAGTTTTCTTGCCTTGGTATCACTGCTAGAGACTTCCCAAGTTCAAAGGGTAGGAAACTACCTTCAAACCGACTTGGGAAATGTTTAGAGCTGCCAGGGTTGTATGTAAACTTTCCATGGCAACAAACCACTGATACTTTTTGGTTCTATTCCACCTAGGGAAAAAAAAAGATCCCCAAAGTCCATTTTGCTCCAAGGTCAGTAGACACAGCGCTGTGACTGTCTTGGGCTGTGTGGGTCTGTAGAAGGCCCAGTCATGGGCCATCGAGCAACTCACAGCCAACTGCACTCCCATCCAAGCCTGGCTCTGTTCCCATACACAGAGACGGGATGGGGGCTGCTGGTCCGGCCTGAGGCCTTGCTCTGTGGCACTGAAGATGGGGGCTATTTTCTCCTCAAAGATCTGGAAGCAGCAAGTTGACAAGAGCACCAGCTGCCCAGCCATCGCATCCCAGTGGGTGTCAGTGGGAGGGCCTAACCAAGGCCTCCCTCCTGTGGCTATCAGGCAGAGGGGCCAGCAGTTCACCTTCCAGGAGCATGGGGCCCTTCTTACCCTTTTGATCACATTTCCCTCTCTCAGAGGGGCACTGCCCTGGGAAGGGGTTATGCCTTGGATCCTACAGTCATGGACTGTGGGTGAAACTGGGGCTCTTTTTATTTTATTTTATTTATTTTTTTGAAATGGAGTCTTGCTCTGTAGCCCACGCTGGAGTTCAGTTGCATGATCTTGGCTCACTAAAGCCTCTGTCTCCGGGTTTCAGCGATTCTTCTGCCTCAGCCTCTTGGATAGCTGGAATTACAGGTGTGTGCCACCACGCCTTGCTAATTTTTGTATTTTCAGTATAGAAGGGGTTTCTGCATGAGGCGGTGATTGCGGTGAGTTGAGATCACGCCACTACACTACAGCCTGGGTGACAGTGCGAGACTCCGTCTCAAAAAAAAAAAAAGAAAACAAGAAGGGTTTTCTCCATGTTGGCCAGGTCAGTCTTGAACTCCTGACCTCAGGTTATCCGCCCGCCTTGGCCTCCCAAAGTGCTGGGATTACAAGTGAGGGCCACTGTGCCTGGCCAACAGGGGCTCTTCCCTCTTGACTTCCTAGTCTTAACTCTGCCCATTGGACCACCCACCCTCCCTGCTGCTGGTGTCCTGGCTCACCCATCAAATCCAACTGCTTTATCTAGAAAATACTTTTCTCTTATTCTCCTTTTTCCCTTTGCTTTCCTCATTCACCTCTGTTTTTGTTTCTGTTTTATTTTTTTCCAGACAGTCTTGTCGGGGAAGTAGATCAGGGAGGCCCAAGATATTTGGTCTGGGTGGGCGGCTATCGCTTGAGGACACATCTGCCTCTGGGGCTCCTCCCTAACAGCTGACCTCTGGAGCTGGGAGATGGAGCTGCCGGGCAGTCTGCAGAGGCAGATTGTGTGGTTATGTGCTGGTCACCGCCTTGGGCTTTAAGCCACAGTCAGCAGTGAGCCTGGAGGCGGGGTGTCTCTGGAGATGATCCACCACACCTGCTTTGGTTCTTGCAGGACAGGGCAGGGCAGGCAGAGGTGTGCATTTGGAGCAAGAAAGCCTTCCTGGCCACCTACACTGCCTCAATTTCCCTATCTGAACCATCTTAATAAAAACAACTTACGGCTCTCAGAACAGCACATTTGTAAAAACCTGAAAAACATGAAAACATCACTCACATTTCTCCCGTAGACATTTTCCTGTTTTATATATCTTTTATGTAACTGAATCACAGTCCATATACAATTATGTGTTCCATTTTTAAACAATAACCTTTCCTTGTTTTAAAAGTAGTAATACGTGTTTATTATAGAACAACTTAGAAAACTCAGACACAAGGAAGGAAAAATGACTCCTTATTGCTTCAATGAAAAATAATAAATATGAATATTATTCTGATGCACATCTTTCTGGACTCTTTAACGAGCATAATATACCAAAAGGAAAAGAAAAAAGCTCAGTAGATTCATAGTTTACTTACTTTTTTTGTAACTTTCCTTTTCTACATAACTCATTAGTAACAATTTTTTTTTTTTTTTTTTGAGATGCTCAGTTGCCCAGGCTGGAGTGCAGTGGCACGATCGCCACTCACTGCAACCTCCATCTCCTGGGTTTAAGTGATTCTCATGCCTCAGCCTCCTGAGTAGCTGGGGCTACAGACATGTGCCACCACATCCCAGCTAATTTTTGTATTTTTAGTAAAGAACGGGGTTTCACCATGTTGCCAGGCTAGTCTCGAACTCCTGACCTCAGGCAATCCCCCCCTGCCTCGGTCTCCCAAGGTAATTTTTGTATAATTAAATGTTTTCTTGCCTTAATTATGATGACAGCAACATACAGATGTGCCATGTTTTATTCAACCAATCTTATATCCTTAGACTTTTGGTTTGGCTCTCATTTCTCCCCATCATATACCAAACTCATTGTGGCTAAATGTCTCCATTCCGCCTGTCCTGCTTCTGAATCCCCTGGGGCTGCCCCCTGCATAGATTATGACCAGACTGCACCTGACACTGTGCATGAATGTGCTTTGAGAAGTACCCATGATGCTGTACACATGTGAGGGATTATCATTGTTTGTCATTTAATTCAGAGACTCAGTGGTTTTGGTAGAAATGGTGTATATATTAAGCAAAGAATAATAATTTTAAAAACCACTTACATGGTACTTCCTATGTGCCAGGTCCTGTTCCAGGTGCTTCATGTTTTATATTTTAAATATACTTTTTTTTTTGAGACGGAGTTTTTCTCTTGTTGCCCAAGCTGGAGTGCAGTGGTGCAGTCTTGGCTCACACCAGTCTCTGCCTCCTGGGTTCAAGTGATTCTCCTGCCTCAGCCTCCTGAGTAGCTGGGATTACAGGCGCTTGCCACTATGCCTGGCTAATTTTTTGTATTTTTAGTAGAAACAGGCTTTCACCATGTTAGCCAGGCTGGTCTTGAACTCCTGACCTCAAGTGATCCGCCTGCCTCAGCCTCCCAAAGTGTTGGGATTACAGGCATGAGCCACCGCACCCAGTCTATACTTTAGTTGTTAGAGCAGTTTTAGGTTCACAGCAAAACTGAGCAGAAAGTACCGGGTTCCTATACACCCCTGACCCCTGCACATGCATAGCCTCCCCAACTATCAACAGTCCCCTCCAGAGTGATGCATTTGTTACAGTCAACGAACCTATATCCACACATCATTATCACCCAGAATCCATCATTTACATTAGAGTTCACTCTAGGTGTACATGTTCTATGGGATTGGACTAATGCATAATGACATGTACCCACCATGAGCATATAACACAGAGTAGTTTCACTGGCCTAAAAATCTTCCCTGCTCACCTCTTCATCCCTCCCTCCCTCCTAACCCCTGGCGACCACTGATCTTTCCATTTGTCTTCAGAGTTTTGCATTTTCCAGAATGTCTTATAGTTGGGATTATACAAGATGTCGGCTTCTCAGATTGGCTTCTTTCACCTAATTATATGCATTTCAGTTTCTTTCATCCCTTTTTGTGGCTCGATAGCTCATTTCTTTTTGACACTGGGTAATATTCCATTGTCTGGCTGTTCCACTGCTTCACATGATTTCAATGTATTTTAATCCTATGGCAACCCAGTGAGTAGGCACTATTAATTAACTTAGCTTTTAGATGAAGGCACTGAAGCACAGAGGGGTGAAGCATCTTACTCAAGGTCACAGAGCTAGGAAGCAGTGGAGCTCGGATTCTGTCTACGCCAATCTGGCTTCAGAGTTTCCACCTCTCTTGAGTAGCCAGTGCCCTGAGAGCAAGGTACTGGGAAATGGGGGGAGGAGGGGAGCTGTAGGATGGGTAGGCAGAAAGCAAGACTTTGGTGTTCCTGTGGAGTGATGTCGTGTAGAGTGCTGACTGTCATCTCAAAGGAGTCAGCAGCCTCGAGTCTTTGTTTCAAAGATCCTAGCATGGAGGATTTAAAACTAAAGTTACTATCTTTTAGAGACGCACTTTGTAGCTTAAGGATAAAATGACATGACCTGTTTTGTGTGCTTCAAAATAATTCTTTTTGGGGGAGCAGTAATGAATGAATGATGTACTAGTGATACCTAATTAGCCACAAGTTGAATTTGTTAGATCTGAGTGGTGAATATATATAGGTTCTCTCTTCTCTTTGTATTTGCCTGCAATTTTCCATGCTAAAAGGTTAAAATAGAAAAGGGAGGGGATACATAATGTACCACTAGATAGTTTATCAATGCCCTTTGCAGGGATATTCCAATCCAGAGTGCAAAGATTCAGAGTAGAGCAGAAAGACACATCCAACTCTATTGCAGCATTCAAAAAAGCTTTGCTAGTTTCAGTTAGTCTGGGGAAATACCCCTTAAGGGCCCAGCCTCTCCTAAGGAACTTGTGGAGTGAGCAGTAAAGAGGCATTCATTCATTCAAGAATGGTTGTTTTTCATCTTAAGCCACAGGGTCAGTCATGAGAGATGCAGCTGAGTTTTGAGAGGTGAGACTGGTACAGGTGAAAAGTTACCTAACAGTAAGGTAACCACTCAGCAGTGCTCTCAAGCCATAGAGGAGGCTAAGCTGGGAAGGGAAGGGGGCTTGGACTGTGACTGGTTCCCAACTCTGCCCCCACCCTAGGGCTTCCTGGAGTTTGGGGAGGAAGGAGAGGTAAGATGCCCAGAGCAGATCTCTTCTCCCCAGTCACATCTTTGCATTGGGGAGTCATAGGCTCAGGGCCACCCAGCTGAGCCTGGGTTCCAGGCAGAATGCAGGGTGCTGACACCCTTTCCACCCCACCCATCTATTTTATAACCCTGGCCTTGTGCACCGCTGTACACTTTGCAAAAGGAGACCTTCCTTCACGCTGGATGAACCAAAGAAAGAGAAAGTACTTCTCTGACACCTTCTTGCTGCCTTATTTGTGGGCAAAAAACAAAGCAGGTCATTTTGTATTTCTTCTGTGACTGAATTTACCAGGAAGTTTACTAGTGTAAGGAGATATAGGCAATTGAAGCCAAAATGGTTTTTACATTCTAAAAGAGAGATTATGGAAAACAAAGCCTCCCCTGGAGGTGAAGGGGGCTGAGCCCAATGACGGTGAACATGTTGAAAAAACTTCCTTGTGGCTGGGGAAGATCCTAGTGCCCTTAGGATTCCCATGCTCCTCTGCTGCCAACAGAAGCCTTAGGAACTTCCACCCGCCCCTACCTGCTCCTCCCTCCCACCAAGGTGAGGGTTTAGTTCCTAACACAGCTCGCTGTGATCAGGCCAGGATTGAGGGTAACAACAACAATGAAATTGACAGGCATAGCTCTGTAAGTAGACCTCCTTCTGAATTTCAACAGGGCTGATTTGCTAATATTCCTGATATTTCCAGACTGGAGACAGCAGGAGAGGACAGATCAGATGCAACTATGGAGGCTGCAATTTCTTTAATTTCTTAATCTGGCCCCTCTGCTATGGTCTACTCAGGTCTCTAGCTCCAAGGGTGGACTCACCACAGCCTCCTGTCCACGTGCAAAACCAGCCTGGGTGCTGACAGCATTTGCTTCATAGGGTAGGAAAGAGCATCCGGGAGTTAGGCTCTCTGTGCTGTGGACTAGAGAGAAGCTGCCAGGAGGGGCTGGCTAAAGCTCTCCAGGACCCGAGGATACTAGATGCAGAGTAACTGGGGTCTTGAGTGTTAATTTCCAGTTTGCATGGCTGGCACGTGCATTGGCATACACAAGACAGAAATTTAAGCAGTTAGAACTCCCGCAGTTCCCAATGAATCCTGAGAAACAGGAAGCAAGACTGAAAAGTTGCTGAGGCATGATGATCACATGCTGTCTGCCAGTGCAGACTAGTCTCTAGAACAAGACACCCCAAGAGTGACACATCCATGGGTTTCTTCATTGACAGGTAGGCATCCGCCTTCCCTAGGCATGGAAACTTTCACAGCACTCATGATTCCACAACCCGATTCTTTATTTTTACATGGAAGGGGCTTTTCTGTTCTATCCTTGGCTTTGAAGACTTCTCCCACCAGAACTGGCAGCTCACGCCTGTAATCCCAGTACTTTGGGAGGCCGAGATGGGTGGATCAGTTGAGATCAGGAGCTCGAGACCAGCCTGGCCAAGATGGTGAAACCTTGTCTCTGCTGAAAATACAAAAATTAACCAGGTGTATTGGTGGGTGCCTGTAATCTCAGCTACTCTGGAGGCTGATACAGGAGGAGAATCACTTGAGCCCAGGAGGTAGAGGTTGCAGTGAGCCGATATCGCGCCACTGTACTGCACTCCAGCCTGGGCAACAGAGCCAGACTCTAAAATAAAAGAAGAAGAAGAAGAGCTCGGGTGTGGTGGCTCAGGCCTATAATCCCAGCACTTTGGGAGGCCAAGGCAGGTGGATCACCTGAGGTCAGGAGTTTGAGACCAGCCTGGCCAACATGGTGAAACCCCGCCTCTACTGAAAAAACACAAAAATTGTTTGGGGCAGGGTGGCAGGTGCCTAATCCCAGCTATTCAGGAGGCTGAGGCAGGAGAATCACTTGAACCTGGGAGGTGGAGGTTGCAGTGAGCTGAGATCAAGCCATTGCCCTCTAGCCTGGACAAGAGTAACACTCTGTCTCAAAAAAAAAAACAAAAAAGACTTCTCCCTAATTGCATCTCCACCAAAGCTCACTAGGAGTTTTTTGTTTGTTTTTAAAAATTTTTTGAGACAGTTTCATTCTTGTCACCCATGCTGGAGTGCAATGGCGTGATCTTGGTTCACTGTGACCTCCACCTCCTGGGTTCAAGCAATTCTCCTGCCTCCACCTCCCAAGTAGCTGGGATTACAGGTGCCCACCACCATGCCCAGGTATTTTTTTTTTTTTTGTATTATTAGTAGAAATAGGGTTTCACCATGTTGGCCAGGCTGGTTTCAAACTCCTGATCTCAGATGATCCACCTGTTTTGGCCTCCCAAAGTGTTGGGATTACAGGTGTGAGCCACCGTGCCCGGCTGGGAGTTCTTTACCTGTGAAATTCGGTCTCTAGTTTATGTAAAAAAAGCAAAAGCTGTTTTGTTGACAAGGCCAAATAGTGGCTAAAACCCAAGTCCTTCATCTCAGAGACGAATGTAACCTTAGATGCATTCATTTAAAAAGTGCAGAGTAAGGGATGAGAGTCTCTCAATTTACTCCACAGCTCAGATGGAATCTGGAGAACGATGTTAACTTCTGAGTTTCACATTTAAAAGAAATGGCTATTTTGCAAGGTTTCCAGAGGAGACACCAGGGTGTTGAAAGGTCTAGAACTATGTCCTAGGAAAAATAGTTTAGGGAATCAAGGGCAATAAGCCTGTGAAAGATAAACTGAGCAGGGAAGATACGAGTCACCCTCAAATCAGTGAAGGCCTCTGATGGTTCTAAAGGTAGAATCAGGGCTGAAGTCGGGCGGGTAGGGGTGGGATGTTGGGAGAGAGATTCTGGCTTTCTAAACTAGTGAAAACCTTCTAATAATTAGAGCTATTTAAACACAAAAAAATTCTATTTAAACATAGTGTTAGGGGTCACCTAAGGCAGTAGCCAGGCAGAGGCTGATGGCCACCCCCAGGAGAACTGCTGCAGGGGGATTCCTGCATTGGGAGGGAGATGAATGCTAAGAATCTCCTATTCTGTAGTTCTCTGAAATACAAGTTCTGTACACCATAAATTACACCTATTTTAGAGGATATTCTAAAGAATGTCAGTGGCTTCTTAGAAACATTTAGAATTTTTGTTTGTTTACAAAAATGAAAAATGAGTGAAAGTAAACAAACAAAACCCATGAATGACTCTTCTAGGTTACTTCAGGTGTTTTAATTTCATGTGTCCTTGTGTTGCTCTTAATTTCGGATCCTGTATTTTCTTTCACCTCTACCCATATTTTCATTACATCTCATCCGTGCCTTTCACTCACAGGGTTTGAATTGTGCCTTGGGTGGTAGGGCTTTAGAACCCATTGTAGGAATTTCAGGTCTGATCATTTGTGAAATGGCTAGAGCAAGAGTCAGTTAATATTTTGCCTAGTTTGATATGTATTTCCTTATACTTTCTCTCTCTCTCTTTTTTTTTTTGAGACGGAATTTCGCTGTTGTTACCCAGGCTGGAGTGCAATGGCACGATCTCGGCTCACCACAACCTCCGCCTTCTGGGTTCAAGCAATTCTCCTGCCTCAGCCTCCCAAGTAGCTGGGATTACAGGCACGCACCACCATGCCCAGCTAATTTTTGTATTTTTAGTAGAGACAGGGTTTCTCCTTGTTGACCAGGATGGTCTCGATCTTTTGACCTTGTGATCCACCCACCTCAGCCTCCCAAAGTGCTGGGATTGTAGGCATGAGCCACCACGCCCGGCCCACTTTTTATCTTTTCTCCAGCCATCATCTTCTGATCCAGTTTGGCTTGACTACACTTGAGATTAAGAAAAAAAAAAAGTAAACTTTGTTTTTTTTTTTTAAATTAATTAAGTATTTATTTTTAGAGACAGGGTCTTGCTCTTCTACCCAGGCTGGAGTGCAGTGGCTCCATCATAGTCATGGCAGCCTTGAACTCCTGGGCTCAAGTGATCCTCCCGTCTCAGCATTCAGAATAGCTTGGACTACAGGTATGCACCATCACCCCTGGCTAAAAGAAAAAAATGTTAATGATATGAAAAATGCTCATAATAGTATGAGAAAAAGAAAAAAGTAGAATTGCTAGAATGATTCTGGAAGAATGCACATGCAGGAACAACCAAACTAATGTAGAAACCAAAAAAAAGAGAAAAGGAAACAAAAAAGAAATGTTGAGGACTTTCTATAATACTGGAAATGATATATACCATAATTCCAATAATTAACATAGTGCTGGCAAAAGAATATACAGACTCAATGCAGTATAAAATTGAAAGTCCCTGCTGGGCGCGGTGGCTAATGCCTGTAATCTTAGCACTTTGGGAAGCCAAGGCAAGAGGATTGCTTGAGCTTATTAGTCTGAGACCAGCTTGGACAACATAGAGAAACTCCATCTCTACAAAAAATACAAAAACTAGCCAGGTATGGTGGCACATGCCTGTAGCTACTTGGGAGACTAAGGTAGGAGAGGATTGCTTGCACCTGGGAGGTTGAAGCTGCAGTGAGCTCTGACCACGCCGCTGACGCCAACCTGGGCAACAGAGCAAAACCCTACCTTAGAAAAAAACAAGTCCCATTTAAAATCACTAAGGAAAAGAATGGCTTATTTATGAGATGGTGAACTCTTTGGGAAAAAAAGAGGTAGAGGCCCACCTTAGCCTTTAGACTAGAATAAATTTCAAAAATAAAATGGTGGAAGTATTGAGGAAAACTACAGGTGAACATTTATGTAATCTTTGGGGAAAAGGCATTAAAAAACACAGAAGACAGACTCTGAAATGAAAAACATTGATTTTTTAAACTAAAAGTATCTGTATTCAAAATATTATAAATGTGAAGTCAACTGGCAAAGTAGAAAGGAAAATATTAATATTACCGACATACATGGAAAAGTGTTAATATACTAGATAAGAAGCTTTTACTAATATGAGGAAGGGGAATGCCTCAACAGAAGACAGAGCAAACCAGGTAAATAGTAAGTCAACCAAGAAGAAATACAAGTGTTGCCTATAATCCCATCACTTTGGAAGGCCCAGGTGGGCAGATCACTGGAGGCCCGAAGTTTGAGACCAGCCTGGCCAACATGGTGAAAACCTATCTCTACTAAAAATAAAAAAATTAGCTGGGCATGGTGGTGCTCGTCTGTAGTCCCAGCTACTCGGGAGGCTGGCCACTCCACACTGCATACCAGGCTTGGTGATAGAGAGGGAGTGTGTCTCAAAAGAGAGAGAGGGAGGGAGAGAGAGAGAGAAGAAAAAGATGTTCAGTGAACATACAGCAATTCAGCCTGGTTACTGATGACAAAGCTATGAGATGCTCTATTCAGTCTCTACAATGGACAATGTATTTTTGTTTAATGCAAGCATCTAGAATTGGCTTCAGTTGGAGGAAGCAGACTGATGTACTGATGTATATGTGTGAATTGATGCAGTCTTTTTGGAGGTGCATTTGGCAGCGTAGCTCAGAAATGGAAAATATTCAGACTTTTTCACAAAGGAAGTCCACTGATGGGAAATTTTTTTCCAAAGAAATGGGCTGTGTGTCAGGGTTTACTTGTAAGACTGTTTCCTACAGCATTGCTTTTAATGAGTAGAAACTGGAACCAATCTAAATGTCTAAGAATATTTGATGGGTTCCATAAATTTTGCTATGTCTATAAACTATGGTGCTATGCAGCATTAAAATGCCATGGAGGAATATTTAATGGAACGATATTCATGGTATGTATTTCTGTGGCTGATGTTGGAGTAACTGTCATTTATTTATTTTCTTCTAGTTGATTTTTTTAATGGTATAAACTTTCAGTAAAAGAATGAGACTAAGTTAAGAACTGAAGCAAATTTGGGGCTCCCGCGTGCCGTGGTTTCTCCTTGATCTAACCCCAAAGCACTCAGCTGTTGGCCTGGAGAACTTCTCTAGAAAAGCGTTGGATTTTGTGGACTCTGTCATAGTGTAAACGGCCTATCAGGGCTGGAAGAACTGACTGAGGCGTGCAGTACGGCGGCTGATGGCATTCCTGGGAACTGATCACCATCAGGTGGCTTCTGTTCCAGCTCCTCCAGGCCTGGCGCTGTGCAAGGTGCAGAACTGTGAATCAAGTCCAATACAACTGCGATCCCACTCTCTAGTTTCCAACAAGTGTAAGTTCCAGGCACAGGTGCCCAGGAGCCAATGACACCATGGTATCGAGAAGCTCTCAGTATTTTGGAACAGGCTGTTTTCTTCTCTGCTTCTCTTCGCTATTTCCTTCCCTTCTCCTTCCCTCCTCCATGTACAGATAGACCTGAAACGAATTGACTTTTCAAAAGGACAGCATTTTTTTAAGAAAGAAAAAAAAGAGTTCAAAATTAAGAAATCAAATTTAAGTACAGGACCTTGAAAGGGATCATGTACTTGAGGAATCTGAGCTTAAGCTTTATATGCTTCGTGGTGAATCTACCTCTAATTCTGACTTTGGTTTCTCTCATTAGCATGAATTTTCTTTTAGTTTTTTTTTTTGTTGTTTCTTTTCTTTTCTTTCTTTTTTTCTTTTGAGACAGATTCTTGCTCTTTTGCCTAGGCTGGAGTGCAGTGGCGTGATCTTGGCTCACTGCAACCTCGGCCTCCTGGGTTCAAGTGATTTCCTTCCTCAGCCTCCCAAGTAGCTGGGACTATAGGCATGCATCACTACACCCAGTTAATTTTTGTATTTTTAGTAGAGGATGGAGTTTCACCATGTTGCCCAGGCTGGTCTCAAATTCCTCAAGTGACCTGCGTGCCTTGGACTCCTGAAGTGCTGGGATTACAGGCATGAACCACCATGCCTGGCCTGCATATATACTTCTAAACTGTGTGGAATATTGTTTTATAGATTTTAAAGCTTTACATAAATGGCACCCTTCATGACATTTTAACACAATTTGTTTTTTTGTTTTTTGTTTTTTTTTTTTGAGACAGAGTCTTGTTCTGTTGCCAGGCGCCAGGCTGGAGTGCAGTGGCACAATCTCGGCTCACTGCAACCTCCACCTCCTGGGTTCAAGCAATTCTCCTGCCTCATCTTCCCAAGTAGCTGGGAGTACAGGCGTGCGCCACCACACCCAGCTAATTTTTGTATTTTTAGTAGAGATGGGGTTTCACCATGTTGGCCAGGATGGTCTCAATCTCTTGACCTGGTGATCCGCCTGCCTCTGCCTCCCAAAGTGCTGGGATTACAGGCTTGAGCCACTGCGACCGGCCCACAATTTGTTTTTTTTACACTCAACGCTTTACTTGGGAAATGTATCCATGTTGATATACTAAGATTTGGTTTCTTTTCATTGCTATATAGTATTCCATTGTGTAACTACCAGAATCGCTCTATTCTCCTGTCACAGTTTTTCAGTAAAAATATCAGGTTATAAGACAGAAGCAGGTTGTGCACACACACACACACACATTTTCTTACTGCAGAGCAGTTAAATTAGTCCCATTTTGTTGTAAGACTAGAATAGAACCAGGTCAATAAAACATTATTCTAAAAAAACTCTAGAAACGATACTACCAAAATGGAATGTAATGCAGGCTACATTTCAAACCAGTGAAGGAATGTGAACTATTTAACAAATGGTATTGAGAGAATCAACTCTACAGACACAAAATAAATGAAACGAAGTTCTACCTTATGTGGTACACAAAATTATGCTATAGATTAATTAAAATCCTAACCCCTCAATATAAAAAATTTAAATTGTTAGCTAAAAATGTATAAGAAAATATTATGATCCGGAGGGATTGGAGATCTTAAATAAGTCTCAGAAAACAAAACTTGTTCAATAAAAGGCTGAACATTTGAATTATGTCAGTGAATAATTATCAACCAAATAGTAAAAAGGGAACCGTACAGTAAGATACCCCAATGTTAAAGAGAAGCTGAGGGCTGGCAGAAAACTTTGCAGTGTATGTAGCAAAGAATGAGTAAAACAAATGAATTTTTTAATGAAAAAAAAAAAAGCTTTAGAAAAATGATAAAGGCCAGGCACAGTGGCTCACACCTGTAATCCCAGCACTCTGGGAGGTCCTGGTGGGTGGATCACTTGAGGTCAGGAGTTTGAGACCAGGCTGACCACCATTGTGAAACCCTGTCTCTATTAAAAATATAAAAATTTGCCAGGTGCAGTGGCAGGCACCTGTAATTCCAGCTACTTAGGAGGTGAGGCAGGAGAATCTCTTGAACCTGGGAGGCAGAGGTTGCAGTGAGCCGAGACTGCACTATTGCATTCCACCCTGGGGGCCAAGATGATTGTGCCATTGCACTCCACCCTAGGGATGGAGCGAGACTCTGTCTCAAAAAAAAAAAAAAAAGAAAAAGAAAAGAGAAAAAAGAAAAACGATCTAAGGATATAAATAGGCAATTCACAAAAGGGGAAATACACATGGCCACAAACACATAACAAGATGCTTGAACACATTTTTTGTCAGACAAATACTAATTAATTAGGCAAACACTAATGGAAACAATGGCGAGATACCATCCACACTCTGCTGGCCACCTTGAATGATCTGGTAGGTGAAGGGTTGTCAAGATCGCAGGGAAACAGGAATGTTCATGCTCTGCTTTCATACATGAAATGGTGAGGGCAATTTGGGCATACCTCACACCCACAATTTTCTCTCACAGGAATTTGGAATGGGGCAAGGGAAAACACAGATGTTTACTGCAGTGTTGTTTGTAGTAGTGAAAAATTGTTAATGATATTAAGTGTCTGCTGAAAGTGAAGAGGCCAAATAAAATATGGTATATCCACATAATGGAACGATAGTCAACACAAAAATACCTTATATATATGTTGTTTATATGTGAAATTATATATATGTTGACGTATGTATACATAAATGTATATGAAATTCTGGAAGGAAATGCATCAAACTCCCAAGAGAGGATGGACACCTAAATAGCAAGGCAGGGTTTGGAACTGTGGGAGATGGTCAATGGGTAATTTAGTCTTGTATTTGACATCTACTTTTGTTTAAAAGGTACATGTATTTATGTATCTTTTTTTTCTTTTTGAGATGGAGTCTCACTCCATCCCCAGGGTGGAGTGCGGTGGCACAATCTTGGCTCCCAGGCTTGAATGCAGTGGTGCAGTCTTGGCTAACAGCAACCTCCACCTCCTGGGTTCAATTGTTTCTCCTGCCTCAGCCTCCTAAGTAGCTGGGATTACAGGCATGTGCTACCATGCCTGGCTAATTTTTGTATTTTTAATAGAGGTTTCACCCTGTTGGTCAGGCTGGTCTCGAACTCCTGACCTCAAGTGATCCATCCGCCTTGGCCTCCCAGAGTGCTGGGATTACAGGCATGAGCCACTGCCTATGGCCATGTATCTCTTGTTCAATTAAAAAGAATTTAAAATAGCTGGGTACAGTGGTGAGATCACACCTGTAATCTCAGCACTTTGGCAGGCTGAGGCGGGTGGATCACGAGGTCAAGAGATTGAGATCATCCTGGCTAACACGGTGAAACCCCGTCTCTACTAAAAATACAAAAAATTACCTGGGTGTGGTGGCATGTGCCTGTAGTTCAAGCTATTAGGGAGGCTGAGTCAGGAGAACCACTTGAACCCAGGAGGCAGAGGTTGCAGTGAGCCGAGATTGTGCCATTGCACTCCAGCAAAAGAGAGAGGCTCCATCTCAAAAAAGAAAAAAAATTTAAAATATGAAAGACTGGAAGGATGCATTGTGCACTCACAGTCCTATCTCCTGGGAATGAAATTATCAGTGATTTTTAGCTTGTTGTTTTTTCTAATCTGCTTTTTCTAAAATTTCCACAATGTTTGTCCACCGCATTTATAATAAGAGAACAGTTATTTTTTTAAGGATTATGGGAAGTTTCAAAAATTCTCAAAAAGCTAGTTGTGTTACCATTCTCTCCTCCATCACTTAGACAGCACTATATTTAGGAGGGGTGGCAGGGTTTTTTGTTGTTGCTGTTTGAGACGCGGTCTTGCTGTGTCACCCAGGCTGGAGTGCAATGGCACAATCATGGCTCACTGCAGCAGGGACCTCTGAGGCTTAAGAGATCCCCTCATCTCAGCCTCCCAGGTAGCGAGGCCCGCAGGCGTGCGCCAGCACTCTCAGCTAATATTTATTTTTGTCTTTGGTAGATAGGTCATCTCTCTCAGTAGCCCAGGCTGGGCTGAAACTTCTGAGCTCAAGCAGTCCTCCTGCCTGGGCCTCCCAAAGTGTTGTGATTACAGGCATGAGCCACTGTGTCTGGCTTGTGTGGCAGGTTTTGTTGCAATATTAGATAACTCCCCAAACTTTGGAAGTATTAAAAAAAAAAAAAGCCTCCGACTGGGCGCAATAGCTCATGCCTATAATCCCAGCACTTTGGGAGGCAAAGGCGGGTGGAACACCTGAGGCGAGGAGTTCGAGACCAGCCTGACCAATGTAATGAAACCCCATCTTGACTAAAATTACAAAAATTAGCCGAGCGGGGTGGCGTACACCTATAGTCCAGCTACTTGGGAGGCTGAGGCAGGAGAATCACTTGAACCTGGGAGGCAGAGGTTGCAGTGAGCTGAGATCACACCACTGCACTCCAGCCTGGGGGACAGAGCAAGACTGTCTCAAAAAAAAAAAAAACTTTTAAGATGCACTTAGCCAAGGCTGCTCAGGGGGTTCCAAGTAAATGGCTCTTCCACTTTTCACTGATATTCTTTTAACCAGCAGACTTCAAGGATTTGAGTTAGTGACAATAAATATTTAACGCCAGTTAAATATAGCTACTTTCTGGCAGTGAGTCTTCTCAGATAGCTGAGGGTTTATCCTTTTCAACTCTTAAACATTTTTACATTATAATCATTTGGAATAGAAATATTTCTAGAATATTTTACCTACTTTCCTGCCTCTGAACACGGAGGATCTAGTTCTAGCCTTCTCAGCCTTGCATTCCTGAAGGCTGCCATGTATTTATACTGTCAGTGCCTTCAAGCACCCTCTTTCATTCTAATTCACCACTGGTTTAGAAATTAACTTTTTGGGATTGTTTATACAATAATCAGCATGAGGGCTCAAAGCAGAGGATTCCCTAAGATCAAAGAACACACAGACTTTATGAAATCTATCTTGGCTGTTTCCCAGCCCTTTTTGTTTGTCTGTTTTACTGCTTTCTGATTCTCAGTAGTGTTCTGAAGTGCTGGCTTCAAGTTTGGGAGGCAATAGAAGGTAGAGAGGAGAGAACAGCTTCATTCCTTGCTAAACTGATCTCTCTAAGGTTAAAAGTTGTGCCGTGGCCCCAAGGCTCTGGTTACAGAAATGAGATGCCAACAGATGAAATGTGTGAATAGCCCTATATTGAAACAGAAACTGGAGTCATACAGTTTCTTCTTTTAGATTTTGTGATTTTATACAAGAATTTCCCAAGACAGAGCAGGTGATTATTAATAACCTCTGAAAGCCACAACTGTATGCAACTGAGAAGGTGGGAGCCCAGGGAAGTGTGTGTAGAGCTGAGGCTATCATCATAGACCTGTTCTTTGCAAAATCAGAAGTAGGAGAGAAGGGGGAATGTAAAATGGGGCTGCAAAGTTCAAGTCTCACAAATAACGACTTTTCTTATTTGTATGTCACTGTTCTTCATTCTTCTTCATGCTGTGATAACCAGGCAGTAACTTCATGCGTGGTGATTCACACCTGAATTCCAAGCCTCTGAGTTCAGGAAGTTATGGCTCATTAGATGTTATTACTTCTCTGGGAGGGGATGATGAACAGATCTAATAAAAACACAAAGGATGAAGATTCCAAGTTCCTTTAAGAAGGAGAGCTTTCCTTCTCAACTGTGCCAGGCCTGCGCAAATTGCTCCTATGACATGTACATGCAACGAAAGTTCAGCGCAAGATGGGAAAGAAAAAGGGGTTGGCCTGTTTATAAGTCTCCTCTAGGGTCTGCCATTCATTCTGACAGACGGCAGCTGCTCATGAGTCAATGTTATGCAGGAGACTCGAGGACGAAGCACAGGAGTGGGAGAGAGATGAGCTCTCCATGTCTCTGAGCTTTTCCATCTCTCTTTGCATCAGTGTCCCTTCAATAAAGGGAGTTACACCCTTTGCTCTGCTGGAAGGCAAAAATAAATGATTGTGCTTGAGGAAGTACTTAGAGGTAGCAGGGGGTTGTGTGAGATCAGAGTGTAGCGTTGTCTCCCCTGAAAGGCCTAATCCTGAATGGGGGAGGCAGGTGACCATTCTCCTTAGGGTACAGTTCACTCTGGGGCTTGGCTTCCACAATAGAAGATTTGGAACATCCATAGGGAGGGCATTAGGAATGTGCTTGAAATCCTGAAATATTGGTCCTGGAAAGGGCCTTAAGAATTAGTTCCCTCATTTTATAGACACAGAAATGGTGACCCAGAGAGGTGGAGGAATTTATTTAAGACAACACAGCTATTCCCAAATCTAAGCCTACAGATCATAGGTCTGGTGCTCTCTCTACAGATTTTCTCAAAGTGGGATCCTCTGATACTGCGCCTCAGAAGCATCTGGTATGTGTATGTGGATAGGGGATATGTTGGTAGTGGTGAGGAGAGTTGCTAAAATGCAGATTCCTGGGTCCTACCTTAGACCTACAGAATCAGAATCTCTGGGAGTGGTCCCTGGGAATCTGTATTTTAGCATAAGTGAATCTTAAGCAGTCCTGCTTTATTTCAACAACACCTGGAAGTACTGGCTTCTAAATGATCTATGTAGCATAGCTATCATTGCTACACCGTCTCATAAAGAACATAAAAAGAACATATCCTATTAGTAAGCAAGGGACAATGTCATGTCCTTGATTGTTTACAATGTGTGATAATTAGTTTAATGTCTTTTAAGCCTAAATCATACCAGACAATGCTTTGAACAATCAAAGCAAGCTGGAGAAACAAACTTACCTCATATTGGTCCTTTAAGAGCTTCTGTTCCCTTGGGTTCTAATAAGGGTGTGTGCTGGGGGCGGGTCACTCCCAGCTTATCATACCATACCCACCACCTCTCTGAGAGATCTCACTCCATACACGTGGCTCTGGCCTGAGAGCAGATGGTTTCTGATATAGGCCTGAACCGGCCCTCTCCCTAATCAACCAGAAAGGACCTGGCAATTCAGTGGGAGATAAATACAGCTGAGCTCTCCCAGGAGGACCCCTCAGGATGGTTAAACATGGTATGTGAACAAATGATGGACAGGTCAGCAGCTTCCTCCTACTCTCCCCCAAAGGCCGTTTTCACAACACTGTCACCTGTACAACACTCACCAGCAGAAATGGACAGAAAGATAGAACCTCCGAAACCTGCTAGATTCCTGTTACGCCAAATGGCTAGCCCCTTAGGGAGGACTTACCTCTTGTGTGCTTGTGTACCTGAATCTCTCACCTGCCTTCCAGCTGCCCTCACCTGCCTCCAGAGGCTCTGGCTGAGTCAGAGCCTTTGAGGTTCTCTCCTGCTCCTATGTCTAGGTAGCATGGAGCAAAGACAGAGCTGAATTTTAAGAACAGCCTCATCAGGGGAAACCACTCATTAAAGTCAACCTACTTGACTGCAAAACTGCAGGAAAGGGTAGAACAGGACTGCAGAGGTTGATGTCAGCCTGCACGTATTTACTGTTTTCAAAGGTCATCTTTTTGCTTGAGAAGAGATAGGAAAGGACTATTATTTTAATTTCTCTAAAAGTTACAGTAGAGACTGGGTGCAGTGGCTCATGCCTGTAATCTCAGCTCTTTGGGAGGCTGAGGTGGGTGGGTCACTTGAGGTTGGGAGTTCAAGACCAGCCTGACCAACATGGAGAAATCCCATCTCTACTAAAAATACAAAATTAGTCAGTGTGGTCATACATGCCTGCAATCCCAGCTACTCGGGAGGCTGAGGCAGGAAAATCCCCTGAACCCGGGAGGTGGAGGTTGTGGTGAGCCGAGATCATGTCATTGCACTCCAGCCTGGGCAACAAAAGTGAAACTCCATCTAAAAAAAAAAAAAAGTTACAGTAGAAAGCAAAGCCAGAGGCACCAGAAAACCAATTCCCAAAACTCAGCTCAGTGACTTCCAACACCAAGTGTTCAGACATTTCTCCAATAAATAAGCCATGCTGGGGTGCAGCCACTGAGGCAGGGCCACTACCTGCTGGGTGGCAATGGTGAACACCTTTGGTGACTGCCTACACACAGTGCAGGGTGTGGGCCAGAACTCCGCTTTTGTTGGTGCCCTGAGAGTACTTTGATCTCTCAGGGTCTGGTTCATACTTATCAAACTCGCAAGATTAATGTATGGAACTGGATTGCCAACCTGGATTGTTGGCAACTAGATTGTTTGTGAATTTACAATGAGGAATAAATAATCGAGCTCCAAAGCCTGGATACATTTCTTTGTAGGGAGAGCCTTGTAGGAACCAAAGTGTGGCTTGGATGGTTACCTGGTAACCACAATCAGGGTAAACTAGATAAATCACGCATTTCACAGCATCAGTAGAAGCAGTAGGGCATTATACACCAGTCCAACCAAAGGCCGCAGGATACTGGCATGCCGCCTGTGTTCACAAGCCCTCTGTGTCCCAGCTTCAGGTGACTGTAGGCAGTTGGGACCTCCAGGTCTTGCCAAGGCTTCATCCTTTCCTATCTCTGTGGGGACAGGCACTGCTGAGGTCTCTAGCTGTGACTCTTCTTTTACTCCCAGACTTCAAAACCCCTTATCATGAACCATTCTTTTTTCTTCTCTAATGGAAGCATTGCTACTTGCAATCCATTGTCAGTCAGGATTCATGCACCTGAGCATCCTCTTCTCTTTCAGGCATCTGTGCAGCTCTGATGTACTCTATGCAAACTCTCAGTGTTGACAGTCAGAGGAAAGCCAAATTTCCCTTATTGCCAGAGTTGTGAGGGGCACCACTCTGTAGCCCCCCTAAGTACTAACTGATAGCAGTTATAAATCAAGCTTCCAGGAACGAAGACTAGATTGGGGATTTTGTTGTGTTTGCCTTCTTGTCTCCTATGCTCTCGGTGCTGGGGCATACAGTTCAAAGAGCTCAGACAGCTGTTGGCCAAGACCTTCAAATGGAAGCTAAGGAGGTCACTCTGTACCGTGAAAATTTCTGAGGGGAAAAGTTCAGTGGGCACAGCTGTGGGCCATTCTGTCAGTGATCATTCCCTCTCTGATATGGTTTGGCTCTGTGTCCCTACCTAAATCTCATCTTAAATTGTAATCCCCAGGTGTTGAGGGAGAGACCTGGTGGGAGGTTATTGGATCATGGGGGCAGTTTCCCCCATGCTGTTCTCATGATAGTGAGGGAGTTCTCATCAGATCTGATGTTTTTTTTTGTTTTTTTTTGAGACAGAGTTTCACTCTTGTTACCCAGGCTGGAGTGCAATGGCGCGATCTCGGCTAACCACAACCTCCGCCTCCTGGGTTCAGGCAATTCTCATGCCTCAGCCTCCTGGGTAGCTGGGATCACAGGCACGTGCCACCATGCCCAGCTAATTCTTTGTATTTTTAGTAGAGATGGGTTTTCACCATGTTGAACAGGATGGTCTCGATCTCTTGACCTCGTGATCCACCCACCTCGGCCTTCCAAAGTGCTGGGATTACAGGCGTGAACCCCCGCGCCCGGCCAGATCTGATGGTTTTATAAGGGGCTCTTCCCCCTTGGCTTCACACTACACACTCTCGTGCATGCTGCCATGTAAGCTGTGACTGCTTCCCCTTCAGCTATATTGTAAGTTTCCTGAGGCCTTCCCAGCCATGCAGACTGTGTGTCAATTAAACCTCTTTTCTTTCTAAATTACCCAGTCTAGTATCTTTACAACAGTGTGAGAATGGACAAATACACTCTCCTCCCTTTCCCAGTCACTAGCAGGGACTATCTGGCCTGCCTAAGGAGCCTCTTGTTTTCTTTGGGAACAGAAAATTTCAGCCTGGGAGACCCAGCATGTGGCAGCAGAGTGAGGGCCACCCAGGAGTCATGGGGAACACAAAGCAGAATCAGAGAGAGGTGACAATCAGAGAGCAGCTCGAACCTCCTGGGGTGCTTATTAAACGCTTAATACTTATAGAATGACTGACCGACTGGCTGAATGAATGAATACCTGAATAGTTCGACCATCTCATTTTACTAAGGAGGAGGCTGGAGCATAGAAGGAAGCTGATTTGCTCCAAGTCCCACAGTTGAGCAGTGGCACCTGGGATGAGCTTGTAGGTGGCGTGAGTCCCAGCCCTTTGGTTGTGATATCACAATGATGGCAATTGGATAAATACAGGACAATGGGACAATAGGGTGGACTGAAGGAAATAAGGGTGAAAACTAGAAATCCTATAAGAAGAGTAAAATGATTTTGTGTTCTCTTTAGAAGAGTTTCTTATAGAAGTGGAAGAATTTGATCAGCCCTGGCCGCAAAGCCTGCCCTTGTCTTTGCCCTTGATAGCATACCTTCTGCACTCCTCCCACCCCCATCCAGCCCAGTCAGGCATCTTCCGGAAAAGAGACCTTTATTTTATTTCCTTCCTCTTTCACCTGTAGTCTCTCCCCTCACTATGCCCCATGGGTGATATGTATGAACAGAATCTCATCCTAAGTAAAATTTTCACTAGATCTAACTCCCTTATTTCTCTTTTATACTTGGGCATCAAACTCCTTGAAAAAAGTGCCTAAACTGGGCATAGTGCAATCCCAGTACTTTGAGAGGCTAAGGTGACAGATTGCTTGAGCCCAGGAGTTTGAGACCAGCCTGAGCAATGTGGTGAAACCTCCTCTCTACTAAAAATACAGAAAGAATTAGCTAGGAGTGGTGGCACATGCCTGTAGTCCCAGCTAGCTACCTGGGAGGCTGAGGTGGGAGGATTAAGTCCAGGAGGTGGAGGCTGCAGTGAGCCAGGATTGCATCACTCTGCACTCCAGCCTGGGCAACAGAGTGAGAGAGACCCTGTGTCAAAAAAAAAAAAAAAAAAGCCTAGACCTGCACTGTTTAGTATGGTAGTCACTGGCTCCATGTAGCTGCTAAGCACTCGAAATATGGCTAGGGTGAATTGAGATGTGATGTAACTATATATAAAATACATATGCTGATTTCAGCTGGACACGATGGCTCACACCTTTAATACCAGCACTTTGGGAGGCCAAGTTGGGTGGATCATGAGGTCAGGAGATTTGAGACCCTCCTGGCCAACATGGTGAAACCCTGTCTCTACTAAAAATATAAAAATTAGTCGGTCATGGTGGTGTGCCTGTAGTCCCAGCTACTTGGGAGGGTGAGGCCAGAGAATTGCTTGAACCAGGGGCTTTGAATCTTCGAGGTGGAGGTTGCAGTGAGCCGAGATCATGCCACTGTACTCCAGCCTGGTGACAGAGGGAGTCTCTGTCTCATATATATATATGTATGTATATATATACTGATTTCAAAGGCAGCATAAAAGAAGAATGCAAAAATCTCATCAGTAATTATTTTGGATAAATTGGGTTAAAGAAAATATTAACATTAAAGATTTCACCTGTTTCTTTTTGCATTGCTTAAGGTGGCTACTGGAAAGTGTAATATTACATAATGCGGCTTGCCTTCTGTTTCTACTGCCTAGACTGCTTCAAACCACCAGCAGACCATATCAAACACAAAGTGCGGTGCTCAGCAAGTTCTTATCAACTTAAAATGGGCACTGGGTTTATGGAAGAGCTTGTGTTCTCAATCCATCATTCACAATTGCCTTTTATTTATGATTTTTTTTGAGACAGAGTTTTTCTCTTGTTGCCCACAGTAGAGTGCAGTGATGCATCTGGGCTCACCGCAACCCCCGCCTTCCAGGTCCAAGTGATTCTCCTGCCTCAGCCTCCTGAGTAGCTGGGACTACAGGCATGCACCACCACGTCCGGGTAATTTTTTTATTTTTAGTAGAGACAGGGCTTCTCCATGTTGGTCAGGCTGGTGTCCAACACCTGACCTCAGGTAATTCACCCACCTCGGCCTTCCAAAATGCTGGGATTACAGGTGTGAGCCACCGTACCCAGCCACAACTGCCTTTTCAATGAGGGAGCACTGAGGTTTTGACTTGGGAAACTGTGATGGAAATAACAAGGTAACTTACTTGGTTAACCAGGAAAATGGACTCTGAAATGACAGTGATGGTGCCGCCAACATGGGCCCAATCTTTATGTCTCTCATCAGACATCCTGGCCCAGCAATGTTGTCAGAGGCTGGGCATGTGCCTTTCTGAGGACAGTTAGAGCCTTCTGTGACCAAATAGTATGCCCACATAAAGCATTTCATGCCCAGACCAGAGGTGGAAAGAGTGAGGAGGGAGCATGAAGTCATTGAGGAGCCCCAGACAGCAGGAAGGACCTGAGCCCTGATCCTGGCTCTGCATGGTCTTGTGTAAGTCACGGAACCCTCTGGGTTTCCCCATCAGTAAAGCCCATGACCTGTAGCTTGGTGCTGTCCCTGGAGTTTCTGTCCTTCTTCCTTATACTTAGAATTTGGCAGGCCTTTAGCAAATTGCCTGAGAACTCTAAGCCTGGGTTTCCTTGTTTGTAAAATGAGGACTACGATAGCGATGTCTCGGGATGGTGAAATGTTAATGAGATAGTTCATGCTTAACGTACTACTGACATACTGAGTGCTCAACAAATGTTCAAAAGACAATTAAAAACTCAAAAATTAGAAGGGGCCTTAAGGGCCAGCCCACCTAACTTCTACCCAAATTCAAGGGTGTCCCTACGTTTTCTTTAACCTCTGCCTCAGCTCATTTGGTGCCATTGTCTCACAGGGCAGAGGCTCATTTGTTTGTCTACTTTTTATTAACCCATTAAGGACTAGTGTTCCATGATTGGAACACTAAGCATGTGGGACTTATTTATATTATACTGCTCAAGGTCATGGCCAAGGTGTGAGTGCAGAAATTCGAAACATTGCATAAGCTCATGCGTAAATGGGTTAAAAATATAATTTTTAAATTTTTATTGTAGCAAAATACAACATAAAGTTTACCAATCTAATAATTCTTAAATGTACAGTTGAGCAGCATTAAGTACATACATGTTGCTATGTAACCACCACCATCATCCATCCATCTTTAGAACATTTTCATCTCCAGACTAAAACTGCACCCATTAACACTAACTCCCCATTCTCCCACTCTCTCAGCCCCTGGAGACCCCCACTCTATTTTCTTTCTTTCTTTTTTTTTGAGACAGAGTTTCGCTCTTGTTGCCCAGGCTGAAGTGCAATGGCGTGATCTCGGCTCTCTGCAACATCTGCGGGTATCACCACCATGTTCAGCGAATGTTGTATTTTCAGTAGAAATGGGGTTTCTCCATTTTGGTCAGGCTGGTCTCAAACTCCTGATCCCAGGTGATCCGCCTGCCTCAGCCTCCCAGAGTGCTGGGATTACAGGTGTGAGCCACTGTGCCCAGCCCCCATTCTACTTTCTGTCTCTATGAATATGACTCTTCTAGGTACCTCATGTAAATGCAATCACACAATTTGTCTTTGGCTTATTTCACTTAGCATCATGTTTTCAACTTTCATCCATGTTGTAACATAAGTCAGAATTTCATTCCTTTTTAAGGCTGAATAAGATTTCATTTTAGGTATAGAATACACTGTGCTTATTCATTCATCTGTTGATGGGCCCTTGGGTTTTGAAATTTTGAGAATTTCTAACTACTGGTTCCTTCTTAGAGGGAAGTGAAATTTGCCTTTCTAGGACTTAACTCTCACCCCTCAGCTGTGCCCTCAGGCCCCACCACACCAGGGGACCCCTCTTCCCACAGAAATCCCTGGATTTGAAGGGAGATCCTCAATCCCCACCCGAACTCTTCAAAGGCTGAGAAGTTTCACTGACATTTCATAAATTCCAGACTCATTGCCTTTGTGGCTTAAGTCTTCTGACCCAATTCAGTTGACTGAAGTCTTTCTGCAAAGGAGTCATTGTAAACTGAGCTGACCTGTACCCTATGCTGGAGAAACTGGGATAAATAAAATATATTATTAACATTAATTTCACTGGTTCCCTTTTACATTTTTAAGGTGTTTACTAGAAAATTTAAAATTATATATATGGCTTATAACAACCTCTTTTATCTTGACACTTTATTAATGCAGCTTAAGAATGCATTCTCCTCTTTTGGCAGCCATATTTCATGGATTTATTTATTAAACACTTTTTATTGAATATCCTGTGAAGATGAGGCAGCTCAGCATAGTAGTTTAGAAGTTGAGCTCTGGGGCCGGGCATGGTGGCCCATGCCTGTAATCCCAGCACTTTGGGAGGCCAAGGCAGGTGGATCACCTGAGGTTGGGAGTTCAAGACCAGCCTGACCAACTTGGAGAAACTCCATCTCTACTAAAAATAAAAAATTAGCTGGGCTTGGTGGCACATGCCTGTAATCCCAATCCCAGCTACTTGGGAGGCTGTGGCAGGAGAATTGTTTGAACCTGGGAGGCAAAGGCTGCAGTGAGCTGAGATTGCAGCATTGTACTCCAGCCTGGGCAACAAAAGCAAAACTCTGTCTCAAAAAACAACAACAACAACAACAAAAAACAACTGAACTGTGGTGCCAGATTTCCTGGGTCAGAATCCAAGATCCATCCCTTGCTATGTGCCACTGTATACACTTCCTCATTTTTCAGGGCCTCAATTTCCTTATCTATAAAGTAGAGATAACAGTAGTACCCACCTCATTGAGTAGTTGTGAGGATTAGATGAATGAGTGCCTATAAAACACAGATGAGTGTCTGACGCTCCGTGCACTCTGAGCTCTATGTGGTTTGCAGTCTAGTGAAATGGTCAAACCACCAAACCATTACATGACAACTGGAATTTATTCATGGGCAAAGGTGTAATTAAAAGATAGGTTTTTATGTAGAAATTAACCTCTGTCGATTATACCACAGGATACAAAGTCTTATGATGAGAGAATTCAGGATGATATAGGAGTACCAAACATTTATCCACTCATTTATAAAAGTAAATACTTATTAGGTTTCTACCATGTCTTAAGGACTGCTGGAGATTCGGGGAAGCATCAGGAAACAGATCGAAGTTCTGTCTCTCCTGAGACACATTTTATTGGGGGAAACAGACAATAAATACATACAAATAAGCACAGTAAATAAAACCATAAATAATCCAATTAGACATTTAAAAAGAATACATACAGTTATACTATATACTGGAAAGTGACACTTTGGAGATAGAGCCGGCATGATTCTTGATAGATAGAATTTTCTGTGTGAAAGACCAGGATTCAAGAATGACTCCAGGCTTTTTGACTTGAGCAACTAGAAGCAAACCTGTGAGGTCAGGATGGCTTCCCAGAGGAGATGGCCTCTAAATTGGGACTGGAAGGAAAAGTAGTGACTATCCAGGTGAAGAGAGCCGGGGAAAATTGCTCTAGGAGCTGGAGTTTGTGCCAAGCTTGGGGGCAAGGACAGTGTTATGTGAAGTTTTATCAGCTTAGGAGTGCTGAGTCCTGTCCAGTAAATCCCTAATGTTTGGGATTTCAGGGTAAAATGTGTGTTTTTTTTTTTTCTTTTGAGACGGAGTTTCACTCTTCTTGCCCAAGCTGGAGTGCAATGGCATGATCTTGGCTCACTGCGACCTCTGCTTTCTGGGTTCAAGCAATTCTCCTGCCTCAGCCTCCCAAGTAGCTGGGATTACAGGCATGCACCACCACGCCCAGCTAATTTTTGTACTTTTAGTAGAGATGGGGTTTCTCCATGTTGGTCAGGCTGGTCTCAAACTCCCAACCTCAGGTGATCCACCCACTTTGGCGTCCCTAAAAGTGCTGGGATTACAGGCATGAGCTGCTGCGCCTGGCTTAAGGGTAAAATTTTATACTTTTAAAGATTTAAAAAATAATTTTGAATTTTAACATTCTAAGAAGTGACACCCCCTAGCCTTGTCTTCTAAGAGGTTGATAAATCTGCATTCCAGGACATTTTCTAGTAGTTGATTAAAAAAAAAAGGTTGAGTTGAACCCAACTCAAGGACAGAGTCCCATGTCCCACCCTCTTCCTGCTGATATTGTCACCATTAATCAGCCCTCTTGGGGTGCAGCAACAAATGGACCCAACTATCATAGAAAACTACAGGGCCTGCACTTCTCCAGCTTACTCCTTAATAATAGCCCTAAGAAGGAAAGGAGATAAGATAGCTGAAAGTTCTGGAAAGTTATCAAGTTGCCATTTTTTAGGGTGACTTGGCCACCAACTTCCGGGAATGGAGAGACACTGAAACTAAGTGAGTTCACTGCTCTCCTAGGACAGTGACAGAAGGACAGAGGGGAATACAGCAAAGCTACAAGAAGGTGCTCTGCGTATTTCTATTCGTGTAAATGTGCTCGACTGTAACATCCTTGTGCCTGGGCGAGTGTACATGCCTTTTAAGAAAAGCATGGTTTACTTGTGCCAGATGGATCAGTATTGAGACTGCCAATGCCCTTAAAATAACACTTATGGATGTGACACAGTTGAGAATTTGAATTGATGTATATCTTAAAATTAAGTTCACTGAACTGAGCAAATCATGTTTGTGTCCTGATTTTATATACTTGCATTTATCAAAAAGATTTTGATTTTTGGTAAAAAAAAAAAAAGAGGACACCTTTTTTTTTTTTTTTTTTTTTTTGAGATGGAGTCTTGCTCTTGTCGCCCAGACTGGAATGCAATCTCAGCTCACTGCAACCTCTGCCTCCCAAGTTCAAGCAATTCTCCTGCCTCAGCCTCCCAAGTAGCTGGGATTACAGGCACCTGCCACCACGCCCAGCTAATTTTTGTACTTTTAGTAAAGACAGGGTTTCTCCATGTTGGCTAGGCTGGACTCAAACACCTGACCTCAAATGATCGGCCTTCCAAAGTGCTGGGATTACAGGCATGAGCCACCGCGCCTGGCCAGAGGACACTTAAAAAGCAGAATTAACTGCCTATTAAGAGACAGCTCTTTGGTGAACATAAACATGCTATGAAAAATGTAAATGGCAGGCCGGGCATGGTGGCTCACACCTGTAATCCCAGCACTTTGAGAGGCCGAAGTGGGCAGATCACCTGAGGTCAGCAGTTTAAGATCAGCCTGGCCAATATGGCGAAACCCTGTCTCTACTAAAAAATACAAAAATTAGCCAGGCATTTTGGTGGGTGTCCGTAATCCCAGTCACTCAGGAGGCTGAGGAAGGAGAATTGCTCGAACCGGGAGGCAAAGGTTGCAGTGAGCTGAGATCATCCCAATTGCATTCCAGCCTGGGCAACTGTCTATGGCTACAGTAAGTGCTGACAAATATTAGCCAAACACTAAGGGGAAATTGACATTTTTGCATGTATATATCACTAATATATATATCATGTACCTTCTGTCATTTCTCATTTAATTCTGTAATGTAGGAATTCCTGTGCTAATTTTATAATTGAGAACCAGACTCAGACGGCAAGTAATTTTTCCAAGGACACATAGCTAGGTAGTAGGTGATAAGTCAAGAGTTCTGACTTCAAAGTTTACCTTTCCATTCTCTGCTTCTTCCTCAATCAGTTAAACAAATATTTACTCAATTTTTTTTCCAAAATATATAAATATTTCTACATTTATAATTATATATTGATTTAGAACATATGTTATAAAAAGTATAGAAGTCAGCTGGGTGCGATGACTCACGCCATTAATCCCAACACTTTGGGAGGCTGAAGTGGGTGGGTCATGAGGTCAAGAGTTTGAGACCATCCTGGCCAACTTGGTGAAACCCTGTCTCTACTAAAAATACAAAAATTAGCTGGGTGTGGTGGTGCCCATCTATAATCCCAGCTACTTGGGAGGCTGAGGCAGGAGAATCGCTTGAACCCAGGAGGTAGAGATGCAGTGAGCTGAGATCCCACTACGGTACTCCAGCCTGGTGACAGAGCCAGGCTCTGTCTAAAAAAAAAAAAAGTGTAATCATAAGTGTCCAGTTCAATGAATTTTCACACTGTGAACACACCGAATAAAAAACACTAGGATACAGCCAGAATCCCAGGAGGTCTCTCATGCTCTGCAGCCACTGACTATGGTGGTTTCTAACACTCTCAATTGGCTTTTTCTGGTTTTGAACTGTATGCTAAAAGAATCATATTGCCTACTATTTTGTGTCTGGCTTCTTTTGCTTAACATCGTGTTTGTGCATTGAACCTGTTGCTGTCCAAAGTTGAGAATCGTTCCTTTTTCCTGCTGTGTCACATTGCACTGTGTGAGCATACTGCCAATTATTCATCCATTCTGCTACTGATGAGCGGGTGGGTTGTTTCCAGTTTGGCACTATTGTGAATGGTGCTGTTATGAGCATTTTTGTGAATGTCTTTCGGTACACATAGAGGTGTTCTGGGGTACAGATTAGGAGTAGAACTGTGAGTCATCGGTCCTGTGTACATGCAGCTTGACTAGCTGTCATTAGACCGTTTTCTAAACTGGTTGCATCAGAGCTGGTTAGTTTTAAAGACTGGACTAAAAATAGCACTTTCTGATTATGCTCACCAAATGTCCTGATGCTTGAAAATCTGTCCTGAGTAGGCACATTTTTTGGGGAAAAGTGCTATGTAGTATCTTGCTACATAGGCAAATTTTATGAATTGCTACATTTTGGCTCAACTGAGAAGGATGCGTTTATTACATCAAGTGGGACTCTGGAAATGAACAAAGCAGAATTGAGAAATTCACAGTGTGTATGTGGCTGGATTTCCCCGTAGCCTGGAGCTTTGATGTAGGGAAAAGGTACCGTCCAGCCCATTCTAGCACAGCCACATTGGGAGCCTGGGGCTCCATCTACCAACGCAATAGCTGAAAGGTTCAGCCTGGAAGCCTGACAGGAGGGGGAAGATCTGGCTGCTCTCTGAGGTCACTCCCAGGGTTCCTCTCTGCTACCCTATGTTTCTGAAGAGGACTGTGAAGACAGACCACCAAGTGGCGATCCTTGTTAGCCCTTCTCTCCCATCTGAGAGACTCTCAGTGCTAACTCCGCCCCTGCTTTGTAGGTGAAAACCTGGCCACCTTTGCACATCTTTCTCCTGCAAATTCGCAGTCACTCTGCAATTGCCCCTCACCAGCAGCTGAAACAGAGGTCCAGACTCGAGAGACACATATGACTAAAGTCAGGAGAGACTAGCCAGACATAATTAGATGCTGTGGACAGAGAAAACACACAGAACCCAAATGGAAAACCATGATGGTTGGTGCTTACAATTGCAAATGAGCTGCTTCTCACAAGGGCAACTCTTGGGAGCAGTGGGTATTTACTCAATCCTGGTCTGTCTCTAAAGCACATGCTTGTTATTTTTATGCAATATCATCTCCATTCTCTTACAGAGAGGCCTCTTTTCTGCTCAGTAGTCTATTTGAGGCACAGAAATACAGCAACTTTGCTGCCTGAAAGACTGTGGTCAATGAACTCTCTTACTCACTGTGCATAGAGCTCAGTACAAAACCCACCTGGGGAACTTGCAAATGTGGCCATGTGCTAATGTGCTGTGTCAGGTGAACGTGGCTAGAGTGGAGAATTAATGACTATTGATTTTTACAGAGCAGGCATCTGAGATATGACAAATGATAGCAATAAAGGAGTTTTATCAGCCTCTGAGTTTATTTCAAAGGTGAATAGTAAAAGGGTATTAAATGACACACCTGGGGTTTTATCCCAGCTCTGCCACCAACCACTTTTGTGTCCTTGGACATGTTACTTTACTTTGGATCGCTTTTGTCCACCTGTAAGGAAGGACTTATAGACTGTATCATACTCTACTTCTCTTCAAGGTCCCCAGCTTGGTAACTCCATATTGTCCTGAGAAAGATAGCTCCCTGGCAGGGTGTGGTGGCTCACTCCTGTAATCCAGCAGTTTGGGAGGCCAAGGTGGGCAGATCACCTGAGGTCAGGAGTTTGAGATCAGTCTGGCCAACATGGTGAAACCTTGCCTCTACTAGAAATACAAAAATACAGCCACGTGGTGGCACGTGCCTATAATCCCAGCTACTTGGGAGGCTGAGGCAGGAGAATTGCTTGAACCTGGGAGGTGGAGGTTGCAGTGAGCCGAGATCACACTACTACACTCCAGCCTGGGTGTTGGAGCAAATCTGTCTCAAAACAACAACAACAACAACAAAAAAAAAAAAAAAAAAAAAAGGAAAGAAAGGTAGCTCCCTATTTAATGTTTGTGACATATACTTTGGAAGAAAAGAAAATGTCATTTTTTTTTCCTCTCTTTTCCACAAACTGTGTTGAGAACCTGCAGCTCTGAGGTATAGCATGTTAACTACCTGGGAATCATGGAAATCTGCAATGTTTTTATGCTGTCATACAGGAAGATGAAACTTTTTTTCAAAGAAACTCCAACTCATTTAATAATATGTACTGTTTATTCATTGTGTGTATTCAAGGAACTTAGAGTGTGATGGGACTGCTAGGCCACGGCTTCCAGAACTACAGTGTAAAGCGCGGGGTTCTAAGTGCTGTGGGAGAGGCAGGGAAGAGCTCCAGGATTCATCTTACTTTTTAGCGGTCAGAGAAGGCTTCATGGGAGGTGAGGCGTCTGGGATGAGAAACGAATGTTGAACACCATTTTAACAGGATATAAGGAGAGACAAGAGCCATGGGTTTAGGGACATAGTTTTGGGGATGACAAGGAAGGTCTGGCTATAATTAGGGTGACCCTATGTCCTGGTTTTCCCAGGATAGTCTCAGCTTCTGCCTTCCATCCTGGTGGAATTGTTCACACTGACCCTTTTCATTCTCAAAAAGTGTCCCAGTTTGAATGATAAATTACAGAGTCACATTGTAGCTATAGGTGATGCTGTCTCAGAGGCTGGAACCAGATGTGGCTGATAGGATCTAAGAGCCAAAAAAAAAAGAGAGAGTCAGAGAAGACTCAATGCTTGGCTGCAGTTTGGTAAAAAGGAGGTAAATGCAAGGGGAAAAATGGTATTAGAAGGAGTTGGTGGCCAGGAGCGTTGGCTCATGCCTCTAATCCCAGCACTTTGGGAGGCCAAGGAGGGGGTGTGGATCACTTGAGGCCAGGAGTTTGAGACCAGCCTGACCAACATGGCGAAACCCCATCCTACTAAAAGTACAAAAATTAGCTGGGTGTGGTGGTGGGCGCCTATAATCCCAGCTATTCAGGAGGCTGCGGAGGGGAATCACTTGACCCTGGGAGGCAGAGGTTACAGTGAGCCGAGATTGTGCCACTGTGCTGGGCAACAGAGTGAGACTCCATCTAAAAAAAAAGAGAAGGAGTTGGTGATTGTGAAGAAAGATGGGAAAGGCAGAGCTGGAGGGGCCTGCACGCCAGTGAGTCCAATCCATATCATCATCTCACAGATGAATGAATGAGAAAAAGGGGTGTTAGGACAGGAACACAGGCCTCTTGGGGCTCTTGCCTCTCCCTCACTGGACTGAGCTGAATAGAGTCTGTCCCCCCAACCGCATTCATGTCCACCCAGAACCTGTGAATGTGACCTTACTTGTGAATACGGTCTTTGGAGATGTCATCAAGTTAAGAGACAAGGTCATCCTGGATTAGGATGGGCCCTGAATCCACTATGACAGGTATTGTTATAAGAAGAGGGAGTTTGGACAGACAGAGTCACACAGGGAGGGTGCCACATGGCAACAGAGGCAGAGGTCAGAGTGATGCATCTGCAAGCCACAGAGTGATCAGAAGCTGGGAACTGGCAGGGGAGGGTCCTCCAGGACAGCCTTCAGAGAGAGCATGGCCCTGCTGATACCTCCATCTTGGACTGCTGGCCTCCAGAAAAGCAAGACAATGCATTTCTATTGTTTAAAGCCACCCAGTTTGTGGCATTTTGTTAGAGCCGTCCCAGGACACGAATATTGTATGCTTTCTGAGCTTTAGGAATATTCACGTAGGGCTGCCGGGAGGCACATGAACACGTGGGACTGGAAGGAGGAGGAGCTGGGGTTGGTAACTGGGGTGTGGGAATGGAGAGATGACCAACAGGAGGACAGGACAGCAGCTGCCAGGATGGGATGGCGGGGAGGGACGAGAGGGAGAAGGCAGAGGGGCAAGCGGAAGTGAGGAAGGGATTCTAGAGGAGGCAGAGGCAGAGAGGTTCAAGCTGGGAGGAGCAGCCAATGTGGCTGGCACGCGAAAATTCCTGTAGAAAACTGCAAGGGTTGGCTGGGTGCGGTGGCTCATGCTTGTAATCCCAGCACTTTGGGAGGCTGAGGTGGGCGGATCACAGGGTCAAGAGATCGAGACCATCCTGGCCAACATGGTAAAACCCCTTCTCCACCAAAAATACAAAAAAATTAGCTGGGTGTGGTGGTGTGCGCCTGTAGCCCCAGCTACTCGGGAGGCTGAGGCAGGAGAATTGCTTGAACCCAGGAGGCAGAGGTTGCGGTGAGCCAAGATCGCGCCTGGCACCTGGTAACAGAGTGAGACTCTGTCTCAAAAAAAAAAAAAAAAAAAACCAAAAAGAAAACTGCAGTGGTTAAAAACTGCCATGCAATGGTGGCAGACACCTGTAATTTCAGCTGCTCGGGAGGCCGAAGCAGGAGAATCACCTGAACCTGGGAGACAGAGGTTGCAGTGAACTGAGATTGCGCCACTGCACTCCAGCCTGGCGACAGAGTGAGATTCTGTCTCAAAACAAAGAAAAGAAAATAAACTGCCACTCAAAGGGTTAAGGACTGAGTGCATTTTTACCAGAGAAACCAGGGAGATTCACCTCCTGAGAACTTCAGGAGAGAGGAGAGACGTGGGGCACTAGCTTCAGGTAAGGAGCAGGGAAGAGTGGTTCTATTAGGTGATGGGGGCATCAAGTGTATTTGTGGAAATAGGCGAGGAGAGGGAACAGTGCAGATGTCAGCTCTTGTGGTGGCCCAGCAACGTCATGTGGCATGATGATTAGCAGAGTCAAGCAGTAGAGTCTGAGGACACCAGGGCACAGGCAGGCTCTTGGGAGGCAGATCAACACTTCTCTCTCAGCCCGCTGATTACACCCCAGCTCTGACCCTTGCCAGTCACCACTTGTACAGGGATGCCTGGTAAAGCGAGGCAGCCCTATGTTCTTCCATCTGATGGCTGTTTCCCATGTCTTCTTCATTTGACTTGCAGTTTGAGAGGGAGGCTAGATTTTGCCTCCATTTATTCATCCATCTCATGGGGAGACTCATTTCTGTGTGAATCACAGATTTAGAAACACAGCAGTGTCCTAGGGAAAGCAAGGGAATCTGGGACTATAGGGCAAGACCTGTATGAGGGAGGGAGGGACTGTGTGCCCCTTTGAGGCCCTCCCAACATATGTACTCCACTTAAAATTACCCGGGTTGTGGATGAGAGTCCATTATAAAAAAACAGGCCAGGTGCAGTGGCTCACACCTATAATTCAAGGACTTTGGGAAGCTGAGGCAAGAGGATTGGTTGAGTCCAGAAGTTTGAAATCAGCCTGGACAGTATATAGTGAGACCTCGTGTCTACAACAAATTTTAAAAATTAGCCAGGCATGGTGACAAGTGCCTGTGGACCCAGCTGTTCTGGAGGCTTAGGCAGCAGGATCACTTGAGCCCAGGAGTTCAAGGCTGCAGTGAGCAGTGATTGCACCACTGCACTCCAGCCGGAGTCACAGAGCAAGACTCGGTCTCAAAAACAAACAACAATACACACAAACCAAAAAAACCCACAAAACACCAGAGACCAACAAAGACTGAAAGCACACCACACCACCAGATGCCCTAGTTGACATAATGGCCAGGGGTCTTCTCTCTGACACAAAGCAGAGGAGTGCTGGGACCCAGGGAGAGAGCCAGCATTGGCTAAGTTATAAGTAGGATAGTAATGTACCTGTGTGTTTCATGGAGCAGATGGATGTCAGGGATAGAGCAATTCTTGTGAAAAAAGCAGGATTGGGGAGAAGGCCTGAACCTCTTTCCTCTGCAGCCCTCGTTTTCTGTCATCTCTTCGCCCAACTCTTCATGAAAGCTCATGGTCAAGTATATATAATTCAAATATATACTCTTCCAAATATGGAGTCTATTTTCTCTATATTTTCTTCACCATTTGGTGTGAATGACCAAAGTCTACATAGGAGGAAGCTCACCAGAATCAGGCCAGAGCCTCACAGCTAGTACACGCTGGAAGCAGGGCTTGCACAGTTTCGTGCCACCAAGTCAGGTGTTTCTCACCTTGCGCATTCTACAGCTTCCTCTTTCTAAATGGAGCTTGGCTTCCAGTTAGGCCAGGGCTGCATGATGACATCTCCAGCACTACAACGTTCAGGAACTTTACGAAAGACTCTGATAGAAGCAACAAGTCATTCTGAGCCTCCTGGCCTGCCCCTTGGGAAAGGCCCAAATGAGCTTCCACTCCTCTGCTCCTGGGTCGCCATGTTCTTGCCTTTCAAAGACAAGAGCTGTTCCCTTCCTGATAGTAGAGTGGTCCAAGCACTGGGTTATGCTGTCAGGGATGCCACCCTCTCCCAGCAGGCCTTCCCTAGAGGTCTAGGAGCTGGACTGGCTGCTGCCTTCTGACAGGGATGGCTCCTTAATCACTATGCCCTTTCGCTGCTATACAAAGGGGAGCAGCACCCCAGGAGGGGTGGGGCACAGATCCGCACTGCCAAACTGGCTTCCCAAGGGAATGGCTACCTCTGTCGTGGCCTGAAAGGCAAGGAAACAGAAGGCCACCTACAAAGCCATGATGCGGGATCAGGAGGCTGCCACTTTCACTGCTGCAACCCCTACTTCCATAAATACCTCTCAGCATCCATGAATCTGCTGACCAACACTGCCAAGCTGTTGCAGTAGAGAACCCACTGCCCACCCCAACTGTTCCTGCCTCAAGTGTCTCTGACCTTGCTGGGCAGCAGAAAACATCAAAGAGCAGGAAGGGAGCTTCATCCCATGCTCACTTTCCATATCTTTCTAATTCATCTGTTGGTAGAATATAACTCATGGCTAGACCCTTGGCTGCAAGAAAGTCTGGGAAATGTGGCTTTATATGTTCTGGCCACCGCAGTCCACGGAGGAATGTCAGATGCTAAGTGCCAAACCACCACATCTGCCATACACGGGGAGAAAAAAAAGTATCAAATGCTTTTTAAATAATAAATAGTCCAAAGAGTTTCAACTGGTTCAACATTTATTTAATGAAATTTAAAAAAAAATCACGTCTGTGAAGATTATGGGCATATTTGCATTTGCCAAGAATTCTCTTAACCATCAAAAGGCAATTACTTTCCACTGGTATTGCCATTGCAAAGTTCAGAGGGTTTCTCATCCATTAAGAGGTGTGTGCATATATATATAAAATATATATCTTATGCATATGTATTATATATAATATAGGTGCATACATAATATACATACATATATAGCATATATAACATAGGTGTATATATATGTATATATGTACATAGGTGTATATATGTATACATAGGTGTATATATCATATATACAGGTACATATATTAAATATTTACAAAATATATAGATATGTGTATATATATAAAATGTATGTATATTTTATATATATACATGGATATGAATGCTGAGAGGCTAAGTAAATACATTATATATGCACATATCTATATATTTTATGTATATACTTATTAACATATTATATATGTACATATCTATATATTCTATATCCTCGCTATATATCCTACATAAATGCCCATACCTATATCCTATAGCTGTATACTTCTATATACAGATGTGTGTATGGATGTGTATACATGGTATATATATCCTAAAAACAATGCCTTTTTATTTTTAAATTATAGAAATAGCATAAGAATTATTTAAAGTCTGAAAAATAAAGTCCAAGCAGTTGCCTATAATCCTCCACCACTAGCGCAGTAACCGTATACTCTTTCCCTGCACACATTTACATCTTTGTGAATGTAAAGGTTATAGAATTTTGTTTTGTTTTCTCACCTAACCTTACGTTATAATCATTGTCCATGTTGTGTAATGTAAATTCCACTTTTAAAGGCTGCATAATATTTCACTAATATTCTGCAGGCATCATAATTTCCTTAGCCATTCCCTTCTGGTTGAACATTTAGCTTGTTTCCAATGATTTACATCCAAGCTATAAGGGATGCTTTGAAGAAGAGCTTCATGTGTATTTGGGTTTTTGTCATGTTCCCAGAAGTGGGGCAATGGGTTCTTATAGACTGCTTAAAGGGCATCCACTTAAAAATAAGGATCAACAACTTCTGATCACTATTTCTTAAAATGACCTTTGACAAAAGTAGTTCTTCTTCTAGCCATCACATAGATGGCCAAGTGGAAACACAGAGCCTGTTTTTAGTTATCACATCCTTAGCACTCATCTTGCCAGCTACTATCTGCAGCTACCAAAATTGGGCAAACAGTGCCCTTGGCCCTGACGCCTCTATTGACCTCTACCGATGCTCTCATTACTGTATCTCAAATCCCTAAGAGCTGCCTGAGATGATGATCAGGGTGAGGGCAGAGAGCAGGCTCAGCATCTTCAGGGTTTCCCCCACCCTTTCATATCTCAGGTCCCAGCCTTCCGGACCAGAAGCCTTGTCTAGATAAGGCAGGGAGGCCCTAGTGCCTAGAATTTGAGCAGCCCAAGTCATCTTAAGCTTTGGAACATGCAGTTTGGACGAACACTTTCAGAGGCAGACATTTCCCTCTCCTACTTTCTGATTTCTCCATCTTCCCCCAGACTGGAGCAAAACAATATTAAAGCAGCCTGGGTTATGGAAGAGGCCAGCTTAGGACGACTTTTAAGAAGTAGGTGGCCACAGTCTTAGGCAGGGGCAAGGCTGTAAGATTTTACTCTCAGCCAGTTCCATACTCCTACTGTGAGACCAGGCCTCTACAGACCTTCCGGGCATATCCAACCCAAAGAAAATTTCCTGGAGGTGCCTAGAGGGGCTCCCTCCTGGTCACGCCTGACAGCCTTGCTCGGTCCAGGGCAGGGTGGGTTCGTCCTCTCGGTAAGAACAAGAGGAACGAATTTAGCTTTGCATTATATATTTTAGTTGAGAGAAACAATTTCGAATGAATGGGGGTCTCTCCCACAAAGAGTCTAGAACGGGACCCTGAGTTTTAACTTCAGGCCTTAGGAACGCCGAAGCTCGCTGAGCAATTCTGTTTGCAAACTCACCCGCCCCGGGAGCGGATTTTCCCCGGGCCACTGTCATCCATGCCTCCAGCTCTGGGCTTACCCCACTGCGGCCCCTCTCCAGTGACCTCCCCTGCCCCTCGCGGACCAGTCCCATCCTCAAGATAGTACAACTTCCCCGGACACCCCAAGAATCCTCTCGCCCCCGTCCGGTGGCTTGGAAATTTGCACGGGACGGTGACGTCACACAGGGAGGCGGGTCCCCACTGTCCAGCACACCAATGACGCGGCGGCCGCCGGCCTCTTGGATCCCGGCGATTGGTGTCTCGGGCCGCTGCGCTCCACCCCAGCCCGCCATGGCGTCAGGCGCCGCGGTCCCGGGGAGGTGGCTCCCACTTTAAGAAGTGAAGTTTTGCGCCCCCTCCCCCTCCCTGCCCACCTCCTGCAGCCTCCTGCGCCCCGCGGAGCTGGCGGATGGAGCTGCGCAGCGGGAGCGTGGGCAGCCAGGCGGTGGCGCGGAGGATGGATGGGGACAGCCGAGATGGCGGCGGCGGCGGCAAGGACGCCACCGGGTCGGAGGACTATGAGAACCTGCCGACCAGCGCCTCCGTGTCCACCCACATGACAGCAGGAGCGATGGCCGGGATCCTGGAGCACTCGGTCATGTACCCGGTGGACTCGGTGAAGGTGAGGAGCCGGGGGACTTCGGGGACGCAGCCAGAGGACGACGAGTGCGCGCGCGCGTTTGCATCCCGCGCGCCGGCAGTCCGGGGCCAGCGCCCCGAAACTGCGCTATCCTAAGGACCGCGGCGGGCCGGGGTAGCCCCGGGAGCCGCTGCGCTCAGCCAGAGCGCCGCGCCTTCCGCCGATCCCGCGTGGGTGCCTGGCCCGCGCCCCGCACCGCTCGCTGCTCCCGCCGCGTGCCCGGCCCCGGCTGCTGGCTGCGCTGCGGCCGGGGAGGCGGAGTGGCAAGCACCGCTGGCTTTGGCGGCGACGGGGCTCCCGGGGGACGCGATCGATGCAGCTCTGCACAGTCTAACCACGCTGGCCGTTTGGGCTGCCCGGGGCCGCTCACACGTGCGCGGTTTCCTAGGGAGCTCCCCGAGGGGAAGCCCTCACCACGCTCGCGCTGGGAAACGTGTGGCCCTGGTCGGGCCGAGCGCCCTGAGGACTTGGTGTGTGGCTGCTACTCCCCGGGTTATTTCGGGGACTTGGAGCCGGCAGGACTTCTCGTGGCAGCTCTTTTGGGGATACCGGTTAGGCAACGGCCCGTGGGATTCCCTTTCTAAGGGTTCCTGCACTTCTTTTCCTGACTTTGGGTCACTGAGCCACCGGGAGGCAATGACGTTTGCCTCTCCTTTTGCTTGCAGGGACGTGGGTGGGCTTGTGCCTTAGAGCCCTTGCTATGGATTGTGTGATAGGCACTCAGTTTCCTTTAAAACCTATCCTTCACTTGCTCAGGTAGTTTTAACTGCATTCTTTAAGGAGGCAGCTTTAGCAGGTGGGTTTTGCCTGGTAGACTGAGAGCTGCCTTCTGTCAGCCTGCCCAGAACACCCCAGGGCCAGGGGATAGAGGGGTGCAAGAAGTAGTGCCAGTATTGGCAGTTACACATTGCGCTTTTATAGGCATAACTCATCTAATTCGTGCAACAGCCTTGGAGGTTAACAACGAAGAAACTGAGGCACAGAGAAGGGAACTGATGACCTTGCCCAGGCTCCTACGCCACCTCCAATCCTCTGGCTGCAGCTGCAGTGTGGTTTGGGGGATTCGGAGGCCTCACTAGGTGGCAGTTAATTTTGCAAGGCAGGTCGCACAGAGGCACCCACAGCAGCTGTATCTTGTTGCTGACGCAGAGCCTGCATGAACAGGTATGAAGGCCGGAAAGTCCAGCTCAGAGGATTTTCTCCACTCCGGCAGCTTGCTTGGAGCTGGCAGTCAGTGTCTGGACGGGCACAAGTCCAGTGGGGAAGACATGGGCTTCCAAGGTGCTGCTGGGCCTGAGCCATCACCCATCTGTCCCTCCAGTGTCCCAGTGGGGAATTAGAGAAATGGCTCTCATCTCCAGGAAAGACACTGGACTGATACCAGGTGGCATTTGTATAGGAAAGAATCCCTCAAATGTAATAAATTCTCCATGATTGAAGCTGTTGTCTCAAGTGCTCTGGGCAGAGTCTGTGGAAGGTTAGGAGCAGGGAGGTATTTGAGCAGGCCTTAGCCCTACTGGTGTCTTGAGATGAACGTTCTGTTTGGGAACCCCACAGGGAATTCAGTTCAGAGTCTCTTTTTAGCTTATTTTTAGGATAAGAAATAATTAGTTGTGCCTTCGGAGCACCCTTTGACACTCTCAAGAGGCATTTCTCACATGTTGAAATTGTGTAATCTGTGTTTGGTTTCTCCTTGCCCCATAGATGTTGGTATGTTTTGATTCAGATGTCACTTGTGTACTTAGTATTAGTTTCCCTAGCAGTTTTCACCTGTGGACAGGTTCACATGGTGTGAGTGGTAGAAGGAGCCGGTCTGGTTTTCCTAAACAAGGCATGGGTTAGCTAATCAGTGAGGTCTTCTAAGTTCTGGGATTCTAACTGACCCCAAAACCTGACCCTTAGGGGCTCTTCCGTGCTGAAGTGTGCAGGTTGGTTTTGAGGCTGCTGATGAATGCGAGGGTCTGCCAAGATCAGCACAGTTGCCTGCCCAGCATGCGGAGTCAGGGATGCATCCTCAGTCATGAAAAGGCTTGGGGAGACCACACCTGTGTTTCTCTTACGAATTTTCGATGTTGGAGGAGACCTGGAGTAACTGAGTCAGGAGACCTGGGTTGGGCTTCAGGCCCTGCTCCTCACTTGCTTCACTCCTCGGGCAGTGTTCTGTGTCTTAGTTTTGTCACTATAAAGTGGGGACAGTGGACCTGTTCTGTGCTTCCCCGATGCACATTTTTAACCCATGCCATGTTTCTTGGAACACACAATGCCAGTTGTCCTCTTTTATGTTACTTAAAATATCAAAAGAAATATTACAGATGAAAACAAATCCCATGAAAATTGGACCTTGAAAGAGAGAAAGCATTCTCCAAATTCAAAGGCACCCATTTTTAACTTTGATTTTGTAACGGCAAATAAGAATGTTGAATTGACTGGCTTTTTTCTGTCCTAGGTAGTGTGGGCTGTGGAACTCTATGCTGGTCACCTTCAACCCTGAGCCTGATGCTACTTATTTTGCAGTTCTAAGTGCAAAGTTAGCCTGCTGGATGCTTCGCATTATAATGTTAAATTTGCTTGTTCATGAGGTCACACCTCACCTCCCCAGTGTCATTTTAACAACTGGTGTTTTTCACACAGTGGGCCATGACCCATTAGTGGCCTCTGCATTAAAAAAAAAAAAAGAAGTTATTAGTAACTATAAAATACGAGTGTGTAGTAGGAGAAATGCTGGAATTCTGTTTGGGTTGTGTGTGTATGTCCCCAAGTGCATTTTATAGAAGTTTAAAGTGCACTTCTAGCTGGGAGTTCATGTCAAAAAAATATGAAAACCACTGAACCTGAGGCTCTCCTATGTCTCTGGAGCCTTGGCAGGCAACACGAAGATTATGAAATGGGTATTTGGAAGACCTTTGGCAGTTTTCCTGCTCTTTCCTGTGTCTTCCTCTTTCACTTGGTCCTCCCGTGGTGGGATGTGAGTGTTCATTCATCCATAAAGGGCCAGGCTACTGGGACCTTTGGCTGCCTCCGAGGTGATAGTGAGCGGCAAGGCGCTACCCAGGGAGGGAGTATAGGGTCTTTGCAGGGCTCTTGACAAATGGTGGCAATGACTTACTCCTCTCCAGGCAGGGCTTGGTGGCAGGTTTTCCATGAGCCTCTTTCTGATGTTCCAGAGTGGCAAGGGGCACTTGGGGTGGATACAAGAACCCCTGGTCTGGTTAGGAGAGCTCCAGACTTGGGGAGCATGCCAGGTGGGTGGAGGAGGAAATTCCAACCAGATTAGGCACGCCACTTGGAGACCGTGCCGAGTCCCGCCTGGGGAAAGCAGGGGCAGAAGGAAACAGGAAAGATTTGAAACTGGGGGTCTTCCACTGACCCTTGCACCAAAGCAAAGGAACCTTCTTTTGCTTTGCCTGTTGGGGAAAACCCTGCTGTGACTCTCCTGCAAGGAGCCCTCCTTCCCAGGTTGGTGCACCACTGAGTGTTCAGTCCAGGAGCCTCCTGGCTGAGCTTATGGAGTGCATGGCCAGCCTGCCCCGCTCAGCACAGCATTCCTCAACTTCTGACTTTTCTCCTCTTCTGAGTTCTCTCCTGGCTGCAGGTGGACTGGGAAGAAGGGTTCCAGGGAGCAGTGCAGGCAGCTGCCAGAAGCCCCTCCCACCCACTTCATTGCTTTCCAGACAGTGCAGTGAGGTCCATGCCATTCAGCTTCAAAATGTTGTGAAATCCCAAATTGCTCCAGTTCCTGGGGCAAAATTATAGTGAATTTTCTCTCTCCCTTCTTGTCTCCTCTCCTTTACATCCCCCTGCTCCCTTCTTTTCTGTCCTTCTAAGAAAATGAGAGGAGATTTTCTTAGAAGGTGAATTTGGAGCAAGATTTCAAAAAAGGGGTATTCATGAACCACAGTCCTGTTCCTTGTTTCATGAACACCCAGCCTGCATGCTGATACCCACGGGCATGGCCTACACCCCTCAGGCCTGCCCCGAGGACACTGGGAACCTCATCCACTTTCCTCTGCCCTAAATTGGTGAGGGCCAGGCTCGGACGTGGCTTGGAGGTGGGTGCCCAGGAGTTCTGTGAACAGCAAAGGGGGCCTCAGTTTTTTAGTGAGGAGAGGTATTTGAAGTTGAATGGGAGGATTTAATCAGCTGCTTTGCTTAAAGCATACAGGGGTGTGTATCTGGGGTGGGGGACGTCTGTGTCACCTGGAAGGGAGGAATGTGCTTCCCAGACCTTTTCCTGGCTTCCATTTGGACACATTTCAGCCGCACGTGGCCCTCTCATTAAAGATAACTTTTGTCCCACCTTAGAGCAGTGTCCAGTTTTGGGGAATCAGTCTTACTTTCCCCTGTTTTTCAGTCTTGGGCTCCTGACCCCCTCTGACTTCAGAGGATTACCTTTCTCTGACTCATCGGATGAACTCAGCTGCTGGTGTGGAAGCCCTCAGCGTCTTTCTTGAACCCCAGAGCTTTCTGGCTCTTTTCCTGTCTCCACTAGTACTGAACCTTTTCTCGTGTTGGTTTTTGTTTTTAATCCAAAATACCAGCTGGCATGCTCCATCCATGCTGGCCACAGACATGCTCCTGTGATCATGGTGTTGGCTGGACCACATCAGAAGGCATGGCTTTACTGCCCCCATGCCTACCTCGAATGTTTGCATCTGACTTTTGTTGTAGGAGGGGTATGCCCAAGCTCTTTTTCTTTTTTTCTTTCTCTCTCTCTTTTTTGTTTTTGAGTTGGAGTCTTACTCTGTTGCCCAAGCTGGAGTGCAGTGGCGTGATCTCAGCTCACTGTAATCTCTGCCTCCCAGACTCAAATAATTCTCCCATCTCAGCCTTCTGAGTAGCTGGGATTACAGGTGCACACCACTACGCCCAGGCTAATTTTTTATTTTGGTAGAGACAGGGTTTCACCATGTTGCTCAGGTGGTTTCAGACTCCTGAGCTCAGGCGATCCACCTGCCTCAGCCTCCTAAAATGCTGGGATTATAGGCGTGACCCACTGCTCCTGGCCTTTTTTCTTTTTGAGACAGGGTCTTGGTCTGTTTCCCAGGTTGGAGTGTGGTGGTGTGATCACAGCTCCCTGCAGCCTTGAGTAATTACTCCCAGGGCTTGAGTAATCCTCCCAGCTCAGCCTCCTGAGTAGCTGGGACTACAGGTGCATGCCATTAGGCCTGGCTACTTTTTTGTATTTTTTCGTAGGGGGGGCGGGTTTCACTTTGTTGCCCAGACTGGTCTTGAACTCCTGGGCTCAAGCGATCCTTCACCTTGGTCTCCCAAAGTGCTGGAATTATAGGCATGAACCACCCTGCCGCTTTCTTTTTGTTGAACTGGAAACCTTCCCTCAAGCGCCTACTAAAATGGATTTCAAGATGGATTTCGCACCCTTAAAGACCTATCTTGGGGTAATTCAGATTCCAGTCTTTGATTTACTGGTTGGGCAAATTTGCTTCTTTGAGTTTTTGTGTCCTTACCTGTAAAACCAGGATAGTGATTTTCTTCCTGCTTTCTCTTTCCACAGGGCCCACTGGAAAAATGAGGGAAGAGGGAAAGAAGCAGTGGTTCTTCCCTCTTCCCTCATTTTTCCAGTGGGCCCTGTGGAATTCCTTGTTAACAAGCTCCCTTACATCTTCCCCTCTTTACCAAATGTTCCTTCTGCTTCCCCCTCCTGGTAGAAATCCAGCTTCTCTTGCTAAGGGTTAGGAGCATGGACCCTTGAGCCCAAATCCTTGGGCAAGTTTCTTCACCTCTCTTTGCCGTTTCCCTATCTGTGAAAAGGAGAAAAGATGGTACTGATCTCCCAGGGTAATTGTGAGGGTTGAGTCCTTGATGCACTTCACGTGCCTGGTACATGCACAGAATAACGGATACTCTCTGATGTCCGCTTTCATCTTTGTTTTCATCAGCAGCAGCAGCATGATTGCTTTGAATGAGTCACTTTCCCTCATTCTCTGAGAACTTTGGCATCTGATGCTCAGACTTCACCTCCACAGGTCCTGTCCTCTCCCTGAGGATGGCCCCTCTTCGTCCCCGCATGACTAAATTCCAGCTCTCTCTATTCCTTACACCCCTGAGTCAATGGCCTTCCTTTTCATGGTGCCTTGACCTGACACAGAACCTTCCACCTCTGAGATCTTAAAATCAGATGTCTTAGATCCTGGACCCCAAGATTGATGGCTGCAGCTGCTGGGGCCCTCAGTGTCTCTGCTTTTGATTCTTCCAAACCTGGCTTGCCCCATCTGGGTCCTGGACAGCCCATCTGTCCCTTGGGCAGCCAAGCCCTTCAGGGGACATTTATACTGCGTCCAAGGTGCATGCTCCCCAACCTCAGCTCTGGGCAGCTGCTTGCATCCTTCACAGGGGTCCTGTTGCTCCTCAGCCCTCCACCTCCATTGTTGTCAGCCTCAGCCTGGCATCTTGCTTCCAAGTCATAGGGAAACCAGGACCTTGATCAAACCTATCTTCCTGTCATCATCTTTTCAAATTCTCTTGCCTTCCACCCCCACTGTAAGGGAGCAGGTGTCTCCATTTCCCTAAGGTACATTAGTGTGGCAGAGAAGGGTGATGTGTACAAACCACCCTGACACCTGGATTTGAATCTGGCTGCAGACCTGGGCACATTACCTGACCTCCATAAGCTCAGTTTTCTTCTCTGCAAAGGGGAATATGAATACTATGTCAGTCTGTTTTCATGCTTCTGATAAAGACGTACCCGAGACTGGGTAATTTATACAGAAAAAGGGGTTTAATGGACTCACAGGTCCACGTGGCTGGGGAGGCCTCACAATCATCGTGGAAGGTGAAAGGCACAACTTACATGGTGCCAGACAAGAGAGAATGAGAGAACCAAGTGAAACAGGAAAACCATCAGATCTTGTGAGACTTATTCACTACCATTAGAACAGTATGGGGGAAACAGCCCCTGTGAATCAATTGCCTCCCATTGGGTCCCTCCCACAACACATGGGAATGGTGGGAGCTACAGTTCAAGATGAGATTTGGGTGGGGACACAGCCAAACCCTATTAAATACCAACAGCTATTTGATAGGGTTGTTGTAAGAATTACATGAGGCCACATATGTAAAGTTCTCGCTGCTGCGTGTGCTGCCTGTGTTGTCAATAGATGGTGATGGTGATGTCATTTTTGTCCCCTCACTCTTGAGTGACCCAATTCTAGGATCTTTAGCCTCCCTACTTGATTGAGCTCTTCTCAAAAGTGTTTCTACGGATCCAGGCCCATCCCATCTTAAACGAACAAACCCCAGACTTCTCACCTTGACCTCACATGCCCCCAAATGTCTTCCCGTAAACAAACTGTTGGCTCTCTTTTACCTCCTTAAAACAACAAGTGTTTTGAAAGAACTGTTGACTCTGGTCTCTACTTCCTCACCTGCCACCCCTGCTTCCTGGCTTTTGCACTGCCCAGTTGAAGCCTCACAGAGGCACTTGGCTAACCATTGTCTTCCTGGCCCTCCTGCTGCCTCTGTCCCTGCCAAGGAACAGAGTGGTTGGCCCCGTGATCGTCAGTTTTTCTCTTTGGGTCTGGCTTTTCGGCAGGAATTTGCCTTCCCACCTCATTTCTCCCCAGCACATGTGCCTCAGTTTCTTCCTAGGTCCTGATGGCTCCCAGATCACTGTCTCAGGCCCAGACTTTCTGCAGGTGAATCTCCAGTGGCTTCGGAGCCTCCTTAGACTCAGTGCGGTTAGAACGGTGGTCCTGGCTTCCCCTCGGGTCTGACCTTCTGCACCCTGGGACGCTCGTCAGCTTTCCTCCAGCCGCTGCCCTGGATGCATGGAAGGCCTGCCCGTGGCTGTGTCTGTAATGCTTCTCGAATGTGTCTCCTTCCCTCCCTCCCCACAGCTACTCACTGCCTCGGTTCAGGGACCTGGGTGTCTCCTCTTCCTTGAGATCCCAGACTGCCCAAGTTAAAAGGGAGTTTAGGCCGGGCTCAGTAGCTCACGCCTATAATCCCAACACCTTGAGAGGCCGAGGTGGGAGGATTGCTTGAGGCCAGGAGTTGGAGACCAGCCTGGGCAACACAGGGAGACCCCATATCTACAAAAAACAAAAACATTAGCTTGGCATGGTGGTGTGCACCAGTGGTCCCAGCTACTTGGGAGGCTGAGGTCGGGGGTGGGGGTCGCTTCAGCCTGGGTGGTTGAGGCTGTAGTGAGCTATGATTGTACCACTGCACTCTAGCCTGGCAGCAGAGCAAGACCTTGTCTCAAAAAAAGAAAAAAAATGTGAGTTGGCTCTCCCTACCCTTTTTTTCCCCATAGATTATTCCATGACAGTTATGACAAATGAGTCAGGGGCTAGGACCAGGTGTGAATTAAATAGAGATCCTTAAAGCAGTAGTTCTCTGCCTTGAAGGTGTCTTAAGAATCGCCCGGAGAGCTTGGTTTAAAATCCTTAGAAGGCCGGGCGCGGTGGCTCACGCCTTTAATTCCAGCACTTAGGGAGGCCGAGGCGGGTGGATGAAGAGATCAAGATCATCCTAGTCAACATGGTGAAACCCTGTCTCTACTAAAAATACAAAAAATTAGCTGAGCATTGTGGCGTGTGCCTGTAATCCCAGCTACTCAGAAGGCTGAGGCAGGAGAATTGCCTGAACCCAGGAGGCGGAGGTTGCGGTGAGCCGAGATCGCACCTCCAGCCTGGGTAACGAGCGAAACTCTGTCTCAAAAAAAAAAAAAAATCCTTGGAATCTAGGACAGTGGAGGGGGCCCTGGGGCACAGGCGGGTGGGAGATTCTGAGGAACGGCACTGCTCTCGTGTCCCAGATTACAGTCTCCTTGCATTTTGTTTCTCCTCCGTGGACACCCAGTTTTCTCCAGCAATGTTTTGATGAGGCTTCTTGAGTGGTTGTGGGGTGAGTGGGCACCAGCAGAGAGAACCTGTAGTAGGTTTGCCAGTTGGCCTGAACTCCCACCACCTCTGCTGTCCTGGGTTGAGGGTTTGTCTTGAGTCTGTCTTGGATGGAGATGAATGTGTTGCCATTTACTTGGAACCAAAGGAATTTCTGCATAGGAATTCCCGCCTCACGTTCCCTCTTACCCATCTCTGCTTTGTTTTTCTCCCCAATAGTTGTTACTTCCTGACACACACCATCGTTTACTTATTTATGTTGTTTACATATTTTACTTATAATATTATTTATATTGTTGTGGTCTCTTTCCTCATTGGAATATAGGCTCCACGTGGGCAGGGGTTTGTGCTCTTGTCACCACTGTATTCCCACTGGTGCTCAGTAAGTATTTGATGGAGGAGCTTCTGCAGTTCATTCTGCCTATCAGTCATGGCTGGTCCTGCTCTTCAGGCTCCACGCCCAGCAGCTTCCCGGTGGGCTGCAGTTTTCTCATCGGAAATAGAGAAATTCTGTCTCCCTTGCAGGTCCTTTTAGTGCATCTAGCTAGAAAATACAGGCAGGTTTGTGGGGAATACAGTTTTCAAAGCATACAGCTCAGTGCAGATGCTGTCGTGGTGCTTATTGTCACACTGGGATCCTGTGGGAGAGGTGAGGTTCGCTGATGGGAGTGGAAGATCCAGCCCCTTCTTCACGGTGCCGCAGAGCCTGCAAGCCCGAAAGATTAGGAGTAGCCGCGTCTTTCTGCAGTTCACATCTGATGTCTCTCCCCACCTGATAATTCTTTAGTGCTTCTGGTTACCTGACCTCTGCATGGCAGGCACATGGACTGAAACTCTTTCCTCCTCCAGCCTTTCTCAGACTCATCCACAGAAGGACACAGAAGTATTCTGTGAATGTTGGTTGAATAAAGGAAGGCACAGCTTTTTAAAAGAGATGAAAAAAAATTATGAAAAGCTTTACAACTTGCTATTGGCCAGGCATGGTGGCTCACACCTGTAATCCCAGCACTTTGGGAGGGAGAGGCAGGTGGATCACCTAAAGTCAGGCGTTCAAGACCAGCCTGGCCAACATGGTGAGACCTCACATCTATTAAAAGTACAAAAATTAGCTGAGTACAGTAGTGGGCAACTATAATCTCAGCTACTTGGGAGGCTGAAGCAGGAAAATCGCTTGAACTGGGGAGATGGAGGTTGCAGTGAGCTGAGATTGCGCCACTGCGCTCTACCCTGGATGACACAGTGAAACTACATCTCAAAAAACCAAAAACAAACAAAAAAACCTTGCTATTAAACAAAGTCCAGTTTTCATTTTTGTTTTTCGTTGGTGTTGAATCCACGCATATTATGGCCACATAAAAGACTCTCTTGGCTCCCTTGTTGGTCCTTTCTTGTGTGTGTGTGATGGAACCCAGCAAGCAGTAGCTACACCCCGATGAGACAATGTCTTCATTTGCGACTCATATCATTCCACGTTTCCTGAGTGCCCTCTTGGCTAGGTGCTGTGCTAGACGCTGGGCTGTAAAAATAAGAATGCCTGGTCTCCATTCCAAGAGCAAGTGTGCTCCCTATAATTAGACCATGAGCTAAGGCGACAGAACCAGCTCCCTTTCAAGAGAAGAATTGCCCATCTTGATGGACTTTCAGATGGACTAGGAGAACCAGGTCTGGGGAGTGTGGACTCTGGACTGCTCAAGCTGCTGCGGTCTCGCTGGTCTGGAGCCTGCAGGGTAGTGTCGTTCTAGTGTCTTTGCTGGGCGCTCTGGAATTGGTTCCTTCTGCTGTGGGAGACAGTGGTCCTCAGCTATGTTCCCGCTGCACTACCCTTGCCTTCCTTCCTGGGGTGGTTAGTCATTCTGGAGGCTCCAGTTGGCTCATAGAAGGTACCTTTGAAAACATCCCCCACCCACCTTGTCACCCAGACAGTCAGGAAGGGTACTAAGAGGTGTCACGGTTTCACATTCATACTTTCTCTCTGAAGAGAAAACGAAACATGTTGAAATCAGGAGAAATCCCAGCAGCAGCTTGCTTAAAGCAAGGGTTGCATAACAGGTCTAGGAAACGTCTGGCCATGTGGGTCAAGTTGAGGGACAGCAGACTTGTGTCACTGAGGGAACTTCCCCTGAGTCCACTGAGCCCCTGGATCCATCAGATCCACCCAGAGAGCCACTTTGGAGGCTCTGGGACCCTGAGGTTTGGCTGGCCATGTGGTCTGCGATGGCTTCTGCTGATGAAAGAGAGACCCCGGCTGTTATTCAGCCAACAGTGCTTATTCTCAGGCATGACCAGAAAGGGTGCATCTGCGACACTGCTGTGGGTAGGGGACCCGGCAGACTGTTTATGTGTCAGACTTAGGCTGGTGTTGAGGCTCCAGAAAGGTCACCAATCTGGGGCGGGGTACAGGCCCCATGAATTGAAGTCCTGGTTCTGCCATTAAGCTTGGAAACCTTGGGCAAATCATTTCTCTGGGCTGGTTTTCTCCTTGTGAATCTAGACAAAGGTCATCTTCTTTATCTTTTTGACAGGGTTGTTGGGAGGCTTAGGTGAGATAGATTTGTGAATTGCCTCTTACAAACCTTAACATGCTAAGCTAATGACAGATTGTATTAAAGGCGGTAAATGGACTCCATGCATTGATTCAGTCAACTGTGGACTGCATAGCTTGATAATTAGAGCTGGTTAGGTTAACAGCATAACCTCTGGGGCCAGACTGCCTGGAGTGGCACCTGGCCAAGTTCCTGAAACCTCTCTCTGCCTTATTTTTCTCATCTATAAAATGGGGCTAACAGCAGTACCCATTTCAGTGTTTCTGTGAGAATTAATTGAGAAGATAAACCTAGAATGTTAAGAATAGTGCCAGGCACAGGGCAAGCATTCCATGAATATCAGCTCCTCTTGTTACTTCTAAAACTATTACTTGAATGCCTTCATATGTTTGTACATTGCTGTTGCAATTGTTGATTATTTTATTTTTGTATTGTTTTAGCTTTTATTTGGCCATTGATCCTCTTAGCTCTCCTTTGGAGGTGAGAAAAGGCAGGTGTTGTTTCTCATTTCATGTTTGAGAAAATGGAACTTCAGAAAAATTACATGTCCTAGAACTCGGGCCTTTTTCTGCCGCAGAACTAACAGCGAGAGGAGAGAGGAAGGGAATCAGGCTGGAGCAAGCCAGGAGGGTGTTGGATGCAGTGTCAGATATTAATAGCAGCAGAGCCCTTGAGCTGGGTTCTGGGATATGGGAAAGGGCTGAGATTGATGATGGGGCCCAGCTGCATTTTGGGACAAAGGAACCAGAGTGGAGTCAAGGGAGTAACTCCGGGAAATCATGGCACCCAGAAAGTGTAGCACAGAATGCCGGGCTCTAACGTATAGTTAGGAGTTCTTTGGGCAAATACAGAAAGGAAAAAGAATGATGACCTATGGTTATTGCCAAGGATATTTTTGGCCGTGTCTGGCTTCTCTCTCTGGAACAAACTGTGGCTCCTGTGGTACCTTCTTACTTCAGCAGTAAGTCAGAGTTGCACTCTAAGTCGGACTAGTTTGAGGTCTGCTTTCCAGATCACAGTATATAAGTGACCTACTGGGAAGAGCACTGCCTCATAGTTCCGTGGTCCCCTAGGGCCACAGTTTTCTTCTTAAATAAGGAAGAGTAACAGTGCCCATCCTGCCTCCCCTGGGAGATCTGCTTATGCATGTAGTGAGAAAATGCAGGCAGGCTTGCGGGGAATACCACTTTAAAAGTATCAAACTGTGTGCAGGTGCTAGGTCATGGTATTTATTATCACACTGGGATTCTGTAGGAGGGGTAAGGCTATCTCACTGGAACGGAAAATCCAGGCTCTTCTTCCAGCACTGGACTCGGTGCAGCTCGCCTGGCCTTGGGGCACTTAACCTCTCTCCTTACAGTGTCTCCTATCTGTTGAGTCAAGACAGGGTGGCTGGCTAATGAGGAAGAGCTGGTGCTGCTCAGAGCATGCTCATGGTAATGTAGACAGGGGATAGTAGTGGCTGCCTGTAGCAGAAACTGACAGAGTAGGGCAGGATGAGCCCACCTTCAGGGAGGTACCCAGGGCTGTTAGGATGAGGACGTCTGTGGGATTCTCATTTTATATCCTTACTCTTATTTTCCAAGAGAGTCTGTCCCTTTGCGCACCAGGCAGATGAGTCTGGGGACACTGTGGGGAGGGTCCCCCAGGAGCAGGAAGGTGACTAATGATGCCGGAAGAATGACTGTGTTTGTAGACGCCTGGGCTCTTCCCCACTCTGGTCTTTCCCGTCACTGTTTTCCTCGCTTGCTTAAGAGGAGAAGGAGGTAACACACAGGTGCCTTTGTCTCGGGGTCCCCACGTTGCCCATGTTGAGAGTTTTTCCGGCACCCTGCATTGCTTAAGGCCTGGCTTCAGAAGCAGAACCTGGAGCGAGAGGCTGCAGCCTGCAGGAAGCTGGCCAGCCAGGCCTGCCAGGCAGCAGGACCCACTGGTACTGCCTCTGACTCACGGTGTGTCCTTGATGCAGTGTTCCCCTCCCCCTATTCTCTGCCCTCCTGTGTATCACTGGTGTCCTAGGCTGTTGGGAGCCTGGATTAAAGTTGCTGAGTTGCCGGCTGCCGATCAGTCCCAGGGAATCAGACCAGAGAGGTGGGGGCGTTTTTTCAAAGGCAAGAAGATGCCGCCAGTGCGTGTATATACATATGAGGGTGAAAGGGGTAAACCCAGGGTGTGTCTAACTGAAGGATCAAGAAAGCTGCTTTCCTTAATCACCGCCTCTGTGGTTAGTGTGCTGAACGTTGGCTTGCATTAGCCTGATTCACAGTAATGTGGCTGCCTGGGAAGATTCAAATGGCGTTTGTGAATATGTAGCTTCATCCCCTGCTCTTCGTTGAATGACTAAATTACAGTCAGCACAACATAAGGATGTTTTGGTCAGCTATGGACTCCACATGTGACGATGGTGATCCCATAGATTACAGTGGAGCTGAAAAATTCCTGTTTCCTAGGGACTTCACGGCGCATTGCATTACGCGTGTGTTTGGGAAGATGCTGGTGTAAACCTACTGTGCTGTCAGTCACGTGGAAGTATAGCACTCACAGTTAGCACGAGTGCTTGAGAATGATGATGAAAGACTCTGCTACTGGTTTATGTATTTACTATGCTATACTTCTCGTCATTACTTTAGAGTATACTCCTACTTTTTTGTTTTTTGAGATAGAGTTTTGCTCTTGTCGCACAGGCTGGAGTGTAGTGGCTCGATCTCGGCTCATTGTAACGTCCACCTCCTGGGTTCAAGCGATTCTCTTGCCTCAACCTCCCGAGCAGCTGGGATTATGGGTGCCCACCACCACTCCTGGCTAATTTTATATTTTTAGTAGAGATGGGGTTTTACCTTGTTGGCCAAGATTACAGGCATGTGCCTCCACACCCAACTAATTTTGTGGTCAGGAACTCCTGACCTCGGGTGACCCACCCTCGTCAGCCTCTCAAAGTGCTGGGATTGCAGGTATGAGCCACTGCTCCTGGCTTTTTTTTTTTTAAAGTTACCTGTAAAACAGCCTTGGGCTGGTCCTTCAGAAGGGGTTCCAGGAGAAGGCAGTTGTGATCACAAGAGACGACCGTTGCACTGGGACAAGATGTGGAGGTGGGAGACAGTGATGTTGATGACCCTGACCTGTGTAAGCCTAGGCTAATGTGTGTGTTTAACAAACAAAATTTAAAAAGTAAAAACATAAAAAATGTTAAAAATAGAAAAAACTTATAGAGTAAGGATATAGAGCAAAAATATTTTTATTCAGCTGTACAGTGTGGTTGTGTTTTAAGCTAAGTGTTATTACAAGAGTCAAAAAGTCAAAAAATTGAAGTTTCTAAAATAAAAATGTTACAGTAAGCTAAAGTTAGGTAATCAATTGATTTTATTTATTTATTTTAGAGACAGGGTCTTGTTTTGTCGCCTAGGCTGGAGTGCAGTGTTGAGATCATAGTTTACTGCAGCCTCGAGCTCCTGGGTACAAGGGACCCTCCCTCCTCAGCCTCCCGAGTAGCTGGGATTACAGGTGTGCACCACCACACAGCTAATTTTAAAATTCATCTAGAGATGGAGTCTCACTATGTTGGCCAGGTGGTCTCAAGCTCTTGGCCTCAAGCAGTCGTCCTGCCTCGGCCTCCCGAAGTGCTGGGATTATAGGTATGAGTCACCATGCCCAGCCTTGAAATTTAATTTATTATTGAAGAAAGCAAAAGTTTAAAAAATAACCTGAGTATAGCCTAAGTGTGCAGTGTTTATAAAGTTTACAGTAGGGCACAGTGATGTCCCCGGTCTTCACACTCACTTACCACCACTCACTCAGCTCACCCGGAGCGACTTACAGTTCTGCAAGCTCCATTCATGGTAAATGCCCTACGCAGGTATACCATTAAAAAACATCTTTTATATGGTATTTTCAGTGTTCTTGTTTTTTTTTTTACTTTTTTGAGATGGAGTTTCGCTCTTTTTGCCCAGGTTGGAGTGTCTTGGCTCATGGCAACCTCCTCCTCCTGGGTTCAAGTGATTCTCCTGCCTCAGCCCCCCGAGTAGCTGGGATTACAGGCATGTGCCTCCACACCCAACTAATTTTGTATTTTTCGTAGAGATGGGGTTTCACCATGTTGGCCAGTTTGGTCTGGAACTCTTGACCTCAGGTGATCTCACGCCTCGGCTTCCCAAAGTGCTGGGATTACAGGTGTGAGCCACTGTGCCTGGCCTTCACTGTATTTTGCTGTACTTAGATTCATTTAGATAACAAACACCACTGTATTCCAGTTGCCTGCAGTATACAATACAGTAGCATGCTGTACAAGTTTGTAGCCTGGGAGCAATAGGCTATAGCGTACAGCTTGGGTGTGCAGTAGCTGTCCCATCCGAGTGTGTTCAAGTACACTCTGATATTCACACAGGATGAAGTTGCCTAACAATGCATACCTCAGAACATATCCCCATCATTCGTGACATGTGACTGTAATTAAGGAATGGGGCCTATGGAATATGAGCGTGGGTGCTGGGCACTAGGGAGACGGGGGGCTCGACCCAGACCAGGTATTCCCCATGTGAGTTCCTGTGTGGCAGGGAGGACAGATGTCCAATGAATCATTCCTTTCTGGAGTGATGAGCTGTCTTCAGGGATCTTGAACCTCATGGGGAGGGGTTGGGAAAGGCCCCCCGAGGAATGAATATCTCAGTATCTCCATCTAGACCTGAAGGAGACGTGAGTGTTCACAACAAAACTGTACATGATTCTTTCTCTCTGTCCCTAAGAATGTCACGGCCATCCCCAGGATGCCTGCATCCTGCTGACACTTCAATTTGGGGTTTTGCTATGAACTGAGAAAGTTTGTCTCTAGTCTGGGGTTATCTGGGGGGCAGCTCTTCTCCTCTCTGTTCTGAAATCTTAATTCCCTATTTGACTGCCTCCTGGCTTTCAGAGAAGCCCAAGCCTCCTCCTGGGTGAAAACTTTCACTGCCTAACTAAGGACCCAAGGAGGGTGGAAGCAGGAGGGAGGAAGGAAGGATAAGCAATTATATCAGAGTCATTTGTGCTCATCGTTGGCTCATAATGGGTGGTTGTAGTGGCTGGTGGAGCAGTGGCCAGGTAAGGTACTAAAAATGAAACATGCTCATGTGACATGTGCAGGTTTAGCGTTTGCCTGAGTGACCTTTCCTGGTCCAGGTCATAAGCTGTAGGGCAAAGAGAGACTTGAGGATGGTGTAGGCGGCAATTGTGCCTTCCAAAGGTCAGAGATGGACCTGGGACCTTGCAGTGCTTGTGCCTCCTCTGGAGGCTCAGATTCATGTGTCATTTCTCGCCCCTTCTGAAGGGTAACTGGAGAGCTGGACACCTCTCAGAGGTGGCCTCCTATCAAATGCCAAGGGCACAGTCAGCTGGGCTTGGTAAAGGGCCTGAGATGAGAGCTTGGGGACTTTTTCCCTGGAGTCCATGATTGGCCAGGGTGTAGACAGAAGCTCTTGGATCTTGCAGCTTTGGTAAGCAAGTCCTGTTTCTTCAATTGGCCAGTGCGGTGGCAGGGGCACAAACCTGCTGAGTGCAATGCCACCTCTCTGTGTGTCCACTGATTCCCCTGCACAGGGGGTCTTTGCTACAAAATCTCTTTGCTGGGTGCTTTGATGGGGCACGTGTGTGGGCCTTTTTCAGGGTTGTTAGACAATGCCAAGCTGTCACTTGGAAGAGAATGATCAGGATAGAAGCATAGAAAATGTCCTGTGGAAATTTAGGCGAGTTCACTGGCCTGTAATCCCAGCTACTCAGGAGGCTGAGGCAGGGGGATTGCTTGTAGAGAGGAGTTCGAGACCAGCCTGGGAAAGAGCAAGACCCCTAAAAATAATAATAAAAAAAATTGGCTGCATGTGGTGGTGCACACTTGTCCCACTCGGGAGACTGAGGTGGGAGGATCGCCTGATCCCAGGAGTGTGAGGCTGCAGTGAGCTGTATGATCATGCCATTACACTCTAGCCTGGGCAACAGAGCAAGATCCCATCTCTTAAAAAATTAAAATAAATAAGTAAATAAATGACTAGAAAATGTCCTGTGTATAGAGTAGGGTTATCTGTGAAAGGGATTAGAAACCTCAAGAGACTGGAGATCTCTCTGTTAATGAAATTGTGCTTAAAAATTTTTTTCTGGAATCTTGACTTCTCAGGCAACTGAATTTTAATGTGTGTGTGTGTGTATGTGTGTGTATTTTTGTGTATGTGTGTGTGTATTTTTGTGTGTATGTGTATGTGTGTGTGTATATATATGTGTGTATATATGTGCGTGTGTGTATGTGTGTGTATTTTTGTGTATATGTGTGTGTGTGTATATATGTGTGTATATGTATGTGTGTGTGTGTGTATACGTGTGTGTGTATATATGTTTGTGTATATTTACATATTTGGGCCAGGAACGGTGAGGCGTTAAGTTACTTAGAAAATTAGGGTAGATTTGTATTTAGCCCTTAGAGCTTCAAAAGTATCATTTCAGAAATGACTTTTAATTGTACAGGTGATATAATCACAAGAAAAAATCCATCTACTCATAGCTACTTATTTGTTCATAAACATTTTTTTTCAGATTTTGGAAGGAAGTAGAGAAGGAGTTATAACTGCAGTTTGCTTCTCTGTGGGTTGGGGCATAGTACATATTACTACAACGTTAGGTGGTAGCAGGTTCCGTTTATCCTTGGAATGAGCACTGCTCCCCCCACAGGCTTCTGGGAGTGGGCTGGCTGGCTGGCGATGCTTTGCCTGACCTTGGATACGAATTCTTGTTTTCAAATTCCCTTGAGGTCTCTTCCAAGAATCTTCTGCATTTTTCTGATAAATCAATCATAAGGAAATTTCTGAAATTCTCTTTCAGACCCTACAGCCCAGAAGTTACTGCAAAGCTGGGCTTCTACCAGAAGTGACTTTAAATCAAAAACACATTTCGGATCTCCCCTGAGTAGCTTAAGGGTGAGGGACTGGGAGAGCCACCGAGAACGATTATCCAGAACTGGCCATTCTTGGTGTTGCTTGACGGGAGGGCAGGGAAGGAAAGGACTAGAAGCAAGGCAAAAGCAGGTCTTTCTGTAGACACATACACATAGGCTTGGATTTGCATTTTAGGGTGAATTGTAATTAGCTTGAGATGACCAGGGGCCCACCAATCAAGCGACCCTGGGAAAAACACTTGTCTGCATCTCAATTTCTTTGTCTATAAGATGGTAAGACTGAACAAACACTAAATGGTTCTCTTGGGAACTCACCAGTTCTAAAATTTCCACTGCTTACTTTCATGGGGCAGTATAACTTTAACTCCCTGTTTCAACTTTGGGTGTAAAATATAGGCTCACAAGCACTTTTGCTTTGCAGAGGAAGCTAGAAAGACCCTGCTGTGGAATTTTGCAGTGGGGCTGAGCAGCGATGGGAAGGACCAGCAGCCCCTGTACCATGTTGGGCCCCTGCATTCCAAAGTGCCTGCCCGGAAAGAAATGATATTTAGTCTACTTGAAACTTCTAACGACAATACTTCAAGACTGCAAATCATCCATCCGGGCAATTACAGAAATGCTGAATGGACACAGCCCCGCCCTGGAATCAAGGGGAGAAGTGTGGCAGATGCTTCTGGAAGGCTCTGTTTATAGCTTTCTGACTCCTTCCTGCCAGAACCTTTCACCAGTTCACTACCAGGAAGCTGAGTCATCCAGGGGTCAGCCGGCATGGCCAAGGTCACCCCGCACTGCCAGCAGCACAGATGGGGTTAGCCCATCATTCCAGGGGAGCAGTCGTTGTAATGACAGGGTTGGGGAGCCTCCCTGCAACATCTCCCTGCCACGGTGTTTTGAGCTTCCTGTAGATTTCACAGTGTGAAACTGTCTCCTCTTCTGTTCACTTCATTTCTTCTCTTTGTTTGTTCCTGAGTCAAAGGCAGGAGATGAGGACCATATAGACAGAAACACAGCATTAAGGTTAAAACACCCTCCCTCTGCTTTGTCTGGTGTTCAGGGACCAGCTTGGGCTGCATGTCCCACGCCTCATCCCAGGCTCATCTCCTGGTACTCAGCAGCCTTCAGGTGACACCAGCCTTCTTGGAGCCTCTGTCCACATCCCACCTGTCCTAGCTTCACCTTCAGTGGTCACTGCCAGGGCCCCTCCCCAAATCTAAATTAGGTCCCTGCGTTTGCTCTCTGCACCTTCTACTTTTGCTTCGTGGCATTCAGAGTTTGGAATTTTTTATTGATAGGATTTTTGGTACTTTTTCTCTCCCTTACTAGACCATAAACTCATTGATGGCAGATGGCACCTGCTCCTTCAGGTCCAGCAGCCCCTAGCACTGCTCTGACATTTAGGTAGTGGCAGCGTTTTCTTGCAGAACGATCCTGTTGTTTTACCAGCTGAGTCTGCTGTGGTCTGGGAAGGTGCTCATCTCTGGTTGCTGTCTTCGTCTCTTACTTTTGGAAACGCTTCTCGTCAGACGGTTTTGGTTTAAATTATATGCTGGAGCTCTTGGTTTCCAGGGAGAGGGCTTTAGTCAGTGTAAGAATCTCACCCATGATGGAAGGTTCCTGCTATTACTTTTGTATCCAATAAAACTTAAAGTGACTCCTTTGAAAGCTTCAGAAGTAATTTGTACATATTGCCCAGCGTACATGGAGCAAGTGAGTCCCGGAGGCTGAAAGTCGAGTCTTGAGGTTGTTTTCTCTAGTGTTTCTCTCTTGAGGCCCTTAGAACAGCAAGCCTGGTGTTTCTGGTGTCCTGTTGTCCTTCTCTGTGATTGTTGTCAGTGCAAAAGGTGAAAGACGTGTGGAGAAAGAACATCCCTTGGAGCAGTGGCTTGGAGCTGTGACTTAGATAGTTACTATTAAGTTAGCAGTCTTTGTGGAAAATCTGGCTTTGGTTGCATCTGGGAAATTTGGACCCCTTGTTCGGCCCCTAGCACCCCTGAATTCCGGAGCCCAGTTTTGATGGGGCTTACAGTCCTAGCTGTTACTCTGTCGGGTGGGCCCCAGTCTGTGGCCAGGTATATTGTACTAGGGGAGACAGATCCACAGCAGGCAGAATTTGAGAAGGACTTAAAATACCTGCTTTGGGAGGCTGAGGCAGGCGGATCACCTGAGGTTGGGGGTTCGAGACCAGCCTGATCAACATGGAAAAACCCTGTCTCTACCAAAAATATAAAATTAGCCTGGTGTGTTGGCAGGTGCCTATAATCCCAGCTACTTGGGAGGCTGAGGAAGGAGAATCACTTGAACCCAGGAGGCAGAGGTTACGGTGAGCCAAGATCATGCCATTATACTCCAGCCTGGGACTGCAAGAGCAAAACTTTGTCTTAAAAAACAAAACAAAACAAAACAAACGTGCTTTGCTACCTGCCTGTGGTTGGAATTGAGTTCATCTCTGAATCCTTGGTAGTAATTTATTGAGTGCATGTGTTTTGGTGAGCATGGCGCTGCTGGCTCAGAGATGACAGTGCTCTGCCCTTCTTCATGTTTCTCTGCACTTTTCATGGGAGCCACATGCAGACGCATTACCTGTTGTAATTATACCTGAAGGAATGAGCAAGAGGAGGCTGGCGACAGGGCTGCTTTAAAAATCCTTTTTTCTGTGGATAATAGGCTAATAGCGGGGCATGCCTTAGAAGATGTGGCCTCCGCCAAGGGTGTGGGAACTGGATTTGTAGAAGCTGACAGGACCACACCCAGCCTGGGAGACAAAATGGGTTTCTGAGGTGCCTGGATCCCTGGCCTGTCCAGTGTGGACAGCTGATGCCCAGACAGGTGAAATACTTGTGCAGTTGCTCAGGGATTAGGTGGCAGAGATGGACAGAATTTAGGTCTTCTAACTCAGAACAGGGCTCTCTCCATCTTAACACTCACACCTAGGTGTACAGTTTGGGGAGCACTGCTGTTTGGTCTAGTGAGACACACTCAGTGTAAATATCCATGCCCTGTAGCACCTAGATTCCAAGGGTCTAGAGATTGTGCCTGCACCCACAGGCTGTGGGGAGCCCAGGTCCTCCAGGGCTACTGTGGTGCGTGGGCTTCTGGTGCCTAGTCCTGTAACTGAACTTGAGCAGCCTTTGACTGTTGCCCTCAGGCCTGGTCTCCCTACAGTTCAGAGGCTAGTGAGCTCTCAGCAGCAGAGAGGGCCTTTTGCATAGTGTGAACTTGGCCACACCAGACCAGTCAGGAGTGTCCGGAATCTTGGTATTCAAAGTCCCTGCCCAGCCCTGACCCTGGACTTCAGCACTGGTCAAAGGTCCCCAGGGCTGCCCTGGCTCTGAGCAGGTGAGTGAGCTTCCCAGAACACTTTTATTTGGGACTCTCAGTGCCAGTGTAAACTGATAGTAGTGATTCCCTCCCCCAGCTCTCTACCAGCTATCTAAGTTTTCTTTGTTACATAATCAGGATTAATTTAAGCAGGCTAGTTTATCCATTTAGAAATGGTTAGTGAAGAAAGGTGAATGCGAGAGGAGTCAGAGTCCCTTATGGGGCCACCACAAGTGAGTCCCCTTGCTCTTTGGGGCCTTGGATTCCCTCCTGTGAGTTGGGGTGGCAGAAGGGAAGGGGTGCTCAGGTAATGCTGCCATATCCTGGTGTTGTGTGTAGTGAGTACAGGTGAGTGTGCTCCCAGCCAGGGCAGATTCTGCTCCTAGGCCGTGAGTCTTAGGAAGGAATTGGTAAAAGTGATGCCATCTTTTTTGCTGTTTATCCAAAGGAGGGAAAAAAAGCAGAAATAAAAGCAGCAGGCAGCTGTCCACCAGACCCTGTGCAAAGGGCTTTTCTGTGAATCCTCACAGACACTTTAGGAAGTAGATGCTAGTAGGGGCCTCACTTACAGACAAGGAAACAGGGGCAGAGAGCTGAAGTGAGTTTCCCAAGGACACCCATGGAGGAGGAAGCCGCAGAGCTAGGATTTAGATGCAGAGGGGTCTCCAAGCCTGTTTTTCCAGCTCTGAAGTCCTGGGGCCGTATATTCCATCAGAAACTGAAAGGCGTGTATAGGGGGCTGAGGGGTCAGGATGGGGTTTTATTCCTGTCCCCTCCTTGTGATGCTGTAGGACTGTGATCTGGAGTTCCCAACACCAGTGCCCTATGGCTGGTAGCCCCCTTCTGGGACTCCAGGATCTACTGTTTGATTTTGTCAGTTTCTTCTATAGTCTGATGGGAGGATTTCACTTCAAACCTGCAGTGCTGTTTGGCCATTTATCAGCAAGCAGAGAAAAACACCCATACCTTCTAACAAGATTAAGCTAGTTCTGTGGTTCTTAATGAGAATTCAAGCCGTTTGGATTCACAAAGATGGTGGTTTTCTCTCTACCAGCTAGGGAACATGGTGGAGCCTTTCTGAAAATAGTTCCCGTGAAGATAAACATTCATTGAGCACCTACTGTACTGTAGTAGGTGAATAAATGGATTTCTCGCTCATCTCAGGAAGCACGTGAGTTAGGGGATTTTACCGAAGAGGGAACCAAAGTTCAGAGAAGTTAAGTTACTTATCCAAGTTCATATTGCTAACGGACAGAATAGGATTTCGACCTTGTGGTAGGTGGGGATGGGTCGTCTTTTTGTGGTCAGGCATGTGCTGGTGTGGAGTAGAAACTCTCTATGTCATGCCTGAGTGACTGGATGAACGTCAATGCTGGGCCCTCTGGCTTTTCCTGCTGCCCCAGGCCACGTGCCCAGAAGGGACGCTGTCTTACCTGGGAGGTCTTTCTTGACTGTTTGTCCCCCTTCCCACCCTATCCCAAGCCCATCCCTATGGCACCTAGATTAGTTCCTCCAACCAGAACGTACGTTTCTATCTTTTTTTTTTTTTTTTTTTTGAGACGGAGTCCTGCTCTGTTGCCAGGCTGGAGTGCAGGGGCACGATCTCAGCTCACTGCAACCTCCACCTCCTGGGTTCAAGCCAATTCTCCTGCCTCAGCCCTCCGTGTAGCTGTGGCTACAGGCGTGCACCAGCATGCCCAGCTAATTTTTGTATTTTTAGTAGAGACGGGGTTTCACCATGTTGGCCAGGATGGTCTGCGATCTCGTGACCTTGTGATCCACCCACCTCAGCCTCCCAAAGTGCTGGGATTACAGGTGTGAGCCACCATGCCCGGCCCCAGAATATATGTTTCTTATGGGCAGAGACGGTCTTTGAGCATTGCCTGAGTGGTTGAACTCAGTTTCTCTGAGAATCTGTGATTGGGATTTTCAGCAAAATATGGTGGAAGGCTGGTCGGAGGGGTGAGTCTGGCAGTGAGAGCCTGGGCAAATCTAACTGTTTGCTTATTGGCAGAACAAAGTTGGGGAGGTTGGAGAGGTAGGGGAACACTGAAAGCAAAAGAAAGCCGACAGGGAGCCGCACCATGCAAAACCGATGATGGCAGAGCTGCCAGGCTGCAGCAGGGAGGGGGGCGGGAGTCTGGTGTGGAGTCTGTGAACATACCCTAGGTGCCTGGGTACTCCTCCACTTATCTCCCCGCACATGGGTTGATGTGCATCTATGGTGCTTTGATGTGGACTCTTGTGTTAAATTTGTTCTTCTGTGCAGCCTTATGATGCTTCAGTGAGTTTGTCTATATACAAGAAAAGGAAAACAATTTTGGTGGCTCACGTTGGTAATCCCAATACTTTGGGAGGCTGAGGTAGGTGGATCACCTGAGGGCAAGAGTTCAGGACCAGCCTGGGCAACATGGTGAAACCCCGTCTCTACTAAAAATACAAAAATTAGCTAAGCGTGGTGGCCTGGGCCTGTAATCCCAGCTACTCAGGAGGCTGAGGCAGGTGATCACTTGAGCCCAGGAGGTGGAGGTTGCAGTGAGCCGAGATTGTGCCATTGCACTCCAGCCTGGCGACAGAGTGAGACTGTTTCAAAAAACAAAACAAAGTGAAATAATTTTGAGGGTGAGGCGTTTCTTCCTTACTTATGAATGGGGTGTTTATGAGCCAGTGACATTGACAAGGCTGGCAGAGTCAAGGGGAGGCCCTGGGTAGTCCAGCTTACTAGCAGTGAATTCAGTTCTCTCTTAAAAGCAACCTGACTGTTGGAATATTTCATCCTTAGCCTTTGAATACTGACCAGGGTGCCAGCCTTTTGTCTGTCAAGATGCCCCTCTGAGACCTCAGCTGGTTTATGTATCAAGCTCTTCTTTAGGAGAGAAAATGGGTTTGTATTGAACCAACCACTATTGCCCAGTCCCGTGATAACCAGGGTTGTGGAATAGGTAAGTTGTGTGACCTCCATGGGCCACCGCCATTGACTTTGCCTGGAAATACACTCTTGCAGCTGGGCGTAGACAGAGTGCCCAGGGGCTTTGTGAACATTAACAAGTGAGGATTTAGGTGACTCTGATATAGGGTCTTCTCCAAGGTCAGGCAGATGGGAGGTGGCATCCATGTGACTTAGCATGTTGTAGAAACAGAGCATATTGGGACAGAAGGAAGTTGAAGATCACCTGGGGTCCCTTAGTGTCTATCCCTTTGTGAGAGGTAGGATAGCCTAGTGGTTAACAGCATGACTCTGGCCAACTGCCTGGCTTCTTTTTAATCTTGCTTCTGTGCTTTGTGACCTTGAGGCAAGTCATTTGCCTCAGTTTCCCCATTTATAGGATGGGGATAACTGGCTGCTAATATCGTTGTTTTTATTATTACAATTATTTTGTAAATAGAAGGGTTAGAGGCTCAGAAGCAAGCTGATTGACCTAAGGCCATACAGTGTATCAGTGCCAGATGCAGGACGAGAAGGAACTGTGACTCAGGCCCTGTCCCTCTTAGCAGGGCAGGGCAGCTGGGTAGGAATGACTGGCAGCTCAGTTCCCCTTCTAGTCCAAGGTTGTCCCTTCCCTTTCTGTCTCCCAGTGAGGTCACCAGTTGCACCCATGAAACCCTAGCCCTGTTATCTGGCATCTTTGGAATTTGCCCCACCTGTAGGGCAGAGATAACTTAATCTTTTTGGACAGGCCACACATGGGCTCTTCTGAGTGTGTTTTGGGTACACGAGGCATGGGCCAGGTATAGACCCTTCCATCCCACCCTCCTTCCACTGGAGGCTTTTCTAGAGAAAGGGTGGAGACCAGGTAGGGCTCCTAGGGTCAGGGGATGTGGGAATGGCATCCTCTGAACCACAGGCAAGGCTGGAAGCTGCTGCCCATGGGCAGAGAGGGAAATATCACTGGTGTGTATGTTAATGGTGACCTGGTAAACAGCGGCAGCTTTGGAGGGAGTGGCCAGCCTGTCCAGGGGCCCAGTAGGGAGGGCTTCTGTTGTACAGCCTGTTGCTTTCTCCCAGATATCAGAGAGCCCATCTACCTTGCGTACTGCCTGGCTCTTCATAGCTCCCATTGTATTGCTGTTGGGTGTGATTCATAGCCATGGAAGACACTTAATCATAAAGTAAATTCCACACTCTCCAGCAAGATATTCAGGGCCTTGCATGGTCTAGCCCCAGCCTGCCCTTCTTCCAGCAGACATTCATTGATCATCTCATGTTGCAGCTGCTCTCTTAAGTCTGAGGCTGCCTCTCCACCCATAGCTGACTGCTGTCTGCACACCAGACCCTCCAGCCACAGGTCCTCATTCCCCAGATGCACCAGCCTGTTCACCTCCTGTAGTAAGCGTTGCTTTCTTCTTCTCCATGTTAAGTTTGCCTTTTTCTTTTCCAATCAAAGTAACATGTACATAGTCACAAAATGAAATAGTGTAGAAGAGATTGTAGTGCCAGCTCTAATTCTGACAGCCTGACATACCCTCCCTTTTTCAAGGCGTCTGTTCAAATGGCTTCCCTCTGGCCACCTTCTCCAGGTTGGATATGATCTGGGGTCTGGATCTCTACCCGACAGCACGTCCTGCTGTGGCCTGTTTCAAGGAGAAATGGGGTTTGGTGCTGTGGCTTCTCTTCTGAGAGGCTGAGGAACTTGGTTATTGCTATCTTAGTGGAATTGTTCTTTTTTTTTTTTTTGAGACCGAATTTCACTTTGTTGCCCAGGCTGGAGTGCAGTGGCATGGTCTTGGCTCACTGTAACCTCCACCTCCCGGGTTCAAGCAATTTTTGTGCCTCAGCCTCCTGTGTAGCTGGGATTACAGGTGCCTGCCACCATGCCTGGCTGATTTTTTTTTTTGTATTTTAGTAGAGATGGAGTTTCACTATGTTGCCCAGGCTGATCTTGAACTCCTGAGCTCAGGCAATTTGTCTATCTTGGCCTCCCAAAGTGCTAGGATTACAGGTGTGAGCCACTGTGCCAGGCTGGAATTGTTATTTTCTACCAAATGTGCAGTGAAACTCTTCACTGAGTCTTTTGTCCCTAGCAGTAGCAGTGGCCCCTGAAGCTCCAGTAGACCCTGAAGGTTTCAGGACTGTGTCTTGAGAGCATCAGTGACAGGTGGCATGAATCCTCTGTGGTCCACTTCAGAGGTGGCAGATGACAGGGAGATCTGACTGTGGCTGGTCTTTTCAGAAGGACAAATGTGACTCTTCTGAAAATTGGGACCATTGGGGGGCATAGGTGGAAAGACAGAGGAGCCTTTATGGTTTGTTCCCACACTTACAAACCCACTTCCTCCCGCCTCCAACGGCAGAGTGACCTGAATGCTGGAGGAGGTCTAGGCCTTCCTGTAGGTGAGGCAGGGAAAGCCACGTAGACATGATTTAGTTGGACGAGTGCTTTCCCCCAGGTCTTCCCTCTTCATTGTCTTGGTATAGCTTTTCTGGCTGACTTTCTAGGAAGCTGGCTAGGCTCTTTGCTTGCTCTAAAATAGTAGTTTTCACCAGTGGCTTTTCAGATGAGCTCTGGAAGCTGTTTCTCAGAATGTATGTTCCTCTGACTCCCCTTGAGGCCCCCACCATGTCATCCTGATAGATAATTGTTTTCCCACTCCACCCCTGCTTTTTTGAAGTGGGGGCAATGACTACTTTTAGGGGAATCATTTTTCTCTTGCTGGTTTTAAAACATTAAGAGCACCAATGTGTGTGTGTGTGTGTGTGTGTGTGTGTGTGTGTGTGCGCATCGGAATCTTTCTCATCCAGGCAGGAATGCAGTGACATGATCATAGCTCACTGCAGCCTCGATCTCCTGGTGATTCTCCTACCTTAGCCTCCCAAGTAGCTAAGACTACTGGCACCCACCAGGCCTGGCTAATTTTTAAAAAAAATTATATTCTGGAGAGATGGGGTCTCGCTATGTTGCCCAGGCTGGGCTTGAATTTCTGGCAGCAAGTGATCCACCTGCTTTGGCCTTCCCAAGTGCTGGGATTACAGATGTGAGCCACTGCGCCCAGTTCAAGTTTTCCTTCTCATTAAATACATACATATATGTATACGTATGTATGTATATATGCATATATATGTGTGTGTACGTGTGTTTGTATGTGTGTGTACATGTGTTTGTATGTGTGTGTATTTGTGTGTGTGTATATGTCTATATGTATATTCTCTTTGTGAATCTATTTTTGCCAGTTCGGGAGATGTTAGGAAAAGACATGACTTGGAATCTTGAACAGGGATTAAGTTAGTTGCGCTCTGAGAGCTGCAGTTAAAGGATTATTTCTGCTGCTCTGCTCTTGCCTGTGGTGTGTGGAAAGGATGCTGAGTGATGTCCTCCTGCTTCCTTTTGCATGCCTTTTTTTTTTTTTTTGAGACAGAGTCTTGCTCCGTCACCCATGCTAGAGTGCAGTGCTGTGATCTCAGCTCACTGCAACTTCCACCTCCGAGTTCAGGCAATTCTCCTGCCTCAGCCTCCTGAGTAGCTGGGTTTACAGGCATGTGCCACTGTGGCTAGCTAATTTTTATATTGTTAGTAAAGACAGGCTTCACCATGTTTGCCAGGCTGGTCTCAAACTCCTGACCTCAGGTGATCCACCCTCCTCGGCCTCCCAAAGTGCTAGATTTCAGGCATGAGCCACCATGCCCGGCCAGTTTTGCATGATTTTTACATGGCTTTTCAAAGGGCCAGGGTGTGACTATGGAAAGCCCTGTTAAGAGTCCCTTTTCTGTCAAGGAGCCTAGGAAGGGAGTAGTTTGAGGCAGGAAGGCTGGTGGCTTTGCATGGGGAGCGGTGGTTTTGGACAGGGAGCGTCGACGGTTTTAGTGTTCGTGGTGCTCCTTGATGTGGTCGGAGTTTATGCATTTGTAGTGTGTGCCTCCTTAGGTTGCTGGAAGGTGAGACAGGGCTTTCCAAGGCCTAGATGGGGTTTGTGGCTTTACTTAGGAAGGCAATCCTTTCTATAAAGCAGGTGCCAAAAAAGCCCCTTCCTCCTGGTCCTCCCGCTGTGGTTTTGGCGTGGTTTCAGTGAGGGAGGGCTCTACAGGAATCAGCTCCTTGGTCTGATCCTTTCTGGACAGTTGTGGATGGGACTTGGCTTCTTGGTGTCTTGAGAGTGTCCTCAGCAGACCCCAGTGAAGCAGGAGCACAGAGCTATGGATGGGCTTATGGTGGATGTGGGAGAGCTGCTGGCCAGGGGGCTGCAGGGTGAGGCTTGGAAAACAGGGAGGGGGCTGGGCTTGGCCCTGCATTTTGTTGTGGTTCATTGAGTGAATGTCAATGCTAGCTGGGGACAGTTGGCAGATAGGATAAAAAACTTACCAGTTTGATTTTTAATTTTGAAGCAGACATTGGGCAGCAGAGGCGAACATTTGGCATTTATCCTAACACTTTGGAGGTGCCCAAGCCTTATTTTCTTTCTCTGGGAGAAAGTCTGGAACAGAGATGGTGGGGGGCATCCCTCTAAGGCTCTGCCCTGGCCCCCCCTGGAATTGTGCTGCTCATGGTATCACAGTGCTTGTTTGTTTCTGGTCTGTATCCCCATTGCACCTGGCTCAAGGGAGGTGTGTGGCAAATGCTTCAGAACGGGCTGTTGAGTAGATTTCATATGATCGTCTCCTCAGTCCTAGAAATACCACGTGAACTTTGAACATGGAATGGTTTTTCTTTTTGAGAAATTGGAGAGTTGGGAGTCACAGGCTGTCTCCAGGTTAGACAGGGAGTCAGTGGCTGAGTTCCTGATGCTACAGGGGCTGGCCTGGGTGGCATGACCTCTGAAGGAACCCAGGATAGCCTGAGGCCCCCTAGCAGGCTCAGCTTGCCCCCGTCTCTTTTCTTTTTTGGTCCTGGACCTGGACCAGAGGCTCCTTATCCACAGGATCTTGGACAAGTCATTTTCCTTCTTGGGCCCCAGTTTTCCATCTGAAAAGGTAGGGGCTGGGCTGGGCTGTATGCGGTCTCCCCAGGGCCCTTGTAGCTCCTGTTATGTGATCCTGTGAGCTCACCTGGGACGGCACATACATTTTCCACTCTCCCTCCTCCCGGCAATTAGAGAACAGGACAGTGAGACAGGCCTTTCCTGTTTTGTCATCTTAGGGGAGAACTGGTGCCAGCAGCTGACCCCTCACATTGTTCTGTCCTTGCTAGGAGTTTGTGGAGCCAGTGGATGCGGATACAGAGTTCACATCACTGGGAGTTTGTTTCACTGCTGGAGCAGTTCTGGAGCTGGAGGGGACTTGCTCAGGTGACACTGGGAGTGGCAGAGTCAGGCCAGAGACCCTTGTCTCCTGATTCCCTGGGCGGGACACGTTTCTCCATCCTGCAGGCAGGTGCAGAGGAGAAATGCTCATTCACAGGCAGCGTGTGAGGGCTCCTCTCTGCTGTGTATTTGGTACTCTGTCTCCTCCACCGCTCCCAGAACAGTTGCCAGAGGGGTCTCTCTGACTCCTTCAGACACCTGGATGTTCTTGGCACGTGCTGCTTCGAGGGCTTAGGTTCCCGGTGGCTACAGCTGTGTTTTCACAAGTGTGATGGGTGAGATGTCTCCCGTCATTAAATGAGATAAGGCTTGCATTGCTAAAGACAAAGGTTTAGAAGTGGCTCTTAAAACCAAGGGAAACAGGTTTCTTTCCTGAAGGGTTTCCCAGAGCCTTTGGTATGCTAATGTGCTTGTGAATTTAGAATAGGGGAGAACTAACATGTAAACATGGAAACTGATTTTACTGAACAGGAGACTGGCAGCTAGGTCTTGGGCAGGAACTGAAACCTGGACAGGAAAAGAGATTTGTGAAATTCGGTATCTCTGTGTGTGTGTGTATTTTTAATCTCTGCCTGGTCTCTATGCATCCTGATTCATTCATTTCCTTTTTCCTCCTCTCTACCCTTACTTCCTTTTTTTTGTATTTTTAAAAATTATAGTAAAATATACATAACAAAATTTGTCATCTTACCCATTTTTAAGCGTACAGTTCACTGGCATTAAGTACATTCGTGCTTTTACACAACCATCGGCATTATCCATCCACGGAACTCTCCTCATCTTGCAAAACCCAAACTTCTGTACCCACAAAACAAGAATTCTTGATGTCCTGTTCCTTCCTCACCCCGACCCCAGGCTACCCCCATTCCACTTTTTATCTATAAATTTGACTACTCCAGGCACCTCATATCAGTGAAATAATACAGTATTCGCCTTTTTGTGACTGGCTCATTTCACTTAGCATGTTGTTGTCAAGAACCATCTATGTTGTAGACTGTACCAGACTTCTTTCCTTTTTTAAGGCTGAATAATATTCCACTGTATGAATTTATCACATTGCGTTTATCCCTTCATCTGGTGATGGACACTAGAGTGGCTTCCACTTACTCCCAGATTTTTTTCCCCTCTGTGGTCCTCAAAGAATAGAAAATGCCCAGCCTTCATTTTTACATTTTACAGGTAGTAAAACTTTTAAAAAAGAGAGTAATTTGGGAGGCCCAGATAGAAGCATTTTTGAGCCCAAGAGTTTGAGACCAGCCTGGGCAACATAGTGAGACCCTGTCTCTACAAAAATGCAAAAATCAGCTGGGTGCGGTCGTGCTCACCTGTAGCCTGAGCTACTCAGGGGGCTGAGGTGGGAGGATTGCTTGAGCCCAGGAGGCTGAGGCTGCTGTGAGCTATGATTGTGTCACTGCCTTCTACCTTAGGTGACAGGGTGAGACACTGGTCTTAAAAAAATAAAAAATAGGGGCTGGGCGTGGTGGCTCACGCCTGTAATCCAAGCACTTTGGAGGCCAAGGTGGGCAGATCACCTGAGGTCGGGAATTCAAGACCAGCCTGACCAACATGGTGGAAACCCCATCTTTAAAAAATAAAAATAAATAGCGACTAAATTGATTATATTGTCTCTTTGGCTGTGGCCACTTCTGCCTGCCTTCCTAGCCGCCTGCCTTCTGTCTCTCTTTTATTATTATTTTGTTGTTTAGTTTCCATTGTCAAATCAGGGGTAGTGAGAGATGGTGCCTTCCATTGAGATGGTGCCTTCCCATCTCTCTTACCTCTCCTGAGGCTGCTGCGGGGTTGATCCCTCCTGGTCTCTTCACTGCACTCCTTCGAGGCACCCCGGTGGTTCGTATCCTCCTCCTCTTATCATACACTTTCCTTGTTTTTCCCCATCGTTTTTCCCCCTCTGTATCCTGGTGCCAACCTCAGTGGGTGCTCCTGCAGGCAGGTGGAAGAAATGAGGGTGCTGCAGGACGAATAAGGCTCTGGCCCCAAACTTGGCTGCTGTGGTTACAGTGGTCTCCCAGGGGCCTGATCGGGCCCATCTCTGCACTCATGGGCCACTTGCCTCTGTATGAGGCTTGTGGCATTAACTGTGGCCTGCCCTTGAGTAAACCCCCACTGAGGACACAGAAGTCCACCAAGGCACAGTGACTGAAGCAGATCTCAATCTTTTAGGGGTTTATTCTGTCAAGGTTGAGGATACCTGGGAGAAAGAAACACAAGTTACAGTAGGATCAGTGTCCTGTGCTTTTTCCAAAGAGAGTTTTGGGAATGTCAGTATTTAAAGGGGAAAGAGCAAGCAGGAGCTAGAAAAGAAAAATAAAAGGAGGAAGGGTGGGCATTGCGGCAAATGGTACCATACTTGTGAAGCTCTGATGAACACTCAGTGAATCTACATTTTACAGGTGAAAAGAAGGGAGCTGGGGAAAGTGAATCCTGGTCTTGCACTCAGTAAATCTATGATTTACATAAGATAAAGTAAACTTATGAAATTACAGCTGTCTGTTTGGGAACAAAAAGAAGGTCAGTTTTTGCGTGACTCACTTCCCAAGCTTACCTTTTTTTTCCTTTGCATAGTGAGTTTGGGGCCTGAGGCTTTATTTTTCTTTCACAGCACAAAGATACTCAGTTGACTTTTTCTTTCAGAAATGATACGTTTTGGTTCAGTAATGTTTCACCCCTAATCTAAAGGGGCAAGGGGTGAGATGTCAGTCCCCCAAATGTCCCTGTAAGTCTTGGTGTGATGCTAGGCTCCAAATGGCTGACATAAGCAGTTTTATAAAGGAGAGACCCTCTTGGTGGCTTCATGTGTATCGCGGGGTGGGATGGGGACAGTCATTGTTGACAGCCAGCCTGTGCCAGGTGTTTCCCAGCAGCTCTCTGGGGGGTTATTCCAGCCAAGGATGGTCATGCCCTAAGGTTAAGGAACCTGCTTGCGGCCCCAGAGCTGGAATTGAGATTGGCGATCTCGGGCTGGGTGGCTGTAAAGCCCAGGCACCCTCTGTGCCCCCTGCCCTCACTCAGCTCCTCCCTCCACAGGTAACCAGAGGTGATTCCCTACTGCCCAGGCAGAGGGCTGGGGCTGGTTGGGGTCTAGATGGTCACTAAGTGGTTCCCCAAACTGAGCCCTGATCAAAATCATCTGGGGAATTTTAAAAAGAAAAAGAAGATTTGAATTGGTGCGTGCTGGGGTGGTGGCTACAGATGGGTATTTTCAAACATTTCCCGGGTGATTCTGGTCATCAGCCCCTGCTCTTATCCTCCCTTTCATTTTCCAGTCAAGGACACTGGGACCAGAGAGATGAGATGCCATGGCCAAGGCCACTGGGCCGTAGCCAGAGCCAGCATCAGGTCCAAAGTGCGATCTCAGTAGCTGGTTCTCCATGCTCCATGTTTGCCCAGACTGCCACCACTGCTCGCCCGGGACTCTGGAACCCAAGGAAGTCCTTTGACCAAGTGCTTGCAAAACCTTGGCAGGACCTTGCTCTAGGCTGGAAACCTCAGGGTTCCAGCCAGGGTTCACCCCCAAGAAGATGCTCTGCCATTCTCCAAGGTATGGGGGCCTCTCCCCTGGAGGGTGCTGCCTGGAGCCACCCCTTGCCCACAGGCGCGCATTAGGCACCCTGCCCGAGACCAGTTGCCTCTGCTCTGCACGTGGTTCTGCAGATCACACCCAGTCTTGAGAAGAGCGGCGACGTGTGGACTTTGCACTGATACGGAAAGGTCCAAATTAAGGGTGATGGCAATGATAGCAAAGTCCAAGAAAGCGTGGCTCCTATTTAGGGGTGGTGGACTAAGAGACAGTACCCTTCATGCCGGTGGGTATTCTAAATTGGGTTTGTTTGTTCATTGATTCATTCATTCAACAAAGGTTTATTGGGCCCCCAATAAATCATCTTACTGGTCCTTGGAGATCTGCTGTGAACAAGACAAACACAACCCCACCTCTGTGGCCTGCACAACCCTGGAAGGTCACATACCAGAACCCCAACACCTGGCCTCTCCATCAATCACCATCATGTAGCCTCTTGACAGGGGACTCTTGTGTTATTACTGACAGTAATGATGGTTTACAGACACATATTATCCCATTTAATTTTCTCAACCATTCTCTCAAGTAGGGAAGCTCAAGCTTAGAGAGTGTAATGACCTCGCCCAGGGTCATACCATGAGCGATAGAATCTGAATTCAGTCCCAGTTCACTGATTCCAAAGCTGGGGTTCTTTACAGGTACACTGTGCCACTTGGGTATCCTTGCTTTTTGTCTGGGGCAATGATAAGAAGAAGCCAGGTGACACACGATGCTTTATTTGCTCTAAAGCTTGAGCGATGTTGTGTGCTAAAGGAGGAGTTTTGGCTCTTCCTTCCCAGCATGAACGCTGCATCGCGCGCATCTTCATTTGTTCTGGCCAACAGGACGCTCTGGAGCTAAGTGAGGCATTGTGACCGTGACCTGGGTATTCTCTTGATTCAGATGCTTTCTTGGTTGGCACATTCACTTGTCCTTCCCATGGCCTTTCTTGCTTATAATGCATCTCTTTTAAATTTTATTATTAGTATTTTTTTAAAGACAGGGTCTCGTTCTGTCGCCCAGGCTGGAGTGCTGTGGCAAGATCATAGTTCACTGCAGGGTCAAACTCCTGGGTTCACGGCATTCTCCCACCTCAGCCTCCCAAATAGCCAAGACTACAGTGTGTGCCACCATGCCTGGCAAATTTCTTAATTTCTTTTGTTAAGACGAGGTCTCAGTGTGTTGCCCAGCTTGATCTCAAACTCCTGGCTTCAAGCAATCCTCCTGCATTGGCCTCCCAAAGCACCAGGATTATAGGTGTGAGCTGCCACACCTAGTCTAATGTATTCTCTTATTAAATTAGATCAAATCTTTTTTGAAAGACTTAAAATAGAAATCACTTTAAAAAACAAAAAGGTACAGGGCCACCTTCCCCAGGACCCTGGGGCCCAGGTGTCTTGGCAGCTGCCTTGGGCTGGGCCAGAAGATGTTTTCATCAGTCTGTGGTAGGAAAAAGGGAGCAGAGTAGCAAGGTTTTAATAAAGCTAAATCTAGCCAGGCTTACATCTGTAATCCCAGCACTTTGGGAGGCCGAGGTGGGTGGATCATGAGGTCAGGAGTTTGAGACTAACCTGGCCAACATAGTGAAACCCCGTCTCTACAAAAAGGACAAAAAATTAGCTGGGTGTGGTGGCAAGTAATCCCAGCTACTCAGGAGGCTGAGGCAGGAGAATCGCTTGAACTTGAGAGGCAGAGGTTGCAGTGAGTCGAGATCACACCACTGCATTCCAGCCAGGGCGACAGTGTTAGACTCTGTCTCAAAGAAAAAAAATAAGAATAAAAATAAAGCTAAATGTAATGAAAGTTACCATTTTATAGTCAGAGGTAGTCTTCCTTTTTTTTTAAGCGTTAAAAATGCTCTTTCTTTCAGGCAGTGATGTTTGCGGTAGAGGGCGGTGGGGATTGTTGCTTATATTGTTATTGTTTTTGTGTCCTTTCTTGGCAAAATAAAAAGTTGGCCTTGGTGTGTCCATTTCTGTTGTGGTTTCAATGCTAGTGGAATCTGTAATCTGAAAATGACCACTAATTCAGGTGTTTGGTTTTCACTGTTTCCCCAAGCCCTGGGGTAGCTGGGGCTCTCTGTCCTGGGAAGTGAGAGGGAGCCCCGTAGAGTCCTTTGCCCGTCTTCAGTCAGAGAAGCCCTCCTTTTCTATATATAGGATTCGATTTTTTTGTATGAGTTTGTTTGGAGATGAAAGGATACCCTTGCCAAAAGTTGGAAAGTTTCTTGTCTAGTATGTTTGGGGGGAGGATCAGGGAGGGAGGAAGGGAGTGGGGGTGGAGGAAGAGAGGGAGGGAGGGAGGAAGAAGGAGGGAGGGAATATGGTTACTTTGGTGGGACTGAGCCATGGTGGATCTTCCACTTGGCAATTATTTCTTACCTGCTGTACTAGTCAGATTTCTCCAGAGAAACAGGTAATAGGATGTATACAGTCTGCTAGGGTTTATAAGACAGGCCTTTGGTTGAAGGCCTTCCTTGGGTCCTAGCAGACAGACAGAAACCAGAGAAACAGAAACAACAGAAAGAGAGAGAGAGAGAGACAGACAGACAGAGAGAGAGCGCTCTATATCCAGCTACATAGAGAGGTTATCTGTCTGCCTGTTTATCTATCTATCTATCTATCTATCTATCTATCTATCTATCTGTTATCTATCTATCTATCTGTTATCTATCTACCTACCTACCTACTTATCTATCTAGCTAATCTACCTATCTACCTAGAAATTGAGAGACTTATTTTGAGGACTGGCTTGCGTGATTGTGGGGGCTGGCAGGTACAAAATGTGCAGGGTAGAGACCCGGGGAGAGCTGATGTTGCAGTTTGAGTCTGAAGGCATAATTTCTTCCTTGAGAGAGAAATTCTGATTGAATAAGGTGTATGTACTCACCGTGTAGTAGAGGTTAATCTGCTTTACTCAAAGTCTACTGATTCAAATGTTAATCTCATCTAGAAAATACCTGCATGCATACATCTAAACTAGTGTTAGATCAAGTATCTGGGTACCGTGGCTCAGCCAGGCTGACCCATAAAATTAACCATCACACCTGTGCAGGCACCTCTCCCTCCTAGGGATGACAGAGGAGGGGAAAGCCAGGTCTCTGCTTCAAGGAGGCAAGATTATGCATATGAAGAAGTGAAGAATGCTGCTCTGTCTGTGGAGCAGCTATTCTTTTATCCCTTTACTTTCTTAAGAAGATTGCTTTCACTTAAAAAAAAAAAAAAGAAAGAAATTGGCTGGGTGTAGTGGATCACGCCTGTAATCTCAGCACTTTGGGAGTCTGAGGCAGGCAGATTAGGAGGTCAGGAGTTGGAGACCAGCTTGGCCAAAATGGTAAAACCCTGTTTCTACTAAAAATACAAAAACTAGTTGGGCATGGTGCCGGTTGCCTATAATCCTAGCTATTCAGGAGGCTGAGGCAGGAGAATTGCTTGAACCCAGGAGGCGGAGGTTGCAGTGGGCTGAGATTGTGCCACTGTACTCCAGCCCAGGTGATAGAGCGAGACTCTGTCTCAGAAAAAAAAAGAAAGAAATTAAGAACAAGACCATTTATATTTAAGTGCCAACTTATAAAAATAAAATGCAAAAAGGTATTTAGAGGTGATGAGGCAAGTGAGGGCTGGAGGATTTGGGGAAATTTCATGGTGTAGGGACTAACAGGGGCTTCCAGAACATGGAGGTTTCAGATAAGCGAGGACACAAGACTTCACCGCCGGCGTGGGAACTGCAGGACAATTCTACATCTGTCTAGGACACTGAGTTTTTGAAAGGTTTTCATATGCATTGTTTGGTTTGCTGCTTGCAACAATCCTCTTATTTTAATTGAAGGTCTTAAGGTCCAGAGAAGTTAAGGGATTCCCCAGAGGCCACACAGCTTGCCAGTGGCAGGGGAAGGTCTTTCTCTTCCACCTCCTTCTCTCTCTCCCTTTATGGGGCATAATGAAAGCTGCATGTACACATTCATGTGGACTTCAGTATGTCCATGTAGAATTCATTTTGATTTCAAGTATGTTTCCTTCCCAGATAAATCCTGTGAAACTATGAACATTGTTTTTTCCCTCTCCTTTTCCAGGTCTTATTTTCCTTCGTTACCATCCTCATTAAATCTCTCTTTTGTTTGTTTTCTCTTCTCACCCACTCCCAGACACGAATGCAGAGTTTGAGTCCAGATCCCAAAGCCCAGTACACAAGTATCTACGGAGCCCTCAAGAGAATCATGCGGACTGAAGGTTTCTGGAGGCCCTTGCGGGGCCTCAACGTCATGGTCCTGGGTGCAGGGCCGGCCCACGCCATGTATTTTGCCTGCTATGAAAACATGAAAAGGACTTTTAATGACGTTTTCCACCACCAAGGAAACAGCCACCTAGCCAACGGTATTTTGAAAGCGTTTGTCTGCAGTTAGAAAGTTCTCTTCTTCAACACGTCCCTCCCCAGGGTGTTCCTCCCTGTGACCCAGCCGCCTCGACTTCGGCCCGCTTGCTCACGAATAAAGAACTCTAGAGTTGTGTGTGCAACGCACACCCAGACACACGCACACACACGCGCACGGCACACACATGCTTATGTCTGTTCCCCACCGCTTTCTGAAGCCTGGGGCGAAATCAGTGACAGAGGTGTTTTCGTTTCATTGTTGTGTGGGTTTTCTTTTCTTTTTTTTTTTTTTTCGTTTTGTTTTCAAACATTCAAAAGCAATTAATGATCAGACATAGGAGAAACCCTGACTAGAAACAAAACTTTTGAATGCTGGATTCAAAAAAAAAAGTTATCTGGACAGCTTCTTTGAGACTATTTAAAAACTGGTACAACAGGTCTCTACAACGCCAAGATCTAACTAAGCTTTAAAAGGTCAAGAAGTTTTATGGCTGACAAAGGACTCGCTCCACGCAGAAGGCCTTTCCCACCTTAAGCTTCTGGGGACTTGGGAATTTTACCCCCGTTCTCTTCCATTTGTCTGAGTTGCATCTCTCTGCAAGCGAGGGCTGAAATCATTTTGTTTGGTTGTTCTGAGGGAGGGGGGGGGTGGGGGGTGCAAGTCAGCCAGCAGCTCTTACATAAGGCACGTTTTATTGGGCAGGGCTGAGTTCTTATTTTCTCCTCTCCTGTGGGCTTGCTTTTGTTTTTTGTTTGGGTTTGGAATGGAAATATGGATAGCAGCATAAAGTACCTTTGTTTTGACAAAATTCATTTGTTTCAACAATGGAGACGTAGGTAAGACCAGCAATAATTTCTGCCCCTCTCTTTTGATTCTGCTGAAAAAGCATCTCTCCTCCCACCAGCCAGCCTTGGTCATAAGCGTGCCCGGCTGGTTTGCAGGTATTTGTTTTGTTTTGTAACAATTGGCCATTAATGCCTTTATTGAGATGGTTGCTGAAGAGCCAAGCGCCTGACCTACCCCTGAGTGTGTGACATTGGGGTCCTTCTTTTGCTGAAACTGCCTTATGTAATGGTTTCACTCCTTGAAAGAGATTTAACGGAATCCGTTTTATGCCAAGTACTGGCCTGCACTGTTTCTGCAATGTGGGGTGTATGCTGTGGTTTTGATCTTGCTGGGAACGATGATAAGTGTGTTTGCGGTGGGGGAGAGGGTTTTACATGCATTGCCGAAGAGTCATCCTGGTATTCTTCACTCCTCCCACCTTCCCGTGGTCATTTTAATTACAGGTTAGTGTCACCGCAAAGGGAGGAAACTCAAAGCCAAAAGCAAAATTCCAGGCCTGATTCTGGCTTTTGAAGTTCCTGGTTCTTGAAGCCAGGCCTGACCCGACCCTCAGATGGGGTCAGTCCTGTAGCTTTGCAGACTGACCCTGGAAATCTACCAAATGCAGATTCTCCTGATTTCCTCTTCTCTTTCCCAGCTTTTTTTTTTTTTTTTTTTTTTAAAGCCTGGATTTTAACCAGATTTTCGTTTTTTTCCTTTCTCAGCTGTAGATGTGATATTATCTCCTTTCAGGGCCCCAGCTTAAGGACACAGTGAGTTAATGTATAGACAAAGGCAAAGGACAGAGAGAATGAACATCTAGACAGTGGGAAAACTCATGGCGTGTGTGTGGTTTCTGAGACCCACCCACCACTTGCAGGTTTAGCTTCTTGCCAGGGTTGACTGTAAGAAAGAAAACGAGGTTTTTGAAAGATGACAGTGTGGGTGAGTGTGCCTAAATGGACCATCCCCATTTGTGTCCTATTTTCACCAGCGCTTTAGGGTATTCAGAGTCAGGGCTCACCTGGGTGGAGCTGGTAGAACATTTCGCTTCTTAGAAAACCAAGTCCTGGGTTCCGTCTGATTTTAGGTTCCAGGAACTTCCTGAGAACACCGGGTTGCAGAGGGTAATTTTCTGGAGTTTGTTTTGCAGGGATAGCTGGGAGTATGGCCACCCTGCTCCACGATGCGGTAATGAATCCAGCAGAAGGTAATGTTTCATGGTCCAGGGAGGGGCAGTAGGGGATATGCAAAGTGGCACGAAAAATGGTGGTGGGGGAGTGGTGAGGACTGAAGGTGGGCAGGGCGGCTCCTGGACCCCAGTCAGAGCAGATAGGAGAATTGAATTCTTCACTACATTATCAAAGGCCTCAAGAAGGTTTGGGTTTTCTGGTATTCCTGTGCTCAGAAACACAGCTGCTCAAAGTATGGTCTACAGATCAGCATCATCAGACCTCCTTGGGGGGTTGCAAATGCTAATCCTGAGGCTTGGCCCAGTGGCTCACTCCCATAATCCCCACACTTTGGGAGGCCAAGGTGGGAGGATCACTTGGGGTCAGGAGTTCGAGACCAGGCTGGCCAACATGGAGAAACCCTGTCTCTACTAAAAATACAAAAATTAGCGGGGTGTGGTGTGTGCATCTGTAAACCCAGCTACTGGGGAGGCCGAGGCGGGAGGATCACTTGAACCTGGCAGGCAGAGGTTGCAGTGAGCTGAGAGCACACCACAGTAGTCCAGCCTGGGCCTCAGAGACAGACTCCATCTCAAAAGGGAAAAAAAGAAAAAGAAATGCTAACTGGCCGGAGCGGAGGTTTAAAACTGTAATCCAGCACTTTGGGAGGTCAAGGCAGGCGGATCTATTGAACCTGGGAGTTCAAGACCAGCCTGGATAGCATAATGAGACCCTCGTCTCTACAAAAAATACAAAAATTAGCCAGGTATGGTGTTGCATGCCTGTAGTCCCAGCTGTTCAGGAGGCTGAGGAAGAAGAATTGCTTGAGCCTGGGAGGGTGAGGCTGCAGTGATTGGTGATCACACCACTGCACTCAGCCTGGGCTACAGAGCAAGACTCTGCCTCAAAACAGAAAAGAAAAGAAATGCTAATTCTCAGGCTCTACACCGAGCCTCTTGGATCAGAATCCCTGGAGCTAGGGACCAGAATCTGTTTCCTGGTGATTTCTATTGCATGCTTTTGCACTACTCTAAAACCTGTATGTATACACCCCCGCCCCTGACACACACAAACCCTAGCCCTTGTTAATCCTTATCAATCCTAGACAAATGTATGGGGAACCCATCAGAGGCTATTCTTAAGGGCTAGTGTTGTCTGACTCTTTTTAATTTCAAAGATTATGGATCACGTTTCCAACAGATGTGAATGTAGAGAGAATAGTATGATGGACCCCAGTGTGTCCATGTCTGTGCTTCAAAAATTGACATTGGGTCATTGTGTTTTAGCCCTCTCTTTCCACATTATCTTCTTTTTGTCCTTTTAAATTTTGGAGGTATTACGAAGCGAGCCTCAGCTGTGCAGACCCGAGTCTGTTCCCTTTTTATATATCCTGGCGTCTTAGCTAGCTCGGGTCTGAATAGTGAGGACCTTTTGCGCCTGGCACCGGGCAGGCCTTCAGCCGAGTCATTCTGGCTTTAGGTGAGCTGTGGAGTTCTCTTCACCTTGTTGCCCCATCTCAAAATAGTTTCTGGCCAGAGGGAGAATTGGAGAGAAAAGTTTCAATATTTTAAGTCTCATGCTATAAGTTTGCCTATCTTTTGTCTTTTAAGGTGAAGCTTTTAAATTTGCTTTCAGCTACCCACCATGTCCTCGCGGATAGGGGACTTGGTCTGACCTTCAGGGTTGTGGTGGGGCAGGTTGGGAGGCGGGCAGGGAGTCTCTATGGTTTGGGTGCTAAGCGTGACCCGATGGGTAGGTGAAGAAAGGCACCTTCTCCATTCCTGTGGATTTCTTTATTGTGTGCTGCACCAGGCATGCTGGAGGGACACACACCTTTTCCCCTTTTTATTTACAAAGTAGAGAGCTGAGAAAGAGGGCTCATGTTGTGTTTTGTTTTGCACACGTTATCTTTCTCAAGAGATGTGATGTTCTTAAGTAAATTGACCTGCCTTCATGGCTTGTCCTGTAATGAACGCATTCAAGACAGGGTTTTGAAGGCAGGAAAGAGGTGTTCTCAGGCAGGGGCAAGGAGGAGGAAGCACTTCTAGGAAGTCGTTCAATGAAAAACCTAAAAATGCCCCAAATAAATATTTGCTCACATATTATAGATCTTGGGCTTCTTTTTATGGGAGTTCATTCAGGGACCTGGTCAGTGAACAGGTAGTTAACTCTGTGTAACCAAGCAAGGGTTTTGTTTATCTCTTTTAAAGGAGAAAAAATGAGGCTCAAGCTGTCTCTTTCTCCTTGTCATAGCTATTGATTTACGGTCCTTATTTCTTTAAAAATAAAGAAAAGCCCATTATGTGTATTAATCTGGCAATACATAAGGGCCATTAAAACCCTGAGCCTGAGGTACCAGTTAGTCTCACTTGCCTGTTGTCCTGTGAAACCCAATTAGAAAGTCATTGAACTTGGGCAGACATGATTCCAGTGTCTGTTCCAAAGGCACTGTGTCACAGAAGCGAGAATTACTGTTAGAGGCACAAACCCCTGTGAATACGAGAGGGGACACGATGCCAGTAGATGCCGGGGATGGATGAGGGCAGAGGGTACAGGGGACAGGATTCAGCTTTGTGGTGGGTGCTGAGGGCTCCTGCCAGGGGCAGCCAGGATCTGGGAAAAAGATCCGTGATTCTAGTCTGAAGTGGCTGCCTGGTTTGGGGGCTGCCTTCAGCAAGATTTGGGCTGGAGAAACTTCAGGACATTGCCACCTTCTTGGCAGTGGGTCCTGGAGATAAAAATGGATTTTAATCCAGGACTGCCGGGTGCTGGCCGTCTGCTGCGGCTCAGGCTGGGGCTGTGTGTGCTGGCTCTCGTCTGTCTTCGGCGTGTCTAACTGGCTTGTTTCTCTTTATGGCTTGGCTTCATTCTGACCTGGGGTGGGGCCACGTCTGACCCACTGCCCACTGGCTGTCCGTCTGGCCTGCCCTGCGGCTCCAACCACAGTGGTGAAGCAGCGCTTGCAGATGTACAACTCGCAGCACCAGTCAGCCCTCAGCTGCATCCGGACGGTGTGGAGGACCGAGGGGTTGGGGGCCTTCTACCGGAGCTACACCACGCAGTTGACCATGAACATCCCCTTCCAGTCCATCCACTTCATCACCTACGAGTTCCTGCAGGAGCAGGTCAACCCCCACCGGACCTACAACCCGCAGTCCCACATCATCTCAGGTGGGCTGGCTGGGGCCCTCGCCGCGGCCGCCACGACCCCCCTGGATGTCTGTAAGACCCTTCTCAACACTCAGGAGAACATGGCCCTCTCCCTGGCCAACATCAGCGGCCGGCTGTCAGGCATGGCCAATGCCTTCCGGACGGTGTACCGGCTCAATGGCCTGGCCGGCTACTTCAAAGGCATCCAGGCACGTGTCATCTACCAGATGCCCTCCACCGCCATTTCTTGGTCTGTCTATGAGTTCTTCAAATACTTCCTCACCAAGCGCCAGCTGGAAAATCGAGCTCCATACTAAAGGAACAGGCTATGGGAAGGGATCCTAGAATCTTTTCTTCTTAAAGCCGTTCTCGGCCTGCATCCAGCCCCTTGCCCTCTCCTCACACCTACATCTTTTTTTGCAGGGTGCTCCCTATGGGTCCTCTGCTCCTCGATGCCTTAGAGGGAGGAGGGGATGGGCCAGCCTCTCAGGGGAAGGCTCCTGCAGGGACATCCGAGGCGGTGGTGGACGAGAAAGACTTTTGCTTTTTCTCTTCCTCCCTGGGCATAATGTAGCTTTTCTGCTTCACTGTGGCAGCCTCCTCTCTGGATGGTCAGATCTCACAGGAGGGAAGAAAATTTGCAGTGACTGAAAACAGTAAACAAAACATTTTTTTTTATGTATATAAAAGTTCCATTACACAGTACAAAACGGATAATGTTTATCCTTTATTTTTCTATGTAGAAGTTTTTGAATTTGTGTGTGTGCTTGTGCGTGTCTACACTTAGTATTACGGCTGGGACTCTCCAGCTGTTTTTTTTTTAATGAGAGGGTTGAATTCTTCCATCGGGTGAAGGAAAAAGGCACCAAAGTAATAAATCACTGAATGTGGCCTGCAGCTGTGATTTTAGCCCCTCCAGATGGAAGTTTCACTTGAATGTAAAATAATAAAAATTAAGTTTATATTTTGAATTTCTCTTTTCATGGGGGAAAAAAGGTACGTTTAAAAAAATTTAAATAATGATATGTCACTTGCAGCTACCTTTCTTTTTTCCTTTTAAGTTCAATCAGCCACTTCATGTGCCTTTTTTCTTTCGTCTTTCCCCAAAATGCCAGGACCAGAGACCTGGCCCTGGCTGGATGGCTCCTGCTGTGTACACACACGCACACGTGCGGGGGGGGGGCAGGATCTCGCCCGCTGGAGGTTGGTGGAGCCCAGCAGAATTAGGGCAGCTGGGCGTAAACCTGTTGAGACTACTTCCTCCTCTTGTGAGTGAAGTGAATCCTGCCTTCCAGGTTAGCACTTAGAAGCCCTTCATAGGTAGCACTTGGCTACAAGCGGGGCAGGTGTTTGGAATGAATCCTACCTTCAGCCTAGGAGTTATTTCTGCATCAGCTTTTAACTCAGGCACTTCAGGTAACGTAATCTATGTGTGTTTTGACCGAATCTCCTCTTCCCCTGTTTCCCTGTGCGATCTCCAGACTCTGTCCCTTGTCCGGCCCCAACCATTAACTCCCACATCACAGCTTCTCACCGCATGCGGCAAGAGCCAGGCCTGTCTGCGAGGGCCCCGCGGCTCAGGTCTGACCTGGACCGTCTTGCCCGAGTCGGAAGACCCCTGTCCAGAAGGCATTCTGCAGCCCCGTCCGCTCTGCGTCACCTGAGAACACAGGCCTCGCGGCCTTGCTCTCTGAAATGGTGTGTCCGGGGTAAGACGGTCGGTCAGAGAAAATGCAAGCCCGTTTTCCCTAGCAATGCCGTTTGGTGCTCTGGGGCTGCTGTGCAAGGGAATACTGATGGGGCGAGCGGCACTGGCTCCGATTTGGGGCCCTCACCAAAGCTTATCTTTAAAAATGAGCAGGAAGCTCAGGCATGTTTGCATTTCGGTGAGCTGGGTCCTGACCTGCCGCCACCCACCACACTCAGTGTGGTTGCATCTCACCGAGGAGGTGCAGGCCTGGATTCTTTTTGAGTAGGGTGACTGCCTAGGAAGTAACACATGGAGAATTTCCATCTTGGGACCATGCACACAGTGCCTAGGGGAATAGTTTTTGCTCTGATAGCAATGAGGAATTCTATCATCAAACAGTCAGTTGACTTATTTTTTCAGATCAGGGATGGGAAAGAGCCCCACTGGGTACCTCCCGCGTGTGGCCAGTGAACAGCCCCTTGCGGTTGGGCTGTGGGGCTTGGCTGCTGCCTTGTCCCATCTGGGGGTTAACACCTCCTCCCTGCTCTGCCCGCCACACTCCAAAGCCCGTTGCAGCCTCAGCCCTATGTGAGGATGTAGAAAGCCGTAATGACCACGCGGCTGCTGCAATTGTTTACAGCTGTGCTCTCAACCTGCCTTGGGTTTGTGTTAAATGGTGTTAAATTCTGCAAACGGTGGGGGTGGGGGGGATAGAATTCTAAATTCCAAAGTAGAATTTAAGGAAAATTTGTAAAAACTTATTCTACCACCCCTTTTAGTCCACCTGAGATAGGCCGCACTGCAGCAAGACAGTCCCTACCGGATTTTGCTTTTACTGGTGTTTAGAAAAGAAACTGTTGATGTCTCTAGGAAAACTCCTTTGGTTAGGGGGATGCAAGAAGGGAAGGTGAAGGCCGGGCGCAGTGGCTCACTCCTGTAATCCCAGCACTTTGGGAGGCCAAGGCAGGCGGATCACTTGAGGCCAGCAGTTTGAGACTAGCCTGGCCAACGTGGTGAAACCCCATCTCTAGTAAAAATACAAAAATTAGCTGGTTGTGGTGGTGGGTGTCTGTAATCCTAGTTACTTGGGAGGCTGAGGCAGGAGAATTGCTTGAACCCAGGAGGTGGGGGTCACAGTGAGCTGAGATCGTGCCACTGCACTCCAGCCTGGATGACAGAGCGAGACTGAGGTCTTAAAAAAAGAATGAAAGGTGAAAACCAGATGTTGGTGCTCTGTGGGCCTGGATTGCAGGCCCCTCCCTGTGTGATGAGGGATGGGCCAGCTGGGGGAGTCACCTGGTCAGCCTGCATGCCCGACCTGGTCATCAGGAGGTTGAAGAAAGCCTAGAACGTTGTGAGGCACTAAGCAGATACTAGTGTTTGTTAATTTTGTAGAAATTAACTTTCCTCTCTGGCCTTTATCTTCGAAGTTGGTATTGGAGCCCCATGCAGACTGCAATCAGGTTTTTGACTGTGACTTGACACTGCAAAGTGCTAAATAGGAAGAGGTCGCCCCACCTTGCTATCCACCCCCCGACCCCCGTGACCAACTCAATATAATCACAACATGTACTTGGTCCTTGGTGTCTTGGGGTGACATCTGCAGCCAGTCAGTGCCCCCTGAGTCCAGCACTTGTACTTTTACATGGTGTGTGTGTGAGTAGCTCTAATGCCTAAACCATGATTTGAGGTTCAACCACTGGCAGCTGAAAGCTTTATTTTAGAACAATAAACTGATTTTTTTCCAAATGGGTGATAGCTTCCACCCATGACTATGTTTTCTTAACTTTGTGTTGAATCTATTTACTGGGTTATTCTATGTGTAGTTTGTGTTTTCATTTATTGCTCTTTTCTTTTAAAATGCTCATGTCATTTGGAAAATGATTATTCCAAGCACCATCCTCCAAAGCCCCCCAAAAGCTCCATCTCCAACCAGTTGTTACGCCAATAAGGTTTTATTTAACTTTATTTAAGGATGACTGTCTTTGAACTAAGAATGTACTGCTGCTTCCTACCTGTAAGACGCACAATGTATAGAGTGAGCAAGTGTTATTTGTTACATTCCCCAAACGCCTGCAGTGACTATTGTGTGCCGCTCAATTGTTGCCAGCCCTTTGAAGAAGGGGAGAATTGTGTGTTTGTGTGGGATGTTTCTGATACGCTGCTACAGTTGCAACACTGGAGCTGGAGAAAATAAAGTATTGATCTTTGAAGTGTTGTGGGCTCTGTGGTGGGAATCCTGAAATGAGGGGAGTGGACAGCAGGAGGGGACGTCCTTCACGGGGCCTAGTCCTCTTCCTCTTGAGCACTCGGGACCAGGGTCGGCAGCTTTGATAGGAGCTGCCCCTGCAACCTCCTTTCCCCCGGGCAAGCAGATCCATTGCGGTGTTCGTGTTGTCCTGCTGGGGAGGAGTGGGAGCCTTCCCACTGGCTGGCTCACCATGCTGGGGTAGGTGGCACTTTTCTTTCTCACTGTGGGAGCCTGGGTGTGGCAGGCTGCAGGTGGTTCTTTGTAACCTGCTGTGCTCTTGCCCGTTTTCTCTGTTGTACACCTCAGGTTAAGCTGGAGAATGTAACCTCTTTTGGAGGTGGGAGGAAGGAAGGTTTGGGCCCCTTACAGAAGCCAGGGATGACTGACTGTTCCGGCAATTTTGAAAGTCTGAGTTTCCACCTTCATTATGACCGCTGAGGCCCTTGGCCTGCCAGGGTGCAGGGTCAGAATTGAGGTCAGGCCTGAGAACTGGTCAATGCAGGGGTGCCCAGAGGTGGGAAGGGGTGATGGTTAGCAGGTGGGGAGCATTGGGATAAACTCCGTTTTGTAATTTACCTATGGCCAATGCTGCGCTACTCCAGCTTGTGGTTGCTTCTCTTCTGGGGTGGGTGGCACAGATGGTCTGTTCCAGTAGATACAGATTCATTCCACAGATATCCCCCCTCTGCCTCCACCACAGAATCAATCAGCCAACAAATTGGTTGTGCCTCCCATGAGCAGAGCTTCATGCAGGTGCTGGGGACAGAGTGAAGTAGAAGATGTGGTCCCTGTCCTCTAAGGTCTTACAGCCTAGTAGAAGAGTACAAGGGGAGATGCAAACTCCTTAAGACAATCAGATCTTGACCCACCAAGATGGTAGCCAAGTCACCTATGGAAGCTTTCTGCCCATTAGAACAAGTGCCATGAGACAGTGGCCTTGTTGGTCTTACTTGTTGCTTTATCCCCAGCCAGTCGTATGCTGGGGCTGGCCCTGCACCAGCTCTCTAGCGTGTACAGTGCACAGTCCTTCCCAGCTTCACATTCCGTATTGCCATGTTGGTAGCTTGAAATCGGCAACAGTGGGGATATTTACGCCACAGAAATTGTCAAGCACTACTAATCAGGGCCTTTGCTTTTCCAAGAGCTACTTTACCAGCACACCACTGCTGGTACCGAGCACAGTGCTTGGTATGTGCTAGCTGTTCAGTAAAGATTTGCTGAGAGGAAGATGTGAAAAATAGAACCTAGTGTCAACCTGGGGTGGGGGCCCGTAGTTTCCCACCTGCCCCCTCATGGCAGAAACCGTCTTTCTATCACTCAGGAGCCCTCTCTAGCACGACCACATTCAAATTCCAGCCCTAAAAAGGCCATGAAACAAAGGTATACCCTTTCCTCTGGGGCCAAGGTCTCCTGACTGAGTTGCATGCGTTCTGGTTACCAGCTGTCTCTTCCAGGATAGACCTCTGCTCCTACTCAAGGAGGGGGCTTAATGTGATAAACATGTCAGAGAGGAAGTAATGAGCTAGTCTTGTATAAGGGAGAGACGCAGCCACTGGGCAGATGTGGAGGTGGGTTATTATTGCTTGCAAGAGAACAAAGCACTGCCTCTGGTCTAAGTCTGAATGCAGGGAGTGGCCTAAGAGAAATCAGTGCAATCTGGGAGAAAAGTGCTGGGTTTGCATCCATAAGGGCTTTGTAGGAGACGCCCTCATGTAAGTAAGCTGCCGGTAAGAGCTTTGACTGCCATTGTAAGAAGTTTGTTGGACCTTTAAGGAGTAGGTAATGGGAAGTCACCAAGAGTCTTTGAGCAGGGGGGCGCCATGATTGGAGCTTGGTTCTAGGGAAAGTCAGCTGGCTGAAGTGCACAGGACCAAGTGAAGAAGAAATATGGAGGAGGCCAGGAGATGGTCAGTTTTGTGTCACAGTGAAATTGTCCAGAAGAGGCATGACTAAAAGAAAGGTACAGAATGAGTGGGAATGGACTGATGAGAGTGTAAGACGTGAAGTCAGCAGAGGCCTGGGGATGCAGGACTCTAGGGCATGCTGAGAACAGGCTGGGCTGTCTGCGAGGAGCAGGAGGACCTGGCGGAGAGGACTAAAACGTGGCGGCAGAGGAAATTCCTCATCTAAGTCCATGGGTCTCTCCTTAGTCCTCCTCCTCTTTGGGCATGGAAAACTCATCTCAGGTCCATGAGTCTTTCCTTGGTCCTGCTCATTCTTGGTGTAGATACCGGATCCCCAAGTTCGTGAGTCTGTCTTTAGTCCTCCTCCTCCTCGGGTATAGACGCCTCATCTCTAGGTCCATGGGTCCCTCCTTAGTCCTCCTCCTCCTCAGGCATAGACGTCTCATCTCTAAGTCCATGGGTCCCTCCTTGGTCTTCCTCCTCCTCGGGCATAGACGCCTCATCTCTAAGTCCATGGGTCCCTCCTTGGTCCTCCTCCTCCTCGGGCATAGTATGCCTCATCTCTAAGTCCATGGGTCCCTCCTTGGTCCTCCTCCTCGGGCATAGACGCCTCATCTCTAAGTCCATGGGTCCCTCCTTGGTCCTCCTCCTCCTTGGGCATAGATGCCTCATCTCTAAGTCCATGGGTCCCTCCTTGGTCCTCCTCCTTGAGCGTGCACAACACTTGAGGGCTCTCTCTTTAGCTCCCCTACTTGGCTTCCATTTCCCTGCTTCCTCCTGGCCTCCCACCTCTGTGATACCTTCTTTGGCCCCTCACCAGCTTCAGCTCCTTTCCAGGTCACCTGAGTATGGCTGCCTGGAAAGGTTCTACTGCTGGGGATCCTGTCTCTCCACACTGTCTTGGTGCTGATCGGCCCTCCTCTGGGAAGATGATTCTCAGATATGGGGCTGTAGCACCCCAATTCTTCTGAACTCCAGATTTAAATCTCCAGTGGCCTGCTGGAGATCTCTTGGATCTCAACTTGTCTCTCATTCTCAAGAGACTATCCCCCCACTTGCTGCCAGAGGCTTACCATGTTACTCAGCTGCTCAAGACCTTTAAGGACTCCTCATTGCTTATTGAATTTAATCGGATTTCCTGCATATGGGCAGTTCCCAGTTGAGCCTCGTGTATAAGGTAATTACTAGAGAGAAACAGAATAGGTCAGCGGGATGGCTGTGTAAGACCCCGAGTCTTCACTTCCTTAACGGGGCAGTGCTATCCTCTTTCCAGAACTTAGTTCCCACTGGAATGTCTTCCTCCCTCTCCTGCGACTCCTCTCTGCCCATTCAAGTCCTATCTTTCAGGCTGCCTTGAAGATGGCATTTACCACCACATTGCAGAGCTCCTCCTGGTTTGCCTATCTATGTGATCTCTCTCCTCTTTGTCAGTGTCTACAGCCTGTTTGGCAGGTCTCCAATCTGCAGTGGCTGACCTCACTTTGCATTTTTGCTGCCTCCTGCCCAGAATTATGTGCCCAGTGAGGGCAGAAACTGTCGTTTAGTCACTCCTGTTTTCTCCACAGCCTTCCCGCCTACTGTTTCCCACATTCTGTGTAAGAGTGACAGTCGTTATTCATTGTATGTAACAAACTTCTGACGTCCCATTGAGTCTGAAACTCCTGTGGGACAACCAGGTGGAGACCCCAGAAGGAAATGCAATGTTGGTGATCAGGAGAAAGGCCGGAACTGGAACAAAGGACCTGGCAGATAGGCCGAGGGGTGTGATGGCCAAAGCCGCAGGCACAGGAGAGTCCCTAGGGAGAAAAGGAATCTTGTGGAAGGCTTACATGTATAGTAAAGAGAGAAATGGGAACCAGGAGAGACTGGAGTGGTCAGAGTTATGAAGTAACCAAGAGGTGAGGCTTTTACAAAGGAGGGGTAGTCATCAGTTCTACAAGCTTAGGTGTGAAATATAAGCAACTAAAGCCATTTTTAGAAAACCCTAGGCTGGCCGAGGTGGACGGATCATGAGGTCCAGAGATCGAGACCATCCTGGCCAACAAAGTGAAATCCCATCTCTACTAAAAATACAAAAATTAGCTTGGTGTGGTGGCGCGTGCCTGTAATTCCAGCTACTTGGGAGGGCGAGGCAGGATCATCACTTGAACCTGGGAGGCAGAGGTTGCAGTGATCTAGCCAAGATCCAGCTCATAAAAACAGAAAAGCCCTAGTCTCTCCTTTCTTTGTTCCGGTTTTTCCCTAGCCTTACTCTCTTGCCTTTTTGTATTCCCTTTGAAATATCACCTTCACCAAATTCAGCTGCTTCCACACCTCCCCCTCCGCTGACCCCCTGCACCCAGCACCATTCCTTCTGTAGCTAGCATAATATTCCAGGGGCTACCTAAAGGCCATAATTAGACAAGCACTCAAAACTACATCCCAGGCTTGTTCATGAAAGTGAAAAGCTGGCAAACAGACTAGGTATCTGTCAAGAAGTTAAATGACTTATAGACCATCCCTGCTGTCCTGCTTTTTTCTATTTATTTGTTTTTTTTAGACAGAGCCTTGTTCCATTGGCATGATCTCGGCTCACTGCAACCTCTGCCTCCCAAGTTCAAGCAGTTCTCCTGCCTCAGCCTCCTGAGTAGCTGGGACTGCAAGCGCACGCCACCACACTCAGCTAATGTTTGTATTTTTAGTAGAGAGGGGGTTTCATCGTGTTGACCAGGATGGTTTTGATCTCTTGACTTCGTGATCTGCCTGCCTCAGCCTCCCAAAGTGCTGGGCTTATTGGCATGAGCCACCGCGCCCGCTGGTATTTTGTAGGAAAGAAATTTCATTAAGGCTCCCCAGCAACATACCATATTAATTTTCGTATTTTTAGTAGAGACGGGGTTCCACTATGTTGACCAGAATGGTCTCAATCTCTGGATCTCATGATCCATCCACCTTGGCTGGTCTAGGGTTTTTAAAAAATGGCTTTAGTTGCTTATATTTCACGCCTAAGCTTGTAGAACTGATGACTACCCCTCCTTTGTAAAAGCCTAGCCTTTTGGTTACTTCATAACTCTCTGACCACTCCAGTCTCTCCTGGTTCCCATTTCTCTCTTTACTATAAAATGTAAGATTTCCACAGGATTCTTTTTCTCCCTAGGGACTCTCCTGTGCCTGTGGCTTTGGCCATCACACCCCTTGGCCTATCTGCCAGGTCCTTTGTTCCAGTTCCGGCCTTTCTCCTGACCACCAACATTGTATTTCCTTCTGGGGTCTCCACCTGGATGTCCCACCAGAGTTTCAGACTCAACAGGACATCAGAAGTTTGTTACATACAATGAATAATGGCTGTCACTCTTATGCAGAAGGTGGGAAAAAAAATCTGTATTCCTAGTACATTTATCCCGTTTAAGATACTTCTGGGCTCCCCATTTCTCTGGCCTTGCCTCCTAAAGGTATCATTACTTTGGTGAACATGTGAGCTCTCTTTTGTGAAGCCATGAATATAACACAACTCCAGACTTCCAGGCTCCTCTTGCCATAGCTTAAGAGGCTCTTCTTTGCTTATGCTCTTATTTACCTATGGTTGTTTTGTTTTCCCTAGTAAGCGAGGCTCTGGGTGAGCTCCCAGCACTACTGCTAAGAGGACACAAGGGCCATTTTAGCAGAGACAGACAGCCCAACCCCTGTCCACTGTCATCAGAAACTCCTCTGCGACAAGAAAAAGTAGAAATCAAAATCATACCAGCAATGTGTTAGTCTTCAACCCGAGGCAATTGAAGCTTGGGTATCACCTTGAGTCCTTGTGCATTTCTGTTGTTGTCAAGGACTCTCTGTGTTGAAAGGGCATCCGACTGTAACCTCATGAAGCCCAGAGCTACAGAAAGAGGTATCATGGACATCTGGCATCGTATTGTCATGCTGGCCCTTGGAGTGGCTGCCTTTAAGGGAAAATGGGGTTTAAAAAGAACAAAGGGAGATATGGACCAGGGGTGTTTGTCCTCATCAGTATGTGAGCTCGTGGAAGGAGTTCTTGCAGCTTGCTGAACAGTGAAAATGTTCTCTTGATGGACACCTTTAGCTTGTGTTGACAGGTGACAAATATATATCCCAAGATTTCTATGTTGAGTCTAATTCAACCAGCTGGTAAAATACACCAGCATATCCTCTCTCTTTCCCGGATTGTGTCTGTGTAAAGTTTAGAAATAAATAATGTGTGTATTAGTCTGTTCTCACATTGCTATAAAGAGGTACCTGAGACTGGTAACTTATAAAGAAAAGAGGTTTAATTGGCAGGAAGCATGGCCGGGGAGGCCTCAGAAAAGCTACAGTCATGGTGAAAGGTGACGGTGCAGGGGAAGCAGGCTTGTCTTATGTGGCCAAAGTAGGAGGAAGAAAGAACGAGGAGGGAGGCCCTACACACTTTTAAACAACCAGATCTCATGATAAGTCACTCACTATCATGAGAACAGCATGAAAGGGGAAATCCGCTCCCACAATCCAGTCACCTACCACCGGGCCCCACTTCCAACACTGAAGATTGCAATTTGACATGATATTTGGGTGGGAACACAGGTCCCAACCATATCTTTTTTGTTTGTTTGTTTGTTTGTTTTATTTTGAGATGGAGTCACACTCTGTTGCCCAGGCAGAAGTGCAGTAGTGCGATCTTGGCTCACTGCAACCTCTGCCTACTGGGTTAAAGTGATTCTCCTGCCTCAGCCTCCCAAGTAGCTGGGACTACAGGCGTGCACCACCATACCTGGCTAATTTTTGTATTTTTAGTAAAGATGGGGTTTCACCATATTACCCAGGCTGGTCTCAAACTCCTGACCTCAAATGATCCACCCACCTAGGCCTCCCAGAGTGCTGGTGGGATTACAGGTGTCAGCCACCCTGCCTAGCCCCAAACGATATCAATGTGCAAATTTGAATGTAAATAGTTATAGGTGATATTTATAATACCTCTGTCTGTCACTCTGGGCTTCATGAGACTTTAATGGGTGCTGCGTTTTATTAGCATTTTCAAAAGAGTCCTTGACCACAACAGAAAAACCTGAGGACTCAAAGCCAATGCCCAGGCTTCAGCTGCTTTGGTCTAAGACTTCAAAAACATCACTTGGAAACTGGGAATACTTACGTGCTAGGAGCTTCCTTGGGTTTTTGTGTGGTCTCTAGCACGGCCAGTGATCCATCCGGGGTTTTGTGTATATCCACAGTCATGCACCTCCATGGTCATTTCAAAATCTCCAGGTAGGGTGCAAGGTCTGAGGGCAATTGTCCTGCGTGACTCCCTCTCGCATTTCCCCTTAAGCTCATGAATGAGTAAAATCTGGATAAACTACACATGAAGGGGGTCGTGGTAAATGGAACTGAGAGGCAGTCAAACTGGGAAGAGCAGCCAGGAGAAAAGAATGTTCTAGATGGAAAGAATGAACCAAACCCTGGACCCATTATTCATCATGGCAGGAGAACTTCCTTTGCACAGAATGGAACATGAAGCTGTAAACCTCCTGGTATTCCCACGAGCTTGGGTTGCCAAGAGCACTCATTCAACAAACACACTTAGACTCTTACTGTCATACTTAATCTGATCCAGCTTCCTATTTTGAAGAGATTTTTGCTGATTTTGACTTCCATAAAAGTCTTCGTTTCTTGATGCTATCTTGAATGTCCACCTAGGTCTCTATTTTTTATTTTTATTTATTTATTTTTTTGAGATGGAGTTTCACTCTTGTTACCCAGGCTGGAGTGCAATGGCACGATCTCAGCTCACCACAACCTCCGCCTCCTGGGTCCAGGCAATTCTCCTGCCTCAGCCTCCTGAGTAGCTGGGATTACAGGCATGCGCCACCATGCCCAGCTAATTTTTTGTATTTTTAGTAGAGACAGGGTTTCACCATGTTGACCAGGATGGTCTTGATCTCTTGACCTCGTGATCCACCCGCCTCGGCCTCCCAAAATGCTGGGATTACAGGCTTGAGCCACCGCGCCCAGCCAGGTCTCTATTTTTTAAGATCAGCAAGTTTCTCAAAGCCACATTTGAAAAGCATACAATTACCTTTGAGTGGATTCCAGTGCAAGGATAATTTTCTTAGTTGTTCATGTAATGAAGTCATTTGTTTGCTCTGGTCCGTTTTAACCATTGAGCATAGAACAGATGGGTCGGTATGTCCCGAGGCCTAGACGCTAGTCCTGCAGGTCACTAAACAGGTTGATCTTGGGTGACTTTGGGTATATCACTTAAGCTGTCTGGTCTGCAGTTTCCTCAGCTGGGAAATGAAAGGGTTGGGCCAGATGACGTGTCATAATAGCTCCTCTGACTTCACCAGCCTATAATAATGTCCACAGACTATAGGCTTTATCTAGTCTCTAACTGTATGATTAAAATATAATTGCATGCTTTTTAGATAAAATTAGAAGGAAAATCTCACAGGCCTTTTAACTTACCTACCATAAAGAATCATTCATTATCATTTTGCTTTCTTTCTTCTCACTTCCCACTTCCTAAACTACTCTACAAATAAAAGACCAAAACCCAGGAACTTGACACAGGAGAATGAAGGATGTGACTGTTTCACATCCTTTTCTTTAATATGTTTTTAATTGCTATGTTTCTGTGCACTTGCACGTAAATACTTTATTTGCCTGTATGTCTTTCTGAACTCTGAGTGGGGACTGTTAGTCTCTGGTAATACAAGCCTCCAGCCCAGTGCTTGAAACAATATGAGTCTTGTTTGCCAGCAACTCACGGAATTGGATGCCCTTATTGTCCCACAGTCCATTACTATAGGAAGGCACACTGTGGATTTTCCACGGTGTTTTTTATTGTAAGGTCTATATGTCTAAAACTTTTGAAAAAAATGGACTTTATTTTGTTCGGGTAGTTTTGAGTTCACAGCAACATTGATAGGAAGAGACCGTATTTTTTCCATAAGGCATTCCCACATACGCATTGTTACCCACTGCCAACATCCCTCACGGGACTGTTGTATTTGTTACAACTGATGAACCTACATTGACACATTGTTATCACTCCAAGTCCATGGTTTACATTAGGGTTCATTCTTGGTGGTGTGCATTTTATGTATTTGGACAAAAATAGAATGGCATATATCCATCACTGTACTATCATCCAGAAGAGTTTCACCGTCCTGAAAATACGCTGCAGTCTGCCTATCCTTTCCTCCCTCCCTGTAACCCCTGGCAACTGCCGATGTTTTATTGTTTCTATTGTTTGGTCTTTTCCGGACTGCTAAGTAGTTGGAATCATACAGTATGCAGCCTTTTCAGATTAGCTTCTTTAACTTAGTAACATGCATTTAAAGTTCCTCCATGTCCTTTCATGGCTTGATAGCTTATTTCTTTTTAGTGTTGAATGTTCCCTGGTCTGGATATACTCCAGGTATTCATTCACCTACTGAAAGACATCTTGGTTGCTTTCAAGTTTTGGCAATTACAAATAAGGCTGCTATAAACAACCATATGCAGGTCTTTGGGTGAACATACATTTTTCAACTCCTTTGGGAAATATTAAGGAGTGCAATTGCTGGATCATAGGTAAGAGTGTGCTTAGTTTTGTAAGACACTGCCAGGCCGGGCACGGTGGCTCACACCTGTAATCCTAGCACTTCGGGAGACCAAAGCAGGCAAATTACCTGAGCCCAAGAGTTTGAGACCAGCCTGGCAACATGGCGAAACCCTGTCTCTACAAAAAATACAAAAAATGAGCTGGGCGTGGTGATGCATGCCTGTCATCCCAGCTACTTGGGAGACTTAGCCATGAGGATCACTTGAACCCCCTAGGTGGAGGTTGCAGTGAGCCAAGATCACACCACTGCACTCTGGCCTGGGTGACAGAGAAAGACTCTGTCTCCCCTACACCTTCTAAACACCAATGACAAAAAGAAACTGCCAAAACTGTCTTTCAAAGTGACTGTGTCATTTTGTTTTCCCATCACAGTGCATGGGAGTTCCCTTTGTTCCACATCCTCGTCAGCGTTTGGCGTCATCAGTGTTCCGGATTGTGGGCATCTCACAGGTTCGTACTGGGATCTCATTGTTCTATTTGCATTTCCCTGAGGGCATATGATGTACAGCATCTGTTCATATGTGTATCCACCATGTGCATATCTTCATGGTGAGGTGTCTTCAAGGTGAGGTGTCTTCAAGGTGAGGTGTCTGCTTAATTGGGTTGTTTTCTTACTGTTGAGTTTTAAAGTTTTTTTGTATATTTTAGAGAGTAGTCCTTTATCAAATATGTTTTTGCAAATATTTTCTTCCAGTCTATGGCTTGGCTTTTCATTCTATTAACAGTGTCTTACAGAATAGAAATTTTTATTTTAATAAAGTCCAGTTTATCATTTCTTTCTTGGATTATGCCTTTGGTTTCTATCTAAGAAGGCATTGCTGGCTGGGCATGGTGGCACATGCCTGTAATCCCAGCACTTTTGGAGGCTGAGGCGGGCAGATCACAAAGTCAAGAGATTGAGACTATCCTGGCCAACATGGTGAAACCTCATCTCTACTAAAAATAGAAAAATTAGCTGGGTGTGGTGGCACATGCCTATAGTCCCAGATACTCAGCAGGCTGAGGCAGGAGAATTGCTGGAATCCGGGAGATGGAGGTTGCAGTGAACTGAGATCACAGCATTGCACTCCTGCTTGGTGACAGAGCAAGACTCTGTCTCAAAAAAAAAAAAAAAAAAGGCATTGCCAAACTCAAGGTCACACACATTTTCTTCTAGGAATTTTGTAGTTTTTCATATTTAGGACTGTAATTCATTTTGAGTTGATTTTTATAAAGGGTTTAAGGTCTGTGATTAGCTTGATTTTTTTTGCATGTGGATGCCCAGTGGTTCCAGCACCATTTGTTGAAAACACTTTTTTCCATTGTATTGCCTTTGCTTCTTTGTCTGAGATCAGTTGGCTATACAGTCATACCTCAAAGATATAGCAGGTTTGATTCCAGGCCACCATAATAAAGCAAATACTGCAATAAAGTGAGTCACACAAATTTTTTGGTTTCCCAGTACCTATAAAAGTTATATTCAGGCCAGGCTTGGTGGCTCATGCCTGTAATCCCTGCACTTTGGGGGTCGAGGTGGGCAGATCACGAGGTCAAGAGATTGAGATCATCCTGGCCAATGAAACCCCGTCTCTACTAAAAATACAAAAATTAGCTGGGCGTGGTGGTGCGTGCCTGTAGTCCCAGCTACTCAGGAAACTGAGGCAGGACAATTGCTTGAACCCAGGAGGTGGAGATTGCAGTGACCCGAGATTGAGCCACTGCACTCTAGCCTGGCGCCTGGTGACAGAGCAAGACTCTGTCTCAAAAAGAAAAAAAAAGTTATATTCACGTTATACTGTAGTCTATTAAGTGTATAATAGCATTATGTCTAAAAAAAATACACCCCTTAGTTAAAAACACTTTATTGCTAAACATTTTAGTGACAATATCCTCTGAGTCTTCATGGAGTCATAATGTTTTTGGAGGTGGGAAGTCTTGCTTTCTTATTAATGGCTGTTGACTGATGAGGGTGATGGTTGCTGAAAACTGGGATGGCTGTGTCAATTTCTAAAAATAAGACAACCATAGAGTTTGTGGCATCAATGGACTCTTCCTTTCAGGAAAGATTTATCTGTAGTAGGTAACGCTGTTTGATAGCATTTTACTCACAAGTAGAACGTCTTTCACAATTGGGATCAGTTATCTCAAATCCTGCTACTGCCTTATCAGCTAAGTTTACATAAGATATCTAAATCTAAATTCATTGTTTTTACTTCAACAATGTTCAAGCATCTTTAACAGGAGTAGTTTCCCTCTCAAGAAACTACTTCCTTTGCTCCTCCATAAGAAGCAACTTCTCATCCAGTAAAGTTTTATCACGAGGATGTAGCAATTCAGTTACATCTTTAGATTCCACTTCTAATTCTAATTCTCTGGTGTTTCCACTATATCTGCAGTGACTCCCTCCCCTGAAGTCCTTAACCCTTGAAAGTCATCCATAGGGGTGAAATCAGCTTCTTCTAAACTCCTATTCATGTTGATGTTTCAAACTCTTCTCATGAATCCTGAATGGTTTCAATGGTATCTAGAATGGCAAATCCTTTCCGGAAGGCTTTCATTTTACTTTGCCCAGATCCATCAGAGGAATTACTGTTTATGGCAGTTGTAGCCTTATGAAATGTATTTCTTAAATAGTAAGGCTTGAAAATGGAAATTACTCTTTAACTCATGGGCTGCGGATGGATGTTGTATTAGCAGGCATAAAATATTAATCTCCTTGTACACCTTCATCAGAGCTTTTGGGTGACTAAGCATGTTTTTAGTGAGCAGTAATAAGTTGAAATAAATCTTTTCTTCCTGAGTAGTAGGTCTCAACAGTAGGCTTAAAACCTTCAGTAAGCCATGCTATAAACAGATGTGCTGTCATCCAGGCTTTGTTGTCCCATTTATAGAGCACAGGCAGAGTAGATTTAGCATAATTCTTAAGGACCCTAAAATTTTTGGAATGAAAAATGAGCATTGACTTCAACTTAAAGACACCAGGTGTGTTAGCTCCTAACGAGAGAGTCAGGCTGTCTTTTGGAGGCTTTGAAGGCAGGCATTGACTTTCCTCTCTAGCTTTGAAAGTCCTAGATGGAATCTTCTTCCAAAATAAGGCTGTTTGATCTACATTGAAACTCTGCTGTTTAGTGTATCCACCTTCGTTGGTTATCTTAGCTAGATCTTCTGGATAACTTGCTGGAGCTTCTACAGCACTGGTTGCTTTATCTTGCAATTTTATGTTATGAAGATGGCTTCTTCTTGAAACACCAGGAACCAACATCTGCTAGCTTTAAACTTTTCTTCGGCAGCTTCCTCGGTTTTTTTTTTTTTTTTTGAGACGGAGTTTCGCTCTTGTTACCCAGGCTGGAGTACAATGGTGCAATCTCGGCTCATCGCAACCTCCACCTCCTGGGTTCAGGCAATTTTCCTGCCTCAGCCTCCTGAGTAGCTGGGGTTACAGGCACACGCCACCATGCCCAGCTAATTTTTTGTATTTTTAGTAGAGACGGGTTTTCACCATGTTGACCAGGATGGTCTCAATCTCTTGACCTTGTGATCCACCCGCCTTGGCCTCCCAAAGTGCTGGGATTACAGGCTTGAGCCAACATGCCCGGCCTTAAGCCTTCATAGAATGGAAGAGAATTACAGACTTGCTCTGGATTAAGCTTTGGTTTATGGGAATGTTGTTGCTGGTTTGACCTATCCAGACCACTAAAACTCTTTATATCAGCAATAAGGCTGTGTTTCTTTCTTATCATTTGTGTGCTCACCTGAATAGCATTTTTAGTTTCTTTCAAGAACTTTTCCTTTGCATTCACAACTTGGCTCACTGTTTGACACAAGAGGCCTAACTTTGGGCTTATCTTGACTTTTCACATTCCTTTCTCACTAAGCTTAAAACATCATTTCTGTGTTTTGACTTAACGTGGGAGATGCACAGCTCTTCACTTCAACACGTACAGGCCTTTGTAGAGTTATTAATTGGTCTAAATTCAATATCGTTATGTCTCAGGGAATAGGGAGGCCTGAGGAGAGGGAGATAGATAGGGGAATGGCCAGTCACTGAAGCACTCAGAACACACATAACATTTCTCAAGTTTGCCGTCTTACATGGATGCACTTTGCTAATTACAATAGTAATGCCAAAGATCGCTGATCACAGCTCGCCATAACAGATATAATAATAATGAAAAAGTTTGAAATATTGTGAGAATTACCAAAATGTGACATAGAGACATAAAGGGAGCCCATACTGTTGGAAAAATGACCCTGATAGATTTGCTTCGTGCAGGGTTGCCACAACTTTCAAGGGTAAAACGACCTCTGCAAAGCACAGTCAGGTGAAGTGCAGTAAGGCAAGGTCTCCTGTAGTTACGCAGATCTGCTTCTGGGCTCTATTCTGTTGCCTTGATCTATCTGTTTATTCTTTCCCCAATACCACTTGGTGAAAGAGTGCTTTTACTGTCTCGATTGAGTGTAGCTTATTAGTAACACTAGAATTCAGGTCATGTCAGTCCTTGTTCTTTTCCTTCAGTATTTTAGTATTGAGTTGCCTATTCTGCATCTTTATTCTCTCCACATAAACTTTAGAATCAGTTTTTTGACATCCACAAAGTAACTGGCTGAGATTTTTATTGGAATTGTGTTAAATGTATAGATCCATTTGGGGAGAACTAACATCTTGACATTATGAAACATTCCTGTACATTATGAACACGAAATAAGATCTCTTCATTTATACAGTTCTTTTAAAATTTCTTTCATCAGAGTTTTGTAGTTCTCATTTAGATTTTGTATGTGTTTGGTCTGGTTTCTGCCTAAGTAAGTATTTCATTTTGGCAGGTGCTAATGTAATGGTTTTGTGTTTTTAATTTTATATTTTATTTGTTTATTGCTGCTATACAGGAATATGCTCGACTTTCATATATTAACCTTCTGTCCTGCAACCTTGCTATAATAACTCATTTATTCCAGGGTGTTTTTTTGTTGATTTTTTTAGATTTTCTAAATCAACGATTATGTCATCTGTGAACAGAGACAGTTTTATTTCTTCCTGTCCAATCGTCTAGCTTTTAGTTTTCTTGTCTTGCTTGTCTTATTGCATTCACTAGGACTTCCAGCACAGTGTTGAAAGGAGTGGTGGGAGGGGACAGCCTTGCCTTGTTCCTGATTTTATTTGGAAAGCTAGTTTCTCAGCATGAAACATGATGTTAGCTGTAGGTTTTTTTGTTGTTGTTGATTTTCTTTATCAAGCTGAGGAAGTTTTCCTCTATTAGTTTATTGAGAATGTTGATCATGAATGGGTATAATTTTGTTGAATGCTGTTTCGGTATCTATTGATATGATTATGTGATTTTTCTTCTTTAGCCTTTAATGTGCTGGATTACATTAACTAATCTGTGAATGTTGGGCCAGCCTCGCACATCTGGGATAAATCCCATTTGTTTATGGTGCATATTCTTTTTATGTTGTTGGATTTGATTTGTTATTATTTTGTTGAGGATTTTTGCATCTGTGTTCATGAGAGTATTGGTCTGTAGTTTTAAAAAAGTTTAGATATCTGGACAGGTGTGGTGGCTCATGCCTATAATCCCAGCCCTTTGGGAGGATGAGGTGGGCGCATTACAGGGTCAGGAGTTTGAGACCAGTCTGACCAATGTGGTGAAACCCCATCTCTACTAAAAATACAAAAATTAGCCGGCCGTGGTGGTACACACCTATAATCCCAGGTACTCAGGAGGCTGAGGCAGGAGAATCACTTGAACGCAGGAGGTGGAGGTTGCATTGAGCCGAGATTGTGCCAGTGCACTCCAGCCTGGGCAACAGAGAGAGACTCTGTCTTAGAAAAAAACAAAAAGTTATCTGCAATAAGACATGATTATGTTTATTTTGACCTTTTCTATTCAGTAGCTCTTAGTTTGTGAGAAATCCTAAACTTTCTACTACTGTCAAAATTAGTCACTTATATATGCCTATAAAATATTGGTTAAAAATGATTTCATACAGCCTCCTTTTTGCAAAATATTCATTCCCTTGTCACTGAAAGTTTATTTGCTCCTGAAAGAAAATTATGTTTCACCCAATTTCTCTGAAAATATCTGTGATGTCATCTTTACTCTTTCAGAGGTCAACATTTCCCTGAGAGTTTGTTGGGAAAATCAACACTGGATTATAGCTGAGGTGATAGCCAATCCTATCAATTAGAGCAGGGGCTTCTGGAGGCTTTTTAAAAAGTATAGTACGTGTTCGACTTAAAGATTATGGCTATAAGGAGGTCATAGATTACAGCAAAGAAGTTTTTTGAGGGTAAATGTGAGCATACAGCATCCTTACCAGGATAAGCTGTGTTCCCTGTGGAATGCAATTTTCTATTTGATTCTCACAGCACACAAATCTTTTCCCCAGCGAAATCCCTAAGTTTTGATTTCTGGCCACAAGGTGGCATCTGATTTTCATTAATACGTGAGCCACACCCGTCATCTCTGGCCGCTCAAGCTGGAACCTCCCATCCGTCTCAGCTTCTGGATTCTTATTTTAACAGATTTCCCCGCCAGTGGCAGGACTGTAAAGGAAATTGCATTAACTTGTGTTTGTCTAGGGGCCTAGAACTAAACCTTCTTGTATTTGGTTCAGTCATGTGTGTGTCAAGGCATTCTCCTCCATTTTAAATGTTTTTAATTGATCATTGTGTTGCAAATTTATCATAGCTTTCTCCATGTATTTCTTTGCCCTATGACTAACAGTGGGGGTCCTGCTTTTTTTTTTTCACATATGCTGCATGTTGTTTTGCTTGTGAGCAGGAAGGTGCAAAGGAGCCCTCTTCAAAAATCTAGCTTTCAAGCGGGGTAGATGCAAAGTACATGCATAAAATAGCCATAAAGGAAAAACTCACAGGCGCATTGTCTAAGTCACAGACCGGTATTATGAGTAAGGTCTCTAAATCTGTGAGGAAAGGGATTAAGAGTGATAGGTTCACCGTGGTGCTCCTGGCACCTTGCACAGCACTGGCACATACTAGGTACTCAAAAAAAATATTGACCAGGCACAGTGGCTTATATCTGTAATTCCAGCATTTTGGGAGGCTGAGGCAGAAGGATGGCTTGAAGCCAGCAGTCTGAGACCAGCGTGGGCAATGCAGTGAGATCCTGTCTCTACAAAAATAAAAGCAATCATTAGCCAGGCACGGTGATGCATGCCTGTAGTCCTAGCTACTGAGGAGGCTGATGTGAGAGGATTGTGTGAGCCCAGGAGGTCGAGGCTACAGTGAGCTAAGATAGTGCCACTGCATTCCAGCCTGGATGACAGAGTGCTACCCTGTCTCTGAAACAAACATTTAAAACAAACAAACAAACAAACAAAAACTTTTGGAATACATGGGTGAAGAGGCCTAACAAGGGTTTTATGGAAGAATGGGGTGAAACTAACTCAAGAATGATGAGTGTGAGTTGGCTGGAGAAAGTCAAGGAGGAGGTGTAGCAGCTTGGAAAGACAGGGTGTCGGAGGCACAGGAGCAGTGTGAGGAGGCAAGAGTGTAGGCGGGGAGAGTAGTCTGGCCTGCACCGGGGTAGCCAGGTCTCTACCTGGGAAGGGCCCTGAGGTTATGCTGAGGTGCCAGTACTTTCTCCAGGGGAAGCTGAGAACCATTTTTAGGGATTTTAAAAGAAACTGTGAGTCTAAAATTCAGCTGAAAAAAAAAAAAAAGCGAAGCACAAGGTTCTGTGGTCAATGGGGGACACTGAAAAACACACAAAGAGCCTATATAAATAATAACCTGTGTAGCCTGGGACAGATACCCTTAGGTCGTGTAAAACTTGAGCTGGATTTTTCAGAGAAGGAAGTAAGATCCTGTCCAGCTGGCACAGCAGAGATTGCTGCAGGGCGAAGTATGTGGGACCCAAACATGCTATCATAATAGCTGATATTTGAATGCCCGTTTACAGTTTACAAAGTCTTGTTAAATATTAGCGAATGTGATGTTCCCATTATCCCTGTGGTGTCAGCACAGTATTGTCTGCTTTACACATGGGGACATTGAGGCTCAGAGAGGTTAAATGACCTGACTCCCCCAGGGCCAGTCTGGTTATTTGGGTCTGACCCTGCTTCTTGAAGGACAGGCAAGATGGGGGCCAGCAAAGGATCTAATGGAAAAAGGTGAGATCTCTCTCACTTTTCTTCTGAATTAAAGATGGTGATAGACATAGTTACTGCTACAGTTAATGAGGGCACAGCTTTCCCTGTATTATTTCCTTATACAATTTTGCCATATAATGCTGCGATTTTGCCATATAATGCTATGGTTTTGCCATATGATACTATGATTTTGCCATATAATGCTGCCACTTTGCCATGTGATGCTATGGTTTTGCCATATAATGCTATGGTTTTGCCATATGATACTATGATTTTGCCATATAATGCTGCCACTTTGCCATGTGATGCTATGGTTTTGCCATATAATGCTATGGTTTTGCCATATGATACTATGATTTTGCCATTTAATGCTGCCACTTTGCCATGTGATGCTATGGTTTTGCCATTTAATGCTGCCACTTTGCCATGTGATGCTATGGTTTTGCCATATAATGCTATGGTTTTGCCATATGATACTATGATTTTGCCATTTAATGCTGCCACTTTGCCATGTGATACTATGATTTTGCCATATAATGCTATGGTTTTGCCATATGATACTATGATTTTGCCATTTAATGCTGCCACTTTGCCATGTGATGCTATGGTTTTGCCATATAATGCTATGGTTTTGCCATATGATACTATGATTTTGCCATTTAATGCTGCCACTTTGCCATGTGATGCTATGGTTTTGCCATATGATACTATGATTTTGCCGTTTAATGCTGCCATTTTGCCATATAATGCTATGGTTTTGTTTCTCAGTGAGAACGTAGGGGACAGGGGCTGATAAAATGCCATCAGTTGAAAATAACCAAGAACAGACTGTCTCAAGGTTTTAGCCAAAATGCTGTCAGTCTAGAGTTGAAGCCATCTGCCTGGTTTTCTTTCTTCTTTGATGATCTTTGCACTCCAGGAGCTTACGATCTATTTGCTAAAAGAAAGCATGTGCATGCTCACCGCAGCAGATCTTGGGGTGACTTACTGTGTATCACACTGATTCCTGTGGATTTGCAGCCTCAGGGCTTTCTCCGAAGCTCAAGGAGGTGACACACTCCATTGTGTGAGTTGTGACCTGAAAGCACAAAAAGAGGGGCAAGATAGAGCCTCCAAAAGCAATCCTAACAATAAAGGCAAGACCATGGCCACGGGCTCCAGCGGCCCGTCTTCAGTTAGGACAATTCCCAGGCATGCTCTGTGTGGTTCTGCAGAGGATTCCAATGGAGTTGAGGCCCAGTTGCTCACGGCGTAGGCTGTTAGTAATGCATCCTTGGTTGGTTCCTTCTTCCATGTCTCACATTATATACTCTTCTGCTTTCTGGAATCATGTTCCAAATAACCTGCACTCAAGTCCTTGACTCAGGCTGTGATTTTTGGGGAACTCAAACTAGAAACACATGCACATTTGCTCACTTGTGTTGCTAGAAAAGCTTGCTCTGCAGGAGATGCATGCACCAAGTCTTCTGTGATCTCGGTGGAGTGGGGGCATTCCAAGATGCTGGGGTGGATGGAGTAGGCTTTGTGCAGGAAGAGAGACTTGCCCAGCTGTCATGTGCAGTCATACTGGCTTTGAGTGGGATATACCAAGGGAGGCCATTCTAGGAAAGATGGACTGTTGTGAACAAAAGCTAGGGGCTTTGGAAAGAGCTGAGAGAATAAAGAGGCCTGCTGGCCATAGTGGGTATTAGACTAGGGGACAGGGAGATAGGTTTTAGACTTGGAGTGGTAGGCTAGCCTTGGTGGTATTAGGTCTTGATGGCCCAGATGTCTTTCTTTGCTTGCAATTTATTACAGGTGGTGGTTTTGCTTCTATTTTGAGCTATACCATGGAAGAGATTCCTTTTCCATAGCAAGCATTTCCCCAGTGAATTGTGAAGCCCAGATTTCTAGTTGAAGCATCTACTTTTTCCCTTCCTACCCCTCATCCTGAGCTAGGAGCCTCCTTCCCTCTCAGTCTCTCCCCAGCCTCGGCTTCCTCCAGAACTATTCATTGTGCTTTAATCCATTTTACTCTCACAGCGTCTCCCCACTGACAATTTGGGACTTTAAGAAAAGGTTTGGCAGAGTGCCTTCTCTGTGTATAGGCGTCTGTGCTTGCACCTGTGATGTTTTGTTAAGGTAAGTGCTGAGACTATGTGCATATTTGAGTGTTGGCAATAGCTCTTGGTGTATTCTAGGTCTCCAGTGATCCAATGGTACCAGTCGGGGGTTGAGTTTTTGAAGGGTCCAGGAGATCTGCTGGCTCACAAGACTGTCACTGCCTGGTAATTTTTTCTTGGTTTCCTAGAAGGCTGACTGCCAAATCAGCTGTCACATCAGATCCCATCCATTAGTTCACGCACCTGCTGTGATCTTGGGAAGCCTAGTGCAGTAGTGGTCCACATCATAGTTCATAAACTCTTTTGTTTGACAAGAGACTTCAGCGACCTACTCCTCCCAATATCACTCAGCAATACTTTCGGCTAACAGCTCTGTATAATTGCATACTATTTCTAGATTGCAAAGCACTTACATAGACATTGACTTGCTTTCTCATCTCTGTAATAATCCTCTGAGGGAAGCAGGACAACTATTGTTTCCATTTCGTGAATAAAGAGACTGAAGTGTTAGATGACTTGCCCAAGATCACATAACTGGCTAGCCTCAGAAGGGACTTCGGAAACCAGAACCCATTTACTATTAAATCACAATGTGAAGGGAGACAGCCAGAAGCATGAGATCCAGTGTTTGCCTGGAGGATCCCAGAGTGCTGTTTGAGAGAGAGCAGATCAGCAGGAATGAAACGGAGACACTGGGTGCCAAGTGTCAAGTGAATTCTACAGGTAGCCTGTGATCTAGGCATGAAAAGGAGAGATTGCTCATGATAAATAGGCAAGGCTGAAAAGGAACACAGAAAGTAGCTCTTCAGAAAAAAAACAAAACAAAGCAAAACAAACAGGATTTACATGGGAATACCTTTCACAGCTTGAGCAAGGGCCATTTTGGACAAGAAGATACAGACAAAAAAAGAATGACTATCTCCTAAATGATAGAAACCTAAGAGTGGCAGAACATTAAGTAATCGTTGCAACTGGCCAAAGTTTCTCGAACTCTAAATGTCAGGAAAGACAGCTATGACTTTCTGCTGTACCTGCAGGAGTCATGACTAAGCTGAAGATGGTGGAATTCAGAGCCATGAGACCTGGGTTCAAAAGCCCACTTTCTAGAGATGGGACTTTGGGCCAGTCGCTGAGACCTTTTATAGTTATTTTCCCTGTTTGCAAAATGAGGACACTAATTTCAAGCTCAAAAAGTGGGTGTGAAATGGAATGACTAATACAAGTGAAAGTGACTGATGGTGTTGGGACTCTGGGTTCCTCCTCTCTTCAACCATTTTGGGCCATGGTTGGTAAAAGTGTCTTGAGTTTGATGTACCATGGATTTGGCTCAGAGTTGCCCTTCTTGTGTTCCTCTGTGGAAGGCCACTGTGTCCATTAAGCGCAAGAGAATCAACTCCTTAGGTGTACCAGCTTTACAGGGGACAATGGGAATGTTTGAAAACCCAAAAGAAATGCACTGATCTCAAATCAAAGGAAAACAAAAGAAAACAAAAATAAATGAACATCCAGTTAAATGTCTACAGAACGATATCAACTAGTTACCTGCTTCTAATTCTTATGTAGCCACGTATAAATTATATTTAATGTGACATGCTGGAAAATTTTACTTATTTTATTTTATTAGAGTATAGAGATTTTTTGAGTAGCAAAAAGTACACACTCAGAAATGGAGTGTGGAGGTACTGCAGACAGAGTCTTGCAATGAGGTTTGGGGTTTCTATCTTTATTTATTTATTTTTAACCAAGGGGTGGAATAGTCATGAAAATTCCTGGAAGAGGATGAGGACTTGTTGGAACTGTGGTGCCACCCTTTTTACGCCAAATACGGGTGTTCCTGGAACTGTCATGGCGCTAATGTGTAGGATTTAGTGTGTTAATGAGCGTATAAAAAGGTCCTAGGTGAAATCTGGATCAAATTCAGCACCATGTTGGGTCCAGTTGCTCTTAGTCAGCTTGGTCCACACCCTGGTTTTCAGGGTCTTATCAGCCCATAGCCTTTAGTCATATGAAACTGCTTCCTGGAATTTTTTATTCTCCTGTGACCACCCTGTATTATTTCTGTCTCATTCTCCCTCCCCATGTCCAGAGATTTCCGTATCTTATTCTTAGGAATTGATGAAGGAAGAGGTTAGTCTTCTGAATCGACTTCCTGTTGATCAGGGGCATTGACCCTGCCTAGTGAGGACATGGAAATCTGTGACTGCCTGTCTAGGGTCCCAAGGGTGTGTCATCAGTCTGAATCCAAGGCAGGGACTGGCTGGAATCCTAACATAACCATAATTTTGACATGAAACTGTTGCAACCTGGAAGACAGAAACTTTGCAAGGAGGTTAAAAAACAAGGACCAAAGAGTAGCCGTAATACGATAGCTATTAACGGTCCTAGGAAAGGTGGGAACCATGTTGCAGTTGGTAGGTATCCTTTGATGAAATCCAGATGGCTTGAGCGGTGTAGTTATTAAGATGATGTAGCCAGGTAGCCTGTTAGTAAGTCTTTTGAACTTGCAGTTCAATTAAACCTGAATTGTTAATGTAAGAACAGGTGTGGTTTATTACTATGCAAACCCCTCTGAGAGGTTCATGCTCTGGCCCTGTCGGAGCTTTATACAGTAACTTAGAAATTAACTCAAATCCCAGGAGTCAAATCCTGCAAAATCCTGTCATACCAGGAAGGCTCTCAATTGTTTCTCTGTGGAGATGTCACCTTTTAGACAACCTCCTTAGGTTTGATGGGCAAAGTCTGATTTTCTGGGCTTAGGATGTACCTGAGATATTTTACCTCTGGTTTTGAAGTCTGGGCCTTAGATGGAGAGATCCTATACCCTTTCTCCCAGGAAGTCTAAGACTTTTTTTTTTTTTTTGGAAAGTCTAAGACTTGAATGGCATTCTTACTGAGTCCTCTTTAGTGGAACTGCATACAGTATCATCCACATGTTGGAGTATTGGCTCCCCTGTCTAACTCTAGCTCCCCAAATTCTCATGCCAAGATGTTTCAGAACAAATGAGGGGTATCCCTAAAGCCCTGCTGGGCAAGAGTAGTTTCAGAATAGGGCCACTCAAAAGCAAACAATTGAGAAAATACTGAGAGTTGGGGTGCAAAGGGATACAAAAGAAAGCATCTTTAAGATCTAATATTGTCTTGGTGTCTCCCAGTATTTGGGTAATTTTAAATATTAGGCACTATAGGATGCAAGGGAATTATGGCCTCATTAATGGTTCATAAGTCTTGAACTAGGTGATATTCTTTGGTTTCTGGACAGGGAGAACAGGAATATTGCAAGGAGACTGACATGGAACCAGAAGGCCATGTTTTAAAAACTTCTCCATTGGAGCCTGTCTTCGCCTGGCTTTTGGTTTGAGGGGATATTGATGCTTCTATGGGAAATTATTTTTGTCTTTTAAAGAGGGGCTGACCATGTGTTGTTTTCCTAGGGGTTTTTTGATCCCATACTTGTGAGGCTTCTCAAGATCTTATTTTGAGGGGGTGGATTTCCTGCTTTTCTCAGGTGGGCTTAGAAATAACAATCATTGCCAAAAAGGCTCCCCAGGGCCTCATAAATGTAAGATGGTTCCAAGGGTGCCTAGGAAATCCCATCCCGATAAAGGAGCTGGACATTTTGCCATAACTGGAAACTCATGAGTGACCATATGGTTTTCTAGCCTGCAGCTCATGGGTAAAGCAAGCATTTGATTTTGGTGCACTGGCAAATTTTAAAATTTTGATTTAATATGGGATGAGAACTCCAAAAGTAGGAAAGCCCTAGGCCTTTGAAATTCCTAAAATAGACCCTGTTCCTATGGCTGGTGTGGTCATGGAGTCCTTAAGGAATGAGCCATGGTGTGGCTGGCCAGGTGAGGCAGGGTCTGAGGGGTGTTCATTGGTCCCCCTGGCCTCTTACTCTCTTTTGATAGGTAGAAAATCAGACAGCCTAGGATGAGTGTCTTAGTCTGTTTGGGCTGCTCTAACAAAATACCATAAACCAAGCAACTTATAAATGTAGAAATTTATTTCTGATGTTCTGGAGCCTGGGAAGTCCAAGAACAAGATGCTGGCAGATTCAATGTCTGGCAGAGGCCAGTTTTCTGGCCTATAGATGGCACCTTCTTGCTGTGTCTTCACATAGTGGAAGAGGCAATAGGTCTCTTTTAGGCCTCTGTTATAAGGGCACTGATCCCATTTATGAAAATTCCACCCTTATGAGTTAATCACTCCAAAGACCACACCTCCCAATATCATCAGGTTTAGGATTTTAACATAGGCAATTTGGGGAGACATAAGCATTTATGCCAGAGAAGGGAGTCTGGCAGAGTCTGAGGGATGCACTGGACCAGAGGTCCATGAACTCTTCCTAGTTAGTGGATGTTCTTTGGCTTTCCAATAGTAAGACAATTAATGACTTAACTTTGATTTATGCTTAACTTTATTTAAAAATTTTAGCAGTATTCACCGATCCCTTCCAATTGCAGCAAGAGCCCTAGAAAAAGAAAATAAACTCTTGTAGTATTTTGGCAATAGGAAAGAACATTTGTATTACAACTTAACAATCTGTCTCTCTCTCTCTCCCTTTTGTTTTTTTGAGATGGAGTCTCACTCTGTCTTCTAGGCTGGAGTGCAGTAGTCCTATCTCAGCTCATTGCAACCTCTGCCTCCCAGGTTCAAGCAATTCTCCTGCCTCAGCTGTCCTAGTAGCTGGGATTACAGGCATGTGCTACCCCACCTGGGTAATTTCTGTATTTTTAGTAGAGATGGGGTTTCACCATGATGGCCAGGTTGGTCTTGAACTTTTGGACTCAGGTGATCCACCTGCCTCAGCCTCCCAAAGTGCTGGGATTACAGATGTGAACCGCAGTGCTCAGCCCAATCTCTTCTTATTTACTAAATGCATACTTTTATTAAGTATATCATCTGCTTGTGTTGAGTTATGTATAGCACCATCTTCTTGTGTGAAAGATGCATTCTGTCAGTAGGGAGTGCTAGATAAAGCAGTAGAGGGTACTGGGTGGAACTGGGAAAACAACAGAAAGCAGCCCTGGTATGGAAAAAAGAGGAAATGCTTCTGTCTGTTGGGAGTTTGAGGTTCCCAGAGGTAATTTTGATATCCAGCAATTCAGTTCAAGCTTATTCCTCTCAGAATCACTGGATAAATGCATTTGTTTATTTATTTATTTAATTTTACTTTAGGTATATAGTCTATCCAGCATTTCTCCCCATGTTATCCCTCCTCTCCCTCCTCACCCTCCCCAACCCCCACTGTCCCTCCCCTACCCCCCACAACTGCCCCCAGCTTGTGATGCTTCTCTCTCTGAGTCCATGTGTTCTCATTGTTCAGCACCCTCCTATGAGTGAGAACATGTGGGTTTAGTTTCCTGTTCTTGTGTCAGTTTGCTGAGAATGATGGTTTCCAGATTCATCCGAATCCCTATCAAGGACACAAACTCATCATTTTTTATGGCTGCATAGTATTCCATGGTGTATATGTACCACATTTTCTTTGTCCAGTCTATCATTGATGGGCATTTGGGTTGGTTCCAGGACTCTGCTATTGTACACAGTGCTGCAATGAACATACGTGTGTATGTGTCTTTATAGTAGAACGATTTATAATCCTTTGGATATATACCCAGTAATGGGATTGCTAGGTCAAATGGGATTTCTATTTCTAGGTCCTTGAGAAATCGCCACACTGTCTTCCACAGTGGTTCAACTAATTTACACTCCCACCAACTGTCCTGTTTCTCCACATCCTTTCCAGCATTTGTTGTCTCCAGATTTTTTAATGATCGCCATTCTAACTAGCATGAGATGGTATCTCAACGTGGTTTTGATTTGCATTTCTCTGACGACCAGTGATGATGAGCATTTTTTCATATGTTTGTTGGCCTCATATATGTCTTCTTTTGAAAAGTGTCTGTTCATATCCTTTGCCCGCTTTTGAATGGGCTTGTTTTTTTTTTCTTGTAAATCTGTTTTAGTTCTTAAGAGATTTAGGAAAATAACTGCTAAAATGTTCACCAGACCCCTCTACCTGCCAAAAAAACAAAACAAAACAAAACAAAACAAAACAAAACATATTATGTCAAACGCGGATTTAGTAGCTAAAGAAATTGGCAAGTATGTGTGTATGTATATGTGTGTGGCTCGGCGGCGGGGATGGGATTTGGTTCTTTTCAAAAGGAGACTGCAATTTGTAGAAGAAGCCACACTAGGCTTGCTTTGTAAGAAACTTCCTTAGGCATTTATTATGCTCCATGATTGGTAACAATGAGTTTTGCATCCATTGTTTTTTTCAGGAAGTTACTGAGCAAAGGTGTTCCTCACCTTCCTAGGAGGGGCACAGCAGACTTGTCTGATTTTTTTTGAAAGACTACTGAACCTGAAACACAGCTTAGGAAAGTGAGGCTTGAGGAAATGTGAGCAGGATGTGCAAACTCACCGAATGGAGCACCTGAGCTAACTGCAGGACTAGAGAGAAGCCAAGAATAAGGAGCGTAAAGTTTACCTGGCTTATTGAACAGGTGTCATCTCTGACATACACCACTGAACACAAAGCTGAGACAAAGGCAGCTTCCTCCTTCTCATGGTGTTGCTGTTTGCTCTTAACATCATGGTATTCTCAGGCTGGCAGTGTGAGAAAGGGATGTGGCTGTGATCTGGCTCGCAAGGACTCAGGCCCCAGTGACCTTCAGCTGTGAGCCCAATCTAAAAAAAGGCAAGTCACAGCACACCTCGGCATACAAGCCCATCTCCCAGTATCCTTTTCACTAAATCAGGGGAGGATGTTAGGTTTCTCTGGTGGCAGGTCCTGAGGGAACTTGAATTGCCCTGCAGGGCCTCCACTCTTTTTCTTCCAGCTGTGCCATCTCACTTTAAACAGATGATGAAATCCAAAACTCTATATAGATAGTAGCAAGTATCAGGTGCACTAACCAAGTTTTTCTATGATTCTCTTAAAAATTAAGCTCGCTTGGTGAATTTTCAAATATTTAGATTTATAAGAATTAAATTTACATTCAGCTTTTAGATACTGTATATATTGACTTAAGGGAGAGACACATGAAACTGAAAATTTAACAGATGACGATTTTAAAAATTTCTAAAATTATATAAAGAACAATTATTGTGTTGGTGTTCAGTTCTGAATTTTGAGAAATGCATGGAATTATGTAATCACCACAATAATCAGGTTCAAAATAGTTTTATTACCACTCCCCCAAATTCTCTTGTGGTGCTTTTTTTTTTCTTTTCTTTACGCAGTCTTGCTCTGTCACCAGGCTGGAGTGCAATGGCACGATCTCAGCTCACTGCAACCTCCGACTCCTTGGTTCAAGAGATTCTCCTGCCTCAGCCTCCTGAGTAGCTGGGTATACAGGCATGTGCCACCACACTCAGATAATATTTTTGTATTTTTAGTAGAGATGGAGTTTCACCATGTTGGTCAGGATGGTCTTGATCTCCTGTCCTTGTGATCTGCCTATCTTGGCCTCCCAAAGTGCTGGGATTACATGTATGAGCTACCACACTTGGCCATGCTCCTGTTTTATAGTCACCTCCTCCCTCCATCCCTAACCCCTGACAAACAGTACTCCATCTCTATAGTTTAGCCTTTTTCAGAATGTCACATAAATTATAGACTATTGCGTTTTGCATGGATGTACAGCAGTCAAAGGGCATTTAGACTGTTTCTAGTCTTTGGTGATTATGAATAAAGACACTCTTGTTATCTGCTCATAGATCTTTGTGTGAATATATGTTTTCATTTCTGTAGGATAAATGCTTAGAAGTGGGATTGCTACATTTCCCATTTTCCTACACAGTTTTGTCTTTTCTCCTTCTTGCCTTTCAGTGTGTTCTATGCATGTGTGTATTTAACTTCATAAGAAACTGCCAAATAGTTTTCTAGAAAATACTACTTTAGAAAATGGGAATGCACCATTTTGCATTTCCACCAGAAATGCATGAAAATTTCAGTTGCTCTGCATATACTCTGAAAATTCTACTAGACAATGTAAAATAATTATTGTTTTCAATTAGCAATAATCTGCAATAATGTGCCTTGGATAAACCTCATTGGCTATGATATTGCCACTGTGCAAAGCTAAATAATTTTTGTTTTCAATAATTATACATATTTGAAAAAAACTAAGAATAAAAGTTTATTAATCTTATCCCTTTAAAAACATTTCTGTTGCTTTTCAGTTTTTGAAAATTCCTCAGGTTATAGGTTTCCCTTTGGTATCATTTTCCTTGAGTCTGAAGAAGCTTCTTTAGCATTTCTTTTAGAGCAGATCATCTGGTGGCAAATTTTTAGTTTTCCTTCCTCTGAAAATGTCTTTATTTTTTCATTCTTGAACAGCCTATTCAATGGATATAGAAGTCTGGGTTGACAGTTGTCTTTTAGCATGTTAGCAATCTTGTCCCATCATCTGTTAGCCTCCATGGTTCCAGATGACAATCTGCAGTCATTTGAATTAATGTTTCCTACATGTAATGTGTCATTTTTCAGTGGCTATTTTCAAGATTTTTTCCCCCCTCATATTTGGTTTTTATCAGTTTGATTATGATTTGTTGGTTTTTGTTGAGTTTATCTTGCTTGAGATTCATTGAGTTTTGTGTGTGTGTGAATTAATGTCTTTCACAAAATTTGGGAAGTTTTCATCCTTTTTCTTTAAATGTTGGTTCTGGATGTATCTCTTTCTTATTGTGAGACTAGTAACGTGAATGTTGGAATTTTTGATGAATGTTAGAATTTTTGATATCATTCCAGAACTTTCTAAGGTCCAGTTTGTTTTATAATTCATTTTTCTCTCTCTTTTTTATATTAGAAAATTACTAGTGATCCATATTCAGATTCACTCACTCTTTTATCATTTTCACTCTGTTTTTGGGCTCATGCAATGAATTATTTATTTCAGATGTTATGTTGTCAGTTCTAAACTTTTTATTTTTAAAAAATAGTTAATTTTCCTCTGATGACTATGTCTATTTTTACATTTTTGTCAAAAGTGTTTACTTGTATTTCACAGTGTTTAGTATAATACCGCTTTAAAATCTTTGTCAGATCATTTGGATTATCTCATGTTTGGCATTTCGATTGTCTTTTCTTGAGATTTGGTGACATTTTCCTGGTTGTTGGCATGTTAATTAAGTAACTTTGGATGGTATTCTAAACATTTTGAATATTGTGTGATGAGAGTTTTAGTTATATTAAAGTACTCTAGAGAATGTTTCTGTTTGTTTGTTTTAGCAGGTGACCAACCTGATTGTGTTTCAACCCTAAGTTCTGCTTCACCCTCTGGGATGAGTTCAGTGTCAGTTTAATATTCAGTCTTTCCTGTGTTATGAAATCTGCCCCCTGCCTGACCCCTCAGAGATTAGTTTGGACTTGTTCAGTGGTTTCATAGTTCAGTTCTCAAGCCTATACTCATTTGGGTCTGTTTTATGCATGTGAGGTTCATTAGTGAGCTTGGGATTTGTGTTAGTTCCTACACAGAATTACAATATCTGCTTTTCCAGCTCTCTTCTCTACAGAATTTCCCTCATACTTTATGATCCTATCATAAAGTTAGGGTTTCTTTTTCTGATTCCTCTGGTCAGAAGAATGGGTTTCTTTAAGAGTTTTAGCCCCTCTCCACATTGTAGAGGAAAAGTGGTGAGAGAAAAGGAAGGGAAAAAATAGTAGAAAAAAGTAGTAAGGAAAAATAGTAGAAATCATCTCCACCGTTGGGCTCACAGAAATGTTTCTTTTCTTTCCTTTTCCTTTTTCTTTTTCTTTTTTGAGATGGAGTCTTGCACTGTTGCCCAGATTGGAGTGTAGTGGTGTGATCTCAGCTCACTGCAACCTCCTCCTTCTGAGTTCAAGCAACTCTTCTATCTCAGTCTGCTGAGAAGCTGGGACTACAGGCGTGTGCACCACGCCTGGCTAATTTTTGTATTTTTAGTAGAGACAGGATTTCGCCATATTGTCCAGGCTGGTCTTGAACTCCTGACCTTAAGTGATTCACTGGCCTCAGCCTCCCAAAGTGCTGAGATTACATGTGTGAGCCACCATGCGCGGCCAGCAGCTTTTCTCTTCAGTCTTATGTGCCCATGCCACTGCAGTGACAGTGCAGCTCTGCAACTGGGCTGGCCTCAGGAGATAGCGCAGAGAGGAACGAAAGGGGATAAAGAGAAAACAATGGGAATTTTTTCGATGCTTTCCTTTTTACTGGTTCTATGGCCAGAAAAAGGAGGTTTCTCCCAGTTTTTGTTAACTGCATTAACCATACCCCTCCAGCAACTTGTCCACCTTCAGGTCAAAGCTGGGAGGTAAAGAAGACAGACAAAACCAAAGCAAAACAGAAAACAAAGAACATCACCATAACACTGGTCATTCTTCAAGTTCCATCTTTCCTCCGCAATCCACTTGCTATTATTTATGTTTTAGAGCTTCCAGTAGTTTCTTTTTACATTCCGTAGACTTTTTGTTGTAATTAATGGAAGATGTAGGCTGTAGTAAAGCTACTCCATTTTAGCCAGCACTGGAAGTCCTTGGACTGCTGAATTTTAACATGTGCTGGTCTTATTGCTTGTCTGTCCTCTGTCCTTGGAACCCTCTTAGAAGGATAATCAATTCCCATTGTGGCCTCTTCTCCCAAGTGCCACGTTATTTGTGCTCTAGAAGACTCTGACACTGCTCCTTTTAGAAACTTTGCAGCAACCAAGTTCATGCCTCACAGCCCTGTTATCCTTAGTCAGGTCCCAGTTGGAAGCCTCTCTGATCATCTATCTCTAAGACTCTCATGTCCATGAGGCTTGAAGTTGTCTTTCCATGACCCACACTTCTATTTCTTCATTTACTCTAAGCTGTTCCATTTTGCCCTCTTGAAACACAGTCTTCTACATCCTACCCTCTTCTCACAATGTTTTGTTTCTTACCTTCTTGTTTGTAATTAAAACCTGGTTCTTATCCTGAGGACACTTATTCTTCTGCCATCCTCCCAAGAAGAGGTTGCTTAATTTCCCAGTTCCTTGCAGAGTCTTGTCCTTCCTCTTTCTTGCCTCAATACAGAGAAGTTTCCCTCCCTTTCTCTGTGCATTTGATTCCATCCTTTGCCCATCTCCTCAGTTCTGGCGAATGCAATAAAATAAGAAATTAAAACGCCAGCAAAAAATATTTAAAAGAAGACAAAATTATTTTTAATATAAAACTTAATGCAAATATAGTGATTTACCTAGAAATTCAAGAAAAATCAGCTGAAAAGCCAATGGAACATATAACGAATTTATTCAATTATTAAATTGTCCCCAAAGCACTAATATTTACAAGGCTGATCAATTTAACAGAATTACCTTTACTTCTCCCTCCAGTATACATTTTACCTTTACTGTATATTAAATTAATATTCATACTTGGAGGGAAGAATTATTTAACAAAAGATACTATAATTGCAAACTTTCACTAACAAATTTAAGTTATATTCCTACCTTATACCATATACTGAAATCAATTCAGATGAATTAAACAATTAGTGTAAAAGAGAAAACAAAACCAAACTAAACAAAAAATGGATTTTTTTTCTGCAAAGGTAGAAACTACAGTGCAAAATGTGAGTAGAGTGACAACATAAAAATGGTAAACATCTATGTCAGAAAAACATGCAATATTATAAGGTGTATCTAGGAACTCTGTATTATCTTGGCAATTTTTCTATAAATCTAAAATTCCTCCAAAACAAAAAATCATAAACCTACATTCACATGTACAATAAAAACATTACAAAATTAATTTTTTGCACTTTTGAAGTTTACCTTCCAGATATACTTGCACATGTGCAAAATGGCCATTGTGGTAACTTCTGCAGAAGTTACCAGATTGTTTCTAACAGCAAGAACTGTATCAAACCTGAATGATGATTGCAAAGGACTGATTAAAAATTATGGTATGTTCATACAATGGAATGCCATGCAGTTGTTTCAGTTACAAAGAAACATCTAAAGAACTAAAAGCGGAACTACCATTGGATCCAGCAATCCCACTACTGGGTATTTACCCAGAGGAAGAAAAGTCATTATACCAAAAAGATACTTGCACATGTATGTTTGTAGCAGCACAATTTGCAATTGCAAAAATGTGGAACAAACCCAAATGCCCATCAGTCAATGAGTGGATAAAGAAACTGTGATATATATGTATGTATGTGTGTGTGTATATAGATATATACGTATGTATCTATACATGTAGTATACATACGTATATATCTATATACACACACACATATATATACACATGTATATACACACAAACACACACACACACACAGTGGACTACTACTCAGCTGCAAAAATGAATGAATTAATAGCATTCATAGCAGCCTGGATGGAATTGGAGACTATTTCTCTAAGTGAAGTAACTCAAGAATGGAAAATCAAACATTGTATGTTCTCACTCATAAGTGGAAGCTAATCTATGAGGATGCAAAGGCGTAAGAATGACACAATGGACTTTGGGGACTCAGGGGGAAATGGAAGGAAGAGAGTGAGGGATAAAAGACTACAAACAGGGTACAGTGTATACTGTTCAGGTGATGGGTCCACCAAATCTCACAAATCACCACTAAAGAACTTATCCCTGTAACCGAACACCACTTGTTCCCCAATAACCTATAGAAATAATAAAAAAAATGAATTGCAAGGAAACATCTGATACAGAAAGGTGTTAAAGACACCTTTTTCTTAAAGTAAAAAATATGTAATTTTTAAATATGTATTATATGTAAAATATTTAATTAAAAATTATATATGTAAAATATTTAATAATTAAAAACAAGCTATGAAACTCACACAAATAAAAAACAAAAAATAAATAAATAAAACTAAGTGTTATGCTATCTTTGGGTAAGATGGGATGAGAATATATATTTATATTGCTCTTCTGTGCAGAAAGAAACCCTTGAAGGATACATAGAATCCTCAAAACAATGGCCAGGGGAGGTTATGACAGCAATGGTGGTGGAGTTGAGGTGTGGACGGAAGACCATGCATATATAAAAGTCAATTCTAAAGTTAGGTCTGTGACTTTTGAGTTATGTGAATGCAGTGTCTTTGTGTGTGTGTGTGTGTGTTTTAAGAAACAGGGTCTTGCTATGTTGCCCAGGTGGGCTTTGAATTCCTGGGCTCAAGCGATTCTTCCGCCTCAGCCTCCCAAAGCTCTAGGATTATAGACGTAAGCTACCACAGCTGGCTGCAAAATCTATTTTAATAATTAAAAAACAAACTCTTTCCCCAACAAAATACTCCAGAGTGCCATGCATAGCACTGAAGGCAGAGTGGGGCTGTCATGGCAGGACTTCAGGCGTCTGTCAGAGCATGCATGGAAGTTATTATTTTTAAGTCCTGGGACTTTCCCTCAGCATTCAGAACCTCTGATCACATCAACAACCATTTAGTCAGCCTTCCTGAAGTTTCCGTTTTCACTTTTACACCAGGCTGGTTATTCCAGATGCCATCAAGACTGGAAACTCCAGGAAAGGAAAATCAACAAAATTCCTCTCCAAGTGTTGTGGAGGAGGGCTCCTATGGTGAGCCTGCCAGCTACTTCTCTTCACTGCTTGGGAAACCACCCACAATATCAGTAGTCAGGAGTGAGATTTCCAGCTGTCCAGATGTGGCTTTGTCCTCTTGGTGAACCCAGTAAATCCAGCCATCTGCACATATGCCCATGTTTCCCAAGAATAACCATCTGGTGTTGGGATGTGCAACAGAGCCCCAATATTCGCAGCAAACCAGTCTTTCTATGGCTTAATCTCCTTCTCAAAACTTTGGGTATTCCAACTCCTCACTCCTTCCTTTCATTCTTCAGAGTTCCTGGGGACTCCTGTGGGCTCAAGCATGGCCATCTGGGTTTGTTTACCTTGCCCTTCTCTGTGGTCCTCACCTTACCAAGCATCTTCCACTCTCTACAATGATCCCCTCCCGAGAACCCTGCAATGTTGCTGGGGCCCGATAGGAGGAGTCGCCCGTAGTCTCTGCATTTCTGTGGCCCTGCGACACCTCTATTCTGCACTCCCACAAGTAAATGCTGAAGTGTGGGAATTGCCTTCTACCTTCACAATCTTCCATTGTGACATGACTGTAATGCTTTGAGCCCCACCATGAGCACCGAGACTCCTAACAATCCTAGGCCCCCAGCAGCAGTCATCAGAGACTGGCAGAGAGAATAATCCTGATGCATGCATTGCTGTATTTGAAATCATCTCGCCCCCCTCCCTCCAGTTCTAGTCATTTTCTTCAAACAGTGCTGTGATCCTCAGCCTCACCATGCCCCTGTCCCTGAGGAGTTCCTTTTCTATCCATTTACCTTTCCAGTGAGTAAAGGGGAGGCTTTTGTTAGAGAAGGGTTAAGAGTCTTGCTCCTGGAAAGTGGGAGTCAAGAAGACATTAAGAAGCTTGCAGGGATGTCTGGACATCACTGGATTTACAGTGAGAACATGTCTTAGGATTTCCTTCTGATGTTTCAGTACACATACACACACGTGTGCAACACATACATATACCCACACACACACAAAGCATGCAACAGTGGTAGACTTATGGAACTGGCAGAAATGCCAACAGCCTCAGACAGCTTTAGTTACTATCATGGGGTGAACTCATCCCTGACATCCAGAAGATCTTTCTTGTTTTTTCCCTTCTTACTGTATAGCTCTAGAATTAAGACTGAACTGAGGCATGTGGGAGGCCAAAGCAGGCTAATTGTTTCATATCTTTTAAAGCTAATATTCTTCAAATGTTTATTTCAGTGTCTATTTAGGGGCGTGGCTAACGGCTGCATGAAGTGGGGGATTCAGAGGATCACAGAAGGATGGCAGTGGCAGTCAGTAGTAGCCCCTGACTATTTACATCCTCAGCCATCCAGCTCTCACCTAAACCTGCTTTCACCCAGCGAGCCCTTCAGAGGGAAGTCAGGTGGCCGTGTGTTGTTATTTGAGCACCTTTGGGGTTTCCGCTTCACTTCGGTAGAACTGCCAGACTTTTACTTCCAGTTATATCCAGTACCACCTTTGAAAGAAATGTGAGCACACACCATCAAATAATTATCCGTTTGGTTATGTTTCTGGTAACATTTTAGTGACTCTTTTTTTGAAGGAAAATTGTCATTGTTTTAATTATTTTTATGTACAACAGTTTCATGGCATTTTGTTTAGCCTTTGCCTTTCCAAGCTTTGTGATGCGAGCCACAGACTTGGGACCCAGGACATTGCCTCCCCAGTGACGGCGGATCTCATCGTATCTGTTGGGGTAATTGTTGTGGATAGCTTCCACCAGCTTAGCCAAAGCGCCTTTGTCTTCTGCCTTCACATGTGTGAAGGCGACAGTGGTGCAGGTCTTCCTGTGCACTAGATGTCCCAGTCTTGCCTTCCCCTTAATGATGCAATAAGGGGCTCCCATTTTAAGACACAAGGCAGGCAAGACAACAGCCATCTCAATGGGATCCACATCATCTGCAATCACCTCCAGCTGAGCTTTCTTGTTCTCCACCAAGGTGGTGACGGTGTTGACTCCTGCTTGAAGGACAGGTGGTCTCTTGGTGGGGATGTCCCCTTTGCCAGCAGCTTTTTTCTCGGCCCAGGCCGACAGCCTCTGCTTCTTTTCTTGCTTCCTCTCTGGTGTGTATTTGTGGGCCAGCTTAAGCAGCTGAGTGGCTGTTTGGCAGTCCAGGGCCTGGGTGAATTGCTTAACTGAAGGAGGCACTTTCAGCCGCTTGTAGAGGACAGCTCTCTGCCGCTGCAACCTGATATAGCGGGGCCGTTTGACAAAGCGGGTGAGGTCTCTTTTGGGCTGGATGGCCTTTCCCATGCCAAAATTTTTAAGCCTTTTTTAAAAACAGGGGATTCACCACTTTCTTAGCCTCCTGCTTCTTCATGACAGCAGGGGCCGGAGCCACCTTCTTCCCCTCGGCCTTCTTTCCTTTTGGCATCTTGGGCGGCGGGAAGACAGAGAAAGGCACATTTTAGTGACTCTTCGAGATGAGCAGTCTAGACAGCTATCAGTATTGCCTTCTTCTCAATCTAGTTTTGGTTCTTTGTGATCTCCTTCTTGTATAGCAGATTGCGTTTCTCTCTCCCTGCTGTGTAGAGGACTCTTACTTAAGTGCTACTTCCTTAGTGACGCCTTTCCCAGGAACCAGACTCCATGGTGACTTTGTGTTGCTCTGAACTCTGGTAGCTCTTCTCACGGGTGGCAAATCTGTCATTTGTTTTCCATCTGTCCATCCATTCCACAGAGCGTGATTATAACCAGGATTGCTGCTGGGCTCTGAAGATAGTAAAAAAGAACGAGGCAGTGTGTCTACCTTCAAGAGGGTTGTAGTCTATAGTCTGTGCTATACAGTAATGATTCCCGTGACTGTGTTTCATATTTCCAGCTAAATTGAGTGTTGAAATTATGGACCTTACCTTTTCTTTCTTTGGGCAGTGTTGCAAAGCTGGGTTCCCTGAAATCAGAGGCTACAATGGTTTGTGTGCAGGAAGTTTGGGGATCAACCCTTATGGAAGAGTGAGGACACACAGTTGGGCGAGAGAAACCTTGCACTGTGAAACAGTCCCAATGGAAGCCATCACCAACCCTGTGGGGAGTCCTGAGACTAGGACGACCCTTCAGAGCCATCCTAAGTTGGGAATAACTGGTTTATCCTAAGTTGGGGGTCACTGGCGCCATTTCATAGGCAACTTTTCAAAAATTCACACTGAATGGAAATCCAGTCCAATGGGGCTCGCTTCTTGATGGCTGTAGAAAATGGGGTAAGAACGGTCTGAAAGTGCTGCTTCTTAGCCTCTCATTCACTCTGAGTCTGCTCAGCTGTAACAGATGCACCTTTAGGTGAATTGCGTGCACACCACTCAGCTTTCTGTCTGGGGCTTCTCAGCTGCAGGCAACAGTGGCAGCCACATTCCTGAACTCACATTTGGAAACCTCCTGTATGCTCTGTGCTTGGCAGGTCAGAAAATCCACTTGTCGAGTCTGGGATGTTAGAAATAGGTAATATTTTCTGCAATGGAATTTTTTAGTATTATCCCTAATAGCACTATAATAATCTCCATTACTGTCTCTATTCTCTGCCTACTTCGCCCACACTCATTTGTTAAGGGCCAATGAAACTGCACTTTAATCAAATAATACTGGCTGAATAGAACAAGAAAGTACAGGAAGTGGGAGTTTCCTTTCTCCTTCAAGTGGGACATCCATCCTCTTCTGCTTTCTGATATCAGGCGTTTGGATTCAGACCAAGACCTACTGTATTTACATCACCCAGACCCCGCCATGTTCTCAGGACTTTAGACTTGGACTTGGACTTAAACCTTTGGCTTTCTGGGTTCTCAGGCCTTTGTCCTTGGGTTGGAAATACACCAACTGCTTTTCTGGGCCCCAGCTTGCAGATGACAGACCATGGAACTTCTCAGCCTCCATCATTGTGTAAGCCAATCCTTCATAATAAATCTATTCTATATATCTCTCTATATCCTATTGATTCTGTTTCTCTAGAGCACTCTGACTAATACCAATATCTTTTGTCTCAGCTCAGCCTGCCATAACAAAATACACAGCCCAGGTGGCTTAAACAGCAGACATGTATTTCTTACAGTTCTGGAGGTTGGGAGGTCCAGACGAAGGTGCTGACAGGTTTGGTTCCTGAGGAAGGTTCCCTTTCTCTGGCCTGTTGACAGCTGCTTCTCACTGGGTTCTTACATGATAGAGAAGTGAGGGGAGAGAGTGAGCGAGTGAGCTCTGGTCTTTCTTTCTCTTCTTATATTAGAACACTTAGGTTTCCTCTTCCTCTTCTTAGGTTTCACACTAATCCCTTCACAGGGCCTGCTACATTTTGTTTGTGTCTCCTCCAAAATTCAGATGTGGCCAATGTAATAGTATTAAAAGGTGGGGCCTTTGAAAGATGATTAGGTTATGAGAGCTTATCCCTCATGAATTAGGTGCCTTTATAAAAAGCCTTGACGGGGGAGTTCTCCCCTTTTGCCTTCCTGTCTTTGGGCAGGGAGGACACTGCGTTCCCCTTCTTCAGAGGAGAGTGTTCAAGGTGCCATTTTGGAGGCAGAGACCAAGCCTTTGCTGACAACAGACCAACTGATGCCTTAATCTTGGACCCTCCGGCCTCTAGAACTCTAAGAAAACAAATTGCTGTTCTTTATAAATTACCCAGTCTCAGGTATTTTGTCAGAGAAGCATAAGTGCCCTAAGACAGGGCCCCTCATGACCTCACATAAACCTAATCATCTCCCTAAGGCCCCGCCTCCTGATACCATCATATTGGGGCATAAGGTTTCAACATACAGATTTTGAGGGGACGCAAAGATTTGTTCCGTAATACCTTGAAGCTCCTTTCAGCTTTCTATCATCCATTGCTGGAGGGAGCCAGGCAGCAGAAATGATAGTTCTGGGGAGTGTTATGGTTTCCTCTATGCATGCTCTCCTTTACAAAGAACCCTAAACAGAATCATTAAAACTAATCCTCATCTTAAGTGTACCTCTTAATTGTACCAGAACACACTTTAAAATGGGCAAGTCTCATACCTGGAATGTACGTTTTGGATTAGGATCAGTTTTAGACATGTCATTTCTTTAGCTAAAGTGAAGGGAAAACAAATTTCTATTTAATCTTCCGTAAGGTCTTTCCTCAGCATCTTCTACTTCTTCTCCTGCCATCAGATTCTTACCTTGATTGAAAAGCCACGTTAAGTGCAAGGCAAATTCTTTACTTCTTTGCACAGAGATTAACAACCTCTGGGTGATGGGAGCGTTAAGTGATTTAGCTTTGTCGCTACTAGATATGTGACATTAAAAAAGTTGCTGTCCTTTCTAGGTCTCAGTACCTCAGCCATGCAATTACAGGCAGTCTTCATTATTGGGTGCAAATTCTACATAAAGTTGGGAACACATGTCCAGATTAAAAAGGATGGCTAGTAAAAAAAAAGAGAGAGAAAAAAAGAAGAGAATGAATAAGACCTAGTATTTGGTAGCACAACAGAGTGAATATAGTCAATAATAACTTGATTGTACATTTGATAACTAAAAGCATAATTGGATTGTTTGTAACACAAAGTATAAATGCTTGAGGGGATGGATACCCCATTTTCCATGATGTGATTATTACCGATTGCATGCCTATGTTAAAGTATCTCATGTGCTCCATATATACATACATAGACACCAACTAGGTACCCACAAGAATAAAAAAACAACAAGATGAAAAAATAAAATAATAGGAATGAAGCAATGAAGACTGTATTTTGAAGAGATGTAAAATAAGTTTTTCTTTCTTTGAGTATAAAATATATTTAAATCAAAACTATTTTTTTCTTAGCATGAACAAAGGCTAGCACACATATTCATCATTTTGGGGGGTGTGATTTTTCTGGCAAAAGTATGTGCTGGCGTTGTACGTAGCCTTCAGTTCTTGTTTGACTGTCCTACTCCAGTGATGACCGTTTTTTGAAAAATATTTGAGAACTTCATTCATTTTCTTAAGGGCCTCTTTTGATTGTATGATCCCAGCCCACTCTTCTTTGAAGTAACTTATGTCACCATCCTTGCAATTTTCTCTTCTTCCATTCACCATTTTATTTCTGTCAACCTTTATTCATCAACAGCTTTGCACGTGATTGAACAGTGCTTCAGCATCAATGCTATTGGCTTTAGGGATTCTTTTCATAACATACTCAATTTTGAAAGTAATTGGCATCATGTTGGTGTGTATTATGATTAGGAAATGACTGACCAACAGAGACGCTGACTCAAAGGGTGAAACTAAACGCCAGTGCTGAGTCATGTGGCATGTGTGAGAGGTTACTAATTTTAAAAAGGAAAATTCATTTAGTGAACATTTTCGTATTAAAAATACATTGGCTTCCTCACATAGCTTCATAGCTTGGACACTTGGGTTGTGAGGATCTTTTTTAGTGGGTGGACTAAATAAAAGCTCCAGTCCATTCTAGTTCTTTTATTCTAGGTTTTAGGATCTGAAGTACATTACGGCCACACTCCTTCAATTGAATTGGTTACAACAAAGTGGGAGTGGTATGGATAGCAGATCTAATTTTTTTGTTTTTTACCAAAAATATATTAAATATCAACTATTTAACATTTTTAAAAGGTTTAACTATGAGCAATCTGCACCTACTTGAATATAAACTCCTTGAGAAGGTTTTCCATCTTGGGAAATCCAGAGGCAAGAACATATGGGGGTACCTGATATAGAAACACACTCAACAAATGTCAGTTGACTGCTCAGAAACATGGAAGCCTGCTATAGAGATTCTTTCACTAATGAACTATGTTGTCTTGATAATCTCCTCACCTCTCAGAATCTCAGCTGGACAATGAAGAAGTGGGACTGATTCATCCCCAAGACTCATGTGCAGCATTAACATTCTATGATCCTATTCAATCCTAGGCATTTCAAGAGAAGCATTTTTAAAATAAATTGTCTAGAATTCCAGAGTAAGTCATAATAGTTGTGATTTGAAAAGAATCGTAGATTTATTCCTAGGCCAGTGAATTAGCCATGTTAGAGTGGACATTTATTAACTTGTTTATTCTTTTTTTTTTAACCTTGATTTTGAGTGATGAAAATATATTTAAACTGCATGGATTTTGATTTTCAAAACTGGAAACCACAGGAGTAAATGGGAAGATCCTGACTATGAAAAATTCTTGTGCCTGGAATGAAAAGCAGCCCCATCATCTCACAAAAAGAGAACACTGAACAGCATATTAGGTGGCAATGCTTTTCATTCACGGTGGGGATTTGTCCTACACAAATAAAGTGCACATTTTAAGAATTTCTCAGCACAAATATGCATAATGGCTTGCTTTTCTCAGCCTGTCATTTGTTCTGGGGGAAACTTGATTGGCTGGGGTGTTTTAGTATCTACTCAAGTGTTCAGGGCCAATGTCGAGTTTGCTTTAGTGAAGGCTCTGCATTCATGTCAGGCCATAGCTGAGCGGGGGTGTGATAGCCCCCCACCATAACCCAACTGGTTTGAAGTTTCACCTGCAACACGGTTCGTGACCTGAGAAGCTTTGTCTCCCACTTGGTCAGTGAGTATTACTAGAATCAGGAACATTTCCTTAGTGCTTATTATTTAACCAGCAGGTCATTGGACTAGAGGGTTTTGTTTTCTGGACACTGTCTCATACTTTGGGTATAGTACCTGGAGGCAAACTTTCTGTTGGCTCTGTTTCCTTCTTTGTAAGTCCTGCATTTGGCCCTGGGTTACACGTGGTCTCACTGTTTCCTAACAACTTCACATGTGTGGTCTTTTCTACCCCCAGCAGGATTTAAAAAGTCTCTAGAGTAGGGACTGTGTTTTCTACCCAAGTACTATACCCAATTAACATGTCTAAAGTAAATACAAATGGTCTCATTGGGGTGGTGGAAGTGTCAGTACTGTTTTCTTATTTTTATTAATTTTCCAAAATTAAAAATGTATTTTATTATTATATTGATACTAAGACAAACTAAGTATATGAAATGCCTTTGTTTTGCTGTTGAATTCTATCATTTGCCATCCCTCCCCCAGCTCACATAGCCCCATGTTAGCTGTAATAAAAGGTATATAACAATCTTGGTCTTTTCCAGAATTTTACGGAAGAGTTAATCACAAATTAATACTCTTTACTTTTTCCATTTTAAAATGTTTTGTTGTTGGAAAGCATCCAATGAAAACATTCTTTTAGAAGGGTTTAAATCCTTGAATCCCCGATTCACATTTCTTAAGACATTTTTAAAGCACCTAATTGCCTATGGGAAACTGCAAAAAATAATTATAAAGACATGTTATACAAGACACTAAAAATATGTAATCTAAGGCAACCATGAGGATGTGAACATAGAGGAGAAAATAGAAAATAAATATAAATGTTAAACCAATTCTATAAACTGTTGATGTCAAATATGCGTCAGAATTTAGAAAAACTTTGCGATAAGGGAAGCAACAGCATTTTGAAAAGAGAGTAGGGATGATGGTTGTGGGAGTTTGCAATCCACCCTTCATGATATCAAAGAGAAGCCATCAGAACTTTTCAGGATAATCAGGAACATCTTTGGGAATTTGTGGGATTTTAGAGATTATTTATTTTAATTAATTAATTAATTAATTTAGATGGAGTTTTGCTCTTGTTGCCCAGGCTCAAGTGCAATAGTGCAATCTTGGCTCACTGCAACCTCTGCCTCCTGGGTTCAACTGATTCTCCTGCCTCAGCCTCCTGTGTAGCTAGGATTACAGGCATGCACAACCATGCCTGGCTAATTTTGAATTTTTTTTTTTTTTAGTAGAGACGTGGTTTCTCCATGTTAATCAGGCTCGTTTTGAACTCTGACCTTAGGTGATCTGCTCGCCTTGGCATCCCAAAGGCGTTGGGATTACAGGCGTGAGCCAACATGCCTGGCCAGAGATTATTTTAATTATATAGAGAGAAGATTAGTAAATTCTTCAGAGAAAAACAAGGCACCCATGTATATAATGCAATTTTGAAGAAGACACAGGAATCCCTATATCAGTAACAATTCAAGTACTTCGTGAGCTGCACAGCACATTGAGATCATTCATTTGAGCAACAGTAGCCAAGCATCAGCTGTGTGTCGGGCACATTAGTTGAGCACTAGGCATGGGCCCTAGGCACTTTGGTCTTAATATATATATATATATATATATATATATATATATATATATATATTGCGCTTTACGTTCTGGGTTACATGTGCAAAACATGCAGGATTGTTGCATAGGTACATACATGGCAATGTGGTTTGCTGCCTCCATCCCCCCGTTACCTATATCTGGCATTTCTCCCTATTTTATCCCTCCCCAACCTCCCTACCCACCACTGCCCCTCCCCTATTCCCCCTCAACAGACCCCAGCATGTGATGCTTCCCTCCCTGTGTCCATGTGTTCTAATTGTTTGACACCTGCCTATGAGTGAGAATATGCAGTGTTTGTTTTTCTTTTCTTATGTCACTTTGCTGAGAATGATGGTTTCCAGATTCATTCATGTCCCTACAAAGGACATGAACTCATTGTTTTTTATGGCTGCATAGTATTCCATGGTGGATATGTGCCACATTTTCCTTGTCGAGTCTACCATTGATGGGCATTTGGATTGGTTCCAGGTCTTTGCTATTGTAAACAGTGCTGCAGTGAACATACATGTGCATGTGTCTTTATAATAGAATGATTTATAATCCTTTGGATATATACCCAGTAATGGGATTGCTGGGTCAAATGGAATTTCAGTTTCTGCACTTTGAACCTAAACTATGTTCATGTGAGGGCAGTGTCTTAGTTTCGTGGCACAGGTGGTGATAGTCATATGAAAGTTACAGAGAAGTACATGACCTGGTCTCAAGGAACTTCTGTATAGTCAATAATAGAACATTTACACATGTGAAGTAGCTGCTAGATACAACATATTACAACAAACATCAGCTTTAAGAACTATCAAAGGTTGAGTCATTCTGGAGAGTTGAGTTTTCTGGACTTCTGAGAGATTGTCTCTTAAAACATGACAGTAGCATTAATAAAATTTGCTTTGTACTTAGCTCCAATACAGTAGTTCACTGAGAACCTATTGAAATATGTACATAAGATAATTTATCTTCTACACTAGAATTATTTGTATTTTATGATTTTTCTATCTCCTCTGTTGTAATTGGTTTGTGAATGTGCCTTTTAATTTTCTGATAATTATCTATCATGGCTTAAGAACAAACTAATCTTGTTAGGTTTGGATATAAAATTGCCAAGAGATTAACTCTAAGTAACTCCAGGAGTTTCTCCTTTTAGGCAAATGCTCACCCTGGTAGATAGGCTGTTCAGAGTCCTTTCTTCCTTCCTGTTTTAGAGCTGAGTTTTGGATGCTTGACTGTATTCTAGAGAATTAAGAAATCAGGAGACCTGGCTGCTCAATGGATGCAGTACTATTATACTAAACTGAATATTACTGATCCCTGAAATATATCAGGTGTAGTTTTAGAAATTATGTATGAAAACCAGATGAACAATTTTAAGCAGCAATAGGAGGGAAGAGTAGCAGGTGTGCAGGAGGGTTTCCTCTGGGGAGTAAGGAATCAGATTTTATTGCAAGCACTTTAGGGATTATTGATCTTCAGCTATGAAGGATGACATTGAAACCAAGAGAGGTTAAGCTGTTTGCCCACTTCTTCGATCTCACCCAGAACCAATTCTGAAGACCTGGTCTTTTGACTCCTAAGTCCAGTACTTGAAGTATTTACCATCACTGATAAATAAATAGATGTTTCTGAATTGAACCAAGGAAAGTATATCAGGAGAGCCAGACTTAAACCTTTATTTACATGACAAAAGAAGGAAAAGAGGGATGATCCAAGATGGCTGAATAGGAATAGCTCTGGAGTGCACTTCCCAGTGAGAATACAGAGGCCGCTGCAGGTGATCCCCAGGCAAGCAGGGTCTGGAGTGGGCCTCCAGCAGTCCTAAAGCAGAGAAGCCTGACTGTTAGAAGGAAAACTAAAAAACAGAAAGAAATAACTTCATCATCCACAAAAAGGATGTCCACTCAGAGACCCCATCCAAAAGTCACCAACTACAAAGACCACAGGTAGATAAATCCACAAAGATGGGAAAAAACCAGTGCAAAAAGGATGAAAACACCCAAAACCAGAATGCCTCTCCTCTTGCAAAGGATCACAACTCACCAGCATGGGAATAAGGCTGGGTGGAGAATGAGTCTGATGAATTGACAGAAACAGCCTTCAGAATTGGGTAATAACAAACTTCTCTGAGCTAAAAGAACATATTCTAACCCAATGCAAAGAAACTAAGAACCTTGAAAAAAGGTTTGATGAAATGCTAACAAGAATAAACAGCTTAGAAAAGAATATAAATGAATTGATGGAGCTGAAAAACACAACACAATAACTTCATGAAGCATGCACAAGTTTCAATAGCCAAATTAAGCAAGCAGAAGAAAGGATATCAGAGATTGAAGATCAACTCAGTGAAATAAAATGAGACAGCAAGATCAGAGAAAAAAGAGTGAAAAGAAATGAACAAAGCCTCCAAGAAATATGCGTTTATGTGAAAAGACCTAATCTACGTTTGATAGGTGTACCTGAATGTGATGGAGAGAATGAACCCAAGCTGGAAAATACTCTTCAGGAGTATTATCCAGGAGAAATTCCCCAACCTAGCAAAGCAGGCCAATATTCAAGTCCAGGAAATACAGAGACCACCACAAAGATATTCCTCAAGAAGAGCAACCCCAAGGCACATAATCCTCAGATTCACCACGGTTGAAATGAAGGAAAAAATGCTAAGGGCAGCCAGAGAGAAAGTTCGGGTTACCCACAAAGGGAAGCCCGTCAGACTCACAGCAGATCTCTCAGCAGAAACTCTACAAGCCAGAAGAGAGTGGGGACCAATATTCAACATCCTTAAAGAAAAGAACTTTCAACCCAGAATTTCATATCCAGCCAAACTAAGCTTCATAAGCAAAGGAGAAATAAAATTCTTTATGAAAAAGCAATTGCTGAGAGATTTTGTCACCACCAGGCCTGCCTTACAAGAGCTCCTGATAGAAGCACTAAACATTGAAAGGAACAACCCATACCAGCCACTCCAAAAAGATGCCAAGTCGTAAAGAGCATCGACACAATGAAGAAACTGCATCAACTAATGGGCAAAACAACCAGCTTAGCATCAAAATGGCAGGATCAAATTCACACATAACAATATTAACCTTAAATGTAAATGGGCTAAATACCCCAATCAAAAGACACAGATGGGCAAATGGGTGTGCTGTATCCAGGAAACCCATCTCACATGCAAGGATACACATAGGCTCAAATAAAGGGATGGAGGAAGATTTACTAAGCAAGTGGAGAGAGAGGAAAAAAGAGACAAAGAATGGCATTACCTAATGGTAAAAGATCAGTGCAACAAGAAGAGCTAATGATCCTAAATATAGACATGCCAAATACAGGAGCACCCAGATATATAAAGCAAGTTTTTAACCACCTACAAAGAAATGTAGACTCCCACACTAGAATAGTGGGAGACTAACACTCCACTGTCAGTATTAGACAGATCAATGAGACAGAAAATTAACAAGGATATTCAGGACTTGAACTCAGATCTGGACTGAGCAAACCTACTAGACATTTACAGAACTCCACCCCAAATCCACAGAAAATACAATCTTCTCAGCACCACATCACACCTACTCTAAAATTGACCACATAATTGGAAGTAAATCACTCCTCAGCAAATCCAAAAGAATGGAAATCATAACAAACAGTCTCTGAAACCACAGTGCAATAAAATTAGAACTGAGGATTAGGAAACTAACTCAGGGCCGGGCACAGTGGCTCACGCCTGTAATCTCAACACTTTGGGAGGCCAAGGCAGGTGGATCACGAGGTCAAGAGATTGAGACCATCCTGGCCAACATGGTGAAACCCTGTCTCTACTAAAAAAAAAAGTACAAAAAATTAGTCAAGCCTTGTGTTATGTGCCTGTTGTCCCAGCTACCTGGCAGGCTGAGGCAGGAGAGTTGCTTGAAACTGGAAAACGGAAGTTGCAGTGAGCCGGGATCATGCCACTGCACTCCAGCCTGGTGATAGAGCGAGTCTCTGTCTCAAAACCAAAAAATAAACAAACAAACAAAAAAGAAACAGACTCAGAACCACAGAACTTAATGGAAAATGAACAACGAACTGGCTCTTGAGTGATGGCTGGATAAACAATGAAATGAAGGCCAAAATAAAGGTGTTCTTCAAAACCAACAAGAATGAAGACATAAGTACCAGAATCTCTGGGACACATTTAAAGTAGTGTCTAGAGGAAAATATATAGCAATAAATGCCCACATGAGAAGAAAGGAAATATCTAAAATTGACACCCTATCGTCAAAATTGAAAGAGCTAGAGGAGCAAGATCAAAAAAACTCAAAAGTTAGCAGAAGACAAGAAGTAACTAAGATCAGAGCAGAACTGAAGGAGATAGAGACACAAAAAATCCTTCAAAAAGTAAATAAATCCAGGAGCTGATTTTTCGAAAAGATCAACAAAATAGACCACTAGCCAGATTAATAAAAAAGAAAAGAGAGAAGAATCAAATAGATGCAATAAAAAACCATAAAGGGCAACCCCACCAATTCCATAGAAATACAGAATACCATCAGAGATTACTACAAACAGCTCTATGCACATAAACCAGTAAACCTGGAAGAAATGGATAAATTCCTGGACACTTGCACCCTCCCAAGCCTAAACCATGAAGAAGTCAAAACCCTGAATAGACCAATAACAAAGGCTGAAGTTGAGGCAGCAATTAATAGCCTACCAACCAAAAAAAGCCCAGGTCCAGATGGGTTCACAGCTGAATTCTACCAGATGTACAAAGAGGAACTGGTACCACTCCTGAAACTATTCCAAACAATCCAAAAAGAGGGAATCCTTCCCACATCTTTTTATGAGACCAACATCATCCTGATACCAAAACCCAGCAGAGACTCAACAAGAAAAGAAAACTTCAGGCCAATATCTATGATGAACATAGATGCAAAAATTTTCAATAAAATACTGGCAAACCAATTGCAACAGCACATATCCACCATGATCAAGTAGGCTTCATCCCAGGGATGCAACACTTGTTCAACATACACAAGTCTATAAATGTAGTTGACCGCATAAACAGAACCAAAGACAAAAACCCCATGATTATCTCAATAGATGCAGAGAAGGCCTTTGACAAAATTCAACAGCCCTTTATGCTAAAAACTCTCAATAAACTAGATATAGATGGAAAGTATCTTAAAGTAATAAAAACTGTTTATGACAAATCCACAGCCAATATCATACTGAATGGGCAAAAACTGGAAGCATTCCCTTTGAAATCTGGCACTAGATAAGGATGCCCTCTCTCACCACTCCTATTCAGTATTGTACTGGAAGTTCTAGCCAGAGCAATCAGGCAAGAAAAGGAAGCAAAGGGTATTCAATTAGGAAAGAAGGAAGTCAAATTGTCTCTATTTGCAGATGACATGATTGTATATTTAGAAGACCCCATTATCGCAGCCCCAAATCTACTGAAACTGACAAGCAACTTCAGCAAAGTTTCAGGATACAAAATCAATGTGCAGAAATCACAAGCATTCCTATATACCAATAACAGACTTAAAGAGAGCCAAATCAAGAACTAACTGCCATTCACAATTGCTACAAAGAGAATAAAACACTTAGGAATGCAACTAACAAAGGATGTAAAGGACCTCTTACAGAGAAATACAAACCACTGCTCAAGAAAATAAGAGAGGACACAAACAGATGAAGAAACATTCAACACTCATGGTTAGGAATAATCAATATCATGAAAATGACCATACTGCCCAAAGTAGTTTACAGATTCAATGTTATCCCCATCAAACTACCCATGACCCTCTTTGCAGAATTGGAAAAAACCACCTTAAACTTCATATGGAACCAAAAGAGAGCCCGCATAGCCAAGTCAATTCTAAGCAAAAAGAACAAAGCTAGAGGCATCATGCTACCTGACTTGAAACTATACTACAAGCGTACAGTAATCAAAACAGCATGGTACTGCTACCAAAACAGAGATATAGACCAATGGAACAGAACAGAGGCCTCAGAGGCAATGCCACATGGCTACAACCAGCTGATCTTTGACAAACCTGACAAAAACAAGCAGTGGGGAAAGGATTCCCTATTTAATAAATGGTGTTGGGAAAACTGGCTAGCCATGTACAGAAAGCAGCAACTGGACCCTTTCCTGACACCTTACACTAAAATTAACTCCAGATGGATTAAAGACTTAAACATAAAACCTGACACCATAAAAACCTTAGAAGAAAACCTAGGCAAAAACCATTCAGGACATAGGCATAGGCAAGGACTATATGACTAAAACACCAAAAGCATTGGCAACAAAAGCCAAAATAGACAAATGGGATCTAATTAAACTCCAGAGCTTCTGCACAAAAAGAAATTTTTTCCCATTCTGTTCGTTGCCGGTTCATTAGAGTGAATTGGCAACCAACAGAATGGGAAAAAATGTTTGCGTTACCCATCTGACAAAGGGCTGATATCCAGAATCTACAAAGAACTAAAACAGAATTACAAGAAAAAACAAACAAACCCATTCAAAAGTGGGCAAAGGACATGAACAGAGACTTTTCAAAAGAAGACTTAAATGAGGCCAACAAACATATGAAAAAATGCTTGTCGTCACTGTTCATGAGAGAAATGCAAATTAAAACTGCATTGAGATACCATCTCACGCCAGTTAGAATGGCGATCATTAAAAATTCTGGAGACAACAGATGCTGGAGAGGATGTGGAGAAATAGGAACACTTTTACACTGTCGGTGGGAGTGTAAATTAGTTCAACCATTGTGGAAGACTGTGTGGCGATTCCTCAAGGACCTAGAAATAGAAATTCCATTTGACCCAGCAATCCCATTACTGGGTATATACCCAAAGGATTATAAATCATTCTATTATAAAGACAAATGCACATGTGTGTTCATAGTGGCCCTGTTTGCAATAGCAAAGACCTGGAACCAACCCAAATGCCCATTGATGAGGAAAATGTGGCACATATCCACCATGGAATACTATGCAGCCATAAAAAACAATGCATTCTTGTCATTTGTAGGGACATGGATAATTCTGGAAACCATCATTCTCAGCAAACTGACACAAGAACAGAAAATCAAATACTGCATGTTCTCACTCATACACTCATAGGCGGGTGTTGAACAATAACACATGACACAGGGAGGTGAGCATCACACACTTGGGTCTGTTGAGGGGGACTAAGGGAGGGACAGTGGTGGGTAGGGAGTGGTGGAGGGATAACATGGGGAGAAATGCCAGATATAGGTGATGGGGTTGGAGGCAGCAAACCACATTGCCATGTATGTACCTGTGCAACAGTTCTCCATATTCTTCACATGTACCCCAGAACCTAAAGTGTAATAAAGTATATATCCTTTTTTTTTTTTAAAAAAAGGAAGGAGAGGAAAAAGAGAAATGCCATGATCAGGACCAAAACCTCCTATGCTACCCCTCTCTACTGAGGAAGCCAAGTGCTCTCATGCTCTGGCCTTCTCTAGTAGACTCTCCATTGAGAAGGTCAATTACCAACTCCCATTTCTGGCAGTGGCAACCTAGAGCATTTGACCAGTCATCCAGAGCTGATATTACATTAAGGTATCACCAGGCTAACAAAGGAAGGGAAAAGGGGATCTAGAGAAAGAGGTTGTGGAAGCCACTTCTGCCATGAGGGCGTTTGGGACAAAATTTAAAAAAAATTAACTTTAAAGGTTTAATTTACATCCAGTGGAAATCACCCATGTTAGGTGTTCAGCTTGATAAAATTTTAACAAATGTCACAAAATGACTTTTACTCTCAAAAATTGTGACATTTCCATGATCTCCCAAGGTTTTCTTGTCCTCTTTGGTAGCCAGTCTTCTTCCTCTGTCCCAGGCCCAGGCAATCACTGATCTGTTTCTTGCCGCTGAAGTGTTGCCTTTTCTAGAATTTCATATAAATGAAATGATACAATACAGAATCTTTGGTTTCTTTTTATTAATGTGTTAATAAGGTGAATTATATAAATTGATTCTCAAAGGCAAAAATAACATTGCTTTCCTAGGATAAAACGCTCTTGGTCTAATGGATTTTTATCCTTAAATTGATGGATTTGATTTGTGAATGTTTTTCAAGAATTTTTATCTGCATTGAGGAAGTGTATTGGTTTGCAGTGTGCTTTTCTTGTAATGTGTCTGGTTTTGATAGCAGGGTAATGCTGATCTCATAGCATTTGAATTAGGAAGTATTTTCTCCTCTTCTTTTAAGAGTTTATGTAGACTTGGGTTTATTTCCTCCTTAAGTATTTTTGTGGAATTTACTAAAATTCCCTGAGTCTGTTTTTTTTTCCTTTTTAGAACGGTTTCTGATAATGAATTACATTTATTTAATAGATTTAAGGCTATTCATGTTACGATGAATGCTATGGTGTTAAAAGTTGGATTTTGTTGTATTACTTTCAAAAGTGTTGGGCCTGAGCCTATAATCCCAGCACTCTGGGTGGCCCAGGTGGGCAGATGGCTTGAGGTCAGGAGTTCAAGTCCAGCCTGGCTGATACGGTGAAACCCCGTCTCTACTAAAAATATAAAAATTAGTCAGGTGTGGTGGTGCACACCTATGGTCTCAGCTACTTAGGAGGCTGAGACATGAGAACTGCTTGAACCCGAGAGGCTGAGGTTGCAGTGAGCCAAGATCACACCACTGCACTCCAGCCTGTGTGACAGAGTGCGACTCTGTCTCAAAAAAAAAAAAAAAAAAAAGGGGGTTGGGCTTTCATTGAAGTTACTTTGCTTATAGATGAGTTTAGTCCTCTTGAGGTTTGCTTTTGGGCTTTTTTAGGGTATAGGTTCCTAGTAGCTTTTGTGCTAGGATTAATTTATTCTTACTACTAAGGCATGATTATTCTAATGACTACTCAGTGCCTAGTGGTGTACTGGTAAATGTTTAACAACTGGTTCTCTGAGAAAAAATAAAAACCTATTTGTAACCTTTGCTGACTTACTATGATGGCCAGTCTCCATTTACTGATGTGACATCAAGCAGCTCTCAAAATCCCTGAAAGCTTTGCAATCAGCTCTCTCAAACGGGGACAAACCTGGCCTAGTACACCACCGCCAATGCCCGTAGTACGAGGTCTCCCTACCCTGCCTGGTGAAAACATGAAATATTCCTAGCTTTTCATAAACTCTGGAGATCGTTTTACCTGCTACTGCTTTCCGGTGGTTCCTTCTGCAGCCTCATGGAGTTTTACTCCCCATGCATGCAACTAAGGGAGCAGCCACAGGATCAAGTAGAAACCTCTGAGTATCCCCAGGGCACTCACCATTCTAACATCTGAAAGCGGTTGATCAACATCTGAAACAGTCATTTCATGTGTTTGGTCCAGTGTTCTAATTATTTTTGGTAGAAAGCTGATTTCTGTAGCAGTTAGTATTCAATTTGGACAGATACAAACTTTGGTATTGACAACCTCACTTCGATAGGTTACCAAAGACAGGTTACCAAGGAAAGCAAGACTGTCCAGTGTCTTCTGTCTTCTATCCTCGTCAGGGACAATGGTCTTTCTACATAAACTTTCAGAGAAATTAAAATTAAAGACAAGGAGGAAATATGAGATACCTTCTCTCAATGACTGCAAGTCTTCTAGCCTAAAGGATGGCATCATGTGCCAGGTAGCAAACGTGTGGTTCAGAGTGTCCAGCTCTTGTTGCTGGTGTTATTTGAAGGACCATAGACAATGAGAGTGGTGTCAGAAGGTTAGACATAGATGGCTGTGGTTCTAATTTTTGAAACAATGAAGAAGATACATTGATCCCATTATACACCAATGAACTTGACATTGATCTTAGGAAGGCTCTGAAGTTTTAGGCTCTGAATAAATTATTAGAGGAATTATTCATAAGAACCTAAAAAAAGAGTGGTGGCTCATGCCTGTAATCCCAGCACTTTGGGAATCCAAGGTGGGAGGATTACTTGAGGTCAGGAGTTCAAGACCAGCCTGGTCGAGATGGTCAAACCCTGTCTCTACGAAAACTACAAAAAAAAAAATTTTTTTTTTAGCTGGGTGTGGTGGCAGGCATCTGTAATCCCAGCTACTTGGGAGGCTGAGACAGGAGAATTGCTTGAACCTAGAAGGCAGCGGTGGCAGTGAGCCAAGATTGCGCCACTGCACTCCAGCCTGGGTGACAGAGCCCGACTTCATGTCAAAAAAAAAAAAAAAAAAAAAAAGGCTGGGCATGGGGGCTCATGCCTGTAATCCCAGCACTTTGGGAGGCCGAGGCGGGTGGATCACCTGAGGTCAGGAGTTTGAGACCAGCCTAGCCAACATGGTGAAACACCATCTCAAAAAAAAAAAAAAAAGTCATATCAGGCTGAACACATGTGTAATGTCTGTCACATGGTAGAAACTCAGAACATACTGATAGAATGCGTGAATAAATGAATAACCAAATTCCTTTCTTTTGATGGACTACAAAAGTCATAGTTTAGGAAAGTACAGCAGAGAATATACCTGGCTTTTGGCAAAACACTGGATAATTCAATAAACAATTGAACTCTCTGAATTCTTTTATGGTCTATTGGACGATTCTGTTATGAATAGACCATATTCAGTCCAATAGACTGTAACAGAATAGTCCAGTAGATCACCTGCAGGGGACCAGCCATTCTGTCAGTTTCAGGAGATGCAAACAGGACTAGTACATGGCCCATACAATTTAGATTTCGTCTTAGATGTAGAAACCGATAATACCAATGGGATGTGCAGGTGATAGGGCAGGAGAAAGCAGAGGCTGCCCTGAGACTCAGACAACAGGCAAAGAGGCACGTGGGTGAGCTTCAGAGGTTTCAGGAATGCTTTTTAGAGAAGGTGACCCCTCAATTGAGACTTGAATGGTGGTGACAATGTCTGTAGTATTCATTCTGCTATTTACTTCTTCCTGTGTGGGTTTCAATTTTGGTGCTTGACATTTTAAGTTCTGTATCATGCTGAGTAGGTTTTTCCTTTGCTTCTGCTCCGACCACTTTATCTTGTGGAATTTCCTCCCCTATTTTGGTACCAATCAGCATACAGTTTTCCTTTTAATACTTTTCTGAAACTCCTTGGACATTTTAATAGGAAATTGAGAGAGCCAGAATCAGAGGCTGCATCTAATTGTTAAGTGATTTTTACTATTAAGACTATAGGCCACGCATAGCAGCTCACACCAGGAATCCCAGTACGGTGGGAGGCTGAGGTAGGGAAGTTACTTGAGCCTCAGTAGTTCGAGACCAACCCGGGTAGCATAGTGAGACTCTCTTTACAGGAAAAAAGAAAGAAAGAAATAATCAGGTATGGTGGCCCACACCTGTGGTCCTAACAACTTGGGAGGCTGAGGAAGGAGTATTACTTGAGCCTAGGAATTTGAGGTTGCAGTGAGCTATGTTGGTGCCACTGCACCCCAGCCTGGGCCACAGAGCAAAAGCCTGTTTTTGAAAAAAAAAATGAAAGATTACAATGTCTTCCAGGACTGGATTCTTTGGATATTCTTTCATGGTTTAGATACAGTGTCAACGTGAGAATCTTTAAAAACAAGCAAGAGAATCTTTAAAAAAAGAAAAAATGATCTCCAGCATTTTCATCACCAATGACCCCTTCTAATTTTTCCCCTTACATAAATCAGGCTTTAAGAGATATCTTATAAGTAAATAATATTTAATGATTAATAATAATTAATTTGAGACATACTATTGCAAAGTAGAGTTTCTGGTTAGGATAAAATATCTGGTTGGAATTAATATAATTTAGCTAAATGCAAAAAAGTCTTAATAAGCATTTCTTGAGAACTTACTATCTGCCAGGCACTACCCTAACTGCCTTCCCTGTACCAAATCAGGTGAGCCTCAGAAGCAACCTATGCAGTAGGTACTGTTATCACCCCTATTTTACCAATGAGGAAACCGAGGTTCAAGGGGGTTGAGTAAACTGGACAAGGTTTCACAGCTGGTGAATTGTGATGTTGAATTGAAATTCAGACAGTCTGGCTCCAGACTTTAAAATCTTAACTTTGTAATGCACAATTGACACTTAAATTAGACCTTGTGGTGATTTGAATGCAAGTGAATGCTTTCTGAAACAATGAAAATACACACAGACATCAATCACTACCTTTGGGGACACCCAAGTAGAAGCCTCTGTTCTAAAACTAGAATACTGATTTGTATCCTGAGCCCTGCATTGAGCAAATGTTACGTACTCCCCATCATTATTAGAGTGCCCAAAGATCGCTAAGACTTTATCAGATACAACCATGATATGCTAATTGGCAATACATAGAGATGGGGCAGTGCTACCCAGAGGGCTTGTAACCCAACCAGAATTTCATTTTTAAAAGCTGGGTCTATTAAAAGAGAAACACCTCATTCAATAGATTATTATCCTGCAAATATGTATTTAGGGACATTTGTTCTATTTACCTAATCGTGTCTAATGGCTACTTTGGATCTATGACAGCTGTATGTGTAAATATGGCTCTTAGAGCTTTCCCAGGGTATGCTACTGGTCCAATAGACCATGACAACTTCTTCAGAGAACAGGATTTCCTTGAAGCAGAAGCTGCAGAGTATCAAACAGGGCTCACAGTGCTTGAGGAGTTGCTTCTGAGGTCATTTCAGACTGCTCTCCTTAGAACTCCTTGTCAGAAATTATTAGGACATTTGGGTATGTACCACGAAGATCTGAATATCAATAAACATGAAAGCCAAACATTAATTAAAAAAAAAGAGAACAGGGTCAGCATGATTCTTCATGGGCAATAAACAGATAATAGGCAAGGAGAAGTCATTGCAAAAGAGTATGTGCAGCCAAACCAAATATATTAACGCAGCTATGACAACATGGGTTACTATATAGTAAAGGAGAAATTGCTGATCGTAGACAGAGGGAATACACATGTTATTCAAATATCTTCTAGCATATTGAGAAATGTTTAACTTCACTGGTGAAGCTCACCTCACTGTGACGTAACAGGAATGAATAATTGGCTCTCCTCAGCTGTGCCTATGGGAATATGGCATAGTTTACCAGACCCTGCACAACTCTTGTATTAGTTTTTCGTGGTTGCTGTAACAAAATATTATGAATTGGGTGGCTAAAAACAACAGAAATATATTCTATTGCAAATCTGGAGGCCAATAGTCTGAAATCAAGGTGTCCGCAGGGCCATCAACACTCCTTCTAAAACCAGAATGAGAGTCTGGATGTGGTGGCTCACACCTACAATCCCAGCACTTAGGGAGGCTGAGGTGGGCAGATCACTTGAGGTCAGGAGTTTGAGACCAGCCTGGCAAACATGGTGAAATCCCGTCTCTACTAAAAAATACAAAAATTAGCTGAGTGTGGTGGTGTGTGCCTATAGTCTTAGCTATTCAGGAGGCTAAGGTAGGAGAATCATTTGAACCTGGGAGGTGGAGGTTGCAGTGAGCTGAAGTCACACCACTGCACTTCAGCCTGGGCGATGGAGTGAGACTCCATCTTCAAAAAACAAAAAGCAACCAAAAAAACCCCCCTGTACTGGGGAATCCCTGTGGCCTCTTCCTAGCTTCTGATGACTTGGTGGCCACCTGTTGCCCTTCTTGGCTTGCAGGTGCACAGTTTAAGTCTCTCCTCCCTTTGTCCCATGTGATTGTCTGCATATATGTCTTCGCCTGACATTCTCTTCCCTGTCTTTCTCTTTTTCCTTCTGGTAAGGACAGCAGTCATATTAAACACCCACTCACATCCAGCAGGGTTTTATCTTAAGTAATTACATCTGCAGGGACCTATTTTCCAAATAAGGTCGCATTTTGAGGTACTGGGGGTTGAGCTTCTAACATATTTTTGGGGGAGCCATATGCAAGCTGAACAGCTCCCATCCCTTCAGTATCACTCTTCACTCTGCATCTGTGTGGTTGGTAGGTCTCTAGCCACCAACCTGTGCCTGCACCACCGCCCTGACTCTCACATAGGCCACCTGATACTATCATCTGTGTCATCTGTGCTATGTCTTGCTTCCCTAATTGTAAATTACCTAATTCTTTGGTAAAGAATTCTTACTGAAACTTACTTCTCACAAAGCACTGGAAACACTGATTTGCTATCAATAGCAACTTCTACTCTTAGAGCAACTTTATATTTAAAAAAAAATCCTTCACGTATACTATCTGGAATGCTTCTTTCAACCTCCCTGTGGGGTAGATTCGATTGATGGCATTGTCCTAATTTTCCGTCAAAGGGAAAAAAGATGCAGAGAGGTGATGTGACACGCCAAAATACTGAGACAGGTGGCTTGGATTCATCTCAGCACCTTTTATTTTAAAACGTCTCCTTCTTATTCTCTATAGTTTGATTTGTAATGAACCAAGAGTCCTTCTGGGAAAACAAAACAAAACAGAACAGAACAAAACAGAACCTCCTTACTGTCAAGGCAAAGTGCCCGCAGCCAGTGAGAGAGAGGTGGGAGGGGAGACTGGATGAATCTAAAGTCTGTCTTTTCTGTGAGTGCACGTGGGCTGGAAGAAAGTTACAAAACCACACAGCCTTCCTGCTCCCTCCATCAGGCCTTGCTTTTTCCCTCCAGCTTAGCAATGAAAAACCTTGACTTTTCTTAAAATTTTGACCCCACGATCTATTCCTGCATCTAAGAAGATGCCCGTTTCTCCTCCCCGCACCTTTTTTTTTAAAAAAATAAAAAGTATCCAGTGGAAACTCCTTCAGTATCCTTCCACGTACCTGAAGAAAAAGGCTAGAAGTGGGGAGGAGAGGAGAAAGGGTATGAGGGAGGGTAGAAGTTAGTGGCTTCCGACTAGGGGGTCAGCTGAATAGGGCTGCGTCAGCTGGAAAGACTGTGCAGCCTCTTTGTGCACAAGCCTGGAGGGTCCCCGGCCACAGGGAGCCATGCGCGGGGGTAGGAGGCAGCCTGCTCTGAGCAGGAAGGTGGCAGAGGAAGGAGACCCCATTTGAGAAGAGGCTCTCACACTATGAAAGCTTGCTGTGGACACTTCTTTTCATTTCTTTCTGTCTTAATGGGATTCATGGAAGAGAGCTTGGAAAATCATAATTAGCTTGGAGAAGATAAAGAGGGTGAGGAGACTGATGGAGATGGAGAATGAGATAGGGAGGGAGAGAAAGAGGGAAGGAGGAGACAGAGAGAGAGAGAGAGAGAGAGAGAGAGAGAGAGAGAGAGAGAGAGAGAACCAGCACACTGAATAAAAGACACAGATAGATTTTTGAAGTTTTTTTTGTGTCTCTATCTCCTCCAGTTCTTCTCTGAAATTAGTTATTTCTTGTCTTCTGCTAGGTTTTGAGTTTTTTTGATCTTGCTCCTCTAGCTCTTTCAATTTTGACGATAGGGTGTCAATTTTGGAATCTTCTCTGAAATTAGTTATTTCTTGTCTTCTGCTAGGTTTTGAGTTTTTTTGACCTTGCTCCTCTAGTTCTTTCAATTTTGACGATAGGGTGTCAATTTTGGATCTCTCCACTCTTCTCATGTGGGCACTTATTGCCATATATTTTCCTCTAGAGACTGCTTTAAATGTGTCCCAGAGATTCTGGTATGTTGTGTCTTTGTTTTCGTTGGTTTCAAAGAACTTTTTTATTTCTGCCTTCATTTCATTGTTTATCCAGTCAACATTCAAGAGCCAGTTGTTCAGTGGAGATAGGGACACGAAAAATCCTTCAAAAAATCAATAAATTCAGGAGCTGGTTTTTTGAAAAGATCAACAAAATAGACCACTAGCCAGATTAATTAAAAAAAAAAAAGAATAACCAAATACATGCAATAAAAAACGTTAAAGGGGAAATCACCACAGATCCCACAGAAATTCAAACCATCATCAGAGAATATTACAAACAACTCTATGCACATAAACGAGTAAACCTGGAAGAAATGGATAAATTCCTGGACACTTGCATCCTCCCAAGCCTAAACCAGGAAGAAGTCGAAACCCTGAATAGACCAATAACAAGATCTGAAGTTGAGACAGCAATTAAGAGCCTACCACACAAAAAAAGCCCGGGTCCAGATGGGTTCACAGCCAAATTCTACCAGACACACAAAGAGGAACTGTTACCATACCTCCTGAAACTATTCCAAATAATCCAAAAAGAGGGAATCCTTCCCAAATCATTTTGTGAGACCAACATCATTCTGATACCAAAACCCGGCAGAGACTCAACAAGAAAAGAAAACTTCAGGCCAATATCCATGATGAACGTAGACACAAAAATCTACAAAATACTGGTAACCTGATTGCAACAGCACATCAAAAAGCTTATCCACCATGATTAAGTAGGATTCATCCCGGGGACACAAGGCTGGTTCAACATACCCAAGTCTATAAACGTAATTCACCACATAAACAGAACCGATAACAAAAACCACATGATTATCTCAATTGATGCAGAGAAGGCCTTTGACAAAATTCAATGGCCCTTTATGCTAAAAACCCTCAATAAACTCACTATTGATGGAATGTATCTCAAAATAATAAAAGCTATTTATGACAAACCAACAGCCAATATCATACTGAATGGGCAAAAACTGGAAGCATTCCCTTTGATATCTGGCACTAGACAAGGATGCCCTCTCTCACTACTCCTATTCAATATAGTACTGGAAGTTCTAGCCATAGCAATCGGGCAAGAAAAAGAAATAAAGGGTATTCAAATAGGAAAGGAGGAAGTCAAATTGTCTCTATTTGCATGATTATATATCTAGAAGACCCCATTGTCTCAGCCCAAAACTCCTGAAACTGATAAGCAACTTCAGCAAAGTCTCAGGATACAAAATCAGTGTGCAAAAATCACAAGCATTCCTATACACCAATAACAGACTGAAAGAGAGCCAAATCAAGAACGAAGTGCCACTCACAATTGCTACAAAGAGAATAAAATACCTAGGAATACAACTAACAAGGAATATAAAGGACCTCTTCAAGGAGAACTACAAACCACTGCTCAATGAAATAAGAGAGGACACAAACAGATAGAGAAACATTCCATGTTAATGGTTAGGAAGAATCAATATCGTGAAAATGGCCATACTGCCCAAAGTAATATACAGATTCAACGCTATCCTCATCAAGCTGCCAATGACCTTCTTCACAGAATTGGAAAAAACCACCTTAAACTTTATATGGAACCAAAAGTGAGCCCGCATAGCCAAGTCAATTCTAAGTAAAAAGAACACAGCGGGAGGCATCACATGACTGGACCTCAAACTATACTACAAGGCTACAGTAATCAAAACAGCATGGTACTGGTACCAAAACAGAGATATAGACCAATGGAACAGAACAGAGACATCGGAGGCAACACAACATATCTACAACCATACAATCTTTGATAAACCTGACAAAAACAAGCAACGGGGAAAGGATTCCCTGTTTAATAAATGGTGTTGGGAAAACTGGCTAGCTATGTGCAGAAAGCAGAAACTGGACCCCTTCCTGACACCTTACACTAAAATTAACTCCAGATGGATTAAGGACTTAAATATAAACCCTAACACCATAAAAACCCTAGAAAAAAATCTAGGCAAAACCATTCAGAACATAGGAGTAGGCAAGGACTTCATGAACAAAATACCAAAAGCATTGGCAACAAAAGCCAAAATAGGCAAATGGGACCTCATCAAACTCCACAGCTTCTGCATGGCAAAAGAAACAGTCATTAGAGTGAATTGCCAACCAACAGAATGGGAAAAAATATTTGCAGTTTACTTATCTGACAAAGGGCTGATACACAGAATATACAAAGAACTCAAACAGATTTACAGGAAAAAAACAAACAAGCCCATTCAAAAGTGGGCAAAGGATATGAACAGACACTTTACAAAAGAAGACATACATGAAGCCAACAAACATATGAAAAAATGCTCATCATCACTGGTCATTAGAGAAATGCAAATCAAAACTACATTGAGATACCATCTCATGCCAGTTAGAATGGCGATCATTAAAAAATCTGGAGACAACATATGCTGGAGAGGATGTGGTGAAATAGGAACACTTTTACACTGTTGGTGGGAGTGTAAACTAGTTCAACCATTGTGGAAGACAGTGCGGTGATTCCTCAAGGACCTAGAAATAGAAATTCCATTTGACCCAGCAATCCCATTACTTGATATATATTCAAAGTATTATAAATCATTCTACTGTAAGGACACATGCACACTAATGTTCATTGCAGCACTGTTTACAATAGCAAAGACCTGGAACCAACCCAAATGCCCATTGATGATAGACTGGACAGGGAAAATGTGGCACATATACACCATGGAATATTATGCAGCCATCAAAAATGATGAGTTCGTGTCCTTTGTAAGGACATGGAAGAACCTGGAGAACATCATTCTCAGCAAACTGACACAAGAACAGAAAATGAAATACCACATGTTCTCACTCATAGGCGGGTGTTGAACAATGAGAAAACATGGACACAGGGAGGGGAGCACTACACACTGGGGTCTGTTGGGGGGAATAGGGGAGGGACAGCAGGAGGTGGAGAGTTGGGAAGAGATAGCATGGGAAGAAATGCCAGATATAGGTGAAGGGGAGGAAGGCAGCAAATCACACTGCCACGTGTGTACCTATGCAACTATCTTGCATGTTCTTCACATGTACCCCAAAACCTAAAATGCAATATAAAAAAATGAAAAAAAGACATAGATAGATAGTACTAAGGAGAAAAACTTAGCATATTTTCTTTGACCATGGCAAGCTGCTAGTTACAACAGGAGGTGATGCTTGCTACTGTGAATGGATGTATTGTAATCAGGCTTTTATATGTGAATTCTTTCCTTGATACTTTTGCTTTCAGACTTTCTTTTTATTCCTATAGGATGAGCACCACCTACCAGGCACCAGGAAGGTGGTTTCACAATAAACTGAGAGAAGAGAAGAGAAGGGGGGAGAGTGAGGAGATGGTACCAATGTTAGTGGAACAACCTAGGTTGAAAGGGACTCAATGTTTAGACATACAATCTTTGCATAAATGAGGAATGAAAATTTGGGGGCAGATTCTTTAAGACTGTATGACAAGCTAAGCTGGTGGTTTGGGCTCTTAGAAGAATGCTAAAACCCTAAATGAAAAGCCAAGCAGAAGATCAAGGTTTGCATGCAGGCTATTTGTATCTGCTCTACATACCCACCCTCCCCTCATGCATATGTGCTCTCTGTGACACACACACACACGCGTGCCCACACGCGCACACACACATACACACACCAGTCTTTTCTCACGCTCCTAGACCTGCAGTTTAGCCAGAATCTAAGGACTGGAGCTCTGAGCAGGGGCAGGGCTACCTCCACTGCCCTAGTTCATCTGTGATCCAACGATCCTCATTCACACGTGAACTAGGGGATCTTAAAAAGAAATCAGAAGTCTTGAGGGTTCCAGAGCCTCAGGACTCTAAAAGCAGTGGGGGATTCAGGCCATGTGTCCGTGTAGTGCTATGATAAAATAGACCAAGGGTAATGAAAGGTTATTAGTCTGGAGTAAAGGTTGAAGGTTGGAACTCAGGAGGCCTGAGTGCAACCCATACCTCTTCTCTAAGCAAAATGCTGTCTTCTGTATCAGTTTTCCCTTCTGCAAGGAAACGTATTCCCCTGTGTTTTAGGCCAGTGTTTCTCAAACTGTAATGAGCATACAAGGCACCTGGGATAATGCTAATGGGAAGATTCTGATTCAGCAGTTCTGGGGTAGACCTTGGGGATCTACATTTATACTAAGACCCCGAGCTGCTGGTGACCTACATAACACCTTTGCCTGAATTAGAAAAAGGTATCTCCCTCTGGGCAGATGCAGCCCTGTGGGTGCCTTTGTAAAAGGAATTCTTTCCCTGTGCAGCTTCACTAGTGACGTGCAGGATGTCTTTCAGCCCCTGCATTCTTAGGACAGTGCCTTTGAGCAGTGCACAAATTGCACATCTGGGCATGGCAGTCCTGACCACATAGCCAGATGTCTCCTGGACCACTGTGAAGACAGCCTTGCTTCTGGTCCTTCTGAGATGCCCTGCTACTCTCCTTCTTTCACAGCACAGCTCAGCCAAGCCTATCAAGGCATTTTTTCTAACTCTCATTCTTTTAGAAATACCTGTTTTGCTTTGTTTTTCAGAGACTGCCAGAATGACATGTAGGAATGAACTTACTGCTTCTCTACTTAAAGAAGAGAGCTTGGCCCTTGGTTCCTCACCCTCTAACACACCCCGATTCAGCCTAGAGCTCTCTGTAGGGGCTACCTGGCTGTTCCCCTCCACTGCATCTCCTGGAGTCCTTGCCTCTGGGGTTTTATATCTCACATCATTTATTTAATTCAGGATCGAAACAACGAAGCTCCTGTACCTAGTCTCAGTACGTGGTTATTATGTGGTTTTTCTCAAATCTTTTGTTTTTCATCAAATAAAGGAGGGGTACCTCCTTTACAGGGGATCAGACATAAAGGCAAATAGCCAATTGCTTGAGCTTTCACTAATCTCGGTGTTTACCTTGGATGGCAGCATTCAGCGAAGTGTCCAGCTCTGAAAGGTTTTCTTAGCCACACCCCTGCCTGGGCTGCCTTGTTCTGTCCTGTCTATCACTGGGGAGAAATTTAAAAATATGTGTTTGTCTCCCCAGTGTTGCCAAATTCTTTCTTTTATAGGAGCTTAAGGTCAAGGTTGGGAGAACAATGGACCCAGTTAGGAGAAGCACCCACAGCAAAACTTTGAGATCAGCTGTCCTGGGCTTTTTTCGAAGGGTTTGGTGCTGGTTATTCACATATCTCTTGAAAAGAAACTTTCTGCCAAGGACAGAAAATTCTGATTTCTCTAAGTAGCAGATTGAAAGGCGCAACAAAGTGGCTTAGGAAGATCACTGTGCTGAATCTGGAGATTAAGTTCTATTAACTCTGGCTACTTGCTTGAATTTTCTGTTATATCTATACAATGATAAAAGAGAATTAAAAACTTGAAAAGTCCCTTCCAGTTACAAAGTTGTAAGACCCTCTGAAATTTGGTGGCTTTAACAATGTATTTTCTGTTAAGCTGAATTTATGGGGTTAAAAGAAACCCTGCATTTTGAAACAATGGACTAATTTATAATCTAATTTATTTAACTAAGGATATCTTTGTAAAAGTTAGTTACATTGTACTTTAGTCCAGAAATAATGAATCTGGGGCTTTAAGGAGTTTTAATTTCATTGCTATTTGGCCCCTAAGTTTAGAAGTTGAACTTCTACCAATAATAAAGGGCATAGCGCTGGAGTATGTTATATGAACAATTGTGCTTGACTCAAAGTGATCAAGTTATTTTTAATTTAGTTTTCATATTGGAAACAAGTCAGTAATTTGAATAAGATTTGAATGTGTATAAATCAAACTCACGTAAATAAAAAAGATCTCTCACAAAATAAAGATCAAAACCAAATAAGAAAAAATATTAACAGACTGGACTGCACACAGAAAGAAAAATACAAATGGTTCTTGAACACATGAATAGATGTTCAATTTTGCTTGTCATGAGATAAATGCAAAATAAAACTATCCTAGGTTACCACTTATCACCTATAAGGTTAGCAAGGATCAGAAAGTTTGATAACACAACCTAAATTTTCTACCAATAAGAGTATGTTTACATAAATTATGATACATCAATACAATGAAATAACATTCAGATGTAAACAAAAAAGTAAAAAATAAAAACCACCCCAAAATAAGAAAGCTTTTCTATGTGCTTATACAGGAAAGTTTTCAACTAGGTTGAAACGTAGGACAAGAAAGCAATGGTGTGTACTGCGTGTCATCTTTTGTTTGGTTTGCCTAAATAGTTGGCACGGGTTACTTCTTTAGTGACATGTGATACGTCTGTTTTCTCTCTGGCTTCTTGCTGAGGGTGGTACATGTTATCAATCAGGATGTACTTCACAGTGAAATGAGATGCAGGCACAACGAGGAAGGCTGCTCTCCGGTGTACTGGACATTTGTGTATTTCTTTCTTTGAAGGAGATCCTCCTTTCTTTTTTTCCTCCATGTCTGCTGCAGCAGGTGGTATAGACTAGAGCCCCTTTCAGTGCTACTCTGATGCTTGGTTAGTCCCTCCCTCCCACTGCTTTTAGAGCGCAGTTACCTCTTAGGCATAGAGGATGCTCAGAGGGATGGAAGAGGGGTTGGGGATGGGAAGAGCTAACCTGGCACAGTTATTCCAGGAAGAGCTTCAGAACTAGATTCCAGTGAAAGGGGCATAGAGGTATTGCAAGAAAAATACATATCACTGATGGAAACACAGGGAAATATAGCACAAGGAAACCGTGAGCCAATTTTCAGAACTTCCTGAATCAATTGAAATCAGGAAAATAGTTAATTCTCTTTCGTTACATGCCCTGATAATCACTCCCAATGGCTCACGATTTATCTTCCTATTTTCCCCAAGCGTGGAACTTCTCCAATTCTCTCTAGGAAGTGGTTGCATTTGCTTCTGGTATTTTGTTTTGTTTGACGTCAGGAGTTCAAGACCAGCCTGGTCAACATGGCAAAACCCCATCTCTACTAAAAATACAAAAATTAGCTGGGCATAGTGGCATGCGCTTGTAGTCTCAGCTACTCAGGAGGCTGAGGCAGGAGAATTGCTTGAACCCAGGAGGCGGAGGTTGCAGTGAGCCAAGATTGTGCACTATGCTCCAGACTGGGTGACAGAGTGAGACTCTGTCTCAAAAAAAAAAATCTATCTATTTTTCTGTCTATCTATCTATTGAAATTTATTATGAAGAATTGGCTCAAGCAATTGTGGAGGCTGAGAAGTCTCTTGATATGCCATCTGTCTATGAGCTGACAACCCAGGAAACCCAGGGGCATTGTTCCAATTCAAGCTCAAAGGCTTCAGAACCAGGGGAGCCAATGGGGCCAATTCCATTCTGAGTCGTAAGGCCCAAGTAACCAGCAGTGCTGATGTTGGAGGTAGGAGAAGATGGATGCCCCGGCTCAAAAAGACAGCAAATTCGCTCTGCCTCTGCCTTTTTGTTCAATCCTCGACACTTTGGTGAGGGTGCATCTTCTTAACTCACTCTATTGATTCAAATGCTAACCTCTTCCATAAATACCCTCAGGGACACAACCAGGAATAATGTTTTACCAGTTATCTGGACATGTCATGGCCCAGTTGAGTTCATACATGAAATTGACCATCACTGGGAGATTCAAAGTCATTCATTCACACAGTCGCTTGGCAAAGCCCTTACTTAGCTTCTGTTACACTGTAAGCTCTTGTTAGACCACAAGGGGTATATAAAAGAAGGAGCATATGGGATTTCTACCCACCATGTGTTTCAAGCTGTGATAAAAGCAAGATACTCACAAAAGAAAGAAACACAAGGTAATACAGGAGATGTGATTATAAAACTGGTTTATTAAAAGAAATTCTAGCACGTAGAAGCTCGCAGAGTCACCAAGTATGGTTTTCACGTTGGCGGATGAAGTCCCAGAGGTTAAATGACGAGTCTGGAGTTGGAATCAGAGCTGATGCTCGAGTCCAAGTCTTCCGTCGTGTTCTTCTAGGGTACTGCTATCTCCCTACCCTATGCTAACCACCTTCCCTTTAACAAATACTCTGTTTACATTGGTGGCGTCATATTCTATGAAGTTAATCTAAGGCAGAATTATGGCTAACTGAAACTTTTAACAAGTGCATGAGAACTTGTACATGTGTTATTTATGGCAGCTTATATGTAATTTAAAAATATTGCAGCCACAGTTACTTCATAATCACAGGTGTGGTGTCCAATGTAATTAGGGTGGACCAAGGACCAGAGAGAGAGGTTTGGACTTCTGACACCCAGGGTAATCTCTCACCACAACTCCTTGCATGGGGCAACCCTTTTTCTGGCTCCTAAGGGCCATGTTCAAGCACTACGAGTGGTTATGTATCTTGACATAACCTCTCAAAAGTGCAACCACTTCTGAGATGAATGCATCATCAAGAAGATCCTCTTCCCCAAGGGAGCTTCGGAAATATACATGTCTTTTAGAGTAAGAGAGCAGAAGCAACGAGGACCAATGCCCTCCTGAAGGTCCCAGTCCTTAGAATCCGCAGCCCTTCTCTGATCTTCAGAGAGCTCCTGTTATTTCTTGATAGAATTTCCAGTGACTCTTGGCCTTTCAGACATTAACAACCCCAAACACTGACATACAGGAAGAAAGTGGTGTTTGGAGATCCTACATGGCTCCAGCTGTGACTGGATCCTACATGGCTCGAGGTGAGCTGATGACACAGCTCTTAGAGGACACCCCCTGTGCCTGTGTCCTGCATACATATGGGGAAACTTCTACCATCCACTAACACCTCGACAGGACACCTCAGGGCTTCACTTGTGGGATCTTATAGCAGATAATTATGTAGATAAAAACATGGTTGTATTTCTGCTCCCTAACTGAGGAGAGAGAGACACAGATATAAAATATTTATGTGTGACTGTTTCTATTTTCCTTGACAGGGAGCGCAATATTTAAAAATGTGATCATAGCTTTGTAATAAATAAGATAAAAGGAGCAAAAACACAACTAAATATGGTTTATCACAGAAGTGTTGGAACTGTTTAACATTAAAAGATTCTCCCATGAAATTGACCATAGTAGCATATTGAACAAGACAAAAGAACATATAATTATTTTTATAGAGTCTGATAAAACCTTTGGTAAAACTTGACATCATACATGATTAAAGCCAACACAAAATCAAATTTTTTTTTTCCAATTATGAGTGAAAAGTAATTTGATAAAATATTTTAAACAAAATGTCAAAGCAAACATCATAATGAATGGCCAAACAGTTAAAGTATTTCTGTATAATTGGAAACAAGTCAAGGATATTCCCCGCTGCTACTTTTATTAATCATTTTACTGAAGGTCCTACCAACTTAATGAGATAAAGAGTATAAATAAAGGGCATATAGGCTGGAAAGGAATAAATAAAATTGTCAATGCAGACTATATCCAAAACTTTCAAGCAACTCCTACAAACTGTGAGAAAGAATAATCATTATTGAACATTTTATCAATTGTCCCCAAATGCACAGCATTCTGTGCACCAGCAACACAGAAGTAGAAAAATGTAATTTGAAAAAATATACCATTTAGAAGCATAACAAAAAAATAAGGTACCTGGGAATAAGTTTAACAAAAGATGTTTTAAAATCTTATGGAGAAGAGGATAAAATGTTATGTAAGGAAATAAGTAAAATGCAAGTAAATTAAGCAAAAATGATAATTCTCCCCTAAACAAATCCCTCTTTTTAAAGTTATTTTATTTTATGTTTTTATTTCCATAGGTTATTGGAGAATAGGTGGTATTTGGTTATGTAAGTTTTTACTGGTGATTATGAGAATATGGTACACCCGTCACCTGAGCAGTATACGCTGACCCCAATTTGTAGTCTTGTATCCCTCATCCACTCCCCACCCTTTCTCCACCGAGTCCCCAAAGTCCATTGTGTCATCCTTATGCCTTTGCATCCTTGTAGCTTAGCTCCCACTTATGAGTGAGAACATACAATGTTTGATTTGCCGTTCTTGAGTTACCTCACTTAGAATAATAGTCTCCAATCCCATCCAGGTTGCCCTGAATGCCATTAACTCATTTCTTTTTATGGCTGAGTAGAATTCCATCATATATATACCATAGTTTATCCACTTGTTGATTGATGGGCATTTGGGTTTGTTCCACATTTTTACAGTTGCGAATTGTGCTGCTATAAACATGGGTGTGCAACAAAGCATTTTTGTGTAATGACTTCTTGTCCTCTGGGTGGATACCCTGGAGTGGGATTGCTGGGTCAAATGGCAGTTTTACCTTTAATTCTTTAAGGAATCTCCACGCTGTTTTCCATAGTGGTTATACTAGTTTAAATTCCCACCAGCAGTGTAGAAGTGTTCCCTGTTCTCCATATCCATGCCAACACCTAATATATTTTTTTTTATTATGGCCGTTCTTGCAGGAGTCAGGTGGTATCGCATTGTGGTTTTGATTTGCACCCAAATGCAATGTAATTGCATCGAAGCTTCTGTTGAGGGTTGTATGGGATATTCCTGAAAGATAACGTAAAGTCCCAGCTCCCAGGATCTGTGAATGTGACCTTATTTGGACATAGAGTCTTCACAGATGTAATCAAGTTAAGATGAGGTGACATTGGATTCCACCCTAATATTCATAGGAAGGCCACATGAAGACATAGAGATACACAGGGAAGAAGGCTGGGTGATGCTGGATGTGTGATGATGCATGCAGAGATTGGAATGATGCAGCTACAAGCCCAAGAATGCCAACCATTGCTAGAAGCCACCCGAAGCTCAGGGAGAAGCATGGAACAGAGTCCCTGCTCCATGCCCCCAGAAGGAACCAACCCTGCTGATATACCTTTTTGGACTTCTGGCCTCTAGAAGTGTGAAAGAACACTCTTCTGTATTATTTTTTAAAATTTCTAATAAGACTGGCTTTATTCAATGCCCTAGTAAAAGTTTTGATGATAAGTAGCCAACAGAATAAAAAAGTACAAAATAGGACTGTAGATTTCTAATATATCAATACAAAGTGCATGATCATGACTTCATCTAAAAAAAAAATCACAAAAACAAAAACAAACAAAAACTAACTATAAAACTGCAGGGTGCCCATAAAAGCTGGCTTACTCCTTATTGTTATACTATCTGATTTTTAAAATGGAGTCTAAAAAACAAGCATGGAGTCTCTCCCTTTGCTACCTCCTTCATATTGATATTTGATGAAGATCTTAATGTATGTGAAACTTTTAAAGCAGAATCAAACTATCTCTTGGGGAAATGGCAAGTCTTTAGGACAGGCGAGACCCTGCAGGAATAGTACGAAAGTGTGACCACATGGTAGAGAACACACTCTGTTAAAAATGTTAAGCTATCTGAAAAATAAAATGTGCAAGTCTTCAGGATGGCACAAAACAAAGGTTAATGCTTCTTGGGGCACATCTCCTGGAGGGCTTGCTGAGTGTGTAAATAATTGACTTTTTTTGTGTTACATGATGTTAATGATTTTGTTGAAAATCTGCACAACTCAGTTTCAGCTCTGGATTACTTCAGTTGACCTTTGTGAAGGTTTTTATCTGTGTAGAGTGGGTGTTTGACTTGTTTTAGCCTATTAGGTTATTTTCTTTCACTCTGTATTAAAAGCAATGAGGTCTGTGTTCATGTTAAGTGGGTTGGTTTTGGCTTGGCTTCCTTTAGTCAGGCTTTCTGACCATTGAGATATCCTGAACTTACAGCTCTTCAATCCTAAGGTGCTCATGAAAAGCGTCTCACTTGAACCCCTGAAGGAGGTAGCACAAGATGCAACATAGACAGTGAAGTTACCTCTCTGTTTATTGAGAAATTACTATCTCCTCCAAGGTATTTGCAACAGAAAGCTCAGTCTGCCCTGCTTTATAATCAGTAGTACAGGTTTGAATCGTCAGAACCTTGGCAAGATCTTAATATTTTAAAGTTAACTAACAACTACTTCTAGGGGCAAGTCCATATGACTAAGTTACGACAAATTTATTATCATGAGGGAAAACAACTGTAGCCAGCCATCTTAAAAAATGCTCCAAACTGGATCACAAGGTCAAGAGATCAAGATCATCCTGGCCAACACGGCGAAACACTGTCTCTACTAAAAAAAACAAAAAAAAAACAAAAAAAAAAACAAAACTTATCTGGGCATGGTGGTGCACGCCTGTAGTCTCAGCTACTTGTGAGGCTGAGGCAGGAGAATCGCTTGAACCTGGGAGGCGGAGGTTGGAGTGAGCTGAGATTGTGCCACTGCACTCCAGCCTGGTGACAGAGCAAGACTCTGAAAAAAAAAAAAAAGCCCCAACCACTACTTGTCAATACAAAAGACTAAAAACTACATTTCCTCTGAAACTCCCCTAGTTTCATTCATTGGAAGGGGATTTTAAAAAAAAGACTTCAGGAGTACTGTACAACAGCAGACAGCTTTCCTGTGAAATACTCAGCATCTTAAACATTATGTGCTGTTTTTGTTTTTTTTTTTTAAGCTAGATACTGGCTTCAAAGTTTGTGGGACTAGGAGAAAATCAACCCATTCGAAACTATTCTACAAGTTGTCTTTTGGCAGAATAGCAGGCATATTAAAAATAGGAGGGTCAATTTGTTGTCTTGCGGTCTTTTCAAAATTTAGATGTGGTTTTTTTTTTTTTGTTCCCCTTCTGCATGAAAACCTGTTTCCACTCCTGAGTGGTGATGGGCAGAGGTTCTGGCCCCTGCTCCTTTGGCCTTTTGGCAGCTGCTTGCTTGCTTGCCTTCCTTCCTTCCTCCCTCCCTCCCTCCCTCCCTCCCTCCCTCTCTCTCTCTTTCTCTCTTTCTTTTCTTTCCTTTCCTTTCCCTTTCTCTTTCTTTCTTTCTTTCTTTCTTTCTTTCTTTCTTTCTTTCTTTCTTTCTTTTTTTCTTTCTTTCTTTCTTTCTTTCTTTTCTTTCTTTCTCTTACTCTATCACCAAGGCTGCAGTGCAGTGGCTGGATCTTGGCTCACTGCAACCTCCGCCTCCTGGGTTCAAGTCATTTTCCTGCCTCAGCCTCCCAAGTAGCTGGGATTACAGGCATCTGCCACCACATCCAGATAATTTTTGTGTTTTTGGTAGAGACTGGTTTCACCATGTTGGTCAGGCTGGTCTCGAATTCCTGACCTTTGGTGATCTGCCCGCTTTGGCCTCCCAAAGTGCTGGGATTACAGGTGTGAGCGACTGCGCCCGGCCCAGCTGCTTTCTCATGACTGCAGCAAGGCTTGAAGAGATGTGTGTCAATGAGAACTTCCCCAAATCAGACTTTATAGATGACCCTACAACATATCTTCTGTCTTTTCCAGTATGTGAACTCTAAAAAGGAAAAAGAAAACTAGAGTTCTGTTAGAAGCAGAAGCCATCTCTGTATCTGAGCCATCATGTGACTGGTTACTGTAACAAGGAGATTGAGCTGGGGAGGTATTTGAGATGGTATTGTGAGCATCAGAATTCTGACATTCAGATTCCTTCTGTGGTTTACTGCTTTTTATCCTGTTTCCAGATAGAGTTTTCACTTTCTTTGCTTTCTGTGTACTCTTTAGACTGGATCCAGCCCTTGTATCTGCCACATGATTCCAGTTTTGTTTTTTTAATTCTGCTGGCAACTTCTTCCATCTTTTTACAAGCAGGATACTGGCATTGCAGATGTCTCCCGATCAAACCTCATGCAATCCAAAGCAGGTCTGGAAGTCCTTTTCACAGTGTTTACTGTCAGTGAATTGAGAACTGGAGGACTTAGCTCTGCAAATACAGCAGCCCTCTGTACTTTGGTACATCTTTGGCTTATGAAAACCAAACATCTTTTCTTCTGGGCAATAGTCTTCCAAAAGCAGTCTTTCCACATGCAATAACGTCCTTGAGGTGTGGAATGCACGCCGGGCCAGCCCCGCCTCAAGCACCCCCCCCTCCTCAACGGGGTTGTCTAGCCAAATTTCTGTAGTTTTCAAGCCACCCAGTTTGTGATGCTTTATTGCAGTCATCCTGGGAAACTAGTACAGGCTCCAAACTTGACAAGATAATTATAAAATCCTATTGAAGAATAAAAGACCAAAAATAAGAGGGGAAAGTGGAGGGGAACTTGTTCTATCAAATATCAAGTCTTGCTGCAAAGCTATGGTTATTGGAACAGTTTTGATATTGACACATGGTTTCTAGGACAAATGACCTAGAAACAGACTTATGAGTAGATGGATACTTGAAATATGACACTTGAGGCATCAAAATTAATGGAAAAGGATGAATTAGTCAACAAGAATGTTGGAACATTGGTTGTAAGTACATCTATAAAGTCAAATCCTTATATGCCACACAAAAGGAAACTCTAAATGGATTAAATATTTAAATGTGAAAGGCAAACTCTGAACCATGTAGGAGAAAATAGAGAACATCTTTAACTTCAAATAGGTAAAAACAAAAAAGATTTGGCTATAAGCAAAAAACAAAATGCTTTTAGTAAATTTTGTGCATGCAAAAAACAAAAAATATTTGATTACAATGACAAAATTAATAAATCCAGCTATATTAACATTTAAATTTATTTAACAAAATGCCCCATAGGTGAAGTGCAAAGAAAGAAAATCCACAGATTAGGAGAAGAAATTTATAATCCATATCACTAGGATCCAAAGAGAACTACTAAAAACAGATAAGGCCAAGCCAAAAAACTCGAATAGAAAAGTAGACAAATGACGTGAAGAGGCATGATATGAAGAGGAATCCCTAATGGCTAATATATTTATAAAATTATTCTCAACCTCATAGCAATCTGGAATGAGAAAATTAGAATAACAGTGAGATCTATTTTATTCCTGTAAGATTGGGAAAATGAAAGTCTAATAACACCAAGTGTTAGGGAAGACATATGGAAAAAGGAACTTTCATCCTTTGCTGGTGGATGAGTAAACTGAAAGAACCATTTTGGAGAAGAAATTCTGTGAGCATCAGAATTTCTTAATAAAGCAACACCTAATAAGGTTGAATAATGAGCGCACCCTCTAACTCAGCACTTCCTAATAAAGTTGAATAATGAGTGCACTCTCTAACTCAGCACTTCCATTTCTTTGGTATCTGAAGAAACTCAAATGTGCACATATGCAAGGATGGTCATCCCTTTTGTAGAGAATGAATACACAACATAGTGGAATTCTACAGGGTAGTTAAAAATTACTGAAGTGGATTTCATTATTTACAGACGTATTTTAAAAACATAATATTGGATGAGGAAAAAAGAAATTGCAAAGGTAGATGAACAGTATGATTTCACTGGAAAATCACCTGGGGCTGGGTGGTCTAGGATGGTTCGTTCCCGTAACTAGTGGTTGCCGCTGGCTGTTGCTGATCTGGAGGGTCTCACTGGGACAACTCGTCTCTGCTCCACTTGGTCTCTCATCCTCTAACCAGGATGGAATCTCAGGGAAGCTTTCCAAGGTGGTGAGAGTAGAGGCTATTGAGGCTTAGGCTCGAAAGTCACCTAGTGTCACCTCTGCCAGATTTCTCTTGATCAAAGCAAGTCACAAGACTCATCCAGATTCAAGAGATGGAGAAACAGCAGTTATCTCCTCATGGCATGAGCAGTAAAACAACATTGCAAAGAGGCCTGCATAGAGGGATGAGAAGAAAATTTATAGTGATTTTTTTGCAATCTCCCTCACTGTACAAAATGGAACTCCTAATCTTCCCCCTAAAAATGTGTCCTCCCTGTTTGTCCTCATCTAAGTTGGAAATTTGAGCTTTCTGGTCACTCAAGTGAAAAACTTTGGATTTATTCTTAACTTTTCTCTTTCTCTCAAATCCCACATCCTTCCCATTATGAGATAATGTTGACACCATATCAGAAATCTATCCAGTGTCCTACCACCTCATATTACCCCCACTGCTATGGGTCTGATGGGAGCTACTAGAAACTCACTTGGATGACTGAAATAGTTCCCTAATTGCTTTTCTTACTTCTGCTCTTGCAAAATCCCTTTGAGAAAAACATTCAGTTGGGCATGGTGGCTCATGCCTGTAATCCCAGCTACTTGGGAAGTAAAGGTGGGAAGATTGCTTGAGCCAAGGATTTCGAGACCAACCTGGGCAACATAGTAAGACCCCATCTCAAACAAAACAAAACAAAACAAAAATTCAGTTACGTTTTTTGCAGTAGGTTGAAACATGTCCCTCTCTCCCAGTTATCCACATCCTCATCCCTGGAACCTGTGACTATGTTGCTTATATGGTAAAAGGGATATTGCAGATGGGGAGTGTGTCTAAGGACCCACAAGGGCCCTTATAGGAGGCAAGCAGTAGACAGATGCAGACAGAGAAGACAGCTTCCTGATGAAAGCAGAGAGAGGCTTGAAGATACCACTTAGCTGGCTTTAAAGATGGAGGAAGGAACATTTAGCCAAGGCATGAGGACTGACTCGAGGAGGTGGAAAAGGTGAGAAAACAGATTCTCCCATCCAGCCTCCAGAGAGACCGATTTTGAACATCTGACCTCAAGAACTATAAGATAATAAATCCAAATATTTGAGAACCACTGTTTGTGGTAGTTTGTTGCAGCAGCAACGGGAAATTTACGTATATCATTCTTTTGCTCAAAATCTCTACATAACCTGTAGCCCCCCTTCTCCCCTTCCTCCTCTTTCTTCTCCCCCTCCAACCAGCACCTCCCTGAGCACATGTTCTAGTCTTTGCCCTCTTTGCTCACTTTACCTCAACCGCACAGCCACCCAGCTGTTCTTTATGCTTCAAGACTTCTTCCTGCCCTAGAGCCTTTTGGCTCTAACTTGTACCCTGGTTACTCATCTCCCAGATACTTTCTTGGTAAAACCGCCCATCTCACCCTGCCATTCTCATTTTCCTGGCTCATCATTTTCTTTTCTTTTGTTGTAGCACTTATTATGTTCTAACATGTTATATGGCTTGCTTACAATTATGTTTATTGTTTGTCATTTGTAGCACTATCACTGCCCTGTAGCTGGAAGGTAAGCAGGGAAAAGCTTCATTGGTTTCATTCACTGGTGTTTCTTAAGCCTCTAGAACAATGCCAGAGACATTAGTAGTGACTCGATATATATTTGTTGAATGAATGCTTATTTTAAAAAAATTGCTGGAACTGAACATAAAATAGATGCACAATAATATGTAGATATAAATATCAATACAATAAGTACCATATCCATTAGCAGGTTAATTAAAAAATAACATAACTATCACCTTGGAAGACCTCTGTTTACCTCCCTCAATTACATCCTGTTTTCTTACCAGACAGGAACCTTGCATTTTAATTTGATCATTTCTTTGTTTTTCTTCAGTTTTACCAAATATGTTAGCATTCCTAAACAATATAATATTCAGATTTATGTTTATTTGGTGTATATGCAGTACATATGTATATTTGTGTATATGTACATTATTACATGATGCTATAGGCTTTCTTTTTATTTGCTTTTCTTTTTAAACATTAATTTCTCTCTTTTATTATTTTTATTCTATTGTTGTAAGAACACTTAATGCAAGATGTGCCCTCTTAATGAATTTTTAAGTATGCAATACAGTTTGGTTAACTATTGGTACAATAGCATACTGTGGAGCTCAGAGCATATTCATCTTGCATAACTGAAACTTCATACCTATGAATTAGCAACTCCTTATTTCTTCATCCTTCTTATCCCCAGCAACTACATTTCTATCCTTGACTTGCTTTTCTGTCTTATATGTTCCCAAAAGTTCAACCTTGTTGTGGCATGTAACTGTAATTCAATTGCTTCTCTGCAATCAAGCATTTTAATATAAGAAAATCATATAGAATAATATTTTACTTAATAACATTGTTGAGGGAGATGTGTTATTTCTGCTCTGTGGCTCTGGTTGATGACTTCTATGCCATTCTTTCCTATGTGTCCCTGGGTTACGTGAGCAAGAGTTTCTCTAGGGTACAGCCCTGGGAGTGAAATTTCTGAGTCACAGAGTTTGAACATCTTTAGCTTTACCAATAATGCCAAGTTGTTTTCCAAAGTACTAGTACCAGGTTACCCACCTCTTAGTGTTCTAGTTGTTCATATCTTTGTAGAAACTTGATGTTTAAAGATGTACATTATTGCTATTTCTTTGACAAGAGAAATATCTGTTGTCAAAATTTAAGTGTTCATTGCTCTGATTACTAATGAAATTAAGATGATCTTTTCTCTTATGCTATTGACTACTTGGCTTTTCTCTTCCATGAACTGCCTGTTTGTGTCTTTTGCTTATTTTTATTTCATATCATTTATGGATATGTTGAAAATATCTTGTCCTAGTTTGTGGTTTGCCTTTTAATGATTTTTTTTGGTAATTAACTAGAGTTTTAAATTTTAATGTAGTCTTTTATAGTTTGTAAAAAATCCTCTCCCACCCCAAGATAATAAATATATTAGCGTATATGAACCTCTGAAAAGTGTAATAGTTTTGCCCTTCGCATTTAAATCTTTAATCCACCTGGAATTGATTTTTGTGAATTGTGTGTGATAGGAGTAAAATTTCAGTTGTTCTATATGGATATCCAATTTTCTATCCAGTCCCCATTGAGCTGCAGGACCAGTTCTCTTATAAATCAAGTTTTCATTATTCTGTTCTCTTTGTCAACTTGTCTATCCACTGCCTTAAATATTAAATATTATAGTTCTATATTCTTGATATCTAAGAATTAGGAGTATAGGAAACTCCTTCTACTTTGTTCTTCTTCAAGAGTTTGCTAGCTATTATTGGTTCTTTGCTCCTCCATTGATATTTTAGAATATTTAATGAAATTTGAAGATAGCTAACACTTTTGTGAGATTAATTTTCATGAAAGTAGAGAGTATAGTATACCTCTCTACTAATATAGGCCTTCTTTAGTGTCTATCAATAATATTTTTATATATTTCTTTTTACAAAAGAATGGACATCTTTTGTAGATTTATTCATCTTTATATTTTTTAGGCCATGGTAAATGTGATCTTTTTAAAAAAAATTAAATTTCCTATCTGTTTGCTGCTGATATGTAGAGCTATAGTTATTTTGTTTGCTAGTTACAATTCAACTCAAAGATTTGGGGTGTATAACTGATTTATTAAATAGACTTAATTTTTTTTAGAGGAGTGTTAGGTTCACAGCAAAATTAGGCGGATGATACAGAGAATTCCTTTCTACCCCTGTCCGCACACAGGCACAGCCTCTGCCACCATCAACATCCCCTGCCAGAGTGGTCCATTTATTACAGTCAATGAACCTAAGTCAACGTATTATTACCACCTCAAATCCATAGTTTACATTAGAGTTAACTGTTGGTGTTGTACATTTTGTAGTTTTGGACAAATGTATACTGGCATGTGTTCATTATTATAGCGTTGTACAGAGTAGTATCACTGCCCTGAAAATCCCCTAGGCTTCACCTATTTATCCCTCCCTTCCTCAGCCCCTGGCAATTACAGATTATTTTTAACTGTCTCTGTCCACTTGTGCCTTTTTCAGAATGTTGTATAATTGGAATCATCCAGTATGTAGCCGTTTCAGATTGGCTTCTTTCACTCAGTAAAACTGAAGGTTTCTCCATGTTTTTTCATGGCTTGTTAGCTCATTTCTGTCCAGCACTGAATAATATTCCATTGTCTGGATGCATTACAGTGTATTTATCCATTCATTTACTGAAGAGCATCTTGGTTGCTTCTACTTTTGGACAATTATAAATAAAGTTGCTGTTTTTTTTGGACTTCCACCAAGATGACCAAATAGGAACAGCTCTGGAGTGCAGTTCCCAGAAAGAGTGATGCAGAAGGTGAGTGATCTCTGCATTTCCGACCGAGGTACGAGATTCATCTCAGTGGGACTGGTGGGAGAGTAGGTGTAGCCCAAGGAGGGCAAACCAAGGCAGGGTGTGGTGTTGCCTCACCTGGCAAGTGCAAAGGGGTGGAGAACCCCCTCTTCTACCCAAGGGAGGCCATCAGGGACTTTTCTGGACACTCTGGCATTCCAGCTCAGATACTGTGCTTTTCCCATGGTCTTTACAGCCCACAAACCAGGAGATTCCTGCTGGTTCCCACAACACCAGCACCGTGGGTTTCCTGCACAAAACTGGGGGTTGTTTTAGCTGGCACTGCAGGTTTCCAGCACAAAACTGGGTGGCCATTTTAGCCAGCACCTGGAATGCCTGTGAAACAGAACTGTCCATTCCCCTGAATAAAAGGGGGCTGAAGGCAGGGAGCCAAGTGATCTGGCTTGGTGGGTCCCACCCCCACAAAGACGAGCAAACTGAAACCCACTGGATAGAGATTTTTGCAGCCAGCACAGCAGTTTGAGCTCAACCTGGAACAGTTGTGCTTGGTGGGGGGAGGGGCATCTGCCATTATTGAGGCAGCTCTAACCTTGCCTTTGAAAATAAACTGGCAAGGAAGGTTACAGGGCAGCTGGGTGGAGCCCACAGCAGCTCAGCAATGCCTCTGTAGGCAGACTTTGACTAGATAAGGTCTGCTGGGAAGAGCATCTCTGAAAAAAAGGCAGCAACCCCTCAGGAACCTATAAATAAAGACCCACCTTCCCAAGACAGAGCATCTGGGAAAAGGGGCAGTTGTGAGTTCCACTTTAGCAGACTTAAACATCCCTGCCTAGCAGTTCTGAAGGGAGCAACGAAGCTCCCAGCACAGCATCTGAGCTCTGATAAGGGACAGACTGCCTCCTCAAATGTCTCCCTGACCCCTGTATATCCAAAGAGTCACTTCATACAGAAGAGCTCTTGCTGATATCTGGTGGATACCCTTCTGGGACGAAGCTACCAGAGGAACAAACAGGCAGCAGTCCTTGCTGTTCTGCAGCCCCCAAGGGTGATTCCCAGGCAAGCAGGGTCTGGAGTGGACCTCCAGCAGTCCTGCAGCAAAGGAGCCTGACTGTTAGAAGGAAAACTAAAAAACAAATAGCTTCAACATCAACAGAAAGGACATCCACTCAGAGACCCCATCTGAAAGTCACCAATTTCAAATCCACAAAGATGGGAATAAACCAGCATAAGAAGGCTGAAATCACCAAAAACCAGAACGCCTCTTCTCCTGCAAGGGATCACAACTCCTCACCAGCAAGGAAACAAATCTGGATGGAGAATGAGTTTGACAAATTGACAGAAGAAGGCTTCAGAATATGGGTAATAACAAACTTCTCTGAGCTAAAGGAGCATGTTCTAACCCAATGCAAAGAAACTAACAACCTTGAAAACAGGTTAGATGAAATGCTAACTAGAATAACCAGCTTAGAGAAGAACATAAATGACTTGATGGAGCTGAAAAACACAGCACAAGAACTTGGCGAAGCATACACAAGTTTCAATAGCTGAATTAATCAAGCAGAAGAAAATATATCAGAGATTGAAGATCAACTCAATGAAATAAAACAAGAAGGCAGGATTAGAGGAAAGAGAGTGAAAAGAAATGAACAAAGCCTCCAAGAAATATGGGATTATGTGAAAAGACCTTATCTACGCTTGATTGGTGTACTTGAATGTGATGGGGAGAATGGATCCAAGCTGGAAAACACTTTTTAGGATATTATCCAGAAAAACTTTCCCAATCTATCAAGGCAGTCCAACACTCAAATAGAGTAAATACAGAGAACACCACAAAGATATTCCTCAAGGAGAGCAACCCCAAGGCACATAATCGTCAGATTCACCAGGGTTAAAAAGAAGGAAAAAAATGCTAAGGGCAGCCAGAGAGAAAGATCGGGTCACCCATAATGGGAAGCCCATCAGACTCACAGTGGATCTATCAGCAGAAACCCTACAAGCCAGAAGAGAGTGGGGGCCAATATTCAACATCCTTAAAGAAAAGAACTTTCAACCCACAATTTCATATCCAGCCAAACTAAGCCTCATAAATGAAGGAGAAATAAAATTGTTTATGGACAAGCAATTGCTGAGAGATTTTATCACCGCCAGGCCCGCCTTACAAGAGCTCCTGAAGGGAGCACTGAACATTGAAAGGTACAACCAGTTGCAGCCGCTGCAAAAATATACCAAATGGTAAAGACCATCGAGACAATGAAGAAACCACATCGACTAATGGGCAAAACAGCCAACTAGTATCAAAATGGCAGAATTAAATTCACACATAACAATATTAGCCGTAAATGTAAATGGGCTAAATGTCTGAGTCAAAAGACACAGACTGGCAAGTTGAATAAAGAGACAAGACCCATTGGTGTGCTGTATTCAGGAGACCCATCTCGTGTGCAAAGACACCCATAGACTCAAAATAAAGGGATGAAGGAAGATTTACCAAGCAGAAGGAGGGGCGGGGAAAAAAAAAGCAGGGGTTGCAATCCTAGTCTCTGATAAAACAGACCTTAAACCAACAAAGATCAAAAGAGACAAAGAAGGGCATTACATAATGGTAAAGAGATCAAGGCAACAAGAAGAGCTAACTATCCTAACTATATATGCACCCAATACAGGAGCACCCAGATACATAAAGCAAATTTCTAATGACCTACAGAGAGGTTTAGACTCTCACACAATAATAGGGGGAGACTTTAACACTCCACTGTCAATATTAGACAGATCAATGAGCCAGAAAATTAGCAAGGATATCCAGGACTTGAACTCAGATCTGGACCAAGAAGACCTAATAGACATTTGCAGAACTCTCCACCCCAAATCCTCAGAATATACATTCTTAGCACCAAATCACGCTTACTCTGAAATTGACCACATAATTGGAAGCAAATCACTCCTCAGCAAATGCAAAACAAGTGAAATTGTAACAACCAGACTCTCAGACCACAGTGCAATCATACGAGAACTCAGGATGAAGAAACTCACTCAAAACCACACAACTACATGGAAACTGGGCAACGTGCTCCTGAATGACTACTGGATAAATAATGAAATGAATGAAGATAAACATGTTCTTTGAAACCAGTGAGAACAAAGACATCATGTACTAGAATCTCTGGGACACATTTAAAGCAGTGTCTAGAGGGAAATCTATAGCACTAAATGCCCACATGAGAAGTGAGGAAAGATCTAAAATCGACACCCTATCATCACAATTAAAAGAACCAGAGGAGCAAGATCAAACAAATTCAAAAGCTAGCAGAGGATGAGAAATAACCAAGACCAGAGCAGAACCGAAGGAGATAAAGACACAAAATACCCTCAGAAATGAATGCAGGAGCTGGTTTTTTGAATAGATCAACAAAATAGATAGTCTACTGGCCAGACTAATAAAAAAGAAAAGAGAGAAGAATTGAATAGATGCAATAGAAAGTGATAAAGGGGATATCCCCACCAATTCCACAGAAATACAAACTACCATCAGAGATTCCTGTAAGCACCTCTATGTACATAAGCCAGTAAATCTAGAAGAAATGGATAAATTCTTGAATACTTACATCCTCCCAAGACTAAACCAGGAAGAAGCTGAATCCCTGAATAGACCAATACAAGGTCTGAAGCTGAGGCAGCAATTAATAGCCTACGAATAAAAAAAAAGTCCAGGAGCAGATGGGTTCACAGCTGAATTCTACCAGACATATGAAGAGGAGCTGGTACCATTACTTTTGAAACCATTTCAAACAATATAAAAAGAGGGAATCCTCCCTAGCTCATTTTTTGAGACCAACATCATCCTGATAACAAAACCAGTCAGAGACAAAAACTGAAAAAAGAAAACTACAGGCCAATATCCTTGATGAACATTGATGTGGAAATCTTCAATGAAATATGGGCAAACCAAATTCAACAGCACATCAAAAACTTATCCATCACGATCAAATTGGCTTCATCCTAGGGATGCAAGGCTGGTTCAACATACACAAATCTATAGACGTAATCCATCATGTAAACAGAACCAAAGACAAAAACCACATGATTATCTCAATAGATGCAGAGAAGGCCTTCAACAAACGTCAGCAGCCCTTTATGCTAAAAACTCTCAATAAACTAGCTATCAATGGAACATATCTCAAAACAATAAAAGCTATTTATGATAAATTCACAGCCAATATCATACTGAATAGGCAAAAACTGGAAGCATTCCCTTTGAAAACTGGCACTAGACTAGTGTGAGCCCCCTCTCACCACTCCTATTCAACCATAGTATTGGGAGTTCTGGCCAGAACAATCAGGCAAGGAAAAGAAATAAAGTGTATTAAATTAGAAAAAGAGGAAGTCAAATTGTCTCTATTTGCAGATGACATGATTGTATATTTAGAAGACCCCATCTTCTCAGCCCAAAATCTCCTGAAACTGATAAGCAATTTCAACAAAGTCTTAAGATACAAAATCAGCATGCAGAAATGACAAGCATTCCCATACGCCAATAGCAGACAGAGAGTCAAATAATGAGTGAACTCCCATTCACAATTGCTACAAAGGGAACAAAATACCTAGGAATACATTTTGCAAGTGATGTGAAGGACCTCTTCAAGTAGAACTACAAACCACTGCTCTACAAAATAAGAGAGGACACAAACGGATGGAGAAACATTCCAGGCTCATGGTTAGGAAGAATCAATATTGTGAAAATGGCCATAGTGCCCAGAATAATTTATAGATTCAATGCTATCCCCATCAAACTACCATTGACCTTCTTCACAGAACTGGAAAAAAGCTTCTTAAACTTTGTATGGAACCGAAAAAGAGCCTGCATAGCAAAGACAATCCTAAGCAAAAAGAACAGAGTTGGAGGCATTTTGCTACCTGACTTCAAACTATACTGCAAGGCTACAGTAATCAAAACAGCATGGTACTGGTACCAAAACAGAAATATAGATGAATGGAATGGAACAGAGGCCTTGGAAGCAATGCCACACCTCTGCAACCATCTGATCTTGGACAAACCTGACAAAAACAAGTAATGGGGAAAGGAAATCCTTTTCCATTTAATAAATGGTGTTGGGAAAACTGGCTAGCCATATGCAGAAAGCTGAAACTGGATCCCTTCCTTACACCTTATACAAAAATTAACTCAAGATGGATTAAAGATTTAGACATAAGACCTAACACCATAAAAACCCTAGAAGAAAACCTAGGCAATACCATTCAGGACATAAGCACAGGAAATGACTTCATGACTAAAACACCAAAAGCAATGACAACAAAAGCCAAAATAGACAAATGAGATCTAATGAAACATAAGAGCTTCTGCACAGCAAAATAAACAATCAATAGAGTGAACCGGCAATGAACAGAATGGGAAAACATTTTTGCAATCCACTCATCTGACAAAGGGCTAATATCCAGAATCTACAGAGAACTAAAACAAATTCACAAGAAAAAAACAACCCCATCAAAAAGTGGGCAAAGGATATGAAGAGATGCTTTTCAAAAGAAGACATTTATGCAGCCAACAAACATATGAAAAAATGCTCATGATCACTGGTCATTAGAGAAATGCAAATCAAAACCACATTGAGATATCATGTCATGCCAGTTAGAATGGTGGTCATTAAAAGATCTGGAGACAACAGATGCTGGAGAGGATGTGGGGAAATAGGAATGCTTTTCCACTGTCAGTGGGAGTGTAAATTAGTTCAACCATTGTGGAAGACAGTGTGGCAATTCCTCAAGGATCTAGAACTGGAAATTCCATTTGACCCAGCAATCCCATTACTGGTTACATACCCAAAGGATTATAAATCACTCTGTTATAAAGACACATGCACATGTATGTTCATCACAGCACTGTTTACAATAACAAAGACTTGGAACCCACCCAAATCCCCATCAATGATAGATTGGACAAAGAAAATATGGCACATATACACCATGCAGCCATAAAAAAGATGAGTTCATGTCCTTTGCAGGGACATGGATTAATCTGGAAACCCTTATTCTCAGCAAACTGACATAAGAACAGAAAACCAAACACCACATGTTCTCACTCATAAGTGGATGTTGAACAATGAGAACACAGGGACACAGGGAGGGGAACATCACACACTGTGGCCTGCTGGGGGGTGAAGGGCTAGAGGAGGGATGGCAGGGGATGGAGGGATTGGGGAGGGATAATGTTAGGAGAAATACCTAATGTAGGTGATGGGGGTGTCGATGCATCAAAACCACCATGGCACGTGTATACCTATATAATAGTCCTGCATGATTTGCACATGTACCCCGAACTTTAATAAAAATAAAAATTAAAAAAAAAAAAATAAAGCTGCTATAAGCATTCACATGCAGGTTTTTGTGTGGATGGTGTAATTGATTTTTGAACATTGACTTAGTATCCAGTAGGATTACTAAATTCTCCATAATTCTAATGATTTGTCTGCACATTAGGGCTTTCTACACAGATAAGTAGATCATCTGTGGATACCTTTTTTATAATACTGTTTGAAAAATTTAAAATTTTAACTGAAGGATTTATTCCTTTTATATTTATTGAAATTGCTAGTATATTTGAATTTAAATTTACTGTATTATTTTGTGCTTTCCATGTCTTACATTTTTTTGTTTCTTTTATATTTTAAATGTATACCCTCCATATTGGTTCTCTCTCTCTCTCTCTCTCTCTCTCTCTCTCTCTCTCTCTGTCTCCACCCTCTCAGTATTTGGAAGTTGTATACTATTTCTATTTTTTTAAAGATATTACTCTATAGCATTAACATGTATAATGTAATCTGCAAAGTCTAAAGACAATCAATATTTACCATTCTCTAAATCAATGTAAGAACCTTAGAACACTCATTCATTCAACTTCAATCCTGACTAGAAAGTCATTGTTGTCTTTATTTTACTATTTTGTTTAAAGCCCACTGACATTATTATCATTGTTTTGATCAGTGGTATGATTTAGCCACATGATTGCATTCTTTACTCATCATTCTTTATGCATCTCAGAATTTCTATCTGAGATTTCTTTCTGCCTGAATTACATCCTTTCAAATTATTTTTTTACTAAGAATGTATTATATTCCCCTTAGCATATTAAAGGTAGTCATTCATTGGCTTCTACACTCGTATTTTCGTTGAGAAGTCAGTCGTCAGGTTTATTTGAAGGCAATCTGCTTTCCACTTTATTCTTTGCTGGCTGCTTTTATAATCTCGTTGTCTTTGGTATTCTGCAGTTCGCTCATGTTGTACTTTGGTGTAGATTTTTTTTTTTGGATTCTTTTTTATCCAGAATTATTTGGACTAGGGCCTCTGTATAAGTTCTGGAAAAATTTTTAGACTTTATTCCTTCAGATACTGTCTCTCTCCCATTATCTGTCCTCTTATCTTTGAACTCTGATGACACACCTGTTAAATCTTCGTACTTCTTCCTCCATGTCTTCTGATCTCTCTTTTGTCTTTTCCATCTTTAACTCCTTGTGCTACATTTGGGTAATTTTTAAGTTACAAGTTAAACAAATCTGTCTTCAATTGCTTTCAATATGTTGTAATCTGATTTCTTAATTTCTTTTTTTTGAGACAAGAGTTTTTCTCTTGTCAACCAAGCTGGAGTGCAATGGTGCGATCTTGGCTCACTGCAACCTCTGCCTCCTGGGTTCAAGTGATTATCTTGCCTCAGCCCCCAAGTAGCTGGGAGCACAGGCATGCACCACCATGCCTGGCTAATTTTTTGTATTTCTAGTAGAAACGGGGTTTCACCATGTTAACCAGGCTGGTCTCAAACTCCTGACCTCAGGTGATCTGCCCGCCTTGGCCTCCCAAAGTGCTAGGATTACAAGTGTGAGCCACTGTGCCCGGCCGATTTATTAAATTTTAATTTTAAGTCATGACAGTTTTATTTCTTGAAGTTGTAGTTGGTTCTTTTTCAATTCTGACAATCATTTCAGATCTGGTTTAGCTGTGTGTTTTGTGTGCTTGATCTCACTCACGATTCCTTATTTTCTTCTGTATTTTGTAATTTTGATTGTCATACTCTTTGGAATTTTATCTTGGGGAATTTCTACACTACAAATTAAAGTTGCCCAATTTTCCTTCTTTAAGGATTCCTCTTTTACCTGGATTTCAGATGTTTATCATTAGAGCTTTATTCCTTTGGCATAAATCCAATGACTTTGTGTTGAGTTAAACACCTGCTAGAGCTCATGTATAGAGTCATTATCAGTCATTTGTATGTTCAAGTAAGTGAGTGTGTCATGTATTTTTCTAAGAGACGATTGTAAAAGGGGTTATAAAGGAAGAAGTGGGTATAAAGAATCTGAAATCTTCCTCCCCTCAGATAAATTGGATCAAAGCCTGAACATGAATGAGTTCGGGAGAAAAGACAAAAAGAGCAGATGAAAAAAGGCAAATTTTCCCCACCTCACAATTTTGTTAGGCTTGGATTGGATCTGGCCCAAGACACTTTTCTTACTGACTCTCAGGTCATACTGTGTTGCCTGTTTGCTCACAGAAGACGAACAAGGTTTCAAGCAGAAGTCACAAGCCCAGTTCATCAGTAGAGCCAGTCTGGGAGACTGGAAAACAGCATCTAGGGACTTGAGAGGGGGTGATCAGTCCAGAAGCGCATAAGGCTATATTGAGTAAGTAATCGAGTTTGCTCAGAAAGTGCCTAAAGAGAGGGTGAACAGAGGGGATCAAGATGACCTCAATATGATAGGTTCACCCTCTGGCTTGGGCATATGTTCTTAGCAAAAGAAGTTTCGCTGGCACTCAGCTAGGAGGGAGGCACTTGCCAGGTGCTGGAGGGCTTGGCCCTCTTCCCACCCTCCCCATCTTCTCTGGCCCTGGCCACCTCCCACAGCCTTGATAGTCACCAGTGCGCCAGCTCGCCTGATCTCCTGCCATGCAGGGGAATGTTGTATTGAAGAGTATGAGTTTGGAGTCAGAAATTGGTCTTCAATTCCACCTCCACCATTTGCTTATCTGCTGAATGACTTTGGGAAAATTTTATTAATAAAAATAAAATTATATAATAATTATACAGGGGGAGGTCGGGATAAATAGGGGAAGCCCAGGGGAGTTTTAGGGCAGTGAAACTACTATGTATGATGCTATAATAATGAACACATGTCAATATACATTCGTCCAAACCTACAGAATGTACAACACCAAAAGTAAACTGTAATGTAAACTATGGATTTTGGGTAGTAATAATGTGTTGATGTAGGCCCACTGACTGTGACAAATGGACCACTCTGGCAGGGGATGTTGATGGTGGCAGAGGCTGTGCCTGTGTGGGAACAGGGGTAGAAGGGAACTCTCTGTATCATCTGCTCAATTTTGCTGTGAACCTCAGTCTTGGGATAATTGGGCATGCTATTCGGGTGACAGGTGCATGAAAAGCCCAGACTTCACCAGACTATTCACACAGGCAACCAAAACCGCATATACTCCTAAAGCGATTGAAATAAAAAAGTTAAAAATAACAAATATGATAAAATGCTTTTTTCCTCTATTTGTTTTCATTTCCCCGACGAGAAAAATAAGGGACTGAATATTTATTTGCTTTACATTTTAATAGAAACAATAAGTCAGAAGCCAGATTTAAGAATAATTAACAAATTGGTCATTCTTATCTACATTTACTCTTATCACAAGGAGACAAGCTCATTGTTTTCATTTGGCTAATTTGTACTTTAGTGAGAGGTGATTAGATCATGAATAATGGTTTTGAATCATATAAGTCTGTGAAACCAGGAAGCTAAGTTTAATCCACACATTCAGGTGGAAACATCTCTGGTTAAGGTAATAAAGCATAAGTAACTTTTTTAAGTTGTTTTTTGTTTGTTTGTTTGTTTGTTTGAGATGGAGTTTTGCTCTTGTTGCCCAGGCTGGAGTGCAATGGCTTGATCTCGGCTCACCACAACCTCCGCCTCCTGGGTTCAGGCAATTCTCCTGCCTCAGCCTCCTGAGTAGCTGGGATTATAGGCACGCCCCACCGTGCCCAGCTAATTTTTTGTATCTTTTTTAGTAGAGATGGGGTTTCACCATGTTGACCAGGATGGTCTCGATCTCTTGACCTCGTGATCCAACCACCTCGGCCTCCCAAAGCGCTGGGATTACAGGCGTGAGCCACTGCGCCCGGCCATTTTTTTTTTTTTTAAGTTTTAAGTTCAGGGGTACATGTGCAGATTTGTTATACGGGTAAACTTGTGCCATGGGGGATTGTTGTGCAGATTATTTCATCACCCAGGTACAAAGCCTAGTACCCATGAGTTATTTTTCCTGATCCTCTTTCTCCTCCCACCCTGCACTCTCCGATAGGTGCCACTGTGTGTTGTTCCCTTCTATGTGTCCATGTAATAAAATGCTTTAAAAAAAGAAACAGTCTCTAAGACCCACTGTTTGTATCTATAAAACCATGAATAATCATGGTTCTAGGGTACTCTGTCTACCTAGTGGAGCTATGAGGGTAACTCAGGTGACTTTTAAAGTGTTGATCACTGCTTAGAACATAGACTATGCCTTATAAACATTAATTAGATTATTGTACTTGGTTTCTCTGTGGCCTTATCTATAGGACACCAAGATCTTTCACTGTGGCTCCAGCCTTCCTCCAGAGAACTAGAATCTTCTATCTGTGCACTGGACATCTATGACATTCGGATTCCACTTCCACCTCAGTAGATCCCCAATCAAACTTCCAAATCTTATTTCAGGAGAAACTTCTGAGACTAGAGACCTTTGCCTTGCTGCCCGCATCCAGTGAGTTACTACATTCTCTTAGTTTTTCATTTTTACTGTCCCATGCCAGATCATTGCAGTAGCTCTCCATCCACAGAGTTACTTTCAGTGAGTCCTTCTCCCCCTGCCTTTTTTTTTTTTTGAAATGGAGTCTTGCTCTGTCTCTCAGGCTGGAGTGCAGTGGCACACTCTCGGCTCACTGCAACCTCTGTCTCGTGGGTTCAAGTGATTCTCCTATCTCAGCCTCTCTAGTAGCTGGGATATACAGGCGTGCACCATCACACCCATCTAATTTTTCTATTTTTAGTAAAGACGGGGTTTCGTCATGTTGGCCAGGCTGGTCTTGAACTCCTGACCTCAGGCAATCCACCCGCCATGGCCTCCCAAAGTGCTGGGATTACAGGCATGAGCCACCATGCCCAGCCCCTTCTCTCTTTTAACCCCCTCAGATCCAGCCCCAAGCAGCTCTCTGAAGACTTTCCTAATTGCTCCAAATGCAAGAGATTTGAGTTTCTTTTAAACTCCATATAGTGCTGATTTTCTGCCCCCACCCTCCCAATTTAGTATTGTACTTTATCTTTTAGTTATCTTTTTAATGCATGGTTTGATTTCCAAATAAGCCGTGAACAGGAACTGAGTCTTAGGCTTGTTATATCTCCCCTAGTACCTAGATCTCTGGTGAACATGTACTAGTTGCTCAATAAATATGCGTTGGTTGATTGAATGTGAATCCAACCTATCAGGGTTTGCTGCCTTTCTTGAGACTGAGTGGACTGTGTTCTGAGTTTAGGGACCATGCATAGAGCTATGCTCAGCCTGCAGGTGTGGGAAATGAGTTAATTTCTCTTTAATCAGGGCATTACTCTCAACTCAGAATTTTCGATATTAAAGCCCCAATTTTCTGTATTAAAGTTCTCACCTTACCACTTAGCCTTTGGCAATGGCCATAAGAAGCAGCGCCTCAGCACGGATTTGTTTACTATCTCTGAATCTTTAGGTTTCTGGATAGTGGAGCTGAGCGTAGTGGAAACAGCACAGTGGAAACATCAATCAAATACTGGTCTTTTGACTTCTTGTGACCAATCATGTTTTTTTTTTTTTCTTTCTTTTTTTTTTTTTGTGGGTGACTTTGGGTAAGTTACTTGACCTCTCTGTCTATAAAATTTAAATTAAAATCTCTATTTTAAATTAACTAAGTCGGATGTTGAAAAGTACTTACTATAGTGCCTAGCACGCAGGAGCTGCTTACGAATGGTGGTTGCACCTGAGTCGGACAGCAGCAGCCAGGCAGGCTGTGAACTCAGCCCATAGGAAGGGCTAGGGTGGCTTAAAGGCTCCGGGAAAGCTCCTTTCTGCTGTCTTTGAATAGATTCTCCACTAATGCCCGAAGTTCCGCTTTCAGAGGAATGAAGATTCTGAAGATTTGTCCCTCTGATCTATCATTGCTATGTTCAAGTTGTACTTTAAAAAAATGCTCTTTAATAATACCTTTAAAATATGAAGAGTTACATATCGAGTCCTAACACCACAATGTATATTCATTTATGGGGAACTAGCAGACAGCATGATCTTATTTATGCCCTGGGCAGCTGTGGAAATTGGATGTGGGGAGAAAAGGAAGGAGAAAGAACTTTGGGGGATGTGGGAAGCAGATTCCCAAGTGAGCAGATTTGTAAGTCAGTATGAGCATGGCCTGCTGGCACCTCTGTACTTCAGTGTGTTACAAGAAAGTCAAGAAGATGGCACTAAGTTACAAACATCTAATCTTCCACTGGCATTTTTCATGAGTGTCAGATAGTGTGACTGAGTTTCCAGATGGGTCTGAGACTCCTTCAGATGATGAGTCTGTTCTGGTAGGTCTTCCAGGGACCACAGACAGGTCGCATTCTCATTCTCTCCGACAGAAAATGAAGTACTAAGAGGAAGGCGTGCCCCTAAAGAAATAACAAGAACAGTTTCTATTGCAGTTTATGTGTTCCAAGTCACAGTTCCAGCCAATAGCATATGATTCAGTATCATCTCTCAGTATGAGCTTGTTTTCATTCTGCTTGAAGTCCTCATCCCCTGTGTTTCTTTGAAAAGTAATTTATGTGAACAGTGCTATGCTTTCAATGCCCTAGGTCTGCCATGCAAATAACACATTTCCGTCTCAGTGTGTTCACCTGGAGAAAGATTTTATTAGGTAAATAAAGCAGTCAATCATCTTTACATCAGAATGAATGGAAAGATGTCCAGCCTTTTGTCCTTTCTCCTCCTTTGCCAAAGGAAACGACCCACTCACCTCACTGAATTGTTCCTCATGTGGGTTCATGGGAGAGAAAATGTTTTTAGCAGGAGGAGATGAGGCGTTTGCTTGACAAGAACATTTCTGAGTGAGGCTTCTGGTTTTAGCTTTGTCCACCAGTAGGCTGCATTTCTCTGACTGTAACTCTGAGTTAATTTATAGACATGCTCCTAAGGAATGAAAAACTGAATCAGTACCCCTGGCCCTGACACAGTGGGGTGGCTGCTGAGTTGAGGAAGTCATCAGCAGGAGATCTCAGGTTCCAATGAGTTACTGAACTTGTAATCACCCGAATATATCAACGAGGTAAAGTTAATGGTCTGTCTTTTTTTCACAGACACCTCTTAAGTTGTGTGTTTTGATTACGTTTACCCCTTTAAACTTATCTGGATGCTCATTGAACCTGGATTCCCTTAAATCAAAACATTGTGGAGGTGAAGGATCGGAGAGCAACAGGACCTGGTTTGCTTCTGACCCTTGAGCCTCTTGGGACAGCCTTGGGCCATGGGGACACAGAGAGCAGGCTGGGATGGGGAAGAGAGACAAGAAAGGAAATCTCTGCTCTGGCTCCCAGCTCCTTCCATTAAGACGAGAACTGGTGGGGGAAAATTGAGTCTCTTCTGAAGGTAGGCGGCTGATACAGAAGACGGAAGTGAAGACGTCTTGTGTCTGTTTCTAAAGTGAGTCTCTGAGTCATAAGAACAGGGCTCTAAGAGAAAAAGAAAATGTCGAAGAACAGTGGGCCCTGAGAGGATCTTTATAATAATCTATTGTCCTTCCCCACAAAGGCCAGAAACTGGCTGCCCCATCAAGCTGACATTACAGTAAGGGGCAAGGGGGATGTTTTGTCTGTGGAATGCCGCTCAAAGCCTGACCAATTTCTCACAAAGGTACCAGAACTCCAGAGAACCCCCATAATTTCCAATAGCCAAGCCAGTGACAAGAAAACAGAAATGGCTGCTGGTTTACCCTCGCTGCTTTTCTCACTAAATGTTGACTCTTTTTTGTTTCAAAATACAAACATAAGCACTCCTTTCTTCCTTGTAGCCTGCAAAGGAATGGTGTCATTGAGAAGAGACTGTTGTTTGGAGCAGGGGTCAGGAGACCTATTCTAGAAAGGGCCAGACAATAAGTATTTCAGGCTGTGTAGGCCATATAGTCTCCTGCCACTATAGTCTGAAAGCCGTGGCTGTGGCTGTGCTCCGATAAAACTTTATTATTTGAACGACACATATATGTTATGTGTCATGAAATAATATCTTTCTTTTGCCTTTTTTCCCCTGTCATTAAAAAATGTCAAAACCATTTTTAGCTGATCCTCCCCCCTGCCCGCCTTTAAACTTATCTGGAAGCTCATCCAACCTGGATTCCCTTAAATAAAAGCATTGTAGAGGTGAAAGACTGGATAGCAGTCATCCAGGTGGCAGGCTGGATTTGCCCTGGGGTCCGGAGTTTCTTGACCTCTCTGGTCTAGGGTAAAGAAAGTCAAAATGAGTAAGAAAAACACTTTTAATGTCAACTGTATTGAGGTATACTTTACATACGATAAAATGTGCTCATTTTAAATATACTGTTTAGTAAATATTGACAAGTAATAAATACAGTCACGTAACCACCTCCCCAAGCAAGATGGAGAATATTTCTGTCGCCCTAGAAAGCTCCCTTGTTCCCCTTCTCAATCAGTCTTACCTCCATCCCAGCCAAGGACAAGAATGGCCTGATTTCTGCCACTTAATAGGCCATACCCTGTTTTCTAGAGCTCGATAGAATTACATAGCATGTCCTCTTTTGTGTCTGGCTCCTTTTGCCTAGTATGATATTTTTGAGATTCTTCTGTGTTACTTCATGAATCAACAGTTCATTTCTTTTTACTACTGAATACTCCTCCATTGTATGGACATACCACAATGTATTTATCCATTTATCTCCTGATGGACTTCTGTTTTTTTTTTTTTTATATACATAAAGCTTCTACTGAACTTTTATACACAAATCTTTGTGTGAACATGATTTTCCTATATCTTGAGTAAATGCCTAAGAATGAAATTGCTGTATCATATTTGACTTCATAAGAAACTGTGAGATTTTCCAACGTGGTTGTACCACTGCTGGTGAGTGGTTGTACATTATTACCAGCAGTGTCTGAGAGTTCTGCTTACTCCTCATCCTCACGCTAGTGGATACATGGTGGCATCTTACTATACTTTAAATTTTCATTTCTCAGATGACTAGCTATATTGGACATCTTTCCATGAACTTATTAGGCATTTGTACAACTTCTGGTCTATTGACATCTTTTGCCAATTTTTGTTAGTTTTTTTTCATTGTATTCCATTTTTAAAAATTATACTTTAAGTTCTGGGGTACATGTGCAGAATGTGCAGGTTTGTTACATAGGTGTGCACATGCCATGGTGGTTTGCTGCATCCATCACCCCATCATCTACATTAGATATTTCTCCTAATGCTATCCCTCCCCTAGACTCCTTACAGGCCCCAGTGTGTGAAGTTCCCCTCCCTGTGTCCATGTGTTCTCATTGTTCAACTCCCACTTATGAGTGAGAACATGCAGTGTTTGGTTTTCTGTTCTTGTGTTAGTTTGCTGAGAATGATGGTTTAAAGATTCATCCATGTCCCTGCAAAGGACATGAACTCATCTTTTTTTCATGGCTGCATAGTATTCCATTAGATATATGTGCCATATTTTCTTTATCCAGTCTATCATTGATGGGCATTTGGGTAGGTTCCAAGTCTTTGCTATTGTACAGTGCTACAATAAATATATGTGTGCATGTGTCTTTACACTCCTTTGGGTATATACCCAGTAATGGGATTGCTGGGTCAAATGGTATTTTTAGTTCTAGATCCTTGAGGAATTTGCCACACTGTCTTCCACAATGGTTGAACTAATTTACACTCCTAAGAATGGTGTGAAAGCATTCCTATTTCTCCACATCCTCTCCAGCACCTGTTGTCTCCTGATTTTTTAATGATCATCATTTTAACTGGCATGAGATGGTATCTCATTGTGGTTTTGATTTGTGTTTCTCTAATGACCAGTGATGATGAGCTTTTTTTCATATGTTTGTTGGGTGAATAAATGTCTCCTTTTGAGAAGTGTCTGTTCATATCCTTCACCCAGTTTTTGATGGGGTTGTGTGTGTTTGTTTCTTGTAAATTTGTTTAAGTTCTTTGCAGATTCTAGATATTAGCCCTTTGTCAGATGGATATATTGCAAAAGTTTTCTCCCATTCTCTAGGTTGCCTGTTCATTCTGATAATAGTTTCTTTTGCTGTGCAGAAACTCTTTAGTTTAATTAGATCCCATTTATCTATTTTGGCTTTTGTTGCCATTGCTTTTGGTGTTTTAGTCATGAAGTCTTTGCCCATGCCTATGTCCTGAATGATATTGTGTAGGTTTTCTTCTAGGGTTTTTATGATTTTAGGTCTTACATTTAAGTCTTTAATCCATCTTGAGTTAATTTATATATTTATTTTTTTTTGAGACGGAGTTTCGCTCTTGTTACCCAGGCTGGAGTGCAATGGCGCGACCTCAGCTCACCGCAATCTCCGCCTCCTGGGTCCAGGCAATTCTCCTGCCTCAGCCTCCCGAGCAGCTGGAATTACAGGCATGCACCACCGTGCCCAGCTAATTTTTTGTAATTTTAGTAGAGACGGGGTTTCACCATGTTGACCAAGATGGTCTCGATCTGTTGACCTCGTGATCAACCCGCCTCGGCCTCCCAAAGTGCTGGGATTACAGGCTTGAGCCACCGCACCTGGCCTTGAGTTAATTTTTATATAAGGTGTAAGGAAGGGATACAGTTTTAACTTTCTGCTTATGGCTAGCCAGTTGTCTCAGCACCATTTATTAAATAGGGAATCCTTTCCCCATTACTTGTTTTTGTCAGGTTTTTCAAAGGTCAGATGGTTGTAGATGTGTGGCATTATTTCTGAAGCCTCTGTTCTGTTCCATTGGTCTAGATATCTGTTTTGGTACCAGTACCATGCTGTTTTGATTACTGTAACCTTGTAATATAGTTTGAAGTCAGCTAGCATAATGCCTCAAGCTCTATTCTTTTTGCTTAGGATTGTCTTGGCTATGCGGGTTCTTCTTTGGTTCCATATGAAGTTTAAAGTGTTTTTTTCCAGTTCCGTGAAGAAGGTCAATGGTAGTTTGATGGGGATAGCATCAGATCTATAAATTACTTTGGGCAGTATGGCCATTTTCATAATATTGATTCTTCCTAACCATGAGCATGGAATATTTTTGCATTTGTTTGTGTCCTCTCTTATTTCCTTGAGCAGTGGTTTGTAGATCTCCTTGAAGAGGTCCTTCACATCCCTTGTAAATTGTATTCCTAGGTATTTTATTCTCTTTGTAGCAACTGTGAATGGGAGTTTACTCATGATTTGGCTCTCTGTTTCTCTGCTATTGGTGTATAGGAATACTTGTGAATTAATCACATTGATTTTATATCTTGAGACTTTGCTGAAGTGCTTATCAGCTTAAGGAGAGTTTGAGCTGAGATGATGGGGTCTTCTAAATATACAATCATGTTATCTGCAAATAGAGACAATTTGACTTAGTCTTTTCCTAGTTGAATGCCCATTTTTTCTTTCTCTTGCCTGGTTGCCCTGGCCAGAACTTCCAATTTGATGTTGAATAGGAGTGGTGAGAGGGGATCCTTGTCTTGTGCTGGTTTTCAAAGGGAATGTTTCCAGTAAAAATATGGAATGCTTAATGAATTTGCCTGTCACCCTTGCTCAGGGGCCATGCTAATCTTCTCTATACTGTTCCAGTTTTAGTATATGTGCTGCTGAAGTGAGCCCTCTTTTGCCGATTTGTAATTGGGTTATTTTTCTCCTACTATGAGTTCTCTGTATATTTTGGATATAAGATTTTTGGTCAGATATATATATTGCAGATATCATCTCCCAGTCTGTAGTTAGGATTTTCATTTTCTTAATAGGGTATTTTGATGATAAGATGTTTTAAATGTGATAAAGAGCAAGTCATCATTTTTTTTTATGGCTCATAGAAAAAAACTCTTAACATTTAAAACTCCATGGATCCTCATGTGATAGTGGGTATTAATTCTGTGTATAAGTTGGAGAAAATTACATAACACAAAAGCCACTGTTAAGTTTCCTTAACAGCTTTTTTGAGATATAATTGACATGCCATACATTTCACCCATTTAAAGTGTACAATCCAATGGTTTTCAGTATAATCACAGAGTCATGCATCTATCACTGCAGTCAACATTAAAACATTTTATTTACCTCAAAAAGAAACCCTGTGCCCTTTAGTTATCACTCCTCTCCTTCCATTCTCCCCCTTATCCCCCCACCTAGGGGTAATTCACCCCCCACCATAGAGAATTCTGTCTCTGTGAATACCCTATACTGACATTTCATATAGTTGAAATTTGTGGCCTTCTGTGACTGGTCTCCTTCACTTCAAATAATTGTTTTAAGGTTTATTCATATTGTAGCTTTTATGGATACTTCATTTCTTATTTATGGCTGAATAATTGTCTGTTGATGGATATATCACATTTTGTTTATTCATTCATCAGCTGATGAGCATTTGAGTTCTTTCCACTTTTTGTTATTATGAAGAACACTGCTACAAACATCTGGGTACAAGCTTTTTTACAGACATGTTTTCACTTCTTTTGAGTATTTGCTTAGGAGTGGAATTGCTGGATTATATGGTAACTCCATGTATAATTGTTCGAGAAACTGTCAGATTACTTTCCACAGTTAATATAAAATCAGTGTTTTCTGATTTCTCTATATCCACGTCTAGATGTATTCTCTGACTCTTTGATTCTGGCCATCCTAGTGGATGTAAAGTAGCATCTTATTGTGGATTTGATTTGCCTTTTCCTGATATCCACACAATCTTTCTTGGAGAAGTATCTATGTAGGTTCTTTGGTCATTTTAAGACGGGTTTTATGGAGGGTTCATCATGTAAGTACGCTTGATGAAGTCACTGGCTACTGGTGAGTGAACTCAATCCCTGGCTCTTATCTCCTCCCCAGAATTCCAGGGTGGGGGTGAAAGTTCCAGTCACATCACATGGTTGGTTCCTTTGGGGACCAGGCATCTTCCTTTAGCATAAACTCAGGTATAGTTGAAAGAGGCTTATTATGAATAACAAAAGATGCCCCTCTCATCATCTCTCAGGAAATTCCAAAGGTTTTAAGAATCTCAGGCAGAGACCAAATATGTATTTCATAGTATATCCCAGTATTACATGCTCTCACCCAATTTAGACCTTGGGCATCTCTCTGTGCAGCCATGGAAATATCAGAGCTAAAATCTCCCAGGCAGAACTGAACATCCTTGCCAGAATTCACTTGGTTTTCCCTTTCAGGTACTGTGTTTTGATTTGAATCATATCAGAAACCAGATCTGAAGTTCTTTCTGCAAACTACTCTTCTGTTCCAGGGTAGAAGAAAGTTTAATGGGAGCCTTTTCCAGAAAATGATGGCAGAGGATCCATCTCCTTGACTCGTGGCAACAGGCCATGATCTGGAGAAAAGCAAGGCAACAAGGAAGTGTTGCCGAACTGATCATATCAGCTGGAACCCCTGCTCTCTCAGGGAGCTGAGGCTAGCAGTTGTGTTTGCTACTGGGGATGGCTGTAGAACAGTCTAGTATTATAAGGACCTGGGTGCGTGGGAGCTGAGAGCTCTTGACTGGCTGTGTAATTAAAAGGGGACATGCATTAAAACAGTGTATCCTGCACATCCCTGGTCCTTTGCAGGGGCTGCACACTGCATGGTCTGCACTTTGCTACTTCACTCTGATGGGGTTTGGCAATCTCTGGGGCAGTGGGAGGTGCAGAACCTCATAAATACCACATTTGCTTGGAAGCCCAACGTTCCTAGGTTCTATTTCTGCTTTGTCTCTGTTTAGGAACCAAACTGGAAATGGTTGCTTGGTTTCCTTTCTCCAATACTTGGGGGCCCGTAGACTCTTCAGATAGTGTATGTACCCAAAGGCTTGCTAGAATCTCCTGTTCTGACTGGTTAGCTCGGCTGGCTGGAAGTGGGCATTAACAGAAGCTGAAGTGTGGCTCTTTTTCTTTGTGGGCACGTTAGCTTTGTTCTGTTTCATGCCTGTATCTCTAGCTCCAGTCAGGTAAAATGTCCTGGGTGAATTAATGCAGATGAATGCCTCACCTGGGAAACAACTTGGTAGGTATTTAATCTGTGTTTGTCAAATGAATGAATGCAAATCATTCAGAGAATCACAGAATGACAATAAAAATGATATTAGAGACCATGTGCTGCATCTCTTTGCAATATTATTAGAGAAAAACAATTCTGAGTCTTATTTGACTATTTACAGTTACTATGTAATTTTTCTCACTTGGGAGACAGAATTGCATTTTATTTATGCAATCCTTTAAGTCCTCTCCAGCACCCAGGGCCCTGCCTGGGAATTAGCTGAAACTCAGATGGCAGTGCCCAGCGACTCTCAGCTCTGACAATGGCCCTTCCTAAATGGGCTCCCTGTCCAAACACTACACTGGGTATAAAGGCTGTTATAATTACAGGGTACTGAGTACAGAAACCTGTAATCTAGGGAAGAATTCACCTAGAGCAGCTCCTCCGACACTGGGAACAGAGCCTACACCAAACAGTGTGGAGACCTTGGTGCTCTGAGAAGGCCTGGCCTATGGGGCTGCTGCTGAGAAGGTACCTGTGGGCCTTGGGGCAGACTTGGGGCTGCTGAAAGCTGCACAGGAGGAAGGACCACCTCAATTTGTCAGTGAACAGAAGGAAGAACTGAAGACAAGCCTCTCTTCCTTTGCTTAGGCCCAGGACTGAAGAAAACTTATCCATGTGCAGTCAAATGACACCACTTTAGATGAGATGGGAGGAGAAGGCCATGTGACTTGATAGGAAAATCAACTTCATAGAGCCACATAAATTAAGCAAAGACTTTCTTCAGGGAAAGATCCCTGGGCTTCTATAACGAATCCAGTTTGACTCTAAATTGCAGAGGAGTGGTCTTTGGGAGGCATATAGGAAATTGTTGTGTAAAGAGACAAAATCCAGGATTAGAGTCTGAGAGGTACAGCAGGAGTCAGAGTCGAGACTTGGTGGCTCTAAGATAGCAGAGAAGGAGTCATTATGTGATGGAAGGGCAGTGCCCACTCTCGTCAACCCAGGCTTGGAAGTGTGGGTCTCTGCTGAGCAGGTGTACTACTCACAAAGCCCCCCAGGGTTGTATGTCCTTGTGCCACTCTCCATGGTGTAGCCCTTTAAGGCATTCCAGTGGCTCGTTTTTTTTTTTTAATGTTGGTTTTTTGGAAGTATCTGTGGGTTTCCGGAGGGGGTGCCTGTCCTTCCATGTTGGTGCAATAGAAAGGCCCAAGTGTGACTCCCAAAACAGCTGGATGGAGCCGTGGCAGAGGCTCCCCAGCTCTGGATTTGAGAAGACCCAGCAGGGCTGGGAGAATTGCTACACAGGAGGCCAAGGGTAAGGCCTGCCTCTGCTCTCTGGAGGCCTTGGCCACACCAGCCTTCTGGCTGTTGCTCACAGCCTTCCCTCCATTGTAAACGTTTTCCTTCCATCTTTCCACTCATCTTAGGCCTTCCAGCCTTCAGAGCTTAGCTCAAATCCCCATGCTACCACAAAAACTGCTGGCTCTCCAGAGAAGACAGCTTTTGTCTCTGCAACTCCTTAAAGCTATTATACACTAGCTTTGTCATCAGAGAGGCTGAGTTCAAATCCTGGTTCTGCCATCTGTCATCCATATGACTTGGCAAATTACTCAACCTCTCTGAGCCTTGGTTTCCTTATCTAAAACAGAAATAATTATAATTGCAATAATCCTAGCATTTCTTCTGGAGGCTATTGTGAGCATTAGATGAGATAATACATGTGAAGTATTAGTAAACACATGGTAAGCATTTAATAAAGATTACTTGTTATTACCAGTCATTTGACACTCAGGCAGCCTTATATTGCTAACATTTTCATGTGTGATGTTCTCTTTTTGTGCAGAGTATAATTTCCTTGATGCCATATACATTGTCATTTTAATGTTCAATAAATATTTGTTGTGAGTCATACTGTGTATTTTTATTTATAAATTTTTATTTGATTTGATAGACAATGATTGTATATATTATATTTCTGAGGTACAGTGTGAAAGTGTGATGTTTTGCTATATGTTTGCATTGCAGAATAATTAAATCAGGAGGGGACTCAAGATGGCGCTGTGAGAACAACCCAGGATTGGAGCCCGCGTTGAATTCGCAAACGGTGAGTCAGTGCTGCATTTCCAGACTGATCTTTGTCGCCCACAGAACGGGGAAACTCCCAAGTATAAAAAGACACGGGACGCCAGGCAGTAGGTCTGCCCGGCGAAGCCGGCAGCCGGGGCGGCGGCGGCGGCCGGCCCTACCCAGCAATCCCCACAGGGCGCGCTTGTCCGGGTGCCTTGTTGAACCGGCAACCTGAGACTTGAGAGGGCTGGACTTGAGACTGAACGAGACTTGCACAGTAGCCCAGCCCAGGGGATTGCCGGGACAGATCGGTTGGGATACCCAGTGGGACGAACAAAACCGTGATTTCAAACTATCCCGGGCAGACGGTCCGAGACGCTCTGTGGGGGAGGGGCGTCCACCACTACGGAGGCAACCTGCCCCAACTGAGATACACGCCCACCGCTGAGGCAGCCAGCCGTTGCCGAGGCAACCCGCCCCAACTGAGATACACGCCCACTGCTGACGCAGACAGCCGTTGCCGAGGCAACCCGTCCCTACTGAGATACACGCCCACTGCTGACGCAGCCTGCCGTTGCTGAGGCAACACACTACAAGGAAGAGACTCCGCCGCAGGGCGTGGCGGAGACCACAGCAGAGCCGGCAGGAACAGCGCGAATCACACAACAGCAGGGCGGAGCCTCGGCAGCCAAACAGTGGCTAGTCTGCCTTTGAGCTGGGCAGGACACCTGATCGGACATCCAAAAATAAAGCCCAAACCCCTCAACACAGAGCATTTGAGAAAAAAAAAAGGGCTGTTTAATGAGCTGTGTTGCAGCAGAATCAAACATAGCAGCCTAACAGCCCTGAATGAACAACAGAGTGCACAGCTCAGCAATTAAACCCCTATAAAGTACAAACTGTCTCCTCAAGCAGCTCCCTGACCCCTCTATATCCAAAAGACTGTCATTAGGCAGGCATCATCCTGGGACAAAGAGAGCAGAAAAAGAAACTGGTAGCATCCCTCGCTGTGCCACGGCTACTAGAGGTGCACCCCAGACAAGCAGGGTCTGGAGCGGACCTCAACAGTCGTACAGCGAAGGGGCTAGACTGGTAGAAGGAAAACCAAGCAACAGAAATACTTCATCATCAACATTCTGGGTGTCCACTCAGAGACCCAAACGAAAAGTCAGCAACTACGCAGACGACCAGCGGAAAAATCCACAAAGATGGGAAGAAACCAGCGCAAAAAGGAGGAAAACACCCGAAACCAGAACACATCGCCTCCTAGAAAGGACCAAAACTCCTCACCAGCAAGGGAACAAAGCTGGACGGAGAATGACTGTGACGAAATGACGGAATTAGACTTCAGAAGATGGATAATGAGAAACTTTTGTGAGCTAAAAGATCATGTATTAAATCAATGCAAAGAAACTAAGAACCTTGAAAAAAGATTTGAAAAAAGATTCGAGGAAATGATAACAAGAATGGATACCTTAGAGAGGAATATGAATGAATTAAAGGAGCTGAAAAACACAATACGAGAACTTCGCGAAGCAAACGCAAGTTTCAATAGCCGAATTGACCAAGCAGAAGAAAGAATATCTGAAGTCGAAGACCAACTCAATGAAATAAAACGAGAAACCAAGATCAGAGAAAAAAGCGCAAAAAGGAATGAACAAAGTCTCCAAGAAATGTGGGACTATGTGAAAAGACCTAACCTACGTTTGATAGGTGTACCAGAAGGGGACGAAGAGAATGAATCCCAGCTGGAAAATACTCTTCAGGACATCATCCAGGAAAATTTCCCCCACCTAGCAAGAGAAGCCAACACTCAATTGCAGGAAATACAGAGAACACCACAAAGATATTCCGCAAGAAGAGCAACCCCAAGGCACATAATCGTCAGATTCAACAGGGTTGAAATAAAGGAGAGAATACTAAGGGCAGCCAGAGAGAAAAGTCGGGTCACCCACAAAGGGAAGCCCATCAGACTCACAGCAGATCTCTCGGCAGAAACATTACAAGCCAGAAGAGAGTGGGGGCCAATATTCAACATTCTTAAAGAAAAGAACTTTCAACCCAGAATTTCATATCCAGCCAAACTGAGCTTCAGAAGTGAAGGAAGAATAAAATCCTTTGCGAACAAGCAAGTACTCAGAGATTTTGTCACCACCAGGCCTGCTTTACAAGAGCTCCTAAAAGAGGCACTACACATAGAAAGGATCAATCAGTACCAGCCATTCCAAAATCACACTGAATGCTAAAGAGCTTCAACATAATGAAGAATCTACAACAACTAACAGGCAAAACAGCCACTTAGAATCAAAATGGCAGTATCAAATTCACACATAACAATATTAACCCTAAATGTAAATGGACTAAATGCACCAATCAAAAGACACAGACTGGCAAATTGGATAAAAATCCAAAACCCATCAGTGTGCTGTATCCAGGAAACCCATCTCACATGCAAGGATACACAAAGGCTCAAAATAAAGGGATGGAGGAAGATTTACCAAGCTAATGGAAAGCAAAAAAAAGCAGGAGTTGCAATTCTCATCTCTGATAAAATAGACTTTAAAGCAACAAAGATCAAAAGAGACAAAGAAGGCCATTACATAATGGTAAAAGGATCGATACAACAAGAAGAGCTAACGATCCTAAACATATATGGACCCAACACAGGAGCACCCAGATACATAAGGCAAGTTCTTAAAGACTTACAGAAGGACTTAGACTCCCACACAATAATAGTGGGAGACTTTAACACTCCACTGTCAATACTAGACAGATCAACCAGACAGAAAATCAACAAGGATACCCAGGGCTTGAACTCAGACCTGGAGCAAGCAAACCTGGTGGACATTTACAGAACTCTCCACCCCAAATCCACAGAATACACATTCTTCTCAGCACCACATCACACCTACTCTAAAATTGACCACATAATTGGAAGTAAAGCACTGCTCAACAAATGCAAAACAACTGAAATCATAACAAACAGCCTCTCAGACCATAGTGCAATCAAGTTAGAACTCAGGATTCAGAAACCGACCCAGAACCGCACAGCTTCATGGAAACTGAACAACTGGCTCTTGAATGTTGACTGGGTAAACAACGAAATGAAGGCAGAAATAAAGAAGTTCTTCGAAACCAATGAGAACGAAGACACAACGTGCCAGAACCTCTGGGACACATTTAAAGCAGTCTCTAGAGGAAAGTATATAGCAATAAGTGCCCATATGAGGAGAATGGAGAGATCCAAAATTGACACCCTATCGTCAAAATTGAGAGAGCTAGAGGAGCAAGATCAAAAAAACTCAAAACCCAGCAGAAGACAAGAAATAACTAAGATCAGAGCTGAGCTGAAGGAGATTGAGACACGAAAAACCCTTCAAAAAATCAATAAATCCAAGAGCTGGTTTTTTGAAAAGATCAACAAAATAGACAGACCACTAGCCAGATTGATTAAAAATAAAAGAGAGAACAACCAAATAGATGCAATAAAAAATGATAAAGGGGAAATCACCACAGATTCCACAGAAATTCAAACCATCATCAGAGAATATTACAAACAACTCTATGCACATAAACTAGTAAACCTGGAAGAAATGGATAAATTCCTGGACTCCTGTGTCCTCCCAAGCCTAAACCAGGAGGAAGCTGAAACTATGAATAGACCAATAACAAGGTCTGAAGTTGAGGCAGCAATTAAGAGCCTACCTCACAAAAAAAGCCCAGGTCCAGATGGGTTCACAGCCGAATTCTACCAGACACACAAGGAGGAGCTGGTACCATTCCTTCTAAAACTATTTCAAACAATCCAAAAAGAGGGAATCCTTCCCAAATCATTTTATGAGACCAACATCATCCTGATACCAAAACCCGGCAGAGACCCAACGAGAAAAGAAAACTTCAGGCCAATATCCATGATGAACATAGATGCAAAAATCTTCAATAAAATATTGGCAAGCCGATTGCAACAGCAAATCAAAAAACTTATTCATCATGATCAAGTAGGATTCATCCCAGGGATGCAAGGCTGGTTCAACATACGCAAGTCTATCAACGTAATTCACCACATAAACAGAACCAAAAACAAAAACCACATGATTATCTCAATTGACGCAGAAAAGGCATTTGACAAAATTCAACAGCCCTTTATGCTAAAAACCCTCAATAAACTCGGTATCGATGGAACGTATCTCAAAGTAATAAAAGCTATTTATGACAAACCAACAGCCAATATCATACTGAATGGGCAAAAACTGGAAGCATTCCCTTTGAAATCTGGTACTAGACAAGGATGCCCTCTCTCACCACTCCTATTCAATATAGTACTGGAAGTTCTAGCCAGAGCAATCAGGCAAGAAAAAGAAATAAAGGGTATTCAAATAGGAAAGGTGGAAGCCAAATTGTCTCTATTTGCAGACGACATGATAGTATACCTAGAAGACCCCATCGCCTCAGCCCAAAAACTCCTGAAACTGATAAACAACTTCAGCAAAGTCTCAGGATATAAAATCAATGTGCAAAAATCACAAGCATTCGTCTACACCAATAACAGACTTAAAGAAAGCCAAATCAAGAGCGAACTGCCATTCGCAATTGCTACAAAAAGAATAAAATACCTTGGAATACAACTCACAAGGAACGTAAGGGACCTCTTCAAGGAGAACTACAAACCACTGCTCAACGAAATCAGAGAGGACACAAACAGATGGAGAAACATTCCATGTTCATGGTTAGGAAGAATTAATATCGTGAAAATGGCTATACTGCCCAAAGTAATTTACAGAATCAACGCTATCCCCATCAAGCTACCATTGACTTTCTTCACAGAACTGGAAAAAACCACCATGAACTTCATATGGAACCAAAAGAGAGCCCACATAGCCAAGTCAATTCTAAGCAAAAAGAACACAGCGGGGGGCATCACACTACCGGATTTCAAACTATACTACAAGGCTACAGTAATCAAAACAGCATGGTACTGGTACCAAAACAGAGATATAGACCAATGGAACAAAACAGAGGCACCGGAGGCAACACAACATACATACAACTATACAATCTTTGATAAACCTGACAAAAACAAGCAATGGGGCAAGGATTCCATGTTTAACAAATGGTGTTGGGAAAACTGACTAGCCATGTGCAGAAAGCAGAAACTGGACCCCTTCCTGACACCTTACACTAAAATTAACTCCAGATGGATTAAAGACTTAAACATAAGACCTGGCACCATAAAAACCCTAGAAGGAAATCTAGGCAAAACTATCCAGGACATAGGAGTAGGCAAGGACTTCATGAACAAAACACCAAGAGCATTGGCAACAAAAGCCAAAATAGACAAATGGGACCTAATGAAACTCCACAGCTTCTGCACAGCAAAAGAAACAGTCACTAGAGTGGATCGGCAACCAACAGAATGGGAAAAAATTTTCGCAGTCTACCCATCTGACAAAGGGCTGATATCCAGAATTTACAAACAACTCAAGCAGATTTACAGGAAAAAAACAAACAAGCCCATTCAAAAGTGGGCAAAGGATATGAACAGATACTTTACGAAAGAGGACATATATGAGGCCAACAATCATATGAAAAAATGCTCATCGTCACTGGTCATCAGAGAGATGCAAATCAAAACCACATTGAGATACCATCTCACGCCAGTTAGAATGGCGATCATTAAAAAATCTGGAGACAACAGATGCTGGAGAGGATGTGGAGAAAAAGGAACACTTTTACACTGTTGGTGGGAGTGTAAATTAGTTCAACCATTGTGGAAGACAGTGTGGCGATTCCTCAAGGCCTTAGAAATAGAAATTCCATTTGACCCAGCAATCCCATTACTGGGTATATATCCAAAAGACTATAAATCGTTCTACTATAAGGACACATGTACACGAATATTCATTGCAGCACTGTTTACAATAGCAAAGACCTGGAATCAACCCAAATGCCCATTGATAATATACTGGATTGGAAAAATGTGGCACATATACACCATGGAATATTATGCAGCAATCAGAAATGATGAGTTCGTGTCGTTTGTAGGGACATGGATGAATCTGGAAAACATCATCCTCAGCAAACTGACACAAGAACAGAAAATGAAACACCGCATATTCTCACTCATAGGTGGGTGATGAAAAATGAGAACACATGGACACAGAAAGGGGAGTACTAAACACTGGGGTCTATTGGGGGGAAAAGGGGAGGGCCAGTGGGAGGGGGAGGAGGGGAGGGATAGCCTGGGGAGAAATGCCAAATGTGGGTGAAGGGGAGAAGAAAAGCAAAGCACACTGCCATGTGTGTATCTACGCAACTGTCTTGCATGCTCTGCTCATGTACCCCAAAACCTATAATCCAATAAAAAATTAAAAAAAAAAAATAATTAAATCAAGGCAGTTAACAAATCTATCACATATATCTTTTGTTTTTTGAGATGCAGTCTTGTTCTGTCACCCAGGGTGGAGTGCAGTGGCATGATTTCAGCTCACTGCAATCTCCATCTCCCAGGTTCAAGCAATTCTCTTGCTTCAGCCTTCTAAGTAGCTGGGGCTCTAGGCACACACCACCACACCCAACTAATTTTTGTGTTTTTAGGAGAGATGGAGGTTTCACTATGTTGGCCAGGCTGGTCTCGAACTCATGACCTCAAGTGATCTGCCTGCTTCGGACTCCCAAAGTGCTGGGATTACAGGCATGAGCCACTGCACCCAGCCTACTTATATACTTGGGTTTTTTTTTATGGTGAATATACCGTATATTTTTTAATAGGCTTTAATTTTAGAAAAGTCTTAGATTTTTAGAAAAATCACATAGTACAGAAAGTACTATATGCCCCTGGGAACTCCCATCTATCCTCTCCAGTTTCCCTATTATGAACTTCTCACATTACTGAGACACATTTGTTACAACTAATGAACTGATATGGATACATTATTAATAACTGACATCTACTGATATATATTTTCAGGTTTCATTAATATTTACCTAGTGTCATCTTTCTGTTAAGGACCCCATCTGGAATACCACAGTACATTGGGTCATGTCTCCTGAGATTCCTCTTGGCTGTGAGTTTCTCAGACTTTCCTAGTTCTTGATGACCTTGACAGTTTTGAGAAGTATTGGTCAGGTATATTGTAGACTGCCCTTTATTGAAATGTGTCTGATGCTTTTCTCATGATTATACTGGGTTCATGGGTTTGGGGAGGAAGGTAAGAGAGGTAAATTGTCATTTTCACCATGTTATATGTAGGGTACATGCTATCAAGTGACCTTGGTCACATGGATGAAGTGGTGCTTGTCATGTTTCTCCATGGCAAAGTTCCTTCCCTTTTCCCCCTTTCCAAGCTGCACTCTTTGGAAGGAAGTCATTGTTTGTAGCCCATCTTAAGGAGTGAAGAGTGAAGTATTCCACCTTCTTTCTTGAGGGTGAAATATCTATGTAAATTATTTTGAATTCTTCTGCACAGGATTTTGTTTCTTCTCATTCATTCATTCACTTATTCATTTAATCAGTTATTTATTGTTACCAGAATGGGCTCATGTGTATTTATTTCATGCTTTGGGTTATAATCCATTATTCCTTTATTTATTTTATTACTTTAATTATTTTATATTTGGCCACTGGGATCTCTTTCAGTTGGTTCCTGTGTCCCTTTGGCATACTCCCATCATTGTGTGTGTGTGAGTTTAACACTTTCTTACTTTCTGAAACTATAAGATGTTCCAGGCTTATCTTGTATATTTCCTGTACAGATGGTGTTTCACCATGTTGCCTAGGCTGGTCTTGAACTCCTGAGCTCAGGTGATCTGACTCCCTTGGCCTCCCAAAGTGCTGAGATTACAGGAATGAGCCATTGCACCCAGCCTACTGAGTTTTAAAAAAATTTACATACATTAAGTATCACTCTTTGTGCTGTAAAGTTGTATTAGTTTTGATAAATGTATAATGTCATGTATCCATTCTTATAATGTTACATAGAAGTTTCACTGCCCTAAAAATCCCCTGTGCTCCTTCCCTTACTCTCCCAAATTGCTGGCAATCACTGATTTAAAAAAACCCTATTTCTATAGTTTTGCTCTTTCCAGAATATATACTTAGAATCATATAGTACTAGCATTACTGTGACGACCTCTTTCAACTGTCAATATGGATTTAAAGTTCCTCCATATTTTTTCATAGCTTGATAGCTCGTTTTAAAATAATTAATACTGTCCCATTGCACCGAGGTACCACGGTTTGTTTATTCATTCATGTATTCAATGATATTTTGGTTGTTTCCATTTTTTGGCAATTCATGTGCATGTTTTGTGTGAACATGGTTTTCAAATCAATTGACCAGAAACCGGGAACACAATTGCAGGGTCATATAGTGAGATTATGTTTAGCATTCTAAGAAACAACTGTCTTCCAAGGTGACTGTACCATTTTTCATTTCCATCAGCAATGAATGCAAATTCCTACTGCTTCAAATCCCTACCAGCATTTGGCGTTTTCATTTTTTTTTTTTAATTTCAGCAATTCTAATAGGTGTGTAGTATTATCTCATTGTTCTTTTACATTGCTATTCTCTAATTACAAATATTGTTTAGCATCTTTTTATAGGCTTATTTCCCATCTGTATATCTTTGGTGAGATGCCTGTTCAAATGTTTTGTCCATTTTAAAATAGGGTCATTTGTTTCCTTATTGCTAACTTTTAAGGATTCTCTGTATATTTTGGCAATGAATCCTTTATCAGATAAGTGATTGCAAATATTTTCTCCCAGTCTGTGGTTTGTCTTTTCATTCTCTTAAATGCATCTTTCAAAAAGCACAAGTTTTTTATTTTAATGAGATCTAACATCAGTTTTTTCTTTCATGGAAATTATTCATGGATTATTCTTTTGATATTGTATTTAAAAACTCATCCCAAACCCAGGTGGCATAGATTTTTTGTGTTTTCTTCTAGAAGCTCTATAGCATACTATGTTTTATTTAGGTCTATGTATAATCCACTTAGTGTTGACTTTTGTGAAAAGTATAAGGTCTGTGCCTTGATTATTGTTATTATTTTTTACATATGGATATCTAATTGTTCCAGCCCTATTTGTTGAAAAGACTATCATGTCCCCCATTAAATTTCATTTGCTGCTCTTTTATCAAAGATCCCTATATTTACATGGGTCTATTTCTAGCCTCTCTATTCTGTTCTGTTGATCTATGTCTCTCTTTAAAATCCACACTGCCTTGGTTACTGTAGCTTACAGTAAGTCTGGGTCTTTTGCCTTCATATTGCATTTTAAACTTCATGGGTTCATCAAGGTCTAGCTTAGAGCCTTACTTAGTTACAGGCTCTGAATTAATTGTCTACTGTTTGTTTACCTCTGAGTACAACTAAAGTCATTTTAAGACTGCTGGAAAATATTTTAAGTTACTTTATCTTTTTCATCTGAAATTATTTCTATAGTTACAAGTTAATATATGTATTTTACCATTATGATGAGTAATAAAATAAATTATTACCATTATGATGACTAGTAGGCACCAAAATTCTTCTTAAAGAAAAAATGCCATTGTTTGGAAAAAATATTTTGGTAAGTTGCTAAGAAAAGAAGGTAAAATTTTCAAAGACGTAAGTCAAGACAACAACAAAAATTATGGCCCTGCTTGAACCAAGGAGAGGGTACTCTGTGTTCCCGAGAGGGAGGACACGGAAGAGAGGGAAGGAAAGACTAACAAAGGAGATTGGAGGAATGAACAGATGAAATAAAGCTGAGATCCACATACAACGAAGCAACCATTAGAAATTCCACCATATAAGATTAGAGACACTTGAAGTTGAAATTGAAAATCTTCCTGCTGCTGTGATACGACACTCACCTATGTCCCTAACCACCTCGACCTATCCTCAGTAAAGTCTACCACACTTATGAATGCTTCGTGTGAAAGTTTTCTTTCTTTTTTTTTTTTTTAAGGAGTTCGAGAAAGAACTTGAGTTATACTTTTACAGCGAAGAGAGAACACCTGTGGAAGCTGAGAATGAAATGAGCCCACCAGGACCTACCAACCGTCTTGATGAGGTTTGGATCTTACAGGGCATGAATGGTGGTTGGAGATAAGCTTATCTGGTTCTGAGGGCCCAGGAGACCTCAGCTAGGCTAGCATCTGCATTGCACATATTACGGTAAGGATGCCTCTAACAGCATTATTTCCTTTGACTCTATTTAACAGTCACATGAAGCAAACCCTTCCTGTAGATTGTGCAAATTTAACTCAACCTACATTGGGCTGGACATTGGGACAAATTACTAGGGATCTACTTGAATAACACTTTATACGCAAACTGTATTTTTACGTTTTCATGCATTTAAACTTGTATGGTTAGGAGAAGAGTCTGTCAGCTTCAAAAATAGATGAAAAATCATTAAATGTTGACTGGTAGAGCTGGAAGAGATCTCAGCAACCACTTTATAGATGAGCAAACTACGATACAGAGAAATGGATAACTTCCCAACATCATACAGCCTTTGAACAATAGAACAAAGGAACACTTAAAGGAGAAAGTCTTCTTTCCCTGCTAGGGGAATTTCTACCATGAGCCACTCCTGCAGTACTCAAGGGTCTAACTTGGGTATGGGAAAGCCTCCATCTCAAAAATGTTTATGTCTTTGGTTCCTTTCCTCTTACAAAAGAAGGCTGGAGAAAGTTTAAAAAGACCCACATGGTCATAAAACACGGAGCTACAGCTTCTTCTGAAGCCATCCCTTTTGTCCAAATTTTGGGGACTTTACATGGATGGGAGCAAGCAGTTTACTTAGGCTTTTTCCTACTTCCTACCTCTCCCAGGACTGGGCGAGCCAACTAAAAACCAATCAATATATGTTTCATTTTTGTTTTCTGTATAAATAGTTGTCTTATCTGAAATGACCTTTTTCCAAGAGCTAATAGCCATAAATTTTTGCAGCTGGACATGTTTAGAAATGCCTCTTAGCTATTTTTGTTGATTTATTTTCTTTGTCCCTATTTGTGCAATCCAGCTTTGGGCATAGAAGCAAGCAGCTCTGATCTCTGTTCCTCTACTTCTGGTGATGTAAATTCAGGGGACATGGTTCTTTTTCTATGGGAATGGCCCCATATTGGATTCTATGGAGTCATAGCTCAGCCCAGGAGATATTACTCTATCTTGTAGACTCAAGTTGAATTCTTTTTGTGGCAACTTTTTCTGCATTTCCTTCTGAGTCTGTTTTGAAATCTTTTTATCATCTATCTATCTACCTGCCTACCTACCTATTTCCAATTTCCATATTCAGTAATATCGTGGTTATATATTATAGAGTATTTACTTATTAGCATATTAAGTAACCACAAAAATGCAAATGAAAATATCATCTACTGTGTAGCTTCATGGAAAAGCACATCTGAAACGTATTACATGACTATTCTGTATATTTAATTATAGTCTGAAAGATTTATATAATATGTGGATAAAGTTTAGACATGTTCTCAAAAAGAGAAAAGTGAACTGGCAATTCTTAATGGCCTAATATATGCAGGATTTATCTCATTTACCCCTTAGAACCATCCTGTAAATTAGGCAGGATTACCTCCATTTGAAGATGTAGAATCTGAGTCTCAATGGGTCAAATAACTTGTCTAAAGTCACACAGCTGGTATTAATGTAGAGGTATAGCAGGGGTTCTAGGTGAGTCCTAGAGCTGGAATCTCTGCTCTTTTCATTATGCCATGCTACATTTAGAGAAACCTAAGCAATGATAGACTTAGGTAAAGGGCTTAGCATTACAGCATTTTGGGTTAAAAATGAAAGTAAATACAAAAATATTTTTGTACCTTTTCATCTTTACTGTATTAATAATTTCTGAGTTTGAGGAAAGGACACATGAATGACACAATAGAGAGAAATCATCATCCCTTTCTGTCCTTTTGCTTCTAGAACAATGTCTTTACCTCTCTCTCTCTGGATATCCATTTTCCAGGCCACAATATATATTTTCTAAGGTCTAAAGTCAAAAGGATTCCAAGAAAGGAAAGCAATAACTTAAGCCCAGAATGTAAGACTAAGCAATAAAATAATCAGAATTATCTGACTTATATGCAGGACTAAACTTAGATAAAATTTAGAAATAGAAATATAAGTTTATCTTTTTCTTCTCAAGCCTCCAGAATGCTTTCCCTTCTCTTTCATACAAATTTGCTTTCCATATCACATGGTGCTGTGTTGAAATTTAAGAAAATTATTCATATTAGGAATAAATAATTCAATATGTTTAATTCATTACTTCTCTATGAATATTCATATTTTAATTGGAAATAAATTCTTAAGGTTCAAGAATGAATCTCTACGGGTGGAATTTCAGATATTAATCAGCAGGTATCAATCAATCATTACATTTTCTCTGTCCTTGAAATCACACAATTGGCTTTCTTATGAATCAAAGATGGGACATGCAAAGCTGATTTGATTCAATTAATCACCAGAAGAATTAATTTCTGTATTTAACAGAGGAGTAGTTGAAACTCACAGAAGTTGGGCGATCTGTCTACATTCTCACAGTTTGTAGGTGGCAGATGGGTTGCAACCAGATACTTCTCTCTAGAGCAATAAAACCAGAGAGTTGGCAAGGATCTTAGAGCTCACCATGCTGTTCATCCTTCTCAAGACCTCCTTAACAAATAATTATCAGTTTTGAGAAACTTCCCCAGTGACACAGAACACACATCAGCCCATTATTTTAGCAGACTTTGGTGATGTCAGTCCTGTGTCACCTTGAAGATTTCACCTAGGACAACACAGAAAAGATGTAGCCCTTCTTCTCTTCCTTGAACCCCATGCCCCCCCACCCCCAGCACTGACTTTCCTTTTTCATGTTAGATATTCCTAGTTTCTCCTACTTTTCTTTGTGTGACACGTTTATACTCTTGCATCCTCTCAATAATGCTCTTCTGAACTTGCTGTAGTTTTTCCCAAAGTATGGTGTGTAGAACTGGACCTTGTACTCCAGGTGAGGTCTGAACTCACTCATTCATTTATCTGTTCATTCATTCAACATATATTTGATCAGTGTTAAATCTGTCTGATTGGTACTGAGGAGGGAGGGGACACTTAGCTCCACTGCTCGAGATGCCGTACACTACTGGTTGGTGCCTAAGATCAAATTAGTTCTGTTTTTTAGGGGTTCCTTGTCAACAAGTTCTCTGGAGCTTTCCACCATGACTTCCGGTGTAGTGTGTCTCGTTCTCTGCCAAGCTGCTTCTCTGTGTGTGAAGCTGGCCCTTTTTGTATGGAGGTGTGTGTCTGCACAGGATTTTATAAAACCTATTTGGGTTGTAATGAGGACACCTTTTCTCAGATCCCAGTCCAGCTTTTGTTCCTTCCTGATGCCAAAGTTGACATGCCTCTAGTCTGTCTCTATAATAAAAATCTAATCTCCAGGATGTGGAACCATGTCTCTGCTTAGGGGTCAATCAGGAGCCAACGAGAGGGGTCGTGAGCTCACATGTGTACAAAGATGCTTCTGTAGCCCATGGAAAACTATCCATTCGGTTCTTTCCCCTTGCTTTGGACTCTTCACGGTCCCTCCTCCTCCTTTACGCTTCCCATGCAGTTGAACTGGCTCAAAGCAAAGAAAGGCAACAACCTACTAACAGGGAACACGACTGAAGTTAAGGCTTGAGAGACATTTCTGAAGGTGGAATTCTGCAGATAGGAGACTGCAGAACTCTGAAATCCACACCGAGGGTGTCTTTAAGTGTCTTTTTTTGTCTGTGCCATTATCCCTCACCCTATTCATTTTTTTTAATCTAAAGAATTACTTTCACTAGAATTTCTTGATGCAATTTGCAATTTACAGAAGGTGTTGTCTAAGTATTTTACAGATGAGGAAAATTAAAAACCCAGAGAAATCCTTTGTAGGAGTCACACTGAGGACCCCAAGACCTTTGTCCTAAACTTTGATGGTCAGTTCACTCTGGCAATTTGTGTCTTTTGCTAAGGGAGCCACTAAAGAAAAATCTGCACCCTCTGTAAGTCTCTCTAACTTAATCCAAAAGTCTTTCATGCTGTTATCTTCATTATGTTGGAGTTTTTCCCCCCACAGGAAGTAGATTGTGGAACATCTAACTAGAGCTCTGCTAAAGTGAATTAAGCACCTTCTCATGCATCTTTACTCACTGCAATCTTCCATGCCGCTCTGCATAGTCACCTACCATCCAAGTCTTTGCAAAGCAGGAGAACCTGTACAAAGTAGCCTTCCAAAAGGGGAAAAAAACCCATAAAGGATCTAAGTATAAACCAGGTCTCAGCATGGAGTGAGGGAGAGATTCCAACCTTTTCCATGACAGAATGCCATCTTCTCCCTGCCCTCAAGTTCATGATGTAAATATTGCCTGCATTCTTCTTAATAAAAGAGCTAACTTATTTCCATCCCTCTTATTTGCAGATGCTGTTTAGACCAAGTTTAAGCTTTTCTGGCTTTGGGCTGGAGTTCTAAGGCCAACTCTGCATTTATTGCATGCAAATTTTACTTAAAAACTGAATATGTTATTACTTTTTTTTTGGAGCCACCTTCCACCCCCATCTATCCCTGAACACATAATTTTTTTTAAGTCTACTACCTATAGAATGCAGTGGTGTGCACCTGTAGTCCCAGCTACTTGGGAGGCTAAGGTGGGAAGGTCACTTGAGCTCAGGAGTTTGAGTCCAGCCTGGGTAACATAGTGAGACCATCTCAAAAAAAAACAATTAAAATGTTCTATTACCAATTTGGAAGAAGGATGTATAAATATTATACCAGCCTTAAGACATGATTTAATCCTAATAGATGAGTTGTCAGGGAAGTGTGACACTAATTGACAGATGTTAGCTGGCACCTGCTGTCCCCAGCGATACACTAAGAAGGTTCTGTGGTCCTGGGCAGGTGAAAACTCCTCAGCAGTGCAGTCAAAAATGAGATTTCCTTTTCTGTCTTCCATTAAGGAAGTCAAAGAGTGTGTTGTCAGTCTGGAGGGGCCTGGGTTGGAGATGGGCCAGTAATAAATGCTTCTGGATGACCAGGTTAGCAAAAGGACCCACACAGTTTGAGTCCCTTAAACTTCTATTGAGGGATCAACCAGAATGAGCTGGGCTTTCCCAGATTACAAAGGGCAATGGATGATGTCAGATGTTCCAGGACAGGAGGCTTGGGAGGAAAGTAAGAAAGGTTGAGCATCTGTTTTCTGTAAAAAGAAAAAGCAAGTGAAAAAAAAAAAAACCAACAACAAAACAAAACAAAGAAAACCCACCCCCAACTCCTCCCTTCCTGGTGGGCACCTCCAGGTGTTTCTCTCCTATCCTGGCACCCATGAGGCTGAGAGGCCAAGTAGAAAAACCAGTTGAAAGGAGGCTAAGAAAGTAGTTTATCACCTTGGACACTATTATGTTTAAAAATAAGTACTGAGGCCAGATGACATGGCTCACACCTGTAATCCCAGCACTTAGGGAGATCAAGAGAGGAGGGTCCCTTGAGCCCAGGAGTTAAAGATCAACCTGGGTAACATAGTGAGACCTCTGTCCCTACCAAAAATTCCAAAATTAGTCAGACATGGTGGTATGCACCTGCTGTCCTAGCTACTCAGGAGGCTGAGACAAGAGGATGCTTGAACCCAGGAGTTTAAGGCTGCAGTGAGCTATGATTGTACCACTATACTTCAGCCTGGGTGACAGAGCAAAATACTCTCTCAAAAAATAAACAAACAAACAAAAAACCTCAGAAACCAACAACAAAAAAAAACTGATGCCTGAGCCCTATTTCTGGAGATTACAGTATAGTTGGTGTTGAGTAGGAAGTAGGGCTGGGCCTTCATATGTCTTCCAAGACTCCCAGGAAATTTTATTCCACAGCCAATGCTGACAATCACTGGGTAAAAGCCATCCATAGATGCAACTGCAGTTGTTGGTACAATTGATATTTGAGGCTAACCGTTGCTGGACTTCACTGTTAAGAGAGCAAAATCAGCATTTATTCTCCCATGCGGCACTATGGATTTCTAGGTGATATGGTTTGGCTGTGTGTCCCCACCCAAATCTCATCTGGAATTGCAATTTCAATGTGTCAAAGGAGGAACCTGGTGGGAGGGGATTGGATTATGGAAGTTGTTTCCCCCATGCTGTTCTCGTGATAGTGAGTGAGTCTCATAGGAACTGATGGTTTTAAAAGTGGCCGCTTTTCCTGTGCTCCCAGTTCACTTCTCTCGTGCTGCATGTAAGACTTGGTTGCTTCCTCTTTGCCTTCTGCCATAAGTGTAAGTTTCCTGAGGCCTCCTAGCCTTGCTTGCTGTTAAGCCTGTGGAATTTTGAGTAGTTAAACCTCTTTCCTGTATAAATTACTCAGTCTTAGGTAGTTCTTTATAGCAGTGTGAAAACGGACTAATAATATACTAGGCTTTACACAAATTCTCTAAGTATTCCACAGTCATTCCAATGAGAAAATAGGACTTTTCTCCGTTCATCACCCTTTTCTCTCTAACCAGTCACTTCCCCAGTATGGGCTCTCCCCATGACTGAGCTGGCTGGAAACAGGCGAAGAATGCCCAGTTAGAGGAGAGCACACAATGGGTCTATCCTAAATCTCGGTCTTAAATCTATCCTAAACTCCATATTGGACCAAGAGCAAGCTCAGGAAATCAGTCAAGGCTATATCTAGAGCCCTTGCATAAATGAGGGGAGAACATAGCATGGAAACTGGAATTCTTTTCTTTTCCCTTGCAGACTTTAGATAACCCTTTCCACAGGGTACTCTGTCTGGGAAAGTTTGCTTGGAGGCCAAGTCTAGGCTAAACTAGGAGCTCTTCATGTCCCAGGGCTATTGGTCCCGCCCTTTTTCTTGAGCAATAAATAACTCTCAGCTTTGAAAATCATGCCCTGGTGATGTGTTCATCATGGCCATTGGAGCAGAGTCTGGCTGTCTGGGTGCAGAACTCAGAGCTCCAAGCCTTGTCTGACACCTATTTCCTTACTGAAAAATGGTGGGGACCGTGACCCTGATTGTGACCAAGGAAGGGATCCTATGTCTTACAGTAAATCACATGGTGTTCCACTGAGTCCCCCTGTGTAGGGCTGATGCGCCCCCTCCCAGATGCTAGGCGTATTGGTTCAATGAATCACAGCTGGGCCCCTTGACGGCCATTGCCTAACACAGAGAGGACTACATTGCCCAAAGTTATTCTCTCTTTCGGGAGGCAGCCGATGCTGGGATACACATGTCTAGCCCACGATCCTCAATTTGGGACACAGTGGCTTTGGAGCTTCTTAAGGCCAGTTGCAGCTGCCTTAAAAGTCAGGTTCTCCAGTAGGAACACTTTTACACTGCTGGTGGGAGTGTAGATTAGTTCAACCATTGTGGAAGGCAGTGTGGCGATTCCTCAAGGACCTAGAAATAGAAATTCCATTTGACCCAGGAATCCCATTACTTGGTATATATCCAAAGGATTATAAATCGTTCTACTGTAAGGACACATGCACACAAATGTTCATTGTGGCACTGTTTACAACAGCAAAGACTTGGAACCAACCCAAATGCCCATCAATGATAGACTGGACAGAGAAAATGTGGCACATATATACCATGGAATACTATACAGCCACAAAAATGATGAGTTAGTGTCATTTGTAGGGACATGGGTGAACCTGGAAACCATAATTCTCAGCAAACTGACACAAGAACAGAAAATCAACCACATGTATAGGGAGGGGAGCATCACACACTGGGGTCTGTTGGGGGTGAACTAGGGGAGGGACAGCAGGGAGTGGGGAGTTGGGGAGGGATAACATGGGAGAAATGCCAGATATAGGTGATGGGGAGGAAGGCAGAAAACCACACTGCCATGTGTGTACCTATGCAACAATATTACATGTTCTTCACATGTACCCCAAAACCTAAAATGCAATTAAAAAAGGTCAGGTTCTCCTTCTCCTCAACCCCACCTTCCTCACTTCCTCCCAGTTGTGTGTCCTGAGCACACTGTCAAGAAAGCTTCTGTGTGTAATTCCCCAATCACTGCACCTGTTTCCTGGGCACCTAAGCTAAGTGACTTTCTCATCATGGCCACTGTTCCCTTCAAGGTCAGCTTTAAGATGTGTGAAATTAACATCCTCCTCCAACGGTAATTTGCTTTGATAGAAGGGAGACAGTTAGATACGAGTCTCAGACATTCATTTCCCCTCTGACAGATATGGTTGGTCTTCCTAAGGAGGCTTGGGAAGAACCAATGGGTCCACTGATGACAAAGCTACAGTGGCTCTAGACACTTTCATCAGAAGTAACTTGAGAGACAAATAGAAGAGAAATTCCAGATACCACGAACATGTGGCATGCTAGTGGGGATGGCTGAATGGCACACTAAGGGAAGTTGCTGGAAGAAGAGGGGTGTGAGATTAGCAGAGATAAAGAAAGTTGGAAAAGGGATAAAAAGAGGAGGTAGAAGAGGACTTTCTTAAGGGATGAGAGATTTTTATTTAATTTCCTGGATTAGTTACTTTAAAATGGTTTTAAAAAATCTATACCTGTTAATTGACTGCAAGTATCTTTGTAATTTGAGAGCTCGTGGCCTTCCAGGGGAGGGGAGGAGGACTACAGATTTGTGCAAAGAGTTAAATCTTATGAAGTGAGCATGCCAAGAGAAGCCCCACCTGTGTGTACATGTGCTTAAAGGATTAGAGCAAAGTTGGAAATTATCATATATTTTCTTTAAAGTAAGCACGTTACTCTGTAAGCTTCTATTTCCTTGAAGGAGGGAGAATCAAACCATCAATTCTTGAAGGTAATGAGGTGCATGGGATACTCCTCTTGTGGGATTTAATGAAGGTTTAAGTGCAGGGAGATGACGGCTGTGTTGTTTGTTTTATTTTAGCACATTCATAAAACCTATTTTTCATACTTGTGATTCCAATTCAAAGGCATCATTTGCAAGAGTTTTATCAGCTCTGGTTGAAGGTGACATTTTTTGAGAGATGCAGGAACCAGGGGGGTGATAGTGTGAGGGGCTAACGGAACATTTAAGGGGTTTTTTTTTTTGAGACAGTCTCAATCTGTAGCCCAGGCTGGAACACAGTGACGTGAACTTGGCTCGCTGCAACCTTTGCCTCCCAGGTTCAAGTGATTCTCCTGTCTCAGTCTCTGGAGTAGGTGGGATTACAAGTGTGCGCCACCACACTTGGCTACTTTTTGTATTTTTAGTGGAGACAGGGTTTTAACATGTTGGCCAGGCTGGTCTTGAACACCTGACCTCAGGTGATCCATTGCCTTGGTCTCTCAAAGTGCTGGGATTACACGTGACCCACCACAGCTGGCCAAAAGGGGAATTTTTAAAGACGGATTGCGGTGGTCTGTGTTCCCTTTAAGGTATTCAAGAAATGTAAGTAAATACTTGGTTGTTTTTTTATGCGAAAGATATTCATCGGCTGGAGTAGGTGATTATTTAATTTTTAAAAATGTTCATAGACTCGGGGGTACAAGTGCAGTTGTGTTGCATGGATCTGTTGCACAGTGGTGAAGTCTGAGCTTTTAGTATCCATTGCCTGAACAGTAAACACTGGACCCAATCAGTCATTTTCATCACTCTCCTCCCACCCTCCAACCTTTCGGAGCCTCCAGTGTCTCTTCCTCTACTCTGTAGGTCCATAGACACCCGTCATTTAGCTCCCATTTTGAATGAGAACATGCAGTTTCTGACTTTCTGTCTCTGAGTCATTTCACTTATGATAATGGCTTCTAGCTCCATCCATGTTGCTGCAGAAGACCATCAGATTTATTTGTGATGGCTACGTATGTCTTCCATGGTGTATATGTACCACATTTTAAAATCTGATGCTCTGTTAATGGGCATGTAGGCTCAACCCACGATGTTGCTATTGTGAATAGTGGAGCAGTTGATTATTAAACTGAAGAGAGAAAAGGACTTCCTCTCCTCATGACTTAACAGGAAGGAAGGCCAATGCCTTTATAAAAGGATGACCGTCACCAGCTACTGGGTAGGCTGAGGCTATTGATCGCCATAGGTTGTCATGGGTGTGTCAGGAGGACAAGGACAAGAGGATATGGTAATTATAAATGTAAATTATAAATTATAAATCTAAGTTATGCAGCATGTAGTTTTTAGGAAGCTGAAAATCACACAGATACATCTAATAAAGACATGGTTACTTTATTTTCAAAACACTCATATGTTGCAAAAAAATACATGGAAAAATAGTTTCAAGGGGGTGCTGACTAACTTCCGGTCACAGACTTTTATGTTACAGCTTGGAGCAGGGTTTGTTATGAATATAGAGAACCCAAACTAATTTATTAAGCAGGATAGAAACGGGCTGTCTGGTTCTGAGAACCATCCTGTTCACCTGTTAGATACGGAGGGACTAGCTCTTCAGATGTTTTTCAACCAGTTCAGAGATGGGTTAATGACTAGTTCCAACGGGGAACAAGCAAGGTGGGTTCACAAACCAAATGATTTTAAACCAAGATACTTTTTTTGCAGCACAACATACATCACAGTGAAACGTGTAATCCTTGCAGGTCTCAAGCTGAAATAATTAAATTCAGAGGACGGGAGAGAGAGTACAACAGGGACTGAGCACTAAACATATTTTTAGAGAAATGCACAAAGTAGAAAGCGACCCTGCCTTCGTGCTGTGTAGTGCTCTGGTGGGTGTTGGCAGCATGTGGCATTGAACATTTCAATGTGGATCCCCAGCCACAGAAAATGGGGTGAAATTGGCCAACTTTCTGTCAACTTATGTTGGCAATTTTGCCACCAACAGTAAATTTACCCCTTTAATGAAAGAAAATTGAAACGTTTCTCACTAAACAGAATTAAGTAGTGGAATCAAGAGACTTCCAGGCATAGCGTACCTCATTGGTAATTGTTTTGTTGTTTTATTTTTTCTGATGTCTCCTCCCCTCTGCCAGGTCACCTGAGATAACAGAATGAAAATGGTGGGATAGCCAGATTTCTCCTTTGCTCTCTGCTCATTCTCTCTGAAGTCTAGGTCACCCATACTGGGGACCCATTATAGGCATTAAACACAGTCCCCAAAGCGTTTAGACAGTTCCTTGTGTTTTGAAACAGGTTTTCTTTTTCTTAGTCTTTTCATGCCAAAGGCTCAGTCCCTTGCTTGCTCAGTGGACTGGGCTCCCCAAGGCGTAGGCTGCCTTCTTTTCCAAGTCCCACCCATGAGCCCTCCACTGGACAGCTCAGTGAGCCTGGCCCTTCCTTCTGTGCTGTGTTCTTCCTTCTCTATGAAAATCCAATACCTCTTACCTCCTCTACATGCGAGGATTCCCAATAATTGTCATACTCCGAACATAACAACAGAATCCCCAGAAGGTCCTATAAATGCAGCAGTGACCTTCTTGAGCTTTCAGGTCTTTAAACAGGATTGGGATTTAATGCTGCATATTTTTAAAGGAAAGAAGAGTTGCTAATTTTAAAAATGCATCTCTTTTAGCTAATTCAGAATCTGTTCCCCAGCTTTTTAAAAAAACTCAGGACAGATAAAGATTTGGCGGGCAGGGGAGAAAGAAAGAGCAGTTCTCAGGCCGATAAATGAGGCATATGTTAGGTGTGGCCAGACTAAAAGTTTGGACTAAAATGAAGCCTGTTAGTGAGTAATTGCTGCAAAAAAAGGAACAAAAAATTTAAAGAGGAGGGAAGGAAGAATGATGCTGTCTCTCAGGATTCAGTATATATGATAGCCTGGAAAATCCGGGAAACTTCTCATTCTAAATTCTCCAACCCAGGGGAAAAAAGTTGAGAAGAGGCCTTTCTGCTAATAAAAAATGCAACAGCCCCTAGCAGCAGTGTGAAGACCCTCCTTAGGCCCCTGTCTTGGACATGTGAAGATTCTCTGGCAAGGACCCACCACCTGCAGTGGAGTTCTGTTTATACAGCTTGTCTTAAAATCACAGCGAGTGTGTCTTGTTCTATTTGGGCCACCCTGTAAATACTCAAGTTGGCATAACATTTTAAAAGGAATAAGAAGGAATAAGAAGAAGCTGGTATTTCATCTCCTCCCACCCATCTCCCTCTCCCACGAAAATATGTGCTGAGCATGAGGGCGTTCTCTTGGAGACCTTCTATTTGCCCCTCTCTTTTACAGGGACAGAGAGAGAGCCTTGGCCAACAGGAGGCTTCTGGACTTAAGTTGAATTCAGTGGGTGACATCCTCATCCTGGTTGTCCTTTCTCCCTTTAGGTTTGCTCCTTCAGAGCTGATATTCAGTGACACAGGAGGATGGAGATGGAAAACAGCATCCTCAGGTGTACAGCTCATCCAAAATCATACAATGTGCTGGAAATAGCACTTGATTTTCCCTCTTTCCCCTTCAAGCAGGTAGCCAGAAGCAAAATATGGCCTACAGTGTGCACTGGGGGAATGAATGAGATATTAAAACTGCCACTGTCTGTGTTTTCATTGTCCCACCAGTGAAGAATCTGAGATTGCCAGGCAAATCTCCCACAGCTTTGGTGCGCACACCTGTCACACCCTGAGCTTGGCCCCTTGTGCTTTTCCGAGAGACACCCGGGGGAAGGCAGTTTTTGATCATACGTGGGTGTCACCTGAGGTGGCATTACCAAAAAGCTGGGCTCCAGCTGCCCACACAGTACAGGTATGGGTAGTAAGGATAGCTGTTATACACGGAGACCAGGGAGGCCCTGGAGAAGGCCTCCTCTTTCAGGGCGGACGAAGAGGCGCGCTTCTCCAAGTCTCCCAGCTCCGAGGAGAGCTGCTTCCGCTTGGTCTTATAGCGTCTGTTCTGGAACCATATTTTCACTTGGGTCTCTGTGAGCTTGAGGTTCTTGGCCAGGTGAGCCCGTTCAGGGGCCGACAGGTACTTCTGATGGCTGAACTTCCTCTCCAACTCGATTACCTGAGTGTGAGAGAAAGCAGCCCGGGAGCGCTTCTGCGGCTGCTTCGGGGTTTGGGGGAGGCTTGGAAGGGCGCCTGAAGTGTTTTCACAGTCCAACAGATAAGACCCCAAGTGCCTATCTGGAAAGGAAAGCGGGGAAGGAGGGAGGGAAGACAAAAGTAACATGTTAGCAGGGAAGAGACCAGAATTCAATCAACCCTTATCTCTTTAGTGAGTGAACAAACAGCCCACTGTCATCGTGGATACATTTCACTTTTTTCACAAGACAGACTAAGCAGCTCTCCCGAGGGAAGAGTGAGTAAATATGTTTATTAGGTATTCATTTTCGAAGAATCAGCAAGAATCCAAAGTTAGAGGCGTTTCGTGGTTGAACTTTCTCCCTAGTGTCTGGTAGAATTAAATGAGGATTCTGGATCTGTGTGCTGAGGAGAGGAGGGAGAGGGAGGCAGGGAAGACGCCGAGGAACCAAATACCCGGGAAGGCCGGACCAAAAGGCATCCGGTGTTAGGATCTAGGTGGGCAAGAGAGGGCTTGTGCCTCGGGAGAGGCAGAGGCAGGCTCATTCAGGGCTTTAATTCCCTCTTCGGTAAACGCGGCGTTGAGTGGTCGCATCAGAAGTGGCAGGAAAGAAAATCAGTGGACTCTGTCTCCTGGACACCAGAGGGAACCCCAATGTACCACTTTACTGCCCACAGGATTGGGAAGCACACGGTCTTTGCTGGGCAACCCCTGCTTTGTCACTATTAATAAGTTATTATTAGTTCTCGTAACTACGGTGGGGCTGGCACCGATCGCGGGTGGCGCGGTGGGATCCGCTCCCGGGACGATGGAGGGCGGTTGCTCTGAGGTGTGCGCTGGGTTCTGAGCCCCAGGGAGCCTAGGGCATCAGTCTGGGTGAGCCCTGCGGTGTCAGAATCCTGTGCCGCCCTGACGCTGGGGCTCAGGGTTCATCCCCGGGGCGCACGCATGGCGGGGGGGGGGGGGTCGGGGAGATCCCTCCGTCTGTGGCCGCGGGGCCCCAAGTCTCTGCACCCCGAGCTCTAGGGGGTCCGCCTCGGGCAGCCCCTCAAGCCCCCGCCTCGCCGCTTACCTGCCTCGGTCTCTGGCGCGGCCGGGAGCCCAGAGCTCAGCTCCTTCTTCTGCGCCCCGGCACCGCCGCGTCCTCCCTCCGGCTCTGGCTCCGGGTCCCGCTGTAGCGGGGTACCCCTGTGGCCACCAGGCGGCTGCGCGCCGTCCCGCAGGATGTCCTGGATGAGGAAGGACGTGAGCGGCTTGGACGGGGTCGGCGGCGCTGCCCCCTCCGCTTCTGCCTCCCCTGGCCGCGGCTCTGGAGCCCTGAGCATCCCGGCGGCCCGGCTCCGGCCTGACTCCAGCTCGGCTGTGCCAGCCTGCCGCGCCCGTAACGCTTTCACTTTCCGCCGCCCAGTGCGCTTATAGCCTCGGGGAGCGCGCTGCGCCGCCTTCCCATTGGCCATGGGACGGGTCGCGCCTCGGATTGGCCGCCCAGCGCTCCAGGTGACTCCGCAGAGCATCGAGTCCTGGGCGCCGCAGGGCTCCACTCCTTTCTAGGTGATTCCTTCCCCAATTCCCACTCCTTTCCCAGCTCTCCTCCCTCCTCCCTGAGCCGTTTTCCCAGGCCGGGAGGGAGTGCACACCAAAGTGGGACTCCTCTGCCCCACCCACCCGCAACAGAAGTTGAGACGCTCTTGGGGATGGGATGACCAAGACAAACACTCCAGTTAGCTCTTCAGGACCGTCAGAGCCAATCACAGGGTGTGAGGGCGCAGTCACTGCCGCCGCATAGTACCGTGAGAGTTCTGGGAGCTGTCTCTCTCAGAGAGATGGTGGCAAACAGATCTGCAATATCTGCCGTCTCAAAGAGGCATGACGAGTAGGTGAAGCCTGACCCCAGCCTGAGAGAAAGAAACCACCTTTGCCAAAGCCTTTCCCCAAGTGGGTTTCTTTGGCCTTTCCTTTATCCGCAATAAGCTATTAACTTTCCTTCTGCCCTAGACAGATGACATACCATCCTTTTGAAAAACTTCCAGACAGGTGGAAGGCGTTTCAGACCAGGACAGACACAAAAACTGCATTCAAAAAATAGTTCAAAAGAACATCAGCATACACTTTTTCCAGATTACCAACTGTTAACATTTAATCCATTGGCTAAACAATGGGTTAGCCAAATTGGACCAACCAGGACTGTGATTGGACTGGATGGTACCATGACAATGGATGAAGGTGGAACAGAGATGCTAGAAGTATTTTCTTTGCTCTTCCCTTTTTACGGACAGGGTGTTGCTCTGCCACCCAGGCTGCAGCGCAGTGATGCCATCATAGCTCACCGAAGCCTCAATCTCCTGGATTCAAGCGATCCTCCTGCCTTGGCCTCCCCACAGGTGTGAGTCAATTTGGGCCCATGATGGAAGTACTGAATGAATGTTAAATTTACTGAAGTTGCGCACTGTACTGTCAGTGTATCAGAGAATACTTTTAGGAAATAAACACTGAAGTACGTAGGAGCGAAGGCACAAGTTCTATGAAACTTACATCAAATGGTTCTGAAACAAGCATGCAGATTGATAGATCCCACTCAGCAAAGCCAGTAGGTTAAGTGGTAACGGTAATCTGGAAAAAGGGTAGGCTGATTTTTTTGAACTATTTTTTTTAATGCAACTTTTAAGTCTGTCCTGGTCTAAGATGCCTTCCATTTGACTGGAAACTTTTCGAAAGGTTGGTATGTCATGTGTCTCTGGAGGAAGCAAAGTTGATGGATTATTGCTGATAACGTGACTGCAGAAAACTACCTGTGCAGTGGGCAAGGCTTTGGCAAAGCTGGTTCTCTTCTCTCATCTTTTCAGTCTCTTTATATTCGAACATTTTAAAAAATGTTTTCTTTTGAATCATTGTAGATTCACAGGAAGTTGCAAAAATAATACTTCCAGTGTCTTCTTATATAACTGTAGGACAATATAAAAACAGAAAATTTACACTGGAACATTACAGTTAACTACACTACAGACCTCATTTTATTTATTTATTTAGAGACAGGGTCTTGCTCTGTTGTCTAGGCTGGAGTGCAGTGGAGAGATCATGGCTCACTGCAACTTGGATCTCCTGGGCTCGAGAGATTCTCCCACCTCAACTTCCTGAATAGCTGGGACTACAGGTGGATGCCACCATGCCCAGCTAATTTTTGTATTTTTTGTAAAGATGAGGTTTCACCTTGTTGACTAGGCTGGTCTCAAAGCCTGGGCTCAAAGAATACTTCCCCCTCGACCTCCCAAAGTGCTGCGACTACAGATGCGAGCTACTGTGCCTGGCCTTATTGTGGTTTAATTTTTAAATTTGTATTTCACAAATGGTTAGGGATGTTGAATATCTTGTCATGTGCTTGTTTGCCATCTGTATTTCCTCTTTGATGAAATATCTGTTCAAGCCTTTTGATCATGTTATAACGGATTTTGTTTTAATTATTGAGTTGTGATAGTTCTTTATGTATTGCCGTATGTAAGTCTTTGTTGGGTAGGTGGTTTGCAAATATTATCACCCGGTCTGTAGCTTGTGTTTTCATCCCTTTAACAGGATCTTCAATGGAACAAAAGTTTAATTTCATTGAAGATAAATTTTTGATTTTTGAATTTTGCAAATAATGATTTTGATGTCATGCCTAAGAACTCTTTGCTTACTCCTAATACTGAAGATTGCTCCTATGTTATCTTCTAAAAGTTTCATGCTTTACTCTTAAATCCATGATTCAGTCTGAATTAATTTTTGTGTACAGTATGAGGTTTAGCTTGAGATGGCCTCCTTTCATTTTTAAAATTGAGAGCTGGGTATGAATTATTTAATAACAAGTACTGCCATTTGGAAATTATAAAGTTCTATTCTTATGACAAAATAAATTCCAGACAGCTCAAAAATGTAAAACACAAACAAGCATGCGAAAAAAATATTTTAACTACACTTCATCACTAAAGAAATGCAAATCAGAATCACATCAAGACAAGCCTTTTCCACCTTTCAGATGGACAAAGGTTTAAAAAATGGATAATGTCCAGTGTCAGTGAGAGTGTGGACAGACAGGTGCTTCACACAGTCATGCACGGCATGAAGGTGTTTGGTCAGTGACAGACAGCATGTATGATGGTGGTTCCATAAGGTTACAATGCTGTATTTTTACTGTAGCTTTTTATGTTTAGATGCACAAATTCTTACCATTGTGTTACCTTTGCCTGTAGTATTCAGTACAGTAACATGCTGTACAGGTGTGTAGCCTAGGAGCAATAGGGCATACACCATGTAGCCTAGGTGTATAGTAGACTATATCCATCTAAGTTTGTGTAAGTAGCTCTATGATGTTTGCATAACAACGAAATTGCCTAACAATGCATCTCTCAGAACATATTCTTGTTCCTTAGGATGCATGACTGTTTTTGGATGGCACCTTGGCCATATTTGTCAAAATTAAAACTGAGCATATCCTTTGACACAGCTATTCCGTGTTTGGTGATTTGCCCTAGAAATGCACAAATACACGATGTATTGACTTGGGAACATATATTCAATTTGGTCAGAGACTGGTTCAAGCTGCAAAATATGTTGTAGACTAAACCCATTGTATAACATAGCATTATAAGTTATCTATATAATGTTCTACATTTGAACACTTTTACATGCAGAATATATCAGGAACAAGATATACACATATATATTCTTTTTTTCCATAGAGTAGTTATTTCTGCTCAGTGAGATGGAGAGATGGAGACAGTAGGTAGGTTGGGAGAGGGACAGGAGGAGAGTGGAACAGGGTGTATTTCCTTGTTCTCATTGATACTTAAAAAGAAAACTGTAAAGCTAGAGCTGAGCCTGAACTGCCCTCCTCCACTGTGCCCTCCGCAGGCCTGTGAGTGGGACCACAGCTCATGGTCCTCAGCCTCACTTCACTGCACCTTTCCTCCCCTTGTGCTTTGTATTTGGGGCTGTGGATGCTCGTCTTTATGAGACTGTGAGCTCCCTGAGAAGGGACTGTATCCTCCTCATATGTGTACCTGGCTTAGTTTTGACATACAGAAGTTGCTCCACAATGCTTTCTGGCTGAATGTCCAGCTCCAGTTGTTATGAGGTATCTCACTGGCTAGCAGAATGATCCTAAGGGGCCAAAGGACCTCCAGGCAAATCACAGTGGAAGGCTTGTCCTCCTCCCCTTGCTGTGTTTATGCAGCTTAAACTGGGTGAAAATGTGCAAGGCAATCTGGAGACACTCAGGGGCTGCAGCCCAGAACAATGCCCCATCCCAATGATGGCCAACCCCTAATCCCCAGATTCTGTGAATATGCTATGTCAAAAGACAGCAAAATTAATGCTGCAGATGGAATTAAGTTTACTGGGTTGCTGACCTTGAGATGGGAAGGTTATTCTGGATTATCCAGGTGGGCCTGTTGTAGTCACAGGGGTATGAGGCCGGAGAATCAGACTCAGACAAGCAGATGTGACAGTTGAAGGAAGGCTAGAAAGATTCAACTGTGCTGGGCGCAGTGGCTCACGCCTGTAATCCCAGCACTTTGGGAAGCTGAGATGGGCAGATTATGAGTTCAGGAGTTCAAGACCAGTCCGGTCAACATAGTGAAACCCCGTCTCTACTAAAAATACAAAACTTAGCAGAGCATGATGGTGTGCACCTGTAATCCCAGCTACTTGGGAGGCTGAGGCAGGAGAATCACTTGAACCCTGGAGAGGGAGGTTGTGATGAGCCAAGATCCTGCCACTGCACTCCAGCCTGGGCAACAGAGCAAGATTCCATCACAAAACACAAAAGAACAACCAAAAAAACCTCAACTGTGGGAAAGACTCAGCTAGCCCTTGCTGGCTTTAAGGGTGCATGGAGGTCAGGAGCCAACCGATGCAGGCGACAGGGAAAGAAAAGTGGATTCTCTTCTAGAGTGTCCAGAGAGAACACAGCCCTGATGACACCTTGATGTTAGCCCAGTAAGCCAGAGTGGGCTTCTGATCTCCAGAACTACAACATAATAAATGTGCATTGTTTCAAGCCACTAGCTTTGTGGTGATTTGCCACAGCAGCAGTGAGAAACTAATATAGGGGCACTGGCAAAAGAGCAGCAGTGATGAAGAAGGTGCTACCAGCTCGGCCTCAACTGTGCAGATGTGAACTTTGGATCCTTTTTTTCCTTTTAAGTTGAAATATCTGTTTATACCCATAATCCCATCCCTTCATTAAACTGTTTTCTTTGTGTATTTTCTTTCAGTCTTTGGCTATCTTTGATGGTAGGATAAATATAATTTTGTATCCTTTTTTCCTCCCAAATTCATATTGCATATAAACATTTTTACATTGCTCCATTACATGTTTTAGAAACCATCTAAGAGCTAGAAGGGACCCCAGGATTCTCTAAGTAAATGTCTTGCTTTTCTAGGAGGGAGCCTCAAGTCTGCAGAGACGACAGAACTATATCAAAGTTGAGTCCCCAAACCTCTAGGCCCGTCGATGTCTCCACTGCCTCACCCTCCATCCTTCCACCCACTCCACCTGCCTCCGCTGCTACCCACCAGCGTAGGAGCACAACCAGAGCCCGTAGACTCGGCCCCTATATGTGTGTTTGAAAATGTATCTGTGTTTTGTTTTAATCAGGTATGGTAAGACTCACAGACACAGAAGTGACTGTCATGAAGGAACAAGGTGTTTTTTATTTTCATTTTTTGAGACAGAGTTTTACTCTGTTGCCCAGGCTGGAGTGCAATGACATGATCTTGGCTCACCGCAATCCTCACCTCCTGGATTCAAGCGATTCTCCTGCCTCAGCCTCCTGAGTAGTGGAGGTTACAGGCACATGCCACCACACCCAGCTAATTTTTTTTTTTTAGTACTCCATGTTGGTTAGGCTGGTCTCGAACTCCTGACCTCAAGCAATCCCCCTGCCTCACCCTCCCTAAGTGTTGGGATTACAGGTGTGAGCCAGTAATAAACCCAGCCCAGAAGAAACTATTATACTCACAGACCCTAGAAGCAGGGGGCACAACCTGCAGGGCCACGCAGGGAAGCCCCAGGGTCCGTTGGGATGCACAGGGGGCAAGGGTAAAGCCTGTCCGAAGACTTTATTGTGGTTTTGATGGAAAGGACTGGGTTAGGTGAACAGACAGCTACACAGATTTAGGACTGGACAGTTAGTCACAATCCTCAGCTTCCCTGTCCTTTCTCCCCTTCCTTATTGACATTTTCCCTGACTCTCTGGTTTGTCATAATTCCCACTCCTGTCATGTTCAGTCCTATCAGTCCTAGGCCTTTTAGCAAGCTGTGTGTTTATTTCCTGTCTCTTAATTATCTTCCCTGGTTCAATTTCCACCCAAAAGACTTTGTAGCCCTCTCCAGCTTTCACTGATGGCTCTGCTGCTTATTTGGACACTTAATCTTATATTGCCTTAGAGTATTTGATCTTTTGATGCTCACCAGTTATCTTATTCTATTTGTGCTGCTATAACAAAATACCATAGACTAGGTAATTTATCAAGAGCAGACATTTGTTTTCTCACAGTTCGAGGCTGGGAAGTCCAAGATGAAGGTGCCAGTGGGTTCTGTTGTCTGGCGAGGGCTGCTCTCGGCTTCCAAGGTGCTGCCTTACATTGCAGCCTCCAGAGGGAAGGAACACTCTGTCCTCACATGGCAAGAGGCTGAACCCTTGGTGAGGCTGCTTTGATAAGGGCCTTAATCCCATTTATGAGGGAGGGGCCCTCATGACTGAATCACCTCTTAAAGCCCCATCTCTTAATACATTCAAACCATAGCCCGTTTTCTTGTATAAACCTTATTGAGGCCTGAGGCTGTGTTTTGGCTTCTCCTCTTCCTGGCCCACACCAGGATGGGGGACAGAAGACTGACACTGGTTGAATGCTCACTCTAGGCTCACCACAGTGAGTCTATGGCTCTCTGTAGACATTCAGTAAACACTACAACCCACTGGGGAATGTTTTGTGCAGAGAAGGAAGCTCAGACATGAAGGTAACATGCCCAGGTTCTCACTGTTAACACAGGTTGTCCTGGCTCCAAAGCCCGTACCTTCCCCATCACCCCATGCACTGGACACGTAGCAGGTGTTCCATAAACACCTGCCGACCTGGCTTTTTGGAAATGGCTTTGAGAACAGATCAGGCTCTTCAACAGCCTGAGTTTTGCTATTTGGGTTGACACTGGGAAAGAGAAAGTATGCGTCAGTTTCCCAGAATGAGGAAGGCAGCCAGGACTGTGGATGGCCTCCCGAGGGTTGCAGCCATCTGCCACGGCTACTCCAAACGTCCTAGCTTAGTTGACCTCATTTCCTGGCTCGCTTCTCTTTTTCTTCTTCCAAGGGAGCCCAATAGGCAGGGCTATTGAAGAATGGAACTGGGAACAAATGACGCCATCCTCAGGCCACTGTCTTTCCTGAGTGGTTCCCCAGCAGCCTCTCCCCACTGGTCTTGCTCTGGGCCCTATAATTTTCCCTGCGGCATTAGGTTAAGATGATTGTCATGTGTTAATATGAAAATGTGATATGAGTTTGGCGGCACATTGACAGATCCTCCACTATTTACACAGTGGCACGAATTAGTCTGACCTGTATTTTCCAGCTGGTGGTTGGCAGCGGGCAGAGCTGCAGGTTATGAGAGACCTGGCACAAGAGGGGAGGATGGAGAGACCAACCCAAGACACAGGAGAACTAGCTCGCGGGGGTGAGAAGGTGAGGGCAGGACTCTGGCCTGCTAGGGCAGTACTTGCACACATTGAAGATCTTATTAAAATGTAGATTCTGAGGCCAGTTGAGGTGGCTCACACTTGTAATCTCAGAACTTTGGGAGGCCGAGGCAGGTGGATCGCTTGAGATCAGCCTGGGCAACATGGCGATACCCCATTCTCTACAAAAAGCATGTTGGGTGTGGTGGTGTGTGCCAGTAGTCCCAGCTACTCAGGAGGCGGAGGTGGGAGGATTGCTTGAACCTGGGAGGCAGAGGTTGCAATGCAATCATGTCACTGCACTCCAGCCAAAAAAAAAAAAAAAATTGGTTTTGCTTCTGTAGATCTGGGTGGACCCTAAGATTGTGCTTCTAACACTGTGAAGTGATGCCTGTGCTACTGGCCCAGCACATTCCCTCTCCCTTAGTGAGAGTCCAAGGGCTCTGTGCGGCTCAGCCAGGGAGGGAGGGGGGCTCTATGAGGAGGAGGCAGAGGCCACTATAGGTTCACGCAATGGTCCCCATTCATTGCTCCTTTTGGGGACGCCAGACCTCATGTGTTCCTGTGCTCTTTAGCTCATGCTCATGCCCATTCATGCTTCCTATCTCATACCTCCCAAAAGCACTCTTTCCCCTTATCCCAGGACCCTTTAAAAACATCTGACCTGGCCACTCTGTAGCTGTGTGTGCCAGCTCTCCTTGCAGGCCTTTCTGTAAGGCCAAAGTTTGGGAAACATTTGCAGCAGACAATAGCCCAACCTCATTACATCCCTCATCAATGTTACGACCCAAGAAAAGCCACCAGGGAGGATTTACTGGGCAATAGGAATCCAAGAGTATTTTGCTAACGGTGCCCTGGTCACCTCTCCTCACCCCCTCCATGGCTGCTGGCTTCAGGAGAGCCCTGGGGCTGCAGGGCTGAGTCTGCAGAAGTTTCCCTGCCCTCTTCCTGGGTGGCCGTGGTCCTTCTGAGCCTTGTCTGTTCAACAGCTTAATGAAGACCCTTGCCTGGGAGGTACATCGGGTGCTGTTTGTCTAGGGGAGGAGGCTCTGACCTTCCTGCCCTGCACTGCCTGCCAGAAGCAATTTGAGACCTTCCCTCTGCTGCTCCCTGCCCCTCAGTGCCTGCCACAAAATGGAGTAGGTTATCGTAGCCTCCCAGTGCCCCAACATGATGCCTTCCAGGTGGATGATCATCTGAGAATGTGATGGAGCCCATTTCCAGGCACAGGGTGGTGCAAGATCCCTGTGGGCTAATGGGCTGGGGGATAGGCCTCTGCTTGGCTCTCCAAGGATTCTACTGATCCTTGAGATTGAACAGGACCTGAGGGCATGGAGAGGCTGCCTCAAAAAGAAAATGGCTTTCTCCCAGGACTTCTGATTGCAGCTCCTCTGATGGACACTTTCCTGAAAATCATTTGGGACAGCACAACCATGGACTACTGGGTGGGGAGTAATTTGCTCAGCCAGGAGTTCCTATCTGGCCTGAGGCAAGCCCCCTCCCTGTTGCTCCTAGGGAGGGAGGCAGGCAAGACGCTCCTGGTGTTTTCACAGCTCATAAGGGAAATGGCCACCCCAGGCATGTGGAGAAGGAAGGGCAGACCCTGAGACCACCGTGCAGAAGTGCCCTGATGCCTGAAATGCTTTGGGCATGGACAGAGCCTTTCATCCATTCACATATTTATTCAGGCTCCCTTCCCCTCTTGAGGGGCCGGGGGATGCAATTATACCCCATTTTATAGAAAAGAAAACCAAGGCAGGGGAAGCTGGCTAACTTTGTCGCAGCCACTCAGCTAGTAAAAAGCAAAGCCAAGATGCACACTACCTGGCCCCGAATCCTGCACGTTTACTCATCTGGGATGCTGCCTTCTGCTGTCGTCGCTCCTGACCACGATTCTCCAAAGGAGGAAATGCCATATCCTTAAGGGATGAGTAGGAATTGTCCCTGGAGTCAGCATGTGATTTAAATTGGGAAAAGTGGTGTCAAGAAGTTGCAGAACATGCTGTCTGTCCTCAAGGAGCTTAGAGTCCAACTGGGAAAGAAGATAGATATGAAAAAGCAGCCTTCATCTCACACCTGCCTCCCACATTACTTAAGCTGCAAAAGGGTAAAGAGGCAACCACTGACGTAAAGCACTGGAACTCAGGAAACAATAAATTACACAGCATAGGATGCATTTTCTGTGCGTTCCCACCAACTCTTCTGTGCATTCACAGGTGCGATTCACACAAACATTTGGGTCTTGGTTACCTTTGAGAAGGGAGTGAGCAGGAAGGGATAGGGGTAGGGCTTTAGCTCTGTTTGCATCGGATGATGTCTTTAAAGAAACATCTGAAGCAGACAATGGAATAGTCATAATAAATAAACATATCCTAAGCTTGTTAGCCCTGGAGATAACCAAAAATAAGACCGCATCTTTGCCCATGAGGAATTTATATTCAAGTTGGGAAGACAGACATACACAGGGAAAAACAATTCATCGACAGGGGTAGAATATACCAGGTGTCAAATTCATAGTGGACAGCATGTGCTATAGGAGTGTCCAATTCATAGAATGAGAAGGCTGGACTGGATGCTGCTTATTAGGCTATCGTTACTATGTCATATTCAAATTAGATCATAAAAGTAATATAATTTCTATAATATTAAATATATGTTCTATATTGTATTATATGAAATACCTAACATATTGATATAACATATGTTAATATTATATTATAAATTATAACATAATATATTACAATATAGAATATATTATATATCACATTAATATATTATTTTTAATACTACATATTATATTATATTATATTATATTATATTATATTATATTATATTATATGTATCATGTAATAGTACTTGCCAACAGTTTTACTATCTAACCTGGAAGCTGAGAGTACTTGAAAAGACAGAGAGAAAGTATGTCTGAAGAAATCAACTTCTGCTTTAATGGTATATCATTGAATGAATCCTGGATTCACTACCTCGGGATATATGAGACTCTGTTCCTAAATATGTACCATGTAATAGTATTGTATAGTATTGAACATAATATAATATTCAATACTATGTTACATGATTCAATATATTATTCAATATATTATATATTATATTTTTATAATATGTGACATAGAAATACTATATTATAGAATATAGTGTATAGTAAATAATATGATAATTATGTGTATGTGATACATTAAATATTATAATTATGTTAGCAGCAGAACCTTTTTCAGATGAAATGTTGCAGGAATCCCAAATCCATGGCAGATAAAGGCGAATCTGTTGCTAGTGAGCAGAGGCCAGGAGCTCATGACCCCTCCCTGCCAAATGCACCCAGCACCTGTTTGTCCCAGTGTAGGTCCTGAGGAACCTTGTCATTTTTTAGAACCTAGTTTGAAAGCCACTAGACAAGGAGTCTCTTCAGCTCTCTCTTCCTGAGACCAGTGGCTTCAGGACGGAAAACTTCATGGAGGAGGTGGGCTTTAAATGGGGCTTGACACATTGAAAGGGTTGGAGTGCGTGCAGAGGAGGATGCAGGGCCTGTGTGGGAAGGGAGGAAGTCTGGACTGCCACACGAAAGGGTTTGCATGCAAAACACGCCACTTGGGGGCTGTGCAGAGATTTGGAGAAAAGATAAGCAATGGCACCAAATTTGCATTTTGGAAAGACACTGCTGGTGGAAATACTAGGTGTCAACCTCGTAGTGAACAGCATGTGCTGTTGCAGCATTTGAAGACAGGTGGCAGCAGCGGAATCAGGAGGCCCAGGGCAGTGAGCCTGAGCTTAAGGAGCTGGACCTACGCAGGAGAGGATGCCAGGAGGCAAGCAGGCTTCAGGCTGTCGGAGGCCAAGTTTAAATCCCAGTTCTGCCCTTTGTGAGGCATACGTACACTTAACCTCTCCTGGCCTAAGCAAGCCGTCTGATAAGTGGGAGGCCTAAGGGTTGGCTGTCACATGGAAGTGTGCTGAGGATTGACGAAGTATATGAAGTCCTTCCTTTACTGTCTGAGCGGCCTATGAACTCAGCCTTGGGGAGCTCCATCCAGCAGCATCCCTGATGCCTCTGATGGGCCATGCCACATTCCCTATCAGGATAGATGGAGGAGGCCAGGACTTCCATCAGCTCACCCAGAAGAACGTTGCCAACAGTTTCACTATCCAACTTGGAAGCTGAGAGTGCTTTAAAAGCAAGAAAAGGCATCAATTTCTGCTTTAATAGTATTGCTGGGTGGACCCTGGATTCCCTACCTCTGGATATATGATCGTTCTGAAGGCTGCGACTCTGTTCCTAAAGTGTTGAGGCTCAGAGCTTGAGAGGAGCTGCTTAGCAGGAATGGACTCAGGTAGCCCTAGGACAGAGCCTTCTGTGGGGGTGGTATACAACCACAGCAGTCTAGTCTATGGGCTCCCCACTATGTCTCGTACGTAGAGGGGGATCAGGTCAAAGTAGAGCCTAAGGCAGTTATCAGAGGATGCTGCAGGCTGGGGGGCATCTGGTGTCTCCAGTGGTCCTCAGAACAGTGGGAGTGTGTGTGTGTGTGTGTGTGTGTGTGTGTGTGTGTATGTGTATGTGTATGTGTATGTGGAGTGGAGGCTGGTAGTTATAGACTGGACTTCATGCACATCAACTTCATTTTGATCTTCCTGGGTGGAGCCAAGTCCTTCTCTTACTGCCCTGCTCTTACTACCCAATTGCCACAGCTTGCAGTCCTGAGAATAAGCCAGCTGCTGTATGCCAGTCTGGCCCACCATGGAAGCCTTGGCCCTGCCCTGAAGCTAAGGTTATTTTTAGGTCAAGAGGATTTTACTCCATAGCGTAGGAAAGCATGGAGCCGTCAAAGCTGCGCTGATGTTTTTATTCAGTGTGTCAGAGATTCTGCTCTTCCCTGGTTCCAGCCGACCTTCACTGCACCGCCGTAAGCCTTTCTGCCATTCAGCTGCGTGGGCCAAGACAGTGCCCTGACTTTTTTTTTCTTTTGCTCATTGCAAGCGTGAGTTGGGCCTCTGTCATTTGCAACCCAAAGAGTCTCATGGATGAGGTTTAAGTCATTCCATCTTACCTAAGATGAAGTTGAAGCCTAGAGAGATGAAGTAACTTACCGTCTGTCACCAAACTGGTCAGGGTAACGTGAGACCAGAATCCCCTAGATTCCATGATGTTGATTCTCCAAGCAGTTTTCAACTCAGGAAGAATGGGGAACCACTGCTTTGAGTCAGGAACAGTTCAGCATGAAGTGTGACCCCATCACTTTCCTTTCTGTGTGTCTGAGCGAGAGCCTGGACACTGGTGAGGAGGCTGGCAGGGTTGCAGGCTAATCTGTTAGCAATATTTGCTTTGCCAACCCTTCAGAGAGAGTTAAGTTTCTTAAAAATAGACAGTTATATTTTATGTACACAAATAAACCCTGAACAGAGGATTCGTCAACAAGATTAGTGGGTTTATGTTCTCTCTCTCATTTACAAGCTGGGTGAACTAGGTTAAGTCCCTCAGTTTCCCTAGTTTCTTCAGTTATGTGGGAATCATACTTTCTCATATGGTGATTAAATGAGATGGTATTTATGGAGGACATTAATGCATTGTAAAGCATCCCACTGATCTCATAACCAGCAGCGTCACCAATGTTATCATTAATACTTGTCACACTGAAACCATTGCCAACAGCAGCTGCTATCCCTGGAGCTCTTAATCTATTGATTCAGTGTCTCCTGTTCATCCCAGCTGTCAACATGCAAGTGGGAAGGTAAAGGGCTTGACCTGAAAAAAGAAACCTGAATCATTGCTCAAAGTCAAATGCGAAGGCTTCAAGTGGAGTCCCAAGGAATTTGGAGGAATTTTCTTTCCCACAGTGGGAAACTGGAGGCAATGGTGTCCTCTGGTGGGCAGTTTAAGTTCTGCAAGTAATGGCTGCTGGTTGGTCCACAGGTTTACCTCCAGCACAGACGTTCTTGGTGTTATAAGTAATATTCGTGTAATGAGTCGTTAATAGATTCTGAATGCATACATCCTGGGATAGAGATCAGATCTCCATGGGCATCGCTGAGATCTTAGCCTTATGAAACATCTGGAGGTGGTCCTTGGGGTAGACCCTTTCCCTCTGAGTCACTCCCTCTGAGGCTGGGATGAAAATAGCAGGGTCAAAAAACCCACAATAGTCAGAAGACAGATGCTGGGTGCGGAATCATTAGCAAATAGAGCTGTATGTTTAAGTAGTTAAAGAATAGGAGCAGCAGATTGTAATGAGTGCCAGAAGGCAACAGAATGTAATGGAAAGCAAGTGGACTTTGGAGGTTCAGCTTCTACCACTACCCGTAGTGATGGTGATTCTGCATAAGTTTCCTAAACCCTCTTGTCTTTAGTTTCCTAATCTGGGAGTTTATTGGGCTCCGTTGGACTGTAGAGTGTAGAGAGTGATTATGGTGATTAAATACTACAAAGCACGTCAAGAACTCAGCACTTGGTGTGGGTTTACACATACATTATCTTTATCTCCCTCTGCTCCTCCAATGGTTCAATTCAACTATATGACGTTATACAAGTATTCAGGGTACTCTCACTGTCTGTCGGTATTGCCTTGTTCTGGGCAAGGAAGTGGAAGAAGAGGGAGGCGAATAGATGACTGACTAGGGTGGTGAGAATGGGGAGCAGCCAGAGCTTTCAGACATTCCTGTCGGGAATGTAAATTAACACAACTCCCCTGGATAATAGATCTACTAAACCTGGCCATATGCCTATCCCATGACTCAGAATTGCCACACCTAGAACATGCCCAACAGAAAAGTGCTCATATGTTCACCAGAAGACACGCACAAGAATGTTCACAGCAGCACTGATGAGAGTAACTCCAAAGTGGAAACAGCCCAAATGCCCATCAGTGGTGGAATAGATACACCCACTGTGGTATGTTCATACAGTGAAAACCAAACAGCAATAGGAATGAATGAATTGCAGCCACCCACAGCAACATGGATGAAACTCACACACAAAATGTTAAAAGCAAAGGAAACCAGACAAAGATAGTATATACCATATGATTCAATGTATGTTTACTTTTGCCGGTTTCAAAAATAGGCAAAATGATGTTAAAAGTCAAGATAGGCCAGGTGTGGTGGCTCACGGCTGTAATCCCAGCACTCCGGGAGGCCGAGGGGGGCAGATCCCGAGGTCAGGAGATCAAGATCATCCTAGTCAACATGGTGAAACCCCACCTCTACTAAAAATACAAAAATTAGCTGGGCATGCTGGTGTGTGCATATACTCCCAAGTACTCAGGAGGCTCAGGCAGGAGAATCACTTGAATCAGGGAGTCGGAGGTTGCAGTGAGCTGAGATTGTGCCACTGCACTCCTGAGAAAGACTCTCTCAGAAGAAAAGAAAAAGTCAAGATAGTAGTTTCCTCTGGGCGGTGCTGACCATAAGAAGAGTACAAGAGAGTTTCTGTGGGAGAAGATATTCATATTCTGTTCATGATCTGGGTCCCCATTTTGTGGGAAATTCACTTTATGAAATTTTATCTGGCTATAGATGCATTATTTGTATACTTTTCTCTACATATGCTACACTTTAATACAAATGTATACAAATAAAGAAAATTGGATAAAATTGATTAATCAAGTGGCTTACAGTTTTATTGGAGAGCAAGTAGGGAAACAAAGTATGCAATCTGAGGGAGAACCGTGTGCTACAACAGGGAACAAAGCAAGGGCTGTGGCAGCTCAGAGCACCCTGACTGGAGTCCTTGACTGGGTAGCTCAGAGGACTTCCTTAAGGGGTGACATTGAACTGGGCATGAAAGACCAAAAGAGGAAGACCTGCCTCGTGTGTTTTGGAGAGCCAGAGGTTTGCTGATTGCAAGCAAAGCATGCAGAAGAATTTGGTAGGGAATGAGACTGGAAATGTAGGGAAGAGATAGATTATTGAAGCTCTGTGTGTCTGGTTGAAGAATGAGAACTACATTGAAAGTCTTTTCATCAAGAAACATACTTTTCAAAAAGTCCTATAGAAGCATGAGGAGTGGCTTGGAGAGAAAAAGGAATGGCTTGGTAGGGATGCCAGTTAGGAGAAATTGCACATGGTCAGGTGGGAGGCGATAACCTGGGGACCTGGCCTTCTTCTATATTGTTGCTCTGTCATAATCTAAGATAGCTGCTACTGCTCTTGCCATTTCATCTGTATTCCAGCTAGCGGCAGGAGAGAAGGAAAGTGGAGGCTGTGTCATGGAGGGTGCTCCCCTCACATCTGCTTATATCCTTTTGGCTAGAGTGTAATTATTTAGCTACCCCTTGCTGCAAATAGAGTAAGGAAAATATAATCCTTAGGTAGGAGACTGTGTGCTTAACTAAAACTCTGGTGTTCAATTACTGAAGAGGAAAGATGGAAAACGGACATTGGATGACAGCCAGACTGTTTCCCATCATAAGCATCTTTTGGACAGGCATCATAATATATGTATTCAATTAATAGAATGAATTATTGACCAGAGTCCGAATAAATAGTTCCCTTCTGTGTGCTTCCGTGTGATGTAGTATAATGCACCTCTTCTAGTTCTTTATGTGGTCTAATTCGCTGTAGAGGTGCTGTCTCACCTGCCAGTTTATAATCTTCTTGAGAATAGGACTAAATGTTCTTTGCATCCACAGGTCTCTTTTGCTCTCTATGCTTCCTTTTCTTGGTGTATAGAAGAGTGCTTTGCACTATGTAATAGGTCTCTTGTAAATACTTTTTAATGATACTGATCTTATACTTGCCTGCAATGCTTTATTTGTCATACTTGCTAATTGAAGTTAAGTTGATCTACAGGAGAATGGTTGGAAGAAGCAAACAAAAAACTTTCTTTTTCTCCATAGCCGTAAATCCTGGCTGACAGAAATTCTTAGGGTCCCTGTTATCAGGGGTCAGATAATCCCTGCCAAGAGCTAGGTTCCTTCTAGAGAGGACTTGACAGCTCAGGAACCAGCTCAGAGCTCTAATGTTTAGTGAAGACTTTGTGAGGTCATACAAAAAAGCCAACCAACAGTCATTCACTCATTTGATCGATCAACAGATGGTATGGGGCCCCTACTCTATGCTGGGCACAGGGAAAGTTAGAAATACACAGGGCAGATCGATTGCTTAAAAAGAACAAACAACTGATTGTTTAAAAAGGACAACAGATGGCCGGGCATGGTGGCTCACGCCTGTAATCCCAGCATTTTGGGAGGCCAAGGCAGGTGGATCACTGAAATCAGGAGTTCAAGAACAGCCTGACCAACATGGAGAAACCCTGTCTCTACTAAAAATACAAAATTAGCCGGATGTGGTGCACATGCCTGTGATCCCAGCCACTCAGGAGGCTGAGGCAGGAGAATCACTTGAACCTGGGAGGTAGAGGTTGTGGTGAGCGAAGATCCTGCCATTGCACTCCAGCCTGGGCAACAAGAGCAAAACTCTGTGTCAATCAATCAATCAATCAATCAAAATAAATAAACAGGACAACAGACCTGGAGAGTCACTTAATTATCGTGGAGACATCCAGGGTACTCCAGGACTACATGCCAGAGGCACCTGACCCAACTGGGGCATTAAGACAGGCTCTCTCCCAGGAATGTCCAGGCGAGGCACCAGGGGCCTCTGGGATGGGCTGGATATGGGAGCTGTGCAAGGGAAGGATCCCCTTTGGACCACTGAAGTCCTTGCTTAGGATTTCAATCCTGTGCCCTCCGATTTCAGGCAATTAAACTGGACTGGCAATGGGAGGAAGCAGGAGTCATTGTGACATGAAGGGAAGGAGGCAGGCTTAACTGAGAGCAGCCTACAAGGGCAGCCCCATGGGGACAGAGTCAGAAGCACTCTGAGGTTTGTGCTCAGGGCTGCTCGGCATATCTTTGCTTTTCTTACAGTGGAATCTGGACTATGTCACTAAGACCACATCTTTCTCTTGGATTGTGTGGGGGTTGCTAGACGAGTCTAAACAGAGGGTCAGGAAGGAAGGCAGATGGGCTTCCCACGAAGCCCTCTTCCCACTGTGGGGGGAGGTGGAACTGAGAAGAAACATTCGGGGGCTGAATGCTCCCCACTAGGAAGAGCTGGCCATTTGTAAGCTGGAAGCAGTGTCCCCAGAGCTTCAAAGCACAGAGGAAAATGTGGACTGACCTAGGCAAGGGGAATGTAGAAGCCCAGGGTCTCCACACGCTGTTTACCCACCAGCGTCAGAGGATGCAGTTGTATCTGTCCCTTCCCTCCCCGCCCTTTCTGGCATCTTGCTTTATCGTTCTCCCCTCTTCATGCTTTCCAAAGGGCTCCTACCTCTCATAGATTTTTACTCAGCACAGAAAGAAAGTGTCACTCAATAGTCTCCTGATTTGTATGAGGATGAGAACTCCTTGTGGAGAATTCAGTGGAAGGAATCCAGGGTCAGAGGACAGAGGGCCCAGGGTCTATTCCCAGTTCCGTCACTAACTCACAGTGTTGCTGTCACCTTTCTGACCCTTGGACTCTTACTCTGTGGATGGGAGTAGTAATATATTCCACCTTGCATGGATGGTAAGTACCAAATGCGATCATACCATAGTTCAAAGGGTATGCCAGTGCAAGGCTGTTATTTGTTATATAAATAGAAATCTATCAGAGGATGGATGCTTGCCAGCAAGTCACAAAAGTGCAATACAGCCCAGGACATATTCCGGCTATGGAATCCAGCTGTACCTGTGAGACAGGGTACCACCAACACAAATCTGTTACAATCTGCTCTTGGAAACTCCCTACATTTTCAATAAAATACATACACTGAGGTACATGCATTCAATCGGACACAATGTAGCAATGAAAATGAGCAAACAGAAGCTGCACATGATACTATGAACAAATCTCACAACATTAAGTTACATAAAGGAAGCAAGTCATGAAAGAATACATGCACAGCTGGGTGCTGTAGCTCCTGCCTGTAATCCCGGTACTTTGGGAGGCTGAGGCAGGAGGATTGCTTGATGCCAGGTGTTTGAGACCAGCCTGGGCAATATAGCCAGACCCTGTCTCTACACAAAAAAATTAATTAAAAAAAATTATCCAGGTGCAGTGGTGTGTGCCTGTAGTCCAGGTACCTGGGAGGCTGAGGCAGGAAGATCTCTTGAGCCCAGGAATTCAAGGCTGCAGTGAGCTATACCACTGCACTCCAACAAGTGATTTTACCACCGCACTCCAAGAGTGAGAGCCTGTCTAAAAACAAACAAACAACAAACGGAAAAGGAAAAGAATGTAAGTAGTATGATTCTACCTAGAGCATTCAAAATCTGGCAAAATTAAACCATATTTGTTAAGAGTTGTGTTCATATGGGTAAATACAAAGAGAGAAGCCTGGTCAATCCATGAAGAGAAGCCTGTTCATTATTCTCTTTATTTCTATTAGAGAGAAGTCAGAGTAGCTGGTACCTCCTTTGGCGGGAGGAGGCGGAAAGGGATGGCATTCTGGGAGGAGTGTGGGAAGAAGGGCTGCTGGGGAGCTGGCATCCCACGTTTCTTGCTTTAAGTGGGAGTTCTGTCTGTGTTCACTTTACAGGTATTCTTTAAACTGTACATATGTTTTATGTAGTCTTCTGGATCTATGATCTATCTTATAATTTAAAAAAATTAAAGGCATCTGAAATCAATAGGGAGCCACCCCACATTAGAATAGCAGCTTCAGAGATCCATCTTCTCAATTTTATAGCTGTGGAGAATGAAGCCCAGAGAGGTTAAGTGGCTTACTCAAAGTCACAGAGCATGTTCTCAGTGGAACTGGGACTAGCATGAAACAAGTCCGAACTCAAGTTTTTTCTACCTCCTTTGTCTGTGGACTCTTCTTCAGGGGAAGGGCAGGGAGGAGCACAGCTTTTAAGCCTGAGAATTCCCTTGTTTTGTGAAAAATAAAAAGGGCCAGTTGGTGAGCCAATAAAATAATAAAGAGCTGGTATAAACATTTAGGGTTGTAAACACATTTCAAATGGAATTTTAAAAGATTTAAATATGCCTTCCTCAAATCATAATGATTACGTTAATCATAATAATGACAACATTACAAAAAATAAATACCAGGAACCACTGGCAAGTCTGTGATCTAGAATTAGACTCCATCTGACTTGCAGATGGTATCAGGTTGGAGCTGGCTTGGAGTGGGGCTGGGATGGGAATGGAAAGACAGGGAGCCAGGAAGTCTGCAACTTTATTGACTTATCCACCTGGCCTAGGTGAGACCCCTAGCCCTGGGACAGTCAGGAAAGGAACCTCTGCTATCTCTCTGAGAGCTTTTTTGTTTTGTTTAGAGGTCAATTACTTCCCATTTGGGGAACTTGTGAACATTAAGAGGTGACCGGAGTGAGCGATGGAGATAAGAGGCTGATTGCTTACAGAGCAGCTCCCTGGTAAAAGCTCTGCAGAGGATAAGCAGTTGTCGGTAAGAGACACACAAAAAGGGGCAGCTTTCAGTGCAGAGGAGAGATTAGGAGACGGAAGACAGGCAGCTGGGGGTGGGCTTGATGAGCTGGGAGAGCCATGCGTTTTAAAGTGATCTTGACAGGCACAGAGAGGGGAGATGGGGGAAGAGAGCTTTCCTTCACTCTCCTTTAGGAATGAAATCTTCGCTGTCCTGTGAATCTTAGACTTCCTTGCTGTGGTCTGAAGGAAAAGCCACGTGGATTGCACATGGACAAGGTTTTTGTTATAGGGTTTTTTTTTGTTTTTTTTTTTTGCCAGTCAAATATAGATGCCACAGCAATCTGGGGAGCATAACAGAAAATGTGACAGGCAAATGGAACATCTAAAGGATCTTGGGTGTACATGTAACTGACACCCCTTCCTGCCTCCCACACCCCTTCAGCCAACTGAATGCAGTTGTTCTGGAGCTAGCTGGAATTGGATCTCAAACTACTATAAAATATGGCTCCGGCTTTGGCATATACCCATTTATTTTATCCATTCCAAAGTCCTAGAGCTTTCTTGGCGCCTCTCCCAGTAAACAGTGTCATTCCCATGGTAATCACCAGTATTAACCCCCATCCTCCATGTAGCCTTCTCTAAGCACCCCAGCTTGTATTGGATTTTCTTTCTCTCTAGAGTGAGCTTAATGTCTGTCCTATTTGACATGCAGCATATACCACCTTGTATTTTTAGATACCTTCCTCGTGTTGGTCTTTGCTTTCCCAATCGGAAAATATGTTCCTTGAGAGTGGCAGCCAAATTTTATTTTATTTTTCTTTTGTCCCTACCAGGATTGTTCAGCAATGACTGAGTTATTGATGATTAAACGGAGCCTCTTTCTTTCCCCCTTCACTCTGAGCCTTGACCCAACCACCCCGATCTCCCTGTACCTCTCCCTGTGGTCACAGAGGTGTAGAGAAGGCATGGGAGTCTTTCACTCACCCTAACTCCAGAGACAAGGTTATTTGAAACATCACATATCTAGTAACTGCTTCTTCTGTTAGTATTCTATGTTAGAAGAGGGTGAGAGGGTAAAGGAAATAACATTGATTAACTTCCTACTCTGTGCCAAGTACTTCTCAATCCAAACTACAGTGACCTATATTTTTGGGGTAGATATCTTACCTAGAGGATTTTAAAAAAATTAACATACAGCATTTTAGAATCTGATAGTAGAAATGTTTAATAAAACCCACTTAACCATTGAGGGCTGAACAGATTATAACTCGGTGCCAGCATTGGACTGAAACTCACCTGTCATGGATCTAAAGCCAGTGTCGAAGGGTGAGACGGCTGTTCCTGTAAGGAATGACCTCCTAAGTGAGAGAAGAGTGGCAGCACTCTATGACAGTCCTTTTAAGCTGGAGATTTTCAGTATAATCTCCACTTTTTTTTTCTCAATTTTGTTGACCAAATTGACTCACTGATATTCCTAAATTTAAAATATGCATAATCACTTTTTAATCCCGGGGCACAACAGTATAATTGAAAGATAGTGTGGGGGGCCGAGTGGGGTAATCTCAGCACTTTGGGAGGTTGAGGCAGGCAGATCACAAAGTCAGGAGTTCGAGACCAGCCTGGCCAACATGGTGAAACCTCATCTCTACTAAAACTACAAAAATTAGCTGAGCATGGTGGTAGAAGCCTGTAATCCTATCTACTCAGGAGGCTCAGGCAGGAGAATTGCTTAAATCTGGGAGGCAGAGGTCAGTGAGCCGAGATTGCACCACTGCACTCCACCTGGCTAACAGAACAAGACTCCATCGGTGGGGCAGGGGTGGAGGGGAAGGGGAAGAAAGATACTGTGAAGTGTTTCTGAACACACTTTTATTAGCAGTGAACATGGAGAAAAAAGGGCTGGGCTCGGTGACTCACACCTGTAATCCCAAGACTTTGAGAAGCTGAGGCAGAAGGATCGCTTGAGCCAGCCTGGGCATCATAGGGAGACCCTCTCTATATACAAAATCAAAAAAATTAGCTGGGTGTGATTGCATGCACCTATAGTCCCAACTGCTTGGAAGGCTGAGGTGAGAAGATGGTTCAAGCCTGGGAGGTGCAGGCTACAGTGAGCTATGATAATACCATGCCATTACAACATGCCAGCCTGGGCAACAAGCAAGAACCTAGCTGAATTAAAACAAATAAATAAAAGAGATAAGTGGTAAAAATCCAAAGGAAAGAAAATGTAAGAAAATAATAGTAAAAAAATTAACGACTACTTTTTTTTTAAGCTTAAACATATACACTTTAAGGGATGAAAGCTATCAGCAGTTGGGTATAGTTTACATGCCCTCAAGCAGTCTGCTTCTCACTTTAGTAAAACAACCAGGCCATATCAGAAATGAGAAAATTCAGGGGTAGTACATTGGAATTAAATATGGGAATTTATCAAATAAGAGAATTTAACCTTCAATAAGTCAGTGGTCCTGTGGGATGGATAATTAGAGTTTTCATTATCAAAAAATGCAATCCAAGGGGGAATAAAGGCCAGATTTTCCTACTAAGTTTTCTATAAAAGCTGTCTCACCAAACACGTTTTCCATTTGATCCCATATCCGTATGAATAAAATGAGTTTGTTTTGATTCTTGAGTTTGCATGACCTCAGATACATGGGGGTGAAGATGTCAAAATTTCACAGTTTTAGAGACCCTAAAGGCCAGGCTTTCTACTCATCTTTTTATGACTTTGGGGGGCACTTGGAGGTCTCTTTACCTGGCTCAGAACTTAGAACTGCTGATGCTCCAAAGAAAACCTACAAAGAGGGAGAGAGGAGTGCGAGGGAACAAATTAGGAAACCTACTTCCGGAACTGAATCGGTTTTGTTTTCTCAGCACTTCTGGGCTTCATTTTTACTTAGTTCGAAATTGTTTCAAGGTAATGGCAACTACCTGTTCTAGCGGCCTACGCACATGCAACCACACACACACTTATGTAGTGTATTTATTGGAGAAGCTGTGCTGTACAAAGAGAGAAAATGCACGATAGTGAAAGGGACCGGAATGTAGAGCCTACTTCCAGAAGAGCAACTGTGGCCAGAAAAGAGCATTCTCTGGATTAAGGGAGTCCCGACAGGAGCAGCCTTGGGGGGATGTTTCAACCCTCCAGAAGGAGGCTGGAGGCAGGTTCTTCTTCGTGAACCTCCCGGATCCTCAAGTTCCCGGCTCTTCAGCCCCCTTTGTGCACTCGGGTCCTCTTCTCTTTCTTCCCCCACCTGCTGTCATTAATTGGAGGTTGGTAGGTCCCCTAGATCACCATCTCCATTCACTCGCAATGCCCGCGGCCACTGGCCACTGTGTACACATTCAAGAGCCTCTCAGGCCCTGGGGTTGAAGTCCCAAAGGTCATGTGCCTCAGTACCGCTCCCACCCCTTAAACTGCCAGCCAGCCAAGGTTGTCTTCAGTCCCTGTGTTGCTTGGTGGGTGACCGGTGAAGGGGTCGCCTTTTGGGGGAAGAACGTCCTAGGCAGAGCCTTTAGCTGGGTGACTCTAGTGCCAATCGCAGGTCCAGAGACCGCCCCGGAAAGAAGCGCCATTGGGTAGCTGCTTCCCTTCACCGCCGCGTCCCCTTGTCCTGTCGCGACCTGCAGGCGGAGGGGAGGGCACCGAGCTTCTGTCCCTGGTGGGCAGAGTCAAACGGAGGCGCCTCACCAGGCCCTGACGCCCTGCAGCGTGGCTGCCAGATGCCCCTGCGGGGTGGCACTCGGGCCACCGGGTCTGAAGCCTGTGCTGGTCAGTGATGTGTGTGGCGCAGGCCCCGAGGGCGCGCCCGCGTAGCAGCTACCGTAGCCTGCGCCGTAGGGGGCTCCGGTGTAGCCTCCGTAGCAGGAATAGGGCGACACCGAGGCGCCGTAGGGGCTGGGGAAGGCGGGCGCGCCGGGCCCGGGGCCCAGGCAGGGCTTGCCATCGCGCACCAGCACCGGCACGGCCACCCGGCGCGGCGCTAGAGGGTGGCCGGCCAGTTCTAGCGACTTGTCCTGGCGCTGTCTCTTGCACTTGTAGCGTCGGTTCTGGAACCAGATCTTGACCTGCGTGGACGTGAGCTGCAGCGCGCTGGCCAGGTGCTCGCGCTCGGGCGCTGACAGGTACCGCTGCTGCTTGAAGCGCCGCTCCAGGGCCAGCACCTGCGCCTGCGAGAAGAGCACGCGCGGCTTCCGCCGCTGCCGCGCCTTGGGCTGCTCCGAGCGGCCACCCCGTATGCTGTCGCCGCTGTTGCCAACGCCGCGCTCTGGCACCCTGATCCCGCCGCCAAGGGGCGAGGCCGCGCTCAGGCCGGGCACTAAAAGCACAGGAAGGGACACATCAGCGCCCAGCCTAAGGCTCACCTGAGCAGTTCCTACTTGGTTTTCAAGACTCTCCTCTCCCTGGCAGGCTTCACCCTGTGCCCTCCCCCTCCCTCCTATTGCCCCCAATCCTGTCCCAGGACTGTCTCAATGTTCTTTCCCTCCAAGCTCTGCCACTTTTATATGGTGCTGCTGGAACGTAAATTGTGACGCTCTATGGTCCCCGGTGTATGCGTCCTTTTCTAAAAGGTAAACTCTGGATAAAGGGTTAAGGTAGCTCTATTTGCTTCTTAGAATGTGTGTGCATGGTGGTCCAGTTTGGCAAACGTTCGCTGTGAGGAACAAATGTGAGTAGGGGTGTCTATCAGATTGGGGAGACTTTGGACCCTTCTTGGAAGTAGAGAAAGAAGGAGAAGAAAGAGGAAGGGGAAGAGGAGGAGGAAGAAGGGGAGGAGAAAGAGGATGAAGAGGAAGAAAAGAAAAACAGAAGGCTGGGTGACAAGAAGGTGCAAACTCGGTGACAGGCTCTCAGGAGGCTCCCATCTGCCTCATTTTCCTTTGCAGCCCCAAGCACACTGCAAGGAACCCGGCTCCAAGTCTAGGAGCAGGAGCCTTGAGTGTCTCCTGCCTTCACCCGGCTTTCTCACACACTCTTGTCTTCGTGATGAAGTACTCCACCAGCACCAAGGATGCATCCCAGCTTTCTTGGATGTAACACTTTTAATCCAAATTAACAATATGTGATGAAAGCAAAATATTTCCTGGCTCCTGACTCTAGGCTCGGAAACTGAGGTTCTCTTTGAGAGATGCATAAAGTTGGGGTCCACATTTGGCTTCTTAAAAAGTAACCTTTCCCTCCTTTGGGGTCTTTCTGGAAAGCAGGTGGTGTGGGCTTCACCCTGAAGTCCTCCTTTCACCCAGGGCGATCCCTACAGCTGAGACTGTGCCCACCAAGATGCAGTGTTTTCCTCCCTTCTCACCTCTCTCCTGTCTGGGCTTAAGTCGCGTTTGACTCTAAGGGTGGATAGAAAGGAAACGCTGAGTTTTCATGGCATCTCATGCCAGGAGCAATCCAGGAGCATGGAGGGGGTGCAAGTTCATGGCAAGAGGGGACAAGGACAGGCCTATTAGAGCCGGTGCGATTGGAACCAGACTCCTAATACCCAAGGCACTGGCATGATCTCCTGGGGGACGGAGCTGTTTGGTATTTAAAGTTTAAGGAAAGAACGACTTTCTTCAGAGATAACTGCTCAGATACACTGAGGCCATCTCCCCTAGCAAAGAGGAAAAATCCTGAGGAGGGGTTGTTTTCTTAGCACAAGGAAAGGTAACAACTGACCTTCAGCCAGGCTGCAGAGCAAGGAGGACCCCATTTGAAAGTCAGACCACGCAGGCGCTGGGGCTGCACACAACTGCAGGACACACCGGCACTCTGCCCTCTCCTTGTCACAGTCCTGGAGTTCTGGAGGGCGAGGTGGGACGGTTGTGATGGAGGAGGGCGTGAAGCCCACCGAAGGTGCTTTCCCCATCCGGATTGCCACCGTGGCCCCGGGCTCAGTTCCTGGAGCTGGCCTCGGGTCCCTCCTCGGCGGCATCCACTGCTGCAGCAGAAGAGACAGGCCTGGGATTTGGTTTCCAGGGGGAGGAGGAAGGCGCCGCAAATACTAAGGGCTGCGGTGGTCGGTGGTCAAAGGAACGTGATCCTTTGTCAGCAGAGCCCAAGTGATCGCCGAGGCTGCGCAGCGCCAAGGGAATGTAGAATCCGTTGCAGAAAACCTATCAGCTTCTTGGCGGACACAGCAGATAATGTTCTCCGGCTTCTGGAGTTAGTGAATAACTGGTGACAAGAAGGACACTGCAAGCCAGTGAATAATTCCTATCTAGCCCCTTGATTTATTTCATTCGTTTGTGTCTTTAATGAGGGTATCATGGCACAGTCTGGCAGAGGAGGCCTGTCCTGCTGGGCACTACCTGGAGCGCGGGCGTTGAGAAGGCCAAGCAAGGTGCTGAGTTTTGGAGAGAGGAAGGTGGCGTTTTCATCCCTCCAACTGTCCGGCCTCTGCAGCCAAAGCCTTCCGGATCGTCGCAACACAGCTCCCCGCCAGCCCCTTCCCTACCAGCTGCTGGACACAGGTGCGTGGGCCTCCGCAGCCTGGCATGTGGTTGCGCCTTTGGATTCAGGCGATAAGCCTCTACCGGAGCCCTGTTCCAGGGCAGAGGAAACCCTGGCGGCCTTTAACATTCTCCCTGACGCAGAGAACCCTGCGCCAACAGGGCCTTCCACTTCTGGAGAATCGAATGCTATCCGGTCCCCAGCTTCCGTCTTCCAGACGAAGAATCGATGAGGAGGAGTAGGGGGCCCTGGCCAGGCCCGCAAGAAAGGGCCCAGTTAGGAGGGGCCTTAGAGCCACGAGGGTTCCACTGCTTTGATGGCCACACTCTTTTGCAAACGGTTTGGGGGTAGAGAGATACCGGGGTGATGACAGGGAGGCGCGGTGGTGACTGGCACGGCTAAGGCTCAGCGGAGGGTTTCGCTGTGGAGGTTCTGGGCACTGTGATTGAGAGTGGGAGCGATGCGTTTGTGGGAATCAGAGGAGCGGATTTAGGAAAAAGGAAATCCTTAAGATTCAGGGCCTTAATTTCGTTAGGGGCGTGTGAAGCACACTGGTTATCAGGAGAGGGTGGAAATGGGGTTCAGAGGCCTTTTTTTGAACTCCTCAAGTGAGAGAAAATGGGGACAGAGTCTCGAACCCACGAGATAGGAGGCGCATTTTCCCCACACAACCATGGATCACGCCCCCCACACCCATATTCCCCCTGTAGGACACAAGACCTGAGCGCTTACTCACGTGGCTCCCCAATCCTTTCCGAGTCCATGTCCAAGACTGCCTCAGAGGGACCCCCAGGAGGCTCCGATACATCCTGCCTTCTGTCACCTCCACCGCCACCAGCGTTGTGAACCTCTGACCCTCGCGGCTCCGGGTCCATTCTCAGGTACTGAAAGTTTTCCGGGCTCTTCTGCACCCTTGGGTGTGGAGAAGCCGTGGGGCCGCTCTGCTCGCGCTCCAGCCGCAGTATGTCTTTGACCGAGAAGGGGGTGGAGGTGACCGGGCTCAGCAGCATCCCGAAGGCGGATGGGGCGGGGCCGAGGAGTGCCTGATCCTGCTGAGGCGCGGCACCACGAGCTTCCCGTCCTGTCGCTGCAGGCTCCGCAGACAAACCCAAGCTCTGAGACAGACGCCCAGCGTCCCAGACCGCGCCTTCCTCTGGACCATCCCGGCGGGCCTGGGTCCAGGGCCGGGTGACGAGACCACAGCCCCCCATTGGTTCTCGCAGAAACCACGTGCTAACCCTGCACCTTCCTCCCCCAGCGCTTTCTTCTCTCGCCCGTCTAATCCTCTTCAGTCCTCAGTCGCCTTCCTGGGAGGTTTGGTTCTTATTGACAGTTCTCAAAAATTAAGAAAACGTGGAGAGTGCTGTGTGCGGCTCGGATCTTCGTCAATACGGTACTAGCGGGAGCTTCCGAGGTCAACCTAGGGTCCACTGGGACCGTCCTGGAGGACGTGCGGGGATAGGGGGTGGAGTCCTTTCTGTGCAACCCGATCCCGTCCATCCAGCCTGGTCTTAGCTCAACTCTGCATTCTTACGGCAGAGGAAAGCTAGGACAGAGACAGCTGGGGGCCCGCGGGATTTGAGATGCCCACTGGGATCTTGCCAGCGCAGAGGCCGGACCGCCTGTATTGAGGTGGAAGCCTCTCTTCGAACCGAGTCCAGGTCTGCGGAGTCTCGACCCGCCACTTCCCAGGAGCAGTGTCTCAGCCTCAAGACCGAGAAATGGGTGTAGGGGCTACATCTAGGGAGCCCTCGGCCTTTTAGAGGGTGGGGGAGAAGGGAAGGCCATCGCTGCGGCCCGTGCAAAGTGGTCAGAGGGGGTCTACCGTCGTCCTTGGCGTCCCCGCGTTCCTTCTCTTCCTCACCTGTATCTCCTTAAAGAGGATTGCCTGGAGCGTGCCAGCGTGTGTGCGTGTATAAATGCGGCGCCCGTCGGATGGCTGGGAAAATTTGACTCGCACTAAATCTCCTGAAAAGGCCCTCGGATACAGTGGGCGCTGAGTGAATGGGGCAGTGTGGTACAATGGTTACCAACACGGATATAGCGCCAACAGACCCAGCCCCTGCTGTTACTACTCAGAGGGCCTGGATCAAGGAAAAGTGATTTGGCGTCAGCACAGAATCGAAGGAGCTTTAAAAACTGTGATTTAATCACAGTGAGATCTCTTTAGAGTTCTTTTGGGGATTTCGGATCAATTTTTCTTTTTCTTTTTCCTTCCTTCCTTCCTCTCCACCCGCCTCCCCCCCCACTTCTTCTTTTGAGACAGGGTTTGTCTCTGTCTCCCAGGCAGGAGTGCAGTGGCCAGATGATGGCCTTAGTCTCCGGGCTCACTGATCCTCCCACCTCAGCCTTCTGAGTAGCTGGGACCACAGATGCCACCAAACCTGGCCATTTATTTATTGTAGAGATAGGATTTAACCATGTTGCTTAAGCTGGTCTTGAACTCCTGGGCAATGTGCCCACCTCCCCACCTCGGCCTCCCAAAGTGTTGGGATTACAGGTGTGAGCCATCTCACAGGCCTCAAATGCTTCTTAAACCTTCTTATGTGAATTCAATGTTGACAATAGCTGTTTGGATGTTATTATCTCCTGAAATCCAGATAAACCCAGCTCATCTCCCCAGGCTAATGGATACAAAATTGCATACAAAGATTTATGCAAAATCTCAGCAAATTTGATCGTTTGGCTACCAAGTAATGATTTCTTATGCATGGTAACATTTAATCTTTACATCAAAGCTATACCCAAAAGTTTTCAGCTCTCTCTCTCTCGCTAGTGCGCTCTCTCTCTCTCTCTCTCTCACTCATCAGATCAGAGACGTGGCCCAGAAGATTCACCGAATTGCAGGACCAGACTAGTCGGTAAACCAAGACAATAAACCTTTTCTTTCTTTCTTTTTGAAATAGACATCCTTTGCTCTTAGAGATCTCAAAATCTTGTGACGACCCACACATTTATTTGGATTTTAATTTTCTGACAAAAGTAATCATGGGCACCTTGGAAAAAGTGAAGAAAAGTTAAAGGAAACTATCCATCCGGGGATAACATTATTTTTGTGCACCTTCTTCTTTTTATTTTTGCATATATGAGCTCATAGGGTATATGTGAGTTTGTATATATTTAAATTTACATCATGATCATGCCTAGTTCATAGTTGGAATTTTTAAAACAAATATAATTGAAAAGAGCAATCTAATATTTCATGTTATGGAAAGACCATACTAGACTGTATTTATATTTTAGATATTGTCTTTTTTCCCATCACTGTAAATAAGGCTTTATTCTTGTGCCTTTCATTTTCATCCTTGTCAATATAGTCTATTATTTTCTCAGGACACGTTAGAAGAAGCATATGGAGTCAAATATTTTAATGCTCATAAGACATGCCATTCCAGGGCTTCCTGGAAAAACAATATTATTTTTACCCTTTACCCCGGAGGTGCAGGCGAGTGCCTGGTCGATGGGTATTTACAGTCACCACCGGACACCCACGAGAGACCCTGAACTTAGAGCATTTCCGCGGTACAGCTCTACCCCGTCCCTCCAGGGGATACTGATAGCTCCCTGGTTCTCACCTTCCAAGTGCTAGAGGCAGGAAGTAGGGTGATCCGGGGTAGAAACAAACCTAACGGCACAAACCTGCCGGCACTTTATCACCTGGTGGAATTTTCCCTGCGGACAGTCGCACTATATTTACATCGTAGAGAAAGGACATCTTGGGGGTCCTTGGCGTCGGAAGCCTTGAGTTCAAATCCTAGACTTAGGTCGCCAGCCGTGCCCTTGCTGATTAGCTGCGACGATCAAATGAGACTTTTTGAGGTGGAAATGCTTTCGAATCCCTCTCGAGCGGTGGAAACGCCTCGCTTGGACCGGAGTCCAGGTCTGCGGAGCAATGACCCACCGCTTTCCAAGAGTAGGGCCTTCAGCGGAGCGAGTCCTTGTTACGGAAAGGGTTGTTTCGGTGCAGGCTCCAGGCTCCCAGCGCAAACCTGGGGAGAGGGGTCCCTGTCGTACTCCCACCCCTGCAGGGAGCTAGGCGGTCCTTCTGCGGCACGACGCCACGGGGCGGGAATTTGCAGTGTTCTCCGTTCTGGTTTCAGCTCCCGGTGTTCTTCACTCGCCTGGGTCTCGCCCTCTCAGGGTCACCTCTCAGAGGGGCCTGGCGTCCCTCCTCCCTCCTCCCTTCGGCGCCGCGAGCACTGAGAACCGCCTGCTCTCCAGCCGGTACCTTGAATCTCCTGGTCAATTGTAGGCGCATCAGCGGGTGCCTCGCAGCATAACAGAGGCGCCAGCGAAGGGCCATTTGCCTAAGCGCTTGGGGCCCAGGAGAGCCGGGAAGAAACTAGGAGGGGCTGCGAGAGCAGAAAAGCCGGGAAGTCCAGAGACTTTTAGGCAGGACTCTGTGCAGTCCCAACAGCGTGGTGCCGGGAGGGGTGTGTGTGTGTGTCCCTTGCTCAGGAATGGAGACATCATGGGCACCTCTGTCCTTGAGTCAGATGGAGCGGTCGTGCTAGGGGTGCGATTGATCCGCTTTGCTTCACTCAGGTCCAGAGTGTTTTAAGTGCCTACCATGTGCCAGCTCTGCCCAAGCCCTGGTGAGACTGAGAAAATGAGGGGTCTCAGCCCTCTGCCTGAACTTGCATTCTTGCATAGAAGACAGATTTTAAATGATTCCCATGCAGCATGTTACCTTGGACAATCAGACGGAATTTGTACACTATATTTACTGAATCTCCTTGTATCCATGGTTAACGAAAGTCCTTATTTCCTGTTTCTTTCACTCTCCTAAAACGAAGGGATTACTTCCTCACCTCCTACTCATGACTGTTAGCCTAGGGCTTCATAATCTTATACTCCAGAGTGCATAATAATAATTTTAAAGTAGATCATCTTAAATGACTCAGTAAATTTTCTCATTTTTTTTGAAATGATGGCTTTGGCTTAGTCATCTTTATTTTACAGATAAAGAACACAGAGATTACATATGGTCCAAGATCACACAGCTGTCGAATAGCAGAGGAAAATCAGAATCCAGGTTTTCTCACTCAGTCCTGGGGCCACTGCTCTGCACTCCTGTGGACCTACTCCCACTTCAGTCCCCTCTAGAGTAGAAATGACCATTTGAAAAATAACTGGGAATGACTTGGAAAACAGACCTAGATTATTTCCTGTATAGTTTCCTTTTTTTAAAAAAATGTGTATTTGCATCTCATCTCACTGGTTTTCAAAATAACTCAAAATACAGCCAATAGTATAAAGCAGTTATGACTTCTAGTTTATAAATGAGGAAACCAAGAGAAAGGAAGGTTAAGAAATTTGTTTGAGGCCGCATCTATCTCATGATTTCCCATATGGTTTTCTTTCACAGGCCAAGATATATGCATTTATTTAATAATCACCTTTTATGTTTCTCCCTACCTCTTTGCTCAGTACATGTTAGTACACTTCCTCCATAGAAAAATATGTTCAACATTTTAAAATTTCAGCAAAAATATTACTTTATTATGTTCTAAATTATTCCATTCAATTCAGAAGATATTTTCTGAGAGTGCCTATTACATGGAAAAGGTCATCATAGAATCTGTCGTACAAACTGGGACACTTTTTTTAGAGACAGAGTCTTGCTATGTTGACTAGGCTGATCTGGAACTCCTGGCCTCAAGTGATCTTCCCACTGTGGTCTCCCAAAGTGTTGGGATTACCGGCATAAGCCATTGCACCTGGCCTAACTGGGAAAGAGGAAAGTGTCCTTTAACACTAACTAGATGGTAGGCCAAGTATAGACTAACCACAACTGTCCTGGGTAAACCAGGATATATGGTCCCCACATCTACAAGGCACTCAGCACACAAAGATAAACAGCACACACTTCCGGCCCCTCCGGGAGTATTCAGGCTAATCTGGAGACTGAATAAGCTTTTATTGTAGAATGTCACCAGCCCACCTTTGTGTGCTGGCCTGGCATGAATGTGCCTATTTTCACCCACTTGATGAAGGATAACATTTTCATATATAGTGATACTTTTATCATTCAAATCTATAATGTTGACCTGATTACCATATTTAAGAGACGGGTTCACCACTAGTGCTTTCTTTTTCTGCTGCCACAAGACAAGCACACCTGCAGTCAATCACACACCCAAAGCCCCATGGCCAGCACAAGCCCCTCCCCAGAACAGGAGCTGTTCCCTGCTGTCATTGATTCCTGAAGATACTCTTTTGCCCTTAGCTTTTTTCACTTAACAAGGTACTCAGCAGTCACACCTTATTGGTTCAAAGAGGTCTTCCTTACTGTTTTCTGTAGTTGCCTAGTATTCCATTGCATTGAATGTACTGAAGTTTATTCAACCACTGTTCTATGAATGAGTATTTAGAGTTTTCCAGTACTTTACAATAACAATCATGAGTTTATATGTATTTTATATTGTTAGAGGCATGTCTTCAGAGTATATTCTAAGAACTGGGACTGTAGGTGAAACATAAATGCATATATAATATTTTGTAGGTGTTCTCCTCTCCAGAAAGGTTCTATAGGTTTGCATTTTGCCAGCATTGTATGAGAGTGCCTGCTTCCCAGGTACCCTGGGCAACAAGATGCATGATCGTATCTCTTAATTTTCACAAATTTGGTAGGTGAGAAACAGTATCTCAGTGTCATTTTTCATTCGCATTTCTCTAATTATAAGGGAGGTGGAACATTTTTTATGTGTTTAAGGGATATATACATATGTGTATGTATCTATACATATACACGTATAACATACATAAGAATAAAAAACAAATATATATACATATATACACAAATGTAAATTGTATGGGTCTCCCAATTTCACTTTTTAAGTTTTCTCAATATCAGTTACTTTGGTTATGTGTGCTGTATGTTGCAAATATTTTCTTCCTGTTTGACAATTGCCTTTTGACTTCTTTTATAATGCTTTGTACCATGTATTTTAAAAATGTCATCATTTGTGTTATCTTTCCTTGCTTCTTGATTTGAGTCATGGGGAGAAGACCTTTTCCTACACGGAGGTTATTTTCTTCTAGTATTTGTTATAATTTATTTGTTGACATTCGAGTGTATTGTGTGAATTAAGGATCTGATACGATCTTTTCCTAATTTCCTAAATTGCTATGCTGGGGCCATTGTGACGGGTTGTCCGCTCCCCGCGAACCCCGAAAATCAGTGCAAAATTCTCAGGGTTAATGGAAGAGCATGGGTGGAGCCTAAAGAGAAGTGGGCCAAGAGATTTCCTGTATTAAATGTTTAGAAAAACCAACCAGTTAAAGAAAATAAAAATCTGCTGTGTGGACTTCTCCATTTCTCCACGTCACCCTCCCCCAACCCGCTTCTTAGCTTCTCGGCTTTGGGTGTCGCAGGTCGTTTAGTTCTGGGACAGAGCGCGGGGGGTGACTCCTGGGGTCGCGGACGCCTAGCCGCCTCTGCGCGCGTTCCACTCCTCCAGCGTGGAAAAGAAAACCCTCAGCGGCCCGAGGGGCGGCGGGGCCTCCCCGATCGCGGACTGGGGAGCCGCAGGCAGGGAGGCTGCTGGGCGACGCTTATCTGCTCCGCGCTCTGCCGCTCCTTTTCAATTAACATTCCAGCGCCGCCGCCCGCCGCGGGAGCGGAGTCCCCGCTAGTCCCTGGAAAAATAAACTGGAGGCCCCGAGGTGGTGCGTGCGTGCGTGCGTGTATGTGCTTGTGTGCTCGTGTGTGTGCGCGCGCGTGTGTGCGTGTACGTGCATGTGCGTGAGCGCGTGTGCGTATGTGCATTCGTGTGTGGGCGCGTGTCTGTGCGTGTGCGTGCATGTGTGCGTGTGTGTGCGTACGTGCATGAGTGTGCGCCGGTGTGTGTGTGTGTGTGTGTGTGTGTGTATGGGGTGGTGGTAGGTCCGACAGCGTCCCAGATCAGCGCCGACTAGAGCTGTCTATTTGCAGGTGGCGGTTCCCTGCCAGTCCCGGCTACTGCTCTCTGTCCCACTGCGATGTGGGATGGCAGTTGCTCTTTTAATAAACTGGCAGTCACGGTCTTGCTGGGCCCTACAATATCCCCAAAGCTGGGGTGCGATGGAACACGTGGCTACGTCCCTAGACCCCGCGAGGCGAGTTGCACACACAATGCTGACCTCAAGGTCAGACCCTTTTTTCTCGGCTCAGCTTGGGCTTCCATGATCTCATCGATGTCCCATCCAGATAAGCAGGGCAGACGTCATTCTCTCCATTCCAGGCATGGGATGTTGAGGCTTGGAGTCCCTTAACTTGTTTATAGCCACTGGCCAGCTGCTCACCTAGGGAGGGGGACATGACAGGTCTGCTACTCAGGCATCTCAGGGCTGAACACAGAGCTCCAAGTTTCACCTTCCGTAGTAAGTTACCAACCTGCACATTGCTATAAATGAGTTTCTAGTATTGTTACTGTTAATCCTCTACAAATGTAAAATATGTCAACACCTCTCGTTGCGCCCGCTGAATATAGGGCCACCCACCCCTCCTCTGGCTGTATGTGTGGGAGGTGTTTACAGTGTCTGCAGTGAACAATATTCTAAATGAAATCTTTCTACCAAAAAAAAAAAAAGCCATTTAAACAAACAAAAACTTGTAGATTTCTTTCTTCAACATAATTGCATGTTCCCAAGAGGTGTTCCTGAATTTACCCTCCAGGGGCCTTCTGTGACTTGCTAGAGCCAGCCCAGGCTTCTGAAACTGTTTTTCAAATTAAAAGCTCTTTCTTTGGGTGTAATACAGATAAACTAGTTGTGCTTATGAGTTTAACTTTTGAGACGGAGTCTCACTCTGTCTCCTAGGCTGGAGTGCAGTGGCGTGATCTCCAGCTCACAGCACTCTTTGAGTCCTAAGGCACTTGAACCTTCCAGGTTCAAGCAATTCTCTTGCCTCAGCCTCAGTAGCTGGGATTACAGGCATCTGCCACTATGCCCAGTTAATATTTCGCATGTTTAGTAGAGATCATCTACTACGATCTATTTAATAGGTAATTTCACCATGTTGGCAGGCTGTGTCTCGAACTCCTAACCTCGTGTTTTGCTCTCCTTGGCCTCCCAAAGTGCTGGGATTATACACGTTAGCTACTGCACCTGGCCATGAGTTTACCTTTTAACAGACCTTTTAAGCACATTCTTTAGGAAAAGGAGACACCTGCTAAGGTGAGATGGGTTAGGCCAAACTGGAAGCAGTTCCAAGTGTTAGGAGCAGCTGTGAAGTGGGTTTCCTAGTTAAATACCATCCATTCCAGCTTCCGGGGCTCATGACTGAAGGGAGGTGTAAATGAGGTGCCACACCATCCTTCTGAGTATTGTGCCTCTGCATAGCACTCTTTGTAAATTTTTTTTAAATGTTTCTTTAAGTTCTGGGATACATGTGCAGAACAGGCAGGTGTGTTACATAGGTATACATGTACCGTGATGATTTGCTGCATCTATCAACCCATCATCTAGGTTTTAGGCCCCGAATACATTAGGTATTTGTCTTAATGCTCTCCCTCCACTTGACCATCATCCTGTGACAAGTACCCGGGTATGATGTTCCCCTCCCTGGGATGTTCCCCTCCCTGTGCCATGTCTTCTCATTGTTCAACTCCCACTTATGAGTGAGAACATGCAGTGTTTGAGTTTTTGTTCCTGTGTTAGTTTGCTGAGAATGATGGCTTCCAGCTTCATCCATGTCCCTGCAAAGGACATGAACTCATTCTTTTTTATGGCTACATAGTATTCCATGGTGTCTATGTGCCACATTTTCTTTGTGCAGTCTATCATTGATGCACAACACTCTTTGAGTCCTAAGGCACTCACAGTCTGACAGTCTATTGCCTCCTGAGGCAACAACCATCAGACGATGTCCCTAGACATCTGTGGGACCACCCAGCCCTGGAGGGTGCCTTGCATAGAAGGAACTTAATTTGTAATGTGGCAACAGGCTTCCATGTTCCTTAATCCTGGAATAATGCCAGGAAAAAGATGCCAGGGAAAGTGGAAACTCTCCTAAGATCCCCCAGGCCCAGGGAACTTGTGGATGCTTCCCTCAAAACACAGGAGGACATGTGTGTTACTGTGCAGGTGGAGTGGAGGGCAAGCCCAGGGCCAGGGGAGCTGCTGCAACACAGTCCATTACTCTTTCCCCAGTGTCCACTCTCCAAACATGCATAGCAGTGGCGAGAGGGGGGGTGCAGCAGGGAACAACTGCATGGACAAAGATGGAGCAGGCAGACACAGCGGCATACTGGCGTTTGGTGCCATGTAGATAAATTATCCTGATAACCAAGTGCGCTTCCCCTTCTACCTCCTCCCCAGACAGTCTGACGCTGGGTAGAAGTATTAGAGAACAGGATTGGTCATTTAAAAGCCACCCAGGGAAGGTCTTATTTTGAACCGGTCCACTTTACATAAGAGAATTAAGCCCAGAAGGCTCTCACTGTGCTAGAGCTGCTCATTCAGCTTCCTTTGGCAGGATTCCTCCCTCCAGTGCCTGGATGCTACAGGCTGCCTTGCCTGCTTGGAGCAGGGTTGGAGTGGAGCTGTGGCCAGAAGACCCTGGGCATGCTTGGGGTAGGGTGGAGGATAGAAGGTTTTCACCTTAAAATAAGCTGCTAATTCATTTACCCTAAAAGAAGCTGCTAATTCATTCTCAATTCCTGTGTCCTAGCAATTTGAGAGAGTGCAGAACAGAACTTATAAGAAAAAGTTATAGAATGTTTGACTTTCATCCATCATGCTGACTGTCATATTGCCACATCTTCAAAATTTTACTTTCTTTTTTCTTTTGATCCCTCTGAGAGTCTGGAAATAAAGGTGGTCCCCACCTTTCACCAGAAGCTGAAATTTTGTTTGTTGAAATACACAGGAGAGAGTGTCAACCCAAGTTTATGCAGAGAATAAAGCTGCCGGTCCTAACACTAATTGTTATTTTCTGTCTTATTCCAGGAGGGACTCTTTATCAAAAGCTAATATTTTGCTGTTAATTTACCCAACTCTAGGCATGATCAACCATCCCCTCCATTTTTATGGACAGGGCCAGAGAGATTGGATAATGTGGTTGACAGCATATTCTTTGAAGTGAAGGGTCAGGGCTTCTGTTCTACTGGGAATGCCACATTCCTCCCTGGGTCTCCTGGGCATGACTTAGGTGTCTGTCATGGGGTATCAACTTTTGTCATTCTTCCCCTGCCCTGCCCTCTAACCTAGTACCTTTATGCCAAGTAGCTTTAAATAAATATGGTTGGTTTAATTATAAACCATTCATTAAAATTCTGAGCATTGCTTTTCCATTTTGAAGGAAGGGGTGGACTAAATATTAATAGCTAGTACTCATTCTGTGCTTACCAAGTGCTGTGCTTTCTGTGGACATTTTTCATGTGTTTGTATAATTCCTTACCCGTAGCATCGTCTCTTCTGCCAGATGTCCTCATAGGTCCTTCAGGTCTTTGCTTAGGTCAGCTTGATTTCTGCCTTTAGGAGCTTACACTGGGGAGGGAGGGACAAGAAATAAAACAAGAAATAGAACACATGGGTAAATTGCATAGAATGTTAGAAGGTAATATAAGATAAGGGATAAGGGGCATCAGAGATGCTTGTGTGCTGTGCATGTGTGTTGCACACAGGTGAGCAATTGCAATTTTAAGAAGAAATGTCAGGAATAGTTCTCTTTGAGAAGTTACCCCTTGAGCTAGGACCAAGGGAGGTGGAGGGAGGAGCCATGAGGGTGTCTGGAGGAGTGCGCATAGGTCCAAAGGTGGGCTCACACTTGGTTTGTTTGCGAATCACTGTGCTGAGAATAGATGGAGTGGCACGAACGAGGGGAAAAGGGGAGAGAGGGGAGAGGAGATGAGGTCAGAGAGGTAAGGGGACCTTGATAGGCTGGTGAAGATCTTTGGCTTTTACTTTGGAGGCAAACTGAGAACATGGGAAGGTGTTGAGTGGAAGAGTGTGTAACATAAAATGTGACTTAAGATCATGAAAAGCCTCCTTGGTTTCTGTGTTAGAAAAGGTTACAGGAGAACAGAGGTGGAAGGAGGGAGACTTCTTCAGAGGCTATTGCAATGAGCTAGACAGCAGACCCAGGTGCAAGCAATGGAGGTGATGAAAAGTGGTCAGATTCAGAATGTATTCTGAAGGGTGAGGGAACAGCGTTTCCAGACAGATTGGACGTAGATAATAAGACACAGTGGTGAGTCAAGGACGAGTCTAAGTTTTCTGGCTTGAGCAAATGGAAAGGTGGAGTTGCCATCACTTGAGAAGGAAAAGGCTACAGGCAGAAGAAGTTTTGGGAAGACCAATGTTCAGTTTTAAAATGTGAGCTGATTATGAAATACCAGGTAGAGGTAGCCATTAATACTTAGAGTCAGGCATTCAGGAGACAGACCTAGGCTGAGAATACATATTTGAGAGTTGTGGCATGTGGACATGATTTAAAGCCATTATCCCAGATGAGATCACCAAGACAGTGAGTATAAATAAAGAAGAAAAGCAGTCCAAAACCAAATTCTCAGGCAGCCCAAAATTTAGGAGATCAGGGGATAGGAGACATTCACAAACCAACTCTTCTGAACTCTGCAAAAAAGTTCAATGCTGTTTTATTTATTTATTTTTAAATGTGCTGAGCTGGTCTGGATAAAAAGAAACTGAGGAGTCATCGCCACCAAATACATTTTGTGAACCTGTATTGGATACTGGCTAAAAAGAAGCTGCAAGAAACAAAGACTTTTGGGACAATTGGAGAAATTTGAATAGATATTAGATGATACTGTATTAAAGTTAATTTTCTTAGATGTAATAGTACTAGGGTGGTTTTGTTGAAAGTTGTGGTGTATGCAACGTTCAAATGGCTCAACAACTGCACGTGGAGAGAGAACAAATGTGGCGAAATGGCAATAGCTGGAGAATGGCTAGGTGCATAGCTAGATGAGCAATATATGAGTGGGTATTCATTGCCCTGTTCTTTCAATTTTCCTATAGTTTGAAAATTTCAAAATAAAACTGTCAGAGAAAAAAAAACACTGGGGGAACCAGTATAGGAGACTCCAGAGAAGAGCAGAGCAGCGATGGCTATGGGTGTCCTGGAAACCAAGTGAAGGAAGTGTATAAAGAGAGAGGGAATAAAATCCATGTAAAATGTGAGGCCAGGTGCAGTGGCTCACATCTGTAATCCCAGCACTTTGAGAGGCCAAGGCAGGCCGATCACTTGAGGTCAGGAGTTTGAGACCAGCTTGGACAACATAGTGAAACCCTGTCTCTACCAAAAATACAAATATCAGCTGAGTGTGGTGGTGTGCACCTGTGGTCTCAGCTACTAGGGAAGCTGAGGCATGAGAATCACTTGAACCCAGAAGGTGGAGGCTGCAGTGAGCCAAGGTGGCACCACTGCTCTCCAGCCTGGGGACAGAGAGATACTCAGTTAAAAAAAAATTTCATGTAAAATGCTGCTGGTAGGTCAAAAAAGAGGATCTAGAAATGAATCTTGAATTTAAAAACAGAGAGTCAATGGTGACCTTGGCAGGGTGGCTGGACAGGTGGGTGGGTGACAGTCACCTCTGGTGGCTAAACCCAATGAATGGGCATGTTGATTCAGAGCCTGGGCCTCTAGAAGCCAGGAATGCATGTGTGTGGTCGCTCATCTTTGTGTGGGGTGAGTTCTGGTGGGTGAATTGGGTGGCTGTACTGGGCAGGAGGGGGACCCGGGGGTTCTGCCCTGGCTCTCCAGTTTCTCAACACAGATTGGCTTTTCTCTGGCAGCGCTCAGGGGTGGTTCAAAGAAACCTCTGAGTTCAGTAAACAATGGGATTGGCTTTTATTTGACAGGGAGTAGATACATTGAAATGGAGATGGTCGCATAGAAAAACTAAAATAAGTTGAATAAAGAACACATTTATTAAGCCAACTCCAGTCTTCTCCAGGCAGAAAACAGCAGGACTTTCTTCTCTCTCCCTCCCTTCCTCCCTTTTTTTCTCTCTCTGCTGCCTGAATTACCCAAGTAGTTGCCTCAATCCTCAGTTTTCCAGGGATATAGGCCTGGCCTCAGAATTGATTGTACAGAAACCAGCATTGATAACAGGTCTGCCCTCACCCCAAGGAGCCAAAGCAGTTTTAGAAATGTCATGAATCAATTTCAATCTCTTTTCCTTTTATTCAAAAGTCACTGGATTCCTAAAGTAGCATGCGTTCATCAAAAACCATGAAAAATTTAGAAAAACACAAAGAAAATCAAAATCTCCTAATGCCATTACCTAGAAAAAACATTTTATTTATGTGTATAAATAAAATTTACTCATTTTACTCACTATACCATTTACTCATTTTTAAATATGCATATAATTAATTCCCTTTAAATAAATAAGCATTAGATATGTGGCTTTGTTTTCCACCCTTAACAATATATTGTAAAACTTGTCCATGTCATCAAACATTCTTCTATGACACAATTTTGAATAATTATATAATATTTTATCCTGTAGATCTATATAATTTTTTAATTATTTTATTTTATTTTATTTTTTTGAGATGGAGTCTCTTTCTGTGGCCCAGGCTGGAGGGCAGTGGCACCATCTTGGCTTACTTCAATCTCTGCCTCCCGGGTTCAAGCGATTCTTCTGCCTTTTTTTTCACTTGCCTCCCAAGTAGTAGGGATTATGGGCGCCCACCACCATGCTTGGCTAATTTAGTATTTTCCATAGAGATGAGGTTTCACTATGTTGGCCAGGCTGGTCTCAAACTTTTGACCTCAGGTGATGCACCCGCCTTGGCCTCCCAAAGTGCTGGGATTACAGGCATACATCATCGTGCCTGGTGGATCTATAGAGCTTTTAAAGTTAGAGTTCTTTTGTGGGATATTTAGGTTTCTTACAGATTTTCACTTTTGTAAGTAGCATTTTTATTGTCAAAAGACATAAAATGGCACCTAATTTGTGATAGATGTGATTGGCTTTTAGTTGTGATTTCTAAATGGAGGCAGCCTTCATTCTACAAAATACCTGGAGAGTTGCACTGAGCAGTGTTTGAACAGTGACTTTTGGAAGGTGGGAACAAGGAAACATAACAATAAAAAAGAAACTGATTGGTTAACATCAGGTTATTTTTTTTAAGGGTTAAAGCAGAGGGGACATCCTTATTATCCTGACTTGGGTACACAGGAATCTCTTGTTTTTAGGGGAAAAAAATGGCCTGTTTTGAAATCTGTCTGCTTTCATAAAATTTCAGTTTGATTTTGTGACATTTAGCATGAGTGACTCCATTTTGGCTGGTCTGGTCTGTGGGAACCTGGTGCAAGAGCTCAGTCTAAAACAATGACCCCCCACAGTGTTCAGAACCATAAACTTTCCTGGAATAAATGTCTTTCTCAGATTTTTTTTTCCTTGGTGTAAAGTGGGGTAGTGGGAGAGGATGGAAGGCGTCAGTTCTTCCAGAAAGGTGGCCTGTAGAGGCAGAACCTACTAGAAAAATGGACATCAGAGATTCAAGTAGTTGCCTCTGGATGTAGTCTGTGCCCCTCTGTTGCCTCCTGGGCCTTGGTGCCTTGTGGAATCCATTCACAACTGCTCCTTCTCTCCAGGGGCTTCTTCAAGTCTCCTAGGAGAGTTCAGTTTTTAGAGCAGGTGATCTCACCAGGAGAAGCCAAGGGATCATGACGTGATGGGGGTGGTTGGGTGGCGGTGGATGTTGAATGGGCTTAGTTCCTGGTTCCCAGAGAGTTCCCTGGTCCAGAAATGGCTGTCGGAGCTTGGAGAAAGGATTATGTTGGGAAACCCGCCATTGGGCGCAGCCTGCAGCCAGGGAAGGGTGGTAAGGACTTCCTGCTTTTTCACAAGTTGCCTTGGGGATGTATGGGGCATACCTGGAGCTCATCTGCATTATTTGGCTTTGAGATGGTTGCAAAGAAGTAGAAATAAATTGTCCTTGGCTGCCTGCAGCTTCCCCCACTTTGGGCTATGTTGGAAATAGATGCTCAGTGCTACAAAGAGAAATTAGCACTGACACAAATGATTTTTCAGCAATGCAATTTTTACTTCCTGGACTGCGGGAAGGCTACCCTCACTAGCCATCTTGACGTAAGAGTACAACGAACAAAGGAAAACACACAAATTCATTACTTATGCATTTGGGGTGGTCCTTATTTCTGTGTCTGATCTCAGTTGGCTGAAGCCAGACCTCACAATCTAAAACCCGATTGGGTAACAACTTAACTTTTCTAAACAGGTAAAAGCAATGGAGAGCTGGGCCATGCCTGTGAGCACATCCAGCACAGTTATCTTGGTTAAAGTACAAGGACATAGAAAGTACCACTGCATGTAATCATGGCATGCCTAACAGCTATATAGGATAGGGTTTAACAAAGTTATTAGCACACTTATTCTTTAACAAGAAAGGAAACTTTAAAAAGGAACCTTTCTACTTCCCACAGCCTACTACTTGTAGATACCACGAGGCATCTACTTGGCCCGGGGCCAAGAAAAGCCAATGGTTACAGAGGCCACAACCAGAATCCTGAGGCTATTTGTCTTGCATCACAGGAAAATGTCTTGGAGGCAGAATTTTAAGGCACTGACTCAACCCCAGTGTCCCTATATGTGAAAAGCAAATGTTTAAAGCTTCTGAAAACATGACTTGGAAGAATATTTTCATGGCCTCACAGTAGGGAGGGATTTCTTATAATAAGTACACCCTATAAAGGAAAAGACTGGCAAATGAGACTACATTTTGGTCATCAGAAACCATCAGCACTCTACTAAAAAGGCGAAACAGGGAGATTTTTGCAGCACATCGTGGCAAAGAGCTGATATCCAGAATATGGACCAGTCTCTTCCAAATCAATAAGAACTTGAAAAATGGACAAACAACTTTTTTTTTCCCCTAGAAAGAGGAAATCTAAACAGCCAGTACACATGAAAAGGGGCAGTCATCAACAGTGAAAATTTTCATCAAGCTGAAAATGTAAAGCTTGACCACAGGAGGTGTGGGCTAGGGTGTGGAGCCAGAGAAATGTCCATGCACTGCTAGTGAGAGTGAAGGTTGAAAGACTGTGTGACAGTGTCTAAAAATGTTGGAGGTCCAATTATTCCATGACCCAACAATTCCACTCATGCAAATAAACCCCACTGAAGTGTGTAAACACCTGCACTAAGACACTTACACTAATGTTCGCAGCACTGTTTTCAATCGCTCCAAAATGGAAATAATTCAAATGTTAACCAGCAGCAAAATTGGATAAAACACATTATGTTATAGTATGGAATGACATAGAGGAATATGTATGAAATACTGCAAGTATGAAATGCTAAGTAAATAAATAAGTAGCGTGAAAAACTCTGCAACAGCAAAAGTAAGTGAACTTCAGATACACACAACAGGGATGAATCTTTCTTTCTTTCTTCTTTTTCTTTTTTTGAGACAGGGTTTTGCTCTGTTGCCCAGGCTGGAGTGCAGTGACACAATCATAGCTTCCTGCATCCTTGATCTGGGTTTAAGCAATCTTCCCTCCTCAGTCTCTTGAGTAGCTGGGACTACAGGTGTGCGCCACCCGTGCCTGGCTAATTTTAAAATTATTTTAAAATAGAGACAGGGTCTCACTATGTTGCCCAGGCTGGACTTGAACTCCTGGGCTCAAGCAATCCTCCTGCTTCAGCCTTGTCAAGTGTTGGGATTACAGGTGGGAGCCATCACATCCAGCCCCAGAGATGAATCTTAAAAACAAAATGTTGAGCAAAATAAGTCAGATACAAAACATATACTAAACGATTTCATTTACATAAAGTCTTAAAAGCAGGGAAAATTAAATGACTTCATATGGTAGAGGGATACTTAGATAATGCAACTGTGAAAAGGAATGGGTTCCATAAAAGTAAGGGTGGTGATGACTACCACGGAAGTGGGAGAGAGGCTTGTGATCCAGAAGAGGCTTGTGAGAGCTTCCAGGATATCTGCCCTGGGTGGCGGTTGTCCTAGTGTTTGTTTTACAGTTCATTAGCTACAACATTTATGTTTTATACACTTTTTGGTGTGTGCCTTTGCTATATTTTTCATCCCTCCTCCCAGTTAAAATAGGGATAGAGATGATCTGAGGCAGAGGTTGGAGGAAGCCTTATTATTTTCTGATTAAGGGATGGAGGAGTGAAAGGATAAAGTTTTGCTGTTCACAGCTATGACATAAAGTAAAACTATGATAAGACGTTGTGGACATTATTCTCTCCTAGTAGAGATTCTTTTCTTGTTTGAGATGGAGTTTTGCTCTTGCTGCCCAGGCTGGAGTGCAATGGCTGATCTCGGCTCACTGCAATTTTGCCTCCCAGGTTCAAGCCATTCTCTTGCCTCAGCCTCCCGGGTAGCTGGCATTACAGGTATGCACCACCACACCTGGCTAATTTTGTATTTTTAGTAGACACGGGGTTTCTCCAAGTTGGTCAGGCTGGTCTCGAACTCCCAAACTCACGTGATCTACCCACCTCAGCCTCCCAAAGTGCTGGGATTACAGGTGTGAGCCATTGCACCTGGACCCTAGTAGAAATTCTTTAAGGGCCACTTTAGTCCTGTAGTAAAGAGAACTGATTTCTCTTTACTTGAATGTAATGAACGTATCAAGGCTTGGCCTGAAACAGTGTCTCCAGCTTTTGAAAGCAGCCTGCAGTCATCATCTTTGCATTGACAAAAGTAATCATTGCTGGTGTTATAGTATCTGTGTCCTTATCATAATTATTTTTTCTTACCCAAACTTTTCTCCACGGATGGAGCAGACACTTCGCATAAGTCACTATTCCCAATCAGGTGTGGTCTGAGGTAACAAAATCCAGGGTTTCAGCCTCTGACTGGGAGGAATTCTGAGGAGGAGGCTCCCTAAGCCCCCACCTACTTTCCTAGTCTCAGCAAAACCAGGCAGAAAGCATCGCAGGTAAGGAAGCTGTTCACTGCTATGCATGTTACTGGGCACGTATGGACCAACTGGGAAATAATTCCATCGCAAAATTAGGGAAACGAAGGAAATTAGAAATTGTAGAAGGTGGCTGGGAGGTGTTGGCACGTGCCTGTAATTCCAGCAATTTGGGAGGTTGAGGTGAGTGGGTCACTTGAGCTCAGGAGTTTGAGACTAGCCTGGACAGCAGGGAGAGACCCCATCTCTGCAAAAAACAGGCAAAGAAACAAAACAACAAAAATAATAAAAATTAGATATGATGGTGCCCGCCTGTAGTCCCAGCTACTTAGGAGGCTGACGCAGAGGATTGCTTGAGCCTGGGGCAGAGGATTGCTTGAGCCCGGGAGGTCAAGACTTTAGTGAGCCCTGATCATGCCACTGCACTCCAGCCTGGGCAACAGAGCAAGACCCTGTCTTAAAAAAAAAGAAATGAAAAAAGTGTAGAAGATGAGTTCACATGCAAGGCAGAACTTGCTGGATGATTTGATTTTTAAAATGTTAAGTGATGAGTGGTGGTTGTCTCAGCAGAGTTATTTACATAAGATTTACTTATATGTCGCATTTTCTCATTAGAGATTTCTCTTATCATTTTAATAGAATAATCACCCATTTAACTATATATTTTGAAATGTACACCTTGAATTTTACATTGACACAGACGCAAATAATCCGTAGAAAAATAACCTGTTCATTTTCTAAATCTTAGAGAACTTTTGTTGTTGTTTTTTGAGATCCAGTTTTGCTCTTGTTGCCCAGTCTGGAGTACAATGGCAGGATCTCGGCTCACTGCAACCTCCTCCTCCCGGGTTCAAGGGATTCTCCTGCCTCAGCCTCCCGAGGATCTGGGATTACAGGCATGTGCCACCGCATCCGGCTAATTTTGTATTTTTATTAGAGACGGGGTTTCTTCATGTTGTTCAGGCTGGTCTTGAATTCCTGACCTCAGGTGATCTGCCCTCCTGGGTCTCTCAAAGTGCTGGGATTACAGGCGACAGCCACCGCGACCAGCCGAAGTTATTTTAACCCTTGATAAGAATGTTTACGTGGTGCCAGGACCTGTTCTCCGTCTTAACGGATATGGACCCGTTTAATCCTCGCCCCATGGTTTGAGATGAGTACCCCTTATCTCAGCGGGGATAATAAGGCCTGGACAACAAACGCGCCTCGCTGATTCCAACTTGGGGGGCGGGTTTCAGAGGCTGAGTTCTGAGCCCCAGGGTACTTTCTTGTAGCCGCCTCGCCTGGTGCAACCTCTGCTGGGCAGGGTCGTAGATAAGAGATGCGGAGAAGTTAGGGTGGCCCAGGTCTGGCCTTAGATCTGCATGGGGCGAGTGCAGATTGCGCGACGGCGAAGCTACTGCGACAAGGCGAACTCGAAGGACGCGAGCCATCTGGAACGACAAATAAATTCAGGGACCCCGTGGACCCCGTGGCCACCTCCTAGGAGCTTCTGAAAGGGCGCGGCTGTGGCTCCCGCTCCCCCCACGGCCCCGCTTACTTTTGGACTCTGTCCCCAATGGGACTGGGGTTTAGGGGGTCCCTGCGTTGCGCCCCTGCCTCCATCAGTCCCTCTCCGCTCCTCGCCGAGTGGCGCCGCAGGGGGTTGGGTTGTTTTGCTTTGGCCAGGGGGACGTCCCAGTCATTCCAACTGCCTCCCGGGGTGACCCAAACACCCGGGAACACCCGACACCTCGTGCTGTTGACGGCGCGGGGCCGCCGGCGCCAGGTTGGATGCTGGAGCTCTGCGCGGGCCGGGGGGACCCGCCAGAGGAGCCGGGGTGGATGGCGGCCCCGGGCAGGGCAGGGGCGGCAGGAGGAGGCCACGCCGAGCCATGACGACCAGGACTCCGGAGGAGCAAAGCCGCCGGGGACTGCGCGCCCTCCCTGGGCCCTTAAGGTGGCCAAGCCCATTCGTCTGGACCCTACTTCTGTTTTCCTCCCGCGCTCCGATCCCTTTGTGTTGTTAATATTATTTACTTATTAGTTTATGTTGATTTTACTCTTAGAAAATGTAAAAAACGATTTAACTTAAAATCTAGATACTGGTATCCGTTAATGCACACGATACTATGCTTTAAGGGATACTATTATTGCATTATAACTATAACTTGCAAAAGTGTTCGTCTGTCTCTTCTCATTGTCTTTCACACTGTCTGTGACCTGCACACCACACTCAGATTGTTTTATCCTATTTTATATCCCTTCTTCCACCACAACCCACCCTGTTTCACAGATGAAAGAGGGGTCTTGCTTTGGGATGGCAGCCTGCACCTGCCCCGCACCTGTCCGACACCTGCCCCTCACCAGCCCGGCACCTGCCCCCACACCTGCCCCACACTTGCCCCACACCTGCCCTACACCTACCCCCACACCTGCCCTGCCCCTACCCTACACATGCCCTATGCCTGTCCCGCACCTTCCCCCCACCTGCCCTCCACACCTGCCCCCCACACCTGCCCCGCACCTGCCCCACACCTGCCCTACACCTGCCCCACACCTGCCCGGCAACTGCCGCGCACCTGCCCCGTACCTGCCCCGCACCTACCCTACACCTGCCCTACACCCGGCTGTGCGTGCCTTTCCCGCTTGGATCCCTGTCACCACGATGCTCAGCTCCTGGGGTGGCTGGAGGAGATTGTTGACATCGGCTTCCTAGTTCAGGGGTCTTGACTGAACATCCACTGCTCTCCCAGCCTGGAAGGGGATGGGAGGTGAAGAAGACCACCTACCTGCTATCTGCTGGCACTAGCCAGCCCACATCTGAGGTTTTGTAGGCAAGCTTAGGAAGCTATTCCTGGAGAGTGGACAGTCTTGCCACTTGTTCTCCCGTGGCACCCCACTTCTACTCCAGGGCCACTCTGGGGCCATTCAAGAGCTCCCCCAATTTGTGTCTGCTAGAGCTGCCTTGCTGGAGCAGCCTTCATCTATGTACCCTCACTTGCCCACTGGGGCTTACTGTCGGACATACCCCTTTGGGGAAAGAAAAAAATCCAAAAACCTTGCTGGCAAATTTGATGGCATTGGATATCTAGCCCAATCTGTTTCTCCACTTTTCATGTTCACTTGATGAGGGACAGTTCTGCTGGAGACCATGTCTTATCCCACAGGGCTGTGTGTCTGTACCAGGGCTTCCCAGACTCTAAAGGACCTAGGAATTACCCTGGTCCTGGTCACAGTGCAGATTGTGATTCAGTGGTGTGGGACCTGAGATTTTGCACTTCCCACAAGCTGTTGGGCCTCAGACCACACTTTGAATAGCAAAGGTCCGAGAGATCCAGAGGTTGGGGCTGGCTCAAGGGACAGAAAACTCAGGGCAGTTGCCCTTCCCACAGCCATCAGTTTGTATCACCTTCCTTTGCAGCCTCTTTGCTTATGAATTGATTAGAATGGCAAGGAGGTAGCGAGGTGGCTCATGCCTGCAATCCCAGCATTTTAGGAGGCAGAGTCAGGTGGATCTGGAGGCCAGGAGTTGGAGACCAGCCTCCCAACTTGGTAGAACCCCATTTCTATTAAAAGTACAAAAGTTAGCAGGGCATGGTGGCGTGTCCCTGTAATTTTGGCTAGTTGGGAGGCTGAGGCAGGAGAAACCCTTGAACCCGGGAGGCGGAGGCTGCTAGACCTTGTCTCAAAAAAAACAAACAAAAAAAAAGCCAGGATAGGTGGCTCACGCCTGTAATACCAGCCCTTTGGGAGGCCAGGGCGAGCAGATCACTAGGTCAGGAGTTTGAGACCAGCCTGGCCAACATGGTGAAACCCCATCTCTACTAAAAATACAAAAAATTAGCCTGACATGGTGGCAGGCACCTGTAATCCCAGCTCTTTGGAAGGCTGAGGCAGGAGAATGGCTTGAACCCAGGAGGCAGAGGTTGTAGTGAGCCAAGACTGTGCTATTGCACTCCAGTCTGAGTAACAGAGCACGACTCTGTTACAAAAAATAATAAAAAATGACGAGAGGGTTTGTGATGAAGAGCAGGCCTCTTGGAGGCCAAACTGTTAAGTTTGCCTTACACCACTTTCTGCATGCATGTGGGTAAGTCACACAGCTTCTCTGAACATTGTTTCCTCATCTGTTAAAATGGGCATAGTGATCTGTATCACTGAGTTTATGCAAAGATTATGGGGTACAAAACCCAATGTAATATGCCTTTTCTAGATGTAAAGACTTGACTGTATTTAAAAGTGTAATATTTTCTTTTCCATGGATTTGCAGTAAGTTCTCAACAGGTGCACTGGTGTGACTAACCACGCAGATAAAAGGGATATTAAACACATGTGCATTCACACAGAGGTATTTTATTCAGAAGTGAAAGTTACATTCCTCTCCTTGAAATGACTCAAGGATCATGGTTCATTGTGAGTTAAAATTCTTAAGGAAAGGCATAGAAAGATAAATGACAGTTTGTGGCAGCATTGGTTTCTATATCTCTCACATCAATCTTAGGAGGGCATGTGCATCAGGGTGGGGACCCTCAGGGGTGCAGTGTGTTCTCTGGAGCTGGGCATTGGAAGGCATCCTTGACCACACTGACCACTGCCCTTGGTACTTGATCAAGCCTCATTCAGCTCATTTTTGGGAGTGATGATCATTTTTCTATTCAGTGGACTTTTTCCTGAAGTAACTTAAACCTCACTTAGAGCAAAGACAAGTTTTATCTGAGCCTGTTCTTAGATAGGGTGAGACCCTAATGTTGAAGTAAGGTGTATGGATAAGAACTCGGAATTGAACAAGAAGTCTAAATTTTAGTCTTGCTGTAGCCATAACTACTGTAGTTGTTAATGGGCATCTGTTCCTTTTTCTGAAAATGGGGTTTATTTATATATTGATGACTTCACTTCTTTTAAGCAAGAGTTACCAACTATTGGTCCTGCAGAGATGGTGGTTTTGGCTCATGCTGTTTTTTTTTTTTTAAATTAATAGACATTATTTTTTACAGCAGTTTATTTATTTTTTATTTTTATTTTTGAGATGGAGTGTCACTCTTGTTGCCCAGACCGGAGTGTAGTGGCACACTCTCAGTTCACTGCAACCTCTGCCTCCTGGGTTCAAGCAATTCTCCTGCCTCAGCCTCCCGAGTAGCTGGGATTACAGGCACGCACCACCACGCCCGACTACGTTTTGTGTTTTTAGTAGAGACAGGGTTTCTCCATGTTGGTCAGGCTGATGGTGAACTCCTGACCTCAGGTGATCCACCTGCCTCAGCCTCCCAAAGTGCTGGGATTACAGGTGTGAGCCACCGTGCCTGTCCTAGAGCAGTTTTAGATTTACAGAAAGATGAAGCAGAAATCACAGTGTTTCCATAAACCCCACCTATAGAATTTCTCATATTGGAGTATAAAACCTTGCATTAGTGTGATATATTTGTTATAATAGATGAACCAATTTGATTTCTTATTCTTAATCTAAATTCCATAGTTTACTATAGAGTTCACTCTTTGTGATTCATATTTTATGGGTTTTCACAAATGTATAATGACACTTATCCACTATCACCATAACATACACAATATTTTCACTGCACTAAAAATCCAATGTGTTTCCTTTATCCCTCCCTCCTTTCCCCCGAATCCCTGTCAACCACTGATTTTGTAAATGTTTCTATAGCTTTGCTTTTCTCAGAATGCCATAGCTGGAATTATTGTCTGTGGCCTTTTCAGACTGGTTTCTTTCACTTAGCAATATGCATTAAGGTTCTTTCATGTCTTTTCATGACTTTATAGCTCTTTAAAAAAAATGTTTAGGGAGTCTCAGTCTGTTGTCCAGGCTGGAGTGTGATTATGGCTCACTGCAGCCTCATCCTCCTGGGCTCAAGTGATCCTCCCACCTCAGCCTCCCGAGTAGCTGAAACCACAGTCGCGCACCACCACACCTGGCTAATTTTGTTTACTTTTTGTAGAGACAAGGTCTCACTATGTTGCCTAGGCCGGTCTCGAACTCCAGGGCTCAGTGTATCCTCCTGCCTTGGCCACCCAAAGAGCTGGGATTATAGATGTGAACCACAGTCATATTCCATTATCTGGGTGTATCACAGTTTGCTTATCCTTCCACCTGTTGAAGGTCATCTTGGTTACTCCGAGTCCTTGGCAATTACGAATAATGCAGCTATCAACATTGGTGTGCAGGTTTTTGCGGGCACAGAGATTTTTAACTCATCTGGGTAAATATCCAGGAGTTTGATTGCTGGAGCAGTAAGAGTATGTTTAGTTTCATCAGAAACTTCCAAGCTGCCTTTCAAAGTGGCTGTGCAGTTCTGCACTCCAACCAGCGACAAGTGAGAGCCCCTGTTTCTCCACATCCTCACCAGCATCAGACATTCTTAGTGTTTGGGTATTAGTCATTCAGATAATACTTCATTCTAACAGTATCTCACTACTGGTTTGATTTGCAATTCATTAATAGCAAATTACTGGAGCATCTTTCTATTTGCTTATTTTGCCACATGCATATTTTCTTTGGTGAGGTGTGTGTTGAGGTCTTTTGCCCATTTTTACATTCGGTTGTTTGTTTTTGTATTGAGAGTTATTTGTGTATTTTGAACACAAACCTTTTTTCAGGTATGTATTCTGAATACATTTTCCTAGTGTATGGCTTGTCTTTCCATGCTCTTAACAGTAACTCTTGCAGAGCAGTATTAAATTTTAATGAAGTCCAATCCATCAGTTTTTCTTCCATGAATTATGTTTCACCGTTGTATCTAAAAAAAAAATTGTCTTGTCCACACTGTATTTTAAAATGTTTGAATTTAAGTCCTTATTTTAAAAGTAGAATTATAGCCAGGCGCGGTGGCTCATGCCTATAATCCCAGCACTTTGGGACGCCAAGGCGGGTGGATCACGAGGTCAAGAGATTGAGACCATCCTGGTCAACGAGGTGAAACCCCGTCTCTACTAAAAATACAAAAATTAGCTGGGCATGGTGGTGCACGCCTGTAGTCCCAGCTACTCAAGAGACTGAGGCAGGAGAATTGCTTGAACCCAGAAGGCGGAGGTTGCGGTGAGCCGAGATCATGCCATTGCACTCCAGTCTGGGTAACAATAGCGAAACTCTGTCTCAAAAAAAAAAAAAAAGTAGAAATATTCCTGTAATCTCAGCACTTTGGGAGGCCGAGGTGGGTGAATCACTTGAGGTCAGGAGTTCAAGACTAGCCTGACCAATGTGGTGAAACCCCATCTCTACTAAAAATATAAAAAGTAGCCAGGCACGGCTGTGGGTGTCTGTAATCCAAGCTAGTTTGGAGGCTGAGGCAGGACAATTGCTCGAACCCAGGAGGCGGAGGTTGCAGTGAACCAAGATCGTGCCACTGCACTGCAGCCTCGGTGACAAGAGCAAAACTACATCTAAAAAAAAGTAGAAATATTAAGAAACAAATATGACATTGGACATTGGACAAACATAAATTGAGTGATATCTTAAAAAATAGCATGTCTTATTTTGGTTATTATGGCTGTGTAACAAATAACCCTAACACATATTTAAGTCAAACATTCATTTATGTTGCTTATGGCCTCTGTGGGCCAGGAATTCAGAAAATGCAAAAATGAGTGGTTTGTCCCTACTCCATGATGTGTGGGTCTTGGCTGGAAGACTCAAAGCCTGGGGATTGGAAGTGTCCTCAAGTTCATTCACTTGAGTGCCTGGTGGTTGATGCTGGCGGTTGCTGGGACCTTGACTGGGCCTCTTGGCAGAAAGACCTATATGTGGTTTTTCCATGAGATCTACTCGGCTTCTTCACAGCTTGGTGACTAGATTCCAAGGATAAGTGAAGAGAGAGACAGCAAGAGAGATAAAGAAATAAAGACAGAAAAAGAGAATCAGACAAAAAGCCACGTTCTTTTTATAACCTAGCCTCAGAAGTCACAGAGCATCACTTCTGCTGTGCTGTGCTGGTCAGAGCAATAACATCCCACTCAGGTTCAAGATATAGACTCTACCTCTCAACAGAGAGTAGCAAAACTATTCCGGAAGCACACGTGGAATGAGAAATATCGTGACCATTTTTAGAACATGCAATCTATTACAGGTCTTTAATTGTCAAAATTGTTAAGATGATAAAAGTTAAGGAAACAGTGAATAACTGTTGTTGATTCAATGAGACTAAAGAGACCTGGATGCTGAATTGCAAAACACGGCCCAGGAATCTTTTTTATTTTTTTTCTGTGAAAGGCAGTATTTGGAAAGTTGATGAAATCTGTGTAAGATGTCCGTGCTATTTCCTGATTTTGATAACTTCACTCTCGTTATATAAGAAAATGCATTTAGAAAATATATACCCAATTATTTAGATAGAAAGAGGCATTATGTCTTGAAGTTCTTAGTTTACAAAATAACTTCCACACATAAAGAGAGAAAAAAAAAAGAAAACAAAGAAATGTAACATTTTAATGTCCTGGGACTTGGTAAAGGGCACATGGGAATTTTTTACTGTTCTTGCAACTCTTTTAAAGTTTAAAAGGTTTTCAAATGAGAAAAGGTTAAAAAAAATCCCCAAATCTTGATTTTTGGCATTTCTCAGAAACTGGAAGAACTGGCATCATATATTTCTATATGACAAAAAAAGGAGTTCAATAGTGGCAATCTTTAAAATCTTGAGTTTCAGGTTTTTTTTTTTTTCAGTTGTGCTTGGTTGTTCAGAGTGCACTGGCATGATCCCAGCTTACTGCAACCTCCGCCTCCTGGGTTCAAATGATTCTCCTGCCTCAGCCTCCTTCAGCCTCCCTAGTACCTGGGACTACAGGCACCTGCCACTATGCTTGGTTAATTTTTAAATAAATTTTTTAATTTTTGGAAAAGATGGGGTTTCATCATGTTGGCCAGGCTGGTCTCAAACTCCTGACCTCAAGTGATCTGCCCACCTTGGCCTCCCAAGGTGCTGGGATCACAGGCATGAGCTGCTATGCCCAGCCGAGTTTCAGTTTTTATGGCACCAGAGACGGGAGATAAAGCCTAAAGCTCACTAGGGATAAGCTAACAGAGACTTTCTACATAAAGCTTCATGTGATGTCCCTACATAAAGGGACTTCATGTGATGACATTCTCTATGTAAGAATGATTTAGAAAAGAGGATATAGCCAGTTAATCCACCTACTAAGATAGAAAGTAAAAAAAAAAAATTACCTGCTCAAGCTTAAAACTGGCCCCCACACAGGTTTGGAGCACCAATTCACATCATCAGGCTGGTCTGAACATCACGTTGATAATTTATAAGCCAATCATTTATAAACATGTAGACTGGTAGTGCCTGCAGGGTCCTGGTGGAACCAAGTGCAGATGTTCACTGCAGGAGCCCACCTCCAAGACTCAGAATTCACACAGGTAAAATGTCACGAAATAGGAAACCAAAGACAGAGTTAAAACCTACATATTTTCCAGGAGTGGTGGCTCATGCCTGTAATCCCAGCACTTTGAATGGCCGAGGCAGATGGATCACCTGAGATCAGGAGTTTGAGACCAGCTTGGCTAACATGGGGAAACCCCATTTCTACTACACATACAGAAAGTTAGCTGGGCATGGTGGTGGGCGCCTGTAATCCCAGCTACTCAGGAGGCTGAGGCAGGAGAATCATTTGAACCCGGGAGGCAGAGGTTGCAGTGAGCCGTGATCACGCCATTGCAGTCCAGCTTGGGCAACGAGAGCTAAACTCTGTCTCAAAACAAAAACAAAAACAACAATCAAACAACAACAAAAAACACCAGATATACATACAAACAAAGCACCGTCAGCTAGGGTCAGTGGAAACAACACATGGCAACATTGGCTCCACAGAAATTACAGATACTGAAGTGATCAGACTCAGAATACAAAGGAAGCATGTTTAATGTGTGTAATGATGTACAAGAAAGAATTGAAAATTTAAAATGTAAGAGACTATTGAGAAACCAAAGGGCAGCCCCTGACATCTAATATCTGGCCTGACACTCACTGCTAGACCATGCTGTTGTTGTGTTGAACGTAGACAATGTTACAGAAAATTGGCTGAGCACTGTGGCTCACACCTGTAATCCCAGCACTTTGGGAGGCTGAGGTGGGTGATCACTTGAGTCCAGGAGCTCGAGATCAGCCTGGGAAACACGGTGAGACCCCCATCTCTATAATAAATAAAAACAGCTGGGAGTGGTGGCATGCACCTCTGGTCCCAGCTACTTGGTAGGCTGAGGTAGGAGGATTCTTTGAGCCTGGAAGTCAGAGGTTAAAGTGAGCCATGATTGTGTCACTGTACTCCAGCCTCGGCAACACAGCGAGACCCTGTCTTAAAAAAAAAAATCAATATCAGACAAGGCCACTCCGTGACTATTATGGACCTGGGCCAAACCAAGAGCACTCCACTGTCATGTCTGACAATATATGAACATTGTCCTACTAGCAAAATTGACCGAATATCCCATAGATTGGCTAATATGAGTGATCATAATTGTCCTCTTTTTAGATAAGATTTGTTGATACGCAGTTATAGAGTTAATTTTGCTCCCTGACAGCATCCAATACAAAGCAAAATCCTGCTTTCTCAAATCTTCCCTCAAATCACCCAGCCAAAGTCCACATCTTTTTAACAGGTCCTTTTACTGCCCTCTTACTGAGATGCCTCATGGTTCCTTATGGGATGCATTTTTCTTTGCTGCAATGAGTAACGAACCCACTTGTTCAACTACAGGTGTGTTTTTTGTGTTCTTTGTCTGGAGAGAATTGATAATATACAATCAAGCCAATTTGAAAAATAATCAAAAACTACTAGAAATAAAATTATAAAGTTAGAAACTCATTGGACACATTTAACAGCAGCTTGGACACTAGAGAGAGAATGAGTGAGCTGGAAAATGCATCTGAAGAATTTGCTGGTTATGCACACAGAATGGCAAAGAGATAGGAACTGTGAAAGAGACGAGAGAGCAAAAGGTCTAACATATATGTCACCTATGGTCCAGAAGATCCCAAAGGTGAGGAGAATGAGAATGAGGATAAGGCAATATTTGAGTAGACTGCACTTACAATTTTTCTGAAATGATAAAGATAATGCTCAGATTCCAGAATCCCAACAAATCCAGTCATGAAATATAAATAGACATCTGCACCTAGATACATCAGAGGAAGCTGTAGAATGCAAAATGCAGAGACAATCTTAAGGAAGCCATTAAGACAGATGACTCACAAAATAGCAATGATTAGACTGATGGGTGACTTATCAATAGAGTTCTTAAGAGCAATGATGAAATAATATCTCCGAGATATGCCAAGGGTGTGGAGTGCCAAGGGTGAGCACCATCTGACAACCTGGTGCTGTGTATCTAAGAAGGACATTCTTAGACCAACAGAGAGCATTTTCACCAGCAAGTCTTCATCAATGCACTTTAGACACAGGGAAAGTAATCCCAGGAAGGAAGTCTGAGATACGGAAAAAGGAATGGTAAACGAAGATGGCGAATTGGTAGTTGAAGCTAAAAAAATCATGAAGGCATATAACATTAATAAAAATAACATTTTATGGGATTAGGGGAAAAAATAGAAAAGAAGAACAAAAGGCATGGTAAGATGAAGGAAAATCATGGTTAAAATATCCCATAATCCTTACGTTGTTCCTGAGGATGATAATGACCTCATTAATGGTAATGCTTTTGATAAACTGAGTATACATGTTATAATTTCTGGGCTAGTGTACTAATTCCCTAGGGCTGATCCCAATGTACTAAAAACTGGGAGGCTTACAACAACAGAAACTGGTTTTCTCCCAGTTCTGGAGGCTTGAAGTCCAAAATCAAGGTGCCAGCAGGGTTCACTCCTTCTCGGGCTGGGAAGAACAATTGCTTCCATGCCTCTCCTCTCTTCTGGTGATGGCTGGCAACCCATAGGGTTCCTTGTCTTGGAGATGCAGCCCTCCAGTTTCTGCCTCGACCTTTACATGATTTTCTTCCTGTGTGTCTTTTCATAAAGGCGTTAGTCATATTAGGTTAAGGGCCCACCCTACCCAGCACAATGACCTTAATTTAACTTAACTACTTTGTTAATCACTCTATTTAAATGATGTCATGTTCTGAGGTACTGAGGATTAGAATTTTCACTTTTTTTGGGGGGGAGGGGGCACAACATAAGTCATAACAGATGGCTACTGAAAGAGCAGAAATAGTAGAGGGAGGGAAATTGGAATGAGAGAGAAAAATTCTTCATTATGAAAAAAGACAAAGAAGAGAAAGGAAGCAAAACAAACAAAAAAAGCAAAAAAAAAAAAAAAAAGCAGGACAGGACAAATAGAAAATATAAAATAAGATCATAAAAGTAAGTGCAGGCTGGGTGTGGTGGCTCACACCTGTTATCTTTCCTTCATCCCAGCACTCTGGGAGGCTGAGGTGGGTGTATTGCTTAAGGTCAGGAGTTCAAGAACCTGGCCTGGTCAACGTGGTTAAACCCCATCTCTACTAAAAATACAAAAATCAGCCATGCGTGGTGGTGGGTGCCTGTAATCCCAGCTACTTGGGAGGCTGAGGCAGGAGAATTGCTTGAATCCAGGAGGTGGAGGTTGCAGTGAGCTGAGATTGCACCACCGCACTTAAGCCTTGGTGACACAGTGAGACCCTGTCTCATAAAAAAAAAAAAAAATCAAGTGCAAATATATAAGCAATTAAAATAAATGTGAACAGACTAAATCCTGCAGTTAAAGAATAGATTTTTCCAAGAAAGACACCTAAAACATATATACTTAAAAATACTTGAAACTGAAAGAATGGAAAAAGATAAAGCACACACTTACTGACTCAAAGCTATCAATTGTGACTGAGAAAATGGGCTTTCAGTTAAGAAGCGTTCTTAGAGAAAGTGAGTTGCCCTATAATGACAGAAGATTACATTTGTCAGGAAGAGACAATATTTGAGGCTTGTATGTATCTAATAACCTAGAGCATTGTATGTATCTAATAACATAGAGCAAAAATTATTGTATGTGTAAAGAGAAATAAATAGATGTTCAGAGTGAACAAATTTTAAAATACTTCTTTCAGCAATTAATTTTTTCTCATCCTCCTCCCCCTCCTCCTCCTTTTTTCTTCTCCTCCTCCTCCTTCTTCCTCTTGTTCTTCTTCCTCCTCCCCCTCCTCTTCCTCCTCCTCTTCTTCCTCCTCCCCCACTCCTCCTCTCCCCTCCTTTTCCTCCTTCTTGTCTTCTCCCTCCTCCTCCTTCTCCTTCTCTTTCTTCTTCTTCTTCTTTCTCTTCCTCTTCTTCTTCCTCTTGTTCTTTTTCAGACAGGGTCTAGCTCTGTCACCCAAGCTACAGTGCAGACCATCTCAGCCTTTTGAGTAGCTGGGATAACAGACACATACCACTATGCCCTGCTAATTTATTATTTTTGTGTAAAGATAGGGTCTCATTACATTGCCTAGGCGGGTCTCTAACTCCTCAGCTCAAGCGATCTTTCTGCTTTGGCCTCTCAAAGTGCTGAGATTATAGGTAGGAGCTACCATGCTCTGCCAAGTCATTGATTTCTTTAAATGAACATGGTTAAGAGTTCTAATTTATCTCATTAATTACTGGGGGAACGAGTAAGAAGTTATAACTTACTTAAAGGACAATTCAAAGTCACACACTGACACAGACACGCGTACACACACGAGATAAGGAATGCTAAAATGAATTTGAAATAGATGCAAAATGGATCACTAATCAATTATATTCAACTGGACCTAAGTAATTTGTACTTCTATAGACAAAAACATTTGCATCATTATCAGATTTTTTTCAATTTACAGAGTTATAAAATAGTTCAAAAGCAATAAAAGACAGGTATAACCTGAAATAATGCTGTAGACAGGACACTTAGTAATCTCTTTTTTTAATTGCAAAATCTGAAAATTGTCCATGATGATATTCCACCTTGTCATAATAATAATCTCAAAGAAAGATTATTTTTGTTCACAAAATAAGCCTGCTTTTGTGAGATTTGGTTTATTTAAATAAGTGCAGCCAGACTGTTAATTTGCCGTGTAGTTTGCTTTCAAATCTGGAGCCATAGTATTGAATTAAATCCACAGTGTTATTTCTATGTCACTATTATTCCTAATGTACAGTCTCAGTCACATGTATTGTACATAAATTATATGGCATAATGTAGCCAGGTGCAGTGGCTCACGCCTGTAATCCCAGCATTTTGGGAGGCCAAGGTGGGTGGATCACCTGAGGTCAGAAATTTGAGACTAGCCTGGCCAATATGGTGAAACCCTGCCTCTACTAAAAATATAAAAAATTAGCCAGGTATGGTGGCAGGCACCTGTAATCCCAGCTACTAGGGAGGCTAAGGCAGGAGAATTGCTTGAACCTAGGAGGTGGAGGTTGCAGTGAGCCAAGATCATGCAATTGCGCTCTAGCCTGGGCAACAAGAGCAAATAATAATAATAGCAGCATAATTTATAAACTCATGAGTTAAAGAATAACATAAAATACAAATTAAAAATCATTTATGATTGAAATATCATAAAAGCACTACATATCCGAATTTGTGGAATAGAGAAGAAAATTTATAGCTCTAAGGTGTTTACAACAGAAAAGAAAAAGGCTGAAAATGAGTGAGATAAGCATTTACCTTAAGAAGTTAGGAAAAAGATGGAGGAGAATTCTAAAGAGAGTGGGAAACCGGAAATCGAGAGAAAGGTAGAAGTTAATACAATAGAAAACAAACATACAAAAGAGAACTTTAGCAAAGCCAAAATGCTGTGTGTAAAGAGGAGCAGGACTGAAAATCTCTGGCAAGATTGATCAAGGAATTGAAGAAGGCACTAGTAAAACATTCTAGGAATAAAAAAAGGAATAATAATAAAATATGCTGTGGACATTTAATCAGATGATAAAAGAATGTTATAAATAAGGAAATAGATGAAATGGCCAAATTCCTGGAAGGATACAGTGCGCCCAAACTGATGAAAGAATAAAGGGAAAATGTAGGACATGAAGGGGACATGCAAAAGAAAGAGTGGACAAACTAGACCTCATAAAAATGAAAAACCTCTGTGCCTCAAAAGACGCTATCCACAGAGGAAACACAACACGTAGAATGGGAGAAAGTATTTGCAAATTACATATCTGATAAGGTGTTAGTATCCGCAATATACAGAGAACTCCTAAAACTCAACAATAAGATTAAAAAATGTGCAAAGGACTTAAAGAGACATTTCTCCAAAGATGTACACGCTTCCAACAAGCACATAAAAAGATGCTCAACATCACTAATCCTTAGGGAAATACAAATCAAAACCGTACCACTTCATACCCATTAGGACAGCTACTGTAAAAAACCCCAGAATAATAACAAGTGTTGGTGATGATGTGGAGAAACAGAAACCCCTGTGCACTGTGGAGGGAATGTAAAAAGGTTCAGCGGCTGTGGAAAAGAGTTTGTTGGCTCCTAAAAGAAATTAAACATAGAATTATCATATGATTCAGCAATCCCACGTCTGGGTATGTAATCAAAATAATTGGAAGCAGGTGGCATGGTTAGGCTTTGAGTCCTCACCCACATCTCATCTTAATTGAAATCCCCATAATTACCACGTGTCAAAGGAGAGACCAGGTGAAGGTGATTGAATCATGGGCGCGTTTTCTTCCATGCTGTTCTCGTGATAGTGAGTGAGTTCTCACGAGATCTGATAATTTTAAAAGGGGCTCTTTCCTCTTTTCTCAGCATTTTGCCCTCCTGCCGTCTTGTGAGGAAGTTGTCTTTCCCCTTCTTTTGCCTCTGCCATGATTTTCCGTTTCCTGAGGCCTCTCTAGCCACGCTGAACTGTGAGTCAATTAAGCCTCTTTCCTTTATATAATAAATTACTCGGTTTCTGGCAGTTCTTTATAGCAGTATGAAAACAGATTAATACAGCAGGATCTTGAGAAGATATCTGCACCCCCATGTTCCTAGTGGCATTTTTCACAATAGCCAAAATGTGGATGCAACACAAATGCCCAGCAACAGATCAATGGATAAGCAAAATGTGATACGTAGATACAAAGCAATGTTACTCAGCTTTAAAAAGAAATGCAGCCAGGCACAGTGGCTCAAGCCTGTAATCCCAGCACTTTGGGAAGCAGAGGCAGACAGATCACCTGAGGTCAGGAGTTTGAGACCAGCCCGGTCAACATCGTGAAACCTCGTCTCTACTAAAAATTCAAAAAAATTAGCCAGGTGTGGTGGCGGGCACCCAGGAGGCTGAGGCAGGAGAATCACTTGAATTCAGGAGGTAGAGGTTGCAGTGAGCCAAGACTGTGCCATTGCACTCCAACCTGGGAGACAAGAGCAAGACTCTCTTTCTAAAAAAAAAAAAAAAAAAAAAAAAAATTCAATTCTGAGACATGCTACAAGAATGAACCTTTAAGACATTCTGTTAAGTGAAATAAGCCAGACACAAAATGACAAATACTATGTGATTCCACTTATATGAAGTACGTACGTAGAGTAGTCGAATTCATAGATAGAGCAAGTAGAATAGTGGTTCCAGGCACTATGCGGAGGGAAGAATGGAGACTTGTTTAATGGGTTTCAGTTTTGCAAGATGACGTCTGGAGTTGGATAGTGGTGATGATTGGCTCATGCCTGTAATGCCAGCACTTTGAGAGGCCAAGGTGGGGGGATCATGAGGTCAGGAGTTTGCCTGGCTAACATCGTGAAACCCCGTCTCTACTAAAAATACAAAAAAATTAGGCATTTTAGTGGGAGCCTGTAATCCCAGCTACTCAGGAGGCTGAGGCAGGAGAATCACTTGAGCCCAGGAGGCAGAGGTTGCAGTGAGTCGAGATCGTGCCATTGCACTCCAGCCTGGGTGACAGAGCAAGACTCCCTCCCAGAAAAAATAAAAAAAAAAAAAAAAATGGACTAAATACCACTGAACTATACACTTAAAAATGACTAAGGTATAAATTTTATGTTATATGGATTTAACCACAATTAGAACAATTTATAAAAATTTAAAACTTGAATAATTTTACAATTATGAAAGACATTATCAGTGAAAACAGCAGATGCATCCTTTCTCTGAGCTGGGCATAATTTTAATGTTTTAGGTGTGTGAGATCATTTGAAGCAGGTAATCTTATTATTAATTATTGTTTACCGATGAGAAAATTAAGTCTCAGATCCTATAACTTGCTAAAAGGCATGCTTGTAGGAGGCTAAGCTGGAAGGTAAATTCAGACAGTTTAGCTTTAGGTCTATGCTCTTAATCAGTGTACTATCTTGATTCTCAACTGGTAGTTAAAAAATCTTTCCGTCAAGAAAGCAGTAGTCCCTATGGACTGCACTAAGTTCTTCTAAATATTCAAGGAATAAGTAATTACAATTCCATAGAAACTATTCCAGACCGTATAAAGAGAGTCAACACTGAATCTGGCATTTACCCAAGAAAGGTAGGGTTGGTTTAACTTTAGGATATCAATGAGTACCATTTGTCACATTAATGAGTCATTTTGACATATTCAGAAATAATATTGATTATAATTCTACATTCATAATGAAAACCTCAGCAAAGTAGGAATGGAAGAAAGCTTTCATAATCAGATAATGTGTATTCATTCTTTTAAAACCTACAGTGTGAAGGTAAAAGACAAGATACAGAAAGCATTCCCTACAATATCAAGAGTAGGACAGGATGTTTACTACCAGCACGTGTTTTCAGCTGGAGGTCCTAACCAGTGTAGGAACGCACGGACCAGGCACATAAGAGACACGGACGGAAAGAAAGAAACACAGTAGTCATCATTCACAGCTTATATGGTCGTGTATATCAAAAATCCAAATGATTCTACAGATAAATGATTAGAACTGGTGAAAGCTTAGCACGGTTTCTGGGTGTAAAGTCAAGGTGAAAAAAGCCAGTTACGTTGATTACTAACAACAAACAGAAATTAAGTAAATATATACCACCTATAAGTCCAAGAAATGAAGTACATAAGAATAAATCTTTTCTTTTTGAGATGAGAGTCTTGCTGTGTCACCAGGCTGGCGTGATCTCTACTCACTGCAGTCCCCTGGGTTCAAGCAATTCTCCAGCCTCAGCCTCCTGAGTAGCTGGGACTACAGGCGTGCGCCACCACACCCAGCTAATTTTTGTATTTTTAGTAGAGATGGGGTTTTCCCATGTTGGCCAGGATGGTCTTGATCTCTTGTCCTTGTGATCTGCCTGCCTTGGCTTCCCAAAGTTCTGGGGTTACAGAATTGAGCCACCACGTCCAGTCAAGAATAAATCTTCAAAAGTGGGTATAAGATATCTAGTGGTGAAAACGATAAATATTTATTGAGAGTTGTTCTATAGATAAATGATTAGAACTAATAAGAGCTTAGCAAGGTTGCTGGGTGTAAAGTCAAGGTAAAAAAAGCCAATTACATGTATATTACTAACAACAAACTGAAATTTAGTAAATATATCCCATCTCTAATAAGTCCAAGAAATAAGTACATAAGAATAAATCTTTAAAAATATGTATAAGACCTCTAGTAGTGAAAACAATCAATCTTGATTGAGAGTTGTTACAGGCTGGGCGTGGTGGCTGGTGCCTGTAATCCCAGCACTTTGGGAGGCTGAGGCAGGAGTTTGAGACCAGCCTTGGCAATATAATGAGATCTCTGTCTCTACAAAACATTAAAAAAAAAGCTCTGAACTACCAGGAAGGCTGAGGTGGATGATCACCTGTGCCTAGGCTGCAGTGAGTTGTGATGGCACCACTGTACCCTTGCCTGGGTGACAGAGTGAGACCCTGTCTCACAAAAAGAGAGCTGCTAGAGAAGCCGAGGGCCATCCATGCATGTGGCATAAGCTCTGTCTCTATACATGCCAGTGCTGGGTTTTCTCACCTTGGAACTTCCTCAAGCTGCAGGCTCCTTATTTTCCATGGGTGGAGGCAGCCTGGGCCTGGCTGGAGCTGGCAATTCTCTGCTGGTGGCTAGAGAGTCACACACCAAACCTGTTCCTTTTCTGTTGACAGTATTGAACAGTCGGTGACAACCTTACTAAGAAGAAGGAGAATGCCCTGGTTCAAATGGTAGACAGGTGCCAGGCCCAGGGGGCCGAGAGTTACCTGTAGTGGCCCCACGTTTCCCAGGAAGCCCATCATATCAGCTTTCATAAGCATCAGAACTGCAGCTTTCTCAAGAAGGCCAACAGAGCTAGGGACTAAAGACTCTGGAAACTAAAACTAAAGATTCTGGAAACTCTCTCCTCTATTGTTTCATAAATCGAGAATCCTAAAATTTCCAGAATGTTTCATTGTTTATAACCCCAGACCTTCTCAAAATCTGGTACCTTATATTTTTAAAAAGACCTTAAGTTTTTACTTTTTAAAAGGAGAGGAATGTAAAAGAGACTATAAACTAGGATGACATTTTAATTTCCATTTGGAAAGAAGAAACTGAGTCTCAGTTACAGGAAGCAGATAGGCAGAGATTTGAATAAAATCATATCCTGATGTCTGTTTCCAAAAAGTGGGAGAATGAGCAGAGGATTCAAATTCTGGAAAGATCTGAAGCTGGCCTGAAGGTGACATTCTCCCAGTTCACACTTACAGGTCTGGGTGACCCATTGAGAGTAAACTGGATGAGCAAAAACCTGGTGTTGAGCCTTACCTGGAAATGGGCAGAACACCTGCTGACAGCTTCCATCATCCCAGAGAAAATTGCTAGTTTCCAAAGCTTCAGATTGAATATGAAAGACCAGAGATTTTACGATTTTTTAAAGAGAAGAATGAGTTTACCTGTTCAAACAATTAATCAAAATCCTCACGGTGATGGCGCAGTAGTCATGGGGTTTTGGCGACTATGTGAGGTGGGTCAATAACCGGCTGCTGTATTTATGTGCTGAGGACTGGTTCTGGGATGGATTTTCTCCTTTTCTCCTCCCCTCTTCTCTCTTCCTATCCTGCCCCAGCTCCCACCTCAGTAATCCTCCAAATCTATCAGGTTTCACATTGGTGCTTTTCCTATTCACTCTTCAGCACTCAAAACATCCCGAACTGTGGTGTGGTTTACCCTGAGGCCTTTGTTTTCAGGTCTGGCAAAGAGTGTGTGGGCAGGATCTCTGGCTCCTTCAAACAAGATTTCTAAGCATTTCCCTAGACCACCACTGTGCCACCTCGTACCTTAAAAGCTTCTTGTGATATTAGTGAGGAAAGCCACACTGCTTTCAGCGATGTGTAGATGCTTTAGAGAACTCAGTGGAATGGGTTATTTTACCTTCAGACGAATTCATTTTGAATTAAAAAAATGGAGGTGTTGTGTTCTTTCTGCTCATGAAGTATCTTCTATCTGGAGATTATCAAATACCTTGACACTTTGTTATCTAGACAGACCCTTTTTTGGAGGGGAAAGAGTTTATGCCGTTGCTTGACAAAAAATGCTGAGGCTAGCCAGTGAAGACGCTGATGACCCAGTTAGGCCTTTCGCTGGTTAGGAGACATCCCACTTCCCGAGATTCAGTTAACTAAACAACACTTGTTCTCCCCTCATCCTCCTTTGAGCGTAATTTAGACAGATCAGTCGGCATAACTATCTCCTAACCATGAATGCCATGACAGGTGCCTGGCCCAGCTGGCTGAGAATAGCCTTTCTTTACTGTTCTGGGAGGGGGAATGGTGCCTCTCATTTAGTAAGCTGTTTTGTCGTCTTTCTTCCACCCCCTACTCTCTAGGGGGCCTGCAGAGGCCAATTTATGACTCCCTTCTTATTACGTCTTCAGCTTTTGAACTTTGGTTTCTCCTACTATTTTTTGGTTGCAGTGGGAGATACCTATTTCTAATTGAATAGATATTCTTTTTAAAAAATTGACCTACAAGAGCAATACTTAAAACTAACTCTTTTAAGTGAGTGGTGGTAACAATGAAGGGGTCATTTACATCTTCTCCTTTTTCCTGTGTACTGTGTTTTGCAGTTTTCTTCTTCTTTTTTTGTTCAGTGACGTTGAGGAGCTAGAATTTAGATTTCAGTTAGTAAGCCAAAGTCATATCATAGCTGTGGGATTGAATAATGTGGGGCTGAGTCAAACAGAAGGAGATACTTGCAGCTCCAGTAACTGAATAGTGGAGAAAGCACTTGTGGTTTTCTCCAGGAAGACCTCCAATTGGACCTTCAGAAAGAGATCAAACCAGCTTATACTGTCTGGGAGGCTTCCTGCCACACACCACTAAGACTTTGATAGTGCAAAATCCAGTGTCATCTTTTCTTTTTTTTTTTGAGACGGAGTCTGGCTCTGTCACCAGGCTGGAGTGCAGAGGCGCAATCTCTGCTCACTGCAATCACTCCCTCCCGGGTTCAAGTGATTCTCCTGCCTCAGCCTCCTGAGTAGCTGGGTTTACAGGTGCACACCACCATGCCCAGCTAATTTTTGTATTTTTAGTAGAGATGGGGTTTCACCGTGTTGGCCAGGATGGTCCTGATCTCTTCACCTTGTGATCTGCCTGCCTCAGCCTGCCAAAGTGCTGGGATTATAGGCGTGAGCCACTGTGCCCAGCTATCATCTTTTATTTCTATACAACTTTTAATCTGCTTAAATGTGGAACAGTATCTCTAAAAACCCTTTGAGATTTTTTTTTTTCAAATTCTGTGTTCAACTTTTGCTTTTCTTGTAAAATGACCTGCCTCTAGTGTTGGATTCAGAGGGAGGGCCCTGAGGTGTTTGAATTCTCAGTGTTGTGGATCCCTTGCTTGCCTTCTTGGGTGCAAATTGCGCCAAGGTCCTGGACCTGCCCTTTTTGATCACTCACCTGCTTGCCCTTGAGATTGTGGCATCATTTCCAGAGAAATGGAAATTTCTTCCCAGAAAGAAAATCTCCCACAGACTTTTAAACAAGGGGTCTCCTATCCCCACTGATAACACATCAGGTTTGTTTTTTAGTCTCAAATTGGAAACTCACAAGAGCCTAGCACCTGGTCACTGCCTGATCTGGCAATAACTCACCTTTCAAGGGAGGCAAGGGAAGCGGGTGCAATTTAACCAAATGACCCTTTTTCTCCCAGTGAGAATATGGGAGCTTGGAAGAAACAGAAAGGGCTGGACCCTGAAAGCAGCATGAAATCTATGTTTGCCTTTCAATTTTTTTTTTTTTTTGAGATGGAATTTTGCTCTATAGCCTAGGGTTGAGTGCAATGGTGCGATCTCAGTTCACTGCAACCTCTGCCTCCTGGGTTCAAGGGATTCTCCTGTCCCAGCCTCCCGAGTAGCTGGGATTACAGGCATATGCAACTGTGCCCAGCTAATTTTGTATTTTTAGTAGAGATGGGTGTTCTCCATGTTGGTCAGGCTGGTCTCGACCTCCCACCTCAGCCTCCTAAAGTGATGGAATTACAGGAGGAAGCCACCGTGGCACGCCTGGCCCTGCCTTGCAATTTTTAGCAGAAGTAATCCCAGCACCACTGTGCAACTTGAAGTCTATTTGCTTCTTTGATTTTGTCCATAAAGAGTGTAACAGAGATTTAACTATGAATTACTTTTTATATTGTTTGTAAAACACAAGAGGCAACTCAAATACTTTTTTTAAATGCTAAAATAAATGAGCAGTATATTCTAAGCAGTATTCTTTTGTATCCATGGAGTGGTTTGGTTTAGAGACCACAAAACATTCCTGTCTCAAAATTCTTGTAATTGGGGAAATAAGCCAATTTGGTAACAACTACCACCAAAAATAAATAAATAAAGAAATAAATAAAAAAAATTAAAAGTAATTGGTGCTAGGCTCTTGTGAGTTTCCAATTTGAGACTAAAAAGAAACTTGACATGTTACCAGTGGGGATAGGAGACCCCTTGTTTAAAAGTCTTTGGGAGATTTTATTTTTGGGAAGAAAGGGTATTTGGTATGATTTATATTCAGAATATGTCAAAATATATTTTAAAACTATTCAATATTTGACAAAAGAAGACAAATATTTGACAAAAAAAGACAAAAACACCCTACAAATTGAATACATCCTTTGACTTAACAATTCTGTTTTTAAAAAAATTATTTTTGTTTTTATTTTTGGAGATAGAATCTCACTTAGGCTGGAGCAGTGGCCTGGTCATAGTTCACCATAGCCTCAAACTCTGGGCTCCTTGACAATTCTGTTTCTATTTTTCAGAAGCAATGTCATAATTACATAAAGATGTATGCCCCATTGGACCGGATTTGTAACAGAAAAACAAAAACAAGCCTAGATATTTATTAATGTGTATTTCAGTGATCATGCACGGGAATCGCACATACCTGCCATAAAAATGTACGGACTTGGAAAAAAGACATGCTTGATACATTTTTAAAGTAAAAACTGTGAGTTGTGGACCAAGAAAGTGTATATAATTCTGTATTTGGAAAAAATGTTTGCATGTGCACATGTATGGGTATGTGTAAATACACAATGGACTTGTGTGTTTCACCTTAGGAACAAGTTAGGATGCAAATGAATGTTAACAGCCACTGCGAGGTGGATTGTATTGTATTTTATAGAATTCAAAGAAGTGAGAGGATTATGAGTAATTTTTGGTACCTTTTATTATTGTTAAAAAAAATCCTAAAACAATGCTTTTTTTCCCTTTTTTTTAAAAATTGCATTTTAGGTTTTGGGGTACATGTGAAGGACATGCAAGACAGTTGCATAGGTACACACGTGGCAGTGTGATTTGCTGCCTTCCTCCCCTTCACCTATACCTGGCATTTCTCCCCATGCTCTCTCTCCCCAACTCCCCGCCCCTCGCTGTCCCTCCCCTATTCCCCTCAACAGACCATCATTGTCAGCAAACTGACACAGGAACAGAAAATGAAATACCGCATGTTCTCACTCAAAGGTGGTGGTGAACAATGAGAACACATGGACACAGGGAAAACAATGCTTTTAGGTCAGGAGGGAAATCTTAGGGCTAAAGAAAGATCCGTGGGAAAACCCTGAGCCGACACTGCTCTCTGCTGGGAATCTCGCGCCATGCACGGTCTTGGTTTGCTTCCGGGATCCGTGGCCAGGTCCCTCCGTGCTCCAGGAGAGGGCGACCGGCCCAGTGCCTTTTGCCGGCGCGGGGAAGGAGACCCGGGTCACCTGGGCCAGCGACCTTCAAATCTGGGGGTTGCACGTCAGAACTGCCCCGGGCGGCACCCACGGATAATTGAATGGAAAAGGTTTGCGATGGGTGCCGGGAATCTGTTTTTAGGACAAAGCCCCCGGGTGGTTCTTGCTCCAGTCATTGTGTTGAAGCCTAGTAACTGAGCTGATGGCTGAAGTCCCTTGTGTAGAGTTACACAGGATCCTCCTCTGGCATCTGGCAGTGGTGGCGTCCCACTTCGTTCTGTGCCCTGAAATCGCAGTTCCCCAGAATCAACCTTGCCAGTCCGCTCTGCACGTCTCTCCTTTTCCAGGTGCCACTCGGGAGTTCCCAGACTTTCCCATTTCGCCTGGGGTATCTGTCAATAACTTAGGAATCCAGCCCCCTTCTCCTTACTTTCACGAGAGGCCCTGAAATTGGAGGGCTTGGCTAGAAGGGGATGCTACTTTTGTGACCTTGAGTAGGTCAAAGCAAATCTTTAAACCTCTTTCTTTATCTTTACAGTTGCAGCAAATAATAGCTGCCAGGATCAAGCTATTAGGATGGCTCTGAGGATGGCCGCAAGGGTCAAGTGACATAATGGATGGGAAACATCCAGCCTCAATGGCACCTAGTACATATTTGCTGCTGCTGCTCCTCCTCCTCCTCCTCCTCCTGCTCCTCCTCCTCTTCCTGCCCCTCCTCTTCCTCCTTCTCTTCTTCTCCTCCTCCTGCTCCTCCTCCTCCTCCTCCTCCTCCTCTTCCTTTCTTCTCCTCCTCCTTCTTTCTTCTTCTTGTTCTTGTTCTTCTTCTTCTTTCTTCTTGTCTTGGTGAAGTCTTCCTGTCACCCAGGCTGGAGTGCTGTGGCGCAATCTCGGCTCACTGCAACCTCCACCTCCAGGGTTCAAGCAATTCTCTGCCTCAGCCTCCCTAGTAACTGGGATTACAGGTGCCCACCACGATGCCCAGCTAATTTTTGTATTTTCAGTAGAGATGAGGTTTCACCAACTTGGCCAGGCTTGTCTTGAACTCCAGACCTTGTGATCCACCCACATCAGCCTCCCAAAGTGCTGGGATTATAAGCATGAGCTACTGTGCCTGGGTTCCTCCTCTTCTTCTTCCTCTTCCCTCCTCCCTCTTCCCTCCTCCTCCTCCTCCTTCTTCTGGTGGAGTCTTGGTGGGGTCTTGCTGTCACCCAGACTGGAGTGCAGTGGCACAATCTTGGCTCACTGCAACCTCTGCCTCCTGGGTTCAAGCAATTCTCTGCCTCAGCCTCCCCAGTAACTGGGATTACAGGTGCCCACCACAATGCTCAGCTAATTTTTGTATTTTCAGTAGAGATGAGGTTTCACCAACTTGGCCAGGCTTGTCTTGAACTCCAGACCTTGTGATCCACCCACCTCAGCCTCCCAAAGTGCTGGGATTATAGGCATGAGCTACTGTGCCTGGCCTCTTCTTTTTTGTCTCGCTCTGTCTCCCAGGCTGAAGTGCAGTGGCACCATTTCAGCTCACTGCAACCTCTACCTCCTGGGTTCAAGAGGTTCTCCTACCTCAGACCCTTGAGTAGGTCGGACTGCAGGCACCTGCCACCACACCTGGCTAATTTTTATATTTTTCGTAGAGACAAGATTTCACCATATTGGCCAGACCGATGTCGAACTCCTGACTTCAAATGATCCACCTGTCTCGGCCTCCCAAAGATTACAGGTATGAGCCACCAGACCCAGCCTGTTCTTCTTTTTAGAATGTAATGTGGCAACACTGAGAGTGGTTAGAAGGAATAATGTCACATCTGGAGCCTTGCTAGGCAAAAGTCACCATGCCATCCTGGACCTCGTTCATTTCAGAGAAGCTCTGGGGATGCAGTGTCTGTTTAATCCTGAGAAAACCCTTTGGATGTAGAAGAGGACATAAAGAAATGAAAGCACTAAAAAACTCCACAATAGAAAATTATTTCTATTATTAAAGGTTTAAAACATTTCTCCTAAGAGATTAGAAAACACTTTACTGTTTTCTGTATTCTCATTAGAAGATATTTGAGCATTTTTTGAGAAAACTAATTTATGCACAGCATATTTCTAACAAAGTGACTTTAGAGCCTCAATGTGTATTATGATATCAAAAGTATTCAAATATGTTCCCAAACCTTGTTTCTGCATGCCTTTATAATTACTGGATATCTCATATCTATGCGCAGGGCTCTTTTTGAAACACAGATGTTGGAGGGGATTTATTTTAATCGGGGAGGAGGGACAGGTTATTAAATATGGACACACAGTGTTTGGGAGAGCCCAGAGTGAGGTGGAGGGGTGTCCACACTTGGGCTTTGGAGTCCATGTGCTAGAGGATGGGGGCCACGGAGCAGGGAGGGTTCCTAGGATGCAGGAGGTGAGAGTTGGTGTATCAGGGCTGGGCAAGGGCTCTACGGGGAACAGCTCCTGCAGCAGTGGTTTCTGAATTTTGCTGCACATTGGAAGCCAAGTAGCAGGCTGAAAATGACCTCCAAATATATCAGAGCCGAATTCCTAGAACCTATAAATGTTACCTTCTTTGGAAAAAGAGCATTTACAGTTGTGATTACATTAGTTAAGGATCCTGAGATGAGGAGGTCATTCTGTATTATCCAGGTGGGTCTCAAATGCTGTCATAAATGTCTTTTTTTTTTCCTTTTTAAAGATGGGGTCTCCTTTGTCACCCAGGCTGGAGTATAGTATGTGATCATGGCTCACTGCAGGCTCAACCTCCTTGGGTTCAGGTGATTCTTCTACCTCAGCCTCCAGAGTGGCTGGGACTGGAGGTACACACCACCATGCCTGGATAATTTTTTTTTTTTTTTAATTGAGACGGGGTTTTACCATGTTAGCCAGACTGATCCCAAACTCCTAGGCTCAAGCAATGCAATTCATCCACCTCGGCCCCCCAAAATTTTGGCATTACAGGCATGAGCCACTGTGCCCAGCCGTAAGTGCGCTTATAAGAGAGGTGGAGAGAGATTAAATACACAAATGCAGCAGGGGATATGGAGACAGAGGCAGAGATTCCCGTGATGCAGCCACATATCACAGAAAGCCCGGAGCCTCCAGAAGCTGGAAGAGGCAAGAATCAGATTCTTCCCAAGAGCCTGCAGAGGGAGCTCAGCTCTCCAACATTGTAATTTCAGCCAGGGGATAACTGACTTTGGACCTCGGCCCCCAGAGCTGTGAGAGAATACATTTCTCCAATCTTAAGCCACCACATGTTTTCGTCATTTGTTACAGGAGGCACAGGAAACAAATCCAGCCACCCAGGAAGATTCTAAAAGTCCTAATGCCCAAATGCCCAGGTCACACTCCAGGCCCATCAATGAAATTGGAATGTCTAGGAGATGGAGCCAGGCATCAGTATTTAAAGCTCCTCAGATGATTTCACCTGCAAAGTTTGGGGACCATCAGCCACTATAAAGATCCTTATTTCTTATTTCAGAATCTGCCCCATTTGGCTTTCTTGGAGCCTGATATTCCACCACTTACCATTAGGGATTTGTTTCTTGGCATTCCTTCATCTGCTGCTCCAGCCAATTTGCAGTTGTACCTGGGACAGAATGTGCTATGGTTATCCTCACTACGAATGATAATCCAGACTTTTTCCTAGTCTTTTTTCTTTGGGGGGCGGGGATGGAGTCTTGCTCTGTGGCCCAGGCTGGAGTGCGATGGTGTGATCTTGGCTTACTGCAACCTTCACCTCCTGTGTTAAAGCGATTGTCCTGCCTCAGCCTCCTGAGTAGCTGGGACTACAGGCCCGTGCCACCATGCCTGGCTAATTTTTTTTTGTGCTTTTAGTAGAGATAGGGTTTCAGTGTGTTGGTCAGGCTGATCTTAAACTCCTGACCTCAGGTGATCCACCCACCTCAGCCTCTCAAAATGCTGGGAGCCACTGCGCCTGGCCAAGACACTTTCCTAGTCAGTTTAAACTAGCTCAGGAGATAGGTTAGAGTGAGTGTCCTCAGATTTTCAAGAAGAGGTTTTATGTTTTTAACATACCAAGTAATTTACATGACTTGTTTTTGACTTCAGTGATAAATGTCCAATGAGCTATTAGATTATTGAATTCTATATTTAAGGTAACAGGAAGTTGTGGTCAGCCCTTGAGAAAATGTCTTACAGTGCCTTCAGTCTTTCTGTCTTCCTTCTAGGGTTCCTTTTGTTGGGGACTGATATGGTTTGACTGTGTGTCCCCACTCAAATCTCATCTTGAATTGTAATCCCCACTCGTTGACGGAGGGACCTGGTGGAAGGTGATTGAATCATGAGGGCAGTTTCCCCATGCTGTTCTGGTAACAGTGAGTTCTTATAAGATCTGATGCTTTAAAAATGCTCAGCAGTTTCCGTTGCATGCTCTCTCTGTCTCCCTGTCTTCCATCTCCCTCTTCCTCTTTCCCTCTCTCTTCTCTTCTCTCTCCCTCCTGATGCCATGTAACATGTGCCTTGCTTCCCCTTCACCTTCTGCCACGATTGTCAGTTTCCTGAGGCCTCCCTAGCCAGGCAGAACTGTGCATCAATTAAACTTCTTTTGTTTATAAATTACCCAGTCTTGGGTGTGTGTTTATAGCAGTGTGAACATGGACAGACATGAGGACCCAGAGCGTTCACGGGCCCTTGTCCTCCTGAGGAAGCATATGAGGGAGGCATCCCGCTGCCCCGCCCATTCCCCACCTTCCTTGTTCTTTTTCTGTTAGTGAATCACTGGCCTCGAAGAATTTTGCAGTTCTCTGACCCACACCTCTGAGTCAGCTCTATAGGAACGGCATCTCCTCTAATAAGACAAAATGCAGAGTCTCCAGGGCTTGTACATGAAAGGAGAAAGTCCCAGAGAGCAGGAGTTGCTGACTCAACAATCTTGATTTCCCCTTAGGTTTTTTTGGTCCTCTCGGGGTAGAACCTCCAGCCTCGTTTGCTTCTTCATCTTTAAGTCTTTCTTCTCAGCTAGGATCAGCTGAGATTTTAAAGAAACAATGCATTTCACTATATAGAGAGCAAAAGACAAATAAGCTGGGCATGGTGGCTCATGCCTGTAATTCCAGCACTTTGGGAGGCTGAGGCAGGTGAATCACTTGAGGTCAGGGGTTTGAGACTAGTCTGGCCAACATAGTGAAACCCTGTCTCTACTGAAAATACAAAAATTGGCCAGGTGTGGTGGTGGGCACCTGTAATCCCAGCTACTCAGGAGGCTGGGGCAGGAGAATCACTTGAACTCGGAGTTGGAGGTTGCAGTGAGCCAAAATCACACCACTGTACTTCAGCCTGCATGACAGAGCGAGACTCCATCTCAAAACAAAACAACAACAAAAGAATTAAGCGGAGAATGTAAGGAGTTTGAAAGATGTGGCTTGTAAAATAGATTCCGTTATTACTCACTCGCTATCTGGGCCCTGTACCAGTTCACTTGGGACCTTTGGAAGAAAAGAAGACCCTGCTACGGAATTCTCCCTTTTAACCTTTAATATCTTTTCTCTTTTTGAGACAGACTCATCCCCGAGGTGATTTCTACCCTGCTCTGCTCTGGGACAGGAAGCAGCTTTGTGTGTAGTGCATGTTGAACAGGTACTAGTTCTGATTGTTTAATACAAGATGATAACCAGAGCATCTGGGTGGCTAAAATCACACATATGTGGAAAGGTGGGAGGTGGGGGGAAAAGAGGTTATCATCCTCCACGTTTACCTTCTGATGAAATTACTTCCTGATGCAAAGTCTGACTGACTGCAGGGTCTTTTTGAATGTGTTTTTACATTTAAACTCCACTTTAAATGCTTTCATATGAAGGAATGACTTGGGTCTAGGGCAGATGCATGCAAGTATGTGTGCGTGCCTGAGTGCACACGGATTGATGTACATCTGTGGGAAGGGAAAGGGTGGCTTACACATTAACCCTCTGATCACCCCTCGCTAAGCAGTGTGGCACGAATACAGTGTCATTGATACTGTGGGCTTTCAAACTTGTGTTGATTGAGAATCAAATGTCCTTTTCAAACTGAGGATGGTGGCATAGGTTTTAGAATTGAGAAGGAAAGAAGGGATTTGTCTCTTCTTGGTAAAAGGCATGAGAACAGGGTAAAGATGACTTTGAGAGATCAGTGCACCCAGAACGCTGAAGCCTGAAGATTATGCTAATCTGATGTCAGAAGCATAAACTACTGGCACTTTTTTTTTTTTTTGCTTACCATGTCAGCTGCCTTCCCTTTGCCAACCATAATCTTAATCTTGCCCTGACCCTAACCCAACCTTGGTCCTGCCTCGGTTCCCTGTTACTCTGTTTCTGCAGAGCAGGCCACTATTGACCTCCCCTGCAGCCCAGCTTCCATGCCAGTTTTCAGACCAGTTTTGACTCGAGGCAGGAGTAGTCTACACTGACTCAGCTCTGACAGTTCCCCTGCTTCCAGACCCAAATCTTTCTCTCACACACATTTTAACTATGATGGGGTAGGACAGTGCACTGTTCCACTAAGTGCACCGTGCGACCACAGTGTGTTATCCATGTGTTTCTGATGCTTTGACATGTGGGGACTTGCTGACATTGGAGGGACTGTCCCTTCCAAGGCTAGCTAATTTCCAGGGATGGTAAAGGGCTTGCTTTTGATTGTACCTTTTGTATACAGACCCACCCATCTAGAACCCATTCCTTCAACAACCTTCTGTATCTGGCTCTCACACTCTAGAATGCTAATCCTCTGCCTTTGTTACCCCAGGGTCAGGTACCAAATGACTAGAGCCAGACCCTAGCCCCAGAGCCTAATGAAATTACGCAAACTGGTTAACCCTAAGCCTGCTCTTCCTGCCTTGCCTTTTCTTTCATGTGGAAGCCCTCTGCCTCCTGATCCAACCTTGGGAATTTTGAGTAAATGCAGCCTTCACCTCTTGGGCTCAAATGATCCTTCCATCTCAGCCTTCTGAGTAGCTGGGACCACAGTATGCACTACCACACCTGGCTAATTTTTGTATTTTTAGTGGAGAAGAGTTTTTGCCATGTTGCCCAGGCTGGTCTCTAACTCCTCAGCTCAAGCAGTCTGCCTACTTTTGCCTCCCGAAGTGCTGTGATTACAGGCACGCATCACTGTGCCAGGCCAAGTAGACTTTTTTAATAGATAATTTTTTAATAGACAATAGGCGTTTTAGAGTATTTAGGTTCACAGCAAGACTGAACAAAAGGCACAGAAGTTTCCCATATCCTGCCTGTGCTGACACCTGTACAGCCTCCCCCACTGTGGAGATCCCCCACTGGAATGGTGCATTTGTTACAACTGATCAAACTATATTAACACATCCTAATCACCAGGAGCTCATAGTTTAAGTTAGAGTTTAATCCTGCTGTCGGACATTCTGTGGATTTGGACAAAGGACACATATAGACGATTATACTGTCGTATGGAGTAGTCTGAGTCTCAGTTTTTCTTGTCACTAAAATGAAGGATCAGATTAAATGGACTTTTCTGGAGTCTCCTTTTTAATGGCCCAGATAGGCTGGAGAGGTAGTGAGTGAGTCTCTCACCATTCCCTTATCTCCCTCAGAACCCCTAACCCTGTGGACTCTCCCCTCTCCCTGTTGCTCAGAGTGGTGGAGGAGTGGTGGTCTCCCTGTGCAAGGTGTCTTCGCGCTCGCTGAAGGTGGGCATAATTCCCTGCAGTTCCAATGAAGGAACTCTGCCTCTCACAGGTGAGGATTAGAATCTCAAAATAAAGTCAGATCATGCTAACACTGACATCTTTTTAAAACTGAAAGGTTAGGATTCAAAAGAAAACAGGAAATTCAATTGCTTGAATGTGGAACTCTTAATCACCTTAATTAAATATCTTCATTTAGGAAGACTTGGAATCATGCATCTTGATGTTTTTGCTTTGCCAGAACCACAGAAGTGTGCTTCGAGACATGGTCTTTTCTCCCCAGCTGTCCCAATGGGGATCCCTTCTCCAGTGCCCGAAAGGCAGTCTTCTGCACTCTAGTGTGCTCCACATTGTCAGACGGATGCCCAGAGCTGGGGGTAGGGCTCAGATGTGGCTGCACAGCCCGGATTACAGGGCGATCACAAACATCTCCAATCTAGGCTCCTGCAAGCCTGGCCCCAAGCCCGAGATAGCATTTCAGTCTTCACTATTTAATACTCCCAGCTCTAGGATTTGCTTGAAGAAAAGTTTTACCTTATAAATCCCCTAGATGGTGCTCCTTGTCAAGCGTGTTTCTTTCCTTTCTTTTTTTACCCCTTTCTTTTGAAGCTCCTGGCCTCTCAGTAGCTTCAAAAGGGCCGAGTTAGCTGCTATTGTCTGAATGGAAAGCTTCGGTTGTGGATTCGGGGAGTGACGTCAGAAGTGATTTCTGCTGGAAACAGTCCCCTCCTCTGGGTATTTCACAATGGTTTACAGTAGGAATGAGGTGTATGCTGTGTTTATGTGGATGGCACATAGCTCTTGTTCTTTGTCACAGGACATTCTGTGTGCACAGAGGGTCACTACATTTGGTGGCTGGTGGTTACATTGATATGACTGGGGTGGAGGGCAGGGAGGAGTGAGATGTCAAGAGGTTAGGTCAAGCCCTTATCTTCTCTTCCTTCCTTTATCTCCCTGGTTCAAGTTTTCTTTACAAAGACAAATATATCTGGAGATTCTGATATATCACAAACCAAATGTTCTCCATTCTACCTAAAATGCTACCAGGACACATTTCTTTGGGCTATAGGGAGCCTTCTTAGCAAATATATGTTCATTCACACTCATTGCTGAAATCATGCTACTCTGTGAATTAGAATTCTAAGTTTTTTCTGCTTTCTTCCAGGTTTATTGAGGTATAATTGACAAGTAAAATTGTATATGAGAGGCTGAGGTGGGAGGACTGTTTGAACCCATGAGATCAAGATCAGCCTAGGCAACAGAGTGAGACCCCATCTCTACAAAAACAAAAATATTGCCGGGCATGGTGGTACGCAACTGTAGTTCCAGCTACTCAGGAGGCTGATATGGGAGGATCACTTGAACCCAAGAGGTTGAGGCTACAGTGAGCCATGATGGCACCACTGCACTCCAGGCTGAGCAACAGAGCGCGATCTTGTCTCAAAGAGAAAAAAAATTGTATGTATTTAAGGTATACAACATGATATTGTGATATATGTGTACACCGTGAAATGATTACCACAATCAATTTAATTAATATCTTTATGGGTTTTAGAGAAGTGGGATGTGAAGTCAGGCGAGAAATGGTCAGAAAAGGAGCAACTGTTATTCAAAGAATTCGTTAGGTTGGATCAGCAGTTTTCAGTGTTTCCTCTGCTGTTCATTGCCATAGCACGGTCAGGCTTCTGTCCTGGCTGTGTTTGCTTTCCTTTCTCTCACTCCGTGAGCTGTGACTCCAGCTTCAGTATGTTACAGTCCACTGATCTGGAGATGAAAACAGTTTCTTGAGGAAAGAAGAGGAGAATTGAAAAGAGAGGGTGGATAAAGAAGCAGAGTCTCTCACCATCTGTGGTGTGTTTCTGGCCACTTAATCCGGGCTGCAGGCATGCAAACCTGCTTATCATCCTCTAGTCCTCTATTCAAAGGTGAAAGGTGGTGGTATCTGATTTAGGGAACAGAAATACGTAGTCTTTTCAGCTCCTCTGACATCACAGATAGGCCCAGGGTTTTATTGTGCCTTACTTGTGCCCAGGATCAACTTCTTTAATTTTTTTTTTTTTTTTTTTTGAGACAGGGTCTCTCTTTGTAACCCAGACTGAAGTGCACTGGTATGATCTTGGCTCACTGCAGCCTTGACCTCCCCTGGCTCAGTTGATCCTCCCACCTCAGCCTCCCAAGTAGCTAGAACTACAGGCACACACTGCCATGCCCAGCTAACTTTTGTATTTTTTTGTAGAGATGGGATCTTGCCATGTTGTCCAGGCTGGTCTTGAACTCCTGGGCTCAAGTGATCCACCTGCCTTGCTCTCCCAAAGTGCAGGGATTACAGGTATTAGCCACCATGCCTGGCAAACATGATCAACTTTTACAAGGTGTCTAAGAAAGGCTCAAAATATCACTTCTCTTAGGGATTTCTGCATCTCCACTAAGAACTCTTAACTGAAATGCAAACTCTTTAGCTTTGAATTAAATGTCCCCTATGCTTAGCTTCCCATCCGCCATTCCCAAACATGTGTCCCCCCGAAACACCTTTCGAGCCATCCAGGTTGTTGAACAGTAAGTTCTTCTGAGGCATGTATATGCTTTACTATGTGGTGCTTGTGGTAGAAACCCAGCAAGTGATACTTCCCTTAATCTACACCTGTATAGTTCCCTTTCTCACTGAATCTGGTTGACCTTGTGACTTACTTAGATATGGTGTTGGGCCTAGGCTGAAAGAGACCTGCAGCTTTTGTTTTTGCTCTTTTGCTGTCTTGAGAAGTCATGGAAGAAAGCCTGGGCCAGCTTCCTTGAGGGTGCATGTTCTTGGGGGAAAGAAAGGCCCTTGAGTGTTAAAGGCCATGAGGAGAGGAAGAGGAACATCCAGCTTCTAGCTGGTTGCAGCTAGCTAGACGTGCCCGAGAATGAGTGAGGCCACAGGATTCCTCAGCCCTGGGGGAACCGTGAACTTATCGTGGAGTGGAGATAAGCTGTTCTCTTGAGCCCAGTGTAGATTGTGTAATCGTGAACAAACAGTTGCTGTTGTTCTAAGCCACTGAGTTCTGGGGCGTTTGTTACACAGCAATAGATAGCTGACAGTAATGGAAGTCACCTTTGTGTTTGATGCCAAACAGGGTTTTATTGGTTCGTTCACTCAGTATTTCCTGGGCATGCTTCATGCATTCACACCTTCTTCTGCACCCATGGTCATATTCCTCCATCCTGGAAAAATTGTTTTTTCCCTTTTATGTATTCAAATACAACCATTTCTACCTTCTCTCGTACTGCAATTAGAGCTGATCCTTCTTGTTTCTGAATTCCTTTGGTGCCTCTTACTATTTGGCATATACTGTTTTTTTTTCCTTGGTCTTTTCACTACAGTTACATTTTAAGCTCCTCAAGAATAGGTCCTGTCTTTTAAAACATCTTTGTTGAGATATAACGCACATACCAGCAAATTTGCCCATTTGAAATATGCATTGTGAATTACATATTCACAAAGTTGTGCAACCATCACCACAAATTAAGTTTAGAACATTTTCTTTCTTTCTTTCCTTTCTTTCCTCTCTTTCTCTCTTTCTTTCTCTCTCTCTTTCTTTCTTTCTTTCTTTCTCTCTCTTTCTTTCTTTCTCTCCTTCCTTCCTTCCTTCCTTCTTTTCTTTCTCTCTCTCTCTTTCCTTCCTTCTTTCCCTCCCTCCCTCCCTCCCTCCCTCCCTCCCTTCCTTCCTTCCTTCCTTCCTTCCTTCCTTCCTTCCTTCTCTTTCTTTTCTTGACAGGGTCTCCTCTGTTGCCCAGGCTGAAGTGCAGTGGCACCATCATGGTTTACTGCAGCCTTGACCTCCTGGGCTCAAGCCTTCAGAGTAGCTGGGACTACACGTACATGTTTTGATGCTTGGCTAATTTTTGTAGTTTATGTAGAGACAGGGTTTCGCCATGGTGCCCAGGCTGATCTCGAACCCCGGGCTCAAGTGATCCTTCCACCTCACCCTGCAAAGTTCTAGGATTACAGGCACGAGCCACCTTGCCTGGCCTAGACCATTTTCATCATCCCTGAAGGCAACCTCATACCCATTAGTTGACATTCCCCATTCCACCCAACCCCAGCTCTAGGCAACCACAAATCTACTTTCAGTCTTTACAGATTTAGGATCTATATTGTTTTGATTAAGCAGCAGAGGCTCACAGAATTACTCTGTGATGAATTGAGTGAAACCTCCAGAATCTTTTTAAGATCCAGGGAATGATGATGGGGTGGTCCGATTACAGGTTCTGTGACAGAAGCAGGGGAGATTCCTGTGTGTGTGTATGGGGGGTATTTCATAGTATCTCACGTGTCACCAGTCTCTGTGACTTCTTTCCTTTTTCTTCAGAGGCAGTAGGAGAAATTAGAGAAGTGCATCCGAGGAAATCAGGCCAAACCTTGCCTCAGCTGATGACTTGTATCGTCTAGGGCTGGTTACTCTGCTTCCCTGAGCCTCCGTTTCTGCAGTAATAATACTTTGTAGAAGTGTGAGGACCAAATTCGGTAACACATGGGAAACACCTCCCATTGCACCAAGAGAGATGTTTCTTTTTCTTTCCTTTGCTGCTTTTTATGCTTGTCCCATTGAACCCCTTTAACTCCTCAGTGACTCAAAGGTGGCTTTTTCCTCCAGTCTTTCCTCCACTTTAGCCACCTTCTCAACTCAACCCCAATAAGGAATGGGTGGACCAAGGTACCAGGTCCTGGAGGAGGCTGGAGAGCTGAGGGACAGCATGATGCTACCAGGGGGAGCCAATGTGATACCCCAGGACTAGGACATTCCAAGACTCACTGGACAAACTTTTCATCAGTCCCTTCCAAAGACAAGACTTTGCATGTAACTCTTCCTTTTCCAGTTACCTCTACAGTGACTTTTGGTGCACACGTGCCTAGATAGCCATTTAGAATATAAACTTCAGTTTCCATGAAAAAAAATCCCAGGGAACCAAATAGTTGCCAATTGGGTTGGCTGCAGATTGGCTGTCTTGTCAGACAGATTGGCTGACATGGGTTTTGCTCACACAGAAGACTGGCTAAGCATGGCGGTGGTTTGGTTTCCCCTAGAGGAGATGGCCAGAGAGACAAATATGGGCAAACACAAGGGCCTGTTGCCATCTATGCCAGTGGACTTGAGCTGCTGTGCTCTGTGCATCTATCAACTTTCACAAAATTCACAATCGGGGCTGCAGGTTTCATCCTGAGCTTCCGCAAAGAGAGCACACTGGGAGCAGGCTGCTGCATGTGGAATGTCAATTACATTCCAAGAACTTTCCAGTGGGTCACCCATACTCTCTCTGCTGGGGCTCCCCCATCTGGGGGCTCCCAGGGGTTGGGGATGAGTCTGTACAACCAGAGTGACTTCTAAGGAGAGTCAGAATTCTTGGGATGGAGAAGCTTGATGTGGTTTGGCTGTGTCCCCACCCAAATCTCACCTTGAATTGTAATAATCCCCACTTGCCAAGGGTGGGCCGGGTGGAAATAATTGAATTATGGGGATGGTTTCCCCATAAGGTTCTCATGGTGGTGAATAAGTCTCATGAGCTCTGATGGTTTTATAAAGGGTCGTTCCTTGCACATGCTCTCTTGCCTGCTGCCATGTAAGATGTCCCTTTGTTCTTCCTTTGTTTGCTACCACAATTGTGACGCCTCCCCAGCCAGGTGGAACTGTGAGTCCATTGAACCTCTTTCCTTTAAAAATTACCCAGACTCAGGTATGTCTTTATTAGCAGCATGAGAATAGACTAAAACAGAAGTCATTGCTATGGTGGAGGGCAAGTTTGGACCCTGGCAAAGAGAGAGCTGGAGTTGTGTCTTTGCTTGGCAGAGGGGGCATGCTCACCTGGCCCAGGTTCCAACTTTGGGAAAGGAAGATCTTTTGGACCTCAGTTTTTGCCTGGTCCTGTAGATACAATAGGCCTAGCTCTGTCTGTGCTCTGTCCTCCTCCCAGACCTGCTGGATGTTCTGGTGACATTCGAGATACTCTACTGCACATTCTTGGGTCTCTCTGTCCTCACTCTGTGCCAGGCTGCTGGCTGCTTGCTGTGCCACCTCCAACCGCTTTACCCATTCCCCTCAGTGGTGAAGTGGGGGTGGCGGGGGCCACTCCTGTGCTCCAGGAGCAGGCGAGGAGCTCAGAAGCTTAGGATTCTGGTTTCTTCTGCTGACTGTTCAGAGGATTCCCACCTCCAGGACTTTGGCTTCCACAAGACTGAGGGCACCTGCCTGCTCATCTGGCTCCTGTCTTTGGTCAAGATAACTCAAAATGAGCTCTGTTAGGTTCTCTAGTCTACACCAGGGTCTGAGGCTGACAGAGAGGAAAGCTGTCAGAGGTGCTGCCCCTATGACAGTGCAGGAATGGGGGCTGGGGATGTGAAGATGTGAGCAAAGACGCAGGAGATCCTCTGTCCTATCCCTTTGATTGTTTTCTTCCCTTCCTTCCACTCCCATACGACCACGCTCATCAAAATAGGAAATGATGTCACACTTCTGTGCACACCTCCCCTCCGTGCGTTGCTTTGGGTCACCACTTCCTGTTTCTGAGTCATCAGGAAGGTAATTTCCCCCATGCTCAATATCCTCCAGGATACTGTGATCATTCAGCATCTACGCAGCTTCCCCTCTTCTATCCCTTCCATAAAAACATACCAAAAAGACCTTCCCCCACCACTACAAAAAAAATCCTAAGCTGAACACTGCACAGCTGTTGGTCTGAGTTGCTGCAAGCTCATAAAATGCCTGGGGACCACAGCCCCCAGCCCTATCTGGAAGGATGGCTGATTGCCTGGATTTAATTGGATAGTTAAATACAGATGAAGATGATTCTGGAGTACAGATGAGTCCTGGTGCAGGAGGATCTGTCTCAGACTCTGCCTACTAAGGGAAGTGGGGTGGTAATTGGCTGCCCCCTAAAATGATTAATCAAACTTCCAGAACAAGACACCCCAGGAGGCACTGGAAGGATTTGTGTTGGAGTCAACTGAAACAAAACTTTAAGGAGTTAGTCCTGTAGACAGCCCACCCAATGCATTTTTCCTTCTTTCCCCTCCTTTGCCTCCTTCCCTATTTCCTTCCTGCCCCCTTTCTTTCTTTTTCCTTCCTTCCCATCCTTTTCCTCCTCCTCTCCCTTTTCCTTCCCCCTTCTTTCTTTTTCCTTCCTTCCTTTTTAAGTCATGTACTACAATTTCTGTCTGCCTTTCTTTAAAAAAAAAAAATCTGATATTCACATGAGGAAAGTGACTAGTGGTAGGAGCTAAGTGCTTGGGCCTCAGTAATTCATTCAACAAACATCTATCAAGCATCTACCATGTGTCAAGTGCTTTGCTAGGTACTGGAGCTCAGAGATGTCTAAGATACCTTTCTGGCTTCCAAGAAGCTCACAGTTGGTGGAGTGTCACATAAATTTATAATTGATATAGAGTGTGGAAAATCACGTCATGGAGGTGACTCAGGGATTTTGAGAACATGGAGACCAGACCTCATAGCTCAACTGTGTGATGGTGGATGACTCTGGAAGAGCAGTCACCCGAGCAGTGGCTTACAGGGTGAAGTAATTACCAGGGCACTGTTGGAGTAAGGTGTTTGACTGCTGGAGGGCGAAGAGGGAATGGTAACTGAAGAAACAAGCAGTGGTACAGGTTGACATTTCGAGGAGCTTGACAATGGAAAAACAGAGGGTGAGAGATGACAGAAGTAGGGGTCAGTGCTTTCACTGAAGGCACATGTATTGTGAGCATGTGCATGTGACGGGTGCTGACCAGGTACCAAGTACCAGCAAGCAGATGAAATTTAGCCTGCAGACTTAATGTTCTGTTGGGAAAGACAAACAGACGCATGATAGATATTTTAAGTAGAATGTGAGAAGTGCTATTATAGAGCTATGGACAGAGCCCAGAGCAGCATCTAGTGAAGCCTGGGTGTTCAGGCAAGGCTTCCTGGAGAGAGGCTTCTAAGCGATTTTTTTTGAAACTGGTTTTTACTTTTATGTGAAGTTTAAAAAAAAATAGTGATCAAATATACATAACATAAAATTTACCTTGTAAACCATTTTTTTAGTACAGGTAAGTGGCAGCAAACATATTCACATTATTGTGTAATCACCACCACCATCAGACATCTGCAGAAGTTTCTCATCTTTCCAAATGGAAACTCTGTGCCCATTAAACAGTAACTCCCATTCCCCACCCCCTCCCCAGCCCCTGGTGATCCCCGTTTTTCTTTGTGCCTCTGTGAGTTTCACTCTTCTAGGTGCCTCATACAAATGGAATCATGTAATATTTTTCTCTTTGTGACTCTCTGATTTCACATGGCCTCCTGTCACAATGTGTCAGGATTTCCTTCCTTTTTTAATTTTTAATTTTTTTGAGACAAGGTCTTACTCTGTTGCCCAGGATAGAGTACAGTGGCATGATCATGGCTCACTGCAGCCTTGACCTCCCCAGGCTCAGCTGATCTTCCTGCCTCAGCTTTTGGAGTATCTGGGACTACTGGAGTGTGCCACCATGCCCAGCTAATTTTTGTATTTTTTTGGTAGAGATGTTTTTTTAAAAAGTTTTTTAATGTTTTATTTTTTTGCGTTGGAGTTTCACTCTCTTGCCCAGGCTGGAGTGTGCAGTGGTGCTATCTCACCTCACTGCTTTCTCGCTCCTCACCCCTAGTTCAAGCAATTCTCCTGCCTCAGCCTCCTGCGTAGCTGGGTCTGCAGGTGCTCACCACCACGCCTGGCTAATTTTTGTATTTTTAGTAGAGATGGAGTTTCACCCTGCTGACCAGGCTGGTCTCAAACTTCTGACCTCCAGTGATTCGCTCACCTTGGCCTCCCAAAGTTGCAGGGATTACAAGTGTGATACACCACACCCGGACTGGATTTTCCTCCTTTTTAAAGCCGAATAATTCTTTACTGTACATATAAACCTCATTTATCCATTCATCTGTCATGGACACTTGGGATGTTAAATGATATTTTTGAATAAAACACTGGCAAGGTTAGGGGCTGAGAGGGTCAAATGGAATTCGTAATTAGAGTGACAAAAGGAACCGAGGCTCAAGAGAGCATTTCTGGTGGCCCTGCCTGCCTGAAGGAAGAGGAGTCCATCCCACTGAGGTTGGCACAGAAAAGCTAGGAGTGGTTTGGGAGGATTGGTAGGCTGTGGGTAAGGATGTGGGACCCTGAGTCAGGTCCTGCCCTAGAGCCTTCCTTTTCTTGGCAGATGCAGGAGGGAGGCTGGATGGGAGAGGGGCCTGGTGGCAACGGGGCAGCTGCAGCATGAAGAGCCAGGTTTGGGTCCACACAGGGTGCATGGACTCTGTTGGAGCAACTGGGGCAGCCCGGAGTGCTTGCAGGTGGGACACCTGGCTGCAGCACACGTGGCTTCCTCCTGCGGCTCCCAGAGGCTCCCACCATACTCACGGTTTCTCCTTTGGTTTGCCCTGCTCTCTGAGCTGTTATCCAACTGCTAGAATTGTGCAACGTTAAAACCAGTGCCACACAGAACTTTAAATGGAGACGAATCCAGAGACCTCCTTCCTGAGAGCAGATCTCTCCAGGTGCACCTCCTTGCCTCTCTTTCGGAGCCCAGCCGCTTAGCCTGGATTGCACCTGTGACATCTGACTTCATTACAGCTGGCAGCCCTTGTGGCCCAGAGCATGCATTTGAGGAGACAGATGATGGTGGGTTGGGCAGGCTGTTCAGAAATTCTGAGCCTTGGTGTCTGCATCCACCAAGCAGAAATGATGATGGGGACGTGGGGACACACGTGAGAGCAACACAGGTGAAGTGCAGCAGGGATCCCAGCCACCGCTAAGGGTTCAGTGTGTTCACTGCTTGGCTCCGGTCACAGGGCTCAGTCCTTAGCTGACTGCTCTCCTCTCCTCATCATGCTCCAGCCTGATGCACTGGAGCCTTATGCGCCACTTAATGTTAATCCCTTTCTAATCTTCCCGTGGTGGTGAGAAGATATTGAGTGTCTGCAGCCTGGTCTGGTGAGTGCCCCTCCCTGTTCTGTGTGAGGCTTCTGGGCGCAGCAGCCCTGATTCAATTTCACATATTATTTGGGCTCATTCACCAGGGCTATTTCGGAAGCTTGGCTTTCTGAGGCTTCTGGGAGCCTGGCTGGACATTATGCAACCGCTTTGGTCTGGTGTACTGAAGACACTAAATTCTATAGCCAATGGCCCTAAGCCCATAGAACATTTGCTGGGAAAGCTGGCGAAATTGAACTTCTTTGGTTACTAGCAGAGAAAGAGACAGAATTCGAGTTCAGAGGCTCACTTCTCCTTAGAGAATTCACTCACCTTAGAGAATTCAGCTGTGAGCTGCTGAGGAAAGAGGGGTGAATAGACAGAGGTGGGCTTTCTTGGTCCTGATTCCTAACACTGGAGATAGGAGCTCTCCAGAGGCCGTAACTGTGGAGAAGGGAAAGAAAAAGGAGGGCACAGGAGGTAAAAGAAAGGAAAGAATGGCACAGAGAGAGAGAGAGAAGGAGGGGGCTCTGTAGAAAGAAGACACTGCAAAATGTTCATTAAAGAGCTAATTTTATTTCCCAGCTTCTCAGGATAGTAAACTTGCCCTCCTGAGGTTATTCTGTCCCCTCCTGCTCAAGTGCTTTTTGGGGACTAGAACTTGCTGCCTTCTGGGGTCTGAAAATATTTTCTATAGTAGAATTTCTAAGAAAATGAACTTCGGGGAAAAAGGGGTGACAAGCACAGGTGCCTCTTGAGCCTGTGTGGTGGCTGAGCCTAGGCTCCCACTGTTGCGAGGGCAGATCTCTCTCTGTATGCCTCTTGTCCCTGTCCCTGTCCCTGTCCCTTTCCCTGGGCTAGTACAGCCTGGCTGTAGAAGCAGATCCTCCACAGGTTCATGCTGTGTGCCGAAACTCTTCCAACACATGTTTTCTTAATGCTTGAATCAGGCCTTTGAGGTAGGTGTTATTCCCATTGTGCAGATGAGGGGTCTATGTGTTGGAGAGGTTAAGTAGCACATTCCATCTTATGTGGCTTTTCAGCAGCAGAGCCAGGTCTCATGTCAATTCTGCCTGGTTCTAATTTTTTTTTTTTTGGAGATGGAGTCTCACTCTGTCACCCAGGCTGGAGTGCAGTGGCATGATTTTGGCTCACTGCAAATTTTGCCTCCCAAGTTCAAGTGATTTTCCTACCTCAGCCTCCCAAATAGCTGGGATTATAGGCACGCACCACCATGCGCAGCTGATTTTTGTATTTTTAGTAGAGACGGGGTTTGGCCATGTTGGCCAGGCTGGTCTATGAACTCCTGACCTCTGCTGATCCACCTGCCTCGGCCTCCCAAAGTGCTGGGATTAGAGGCATGAGCCACCATGTTGGGCCTTTTTATGGTACTTTATGCAACCAAAATGTTCTGTTGATTCCATTCCCAAAATATGCCATAGTGCTCTTCACTTCCCTTTATGACCACGGATGTATCCAGGCTAGGTCGCCTTCATCTTGTACCTGGCAACTTGCAATAGTTTCTTAACTGATCTCTCTTCCTGCTTTTGTCTCTCTTCAATGCATTCTCCTCAGAGCTGCTAGAGAAATCATCTTAAGAGGTAAATTGGCTCATGTCAGGTCTATACATAAAACTCCTCAAGAGCTTCCCAACACACTTGGACTAAAATCCAGACTTCTCTCCATGGCCCGTATGGTCTGTAAGAGCTGACTGACTCCCTCTCTTGGAGGGTCTGAAATGCATTCTGCAGCCTTGTTAGTACTGCTGGCTGCTTACTCAGCATGCTCCAGCCACACTGGGCATTTGGTTCTTTGCTGCATCAGGACCTTAGCATAGGCTGCTATTTTAGAATGGGAATGATGCTCCCTCTGGTATTCATCTGGTTAATTCTTTTTCATCCTTTGGGTCCCTGCTTAAAAAACCACTTCCTTATAGAGTAGAGACCTTCCCTGAACTCCTAGCCTAAATTACAGCCTCCTGGCTGGGTGTGGTGGCTCACACCTATAATCCCAGCACTTTGGGAGGCCAAAGTGGGAGGATCACAAGGTCAGGAGCTTGAGACCAGCCTGGCCAATGTGATGAAACCCTATCTCTATCAAAATACAAAAATTAGCCGGGCATGGTGGCAGGCGCCTATAGCCCCAGCTACTCAGGAGGCTGAGACAGGGGAGTCACTTAAACCAGGGAGGTAGAGATTTCAGTGAGCCAAGATCAAGCCACTGCACTCCAGCCTGGGTGAGAGAGCAAGACACCGTCTCAAAAAAAAAAAAAAAAAAAAAAAAAAAAAGTTACACCCTCCCTGTGCTTGGAGTTTCCTGGTAGGCAAAAAAAGAAACATGGTGTTACAAAAATCTCATTGTCAGGAAGGAGAGAGAATGCTAGTTCTTCATGGTGAGAGTTTCCTCTGGCACAGAATGTGAAAAGAAATTTCCTGCATGGGGCCTTCTGTAGGAATCAGAGGCCAATGTAAAGAACAGATTGTCCTTAACAAAATCCATGTGATTCAGAGTAGACTGGATAGATGGAAAATACTGAAAGGTCTCAGAGGCCTCTGTTGGAGGAGTTGACCGGGGAAGGCTTCACAGAAGATGCCAGAACTTGGCCATGCAGAGGAGAAGGATGTGGAATAGCTTGAGAAGAAGACAGCATGGGTGGACTTGACTAAGCATGGGAATTGAAGCATATAAAAGACCGTAACACACTGCCCAGTGTAAAATGGGTGCACAGTCTTAGTTTAGTTTCTTCCAGTCCCCGAAGGAAGGTTACCATTTGTCTGCATAATCCATGCCTTGACTGGTAGTCAGCACAGCTTTTAGACCAATCCACAAAGAGGCTAATCCCAGCACTTTGGGAGGCCAAGGTGGGCGGGTCACAAGGTCAGGAGTTAGAGACCAGCCTGGCCAATATGATGAAACCCTGTCTCTACTAAAAATGCAAAAATTAGCTGGGCGTGGTGGTACCTGTAGCCCCAGCTACTTGGGAGGCTAAGGCAGGAGAATCATTTGAACCCAGGAGGTGGAGGTTGCAGTAAGCCAAGATCAAGCCATGGGACACTTTCTGTGTCCACTTACCCTTTTTCCACCCAGATGTTTTAGCAACTCTGCCCCACAAGGGTGGGACTAGGGCATGGTGTACCAGGCACCGAGGGTGCTTGTTGGGTGATCCTCAGAGAGCACCTGCCTTGATGTTGCACCCTGACTGCAGCTGAGTCCTGGGACCCCAACTCACGCTGGCCAGTGTCTGACCTTAGCCCACCAGGTCATCATTTATTTGTGCTGAAAAGAGCCACAGGAAACTTGCAGCGAGCGTGTGGGGAAGGAAGCAGGAAGAGTGGCACTAGAAAGATACGAGGTGCTAGACACATTCATTCAAATGCCCTTTCCAAAAACATCGGACTTAGTTTCTTTACATTGTCGGGGAAGCTTTTAAAGACCAGCTGCCTCTTATTAATGCTGTTTGGGCTGGTCTTCCCGCCAGCCTTGCTCTTGGGCTGTGCCAGCATAAACGGCCCAGTGGAAGTGGAAGACACGCCGAGTGACGTCAGTGGCTGGGTCTGAGCTTCAGATCTTAGCCCAAGCAGCTGAGAACACAGCGCCTTGGTCCCCTTCCAGGGAGAATATAAAATACTCTACCCACTGCTTGAGAAGGCTGGCTAAGCTTGGGGGGACCAGAAGATGGAAGGGGCTCCAGAGCCAGCCCCAGGAGCATGACTGGCCTTGCATGAAGGAAAGGCAGGGGTTGCTGATACTTTGTGACCTAAGAGGTGGCCAGTGGTTTCCCAGGGCCATATACCTCTATTAGGGGAAAGGAGTGTGGCTTTTGGGAGTCATAGTGCCCTGGGTATGAATGCAGACATTTGCTGGTCGTATACCTTGAGCAATTTATCTATGAGGTTGGTGCAAAAGTAATTCCAATTTTTACCATTAGAAGCAGTGGCAAAGACTGCAATTACTTTTGCACCGACCCAGTAGTATCTCTTAGAAGTGTTTCCTCAACTGTATAATGGATATGAGTCATTATACCAGTAGCCATATAGGAAGGTTGTTGGGATTATAATGTTTCTTTATGTGAAGGGCCCAAGACAGATGGAATCTGGTACATAACAGATATTCAAGAAATCCCTCCCTCCCTCCATCTTTCCCTTCTCCCTTCTTCCCTTCCCTCTCCTTCCTTTCTGTTTTCCTCCCCCTTCACTCTTTCCCTCTTTCCTCTTTGGAGAAAGCTAACAGCTGTCTGTGAGGGTGGCATGGGGGTAAAATCCAGAAGGAAGAAACCCATTCTTGTAAAAACTCTGAAAAGCTTGGGATCAGAGGCACCAGCTACCATTGAAGGTGGAGGCACTGGGAAAGGGCAAAAAGCAGGCTGGGGCAACGTTTGCATAAGAAACCATTAGACACCTATATTTTCTCTCCCATCTTCAGGAGGCAACTTCGCCTCTAGCTGCCATTCCCCCTGCCACAATCCATGCCTGGAGATTAATTCTGGTGCTCAGGGAATGTGCTGGAAGTAGGAGCACTAAGTGACACTTTGTATGCTGAACAGGGAGCTTCCCTTGGTCTCTTCTGCTTTGGAGCCCACTCAGCATAGGCAGCCAGGTGAGGAGATTGGCCTCCCCAAACACAGGACCTGGCAGGATGGATGGATCCCTCTCAGACTATGTAGAAGCTCATGAGGCCGTAGGCTCTGCCCATGCACGAAGAACCTCTTATAAATGTAGGGCCTAATCATTAGGTATGAAGAGAAGCCAGGAACCACTAAAAATTGAGGCAGATTATAATTGTACATGGAGATACTGACAAATGAATGGAAGAAAGGAGTAGCAACAATGTAGGGGTCATAAAAAAGTTCAAAACATAATTAATGCTATCCATATGATAAGAGGAAATATATCTATGAAAAAAGAATGGGATTTTATGTAAAGAAACATTCAGAGAACAGGAAAGTACTTTTGAGAGTAGAAATTTTTTTTTTTTAAATAGTGTCTCACTCTGTTGCCCAGGCTGGAGTGCAGTGGCACAATCACAGTTCACCTCAGCCTCAACCTCCAGGGATTAAATGATCCTTTCACCTCAGCCTCCCTAGTAGCTGGGACTACAGGCATGCACTACCATGCCTGGCTAATTATTATTATTATTATTGGTGTTCTTTTTGGCAGCACATATACTAATTATTTTTTAAATTTTGTAGTGACAGGGTTTTGCTATGTTGCCCAAGCTGGTCTTGAACTCCTGGCCTCAAAAAATCTTCCCACCTTGGCTTCCCAAAGTGCTGGGATTACAGGCATGAGCCACCATGCCTGGCAGATTGTAGAAATTTTAAAGGCCAATAGATAATGTTGAGGAAAGATCTCAGAAAGTAGAAAAGAAGGCTAAAGTGATGGAAAGTGGAAAAGGTGAGAAAATGAGAAAGTCAGTCCAAAAGATTAAATATCTCACTAATAAGAGCCCAATAGGAAAAAACTGAAAGTAGAGGGGGTTAGTTATCAAATAAATTAGAACAAAGTTTTCAGATCTTCTGAAGATCTGGGTTTCCAGACTGAAAGAGTCAGTGAGTGCCTAGTATAATAGATGAAAAACAGCTCTCACACAAGGTACATCATGGTGAAATATCAGGACCCTGCTGATAAAGAGAAGTTTCTAAAATCTACCCAGAGAGGAACAGCTTACATACTAGGGATCAGGAATCAGAATAGCATCTCTGGTTTGGAGATGATGCAGCAGTATCTTCAACGTTCTGAGGGAAAATGATTTCCAACCTAGAGCCCTAGTCCTAAAAAAACAACCGTTCTAGAGTGAGAGTAGACTTGGAAGATCTCAAAAGATGTTCCTTCCTGCACTTATTTTCAGAAAGCTACTGTAGGGTGTGATCCACCCTACAGTAACAAGGATATAAACCAAGAAATAGAAGAAGTTAGAATCTAGGAATCAAGGTCTCTAAAACTGGGAGAAGCAAAGAGAAAATTAACAGATGGTAGCAAAGGAAAACCCCGGTGTGACAGCTGGACAGTCAGCCTAGGCAGTAATCCTTCCATATGGAACTGATGATGGAGGGATTATAGGGGACACAGATATTAGGTGGTGGATTTCCTCATGTGTCTCACTGTACTGAGAAGAGTTTTACTCTTCTTTTGGAAAGTGTGGGACTGAACAGGGAAGGAAATAGAAAAAAAAATTGTGTAAAAACAAAATGTGTATGAGAAAAAACGGTCATAGCACACTAAATGTATGAAATATACATATATATGTATAGACATATCCATGTGAATATTGATTGATAATTTAACCACTAATTATGGTATAATAATATAGGGAGGATGCAGGAAGGGGAAAAGGGGTGTTTGTATGTCTGATGGGAGATGGTGAGAGTTGGTGGAGAGAGCTTGATCCTCATCTTCCATAGTAGGGAGATATAAGATAATGTCTAAATATAAAAAGTTAAAGTGTAATGTGCATATGTTATTTAGAAAAACGAGGATTACGGAAAAATATCTTAAAAATTCGTTAAGCCTTGCAGCACTATTTAACTTCAAAAGCTATGCTTATGTGTTCCTTTGATTTAAAAAATTAATGAAAAGTACTTGCACAGCTTGGCTATGCAGAGCACCATCTAGAGGTGGGATCTTGAGTCACAGTAACTATTTTCCTTTTTTTAAAGTTGAGAGAGGCTTAAATGCAATTATAAGCTAAAATCTGAGGGAAGGATAGAGATAGAAGATACAGAAAAAGAGAGAAAATTAGTGTTTCAGGGATGATCTCTAAAGCAAAGGTAGATGGAAGAATGAACCTTAGAATACCACTTGGAGAAGGAACAGTAACTGCAGAAACACTTAGGAAGCCGAGGAAGATGTTGGCTGAGGGAATCCTGTTTTTGGTGAAATAAGAGGCAAGATACTTAATCAGAGGGGAGATGTTGTTATGGAGAGTGTTTGAGGAGGGTATTAAAGTTGGAATCATTACTGCAGAGACTCGGGAAGGAGAGCTGACTCAGGAATATAACAGGATATCTTGGCAGACCTGAGGGTTTGGCTGAGAATGGAATCTATATATTGGGAATGTCGAGTCTCCCAGATGTAATGTTTCTTTAGTAAGTCCTGCAGGCCTGGGAGCATGGATGGTTGGGATGCTGGGAGCTTGACAGATGAGTGTAGCTTAGGGCAGGACAAGGCAGTTGAGGGTGATGGGGAGAACTGGTTGACATTCTGCCACTTAGGGTCTGCAATAATAGTAAAACAAAACCTTACAATTTATAGTTGTTATATAATGTAAATTTTGTTGTGTTGTGTGATATTTAATATAATACCTCCCCAGCTCTAAGGCATCATGTTACCCGCCTCCCTGTAAACCATTTAACCTTATCTATCCTCCCCACATTCTTAGCAAAGTTCCCAGGCATCTGAAAGTGCCTGTGTTTCTTGCTCACCAGCTGCAAGGTCACAAAGCAATAGGCTCAAAACTGTGAAATGTGTTTATCGAAATGTTACTTATCAAATATAAAGTGCATCACAAAACATGTCACAAGTTAACTAACTGTTCCTTGTTCTGGCTTCATCATCCTGTACCACCTAGGTGCATAAAAGGCACCCCATTTTCTTTGCCCTTTGCTCAAAATTAAAAAGCAATTCCACTGAGCCTGTAATCATGTAAAATAAAATCCTCCTGCAACCCCCGCTGGTCTTTCCAAATCCCTAATTTCCCACTACAGTCTAGACAAGGGTGGAGATGAAGCTGAGGAGGGTGAACAGCTTTGGATGAAAGGCTTGAAGGGCCTGGGCGCTCCATGAATCTGAAGAGTTGAGTATGAAGAAAGAGGGAGGAAGCTGCGAGCATGGGATGTTTTCACTGGAGGCGGGCTCCAGGGTCCAGAAGGCTAAGATTTTGGAAGTGGAGCAATTGACCTTGGGACAATGAGACCAGGGTGCTGGGAGGGTTGTCCCCAGGATGCCAGCAGTGCTTAAAGTGAGGAAGAAGCTAGTGATCCAGTTGCCAAAGTCTGATGACTGTAGTGGGATTTACTGGGAGGTAAAGACAAGGATACTGTGAGAAGAGTCCGTGAGTGCCGGGCACGGTGGCTCACGCCTATAATCCCAGCACTTTGGGAGGCTGAGACGGGTGGACACGAGGTCAAGAGATCGAGACCATCCTGGTCAACAAGGTGAAACCCCGTCTCTACTAAAAATACAAAAATTAGCTGGGCATGGTGGTGCGTGCCTGCAGTCCCAGCTACTCGGTAGGCTGAGGCAGGAGAATTGCTTGAACCCAGAAGGCGGAGGTTGCGGTGAGCCAAGATCGTACCTTTGCACTCTAGTCTGGGTAACAACAGTGAAACTCCGTCTCAAAAAACAAAAAAAAATAGTCAGTGAGTGGTAGGTAGAGCCAGGCAGCACAGGGGGCCAACGGGGAGGGACTTTCAGTGTGACAATGAAGATCTGGGAGAATATTCCAGCTCTAGTATATGGGGCATGGGAAGACATGCTCTCCCCATTCTAGAGGGCTACAAAGGAAAGCGCTGATGGTAGGGAAGGGTGAGCTTTTGACAAGGCAAGTGGATGGAGAGAGTGTCTTTCAGTGGCATAGGTGGGGTTTTGAGTCAGCAGGGAAGCAGAGGCATGGACCAAGGTCAAAGAGGAGGAGATGAGAACCCTTTAATTAAGTGGTTTTGATTGAAAAGCTTTGATGCAGAAACATTTTCTTTTATTGGAAGAGGAACAAAGCTACAAAAGCAGTGGGGAGAGGGTAAGGCATGGTGCATTGACCAGTCTGGCCCCTAGGAGCACCCACAATGCAAGACAAGCCAACAAGCCCCACAGATGCCAGGGAACTTGGAGACACCTGTGCCACTGAGCTGGCTGGTGTCCTGCCATCTCCCAGTTTAATACTTCTTTGTAGGACAACCCAAAACTAGTAGCTTCTGCTTAGCATGATGAAGCTCAACTCATTTGAGTACATGGTGCTTCTAAGAATCTTCTTTCTCCAGGACTAAAATCACACTGGAAGTTGAAGGACAGTATCTTCTTCAGTGAGACTCTCAGAACTGCCCACACTGAGCTTCCTAAACTTACTCTCTGACTCCCACTATATGCATCTTCTAGGCTTTCTCACAGCTTTGCTTGGCTGCAAAATCCCCAAATAAATCAATGTCGAATTTTGTCTCCCCACAACCCATTCCCTGTTTCCTGACTCCTGCTGGAGATAACCACACAACTGTGTGGATTAACATTGCTGCACATGCCTGAAGGCCTGCTTTCTACTTTATCAAGTAAAATGGAGACCAAAGGGCATGATTTTCTTCAATATATTTAAATTTTCCTATAATCTTTTCCATTGTACCTGCAGCTCTAGTTTTCTTGCTATTTTCTGCCGTATCAGGGTGCACCTGTACTCTGTGCCCACGGCCACCTGCTTTGCTGCTTTGTCTGTACTTTTGACCACAGCTCCTGTCACTTTGATACATTAACCCACCCCTCCATCTCTTTCCCTGCCTTGGCTAATATCCTTAATCCTTCTATCTCCTTACAGTTTCTTCCTTAGTCTATAAACATGGTTACCTCTTTCCCTTCCTAATCGTACTGATATTCGCCCCAACTCTCCTTTGACCTTGAAACCCCCTTACCCACCTCTCAAACCATGATTGAAACTGCTCTTTTGATGTCACAGCATCTCCCTAATAGCCATATATAAAGGAGTTTTTTTTGTACTGAGTTTTCTCTAGCTTTCCTTTTAATCTGATACTGTGAAAGACTTTCACCTTCTGAAAATGTTATACACTGGCTTTCTGAATTCGATAGTCTCCTGATTTTTCTAGTTCTTTTCCAACCATTTATTCACACTTCCTTCAGGAGCTTCCTGTCTTCTGTCTACCTTTTTTTTCTTTTGAGACAGGGTCTCGCCCCATTGCCCAGGCTGGAGTGCAGTGGCATGATCATGGCTCACTGCCGCCTTAACTTCTGGGGTTCAGGTGATTCTCCTACCCACCCCCCCAAGTAGCTGGGACTATAGGGTATGTGCCATCACATCTGGCTAATTTTTTATATTTTTTGTAGAGACAGGGTTTCACCATATTATTCAGCCTGGTCTTAAACTCCTGGGTGCAAGCGATCCACCTTGGCCTCCCAAAGTGGGATTATAGGCATGAGCCACTATGTCTGGTCTTCTTCCAAGTTTTTGCTGTTTGGGTTCTCTTGGATGCTGTCCTTAGCCCATGGTCCTCCATCCTGGAAGAACTCATAGAAACCCATGACCTTAATTACCACCTAGATGCTGGCAGCTTCCGGGTGTCCATGGGGACCCCCAGACATGTATATTCAGCTGCCTCCTAGACATCCTACTCCAGGTCCGACAGACACCTCAGCCCAATGACTCCAACACTTGGCTCATCCTCTCCTTAAACAAGCTCTGTTTCTGGTGACTTGAATGCCACATGTGCCACTGAATGCCAACCACCCTCCTCCCACCCCCGCCTGCCAGATCTAAATCACCACCAAGACCTGCCAACTTTTCTTTCTAATTAATTTTTAGATTTGTCTCTTACCTCCATTTCTATTGAAAACATTCCGTTTGGGTCTTTATTACTTTTCAGCTTGCTATTGTAACAGTCTCCTGACTTATCTCTGCCTCTAATCTGGTTCCTATTAAATCCACCCTTCAGACATCTGCTGTGATGATGTATTTAAAATGCTGATCTGACCACATCACTCCCCTTCCTTAACCCCTCCAAAAGCTCCACATGTCTATAGGAGAAATTTCAGACTTCCTAACTTTCAAAGCCCAGCACTAACCAGCCCTCCAGGTGTCTCTGCCTCCTCTGCCCTTTTTTCCTGCCTGACCGCCTCACGTTTATGCTCTGACAATACGGGTGGCCTTGGCATTCTCAGCCCGTACGGGGCTCCTGCTCACATCATGCTTCTGCTTAGATGGGCCTCTTGATGAAGATGGTGCCTTTCCTCTTCCTGCCCTTTCTTTGAATACTTCATACTCATCCTTCAGGACCCAGGTCAGGTGAAACCTCCTCCACGAAGCCTTCCTGGAGCCCTTAAACAGCTTCTGCTCAGAGTCCTCCAAAGTCTGCCAACAAATGAGTGCTGTGATGTAATGGAAAGGACAAGGACTGTAGAGGAAGCATGGCCTGGACTAAAGTGGCAGCCCTGAGGCCTTGGGAAAAGCATTTTCCAACTTTGAACTGCAGTTTTGCCATCTGTGGGTTGGGGATAGTGATATTTAATTAATGGAGATAGTAGAAAGGTTACCTTAGATAGTGTACGGGTAGTGTCAGGCCTATAGTAGGTACTCAGTAAATGGCAGTTGTTATTATTGGCATCTTCATTACTGTGTCTGCTACAATACTTTTTATCACCCACGATAGGGGGATGCTCACTTTTCATGCTTTTCAATACTTGTTCTTAATGCATGAAGGATTACCTGGGAATGTGCTGCCTTTTGTGCATAGCTTCTTTTAGGCAGCTCCTGCTGATCAATGGTGACTTTGCCTTTAAGAGGCAGTGACTGAAGGGTAAGAAATGGATGTCTCTCCAGCCTTGGCTGTGCAACCTGATTGGGGAGCAGTGCCTACGTCTTCCTGGAGTTTTTCTAGTCTTCTTGAGACTCAGCACTATCACAGTGGAGGAATATTATTTTATTGCATTTTTAGGTTTTGGGGTACATGTGCAGAACATGCAAGACAGTTGCATAGGTACACACATGGCACTGTGTTTTGCTGCCTTCCTCTCCTTCACCCACATTTGGCATTTCTCCCCAAGCTATCCCTCCCCAGCTACCCCCCCCGCTGTCCCTCCCCTATTCCCCCCAATAGACCCCAGTGTTTAGTACTCCCTTCCCTGTGTCCATGTGTTCTCATTTTTCATCACCCGCCTATGAGTGAGAATATGCGGTATTTCATTTTCTGTTCTTGTGTCAGTTTGCTGAGAATGATGTTCTCCAGATTCATCCATGTCCCTACAAATGACAGAAACTCATCATTTTTGATTGCTGCATAATATTCCATGGTGTATGTGTGCAACATTTTCCCAATCCAGTCTATCATCGATGGGCATTTGGGTTGGTTCCAGGTCTTTGCTATTGTAAACAGTGCTGCAATGAAAATTCGTGTGCATGTGTCCTTATAGTAGAACGATTTATAGTCCTTTGGATATATACCCAGTAATGGGATCACCGGGTCAAATGGAATTTCTATTTCTAAGGGCTTGAGGAATCGCCACACTGTCTTCCACAATGGTTGAACTAATTTACACTCCCACCAGCAGCATAAAAGTGTTCCTATTTCTCCACATCCTCTCCAGCATCTGTTGGCTCCAGATTTTTTAATGATCACCATTCTAACTGGCATGAGATGGTATCTCAATGTGGTTTTGATTTGCATCTCTCTAATGACCAGTGATGATGAGCATTTTTTCATATGTTTGTTAGCCTCATGTATGTCTTCTTTTGTAAAGTGTCTGTTCATATTCTTTGCCCATTTTTGGATGGGCTTGTTTGTTTTTTTTCCTGTAAGTCTGTTTGAGTTCTTTGTAAATTCTGGATATCAGCCCTTTGTCAGATGGGTAAACTGCAAAAATTTTTTCCCATTCTGTTGGTTGCCGATTCACTCTAGTGGCTGTTTCTTTTGCCGTGCAGAAGCTGTGGAGTTTGATTAGGTCCCATTTGTCTATTTTGGCTTTTGTTACCAATGCTTTTGGTGTTTTGGTCATGAAGTCCTTGCTTACTCCTATGTCCTGAATGGTTTTGCCTAGATTTTCTTCTAGGGCTTTTATGGTGCCAGGTCTTATGTTTAAGTCTTTAATCCATCTGGAGTTAATTTTAGTGTAAGGTGTCAGGAAGGGGTCTAGTTTCTGCTTTCTGCGCATGGCTAGCCAGTTTTCCCAACACCATTTATTAAACAGGGAATCCTTTCCCCATTGCTTGTTTTTGTCAGGTTTATCAAAGATTGTATGGTTGTAGATATGTTGTGTTGCCTCTGATGCCTCTGTTCTGTTCCATTGGTCTATATCTCTGTTTTGGTACCAGTACCATGCTGTTTTGATTACTGTAGCCTTGTAGGATAGTTTGAAATCCAGTAGTGTGATGCCCCCCGCTGTGTTCTTTTTGCTTAGAATTGACTTGGCTATATGGGCTCTCTTTTGGTTCCATATGAGTTCATGGTGGATTTTTCCAGTTCTGTGAAGAAAGTCAATGGTAGCTTGATGGGGATAGCATTGATTCTGTAAATTACTTTGGGCAGTATAGCCATTTTCACGATATTAATTCTTCCTAACCATGAACATGGAATGTTTCTCCATCTGTTTGTGTCCTCTCTGATTTCGTTGAGCAGTGGTTTGTAGTTTTCCTTGAAGAGGTCCCTTACATTCCTGTGAGTTGTATTCCAAGGTATTTTATTCTTTTTGTAGCAATTGTGAATGGCAGTTCGTTCTTGATTTGGCTCTCTTTTAAGTCTGTTATTGGTGTATAGAGATGCTTGTGATTTTTGCACATTGATTTTATATCCTGAGACTTTGGTGAAGTTGCTTATCAGTTTCAGGAGATTTTGGGCTGAGGTGATGGGGTCTTCTAGATACACTATCATGTCGTCTGCAAATAGAGACAATTTGGCTTCCACCTTTCCTATTTGAATACCCTTTATTTCTTTTTCTTGCCTGATTGCTCTGGCTAGAACTTCCAGTACTATGTTGAATAGGAGTGGTGAAAGAGGGCATCCTTGTCTAGTGCCAGATTTCAAAGGGAATGCTTCCAGTTTTTGCCCATTCAGTATGATATTGGCTGTTGGTTTGTGATAAATAGCTTTTATTACTTTGAGATACGTTCCATTGATACTGAGTTTATTGAGGGTTTTTAGCATAAAGGGCTGTTGAATTTTGTCAAATGCCTTCTCTGCGTCAATTGAGATAATCATGTGGTTTTTGTTTTTGGTTCTGTTTATGTGGTGAATTACGTTTATAGACTTGCGTATGTTGAACCAGCCTTGCATCCCCGGGATGAATCCTACTTGATCATGATGGATAAGTTTTTTGATGTGCTGTTGCAGTTGGCTTGCCAGTATTTTATTGAAGATTGTTGCATCTATGTTCATCATGGATATTGGTCTGAAGTTTTCTTTTCTTGTTGGGTCTCTGCCAGGTTTTGGTAACAGGATGATGTTGGTCTCATAAAATGATTTGGGAAGAATTCCCTCTTTTTGGATTATTTGGAATAGTTTCAGAAGGAATGGTACCAGCTCCTCTTTGTGTGTCTGGTAGAATTCGGCTGTGAACCCATCTGGACCTCGGCTTTTTTTTGTGTGGTAGGCTCTTAATTGCTGCCTCGACTTCAGACCTTGTTATTGGTCTATTCATAGTTTCGGCTTCCTCCTGGTTTAGGTTTGAGAGGACACAGGTGTCCAGGAATTTATCCATTTCTTCCAGGTTTACTAGTTTATGTGCATAGAGTTGTTTGTAATATTCTCTGATGATGGTTTGAATTTCTGTGGAATCTGTGGTGATTTCCCCTTTATCGTTTTTTATTGCATCTATTTGGTTGTTCTCTCTTTTCTTTTTTATCAGTCTGGCTAGTGGTCTATTTTGTTGATCTTTTCAAAAAACCAGCTCTTGGATTTATTGATTTTTTGAAGGGTTTTTCGTGTCTCAATCTCCTTCAGCTCAGCTCTGATCTTAGTTATTTCTTGTCTTCTGCTGGGTTTTGAGTTTTTTTGATCTTGCTCCTCTAGCTCTTTCAATTTTGACAATAGGGTGTCAATTTTAGATCTCTCCATTCTTCTCATATGGGCACTTATTGCTATATATTTTCCTGTACAGACTGCTTTAAATGTGTCCCAGAGATTCTGGTATGTTTTGTCTTCATTCTTCATTGGTTTTGAAGAACTTCTTTATTTCTGGCTTCATTTCATTGTTTATCCAGTCAACATTCAAGAGCCAGTTGTTCAGTTTCCATGAAGCTGTGCGGTTCTGGGTTAGTTTCTGAATTCTGAGTTCTAACTTGATTGCACTATGGTCTGAGAGACTGTTTGTTATGATTTCAGTTGTTTTGCATTTGCTGAGGAGTGCTTTACTTCCAATTATGTGGTCAATTTTAGAGTAGGTGTGATGTGGTGCTGAGAAGAATGTATATTCTGTGGATTTGGGGTGGAGAGTCCTGTAGATGTCTATCAGGTTTGCTTGTTCCAGGTCTGAGTTCAAGCCCTGGATATCCTTGTTAATTTTCTGTCTGGTTGATCTGTCTAATATTGACAGTGGAGTGTTAAAGTCTCCCACTATTATTGTGTGGGAGTCTAAGTCTCTTTGTAAGTCATTGAGAACTTGCCTTATATATCTGGGTGCTCCTGTATTGGGTCCATATATATTTAGGATCATTAGCTCTTCTTGTTGTATTGATCCTTTTACCATTATGTAATGACCTTCTTTGTCTCTTTTGATCGGGAAGTCTATTTTATCAGAGATGAGAATTGCAACTCCTGCTTTTTTTTTTTTTTTGCTCTCCATTTGGTTGGTAAATCTTCCTCTATCCCTTTATTTTGAGCCTTTGTGTATCCTTGCATGTGAGATGGGTTACCTGGATACAGCACACTGATGGGTTTTCGTTTTTTATCCAATTTGCCAGTCTGTGTCTTTTGATTGGTGCATTTAGCCCATTTACATTTAGGGTTAATATTGTTATGTTTGAATTTGATACTGCCATTTTGATGCTAGCTGGCTGTTTTGCCTGTTAGTTGATGTAGATTCTTAATTTTGTTGATGCTGTTTAGCATTTAGTGTGTTTTTGGAATGGCTGGTACTTGTTGTTCCTTTCTGTGTGTAGTGCCTCTTTCAGGAGCTCTTGTAAAGCAGGCCTGGTGGTGACAAAATCTCTGAGTACTTGCTTGTTTGCAAAGGATTTTATTTTTCCTTCACTTATGAAGCTCAGTTTGGCTGGATATGAAATTCTGGGTTGAAAGTTCTTTTCTTTAAGGATGTTGAATATTGGCCCCCACTCTCTTCTGGCTTGTAGAGTTTCTGCTGAGAGATTTGCTGTGAGTCTGATGAGCTTCCCTTTGTGGGTGACCTGACCTTTCTCTCTGGCTGCCCTTAGTATTTTCTCCTTCATTTCAACCCTGGTGAATCTGATGATTATATGCCTTGGGGTTGCTCTTCTTGTTGAGTATCTTTGTGGTGTTCTCTGTATTTCCTGGATTTGAGTGTTGGCCTGCCTTGGTAGGTTGGGGAAATTTTCCTGGATAATATCCTGAAGAGTATTTTCTGGCTTGAATTCCTTCTCTTCGTCACCTTCTGGTACACCTATCAGACATAAGTTAGGTCTCTTCACATAGTCCCACATTTCTTGGAGACTTTGTTCATTCCTTTTTGCATTTTTTTCTTCAATCTTGGTTTCTCGTTTTATTTCATTGAGTTGATCTTTGACTTCTGATATTCTTTCTTCTGCTTGGTCAATTCAGCTGTTGAAACTTGTGCATGCTTCGCGAAGTTCTTGTGTTGTGTTTTTCAGCTCCTTCAGTTCATTTATATTCCTCTCTAAGTTGTCCATTCTTGTTATCATTTCCTCGAATCTTTTTTTTCAAGGTTCTTAGTTTCTTTGCATTGATTTAGAACATGTTCTTTTAGCTCACGGAAGTTTCTAATTATCTACCTTCTGAAGTCTAATTCCATCATTTCGTCACAGTCATTCTCCATCCAGCTTTGTTCCCTTGCTGGTGGAGTTTTGGTCCTTTGTAGGAGGCGAGGTGTTCTGGTTTCGGGTGTTTTCCTCCTTTTTGTGCCCGTTTCTTCCCATCTTTGTGGATTTATCCACCTGTCGTCCGAGTAGTTGCTGACTTTTTGATTGGGTCTCTGAGTGGACCCCCAGATTGTTGATGATGAGGTATTTCTGTTACTTGGTTTTCCTTCTGCCAGTCTAGCCCCTCCGCTGTATGACTGCTGAGGTCCACTCCAGGCCCTGCTTGCCTGGGGTACACCTATAGCAGCTGCGGAACAGTGAGGGATGCTACCAGTTTCTTCTTCTGCTATCTTTGTCCCAGAATGATGCCCGCCAAATGTCAGTCTGATCAGTCCTTTTTGAGGTGACTCTTTGGATATACAGGGTCAGGGAGCTGCTTGAGGAGACGGTCTGTACTTTATAGGAGCTCAAGTGCTGAACTGTGAGCTCCCGTTGTTCATTCAGGGCTGTTAGGCAGGAATGTTTAAGTATGCTACAGCAGAACTCATAAAACCCCTTTTTTTCCTCAGATGCTCTGTCTCGGGGAGTTAGTGCTTTCTTTATGAGTATCCATTGCACTGTTCTGTCCAGCTAGGAGGCTTTCTAGTCACTATTTGCCTGCCGAGGCTCTGCCCTGCTGGCGTGGGGTCCTCCCTGTAGCTGTGGGCTCTGCTCTGCAGCCACGGTATCCACCCTGCTGCCATGGGCTCTGCCCTGCAGTGGAGTCTCTCTGTTATGGTGGGTTGCCTCGGCAGGCTGCGTCAGCAATGGGAGTGTACCTCAGTAGGGGCGAATTGCCTCGGTAATCGCGGACGCCCCTCCCCCACCGAGCTGCACTGTCCTGGGTTCAGCTGTGCCCGCAGTGAAACTCTCCACCTGGAACGTTTCGAATCGCCGTTTTGTTTGTCCCTGTGGGGGTGAAACCCACCGAGCCTGCTCACCTGGCTCCCTGCCTCAGAGCGCCTTTTTTTTTTTTTAAGTTGAACGGATGGCTCTCTCCCAGATGTATCAGTCGCCTGCTGTTAGGGCACTGGGATCTGTGTGATTTCCCGTGCAGCGACCCACTGCACTGGCTCAAATGCCGCTTCCCAGGAATCTCCTGGTCTGGCTCACTGTCCAAGTCCCGTTTAATCAGATGGATATGCGAATCTGCCCTCCCAAATCTCAGATTGCCGGTTTAACAGGGCACCTGGACCAGTGTGTTTTGTGTGGAGTGTTGCGGAGTGCCGCTGCGCTGTGGCGCCGGCCTAAGCGGCTGCTCCAGCCAAAACAGCTGTGCTGGCATCCTGTGTCTCTCCTACACCTGGGAATTTCCCGTTCTGTGGGCAACAAAGATCCGTCTGGAAATGCAGCTTTGACTCACCCTCTGCATGTTCACTGAGAGCTGCAATCCTGAATTGTTCTTACTGCGCCATCTTGAATCCACCTCCCTCCTCTCCTTTTTTTTTGGAATATGTTGTTTTATGAGGGGCTGTGTAGATGTCAAAAGAACAGAAGAGAGCGAACTGAAAGGATATGATACCTGCATTGAATATGCGGGTTCTCTTATACCTGCCCAGGGAGGGCATTACAAATGGAGGTCTTTGAAAAGTGGACGTCTCAGATGGATGCTCCCTATTTTCTGATCTGTTTTCTCTTCCTTTTCTCCATTGCCTTTCACAGGAAACTCCACCCTTTCTCACACACAGTGTATGCCCTCAACCCCTGCACCTTAAAGATTTGAATGCCTCTTGCCTTGGCTAAATGCTCGTGGGGCCTGTCCTGATTTTCATTGCTGCCTCTGGCTGGGTAGAGCTGGACTTTAATTCTCAAAATAAGGATGGAAGTGGGTGCTCTAATTTAAGTGTGATCTCTCCACAACTTTGAACTAGAGTCAAGCTAGCCTTACAAAGGCAGGCAACACAGCTGAAGCATGAGGAAAGTCTATTTCTTCTCTTGGTGTGATTGACTCAGCCTGTTGCAAAGCAAGAAAACCTGTCATTTGTGATGAGGAGTATTCCATTGCACCGTGGTGGCTACCAGTGCCCTGAAGCCTCACTCAGTTGGTAAGAGGTTTGTAAAAAAATTATTTAGTTTTTGAAACAGGGACTTGCTTTGTTGCCCAGACTGGAGTGGGTGATATGATCATAGTTCCCTGCAGCCTCCGATCCAGGCTGGAGTGGGTGATATGATCATAGCTCACTGCAGTCTCCGATCCAGGCTGGAGTGGGTGATACGATCATAGCTCACTGCAGCCTCCGATCCAGACTGGAGTGGGCGATATGATCATAGCTCACTGCAGTCTCCAATCCAGGCTGGAGTGGGTGATATGACATAGCTCACTGCAGTCTCCGATCCAGGCTGGAGTGGGTGATATGATCATAGCTCACTGCAGTCTCCGATCCAGGCTGGAGTGGGTGATATGATCATAGCTCACTGCAGCTTCCAACTACTGGGCTCAAGTGATCCTCCCATCTCAGCCTCTCAGGTAGCTGGGCCTAAAAATTAGCCACCACACCTGGCTAATTTTTCGAAAAATGTTTTGTAGTGATGGGGGTTTTTCTGTGTTGTTCAGGCTTGCCTTGAACTCCTGGCCTTAAGTGATTCTCCTTGGCCTCCCAAAATGTTGATATTACATGTACAAGCCACCACCCCTGGCCCAGTAACAGTTTAATTAGATTTCTCGTAGTTTTAAAATATCCTTTCCATAGAATGGGGGAGGAGGAGTCCTACTTCATTTTGACACATATAATTGTCTGTGAATGTGCCCGTATTGCAGAGTAGTTTGTGGGTTTCTTGAGGGTTAGGAGACATGTTTTATTCATTTCAGCTTTCTCAGTTGCTCTCACAGTGTCTGCCTCATGGAAGGTTTTAATGCATGCTTGTTGACTATGTGAATGAATTCCAAAGTTTAATGAGAATTTTTAAAAACTTACATCTGGAGCCTCAACTTACAAAGAATTTTTCCCTAGCTCAGTTCTCCCCTTCCTGGGAGGCTCAGTATCTGTTAGTCAGGTCGTAGAACCTGTAGAACATTTCAGAAAGTGGTTGACTGTTGATACTCATTAATTAACTCAGCAAGTATTTACTGAGGTCCTACAATGTGCTTGGAAATGCATTAGGTGCTGGGACCAAAGGAAGTTAACAACCCAGAGAACCCTCCCAGAATTGACAACTTTGCTCTTTAGGCAGTAGGGAAAGGTGAGTTTTAATGAAAGGAGGCACACATGGTGTGATTTCAGAGGAATTCTCCCTTGCTTCAGCTTGATATTTAAAATGGACTTTAGAGTTATGTTATTTAGCTCTTTAATGTCTTCTGTATAACCTGCTGGACAGGTAATAGATACTAGTGTTTAACACACTTATAGGAAAAGAGGATTGGAGAGCAGGCTTTGATTTGAGAGGAGGGAAAGACAGTGAATCCCCCTGGCTACTATGTTTGGAGAAACAGGATGCTCCTGGTTGGGGAAGGGAGAGCATGAGTGACCAGGGGTCCTGGTGACTCATCTGGAGGAGTAGGGCAAGGCAGTGCAGAGTTGACAGTCATTGGGTTCTCAGTTCTGCCACTCATGAGTGGGTTAACCTCTGGCAACATCTACAAAATTCTAAGCTTCTTTCATCTTTTTATTTATAACATGGAGATTATAACATCCACTTTTGTGAAGTTCTTATTTTTCCAGTTTGACAGTTTGCCTAGATCTGTGTGACTTGTGAGCAGAGGCGTTATTCTCTATTGAAATGCAAACACTGTGGAAAAATAGAAAACTATTGTTGATCATAGGCATGTTGGTAATAATTGGGGTTTATCAAATAAAAGTGGTCACCTTGGAAAATAAAGCCAAACACCAAGGTTAATGCCTCCTAGCTAGGCTAGATGTGTATGTAGAGAAGGGAGATAAGTGTTTTACAGACATGAGCCTGAGTTTACTCTGCATTGAAGGGAGGCTTGAGCAGCTACATATGTAAAGAGGGAAGGAGGGTTCTGAAAGTGGTAGGAAGGTCCAGGGTTTGGGATGGGAGCATGAACTTGCTCTCATGCCTCCTTCACAGGAGATTGGGCTCAGTGCCTATCCCCATACACATCTGTTTTTATGTTTAACATTGTGTGAACTTCTCATAGGAATATAAGATGCTTTTACGAGAAAGTCTGCATTCATCAAAGGCAACATTTTGTTACAGGGAAATAGAGATAGGAATATTTAAAATAAATAGGGAGGGAGGGAGGAAGAGAGACAGACAGAGAGGAAGGAGAAGGGGAAGGGGAAGAAGAAGTAAGAGACAGGGAGGGGAGAGAAGGAAAGGAAAGGCAGGGAAGGGAAAAAGAAAAGGAAATAAAATAAAGGAAAAGGGAAAGAAAAATATATCTGATGGTCAATGTTATGTCAAGGGCAGTATAGCCTATCCTGATCTGATGGCAACATGAATATCTTGTTCCATTTATTGGTGCCACATTTTATGAAGTACATGTGTAAATCTCAGTAACTAGAGTTGTGAGGAGCCATTTGGGAAATTACTTTTAAAGAAAAAACAAGGATGTTTAACTTGGAGAACAGTCTCAGGATCTTTAAATGAAAGTTATTTTCAAACATCTGAGGCAGAGCCATGGGGAGAGGAAGCAGGGACTTGTTCTTTGTATGTCAAGGAACTCTGGGCGAAGAAGGGTCTGTGAGGGTCAGGGTCACTTCAGCCAGGATCCTGGAAATCTGGCATGTTGGAGGCACTTCTTTCTGTGGGGAATTAGGCTAGATGACTTCAAAGTTCTCTTCTGGGTCTAAATAGTTAACTAACTGCTTTGACTGCGATGAGTCTTAGACCAATCTATTATTAAAAATACTTTAAAATCCAGTCATAAAATACATGTGCATTATAAAAGATTTGGGAAGTAAAAATATAAATATGTCGAAAAAGTATTGTTCATAATCCTATGTAATTATAACAACTATAGCCAGCCCTCAGTACTGTGGGTTCCGTATCTGCAGAATCAACCAACTGTGGATGGAAAATATTTTTTAAAATCCGACTAAATAACAACAATACAACAATAAAAACAATACAAGTAAACAACACACTCTAACAACTATGTGTAAAAAATGATACAAATAAAAACATAGTATAATAATTATCACAATGCAGTATAGCGAGCATTTAGCATTTACATTGTATTAGGTGTTATAAGTAATCTAGAGATGATTTACAGTATAGGAGAGGATGTGCATAGATTCTGTGCAATTGCTGTGTCATTTTAGATCAGGGTCTTGAGCATGGGCAGATTTTAGTATCAGAGGGAGGTTCTGAAACCAATACCAGCAGATAAGGAGGGATGATGGTCCTATTATTTTGGCATGTTTATTTTCAGTCTTTCCCTCCACATTTTACAGAAAATTGAGAAGCAGATGAAATCTCTGGTGCTTGCTCCTGCCTTCTCCCTTGCTTCTTTTCTGTTCATCCTTCATCCAGTTACTTTGGAATGGTGTATTACTCAGGGTTCTCCAGAGAAACAGAACCAATAGGAGATCTGTGTGTGTGTGTGTGTGTGTGTGTCTGTGTGTCTGTGTGTGTGTGTGTCTGTGTGTCTGTGTGTGTGTGTCTACCTACCTACTTACCTATCATCATCATGCCTATCATCTGTCTATCATTTCCATTATCATCTATCATCTATGTGTCTATCTTCATTACTGTGTGCGTATCTGTCTGCCTGCCTGCCTGTCTACCTGCCTGTCTGTCTGTCTGTCTGTCTGTCTATGAAACTGGTTCACATGGTATGGAGGCTGAGAAGTCCCATGATCTGACATCTGCAAGCTGGAGACAGGAAAGTCAGTGGTATAGTTCCAGTCTGAATGTGATGCCTGGAGATCAGCAGAACTGACAGTGTGAGTTTTAATCCTAGTCCAAGTGTGAAGTGCTGATAACTGGGGAATGATGATGTAAGTTCGAAGGCCTGGGAACCAGCAGCACCAATGGCATTAATTCCAGTTCAAAGGTAGAAGAGTGATGTCTCTGCTCCTCCAGCTGTCAGGGAGAGATTGCATTCAGATGTGAACTGTGTCCAGAAACACCTCCTCCAGCATCCCCAGAAATAATGTTCAACCAGATATTTGGGCATCCCATGGCCCAGTCAAGTTGAAACATAAAATTAACCATCACAGAGAGTGAGGATCATATTGATGGAAGTAACAAAATATAGAGAAGGCCTTCACAATGTAACATGTTGTCCCTGGTCATACCTGTGAGTTTGGGGGATCAAATGCTAGGGTCAGAAACTAGAAGTTATCCTCAATATCTGAGCCTTTATCTGTGCCTTCCCCTAACTGAGGCATCTCCTGGCAAATGCCTCTGAACCTGGGCTTGTCGCAGGATAGCTCCCCTTGCTTTAGTGTCAGCTGCTCCTCAGCCCATCTGACAGGGCCAAAGCTGGCTTCGGCTGGGTAATATTCTCGTAAGCCATATTTTCTGTGGAGCTCTGTACCTATTACATGCTTGTGACAAGTTTTAAAGAAAAATTTTGATATTCCTTTATTATAAGTGATTGTTATTAAGCACTCTAAAAAGGCAAGTTTATTGGATAACCTTGTAGTTCTTTAACTAAGATGACTTGTTCTTCCGTGATGGAACCAATTTTTCTTTTTTGAAAAGTGCTTGAAGGTATTCTCCATGCACCTCTCAGAACTGCAAGAAGTGATTTTTTTTTTTAAAAAAGTAAACTGTGATGTTTGGCTCATTATGAAAATGAAACTATACAAGTTACAGCTCAGTTTATTTTAGATGCAACTCAAATCTTATCTTTATAATTTTATGAGGAATTTCAGTGTCAATCTGTCCAGTAACTGGTTGGCTTTCAGGTCAGGAAAGGAACGCCCCTCCAGTAACATATCCCTCTTCCCCTCCTCTTTGAAGTCTTTCACCAGCAAGTCTTCCCGCTCAAACAACGTCGCCAAAAATTGGCAACCCATTAACTAGTAGGTACTGTATGTTCTAGGAGTACCTACCTCTCCCTCCCATACCCTATCGCATGGATACTTTTTAATCTGTCAGATAACAATGAGCTCCTTAAGTTATTTGTCTGAATTTACTCTCTGTAAACCAGCTAAAAGGAACTACATACCAGAAAGGCCAACAACTCATAAATCTTCCTTGGGGGTCAGGTCAACTTTTAGGAAGGAATGGTTGGATGCAAGGATTGAGTGGATGGAGTGGGTCTGAAAGAACCACTGCAGAGAATTTGATAGAAAGAACTGATTGAGAATTATATAAAAGAATTGCCAAGGAGCCCTGAAAGCTCAATATTCTTTTTGAGTTGGAAAAGAAGTGTCCAATGTTCAGTTATAAAATACCTCCAGCAATGTACCTCTTACTGTGGCCTTGTTGAGGTGTTTGTATTAATTCTTGTTAAGGACTTTGTTTTGGCTGGACTCCCATTTTGAACAGTCTGCTCCTAGCATATACTGTTAATTAATAGAGTAGCCCAATAATTGTAGTTTCTGTTTTTCAGAACGACCTCTCTTTCTCCTCCTCTATCTACCTATAAATATCACAGAAGAGAAAGAATAAGAGAACAGTGGATAGAATGTCTCTAATGATGAGAAGCATGCACTTCGTGTTATTTTATTCTTTTGAAATGTAGATTTCATGGTGGCTCTTATAAAGTAAAACATTTTTGAATTCCTTTTCAAGTAGAGAATTGTTGGAAATACTTTGGACCTTGTTCTTTGTTAGTTAAATAGTGTCAGCATTTCTTATAAATCAAAGAGTTTTATAGACATCTCAGGAAATTTTGCGAAAAGTATTTCTTCATATATGACACTGAGCAGAATTTTTAACTGGATTTACATAAAAATATTTTAGAACTGAGGTTAAACTAGTATCATGACACATGGTTTGCATATAAACAACTGATATAATACTTTTAAAGCAGTCCTCTTTATTTTCAAAGCAGGTGGTCTAAAGGCATCTGTTTTTGTTGAATTTGTTTTTTAAAGGGAGATGCTTAAAGCAATCTCAACAGTACAAACTTAGGAGTTCAAAAAAGTATCGAGGAACATAAATTAAAGACCTTAAAATCCTATCTCAGAGAGGCAATCACTGTTAATATTTCCTTCCAATCTTTTTTCTATTTATGTTTTAGGTAGTTGCTGTGACCCATGGCATCAGTCGTGAGAGACTTGGTTATGATATGGTAATACTCACCTCCAAGTTTAGATTGTGCAAGAGTGCAGTTGCTTATTTCTCCCTTGCGCTGCGTGTCCTCTGCAGATCTATTGGAGACCCTGTACCCATGCCATTATTGCCTTTACTCAGAGTAGTCATGGTCTGTAACATTTCTGGTTTCCACAGCAGGGTGAAAAGAGTTCACTGAATGGCCACACACTGGAAGTGAAACGTTTGCGCAGGAAATGCCACATACTGCTGTGCTCGCAAATCAATGGCAAGAACTGATCACGTGACCTAATCCAACCACAGACCCCTATTATATCATGCATACTTTATTAAACAATGAAACTATTATTAAATAATACTTACAATGCTTAGTTTGAGTTATTGTATGAAATCCGCAAAATTACCTATCCTTCCTTCCTTTCTTTTCTTTTCTTTCTTTTGAATCAGGATTTTGCTCTGTAGCCCAGGCTGAAGTGCAGTGGTGAGATCTTGGGTCACTGCAACTTCCGCCTCCCATGTTCAAATGACTCTCCCACCTCAGCCTCCCAGGTAGCTGGGATTACAGGTGTGTGCCACCATGCCTTGCTAATTTTTGTATTTTTAGTAGAGACAGGATTTCACCACATTGGCCTGGCAGATCAAAATTACAGATCTTTTCAAATTAGTCTATAGTCATACTTTCAATGAATTTCTATTGGATTGTCAACAGTTCATTTGCATTGGTTACATTGATTGATTTTGGTGATGTAAAGGAATGTTTCCCTCCACTTTAGATGTTTCCTTCCATGGTGTGGAGATCTACCAGCTCGATGCTTGTGTCCTTTAGTTAGTTAATTTGATTGGTGAATTTGGAAGGAGAAATTGGACCCCCATAGCTGAGGCTTTCCTGTTCCTTTCTCTTGAGATGGAGCTGCCTATAGCAAGTGTAATCTGCTCTTCTCCTCATGCTGTTTGAGGCAGTCTACCCTGAAATAGCTGGGATGACCCATCATCTAGGTTTGCTCAGGACCTAGGTGTTTCTGGGGATGTGGGGCTTTCACTGCTAAAACAAGGACAGCGTCTTGTGATTGCCTGGTAAAATATGGAAAATTCTGGGATCCAAGATGAGAAAGCCTATTTGTTTCATTATCTTAGCCACCCACATTCTCTACTATCACATTTATCAGTAATAAAGATAATAATTTAGTCTTTCATTAAAGAGAGGTTTTACTCTCATTTCTCAGTTGTCCCAGAACGAAGACCAGTAAGAGAGGTGCTCTTTAGGAGGCCTCTTAAACCTGAATGCTGGGATTAGCACTGTCCTCATTTGCCCTTTCCCCCATAGGTCTTACCATGGATGGATCTGGCAGCCTCCCCAAATAATGAATCCAGATCTGAAGTCACACTGCTCCAAGATAAACATCCCCATGGGACTAATAAGCTTTATCTGGTTGAGGTCTAAGATCTGAGTTTATTTATCTGTTTGGCTTCTGTAGTGTAATTTCTCCAAAGCCCAATAATGTTTAGACAAACAGACCCCTTGTGATTAAGGGGGAGGGGTCAGATCAAAGTAGAGGCAGAAGGTCAGGGTGAGAGGAAATCAGTCAAGAGGATGAGAAGGAGGACAGTTACTCAGACAGCCACATCACTCTGAGGAGGGCCAGGTGGTGGGCAAATCGCAGAGCACTTTCTGATTCTTGAGTGCATGAGGCACCCTTGACACTATAGCTGGATTCACTTCAAACATGGAGAACTGAGGGAAGCAGCAATAAGCCAGTGGATTCACTCCTGCTTTTATTTATTTATTTTTTAATCTTAAAAAATTTTTTTTGTGACAGTCTTGCTCTGTCACCCAGGCTGGAGTGCATTGGTGCAATCTTGGCTCACTGCAACCTCTGCTTCCTGGGTTCAAGCGAGTCACATGCCTCAGCCCCCAGAGCAGCTGGGACTATAGGCACTTGCAACCATGCCTGGCTAATTTTTGTAGAGAAGGGGTTTCTCCATGTTGGCCAGGGTGGTCTCGAACTCCTGACCTCAGGTGATCTGCCCGCTTCAGCTTCTCAAAGCACTGAGATTACAGGTATGAGCCACCATGCCTGGCTACACTCCTGCTTTTTAGGCAGAGACATTGTCACATATGCAGCTTTCTTTTACTTTTTATGAATCACCAAATATTTCAGTTCAAACAAGAATAACAGGAAACAAAACCTCCTTCGAAGATTTAAATGTTCATCTGTTCTGCATGTTTGTGTACTTCTCAGTTTTACAAATAGGGGCCCTTAAATATTTTTAAGACTTACCATGGCTGGTGTTGAGCTGCTTTTACCATGCCCTTGCGATGGCGACATGCATTAGGTTTGGCAGCTGGCATAGCACAGCCCAGGCCAGTTGGCACAGATTCTAGGTACAGATCACAGTACCTTGCAGGTGCATACAAGCTGCAAATCAGCACTACATATTTGGGAAAATGTGAATTGTCTTGTTAATACCTCTCTGGGTGTAACTTGGATTCCTAAGTTTTCTGGCTATTTCACGGTCTCCGAATCTGACCTACTCTCTGGAACACTAAGCCTCCTATCATTTTATTTTTCCTTCTTTTAGTGTAGGTTTTCTCAAAGAGTGATGCTGTAGACACCTTGTTACTCAGACATGTTGAGTTGGAATTCCTGGGGTGAGGGCTAGGTGTCTGCCTGTTCACAGACTCCTCAGATGATTCTGAACTAGCTCACCAAAGTGGGAGGACCCCTCTCCACGTGACTTTCTCCATTTATAAAGGGACGCTTGTGATGTGACTGCAGCTACCTCCAGCTGTCCCTCTCCCCCTTGCCTTTCATTTTATAATTTTCTCTCTCAAAGGTTGACCCTTATTATTGTTTGACATTTTGAGATCATCGAACTTAGTCTAAGCAATCATTCTTTTTATTGTCTAAGAAGCAGTCAAGTTTGTCGAGAGTAAACACAAGCCTTTGCCAAAGATAAGATGCATAGACAGTCTTTGGTCTCTCTCTCTCTTTTTTTTTTTTCAATCTGCAGAGGAGATTCTTCTTTTTGAGGCTCTATAGATTAAAAAATAAACGAAGAAGGGAAATCAGCCTCCCCTAGTCCCAATCCATGTCTCCTTCTGTTTTTCTGGAGGGAAGGTGGGAAAGAGGTGCTAGTTCTTTTGTTAGAATCAGAAAAGGCAGGTTTTAGCTTTCTTCCTCACAGGTCAATTTCATGGTCAATAAATTTATGCACATATTTATTCTACTTCAGAAACAGATCATCAACAGAGCTGGTAGTTTCTGTAATTGTTGATCGACGTCGGTTTTAGACCAGGTTTTAGGATCTTCCAGCAGTTTGTGGGGTTAGAATGACGTTAGCTGTGTTCATGAATTTGATCTCAGATGTCAAAAATGCCTACCGTGTCTTCTAAAATGGATCCCAAAAAGGCCTGTGGAAGAATTCAGACAGGATCTTTGCAGACCGACCAAGCTAGATGTGAGCATGGTTTCCGTGGACAAGCTGCTATCACACCATTTCTAAGGTACCTGCTTTATGCCAGTTTTCTGGGGGTCTAGGAGAAGATAAGAATTGGTTCTTGACCTTTTAGTCACACTGAAGAGAAATGATCAATATGCATGAAATGAGAGAAACACAACAAAAGGCAGCAGAAGATTATATTATCCAAACCATAGGTGCTGTAGGAGCTCAAAGCAGAGAGGAACCACTGGGCACTGGAGTGGAAAGGCAAAGCTTCTCTGGGAAGATGCACATGAACTTCACCTTGAAGGATCTGAGAGGGCAGAAGGGAAAAGGAAGGACATTGCTGACCCAGGAGAATCTGAGCAAGGCTGGTCTGTGTGGGGATCAGCCTGCCCACTACCAGGGCTCACTTTGGGGTCTGCAGGGAACAGGTTGAGAGGACCCCAAAAGACATGCAGAGAGGCTAAAAGCAAAACAGAGAGAAGTCCAATGTTTCTCAATGGGAGAAGTGATGTGTTTCAAGAAGAGCTTTTGTGGTCTTGGTGAAAATTGCTTTAGGACCCAGGATTTCACTGCAGTTCAACAACTTAGCGACTACATCGCTGTGTTTTCAGGAGCTGGGCTTTGTCCCAGAGCTGCATCTCCCACTTCAACATATTTTCCTGATTTTTTGTCCAGGCTTTGACTGGTCAGAAAGGATATGTCCTTGTGTTGAAGCAAGTTTCTAAAGTTGGTCCAGGTGCTGGCCCTTCAGTTGCTGGATCATGGGAAGTGTAGGTGGCTCCAGGACAATGTTTGGGAGAGGAGAGTCAGAGAACTCTTGCTTTCTCTTTTTAAAAAACTTTTATTTTTGTAGATTATTTTATTTCTGCCTTGATGATTTGGAGGGACTATCTTCTAACTGGTACAAGTATTTCATACATAATACCTGGCCATTTTCTAACCCATTGAGTAATTTGTTGCAATAAGCTGCCTCACGTCTTTCAGCAAGAAATACATGAAATTTGAAGAGTAAAGATATTACATAATGAATTAGGACACAATTTAAATTTACTTTAAATATTTATTTGGGGGATAGGACACCACACTTCTACTCGATGAAGAGAAACATTTTTATAGCCCAGAGATCTTTTTTTAAAACACCTATTATGCCATAAATTCGTAGGGAATAGGTTCTGGCAGCTCAGGCTTCTCACTGGTTCTCACACAGTGCGTTTCTCTGGGTGGTACAGGCTGGCGCTTTGGTTGAACCCAGGTACTTTTCTCTTTGCCTTCTTTCCTTTTCTGATCATTTTCCTTCACGAGTTTCAGGAAGCCATTTCGGTTCCTAGAGTGCTGAATGTGCTCAATACACATATTAATTGCCTTGGCAGGAATCTTGGCCTTGCTTGTTTACAATGCCTATACCATTCTGGGTAACAATATAGACTCTTCCAGTTCTGCCATGGTAATGCTTGTGAGGCATTCCTTTTTCAATAGTACCCATTCCCTTGATGTCTACAGTACCACCTTTCTTACAGATTCACATATATGTGGCCAAAGGAACAACTCCATATTTTCTAAAAGGCCTAGAGAACATATAGTGGGTGCCTCTCCTCTTTCGCTTTCTGTTGGTCATTTTGGCGAATTACCCGAAGATGATGCTTCTGGCCTAAAGCTCTTTTTCTTTTTTTTTTAAGAGGTGGAGTCTCACTATGTTGTCTAGGTTAGTCTTGAACCTCTGGCCTCAAGCAGTCCTCCCACTTCAGCCTACCAAGTAGCTGGGATGATAGGTGAGAGCCACCATGTCCAGCTTCATTAGTCATTCTTTAAAACCAAACTTTAGGGACATATGGAAATATTTTAACAGCGAATGCAGCTGTACCAAAGGAGACTGAGGAGTTCTCATTGATATTTAGTTCTTGGTGATAAGTTTCTCTCATTTAATAGCTGAAAGTAGAGAGTGGAGAGGCTGAATGGTATTTTCTAGATCATGGCTCTGTATTAGATTTATCGTTTGATCTTGAGGTCCTATTTTTACTTTGTTAAAAGATTTCCTGAATTTCAGTTTACAGTAGCAAAGACCTGGACTCAACCTAATGCCCATCGATGGTAGACTGGATAAAGACAATGTGGTACATATGTATTGTAGAATACTGTGCAGTCATAAAAAAGAATGAGATCATGTCCTCTGCAGGAACATGGATGGAGCTGGAGGCCATTATCCTTAGTAAACTAACATAGGAACAGAAAATCAATTATTGCATGTTCTTGCTTATAAGTGAGAGCTTAATGATAAGAACACATGGAAACATTGCAGAGAATAACACACACTGGGGCTTGCCAGAGGATGGAGGGTGGGAAGAGGGAGAGGATCAGGAAAAATAACTAATGTGTCCTAGGCTGAATATCTGGGTGATGAAATAATCTGTATAACAGACCCTTGCATTGTGAGTTTACCTATATAACAAACTTGGACGTGTACCCCTGCACTTAAAAAAACAGGTAAGGAAGAATAAATTTTTCTGTCTCAAAAAATAGTTCTTAGAAAAAGTTTGAATAAGAATGGGAAAGGAGAGCAGAAATGGAAAGGAAAATAATACTCCAGAGCAGTAACGTAACTAAACATTCTCAATCCACAAAGGACTGCAGAGAAGGTAACTGCAGGTATGCTGGGAAGTGAAGCTTGGGAGGTATTTGCACCGATGAAGAACTCTTGTAGCATATCATTGTTGGATGGAGGAATGAATGGTGAATGGAAAAAAAAGTGCAAGGCCCTGAAGGGGGAGTTTGAAGAACAAGTTCTAGCTCTGGAATGGATAGGCAAAGCTTCTCCAAGAAGATGAATGTGAACTTCACCTTGAAAGATTTGAGAGGGCAGAGGGCCAAAGGGAGAACACTGTTGACCCAGGAGAACCTGAATAAAGGTGGTCTGTATGGGGATCAGCTATTAGACAGCTATGGAATCAGGGGCAAATCTATCTTTTTGGAACCTTTTGGAATCAGTGGCAAATTTATCTTTCTGAAACTTATTTCCTTGAGGATAATTATTCTTCAAATGGGGATAATTATTTCTGCACTCCCCGGGGGGGTTGTGGGATCAGATGAGACAGTGACTGTGTACGCACTTGTGAGCATTAAAAGCTTCAGGGAAGAAGATTCTTCATGTCCTTCCGCTCTAGCTTGCTTTGTAACTTTCAGTGTGTTTTCCAGATAACCAGAGTCTGGATGATTAACTGCAGTCAATGGAGCTGCCTGTTTTTCCTCAAGTGGATCTTTCCTTCTATGCAAAAGCAGTTGAAGTGGGTGTCTGTATGCTCTGTCCTAGCCCTGTGCCTATTTCCTGTTGAGGTCAGTGGGCCTTTGTGGGGGAGTGGAGATCTTGGGATGTTTCATGGACTTGGAGCTCCAAGGCCTGCAGGGGCTTCTGGGGCAGTTATCACCAGTGCCATCCTGTCATCTGATGCTTTCTGGGGTCATGGTGGCATGAAAACCTGGGAAAACAGACCGTTGACCACAGGAGGCCCGAGGCATCTGAACACTGACCAGGAACCTGAATTTCTCCCAGCCAAATAGCCCCTGGTAACCTGAACAATCTGGGAGATGAGTTGGATATTAGAGAGGCCTCCCACGCAGGTTGAGTCATGGAGCAGCCAGAATGTCCTCCTGTGCGAGGGCTAGATGTGACCTGGGGTCAGGATTGTTCTGACTTCAGTTTCCTTTACTTTCCTAATCATTTCCTGGTAGTCCTCTCACCAACATGAGAAATACCGGCCTCTGTTTATGGAACTTGTGGGACAACTTAGATATTGGGGTCCTGATGCTCTCAGCAGGGAAACAACATGTTGATAACATTTAACCAAGAATCTGTGTGAATGACAGGGAAATGGTAGAGGAGCTTGGATAGGGAACTAGAACATCCAGGTCCAAGTTCTAGCTGTGACACTCTCACTCTGTACTTGTGAATGCTGGGGAAGCCGGGCAAGCCACTCAAAACCTTATGAGCTGTACTTTCCTCATCTTAAAATGGAAACAAGAATCTTTGTTTCCTGAAGTTTGTCATAAAGATCAAATGATGTTTAAGGAGGTATTTTCAAATCAAGTCACCACTAGTGGTGTAGGGTAAGGGTTTTTTTCCCTTGTTACAATATGAGGGGTGCATTGGGGAAAGCGAGATCACTGGCCCCTCAGATACCGCCATCGTGAAACTTTTGGGATATTGTCAGAGCCGCAAGGATATAATAGGGTCAGCTTGGCTGTCCCGCAAACCTCTGGGAAGTATGTTCTGCTAGATGGCAAGCAGGTCATCCTGCTAAGGGTAAAAGAGGCAGAAGTGGATTAAGCAGGGTGGCCTCTAGATACACCTGGGAATTATTCGTGTTGTCAGGCAATGGGGTGGCACTGATGCTATTTCTCTTCTCCCTTTGCAGGTTGGCCTTGTGGGTGTGCAGATGCTTTTCTCAGGGCTAGTGTGATGGAATGGTGGCAGAACTTAGCGTGAGCACTAAGCAGGGTGTATGAGCTCTTCACGTTCCAGTCTGCAGAGAGCTGAGGCTGGTTTTGAAGAAGGGAATCCTGGCTCATGTGTGACTGTTGACTTACCTGCCCTTAATCTTACTTTCAGAAAAGGTAAAGCTGCTCCACTCCCACAAAGTGCCAGCAAGGAGCTCTCTCCCGCATTGACTCAAGGTTGCGTCTCAGTGGGGATCTTTTCAGAGCTGGGTTGGAGACAAAATCTACTTTGCTGAGTTCCTTTTCTAGGTGTGTTCAAAGGGATATGAAATTCATGTCTGGGACCCGTTACACTCATTCACCATGAACGATTTGGCAGGCATTTTTATCCCAGAATGATTTCCTGCCTTGGAGTAAGGCCAGTCCAGGGAAGTGGGTTTTTCTCTCTTCTCTGCTACTGTCTTGCAGAGTTACCTGGGCTAACCTACCTGTCCTTTCTGTTACCCAAATCTTCAGCCTTAAAAGATGATGTCCTTTTATTTTAAAAAACAAAGCTAAACAACTGCTCTCCCCAAACCACTAATCTTTCAAAATAGAAAAAAACGTGTCTTTTGAAAAGAGGAAATTGCTTTTTATTAGGTGTAAAAACCAACAAAGAAAGCTCCCAACATCTCCAGAGGTCCGGGAGTTGCCATGAACCGCTGACCCCATTCTGTTAGGTTGGCAAACAGCCTCCCCACGCCCGCCATCCAAGCAAAATGGTGAGCTTGACTTGTGCCACAGAACAGCCTTGCCTCACATCGAGAGATGTTTCCACATCCTCTGGAGAGTGCCAACGTAGCCTTGGCACATGTCTTTTGTAAGGGACATTCATTTGTAAATTGAAAAATATGCTGGAGTGACCTTGAAGGACAATAGTGTAAACACATCATTAAGAGATGAAGAAATTGCAGCTTAGAAAAGGAGTCATTTGCTCAACCCATGTGAGGGTCTGTGGAAGTCTTGGAACTGGAACCTCATCCTTCAGAGCAATGGTGTTGCCACTAAGTCCTTGGAGACTTGAGAAGGACTTTCCAGGTGGTGGGGCATAGTCACTGCTCAGCAAACCTTCTGGGTGTTCCCCAGTATTCCTGAGTGGTCAGGTTGGGGCTGTATGACTAGACTTGGCTAATGATGTCCCAGCAAAAGTGAACAAGCAGTTAACCTTTTTTGTGTTGGACCATTGAGATTTTGGAGGTGTTTTTATTATTGTAGCATAACCTAACTTTATCTAGATCTGTATGAAAGCTAACTTTGCAAAATCGTCTCAGAAGAGCTCACTCTGAAGGTAGAACAATGAATCACTCAAGGGGTGATATCTTTTATTGAATAGGAGCCAGGATAGCATAATAGTTTTGAGACTTTGCTTTCTAAAGCTTGGAAGTATGGATGCTAAGATGTGTATCTCACGTCCACCACATATTAGCTGTATGATTTTGAATGATCGACTTTACTTGTTGTGACTCAGTTCTTCATTTCTATAATGGGAATAACAGCGATGACTCTATCACTGACTTGTTGGGAGGATCAGACAGGATAACACATGGAAAGTTCTTTTGTTTTGTTTTTTTGAGACAGCCCCACTCTGTCTCCCAGGCTGGAGTGTAGTGGCGTGATCTCGGCTGACAGCAACTTCTGCTTCCTGTGTTCAAGCGATTCTGCTGCCTCAGCCTCCTAAGTAGCTGGGACTACAGGTGTGCGCCACCACACCCAGCTAATTTTTGTATTTTTAGTGAAGACAGTATTTCACCACGTTGGCCAGGCTGGTCTCGAACTCCTGACCTCAAGTGATCCATCTACCTCGTCCTCCCAAAGTGCTGGAATTAGAGGTGTGAGCCACCACGTTGGGCCAGCACTTGGAAAGCTCTTATTGCAATACCTAGTGCAAAGTACGATTCAATATATACGAGCTCATATTATTTACTGAATATACACACTCTGAAAAGGCATTGGCTAGATTTTTCAGATGTTTTAGGAATGAACTGACTTAAATTCCATCTTCAAGTTACTTATCACATATTATGAGGCAGTAGCCCAGCAGCTGGATGCATACCCATATAAGATAAATCCCAGTTTACAGTCATGGGAAACACGGACTCTCTGAGTACCGTAGTTTGAGGTAGCATTAGAGAACCCCAAGTTCCAGCTTCTTTACATGACAGCTTCACCCAAGTTCCTGGAGTCTCTAGGATGGTGTTGGAGTGTGTCTCACGGAGGAACACATTCAATTTTAGAACTGATAAATATTTGCTCTTCGTAAAGGATTGGTATTTGAACTTAGGTTCTGTGGTAGCCAATATGAGTAGAAGATTTCAACATACCTAACGGCCATGGCTGAGGTTAATGAGTACTCTTCTTTGGGGAAAAAAAACCTTACAAGGGAAAAATAGTAAAACACTATGTAAAACTCTGTTTCCAAATAAATGGATCACATACCCTGGCTCTGCTAAATGCCTAGAGAAATATTTATTTATTGAAACACATCAGCCGCTTTACTACTGTGAGGCTGGGCTTGGTCTGGGGAGGTGGGGGCGGGAATGCAGGGCTTCAGTGTTTCTCACCCGCCATCTGGAACCATCTTCCTGTACCTTCTCACATTGTCCCTGGCCCCACATGCCCATCAGAATGGCTCTTAGGAATCCTTACTTTTGACTTTAGTTATTTTTTATACACTGAAAAGGAAAGAAAATGAAATCAAAATATCATCCGAAGTGTCCTGGGCCTTAATTTCTGGAACTGAGAGTGCGACTGGCAGAGCGTGTTCCTTTGTTTCTAAGTTCTGTCACAACCTGAAAAGCAGCTCAAAAATGAGGAATTAGTTTTCTGAACCTCTTGAATGCGAGGTGGTTTTTTTTTTTTTTTTTTAATAGGAAAGGCTTGTTGTGACTAATGACACACACGGGCTAATTCCTCCCCACATTTCCCAGCAGTATTTATTTTCTGTTGTGTGAACCAACTTGTTGTCAAAAATATTCACAACCTGAGCATTTCCATCAGATAAAAAACAGCCTGTTTATAAGATGAACTTTGCAGGAGTCTTCCTGCTTCAGTTTCTTCCTGGGATTTTTTTTTAAAACTAGATAGAAAGAATCTTTAAAATGACCTGTTAAAGAAATTGTTAGAAGATAAATCTGAGCTAGGCACGGTGGCTCATGCCTGTAATACCAGCTACACAGGAGACTGAGACAGGAGGAGGATCACTTGAGCCCAGAAATTGCGACCAGCCTGGGCAACATAGCAAGACCCTCTCTCCCCCCATAAAAATATTCCAATGCTTCATGTTTCTTTCCATCTTATAAAGTGGTTGCAAGTGGCGGAACCAGGAGGGACTAGAGATGCTACCAAGGGATGCATGACACCTCCCAGGAGAATGGAAAGACTCATTCTCATGCATGCTGTTGTTTTGGGTCTGCCTTTTTTCCTTTCCTTTCCATTTTTCTTTTTTTGAGCTGGAGTCTCGCTCTGTTGCCCAGGCTGGAGTGCAGTGGTGTGATCTCAGCTCCCTGCAGTCTCCACCTCCTGGGTTCAAGTGATTCTCCTGCCTTAGCCTCCTGAATAGCTGTTACTACAGGTGCCTGCCACCACGCCTAGCTAATTTTTGTATTTTTAGTAGAGACTGGATTTCACCATGTTGGCCAGGCTGGTCTTGAACTCCTGACCTTGTGATCCACCTGCCTCAGCCTCGCAAAGTGCTGGAATTATAGGAGTGAGCCACCGTACCTGGCCTGGGTCTGCCTTTTCTGTTGTGCTAAGGTGCTTAGCCTCCAAAATTGCTGGGCACCGTGCAAGCCTGTGCTAATGAAAAAGGAAAGGAATGTGCTACCTTTGTACCCTGACTCCTTCTGAGGCTGAACCATGGGAGCCCCCAAGCTACATGGGTGAAATTTGCCATCAGGAGTAGGAATTCCTTAAGAGAGGAAGGAAAATGTATTGACTTGTCTGGGAGACCAAAAATCAAAAAGGACCTGTGCTCCCCGGGAGGAAATTCAGAGTAAAAACAAGACTTGCCACCACTTTCTTCCCACAGGGGCAGCAGACATGAAGGGACTTCATATTTTTTCCCCATAACAAACGTGAATATTTACCTTATTGGAAGAGTTTTATCTTCCCCAGGAGCTCCTCGAGCTTTTGGAAAATACTGAAATAGTATAGCAAAGGGCACGGTCCTCAAAAGATACAGAACTGTATTTTTTTAAAGTACAGAATTGCCATCAAGTCAAATAGTTTAATGAAAATAGGTATGAAAGAGGCCAAGAGAAGGGCTTTGTCTTTGGTTTTGGATGGCAGTCTGGAGTCAGTGCAGCAGGGAGAGACCTGTCCAGGTGGCGCAGAGTCAAAGGATCCCAGCCTGAAATCCTGGCACCTGTTTCTACCTCCTGTTTATGGCCCCATAGCTGTGTGAACTTGAACATGTCAGTTCTCTCTAAACTTCAGCTTCCTTTACTGCAAAATGAAAGGCTTGGAGAAACTAAGTTCCCTGCAGAGAAGGCTGAGCATGGTGGCTCATGCCTGTAATCCCAGCACTTTGGGAGGCTGAGGTGGGTGGATCATCTGAGGTCGGGAGTTTGAGACCAGCCTGGCCAACATGGTGAAACTTCGTCTCTACAAAAAATAGAAAAATTAGCTGGGCGTGGTGGCAGGCGCCTATAGTCACAGCTACTCAGGAGGCTAAGGCAGGAGAATCACTTTAACCTGGGAGTCAGAGGTTGCCGTGAGCCAAGCTTGCACCACTGCACTGCAGTTTGGGTGATAGAGCAACACTCTGTCTCAAAAAAATAAATTTCCTGCAAAGAAATCTTGAATTCCAATACAGCCACTTGAAGTTGTTGCTGGGTTGTGGCAGACGCTTCTTCCCCTGGCCCGCCAGGACTTGTCTCTTGAGCTAAGCTTACTACTTCTCAGAACTGCTTCCCAAGAGAGTCTGGGTCATTATTCCTGGACAGCTCTGAATTGGGGTAAATTCTCTTTGACCTCTTACAGTTGAATAGGTCCTGGCTTGGAACAGGGAGTGGTTGAAATCTATACACCTACGAGAGCTTCAGAAGCATCAGAATCACCTCGTTCACTGGCTAACGAAACAGAATGGACTCCCAGTCCATACTTTATGGAATCCCTGTGGAGTGGTCTCTGAAATATCTGTATTAGATGAAATTCCTACCAGCTTAAATAATCTCTCAAGGTTGGGTACAGTGGCACACGCGTGTAATCCCAGGACTTTGGAAGGCCAAAGCAGGTGGATCATTTGAGGTCAGGAATTTGAGACCAGCCTGGCTAACATGGTGAAACCCTGTCTTTACTAGAAATAATAAAAATTAGCTAGGCATGGTGGTGCTGGCCTGTAGTCCCACTTACTCAGGAGGCTGAAGTAGAATGATTGCTTGAGCCTGGGAGGTGGAGGTTGCAGTGAACTGAAATCACTCCACTGCGCTCCAGCCTGGGCAACAGAGTAAGACTCGGTCTCCAAAACAGCAACAACAACAAAACCCCAAAAAACCTGAAAAACAAATAAAAAACTCTCCGATCTTTTCAACAGGACATTATTAACAGAACTCCCAACATTGGAGTGACACCAGGCTAGCCGGAAAGCTTGCAGACATCAGCCATAAGACCTCTCTTTATGACATCCATGCTCACTCTTGTTGGCTGATACTTTCCTCCTTACCTCTTGGACTTTCCAAGTTCATCCATTCTTTGCAGCCCAGCTCAAATCTCTTTTCCTGTATGACATCATCCTTTCCTATTCATCCAGCCCAAATTTGTTATCCTTTTCTTCTCTCCCGAAGTCCATCCTATACTGATTCACATTCTGTCTCTCTTTGTGACTCAGTGAGCTCTGGCTGGTAAGTCTTGGCCTTCTGGGCTGTGAGCTACTTCCTCCCAAGCAGGTGGCCAGGGACACATCTTTCCTGTGCATCCTCCTTAGTGCTGGGGACAGTGCCAATCACAGAGGGTGATGCCCTGGGGTTCCATGCACTCAGGACCTGAAGATCCCACTGCAGGACCAGGGTCACAGTTCGGGGTAGACAGGGGAAGAGGGAGATACCTAGGGATATGAGCCACTTGCTTTCAGCATGTCTAAAGACATATGCCATCAGTGCCTGGAGGAGAGCCCCAGTGAGCCTATGTTCCCTGTTCTGACAACAGCAGGTCCTGCCCTTCTCTTGCCCACTCCCTATAGCCTCATAATGACCCTCGTCCTCTGCAAGAATGATGTGGATGTCTATTGTAACTTAGTTTCCTATCAACTAAAAGATGGTGAGGGTGTGGTCCTCCATACCATTTAGCATATGGTTAAGTACTTTGTTTTTGAGTCATTCCAAATCTGCCCCATCCAATGGGGTAGCCACTAGCAACAGGTGCAACTTAAATTTAAGTTAAACAAGATTGAATAGAATTTTAAAAGCTAGTTTTCCAGTTGCAGTGATCACATCTCAAGGCGCATTAACCACACAGGGCTAGCAGCTACCATATTTACTATACAGGGCAGATACAGCACATTGCAATCATTCAGAAAGTTCAGTTGAACAGCGCTGGTCTAGATTGGGTTCAAATCCTTGCCCTTCTGTGTGAATGAGTGAAAGGGCAAGGATTTGAACACAGTTTCATCACTTTTCTGTTTTGAACAGGATTTGAACACAGTCTCCTCAGTTTTCTGTTTTGTAAGTGGTGTTTCAGTTTCCTCACTTACAAAACAGAAAAGATACTATCTACCTGGCAAAATTGCTGAGGTTCAAATAGGATAATCCATGCAAAGGGAGTATCAGAACATAACAACTCAAGGAAAGTTACAACAACAGCAGCTTATGTGTTGGCCCAGTTGGATCTGAATCCCGTCTTCCCACCACGAAGAATAGCTTTGACACCAAATACAAGATGGCCTCTCAATAAACAGTTAAATGTGTGAGCTGAATTGAAAGGGAGTTACATGGTTGCTAGACCCAGTATGCTCTGTTGGGTCAGACTGAGTTTTTCTCTGTGTACGTGCAGTTCCTTGGGTCTGCCTGTGAATCAGGGGACATTTTGTTGCTTTCACCTTTTCAAAACGGACAGAAATTTCCCTGATTGTGGGCTTTCAGCCAGGGTGAGCATGCATTGACCCTCTCCAGTTCTCTCTCTTTTTTTTCCCACACTGAAAGCATATTCCCTTCTAAGAGGAAGTTTGTTTTCCGTGTCCTGGAAATGTCAGGCTCCCCAGAGGGCTGGAGGGTGGATCTGTCTCAGTCAAATGTCTCTTCCTATGATGCAGTGGATGACCCCCCCTGCTTTCTTGAATGACATCAGCTGAGCCATAATCAAAGTGCTCACGCCTGACTCACCGTGCACTGTGAAGAATTGACTTCCAGTATAGCGGAGTGGGGGCAAAGTGGAGGAAATGGCCCTTGGCATGTGAAAGACTTCTTGACTTTTGACTCAAACGGTTTCAATTGTGGTCAGGCCTCAGTGTTCCGGTGCATCTCTTTATTGCCTTGAGGCTTCTTGACTTAATTCTTTGCCACTTTACAGTAAACCTGAACATGGGAATCCCATCGTGGGCTTTGCAGATCACTGCAGAAGGACCAAGTTGCAGCAAGAGGGAGCTGGGAAATCAGGACACTTTGAATACTGTGAATACTTAGAATACTACGCCCAGATGCCGGCCTCTGAATTGCACATTCCTTAAAATATATAGGAGCTATCTGAAGCTAAGCTAGTTCATGCATGTTGCCATATTGGAGGAGATAAGGCAATGTTTGTGGTTTCAGGAGCCTGCTTACCATTAGGAGCCCACATTGAATTGCTTTCAGAAGCAGAGAGATGTCAGCTGTTTCCCAGCCTCTTAGCCTCTCGTCTCCCTTGTAATTATAACTCATTGTTCAACTGACTTCCTTTCTCATTGGACAGTGTCTCAAGGGTAGACCTGTCTCAGGGCAGGGCTTTCAGAAGCAGTTCTAAATGGTACTCAAACGTGTGCTGGGATTTTCCCAAAGTTCCTTAAAGTCTGACAGCTGAGTTGTCTAAGAGCCAAACCAAGCCCAGCAAAAGTGAAAATTAGTTTGCCGTCAGGGCGGTTTCTCTACCGAAACAGCGGATAGTTCATCACCTCATCCAACCATCGTCTGAAACTCAGCACTTGAAACCTTTTTTCCCTCCTGCTTTCTAGTGCATGGCAAAGATAGATGTTTTTCATTCTAGGGTATACTTTTTTCTAGGTATTGACTTTTTTGGGTCACTTTTAATTTTTCTATCATTTTAAAATTCCATAAAATTTGCAACAATAGTACTTTGATGTACCCTTCTTTACCAGATTCATCACCTGTTGACAATTTCCCCTATTTGCTATCTTTTCCCCCAATTAAAAAAATTATGGTAAAATACACATAAAAGTTAACATCTTAATCATTTTTAAGCATACAGTTCAGTAATAGTAATTATATTCATAGTGTTATACAACCATCATCACTGTCTATAACTCCATCTGTAACTTTTCATTTTGGAAAGCTGCATCTCTATACCCATGACATGATAACAGGGCATTTCTTCCTTGCCTCAGCCCCTGGCAGCCATCATTCTACATTCCGTCTCTGTTTTTGGCCACTCCAATTTTCACTTCACCATTTTTCTGTCTCACCATTTCTCTCTTTGTTTCTTGCTCTGTTATCTCTCTGTCTCTTGTTCTGTCTGTATACACGTACATTCTCTTTGAGAGTAAATTAGAGACATTGTACCTCTCAACTCTTAAATACTTCATTGTGTATTTTCTAAGGATATTTTCTTACATAACTATAGTACAGTTACCAGAGATTGTGTTCTTAAAAAAATTATTTTTATTTTTGTGGAGATGGGTTCTCCCTTTATTGCCCAAGCTAGTCTCAAACTCCTGGGCTCAAGTAATCCTCCCACCCAAGCCTCCCAAAATGCTGGGATTATAGGCATGAGCCCCCTTGCTCAGCTGAGACTGAGTTTTAAATGGAGGCAATAACATTGAGACTCATAAAGCTTAAAAAAGTATGTTCTTTATACGTTTCTCAAGTGTATTGCTATAAAAGCAGAGCCAAAACCAACCAAGCAAAACCCCCACACGTGTATTAAGTGCTTACTGTATCTCCAGCAAGAGGTGTGGAGCTGTGCCCAAAATGAGGAAAATATAAGACACTGATTTTTTAAATTTGAATTTTATTTTTTGTTTCTGTAGAGATGGGTCTTCCTATATTGCCCAAGCTTATCTCGATTTCCTGGCTTCAAGTGATCCTCCCACCTTGGCTTCCCAAAATACTGGGATTACAGGCATGAGCCCTAGTAGGGAAATGATATAAACATGTAAAAAGTTAAGAATCAATGAAATATTTTCAAAAATCATGTTAATTAGTTAAATGAAGATTCTTTGGGAAAAATAAAACACCCTTGAAACCATCAGAAAAATGGTAAATTCAGTGTAAAAATAATTCCTTGAACTTTATTTTTAGGCTGTGTAAATTTCTTGGCTAATTATAAAATTGTAGCACGATGTTGAGATAATTGGCAGTAAAGTTTTGATAGGATTGAATTTTTCATAACTTTGATCAAACCAGAATATGGAGCAAAAAACTATTCCTGGTTTTAGTAGACAAAGTCTCTTGTTCCTAAATCAAAGAAAACTTGTACTAAAACTCATGTGTAGTCTTTAAGTGTCCAAAGGTTTGGTGGAAAGCTAGATGGAAGCCTGCCCATATTTGTAAGTCTGCCCCTCCAGAGCCTGGTGCCAGGCACATACTAGATATGTAATATGCATTATTTGATGAAAAACAATGCATTATATTGGGAGCCAAAGACATGAAGCATGAATATATATCCTGGGGGACAAGAACTTTGGATTATTTATCTACATCTTCATCCTTAGAAGAAGAGGTACAGTGAAACTATTTTTTGGTTTGTTTTTGCTGATACTTCTTCTTTGTTTGGTGAGAATGCAAGGAGGAGACGAGTGTCTGGAACCTGGTACACACTCACCCTCACGATGGCCCATGTGTAGAGTGGCCTGGACCGCACAAAAAGCTGGGATGAACCGAGAGGATATATTATTTGAAATGGAGGATGATCCCAAATAGGGGTTGGTCCTCGTGCATGCTCAAAAACAAAACAGTTAGCTGAAATACACTGAAGAATTATAAGGTGGTGACCTAGAATGGGAAGCCTGAAATAATACTTAGGGCAACAAGGATAGAATCAAAGGATTGGTGATCCAAGGAAGATGAGTTCAGGATCCAGGGTGAGTCTGAGTGAACATGGAAGACAGGGTGCGGCATGTGGCTTTGATGTATTCACAGTGAGTCTGCATAGGTGGGCTTCAGCCATTTTGGGTAATGAATGGAGTAGACATAGAGTAGAACTTGATAAATATCCTCCAAAATGAAAGACTGCAGTTCAGTACCTTATTATGTAGGTCATTAGGAACCACCAAAGAACCTCTGAACTGAAGACATTGTTGTATCCTCTGCAAGGGTTTGTAAGTACATCCTACCCCTACCCGTCAGATGTGTACAGGACTTACTATAGACTTTGTAAAACAGCGATTTCCATCCTGAATATATAAACTCAGGAGCATAAAGGTCGTAGACATGAAAGGTCATAGACATAGGCATTCTACATTATGGGTATCAGTAATTGCCTTCTCCCCAGCTTCTCTTCCTTATTATTTGTAGTCATGTTACCCAAAATAAATCCTGTCTCCTTACTTCCTTAAGCTCTTATTTTCTTGTCCTCCACCCATTCTTAGCCACTCCTTCCCCTAGTTACGTTTGCAACTTTGTCACCACCAATAATTACAACATCTCCTTAATCTTAATCTCATGCCTCTTTTTCTTTGACCAACACCTCCACTCTTCTACCTCCATCCTTCGGGTAGTCCATCACCAACAACCTTTCTATTCCATCTGACCTTCAGTCCATTGGGCCTACCACGTTTTCCTTGCCCTTCATCCCCTCACTATCTCGGTTCCTTCTTCACCTATCTTAAATTCCGTGTTCAATTATTATAACCCTTGTGTATGTCTTTGACTCGCTTTCCATTTTCTCACTTTATATATTCACTTTGACAAACTGCAACCTTGATTAAATTCAACTTTTTGCTTGGTGGCTCTATCTGTGTTTGGTGAAATGTAGCTGGAGGAAAAGATATAAGTACACTGGCTAGTCACACTTTAAAATCATGATGACCTTGACTCTAAAATAAACTTTTTAATGCAGAGGAGCAATTTTGCTCTTTGTCCCTGGTCAATGCACACCCTCATTGTTTTAGAATTGCTTCATGAATTGTTGCAAACAGTCTCATTCCACATACTCCCTCCTGTGCAACTAATTTTTAAATTGAATTTTATTGAAATGAAACAGGTACATAGTTTAACAAGTCACTAAATAATATTAGGTATGTAACTAATGACAGTAGTTTTTTGCCAAATTTTCTTTGATTCCAATTCCCATGGTAATACTTTTAACTTTTGTTTCTTTTGTTCCCCCCATAGATCATAATTATTCTACCGTTTCTTATTTTTTCAATAATATAGTGCCTTTACACACACACACTCATCTTAGTCTTCTGGCTCTTCTCCCCTTCTTCCAGTATGGTTTTTTTTTTCAAAAATTTTGGTTAAGTCATTTCTCAATGTTTACATTATTACTGTGTAATTAATATTCACATTTGAACTTATAAAGTACATTAGGACAACTTTTTTCTTCTTGAAAAATGGAAAAATATTAATTTTTTTCTTGGAATTAATTATTGTCACTTCTTTATTTGCAAAGTTTCCTTTGCATCAATTGTGGAATCTCTCAAACTTTCCTTAGGAATAGACCAGAAAAATCTTGTCTGAGTGTGTTTACAACACGTCAGCTATTATATTACTTTTATTTTCTTCATGACTATTCATTCCAGAAGCCTTCTGAATCTATTCTAGTCAAGCTGATTTCTCTCTAGAAATAAATCTAGAGGTGTTTCTAGATTTTTCTAACTAGAGCTGCTATCCTGGGACTTCTCTTCACTTTCATCCTGTGAATGCCTTCACCTTTCCTGTGTGAGAGTCTTGTTACTTGGTTCCTCTGTCTTTCTCCTTCCTGTTTAACTTTTCACCTAGGAGGAATGGATCATCCAGTAGCTTCCTGGGAAAGATAGCTAGAAGGACAATTTTGGGGGCATATTAAAACTCTAAAATATCCTTATTTCACTTGTGTCCTTAACTGATAGTTTGGCTGGGTACAGAATTCTAGATTGGCATCAATTTCCTCTCACATTTTGATGATATTGCTACATTGTTTTCTACCAGTGTGGCTAATAGGAGTTTTAATGACACTGATACGTCTCTTGTAAATAAACATTTTTTCTCCCACTGTTAGCATAATTTTAGGCTCTTATCTTTGTCCCTAGAATTTACAAATGCCACATGATGGACCATTGTACAGAATATTTTTTCATCAGTTGCACTGTGTTTTCAGTGAGCCCTTCCAATCTGGAAAGTCATACTTTTCAGTTCTTGAAGGTAGTACTGAAATTATTATTATAATATAATTATTATTCTTGATTTTTCTTATTTTTCTTTTCTAGAACTTCTGTTTGTTGGCTGATATATATCCTGGATTGATCCTCTGCTTTCCTTACTTACCTCACAAACTCTTTTTCTCTCTTTTTTCTACTTCCTGGGATATTTCCTCAACATTATTTTCAAACACTTTTGATGGATTCAAATTTTTGCTGTTGTATTTTTAATTTTCAGAAACTCTTTTTTTTGGTAACAAAATGCTTTTTATTATTTATTTTTTAAATTGACAAAAATCATATGTATTTATTGTGTACAACCTGTTTTAAAATACATATACATTGTGGAATGGCTACATCAAGCTAACATATGAACTACTTCGTATATATATACTCTTTGGTGAGAACGCTTGAAATCTATTCTCTTAGCAATTTTACAAGAATACCATATACTGTTATCAACTATAGTCATCATTTTGTATCAAGAACTCTTTCTGACATTCTGAATCTTCTCCTTTTTATCGTATTGTGTTCTTTTTCATGGAATCCTTTCATTTCTCAATTTCAGACATAAAATATTGCTATTAGTCCTGGCATGGCATGCAAACAAACAAACAATAAATTTGTTGGCCTGACATGGTAGCTCATGCCTGTAATCCCAGCACTGGAGGCTGAGGGGGGCAGATCACCTGAGGTTGGGAGTTTGTGACCAATCTGGCCAACATGGTGAAACCCTGTCTTTACTAAAAATACAAAAATTAGCCAGGCATGGTGCCTCATGCCTGTAGTCTCAGGTACTTGGGAGGCTGAGGCAGGAGAATGGATTGAACCTGGCAGGCAGAGGTTGCAGTGAGCCGAGATTGCACCACTGCACTCCAGCCTGGGCAACAGAGCATGACTGTCTCAAAATAAAAAATAAATAAAAAATCAGACGACTGGTGAGGATGTGAGAGGTGGCAGCACTTATGTAAAAGTAAAACATTTTAAACGAATTTGTCAAATCATTTTCTCAGATAGCATGAAAGCAATAGATGCTTGCATAATGAAGTATAATTTTCCAGTAATACCCTGGTATCCATTTCTTGTTTCTCTTCAGGTTTTAATTGTGGTTTTCAGAGTTATTCATGGCTTAATAATATTTGCTACAGTTGCTTATAACAGCTGAAGAACATTTTGCAATTTTAAACAAAAATACTCTTAGGTTTGTATATGTTTGGATCCAGATGTAACATTGTGAAATGTGATACTAATTCTTTGTTGGCAAGTAGATGGACATTGAATTGGAATAAATTTATTTTTATAAAGTACATAGTAAGATATAGTTAATTAAAAAAAGTTAAGTAAAATTCAGCTTTACTTAATTTTCATTTAAGTATTGATATTTTAAATTACATTTTTGTCTTTTAATTTTAATAGATTATTTTGCATCCTTTGAAAAAATACTTTTTGAAACATATTATAAAATATTTTTTGAAATTTACTATTTGTTGAAAATATACTAAAATTTTATAAACTCTGATACAAATATATAGTATTTAAAAATCTTATTAGTATCAATAGAATATGAAACATGAAAAATCTCAATGATAACAGTGATTTTGGCCGGGCGCGGTGGCTCACGCCTGTAATCCCAGCACTTTGGGAGGCTGAGGCGGGTGGATCACGAGGTCAAGAGATCAAGACCATCCTGGTCAATGTGGTGAAACCCTGTCTCTACTAAAAAAATACAAAAAAATTGCTAGGCATGGTGGTGCATGCCTGTAGTCCCAGCTACTCGGGAGGCTGAGGCAGGAGAATTGCCTGAATTCAGGAGGCAGAGGTTGCGGTGAGCTGAGATCGCCATTGCACTCCAGTCTGCCAGTCTGGGTAACAAGAGCGGAACTCCGTCTCAAAAAAAAAAAGTGATTTTGCTGAAATGAAGGCAAGGAAATAAAGCTTATGGAATAAATAAGTAGTAATTAGGAACCATGTTTGCCTTTATTACTATCCACACACTGCTACTGGCCCAGCAACAGAACATTAGACAAGGACCATAATAATTATATTTAATCATGTTGATGAATATATATATATGTCTTTTGCCTAAAAATTGACATTTATTCAAAGAAAACAATGACAAGATGTCCACCTCTTGCTCCCTTCCCTCCCCACTCCTGCTGCTCCTCAGCCCTGCAAGATTGAACCCTCACTGGGGCTAGGTAGCAGGACAGCCCCTCAAATGAGGTCAGCAACATTAAGGGGGCATCTCCTCAGTGGAGGTGTTATAGAAAGCCTCGATGTCTTGAAGAGTCTCCTTGTCTTCTTCTGCCACCATGTTAATAGATGAAAGGTCTGGGCGTTAAGTGTGTTCATTGTTTCTGGGGTTCATGGTTTCAAAGCTTTTAAGCCTTGTCAACTAACAGAGCAAGAAAAGAGCACCCTTATGGCCAAACTGTTTACCTCAACCGATTCTGTGGATATAGTTTTTTCTTATTGGTGGAAAGGTCATAGTTAATGACTAAAGAAACCTGCTGCGCACCAATGCCTCAGGCCTATGTCAAGAAAGACAACTCTTCAGCATGCGCCTGAGAGGGCAATCTATCCCTAAGGGAACAGACTTAGGTGTCCATGTAGGCAGCCAAGGAAGACAGGAAATAAGCAACCCCCGTTCCTTAGGCATGCTAGATTCTGTTCCAAGTTGCTACTTTCCTGAGAGAGGCACTGGATGTTTCCTTGAAGAGGGAAAACTTGGATTGTTGATATTTTTTGACTTTCGGTCATTTAAAACCCAGATTTACACACACTTTTCAATTTTGTTGTGAGGGAATATTCATCAAGGTAAGAGGAGAGAGCATTTTCTATTTGTTTGCTTAATCTAACTTTTAAATATTTAAACATATGGTACTTGGGCCTTGATGTATACTCCTTTCCTAGGCAACTTACAGTACTGACTATTCTCTTAGGTCTAAGCCCAGAATTGAAGGCTACTGAGATTACCTAAGCCCTTCATTGTGTTAATGTCTTCCTTCCCCTGTCACCCACTCCTCCTCTAAATTGGAATAGCAAAGCAAAGATCATGGAGGAGTAATGTATGATTTATGTTCTAGCAATCTATGGTTGAGATAGAAAATAGCAAGATGTTCTTTACATAATCAAGTGCTTGTGGTGAGATGAAATGTCCTAGTATCTTTGAGAAGGAACCAACGAGCATTACCAGCTCCTTGAGGATAGAGGCTATGTAGAATTAATCTTTTTTTTTTTTGTGCCTAGCAGAGTATCTTGTAAATTAGGGGAAGTTTTTGGAAAAGGGGTAACTTTGCAAGGTCTGAAAGATGACTAGAGTTTGCATAGACAGAGGGTTGAAAGCATCTGGGCTAGGAATGCAACTGTCAGCAAGATATAAAGGTACATCTGTGTATCTGTGTATTTGTGCATGTGTGTGCATGTTTGTACAAAGGTGCATAGATGTGTCTGTGTGTGCGTGTGTGTATGAAAGAGAGAGATGGGACTGAGGGTGGGAGAGGGGTGGGGGTAGAAAGGAAGACATTTTAGCTTGAGTGAACTGGAAGGGATGCTGGAGGAAAGTAAGAAATTAGATGGGATAAAATAGGGCCCCAACTCATGCAAGAGCTTGGAAAAGAAACCATTATTCTCACATTACATTAGAAACATATGGAACAGAGAGGACAGTGCTGCTATTGGAAAAAAGATGATTTAATGGCTAATTGTGAATTACTGTAATTAATTCCGATCAAGTGAAACAAAGGGGGAATAATTGAGACAGTGCCCACTTGTAAGAGATTTGAGTTTTAATGTCCGTAAAGCTCCAGAGTAAGCAGGAAGGAACGCACATTACCCACCTTATAACTGGGTGCTTTTTCTAAAGATATTTTTAAGAGCCAAATTTTTGAGTGTCTTTGCTTAACTATAAAGAAAGCAAAGAGAAGGAGGAAGGGTGAGGGCCAGGAAAATTTGAGATGATTTTTCCCTTGTTACATAATGAAACTTAAAAAAAGTAGATAAGCACATCAGTCCATCAGTTTCTTTGATTTTGGGCCAAGTCTAAATGTCCTCTGTTCTGTTTGCTCATTTTTAAAAAGCTTAATGTTAACAAACTCTAATCCATTTAGTTCTTCTTTTGGAAGGACATTTATGCTCATAAGAAAATGCAACACCTGTTAAAGGAAATCTTGTGAGGTTGAGAAGATAAGCAGTTTTTATTAAAATGAATCCAAAAAAGAACTGGGGCAAATTTATCTCCAGCACTCCTAGTCCTAAGAAAGGTGTTGGAGAATATTTAAGGGAAGGAGCTGGTAACAAATGTTCCTTTTGTTGTTTTGTTTTACAAAATATGGTAAACATGTATCCCATGTATGGGAATTACCCTGTAAGTAAATACATCTTTTTTTGTTTGTTTTGTTTTACAAAATATGGTAAACATATACCCCGTGTATGGGAATTACCCTGTAAGTAAAAGTCATTGCAATAATATCAGGGCGTTCCATTGCTGGCCCTATTATCAGTTGGCTCTGTGACTTTGGAAAACGAATGCCACCTTTTTGTGCCCCTGTTTTTATTATCTGAGAACTTAAATAATTGAAATAGATGATCTCCAAGGTACACTTTAGGAGGAAGAAATGGAAGGCCAGAGGTAAGTAGGAAGTGGTTGTTCAGAGAAAGGTCTGGGTGCTAAATGTGTTCATTATTTGGGGTTCGTTGTTTCAGGTCTTTTAAGCCTTGTCAACTGACAGAGCAAGGAAATGTGTGTGTCTATACTAACCCATTATAAACACATCTATGGAAAGATCTGAATATGACTGCCTTATCTATAGGAATCTAAACCTAACTTCAGAGTGTTAGCTCCACGACTCGAGTCCATTTTCAGATGGATCGGTCAAGCCTCCTTCCCTTGTTTCATTTCGACCTCCCTGTCCAGCAGTGAAAATCTGGTTCCCACCATTTGAGATCCGTTTATTTACTTGCTCAGTTCTAGTATACATGTATAGTGGTATCATGATTGTTTACTTACACCCTGTGGGAAACAACTTTCTCAACTAGAGTATGGTGCTTTTGTACAATTGTTTTGCCTTTGATGTTACGGAGTCCACCCATTTTCAGGTTTGTTAGGTTAGTATTTCCCCCCAGTCCCCTTCAGGGAGGTGGTTTTATACATTTGTAACACAATTGGATTATTTTGTCATATTCTGCATTTCATTTTGATATCATCCAAACTCCTAAATGATTTTTGAAAAATTTGCATGCATTAAGGCTCGCTCTTTGTGCTATGAAGCTCTGTGGGTTTTGACAAATGCATGGTATAATAATGTATTCACCATTATAGTGTCCTAAAGAATCATTTTGCCACCATAAAAAATTCCCCGGAGTTTACCTACTCAACTCTCTATCCTTCTCCCAGAACCCTGGCCAACACTGATATTTTTACTATCTTTATAGGTTTGCCTTTACCACAATGTCATATCGTTGGAATCACATAGTATATAGGCTTTTCAGACTGACATTTTTCTCTTAGCAGTGAATGCATTTGAAATTCCTCCGTGTCTTTTTGCAGCTTGGTAGTTCTTTCTCAAAAATCACTAAATACTATCCCATTGTGTAAATGTGCCACTTCGTTTATTCATTCAGCTATCTAAGCACATCTTGGTTGCTTCCTGTTTTGGGTAATTACACATCTATGAAAAGATCTGAATATAACCGCCTTATCTATAGGAATCTAAACATAACTTCATAGTGTTAGCTCCATGACTCGAGTCCATTTTCAGATGGATCGGTCAAGCCTCCTTCCCTTGTTTCATTTCGACCTCCCTCTCCAGCAGTGAAAATCTGGTTCCCACCATTTGAGATCCATTTATTTACTTGCTCAGTTCTAGTATACATGTATAGTGGTATCATGATTGTTTACTTACACCCTGTGGGAAACAACTTTCCTTTGCAGTTTTTTGTGTGGGCACGAGTTTTCAGATCAGTTGAGTAAATACCTAGAAGCATGATTGCTGTATTTTGTAGTTAGAAACTGCCAAACTGCCTTCCAAAGTGGCTGTATTATTTTATATTCCTGTTAACAATAAATGAGATAAATATTACTTTTTAAATTGACCGTGGAGATTTAAAATGGAAATCTTTGACTTTGTTGAAAAGTTTCTAGTTCTCTTCCATGAAGGGGAGAGTACAGAGATGGCGCAGGGATCAAACACTTGAAGAAGAGAATAAATTAAGAAAATGGCCTATATTTGAGAAAAACAGAGTGATTGGGTCTGTGTCTAGCTGTTACTTAGCTGCAGCTAATTGTTGTCATGCGGGAACCTGGGTCCAGTGTTTCTAAATTTTTTTTTTTGAGACGGAATTTCGCTCTTGTTACCCAGGCTGGAGTGCAATGGCGTGATCTCGGCTCATTGTAACCTCTGCCTCCTGGGTTCAGGCAGTTCTCCTGCCTCAGCCTCCCGAGTAGCTGGGATTACAGGCACGCGCCACCATGCCCAGCGAATTTTCTGTATTTTTAGTAGAGATGGGGTTTCACCATGTTGACCAGGATGGTCTCAATCTGTTGGCCTCATGATCCACCCGCCTCGGCCTCCCAAAGTGCTGGGATTACAGGCTTGAGCCACCACGCCCGGCCAATTTTTAAAGTTTTTCAAGAGAAGCTGGAAATCTGAATTTGTATATACTGTTCCACTTTTTAAAAATATAGACAATAAACTTTACATGTTAAAAGTACATAATTTGGTAAGTTTTGACATGTGTTTATGCCACTAAACCTATCACCCCCAACAATTTCCTCATTTTTCTTGGCAATCCCTATCCCACGTCCCAGACATTCATTGATCTTCTTTTTGTCACTATACATTAGTTTGCATTTTCTAGAATTTTTTTCTTAAGTAAATAAAAGTATATATATTAAGGATTCCTTTAATCTGCCCTCTTTTGTTCAGTGTAAATATTTTCAGATTTATTCATGCTGTGTGATCAATAGTTCATTCCTTTTTATAGCTGCATAGTTTTACATTGCATGGCTGTACTCTAACTTGTCTATCCATTCATCTATTACTGTTCACTTAGGTTGCTTCAAATTTGGGGTATAACAAAGATGATATACATATTTGTGTATATGTCTTTATATGGACCTGTATTTTTTATTTCATACTAATATTCTTAGAATAATCGGGCCATGCAATAAACAAACAGTTAAACTTTAAAGAAACTGCCAAAATATTCTCCAGAATGATTGCATTACTTTACAGTCTCACCAGCGATGAAGGAGACTTCCATTCTTGCAAATCCTCACCAACACTTGGTATGATTGGTCTGTTTAATTTTAGTGATTATAGTTGGTGTGTAGTCGTATCTCTTTGTGGTTCTAATTTGCATTTTCCTGATCACTAATACTACTGAGCGTATTTTCGTCCTTTATTTGTCCTTCATGTATCTTCTTTGATAAAGTGTCTATTAAAATATTTTGTCTGTTATTATATTGAGTTATGAGTTTTTTATTGAGGAGTTCTTGTTCAGTTCTAATATACATGTATGGTGGTATCATAATTGTTAACTTATACCCTGTGGGAAACAACTTTATCAGCTAGAGTGCAGTAGTTATGTACAATTCGTTTTCACTTTGATGTTGTAGAGTCCGCCCATTTTCAGGATTGTTAGGTTAGTGTCTCCCCCCAGCCCCCTTCAGTGAGGTGAATGTGTGTGTGTGTGTGTGTGTGTGTGTGTGTGTATTCTAGATGCATCCTTCACCAGATACATGCTTTGCAGATGTTTTTTGCTATCTGTGGTGGCTGTTTTCATTTTATTGGCAGGGTCTTTTGGGGAGCAGATTGATTTGCTCTTGGATCTTAATTTATAGAGATGACTGAGTGACAACACAGAGAGGTCAATGCCATTGAAAGAAAAGTTTAATGTTACTCCCAGTTTCCTTAGAAATAATAGACATAGCATAAAACTCTGGCCACAGGTGAAGCACCAGTGTCCGTTAGGAGGCAGAACGAAGCAAGGGGAAGGCACAGGTTACAGACATTACTGGGGTTTCTGTTAGAAAGGCAAAGTAGGACAGGGATAAAAGCTTAGGATCAGCCCCAGCAGCCTTTAGTTGTTTGGTACCTTGCCCTGGGTTAATATAGGGCAGGGGAAATATTGACTTGGTGTGTGAGAATTAGATAAAGAAAGTGACTGTGGATATGAACTCTGGATTGGTTAGTTATTTAATAACATATGAAAGGAAGACTTACCAATAAGTTATTTACTCTATCTGGGAATGAACTAGCCCTTGCAGGGGCAGTCTTTCCCTAAGCAGCAAGATGCTCCCCAAATGTCAAAACATCATAAAATATACAAAATAAAATTGTGATTAATACGTAGATGTCAGCTGGATACAGTGGCTCACACATGTAATCCTTGCACTTTAGGAGGCCAATGTGAGTAGATCACTTGAGCCCAGGAGTTTGATGTCAGTCTGGGAAATATGGCAAGACCCCATCTATACAAAAAATACAAAAATTAGCTAGGTATAATGGTGTATGCTTGTGGTCCCAGCTACTTGGGAGGCTGAGCTGGGAGGATTGCTTGAGCCCAGGATGTAAAGGCCACAGTGAGCTGTGATTATGCCACTTCATTCCAGCCTGAGTGACACAGCAAGACCCTCTCTTGAGAATAAATAAATAAATAAATAAATAATACATGGATGTTTTTACATTTAGATGAAGTCAAATTTATCAACTTTTCTTTAGTGTTTAGTCATTGTTCTAGATAAGAAATCATTGCCTAACTCTGTGCCACAAAGATATTCTCCTATGGTTTTGTCTAGAAGTTTTATAGCTTTGGGTTTTACATTTTAAATCTATGATCCATCCTGAATTTACTTTTGTGTACGGTTTTAGATACATGTTGAAGTTCTTGTTCTTTTTTGCATATGAATATATAATAATTCCAGCACCATTTATTGAAAAGGCTCGCCTTTCCAACTTTCTTGACTTTCATCAAAAGCTCGTTGTACACATATTTGTGGGGTCTATTTCTGGACTCTGTTCTGTCTTGTTGATCTATTTGTCTGTCTTTGCACCCATACTACACTGTTTTGTTGTGGTCTTGTGCTGAGTCTTGAGATCATTTAGTTTTGTCCTCTGATTTTGTTCATCATTTTCAAATTGGTTCCTAGAGAAGGTTAATACAATTGATGAAATTCTAGTCAGACTGGTCAGGAAAAAATGGAGCAGACACAAAACCACCAATATCAGGTGTGAAAGAGTTGATCTACAGATACTAAATTCCAGCACTTTGATGAAATGGACACAATCCTTGAAAGATACAAACTGTCAGTGCTTACCCAAGAAGAAATAGTTAACCTGAATAGCTGTACATCTAAAAAAGAAATTTGTGATTAAAAACCTCAGAAAACTCCAGGCTATTGTTTTGGCTATTGTCCTGTCTATTTTAGGTATTTTGCATTTCTGTAGGATTTTTTTTTGTAATTATCCATTTCAACAAAAACCTACTAGAATTTTGATTGGCTTTTCATTGAATGTATAAATAAATTTAGGAATAAATCATAGCTTGACAATATTGGGTCTTCTGATCCACAGACGAGGTATAGCCCTCCGTTGATTTAGAACTTTCTTTCTCATCAATCCTTCTGTGATATTTTTTCTTTTCACTATTCTCAATCACAGTGGGAAGTGTTCTGTACTTTTTAGCGTACAGACCTTGCATATCTTTGTCAGATATTACCCAAGTATTTTAATAATTTTAATGCTATTGTAAAAGGAATTTTTTTCTCTTTCTAATTATTTTTTACTATTATGTAGAGACAAGTAATTTTTCTATGTTGATCTTGTTTCCCAAAGCCTTACTAAAATCACATATTAATTATAGTCAGTTTTTTTTGGTAGATATCATCAGATATTCTACATAGATGATTATGTGGTTGTACATAAAGACAGTTTTGTTTTTGTCCTTTCCAATCTGGAGCCTTTTATTTATTTGTTTTTTTTTTTTTTCCTAATTAAACTAGATGAAATTGTCTATACAATGTCGAATAGAAATGGTGAGAGTAGAAATCTTTGCTGTGTTCTTGATCTTTAGGTGTAAAATATTCAGTGATGTTAGCTATGGGCTTTAAAAAATAAATGTCTTATATCAAGTTTCTTCTAATCCCAGTGTTTCAAGAGTTTATTTTAGGAATCGATGTTGAATTTTAAGGTTTTTTTTTCTGTGCTAATGGAGACCATCATATAATTTTTATTTTTTAGTTTATAAGTATGGTGAATTAAATAGATTGAATTTTGAATGTTAAAACATGGATGGATCGTGATGTATTGTCCTTTTTAGATATTGTTGAACATACTTGCCAAAATTTTTTTATTATAATTTTACGCTAAAGGTCATGAAGGATATTGGCTTGTAGATTTTTCTTCTTGTAATGTTTTTGTGATTTAGTATTAGGGTTATATAGCCTCATGGAATGCACTGGGATTCCCTTCTTTTGAATTTTCTATAAGAGTTGATATAGACTTGGTACTAATTCTTCCTGAAATATTTGGGAGAATTAACCAATGTAGCCATCTGGGCCTGGAGTTGTCTTTTGGAAAAGGTTTGAAAATTAGATTTCTTCGTTAGACATAGAGCTATTAAGGTTAACTATTTCTTCTGAGTAGTTATTGATAGCTCATGTCTTTTAAGAAATGTATCCGTTTTATCTAAGTGGTCACACTTAATATCTGTAGAATCAACTCTTTCAAACCTGATATTGGTAATTTTGTATGTCGCCCATTTTTTTCCTGATCAGTCTGGCTAGAGTTTTATCCATTTGATTGATCCTCTCAAAGTACCATTTTTAAAAATTGATTTGGTATAAGTAGTTCTATTTCATTGTTTTCTGCTTTGATCGTTATTATTTCTTTTGTGATGCTTACTTTGGATTTAATTTACTCTTCTTTTTCTACTTTCCTTAAGGAGAAAGCTGAGGTAATTGATTTGAGGCTTTTGTTCTTTTTTTTTTTTTGAGATGGAGCTTCGCTCTTGTTACCCAGGCTGGAGTGCAATGGTGCGATCTTGGCTCACTGCAACCTCCGCCTCTGGGTTCAGGCAATTCTCCTGCCTCAGCCTCCCGAGTAGCTGGGACTACAGGCACGTGCCACCATGCCGAGCTAATTTTTTGTATTTTAAGTAGAGACGGGGTTTCACCATGTTGACCAGAATGGTCTCATTCTCTTGACCTTGTGATCCACCTGCCTTGCCCTCCCAAAGTGCTGGGATTACAGGCTTGAGCCACCGCGCCCGGCCGTAGTGATATAAACTTTTCTTTAAGAGTGATATCAGGGAAGGTGGTGGAGTAGGATGTGCCAGGAATCTGTCTCTCCACCTGGACAACAGTAGTACAGCAGAAACTGTAAGAAGTAAGTATTTTGGAACTCTAGAGTTTATTTGAATGTTTGCAACTTCTGGGTGAAGAGCTTGGCTCGTAAATTGTGGCTAATTTTGATCACTTTTAACCAACAGTACAATGGTAGCTACCTAGTCTCCTTCCACTCCCAACCCTGTGGCAGCAGTTATGGGATGCCAACTTGTGGTTTTGATGCTCCTTGTGTTATCCACAGTAGGTAATAAGGACTTTGTCCCCCAGATATTGGGGTTTTGTTTTGTGCTTTTGAATTGTTGCTCTAATGGATGAGGTATGGGCATGGAGGCTGGATGCCATTGTTCTAGCCTCCATGGGCTGAAGTGTTTTCCAGGATATTGAAAGGTCTGAGCCTGTTCTTTGGACAATCAAAGGAAACTATGCATATGGAGAACTTTAGAAAGGAACTGCTTATGTCCAGAAAAAGACACAGATGCAGTAAAGACGTGATGAAAACTTAAGCTTTTACTTTAAGCGGACCCAGGCATAGAGCCCAACAATCAGAAAAAAAAAAAACCCCAAAGGAGGAGAATCTGATTTCCATAGTTATTACATTGTAAGATTTAAACTTACAGTTTACAACAACAACAAAAAAATCACAAAGAAACAGGAAAGTATGGTCCACTCAAAGGAAAAAAATAAGTTGACAAAAATGGACCTGAGGAAGCGCAGATACCAGATTTACTAGATAAAGACTTTAAAACAGCTGTCTTAAAAATGCTCCAAGAGCTAGTGGAGGATATGGAAAGTGCTCTAGGAACAGAGTTTTGTATGTTGTTGAAGTTAAATTGGCACAAAGTCCAATTAGATCGTTATGACTTTAGGATGTTAAATGTGAGTCCCATGGTAACCACAAACAAAATACTGAAAACCAGAACATTTTACTACAAAAAATTAAGTAATTGCAAGAGAAGACAGTAATAAATGAAGAACAAAAAGCTTTAAGGCAAATAAAATAGTAAACATATAGCAAAATGGCAGAAGTTTCTCCTTATCAGTAATTCTAAATGCAAATGGATTAAACCCCCAATATAAAGACAAAGACTGGCACAATGACCCCACTCTCTGACGGAAGAAGTGATGATGTAATTATATGCTGTCTACAAGAGACTTACTTTACATCCAAGCACACAAATATATTGAAAGTGAAACGATAAAGATATTTCATGCAAATTGTAAACAAAAGAGACCTGAAGTGGCTACACTAATATTAGACAAAATAGGCCTAACTTTAAAAAAGTTCAGAGGACAAAGAAGGACATTATATATTAATAAAAAATTCAATAGAGAAATATGTTATAATTTAAATATTTACATACATGAAACTTGAATTGCTGTTGTTGCCTATGCTTTTGCTATAATATTTCTGGACTTGTTGCCAAATCCAATGTCATAAAGATTTTCTTCAGTGTTTTCTTTTGACAGTTTTATAGTTTTAGCTCTTATGTTTAGATTTTTGATTCATTTTGAGTTAATTTTTATATGGTATAAGGTAGTAGTTCAATTTTATTCTTTTGCATATTGATATTCTGTTTTCCAGCACCATTTCTTGAAAAGTTTGCCTTTTCCCCACTGAATAGTCATATTATCCTTACCAAAAATCAACTGACCATATGAGGATTTATCTCTGTACCCTTTATTCTATAATATTTCATTGGTTTTTATGTCTGTCTTTATGCCAGTGCTATACTGTTCTAATTACTGTAGCTTTACTGATGATGTTATTCACATTTTCTTTGTACTTTCTGATTTTTTGTGTACTTGTTCTATCAGTTATTGGGAGAGGGATATTGAAATCTGCAATGATAATTGTGTATTTGCTTCTGTATCCTTGCCATTCTATTAGTTTTTGCTTCATGCATTTTTAAGCAATGTCAGGAATAGCATAAACATTTAGGATTATTACATCCTCTTGTTGAATTTGCCACTTTACTGTTGTGAAATGATCTTCTTTATCTCTGGTAATTATTTTTTATTTGAAATCTACCTTTTCTGATGTTAACGTAGTAGCCATCTTTTTAAAATTAGTATTTGCATGATATAACTTTTATTTTTAATCAATTTGTGTCTATATTTAAATTGCATCTTTCCCATTAATTTACTTATGCAATTACTTATTAATATTAGTATGGACTTATGGTATTTATTTTATAATTTGGGTTATAATACAATGATACCTAATTTATTTTTTTTGCTCAAAATAACATGAAAACAGTCTTTTTTTGGTAAAATATTTTTTCTTTCTTTCTTTTTTTTTAAACCTAACTCATCCATAACAAAATATTTTTAAAGATCTTTTTCTGCCTACCCTTCTTAGAAGACTTCTACTAACATAGTATGTATGTTAGTCCAATTTGTTCAACTGATACTCTTTCCTTTTTTGTTCTCTGGGTTCCTTTTATATAGCTTCTATTGCTATGTCCTCAAGTTCTCTCTTTTCTTCTGCAGTGTCTGATCTGCCATTATCCCCTTACAACATTATTTTACAATCTCTGGTGTAGTTTTAGCTTCTAAACATTGAACCTATGTCTTTAGTTAGCTTCCTCATTTCTACTTAACTTGTTAATACTATTACATTTTGTATTTGTTTTAACATCCTTGTATTCTAATTCTAACATCTCTGCCAGTTCAGGATTGGTCTTTATGGATTTAATTGTCTCTTTATAAGGCATATTTTTTTTGCTTTGTGTGCCTGGTAATTTTTGATTGGGTTCTAGACATTGTGAATTTTATTTGTTAGATGTTGGATATTTTTGTATTCTTACAAATATTTTTAACTTTTGTTTAGGGACACAGCTGAGATATTTGGAAATATTTTGATTCAGTTGGTGTCTTTCTGTTTAATATTTGGTAAGTAGTACAAGAGTAGTGTTTGTTTTAGGGGTGTATTAGTTTGTTCTCACATTGCTATAAAGATACTGCGTGAGACTGGGTAATTTATAAACAAAGGAGGTTTAATTGACTTACAGTTCTGCATGGGTGATGAGGTCCCAGGAAACGTAGAATCATGGCAGAATGGGAAAAGCCAAGTTTTACATGGTGGCAGGTGAGAGAGAGCATGTGTGAGCACAAGAAAAACTACCATTTACCATTTATAAAACCATCAGATCTGGTGAGAATTCACTCACATCATGAGAACAGCATCGGGGAAACTGCCCCACAATCGAATCACTTCTCTCCCTCGACATGTAGGGATTACAATTCAAGATCAGATTTCAGTGGGGATGCAAAGCCTAACCATATCAAGGGCTAATTATTTCATACAACTGAAGTGAGACCCCTTTGGGTGCTGTACCCGATGCTCTGTAAATTATAAGATTCTCTAGTCTAGCTGTTGAAAATAGGTAATATTCTTGGCTTCATGTGAGTGTCAAAAACTTTTTTCCTGGTCCCTTTTGGATGATTCTTTCCCTGACCTTGCATTCTGACTAGTATTCTGCTGAAAGCCCAAAAGGCACTCTGCAGATATCCATGGTTCTTTCCCTGTGCATCTCTCTCCTTTCTGATAGTTTTTCCTGTGATTCTAACTACCTTAGTCTTTCAGTTTCATTTCCTCAATTCAGGGACTGCTTTAGGCTCCTTATAAGTTATTCTCCCTCCTATGCCCTGGCTTGGAAACCTCCTCAAGGCAATATATTGGGGGCAGTGGTCGGGCTCAACTCATTTGTTTACCATCTTTCAGAGATCACTGTCCTTCATTGTCTGATGTACAGTTTCTTCAAAACCTTTGTGTATGTTTTGTCATTTTTTGTTGTATTGTTTACCTTGGTTTGGTTGTTTTAGGCAGGAATGTAAATCTGATCCTTGTTACTATATCTTGGATAGAAGTTGAACATCATTTGTTAAATATTGACACTTAATACAGAATTTAAAAAGATATACTGCAAGCAAACAAAAAATGTCTGGGCTTTCATTTAGCCCTTAGGTCATTAGTTTTTGATCTCTGAGATAGTTGATCACATGCACAGGCAAAAATGCCATTTTTGATTGAATGCAGTAAGAGCCATGGTAAAAGTTTCTTTGGGAGCTCAGTAGTTGAGGCTTTAACCCCACACTGGTATGAAATTCAGTCTTTTTGAACACTTGAGGAAGCCTTGATGACTGTGCAGATGTTATTTGATAAAGAAGGCACAGTAGGAGGAGAGAATAGTTCAGGTCAGAGGTTCACCATGGGTAAAAACGTATTGGTGTGGAATTACATGGCATGAAGTAGGAACTACGATCAGTTTGATTTTATCAAAGAATAATAAGCAAGTGTACAAGTGAGAGTTCCCCAGAAAGACAGAACAATAGGATATATGAGAGGAGATTTACTAGGGGAATTGACTCACAAAATCACAGGAGCCAGAGAAGTCCCAAGATAGGCCCCCTGCAAGCTGGAGAACCAGAGAAAGCAGTCGTTCATGTCCTGAAGCCTCAGAACTAGGGTAGCCAATGGTGTAGCTTCCAGTTTGAGGGCGAAGACCTGAGAGCCCTAGTTAGGCCATTGGTGCAGGTACCACAGTCCAAAAGCCAAATAATCTGGCATCTGATATTTAAGGTTAAGAGGAGAAAAATATCATATTGCTTGGGAAGAGAGAGAGTAGAGAGAAAATCCCTGCTCTTCCTTCTATTTATCCCAGCTGGGTCCCCAGATTGGATGGTGCCCACTCACATGGAGGATGGGTCTTTCTCTCTCAGTCCACTGGCTCACAGGCCAATCTCTTCTGCAAATACCAGCACAGACACACCCAGAAACAATGCTTCAGCAGTCATCCAGGTCATCCCTCAATCTAGTCGACACCTAAAATTAACCATTGTATCAAGGTAGAAATGGTGGGTAAGACCAGAGAAATGGGCAGCCACCACATGAACAGCATCATCTGTCATGCTAACACATTCAGCCTTAGCCTTGTAAATAATGGAGAACTTCTGAAGGTTCTCCTATGAAGCAGGGGCATGATATTACAGATATCACTCTGTAATGGGGAGGATGGAGTTGAGGGGCAAAGACTTACTTTAGGAAGATAAGTTGGGAGGTTGTTCCATTTGTCCAGGGGAGAGAGGCTGGGGCCTGACTATAATATGGGGCTAGTTATGGACATTTGGGGAAAGATATGAGAATTATTTTAGATGTAAAAATGTCAGAACATCTTAACTTACTGTGTGTGAAGGAATGCAGGAGAGGATGTGGGCATAAAATAAGTTCCAGTCCTTTGGCTGGAATGACTGCATGAAAAATGCTGGAAGGAACTGTTATGAGCTGTGGTGGGGTGGGGAGGTACAGTTCTGGGGTAGGGAGAGTTCAAGGACTGCTGAGCTTGAGGTGGCTGTGAGAAGATGCTCTTTTTTTAAAAAATCGCATTTTAGGTTTTGGGGTACATGTGAAGAACATGCAAGATTGTTGCATAGGTACACACATGGCAGCGTGATTTGCTGCATTTCTCCCCTTCACCTATATCTGGCATTTCTCCCCATGCTGTCTCTCCCCAACTCCCCACCCCCTGCTGTTCCTCCCCTATCTCCCCCCAACAGACCCCAGTGTGTGATGCTCCCCTCCCTGTGTCCATGTGTTCTCATTGTTCAACACCCACCTATTAGTGAGAACATGCAGTTTTTGATTTTCTGTTCTTATGTCAGTTTGCTGAGAATGATGGTTTCCAGGTTCATCCATGTCCCTACAAAGGACACGAACTTATCGTTTTTGATGGCTGCATAATATTCCATGGTGTATATGTGCCACATTTTCCCTGTCCAGTCTATCATCGATGGGCATTTGGTTTGGTTCCAGGTCCTGGCTATTGTAAACAGTGCTGCAATGAACATTCGTGTGCATGTGTCCTTATAGTAGATGCTCTTTTTAATGCTTATTCTCTCTTTCTTATTTGTGCCTGCCCTACTGGTGGGACAAAAATCCTAAGAGAATTTAATACCTGATTGAGAAGACTTTTTCTCAAAATCAGATTCCAGTCACAAAACTCTGATTCTTGGTCCGTTTATCAACAGCCTCTGATAATTTGGGGAAAGCCATTTAGGGCTGCTGTATTAGGCTGTGCACATTGTGGTTCTGCTGTATAGTCACCATTCATATCATAATACAACGAATGATGTTCCCTGGAATTGGTCTGCACATGCCCTAGGCACCTGTTTGTGGGGCGTGTTGTTGTGTTAGACAAAGAGCCTGATCTTGACTCTTACTGGACCATTTACACATTGGATGACCTAGGTCAAGTGACTGAACTTTCATGACCTCTGTTTCCTTATTTGTACTGTGAGTGTGATGATTACTACCTTACAGAGCTGGCTGTAAGAATTAAACAGGTTACAAATTTAATAAGCATTATTTGTTATTCGTATTTTATCCCACCTTTTAAATCTATTTGCTAATATTGAGTAAGTTGGATGATGACGTTTGCTCCATGGCAAGGTGACTATGGCTAGAGTAAAACAGAAGAAAGACAAAATCAAGAGTCAGGACTTAAGGACCACAGGGTGCAACAAGATCTTTGAGATCTTTCTGCTGTTTGTTCCCCTTCTCCAACCATCTGATTCCTGTATCTTCCTGAAGCTTTGTAAGGGGCTTGGGATGGGTATAAAAATGAGAAGTAAGGGTTTGGGCAGTGGTTTTTAATCTCGGATGCACATTAGAATCACATGAGAGTGCTAAGTAATACTAATGTCTAAATATCACCCCAAGGGTTTGTGACATAATTTACCTGGGATATGACCTGAGCTTTTGAATTTTTTTTCTTTTTTAATTTTTTTTTTAGATGGAGTCTTGCACTGTCACCTGGGCTGGTGTGCAATGGCATGATCTTGGCTCACTGCAACCTGCACCTCTTGGGTTCAAGCAATTCTCCTGCCTCAGCCTCCTAAGCTAGCTAACCTATGTAACCTAGCCATCACACCTAGCTAATTTTTGTATTTTTATTAGAGACTAGGTTTCGCTATGTTGGCCAGGCTGGTCTCCAACTCCTGACCTCATGATCCACCTGCCTCAGTCTCCCAAAGTGCTGGTATTACAGTGTGAGCCACCACACCCGGCTGCTTTTGAGTTTTTTAACACTCCCTTGCTTCCAGTGTGCACCTGGGATTGAAGAACCACTGCTTTAGCCTTTCTATCTCACTGACATAATTGGAGCCTAAGATTAAAGTCTGTGCTGGGGGTAAGGGAGAGTTTTCTTTGTTCTCTTTTTGCTTTGAGATTAGTGTTTTTTATTTGGGGAGGCTGGCTGAAACATAGATATAAAGATCAGAATGGGGCTGGGAAGATGGGCTTTCTAATCTCTGAGGTTTTTGTTGTTTTTATAGTCTTGTTATAAGAAAAATGTTGAAATTTACTTATGAAATAAATCCATAAATAAAAAGATACTCTGTGTTTTCAAGATGAATAAAATTGGCAGCTGGTCTCTCCCTTTTTGCTTTAAGGGGGACTAAAAGCGTTACTATATTAAAAGTTATTGGGTTTGGAAGGAGGCAAGAGATCAGTATGAGGATAAAACAGAATCTTGCCAGACCCAGAAAATAACAATACAGAACACATTTCAATTTGGATTGAATACAAATGAGGGATACAGTTTTAAGTATGTCTCATGCATGATTTGGAACATACATGTACTAAAAAAATTGATTGTTTATCTTAAATTCAAATTTAACTAGATGCCTTGCCTTTTTTTTTTTGTCTGGCAAGCCAGGGGCAAACTACTCAAGAAATTGAAGCAAGTCAGAGTGAGCTGCTTTAGGAATCAAAAGTCATGCTTTGACTATAATCATAAATGGGTTGCCATTGGCTTAGGTTCTTGGGATTAGTCTGGGTTTGAAATAAAGAGCTGAAAACCAAGTAGCCCACAAAGCTGTTTTAATAATACGATCTCTTACATGGATATAACACATATGCTTTTCCAAAGTGCTTTCACAATACGTTCTCTCACTTTATCCGCCAAACCACCGAAGTTTAGCTCACGTTAGCCACAGTTTGACAGTGGAAAAACACCCAGGGCTAGAGGAAAGAAACTGCTCTGAAGTCCTCAAATGGGTTAGTGTTAAATCAAGACCTAGGATCTATTTATTTTTCCTACTTCTATCTCACTGTCATCCTTAAGTGTGGATTTTAAAAAGTTAACTTTTTAAAATTGAAGTGCCAGGCTGGGTGTGGTGACTCACACCTGTAATTTTAGCACTTTGGGAGGCCAAGGACCACTTAAAGTCAGGAATTTGAGACCAGTTTGGGAAACATGGTGAAACCCTATCTCTAAAAAGAATAAAAAAAAAAAAAAAAAAGCCAGCTGTGGTGGTGAGTGCCTGTGGCCCTAGCTACTCCGGAGGCTGTGTCGGCAGGATCGCTTGAACCTGGGATCCTCCAGGCTACAGTGAGCCATGATCGCTCCACTGCACTTCAGCCTGGGTACCAAAGTGCTTAGACTATGTATGTATATACAGGCTTTCAGCAGGGGGGATGAGTAGTTGTCAATATATTATCCGTTCTAGTAAGGGAGAAAGAGGTTAATCTACTTAATATGTACCTAGACCTATGAATTTTACCCAGGTCATTCTTCTGACTCCTAGTCTGTAGGAGAAACTGAATTGAAATCCACCTTGCAGCCACAGCTCTGTGGCAGGCAGTTCTTTGCTCATGCCCACTTCACACCTGCTCTTGCTTCTCCTGTTACTGCCTTTCTTTGCCTCTTGGCTCTTGGTTTTGTCTCCCATATCTGACTCCAGAAAGATGGATTTCAGGTCTCAGGTTTCATCATGATCATCCTCTAGAAGTAACTTGACTTGCTCCCCTACTCCAGCTCTTTCAATTCCCGCCATCCCCACTGAGCTCCAGCGCCCAGCCCCCAGCCTGCTCCCATTTTTAGGAGAAATTGATGTACTGGAACTTGAATTACCTAGGTGTCAAATGTCCAAGTTTGGTAGGGCATCGGAGACTCTGAGATACTGCAGTTGACTGGGGCCAAAATTCAATGTCCCTGGGCTTTACGATCTGCTTTTACAATATATTTTCTTTTATTTTCTCGATTTTTCCTTTTACTCCATGAATTTGGGAAGTTTAGCTGTGATGTGGTTGAACTGCTGGAGATATCTGAGCTACAAATCCAGCTCTGCATCACATTGAAGACCGGGCCGATTCTCCACTATAGGGCGAAGTTCAACTCCGTAGCTTGCCATTGAAGACCTTCCTTCCCCAGGCTGGCACCTGCCCCCTTTCCACTTTTATTCCTCATGTGTCATTTGCTTACTCAAACTGGTTTCCCTGCTGTTCGTGGAGCACTCCTTATGTTATCTCTTCTGAGTCTATTCCTGTTTCTGGAATGAGCTCCTCCCTCCATGCTCTCTACATCCTAAGCCGTCTCAAGGCCAAGCTCAGATGTCACCTTTTCTATGAAACTTATCTAACACCCTTTGATCTCCTAGGCCGTTTTTGTTGCACCGTACTTTGAGGATTTATTATATGCTGGGAATACTGTTCAAAACACTGAGCACTAATTGATCTTAATGGTTGCTGGCCACAGTGGTAGCACAAGATTCCAAAGGTCCTTCTCTGTGCCAGATATTTGCCTCTAATTGCTGAATGATGTGGAGGCCTTGAAGGACTGAGCAAGGGGTCAGAGTGGCCAGAGTAGCAAGGAGTGCAGAGGTGGGAGTTCTTTGGGCCAGATTCCATTTGCCACCCAAAATAGAAGTATTTCAAGATTTTAACAGCACAGACATAACAGTGCATACCCGATAAAGTCATTTCACCACATATTGTCTTATTTTCTTTACTGGATTTATGTGTATATTTTCTATAGTCTCAGAACTAAAAATTTGTTTTAGAAATCCTTTAGGCCGAGGCTCCTTAACCTAGGGTCTGTACCATAGACTCAAAGGAAGTTGATGGCATTTACCAGATTTTCAAAGGTACGTGTAATGCAGAGAAGGTTAGGAAACCCTGATCTTGCCACCACTTCCATTTATAGATTAAGAAACTATAGCTGAGCGGGGTTAAGCATAAGAACTCTGCATGCAATACTTCTCAGGGAGATATTTGCCATCCGCAGTCCAATTCAAGTTCCCTTATTGAAGGTAAACTTAGGGTGTTCCATGACATCATATCAATGGACTGTCCTCACTTTTTCTTCTGCAGGGAGCCTGGAAGGCTTGCGTGGTTAGTCAAGACTATTGGTAGGGTTGGTGGGGATCTGGTGCAGACAGTAGCTCTTTTTAAACAGCAGGTGAAGTACTAATGTACTTAGGAATCTGTTGGGAAGAGGAGGTTAGAATCCTAGTACAAGGAATCTAAAGTTGGTTGTCAGACTAGTCAGACTAAGGAGAGGGATTGAAAACAGACATTAATAATTTATTGAGCATTAACTGTCAAATAGGCCCTTCTTTGTATTAAGCTATTTAACCTTAATGAGAATCATATGAAGTAGGAACTGCCATCCCGCACTTTACAGATAAATAACTCAAGGTCCAGAGAAGGTAAGTACTTTGCCCAAATTTGTACAACCAGGAGAATTAGGATTTAAACCAACATGGTCAGGCTCCAGCATCTTCAGGTCCAAACACTATGCCACACTGCCTCTTAAAAGTTGGTTTGTGGAGCTAGGAAAGGAAAAAGCAAGGAAAGGTGGGTTTCAGTGAGTGGGTAGTTTATGTGGGGTTGGGGTGGAGGAGGCCCTACTAAGTGCTGATGCCCTTGGACAGGCCTCATGTGGTTTGGTGCTGGGATTCTGGACTTGTGTCAAGGGCAGCCTTAGGGTGCATAGAGAGTCTTAAGAGTCTGAAAGCAACTTGCATTGTGATATTTATTTACTCATCCTTATAGACCCCCCATCTTGGTACTGAGGACAGAAGATATACTTCCCGCCTGGAAAAAGAACTTGCACTTCTTTCCAAAGGAATAGAAAACTGAGAATATGACAGTTTCTTTTTTTTTTTTTTTTTTAATTTTTTATTGGATTATAGGTTTTGGGGTACATGAGCAGAGCATGCAAGACAGTTGCGTAGGTACACACATGGCAGCGTGCTTTGCTTTTCTTCTCCCCTTCACCCACATTTGGCATTTCTCCCCAGGCTATCCCTCCCCACCTCCCCCTCCCACTGGCCCTCCCCTTTTCCCCCCAATAGACCCCACTGTTTAGTACTCCCCTTTCTGTGTCCATGTGTTCTCATTTTTCATCACCCACCTATGAGTGAGAATATGCGGTGTTTCATTTTCTGTTACAGTTTCTTTTGCTGGCTATGCTCTCTCATTTCTTAGCTGTTCTTGTCCCTTGATGCTGTTTCTTTTTTCTCCACTAGGGTCCTCTCATCCTTACTTCCCCTCTGTCAAAATTCTGTTCTTGGAAAGGGAAACGATTCAGACTGAGATATGCATAGCTAAGGGGTCGCAAAAAGATTACCTTTACTGGATATTCCTTTGTGCATGTTTTGTTTACCTCTTATCTTTTAACTCCTATCCCTCCTGACGATCCACCTAGTTAGCACCCGCATGCAGCTAAGCTCCAAGCACTCCTGCTGCATTTTCAAACCAAGCCAGGGACCCTCCCTTGGCACTGGCCTCTTGCTTTGCCTCCTCTTCCTGTGTCTGCATTTTCTTTGGGTCGGTGTGCACCAGCCTCTTCCCTAGCACTACCTGGCTGGTCTTCTTGTGTCCCCCTACCAACCCCTCACTCACCACTACAAGCCACGTCCGAATAGCCTGGCTGGGAAGAGGGGCTGCACTCACAGAAGCTATACTGTGTCGACTTGTGTTGAGATAGCTATGTGACTGGAGCCTGGGCCTGGGAAGAGCCAGGGGATGGGTGTAACCATTCCTGAGGTCCCACCAGCCTTTGAACTTTACACACCTTATCTTATTGAATTTTTCCTATAACCCTGTGTGGGTTGTATTTAGTGACCTTGTTTTTTTAGATGAGAAAATCGAAGATTGGAGACTTAGTTTGCTCAAGCTCACACAGCTAATAAATGGCAAACCTGGAACCCAACCCGTATCTGTTGGAATTTAAAGTACATTTGTAATATTTCCCCTGCCCTGATACCAATAAAGTTAGCACCCATCATCTGTTCTGGGGTAGCAAGGAAGGGCCAGAAATTTAAAAGAAATGTAAAAGGGCTAGAAGTTGAGTGGACATTGAAATGGATCAACCAGAAACAAACGAACAGGAAAAGAGCAAGGATAGAACTAGAAAGTCTGAGACAATTACGGAGAGTGAAGCTGGCATGCCTGGAACTTTTTATTTTTGGTCTTGGGTCCCATGGTTTGGAGGAGGGGTGGCCTGGCCCAGAGGCCCAGGATGGGTACCCCTCAGCTGAGCATGGGTCCTCACTCCTGTATCTGTTCTGCTTACAGTGACCACTTCACTGACTGAGCTCCAGCCCCAGGACACTGCTCCAGTCTCAGCCAGAAGCAACATGGGGTTCACCTCACCTTGGATGGGACAAAAGGAATGAAAACTAAGGCAATGAGCAGAGATGGCATCCTGCGTTTCGGGCATTAGTGAGTTTTCCATAAGCTTGAGGATGACCTCACATAAAGTTATATAAGTGATATTGGTCTGAATATTGGTCTGATATTGGTCACGAACGCTCACATCTTGGTCTTCTGACCTCCCCTATGGTCTTTCTAGGAAGATCAGTCCTTTCCCTCTCCCCACTATACTAAGCAGATGGCTTGGAGTAGCTTCTGAGGCTGGAGAGGGAGGATTCCACCTCAGCCCTGAATGGCTGACTCAGCTCAGCTCCACTCTAAGGACTCAGGCAGTGCATCATTTTCTTCTCTGCTTCTGGGCTTTAGAAAGTGTCTTGAGAAGTGCATGGCTGAGAGAGAGAGGAAACAGGTGGACACCACATGGGCTGGAGGAAGCCCAGGGTCACCAAATCATCCTGGGCCAGAAGGCAATTGTTCCTTTTGGAAGATGATGTGTTAATCATCAGATCACTGAGCTGTCAGGGGGCAGAGAAGGAAAAGTTAAAGTCAGGGCTTGTTCGATTTGCTATGAGGAACTATTTCGCAGCAGTTTGAGTCACTTTTAGTCCTTATTCTCATCAGCAATAAGTTGGTTGTTGGAAAGAGCTGAATATGGTAATTTACGCCAGGTGAACTACACTGTGCTCTGTGCTTCCAGGGTGTTTTTTGGAGTCCTGGAACTTTGTAGCTGGGAAAGACCATCTGGTCCAGTGCCTGATGATTGATTGGTTCTTGCTCATGATTATTCAATCATACTGATTCTCTGGAGAAGGGAAGTGACCTGTCCAAGGTTGTGTAGCATGTTATGGCTAGAGGGGGTCTGGTCCCAGGCAGTAGGTCCCCTTCTCCACAGGGGACCATTAAATTCTGTGCTCCTGGAAACCTCTGTCATAAATATGATCACCAAAATGAGCTGAGTGGAAGGACAAATGTAAAGAATTTCATATATCACATGTTATTTTCGTATTGATTTGTTAATTTTATTTTATTTAAAAAAATTTTAGTGGTTTTTATAAAGAGTTTTTATTTTGTTCTTTATACTTTGTGTATTTTCTTTTTTATTATACTTTAAGTTCTGGGGTACATGTGCAGATGGTACAGAATTGTTACATAGATCTACACATGCCACGGTGGTTTGCTGTATCTATCCCCCTGCCACCTACATTCGGTATTTCTCCTAATGTTATCCCTTCCCAATTCCCCCACGCCCTGCTATCCCTCCCCTAGCCCCCTTACCCCCCAGCAGGCCCCAGTGTGTGATGTACCCCTCCTTGTGTCCATGTGTCTCATTGTTCAACAGCCACTTATGAGTGAGAACATGTAGTGTTGGTTTTCTGTTCTTGTGTTTGCTGAGAATGATGGTTTCTAGCTTCATCTGTGTCCCTGCAAAGGACATGAACTCATCCTTTTTTATGGCTGCATAGTACTCCATGGCGTACAGCTTCAGCAAAATCTCAGGATACAAAATCAGTGTGTGAAAATCGCAAGCATTCCTATACACGAATAACAGACAAACAGAGAGCCAAATCATGAGCAAATTCCCATTCGCAATTGTTACAGAGAATAAAATACATAGGGATACAACTAAAACGGATGGGAACTACAAGGAGAACTACCAACCACTGCTCAAGGAAATAAGAGAGGACACAAACAGATAGAAAAACATTCCATGCTCGTGGTTAGGAAAATCAATATCATGAAAATAGCCATACTGCCCGAAGTAATTTATAGATTCAATGCTATCCCCATCAAGCTACCATTGACCTTCTTCATGGAACTGGAAAAAAACACCTTAAACTTCATATAATTTGTTAATTTTATAATTTATCTAATATATTGTCTTTAGAATCAATGAGCATTTAGATTGCTAAGCCTTCTCCCTTAGTTGCTAGGTGAAGCTTGTACTTTTCTACTTTTTTTCTTAAATTTAATATGCTATAAACATTAAGTGGCCTGGAGGTTTACATATCTGCTGGGGGAGGCAGCATGGTTTAATGGAAAAGGAAATGGATGAGGAACTAGGCAGGCTGAAGCTCAAATCTCTTCTCTACTACTGATCAGATATGTAACTTTGGGCTGGTTACTTTATTGATCAGAATTTCTGTTTTCTTATCTGTGAATAGGGCAATAGGACACCTCCCCCAACCCCAAGTGGGTCACTCCGAGGATTGAATGAGATAATACGTGCTTAGCATGGCATCTGTCACATAGCAAACCCTCAGTAAAAGTTACTGATAGAGTGTTTAAGTCTTAAACTGAGTACTTAACATTAATTTTCTTCCACTTATAGAATGTTCTGTTTTTATCTTCAAACCCCTGTTAAAAAAACACAAACCAAAAAGCAATTGCCTTTTAAAATGGAATGTTCTTGTATTGGCTCACATAAGTGGAAATGCACATCTGTATTTTAAATTAGATCACCTGGTGTTTCTAGCATCTCTGGGGCATATGAAAGACTTGTTTACATTAGTTTTGTTGAGTTTTTTATATGCTCATTAATTTTCACAGCATTCTTATGAGACAGGAATTAGACATACTATTCATGAATTAATGAAAGTATAGAGACGTTTCAGTACTTGTCCAACATCACGGAGAAAAATGAGTGATGGCCAGGAATAGTATTGACGTTTCCAGGATGGAAAGTTCGTATTGACTCACTATCCACTGATGACGTGCTCGGTGTTTATGTGTGTCTTTTCTCCTGAAGCAGGGTTTTGCATCTCTTAGGTCCTGTGTAGTGGCCCAAAGGTCATGCAGGGTGCACACAAAGCTTCTATCAGATGCTGTTCGCTCCTCTCTGTGCCAGTTTCTACTGGGCGAGCAGGGAGGGGCAATTAGAGCAGTGCTGATGAGAGGAAAGTGGAGTCCATGAAATGTCCATCAAGTTCTATTCCACAACTAAAGGCACCTCAGGCATTCTTGTGAATATTTAGTAGTGATGGTGAATATTTTTGGGGACCAGCAGTGGCATTCCCAGTACCTGTAAAATCACCCTGTGAGGTGGGAACCTTTCTGGTTCTCTGTGAGGGGTTCTGGTGGAAATTATGGTGTGAGATTCTGGGCTGATTGCCTTGCTCTTAGTGTGGTGCAAGCCCCCTTTGGCGGAAGAACTCTGCTCCTCAAAGGCAGCCCTGGGATTGACTCTGGAATGAACAGATGGCCCACGTCTGGTCTCCCTGTTAACTCGGGCCATCTCAAGTCTTGGGATGACTCGCAGACTCTTCCTCTTTCATGTTTTTGGACAAGCTTTTCAGTCTTTTCTTGGCTTACCTGCTCAACTCTGCTTTGGTCACTGTAACTGTGTTTTGATATTTTAAAAAATATTTTATTTTTTTATTATTTATATTTAGAAGTTATAAGTACTTTGTTTTCTTTACTTTTTTTTTGTTATTGTTGTTGAATTTCCATAGGTCTGGGGAGAACAGGTGATAACCTGGTAACATGAGTAAGTTCCTTAGTGGTGATCTGTGAGATTCTGGTGCACCCTTCACCTGAGCAGAATACACTGAACCCAGTTTGTAGTCTTTGATCCCTCACCCCCTTCCCACACTTTCCCCCTGAGTCCCCAGAATCTATCGTATCAATCTTATGCCTTTGGATAGGAATCCTCATAGCTTAGCTCCCACTTATGAGTGAGAACTTACGATGTTTGGTTTCCCATTCCTAAGAGTTACTTCACTTAGGATAACAGTCTCCAGTGTCATCCAGTTTGCTGTGAATGTCGTTAATTTATTCCTTTTTATGACTGAGTAGTATTCCATCACATATATGCATACCACTAACTGCATTTTTTCTGGCAGCCTAACCTTGCATCTCCTCTGATTTTTGGCTTCAAACACTTGCCTTGGTGTTAACCACTTAGTTTTGTCTCTCCTTGCTGTCATGTAAGAAGACAGACGGTGGCACAGGTGGCTGGCTCAGAGAAGGTTTCCTGTAGAAGGTAGGAATTGAGCTGGGCCTTGAAGTTTTGGAAACATCGTAACACATGGGGGGAATTGGAGAGGCGGCCTCAAGCAGCAGGAGCAAGAGCAAGGCAGGACTTTGTGGAGTCATAGAAAAACCAGGGCTCAAGAGTTCAAAGTGTGAGTCATCTCTGGTGCTTACAGGAGTCAGAGCTTACAAGAACCTGACCTTGGGCAGGTTCCTTACCTCTCTGGAGCTTGGCTTTCTTACCTGTAAAATGGGGAAAATACAACTTACTTCTCAGACATTGGGACTATTAAATAGTACATGTAAAAACAGCTAGCATGGTGCCCATGGTAAGTATTCAATAAATGTTGATTGTTTTTATGTCATTGCATGCTGCCCACATGCTGGTCTACTTAAGCAGGTGGGAGAAAGAGTTAGAGAGCGCAGCAAGCTCCTGTCACTGCTCTAGCCTCTTGCCTGGGTAATTGCTCAATGCTTAGTAAAGGAAAAGCTTCCTAAACCTATGTGCCTGTCTCTCTAGGGCCAGTCCTTGAGTGTCTTGATTCTTTGAGCTTGCACATGGGGCTAATGCTGAGTTATCTTGCCCTTTTTAAAACTCAGCCTAGGGATATAAAGAGATGTCAATTCCTCCCCCTCCCAAGTGCTTGTGTCTCTCATCCTCCCTCCCTGGGGTGGTGTATTCCAGCTGTTGGAGGCTTTGTGCATTTAACAAAAGGAATTGTTATAGAAACCCCTGTTTTATGTTGAGTTCAGGGAGACCCTGATGTTGGGAGCAGCCTGAACTCATTTGCTCTTGTTAACCAGGTTTGCGTGTGTGAACATATCTTGTCCCAGCTTAGGCTCCTCCTTCAGCAAGACCTGTTTGATGTTGCCTCTAACTATGACTCTTTCTGTATTTATTGATTATCTTCTCTGCTTCTGGGTTCTGATCTTTGCTCCAGGATTTCTGTCTCTGGACTTGAACCTCTGCTAACAGAATGTAGTCATTGTCTGTGGTCTTTAATTTCTAACTTCTTTTCTTACATTTGATCAAGAGGTCTCACCGGGTTCCATCTTTCCTCACCAGTAATTAAAAATACTACTGATCACTGCCCAGGCATTAACACTAGGGTCTCTGGACTAGATGTCCAGAAATCTTTATTTCTATTTTTAGTTGAATCCCTGGACCCAGATCTTTTATATAGATTTGACTCCCTATATCCATTCAACCTTCCAGAAATGCCTTGCTAGAACTCATTCTAGACTGCAAACTCTTAAACTCCAGCAGAGATTCTGATCCAGAAGGTTGGTTAGGAAGGAACGGGAGCCTAGAACCTGCCTAGAATCCCACGTGTTTCTGATACAGGTGGATTATGGATCACACACTGTGAGCAACACTGATCAATACTGAAGTTTCTGGAAGTCTGACTTTCATATAAAGGGAAATATTGTCATATTGGCCAGAGATTTAAAGTAGCAAAGTTTAAGACCAGGTAAAAATAACTTAAGAAATCAGATCTTCTTTGCAGGTGGCAAACAATTTAATTTCCTAAGTAAGCTAAATGTTCTCTCCCCAAGTTTGTCTCCTCTAAATATTTTCTTGATTAGCTGTTTCTGTAGAGGAAACCCAGAGGTGAACATCAGGCCATGTTTTGTTCAAATTATTTTAAATTATGAATTTGTTCAAGTCTGTGTTTATGATTTGTGCCTGGGCTTACAGAGTATAAAGTGTATTCTCATTAGGTCCCATTGTCACTTTCCCCTTCCAACCCTTACCCTTAATCTGCGCCATACTCCAGCCGGCTCTCACTAACTGTTGGTTGCCATTCTGTTAAGTACTTCATGGGCAATCTTTCTGGGAGCTGTATTTTTAGAGGAAGAGATGAAAGAAGACTGAAAAATTAAAATCAATATAAGCGGTCTCTCACTTGGAATGTTATTAAGAGGATGTGGTCATTTAAAAGTATTTTCCCTTATCTTCAGTGTTTGACATCTGAAGTCATAGAAGATGTTATCACACCTTGCTTTATTAACATGGCTAGAGTCGCCTGTTTCAAAAGGCCCAGGAGTATTAACCTTAAGTGAAAAGAAAGTGGTGCTTTTGGCAGCAGGAGATGCTGGCTCCCAGCCAGGCCCCTGCGGCTATTCTGTTAAATGGCCCCATGAATTTATTTTACGGGGAGATTACTTCCACTATCTGAGTATACTGAGGCTGTCGTGGTTCAGACATCTTGTGAAGTTGTATAACACGCTGTTCTTCCAGGAGAATGTGGGAAGCTGGTAGTAAGTTAGGAAGGAGTTGACCAGACACATAATCAGAATTGGGCTCCTCTGGAGCTCAGCAGGACTTGCCGAGAAGAGTCGGAGGGTTCAGGAGAAGGTGAAATGAGGATCATACACACTCTTGCCATAGCCATTGAGCCCAAGGCCAAGGGAGTGTACTGGCAGAGCAGAGTTCTCCAAGGAAACGCAGGGGGAAGCAGGACTGGGGGTGTGGGCTTCATCCAGCCGCAGAAGCCCTGTAGCAAAGCACTGTCCCTGATTCGGTTTTCTTTCTCTGAGTGCTGGGCTTATTTCTGTTTCTTAGAGATTGAATATTCCTAAAAGATAGATGGAGCGGGCCAGGGTAGGGGTAGTCCTTTTGGGCATGGGGACCTCATAGCCCAGCCTTTATGAGAGAGTTCAGACTCCACTGCCCTTCTTTGTTGACTCTTTTGTCAAACTGTATGTCCTGATTTGGGGGTGGGTGACCCCTGCGTTTGGTTTCTCTGGCAGTGTGTCACAGAGCGGTTTTGGATTCTGTCAGCCTTCACTTCCAGGTCGCTGTTTCCCCTCCAGAGTCTAACAAGGCAAGTGATCTTTGGTTCATTAGTATATTAGACTAGTTCACCATTCAGTAGAGGAACCAGGACCGAGGAAGGGGTTAGACCAAAAGCAGGACAGCTGCTTTTAATTCCTGAGCACGGGCAGAACCTCCCCCATGGCAAGCTGCCTTGCAAGTGAGAAGAGCCGAATGCCCTAGAGCCAAAGAAAGAGCGGGGAGGGGGCAGAGATCAGGTGTGAATGGAGTTCGCCACCTGGGAAGCCAGCTCAAAGCATGGGTCACCACGATGGGCTTTATCATCATATACAAGGAACAGCAAATTAGTATGCTGGCAGGAAGTGCTTTCCACTCACTAAAGAAAATGATAAAAAATTATGAACTGTAATCACCTTGTAGGGGTGAAGGTGGTTATTAGTCTTGGGCTGTGGCGAGTTTAGAGCCTAACACTTAGTAGGAGCTGGATCTTGGTGTTGCATGCTGTGTGAATTGCTTTGACCTTGAGTTGTGTGACTCAGCAGTTTTCTTGGAACAGACACATATGCTCTTAAACGTTAAAATCATTGGCTGTGTATGTGAATAGCTAGTAATCAAACATAACAAAAGTGTTTGCTACTAAAGAGAGGGCTTTTATATCAATATGTGTGGCGAGAACATGGTATTAACACTGTGAATCCTTCAAGGTCAATTCAGAGTAGTTTTATGGTAGTAAGTGACTGATTGGTTGAAGGGCTGCTTTTTGATGGTGATTTAAAAAAAATCTTAGTCTTATTATAAAAATATAGTATCTTATAAAAATGCCGAAAAAAAACCTCAAACCCAAACTCAGAATGGTAAACAACCGTATGAAACAAAGACAATCATTTTAAAGACCAACATTTTAAATGGAATCTTCTAGTCTTTTATATATGTATATGTATGTGTATATATTACATATACACATTTTTAAAACTTTTAAGTTCAGGGGTACATGTGCAGGATGTGCAGTTTTCTTACATAGGTAAACGTGTGTCATGGGGTTTTTTGTATAGATTATTTCATCACCCAGGTATTAAGCTTACTATCCATTCAGTATTTTTCCAATCCTCTCCGTCCTCCCACCGTCCACCCCCAGGTAGGCCTCAGTGTGTGTTGTTTCCCTCTATGTGTTCATGTGTTCTCAGCATTTAGCTCCCACTTACAAGGAAGAGAAGAGTTCACTGAATCCTAAAGGATTAATAGTAGTTAGCCGGATGTAGAAGTGTGTGTGTGTGCGCGCGCGCGCGTGCGGGTCAGTGAGATGGAATAATATTAGCAAACTATGATTGCATAGTTAATACAGTGGTATAAGCAAAGTTCAAGGAACAGTTGTACCCCTTAAATTTACACAAATTAAAAATGAAAGCAAGGTGAATGCATGGAATTGCATGTACTACATACAAGACTGGAGCTCATACTGGGAGAGGTAGAGCAGAGGTTTGGTTTTTTAGCAAGAGATTAGGCTGAAAAGTAAGAAGTGGCCAGATCATGCAGCATTTTATTTTGCATACTAAGCAATGGGATGTCTTTTTCTGATAGTTTGAATTTGACATTGATGGTTTTCGGGAAGACAACTGACAGAATCAGATTTTTTTTTTTTTACTGTAAAGAGTCCTCTGACCCCAAGGGAGAGAATAGATTTGGGGTTAGGGGCAGATTCCATTCCAGGTATTCCTGGAATCTGAGAGAGAATTTAGGGGGCTTCTAAGGCTGGGGCCTGATGTCAATACAGATAAATGGATAGATTTGAGAGAGAAATAGGAGGAAGAATCAATGGGGATGATTTGCTGAGATGGGAGAGGAAAGAGGAGCCACAGATTACAGTATCCATATTCTGGGGGATGGGGATGCCATTCATTGAGCTTGGGAACACAGGAGGAATAGTCTCTTTAAGAAACAAGGAGGTTTGGAGAGAGTTCAGTTTTGAATATGTTAAGATTTTAGTGGCTGTCATACATCAGAGTAGATATCCTCCACTTTGATATGTAGATCTGAAACTCAATAGAGTTTTAAGGGAAATACAGAGTCTTGGAGTTATTAATACATCAACAGCAATTGAAGCAGAAGAACAGACCAGAATGCCAACGAACAGCATATAAAATGAGAAGAAAAGAAAGGCCCCCACACACAAAAAGCCAAAGAACTCTAATCTTTAAAGAATGAGAAGGGAAGGTAAAGATTGAGATGGAGCCTTTAGAGAAAGGGAAAAGTGTTGTCATGGAAAAGCCTTTTCAGGAGAACAGCATGCTTGTCAGCGCCAAAAGGCACTGATTAATTAATTAAGACAAGGAATAGGGAGCTTCCTCTGGACTTAGCAATGAGGAGTTCTTGAACTTGTTGGTGGCCATTTCGGTAGAGACAGATGCCAGATTCTAAAGGGTTAAAGGTTGAATGGGAAGTGAAGAAAAGAAAGTAAATGCAGGCGTTTCTTTAGAGAAGGTTGGTTTTAAAGGGGTGAGAAAGACAGGATGGCAGCTGAAAGTCAGATGGTTTTGAGGGGAAGCAGAGGGGAGCAGGTGCTGATTAGAGGGTAGGGAGCATGGAGGCTGAAGTAGAGGGGGGATGCTGATAACGAATGCCCCCAGGGTAGAAGGTCTGCCCTGAGCTGTATCTAGGATTCAGGTGGACTCATTCGTCTAAGATAGGAAGGATGACTCTGTACCTTTTCGGACAGGAAAATAACAATGGATAGGTGTGGACAGTATGATGGCAGGAAACTGAGGAATTTGCCATGTGATGGTTTCTATTTTGTCTGTGCAGTAGGAGGCAAGATTTTCTCCTGGGCATTAGAAGGGAGGTGGTTGGGTGGGAGGTTTGAATGGATTGGAGAAGGTTTTAATAGTTGCTATGGAGAGTAGAAAAGGAAACTGAGCAGGGAAAGATAAAATTCCCAGGCAACACTGAGGGTCTTGTTGAGCTTGAAGCTGACAAATTTTAAGTGACACCAAATCTGTTCATGGCTTGATGAATTTTTTTTTCTCTAGCTGAGAAGACAGACTCCAGGGCTAGAATTTTTCCATTTGAGTGTGGCAAAAGACTGATGAGGCAAGCTATTTGGGGGCAGTGCTATGGTATAGTTGAAGTGATTAGCCATGGGTTCATGGTTGGGTGGGGAGCAGAAGATGATAGAGGGGTGTTGAAAGATCAGGAGAATGTAGAAGGGTCAAGGGAATGGAGCTTAAAGAATTGGTATAGAGCAAATAAGTGAATAGGTGGCTGTAAGGAAAAGAAGCCATAGTCAGAAGGGGAAATCTTGGATTTCAGATTTCAGAATTGCATCCGTTTCAGAAAGGGTAATATTCAACATATGTAACAGGCTTGACATGGAGAATGACCAGTCAGAATGAACAGCCAGTATGGCTACACTGGTGTGTACCTCCTGTTTCCAGGGTGTGGCTAGGGGGTGCAGGTTATTATTATTGGAGCCAAAGAAGGCTTGTAAGTTTGAGCACTGGATGAATCACTCACATAAATATTGAATTTTCCCAGACTCGTGATGGGACTTGAGAAAGAAAAGGAAAATCATAAATCTGACATGAATGTCATTGATCAGTGAGAGTCAATTTCTGTCAATATCATTCCAAGGTGTTTTTGGGCTGGATCACAGTGATACAGAGAGGAGGAAGCAGTATCCCTCAATTGATCAGAAGCTTATAGGACAGTAGCAGAATTCTATCTGGAACAGCATTGGGAAAAGAGGCACATGAGCCCAATTGCTGACCTTGAGACTTGGAATAATAAGCATCCATTTGGGAGGAATGCATGGGAGAACTCTTCTTGAGAAACCAGGTTTTAGTTAAGACAGGACATGGAGGGAATATTAAATATTAAAGAAGAGATTGAAGATGTAGATTTTCTTTTTAAATCTTGGAATGGACAGATTTTGAAAGGAGAGGGGTATTGTGAGATTGACTCAGGGAGGAACATGAAGCCACATGGGAATGTGCAGACAGGAGGGGCTCGATGATTGCGGAGGCTTACATTTTGAATGGTGAGTTTCGATGACCAGAATATAAGGCATGAGGGAACTGGCAGGCTTCAAGGTTTCCAACCAGTTAGGCCTAGCAGCCACCCAATGCATATGAGATGGGGAGGAAAGGAGCTTAGGCTAGAGTGACAGGAGACAGCTATGGCCAGGAGCGATTGTGTTTCCAAGAAATCCCAGGACAAGTGAGCAGGCTGTCATTGGAATTGGTTCCAGGACTTGGACCACATGTTGGAAACAAGTAGCCTCTTGTGGGATGTATACTGTATCGGTTTCCCATAGCAGAGTATACCTGCAGTGTGACTTAATTGTGTTTGAGTTGAAAACAACAGTCTATCCTCAAGTGAAAGCTACAGATCCCTTAGTCCTGAGAGGAAGCAGAGATGCATTTGATTGGCAGGCAAGGATCTGATTTAGTGAGTTCTCAGCATGGCATGCTGCAGGCCATTCAGGTATAGTGTTGAGTAGCACATTGGTGCTTAGTTGACATTTATTTAATCATCAGGCTTTAATTAGTTATTTGCAAAGTAGAGCGATGTGCTTTGCTCTTCAGATTTTATAATAGGGTGGTGTGGTAGGCTTACGGTAATGTCTCACATAGACATTTCAAGTTCTTTGAGGTAAAAAAAATCAAATCGAAGGGTCATGAGGATTGGAGTTTGTGGTGGAGCTTGAGCACTGGGAAGAAGAATTAGTGAGAAGAGGGGTATTATAAGAATGATCACAACAAAATAACTAAGGATACAGGGAAACATGATGGAGCTTGACTTGCAGGTGAATATAGTCTCCCTGTGTTCTAGCTCTGCAATGTGATGCTTTGCGAAGACCTGGCAAATATCTAACCATGTTTGTTGGTGAGTCTTTTGTTGCTCAGATTAGCAGGAGAAAGTAACAGCAACTGTGCGCTTTTATTGGAGCTAGTGCTGAAATGAAATGTAGTTATGTACTGTGGTTGCAAACTGGCCAACTTAGGGATATCTGAAGTGGCATCTGCAATTTGTTTCTCTCCCCACCATGGCAACATGCCCTCTATTCTCCAGCATACTCAGGTATTGCTGCTAGGGGTTCATCGTACTACTGGGGGAGGTGTCATAGGTTAATTGGTGGTGTTGGAAAGAATCCCTCCCTCCCTCCCAGCTTCCCTGCCTCCCTGCCTGCTTCCCTCCCTCCCTTCCTCCCTCCCTTCCTTCCCTCCCTCCCTCTCTTCCTTCCTTCCTTCCTTGCTTCCTTCCTCTCTCCCTCCCTCCCTCCCTCCCTCCCTCCTTCCCTTCCTTCCCTTCCTTCCCTTCCTTCCCTCCCTTCCTTCCCTTCCTTCCCTTCCTTCCCTTCCTTCCTTCCCTTCCCTCCCTTCCTTCCCTTCCTTCCCTCCCTTCCTTCCTTTCCTTCCTTCCCTTCCTTCCCTCCCTTCCTTCCCTCCCTTCCTTCCTCTCTTCCTTCCTTCCTCTCTCCCTCTCTCCTTCCCTCCCTCCCTGCTTTCCTCTCTCTCCTTTTCCCTTTCATTGCCTCCCTTCCTCCTTCCCTCCTTCCTTTCTCCATTCACAAATGCTTACTGCATGCCAGCTTTGTGTTAAGCATCAGGAATACAATAATGACTAAGTCCTTTCGTGTTAGCGATAAGTCTGCAGTGCCATTTGCTACCTGTTTGGCTGTGCTGGCAAGGTTTCCAGGAGGTGACATGAGCTTTAGTGAATGAAAAGGAGTTTGAGAAGAAGGCTACTCATTATAAAAAATTCTTTAGCAGGAACTATTTATTAGAAGGAATTGCCTCCCTATGAAGATGATCTGAAAGTCATGAGGCAGAAAAGGTCATGGTGTCTTTGGAGGGATAACAAGAAGTTAGCACCAACAGAATTTACAGTGAGTGGTGGAAAATGAAGGGCCTCTATTTTGAGGGGCTTAAACTTGAAGTCAAGATGCTTGATCTTCATCTTCTAAGCAGTGGAAGCTTCTAAAGCAAGGAAGTGAAATGATCATACTTGAACTTTAGCAACATTCCTGCAGTGTGGAGGTCTCTAGGATTGGGGAACTGACTCAGGTACATTGCAATACTTGGAACCTTGCTACTCAAAGCATCCTCTCTGGAGCAATAACATCAGTATAGCCTGAGCGTGTGAGAAATGCAGACCCCTGGGCCTCATTAAGCCATTCTCACTCATTTTAACTAGATCTCCAGGTGACTTGTGCATAGTAAGTCTGAGAAGCTGTGACTTAGGGGTTATGCTGATGGCTCTTCTGCACTCACGTAGACCCGTCAGGAGGGGGCCTTTTCCTCTCATACCACAGACTCGTAGACCATTCCATGATCTCTGTCACCTCCATTTTGGAAAGGATGACAACAGTTTTTAAAAAATTAAATGTGTATTTCCATAATTTGAGAAGTTCTATCCTTTGAGCCGTGGCTTTTCAAAATGTTTTCAAGTCATGGATTATTGATGGGTTCGGGGGGCATGCTCAGGAGACCGTTACACCTGTTATTCTATTTTCTAAGCTTGGTGATGGGATGCAGGTGTTCATCACTTGCCATTTTTTTTTGCAGGTTGCAATAATTTATAATTCAAATTTATAAGATCTTGCTAGGTACAGTGGCTGATGCCTGTAATCCCAGCACTTTGGGAGGCAAAGGTGGGCAGATCACCTGAGGTCAGGAGTTTGAGACAAGCTTGGCCAACATGGTGAAACCCAATCTCTACTAAAACTACAAAAATTAGCCAGGCCTAATGAAGAGCACCTGTACTCAGGAGGCTAAAGCAAGAGAATCACTTGAACCTGGGAGGCAGAGGTTGCAGTGAACCTAGATCATGCCACTGCACTCTAGCCTGGGTGACAGAGTGAGACTTCCTCAAAAAAACAGACCAACAAAGTTAAAAAAAATCTTAATAAAATAATAATGTTTGATGACTTACAAAAGGAAAAAATCAGAAAAACATTCTTCATCTAAAGTGGTACCTTGATACTCACATTGAGGGTGGGAATAGAATCTAAATGCTGGGAATAACATTAATGGAAATGGTGAGAGTTACATATATTGGGTGCTCAGGGAATTCTATTCTGAGGGTACTTGCTATATATTAGACACTATTTTAAGTCATTTATATGTAACACATTGAACTCTCTGTTACTCTTGGAATTAAGACTTATCATTTGTCCCTATTTTATAGGGGCATTTTCCTAAATGAAAAAAAAAAACTAAGGTGTGAAATTTTAGACACTTGGCCCAAGGCCACAGAGGAACTAAGATTTGAACTCAGTTTATAGAAATCCCAGGTCTGTTTTTTTGTTTTAACACTATGCTATTGTGTAGTATGCAGTCTCTCTGTATAAATAAATATTTGTAGAAGACTGTGGAGGAAGGGTAATAATAAAAGAAATGTGCTCTTTTTCTTTGGCCACGTCAGAGTAAAGCAAATGCAATACATGTTTGGCCCTTAACTGACAATTCTTATGTTATTTATTAGTTGCTTTGGGCATATCTGAACTTGGGAAAATGCAATTTGGAGCTAGAAATGAATGATCTTGAGAAAAATGCCATTTAAATTTAAAATATGGGTAAAATACACTCATATGTAATTGTGAAGATTACCTTCCCAATTAAAGGTATCTCTTATATAAGGTATCTCTTGAAAAACATTATACCACTGAAGCTCCCCTTTTTATGTAACCAAACTCATAAGCATCCTGCAAGACCCAGCTGTCATTCTGTTGTGAAGTCTTTGACCATTTTTTTTTATTGCATTTTAGGTTTTGGGGTACATGTGCAGAACATGCAAGATAGTTGCATAGGTACACACATGGCAGTGTGTTCTGCTGCCTTCCTCCCCTTCACCCACATTTGGCATTTCTCCCCAGGCTATCCCTCCCCAGCTCCCCCTCACCTCTGTCCCTCCCCTATTCCCCCCAATAGACCCCAGTGTGTAGTACTCCCTTTCCTGTGTCCGTGTGTTCTCATTTTTCATCACCTGCCTATGAGTGAGAATATGCGGTATTTCATTTTCTGTTCTTGTGTCAGTTTGCTGAGAATGATGTTCTCCATTTTTTTTGCGATCAGAAGCTTTTGCTCTCATTGTCACAACTTGTATGATAACAGCTGACCTTTGCTGAGCATAGGGTCAGCTGTTAGCATACAAGTTGTGACAGTGAGAGCATATTGTAACAGTTCACTTGTTTTATCTCCCCCTAGCAGCTCTGTGAGATCGTGGTCACTACCCCCATTTTACAGAGGGGGAAACTGATGTGTTTTGAGATTGAGTAACTCATCTGACATCATGTGGTTAGTGAAGGACAGCAACAGAATTCCAATCCTTTGCTTTAACTGCAGAGCTTCCTGCCTCCCTTGTCACACTGATTCACTTGTTTTTTCCCCCTCTTCCAACTCCTTCTAAATCATTCATTGAAAATATTGAAGATGCTCTTTTAGTGCTGGGGACACACTGGTGACCAGGCACGCACTCCTCATCATGCTTTCTCTCTAGGTGAAGAGTGCAGGAAAAAATCTTCCAAATAGTGACGGTAGCATCCATAAAAGACCTGGAAGGAAGACAGTCGAGTCTTTCCCAGAGCTGTCCATGTGGCAGGAGCATAGAGGTCACTGAACAGAAAGAAAGTTGGGTCTTACAGCTGAGCGGCCTGCAGACCTTAAAACTTTTTCCAACCTTGAAAGGAGTTTGGGATTTCATCAGTGAGAATAATGGGAGCCAATCAATGGTTTTAAAGAAATTTGGAAAAGGTTGATTCAGACTATATGTCAGATCTACATATTGACCGTTCGTGACCTTAAAGAAAGTAGTTAGTCTGTGGTTCATGTTCAGAAATTCTCATTCAAGAAGTTTTTAAATAAATAACAATGAAAGACATGGGGGGAAAACCAATAAAATGTAACACTTTATTATTTTCATCTTAGAAGGAATTCACCAAAGGCTTCATATTACGCTATGGCATCTTTAATTATAAAAATAAGCAAATAAAATAACTTGCATCTGTCATTACCATGATATGTTTCATAACCTTTATATGCACATGGAGCTTAAAAATGTAATTTAACAATAAATAATGACATATACCAGATATGCTCACTGTTTATTCCAGTACTCAGCCAAAAACCTAAATATCAGTTAAATTATAAATACATAATGCAAATATAATGGCACAGAAATGTCTAAAGTGCAACCAAATCACAAGAGAAGAATCATGCAAACTGGTCTAGGTCAGCCCCCGAATCACTCTGCAGCAAACACAAGACGAAGCTTTGGAAGTTTAAGGGGGAGTTGGAGGAAGTGGGGTGGAAGAAAGAGAAGCAAAAAACTAGCAACATTGTGAGAACTGCTTCTTTCTGTATGTGTAGATATATGTATTGTAGATACATATATAGATATCATTGTGGGGGAGAAAAGGGGGGTACCACGGTTTGAAGAGGTCACAGCGAAAAAAATAAAAATAAAAAAATAATGAAATCTACGGAACTGAAAAAAGAGAGAATTTTGCTAGGAATACTCAAACTACTTATCGCATTGGGGTCCTGGCTTGGGTTTGCAAAATGGACACAACACACAAACTTTAATAGCTTTTCTGGTTCAGAGAAGTCAGCCTTGCCTGGGGGTGGGAAGTGTGGGAAGGCGGGGAAGAGTCTAACTTAGAATATGGTCTACCTGATTTCCAAGAGGCTAAGGCAGTGTCCATAAGTTTGGGGACCTGGGGATGGGACAGTTCTGAGTATAAAAATGCCCTTAACAATCTGATGTCAGCACGCTTAGAGGCTGTGTGGGGACAAAGGCGGCAACGTTGGTGCTGCTGCTGCTGCTGCTGGGTCTGCTGCAATTGCTCTTGGTCCTTGAGCAGCACGTTACTGGTTTTAAAGGCTTTATGGTAAAGTTGTATTGCTTTTCATTTTTCTGGAGATGTGCCCTCTCTCCTCCCACCAGGATCCCTATCACTCGATTTGGTCAAATCTTGAGTTTAGCCCGGTGAGAGTCAAGCACCAATAGTTTCTACCTAAGCGAGTTTGGAGTGGCCCCTGCAGTCCTACCCCTCCTCCCTCTCTTCCTCTCTGAACATTGACCTTTGGTGGGCAGTGACGCTCAGAAGGGACTGTTGGGTTCAAGGACAGTGACCCTGAGAAACTACTGTTGTTCATAGATAGGTTAGTCATTTGGCTTTGGTGGTTGCCATCTTGTAAACATCGTGGCAGAAATGATCAAACCACCAGCTCTTTTTCCCTCTTCTTTCTTTCTTTTTTTTCTTTTTTTCTTTTTTTTTAAATGATCCTACAGAGATGGTCCAGCTGCCAGGACTACTTTGGCAGGCAGCGTGCTACAGGACGAAAATGTAAGAGAAGTCTATTAAGGCTGGACAGCCCAGGGTTATTTATACTCTCTCAGCCCCAAGTCCCCCGGACTAAAGACCCAAAGGCTGGTTGACTCATTCCTGATTGATTTAATGGAAAGTCTCCCACCCCATCATCATTTGCCAGAGTACCAGGCACCGATGAAAGGGGATGAATCAAGAACTGCCACTTCCTAATATATAGTAGGCCTTATCACACTACAAGTGGTCCAAGCCCATAGGGATGCTCTTTTTGGTTCCAGAATTTCCAGTTGGATGTGACAGAGATCTTTCAGGACAGGTCTAAGTCAAGTGTAGCCTCTGGGTTGAGGTGGGCTGGGAGATTGACATCTTACCTGGGGTCCTTCAGATAAACCTGTTGGTTTTTCCTGTCTCATACAGGCCCATCTTAAGTTTCGATGTTGAATTAAAACTACTTCTACCCCCTTAGTTATAAAAAAGGCCACAAGGAGCATTTATGTGGATATCTGGAAGTGAGATAGTTATTCCATTCCCAGGAAAAGAAAAATAAAGCTAAGTTACAAAACTAAATCTATATGCAATAAAGTTATTATATACTGCTTTGTTTAAGCAGAGTCCTCTGGAATTTATGTACAGTACATTAGTTTTCAGCTACTTATATTCCACAGTTAGACCTTAAGATTCTCTGGTTTTAAGACAATTGTTAAAGATACTTTTAAAGCTCTGAGCAGTTACAGTACATAAAGATGTTAGCTTTTTGTTTTTCATTAGATGCAAGAAGATGCAGGCTCAAAGTCTGGTTGGACAGCCAGGCTCAAGCAATTTGGTAAATGTGTCGGAAAGGAAATTAGACATTGGAGGATCAAGACCATAAGACACTAGCTCATTAGAGATTAAGAATTCAAATGAGACATTCATATTCGTCCATGGCCAGCACAGATTCATAACACGAATTCCATTTAACATCTTTATGAGCGTTGAAGACATGCATTTAAGTAAAGTTTTCTTATCAGCTAACTCTACTGGGGCAACCATTCTAAAGGGATCCACATCTTCAAATTACAATGGCTGGAGAGTTACATGAATGTTTGGTGTTTGAGGGTAGGCTGAGGGGCGCAGAGGAAAGATCGTGGCAGAGGGAGATGGTAAAAGAGGGTACTTTCTCCTGAGGAGAGGCAGAATGATCACATGGATTTTGTTGGTGGGAACACTGCCATTGCAGAATGTTGGGATATTGTTTACAGAAGCCTAGTTTCATGCAATTTTCTTTAAGGGGGGATAGAAAATAGGAACTACTTTAAAAAAATCAAACCAGGCACAGTACACTCAAAGTTGGTGTGTCAACACCCCTAAATGATACTAGTTTGGTGAGGTTGGGAATAACCTCTCCCTGGTTATGCACTCTCATGGGATGTGCGTTTGATGTGGGAGGGAGAGTCCTCCTCACCTCGGAGGTTCCTGAGGAGGACTTTCAGCTTCTGCGGCTCATTGGTGCGCCTCCTGTTGAAGTCAATTCGCGGGTGTGTTTGGGCACAGTGGTCTGTCTGCAGGATGTGGAAGAGGCTGGCCATGTTAGGCCCAATTTTCTCCATCAGGCTGTCTTTGATTGTGCTGACCGTGTCTTCATCACATTCTAGCAGGCTTCGGATAAGTCTGTTATAGTATCTGCATCAAGAAAGACAGTGCATGTGATGCTCATCCAGTGAGAGCCAGGAGAGACCCAGGCTTTCATCTTGGCTGCAGCCAACACGAGCCTCTAATGGCCTGACCATGCAAACATCAATAGTTCATCAGCTGAAGATGGCTTTTGCTCTCTAACCCTTGTGCCATGTCTCCCTAGTTGGAATACATCTGCTCCTAAGGTTTACCACACAATGCAAGACAGGTCTTCATGTTTAGCACTCAGGAGATTTAGATCACACTTTGAAGAGCAGGCTGAATGTGGTGACTGACATTTTTAGAAACAGAATTACAGAGCTAGCTGGGACCATAGAGACCATTTGGTGACTAGTTCAACTCTCATTTTGTAGAGCAGAACCTAAGGTGGATGAACTGAAGTGACTTAGAATGAAGTGAGTCCAGTGCTTAACTCTGAGATTAGCCATTGAACATGTGTATACATTTATTCTGATGCTTTTTTGTGATTTCCCTTTTTTTTAGTGGTGTGTGGGCACAGGTGTGTGTGCATCTTCTGATGAAACTTCCATCTAAGGCCCCTCTTCTGTGTGCCATGCATTTTTCTATAAAATCTAATTCCCTTACCACGTTCTCAGCCAGCCTTGATAAAATATATTGACTGATTCCATCTTCAGCCCCGCTCCCCTCGCCTGCCTTCAAAGGTATATTTTAGTCAGAAGGCCAAATCCTAGGCAAGAAGGATATTTAAATGGAAATATTGGTGGCTTTTAGGGGTTCATACTACTGTAATTCATAAATCCTTCTCCTACTGTACCAGGGTTTGCTAACCTCTTCCCTTTTTGGATGTTTATAGATCTTTCACCCTCACACAGACCAGCATTTGATGGTTTTGTGATGGCTTTGTTTCCCTGACTAGACTGTAAGCTTACCAAAGGCAGGATGTGTGTCCCTTGTGTTCCTCATAGCCCAGTGCCATCATTGCCTGCTTACTGAACATTTGTTGACTTATTTTGTGGCCACTAAGAAAATGGAATTTTAAGAATATGATTCTCTTCAGTAGCTAGTGATTCCCAGAAGAAAACTTACCCATAGTTCGGGTTTGGTATCAGTTACCTTCATCTTTGGAGTTTGGAGTGAATTCTTTTTTTTTTTTTTTTTTTTTTGAGATGGAGTTTCGCTCTTGTTACCCAGGCTGGAGTGCAATGGCGGGATCTCGGCTCACTGCAACCTCCGCCTCCTGGGTTCAGGCAATTCTCCTGCCTCAGCGTCCTGAGTAGCTGGGATTACAGGCACACGCCACCATGCCCAGCTAATTTTTTGTATTTTTAGTAGAGATGGAGTTTCACCATGTTGACCAGGATGGTCTTGATCTCTTGACCTCGTGATCCACCCGCCTCGGCCTCCCAAAGTGCTGGGATTACAGGCTTGAGCCACCGTGCCCGGCCTGGAGTGAATTCTTTAACCCCCAAGCAATGCAGCTAAGCTCTGTGGCTCTGAAAGGATTAAACTGTCTAATATTTAGGGCATATCAGTGACTTGTCCTGTTATTAGGGAAGACAGTTCAGGGATTTTCCAGTTTAGATTGGGATGTGTTTGCTCCATTTTGCATTGGCAGTTGACTTGTCAAAACCCATTAGCTCTGTGTTCTCTAATAAGAGACTCTGGACGACAGTGACCTGCAGTATTTATGTGGAGAGAACCTTTTCTCAGAGGATCCCAAGGATCTCTTGGGCCACAGGATCTTCCGTGAAAAGAAACCTGTTTATTTTTAATTCACTGCACGATGCACAGGATCACACATCTTTCCAGAATAACTTAATCCCCCAGGGAGGGTCTTTGAAAGATGTATGGTAAGTAGCATGGAATGTGGGTAATGAGGTGGGGTGGTCACCCTTCTGTGGCCTAGCAGAAGGAAGCTGAGAGGCAAGTGCAGTGTCTGGGTTGCTGACTCAGGCCTGGCGAAACCCCTCCCTCCAGGGAGAATTATATCCAGCTGTGCTTAAAATTGGAACTCTCTGGCACAGAGGAATATTTTCCAACTCTTTGGAATTATAAAGCACATTAGTCAAAGGAGAGCTCCTTTGGATGGGGAAATGGGGAGAAAACCAGTTTTGGAAAAACATAGAATAAACAACTTTTCACAAGCAGCTTCCGGCATCTCCGCACCCACATAGATCTCCAGGCCTCTTCTAGCTCTTGGGCTCTGCTAGGACCTGGGTGCTTGGATGGCTGTGTCTATTTCAGAGGCTGATTAGATCCTGGAGGGTGGTTTCTGAGCTCTCATCCCTCCGATAAGGACTTTATAACTTAAAAGTTAACTCTTTCATTTCTAGAAAGAGCTGTTCATGCCAGATGAGTCCCCAAATGGGCCGGAAAATACAGTCTTTCTCTAGAAAGGGATAGGAAGAAATGCAAGTTCTTTCTTAGAAGGACTTGAAAGCTCTGGTCTGGACAAGGAGGTCCAGTACCCTTAAGGGAGTTCAGCTTCTGCAGCCAGCTTTGCAGCATCAAGACCACACAATTTCTTCAGGCTCAACTTTGTCAGAGTGCCTGCTCTTTTTCAGAGGGGTTCTGCCCTTTCTACCCTTTAATGTCGCTTTGTCTGCTGGCTCAGACATGATACCTGACCTTGGTGTTTCTTGACAATGACCCTTGTCATCCTGAGGGCTCTTAGTGAGAACCACCCACCCCCACTGGAATCTACCCTGTTTCCCTCATGGAGCTTTTGTTCACTCAACAAGGGCAGGCTAAGAAAGCTCTTTAGAATATATATATATAAAATCTATGGCCCCATCAGTAGTTCTTCAAAGGCTGGAAAATTTGTCAGGATGCTTTGATGTCACCAGTGTCAGTATGAGCAATAGGTTAACCAGCGCCTATCCAGTAAGGGCTGGAATAGGCATTTACCTCTGGGATCATGCTTGCCAATGACACAGCTCCTTTCTGTGTTACCAAGTGAGATGAATCATTGAAGAGGTTGTGTCTCCAGCCAAGGCTGACTTAGCAGTCATCACCTATTTAGTGAGCACCTTTCTGTACTGTGGTCTTATTGTTCATATAGCTATTGGAAGGAGGTGGCCATCCTTTAGGAGAGAAAGTACACAGATTTAATTGTGGACTACCCTGGTGCACATATATTCAATTGTGCTTGGTATTCTATTTTTGGATTGTGGCTATTTCCTGCAGGTTTTGCTGGCTGCCATTTTTGAAGTAGAAATCAAATAGCTTGGCTCAAGGCCACATGAGTTCTAAGCCCAACTTAGTTATTCACAAGCTGTGTGACCTTCAGCAGGTCACTGCACTCTCTGAGCGTTTCTTCTTTAATCAGTAAAATGAGGCAGTTAGTGTAGGTAACCTCTGCAGTCATCTCCAACTATGGCATTCTATGCTTTTAGGGATTCAATACATATTTTTCTTCTCCATTTTACAAAAAATAGAGCAGGTCTGCTTACATCCCCTCCTTGGCAATGGTAGCCAGGACTGCTTAAGAAGATTCCTTTCTTTATCTTTATGGAGGATGGAGGAGATATGTTGGAAAGACTTGGTGGGCTAACTGTCCTGATCACCCAGCCTGAAAGGACCTTTTTAGTTGTTTCTTTTTTACTCACTTTGAAAATTCTATCCCTTTTTTTTTTTTGGTAAAGAATAAGATCAGATATTCTCCATAGCTACTGTTTCAGCCATGCTTACCCAAATATACACATACTGCCTAGGAACGTTCTGTGTGAGGGTTTATAAATAGTCCTTTGTTTCCCTTCATCAATATTATTCTTCTGTTTCCTGTTCCCTATCCATGCCCTAGAGAGTTGGAAGCTTTGTCAGTTTTCCCACTCTGGATCTGGGTTGGTCTAAGTGGTTCCCAAGCCTCACGCCGCCCTGCCTGGCTGATCAATTTTGCCTGCCTCCTACAGGGTTGAAAGCATAGTTTGCAAATTCAGGCCGGTAGACACTCCAGCCGCCTTTTTATCTTCTAGGTGCATTTCTGTCATGGAAAATCCCCTTGTTCTGGCTCCTGGTCCAGTCACAGGCTTTTGGATTCTCCCAGCCCCAAATCTCATGCTAGATAAGTCACAGGAAGGTGGAATGAACCTGTAACTACTTCCTCTTGCAATTCTGTGCCAATTGGCACTGACTTAACGTGTGTCTATGGTGGGATAGAGGCTGGGAAAGCAGGATGTCCCAGGAAGGTGAGCAGCTTCAACGGAGCAGAGCAAGCCCAGCATGGAAGCAGACCATTCTACAGTCTTGAGCAGGAATAATACAGCCTGTTGAAGTGAACTTTTTGGAGAAAGGTTGCATGGAAGATTCTGGTTTTCAAGGGCTGGCCACATTTTTTTCTTCAACTGACCTTTCCTAATGGATCCCTAAGATGTAAGAGGGAGATAAGACTTTCTTTTTGAGCATTTTCTAAAGGTGTTGAAAACAAGGCACTGATTAGAAGAAATAATGGCCTGGTTAAAAATTTACTAGTCTCTTAGATAAGTTGGGACCCCTAGTTCAGCAGCTGTGTAGTTCTTCCTAAAGACCTCTCTGCCTTTCTAATGGAAGATGCTACTTCAGATGAAAGGGAGACTAGTATTGCCCCAAAATTGGAAATATGCCATATTATGGATCATGATTTGTCACAGAATCCTCGAGAATCTAAATCCTAATAGTGGCTTTGCTAATGCACCCCTCCCCCCACCTCCAACTACCACACAAACACATACTTTGTCCTTAGCCCCTGTCTGGCTGATAATTCTTAATTTCTTTTCCCAATGGTGAAGGAAGTCTCCAACAATTAATCAGGTCTCCCCTCCCCACCCCCTGCCCTGTTTGCTCTGTGCAACAAAAATCTTCCTAGAGGGAATTTAAAACTGAGATTTATATAGAGACAGCCCACTTGAAAAATGGTTTGATTTTTCTCTTCTGAGAAAATAATTTAGAACCCCATGATAAAGTCACTTCCAAGGACTAGAGAAGTGATTTTTACAAATTGACTTGTGGTTCTGAAGGGCAATCACCTGTAGTTAAGGGTGAGTAAGAAATTTTACAAGTGTTTGTGTTAGGCACCTTAACCTTTCCCTAAGGAAGAGCTACTTTTCTGTTGCATGTATGTACATGACTAAATCACTTGTAAGTCCCAGAGGGACTTGGCTGTTGCCACTGTCTTAAGAAGGGTGGTGGAACCTGGCTAGGAAATTAATCAGATAAGTCTGTGATAACTCTTGGGTGCTCAGAGTAACAGGCAAAGGACTGATCATTGTGACTGTGTGCAGATTTGGGTGGAAAGTCAAAGAATCATAGAAATTCAAGACTGGGAATCAAGTTTTTAGACTGAGAGATATCACAGGGGCTCAACTTGACCAGCCTGCACTTGCCCTGCCATAACTCCACACAACCCCATCAGCATCTCTCAGTTCTTGCTGGGAACCTTTCCAGGCCTTGCACATGAATTGAGGATGCCAGCTCTGTCATGTAACAGGAATTCACTTCTGGCTGGTAAAGACATTGAAAAGCACAGTGCCCAGATGTTCTAGCTCAGTGGCCTTGGGTGGTGTTTGAATACTCACATGAGAATAGGATCTGGGCAGCCACAAAACCTCATTCTAGGAAATCTTGGATTAGAGGAATGGGATAACATAAGGCCTTGAAGGGAACCTGAAAATGGTCCAGCCCAGCCATTTCGCTTTTTACAAAGGAAACTGGAGCCCCAGGAAAGTGAGGTGGCTTGCTCTGGGCTACCCAGTGAAACCTCTGACTGTGTTTGGGACTGATTTGAAATAGATGGGGATTTAAAAGTCTGCATTATGACATTTAACCAGAGGGCTTTTTTCGTTCTTTCCTTCCCTTTTTTTTTTTTTTTTTTTTTTAAATCACAGCCAATTGTGCTGTTGCATGGTTTCAGCCAAATCTGATGTCTTAAAAGCTTGTTACCAGAAACTTCGACATTCCCTTCAGGCTTATGGCAAAAAGTGCTCAATGAAAGAGCACCAAGAGATGCTGCAGATGAGGCTGGATTTCTATAAGCTTCATGAAAAGACTTTTCCTATAACAGTAGAGGGGGAAAAAAAAAGCCCAAGCTGCTTAAACTGTCACAACCAATCACAAACATATTTTTTTTTTTCCTGCAAAAGCTGGGAAGACTGTAAGCTAAAATAAGAGCATGACTGTGGCAATTTAACCCTCCCTCCCAGTCTGGCTCTGGCAGCCACCCGCTGCCAGTCCCCGAATGTGAAAAAGTAGACTCAGTGTGTACCTGTTGGAGAAGTGATTGGGCAGCTGGACAACCTCAGTGATGCCTTCAGGGTTCCGCTTGGCAATGCTGCACATGTTCAGCCTGCGGTAGCACTCTTCCTGCACCTCAGCAATCATCCTTTGGAAAGTGGAGCACCTCCGAATGGTGAGGAAGACCCTGGAGGTGACCCCATTGGCGATGCACTTTAAGCTCTCTTTGACAAATGCTTTTCCCTGCCATGGAGGAAGGATGAGAGGAACGTCTTTAGCTTGACCTGACAAACAGGATGCGCATACACATGAAGGAATTTAAGGGGGCTCCTCTGGGCACTGTATCATGGGCATCTGCATATCCTCACAATGAGAAGATTGTATGCTATGGCCAAGGATTAAGAAAAAATGCCCCCTCCCACCTCCCTGGATTCCCTTGAGAAGCGAGCTCTGCAAAATGAAATTAGATGAGAGAAAAAGATGAACCATGATCAACCATCCTGCAGCTTAAAAATAGTCATATTCCGACTTTACATTCTTGAGATTGAGACTTTGAAAATTCATATCAAAAACTAGTATGCTAGGTCATACAGAGAGAACTTCCTTGTTATAAGCATGTTTTTATGTCCTCTCACAGAGGAAAATCTTTTTGGTTTATCACCCCTGCCCTTATAAGACAGCCTCTACTAGCTCCTTACGATCATGCATTAGAGTGAGGGGGGTGTGTCTTATACAAGAACCTGTTTCCTGGCCAGACGTGTGCTTGTGTGTGTGTGTGTGTGTGTGTGTGCATGCATGTGTGTGGGCACTTGCGCATACACACACACTGAGATGGGAATTTAGAGTGGGGAAGCTGAGAAGAAGGGCTGGTTCCCTACAGGACTGGTTCCTAAGAACAATGGTCTAACACACTGTTAAAGACAAGCAGCCAGTGGGACCAGCGGTCAAGGTCTTATTACCTGAGTGTCAAATTTAGCAGCGCTGTACAAGAAGGATTTACAGATGTCATACATCCCATCTGTGTCACAGGTGGAGTTTTCCAGGCATGCAAAAGCCCCGCAGCCGACCTCTAGAGCACGGCTGAGGCAGCGGACCACTTCAGCTGAAAGAGATAAATGCATGCAATCTGGGTCAAACAGGGAGGGTGGCTGAGTGGGATCAAGTGTGTGCAGAGTGGATTTCAAGGACATAGGGTCAGAAAAACTTATCCTTGGAATCTGTCATGGGGGCAATTGGCAGACCCATTTGAATGAGAAAGAGAGAATAGGCTCCTTTTGCTTATGAGAGCCAGAGCACATGATGGACAGGGAGGGAGTTCTCTCTTTCAGACACATGTTCTTTCATCTTTACCTACAATTTTGGTATCTGGAGAAGTGAGGCTTAAGTCCTGAAATGCACAGTGCCTTTAAGCAATTCCATAGAACCAAAGGTCATTGCTTGGCACTTGAAAGCATGGGAAGGCAGGAGGCAGTGCCTAGTGGTGAGGTTTAAGAGGTAAAAGAGCCAGGGGATCCATCTAGCTTTGGAAAAAAAATTCACTGTGGAGTAAAAAGCATGGGATGTTAGTCTAAATGGCAGAGAAGACTGTGCCAGGAGTCCACTTGGAGACCCTTCTGCTTTCAGGCTTTTAACTTATCATCATATTGGCAAAAGGAAATCTGACCTGTTCATGTTTCACCCCAACCCTCCTCTAGGACGGTGCTTAGAGGGATGTATAATCTCTTTCATATTAAAAGCCTTAAAAAAAAAAAGAAACACAGGTGTGAAATAACCAGGCCAAGACACCCCTTGTGCAAGACTGGAAGAAAACCATAAAAAACCTTGCATGAGGCTTTCTACATTCTGGATAAGATCTCCCATAAAAGTAATTTCTCTCCCACAGAAGGGGGGTGTTCTGGCAGGCAGCTCGGCAAGAAATGATCTGCAGCCTTCATGCCATAGGATTCTCCTCTGAGATCAAAAGCATGGTTCAGTTAGTCTTCCCCACCCCCTCCCACCACCCGCAGCCTCTAGGATGTTACAAGTCATTTCCCTAATTATATATTTCCATGGGTTTAAATTATAACTTTGCTTTAAGCAGTTTTAATATGCATTAGGGCTGCTATTGTTTTAGGCAAGCTCGAATTGTGAATCACTGCATCTCTATAGCAACTAAGTACAAAAGGAAGTGAAGCAAAAGCCCTTTTTCTCGGCAGGGACCTGTGCTCTTCCAAGGGGATCATCATCTGCAGCATTTTGACACCTGCGATCTGATCTTTGCTGGCAGTTGGAGGACAGAGGGCAGTATTGGAAGGGGAACAAGTGGAGCCAGATAAGTCAAGAGGCAGAGGTGTCAATGCGGGCTTCCTAATGACTCTTTTCCTTCAGAAGCCAAGATAATGCACAATTAACTGCTCCAAGAGTCAGGACAAAAGTGAGACCTTACCCTTGGAGAAACAGCTGCTACGTTTCACATTTTTTTCCTCCAGGGGCTCTCTGGCTATGGGCTGCATGGACGATTGAATGGAGCCCTAGAGAGCCTGGAGGGAGACAGGCAGCAGGGTTGGGGGTGGGACGTGTAGGGTTTTCTCTGAATCCGCCCTGGATTTGTCAGACTTGAGGGCTATGGTTCTGAAAATCAGTCCGAAGAGGGAGCTTTTCTGTGTATTCTCTTAAGAGGTAAAAAAGTCAAGAAGTGAAAACGTAGGGTCTTCAGACGAAAGGAAGAGGGACATCATCAAACAAGCCAGGTCTTACCTTAGATCAGTTTCTGGAAAGTATAGAGAGTGCTTTGAAGCATGCCAACATTCGAGCCTTTCCTCCCCTCTCCCCCCTCCCCCCCCAAGAGGGTACGTGCCAGATTTCAGGCAATCAGGCTAGGCTTATGCAATGAAATACCCTCAGCAGAGCGTCCAGCTTCTTCGTTAAGTTGCATGCAATTTATTAAACAAAGGAGCTCCACTGCCTAAGGCTATTGGATTACACTGTCAGTTTATTGCCATCAGGCATGAAGCACATTTATTATCAAGATCAGCAGTCACAGACACAGTTGCAAAAGGGAGAGGCAAATGAGGACAGCTCTTTGCGGGAGAAACCGGTCTTGGGTTTGCTGCTTACCTGAGTTTTGAGCCGCCACTCGGGATCTCCTGGGGCTCACAGAGTAATTCTGCTCCGCCTCATGGGTTGCAGAAGCACTGATCACCAGCACCAGAAGCACTGCTAAGTTTTGGAGCATTCTCTGAGAAGTTTCCGCTAAGTTGTAGGGTTTTTTTTTTTCTCCTGCCCCCCTTTCCTCTTTCCCTCTCCCGGCTTGAGTGAAGATGTGGATCTGGATACACTGAAAGCTTAGGTGAGGATTTGATGAGGATTTTTTTTTTGTTGTTTGCTGTTGATGCTGCTCTTGCTGTTGCCGCTGCCACTGGCACCTCCGCTGCTGCTGCTGCCGCCGCCGCCGCTGCTGCTGCTGCAGTCGCTGCTTCTTGCACCTCTGGCTTTTGCAAACTGGGGGCCCAAGAGCTGCACCCAGGGATTTTATAGCCGTTCTTATCGGTCCTCAGGATCAAGGACCAATCAGGTCCCTCAACTTGTCTGGCGAGCCAATAAGAGGGCATGCAATTCAGCTGGAGCTTTTTGACTTCTTAGAAATATTTTCCAGCAAATTAAAAGTACCTGCTGCCAATGTTTTATATGAGTGTGTGGCTGTGTGTGCAGAGATGTGTGAAAAAGCTATTTTCATGGAAGTAAAGGATAACTCTGTATTGATGGAACTAGAGAAAAATCCTATAGAAATCTCTCCAAGTTGCTTTTTGAAATCTAGCCATCTTTTTTTTCTAATGAGCCACTGGGGGAAAATGGATAGCAGGGGTAGGGTGGCGAAATGTGATCTCTTCAGATGAGAACTAAATCGCTTACAGCAGTTTTACTCTAATTTTAACAGCACATTCTCAGTTCTGTTTTGTGAGCTACAAATGCACTCACTCCCTATCTTCTCTGTGTGTACATGTTCACATGTCTGTGTTGCATTTTTGTTTGTATGTGGACATCCTCGGTTCTCATTCACATGTTTGAGACCTTAAGGAGGAATTTATGTGAGTGGAAAAGCCTTGGTGGACTGAGATATGACAGCTCAGAGCTGGAGCCTTAGTCCCCCTACTGATCACCCCAGGACCCTGGCCAAGTCCTTTTACCTTGCCCCACCTCCGTATTCACATCTGTAAAATGCCAAAGTTGGACTCTGACATTCTCTATGCTTCTAAAATAATGTGATTCTTCAATAGTCAAGTCAACGTTGACTTCATCTTTTCAGTCATCAGCAAACTGCAAAGTCCAGAGATGTTAGTTACCGTAGGTATGTACATGTACACCTGTGCACACCACACTCAACAGGGAGATGTCATGAATGCCCAAAAATTAACAAACTGTGTGTTCAAGCCCAGCAACTTTATAACCACTTTAAAACAATAAGCTGGCCGAAGCAAGACTAAACCCGCTGAATGTAAACCAGTTCGTTTCTTGGGGAGTGGGGGAGAAAAAGCAGGGGCAGACTGGAAAGAAGGCATAGGGAGAGACCAGAATGTGTAGGAGAGAAGAATGATAAGCCGTAGACTTAATGGGAAAATTGCACTGGAATCACAAATCATGCTTGGTATAGAAGTTTATATTTTCTTATAAGTGAGTTGCAGGCAACACAGAGATTTGTCCCTAACATGGGAAAGAGGTTACTGAGCCAGGAGAGGGACTTCTCAGGGTAGGAAAGTGGTGAAGGTATTCTATAATTTTGGGGAAGTAGCTGAGAAAGGGCCATTGGTGATTCATACAGATTTGGAGCAGGATAATCTTGCAGAGAAACGGGGCCAGTGGCTTTAGTTTGAGTCCTAAAACCTTCAAACAAAAGTTGAAGAAAGAGTGTCAACACTGTTAACCACAAACTATACCAGAATCAGCTCTGTATATGTCAGTGGGGGGGTGGGTCTGGGAAGTGGGGGTTCTGGGTGATGATAGCCTATTCCTTACAAAATAGGGTTGTTTGGGAAGTATGAACGTTTACTAGAAAAAGGGGTGGAGGAAGTGAACAATACTGGAAATACCTAAAAGAAAGGAAGGGCATTTTCAGATTTACATTAAATAAGAATACATTTTAATTTATATTAGTGGACAGTCTTGGTATTTCTTGATTACCTTCTGGGCTGAGTGCTAGGGGACAGTGTGGGAGGTTAAATGAGAAGAGATAGAGAGGAAGGTAAATTCATGATTCTTGGCCTGCAGGTGAGTTGAGAAGATGACCAGCCACAGTCATACTCCCTAAAGGTTCAGGATGTCAGGACCTCACATGGGAAGACGCAGGCTCAGGCAGTGCTGGCTGGAGATGTAGGGAAAGCTCTTGGGGGAAAGATCAGTGGGGAAAGATGTAAACTGCTATTGTTGCTTTTTTAAGAGTTTAGGAAAAAGCTGTGCTATTTCATTTTAAAAAACAAAGCTTGTATTGTGGAAAATGTCAATGTTGTTTGTACATAGTCAGAAGTAGTCGATGCCAGGCAAGGCAATATAGTCACTCAGGGTTCTCTTCCAGAAAGGGAATAAGAGGACAGATGCATATTCCTCCCAAGGGTCTCCTGTTCCTTAGCATCCTCTACCTCCTTGGCCTTTACTCCTCATCAGAGGCAGTGCCATTGTTCCTCTTGGGCTTTCCCTGAGTTGGTCTACTTGGCCTGGTAGGGCGATGGTTTACCATCCACTTTGTTTTTCCAACTTTCTGTTGCTCTCACCAGCACATGATGTCCTACAAGCATCAATATGTGTTTGTGGTTTTTTTTTTTCTGATGTTGCTTTATTGTTTCTTCTTATTTTGCTCACTTACTACCTTGTGCCTGGAAGTTCATTGCTCGGTGTGCCAAGTGTTTCCCAATAACAGGTAAACTGTCCTTTGAACAAATACAATAGTGGTCAGCCCATGGATTTGAACGTAACTAGTGTGTGAGCCAATGCAATTGAGAACCTTAGGGGAAGGAGCTGAAGTCTGCCTGGAAGTGCCCAGTGTAAAGATTCTTCCTAGAAGGTCATGGTTTGTGGCTATCCAAGTGCCCTCAATCATTGTGCACCTGTCTGGAACTTTGATATAGCAATGATAAAAGTGTCTTGGGGACCCTGGAGGTGATGTCTGACTTCTTTGTAACTTCTCTTGGGGGTCTGAGAGAATATGGAGGAGTTTTCCTAGCAGACTTCAGAGTCTGGATTTTATCCCATAAGGCACAGGAAGTCATTAGGGCTCTTGAGTAGGAATTTTAAAGGATGGTTGAAGTGTTTGGACAAGATTGTTTCATCATGCTTATGATGGTTTGGAGGAAGAAAAGAATAGAAGTTTTAAGACTAGTTGGTAACATCGAATTTTATTGATGAGATTCTGGCCTATGATGGTGGTGGCAGGAAAGAAAGGGAGACAAAATGAGAGGTATTTTAAATGAACTGGAAATTGTTAATTAACTTAAGGATTGTCTTGGGAAAAACCTTTCTCCCAGTTCAATGGTAATGGAGATAATGCACGTGAGCACCTTTCCCTCCTCATGTTTTGGTTATGACTTTTAGTTGACAGGGCTACCTAGTGTCTCCGTGAGGCAGGTGCTTCCTGACTTTCTATTGAGCAGCAGAATTACCTAACAAAAGGACTTGACTGCATGTTAGGGAGGTGTGCCTGAGTGCAGTGGGTGGGAGGGGTGGGTACACTTTGTCATTGCCCTAAGCAGGGAAAGTGCTAAGAGGTTGGTGGGAGAAGCTGCCAACACCTAAGACTGGGTGATGATGCCCTGGCTGTGCCCATGCAAGGCTGGCATGAGTTCAGTGAGAAGATTAGGCCAAAAATCTCTGGGGCTTTGTTGGATTTGGCTAGCTAAAAGCTAAGTGGTGAACAGCGCTTTGCCTTTTGGTGAGAGGAGCCCAAAAACAGAGTATGTTTTCTTTGTGTGTGTGTGTGTGTGTGTATTTGTGTGTGTGTATGTGTGTGTGTGTATGTGTATGTGTGTGTGTATGTGTGTGTGTATGTGTATGTGTGTGTGCGCGCGCGTATGTGTATGTGTGTGTATGTGTGTGTGTATGTGTGTGTATGTGTGTGTGTGTGCGCACGTATGTGTGTATGTGTGTGTGTATGTGTGTGTATGTGTGTGTATGTGTGTGTATGTGTGTGTGCGCGCGTGTGTGTGTATGTGTGTGTATGTGTGTGTGTATGTGTGTGTATGTGTGTATGTGTGTATGTGTGTATGTGTGTGTATGTGTGTGTATGTGTGTGTGTGTATGTGTGTGTGTATGTGTGTGTGCGCGCGTATGTGTGTATGTGTTTGGCTAACAGAATGCAAGACCCCCCATCGTTGTTTTGACATAGTGACCCTTGGAAAAGTTTTCTTTGGGAATTCTGAGCCAGTGTTTTTTTCAACTGGACTTTGGGTGGTTGAATCATGCCATCCTAACCTCAAGACAAAGAAGGAGGAAAAGGAAAAGAAGGAAGATGAGGGGAACACATTTTTATTTGCTCTTCTATAAAGGCCCCAGATTATCTGTGTGGACAGTCCTGGATTGAGTAAACCTCTGCCATTTGCATATCTCTGATTGCCGTAAACTCTACTAAAGAAAGAATGTGAGAAAATATATTAAGAGGGCAGACTCCCCACTTCTCCCCTTGGTTGATGGAGGGTGACTGTGTGACTGGTTCTATCTAGGTCAGGTGTCGGAATGCAGACAGATGGTTGACCTTTGCCTCTGCTCCATGAATTCCCAAACTAGTTCGTAAAGCATGTTTTATTTGAAAAAGAATATCTGTTTTCTGGAAATAAAATATAGCAAATGGGTTGGAATAGAGTTTATAGATTTGGATTCAATCAACATTTACTGGGTACCTATCTGCTCTATGCCAGGCATTACTGGAGAGCCTTCTTGACTGTGAGCAAAGCCCTGCTCTCCTCCCTTCCCAAAGGAGGAGCTGGGGATCTGAAGAGAAGGATGGCCCTCCCAGAGTCATACAGTGCATGGTGGAAACATCTCCTGAGATTTGCTTATTACAGAAGCAGCTCTGGGTTATTTAGCTGTGTGACCAGTGCAGTGGTAGAGTCAGTGTGCATGCTGACAGCCCTGCCCCTCAGGGTGTGGGGAGCAGGATAGAGGAAAAAGAAATAGGAGGACCTGACATGTTTAAACCAGAACAGGCAAGTTGAAATTAGCCTCCACTCCTGTTAACATCTGCTTCTCGTTCCTTCATGTATATAAGTTCCAATGTCGTTTTATATCAGGGAGGACAAATTCATCATTCTAGAGCACCCTGAAAATCTTCAGAGTTTCACATGAGGCTTCTGAAGCAAATAGGAAGAGGTTTTATGTGTCATGGAATCTGTCCTTTAAAATAGCTCTTGGGGAGACCTAAAATGACATTACTCTATTGAGACGCATGAGGGCGCTCGGACCAACCAACAATGAGGATCTGTTTCCTTTAAAATTAAAAAAAAAAAAAAGTTGTGAATGCCGGCTGTGTTCGATCAGCCATTGTTTCATGCTGTCAGGATGCTTCTGTGTTCACGATCTAGGGCAGTCACTCATGACTTAGCCCTTGAGCTGTCAGATTAGTGTGGTCCTGCATATTTGGAAGCTGTGCAACATACACCTTTCTATATACTATTCTGTTATCGCCTGATAGAGAAATAGGTTGCAGGCAAGTTTCTTCCTGTTCAACCCCAGTCCTAAGTGAAGAACAATATCTGTACTCAGATTATTCAAGGCAGCTGAGAGGATACGTCAGATAATACACTTGTGGTACTTTGGGCTTCTTGGTTTAAAAAAAGGATTCTATTTCCAGGTGGTGGTGAGTGAGCATTCCTAAAGAAAAAGGAACCTTTCATTCATTTTTCTACCTAGGATTTTTTTTTTTTCTAGTGGTCTCTAGGCAGATCAAGGCTGAATAACTTATTCTATTTCGGTCACTTTCTGTGCCCATCTTCCTGCTTGGAGATCTTCCAGGGGAGCGTGAGAGGCAGACATCGGGACAAACCTGTGCACCTGCTGCTCCACGCTCCTGTCCCCAGCTGCCTTTGTGAAGAAGGGGTTTTGCATTCGGTTAGATGCAGAGGCTGGTTTGGAATGCCTGAGGGGTGGGGCAGGCTGTCACGCCTAGCATGTCTGAGATGTGCAAACCCCTTCAGTGAGATATCAGGGCTTACCACTTCCTGCGACAAATCCACCCATCAGTGTGCATTTCTTCTGCTCTCTGTGCTGAGAATGGTGTTAGCATTGTGAGAGTATAATGAAGTCATGGGACGAGGCTTAGGCTAAGGACATTGAACCCAAGGTAGCATATGCATGGTGTTAAAACTGAGCTATAATGAGTAGGGCTGATCAAGGATGCCAGTGAGTTTGTGAAACAGAAATATTTAAAAGTCCACTCCAACAACCCATGCTGAAGCATCATTCTGACATACTTAGCCTAAAGCCAGCTTGTCATTTGCAAAATGCTGTCAAATTATAAAGAAGTGTCTTTCAGCCATTCCTAGGTGCTAGACAAATCTATCGTTACTAGTTTATTGGCTGAGAAAGAGAGGTGTGGGAAGAAACAGCCTTTATACGAAGTTACCTGGCAAGTCAGCAAAAGGGCTAGACTAGGAGATTATAGATTTCTTTACTTGATGTTTGGAAATCTTGCCAAGAATTTTTTTAATGGCAATTCAGATGTATTTTATAATCAAATTGCATTTAATATGCTTTAGGCTAAAATGCAATTAAGACACATCAGTTCCTGGCTCTGGATGGGTCTCAGGGGAGAATCAACATATTCCCATTATTACATCAGAGTAATAAAGTGTGCAGAATGCAGAGTCAGAATTTATACTGTAAGATTTTGACAACGGTAGCAAAAATGGTCACCCAGTACCATTTTGTCTGCTTTTACAGAGCACTGTTCCTGTTAGCTGTTTGGGAAATAAACTCTCTTGATCCTTTTAAAAATTAATTGTAAGGAAATTTAGTGGAACAAATGGAAATCCAAGTGCAAAGGAAACAACTCTGGCCTCCAGGCAAGGATTTTCTTCAGTGTGTCATTCTGCACTCCCTGGTGACAATAGGAAGGGGAAGAAGAGAGAAGGGCTCCAGCTTTGGAGGAAGTGGCAGAGTCCATAAGAGAAACATGCCATCGGGGAGTCAGTGCTGCTAAGAGAGGGAAGTGTAGCTCAAAAAGTGTGGAAGGATGAAATATGATTTTTTTCATGTAGCAAATTTTAATTATATTTTCATATTTGTACTTAAAATAATTTCTTCATAGTTGAAATTGATTGTCTTTACTGTTTCTCTTGTTAGATTAACAAAGGAAAGGCCGTTTCCTCTGTGGGGTGTGTGTATGTGTGTGTGTGTGTGTGTGTGTATGTCTGTGTGTCTCAATCATTCACAATAGACTTTGGTATATAGGAAACAATGTAAAATGAGTCATTCTGTGAAAATCAAACATTCGAAGTGAGAATAGTGTATTTCCTATTATGATATATATCAGACCTTAAAAAATGGGTTGATTTGAAAGAAAGGTTAATGTTTTGGGCATTTAGAATGATAGCATCTCTCTCTCTTTTTCTCCATAGAGGTAGAGAAATAGACTGACAGCTTAGACTTATTCCATGAGTCCAGATGTCTTTCCAGACCATTCAGAAAGGGGCGTGGACACAGAGTCGTTCTGCAGAGATCCCTGTTGTTGCCCTCCCTGGCCCTTCATTGCAGCCCAGGCTGGAGCTGAGGATGTGAGGGGCAGCCTCATTTCCACAGTGAGCAAGGCTCCGAGAATGCGTACCTTTATATAAGCCTTACATGTTTCCTTTCGAACAAGTGAAATTTCTTTAGATGACCTTTAGAAGCTGTGAGGTTTTCTTTCAGCCTTGCTCCATCCAACTCCTTCCCCCACTCCTGAATATGTTGCCTTTTGACATCCACAGCTCCGTTCAGAAGCAGTGACTGCGAAGCTACCAGCTGTGAAATAGGTGCTGTGAATGGCTTGTCACAGGGAGGGGTAGATTTACCGAGAATGAGCTGTGCTTTGCTGCAGAATTCTGTGACTATTGCCAAAAAGGGTTTGCTACATGGCAAGGAATCCAAACCGTGCTGTCTGTGGGCCTTGAGGGCTGTGGAAGGTGGGGAGGGAGAATCCTCCACGTACCCTATTATTAGGTTCAGTAACTGAAACCGGGTGCTGCTTTTGTGCCAGGGGCTAGGTTCATAATTTTGGTTCCTTACTGGTTGAAACTTCTGCAGCTCCAGGGTGTGTGTGTGTATGTGTGTGTGTTTACATCATATGAGTGTATATCCACGGTGAAAAGGTGTGGCCTTTCTCAACTCCAGGTTTTCATTCTCATGGAGCTCCTAAGTCATAGCGAAGCAAGCATGTTAAAATGCACCCATATTCTACGATAAGTATATTTTTATGTAATTGTATATTTAAGGTGCTGGACAGTCACGTTTTGTAGATGCTTACTTAAATACCTGCTTCAGCTTTGTGCAGTTTTGTTTTTGCATTTTTTTCTTTGGAGTAAGGAAATTTTTCCCCCAGTTCTCCATCATCTTTAAGGCTTTGAAAAGCATGTAGATGCTGGGCACCATCCTGTAGTGCCTAATGAATAAGGTGGCTTTGGGTTTTGAGTTCAAGAAGGAGTTGTCAGACAGAACACAGAGGCCCATTCGTTTAAACCAACATTTCCCAGCCTGTGTTCCAAAAGTCCTTTGAAATGCACCAAGAGAAAGGGACTCCATGCTCAAATTCATTTTGCTGTAGGGCAGTACCAGAAACATCAGCATGTGAAATCACCCAGAAATCCTGCAAGATGAAAGCGTTTGAATTATTGAATCCAATGTTTCCTAAATACATTTGATTCAGATGTTTTTTTAAATGAGTACCAGTTACTGTTCTCCTGAAAAACGAGTGTTCCTTGGAACTAACTTTGGGAACTCCTGACTAGAAACCTCATAGCTGCCACATTAAGTCTTCTGGGTTTACCTTGGTCCTACTTTGGCCTACATGTTTATATCTGCAACCTCAGGCATTCTTCTTTACACCCATACTCAGAATTAAACCCACGTTTGCTTGAGGGCGGGTAGGGCTTTGAGTGCTGGACATACCTAATTCAATTGATCTCACAGTTGCAATCTTCATCGCAACAGTGTAATACAGGCATTATTATGCATATTGTACCTACAAAGAGAGTGAGGTTCAAAGAAACCCAATCAATATGAAGTAGAGTCTTTACTCAACAGAATATGGGGTCTGTGTGACTCATAGCCCATGATTCTAACCAATGGCATGCTATAGAAGAAAACTAAAACACTAAATCCAGAAATAAGTATATTGGGGAATCCAGGACATGACTATGCCCCGTTTTCATTCCACTGCAGGTCTCCCCATATGTGTCTTCTATCTATAGATCTAGGAAAGGTCATAGAAAGTGTATGTCTCCTTTAGGTCCTGACAAACTCTACCTTTCAACTGAACAGCACTCTTCTAAACTGCCTGATGAAGCAGCTCAGGGAGGAAGCAGTGCAGGCACTCATGACCAGTATCCCTCCCCCAGTTTAGAAAATTCTCTCTGCTGCTGACAAAGTGCAGGGAGTTTGGGTCAGGTTGCACCCAGAGGTTTAGGAGCGCTTCTTCCTTTGGGATTTCTCTCTGGCTTCTGCTTCTCATTGGCCATCTTTCCACATGGCTCCTTCTAGTAATTACTGCTGAGCTAGCTGCTGCCTACCCAAAATACTGCAGCAAAACAGAATCATCTGAGCTGCCTTTTTCTCTCTTTTCAATGTTGCGCCATTAAGATTGCTTTTTCTCTCACTAGGGAGATGGCCCAATCTCTGCTTGAGGGTGTTTTCTTGACTTGAGAAAATAGAGGGGCACCCCGATGGCTGCTTTGATGAGTCTGCAGAGTGCATGATGTCTTGGCTTTCTCTCTATGCAAAGAGAGGAACTTCAGGGTTAAGCTCTTATTGCTGCTCATTTGAGAGGTCTCAAGTCCTCACTCCTCAAAACTGCTGGGGAAAATTCTAAGCTTATGCCTTTCTCCATTCATATGTAGTGTAGAGGGTGCACACCCAGTAAGGGTCACAGAATCTAATATTTGTAAGCATCTCCTTTCATAGAACAGTCTCTGTGTGCCGCCCAAGTAGCTGATTCTCCATTAGTGAGATCCTGTTTCTGATCTCTAAGGCTTTGTGTAGTTGTAGCCTGCCCGTGCCTTTGTTTTTTGGAGGGTGGATTTATGGAGGGGTGGACATAAAATTGCACACCTATACTCTCCAGGCTTTGTAGTTGCATGAAATGACAAAAACTTAAAAGCCAAATTATTAAAATGAAAAGGGTAATTAACATTATGTTTCTCTTTCATACTGTTTCTAAACCAAGATCATCAGCAGGGATAGGAAGAAATTATGTGTTGTTAAATATTACTTAGACATTTGACATGTTATGAAGGAAAAAGTCTAATCACAATCTTACGTATACCTATTAATATCAGTTCTCTATTAATATCAATAGTTGGGCTCAATGAAAATTACAGGCTAACATTGAGCAAATAAGTCATAAATGTGCTCAGTGTTGCAACTCAAAAATTTAAGGCAAGATTCAGACTGAGCCCAGGTTGGGTGATCAGAGGTTTCCTAAAGGAGGAGGTGTTTAAGCTGGAATCTAAACAATACCTAAGACGTAGTTAGACAATAGCAGGGACAGGGTAATTGGTTGCACAATTCTGGTGATCACTAGTTACAGTATCTAGACTAGCCCTGATTGTAGAGGGTTTGAAATTAAGGTGAGTGGTGGGGAGAGGTTTCTAGTGACAAGCAACAGCATGCGTGACCATCCTTAGATGGAGTATGGTGGGTACAAGAAACTGAAAAATGTACAATATGGCGAAACGTAGGGAGAGAAGGACGAGTGACATTAAATGAGACCAAAGAGGTTGGATGGGCTAGATCAAGTGTGATTTAATAGTCCTTGTTAAGGCTTTTGGACTCTTCCTCAGGGCAGTGTGAGAGCACTAAAGGATTTAAAGTAGGCAAATGCCAGGGTGAGATTTGCATTTAAAATTATATGCTTCATACTACAATATGAAGAATAGGTTGGTTGAGAACTAAGGTAGAGTAGGTAGACTAATAGGAGATGAACCATATTGAACGTTGTTTGGACTAGAGTGATAGCAGAGTTGGGGGAAAAGAAATGGGTCCAAAAGATGTTTAGTGGGAAGAAGGATGTTGAAATGATGGTGTGTGTGAATTCAAGGGTAATTTCTAAGTTTCTGTCTTGAACTGGTTGGATGAAGGTGACATTTACTGAGGTAGGGAACACTGGTGGCAGAGAGTTTCTGTGTGTCAATGCAAGATGATTATCTCAGTTTGGGACAAATGGAATTAAGATGTTGACACGGTAATGGAAAGTTTTGAGTAGGTGGTTACTTTTGTGGATTGGGAGCTCAGGAGGGAAGTCAGCTGGAGTTATAAACTTGGTGGCTATTAGGGTCTGGAAACCATAGAAATTGGTGCAATTATTTAAGGGAAAAGCATTGAGTTAGAAACAAGGAAGGCCAAAAAAGTAAGAGGTTGTAGAAATCACACACACATTAAATGGTTGGGTAGAGGGAGGAGATTACGAAGGAGATTTAAGAGGCATGTTCCAGGGAGGTAAGAAGATCTAGTCACCAAAGGCAAGGGAAAGAGTGTTTAGGACGAAGGAAGTAGTTAGCTGTGAAGGGCTGTAGAGAGAACAAGGATATAAGGCTGGAAGTAACAGAAAAGCTGGTTGAAATTGTGTAACAACCAAGGTATGTATTGACTCTTCTTACTAGAATTTTAGAAGTAGGGAGAGCTTCTAGTTCACCTTATTCTAATGGTTCTACCCTCATTACTCTGGATTCACCTGTGGGTATGCTCCTCTGTGTGCTGGTTTTATCCTGAGACTATTTCCCTCATGGAGACAAAATGGTTTTAGTTGCTCTGGCTTCGAGTCAGTACCTCCTTGGGTCCAGAAGAGAGTTGTTGTCTCTTCTACTTTGCTCAGTCTTGAGAGAAGGAAACTTACTTTACAGAAGCTCCTGGAATACTCTTCCTGGCTTATTATGGGCTAAATTGAGTCAGGCTTATTCCTGAACCAAATCCCGGACAGAAAAATACCTTGCATTTAATGATTTAAATATGATTTCCCCAATTCATTATTGCCAAGGGGTAGGGGTAAGTAAACCAATAAATCTCATCTCAGGAAATAGGAATTGTCTTCCCTTGAGTTGTAAGACTAGAGTTCTGGGGATGGCGAAGGAGAGAACACATGTAGGTCGGGCAACTGACAGTGTCCACTATGTCACTATGTCACCATGTCACTATGTTACTAACGTAAGCAAGAAATGAGAACTGCTTATTGGAATCAAAAAAAATTGGACATATTTATTGAGGTATACTTGACACATATTCATTGCACATACTTAAAATGCACCATAAAATCATGACCACAGTAAGGATAACGAGCACAAAATTTTCTCATTACCCTTTGTAATTACTTGCTCCTCTCTTCAGCCTTCTCCTCCCCTCCTAGTCCAGTGCTTGGGCAATCACTGATCTTCTCTCTGTTGCTATAGATTCATTTGCATTTTCTAGAATTCTTTATAAATGAAAGTATGTGTTTTCTTTTTTGTGGCCTCTTTCATTGAGCATAATTCTTTTGTGATTCATCCATGTTGTTGTGCATATCAATAGTTCATTCATGTTGATTGCTGTATAGTATCCCATCGAATGGATATGTTACAATTTGTTTATCCATTCACATGTTGATGGACATTTCAGTTGTTTTCAGTTTTTAGCTGTTACAAATGAAGGTGCCAGGAGCATTCATGTACAAATGCGTAGAATGCACTACCCAGTGTTACTGCTTCGGGATTGTATTGCACATATTGCTATGTAATTTGCTTTTTTCCCTTTAAATACATATCTTGGAAATAAGTAAACACAAATACACCTTATTTTTAAACTGTTCTATAGAATTAGTGCACAAGATACATAGCCAGCCTCTGAATGAGGGACATTTAGCTTGTTCAAACATTTTCAGTATTACAAATTATTCTAAATCATTGTAAATGCCTTTTTAGGCATGTATAAGCTTTTCTGTAAAATAGGTTCTTTGAGGTAAAATTTTTGGATCAAAGGGTAAGCACATAAAATTTTATATACGCTTTAAAAATCACCTAAAGGCTATAACATTTCTTTGAACAATCTATGAAAGTATCCGTATACTCACCAGTGCTGAATATTAGGAATTAAACAATATTTGGTGAAATTAATGGACTACTATGAAAGTATGAAGAAAAACAAGATCGCGCCTTTTGCAGAAACATGGATGGAGCTGGAGGCCATTATCCGTAGCAAACTAGCACAAGAACAGAAAACCAAATACCACATGTTCTCACTCATAGGTGGAAGCTAAATGATGAGAATGCATGGGCGCATAGAGGGGAACAACACACACTGTGGCTTTTTGGAGGGTGGAGGGTTAGAGGAGGGAGAGGATCAGGAAAAATAAGTCATGGGTACTAGGCTTCATACCTGGGTGATAAAATAATTTGTACAACAAACCCCCATGGCACACATTTACCTGTCTAACAAACCTGCACATCTACCCCTGAACTTAAAAAAATTTTGGTGAAATTAAATGGTCATTGTAATTTATTTCCTATATTACTATTGTGTCTTTCAAAGTGAATCATTTTCTCTATTTTAAATATGTTTCGTTTGTATTTTTGCTTTATTAAGATTTTCTCTTTTTCTGAGTTTATTTTGGCAATTTATGTTTTTCCTAGAAAATGTTACTCATCTACATTTCATTACATTAGTGTAAGTTTCTCTATGGTATTCCCTTTGAATTAGTGAAAATTTCTCTGTAACTGTGATTAAGACCATTTGTTGGCTTTTAATATTGTTTATTTGTATTTTCTGCTTTTTTTTTGTTAATAAGACTTGGTAAAAATTTGCTTATTTTTATCAAGTGTTTTCAAAGCACCATAGAGTTATATTAAATCTTCTAATTAAAACCTTTTTAGATCCTCATTAATTAATTTTTTTCTACTTTTATCATGCTCGTTAGCTGTTAGTTTTATCACTTTTTGGAAAATAGCTTAAAATTTTTTATGTGATCAGTATTCAACATTTTTCAATCAACTTTATTGTGATATAATTTATCCATAATAAAATTAATTCCATTTACCTACTCCCTATACTTTTAGGTATAGTCACATTTTTTACTTCTATATATTATAAACCCAGCTTCCAATAATATTATATTTGCTTTCAACAGTCAGTTATCCTTTAAATAAATTAGAGAAAAAATTATATTTACTCGTTTATTTACCACTTCTGTTTGTCTCCATTCCTTCCTGTAAATCCTAGTTGTCACCTGGTGTCATTTCCCTTCTGACTTGAGGCTATTGTTCAGCACTACTTCTAGTAAATATCTACTGAGCAGGCCGGGTGCAGTGGCTCACGCCTGTAAAGCCAGCATTTTGGGAGGCTGAGGCAGGCAGATCACTTGAGGTTAGGAGTTTGAGACTAGGGTGGGCAGTATGGTGAAATCTTATCTCTACTAAAACAAAACAAAACAAAAATTAGCCTGGCGTGGTGGCTTGTACCTGTAATCCCAGCTACTTGGGACAGGAGGCTGAGGCATGAGAGTAGCTTGAACCTGGGAGGTGGAGGTGGCTGTTAGCTCAGATTGTGCCATTGCACTCCAGCCCGGACAACAGTACGAGACTCAGTATTTAAGAAAAAATCTATTGAACAAATTATCTCAGTTTTTGATTTTCTGAAATATCTTTATTTTTGCTAGATACAAAATTGTGGATATAGTGTTTTTTTCTTTTAGCATTTTAAAGATGTGATTTCATTAAATTCTGGCCTCCATTGTTTCTGATGAAAAATTAATAGTCTTTATTATCTACAGTCCCTTACATGTAATTAATCTTCTTTCTCTGGCTGATTTTAAGACTTTATCTTTGGTGCAGTTTTATGATGGCCATCTTCAGATTGGTTCTCTTCTTGTTTATTCTGCTTGGAGTTTATTGAGCTTCTTGGATCTGTAAGTCAGTTTCTTAAAAAAGCAAATATAAGGAAGTTTTTAGTCATTATTTCTTCAAATATTTTTTCTGTCCTGTCTTAGCCTATTATTCTCCTGAAATTCTTATTACAAGTAGGTTATACCAGTGATATTTTCCCACAGGTTCACAAGAGTGTATTTATTTTTCTGCCATCTTTTTTCCTTTTGTCCACAGATTAAATAATTTCTATAACTCTGTTTTCAGACAGCCTGGGCAAGACATCTAAGATGACCATTCACATAAGTAGTTGTTAATCCTCATTGTCAACTAGACCCAACTCAGTTGAAATTGTCAAACACAGCATCTCAGTGTGGCTTCTCATGTGACTTGACCTCCTACATCATGACAGCCCAGTGTTTCAAGAGGCACAGGTAGACGCTGTAAGGCTTCCTAAGACCTTGCCCAGGACGTCTTGTTATGACACTTCTGTAGTGTTTTATTGGTCAAAAAGTTCCAAAACCAGAACATAAGAGATTGGCACAGAACTTTGAAAAAAGAGCATATGGGATAGGATATTGTTGTAGCCATCTTCAGAAGATACAACCTGCCACCACTTCTTTAGAATCGTAGCCTGCTAAATATAACATCTGAACCATCTTGGTTTTAGTTTTATCGATTAATCTTTTCCTTTATGATAGGTTACATTTTCTTTATTTTTCAAAAAATATTTTTAGTGGTTTTTATTGAATATTTGACATCTGGAAGAAGACACTGTAAGGGTTCTGAATTCTGTCATCTTTCCTTTAAGATTATTGAGGTGTGTTTTACCAGGAAGTGAAATTGGTGGTTGATCATTCTGAATTTGTGTGGAATTGACTTTATGCTTTATTTGGGTGGATATATTTCCTAAGCCCCTCTAAGTCCTGGCAGTCCCTTATAACAAAAGGGATCTAAACTCCCAAAGCCCCTCTTCCATAAAGATCTTGTCAGGGCTTAGTTTTAAGCGTTACTGATTTTCAGAAAGTCTAGAATAAGTCTTGCTCTAGAGCTTTACCCTTACTTTCTGGTAATTCAACTTGATGTTGAGAAATTAATGAGGATTCTCCTCTCTGGCAGGGTTGGAACTCCCTGGCACTGCTCTTACCTCAGCACAGCCCCACCTCACGAATCCAGGTTCTCTTTTCAACCCTGGTGCAGTTGCTGTCTGGAAAACCTCGGATGGAATTGTCCCGTGCATGAGCAGTCTAGATCTCACCATGGGCTCATGTACCTAACACAGATTGCTGGAGCCCCCAACTCTGCGCATCTTCCTCTCTTTCTTACATCTTTCCCTATAGAATCAGCTGCTTTAAACTCTGATCTCTTCCTCCTAAACTCAGCAGGACTGTCAAATTCAGCTTATCTCCTGAATTTTCCTACTCTCAAAAATTATAATTATCTTGACTATTAGCCAATGTCTTAAAAGAGTTGCTTTATATAGTTTGTCCAGTTTTATAATTTCCTTTTTTTGTGATGGAGTCTTGTTCTGTTGCCCAAGCTGGAGTACAGTGGCACAATCTCAGCTCACTGTAACCTCTGCTTCCCAGGTGCAAGTGATCCTCTCATCCCTGCCTCAGCAGTAGCTGGGACTACAGTCATCCACCACCATGCCCAGCTTACTTTTTATATTTTGGGTGAAGATGAGGCTTCACCATGCTGGCCAGGTTGGTCTCCAACTCCTGAGCTCAAGTGATCTGCCCGCCTCAGCCCGCAGAGTGCTGGGATTACAGGGGTGAGCTAATGTGGCCTCACTTTATAGTTGTTTATAGTGAAGAAACTAATCTCATAGGGGCTACTTTATCATGGCCAGAAGCAGAAGGTCTGTCAATTTTTATGTTATGATTTCTCAGTTTCATGTTGTACTTGGAAAAACTGTCTCCATTCTGCAATTACAATTAAAATCTCTTTTTTTCTGGCACTATTAATGCTTTTAAGTTTTAAAGATTTAAATCTCTGATACATCTAAAATTTATTTTGATGATATATGATATGAAATATGGAGCCAATTTTACCTTTTCCTCATGATGGTTACTCTAGTCCCTAAGCCATTTATTAAAAAAAAAAATCCTTAATTTTTAACAGTTTACTTGAAATAGCTCCTACGTAATTTACTATATTTTAATTCTTATTTGAGTATATTTCTGGACTTCCTAGTATGGTACACTAATCTCCCTGTTCATATACTTAACTGTTTATTTTAAACTTTATGATGCTTTTAAATATATGTGATAAAGCTGTTTCCTCCTCATTAATCTTTTTCAGAATTGCAGTGGCTCTTTTTATTTTAGTTTTATATCAACTTTAAAGTCAGCTTGGGTAGTTGATAAACCCCATTGTTATGCACTTGGGTCGTACACTATTTAGCAGGAATTCTCTTCTTTGTGATGCCATTCTCTTCAAGAATGCACATTTCCATTTTATGTATGTAAGAGTTCTTTTGCATTCACTAGTCTCACACTTCTTATTAAATTTATATCCAGGTACATTTTTGGTGTGATTTTTTTTTTTTTTTTTAATTTTGAGACAGAGTCTTACTCTGTTGCCCAGGCTGGAGTGCAGTGGTGCGATTTTGGCTCACTGCAACCTCCGCCTCCTGGATTCAAGCGATTCTCCTGTCTCAGCCCCCCGGGTAGCTGGGACTACAGATGCCTGCCACCACACCTGGCTAATTTTTGTGTTTTTTAGTAGAGACAGGGTTTTGCCATGTTGGCCAGGTTGGTCTCGAACTCCTGACTTTGTGATCCACCTGCCTCAGCCTCCCAAAATGCTGGAATTATAGGTGTGAGCCACTGCACCTGGCCTTGTTATGATATTTTTAATAAGGGCTGTTTTTGCAGTGCACCCTTAACTAGTCATTGTGTATATGGAAAGAGTTTGGATAACATATGGATATCAGTTGGTCATTTTCAATCAACTTTGAACAACCCTCTGTGATGATATATATGTTTCTCATTTTAATCTAGCAATATCACATTTGTAAATCACAAATCACAAAACTGTAACAAATGATATTAATCACAATTTAATCTTCCACCTTGAAAGTGAATAAATAATGCAAATTCCCTTTCAGCTCTTAAGGCCATTAGAACGCGTGGTGCTGTTCACTTTGCACTTCTCAGCTTGTGACATGGCTGTCATTTGGTCTATTCCTGCTAGAAGTTGCAAATTTTCTTCTTTCTCTTAATGAGACTCAAGCCAAAACCCTGGTTTTTTGTTTTTTTTTTTTTTTTGGGTGAGATCGAGTCTCACTCTGTTGCCCAGTGCAGCGGCATGATCTCCACTCACTGCAACTTCTGCCTCGCCTCCCGGGTTCAAGTGATTCTCCTGCCTCAGGCTCCTAAGTAGGTGGGATTACAGGTGCCCATCACCACACCTGGCTAACTTTTTTGAATTTTTGTAGTGCTAGGCTTTCACCATGTTGGCCAGGCTGGTTTCGAACTCCCGACCTCAAGTCACCTACCTGCCTTTGTCTCCCAAAGTGCTGGGATTACAGGTGTGAGCCGCCATGCCAAGCCCAAAACCCTGTTCTTTAGAGCCCCAGTGTCCTGAGCAAGACTTCAAGCACCCAGGATGATGAGAATGGGCTATCAGCATTGCCATTGCCAGAGACATTCAGAGTGGCTGTGCATTTCTTCCATCTCATAACCACATCTGGGTCTCTGGGAAATCGCTCATGTGGCTTTCCCCCTCCCTTCCCCACTCTTTCAGTGGAATTTAGACCCATAGACTGTCTGGCTAGCTGGCAGCTCAGTTTCAGACATGGCAGCTGAGCAACCTACACTCCCACCTCTAGGTCTGGGTCTCTGGGGCTTCCCACATCTTTGTTTTTACCCAGGGAAGGTAAGAGCCTGGCTTCCAGGGGGCTGGAGTCTCAGCTGTGAAAAGTTCCTCTCTAGAACTCTCTGTACTCAAATAGGCCACAGTGCAGACACAAGGCTGGTGATAGACCCTTATGTCAGTACCAAGGAGGCCTCTACAGTATTGTTTCGGAAGCAAATTCCTTCTCTCTGATGCTTATGATATCACTGACGCAACTTTCTGGAGCTACTGCTGCTGCTACTGTCATCCTTTTATGTCCTCAGACCTGAGGATGGTGCTGGGTAGAAGGTTCAAGATCTTGAATAACTCACATCCCTGAATGCATGGGGTCATTCTGCCGCAGTCCTGGGCACAATGCTTTTCTTCCTGTGTCCCTGGGTCCTACCTCTCATCTGATGCCCAGCAGCCTGACCTGCACCGTGGCCTTCCACTAGTTTGAGTGGTCCTTCCTTTCTCCTGTGCTTTCAAAAGGACTTATGTGTTGAGTTTGAGAAATGGTGGAATAGAGCATTGTCTATTAATAGTCCTCATAAAAATGCCAATATGCTTTGGGAGGCTGAGGCGGGCAGATCACAAGGTCAAGAAATTGAGACCATGGTGAAACTCCGTCTCTAATAAAAAAAAAATGCAAGCATTAGCTAGGTGTGGTGGCACGCACCTGTGGTCCCAGCTACTGGGGAGGCTGAGGCAGGAGAATTGCTTGAACCCGGGAGGCAGAGGTTGCAGTGAGCCAAGATCGTGCCACTGCACTTTAGCCTGGGCAATAGGAGTGAAACTCTGTCTCAGAAAAAAGAACTGAAGATCATCATGACTTGTTTGTTGTCCCAAGCTATTTTTTTTTTTGATTACCAACAGTTGGTTTAACTTTATTTTGTGTCAGAGTCTCTATCTTTTAAAAAATAAAAGTCATTTTAAAGAAATTTACCTGTATTGTTACCTATTATTCATCTAGTATCATGTTTTGGACTGCAGAGGTATTTTTAGTGGGTTTATTTATTCTTCGCATTATACTTTAATTGTCTGATTATATGTATTTAAAAAAAATACCAGACTGAATTATTTGAGGAGAGGGTCCATAATTTCTTGGAACTCTGTGTCCTTGGGGTCTAGTAGAGAGAGCTTTGAGATGAATTAATGAACTCATGGTATAAGAGAACAGAGACTAGATGCACTGACGTGTGTGTGTGTGTGTGTGTCTGTGTGTGTGTATTTGTATAATCTAAGTGGCTAACAAATGGTACCAATATAAACTAACATAAAAACTAATATAAGAGTTGAATGTACAAGAAGGCATTATAAGGATTAGATTCTCAGCTAGTCCTTGACAGATGGAGAAGAATTGGATCTACGGATAGAGTATCAGATGATGCTTGACGAAAGGGAGATGGTGTGAATTAAAATATGGAGTGAGATGTGCCTGGGGAGCAGTTGGGAGCAGCGTGCCCAAATGGGATGGTTTGTGTTGGGAAATTACAGGCAGAAGTGCCCAGATTTGGGCCAGTGTGTCAGCATCTTGAACATCCGTGAGACATTTATATTGTACCCTTTACACACAAAATGAGGATATTGGGGATGCAAGGTTTGGGGTATGAAGTGGGATGGGATAGCTGCTTTGAAGAGAGTACTGCGCTTTCATTGTGATACTGCCACAGTGAAAGCAAAAGTGTTTAAGAGAGTGTTTAAAAGTACTTTACTCATTCTACCCACTTTTTTTCCTGTGGCATACAAAGTCCCAACCACTAGGGATACACCACTGAATGAGAGTCAGTGAGTATCCATCCTCAGAGCTGTAGAAGAGGCAGGCAGCAGACCTTTGCAATACTTGTAATCAGTGCTAAGGACGTGACTGGTCATTAGAAGGCATATCTGACACATCCTTGGAGGATGGCAGGGAAGGTTTCCCAGAAGTGACACCTTGTTGAGTCCTAAACGATGAGTAGCAAGTTATGGAGGGAAGGAAGACTTCTGAAAAAAAAGCTCCTAGCTCCTAGCTTTTTCTGTGGCAGGGCTGGGGTGGGGTGGGGTGGGGTGGGGGGGGGGTTGGGGGGAAGCTCTCTTGAGAGAGCATGGCACTTTCAGGCCATTTTAAGTACTTGAACCTGGAGCATAAGGGACTGAAGGGGAGGAGCAGAAACTCATGGCAGAGGGAACTGGAGAGGTCAGTGGGCTGACTTGTTACTCTAACCAGCTGGAGATTCCATTCTTAATATCTAAAATATTCATCTTTCTTATATCTCCTCTAAGATGTTTATCAGTTTACTTTTTTATACTATGTCAATGTAATTCATTGCATTCTCTTTTACTCTTAGAATAAGGGCTTTCAAAACCAGTGAACTTTTGTCCACAAAGCACAGAGACTCTCTTTTTCTCCACTGATAGTCTAAATTCAATTGATGGATATCTAATATTTATAATCCTGGAGTTTCTAGAATAAAGCTTGATTTATTAAAAAAGAATTTTTCTAATAGTAGGTGGATTCATTTGCCACTACTCTATTTCAGAGTTTTGCTTATGCATTTTGCCAAGGGATTGTTTTGCAGCTGTGTTTTTGAGTGGACTGTTTGTCAGATTTCAGAGAAGGTAAGTATAACTTGGTGAAGTGAATCACCAGTTAACTTTCTGTTGTTTTCTATGGCCTACCACATTTTTTTCAAGAGGGTAGAAATGATCTTTCTCTAACATTTTAAAAGCTTTATAATCTTGTAAGAAGAGCTTCTAATGGCATGAACCTTCCTCTGAGAACCATGGTGGCCCTAAACTTGTTTAGTTATATGGTGTTTGCATCTCATTCTTTTTATAGATAATTTGCAATTGTGGTTTGTATTTGCAGTTTCCTTCTATTTATGTATATATTTATTTAATTTTATTTTTTCTTCCCACCTTAAAGTTTTTGAATGTATTTCCAATTGTGTACAAAAATTTCTTAAAGATGTGTTTTCTAGCCTAGTTCTTAAGTTGGTTTCACTCATGAATTAAAATGGTTGCTATGATTTTCTTTTTCTAGAAATCATATTGCGTTCGTAGATTTTGATCTAAAGCAGGGATAGGTAAACTTCTGTGAAGGGCCAGATGGCAAGGCTTTGCAGGTGTCTAGTCTTTTTTGAAACTATTCAACTCAGTCATTGAAGCAGGAAAGCAGCATCAGACAGTCTATAAACAAATAAGCTATGCTTCAAATGGTGATGTTCCAATTAAACTTTATTTACAAAAGCAGAAAATGGGCTGAATTTTGCCTGTAGTTCATGGTTTTCTCACCTCTGGTCTAGACTATGGATTTTTGCAATTTAGTGACTTTTAAGCACTTTAATATACGATTAACTTTTATAAATATTTTCTGATCATTAGAAAAGAAGGTATGTTCTATCTATGCATGGTATGGTTTTTATCTCTTAAATCTGATATCATATAATTTAGGCCATTTTAGCTTTTTTTCTTTTTCTTTGGTCAAGTTTCTCAGCCTTTGACAAATCAGGTCATTTTTACCAATTATAGCAATTTTTTGTGGCACAAATAAAATATTTGCCAGTTGTCCTCTAAAAAAGTTCCAGGAGAGTGCTGAAAGGTCATTCTGTGAAATATTATAAATAACTGGTAGCTCAGTTATTTTTTTGAGGGGGCTTCACCATGGGATTTTTGTTTTGTTTTGTTTTGCTTGAATCAGTTCCCAACATTTAGCTATATGGAGATTTTATAAAATTTTATAAAATCTAAGATGCCATGATTGAGTTTAAGATACATCATTATTTTACATACTATTAAGGAAGTAAAAACATTGTTGCCATTCATAATTGTAAGACACCGTTGATCATAATACATATCCTGACTTTAAACCTGTGAAAATGTGAAAATGATTCCATCTTAGAGTCAATGTGTTATGGTATAAAGAAGTTCTGGATTTGTGGCTGCTTTTATTCATGGGAAGATCTAACAGTATTAGGACTACATTGTCACGTCTCAGTCATGAAGCTGCTCTGTTGATGGCTAGGAGCTTTGAATTTTTCACAATCCTCACCTGGCCCCACTAATTTATGTAAGTTACCTGCAGGTGTGACTCCTGTTTCTATGGTAATAGACCCAATCCAGAGGCATGCTCTGCCTTCTTCTGTGGAAGTAGAATGGCTCCTTGCAATACTGAAAAGAATACTTGACATCTCAGATTGCAGAATTTGGATTGCAGTGACTTTATGGATGTCTGGAGCTTCCATGGTTTAATAGGTACCTTTACAAAGGGCATTTGTGTGCTGAAGGAGACTCACCTTGAGGTGCCTCTCAGAACAAAGTGTCTGCCATTCGTTCTTAGGTAAATCCACGCTTTCAAGCCAAGGATCACAGAAGGCATGTTTCTGGCAGTCTAGAATAGCAATTTTGTTCCTACTTCTTGCTACCAAATGATCAGACATACAGAAGTCCTTTCTCAGTGTATCCCAGTACATAGTCTAGAATGTTTTCTTTTTAAGTGGTTAAAGAAATGAACATTTTTGTGTCTAGTAGGCTTTATTTATAATGTAACTACCAGAAGCCAAAATATTTTACAGTTCAGTTTAATACTGAATACCTGGAATTTCCATTTAAATATTCATTGTGAATACTAGCCATTAGCACCATAACAGAACCCTCTTTGGAATGCTTTATGCTTTTGACTATGAATTCTAATTTTTCTGCCATAAATACAGCTATCCCTATGTTAGTTATTGTCACTTACCTGACATATCTCTGCTTATTCTTAGAACTTTTTAGATTACTTTGTTTTATGTTTGTACCCAGAACTGATAGAGGATGGGAGTTACTGCTCCCAGGATTTCTCTTTTCTCCTGCTCTCCCCTGGAGGGCGGGGCATCACTGCCTTCCTTCTTTTATCCCAATTATTTCTGTAAGCTGTCTTTTCCTGGGGCCAGGCATGGTGGCTCCTGCCTGTAATCTCGGCACTTTGAGGCTGAGGTGGGCAGATCACGAGGTCAGGAGTTTGAGACCAGACCAGCCTGGCCAATGTGGTGAAACCCTGTCTCTACTAAAATTACAAAAAATTAGCTGGGCATGGTGGTGTGTACCTGTAATCCCAGCTACTCTGGAGGCTGAGGCAGGAGAATTCCTTGAACCCAGGAGGTGGAGGTTGTGGTGAGCGGAGATCACACCATTGCACTTTAGCCTGGGTGATAGAGCAAGACTGCATCCTAAAAAAAAAAAAAAAAGGTATCTTTTCCTATTTTGTTTTTAATAGGGAAGCCTAATGTTGCTGTATTATTCCATTTTCACATTGCTCTAAAGAAATATCTGAGACAAGATAATTTATAAAGAAAAGGTTAATAGGCTCATGGTTCCACAGGTTGTATAGGAAGCATGATGGTGGCATCTTCTCAGCTTCTGGGGAGACCTCAGGAAACTTTCAATTACGATGGAAAGCAGAATGGGAGCAGGTATCTCCCCTGGCTGGAGCAGGAACAAGAGGGAGAGAGCGGAACGGTGCCACACATTTCTAAACCACCAGATCTTGGGAGAAGGCACTCACTATCATGTGTTCAGCACCAAAGGGATGGTGCTAAATCATTCATGAGAAGTCCACCCCCATAATCCAGTCACCTCCCACCAGGTCCCACCTTCCATAATGGAGGCTACATTTTTTTTTTTTATTGTACTTTAGGTCTGGGGTACATGTGCAGACCATGCAGGATTGTTGCACAGGTACATACATGGAAAGGTGGTTTGCGGCCTTCATCCCCCCATCACCTATACCTGACATTTCTGCCCTCGTTATCCCTCCCCATCCCCCACTGTCCCTTTCCTAACCCTCAGAACTGACCGTAGTATGTGATCCTCCCCTCCCTGTGTCCACGTGTTCTAATTGTTCATCACCCACGTATGAGCGATAACATGTGGTGTTTGATTTTCTGTTCCTGTGTCAGTTTGCTGAGAATGAGATTTCTAGATTCATCCATGTCCCTATGGAGAACACAAACTTATTGTTTTTTATGGCTGCATAGTATTCCACAGTGTATATGTGCCACATTTTCTTTATTCAGCCTATCATTGACGAACATTTGGGTTGGTTCCAGGTCTTTGCTATTGTAAACAGTGCTGCAGCGAACATAGATGTGCGAGTGTCTTTATAATAGAAAAATTTACAATTTTTTGAATATATACCCAGTAATGGGATTGCTGAGTCAAATGGAATTTCTATTTGTAGGTCCTTGAGGAATTGCCACACTGTCTTCCACAATGGTTCCACTAATTTGCACTCCCACCAACAGTGTAAAAGTGTTCCTATTTCTCCACATCCTCTCCAGCATCTGTTGGGAGACTACATATTTTTTTGTTTGTTTTTGTTTTCTTAGACAGAGTCTTGCTCCGTCACCCAGGCTGTAGTGCAGTGGCACACTCTCCGCTCACCACAACGTCTGCCTCCCAGGTTTAAGCAATTCTCCTGCCTCGGCCTCCCAAGTAGTTGGGATTACAAGTTCATAGCACCACGCCTGGCAGATTTTTTGAATTTTTAGTAGAGATGGGGTTTCACCATGTTGGTTAGGCTGGTCAGGCTGGTCTCTAACTCCTGACCTTGTGATCCTCCTACCTCAGCCTCCCAATGTGCTGGGATTACAGAGGTAAGCCACTGCATCTGGCCTGGAGATTACAATTTGACATAAGATTTGGGTGAGGACCAGATTCAAGAGTCTGTATCAGTTTCCATGAGGAGAAATCTGATTTGTTGTTTTTTAATCCAGCAGTCCTCACTGGAAATTACTAATGGAGTCTGACATGATATAGTCTCTAAACCTTAGTTTTTGGGACAACACATTATCATATATCCCTGTACCTCAGCAAGGTGTAGTGTGAATTTGGTAAAGATGAACACCATTTTCACCAGAAAGTTGTAAGTGCTGTTTTAAATCCCTCCCTGGCTAGAAAGGGAGTTACTATCTGTGAGTTAATGTTTCTGACTTCAAACTTTTTTTTTCTGTTCAGCATGAATAATTTGGGAGAAAACAATTTTTTTCTCTTTTTGCTTAGTACTTCCCTTTCAAGAAACAGCAAGTATGTTATGACCGTTACTGAGAAACAATGCATAGTTTATTTGGGTCTTCTGTGTTTGGTATGTGTGTGTGTTTTTCTAAACAGATGTTGAGTAAAATCTTCAGAAGGTCATGTGTGAGACAGAATACTTAGAAGAATGCTTCAGAGCCCGGCCGACTTTAAACAACTTGCTAAATCCATTGTGTATTAAAGTGAAACAATGGAAAAGAGGAAGTGGCAGAAAGCGGCTTGGTTAATATTAAATGAAAGCCGTCTCTCTCCCCCTCATAGGACATGTCCAACTGCAGTAAATTACAAGCTAAATGAAGTTGGAGAGCTGGTTCAGAAACCTTTGAACCAAACCAAAACAAAACACAGCGCTGTTGACACGAGTGTCTTGTAAACCATTGTATCAGGTTGTTTACTGCAGAACAGAGGTAAATCTACAAGAGGTAGATTCTCAGGGTCAACCTGAGAATGACTCTACCAAATGGGAGAAGAGATGTAGCTGAGAGAGGTCTTGAGAAAAGTGGATTTAGGAAGATAAGGAAAGTTTTCCTATCGCTGTAGAAGAACTGGCTCTACTTTAAATTGACTGGAATGCTTTTTAGTGTTTCCTTTTTGTTGTTGTTGTTGTTGAGACAGGGTCTCACTCTGTCATCCAGGCTGGAGTGCAGTGGCACCATTGTGGCTCACTGCAGCCCCTGCCTCCCAGGTTCAAGTGATTCTTCTGCGTCAGGCTCCCGAGTAGCTGGGACTACAGGCATGTGTTACCACGCCCAGCTAATTTTTGTATTTTTTGGTAGAGACAGGGTTTTACCATTTTGGCCAGACTGGTCTCCTACTCCTGACCTCAAGTGATCCACCCGCCTCAGCCTCTCAAAGTGCTGGGATTATAGGCATGAGCTAATGCTCTCAGCCTAATGTTTCTTTAAGTAAGATCAAAACATTCACTCCAAGCAGGCGCAGTACCCTACAGGAAACCAAGCCAGCAGGAAGAGAAAGCAAGGTTGGAAGTATAAGGAAGATACCTGGTTTCCTTGCTATGATAGCTAATGTTGTGTGTCACCTTTGCTAGGGCATGGGACCCAGATATTTGGTCAAGCACTCATCTAAATGTCACTCTGAAGCTATATATTAGATCAGATCAATATTTAAATTAGTAGATGTTGCTGAAAGCGGATTAACCCTCATAATGTGGGCGGGACTTCAATTGAAGACCTAAAGAAGTAAAAGACGAAAGTCTCTTGAGCAAGAGGGATTTCTGCCTGTCCGCTGTCTTAGGACTTGAGGTACAACATCAACTCTTCCATGAACCTCTAGCTTCCTGGCCTGTCCTGCAGTTTTTAGCCTTGCCCACTCTGTGCTTGTATGAGTCAGTTTGTTAAAATCTCTCCTTTCTCCCTGCATCCATGCTATTGATTTCGCTTCTCTGGAGAACCTTGACTAATAGGCTTGCAGAAGTCCACAGAAAGTCCATCACTCCAGATGCCACCTAGGCGAGTGCCAACTGATTCTTTCTATTTCTTTGTTCATAATTCGGTCGCCCTTTCTAAGCCATGCAGTCAGCTCACGCCTGAATCTGCATAGTTTCTAGTGTGGCTCCTCGTTGCTGAAAAGTCAAGTTCAGGATTTTATAACTGAGAGATTCATTGTAATCTGGGCTCATGTTCTCTCTCCTGTGTCTCCTTTTACAACATAAAACCTCTGTTGTAGGTTAGTAGTTTCTCTTACTCTATTTTTATCTCAAGTAAGCCTCACATTGCAATTACTTATTCTATAATATTGATTGGATATGTTTTAAAATTCAACTGTAGGCTCCTGGAGAGAAGAGACCAAGCCTTTCACTCATTCTGCCTATTCATGTTGTCTACTAGAGAGCTAAGCACACAAAAATATCATCCAGTTCATGACAATTGATGGCTGAAAGAATCTCATCTGGGGTATGCAACTGTGCTCTATGTCTCCTCTAGACGCATAGCTGCACTGTAAACTGTGCAGTCTTCTATCTGCGTTCTCTTAGGGGAAATGTGACTTCAATGTGAACAATGGGCATGACTTCCTAGCAGTTATTGTTCATGTCGCATCCATGAGTAAATTGCTGTTTACTGCCTTGCAATAGTTCCTGGTAGAATTCTCTTTTGAGGTGGTGTTTGCTTTTCCTATACTTTAATATTTCATCGGTTTATATCTCAGAGTTTAAAGACATTTAGCAGACCCTACAATTTCTTGCACATAGTAGGCCCTCCATGAACTAGACCATAACATAAAGGAAGCAAAGTGTAAACCTGAGAGGTACAATCACAAACACTACAATCCTGAAGGATGAAATCCTGAAAGATCAAAATCCCCAGAACTTAATTCTGTAAAAACAGAATTTGAAGCATTTAAAAAGGACATTTACTTACATTTTAAAATGTGGATTCATTTGAGAAATATAAAAACGTGACAGAACACTTCACAGGCCACTTTACACAGTAAAATAGGCAAGAAGAAAATTCATATTTTTGCAAGTTTAAGCACTCAGTTATACTAATGACAGTTGCACCGGTACAACAGTTGTGAGCAGATGAACCACATTTTTAAGAACTAGATAAAGTAGAGAAATATATAAATACATATTATGATGAATGGCAATTGTGTGCACCCAACTTTATCACTGCAGTCATCTGAAATACTGTGACAGACAACCTACGTCTTTTGACAAGACTGTTCAAAAAATTGGGATGGGTCACCACTGCATGTGCACTTGTTCAAAAAGCCAAGATCTTGAGAAATTTTATCTTTCATAAATGCAGATGTACAAAAAGCACATCTCTTCATTTACTGAGGACATTTCCAAGTTTTTATGTACACACACGATGTTTACATGCAAAGTCGACGCTGTGATAATGCACTTTCATGGACCCAAGTTTGCAAGAAATGCACAAAATAGGTTAGAATGCTCTCAAAGTCACTATAGAATTTATACTTCCACTAATGGAAATGATGAGAAGATGAAATACGTAGTGTGGAAAATTGTAAAAAATAGTGCTGACCATGAAAAATAGTGAAAAACAAAACAAAACAAGGAAAAAAAAAGAGAAAAAGGTAAAAATCTGAGAACCAAACCAAAACAAACTAAAAAGAAAATTCGACGTATGAAAAAGTGGATTACAGGGATAGTTTATGGGCAGTCACATGGAGATAGTCCATAAGAACTGGCCTAACGTGGTGCAACTATCCTGTGATTATGATTTGCAGGATTTTAGACTAGAGATTTTGAGCTTTCAGGATTTCAACATTTAGGATTATAGAGTTTACAGTGTCTTTGGTGATTATGATTCAAATTTGCTATAAAGGGTATGGAAAGATGGGTTGTACTCTTCTTTTTGCAATAGTCTATCACCAACTTTAACCAAGAGAAGGCCCCTCATCCTGTCTAAGCCTGGCCATGGACCATAGTGGGAACAAAGGGACTCAGGGTTAGGAATGACTGCCTAAGCCTCAGGAAGTTGCTTTGAAATTCTAGGCTGGTGGCTTCATAATGTATGTTTGTCCATCAAATAGTTCCATGATTTCTTCTGAACAAGATTGTTTTTATAGTTTTAAAAGATATGTTTGTAGAGAATTTTAAACACAGAAAAGATGAAAAAAATATTGGTGGGTGGAGGGCCTCATTTCCATCAAAAAACTATGCTCTGTGAAATAGTTCAAGGGCTTCTCATGTAAGCCATCTCACAGAGAGGGCCTTTTCATGTTGAAGTGAGGCATAAAGATGTCTCTGATCTTGGACTCTGAGAAACCTCATCCTTGATGATCCTGCCTTTTTTTCTGCTTACTGTCTCATCCCCTTGCCTATCGAATCCATATGCTGTATAAGATACCAGTTATATTTTTAAAAACCAAGAGCTTAATATTTAATCAACATATAATTGAACACCTACTATGTGCCTGTTACTTTGGGTTCTGAGCATATTTCTCCTCTCCTTGAAAATCTCTCTTGAGTTCTCTTTGCTCCAGATTGACTTCACATGTCCTTTCCAGCTACAGCTCTCACCGCATCAGACACAGGGTGTAGGACACACGCTGTTTCTGCTACTAACATTCCATCCCTTCCATGCCTCTATGCCTTTGTTCGCATAGCTTCCTTGGCCTGAAACATGCTTCTTCCTACTCCATGTCTAGAAATTGCATTTTATCCCTCAAGGCTTAGCTCCCATTTCCATCTTCTGTGATACTTTTCCACTCGACTCTGTGAGTTAGCTTCTGCAGGAACCCATAGCTCATAATTCTGCTGTGGCACCTGAACTGTGATCATCTACTTCTTTGTATTTCTCTCTCTACTTCAGTAGGACCTTAAGTCTTGTATCTTACTCATTTCTCAATCTCTAGCACATAACAGATAACAATTTTTAAATAATATACTGTATGCAATACATACATAAATTATAAATTTTTGTCAGTTAAAAATAAATAATCAGCTGGATGCAGTGGCTCACGCCTGTAATCCCAGCACTTTGGGAGGCCAAAGTGGGTGGATCACTTGAGGTCAGGAGTTTGAGACCATCCTGGCCAACATGGTGAAACCCTGTCTCCACTGAAATACAAAAAAATAAAATTAGCTGGGCATGGTGGCATGCACCTGTAGTCCCAGCTACTTGGGAGGCTGAGGCAGGAGAATTGCTTGAACCCAGGAGGCGGAGGTTACAGTGAGCCGAAATCACGCTACTGTACTCCAGCCTGGAGCCTGGCAACAGAATGGGACTCTGTCTCAAAGAAAGAAAGATAGATAGATAGATAGATAGATAGATAGATAGATAGATAGATAGATAGATAGATCACAGAGAAAAATCAATTCCGGGAGAATGAATAAATGAGGAATGAAAGCTAGTCAAAATGCTTAGTATGCTTCTTTTTTGAAGTCTTGACTTGTGTATGGTACCATTTTGAAGAGAGGTCTTTCTGATTTTTCAGACATCTCTTCCAACTTCTCCCTGATTCTTTTTTCATTGATGGAAGGACCTCTTTTCCCTTAGTGGGGAACAATGACCTTCATTTTGCAAGTAGAAAGAAGACTTAATGCACAGTTACTCTCGGGCAAGATCACAGACCAACTGCTGCTCACCTTGAATGGTCCTTTAATTAATACTAGAGCTTTTTCTGAAAGCAGACTTTGGTGGGTGATGAAGAAGGAACTGGAGGAGGGCATCAGGGCCCTGAATGCTTGATGAGCTGGGGAAAGACAACACAGAAAAGGATACTAGGGATTTCAGGATGGTGTCGTTAGCCACTCTAGAAGCTCCTCTGCAACACTCTAAGATCATTGTGGGAGGCGTTTGCTTAGTGCCCTTTGCTGGTATATGTTGACTTGCCTTAGTAATACCAATTCTGCCACCTTCTATTTACACAATATCAGATAAAGTATTTAAACTTCCCTGAGTCTCATTTATAAATGGGGATTGTAACATATAGCTCAGAAATGCGTTGTAAGGATTAAATAGGGATCACGTACATAAAAATGATACAGCTCTTTGCAAATGGAACGGATTAATATGCTATGTTGTGTTTTTTCCCCAGTAACTAGTGCCAGGCCTGGCATCTACTGGGCATATTTTTTGAATGTTACATATTACACAAATGTGCATATGCAGTGTACAACTTGTGGCCATGGTTGGAATCCCTGCAAGCCTGTTTCAGGTTTGAAGCAGGAAAGGGTTTAGAAGCAGAATACCTGAGAGAACTTTTCTTTACCTAGTGGGTATAATAGATTCCATACTTTCTGATAAGCAGAGCAAGCCCAGCTTACCTCCTTTTTTACTTTTGTCTATTAGTGCACACCTTATCTTTTTCTGGAACCCTCGATGGCAGTTCTTTCAGGCCTGCCGGATGACCATATAAACTAGAATAAGCCAAGGCCAAGGAGGGCTTATTGGGGCACAGTTTTCCAGCATCTATTTCCATCAACCTTGGGAGATGGGCCATGTTGGGGGGCTTGCCACATAGGAGATTCCCATGACCTGAGTCTATGCATGCTCTTTACTTTCTTATCCAAAAATTGTTGCGCTACTCCCAATTTCATTTTATTCATTTTTAAATGTTCTTCTGATTTTTAAGAAACATCCTTTCTAGAGCTATAGAAACAGGAGGGGTTTGAGTTTAGGGAGGAAGAGCTAGTGTCCAGGGATAACAAAGGGATAGAGATAAGTCAGAGCCCATCCTTTTGCATGAGCACTTGGGCACCACAGAAAGGATCCTGTAATGAAACCAGCAACACTGTTTTGGGCATGTGCCATTCTGCCCTACCCCACTGCTGGTCAGGGGTCTCTCAGATCCAGTCTTTTCTCATTATGCCTCAGGCCATGGTAACTAGCAGATCCGCACACTGTAGCTAGCTAGTCACACTGAGAATATTCCTTTTGGAAAAAGGGGCTCTGGAAAATAGGAAATGCATAGTGGCAGATGTTAGAGTATGTTAGATTTTGGGTGCTCTGTTTCTGTAGCTGAACAGTGGGTAGATGAGGTTGATGTCCTGGCATGATGGGTGATTTTATGTGTCAATTTGACTGGACCATAGAGTGCCCAGATACTTGGTCAGACATGATTCTGGGTATATCTGTGAGGGTGTTTTTGAATGAGATTGACATTTAAATTGAAGGACTCTGAGTCAAAGATATTGCCTTTCCTGATATGGGTGGGCCACATCCAACCAGTTGATGGCCTGAATGGAATAAAAAGGCTATATTCATTTCAGTAAGAAAGAAGTCCTCTTTCCTGATCTTGAACTGGGGCACTAGCTTTTTCCTGACGTTAGACTTGAACTGAAACACCAGCTCTTCCTGGGTATTGAGCCTGCTGGCCTTCAGACTGGAACACCATCAGCTCTCCGGGATCTCAGCATTCACACTCAGACTAGAACTAAACCATTGGCTCTCCTGTGTCTCCAGCTTGCTGACTGTAATCTTGAGACTTTCCAGACTGCGCAGTTTTGAGAGTAAATTCTTAATAATCTCTCTCTCTCTCCCCACCCCACCTCTGTATATGTGTGTGTGTACATATATATGTAGATATATGCATACATATAATATATACATATATATGCATGTGTGTATATATGTGTATGTATATATATATATGTATATCTCCTGTTGCTTTTGTTTCTCTGGAAAACCTTGAGAACCTTGACTAATAAACCTGGTCTCTCTGTATAGCTCTGGGCTCTGCCTGAGCTCTGGGGATGAATCAGGGTGATGGATAAATACATAAAGCTCACAGGGAGGTTATGCAGCCAGCTCATGTGGCCCTGTTTGGTGCCTGGTTACTGTACTGTTTTGTGTTTCCCGATTGTCAGGATCTGAATTTCTGGTACTGATCTGAGGCCAGATCCAGCTCTTTACACCTTTCCCAGAGGGGATTTTTCTAGACCATTAGGGAATCCAGGGTATCTGACAACAGGGGTAGAAAGGGTCTCTGCCCAGTGGACCTAGAAGGTGGCATTAGGGATAAAAGCAACAGGATACTGGGGGTTGAATTTAGTGGCATCACAGGTAGCATTATACCAATCTGATTTTTCTGAAGTACAGTTTTTACTCTGATTTCATGTCTTGATGTGTGTTTTTTCAACAACAATGAAATGTTGTTTTTGATATTTTTGAGTGTGAGAGGTTAAGAAATTCTTCCCAACTGTGAATGGGATGGGAGTATATGGGGCCTCACATGAAGTCTCTGAGTGCCATTTTATTGAGTCATGAGGGCAAATGTCTAGAACGAGCCCAGGGCCGAATGTGAGTCAGTGAAATAACTCACGATTCTATTTCTACTTTTAACTCAGGGGCTGACCTTGGGCAAGTCATTCAGTTGTTCTTGGCCTCCTCGGTCCTTTTGCTTCTTCAAAGTGGTCTTCCAGCCAGCAGTCGCAGCATCACTTGGAAGCTAGTTAGAAATTTAGACATTTGCACCCTGTCCTGGACCTGCTGAATCAGAATCTTCCTTTTAACAAGATCACCAGGTGATCAAGTTTGACAAGCACTGTTATGGAGGAAAAAGAGCACAGTGTTCTGGGGTCATTTAGAAATGAGAGTTTTCTTGATACGCACATTCCTGTATTTGGATGTGTGGGTGAAACTCCCTGAGACTCAACTTACCTATTTGAAAACAAGGGGTAAAAATAGCTGCCTGCAACCTGATGGACTTTTCATGGCGATGAAATTAAAATCTCACATGCATGTATTGAGTGACTTGCATGTGTCTGGCCCCGTGTAAACACTGTAGGGTACAGAGATGACTGGGACCTGGTAGTGCTCATGCCCAGGAATTCGGCCTCTAGTGCGATGAGAAAATATGTGTGACAGCACTATATAAATGCAAAGGGCTACCTCAATGTTAGCTATTCTAAGTATTAATGGGGATAATAATACTTGCCCTACTTATGCTGAATGGCTATCATTAAGCTCAAGTGAGATAAAGCATGTCAAAGTCGTCCGAAAAGTTGAAAAGTATTGACGTAAGAAGTTATTATTAGTATTATTATCGCCATCACTGAGTGAATGATCATTAATTTTAGTAGGCAAAAACCTAGAGTCATTTACATTTACACAGGCAGCAGAGGATGCTGGAGTTTAAATACCAGACTCAGAACTCTTGAGCTGAATGCACAGGGAGATTCTCGCTTGCTTTTGGTTCTGCAGGGGAACTACATCGACAATTAAGAGTCTGTTAATACTTGTGCTGTTTCAGAATATCTGATCCTAGAAGCAGGGATTTATTTGCAGTTTATTGGCGACCCACTGAAATGCATCCATCTGTGAGGTGGAATGTTCTATCTGATGGGCAGCCTGACAATAGCACTACCCTGCCGATTAGGATGTGGTCAGGTGGAATAAACACAGGTGGCTTATGCTGTGTGAGGTCCTCTCCCTGGGTGTCTGTTCAGGGGCGGCCTTGCTCTGCGCATGACTATCCACAGAGTCCATGGCGTCATGCTGAAACCCTAGAAACTCAGGGCAGGCAAAGGAACAGGGAAATCAACCTAGTCTAATTCTCAAATTTGCAGACAATGTGGCCTAGTGTTTCAAAGGGCTGTCTGTGGCTGGCTCCAGATCACACTTGAAGATGATGGAAAAGTTGCAACTTGAAAGCTTAGTTCTCCTGGCTCCCGGTACAGTGCCTTCTCCTTAAAGCTCCATGCATTAAGGATGCTTTTTTGCTTTCAGTCATGTACCAGCAGGGAGACAGTGCTCACTGCAGTTTTGATCTGTCCCTCAAGCGTCTGCCCTTTGCTTTGTTCTTTACAGCGCAGATGTAGTCTGAGCGCTGCCTCCTCACTTCCTCACTGTGGCTCTTCTCTCCTGACACTGCCTGTGATATGGTCAGTGCAGATTTTAATGAGGCAGCAGCAAAAGGGCAAGATTAACATTTCCGTCCCTGACAGTCCTCATGCTTGTGGCTTATTCTTTTATTACATGTTTATCTTAGTCTGCCCTGAATTTGAGTTAACATATATGTGTTTACTCTTCTCTCTAGATTATAAGGCTCTGGAGCTCTGGAGGCGGCAGCTCCAGGGTGGAAATCCAGCTTTGTCACTGCATAGATCATTCTGTGATCTTGGGCAGTTCACATCATCATTTTGAACTTCTGTTTTTAACATGTAAATTGAGATAGGCTCATATCTACTCTATAGGTGGCGAAAACTAAAGAATACACATGACACCACTGATCCACTGTAGTTACCGCTAATGCCATCTCTGCTTCTCTCAGGTATGGCATCAATAGTAACCTTCCTTACTTCTCCATGCATGGATCCAAATGGACTCTCAAGACAAAAATGGCCTGAGCCTCTCAGTGGACTCTCAGACATTTTTCCCAAGAAAGGAGCTTTAGATCACTCATGAGGTCACTTATTCTGACTACTGGTCTTTTTCAGGAAGATTGGGTCACAGACTGCTAACTCCCATTTTTTTCAGCCTTTGGTTTTGCTTTTTAGCTCTGAAGTCTCTCATTCTCTTATTTCCAAGATCATTCCCATTTTGTTTTGATCCTTTCAGGAGATAAAAGTTGCTTGCTTCCCTATGTGTGAATTCATATGTACTGGATTGAGAACAGGTGGATGCCACCATGCCTGGGACTCTTATCTGTGCCTTGGCTCCTCATTTGTGGCAAATTTACTGTCTTAACTTCTTCCTCTTTGGAGGCTTGCAGCCGGAAGTGACCTCTTCCTCCTCTGACACTGTGATGTCAAGGCCAGCCCAGCCTTGGACTGCTCCAGGCCCCAGAAGCACTTTACCTGCAGCAGAAACAATACAGAGTTGCCTGATTCCTGTTTCTTGAACTTGATGCTCCTCTTTTAATTAAAAGATGTTTCCCTCTCACAGCATGTATTGGAATTCCTCCGAGAGAGTGTCTCAGCTCCTTCCCTAGAAAAATGTCTCATTAGTGTATTCAGTGTAGAAATTGAGCCTCTGGTACTTGGTGCTAAGGTCTGAAGAAGAAAGATTTCTTCACATAAGAGAGGAAAGAGTATTTGGAGCTGGGGAATTGGGGTATTCAGGAGGAAGGTGGTGAGGCCTGAGGAGAGAAGGACCCAGCAGACAGGGGTGAACATGATGACAGCATGCCCACTCTTGATGTTCTGACCTCTACCCTGGTCCTTAAGTAATCTGAAAAGATGGGCGTCTTGGGCTTTGCTGTAGATGTGGAAGAAAGGCTGATTCTGCCTCATGAGTGGGTGGGAAGGCAGATCTGGAGACTGAACATCTCTGTGATTTCACAGAACCTTGAAGGAGGAGCATGAATGGGAAACAAATTTTGAACTTCCCCAGACCTTGGAAATGGAGGTCTGATGCAATATGTGAGGGGCGCAGCAATTCAAGGAAGTTAAGTCAAGAATGCAAGGAGCAGAAGGCCCCCAGCTGACCTCTGGGTTATAGTCACATTGAGCCTGGCACAAAGTCAGGCATTGAAAATGATATCCTGCCAGGTTTGTTTTTTTTTTTTTTTTTGGTTGTTTCCTTAGAAAAAAATATGGCAAACTTTCAAGGGGAAACTGTTGATACCAGAAGGCCAGTTTGGGTCATCTCATCCAAAAATCTGTGCAAACTCCCACAATGCCCAGGCACTAAGCTGGCTTTACAGTCTGAGGCCACCACTGTTCTCCTCACTGCCTTCTCTTTGGACAGATACAGGTAGCAGCAACCACAGGATACCAGGCATTTGGGGAATCTTAATCCTGCTATGTTGTAAAATACTATTACTTGCTGTGAACACCACCACCACCTCTTCCACTGAGCGTCATGGAGCCAGGCTGGCAGTCGATCTTGTGAACTTGAAAAGCGGTCACTGGTACACAGAGGCCATGCTCAGTGGCCTTATCAGCACGTCAGGAAGGGGAGATAACCAACCAAACCCATGTGATGTTTCAAGCATGAACAGATGAAGGTTTCTGCGAAATTTCCCAAATTATTCCTTTCAAACAGCACCTCCTCAGTCTTCCCCATGTTTGCTGTGAGACAGCAGCCGTGTTGCTGTCAGCAGTTGCTGCAGGGATGCAAAATTGTAAGAGGTAGATCAATATTTTTTATTCATTATGACTTACCCACAGCTGTTCACATATTTGGTTTCTTTGAACATTCTTTCCACTGAACTTAACCAGGGAGGGGTTTCTTAAATCATAATATGACATGCAGAAAAATTAACAGTAAAAGTTTTAAATTTAAAAGTGACCTTAAATAGTTCTTAGGTTAACAGAGAAATCAAAACTGCAGTAACAGACTGATTAGAAAATAACCAACAATGAGAATACACACATCAAACTTATGCCAGTGTTGTTCTTGAGAAATGTCACTGCTCTGAATGTTTTCAGAAATAAACAATAAAAATGAAAGAGAATTAAACTGATGAGAAATGCAAGCAGCCAGAAGAAAAAAAAAAAACTGAAGAAAGCAAGAAGAAATTTTTGAAGGTGGATATAAAATTAGAATGCCTACAGGTAATATAATGCATTAATAAATTCAATAAGTATTTGTTTTATTTTATTATTTTTTTGAGACAGAATCTTACTTTCTCACCCAGGCTGGAGTACAGAGGTACAATCTCAGCTCACTGTGCCCTTCACCTCTGGGGTTCAAGCGATTCTCCGACCTCAGCCTCCTGAGTAGCTGGGACTACAGGCGGCTGCCACCACACTTGGCTAAATGTTTGTATTTTTAGTAGAGTTGGGGTCTCATTATGTTGGCCGAGCTGGTCTCAAACTCCTGACCTCAAATGATCCACCTGCCTTGGTCTCCCAAAGTCAGTAAGTATTTATTTTTAATATAATAAGATAAACTAAACTCTGGCAAATATTAATCACCAATATAGTGAAAATACAAAGATTTAATATTGGAAGCAAGAAAGAGAATGTACCTTACAGAAAGAGGTGATTTAAGGAGCAAAACAGTATTACAGGCAACTGTATGCCAGTGATACTAATAACACTATGTAAATAAATAATTTTCTTTTTTTTTGTTTTTTGAGACAGAGTCTCAGTGTGTTGTCCAGGTTGGAGTGCAGTGCTATGATCTGGGCTCACTGCAACTTCTGCCTCTGGGTTCAAGTGATTCTCCTGCCTTATCCTCCCAGGTAGCTGGAATTACAGGCCTGTGTCACCACACCCGGCTAATTTTTGTATTTTTTAGTAGAGATGGTGTTTCACCGTATTAACCAGGTGGTCTTGAACTCCGACCTCAAGTGATCTGCCCACCTCATCCTCTCAAAGTGCTGAGATTACAGGTATGAGCCACCGCTCCTGGCCATAATTTTTTTAATGCATATAAATCACCAATTTTACTGAAGAAGTACAAAACGGAAACAGAAGAGTAGCCATGAAAAAAATTGAAAAAAAGAGTTTAGAGAATTACTTTAAAAAAAAAGGTCCTGGTATATGTGGTTTTACTTTTATCTTCTTTTAAACTTTTAAAGAAACCTACCAATCATAAAAGAAAAATCAACAGATTTGGGGTTACACAAAAACTTTAAAAAAATATTATGGTACCAGGTATCAAAAACTTTTGAAAGAAAATGGTAAATGGAGAGAGAAAATAAGCACAAATATATATATATAATATGTGTGTGTATATATATATATATATGTATATATATATATATATGGCTAATATTTCTTGCATGTCAATAACTCAGAGATTAACAAGAAAAATTGTCAAAATAGGTAGAATTTATTGTATTTATAGCATAAACAAAATTTTATACTTAAAAAAAATGTTTAATTTCAGTGGTACATATGCAGAGTTTGTTACATACGTAAACTCATGTCATGGGGGTTTGTTGTGCAAATTATTTTCTCACCCAGGTATTAGGCCTAGTTCCCATTAGTCATTGCTCCTGATCTTCTCCCTGCTCCCACCCTCCACCCTCCAGTAGGTCCTAGGGTGGACGGTGGGAGGAGGGAGAGGATCAGGAAATAACTTTTGAAGTAATTCTCTAAACTCTTCTTTTTTTTCAGTTTTTTCATGGCTACTCTTCTGTTTTGGGTTTGTACTTCTTTAGTCAAGTTGGTGATTTATATGCATGAGAAAATTATGGCCCAGCGTGGTGGCTCAGGCCTGTAACCCAGCACTATGAGAGGATGAGGTGGTGTTTAAGTTGACAGGCATTTTAGTTGATTCTGTGTCTTTGCATACGTGCATAGGTCCTTATAATAGCACAATTTATATTCCTTTGGGTATATACCCAGTAATGGGATTGCTGGCTCAAATGATATTTCTGTTTTTATGTCTTTGATGAACTGCCACACTACTTTCCACAATGGTTGAACTAATTTACACTCCCACCAACAGCATATAAGCATTCCGTTTCTCTGCAACCTCACCAGCACCTGTTATTTTTTGACTTTTTAGTAATAGCCATTCTGACTGGTGTATCCCATCAATTATATTGTCTTATAATACTAAGCCTTCTAGAAGCAACTGGCATGTTCAGTATAGGGGATGATTATACAGATTATAAAAGTAATAATTTTTCAAGCCCAAATCTTTTCTATTTTCACACATACTCCATATCCAATTCATCTATAAATTTTCTTTGCTGTTCCTTAAAAATGATTTCAAATCCAAACATACTTCTTCACTTACTCAGCTGCTCCCTGGTCCAAACCCCAGCCCTCTCTGGCCTAACACTGAAGCATTTTCCACCTGTTTCCGATGCTTTCACGCTGCTCCTCCTCTTGTCTCTTATGCGCACAGGTGCCAGACTGGAAATTTAAAATGCAAAATAGCTGCCACCGTCTTCCTCAAAACTCTCTAGTATCCGTCTTCATATTATACTTAACATGACACCTGCAGTTCTGACCAAGTCTTACAGGATGTTACCTGATCTGGGACTTGGCCATTGCTCCAACCTCATTTCCTACTGCTCTCCCCTTTCTGGCTTCTCTACCAACACTGGCTTCTTCTTGTTCTTTGAACATGTGCAAGAACCTTTTAACTTGATGCTCCCTCTATTTCCTACACTGTCCCCTAAGGCTGTTGACATAACTCTCTTCTTCACTTCCCTTGCCTCTTAGTTCAATTTTGTCCTTCTCACACCATTCTGTTCAAAATAGCAACTCCCCTCTGATCCTCATTACATTAGTGATACATTCTGAGAAACACAAGTCCAAAACTCAATAAAGCGTTGAAAATAGTTTAAATCATTGGTCCCAAAGCTGGGTTGCAGTGGTATTTCTATACCAGTTGGAGCACTTTATGCAGATTGTCTCACTTAATTGTCACCACAACTCTTTTGATTGGTGTTTCTTATTTTGAGATCATGAACCTGAAGATGAGAGATGGTTTCCTACAGTGTAAGTGGAGGAGCCAGGACTTGAACTTTGGTAATGGGGGTCAGCACCAACAGGCTACACTGCCTCCCAGGGCACTGGGCATATCTTTGCTGCTCGCCCTTCAACTGTGTCACAGGGGGAAGCTGTCTTTAATTTCATGTTTTGCTCTCTCAAAATTTCCCCAATTTTTTTTTTCCCTAAAACTCAGCCTACACTGATAAATTGCTGTCCTGTGCTCAACTCCCTTCGTCCCAGACCTGCACTTTAAAGCAATCTGGAGTCCCGGACTTCTCCAACTCTATATTTTTGGCCACTTTGTCCGTCATCATTTGCATAAAGAAGTGCAAAAGACAGCCCGGGGGCATGCCACACCCTCCTACAAAGGGGCGGGAGGAGAGACAGTTCTCATCACACGTTTTGAGTTTTTAGGATATGCCTCTGCAATACTTCAGTACTGAGCACACACTTCCTGAACTACTCCAGGTGGAAATGACTTCACCTTCCCCTGAACTTCTATAGACTGTGTTTCTGTTTCCACTGATTTGACACTAGTATTTAACCATATAAAGAAAATGGTAGGTGTGTTGCCTTTAGCAAGTTATTCACCACTTTGTATCTTAGTTTCTTCCTCTGTAAAATGGAGAAACTATGTCTACACTTCCAGGTCATTGAAGTGATTTAATAACATAAGATACATATTAATACTTGGCATATAGTTGACACTCATTAGTCATGAATTGATCTTGAATCTGATGCTGAAGGCAGAATATGTATCTTTCCTCATATTGATGAGGAAAGCTGCAATGTTGAGTCATTGTATTAGTCCTGAGGAAGTAACTGGAAAAGAAGTCTAAATTTCACTGCCAAATAAGTGATTGGATCAAGATTATATGGCATATTAAAAAAATAAAAAACAAGCAAACAAACAAAATAAATGTAGGCATGCTGAGAACCCTCGTAGGTGTGATTTTTAGGTCAGACATTTGTAAATATAGTCTTCTGTGGACACCTTTGAGCACTGAATGACAGATGCATAGAGTGATGGATAAGGAAATGGACCAGACAGGAGATCTGGGTCCTGAGTATTCCCACCTAGAAATGTGACCCAATTTAAGGCACACACTTTCCTTAGGCTCAGTTGGTTTTCTCGTTTGTTTGCTTTTATTTCTTTATCCTTTAAATGGTAAATAATAAAAACCCAGTAATCAAACAATAGGGATTTCTGCTTGCTTCATAGAGTGTCTGTGTCAAGAAAGATAACCTACATTAAGGTATTTTGTGCATTAAACATGTAACAGAATAATTTTACTGTCTCCCTTTCAACTGAAAAAAATGCAGCTATAAGTATTTCCCTCAGTGTTGTGTTGCCAGACATTCTGCAGATATTGAACAGCTTCTACTCTTTTTAGGGACATGCTACTCTAGGATACCTGCATCAGGGTCAGGATTGGGAGGGGCATGATCAACAACTGAACCTTGAACTATGGCTGACTTCCAGAGGCCATTGCTTTGCCCTTGATAGGATAGTGACTCAACCTCCAGGGCTGAGTGATGCCTGTTGGCCATGGATGTTCTCTATTTTCCTCTTTATATACATCTATACATTTTTTTCTGCCTCTATATCTCTGTCTTTATCTGTATATGTATATGTGTATACATACATACACCTGTATCTGTCTATACTTATACCCATAACTCTATTTTTTCTTAATCACTACAGTTCTTAATCTAAATTCTTCTTTTTGCTGCAAAGCTAGTTTTATGCATTATCATAAATTTATTCATTGTCATAAAATACAAATGCTCCAGAATGGTTGGTTACCACACAAATTAAGACATATTCATCTCTGTATTATATATATCTCTATCCATCTGTCTGTCTTTCCATCTATCAATTCAAACTCTTGTTCAGCCCATCCGTTCAATCCTACCTGCTAGAGTTTATCTTTTTTTCTTTATCTTTTGCCTTTCTTTGGGCCCAACCTGGAATAGAAACTATGGCTTCCATCCAAGAAAGCATCATTCAAATTGTTCTCAGCCACATGGCGGTCTAAATTTGGAATCCACAAGGTTTCGAGAATGTCTTTCAACCTTGGGGTGATTATCTGAACTCAATCCAAACCTTCATGCTTGAAGACTCTGCTGTTGTTAATTATGGCTTCTGTTCACCACTGGTCAGTCACCTGGCTGTTTTCATTTTGCCTGGGAAATGACCTTGTACAAATTCTCTGGATTGTTTGAAATCAGCTGCATGGCAGAGGCTGGTTGATGATGGGTGAACCAAAGAAGGTTGATAGCTTTCAGCTTGGCCTACCCTGGACGAGGGCCTGAGGCTCCCAGCTTTGAATAAACTCAAATGCAATTCACCTGAAGAGCAGCTTTCTCTAACAGTTGTTTGTGTTATATACTTAGCCACAAAAGCCTCATGAGAATGCTGGGCCAGAGAGCACAGTGATGGGTGTGATTGGGGGCCAAGTGGGGATAGGGGAGCTGATTACAGGATACGCCCACTTCCCCCACCATGCACGTAGCTTTGGTTTGGTGGTTTGATTTTAGCATACCTTAAACTAATTTAGTCTTATTCATACTCAATTCTAGTTGGGCACTTGAGAAAGGACTTTTATTTCATCCTTGGCTTAAAAAATAAAGGCAATATATTCTTTTTAAAGAGAAAACACCAAACAGGTTTTGCAAGGGCTGGATTTTCAGTTCTGGAGTTTCCCACACTATGGCCTAAAGGCTTGGCAAGGGCAACCCAGAGCTGGTTAGGGTGAAACAGATGAAAAGAATATCTTATGCTTGTGCAGAGCTTTATACTTTAAAATGTCTTTTCAACCATTACTGATTGCAAACTTAATCTTTGCCAGGCAGTGTGCTGGGGAAACAAAGTGAGGTCTTTGCTCTCCAAGAGTTCACGGGTTAGTAGAGGGAGATCAACACTGATGTAAGCAGATGAAACAAGCCACTTTCATGCCACCATGACACGAGACAGGAAGGAGGAGCCAATTCTGTTGTGCAAAAGGTAAGGCAGTGAGAAGAGCAGGACAAAAGTATTACAGAATATTCAAACTTAAAGGGACCTTCGATTGTATTTAATCCACAGTCATTCTAAAGATGAAAGTACTTCATCCCAGATGTGAAGTGACTTACCTAATGTCAAACAGCTAGATTAGCAGTGCAGTGGATCTAGGATGCTGGATGTGTAGTTCTCAGGCTCAGAGTTCTTTTTTCCCACCCTGCATGGCAGTGTCTCACATTCTCAGCAAGGGACCTGAGCGCTTCAGTGGGGTACCACACTGTGCTGGTGAAGACCCCACGAACTTCTCTGTCTTGTTTGCAGCGCTACTTCAAGGCCAACCGAGCCTCAGCCTGTGTCCTCTCTGCATTTCTCACTGTCTTTCATTTTGAGTATTTTGATGTTCAGGGCCTCTCCGGGAATCACATGTACTCTTGCATTCTAAGGAGTTAATGATTTCCTTCTGGAATCTCTTCCAGAGTGTAGCACTTAGTATAAGGTCTCAAGAAAAGCAACTAATAGGAGACTTTTAGACACTTAGTAGAGATATATTTGGGAGATAAGAGCCTTCCTACATCTACTCAGTCTCTCTGCACTGAAGACCATTCAGTAGGTCTAGTTTTAGAAGTGAAATTGTCAGGGAGAACCTCTGCCTTATCATCAGAACCAATCCTTATCTCATGGAAATGCATTGGGAAGCCACTCTATGGCTCACAGGTGAACTAGATAGAGGGGTAACTGGCATTTTACAGAAGGAGACCGAGAGAAGTGATGTGAAAGTTAAGGTCACACAGCTGGCAGAGGACCTCCAGTGCTCATGCTGCCTGATGGAGATTTAATTGGTATCCCTCTTACCAGGCTCTGGTCGAGTCCAGACACTCACAGCTGCTGTGGAAATGTGAGATCTGAGAGCCAGGTTTGGAGGCTGAAGGCTTTTCTGTGCAATCATGGAAATCCATTACCCTCTGTGCTCTTGGGAATGCCTGCACTTCTTTCTTGCATTTGTCTGAAAAAGAACAAGCAAACAAAAGTAAGTATTGCTTTCCCTTGTGTTTGACAAGCACTTTATGTGGTGGGCCTCTTTTGTTACTTAATTCCTAGCTGATTTTTGGCTCTCTGTGCAGAATATTGGTTCTTGGGACAGCTGTGTGTGTGTGTATTTGCATTTTGATCTCTGTGTATCAACATACTAAAATAATGAACTCCCAAAGTTTGTTTCAGGCATCTGAGTATGGTAAAATTTGGCTTCTGGAAGGTCTAGGTCCTGGAGTTTTCTAGGCTAAAAGTTTTCAAGTTGTTTAAAGTCACAGAATCTTTGTGTAACAAAGAATCTCATAATTGTGCCTAAGAATTTATGTGTTTGTATACACACACATACATAGCTTTAAAATATATCTATTACTCCTTGCCATGGGTATATTGCAACTGGCCCTAATATGTTGTCCTGTAAATAATGCTAGAAAGGAATCAGGGGTGATGAGTGAGTACAGGAAGGGAGGAGAGGAGGGAGAAGCATATCATAATTTGTTAAGATAGAATATTGACAAATCATTTTTTTCTAAATAAAAATATTGCATCTGACATATATTTGGAAAAACGTATACACATTTGCACAAATATAAAATAGGGAATAAAGCAGAATTTACATCAGTTTATAGTAGAGAGCCATGGAAAGGTTGTGGGTCTGTGATAACGGTGCTGCCCAGGAGGAAGTGCGGCGTGCTGCATGAGAGAGTTAAGGGAGCTAAGGTTACAAGCCAGCTGCTCTCACTTAGCAGCTCTGTCAGCTTGGGAATATTACTTTCTATGGGCTTCAGCTACCTATTCTGTAAAATCAGGGGAAATGATGTTTCTTCAGAGAATAATGAGAAACAAAATCTTAAATTGCTTGGCGCATGACCAGCATTCCATAAAATGTCAGCTCCCTTCATAATCCTAGCGTTTTTAGTGTTTATGGCGGTAACATAATACTTGCACATTGTTATGGACTGAATATGTCCCCCCAAAATTGGTATGCTGATACCCTGTTTGGTGGTGGGGGCTTGGGAGGTGATTAAGTTTAGATGAGGTCATGAGGGTGGGGCCCTCATGTTGGGATTAGTGGCCTTATAAGAAAAGACACCAGAGAGTTTGCTTCCTTTTACTCTGTCTCCTCTGAATAAGAACACAGTGAGAAGGCAACCTTTTGCAAGCCAGGAAGATAGCCCTTATCTGGAACCAAATTGGTCAGCATGTTGATCTTGGACTTCCTAGCCCGCAAATAAATGTCTGTTGTTTAAGCCACCCACTTTGTGGCATTTTGTTATAGCAACCTGGCTGGCTAACACACACTTGATGGTATCTTATTTGTGTAATTCCTAATCCTAGGAAAAGGTAGTTATAGCTTGATTCCTGTTTTAAGGGTGGCAAACTAGAAGTCTTGGGGAAGTTGTGAAGTCCAACATCACAAGAAAGGGCCAGCATCAGGATTAGAGTTTGCGCTTCCAGTGCCTACCTCAGCGTTATTGAGTGAAACCATACTTCCTCTCTCTATAATAATTAGGGCTGTAATGTCAGAAATGGGGATGGTGTGGGGTTCTATCTTCATTGTTTTTAATTTGGTTTCTCATTTGGGTGACAGCAGACCTTCTTAACCGGGAGCAGCTTTGCCATTGCCCCTCCGCCGCCAGGAATATTTGGTATATTTGGAAACAGTTTTGATTATCTCTATTTTGATTGGGGTAGAGAGTTCTACTAGCATTTAGTGATTAGAGACCAGTGATGCTGCTAACCACCCTACAATGCATAGGGTAACTTCAATGGTGGAGAAAGCCCGGGTTATGGTCATACAATGGAATGTATTCTCTACCTGGAGATGGCCGTACTTGTACTGTTTGCCTTTTGCGGCGACTGCGGGATTTGGGGATGGACATCTTGCTGCAAAGTATAATATAAAGCTAGAGGAGGAAATACAACCAGCTGAGAAACAATAGTCCCTGAATACTTTTAAAAAAATATTATGGCATTGACAAAATCATATTAAAATAACGGGAGGTATCCAAGATAAAAATATTTCTCAATCTCATCACCTAGTTAATTCATCGTCATACATATTTAAAATGTGAGAAATTCATAACACCATTCCAATTCTAAGTTAATTAGTAAATTCAGCTGATTCTCATGGTTGTAAAATTGTATAGAATCGACCAAATATATTCTAGAGCCTTCTTCATGAGTCTGTTATTGAAGAAATGAACTGGAGGCTGGGCGCAGTGGCTCGTGCCTGTTATTTCAGCACTTTGGGAGGCTGAGGTGGGCGGTTCACTTGCGATCAAGAGTTTGAGACCAGCCTGGCTGACATGGTGAAATGCTGTGTCTACTAAAAATACAAAAATTAGCCAGGTGTGGTGTCGCACGCCTGTGATCCCTGTGAGGCGGAGGCAGGAGAATCACTTGAATCCAGGAGGTGGAGATTATGGTGAGCCAAGATCATGCCACTGCACTCCAGCCTGGGTGACAGAATAAGACTCCATCTCAAAAAAAGAAAAAAAATTTTAAAAAAATGAAGTGGAACTTTGATTAGCTGAATCTTGGGCTCATTTGAACCCCTATAATCTTATTTAACAAAATACAGAAATGGCAAGAAAAAGAAATTTATGTGAAGGATTTGTGAAAAAATTTCTAGGGCATCTGCAGAGGTCAGTATGGATTTCAAATTCCCCCACCCGCTGAAGGCCCTGGAGCAATCTGGTTTATGATGTAAATGATCCCAGGTGCTTGTGGTGTCTCACTTGTGCTGGACAGACTTAGCCTGACTTTGCCAAGGCAGGAAAGTAAACCCAGAAAAAAATTGCATCAGCATAAAAGATTGGGAGTGAGGAGAAATTTTTAGGGGGGTTTGGATTAATTACCTGAAAAGCTTAGTACTCCAGGGTATTCTAACCAATGGAGTTTTATTGCAAAACACCCTGTGTATGCGGAAGAGCGAGTAGGAGGCTACACGAGGCTGCATATTCCAGTACAGAATGCGGTTAGAGGTGACAGTCTACTGCAGGAAGCTCAAAGAATCCATGCTCAGCCAAACCTCCTGGGAGTATTAAGCTGGGGGAATCTTAGATTATGACAACTTTGATGATTCTGTCCCCAAAGCATACTGAGATTGTGGCAGAGGAATTCTTCCCTTTGAACATGAGATATAGGACAATCATGGAATGCTTGTGCAGTCGCTTGACAAACCTCTTCTTGAAAAAGCAAATTATTTTTGATTTAGAAGTAGTGGCTCACACCTGTAATCCTAGCACTTTGGGAGGCTGGGCTGATTGCCTGAGCTCAGGAGTTCGAAACCAACGTGTGCAAGATAGTGAAACCCTGTCTCTACTAAATTAGCTGGACATGCTGGCATGTGTCTGTACTCCCAGCTAGTTGGGAGGCTGAGGCAGAATTGCTTGAACCCAGGAGGTGGAGGTTGCAGTGAGCTGAGATTGCGCTAGTGCATTCCAGCCTGGGCAACAGAGTGAGATGCTATCTCCAAAAAAAAGAAGAAAAAAGAAAAAAAGAAAAAGTTAGAAATGCACAGAAAAAAATTTAAAAAACCAGCATACCATGTGTAATTAACAGTATGACGTACACCTCGCACCCCTCACCTGGATTTTCCAATGACATCATCTGGCCTCACAACTTCCATCCCACTGTGCACGTATAAACACACTGCCTTGGTGCCAAACCGTTCATAAATAGGCTGCAAACATCATGGCAATTCCCTCCTAAAAGTTTCCGCAACTCCCGGGGAAGAGAGAATTTCTTATACACTACCACGCCCTTAACAAATCTGAGGAAATTAATAATTTCATATCCTCACCCAACAGTCTATAAAGTCAAATCTTCCCAATTGTCCCAACAGTGTTCTCTGTGCTCTGTAGATACTGCATTGCCTATATGTCTCTTTAGTTTGCTCCCATCTAGACCAATCCACAGGTCTTTCTCTGTTCTTCATGACAGTGAAGCTTTTGAAGAGTGAGACTCATCTGAAAGTTTCCTCATAATTAAATTCGGGTTAAAAAATTGTGGCAAGAACACACACAAGGAATGTGTGTACTCATGTATCACACAAAAGGGCCTACAGTATCAGCGGTCCCACTATTCGTGATGGCGAGCTTGACTATTTGGTTAAGGTGGTGGCCCCCAGATCTCTCTGTTGAGAAGCACATCCTCTCCCCCTCCCTTTCCCCCTCCCCAACCCTCCCTGGAATTTAATAATCAGTGAGGTAATACTTTAAGATTCTATTTTTTTAAACATACATTGATAATTTTTGCCTTAACTATTATACTGGAGGGTTTTCTAATATTACGAATCCTTTTACCTTTACTAGTTGATATTTTTTTTGTAAAAAGATATTTTCATTTTGTTCTTATTTCTCCTCCTCCCCTTTTCTCTTCTTCCTCTTGTTCTTATCCTCTGCCTCTTCTTCCTTCTTTTTTCCTCTCTTGCTTTTATTCCTTCTCTTTCTTTTTCTCCTTTATCTTCATCATCTCTCTTTCTCTGTTTTTCAAGTATCAGTATTATCATAATATCTGCATTTCTTCAGCGTTGTATTTTATTATTACTGTTATTCCTTATGATCTGCGATCATCCCAGACTTAGGCAATGAGAGCCTCTTCAAGACACTCCTGTCTTTTGACCTGTGTCCATCAGTCCTGGATTCTTGCTTGATTCTGGCTTACGATGTGTCAGGCTTTTCACTGCCCAGGCTGGAGTCAGCATTTCTGATGGAATAGTGGTTCCTGTTGGTAGGGAGTGGTATTTAAAAATACACACATGCAATTGATACTTATACATCCTATTCATGTAGAAAACCACAGAATTCCCCCCCCCCCCAGCTTCTCTCACTCCATATCTGTATCTCCCTCTTGCAAAGGGAAACCCTGGCTCCCTACAATATTAATTTACTTACACATTCACACTTTATTGTACCACAAACAAAGTAGTTTCAAAATCACAGCATGAACACCACTAGGAACAGCAAACCTAACTGTAAAATTCACAATTTGGTTGCAATTCATCTTCTCAGACTACATTAATCCCGTGTTATCTGAAGTTTCACTTTTCAGTGTTTTAGTTATCTGCGGTCAACCTCTGTCCAAAAATATTGAATGGAAAATTTTAGAAACAATTCATACATTTTACATTGCACACCCTACTGCAGAGCATGATGAAATCTTGTGCTGTCCTGTATCTTCCCGCTCTGTCCTGCTGGGATGTGAATCATCCCTTTGTCCAGCTCCTCCATGCTGTGGATGTTCCCTGCCTGTTAGTCCCTTTAGGGCCATCTTGGTCATCAGAATCACTGTTGTGGCATCACCCTGCTTGTGTTCAGTCACCCTTATTTTACTTAATAATGCTCCCAGTCCCCAAGAGGAGTGATGTTGGCAATTTGGATGTGCCAAAAAGAAGCCATAGGATACTTCCTTTAAGTGAAAATGTGCAAGT